>NC_045702.1:50867856-53711106 GCF_009834535.1 Camelus ferus | reverse complement strand
ACAGAGACACTCTAGGCTGCACTCCCCAGGTAGATAGGCACACAGAGACACTCTAGGCTGCATCTCCCAGGTACACAGGCATGGAGATAGACAGGGAGATAGGCACACAGAGATACTCTAGGCTGCACTCCCCAGGAGATAGGCACACAGAGACACTCTAGGCTGCATCTCCCAGGTAGACAGGCAGATAGACAGGCACACAGAGACACTCTAGGCTGCATCTCCCAGGTAGATAGGCACACAGAGACACTCTAGGCTGCACTCCCCAGGTAGATAGGCACACAGAGACACTCTAGGCTGCATCTCCCAGGTACACAGGCATGGAGATAGACAGGGAGATAGGCACACAGAGACACTCTAGGCTGCACTCCCCAGGTAGATAGGCACACAGAGACACTCTAGGCTGCATCTCCCAGGTAGACAGGCACACAGAGACACTCTAGGCTGCACTCCCCAGGTAGATAGGCACACAGAGACACTCTAGTGCATCTCCCAGGTACACAGGCAGGGAGATAGACAGGGAGATAGGCACACAGAGACACTCTAGGCTGCATCTCCCAGGTAGACAGGCAGAGAGATAGGCACACAGAGACACTCTAGGCTGCATCTCCCAGGTAGACAGGCACACAGAGACACTCTAGGCTGCATCTCCCAGGTAACAGGCACACAGAGACACTCTAGGCTGCACTCCCCAGGTAGATAGGCACACAGAGACACTCTAGGCTGCACTCCCCAGGTAGATAGGCACACAGAGACACTCTAGGCTGCACTCCCCAGGTAGACAGGCAGGGAAATAGACAGGGAGATAGGCACACAGAGACACTCTAGGCTGCACTCCCCAGGTAGACAGGCAGAGAGATAGGCACACAGAGACACTCAGGCTGCATCTCCCAGGTAGACAGGCACACAGAGACCTCTAGGCTGCACTCCCCAGGTAGACAGGCACACAGAGACACTCTAGGCTGCACTCCCCAGGTAGACAGGCACACAGAGACACTCTAGGCTGCATCTCCCAGGTAGACAGGCAGAGAGATAGGCACACAGAGACACTCTAGGCTGCACTCCCCAGGTAGATAGGCACACAGAGACACTCTAGGCTGCACTCCCCAGGTAGATAGGCACACAGAGACCTCTAGGCTGCACTCTCCAGATAGATAGGCACACAGAGACACTCAAGTGCATCTCCCAGGTAGACAGGCATGGAGATAGACAGGGAGATAGGCACACAGAGACACTCTAGGCTGCACTCCCCAGGAGATAGGCACACAGAGACACTCTAGGCTGCACTCCCCAGGTAGACAGGCAGGGAAATAGACAGGGAGATAGGCACACAGAGACAATCTAGGCTGCACTCCCAGGTAGACAGGCAGAGATAGGCACACAGAGACACTCTAGGCTGCATCTCCCAGGTAGACAGGCAGAGAGATAGGCACACAGAGACACTCTAGGCTGCATCTCCCAGGTAGACAGGCACACAGAGACACTCTAGGCTGCACTCCCCAGGTAGATAGGCACAGAGACACTCTAGGCTGCACTCTCCAGATAGATAGGCACACAGAGACACTCAAGGCTGCCCTTCCCAGGTAGACAGGCAGAGAGATAGGCACACAGAGACACTCTAGGCTGCACTCTCCAGATAGATAGGCACACAGAGACACTCTAGGCTGCCCTTCCCAGGTATACAGGCAGAGAGATAGGCACACAGAGACACTCAAGGCTGCACTCCCAGGTAGACAGGCAGGGAAATAGACAGGGAGATAGGCCACACAGAGCACTCTAGGCTGCACTCCCCAGGTAGACAGGCAGAGAGATAGGCACACAGAGACACTCTAGGCTGCATCTCCCAGGTACACAGGCAGGGAGAATAGACAGGGAGATAGGCACACATAGACACTCTAGGCTGCATCTCCCAGGTAGACAGGCAGGAGATGGCACACAGAGACACTCTAGGATGCATCTCCCAGGTAGACAGGCACACAGAGACACTCTAGGCTGCACTCCCCAGGTAGATAGGCCAGAGACACTCTAGGCTGCACTCCCCAGGTAGACAGGCAGATAGACAGGCACACAGAGACACTCTAGGCTGCACTCCCCAGGTAGACAGGCACCAGAGACACTATAGGCTGCACTCCCCAGGTAGACAGGCACACAGAGACACTCTAGGCTGCACTCCCCAGGTAGATAGGCACCAGAGACATCTAGGCTGCTGCACTCCCCAGGTAGATAGGCACACAGAGACACTCTAGGCTGCCCTTCCAGTAGACAGGCAGAGAGATAGGCACCACAGAGACACTCTAGGCTGCACTCCCCAGGTAGATAGGCACACAGAGCACTCTAGGCTGCAGTCTCCGAGGTAGACAGGTAGGGAAATAGACAGGGAGATAGGCACACAGAGACACTCCAGGCTGCACTCCCCAGGTAGACAGGCACACAGAGACACTCTAGGCTGCACTCCCCAGGTAGACAGGCACACAGAGACACTCTATAGCTGCACTCCCCAGGTAGATAGGGCACACAGAGACACTCTAGGCTGCAGTTCTCCGAGGAGACAGTAGGGAAATAGACAGGGAGATAGGCACACAGAGACACTCTAGGCTGCACTCCCCAGGTAGATAGGCACACAGAGACACTCTAGGCTGCATCTCCCAGGTACACAGGCATGGAGATAGACAGGGAGATAGGCACACAGAGATACTCTAGGCTGCACTCCCCAGGTAGATAGGCACACAGAGACACTCTAGGATGCACTCCCCAGGTAGATAGGCAACACAGGAGACACTCTAGGCTGCAGTCTCCGAGGTAGACAGGTAGGGAAATAGACAGGGAGATAGGCACACAGAGACACTCCAGGCTGCACTCCCCAGGTAGACAGGCACACAGAGACACTCTAGGCTGCACTCCCCAGGTAGACAGGCACACAGAGACACTCTAGGCTGCACTCCCCAGGTAGATAGGCACACAGAGACACTCTAGGCTGCAGTCTCCGAGGGTAGACAGGTAGGGAAATAGACAGGGAGATAGGCACACAGAGACACTCTAGGCTGCACTCCCCAGGTAGATAGGCACACAGAGACACTCAAGGCTGCATCTCCCAGGTTAGACAGGCAGAGAGATAGGCACACAGAGACACTCTAGGCTGCATTCTCCAGATAGATAGGCACACAAGGACACTACTAGGCTGCACTCCCCAGGTAGCTAGGCACACAGAGACACTCTAGGCTGCACTCCCCCAGGTAGATAGGCACACAGAGACACTCTAGGCCGCACTCTCCAGATAGATAGGCACACAGAGACACTCAAGACTGCATCTCCAGGTAGACAGGCATGGAGATAGACAGGGAGATAGGCACACAGAGACACTCTAGGCTGCACTCCCAGGTAGATAGGCACACAGAGACACTCTAGGCGCACCTCCCCAGGTAGACAGCAGAGAGATAGGGCACACAGAGGACACATCCAGGCTGCACTCCCCAGGTAGATAGGCACACAGAGACACTCTAGGCTGCACTCCCAGGTAGATAGGCACACAGAGACCACTGTAGGCTGCAGTCTCCGAGGTAGATAGGCACACAGAGACACTCTAGGCTGCAGTCTCCGAGGTAGACAGGTAGGGAAATAGACAGGGAGATAGGCACACAGAGACACTCTAGGCTGCACTCCCCAGGTAGATAGGCACACAAGAGACACTCTAGGCTGCATCTCCCAGGTACACAGGCACTGGAGATAGACAGGGAGATAGGCACACAGAGATACTCTAGGCTGCACTCCCCAGGTAGATATGGCACACATAGACACTCTAGGCTGCACTCCCCAGGTAGATAGGCACACAGAGACACTCTAGGCTGCAGTCTCCGAGGTAGACAGGTAGGGAAATAGACAGGGAGATAGGCACACAGAGACACTCCAGGCTGCACTCCCCAGGTAGACAGGCCACACAGAGACACTCTAGGCTGCACTCCCCAGGTAGACAGGCACACAGAGACACTCTAGGCTGCACTCCCCAGGTAGATAGGCACACAGAGACACTCTAGGCTGCAGTCTCCGAGGGTAGACAGGTAGGGAAATAGACAGGGAGATAGGCACACAGAGACACTCTAGCTGCCACTCCCCAGGTAGATAGGCACACAGAGACACTCAAGGCTGCATCTCCCAGGTAGACAGGCAGAGAGATAGGCACACAGAGACACTCTAGGCTGCATTCTCCAGATAGATAGGCATCACAGCGACACTCAAGACTGCATCTCCAGGTAGACAGGCATGGAGATAGACAGGGAGATAGGCACACAGAGACACTCTAGGCTGCACTCCCCAGGTAGATAGGCACACAGAGACACTCTAGGCTGCACTCCCCAGGTAGATAGGCACACAGAGACACTCTAGGCTGCACTCCCCAGGTAGATAGGCACACAGAGACACTCTAGGCTGCACTCCCCAGGTAGATAGGCACACAGAGACACTCTAGGCTGCAGTCTCCGAGGTAGACAGGCAGGGAAATAGACACGGAGATAGGCACACAGAGACACTCTAGGCTGCATCTCCCAGGTAGACAGGCAGAGAGATAGGCACACAGAGACACTCTAGGCTGCAGTCTCCGAGGTAGACAGGTAGGGAAATAGACAGGGAGATAGGCACACAGAGACACTCTAGGCTGCACTCCCCAGGTAGATAGGCACACAGAGACACTCTAGGCTGCATCTCCCAGGTACACAGGCATGGAGATAGACAGGGAGATAGGCACACAGAGATACTCTAGGCTGCACTCCCCAGGTAGATAGGCACACAGAGACACTCTAGGCTGCATCTCCCAGGTAGACAGGCAGAGAGATAGGCACACAGAGACACTCTAGGATGCATCTCCCAGGTAGACAGGCACACAGAGACACTCTAGGCTGCACTCCCCAGGTAGATAGGCACACAGAGACACTCTAGGCTGCATCTCCCAGGTACACAGGCATGGAGATAGACAGGGAGATAGGCACACAGAGACACTCTAGGCTGCACTCCCCAGGTAGATAGGCACACAGAGACACTCTAGGCTGCATCTCCCAGGTAGACAGGCACACAGAGACACTCTAGGCTGCACTCCCCAGGTAGATAGGCACACAGAGACACTCTAGGCTGCATCTCCCAGGTACACAGGCAGGGAGATAGACAGGGAGATAGGCACACAGAGACACTCTAGGCTGCATCTCCCAGGTAGACAGGCAGAGAGATAGGCACACAGAGACACTCTAGGCTGCATCTCCCAGGTAGACAGGCACACAGAGACACTCTAGGCTGCATCTCCCAGGTAGACAGGCACACAGAGACACTCTAGGCTGCACTCCCCAGGTAGATAGGCACACAGAGACACTCTAGGCTGCACTCCCCAGGTAGATAGGCACACAGAGACACTCTAGGCTGCACTCCCAGGTAGACAGGCAGGGAAATAGACAGGGAGATAGGCACACAGAGACACTCTAGGCTGCACTCCCCAGGTAGACAGGCAGAGAGATAGGCACACAGAGACCACTCTAGGCTGCATCTCCCAGGTAGACAGGCACACAGAGACACTCTAGGCTGCACTCCCCAGGTAGACAGGCACACAGAGACACTCTAGGCTGCACTCCCCAGGTAGACAGGCACACAGAGACACTCTAGGCTGCACTCCCCAGGTAGACAGGCAGAGAGATAGGCACACAGAGACACTCTAGGCTGCACTCCCCAGGTAGATAGGCACACAGAGACACTCTAGGCTGCACTCCCCAGGTAGATAGGCACACAGAGACACTCTAGGCTGCACTCTCCAGATAGATAGGCACACAGAGACACTCAAGGCTGCATCTCCCAGGTAGACAGGCATGGAGATAGACAGGGAGATAGGCACACAGAGACACTCTAGGCTGCACTCCCCAGGTAGATAGGCACACAGAGACACTCTAGGCTGCACTCCCCAGGTAGATAGGCACACAGAGACACTCTAGGCTGCATCTCCCAGGTAGACAGGCAGAGAGATAGGCACACAGAGACACTCAAGGCTGCACTCCCCAGGTAGACAGGCAGGGAAATAGACAGGGAGATAGGCACACAGAGACACTCTAGGCTGCACTCCCCAGGTAGACAGGCAGAGAGATAGGCACACAGAGACACTCTAGGCTGCATCTCCCAGGTAGACAGGCAGAGAGATAGGCACACAGAGACACTCTAGGCTGCATCTCCCAGGTAGACAGGCACACAGAGACACTCTAGGCTGCACTCCCCAGGTAGATAGGCACACAGAGACACTCTAGGCTGCACTCTCCAGATAGATAGGCACACAGAGACACTCAAGGCTGCCCTTCCCAGGTAGACAGGCAGAGAGATAGGCACACAGAGACACTCTAGGCTGCACTCTCCAGATAGATAGGCACACAGAGACACTCTAGGCTGCCCTTCCCAGGTAGACAGGCAGAGAGATAGGCACACAGAGACACTCAAGGCTGCACTCCCCAGGTAGACAGGCAGGGAAATAGACAGGGAGATAGGCACACAGAGACACTCTAGGCTGCACTCCCCAGGTAGACAGGCAGAGAGATAGGCACACAGAGACACTCTAGGCTGCATCTCCCAGGTACACAGGCAGGGAGATAGACAGGGAGATAGGCACACATAGACACTCTAGGCTGCATCTCCCAGGTAGACAGGCAGAGAGATAGGCACACAGAGACACTCTAGGATGCATCTCCCAGGTAGACAGGCACACAGAGACACTCTAGGCTGCACTCCCCAGGTAGATAGGCACACAGAGACACTCTAGGCTGCACTCCCCAGGTAGACAGGCAGATAGACAGGCACACAGAGACACTCTAGGCTGCACTCCCCAGGTAGACAGGCACACAGAGACACTCTAGGCTGCACTCCCCAGGTAGGACAGGCACACAGAGACACTCTAGGCTGCACTCCCCAGGTAGATAGGCACACAGAGACACTCTAGGCTGCACTCCCCAGGTAGACAGGCAGATAGACAGGCACACAGAGACACTCTAGGCTGCACTCCCCAGGTAGACAGGCACACAGAGACACTCTAGGCTGCACTCCCCAGGTAGACAGGCACACAGAGACACTCTAGGCTGCACTCCCCAGGTAGATAGGCACACAGAGACACTCTAGGCTGCACTCCCCAGGTAGACAGGCACACAGAGACACTCTAGGGTGCACTCCCCAGGTAGATAGGCACACAGAGACACTCTAGGCTGCAGTCTCCGAGGTAGACAGGTAGGGAAATAGACAGGGAGATAGGCACACAGAGACACTCTAGGCTGCACTCCCCAGGTAGATAGGCACACAGAGACACTCTAGGCTGCATCTCCCAGGTACACAGGCATGGAGATAGACAGGGAGATAGGCACACAGAGATACTCTAGGCTGCACTCCCCAGGTAGATAGGCACACAGAGACACTCTAGGCTGCACTCCCCAGGTAGATAGGCACACAGAGACACTCTAGGCTGCAGTCTCCGAGGTAGACAGGTAGGGAAATAGACAGGGAGATAGGCACACAGAGACACTCCAGGCTGCACTCCCCAGGTAGACAGGCAGATAGACAGGCACACAGAGACACTCTAGGCTGCACTCCCCAGGTAGACAGGCACACAGAGACACTCTAGGCTGCACTCCCCAGGTAGACAGGCACACAGAGACACTCTAGGCTGCACTCCCCAGGTAGATAGGCACACAGAGACACTCTAGGCTGCACTCCCCAGGTAGATAGGCACACAGAGACACTCTAGGCTGCCCTTCCCAGGTAGACAGGCAGAGAGATAGGCACACAGAGACACTCTAGGCTGCACTCCCCAGGTAGATAGGCACACAGAGACACTCTAGGCTGCAGTCTCCGAGGTAGACAGGTAGGGAAATAGACAGGGAGATAGGCACACAGAGACACTCCAGGCTGCACTCCCCAGGTAGACAGGCACACAGAGACACTCTAGGCTGCACTCCCCAGGTAGACAGGCACACAGAGACACTCTAGGCTGCACTCCCCAGGTAGATAGGCACACAGAGACACTCTAGGCTGCAGTCTCCGAGGTAGACAGGTAGGGAAATAGACAGGTAGACAGGCACACAGAGACACTCTAGGCTGCACTCCCCAGGTAGACAGGCAGAGAGATAGGCACACAGAGACACTCTAGGCTGCATCTCCCAGGTAGACAGGCACACAGAGACACTCTAGGCTGCACTCCCCAGGTAGATAGGCACACAGAGACACTCTAGGCTGCATCTCCCAGGTACACAGGCAGGGAGATAGACAGGGAGATAGGCACACAGAGACACTCTAGGCTGCACTCCCCAGGTAGATAGGCACACAGAGACACTCTAGGCTGCACTCCCCAGGTAGACAGGCACACAGAGACACTCTAGGCTGCATCTCCCAGGTAGACAGGCAGAGAGATAGGCACACAGAGACACTCTAGGCTGCATCTCCCAGGTAGACAGGCACACAGAGACACTCTAGGCTGCACTCTCCAGATAGATAGGCACACAGAGACACTCTAGGCTGCAGTCTCCGAGGTAGACACGTAGGGAAATAGACAGGGAGATAGGCACACAGAGACACTCCAGGCTGCACTCCCCAGGTAGACAGGCACACAGAGACACTCTAGGCTGCACTCCCCAGGTAGACAGGCACACAGAGACACTCTAGGCTGCACTCCCCAGGTAGATAGGCACACAGAGACACTCTAGGCTGCAGTCTCCGAGGTAGACAGGTAGGGAAATAGACAGGGAGATAGGCACACAGAGACACTCTAGGCTGCACTCCCCAGGTAGATAGGCACACAGAGACACTCAAGGCTGCATCTCCCAGGTAGACAGGCAGAGAGATAGGCACACAGAGACACTCTAGGCTGCACTCTCCAGATAGATAGGCACACAGAGACACTCTAGGCTGCACTCCCCAGGTAGATAGGCACACAGAGACACTCTAGGCTGCACTCCCCAGGTAGATAGGCACACAGAGACACTCTAGGCTGCACTCTCCAGATAGATAGGCACACAGAGACACTCAAGACTGCATCTCCCAGGTAGACAGGCATGGAGATAGACAGGGAGATAGGCACACAGAGACACTCTAGGCTGCACTCCCCAGGTAGATAGGCACACAGAGACACTCTAGGCTGCACTCCCCAGGTAGATAGGCACACAGAGACACTCTAGGCTGCATCTCCCAGGTAGACAGGCATGGAGATAGACAGGGAGATAGGCACACAGAGACACTCTAGGCTGCACTCTCCAGATAGATAGGCACACAGAGACACTCTAGGCTGCCCTTCCCAGGTAGACAGGCAGAGAGATAGGCACACAGAGACACTCTAGGCTGCACTCCCCAGGTAGATAGGCACACAGAGACACTCTAGGCTGCACTCCCCAGGTAGATAGGCACACAGAGACACTCTAGGCTGCACTCCCCAGGTAGATAGGCACACAGAGACACTCTAGGCTGCAGTCTCCGAGGTAGACAGGTAGGGAAATAGACAGGGAGATAGGCACACAGAGACACTCCAGGCTGCACTCCCCAGGTAGACAGGCACACAGAGACACTCTAGGCTGCAGTCTCCGAGGTAGACAGGTAGGGAAATAGACAGGGAGATAGGCACACAGAGACACTCTAGGCTGCATCTCCCAGGTAGACAGGCACACAGAGACACTCTAGGCTGCACTCCCCAGGTAGACAGGCACACAGAGACACTCTAGGCTGCACTCCCCAGGTAGACAGGCAGAGAGATAGGCACACAGAGACACTCTAGGCTGCACTCCCCAGGTAGATAGGCACACAGAGACACTCTAGGCTGCAGTCTCCGAGGTAGACACGTAGGGAAATAGACAGGGAGATAGGCACACAGAGACACACTAGGCTGCACTCTCCAGATAGATAGGCACACAGAGACACTCTAGGCTGCACTCCCCAGGTAGACAGGCAGGGAAATAGACAAGTAGATAGGCACACAGAGACACTCTAGGCTGCATCTCCCAGGTAGACAGGCAGAGAGATAGGCACACAGAGACACTCTAGGCTGCATCTCCCAGGTAGACAGGCAGAGAGATAGGCACACAGAGACACTCTAGGCTGCATCTCCCAGGTAGACAGGCAGAGAGATAGGCACACAGAGACACTCTAGGCTGCACTCCCCAGGTAGATAGGCACACAGAGACACTCTAGGCTGCACTCCCCAGGTAGACAGGCAGAGAGATAGGCACACAGAGACACTCTAGGCTGCATCTCCCAGGTAGACAGGCAGAGAGATAGGCACACAGAGACACTCTAGGCTGCACTCCCCAGGTAGATAGGCACACAGAGACACTCTAGGCTGCACTCCACAGGTAGATAGGCACACAGAGACACTCTAGGCTGCAGTCTCCGAGGTAGACAGGTAGGGAAATAGACATGGAGATAGGCACACAGAGACACTCTAGGCTGCACTCCCCAGGTAGATAGGCACACAGAGACACTCAAGGCTGCATCTCCCAGGTAGACAGGCAGAGAGATAGGCACACAGAGACACTCTAGGCTGCACTCTCCAGATAGATAGGCACACAGAGACACTCTAGGCTGCAGTCTCCGAGGTAGACAGGCAGGGAAATAGACACGGAGATAGGCACACAGAGACACTCTAGGCTGCATCTCCCAGGTAGACAGGCAGAGAGATAGGCACACAGAGACACTCTAGGCTGCAGTCTCCGAGGTAGACAGGTAGGGAAATAGACAGGGAGATAGGCACACAGAGACACTCTAGGCTGCACTCCCCAGGTAGATAGGCACACAGAGACACTCTAGGCTGCATCTCCCAGGTACACAGGCATGGAGATAGACAGGGAGATAGGCACACAGAGATACTCTAGGCTGCACTCCCCAGGTAGATAGGCACACAGAGACACTCTAGGCTGCATCTCCCATGTACACAGGCATGGAGATAGACAGGGAGATAGGCACACAGAGACACTCTAGGCTGCACTCCCCAGGTAGATAGGCACACAGAGACACTCTAGGCTGCATCTCCCAGGTAGACAGGCACACAGAGACACTCTAGGCTCCAATCCCCAGGTAGATAGGCACACAGAGACACTCTAGGCTGCATCTCCCAGGTAGACAGGCAGAGAGATAGGCACACAGAGACACTCTAGGCTGCACTCTCCAGATAGATAGGCACACAGAGACACTCTAGGCTGCCCTTCCCAGGTAGATAGGCACACAGAGACACTCTAGGCTGCACTCCCCAGGTAGACAGGCACACAGAGACACTCAAGGCTGCACTCCCCAGGTAGACAGGCAGGGAAATAGACAGGGAGATAGGCACACAGAGACACTCTAGGCTGCACTCTCCAGATAGATAGGCACACAGAGACACTCTAGGCTGCCCTTCCCAGGTAGACAGGCAGAGAGATAGGCACACAGAGACACTCTAGGCTGCATCTCCCAGGTAGACAGGCAGAGAGATAGGCACACAGAGACACTCTAGGCTGCACTCTCCAGGTAGACAGGCAGAGAGATAGGTACACAGAGACACTCTAGGCTGCATCTCCCAGGTACACAGGCATGGAGATAGACAGGGAGATAGGCACACAGAGATACTCTAGGCTGCACTCCCCAGGTAGATAGGCACACAGAGACACTCTAGGCTGCACTCCCCAGGTAGATAGGCACACAGAGACACTCTAGGCTGCCCTTCCCAGGTAGACAGGCAGAGAGATAGGCACACAGAGACACTCTAGGCTGCACTCCCCAGGTAGACAGGCATGGAGATAGACAGGGAGATAGGCACACAGAGACACTCTAGGCTGCACTCCCCAGGTAGATAGGCACACAGAGACACTCTAGGCTGCATCTCCCAGGTAGACAGGCATGGAGATAGACAGGGAGATAGGCACACAGAGACACTCTAGGCTGCACTCCCCAGGTAGATAGGCACACAGAGACACTCTAGGCTGCCCTTCCCAGCTAGACAGGCAGAGAGATAGGCACACAGAGACACTCCAGGCTGCACTCCCCAGGTAGACAGGCACACAGAGACACTCTAGGCTGCACTCCCCAGGTAGACAGGCACACAGAGACACTCTAGGCTGCACTCCCCAGGTAGATAGGCACACAGAGACACTCTAGGCTGCATCTCCAGGTACACAGGCAGGGAGATAGACAGGGAGATAGGCACACAGAGACACTCTAGGCTGCATCTCCCAGGTAGACAGGCACACAGAGACACTCTAGGCTGCATCTCCCAGGTAGACAGGCACACAGAGACACTCTAGGCTGCACTCCCCAGGTAGATAGGCACACAGAGACACTCTAGGCTGCACTCCCCAGGTAGATAGGCACACAGAGACACTCTAGGCTGCACTCCCCAGGTAGACAGGCAGGGAAATAGACAGGGAGATAGGCACACAGAGACACTCTAGGCTGCATCTCCCAGGTAGACAGGCACACAGAGACACTCTAGGCTGCACTCCCCAGGTAGACAGGCACACAGAGACACTCTAGGCTGCACTCCCCAGGTAGACAGGCAGAGAGATAGGCACACAGAGACACTCTAGGCTGCACTCCCCAGGTAGATAGGCACACAGAGACACTCTAGGCTGCACTCCCCAGGTAGACAGGCACACAGAGACACTCTAGGCTGCACTCCCCAGGTAGACAGGCAGAGAGATAGGCACACAGAGACACTCTAGGCTGCACTCCCCAGGTAGATAGGCACACAGAGACACTCTAGGCTGCACTCTCCAGATAGATAGGCACACAGAGACACTCAAGGCTGCATCTCCCAGGTAGACAGGCATGGAGATAGACAGGGAGATAGGCACACAGAGACACTCTAGGCTGCACTCCCCAGGTAGACAGGCACACAGAGACACTCTAGGCTGCACTCCCCAGGTAGATAGGCACACAGAGACACTCTAGGCTGCATCTCCCAGGTACACAGGCAGGGAGATAGACAGGGAGATAGGCACACAGAGACACTCTAGGCTGCATCTCCCAGGTAGACAGGCAGAGAGATAGGCACACAGAGACACTCTAGGCTGCACTCCCCAGGTAGATAGGCACACAGAGACACTCTAGGCTGCATCTCCCAGGTAGACAGGCAGAGAGATAGGCACACAGAGACACTCAAGGCTGCACTCCCCAGGTAGACAGGCAGGGAAATAGACAGGGAGATAGGCACACAGAGACACTCTAGGCTGCACTCCCCAGGTAGACAGGCAGAGAGATAGGCACACAGAGACACTCTAGGCTGCATCTCCCAGGTAGACAGGCAGAGAGATAGGCACACAGAGACACTCTAGGCTGCATCTCCCAGGTAGACAGGCACACAGAGACACTCTAGGCTGCACTCCCCAGGTAGATAGGCACACAGAGACACTCTAGGCTGCATCTCCCAGGTACACAGGCAGGGAGATAGACAGGGAGATAGGCACACATAGACACTCTAGGCTGCATCTCCCAGGTAGACAGGCAGAGAGATAGGCACACAGAGACACTCTAGGATGCATCTCCCAGGTAGACAGGCACACAGAGACACTCTAGGCTGCACTCCCCAGGTAGATAGGCACACAGAGACACTCTAGGCTGCACTCCCCAGGTAGACAGGCAGATAGACAGGCACACAGAGACACTCTAGGCTGCACTCCCCAGGTAGACAGGCACACAGAGACACTCTAGGCTGCACTCTCCAGATAGATAGGCACACAGAGACACTCAAGGCTGCATCTCCCAGGTAGACAGGCATGGAGATAGACAGGGAGATAGGCACACAGAGACACTCTAGGCTGCACTCCCCAGGTAGATAGGCACACAGAGACACTCTAGGCTGCACTCCCCAGGTAGATAGGCACACAGAGACACTCTAGGCTGCATCTCCCAGGTAGACAGGCAGAGAGATAGGCACACAGAGACACTCAAGGCTGCACTCCCCAGGTAGACAGGCAGGGAAA
Organism: Camelus ferus; assembly: GCF_009834535.1. Taxonomy (NCBI): domain Eukaryota; kingdom Metazoa; phylum Chordata; class Mammalia; order Artiodactyla; family Camelidae; genus Camelus; species Camelus ferus. Next base: position 53,697,169 of record NC_045702.1, on the reverse strand, counting down.
TAGACAGGGAGATAGGCACACAGAGACACTCTAGGCTGCACTCCCCAGGTAGACAGGCAGAGAGATAGGCACACAGAGACACTCTAGGCTGCATCTCCCAGGTAGACAGGCAGAGAGACAGGCACACAGAGACACTCTAGGCTGCATCTCCCAGGTAGACAGGCACACAGAGACACTCTAGGCTGCACTCCCCAGGTAGATAGGCACACAGAGACACTCTAGGCTGCACTCCCCAGGTAGACAGGCAGATAGACAGGCACACAGAGACACTCTAGGCTGCACTCCCCAGGTAGACAGGCACACAGAGACACTCTAGGCTGCACTCCCCAGGTAGACAGGCAGAGAGATAGGCACACAGAGACACTCAAGGCTGCATCTCCCAGGTAGACAGGCATGGAGATAGACAGGGAGATAGGCACACAGAGACACTCTAGGCTGCACTCTCCAGATAGATAGGCACACAGAGACACTCTAGGCTGCAGTCTCCGAGGTAGACAGGCAGGGAAATAGACACGGAGATAGGCACACAGAGACACTCTAGGCTGCAGTCTCCGAGGTAGACAGGCAGGGAAATAGACACGGAGATAGGCACACAGAGACACTCTAGGCTGCATCTCCCAGGTAGATAGGCACACAGAGACACTCTAGGCTGCACTCGCCAGAGAGATAGGCACACAGAGACACTCTAGGCTGCACTCCCCAGGTAGACAGGCACACAGAGACACTCTAGGCTGCATCTCCCAGGTAGATAGGCACACAGAGACACTCTAGGCTGCACTCCCCAGAGAGATAGGCACACAGAGACACTCTAGGCTGCACTCCCCAGGTAGACAGGCACACAGAGACACTCTAGGCTGCATCTCCCAGGTAGATAGGCACACAGAGACACTCTAGGCTGCACTCCCCAGAGAGATAGGCACACAGAGACACTCTAGGCTGCACTCCCCAGGTAGACAGGCACACAGAGACACTCTAGGCTGCATCTCCCAGGTAGATAGGCACACAGAGACACTCTAGGCTGCACTCCCCAGAGAGATAGGCACACAGAGACACTCTAGGCTGCACTCCCCAGGTAGACAGGCACACAGAGACACTCTAGGCTGCACTCTCCAGATAGATAGGCACACAGAGACACTCTAGGCTGCAGTCTCCGAGGTAGACACGTAGGGAAATAGGCAGGGAGATAGGCACACAGAGACACTCTAGGCTGCACTCCCCAGGTAGATAGGCACACAGAGACACTCTAGGCTGCACTCCCCAGGTAGATAGGCACACAGAGACACTCTAGGCTGCATCTCCCAGGTAGACAGGCAGAGAGATAGGCACACAGAGACACTCTAGGCTGCATCTCCCAGGTAGACAGGCACACAGAGACACTCTAGGCTGCACTCCCCAGGTAGATAGGCACACAGAGACACTCTAGGCTGCATCTCCCAGGTACACAGGCAGGGAGATAGACAGGGAGATAGGCACACATAGACACTCTAGGCTGCATCTCCCAGGTAGACAGGCAGAGAGATAGGCACACAGAGACACTCTAGGATGCATCTCCCAGGTAGACAGGCACACAGAGACACTCTAGGCTGCACTCCCCAGGTAGATAGGCACACAGAGACACTCTAGGCTGCACTCCCCAGGTAGACAGGCAGATAGACAGGCACACAGAGACACTCTAGGCTGCACTCCCCAGGTAGACAGGCACACAGAGACACTCTAGGCTGCACTCTCCAGATAGATAGGCACACAGAGACACTCAAGGCTGCATCTCCCAGGTAGACAGGCATGGAGATAGACAGGGAGATAGGCACACAGAGACACTCTAGGCTGCACTCCCCAGGTAGACAGGCAGGGAAATAGACAGGGAGATAGGCACACAGAGACACTCTAGGCTGCACTCCCCAGGTAGACAGGCAGAGAGATAGGCACACAGAGACACTCTAGGCTGCATCTCCCAGGTAGACAGGCAGAGAGACAGGCACACAGAGACACTCTAGGCTGCATCTCCCAGGTAGACAGGCACACAGAGACACTCTAGGCTGCACTCCCCAGGTAGATAGGCACACAGAGACACTCTAGGCTGCACTCCCCAGGTAGACAGGCAGATAGACAGGCACACAGAGACACTCTAGGCTGCACTCCCCAGGTAGACAGGCACACAGAGACACTCTAGGCTGCACTCCCCAGGTAGACAGGCAGAGAGATAGGCACACAGAGACACTCAAGGCTGCATCTCCCAGGTAGACAGGCATGGAGATAGACAGGGAGATAGGCACACAGAGACACTCTAGGCTGCACTCTCCAGATAGATAGGCACACAGAGACACTCTAGGCTGCCCTTCCCAGGTAGACAGGCAGAGAGATAGGCACACAGAGACACTCTAGGCTGCACTCTCCAGATAGATAGGCACACAGAGACACTCTAGGCTGCACTCCCCAGGTAGACAGGCAGGGAGATAGACAGGGAGATAGGCACACAGAGACACTCTAGGCTGCATCTCCCAGGTAGACAGGCAGAGAGATAGGCACACAGAGACACTCTAGGCTGCATCTCCCAGGTAGACAGGCACACAGAGACACTCTAGGCTGCACTCTCCAGATAGATAGGCACACAGAGACACTCTAGGCTGCAGTCTCCGAGGTAGACACGTAGGGAAATAGACAGGGAGATAGGCACACAGAGACACTCTAGGCTGCACTCCCCAGGTAGATAGGCACACAGAGACACTCTAGGCTGCACTCCCCAGGTAGACAGGCAGGGAAATAGACAGGGAGATAGGCACACAGAGACACACTAGGCTGCACTCCCCAGGTAGATAGGCACACAGAGACACTCTAGGCTGCACTCCCCAGGTAGACAGGCAGGGAAATAGACAGGTAGATAGGCACACAGAGACACTCTAGGCTGCATCTCCCAGGTAGACAGGCAGAGAGATAGGCACACAGAGACACTCCAGGCTGCACTCCCCAGGTAGACAGGCACACAGAGACACTCTAGGCTGCACTCCCCAGGTAGACAGGCACACAGAGACACTCTAGGCTGCACTCTCCAGATAGATAGGCACACAGAGACACTCAAGGCTGCATCTCCCAGGTAGACAGGCATGGAGATAGACAGGGAGATAGGCACACAGAGACACTCTAGGCTGCACTCCCCAGGTAGATAGGCACACAGAGACACTCTAGGCTGCATCTCCCAGGTACACAGGCAGGGAGATAGACAGGGAGATAGGCACACAGAGACACTCTAGGCTGCATCTCCCAGGTAGACAGGCAGAGAGATAGGCACACAGAGACACTCCAGGCTGCACTCCCCAGGTAGACAGGCACACAGAGACACTCTAGGCTGCACTCCCCAGGTAGACAGGCACACAGAGACACTCTAGGCTGCACTCTCCAGATAGATAGGCACACAGAGACACTCAAGGCTGCATCTCCCAGGTAGACAGGCATGGAGATAGACAGGGAGATAGGCACACAGAGACACTCTAGGCTGCACTCCCCAGGTAGATAGGCACACAGAGACACTCTAGGCTGCACTCCCCAGGTAGACAGGCACACAGAGACACTCTAGGCTGCATCTCCCAGGTAGATAGGCACACAGAGACACTCTAGGCTGCACTCCCCAGAGAGATAGGCACACAGAGACACTCTAGGCTGCATCTCCCAGGTAGACAGGCACACAGAGACACTCTAGGCTGCACTCCCCAGTTAGACAGGGAGAGAGATAGGCACACAGAAACACTCAAGGCTGCAAGCCCCAGGTAGATAGGCACACAGAGACACTCTAGGCTGCACTCCCCAGATAGATAGGCACACAGAGACACTCTAGGCTGCACTCCCCATGTAGATAGGCACACAGAGACACTCTAGGCTGCATCTCCCAGGTAGACAGGCATGGAGATAGACAGGGAGATAGGCACACAGAGACACTCTAGGCTGCACTCCCCAGGTAGATAGGCACACAGAGACACTCTAGGCTGCACTCCCCAGGTAGACAGGCAGGGAAATAGACAGGGAGATAGGCACACAGAGACACTCTAGGCTGCACTCCCCAGGTAGACAGGCAGAGAGATAGGCACACAGAGACACTCTAGGCTGCATCTCCCAGGTAGACAGGCACACAGAGACACTCTAGGCTGCACTCCCCAGGTAGATAGGCACACAGAGACACTCTAGGCTGCATCTCCCAGGTACACAGGCAGGGAGATAGACAGGGAGATAGGCACACAGAGACACTCTAGGCTGCACTCCCCAGGTAGATAGGCACACAGAGACACTCTAGGCTGCCCTTCCCAGGTAGACAGGCAGAGAGATAGGCACACAGAGACACTCCAGGCTGCACTCCCCAGGTAGACAGGCACACAGAGACACTCTAGGCTGCACTCCCCAGGTAGACAGGCACACAGAGACACTCTAGGCTGCACTCCCCAGGTAGATAGGCACACAGAGACACTCTAGGCTGCACTCCCCAGGTAGACAGGCAGAGAGATAGGCACACAGAGACACTCTAGGCTGCATCTCCCAGGTAGACAGGCACACAGAGACACTCTAGGCTGCAGTCTCCGAGGTAGACAGGCAGGGAAATAGACACGGAGATAGGCACACAGAGACACTCTAGGCTGCATCTCCCAGGTAGACAGGCAGAGAGATAGGCACACAGAGACACTCTAGGCTGCATCTCCCAGGTAGACAGGCAGAGAGATAGGCACACAGAGACACTCTAGGCTGCATCTCCCAGGTAGATAGGCACACAGAGACACTCTAGGCTGCACTCCCCAGGTAGATAGGCACACAGAGACACTCAAGGCTGCAGTCTCCGAGGTAGACACGTAGGGAAATAGACAGGGAGATAGGCACACAGAGACACTCTAGGCTGCACTCCCCAGGTAGATAGGCACACAGAGACACTCAAGGCTGCATCTCCCAGGTAGACAGGCAGAGAGATAGGCACACAGAGACACTCTAGGCTGCACTCTCCAGATAGATAGGCACACAGAGACACTCTAGGCTGCAGTCTCCGAGGTAGACACGTAGGGAAATAGACAGGGAGATAGGCACACAGAGACACTCTAGGCTGCACTCCCCAGGTAGATAGGCACACAGAGACACTCTAGGCTGCACTCCCCAGGTAGACAGGCAGGGAAATAGACAGGGAGATAGGCACACAGAGACACACTAGGCTGCACTCTCCAGATAGATAGGCACACAGAGACACTCTAGGCTGCACTCCCCAGGTAGACAGGCAGGGAAATAGACAGGTAGATAGGCACACAGAGACACTCTAGGCTGCATCTCCCAGGTAGACAGGCAGAGAGATAGGCACACAGAGACACTCTAGGCTGCATCTCCCAGGTAGACAGGCAGAGAGATAGGCACACAGAGACACTCTAGGCTGCATCTCCCAGGTAGATAGGCACACAGAGACACTCTAGGCTGCAGTCTCCGAGGTAGACACGTAGGGAAATAGACAGGGAGATAGGCACACAGAGACACTCTAGGCTGCACTCCCCAGGTAGACAGGCAGGGAAATAGACAGGTAGATAGGCACACAGAGACACTCTAGGCTGCATCTCCCAGGTAGACAGGCAGAGAGATAGGCACACAGAGACACTCTAGGCTGCAGTCTCCGAGGTAGACAGGTAGGAAAATAGACAGGGAGATAGGCACACAGAGACACTCTAGGCTGCACTCCCCAGGTAGATAGGCACACAGAGACACTCTAGGCTGCACTCCCCAGGTAGACAAGGAGAGAGATAGGCACACAGAGACACTCTAGGCTGCAGTCTCCAGATAGATAGGCACACAGAGACACTCTAGGCTGCACTCCCCAGGTAGACAGGCAGGGAGATAGACAGGGAGATAGGCACACAGAGACATTCTAGGCTCCAATCCCCAGGTAGATAGGCACACAGAGACACTCTAGGCTGCATATCCCAGGTACACAGGCACAGAGATAGGCACACAGAGACACTCTAGGCTGCATCTCCCAGGTAGACAGGCACACAGAGACACTCTAGGCTGCAGTCTCCGAGGTAGACAGGCAGGGAAATAGACACGGAGATAGGCACACAGAGACACTCTAGGCTGCACTCCCCAGGTAGATAGGCACACAGAGACACTCTAGGCTGCACTCCCCAGGTAGACAGGCAGATAGACAGGCACACAGAGACACTCTAGGCTGCACTCCCCAGGTAGACAGGCACACAGAGACACTCTAGGCTGCACTCCCCAGGTAGACAGGCAGAGAGATAGGCACACAGAGACACTCAAGGCTGCATCTCCCAGGTAGACAGGCATGGAGATAGACAGGGAGATAGGCACACAGAGACACTCTAGGCTGCACTCTCCAGATAGATAGGCACACAGAGACACTCTAGGCTGCACTCCCCAGGTAGATAGGCACACAGAGACACTCTAGGCTGCATCTCCCAGGTAGACAGGCAGAGAGATAGGCACACAGAGACACTCTAGGCTGCATCTCCCAGGTAGATAGGCACACAGAGACACTCTAGGCTGCACTCTCCAGATAGATAGGCACACAGAGACACTCTAGGCTGCACTCCCCAGGTAGACAGGCAGGGAAATAGACAGGTAGATAGGCACACAGAGACACTCTAGGCTGCATCTCCCAGGTAGACAGGCAGAGAGATAGGCACACAGAGACACTCTAGGCTGCAGTCTCCGAGGTAGACAGGTAGGAAAATAGACAGGGAGATAGGCACACAGAGACACTCTAGGCTGCAGTCTCCAGATAGATAGGCACACAGAGACATTCTAGGCTGCACTCCCCAGGTAGACAGGCAGGGAAATAGACAGGGAGATAGGCACAGAGAGACACTCTAGGCTCCAATCCCCAGGTAGATAGGCACACAGAGACACTCTAGGCTGCATCTCCCAGGTAGACAGGCAGAGAGATAGGCACACAGAGACACTCTAGGCTGCACTCTCCAGATAGATAGGCACACAGAGACACTCTAGGCTGCACTCCCCAGGTAGACAGGCAGGGAGATAGACAGGGAGATAGGCACACAGAGACATTCTAGGCTCCAATCCCCAGGTAGATAGGCACACAGAGACACTCTAGGCTGCATATCCCAGGTACACAGGCACAGAGATAGGCACACAGAGACACTCTAGGCTGCATCTCCCAGGTAGACAGGCACACAGAGACACTCTAGGCTGCAGTCTCCGAGGTAGACAGGCAGGGAAATAGACACGGAGATAGGCACACAGAGACACTCTAGGCTGCACTCCCCAGGTAGATAGGCACACAGAGACACTCTAGGCTGCATCTCCCAGGTAGACAGGCAGAGAGATAGGCACACAGAGACACTCTAGGCTGCATCTCCCAGGTAGACAGGCACACAGAGACACTCTAGGCTGCCCTTCCCAGGTAGACAGGCAGAGAGATAGGCACACAGAGACACTCTAGGCTGCATCTCCCAGGTAGACAGGCATGGAGATAGACAGGGAGATAGGCACACAGAGACACTCTAGGCTGCACTCCCCAGGTAGATAGGCACACAGAGACACTCTAGGCTGCACTCCCCAGGTAGACAGGCACACAGAGACACTCTAGGCTGCACTCCCCAGGTAGATAGGCACACAGAGACACTCTAGGCTGCACTCCCCAGGTAGATAGGCACACAGAGACACTCTAGGCTGCACTCTCCAGATAGATAGGCACACAGAGACACTCAAGACTGCATCTCCCAGGTAGACAGGCATGGAGATAGACAGGGAGATAGGCACACAGAGACACTCTAGGCTGCACTCCCCAGGTAGATAGGCACACAGAGACACTCTAGGCTGCACTCCCCAGGTAGATAGGCACACAGAGACACTCTAGGCTGCACTCTCCAGATAGATAGGCACACAGAGACACTCAAGACTGCATCTCCCAGGTAGACAGGCATGGAGATAGACAGGGAGATAGGCACACAGAGACACTCTAGGCTGCACTCCCCAGGTAGATAGGCACACAGAGACACTCTAGGCTGCAGTCTCCGAGGTAGACACGTAGGGAAATAGACAGGGAGATAGGCACACAGAGACACTCTAGGCTGCACTCCCCAGGTAGACAGGCAGGGAAATAGACAGGTAGATAGGCACACAGAGACACTCTAGGCTGCATCTCCCAGGTAGACAGGCAGAGAGATAGGCACACAGAGACACTCTAGGCTGCACTCCCCAGGTAGATAGGCACACAGAGACACTCTAGGCTGCACTCCCCAGGTAGACAAGGAGAGAGATAGGCACACAGAGACACTCTAGGCTGCAGTCTCCAGATAGATAGGCACACAGAGACATTCTAGGCTGCACTCCCCAGGTAGACAGGCAGGGAAATAGACAGGGAGATAGGCACAGAGAGACACTCTAGGCTCCAATCCCCAGGTAGATAGGCACACAGAGACACTCTAGGCTGCATCTCCCAGGTAGACAGGCAGAGAGATAGGCACACAGAGACACTCTAGGCTGCACTCTCCAGATAGATAGGCACACAGAGACACTCTAGGCTGCACTCCCCAGGTAGACAGGCAGGGAGATAGACAGGGAGATAGGCACACAGAGACATTCTAGGCTCCAATCCCCAGGTAGATAGGCACACAGAGACACTCTAGGCTGCATATCCCAGGTACACAGGCACAGAGATAGGCACACAGAGACACTCTAGGCTGCATCTCCCAGGTAGACTGGCACACAGAGACACTCTAGGCTGCAGTCTCCGAGGTAGACAGGCAGGGAAATAGACACGGAGATAGGCACACAGAGACACTCTAGGCTGCACTCCCCAGGTAGATAGGCACACAGAGACACTCTAGGCTGCATCTCCCAGGTAGACAGGCAGAGAGATAGGCACACAGAGACACTCTAGGCTGCATCTCCCAGGTAGACAGGCACACAGAGACACTCTAGGCTGCCCTTCCCAGGTAGACAGGCAGAGAGATAGGCACACAGAGACACTCTAGGCTGCATCTCCCAGGTAGACAGGCATGGAGATAGACAGGGAGATAGGCACACAGAGACACTCTAGGCTGCACTCCCCAGGTAGATAGGCACACAGAGACACTCTAGGCTGCACTCCCCAGGTAGACAGGCACACAGAGACACTCTAGGCTGCACTCCCCAGGTAGATAGGCACACAGAGACACTCTAGGCTGCACTCCCCAGGTAGATAGGCACACAGAGACACTCTAGGCTGCAGTCTCCGAGGTAGACACGTAGGGAAATAGACAGGGAGATAGGCACACAGAGACACTCTAGGCTGCACTCTCCAGATAGATAGGCACACAGAGACACTCTAGGCTGCACTCCCCAGGTAGATAGGCACACAGAGACACTCTAGGCTGCAGTCTCCGAGGTAGACACGTAGGGAAATAGACAGGGATATAGGCACACAGAGACACTCTAGGCTGCACTCCCCAGGTAGATAGGCACACAGAGACACTCTAGGCTGCACTCCCCAGGTAGATAGGCACACAGAGACACTCCAGGCTGCACTCTCCAGATAGATAGGCACACAGAGACACTCAAGACTGCATCTCCCAGGTAGACAGGCATGGAGATAGACAGGGAGATAGGCACACAGAGACACTCTAGGCTGCACTCCCCAGGTAGATAGGCACACAGAGACACTCTAGGCTGCACTCCCCAGGTAGATAGGCACACAGAGACACTCTAGGCTGCACTCTCCAGATAGATAGGCACACAGAGACACTCAAGACTGCATCTCCCAGGTAGACAGGCATGGAGATAGACAGGGAGATAGGCACACAGAGACACTCTAGGCTGCACTCCCCAGGTAGATAGGCACACAGAGACACTCTAGGCTGCACTCCCCAGGTAGATAGGCACACAGAGACACTCTAGGCTGCACTCTCCAGATAGATAGGCACACAGAGACACTCTAGGCTGCACTCCCCAGGTAGACAGGCAGGGAAATAGACAGGTAGATAGGCACACTGAGACACTCTAGGCTGCATCTCCCAGGTAGACAGGCAGAGAGATAGGCACACAGAGACACTCTAGGCTGCATCCCCCAGGTAGATAGGCACACAGAGACACTCTAGGCTGCACTCCCCAGGTAGATAGGCACACAGAGACACTCTAGGCTGCACTCCCCAGGTAGATAGGCACACAGAGACACTCAAGGCTGCATCTCCCAGGTAGACAGGCAGAGAGATAGGCACACAGAGACACTCTAGGCTGCACTCTCCAGATAGATAGGCACACAGAGACACTCTAGGCTGCACTCCCCAGGTAGATAGGCACACAGAGACACTCTAGGCTGCACTCCCCAGGTAGACAGGCAGGGAAATAGACAGGGAGATAGGCACACAGAGACACACTAGGCTGCACTCTCCAGATAGATAGGCACACAGAGACACTCTAGGCTGCACTCCCCAGGTAGACAGGCAGGGAAATAGACAGGTAGATAGGCACACAGAGACACTCTAGGCTGCATCTCCCAGGTAGACAGGCAGAGAGATAGGCACACAGAGACACTCTAGGCTGCATCTCCCAGGTAGACAGGCAGAGAGATAGGCACACAGAGACACTCTAGGCTGCATCTCCCAGGTAGATAGGCACACAGAGACACTCTAGGCTGCAGTCTCCGAGGTAGACACGTAGGGAAATAGACAGGGAGATAGGCACACAGAGACACTCTAGGCTGCACTCCCCAGGTAGACAGGCAGGGAAATAGACAGGGAGATAGGCACACAGAGACACACTAGGCTGCACTCCCCAGGTAGACAGGCAGAGAGATAGGCACACAGAGACACTCTAGGCTGCATCTCCCAGGTAGACAGGCAGAGAGATAGGCACACAGAGACACTCTAGGCTGCACTCTCCAGATAGATAGGCACACAGAGACACTCTAGGCTGCCCTTCCCAGGTAGATAGGCACACAGAGACACTCTAGGCTGCAGTCTCCGAGGTAGACACGTAGGGAAATAGACAGGGAGATAGGCACACAGAGACACTCTAGGCTGCACTCTCCAGATAGATAGGCACACAGAGACACTCTAGGCTGCAGTCTCCGAGGTAGACAGGCAGGGAAATAGACACGGAGATAGGCACACAGAGACACTCTAGGCTGCCCTTCCCAGGTAGACAGGCAGAGAGATAGGCACACAGAGACACTCTAGGCTGCAGTCTCCGAGGTAGACAGGTAGGAAAATAGACAGGGAGATAGGCACACAGAGACACTCTAGGCTGCACTCCCCAGGTAGACAGGCAGGGAAATAGACAGGGAGATAGGCACACAGAGACACACTAGGCTGCACTCCCCAGGTAGACAGGCAGAGAGATAGGCACACAGAGACACTCTAGGCTGCATCTCCCAGGTAGACAGGCAGAGAGATAGGCACACAGAGACACTCTAGGCTGCATCTCCCAGGTAGACAGGCATGGAGATAGACAGGGAGATAGGCACACAGAGACACTCTAGGCTGCACTCCCCAGGTAGATAGGCACACAGAGACACTCTAGGCTGCACTCTCCAGATAGACAGGCAGGGAAATAGACAGGGAGATAGGCACACAGAGACACTCTAGGCTGCCCTTCCCAGGTAGACAGGCAGAGAGATAGGCACACAGAGACACTCTAGGCTGCATCTCCCAGGTAGACAGGCATGGAGATAGACAGGGAGATAGGCACACAGAGACACTCTAGGCTGCACTCCCCAGGTAGATAGGCACACAGAGACACTCTAGGCTGCACTCCCCAGGTAGACAAGGAGAGAGATAGGCACACAGAGACACTCTAGGCTGCAGTCTCCAGATAGATAGGCACACAGAGACATTCTAGGCTGCACTCCCCAGGTAGACAGGCAGGGAAATAGACAGGGAGATAGGCACAGAGAGACACTCTAGGCTCCAATCCCCAGGTAGATAGGCACACAGAGACACTCTAGGCTGCATCTCCCAGGTAGACAGGCAGAGAGATAGGCACACAGAGACACTCTAGGCTGCAGTCTCCGAGGTAGACAGGCAGGGAAATAGACACGGAGATAGGCACACAGAGACACTCTAGGCTGCACTCCCCAGGTAGATAGGCACACAGAGACACTCTAGGCTGCATCTCCCAGGTAGACAGGCAGAGAGATAGGCACACAGAGACACTCTAGGCTGCATCTCCCAGGTAGACAGGCACACAGAGACACTCTAGGCTGCCCTTCCCAGGTAGACAGGCAGAGAGATAGGCACACAGAGACACTCTAGGCTGCATCTCCCAGGTAGACAGGCATGGAGATAGACAGGGAGATAGGCACACAGAGACACTCTAGGCTGCACTCCCCAGGTAGATAGGCACACAGAGACACTCTAGGCTGCACTCCCCAGGTAGATAGGCACACAGAGACACTCTAGGCTGCACTCCCCAGGTAGATAGGCACACAGAGACACTCAAGGCTGCATCTCCCAGGTAGACAGGCAGAGAGATAGGCACACAGAGACACTCTACGCTGCACTCTCCAGATAGATAGGCACACAGAGACACTCTAGGCTGCAGTCTCCGAGGTAGACACGTAGGGAAATAGACAGGGAGATAGGCACACAGAGACACTCTAGGCTGCACTCCCCAGGTAGATAGGCACACAGAGACACTCTAGGCTGCATCTCCCAGGTAGACAGGCAGAGAGATAGGCACACAGAGACACTCTAGGCTGCATCTCCCAGGTAGACAGGCAGAGAGATAGGCACACAGAGACACTCTAGGCTCCAATCCCCAGGTAGATAGGCACACAGAGACACTCTAGGCTGCACTCCCCAGGTAGATAGGCACACAGAGACACTCTAGGCTGCAGTCTCCGAGGTAGACAGGTAGGAAAATAGACAGGGAGATAGGCACACAGAGACACTCTAGGCTGCACTCCCCAGGTAGATAGGCACACAGAGACACTCTAGGCTGCACTCCCCAGGTAGATAGGCACACAGAGACACTCTAGGCTGCAGTCTCCGAGGTAGACAGGTAGGGAAATAGACAGGGAGATAGGCACACAGAGACACTCTAGGCTGCACTCCCCAGGTAGACAGGCACACAGAGACACTCTAGGCTGCACTCTCCAGATAGATAGGCACACAGAGACACTCTAGGCTGCACTCCCCAGTTAGACAGGGAGAGAGATAGGCACACAGAAACACTCAAGGCTGCAAGCCCCAGGTAGATAGGCACAGAGAGACACTCTAGGCTGCACTCCCCAGGTAGACAAGGAGAGAGATAGGCACACAGAGACACTCTAGGCTGCAGTCTCCAGATAGATAGGCACACAGAGACACTCTAGGCTGCACTCCCCAGGTAGACAGGCAGATAGACAGGCACACAGAGACACTCTAGGCTGCACTCTCCAGATAGACAGGCAGGGAAATAGACAGGGAGATAGGCACACAGAGACACTCTAGGCTGCCCTTCCCAGGTAGACAGGCAGAGAGATAGGCACACAGAGACACTCTAGGCTGCAGTCTCCGAGGTAGACAGGTAGGAAAATAGACAGGGAGATAGGCACACAGAGACACTCTAGGCTGCACTCCCCAGGTAGATAGGCACACAGAGACACTCTAGGCTGCACTCCCCAGGTAGACAAGGAGAGAGATAGGCACACAGAGACACTCTAGGCTGCAGTCTCCAGATAGATAGGCACACAGAGACACTCTAGGCTGCACTCCCCAGGTAGACAGGCAGATAGACAGGCACACAGAGACACTCTAGGCTGCACTCCCCAGGTAGATAGGCACACAGAGACACTCTAGGCTGCATCTCCCAGGTACACAGGCATGGAGATAGACAGGGAGATAGGCACACAGAGATACTCTAGGCTGCACTCCCCAGGTAGATAGGCACACAGAGACACTCTAGGCTGCACTCCCCAGGTAGATAGGCACACAGAGACACTCTAGGCTGCATCTCCCAGGTACACAGGCATGGAGATAGACAGGGACATAGGCACACAGAGACACTCTAGGCTGCACTCCCCAGGTAGATAGGCACACAGAGACACTCTAGGCTGCATCTCCCAGGTAGACAGGCACACAGAGACACTCTAGGCTCCAATCCCCAGGTAGATAGGCACACAGAGACACTCTAGGCTGCATCTCCCAGGTAGACAGGCAGAGAGATAGGCACACAGAGACACTCTAGGCTGCACTCTCCAGATAGATAGGCACACAGAGACACTCTAGGCTGCCCTTCCCAGGTAGATAGGCACACAGAGACACTCTAGGCTGCAGTCTCCGAGGTAGACACGTAGGGAAATAGACAGGGAGATAGGCACACAGAGACACTCTAGGCTGCACTCTCCAGATAGATAGGCACACAGAGACACTCTAGGCTGCAGTCTCCGAGGTAGACAGGCAGGGAAATAGACACGGAGATAGGCACACAGAGACACTCTAGGCTGCATCTCCCAGGTAGACAGGCAGAGAGATAGGCACACAGAGACACTCTAGGCTGCAGTCTCCGAGGTAGACAGGTAGGGAAATAGACAGGGAGATAGGCACACAGAGACACTCTAGGCTGCACTCCCCAGGTAGATAGGCACACAGAGACACTCTAGGCTGCACTCCCCAGGTAGATAGGCACACAGAGACACTCTAGGCTGCATCTCCCAGGTACACAGGCATGGAGATAGACAGGGAGATAGGCACACAGAGATACTCTAGGCTGCACTCCCCAGGTAGATAGGCACACAGAGACACTCTAGGCTGCACTCCCCAGGTAGACAAGGAGAGAGATAGGCACACAGAGACACTCTAGGCTGCAGTCTCCAGATAGATAGGCACACAGAGACACTCTAGGCTGCACTCCCCAGGTAGACAGGCAGATAGACAGGCACACAGAGACACTCTAGGCTGCATCTCCCAGGTACACAGGCAGGGAGATAGACAGGGAGATAGGCACACATAGACACTCTAGGCTGCATCTCCCAGGTAGACAGGCAGAAAGATAGGCACACAGAGACACTCTAGGCTGCATCTCCCAGGTAGACAGGCAGAGAGATAGGCACACAGAGACACTCTAGGCTGCAGTCTCCAGATAGATAGGCACACAGAGACACTCTAGGCTGCACTCCCCAGGTAGACAGGCAGGGAAATAGACAGGGAGATAGGCACAGAGAGACACTCTAGGCTCCAATCCCCAGGTAGATAGGCACACAGAGACACTCTAGGCTGCCCTTCCCAGGTAGACAGGCAGAGAGATAGGCACACAGAGACACTCTAGGCTGCATCTCCCAGGTAGACAGGCATGGAGATAGACAGGGAGATAGGCACACAGAGACACTCTAGGCTGCACTCCCCAGGTAGATAGGCACACAGAGACACTCTAGGCTGCACTCCCCAGGTAGACAGGCACACAGAGACACTCTAGGCTGCACTCCCCAGGTAGATAGGCACACAGAGACACTCTAGGCTGCACTCCCCAGGTAGATAGGCACACAGAGACACTCTAGGCTGCAGTCTCCGAGGTAGACACGTAGGGAAATAGACAGGGAGATAGGCACACAGAGACACTCTAGGCTGCACTCTCCAGATAGATAGGCACACAGAGACACTCTAGGCTGCACTCCCCAGGTAGATAGGCACACAGAGACACTCTAGGCTGCAGTCTCCGAGGTAGACACGTAGGGAAATAGACAGGGAGATAGGCACACAGAGACACTCAAGGCTGCATCTCCCAGGTAGACAGGCAGAGAGATAGGCACACAGAGACACTCTAGGCTGCACTCTCCAGATAGATAGGCACACAGAGACACTCTAGGCTGCAGTCTCCGAGGTAGACACGTAGGGAAATAGACAGGGAGATAGGCACACAGAGACACTCTAGGCTGCACTCCCCAGGTAGACAGGCAGGGAAATAGACAGGGAGATAGGCACACAGAGACACTCTAGGCTGCACTCCCCAGGTAGACAGGCAGAGAGATAGGCACACAGAGACACTCTAGGCTGCATCTCCCAGGTAGACAGGCAGAGAGATAGGCACACAGAGACACTCTAGGCTGCATCTCCCAGGTAGACAGGCACACAGAGACACTCTAGGCTGCACTCCCCAGGTAGATAGGCACACAGAGACACTCTAGGCTGCATCTCCCAGGTAGACAGGCACACAGAGACACTCTAGGCTGCACTCCCCAGGTAGACAGGCAGGGAAATAGACAGGTAGATAGGCACACAGAGACACTCTAGGCTGCATCTCCCAGGTAGACAGGCAGAGAGATAGGCACACAGAGACACTCTAGGCTGCATCTCCCAGGTAGACAGGCAGAGAGATAGGCACACAGAGACACTCTAGGCTGCATCTCCCAGGTAGATAGGCACACAGAGACACTCTAGGCTGCACTCCCCAGGTAGATAGGCACACAGAGACACTCTAGGCTGCACTCCCCAGGTAGATAGGCACACAGAGACACTCAAGGCTGCATCTCCCAGGTAGACAGGCAGAGAGATAGGCACACAGAGACACTCTACGCTGCACTCTCCAGATAGATAGGCACACAGAGACACTCTAGGCTGCAGTCTCCGAGGTAGACACGTAGGGAAATAGACAGGGAGATAGGCACACAGAGACACTCTAGGCTGCACTCCCCAGGTAGATAGGCACACAGAGACACTCTAGGCTGCACTCCCCAGGTAGACAGGCAGGGAAATAGACAGGGAGATAGGCACACAGAGACACTCTAGGCTGCAGTCTCCAGATAGATAGGCACACAGAGACACTCTAGGCTGCACTCCCCAGGTAGACAGGCAGGGAAATAGACAGGGAGATAGGCACAGAGAGACACTCTAGGCTCCAATCCCCAGGTAGATAGGCACACAGAGACACTCTAGGCTGCATCTCCCAGGTAGACAGGCAGAGAGATAGGCACACAGAGACACTCTACGCTGCACTCTCCAGATAGATAGGCACACAGAGACACTCTAGGCTGCAGTCTCCGAGGTAGACACGTAGGGAGATAGACAGGGAGATAGGCACACAGAGACACTCTAGGCTGCACTCTCCAGATAGATAGGCACACAGAGACACTCTAGGCTGCATCTCCCAGGTAGACAGGCACACAGAGACACTCTAGGCTGCACTCTCCAGATAGATAGGCACACAGAGACACTCTAGGCTGCATCTCCCAGGTAGACAGGCAGAGAGATAGGCACACAGAGACACTCTAGGCTGCATCTCCCAGGTAGACAGGCACACAGAGACACTCTAGGCTGCCCTTCCCAGGTAGACAGGCAGAGAGATAGGCACACAGAGACACTCTAGGCTGCATCTCCCAGGTAGACAGGCATGGAGATAGACAGGGAGATAGGCACACAGAGACACTCTAGGCTGCACTCCCCAGGTAGATAGGCACACAGAGACACTCTAGGCTGCACTCCCCAGGTAGACAGGCACACAGAGACACTCTAGGCTGCACTCCCCAGGTAGATAGGCACACAGAGACACTCTAGGCTGCACTCCCCAGGTAGATAGGCACACAGAGACACTCTAGGCTGCAGTCTCCGAGGTAGACACGTAGGGAAATAGACAGGGAGATAGGCACACAGAGACACTCTAGGCTGCACTCTCCAGATAGATAGGCACACAGAGACACTCTAGGCTGCAGTCTCCGAGGTAGACACGTAGGGAAATAGACAGGGAGATAGGCACACAGAGACACTCTAGGCTGCACTCCCCAGGTAGATAGGCAGGGAAATAGACAGGGAGATAGGCACACAGAGACACTCTAGGCTGCATCTCCCAGGTAGACAGGCAGAGAGATAGGCACACAGAGACACTCTAGGCTGCATCTCCCAGGTAGACAGGCAGAGATATAGGCACACAGAGACACTCTAGGCTGCAGTCTCCGAGGTAGACAGGTAGGAAAATAGACAGGGAGATAGGCACACAGAGACACTCTAGGCTGCACTCCCCAGGTAGACAGGCACACAGAGACACTCTAGGCTGCACTCTCCAGATAGATAGGCACACAGAGACACTCTAGGCTGCACTCCCCAGTTAGACAGGGAGAGAGATAGGCACACAGAAACACTCAAGGCTGCAAGCCCCAGGTAGACAGGCACACAGAGACACTCTAGGCTGCAGTCTCCAGATAGATAGGCACACAGAGACACTCTAGGCTGCACTCCCCAGGTAGACAGGCAGATAGACAGGCACACAGAGACACTCTAGGCTGCACTCTCCAGATAGATAGGCACACAGAGACACTCTAGGCTGCCCTTCCCAGGTAGACAGGCAGAGAGATAGGCACACAGAGACACTCTAGGCTGCACTCTCCAGATAGATAGGCACACAGAGACACTCTAGGCTGCCCTTCCCAGGTAGACAGGCAGAGAGATAGGCACACAGAGACACTCAAGGCTGCACTCCCCAGGTAGACAGGCAGGGAAATAGACAGGGAGATAGGCACACAGAGACACTCTAGGCTGCACTCTCCAGATAGATAGGCACACAGAGACACTCAAGGCTGCACTCCCCAGGTACACAGGCAGGGAGATAGACAGGGAGATAGGCACACAGAGACACTCTAGGCTGCATCTCCCAGGTAGACAGGCAGAGAGATAGGCACACAGAGACACTCTAGGCTGCACTCCCTAGGTAGACAGGCACACAGAGACACTCTAGGCTGCACTCCCCAGGTAGATAGGCACACAGAGACACTCTAGGCTGCACTCCCCAGGTAGACAGGCAGGGAAATAGACACGGAGATAGGCTCACAGAGACACTGTAGGCTTCACTCCCCAGGTAGATAGATAGGCACACAGAGACACTCTAGGCTGCATGTCCGAAAGTGATAGGCAGGGAGACAGGCAGGGAGATAGGCACACAGAGACACTCCAGGCTGCATCTTTACATTCTCCCTGGGAACATCCGACTCTCAGACATTCTGGAGAGAAAACAAAACAATTGTTCTTATTTCCTCTATTTAACAACAGTAAAACTTTTAAGGATCCTACAACTACCTTGGCTATAAATGGATAAATGTCCTTTGGGATTTTCATTTCATTTTGTTTTGGTACCAAACAAAAAACCTAAAATAAATGCTAACATTTGGTCTTGGGATACATGTACCAATAACACATGAGACCACAAACAACCTAATTATCATAGCAAGTTTGGATTTGCACAAATGGTTGATCTTTGGTTATGTACATGTACTGCCAAACAGCTTCTTGCAGCACACATTGTTCATCTTTCTCTTAAGAATGTGATTACAGGTATGAACCCATGCTGTATACACCAGAGTGACTTATCCTGCTGTAAGGAGCCCATGGGCCCCCCGATGTTGATTCCATGCTCTACCTGCCAAGCACTAGGGCAGCTGGTGCCACTGCAGAGAATCCTAAAGGGAACATCCTCAGGACAAGTGGTCCTGGCAGCTTCTAGGGCTTCACCTGAAAATTCCCCAAGCGCGGCCAGTTGAACACGAGTAGCAAGACTCCAGGCTTCCTTCACCAAAACCTGTTACTGTGTCCAAACTCCTGCTTCACACTGGACAAGCCAATAACTCACCAAATGAGGTGTTGGGGCATGGAGTACCGACTTTAGTCTGCCATCCTCTGGGTCTGATGGACTTCCAAATAATGTCTTGGAAAATTATATTACTCAGATCAAAATTCAGGCTCCTTTTATACTAAAAAGAGGAAGGACTATTGTTGGCTGTAGCAAACTTCTTGCTGTACAAATTCTTTATTCCTGTAGCTGTCTACCTGGGTCAGGTCATAGTGCACCTCTAAAACCTCTACAAAGTAACATTTGTTTTCTTATTCTGCCACTTCTTATCTTTTACAAGTACAAAAGTGGTAATATCCTTAAACGTCAAAGCCTTAAGAATTGGCTCACCTGTATATTTCAGTCAAAAGGCAACATTCCTTTACAAAAGGTACAGAGCTAGCAAGAGTAACCCTAGGAAAGGGGGCACCAGGATACAGCCAAAGAAACAAATCTACTATACAGTCAGATATGTTCTTTTCTATTACATATCCCTTCATTTCCCATTTCTGAGTTTACCTATATTTCCCCAAAATATCTTTGACTCAACTTATTTTTATGAGGCTATCAAATTCATCATTCTATCTCCTAGGGTACCTACAAAGGTAACATTCAAAAGGTACTCTTAATCTAAAAATATTAAACTGATTAAAAGCAACATGTTTACATCATGATAAAGGACTCAATTTTCCAAGAAAACATAATACTTCTTATTATGTGTACACCTAACAACACTGCATCAAAATACATGAAGCAAAAAATAATAGACATGTGTTGCAGCCTCTGACTCAGTAATGAAAACATCTATCAGAAACAGACAGATCCAGCTGGCATAACATCAGTATGGACATAGATGAACTCACAGTAACAATGTCCTGAATGTGAACAACTATAGACTACTTTATATGACAATAACAAAAAACCACACTCTTCTCAAGCTCAAACAGAACATTGACCAAGATAGACAACTTTATAGGTCATGAAACACACTGTAACAAATCAACAACAGTAGAAATTGTACCATATCTACTTTCAGATCACAACAGAATTATACTACAAACCATTAACAGAAAAAAATGGAAAATTCAACAACATGTACAGATTAAATAACACATTTCGAAACAACATTAACTGGATATATCTCACAAAAGAACAAAGATCTAAAATCATTTAGAAACTGGAAAATAGTTAATTATATCTTATTATCTTCTGCTTATTTTAGATTTAAAGCAGAAACAAAAAAAAATTGAAACTATGAAGTGTAGACAAAGTCAACAAAACCAAAGACAGACTCCTTGAAAAAGACAATAAACTTTAGAAGCCTGTGCCTAGGCTAAGTACGAAGAAAACAGTAGACACAAATGACTCATACAGAAATCAAAGACAAGAATATCATCACTACAGCCACCAAAGATGACACTAGATAATACAGGAATACCATATACAGCTCTACACCCACAAAGTTGATACAAATAAACCAGTGTCTTGAAAACTACAATCTGTCAAATTTTATATAAGATGAAATAGATTAACAGCTAAAAGCCTATTCAAAGAAAGATATTGAATCAATAATTAATAACCACAACAGACAACAACCAGGTTCAGACAAATTCATTGGTGAATTCTACTAAACACTGAATAAACTTACATTACTTCTTTTTCAGAGGATAGAGGCAGACAGAATACTTCAAAACTCTACGAGTCCAAAATTACACTAATACCACAACCAGGTAAAGCTTTATAAGAAAATGAAGATTACACAGCATATCTCTCATAAACATAGATACAAAAATCCTTATCAAAATATTAACTAACAACATTGAAAAATATACAAAAACAATTATATACTAGGACCAAATAAGATTTATCCCAGGCATGGAAAGCTACATTCAACATTTAAAGATAAATTACTGTAATCCATCATATCAACAAACTAAACAGAAAACAAAAAAAGATGATATAAATAAATCCAGAAAAAGAATGTGACAAAATCCATCAGCCATTATAATAACAGAACAAAACAAAACAAACAAAAGAACCTCTCAGTAAGGAAGGAAGAGAGAACAACTTCCTCAATTTGATAAGGCCTAAGTATGATGTTAGCTGTAAGTTTTTGTAATTGACAGTGAGAAACTCAAACCTTTTGCACTAAAATCAGGTACAAGAAAAGGATGTACCCCTAATTCATTTTCAACATCCTACTGGAAGTCCTAGATAATGCAGTAAGACAAGGAAACAACATAAAAGGTATACAGATTGGTAAGAAAATGGTCTTCGTTCACAGATAACATGATCTTTTATGTAGAAAATCTTGAAGAATCAACAATGACAAAATCCTACAATAAGCAATTACAGCAAGGTTGCATGATAGAAAATTCATATGCAAAGGTAAATCACTTTCTGTATACCAGCAATGAACAAGTAAAATTTGAAATTTAAAACACAATACCATTCTATGTCTGTGAGTCTATTTCTGTTTTCTATTTATGTTTTTTTTTTCTTTTTTTAGATTCCACTTATGAACGATCTCATATGGTATTTCTCTTTCTCTTTCTCGCTTACTTCACTTAGAATGACATTCTCCAGGGCCATCCATGTTGCTGCAAAGGGCATTATGTTGTCGGCTTTTATGGCTGAGTAAGGGCCAAACAGTGGGAAAAGATAGACTGGGATTTCAAAATTGTACAATAGACAAACAAGACTGTACAGTATAGCACAGGGAAATATAGACAAGATCTTATGGTAGCTCAAAGAGAAAAAATTGTGACAATGAATATATACATAATGTTTATGTATAACTGAAAAATTGTGCTCTACACTGCAATTTGGCACAACATTCTAAAATGATTATAAGTCAATAAAAAAAGTTCAAAAAAAACCACAAGACCATTTTCATTAACACCATGAAAAATAAAACACATACGTATAAATCTAACAAAATACGTATAAGATCTATGTGACAAAAACTAAAAAACTCTAATGAAATCAAAGCAAAATATTTAAGTGGAGATATTTTCCACATTCCTAAATAGGAAGATACAATATTGTATCAATTTATCACTACTGCCAAACTTGATCTATAGATTTGAAGCAATCCCAATCAAAATCTCACCAAGTATTTTGTGGATATTGTCAAACTAATTCTAGAATTTAAAGAAGAACAAAAGTGGAAGATTAACACTAACCAACTTCAACCTACAATATTCAAGACACTGCGATAATAATAAAATAGACAAATAATTCAACATAACAATAGAGCCCTAAAACAAACCCATATAAACATAGTCACCAAACCTTTAAAAACAGAGCAGAGGCAATAACACGGAGCAAAGATACTCTTTTCAATGAACAGTACTACAACACCTAGACATCCAAATGGAAAAAAAAAAAAATGAAGCTACACATGGACCTATGTGTCACAAAAAATGAACTCAAAAAATATCATACATCTAAATGTAAAATATAAAATGCAAACATCCTAAACTAGAAAAGAAAGTAAAAAATCTAAATAATTCTTTGGCAATGACTTTTTAGATAGAACACCAAGGACACAATCCATGAAAAAAATCATCGATAACCTGGACTTCATTAAAATGAACACCTCTGGTTCTACAAAACACACTGTCAATGACATATGAGGACATACATAAGAATAGTGACAGACTGTGAGATAATACTCACAAGCAGCACATCTGATAAAGGACGGTTATCCAAAATATATATACAACTCTTAAAACACAACAATAAAAAAACCCACACAATCCTATGAAAACGTGAGGCAAAGACATTAATGGACGCTTTACCAAAGAAGATATACAGACAGCAAGCATATCAACAGATATTCCATATCATATGTTATCACGGTAATTTAAACTAAAATAACAATGAGATATCACTTAAAATAGAAAGGCCAAAATCCAGGATACTGACAACACTGAATGCTGGTAAGGATGTGGAACAACTGAAGCTCTCATTCATTACTACGGAATACAAAAATAGTGTACCCAGTATGGAAAACAGCGTAGTACTTTCTTACCAAACTAAATATACTTTTCACCGATGACATAATAATCCTATTTCTTGTTGTGCACACAAAGCAACTGCAAACTTATTTCCACACAAAACATAAAGCACATGGATGTTTACAGTGGCTTCATTTTAACTACCAAAATTTGGAAGCAACCAAGATATCCTTCAGTAGTTAAATGGATACACAAAATATTTTAAATCCATTCAATGCTAAATAGAAACTATCAAGTCATGTAATAACATGAAGGAAATCTAAACACATAGAACTAAATGAAATAAGACAACTAGAAAATGCTGCATACTGTATGATTCCAAGTGTATCATATTCTAGAAGGAGCTAAACTATAGAAAAAGTAAAAAGATCAGTGGATGCCAAGGGTTATACAGGTGGAGCACAGAGAAATTCTAGAGAAGGGAAAATCCTCTGTATGATACTACAATACTAGAAACATGCCATACATTTATCCAAATCCATAGACTGTGCAACACCAAGAGTGAACCCTACCTGAAACTATGGACTTCACAAAATTCTGATGTGTTAATGTAAAGTTGGATATCTACCTTCATTAGTAAAAAACACTTAAAATACAAGTGTACAAATACTCCCAGGTAAAATATTAATAAGCACTGAAAAATAAGGTAAAGTTCATGGAAATGGATAGATCTATCTGGAACTAATAAAGCAACAAAAGCAAACATAAGAAACTTTAATTTACAAGGAAGACCTAAATCAACAGAACACATTGCTGGATAGGGATAGTCAGTATCAGAAGATGCTATACATAAAACATCCTAAAGATACCAACAAAAACCTACTAAAGCTCATCACTGAATTTAGCAAGGTTGCAGGATACAAATTAATTACCTTCTGATAGTTCATTGTTACTATCAGAAATGCAACAGAAATACAACAGATCTCTGTATATTAAGGAAACGATCCCATTTACAATCCCATCAAAAACAATAAAATACTTAGGAATAAATCTTACTGAGGACGTGAAGGACCTGTACTCAGAAAACTACAAGACACTAATGAAAGACATCTTCAATAACATAATACAAACAGATGGAAAGATATATCACGTTGATACACTTCAAGAATTAATACTGTTAAAATGAAATGTCTTTCAGGACAGTTCCCCTGGCACTTTCACGGAACCATCCTGGTATTTCCTAACATTTGCACAAAATTTTCTTTTTAACAATAAACTGATACTGAAACATACAACAGAATATGATTCAGTTATAAAAAATAAAAAAAGGAATCTTGCTATTTGCCACCACCTGGATGCACTTAGATGGGATTACACTAAACTAAGGAAGTCACACAATAAAACACAAATACACTACCATTTCACTTATATGTAAAATCTAAGACAAAAAACACATTACCAAAGGTAGCAAAATATAAACTGAGTTACAGATACAGAGAACAAATAGGTTTTGCCAAAGAGTAGGAAGATGGGGCAGGTGAGAAGTAAGTGAGGGAAATCAAGAGTTATAACTTTACAGTGGAAAATAAACGGCATGGATATAAAATGTGCACTGTGGGGAATATAGTCAATAACTATGTAATATCTTTGTATCATGACATATTGTAACTAGATGGTGATCACTTTGAAATGTATAGAAATATTGAATTACTGTGTTCTGTAACGGAAACTAACACAGTTTCCAGGTCAATTATATGTCAAAACAAACTCACAAAAAAAGAGATTAGATTTGTAGGGGTGGAAGGAGGGAGGAACTGCATGAAGGTGGTCAAATGGTACAAAATTCTAGGTATAACATAAATAAATACTAGAGATAGAACTTATACCATTATAAATATAATTAACCCTGCTGTAAGGTATGTTTCAAAATTCCTGAAAGAGAAGATCTTAAAAGTTCTCATCACACCCTAAAAGCCATTATTCTGTCTTTCTTCATAAGTATATAAGATGATAGATGTTAACTAAACTTACTGTGATAATCACTCCATGATGTAAGTCAAATCATTATGCTGTACACCTTAAACTTATACAGTACTATACATCAATTACATCCTAATAAAACTGGAAGAAACAACCCCCCCAGTAGGGTACTGGCATAAAAAGATACATAAACCAACGGAACAAAATCAAAAGCCAAGAAATAAACCCATGCATATATAGTTAACCTATATCTGACAATGGAGCCAAGATAAGTCAATGAAGATAAGATATTCTCTTTAATAAACGGTAGTGGGAAAATTGGATATTCACATGTAAAAGGTAGACCTCTATTTTACACCACTCACAAAAACTAATTCTAAATGGATTAAACACTTAAACATAAGACCTGAAACTACACAACTTCTAAAAGAAAACACAGCAAAAAAATCACTTTGACACAGCCTTCACAATGATTTTTTGATAATGGCATCTAAAACATAAGCAACAACAACAGTAAAAAACACAACACAATTACACTGCATAGCACAGGAAAATATATACAAGATCTTGTGGTGGCTCACAGTGAAAAAAAATGTGATAATGAAGATGTGTCTCTTCATGTATAACAGAAAAATTGTGCTCTATACTGGAATTTGACACAACACTGTAAAATGACTACAGCTGAATAAAAAAATGTTAAACAAAAAAACACAACAACTGAGACTACATCAAACTTAAAGCTTACACATGCTAAAATAAATGAAGAAAATAAAAAGATAAGCTAAGGAATGTGAAAAATATTTGAAAGTCATATATATCATAAAGGGCTAATATAAAACCAAAGATTTCACAAAACTCATTAGTAACAAAATCAAACAATCCAGTTAAAAGTTTGGGAAAGGGCCTAAATAGACATTTTTTCCAAAACATATGTACAGATGGCCAAAAGGGACATGAAAAGGTGCGCCACCTCGCTAACAGTCAGAGAAAGGCAAATGAAAACAATAACATATCAGCTTATGCCTATTAGAATAGCTACCATCAAAAAGATAAGAGACAAAATTTGGACATGTGAAGAAAAGAGAACATTTGTATCCTCTTGGTGGAATTGTGAAATTGTACAGCCATTATGAAAAACAGTATGGAAGTTTTCCAAAAAATTAAAAATAGAACTACCATATAATCCAACAATTGCACTTCTAGCTATATATTGGAAAGAAATGAAAGCATCATGTGAAAGAGACATGTTTCCCCTCTGTTCATTGCAGGATATGTATATGTGTGTGTGTGTGTGTGTGTATGTATAAATTATATTGTATCTTTATTATATGTAAGTATATATAATAAAATAATGAACACATATAATATAATGAAACAATATAATAAGATACTATTCAGCCATATAGAAGAAGAAAATCCTGTCATTTGCAACAATGTGGATAGACCTTGGGACATTATGCTAGGTTACATAAGTTAGAGAAAGACAAGTACCATATGATCTCACTTATATGTAAAATCTAAAACAAACAAACCAAACTCAAAAAAAAGAAATCAGATTTGTGGTTTCCAGACATAGAGAGTGGAGAAATTGTATGAAGGTGGACAAAAGGCACAAATCTACAGTAACTACGTGGTATGTAATATACAATGTGATGATACTGATGACTATAGGTCACACTGGCTGGACAGTATATTGAAAGGTGCTGTTAGAGAAGATCCTGAAAGTTCTCATTTTCAGCAAAACATTATTTTTCTAAGTTTACAGGATGATGGATGTTAACAAAGCTTATTGTGATAATCATTTCACAATACGTGTAAGTCAAGTCCTTATGCTCTACAAGTTAAACTCCTGCAGTGCTAGACATCAATTATGTCTCAATAAAACTAAAAGATAATCATGTAGAGTAGACTATCTGCAACCTTGTAATATAAAATTGGCAAAACATGGAAAAATTTCATGCCAATTACTACTGAAATAAAGGTCAGTGACTTCACATAAAACTGGGCAAAGGCTCTAGTTGCTGATGATTCCCTATCTCCACAGCCATTCCTTGCAAACTATGTAACTAGCTCCTCCATCTCAGGCTAGGGGTAGACTGGCCAATCGCAGGCACTGACAGAAGACTGAGGACGGCAAGAGAGAAAGGATTCAAGATATTTCTCTGTCTTTATCCATCTCTGGCACTGTTTTCTCCTAGTAGTGGTGTCCCCATCATGATCTAAACTCCTGCTGCACAGCCCTGGCTTACACTGGGCTTGTACTACTAATATTCAGACTCATGGCCCAACAAACTGGGTACTTATCCTCAACGGCACTAAGAAGCAAGAAAATGCAAATAAAATTTTCAAATACAGCTAGGTTGTTCTACAATCATGTTATCAAATGTTATTTAACACACATTAAATATTGTTAAAAAGGCCATGATACCCAAAGCAATCTACAGATTTAATACAATCCCTATCAAATTACCCAGGACATTTTTCACAGGACTAGAATAAATAATCCTAAAATTGATACAGAATAATAAAGGACCCAGAATTGCCAAACCAATACTAAAGAAAAATAACGAAGCTGGAGGACTAACCATCCCAAACTTCAGACAATACTACAGAACTACAGTAATCAAAACAATCAGACATATGCATCAATGGAACAGAATAAACAGCCCAGAAATAAATCCACACACTTATGGTCAATTAATATTTAGCAAAGGAGACAAGAGCATACAATGGAGTAAAGACAGTCTCTTCAGCAAATGGTGTAGGGAAAACTGGGTATTTGCATGTAAATCACTGAAGTTAGAACACTCCCTCACACCATTCACAAAAATTAACTCAAAATAGCTTAAAGACTTAAACATAACACAAGACACTATAAACCTCTTAGAAGAAAACAGACAAAACATTCTCTGACAGAAATCTTAGCAATACTCTCCTAGGGCAGTCTACCCAAGGAATAGAAATAAAAGCAAAAATTAAAAAAAAAAAAGGACGTAATTTAACTTATACACTCTTGCACAGCAAAGGAAACCATAAGCAAAACAAAATGACAACCTACAAAATGAGAAAAAGTATCTGCAAAAGATGAGACTGACAAAACCCCAATCTCCAGAATATATAAACAGCTCATACAACATAAAACAAGAAAAAAACGAAACACCCCAATCCAAAAATGGGCAAAAGACCTAAAACAGCCATTCTCCAATGAAGACATACAAATGGCCAACAAGAACATGAAAAAATGCTCAATATCACTACTTATCAGAGACAAAACTCCATAAATGATAAGAGCTGTAGAGGGTGTGCAGAAAAGGGAACCTCCTACACTGTTGGTGGGAATATAGTTTGGTGCAGCTGTTATGGAAAACAGTATGCCAATTCCTCAAAAAAATAAAAATAGACTTATGATATGATCCAGCAATCCCACTCCTGGGCATATATCCAGAGGGAACCTTAATGCACTCCAGTGTTCATAGCAGCACTATTTACAATAGCAAAGACCTGGAAACAGCCTAAATGTCCATCGACAGATGACTAGATAAAGTTGTGGTATATGTATACAATGGAATACTACACCACCATTAAAAAGAATAAAATAATACCATTTGCAGCAACATGGATGGACCCGGAGAAGGTCATTCTAAGTGAAGGAAGCCAAAAAGAGAAATAAATATACCATAAGATATCACTTATATATGGAATCAAAAAAACAAAGGCAAACAAATTTATATACAAAACAGAAAGAGACACACAGACATAGAAAACAAACTTACAGTTACCAACGGGAGAAAGGAGTAGGAAGGGATAAACTGGGAGTCTGAGATTTGCACGTACTAGCTAATATATATATAATAGATAAACAACAAGTTCATACTGTGTAGCACAGGAAACTCTATTCAATATTTTGAAGTAACTTATCGTAAAAAAGAATATGAAAAGGAATATATATATATGTTCATGTAGGACTGAAGCATTAAGCTGTACACCAGAAGCTGACACACTGAAAACTGACTATACTTCTACATATATATAGACAGAGAGTCAGAGAGACAGAGAGAGAGAGAGAGAGTGAGCGCATACAAGCATTAAAGGCTCAACCAAAAAAAAAAAAAAACTGTTGGAATCAACTAAGAAATATAGTAATTTCTCATATAGAAACTTTGAGATATAGAATGGTTTACTTTCACAGGGGAAAAAAAGGTAAAGCCCCACAAAATTGAGAACACATTTTTAATATTTAGAGAATATCTCCATCATTTGGACAGTGGCTTTGTTTTCCATTTTATTCGGTTTGTTTGTTTCTAGCCGTCACTTAACGAAGAGTTTCTATCACCGTGCTGTTATCCTTACAAGACATTTTTACCTCTCCAAAATTTCCATAAGATATTTGGTTCATGCCAAAAGATCTTTGACATCTGATCCTATCTAAAACATAATCATATTGATCCATACCAAATGGTTTTGGAGAAGACCAAATATCAAGGACATTTTGGCACTGACCAAACGTCCTTTGGAAAGGACCAAAACGTCTGCTCACCCTTGTTATAAATTTGACTCACACTGAATTGGTCTGAAGGATTCTAAGCAAATCAAAGTTATTATATTTGACTTTCAGTATCAGAGTATGCGTTCACTGGACCTACTAATCAGTTATAATGCTGTTAAACGTACTGCCATCAGCACTCTGGGGAGACAGGAAACCCTAATTTGTGGTATTTGCAGTAACTGCAGTACTCTCATTATGGTGTACGTTTTGTAGACAAAGTAGTGAAGAGATACTCATAAAACTACCAGCCAGTCTCAAAGCTAAGCTTTAAAACCTTGTAAATTTTTTATGGAAGAAAAGCTTGACATCAACTGTCTCACGCAGAAAGAATATTAGAGATCAGCTATTACATAATACCACTCATAGAGAATTCAAGTCTTACGACAAATGAAAATGGACACACGTAAAGGCAATTTATATTCTCTAAAGCCAATTATCACCTTATCTCCTAATATACTTATTTACCCCTTTCCTAACTTGTAGACTCATTTATAACTTCAAAAGTTCTGTATATTATATTGTAATTTCAACTTAACCTGCATCCTTTTACTTTCATATTACTAAGTTGATTAAAAGCATTTACAATCTAATGCTATGAAATGTGATTAGTAATGTCATATTTCTTAAGGTTATTTTGTCAACACTTGGCACACTGAATCTAATCTGATCAAGTTATAGATAATATTACCTTGTTTACAAATCTGATTTACGGTAATTGGCATAAAACTATAACTCGACTTTAATAATTTATCTATCAATTGGAGACATAGCAGATCATTTCATTTAATTATATCCTTTCAAAAAAGTTGATATGAAGAAATTTTAAAAACGCTGCTTCGCACTTCAGGCAACTGTAAGATACTTTACATCACTCATTCATTTGTTACTGAAAGCTGCTACTCTTCGGATGGGAGTACCTTTAGTGTGAATCCTCTACATAAAATGGGTAACTATATTCTTTGAGAAATCTACCTTTAGATATAGTGTATTCCAGTCCTGTAATTCTTTTTCTTTTCTTCCAAGTAAAAGATCTGTTATCACTAGATCACTATAGATTAAGACTGATTGCGTGTGTCACACCCTTTCCATGTTTCCCCCCCCCCAAAAAAAATTGTAAATAATTGGACAGTAGTTATTATTAAAATTATCCTCTAAATTAGTTTCTTTTACAAGATACTCCAAGGCACTGCCAATACAAATGCAGTCTTAGAATCAAAATCTCAACTGTGTGGCTGTAAAAACCTTTGTTAAGAACTGAGAAAAATTTAAGAGTATGCCTCATTGAAACATTCTTCTAGACAACCAGGCTTCTAACACTCAGTCCAAGGTACAAAGAGGGCTTTTTCAAAGAAATTTCCAGCTCTTTAGTCTCATAGAATGGACTCAAATTTTATACTCAGGAAGGCCACAAAGTTTCTAAGCCTGTACTGAAAGGAACACTGATCACTCAAAATTAAAACAAGTCTTTGAGACCCCAAATTCTAGCAAGTAGGACACAGCCTAAGAAAGCTGCTCACCTGCATACACGGGGTAGATTTTAGGGCCAAGGATGACCCATTTGGGAGAGATGGGAGCACAGAGGGTAAAGGCAAGAGGCATGCACAATCCATCCAAGAAAGTCATAAGGACTCCTAACCAAGGGACAGGCATGTGCCCAGGTAAATTTCAAGATTTCTGTGGACCAGTGACTACTATGTGCTTCCCTCTTTTTGCAAATGAGAGTCTTCATTGTACTGTCCTCATCTCACCGTGGTATATTGTGTTTGTGGCAGTCAAGTAACTTGACTATGACAGAGTCTATAGCTTTGCATATCAGGAAGGACCTGATGCACTTCATCTCAACCTGGACTTGACTAGATAACAAGATGCTGAACTCTGAGCCTGATGCAATAACGGGATGACACTTCGCAGTTCCTGGGGAGTGCTGAGGGTATCTTGCATGCAAGACAAATTTACATAATTTGTAGCTGCTCTAAAGACGGCCCGTTTTTATTCTTCTTCCCATCAGTATGTGGACTTTATTCCCTTTCCTCTTGAATCTGCATTACCCCTGTGACAGCTTAACAAACAGAATGTACTGAAAGTGACAGTGTACCAATCACAGATAGACTTTTTAAAGAGAACTTATAGGGTGGTCTACTTCCTCCCTCTAGGATTTCTCACTCTTGGAAGACTACTTC
Source organism: Camelus ferus (assembly GCF_009834535.1). Lineage (NCBI taxonomy): Eukaryota > Metazoa > Chordata > Mammalia > Artiodactyla > Camelidae > Camelus > Camelus ferus. The sequence continues at coordinate 53,665,019 of NC_045702.1, read as the reverse complement.
TGGGAACTCAGTCATCACGCTGTGCAGTGCCCACGACAAATGTACGGGACACCTCCTGATGTTCCAACTGTCAGTCTCAGATGAGCTCCCAGCCACCAGCCTGCATCAGATACTGACCATGTGAACCGGCCATCTTGGCCGTCCAGAACAACTGATCCCACACATGATGCGACCAAAGTTGACATTATCAGGTAAGAAAGCCATGTAGCTTAACACAGTCAACACCAAGACCAGCGAGCAATAATAAAACAGTTGTTGTTTTAGGCTACTAAATTCTGGAGTGGCTTGTTATGAGACAGTAAGTAACTGAAATAGGGGGTGTCCGTGTGTGGGCGGGAATAAAGGCATGAGAACGGAAGAGACTTAACAGGCGAGAAAGTTACATGAAAGAAAAGAGGCTGACAAGAGAATCCTGGGACTTCAGAACTGCTACGCAGAAGAACAGAAGACGGCAACAGAATCTGTGAAACATGTTCATAAAGGTAGAAGGGAACAGAGGAGATTGGGAGTGACCTCTAAGCCAGTGGAAGAGACAGGAGCCACAGAGGTTAGTGCTAATGAGAAATCAAATAAGATACAGCTGGTAATTGCTTGTTACATTTAATGACATGGAAGTCAGAGGTGGTCTTAGCAAAAATAGATCGGCAAACTGACAGGGAAGAAGCCAGACTGGTAGAGGTAGAGGTAGTTGAAGAATAAACAGTAAATGAATAGAGAAAAAATGTATGTAAAGGTTGAAATTACCTGTATCTGCTGATGAAAAGGAAAACAGTACACAAGTCAGGGTGAGAGAAAAATATTTTACTCTTTCCAGAAAGGATCCTCAAACAACAATACATCCATTTAGGCACTGTCTATGCCCATTGTCCAAACACACAACAACCTCAAAAGAACATTTGCTACAAAGCAGATTTTGTAATAACTTAGCTGTATTATGGATCCAAAGGAAATTATTTACTGACATATTAAATGACCGTGTTAAAAATCACATAATGAAATCAACAGTGGATATTTAACCTTAAGATTTTATAGCTCTAAAAGACTATCTTTTAAAAATTTAGGAAAATTCGTTCTTCTAAAATAAACTGCAATTTATCTTTTGAGTAGACCATCCCTTTTTAGGGAAGGAATTACTAGAGTAATACTCAAAACTGTGAAAAAAGTCTACTTACTGCTATGAAATAAAATACAGAAAATCATTTAGCTTGACAGACTTCTGAGGAAAATTGTGGGTACCTAACACTGTGGGTAAAGTTAGATAATGCCCTTCCCATACGTATGTCTATCTGTACATGAATTTACACACATGCATAAGCATCTTCGGAGAGCTGCATAGCTTACACCCTGGTTCTTATTCTGGGTGTTTCATAGTTATCAACATGTCTCTGAAAGAATGAGTTGTTGTGTTCAAGTAAGAGTAAAGAGTAGCAAACACAAATGGCACTGAAAGAGAATACAAGAAAGGGAAGGCTCTGGACAAGTGACTTGGGAAAGAGAATACAAGAACGGGCGGTTAGAGGAATTTCCTGAGAGCAGCATGTGGCTTGATTCAAAAAGCCATCTTGATCCAGATATACTGGCAGTAGAGGAAGCGATCTTGGGGCAACTACTACGAGGGTGTAATGTGAAAGATATAATTATACGAAAAATCGGTTAAGTCATTCTTCAGGATAGAGGCAGTCTTCTGAGAGAACTCCTCACAAAAAAAGATGCACCCTCCCCTGCTCCCTGAGATTCTTTGCAGTCTCAAGAAATCAGCAGCCTTGATCGGGGAACTTGGGTGAGTCAGGTCACTGACCCACTTTATTTTCCCTACATCCCTTGTCTATTCTGGGGTGTAAATTACTGCCTAATTGACACTCTTCCCTTGGTCAAAATTGTCTTTGCTGACCCATTCTCTCCTTAACTTAGTCTGACAGGAAATTAGCAAAAAGGGGATTTTCATCCTGTTCTCTTCCCTCTTCCAGATCTTGGAACTTTTCATTTTCAGGAAGCTGAAGAATGAGTTAAATAAAATTCTAAGAGCAGTTAACAAGACCACATAAGATACTCTGTTTCTAAGATCATCTTATGATGCAAAACCACAAACCAGAACAAAATTTTTTGTAATATTTAAGCAATCTGCTCAATTCCACCTGTTGCAGTTGAAGGAAAGTAAGGACAGGGAACAGGGACAAAGTAATTCTTTCAATCAATCAAATGTCACTTCTTTGATTTCTAGCCCAAGCAGAGCAAATCAGGAAGCTTCCATAAGCTCAACGAGCCTCCCAAATATGCCTTTGTGCTAGCTCAGCTCTTGCCAGTTGCCACCCTCTCTAAGCATCCTATTTTGACAATAATCCTAAGTGCTTTCAAAGTTTTACTACTACATACATTAAAAACTATATGCTAGACAGTATTTTTTCAACAAGTGCTAAAAGATACTAGTTTTGTGCCCTGATTGTTAACATGGATCAAACACAACAAATTAAAACACACACACACGCAAACAACTGCAATACCAAAAATGCCATCTGGCTTACTTAGCACCAAGTCACCAATACTGAGAGAACATTTCAACGTATTAACCAAATGCCCTCAAATTAAAATAAAACCAACCAATTTCCAAATTGTTGAAGGTGTATAATTATACCAGTACTCCTCAACTGGAAAGGATTTTGTCTCCCATGGGGCATTTGTCTGAAGACGGTTTTGTCTGTCACAACTATTGGAAGAGGTGCTACTGGCATCTAGCAGGGAGAGACCCCGAGATGCCGCTAAATGTCCTCAGAGACACAGGCCGACCCCTCCGACAATTATTAAAACATCAAAGGGGCCAGATTGGAGAAATTCTAGACTTATCCAAAGTCCAATTTCTTTCTCTTTATTTATGAAACCTCCTCCCCCTGGTTTGTGACAACAAAATAAGAGCATAGGCATGGAGAAAGACACATACATTCCAATCCAGGATGATTTTCAGTGAATGGAGAGGAAAATTACTATTGCTATATCTGAAAACAATACCTGGACATTAAACATTTCAGTGAGAATACCCAACAGACTAGAATCTTTGTACAACTTTATCTTTTAGATAAATTTGAACTTCAGCAACGTTTTGAAATACAGGTCAAGTCTCCAGTATTCTAATTTTATAAACTTTCTACAATGTTCTAAGCATTTATTTTTCTCGTGCAAATGCCAGACAGGATACTGAGGTACTCAGGAGAAAAATGACTCCAAATCTATAGACACAAGACTAATATTACAGTGATTGTTTTAAGTTACAGACTAAAATTAGTAAGATCAAAGTAAAAAAATACGATTTAAATTAATTCAGTTAAACATTATTAATCAATACCCACTTCCATTAATTTTATTTTTCCCACCATTCAGACTTATATACTAATTTTCAGAGGTAGAAAAAATGAAGGAAAGGGTATACAAATTCTTCACACAGATTCTGCGGCAATGATCTCAAGAGGTCCAGTGGGGAGAAGCAAATTGACTCTCTGGGAACTTTATTAGGTAAGAAGGACACAGGCTTCAAAAATGGCCCTGTGTTGAAGATAAGAAAAATCTTTCCTGGCAACACTTTCTTTTCCTTTCCAAACACTTCATTTACAAGAAATGCCATGATAAAAGTTTTGGGAACAAAGTCTATATAATCTATGTGTTTTGTCATATGCAGACACACACCGTGAATCCAAATGATAAGCTAATAGTTCATCTATATTGAGTTTTAGCAAGGATGCAACCATATTACAATATTTCAACTTTAGAGAGAAAGGGGTACTGGTTTTTAAACTAGGATGATGAATTGACCCAAAAGTTCCTCTCCTAAAAGACAATCCTTAGAACACTACTTTCTTACGTTGCCATATGGTGGGGGGAAGGGGGGAATGTTCCTAAGAGGTTTGGAACATACTGCTTATGTTAATTCTTCTTTGAGATTAAAGAAGCGTTTGAGAAGTACATATTAGAAGAGTTAAGTCTTTGAGAAACCTAGTTAACTGTTTCTAGCATGTGACATTTTTTGTTGTTGTTGAGTTATCCAGTGTGGTCTATAAGCCAATTAACAAACTTCGGCACTAATATCCTGACTAAAGTTTAGAAAATAGATGTCTAGGACATGAACAGTAGTGTTGGAGGTATCAGCTGTCTGTTGCTATGTAACAAACTATTATATCCTAGTTTCCATGGGTCACAGGTCAACGAACAGCTTAGCTGAGTTTACTGTTGAAGGTCTCATAAGGCTCAAATCAGGAGTGGACTACGGCTTAGGTCATACATGGACCTCAAGAACCCCTTTCAAGCTTAAGTGCTGTCAACATAATTCACTTCCTAGTAGCTATAGGACTCACAGAGCTTGCTTCTTCGGGGCTAGCAGGAGAGGGAGCATTTCTGCTGCTTCAAGTCTCCGACCTCCAGTCCTTCCTTTAAAGCATTCACCTGACTACATCAGGCCCATCCAGGATCATCTCCTTTTTGATAAACTTGAATCAACTGATTAGGAACCTTAACTGCATCTGCAAAATCCCTTCACTTTTGCCATAACACATGATCTAATCACGAGAGTCAAATCTCTTATATTAACAGGTCCCAGCTACACTCGTGGGCGGGGGATATACAAACACTTGAATACCACAATATGGGAATCGTGGGGCCATCTGGTGATCCAGTGTGCATTGAAGATTTTCATGAAAAGCAGTAAACATAGTAGACAGCTCAAAGGAAAGGATAAAAAATCATAAAAGGATCTCAGACCCACAATCACCCTATTTCCCAAAGGCCTACCGATGGCCAGTGTTCCAAGAGAAATAATTACCATGTCACAGACTGCATTCTTCAGACTGCTTCACTTAAGAGTATTTCCATTCACATAAGTAACTATTGCTCAAAGTTCTAAGCCAGGACTAAAGGAAACATGCAAGGAAACGGCAAACATTTTCTGGTACCTTTTCAAATTTATTATTAGACTGTTATCCTGGTATTTTTTTCTAATGAACATTTAGGGCCATTAAGTCACTGGGCAAGGATGAAAAATATATCACACTTGGCCCATATTGAAAAAATACATTATCATGCCTTCTCAAGAAATGGCAAATCACATTAACAGACAAGCCATAATAAAGTTCAACAGAACTTGTCAGAATTAATTTCTAATGCCTAGAATCTAGATTTCAAAAGTCCTATTTTCCCAAACTTTGTCTTCACTGAAAGACTGCAAAATTTTTTCTGATGACAATCACTAGTGAAAATGTTTTTACTATCTTGACACTAAATAATCCTTTAAGAAAATTAGCCTGTGACAATGAGTGTGTATATGTCCATGAATGACTGAAAAATTGTGCTGAACACTGGGATTTGACACAACATTGTAAAATGATTATAAATCAATAAAAAATGTTAAAAAAAAAAAAAAGAAAATTAGCCTAACCTTTACGTTATATTCAAACTTAAGAGGAAAAAAGAAAACAACTAAAAAAGTAAGGAAGAGACAGAATATTTTTTATCATAATTAACTTCGAGTTTAACCTTCTTAAAATGAACATATGTAATGCAGAAACACAACCCATGGAAAGCAACACAGACTGAAGTCTATTACTGTCTTTGTTGTTTTATTAAATCATACATAATAGGCTTTTTAAGTGAAAGTAGAGTCTCATTCCTGTATTTACAATTATGGTTTTTCGTCTATTGATTTAAAAAATATTTCGTTTCTCTTCTCAACAGGAAGTATGAGATCACTGATAAAACTCAAAGCCATATGTCTTGATAGAGCACTGTTCTTTGCACCAGTTATTCTCTGTACTTATTGCATATTTTAAATTATTTATATTTCAGAGGAAAGGGTTAGCTAGGTGATTTACGTACAAGCTGGGGAAATCCCAGTCCACACAACTAGCTATACAGAAGACAACTGAAGCTTACTTCTGAATATTTATAGGTATTTTTGAGAATTACATTATTATCCTGATTTTGGAACTGACAGCAAAAAAGCAAGAAAAGTTCCTTTTGGAGAAAAAATACAACAGATCCAAGTTTCAAATCCCACTGTACTGGGACATAAATCAAATAGAAAGATATAATTTCATACAGAGCTGATTCTCTATTAAGAAAGGGGATGTGGGTTCTGGGAGGCATGCACTTAATTCTGACTTATGCACACCACATTTTTGTCCGTAGAATTGTACAAATCGCCCTGTGAAAAAGGTTAATCAAATGTGTAGCGTGACTTAGGAGAAAATGCCTGGGACAGCTGACCGATTCATATCTGCTGGGGGAGATCCATAATGTCTCAATTCTTAATTATCTACTCTTTTGTGCATTAAAAAAAAAAGTGGCCAATAAAATGTCAGCCAAGAAACGCAGTGTTCATTCCTTTCAGGTTTATTTTAAACCTACTGCACTTAGGCTAGAGCAAAATCAATTTTTCATGAATATCTACCCCAGTAGATTGCACCTCCAGCCAGTTCAGCTCCCCAGAGAATTTTCAAAAGAGATTTATCAAGTAACAAGTAACACCTCAGGAAAAAGAAACAGGGTTTTTAATTGCTTTGTGCGCCCCATAATTGAAGGCAGGCACCTTCTTGAGGCACTGGCTGCCAAGAGGAGTGAGACTCCAGTTGGCCCTGCCTAATTAATCCTGTGATACAAACCTTCTGGCTTCAATTTTCACATTTCTGTCTCTTTTTAGAGGTGATAATAAAACTAAAAATTTATGTTGGTTACTGTATGACTATAACTGTGCCAGCGGAACACAAATAAAACCATATGGGCTCAGGAGACCTTGTCTCCACATTTCTGGTTTCTCTGTGGTGTGAGGCACAGGGGCAAGATCTGTGCTAATGAGGACAATGTAGGGAAAACTCAGGAGCAGGGCAGCAGGGCAGGTCAGCTCCTGCCTGTGAGTCCGCTCTGCTAGGATGACTCATGGAAGCATACGCCTTTTTTTATTGACCAAAAAAAAAAAAAAAGCTCAAAATAGAACTGTACGTGCTGAAAGCTCAACGGCTCAGCAACGACAGATCACAAAACTGCACAAAGCTTTTAACGATAAAAAGACAAATTGGATGGCTTAGCCTTAAAAAAAAAAACCTGTCCGAGCGATAAGCGCACAGTCTTGTATCTTAATAGCTTACCTATTAAAACGAGTATTAAACATCATCTGTGGGAACAGCATTGTCTGTAGTTGAGCTGCGATGTGTGACACATGTCCCTCATAGCAAATTGGCTCCATTTTTGACACAGGTCAAAACTAATTTGGTTTAATGGAGAACTTTTTTCACAAATATTAACATCATTGATAAATGCCCTGTGGAATGATACTTAAATAAAGAGGTGTCATTAAAAATGCCCCGTCAATAACACATAGTTAGTCCCAGGACAAAATCTATAAGCACAGAAGCATGCAGATTTGTCCTTTTATTAGTGGTGAGACATGCTATTTGTGTTATCCAAAACTATAATACAAAAATACAAAAGCCATGCTATCATTGACATTTTGAACAGTTTTTCCTACATAACACTTCTTCTTCCATCTTGAAATACTCACTGCATGGTTATTTCCAAACAACAGAATGAAAATCTGAAAGATACATCGAATCATGCTGCTCATATATACGTCATCCTTTTTAAAGGGAGAGAGAAATTTCCAAAAATTATGGAGCCTTGGTTATTTTCGTATGCTTAAGATTTTCACAGGTTCTATCACTTCCTTGAACTTTCTTCCTTTTAAATCTATGTTTATATATTTTGGATAGAATTTCCACTCTTTCTGCTGAATTTTTAAAAATATGGGAGCCATCTGGTGGTCAATGATTATATTTTTTCTTAAAAATAAAAACAATTTTGTGTCTTGCAAAATAAAGCATCCTTCTGTTTTTAGGTTGAGTAAGCTTTTTTTTGAGTAAAAGCATTTTAACAAAGGCATCAATTCCCCATTCACATATACCTAGTTAACTGAATATGAAACTAACTTCAAATACTCTGTCTTTACTGGACATGTCAGCTATTGTTTTAATAAATATAATATAGACTATTATTTCCACATGTTTCATACATTTACAGATAACTGCTTTACATGATGCAGGGAGCTGAGAAAAATACAAATATGTTGTTATAAAAGCTTTATAATATGTGGGTCTTCATACTTTTTAAAACAAAACAAGTGATTTTTATAGAATATTCTTCATAAAGGGCTATTTTAGGGAACTAAGTTCAGGATTCCATAAATACATACATATGTGGAATAGAATTTGAAAAGTAAAGATTAAAAAATAAAAACTATACAGGTTCAAGTCCTGGCCAGTGATGTGGGAAACATCAAAACAGAGTTGACGTTAATAGCGTCTGTTGAAATTCTTCATGCCTTGTTCATACTGATTTATAATATGCTGTACATCTTCAAAACGGGCATACTGGATATATATGCACATATATATACATGCATATTATACAAATATACACATACACACATATTATACAATGAGGCTTGTTGTGAATAGCTTAATGCATAATTTCACTCTGATCTCTAACTTATGATTAACTATTGATTTTTTGTTATTAGACTTGGTTACTTGGTTTTACTATTAACACACATCGAGTATTTACTATATGGCAAGTTCTTGACTAAAAGCTTTTATAAATGACCTCATTGAATCCATATAAAATACTACCTACCAGGTACTATTATTTTCCTACTTAACTAGTGAGACATAAGAGGCTCAGAGAAGTAATTTCAGTAAGACTGAGTGGCCTTGGTTTAACCTCCATTCTAACACAAAATACTACACTTTTATCATTCAAAATCAAAATGACAGCCAAACACCCTAATTACTTTTAGTTTTACTATGTTTACAACAACATAATTATGTCCTCAGTCAGCTTTGAATTAGTAGGTAAGGCACCTACTTTATAATCTAAATCTATTACATATCTACCAAGTAACATAGAGACTAAATCATTATGTAGAAATCAAAGAATGCCTGTGTATTTGTCACCTATTGTTTCAGTCCATCAGGCACTCTTTCCTCTTCCCCTTCTACAGAGAACTCCTCCCTTTCCACTGAGGCTCAGCTCTCTCTCTGCTCCATCTCTGCAGTTTGGGGAAGGGTACCAATCCCAGGACTCTGGGGAGTGGGCATGGAACCCCGGCCTGGCCATAGTGACACATTCAGGACAGAGTACAGGACCCAGCCAGGACAAGCAGAAATACTCCCTGGGGTATTTCTACCTTTGGAATGGGAATAAGGACGGTGAGAACTCTCTCCTCTTGCAGATCCCTAAACTGACATGATACAGGCACGAAGCTGTACTCACCCCTGGGCCCCGTGCCAGTCCCCTCAATACACACACGCTCTTCACTACCGGAAGGGATAGAAGAGAACGAGGTGAACACACACAGAATTATGAAGAAAAGCAGAAAGTCTAGAGAAGATATAGCCTGCTTGTCTACCCCTAAGATCCCCAAAGCAGTGTCAATCTTACAGGAGTTACTTCAGTGTTCATGCTACCTCAGAATCCTTCCAAAAAACCCATAGGAGTTTGTTCTGTTTGTGGTTGTTGCTGTTTTGGCTTGAGCTAGTGTGAGTTGGATAGCTGTCACTTGAACATAAGAAGCCATTAGAATTGTACAACGATTACAATACTAGGTTCCTTATAGCAGAAAACACAGATAACCAGTATTTAGCCAATAGTGTCTTCTGAGCGTGTTTTAAGATAAACAATTTCCCTAGGAAAAGAGCCAACGTGCCTGCTTATGGCAGGGAAGTGTGACACAAAGCACCAGACTGGTTGCAGCAAACACAGGAATGAGCCAATTTCCAAAAGCTCAACAGTTTTAATCCCTACCAGCAGTCAATTTTTGTTTTTATCTCACCCTTATATGTGTAAAACCGGACTTAAAATTTGCACACTCGAGGAAAGACACAAACAAACACACACCTTCCTGATTTTAACAAGATCACATTCAGGCCAGGTAATAAGTCCTCTTTGAACTCCATCATCATAGTCCACAGATAAGTGGCAGATATACGGGAAGAAATAGTGTAAATTTGGAGGATGTCAGAACAAATTTAGCTATTGTGCCTAGAGACACAGAATGAAATAAGCCAAATACCATATGCTTTTAAGTTGGACCACTCTAGCTTACTCTCCCAGCTTTGATAAGTGTTATCAGTTACATACTTTACTGAGTCTCTCTGAATGTCCATTTCCTTTCCAATACAAGACAGGAACCATAGTCAACTTCAAGAATAGACGGAATCTATGAAAAGAATAGATGCTCACTAAATAGCAGCTGTTGCTGCGCTTAACAGGTTTTTATTAACAGCAGTATTATTAAGTCTGCATATACTTTTCTTAACCAAAGCACTGGAAAAAAACATGACAGAGAAAAAAGTTTTCCTTATTTACTAACTTTGCTTTTTCTCAATTTTCACAATAAGCTTCTTCTAAAGTCACTAGCGATCAAAAACAACAGTTGAAAAATGTACTGCTCAAGTATAACTGTATGGTCATCACTGCCGACATTAAATATTCTATTATAGTTTTCTTTTACAGTGAATCTTACCATTTAGGTTTATCATGTTTTTCCAAATACTCCATTTATTTATTTATCTTTTGTTTTCTAAAGTGGAGAGGAAAGAAATGTTATGGTTTCACAACCCAGTCTTCAGACACTCATTCACAAAAGGTGCACAGTGTATTGTATAATCTGTACTGAATCACTGTTAGCTATATATTTGGACAAAACTATTACATGAAAATATTTAATCTGAGAAGGATTTATTTTAAACAGAGTAAAGCCAAGTCTGAAAATGATTCCCATTATAAATAATAAAATAGCTCAATGTTTCCCAAACTTTTTTGCTCACTGCAATCGTTGAGAAACTTGAAAAAATACTGAGTTTCACTCCCTATCCACCTGCTAGATTTATTATTTAATTGGCTTTGAAATTGGTAGAAGACCAGCCGGTGATTCTAATGTGCAGCAAGTTTGGGAAACACTGGTCTAGCTTCCCCCCGGTGTCTCATGATTGCTTAAGCAGTTCCTAGCTGTTCACTGTCTTTTTCTCTAATCCAAGCATTCCTTAGAGAAACTTCTATTTTGTAACAGATATTGGGGGGAAAAAAGCAAACATTTTTCAATCATTTCATGAAACGAATGTGTTTCATTCTCCAATATTCAACATACTCTGGTAGGGACTAAAAAGCAAGAAAAAAAGTACAAGTTCTCAGAAAATTTTTACAATACAGTTCCCATGACAGATAGGACAAGTACACATAAACATTTTAAAATTCTAAGTATCTCTTTAGGAATAATAATCCTGAGAGGAATTAAAGGCAATGAAAATATTTCTTGAAACACAAGTGAGCCACGTAATTGCAGCCATCATGGAGAAATTCACAGATGATTTTCCTTTGCCAGCTGTTTCTCAACTGTTAGTGAAGTTTGGCTGAAATTGAGACTGTCATCTAGAAACTACCTTGACTGACATTCATCCACACTGGACGTGACCACACAGCTACACATATACAGCCCTTGACTCCTAATAATACTATCTCAGTTCCTTGAATCAGGTATCTAGTCCCATCTGTATGGACATATGAAATGCTCATGCTGAGACTCTGGTGGCTGAGAGGCATTAAACTGTGTACAGTATCCACAGTCTTCATTATCATACAAAGAATACGGGGAAAGTCCCTATTTACACAGATTTCTTGACTGCTTTCTAAAAATCCAGCTAACACCACAGCTTGGCATTACTAGATTTCCAAGTTTTATATCCCAACATTGCAATCGTTATACCAAACCTACGAAGGCGATTAAGGGTGGTCGTGTCAAAGACGGTACTTAGCACTTGGCCTGGGACATGGTAGCCACTCAATAAACATCTCTTTTCAAAACAAAGGTAATGTCCAATTCCACTGTCTTAAAATGATTGTGTTACTTTCAAAAGTGTTTACAAAACATTCTTTGAAGTCATTTATAGGAGAAGTGCTACCACGTTAGTGAAATTGCTGCCAACTACTCACAGACTTAACTGATCTTCTGTGGAAACATGGGTGGGTTTTCCTTAATGGCAGTGCACTCTTTCAAAAATCAGTTGTTGATTCCTAAGCAGTATTCTAAGGACGCCCAAAGGTTTTGTTTTGTTTTGTTTTGTTTTTTCCGCCAAAACAGGTTATGAAAGGGAGGCAGAAATAATCGGAGGTAGAATAATAGTTTACTTCTCTGACCTTCATTAAGTCTTCATGGAGGAAACCAAAGTCAGAGAACATCTGAACTCTGTCCAAACTTCAGCTGTATTTTAAAATTTTAGGTTAGAATGCATAATATATTAATGCTATACAACTTTTATTGTGTTCACTTTAAAATTTATATTAAATAGATTGCTACATTATGATAATGTACTCAATTACCTAAAGCAAAGTAATACAATGATTAACTGACTCTAAACATTGGTTTATGGTCAGATTATAAAGTATTACAATGATTAACATTATGCATTTTCATAACACTAGAAAATTGCAGGATGAAGTATCTGTGGATTGACTTGGTGCCATTAGGAATAATAAAACACTGGTATAACTCAGTCTCAAGTTACATCTTGAGAGTAAACTTGGTTTTAAATCTCCTCTCTAAGTGGTTGGGAAATTCATTAATTTAAAATGCCCAACGCTTGCCAAACACAGGCTAGTGAAAACAAGTATTCATGCAAATTTACAATATTAAGCAAAATAGGGCTTAACTAACAGCTTTTAAAAATCATTTTCTCTAGTACTTTGCTACAGAACAACCAGAACACATCAATTTTATTTATTATGTATTCTTTCAATGAAGAGATAACATTGATATATTCAAGACTTATCTTAAAAATAGATCTGAATCTGGTTATGACCTTAAAAAGTACAGTTTCAGATTTAGAGAAGCCTAGTTCATCAGTTCTACAACATAATCTAACAGACTGATTCTTTCTTGAGAGCAGGCAATGCAGAGAAATAAAGATCTGGAGGAGAACTCATGGATTTCATTGTTTCTTGAAGGGAAAGGGTTGGAATGCAGGTAGGCACCAATATAAAAGACTGGGGTATCAGGGCAGAAATCTCTAGAAAAATCCTAGTGATGGACTGACGCTGGAGAATGCGTCAGCAGAGCTGTTGTGCTTAAATTCTTTTGTTGCTACATAACTGCTATATAATCTTAGGTAAATTAACTTAATCTCCCATCAGTAAAATGGGCATACCTCTCAGCTGTTGAAAGAACTGAATAAAAGTTGTAAAGTGACTGGCCCATAACAGACAAGAAATTGCACTTATTTTTATTAACAATATTATTATAATTATTACTACTTGATTATAACCAATTGATTATTACTGGATTCTAATGACAGGGAACGGTTTCAACAGGAAAAAGAACAAAGCAAAACTGGGAAGGCTAGTTTAAGAATACTGGCTTGATGAACATGGTCTGACTTTGGGAAATTCTATCAAGCCCTAAAATAAATCTGCTGGGCTTATTTTATATTACAGAACTTCAGATGTCCCACAGTGACAAGTGCCTAGTCCTCGGAGAGGAACTAGAAGAATGTGAGTCTTCCCTGAAACTAAACTTCTATTATACATATTGCTTCTTCAATGGTTAATCCATCACAATGCGGTTACTTATGTTTTTGTCCACTTTCCCTAGATTATGAGCAGTTTTCAAACAGGAGGTCATATTTTCTATAATTCTGGCTCTCAACACACTTATAGGCTGATAATAGAAGCTCAATAATGATGGACTGAATTAACAAGTAATTTAATGAATGCCTAAGGAAAAATAGAAAATGTTCCACTTAATGAATCCTATTGCTGGTCTATATTATATTAAAGTTTTAACATCCACTGGTATTCATATGACCATTTAATTATTTTTATAAACTTCCACTGGCATCCATATAACCATTTAACTGCTCGTTTGAAAACCCTTTCCCTGCTTTATCTATTATCTACAATATTAAAAGCAAGTATTAACTGAACAGGGCAGTCACCCTTTTGCCATGTTATGTTTCACAAAATTCAGAACATAGGTATAAGCACAGTAATACTAGACTTTTTGACCTGGCCACTATAACATAATATTCTAGAAAGTAATAAAAGTCAGGCTCATTAGTTCTTATTGCCTACAAGAAAGTCAACGTGATGTTCCTGGGCTGGGAGGGCTGTGAAGCAGCAAGATGACACCAAAGCCGTTTTGTAAACACAGAAAGAGGAATTCACTATTCTGTGATAAAAACGGAACTATACAGTTTGGATTTTTTTCTTTTTTTTCAGTTCCATGTCTCTCTACACCGTATTGATATCCTTCTTGCTGAACTTAATTTTGTTCTGTTTTTCTTAACCTTAAAACATTTGGAGAACAAATTTTTAATATCATTATCAGTGTGTAAACTATTGTGGCTTGTGGCCTCTTTTTTTAAACTGGTCTGCATGAGTGAAGTACAGAAATTTTAGTCACCCACGCATACCCTTTTTTTTTTTTTTACTTTAAATTTACCTTTGGTCCAGCCTATTTATTTATTTATTTATTTATTTATTTATTTATTTATTTATTTACTGACGTATAGTCGACGTACAACATTGTGTTAATTTCTGGTGTACAGCATAGTGATTCATATCCTCTTCATATTCTTTTTTCATTATGGGCTATCACAAGGTATTGAGTATAGCTCCCTGTGCTATACAGAAGAAACCTACTGTTTATCTATTTTATATACAATAGTTAGTATCTACAAACCCTGAACTCCCAATTTTTCCCACTCCCACACACACTTCCATTGAGCAATGTATATCGGTTTTGTGACTCTTCTCTATGTTACGTTTGTTCTGATCATGTTTATGGATTCAATTTTATGGATTCAATTTTATGTCTGTTGGATCTAATAAAAAATTAAAGCTTTCACTGTGTATGTATTGTTTTAAGTTTATTTTCTAAGTAATTCATCTTTACTGCATTTCATGAAAGTGTCATTCGGTGACAGACTGAAAAAAAAAAAGGTGGGAGGAAAGAAACTAGTCCTCCACCACAGACAGTTTGAGAAGCATTGTCCTAGAATATTACAGCCCTTTCCCCTTACACAATTTCTTTAAAAAAACAAAACAAAACAAAACAAACAACCAAAAAACCCAACTATTTTTTAACTTGTTAAATAATTTGTAGTTTTTTTTTTTTCTTTGCTCTTCTCCAGGTGCTCCATTCCATTTGTTACTTACATGGATGCAAAGTAGACATTACCTTAACAAACCACAGAGTTATCAAAACTGAGTTTTACAATAACAGCAACAACAACAAAAATAACCCTGATCGTATTACTTCCCTGCTTAAAATGCTTCAGTGCCTTCTCCTTAACCAGTATCTTTAATGCTTCTCAAGGCTTAAGATACTCCAAGAGCTGTCTCTGATGATTTTTTCACTTCATCTTCTCTCCAGCACCCATTCTCTTCCTCTCCACTGCAGACTGCAGACCACAGACATAAGCCTTCATCACCAGGCCTCAGAATGTACATTTACCCTCTCTATGTAACTCTTCTATATTTCTCTTTCTCTCTCTCTACGTCTAGAATGTACGTTCACCCTCTCCATGTAACCCTTCTCTCCCTCTCCCTCTCTCCCAAAACCTACCCCACCCCCACCACACAAATACACGTGCACGTGTGCATACCCCCATGCCTGCTTGCTAATATTGTTAACACTGACTCTTTGTAGATGTCAGACTCAAGGGAACTTTCTCCTGAGTCCTTGGCCTATTATTGATACTGTTAGTTCTTCCAATTTTCCTTAGATAACATTTACTACATATATAAAATGTTTTTAATAGCTATGTTTTTCACTGGGCCATGGAGGGCAATGAAAGGGAAGGAGACTGATTTCTGTCTTGGCTTTTGGCTTTCCCAGACCCTCGCTCGGTACCTGACCCATTAAGCGTTCTTAATATTTATTAAATGAATTAATGCATAAAAGTGATACATGAACTGGTGATTTATAATTACAAATTCTCATAAATTCTTTATTCCTTCATATCTTTCTGCAATACTCACATAATGTTTTGAAGCTTTATAATTATAATGTTAACTTATAAAAAGAATGTTATAATCTCTTGTCTTCTTAAAAACCTTACTCTACATAAGACCTTCTCTCTACAGTATTTGCCATACAAAGAAGTTTGTTGTTGAAAAGTTCAGCTTGTCATCTGGCAGTTTATTTTTCTAACTTGTCAAGGGTTTTTAAAATTCTAATCCTTTCCTCAATGTGAAACAAAACCTTATGAAGGCAAACATTAACCTGGGGAGAGGAGTGAGATAAAATTCGTGGAATTCAGTGTAGTTTGCTGTTCATTTGAAATTAGACTCTTTATAACTCCATTATTTCAGATTAATTTACACTAACTTCATCTGTAGCTCAGACTTCAATATATGCTTTTTTCTGCTTTAGTCTTTTGAAATAATGCCTGGTTTCTATAATTTAGGTAGTACTTTAATTATTAATTTAAAAAGATTTGTGCACATTTATACTGTATAGCCCAGGGAACTATATTGAATATCTTGTAGTAACTTATGGTGACAAACAATATGAAAACGAACATATGTGTGTTCATGTATGACTGAATCACTATGCTGTACACCACAAACTAAAACATTGTAAACTGACTATACTTCAATAAAAATATATATTAAAAAAAAACATTTGTTTCTTGCCCACCTATCAGGAGCTAGACATTATGAGAAGAACTTTCACAAAGACTTTACACTCACTGTATGCCTGTGAGGCTCTTATTTCTGACAACCTGAATCCTAGAAAAATAAAGTCATCTATATTAAATAAAGTAGCTGAACTCTGGGAGAGCCAAAATTCAAACCAAAGCGGACTGATTCCACATCTAGTACTATTTCAAGTCCTCTTCTTATCATTGTCACTGATATTTTCTAAAAATATATATGGTTTCTCCAGCAGCTCTTTCAAGATTAAAAAACTCTAAAATAATTGCCCTTGAAACTTGCAAACTAAAACACATTCAGTACATTCACTAAACCAAATGGAAACCTTATAAAAGCAAAATACAAAGGAAAATGGTTAGCACATAGGTGATTTTTGGTGCAAAATAAGAAATAACGAGTGACCGAGACCCATGTCATCAGGCTGACTTGATGTTAAAGGAATGTAAAGCCAACTGTCCAAGAGTCAGGTGAGCTGGCTTGATGACAACACTAAAACGCAAAAGCACGTCTGTACAATTAAAATTCCAACTTATTTTAATAACTTTTAAAGCAGGAAAACATAGAACTCTGTGGACTCCTCTCAAGAATAACAGCCTATCAGCTGTGAAACACAGATGATTCCTTTCCTAAGGGACAATATTGCACTTTCTACCAGATTCATTAACTCTATTCACACTTCTACTCAAGGATAAAGGAAAAGTAATACACCTGTAGGGAATGTGCTTTCCTGTGAAAGGGAGGCCACTTGCAAAGAAAGACCCACAGACCATCACAGCACTCAAATTCCATGATCTAAGAACGCTGGTTGCTCAGAATGTACTGCAAATGTGACGAAGCTAATTATCCAATCACTCAGCCATAGTGTGAGTTTTCTCCTGTACAGTACATAATCTGGCCAACTGTGTCACCAATGTTTGCTCTTGATCACAAGTGGGATCAGATATGAGTCTAACCAGCCACAAACAAGTTAAAATAAATGACCTTCAATTATTTGCCATTCCACATGAAAACAAACCTGATAACATGTCTACAGAAGCACTAAATAATTTATCAGTTATGCGAAAGTCTCTTCAGCATATACCTGTCAATTTTATTATATATGCTTGCAGAAATAAATCACCACTAGCCTTCATAGCAAATAAAAACAATAATTTTCAAACAAAACACTATTTAAACTAGCAACCGGATGCTAGTCTGGAATGCAAATTTTTTTTGCTCTCACTGTATAGCTTTGCCTCCATAAGAATAAAGAATCCTATTATAAAAAAAAACCCATGATATATAAACAGGCTACCAGAGATTTAAACATGGCTACCAAGCCATGTAATAAGGAAGACTGGCTATTGGAAAAGGTACAAATGTCCTTCAGAATAGCATTCACATGAAATGGAGTTTGATTGTTGCTTTGATCATAGGGTTAGAAGTGATGAGGGAGGAAATCTTATCCACTATATAAGCTGAGTGTGGAAACCTGTATTAAGCAATCTGAGAAGCTTAAGTACAGAACATTAAGTCTCTAGAAATACCTTCTTACACATACAACTGAAATGGCAGAAAACAGAAATCTTCGGCCTTGCATAAATATATTTCCACTTTTCAATTTATAAGAGCAATTACTGTACGGAAGGATATTTCACAGGGATTAATGACCACCTGAAGGTAATGATTCCTGCCCTCATGTTAGGCCATCAGCTCCCTTCAGAGATAAAACCTAATCAATCTGTCATTATTGAGTTGAGGTTATATAGGTACTTAAAGAAAAAAAAAAAAAAGAATTCTCTCCTTTGATGCTGATAAACTCCTGAAGATAAAGGAGCATGGCCCTCTTTAGCAGGACGATCCTGATTGACTCTGTCCCCAAAATCTGCATAAAATCTAACAGTCTGACTATAAAACTAAAATACTTGCCTATAGCCACATCACATTAAGTCACTGATGGGATGAACTTAAGAAGCCACAACTTCTCTGTTGCTGTGAGGGGTTATTTGCAACAACAGCTTTCACCCACTCAACAAACATTATTTTGGGAGACAATTAAGTACCAAGCATTGTCTCAGGGGCTAGAAATACAACTGTGACTAAGCACAGTCCCTATCCTCAATGGATTTTTAGTCCGCTTGGCAAGAAAGTCAAGTGATAAAAGAATTTCAAAACAGAGTGCAAAACTCTACTCTGGCTGCGGGGTGGAAAGAACATATAACCAGTTATTAGAGCAGGTATGGGAGGTGATTGGAAAAGTTTATCCATCAGAAATGATCTTGAAACAGAAAATAATTGGGTTAAAATGTACATCTCCCAGGTAGAGTTGATAATACATGCAAATACCTGGAGATAATTAAAGAAGAAACAGTACATCCAAGCTGCTGTAAGTTGTTCTGTTTGGTTCAATAATTCAGGGTTTGGGTGATCAGAGATAAGGCTAAGAACTAAGGGGAGACTAGGGCATAAAGGTCCCTCACAAACAACATTAAAGGTCTTATCCTGAATGAAATGGCACTCATTTGCAGTTTAGACAGAAGGACTGACATGATCAGATCTTAGAAAGTCAACTTTAAATCAAAACTACAATGAGGTATCACGTCACTCAAGTCAGAATGGCCATCCATTCAAAAGTCCATGAATGATAAATGCTGGAAAGGGTGTGGAGGAAAGAGAACCCTCCTACACTCTTGGTGGGAATATAATCTGGTGCAGCCATTAAGGAAAACAGCATGGAGATTCCTCAAAAAACTAAAAATACAGTTAAGATATTATTCAGCAATCCCACTCCTGGACATATATCCAGAGGGAACCTTAATTCAAAAAGATACATGTACCTTAATGTTCACAGCAGCATTACTTACAATAGCCAAGACATGGAAACAACCTAAATGTCCATCAACAGATGACTGGATAAAGAAGCTCTGGTATGTTTATACAATGGAATACTATTTAGCCATAAAAAAGCATAAAATAATGCCATTTGCAGCAACATGGATGGACCTGGAGATAGTCATTCTAAGTCAAATAAGCCAGAAAGATAAAGACAAATACCATATGATATCACTTATACATGTAACCTAAAAAAAAAGACAAACTTATTTACAAAACAAAAATAGCCTCACAAACATAGACAACAAACTAATGGTTACTTGGTGGAGGGGGGAGGGATAAATTGGTAATTCGAGATTTGCAGATACTAATATATATAAAATAGATAAATAAGTTTATACTGTATAGTACAGGAAACTATATGTAGCAACTTATGGTGAAAAAGAATATGAAAATGAATATACATATGTTCCCATATGACTAAAGTACTGCGCTATACACCAGAAATTGACACAACATTGTAAACTGACTACACTTCAATAAAAAATATATATAAAAGAAAAAAGAAAAGAAAGTCAACTTTGGCCAGAGGGTAGGGTGGATCAGGGTGGAGCTCAGCCTCCCCTCTGTGGGCTGGAAAACCAGTCTTGCAAGGCAGTTAAGACATGACAGTGGCAGGGGAGAAAGCACAACATTGATATTATCAAAAAATAATGAAGTAGAACTTAAAATTTACTGGACATGAGAAATGAGAAGGGATAGACTAGGATTTCAAAATGTGGAATAGATAAACAAGATTATACTGTATAGCACAGGGAAATATATACAAGATCTTATGGTAGCTCACAGAGAAAAAAATAAGACAATGAATATATATATGTTCATGTATAATTGAAATTTTGTGCTCTACACTGGAATTTGACACAACATTGTTAAATTATTATAAATCAATAAAAATGTTAAAAAAAAAAAAGAAAAAAATGAGAGAGGAGGTGATATTCCTTAAGAGAAGGTGAAAAGCAAAAATTCAGAGTAGACAAGACTTTCTCTATGGGACAAGTTTTAGGGGACATCCAAGTAGAAATGTCTATTAGATATGTCAGTGTAAAAGCCTCAACCTAAAGAGAAAAGGCTGGGATAGAAATAAAGACTTAGTAAGTATTTGAACACATATATGCAAATTAAAGCTTTCACAGGGGCTCAAACTGCCTAAGGGGTATAGTGAGAAGAGGCAACAAGACAGGAGATGAACTGAGCAGTCAGCTAAGTATCTGAGAACATTTGAGTGATGGGAAGCAATAGAAAGTCTGTGGGGAAACACATAAAGAAGTATGTAGATGAGCTAGGAGAACATTAAGGAGAGTGTGTTGTCCTAAAAACTCGAGTGGACTGTATATATTTCCTTCCCAGTATCCACCACCCACCCTCTTCTATGGGAAAGCTACTTTAATTTTGATTTGGGTAAACTCTTCATTCCTTTCTCATCCATGCTCTTGAGATGAAGTAGACTTTATCCCTAGGCTCCAGGAGTTGAAAATATAAAATAAGGAAAACCAGTAAGCCTATTCCCGTCCTGTCTGCAAGTGGTCCTGAGGGTGGGCACACCCCTGCAGTCAATCAGTGTCAAAACTACTCAATGACAGGATTCTGAGTTACTCGGAAAGATAGCCTTCTGTTGCATGGGTGATGATTCTGTGAGGCTGAAGCATGTAACTTTCCTCCACAGAGTCTGAGAAGGGAGCCAACCCAAAGGTAGGCAAGGCAAGGCAAGGCAAGGAAGACAGATCCTACAAGTATCACATGAGCTCTTAATCAGAGGTAGGGAAGTCTGAAGTTCATTTTCCTCCTCTTCCTACCAAGAGTCTCTGTCCCAGAGAGTACTATGTTTCCTTACTTTCCTACACTCAAATCTACCTAGGAACTGCTGCCTTATTGACGTTCCTATTTTCATTATTCTAAGCTCTTTCTTCCAACTATAAAGAAATATAAAATCATGGAAAAATTGATTATTGGAGAAATTACAATGAAGAGCATAAAATTAGCACTAATTGCACTACTCAAGGATACCAACTGTTAAAATTCCAACATAAAATAGTAATTGTATGTAACATAATTAAAGGAAAATATGTAAAAGGAGAAACAGACCACAAGGAAACGTGTTAAAACATCGATTTAGGCTATTTTGAATGACAAGAATGTAAATAGATTTTCTTCTTCTCCTTAAGAGAATTAACATGTCATCTCTACATATTACCTTAACATAAAGGAATTTCAGGTATTGTTTTCTTCCCAATTTACCATGGTTCAGCTCTCCCTATCAGACTCGGGGACCCAGAAACGAAACAGTCAGCATCTGTTTCTCCCTTTCTCCCTAAAGAGGCAAAAATTCTGTGGACTTCAAGAAGAAGCTGGTGTTATAAAAATAAAACAAGTACACTATATGTACAACTGAACAATTCCATGCTGTTATCACATAGGCATGTGGGATCCGGAAATATCCAACAAGGATGATGTATAATTCCAAACTACGTGTTTTAAATAAATGTTGTTTTCAACTAGTAAGTGTGTATAAATAGGCTGACGTTTGAATGATAACATATAGAATTATTCATGTGATCTTGACAGAATTATCCTGGGACAGGAGTTTGTAGCTCTGGGTTTAATGAGGGATCTAGCACCAATTAACTGGGCAAGTAATTTTGTCCACTTTTGTAAAGTAAGAAGTTTATTTTTCTTGTTGTCAAAATTAGAAAAAAAAATTTATAAAGCTTAAAATGACCTCACTCTGTTTCAAGCACTCAGTATTTCCAGAGAGGGTTTTTTTTAAATCACATTCTATAAAAATAATTCTAAAGTTCATAAAAAATTACACTGAAACAAAGCCCCAGTTTCTTTTCTGAATAAGAACTGAACTGCTAAGCAGTGGCACCTTAATTTACATATAACTCTCCATGTAGTTGTCTGTAACTTAATAATGAACTAACATTTCAGCAATAAATAATACATCAAATGCTTTCTCTTCTGATAGCCCACACTTTAATATAGATTCAATGTGTGCTACCTCTGAAAAGTCCAAGTGAGATTTAAGATGACTCCCAGATATTTTAATTCCATGATAATAAATTAATGACTTCAGCAAATATTCTAAGGTTACACTTCTCCTTACAAGAGTTCTTTCAATGGTTGATGAGTCCTAACCAGAGCTGATATTAAAATTGTGCTCTGGAGAAACATAATTTTAACCTGTCAAGTGGTTCAGATACTTTCCAAGGTAGAACAAGGATTAATTTTATTTAAGGCAATAAAATTCACTGCATAAACCAAAACTCTGCAGAAATTATATGAGATTTGCTCTCCATCTCCTGAGTCAGAGATGCCCTTAGCATAAAGAGTCTGCATTATCTTCCTTTTCTGTCTACTCTAGCCCCTACCCACAATCCAGGGCCGGGATTTCTACGGACTAGGTGTCATATTTTCTCTCCTTAATGTGTAAAGTGTGTGCTTGCCTCAACAAACAAAAGAAAGCATTTGAGAGTTTTCATTTTTTTTTATGAGCAGATGACCTTTATAGACGTAAAATATTTTACTTGTAAATGGTCTTCTAAATCTGTATCCACAAATTCCAAAAGCCATAGCATGCTATATACTTCAAAAAAAATTCAATTTTTGCCAACATTAGATACTATTATACAGAGGAGAATTCACAGTATGTCTTACTCTGCTGTGGTTTACCTCCTTCCCAAAGGAGGTGCCTCCACTGCTTTAGATATTGTTGGCTGAAGCACTGCCTATGCAGTGGTTTTTGTTAGTTTCTTTGTTTTTTGAAGTGGGGGCTATGAAGGATCCTGCAAAGATGGCTGAGATTTCTTATTTTTAGGACTCCTGTCTCTTTAAAGCTTTTGGGTATTTTGGTCACATCAGGATCCAAATCCCAGTTCTGAGGTGGGGGGAGAGAGTGGGAAGGGGATGGGAGTGAGTTGCTCTTACCTTATCACAGTTATCCCCGTAACTCTCTCTGGAATTTGACTCCTGCTTGAACTTAGAGAGCAATTAAAATGCAGCCATGCCCAACTCTCAGCCCTAGCCAAATGCTTTCCACTTTTCTATTAATGGAATGTTTGCCTCTTAAGCCAAGATTCCAGCTTCTGTTTGTCCCTAGGCTGGAAAGGCTCCTCACTTTGCCAGCTGTTTAGCTTAAGCAGAGATGGGAGACTGGAGGCCTGACCTCTCACTCTCTCTACACAGTAGCCCCTCAAGCAGTCTATAAAGCATGAAGCAGAGAGCGAAAACCACTAGTCTAGCATGGTCTTTCAGTATCCTTCTGGTCCCAAATCCTTGGATTCTCTATGACCCAAGACAATCAGTTTCTGTGGGTAACATACGTCCTTCCTTATTTAGTGTTTTAATATGGGCCCCTCACATTTAAACATATGAGCAGTTACATCAGGGACCAAGTTTTCAATACATTCACCATGATTTGGGGACACAACTGTGGAGCAGATAGTGACACTGGATCTCTAAACCATTAAAAATGCCAAGACTGTGGTTATCCTCCCAAGGGATGGAGTAAAATATTACGATCATAAATGAATATAGGTGAATAGCAAAAAACAGAAGTTTTAAGGGCATTTTGTCTGTTGAATATGCTTGAAAGTTAACATCTTCTTTTAGATTAAGATCAAGATGGCCCCCACAGTTACCGTACGGTGCCCTGAAACCTTGGTCTAGGGCTCGATGAATTCTTAACTTTAAACTTATAACTAGACCCAATATACTTATTTGTCTGAAGCTGATGCTGCCCTCTGGCTGCCAGCTGGAATTAAATCCCTACAGAAATTGATCTACAGATCTTCATGAAGAAGCACCTTCCATTTAGGGAATGAAATTTTTTGATAATATTCTCAGAATCACTCATCTGGGTCATGAAGTCAATACTCTCTCCAAACTCTCTTAAGAATACAGCACTTCTAAAGGGCTTCCTCTCCATTCTCTGTTTCAAGCATCTGACATTTCCAATAAGAGGGAATTTTCTTTTTTAAATCACATTCCATAAAAATAAAAATAAACAAACTTCATAGAAAATCACAATGAGACCAATTCTTTACCCAGCATCTCTGGCTTTCACATGTTTCTGCATAATGGAAGGGCTAATATAACATAACAAATCCTAAACTGTTTTCACAAGGAGTGGAAAAAAGATGTGTAAAAGTATGCTCTGTCTTGCTTCCTTCTGTTCACAATGTATCTAAATAAAACAAATGGTGTTCTTGCTCTTTCTGTCTGTTTCCCAATCTGTTTGGATAGTAGCCACCATTCCGCAGCCAACCATAATATCTGACACTTCCTGACATCATGAAAGCCACCATCTGTCTATCACCAAAACCCTGTACTTTTTAAAGACTACTTGGCTTGATCCTTAATGAAGCTTCACGTTGAATGCACACATCAGTTTAGATGGGATACAGGGAATAATTGACACAAGGAATCTGTATAAAATCACGTTTTCATTAGATTCTGTCTGCAAACACAAAATGAAATATTAAAGCCCCTTTTCAGGCAGAAAACTTGGTTTAGTTTCAATTGTGTTTCATTTCCGATTTGCCTGTGAAAGTTTAGACAGGGTTGGACACCAAGAATAAACCTAAACTAAAACCTAAGCTTTAAATCCAGTATTTTCAGACTTGTAAAATTAAACAGTTAGACATGACTTTGCAGTGTGTATATTGGAGCTATGGAAAAAGAAGAAGAAAATCCATCCATTACTTTTTCCAAAGCTTGAGAAAAGCATGCCATTTAAAACTGAATCAACTTCATCTTTAACACCTGAGCTATTATCCAGGAAACAAAAGGCAGCTCTGTACGTCTTCACTTGTAAATGTCACAGGTGAACACAAACAACAGAGCGCTGGCAACGTCAAGTCACTCTTTGTTTTATTAAACTATCGTAGCTCTATGTGTGTAACAAGGGACTATTTTTACAAGGGAGACTGTGGAAGAATATTTTCCTAGTTGACAGTTTCTTGCAGAAAAAGTAACGCTTCCCTGGAAGAAGACAGAATAACAAATTTCATATAGAAATTTCATGACTGCACTCTGTGGAAGAGATTATTTATGTTGATTTTTCACCAATTTCTTTTTTTTCTCTCCTCACTCCAATATTACTCCCATGGTTCCCTTTAACAATCTCATAAATTCAAGTTTTGTGAAGTCATGGAATTTTCTCTAACAATCAAAAAAATTATATATATATATATATATATAAAATACACACAGACTATATTTATATATATGTATATGCACACACATATAAAGAAAGACAAAAAGCGAAAGATTTTATATATTTTTATGGTCTCGAGGAGCCTAAGTTTGAATCTTAAGCAGGGGGGACCTTTACTTGTATGGAGTTGTACATTAAGAGTCCTTATGGGTAGTGAAGTTGTATTTCAACAGAAAATACCTTGGTAAAACAGGATGTATTAAGGGCTTATTCTATGCCAGGTACAAGGTCAAATAATTCATATTTGTTAGTTTATTTGACTCTGTGTTAGGCACTGTTATTACTCCATTTTGTTGAAGACGAAATTGAGGCTTAGAGAAGGAAACTAACAAGGCTAAGAGTCCTAAGTGCTGGATTTTAGATTCAAATCAAGAGCTCCTTATTCAAAGCCTGTGCTCTCTCCCACCACCATCCTACATTATCTTTTGGCTAGACTGTATACTCTGATAGATTCTAGCTATGACATTATAAATGATTTTGAGTGACAGCCTTCAAAATCAGCGCCGTGGAAGTCTAAACACTTATTCCTGCAAGAATGCTAATACTCTGGAAAGGCAAACGACTCCATGCTGATGTGTCAGCCTTCAAAGGAAGGATCTTACTGCATTTTGCCCCACGTTGTATATAGAGAAAGAACCCTGAGCTCATTTCTTAATAGCAGTCTTGTTACTATTCTTTGCCTATCCCACTCTACATCAATATGTTTTCAAATGGAAAGTGAAGAATGAATTATCCACTTGAAATAATAGTGAGGGAGGCAGAACAATTCACTTGAGCAGATAGTCTGTCATAACACTAGACTCTTACTCCCCTCGAACAGAGACAAACCCAACAGATGCTCAGGGAACTGTATTCAACACATTATCCCAGGTCCTTCTTAAATTGTCATGGAAATAGCTATAACTTTTTTTTTTTCTGAACAAACTCAGTACAAGGCATGTATCATATCACTGAGTCTTCTGCTCTTTGCTTGTCACCTTACCTATTGAAAGAAAACTGAAAAACAAAAATACAAAGACTTGAGCTAAAATATGAGCAAAACCAGCACCTAGTCCTTTGACTACGTGTGTGTATCCTGAATAGCACAGTCATGCTAGGACTCTCTAGAGACATTTAATTTTCCCCTTCAGTTTAATAATATTTCATTCCTTCTTTGGAACATACAAACACATTTATTTCATGCCACACTTCCCTCTATCAGGGAAATCAGGTTCATGTTTCTCAACCTGGAGATGAGGCATTGTAGTTTTAGAATAGCAACGCTACATGAGAAAAAAATGAAAGCAGATTGTTTAAATAAAAAGTGAATAAATTATTCAGACCAGCTGTTTGGATTTGGAAAGAACTTTTCTGTGTTGATTAAAACCTCTTAATTTGTTTTGTGCTACTGTGAAAGAACAAAGTGTAAATAGACCCATGCCTACCACTATTGTGCTTGATTTTATTCTTAACTCTTATTATAAATTTAATTGTGATAAAATGACTTTTCTT
Source organism: Camelus ferus (assembly GCF_009834535.1). Lineage (NCBI taxonomy): Eukaryota > Metazoa > Chordata > Mammalia > Artiodactyla > Camelidae > Camelus > Camelus ferus. The sequence goes on along the minus strand of NC_045702.1, from coordinate 53,637,700 downwards.
AGCAATGAGTCTCTAAGCATAACTAAGTATCTTTCCATGGAACTGTATTAAGAACCCCTTGTTATTTTACCCCCAATAACTCAATAACCTTTTTTTTAACACTATAAAATAAATACCTTATTTAATGTAATTTTGATGGTGATGATTTTTATAGAATATTGATACGAAAAATACAGGCTATCATTTGGAACTTTCATTATACCTTAGTTGTAAGGAATTTGATACAGGAGCTAGCATCCAAAGGTAAAAAAATGATTAAAGAATTTAACTCAAATGTAGTCAAAAATCAAACTTAGAAATATTGTACATGAACATATACAAAAGATCTGAAATTGATTTTTTTGAAAACCTTCCATTAAGGAGACTATCAATGATTTTCAATACATGTATATGTAACAGGTGTTTATGTTTTCAATACATAGCCATTATTCTTAAAAAGATAGAAGATTTTATTCTAGTGCTATTAACTCAAAATGCTGAATCTTGCAAAAGGTATACCAAAACCATGTGTCTACAATGTTTCATATTACTTGATTTAATCTACTTAAGCTCTGGATCCCAAGGAGGAACTTCCTCTCCAAATTTTACATCTCCCAGTTTTTTCCTCCCTCGAATACTGTTTCATTTACAAAACAAAACAATTGCGATGTGAACATCTACATGGAGACACCCTCATTTGCAAGAAACTCTATTTACAAAAACAAAACATCAGGAAACGAGAGAGGGAAAAGAGCTGCCACTCAGAATCCTGTAGCTAAGCAACAACAGGATGTCACCTCTTCAGTAACCAAATTATCCAATCAACCCCTAAGGGCTCCCAATCTCCATCTAGGCTCTCTAGAATCTCCATCACCAGACATACACATGAGCTATTTCTGAGCTTCTCCACGTCGGGTGATCAACGCTGCCCTGCCAAGTTTATGGGGTATGGATTTCCATCTCAGAATCGGTCACCACAGTCCTCTGGGATGCTCTCTTCTCTAACAAACCACCTTATGGAATACTTGGTAGAACTGATAAAAATAACCTGATAAAAAAATAATCACAAACATAGGTATTCATGAAAGAGCAGCTGCAATGAACGAGGACTGTTTACACATAGGACAAGTTAATATTTGCTGTAAGTTTCAGTGACATTTTTTCCACATGCAGATTTCTCAATATCAAGCAGAAGGATATTTCTACCTAAAATTTCATAATTATATACTAGTGATAGAATTGCCTATAATGGCCCAGCAATGAAACTATTCTCTAGGAGAAAACACCGTAAGCTAAACTCTTGATTTTTTTTTTAAATTCTGGAAAATATCTTCAGAAATGTATACATATGCCAGACACCTAGGATTTTGGGAACCTGGCAAACCACTTTTTTTTTTTTTTTTTTTTTTTAGGATCAATGCCATCTTAACAGATGGGTGTTAGTGTAGACATGCCAGGGAATCAAAATGTACATCACGTTCCACTACAAGGGGGCAGAATCTCATCCAGAAATGCCCGTCTGTGCCACTGGCTAAAGGAATATTCCATTTCAACTCCACCTCAGAGACAGATCACTTAAAACAGTAACTTTGTGGGGGTAGGGGTTTGTCTGGTTGTCTTTGTTTTGTTTTGTTTTTGGCTTTTGGGTGTAAGAATTCACATTCCACTGGGAAAAGTAGGACAGGAGCCACTGCAATGAAGTTTTCTGCAGCAAAAATGCTATTATAGCTTATTTGATTTTTCGAATGAATGGTTTACCTACACAGGAAAGCCATTTTGTGGAAGGCAGCATCTACCTTTTTGTTAAATAGAACCCCAGAGATCTTTCTGACTTATTTTGAAGTATTATTTTCCCTCCTTGGAACCTACAGAAACTCATCTTAGGTTGGGAATCGAGAGTTTCACTGGACCTGCCCTGCTGAGCAGGGTTGTATCAATAGCCCTAATTAAACACGCTATACAGAACTCATCCACCAGTTCAAGGATGTTCACCAACGGTAATACTAAGGAGGCTCTACACAGACTCTCTGGCTTTGACTAGAGTCTAAGGGAGACATTTCCTGAAAGAATGGAATTGCATTTTAGGCTAGTCTCCCTTGAGCTTATGATTTCATAACCCCTACCAAAGAATCTGCTCACTAATATCACAGTGAATCATTCATGTGTACTCGGTTCTAATTCTGATCATGCTACTGAAACTAAATGTTTTGCCTTTGGGTGACAATGGAAGCTTAGAGATAATGTCTATTATAAAGATAATTTTTTTAATTAGGCCTGAAAACAATTTTATCTTAGAATTTGCACTTCTATCTGTGTTTGCTTCCCCTACTAGTCAAGTTATGCCAGTTACTAATATATTAAATTTCACTAGGTATGAACTATTTTCAATAAACTATATTAAGAGCTAATTAACATACTTCTTAATATTGTTATTAAGATAAATACTTATTTTTATTTAAGCATTTATAGTAAAATGTAAATTAAAGCCTTTTAGATACACGGGTCATAGACTATCATGGAGTATTGTAATCTTTATCAATCATCACAAGTTATATAAACAAATGTGACTGTGCATTTATGTTTTTTATTACACTTCTGCAAGATTTTTTAATTGTTATTGTTCTTAAAGAGTAACAACAATCCTCATTAAAAATATAGCTTATTACCTAAAGTTTGGTAAAACATTCATCAAGTTGCAGTAAGTAATAGAGTGCCCAACTAATGAGAACCAGTTCTAAGTAAACGTCCTTGGTACATGTTTCTAATACTACATTTCTAAGTTCACGAAAAAAAGAAATCTGATATTAAGACATATCGAGACTCTCCAGTTTTTAAATTAAGAGCCAATCAATGATTGCTGGTGAAACTCCCAAAACTAATACCCCTGCCATCAACCTAATTGGTAATTGTCTACACCACAGAACTTGAAAATTGACATGGTAAATTGTATGAAATATAAAGGCATAATTCTATTTTTAGATTCAAATATCTCAACTAAATTTTTTCACAGAATGAACCCTAAAAATCACCTGGTGGTTAGCAGCTGTAAAACAGGACATAATCTTTTTTTTATCATTTCCCAAACTGGTAAACTATTGTGGAGAAAAAGATCTAAAGTACAGCTATCTCAAACACAAAGTTGTCTCCCATTGGCCATGAGAATTACCTAAATGTTACTTGCTTTCATTTGCTCTTCTCATTTGCAAATGTGCCAAATTGACTAGCCTTTCTATTAAAATAAAGACTACCTTAGCCAAAGAAGAAATTGGACAGATTCTCAGCTTTGTCTGCAAACACGAAGAGGAAAAATACACTAATGGAAGCAGCACGATTCTTCATCATGGACCCCTCCAGGTCTTGAAAATCATCCAAGGTGCTATCTCATCAAAAGTTGAACATCTTCCAAGGATCCCTTTACACACACCCTTTTCAAGTGGTGAGTTCCTATCAAGATTTTCTCCATTCAAAGAGTTGGGAGGGGCTTCTGGAGTGATTTCCATTTTCTGAATGTTGTCTAAGTCCTACCCAAGCAGTGATAAAGCAGTCAATATACCTCATTCCATTTTTAAGGATGGAATACCTCCAAGGGAGAAGGAACATAACACCATGATTTCCAAGGACATGGCTTGCCTATCATTTGGTGGTGGAAATTGTCCAGTTGATTCTGTCTTTGCTTCTAAATATGTATCTACCTTCAGACCCAAGGAATGAAAGTATTCCATGGTCTCTTTTAGCTGAGAACATCCTCATACTTACACATATGTTACAGATCTACCCCCCCCCTTTAAAAAAAAAAAAAACAATTTATTCTTTTAGAGCAGTTTCAAGTTCACAACAGAATTGGGCAGAAAATACAGAGGACTCACATAGCCCTCCCCATCCACATACATATATACTCCCCTACCCTCAACATCCTTCATCAGTGTGGCATATTTGGTACAACTGATGAACCAACATGAGCACATTATTATCAACCAAAGTCCACAGTTTACATTAGAGTTCACTCTTGATGTTGTACATTCCATGGGTTTTGACAAGTGCATAATGACATATAGCCACCATTATAGTATCATACAGAATAATTTCATTGCCCTAAAAATCCCTTGTGCTCCATCTATTCATCCTCTCTCCCTCCCTCTCTCCAAAGCCCTGGAAACCATGATCTTTTTATTGTTTCTGTAGCTGTGCCTTTTCCAGAATGTCATATGGTTGGAATCTTACAGTTTGTAGCCTTTTCAGACTGGCTTCTTTCATTTAGTAACACGTCTTTTAAGTTTCTCCCATGTCTTTCATGGCTTAACACATTTTTTTATTGCACATATATTTTTAATTTACATATATGTACTGTTCATTGATTCTAAGAACATTTAGAGCTTTAGCTAAATGATAAATTTATAGTTATCAAAGAAATAAAACCAATCACAAAATAAGAATTAATTCAAAAAGATACAAAAGATACATATACCCTGCTATTAACAGAAACACTTTATTACCAAGATACAATTGGTAAAGATATGGAATTACAATTGCCAAGATATGGAAGCATCCTAAGTGCACATCATTAGTTGAATAGAAAATGAAGGTGCAGTGTGTGTGTGTGTGTGTGTGTGTGTATGTATATATATATATATATATATATATATATATATATATATATATATATATATATATATACTGCAATACAACTCACAATACAACTCACCCTTTAGAAAGAAGGCTATTTTACCACTTGCAGCTTCATTCACTATTTTTTTTTTCACTTCAAAAACCAGAATTTTATAACTGGCAGAGACATTCCCATTACATCAAAAACAACAAAACACCTAGAAATAAACTTAACCAAGGAGGTTACCTATACTCCGAAAACCGAAATGACACAAAGAAACGGAAAGATTTCTTGTGCTCTTGGATTGGAAGAATCAACACTATCAAACTGGCCACACTACCCAAAACAATCCACAGATCCAATGCAACCCCCATCAAAATACTCAGGACATTCCACACAGAACTAGAACAATTCCAAAATGTAGAAGGAACCACAAAAGACCCCGAACAGCCAAAGCAATCTTTTGTAGGTCTCTCTCTGTTTTTTCAATCTCTCTTTCTTCTTTTTGTTCTCTTTTCTTATGGTTTGATGACTACAGAAGGTCCTTTAATATTTGTTGTAAAGCTGGTTTGGTGGTGCTGAAATCTTTTAGCTTTCATTTATCTGTGAAGGTTTTGATTTCTCCATCAAGTCTGAACGAGAACCTAGCTGGATAGAGCATTCTTGGTTGTAAGTTTCCCCCTTTCATCACTTTATGTATATCGTGCCACTCCCTTCTGGCCTGCAGAGTTTCTGCTGAAAAATCAGTTGATAACCTTATGGGAGTTCCCTTGTATGCTATTTGTTGCTTTTCTCTCAGTAATTTTAATATTTCCTCCTTATCCTTAATTATTGTCAATTTGATGACTGTGTGCCTTGGTGTGTTCCTCTTTGGGTTCATTCTGTGTGGTACTCTCTGTACTTCGTGGACTTGGGTGACTGTTTCCTTTCCCAAGTTGGGGAAGTTTTCAGTGATTATCTCTCCAAAAATTTTCTCAGGTCCTTTCTCTCTCTCTTTTCTCTTTCTGGGACCCCTATAATGGGAATATTAGTGTACTTCATGTTGTCCCAGAGTTCTCTTAAACTATCATCATTTCTTTTCATTCTTTTTTCTGTTCTGCAGTAGTGATTTCCACTAATCTGCCTTCTAGCTCATTGACCCGTTCTTCTGCCTCATTTAGTCTATTCTTGCTTCCTTCCAGTGTATTGTTCATTTCAGTGATTTTATTCTTCAACTCTGTTTGAGTATTCTTTATATTTTCCAACTCTTTGCTAAAAACTTTGCTCTGTGCATTTATAGTCCTCTTGAGGTCTCTGAACATCTTAGCCATCATTACTTTAAATTTTTTCTCTCATAAATAGCCTATCTCCTCATCACTTATTTCTTCTTCTGGGATTTTATCTTGTGCCTTGGCCTGGAAGATACTCCTTTGCCACCTCATATTGTCTATCTTTCTATGGGTTTGTGGATTCCTTCCATAGGCTTTGGGATTATTGTTTTCTTACTTCTAATATCTGCCCCTGGTGGATGAGGCTGGACTAGAGGCTTATGCAGGTTTAAGCCAGTGCCTGCCCACTGCTGGGTGAAGCTTGGTCCTGGTGGATAGGGCTGTGTCTAGAGGCCTTTGTGGCTTAGGAATTCTGATGATGGGTGTGGCTCTGTTCCTACCCTGTATGTTGTTTAGCTTGAGGCTTCCCTACAGGCTGTTGGTGGGGCTAGGTCTTGGTGCTAATGATCCAGTCAAGATCTCAGCCTCTAGGAAAGCTCATGTAGATTAACACTCCCGGAACGTCCACCACCAGCTTTTATGTGCCCTGAGTGAGCCACACCTGTCCCCCACATTCCCAGGAGACCCTCCAAATCCAGCAGGCAGGTCTGGCCCAGGTTCCTATGAAATCACTGCCTCTGCGCTTGGACCTGGTACATGTGAGTTTCCGTGTATGCTTCCCAGAACTATCCTGTTTTTACCATTGAAATATTTCCAACTATCAGGCTTAAAGTTGTGAAAAAGTTTTAACTGCAAAGTAATTCCCAATCACATTGTTTTCATTTGGAAACAGCATTTGTTTCAAGTACTCTAAAGCAATTTTAAATACATGACAAAAATTACATAGCATTTATTCATATGAAGCAGAACACTATCAATAATCCATTATAATATTGGTATTTTATGTTTGTTTCCAACAATTTTTACTTATTTCTTCCTATTCTAAATGAAATTGATCAAATCATACAGAGGTTTTGCCCAATAGCCAAAAAGCAGAGCATTCCTTGAAAACTTTCCTAAGCCAAAATGCTGTAAAGGGAAGCAGCAGTTATCTTAGGACCTGTTTTGCTAATGGAGGTACAAAATAAATGAAGATAAAGCTCAGATGCTGACATACACAGTTCAAAGCTACGGCAGCCTGGTGCTGAGATGCTTAAGTGTAGCTCCCAGGGAAGGAGCTTGGAAGTGCCACTCTTACAGCTCAGGACGCACACTGCCTTGATAAGGGCTTGCTTCCAAACAAGCACTGAGCACTATTTTCAGTTTTTGCCTTTTTTCATAAAGGTGAAAATCCTCTTTAGATTTCTTTCAGTTAGCGAAGACAGGTACTAATGTAGGTGTGCTGTACAAGCAAGCTTCAGAAAAGAGGGGGATACCTATACCCCCAAAGAAAGAGGTTGATCTTGGGATGGACTCTCTGGATACAAGAAGTGGAAATTTGCAAGCATCCCGAGAGTGTGGAGATAGCAGCCAGACTCCATATGGACCACAAAGCCCTACTGTTAATGATGCCAGAATGCATAGGCTCAAGGAAAGAGGAAAACCATGGCTGTTCACTCAAGGTCATTTCCAGAACTACAGTGCACGTTTGACTTGATTGCCCTTTGTTGGCAGCAATTTGTCTTTTGGGTTCTTAAACCACAGTGGTACTTTGAATTTGTGTAAGTTACTTCGGGCTCCACCTCTCCCTATGTGAATGTACCCAGGTAACAAGTTTTGAATGGGGCTTTCAGGGTATTCAGCTGTATATAAGTGAAATTGGTCAATTTGATATGAGGTGACATTTGGAAGCTGAGAGTACTTACAATTGACACAAATCCAGTACCCAAGACTGAAGAATAAGTCATATCCTTAAGATAAAACAAGTGTTATTTTTTAAATTAAAATACGTGAATATACATTATACTAATATCAGGTGTACACAATGATTTAATATATGTACATGTGTATATATATTGCAAAATGATCACCATGTTAAGTCTAGTTAACATCTATTACCATGCAGCTACATTTTTTTCTTGAAGTAACTTTTAGGGTGTACTCTCAGCAAATTTCAAATATGTAATATGGTATTGTTAACTATAGTCACCATGCTGTGTATGATACCCCAGGACTCATTTTATAGTTGTAAGTTTGTTCTTCTGACTACCTTCATCCATTCTGACCACTCCCCAAAAGTTTTTCAAAATTTTTTGACAAAAGTATTTTTTCATTAAAATTGGGGAAGTCATGGTCAAATATAGTGTTTCTTTTACCATGGCTTAACTCACATCCCTGGTGGGTAAACTCAGCTATTCGGAGCTTCTCTTTCACCTTCAATGATTATCCAGAGGAAAAGCTATCGAAATTTAGAAAACCGTGACAAAGAGTCAGAATCTCACTGTCCAAAGAGGACAGTTTCGATGTATCTGCTGTCATTAATGTATCTTTATAGTTGTAATCAGACAGCACATACTGTTCTTTACAGTTCTTCCCTACTTAATATCAAAAGCATTTTATATTTCTCTCATTTTTTTAAATAAAACTTTTTAATAACTGTATTATATGCCATTTGGTGAATATGTCACTGGAAATTCAATGATCATTTTCTCCTGTTTTTAAACATTTAGCTTGTTTCCAGTTATTTACTTTTTATTTTTCATTTGTAAATTATTTTGTAATAATTCATAAATTATTGCTTTTTCCTTACTCATTTTTAAGTAAATTTTTTGTTCGGGAATAATTTTAGATTTATAGAAAAGTTACAAAGATAGTATAGAGAGCTCCCATATACTCCTCATCATAGCCTTTCTTTTAATGTTATCATACTACACTGGCATGGTTTATTCATCAAAACTAAGACTATATGATCCAGCAATCCCACTCCTGGGCGTATATCCAAAGGGAACCTTATTTCAAAAAGATACATGCACCCCAATGTTCATAGCAGCACTATTTACAATAGTCAAGGCATGGAAACAACCCAAACGTCCACCAATAGATGACTGTATAAAGTTGTGGTATACACTGACTACTACTCAGCCATAAAAATGATAGCATAATGCCATTAGCAGCAACAGGGATGGCCCTAGAGAATGTCATTCTAAGTCAAGTAAGCCAGAAAGAGAAAGAAAAATACCATATTATATCACCTATATGTGGAGCCTAAGAAGAAAAAGACAAATGAACTTATTTACAAAACAGAAACAGACACACAGATATAGAAAACAAACATGATTACCAATGGGGAAAGGGGGTGGGAAAGGATAAATTAGGAGGTCAAGATTTACAGATTCTAACTACTATTTAAAATAGATAAACAAGTTTATACTGTATAGCACAGGGAACTATATTCAGTATCTTGTAGTAACTTATGGTGAAAAAGAATATGAAAATGAATATATAGATATATGATTTCTATATGACTGAAGTATTGTGCTGTACACCAGAAACTGATAGAACCTTGTAAACTGTCGATACTTCAACACAAATATTAAAAAAAAAACAAAAAACTAAGACTACAATATTGGGTATCACTATTAACTAAACTCTAGACTTTATTAGGATTTCACGAATTTCTCCAAGTGATGTTTTAATGATGCTGCACATTGATGTAGAAGCGAAAACAACTAGGCTATGTTTGTATAAGGCTACTAGAGGACCAAAAGCGGTCCATGAGGTTAGCACATTAGTTTTTATGTTATTTAACATGATATCAGTTATCATCATTAATTTTTAAGGCCAGCCGATTTCTGCCCTCAAGTCTAATATTAGTTAGTAAAAGGAAACAGATAATACTAACTAAACATTAAAAGTACAGAAAGTTCCTGTTCAAATGAGAGCATCTAACGTGCTACGAGGGAGAATATGTTTCAGCCACGTGTATGTACGTTCCGGTGTACGTTTGTGCAGATAGCCCGTCTTTACTGAACTTCAATTATGTGCTCCACCCGCTCCCAAGAGCTGCCAAAGGAAACTGAGACATCCCTAAAATAGTCGACTCTAGTCTCAGAAGCTTAAAAATCCCAAATTCAAGAAAACAACAGTAAATTCATAAAGTGACTATGTAAGTCTTGTGGGAATGGAGAGCACAGAAATGACTACGCAAGTTTTCCTGACACAGAATTCTGAGAAAGGTTGAAAAGAAAAAATACAGACTAACATAGATGCAGGCACAGTGTCTTGGAGAAAAAAAAAGTTGTCACAGAAGTTCTAGCACTCTTTTTGGAGTTACAACAACAGTTACCAATGATCTCCAGTGCCACTGTGGCCTTTCTATATGCCAAGAACTGATGGGCAAGTCATTCCTTCTCCTAATAAACGGAAGCCTGTAGCATCACAGAAGCAGCTAATTCAGGTGCCCCAACTGAATGAATTGTACGTCTCAATACAAATCACTGGATCAAAATGAAACATGATTTTTGACAGGCCTCAGAAAGATGGGTCAGATGAAACAATACTACTAATATTTACTGAGCACTTCACTGTCCAAGGCACACTTTTACACACTGCACACAGATTTACTCATATAACCCTGACAACAACCCTATGAAGCAGAATCTATTAGGTCCATCTGAAGTTGAAGAAACTGAGTCCCAGAAAGTCATATCACGTGTCAAAGTTTATTGAAGCAGGAAGTAGAGAAGTGTGTCTTCAAGCCCAGGCTGCTGTCTGATACTGGGGCCTCGAGCTGTGACTGCCCTGTATCTACAGGAGAGGACAAAGTCGGAGGCAAGGAGTACTAGTAGGGAAGCCAAAAAGAGAAAGAAAAGATTAAGAAGTTAATCAGCTGCAGTGAAGCTGATGCCTTAGTAGTACGTTTTTTAGTAAGCAAAAAAATTGAGATGTGAGAGACAACAAGATACCAAATTTATATCTCATTTTTACACTAACATCATAACCAGTAGAAAGTTTATTAGTAAGCAGAAAAATTAAGATTTGATCAACAACAGAAAACCAAATTTATATCTCATTTTCACACTAATATAACCAATAGAAAAGCAGAATGCTATATAGATAACATGCATTAGGTTTCAAATTACATGAGTTCTCCTTCTGTTTCATACACTTCTTCTGTGGACTTTGTCTTAATTAACATACAAAAGATACACACTATTTCCACTTGCATCCAAACAATTTAACAGCAACTGTAGATGTTAACTTAGCTAACCCTGTATCTTCTAGTTTCAAGTGTTCATCTCCCCTTTTGTTTTTAAATGTGTCTTCTGGGCTACTTTGAAAATGCTCAAGACATCCATGTTTCAAACTCTGTCCACCTGGTCAACATCAAATCCATCACCCCTTCCCCCACACATATTTTGGGGCATGTTCCACCGTTTTTCAGTGCCTAACATAGTGCCGGACACTGCTGTGGAGCCACAAGGCAGGTAGTTAAAAGCATGATCACTTGTCCAGGATTAGCATAATTCTCCCCATCCAGAGCAATCTGCAGGTTGGCAAATTCTCTCCAAAAAACAAGAGAAACTTTTACAAGGCTGTGTCATCAAGATACTCAGGTCCTTCTCCTCCTCCTCCAACTCCTCCTCCTTCTCCTCCCATGCCTATTCTTCCTTTCCTCCCCCTTGCCCTCATTATGCTAATTTATATCATTTTAAATTGTTTAATGTATTTCCTACTAAATATGATTAAGAACTTGAATACAAGATACTTTAAAAATACCTCATGCTCAAATTTGGCCAAACTTTTATTCTCTTGGCTCCACGCTGTTCAGAGACTTAAAACACTTCACACTATATAGTCAACATCATCATTATTAAAGTTCCTATTTCTTGAGCAGGTAATGTTTTACAGATGTTAATATAATCCTCACAACTACCCTTTTAGGTCACTATTATTATTCCATTCTACAGACTCGGCCATAAACTGAGGCACTGAAGCAAAATAAATTGCTCAAGATTACACATCTATTACCTTGTGGGACCAGGAGTTGTCACAAACATTTTGATTCCAGAGTTAAAAATACAGAGTTAAACACATCATTCATTCTACTTACTGTATAATACAAAGAAGTTCCTTTACTAATATATTGGTCATTGTATACTGTATTTTTATCAATTATGTCAAACAGAAAACATTATGCACACATTCAGAGAAAGTGAGAGAGAAAAAAATTTTAAATCGGGGATGCTGAAACTACTTTTGATTGAGAACCAATGTTCTATTTTTTTCAATTACCCAACTGTTTGTGCCCATTTAGCATCCCCATAAAACAACTACCATGGGTAGCTCTGTGTAAGGTCTTATTCAAACGCCTGAATGGGTACATCATGTTCTCAGTGTTTACTTAATTATTTGATTCCATAATTACAATCTCCTCTGTTAATATCTCACCTTTAGTGTTTTTTATAGAAGCACATTTATTGCTGGAGTACTTCTGATGCTAGTTAGGAAGAAATATATATTGCTTGTAACCTAAAGTGGCTTCCAATGTGCATATGGCTTCAGAAGCATCAAATGCTCATATAAACTGGTGTGAAGCACACCTGGGACTTATTGACAGTTCATTACATTCAGGTATATGTGATATATACGGTAAGCCAGCCAATAAAATCCATTTACTATTTACAACATGGTCAAATGAATGAATGAAGATGATTTGTTGTATTTCCTAGTAGAATCAGCCAAGGAATTACAACTAAAAGAACAAAGATAATAATTATTTCTAAGGCTTGCAATCAGGGGGTAAAATAAACCACTATTACTGAAATAAGGTACAAAGAAAATATATTTTTATCTCCAATATCTGCGTGGGCTACTCCATGACCAAACTAAAATTTCTGAGTAATTCAGATCTACGTAAGAGGTGTTTGCTCTTGGCTCTTTCTCTTGTTTTGCTGTGTTTTGTTTCTAAATTTCCTGGTAACCTAGATACAGGCAATACACAGGTAATGACAAAAGATTAAATGGTCAAAGACAGTTGCCAGAAGTGAACCACCTAGACACAGGAGTTGGGTTGATTCCCATACCAGGTCTCTGGAGTTGATTTCCAGAAAATAAATTATCTAAAATAAAAAGTCTTTAGAGCATTCTTGCTAGTTATAGTTTAAGAACATGGCTTTGATAAACCTTTGAAATATGTTCTTTTTAACTTTGAAAATACACACTTCTAACAACTTAGGGCAAGTTAACTAATTTGTTAAATCCTCAGACTTTATTATTTAATTTTTGTTTTCTCATCTATACAATGGTAGTAAAACGGAAGGGCAGGTGTAAGAATTAAATGACATCACACATGTTAGATAGCTAGCCTTTATCTTAGAAATTAGGGGGTGGGGTACTGTACTGAAAACTTCAAGCCCTGGCTTTTACTTTTTAAGCCCAAATTCTCACTTCATTCTTTATTAGCTGTGTGACCTGAAGACCACACAGCATGTACAGCGCTCAACTGACACTCAACAACATCACAACTTCTCCAGGTTCCACTCACTACCAACAATTCGACTCCATGTTCAGTATCCTCTTTTCCCTGCCCTCTCCCCAATGCTCTCCTTGCTCGCCCTCTCCAGAAAAGTAACACAAACATACAAGCTAACACGTGGGATCTTGCCTCACTCCTCCGAAACAGACCAACCCTGGCAGTTGTGCCTCATCAACAGAGGTTGTGCAATTTTCAGCTCTTCCAATTAGTTCTCTAAATAGCCAGATGTTTTTTATTTGGCATCACCACTGGACAGATCAACTGAAAACAGTGAATTTGATCCAAATTCATGGCCTAGGAACATCATGTCACTTGCAATCAGGAAACTAATGCTAACTTATAAAGAAATGGATAACTACTAACTACTACTTGACAATCCATTTTTTAAAACAAATCTTTCCAAATCTGTCCTTTTGGGCTGCAGAGTTTATTGTCAGAGATAGTATTCCTACAGATAGCCTTGAAAGAGAAAAAACTAGCGAAAGTCTCTGTTTACTTTGAGAAGTGAAATGGTGCACGTAATATCTGTTACACAGTACACAGCACTGTACTGATATTAACCCTTAACATCTGTCATTCACTTTGACTGCAAAGTGACCTATACTTACAATGGTTGGGATCAGATCACACCTTCCAGTTCTCAGCTAACACCAAAAAATAAACAGACTCTGGTTAAACAAAGACAATCCTAATACTCCAAGTTAACCAAACACCAAAGCAAAAGCTAGTCCACAAATGTCCAGTGTTACATAAGTTTACATAAAACAAGACACCAAATGGTAGCCTCTAGGGTTTTCCATCACTTGCGCTTTCCTTCCCTCACACTTATTGGAACAAGTGCAAGCTTTGATTCAGTTTGCATAGGCACAAATCTATTACTTGCTACTTAGTCTTTGGCAAAACAGTAAATCTCTCTGTACCCCAGATTATTCATCTATAAAATGGAAATGATGCTTCTAGTAACCTCAGATAATTAAGAGAGGATTAAATAAGGTAATACATGTAATGCTCTTTAAAGAATGATTGGGATACAGTAAGTGCTCAAAAGATGTTAGTTATTAACAACCTCAATAATAAGAGTACTTTAAAAACTTCATGCACTCTACTCTACTCACCACAGAAACATCCCTACCTGATAAGAGTAAGAGTAATTCATTAAACCACTGGTGCATATCAACAGCTCAATTATTACCATCACTTAACCAGGAGCCAGACTTTATGTCTGTATCCCAAAGCTGCAACAGAGGATCAGGAATCAAATGTGTGACTCAGGAATATCCCTCTGGCAATATCTGAACAACAAACTGAAATAAATCCAAATATGAGATTACGGCACTAGTCAAAAGGAAAGGTGTTCACAGGCCTAAAGACAGGCAGTGGCAGCTATTAAACAAGGAATGAGAGAGACATCAGGTGTATGACAAAGGTGGAAACTATACAAATATATCACTGATATACATGAGTAGTACCAAGGTACCACAGTACTTTAACTTTAATAAGTTATTTTTTAACTTTCTACAGCAGGGACCCATCTTAATTTTCTCCAGTATATACCTCATACAGCAAGTACCATTAATTCCAAATTTAATTCAATTCATTTTTTAAGTAATTGTAATATGTCTCACTGTAGAAGACAGAAAGAATACTTACAGCTGGCAAAATATGATTAGCTTCATTAATATGTCAATCTATCCATGTGTTAATCAATATATTTATGTTAATTGCTAATTTTCATGTCTCGCAACAAACGTGCAAATTGTGGCATCATCTGACCTTCGAAGCACACGTGATACCAGGGATGCTTTTTCTTTCTTACTAAATTGTGCAACTGCTAAAATTAATTGCACCCCAGGGCTATTATATTATGCATGAATTGTCACCCAAATGAATGACAGTGTTGGAGAGGGAGTGAAAGAATAAGGATTTAGATGTATTCTCAGTGAACACTGCCAGCTACATGACAAGTGACATGATATCCAATTACAAGACCACTAATTAAGGCTATCAAACAAGCCTGTGCATTTTTGTCCATCACTACGATTTCTGATCTCATCCTTTGCCTTTTCTTTCAGCAAATGGGGGGAAAACCTCTCAGAGTAGTTTTTTCTGGCTTTCTAAAACTAAGTCTTATCATTGGATATATCGTTAAAAAAATGGTAATTTTGCTGTTTGCAATTCTATCATGTAACAAAACAGCAACAATACACTTTGTTATTTTTCTTACCTCAGCACTCAAAAACAGCTAGTAGAAGTCAGGTGTAGGGTTGTCCTCTTAAGACTGAGCAATGACAGTGAAATCTTAAGAGCTTGATTTCATGGGGAATGCAGGATGTGTCATGGAGAACAAAGCCCCAAAAATATACTATTCATTATTGTCTTTATTGAAAAGGAATTTCGCTAGTTAGAAGTATAGCTTACATCACCATATTATCACTCACATCACTTTATTAAGAAATAAAATGAGCATGACAGCTCAAGTGTCTCCATATGTAAAGTGAAGATAACTTTTATTTCACAATCATCAATGAAATTCTTAGAAATATGTGCATATACAGTCATATATAATTTTATTCATTTATCATATGATTTTATTATATATTATTCAATACATATACTAAAATATATGCAGATATATACATATTGTTTAGTTCACCTTTAGTGTTTATGTGTGTGTGTCTGTTCAAGGTTTAACCAAAGGGATATAGAAATGTTTTAGTATTACCTTGTAGAATAGGATTTAGCACCACTTATACATAATACACAAAGGTGCACACATACTCACATATAGCACCTATTTAATATATTTAGGGAGTGATGTCAGCATCATGGGGCATAGGACATCTCTCCTTTTTGTCTCCACTTTTTAACAAGAAATTTGGCATCCATTCATAAACAAGAGAACTTCTGTGTGAGTTGCAAGATCCAGCACCACACACCAAGGGAACAGGAGGCATCGTACTCAAGCAGGCATTTGAGTAATAGGCAGACAGACATTGGTATTACTATGGAGCCAGCATCAGCTTGCAAACTGATCACAGCCCTTCTCAATGTCAGTCAGGGAAAACCAGTAAAGGACTGACTTGGGCAGACACCCAGAGATGAGAGAGACTATGTCGAAGTCCAGCCTTCCTAAGGAGAGATTCCAGTATTTCATTTGAGGGAATAAAAAAAAAAATACAAGTTTGGACCCACTGAAGAGGACAAGAGGAACTCTACCAACACCACACTTCCCCTGAGGCAGCATAGCCCTGGAAGGAACAAGCTGCTGGGGACCACTCTTGCAGGAAAAAGAGAGCAGTGAATGAGTACCTGGCTACCCAAGTTGTGCAGGACACTGCTAAAGAAGCCTGTTTCTACCTGCAACACCCACGAGTATTGAGGCAGGACCTTCAGGACTAAGGGAAGGAAGTACAGGAAAGGGGCAGATATAAATATCAAAGGGCATTAGATACATACAGTTCCTGCTGACTGCCTTTGGGACTCCAGCAGAAATTTCACCCTTGAGTCACTGGGAGAGCCTCACTCAAGGATACCCTTACCTGCCCACAGGTACTGCCAATGCTCCAAATGCTCAACTCAGAGCTCCACACCTCTGAAGCTGACTCCTTGTGTACAATTCAGACTGTAGATGCAAGAACAAGGTCCAGTAAACAGGAAGTCCCCTCAAAAAAAAAAAAAAGCCTGGGAATTATAGGCAAGGGAGAAACTTCAACATTTAGCTGTAGCACCTTCTGGGGGGAAAAAAGAAAAAAGAAAAAGTTTTCCAGTAGCAATACTGGTGAGTTGTAAGAACTAGAGAAAATATTTAACATTGAGAATTCTGACCCAAAAAAGGAGTAAAAAGTGTAGATTAGATGCATCCATATAAGGTTGGAGAAAGTACCAGATTTAAGAAAAACCAAAGAAGATTATCTCCCATCAGAAAACAAGTAAAGATTTGAGAAGGTATCTGTTGCTTCTTAAGTGTAAATAGCAATGCAAAGCTTCAAGGAAAATGAAAAATTAAGGAAACATATCATCATCAAAAGATAATAATAATCCTCCACAACTGAATTCAAAAGCATGGAATTTTTCAGTATGGCTTATAAAGAATTCAAATTAGCTCCTTTGAAGAAATTCAATGAGCTACAAGAAAACACAGAAACACAACTGGATGAAACCAGGAAAACTTATGAACAAAATGAGAAATTTATAAAGAGATAAAAATCTTAAAGAACCAAGAGAAATTCTAGATCTCATGAATTCAGTAAACAAAATTAAAACTGCAGCAGAGTGTATCTATAGCAGAACAGATCAAACAGAAGACAGAGTCAACGATAAGAGAATAGGTACTTTGAAATAATCCAGTCAGAAGTAAAAAAGATACAAGAATGAAAAGGAGCAAAGATAGCCTATATGATCAAGTATTAGATTAATTAGGGTTCCAAAAGGAGAAACGAAGGGAAAAGAGGTAGAAAGTTTAAAGAAACAGCTGAAAATGTACCAAATATGGGGAGAGACTCAGACATTAAAATTCACAAAGCTACATGACCACCCTATTATCTCAATGAAAATGGCCTTCCCTAACACAAATTAGAATGAAATTATCAAAAATCAAAAACAAAAAGAACCCTAAAAACAGCAAAAGAAAAAATAATGTAACCTTCAAAGGAACCCTCATTAGTTTATGAGAAAGATTCTCAGCAGAAACCCTACAGGACAGGAAGGAGAAGAATGACATGTCACAGTGTTGAAACGAATTATCAGCCAAGAATACTGTATCTGGCAAAGTTATCCTTCTGCTATAAAGGAGAAACAAAGATTTTCTTAGAGAAACAAAAGCTGAATGAGTTCATCACCACTAAATCTGCCTTGCAAGAAAAGCTCAAAGAATTTCATCTAGCAGAAATGAAAAGATGACAATAACATGAAAACATACAAAAAATTTTCTAAACTATTAAAATGAAATATAAGTCAGATTTAGAAAACTCTAATTCTGTAATATAAGGATAAATTAACCATGTAAATATTACATGAAGGTTGGTGGAAAAACTGTTAAAACTATAGCCACTATTACTTTTTAGTAAATACACAACATAAAAAGATAAATTGTGACAAAAATATATTAAAGGAGAAATTTGTCTATAATCAAAGTTAAGTTGCTATTAGCATAAAATGGACTGCTTTATCTATAAGATGTTTTATGTAAGCTTTATGGTAACCACAAAGCAAAAATTTACAGCAGATTCACAAAAGAAAAAACACAGACATTAGAGCATACTACCACCATGGAAAATCACCCACTTACAAAGGTCAAAAGAAAGAGAGGATAAAAGAAACAATAAAAATACAAAAGAGCAAGAAAGTAACTATAAAATAGCATTAGCAATTCCTTATATATCAATAATACTCTAATTGTAAATGAATTAGGTTCACCAATTAAAAGACACACAGTGGCTGGATAGACAAAAAAAACAAAACCCAACTATTTTCTGCCTATAAGAGACTCACTTCAGCTTTAAGGACAAGCATAGGCTCAAAGTGAAGGGATGGAAAAGATACTTCATGGAAGTGTAAACCAAAAAAGCAAGACTAGCTATACTCAGACATAATAAACTTTAAGCCCCAAATAGTAAAGAGACAAAAAAATAAAAAGTTATTATACAATGATAAAGGAGTTAATTCATCAAGAAGATATAGCAATCATAAATATACATGTATCCAAAATCAGAGCACTTGAAAATATTAAGCAAATAGTAAGCAATCTGAAGAGAGAAACAGACTACAGTTATAGGAGAGGATCTCAATATCTCACTTTCAACAATGCGTAGATGATCCAGATCAAAAATCACTAAGAACACACTGGACTGAGATTACACATTACACCAGATATACTTAATAGACATTTACAGAAAATTCCACCCAAGAGCAGAAGAATACTCATTCTTCTCCAGTGTACATGAAACATTCTCCAGGAAAGATCATACAACAGGCCACAAAAAAAATCTTGGCAAATTCAAGGAGATTCAAATCATACCAAGCATCATTTCTGACCACAATAATAGGAAACTAGAAATCAAGAGGAAAGCTGGAAATTTTACAAGTGTAGAAACAAAACAACACATTCCTGAATCATCCATGAGTCAAAAAAGAAACCAAAAAGGAAATTAAAAATCTTAAAACAAATAAAAATGTAAACAAACACAAAAATCTATGGGATGCTACAAAAGCAGTTCTGAGAGATGTTCACAGCAGTAAATACACACATTAAGAAACAAGAAAGATCTCAAACAAGCAAGCTAGCTTTACTTCTCAAAGAACCTGGAAAATAAACTAAGCCCAAAGTAGGCAGATGAAAGGAAATAACAAATATTAGAATAGAACTAATTAAATTGAGACCATAAAAACAGTAAGACAGATTAAAAGCTGTTTTTTTTAAAGATAAACACAACTGTCAAACCCTTAACTAGACTAAGAAAAAAGAAACAAATAAATCAGAAATGAAAGAGACATTTTAACTGATACCACAGAAATACAATGGGTTATAAAAAATTATGACTAGAGAAATGCAATCAAAACTAAAATGAGGTATCACCTCACACCAGTCAGTGTGGCTGTCACACCAGTCAGAATGGTCATCATTCAAAAGTCCACAAATGACAAATGCTGGAGAGGCTGTGGAGAAAAAGGAACCCTCCTACACTGCTGGTGGGAACGCAGTTTGGTGCAGCCACTGTGGAAAACAGTATGGAGATTCTTCAAAAGACTAGGAATAGACTTAACATATGACCCAGTAATCTCACTACTGGGCATATATCCAGAAGGAACCCTACTTCAAAAAGACACCTGCACCCCAGTGTTCATAGCAGCACTAAATATTTACAATAGCCAAGACATGGAAACAGCCTAAATGCCCATCAACAGATGACTGGATAAAGAAGTTGTGGTATACTTATACAATGGAATACTATTCAGCCATAAAAACGACAACATAATGCCATTTGCAGCAATGTGGATGTCCCTGGAGAGTATCATTCCAAGTGAAATAAGCCAGAAAGAGAAAGAAAAATACCATATGAGATCGCTCATATGTGGAATCTAATAAAAAAAAAAAAGAACATAAATACAAAACAGAGACAGACTCATAGACACAGAATACAAACTTGTAGTTGCCAAGGGGGCGGGTGGTGGGAAGGGACAGACTGGAATTTCAAAATTTGTAGATACTGACAGGCATATGCAGAATAGATAAACAAGATTATACTGTATAGCACAGGGAAATATATACAAGATCTTGTGGTAGCTCACAGTGAAAAAAACATGACAATGAATATATGTATGTTCATGTATAACTGAAAAATTGTGCTCTACACTGGAATTTGATGCAACATTGTAAAATGACTATAACTCAATAAAAAAAAAGTTAAAATAAAAAACTATGACTAATCATGTACCAACAAATTAAACAGCCTAGAAGAAATGGTTAAGTGCCTAAAAACATATAAAATACCAAGACTGAATCATGAAGAAATAGAAGATAAGAACAAACCAATGGGTAAAGAGATTTAATCAGCAATATAAACCTATCAACACAGCAAAGTGCAGTTCTAGATGGGATTTTCAGTAGTTAATCACATCAAACTTTTAAAGAATAATTAATGCCAATCCTTCTCAAACTCTTCCAAAAAACTGAAGAGGAGGGAACACTCCCAAACTCATTTTACAAGGCCAATTACACTGATACCATATCAAGAAAATGATGCTAGAAGAAACAGGCCAGTATCCCTTATGAATACAGATGCACAAACTCAACAAAATACTAACAAACCAAATTCAACAGCACATTAAAAGGATTATACACTACAATCAAGTGGACTTTATCCCTGGGAATTAAGGATGATTAACTTGTGCAAGTCAATAAATGAGATATACCACATTAACAGAACGAAAGATAAAAATCACACCATGATCTCAATAGATGTAAAAAAATTACTTGACAAAATACAACATCCTTTCACAATAATTAGGTACAGAAGGAGTATAACTCACCATAATAAAGTCCATATACAACCAACCCACAGCTAATATTCTATTCAATGGTAAGAGGCTGAAAACCTTTCCTCTAAGATCAGAACAAGACAAAGGTGCCTGTTCTCACCACTCTTATTCAGCATAGTACTGAAAGTCCCAACTAGAGCAATCAGACAAGCAAAGGAAATAAAATGTATCCAAATTGTAAAAGACAAAGTAAAACTGTCATTATTTGCAAATGACATGATCTTACATAGAGAAAACCCTAAAGGCTCAACCAAAAATTGTTGGAACTAATCAATGAGTTCAGTTAAGTTGCAGAATTTAAATTCAACATACAAAAGTCAGTTACGTGTCTATATTCTAACCATGAAATATCTAAAAAAAGGAAAAAGAGACTATTCCATTTATAATAGTATCAAAATCATTAAGATACTTAAAAATAAATTTAACCAAGGAAGTGAGAGAGGTCTTACAATGCAAACTACAACTCTTTGATGAAATACATTAAAGAAGACACAATGGAAAGATGTCTCGTGTTCATGAAAAAGAAGGATTAATATTATTAAAATGGCCATACTGCTCAAAGTCATCTACAGATTCAATGTAACCCCTATCAAGTTTCCAATGGCATTTCACAGAAATAGAAAACAAAATCCTAAAACTTTCATGGAACCACAAAAGACCCTTAAGAGCCAAAACAATCCTGAGAAAGAACAAAGCCAGAGGCATTGTACTTTCCAATTTTAAACCACACTACAAAGCTGTAGTAATTAAAACAGTTTATTATTGGCATAAAACATACTAATGAAATAGAGAACATAGAAATAAATACCTTTATATATGGTCAACTAGTTTTTGATAAGGGAGCCAAGACTATACAACAAGGAAAGGACAGTCTCTTCGATTTAAACCAGTGTTGAGAAAAACGGATAACCACGTGCAGCAATATGAAACTGGACCCCTATCTTACACCACTCACAAAAACTAACTCAAAATGGATGAAAGAGTTAAACAGAAGACTTACTACCATAAAACTCCTGGAAGGAAAACAGGAAAAAAAAACTCCTTGATATAGGTCTTGGCACTGATATTTAAGATATGATTCCAAAAGCACAGGCAACAAAAGCAAAAATCAACAAGTGAGACTACACCAAACCAAAAGCTTCTGCACAGCAAAAGAAACAATAAAAAAGGAAAAGGAAATGTATGAAATGGGAGAAAATATTTACAAACCCTTTATCAGATAAGTAATTAATACCCAAATATAGAAAGGATTCATCCAATTCAATTACCAAAAACCCAAACAATTCAATTAAAAAATGGGCAAAAAATCTAAATTGACATTTTTCTACCGTCATACAAATGGCCAACAGGTACATGAAAAGATAAGGGATTAGCTCAACATCACTAATCATCAGGGAAATACAAATCAAAAGCATAATGAGCTATCACCTCACACCTGTAAGAATGGCTAGCATCAAGAAGACAGGAGAGAACATAAGATATATGCATGTCCTTGTTTACGTGTAGCATTATTCACAGTAGCCAAGATATGGAAACAACTTAAGTGCCCATCAACTATGAATGAATTAAGAGGATGGGAGAAGATTATAGAATTATATGCATTTAATTCAGCCATGAGAAAAAACAACACGCTATTTGCAACAACGTGGATGGACCTTGAGGACATTAGGCTAAGTGAGATAAGTTAGAAAAAGACAAATATTGTAGAGCTATCATTTCAATGTTTAATTTCAAAATGTCAAAGTCATAAAAACAGAGTAGGATGGTGGTTACTAGTGGCTGGGGGATCGAAGCCTTGGGGAGGTGTTAAGATTACTTATCTACACTGGAATTTGACACAACATTGTAAAATGATTATAAATCAAAAATGTTCTAAAAAAAGATTACTTATCTAATCATTGTAAATTTTTAAGTGTTGGAGAGCTAATGCACACCATAGCGAGTATAGTCAACAAATACTGTAATATAAACTAAAAACTTGCTAAGACAAAGATCTTAACTGTTCTCATCCATAAAAAGAAATAATAATCATATGATGTGATAGAGATGTTAGCTAACACTACTGTGGTAATCCTATTTCAATAAATAAATGTATCAAATCAACACATTGTAAACACGGTACACTTTAAATTCACACAAATATATCCAAAACATAATTATATTGTTATACATACTTTTTTTCTGAAATTGGAAAATGGTCATTGTATTTACCTCTAGGATTAAATCTCATGGTCAGGGAGATCAAATCTGATCTCTACTTTCTCTAATTTAACAATTGTTTCAGTTTTCTTGTATTAATTCCATTTGTCTTAAAATAGAGCCCAGTGACTACTCAAAACAATGTAACTGATACCTTTTAGTGCAGTGCTAGGTCATTTCTTGCCCAAACTCCTTACAACATGATGAAAGGAGGAGGAAAGTAGGTGTGGAGAAGAGCAAGAGTTGAAAAAGGAGTAGAAGATACAGCACCAGGAAAGCCTTAAGTATTTTCATTACAACAGAGGACTGATTACCAGTCACCTACCAATGACTTAAAGGCAATGTTGCGGGTTAATGATGAGACTCTTGCCTTGTCCTCCATACAGATGACCATCTTTTTTTTTTACTGTGACACCCAGTTCATGACAGAAATCAGCCATATTGCTCCAGCCAAACTAACTGCCTAGCTAACCCACGGAATCATGAGAAATAACAAGAGTCTATCATAAGTCACTGAGTTTTGGGGTGACTGGGTACACAGCAGATGAGAACTGATACACTGCATTAATCCACTGGGACTAGGAGCTTCATTCAGTAACTAGGTTTTCTTTTGCTGACAAATACGACCAGTAACACAAGGGACACAGCACAAGGTTATACCCCATGGTTGACAATTACTGGCGTAGGTGACAGGTGATCAAATCCTATAGCTGAAATGACTGTTGGTAGATTTTAATTTCAGTGGTTTGAAAAATGGTTTTTGGATGCCCTCGTTTTCAGGAAAGGCTTCAAAGGCTGTCCTGAAAGAAAGGCCAGTATTTTTCCCTGCTTCAAGTGGACCACACAGGTTAAACATAGTGCTTTCGCTTCAGAAAAGTTTTCATTTTATAAAAAGACCCAACTGAAAATACACTTTAATAAAAATGTGAAAGTCACTCATCTTGTCTACGTTAGAATTATTAAGCCAAGACTCAGAAAAGTAAGGTGGTTTGTTCAAGTTCATGTAAGTGGGAGTGACAGAGAAGGAACCCCAACTCCTTTCTCTAGCCACCTGACTCAGGTTTTTGTCTCCTACAACACCCTGAGACTTTTAATTTGGAAAAGGAGACCTCTACAACCCCAGAGGGCTAGCAGCTTAGGGGCCAAGAAATGTCTTCACATCTGTGCCTTGAAATTTTTTTCTTATTCAGTCAATCAAATATCTACTAAAAAACAGCCACCATCACCTACATGTAGGTCCTGCCTTAGACATGTTTCCCTTTGAAGGAGGAAGTCAATCAAGATTTATAAAATAGCAGGACTAGGGTACTCTGTGTTTATTAAGCAAAACTTGATTCTCCCTCACTGCTTTAAAAAAATATTGAATCCTTTATGTTTTACACTATATATATATATATATATATATATATATATATATATATATATATATATATATATACACACACAGCTTTTAATATCAAGTGTCTTCCTTTCTGTAATCCAACAGAAGGATTAGGAACTTCAGCCCCAATATAAACCATCATTATACTCCATTGCCCACACACTAATGTTCAGTTTGAGCATTGTAAATGAGCCCCATTCATTTTGCAAACAAGAATGAGTCAATAGTGCTTGCTTACAAGGTCAGGACTAATCAGTGCTCTGTAACTTTCCTTTTCTTCCACTCTGCAGCAAGAAGTGAGTTCTCAGACGAAATATGCTCAAGGAAAGAACTATTTAGTATAACATAAAATCACATCTATACATCAAAAACCCTTTATTTTTGGATAAGGACACTTTTGTCTCATGGTAAATCCCACATCTGGTTTATCCAAGATACATCTCTATCAAGCAGTCTTGACTAAAAGTTAGCTTACCCATTGCCCTGAGCAGGATAAATGAACATGCTTATGAATAACAATGACTTACAAACAAGTTATCACATTTATCAGTTCAAAATAAGCATAATAAAAAGCTTGCCAGAGACCATCATGGATAGAATTGGGCAAACTTTTAAGAGCCATACAAGTCTCTTGGCTACATCAGAACTGTTAATGAAGAACTTGGTTTATCTTAGATACATTTTGGTCAGTACGCTCCTCTCGGGTACACATGGGAACTTCACACAATTCATACTTAATAAAATTGATGTAGAATTAGGTAAGTTTATCTTACCACAAACAAGAATAACCACAGTACTACCTTGGAGGGAAAAAAACTGTAGAAAGAGTTATTGTTTTGATTAAAGTTCATCTACCACTGGGACCATGTGCTGGACACTTTCACTATATTTGGTCATTTAATCCTCTGAATAATCTGACAAGGCAAACATTATTATCATCTCTTTCCACAGAAAACTGATTGAAAAATATGTATGAAAAACTAGTAACTTTATAGTAGAGAAACCTTGCAGATACTATATATGGTTTGCAGACCTTCCACTCAACAAAAAGACATCTATAGCCTAAGCACTAGAAACTGAGAATGGATTCTATTACATGGCAAAGGAGAATTAAGGTTGCTAATCAGTGACCTTAAAATAGGTAGATCATCCCAGATTAACCAATGGGCCTGATGTCATCACAAGGGCCCTTAAAAGAGAAAGGAAAGGTAGAAGATGTCAGTCAGAGGGAGAGGTGAAGATGCTGAGGGGATGGCGCAAACCAAGCAGCACAGCAGCCTCTGCAAACTAGAAAAGGAGGAAGCAGTCTCTCTAAAGCCTCCAAAAGAAAGGCAGCCCCACCGACAGCTGGATTTCAGCCCAGGGACACCCGTGTTGTCTTTCCATTATGTAGAACTGTCAGACAATAAGTGTGCACTGTTTTAAGACACGGAGTTTATGCTCATTTGTTACCATGGAAGTAGGAAACTAATACACCATTGTAACCAAGCGACAAGTTTCACATCACTAGTGATGCCATGTTGGTGTCACGACCCTGACACAAGGCAAGGAGGAGGGCATCGCAGTCACTGCGACAGTCTTCCCCCAAACTCAGCATCCCAGCCGAATCACGAAAAGACACCAAGTAAACCCAAACGGAGGGACATTCTAGAAAACACTCAAAGAGCGCTCTTCAAGACATTCAAGGTCATAAAAAACACACAGAAACTGAGAAGTACATCCTTACTAAAAATGATGATAGTAATGGCTAACATTTATGAAGGCATTACCTCATTTAAACCTCACAACCATGCCTATGAGGCAGGGACTGTCACTGTCACAGATCAGGTTCCCCCGGAAGTAGACTCCAAGATAGAAGTCAGAATGCGTGAAATTCATCAGAACATGTGTCTCAGGACGGACCTCTGTAGGGGAAGGGGAGGACGATTGGACGGAGGGAGGAGCTGGGCTGTGGTGTAGCCACAGCAAAGCTCTCAGACATTCCCCCAGAATGTTCTAGAGCTGAAATGGTCCTGCAGAACTGAATGAACTGAGGCAAAGGGGCCAGGTGTTGGCATTTATACCCCCTCAATGACCAGTCACTGGATGTGGGCTGGCCTTGGGTGAAGACAGAGGGCAAGTTCCAGGAGGATGCTGAGCTTTTACTCATTGGCTCCAACATGCTCAGCAGCTAGAAAATAAGTGCTTGGGTTCTGGAGTACAGGCGGAGTGCCAAGGGGTGTGCCAGATATGTACAGATGAAAAAAAATGAGGAGGAGGGAATAAAGGACCTGTCTCAAGTCAAACAGATACAAAGCAGCACAGGTGAGGCCTGACTCCAGCTCCACTGGACTGTAGCATGAGTCCTGAGCAGTGTGCTATGTCTAGAACTACTGGGGACCAAAGAAAAGGTTTAGCTGGAGTGTGGCAGGAACAAATACTTCAAGTCAATACAACTGTAAGTGAAGCTACCTACTTCAGTCCAGGATATCATAAGCCAAGGTCAAACGCTTCCTGAGAAGTGACAGACTAGAGCAGGAATGAAGTCAGTGTACATTTTTATTTTTGTTATGTGATTGTTAGCTAGCCTTCTGAAATGATGACTTTAAGAAGACCAAAGTTCTTTCTTAAAAAGAACAAGAAATTAAATATGGTCTTTGAAGTGTACATGCAAAAAACAGGAAAGGTTAAAAATGAAAGTTCAGATGCGAGAATAGAACTCCCACACCAGCAATTTCTAACTTTCTGGTAAATAGGGCTTTCTTCAACTAGGACTCACATATGTGTAATTAATTCTGCTCATACAGGGCAAGGGAACAGAATTCTGTGTACAAACTTATTTGCAAAAATTGCTATGATGATACATTTTTATATATTTACTCTAGCTCAGATGATAATTTAATGGTTAACTTGTTATGAATAATCCACAGTAATGTTTCACTTTTTTTTGGCTAATTTAACAGTAATTGAATGAGCTGTGAATTGAATCAAACTTCTTGCAAAATTACAGAACTTGTTTTATAATGCCTTTGAAAAGCTCTGATTCCCAATGCATCAGAAAGTGAATCTTATTCTTCCCATTACATGTTTAACAAACACGAGCAAAGTGAGAAGATCTGAAGAGAAGTAACTCCAAAGAGGATTACAATGGGCAATGGGAGTGGAACTCGAAGAGTTAGAAGGAGCAAAATGCAAGCATGAAGGAGGTGGAGAAGAAAGAGGTAGAGATGGGGGAGCTTGTTTAAGGTTTAACGGTACAGATAGCAAATAACCGTGCAGTCGTGAGAAATGGGAAAGATTTTAGAAACTTTGTGCTCAAGGGTCTGATTCATGTCTCTCCACAAAGCTGTCAGTAAGTCCCACTCTTCCCATAATCCTACTTTCATCTTGTCTTTAAACATAAAGATGAGAAACTGTCAAATGCCTTTCCTTTCCAAAATTCAGCTATAATACGTCTATAAGAGCATTCCCGAGATTTTCTAGTCCAAAAAACACTGCCTAAAAAGGAAATGACTCTGGTCTGGCATTAGTTCCTTAAAAAATGTATTCTATGATTACAGCATTCTTTTCTAAGAATTCACAAAATGACTGCTTATTAATCTGTTTGAGAACTTGACCAGGGGTGATGTCATCCTCACACATCAGTTCTATACTTCAGAACTACGCTGCTTTTTTGATATTTTCAAGATTTCTGTCTTTGGCACCAGGTTGTCAGTGGTTTCCCAGTGGTAAACAGTCCCGATGATCAACAATCATAAAAGCCATTTTTGAATGAATTTTCCCTCTATTAAAATAGGAAGATTATTCTCTCTAGTTGAAAAAGACATCTGCAAAGCAGCAGAACTTCCAGGCACAGAAGTGTTCGTGTAAACACTGGATGATTCCATGTCACAGAGTGAAGTGCTGCTGTTGTCTGTCACTTGTGGCTTCTACAGTCCTTCCACTGCGGTGGTACACCCACCAGACAAATGCCATGTATTCATTCATTCAACAAATGCTTACTGGGAAAAAAAGATTTGATTTTATTATGTACTAAATACTGAGTTCAACACTAGGTAACAAAGGAAAATAAGGCAAAATCTAAGCTATAGAGTTTACTCTTACTATCACGAAAACTCATTTAAATTAACTGGAAGACACTAAACAAAAATGTATTCTAAAAACTTATTTTTAAATTAAATCAACAGTTTAGAACCAAAGAACGATGTTCAGTATAAACATTAACACCAAGGATCATATATTCTACTACAGGACATCTCAGAACCTAGATATGCTAATAATAGGCATTGTGAATCCACAAGAGCAGAATAGACTATATAATTTTTGCTAAACTTATATGACCAGGGGACCCCCTCTTACCCTTGAGACATCTTAAGGGAGTAGGATTTTGCAGGAAAAAAATCAATGTTTCCAATATGGATGGGAAATAATGGACCTGAGAAATCTGTCTTTAGCACTGCACTGTCTGTTCCCATTCTGTCATCATCACACAGCAATTCAAAGGCAATTTCAAGACAACCAATGAGTAAGTGCGTGAGCGAGCAACGCAGACCATATGCATGAGGGAAATGACATTACACAGAGATCCTGTGGGAGAAATAGGAATCTATTTTTTATCCTGAGTAGTTTCAGAATATATTCTGTACATATGTACATTGAGTCCCAGATTGAAAGAGTGCCTATGCACAAACTGAATGGAGAATTTCTGCATCTTATGACCCAGTTTTTCCATCACTCAGATGATTATTTTTCTTTCAAAAAATCCTTTTGAACTCTTCAAATAAAGCTCAATGCATCCCCCTAAAACAGTGACTTCCCCAACTTTAATCTACAGAGCATCTACGTCAAAACTTAGAACGTTCAGTAAAAAATTGTACATCTGTCAATCTTAACAAAAAATTGGTACCTCTGGTAGCAGTATCCAAAAATTTGCTTATTTTTAAAAATTCTAGTGATTCTTAGGTACACTAAAACTGGAGACGCACTGAACCAGAGCCCAATCTCTTCCTACTCTTGTTCCCTAACTTTAAGAAAACATCTCCTTATAGTGCATCATTTTTAATCTCCAGGGCAATGAGATCAAGGGTCACAACAGGTAACAGGAATCACAACAGAAGCACTGTTGTGTCAAGTGTGGCAACCTTATTAAAGTCCAAATCATTTAATGGAAAAAAAAAAAAGGAAAAATAAAGATGGCTAGTTTGGGATTAATTTCCCTCATTATTGCAAATTGGAAAAGCTAAGAAGTCAGAGGAAGGCAGATAATGAGCTTGAAGACAATGAGATAATCTACCTCCAAGCATCTATTATACATAGTTATTTCTTAAGTTAAAGCCAGTATTTGGAAGAGAAAGACGATTCTGGGAAAATGGCTGCCTGAGCTTATACACTTGGCCCCCTTGTCTTCCGCTCAGCTCCTTGTTAAAGAGGCTTAATGCATTAATTAACCTTGATGGTAAAAACTCCAGAGAAATGCAGTTAGGTATGCCATTGTCAGTAATGCCTGGGACATAATCGATGGGCCAACAGAGCCAAGGGTTAAGGCTACTGAGCTATGGTTTGGTGTCAGACACTGGTAGACTCTAGATTTGGGGAGGGAAAGGGGTTTCTGCTCTTTATTTTCCTCTAAAGGTGGCTTGTTTAGCTGCTAAAAGAAATCTAGAGGAAAGCATACTCATAAACAATCATTTGTGGCCCACGATAAAGAGAAGCCATTTCTCTTCTTCTTGGTCATAAGAAGCCAAAAGTGAGAAGCCCTTCCCCTATTCCCAAATAGAATACTCACAGTTGTTCCTGCTTGATCTTCTTGTAGAGGTTCTCCAGGACTGCCACAGAATGAGAGGTCCCCAAATCTGTCTGTGCTGTACTGAGGTTACCTATACGTAGAGGAAGGCAAAGCAAAGTTACAAACCATCAGAGCAGACATCACAAATATACTGACTGGGAGAAAATATTTGTATTTCATATATAACAAACGGTCCATAAATACTTGAGAAAATAAATTCCATACATTTATTCCATAAATAACAAGGCATTAGTATCTAAAATACATAAAGAGCATTACAACTCAAAAAGAAAAAGCTAAGTTACCCAATAAAAACATGGTTAAAGTAAATATGAAAAAGCAATACAGAAAAACTCACCACAGGAAAACTCTTGCACATATATACAAGGAGTTGATTTCAAAATTATGGAAAAATGGGGACAGCCCACTTCTTAAATTTTTATTCATGTAGTTGAATACTACATTAAAATGAATTAAACAGAAACACATGAATCAATATGGATAAATCCTAATACATAAGAAAAAAAAGTACATGGGTTAAAAATACACTAAGATTCTATGCACATATATTTTATAAACCATAAAATACTATATTTGTATGTGTATTTATAGACAGAGAAAAGGAGAGAAAGATACATTTAAAAATCTGCATAGGACTAGAAACCAGCAAACTAAGGATTATGATTACTTCTGAAAAAAGAGAGAAGAAAATATGATCAGAGAACTTACTGGTTTCGGATATTCTTTACTGTATCTCTAATGTTTCATATGTAAATGAAAAAAAGGAAAATAAGGTAAAATTAAATTATAATTTCAGTAATGTGTTCACAGATGTTTCTTATAACGTTTTTTCTATCTTTCCATAAGCTTAAAATATGTTATTTAATGGAAGGATGATATAAAAAACGTTAGCTTAGCTGAGTAAGAACACAAATTTTCAATTTGGAAAAATCTCCAGTTATGATAAATTAAAGACGGCACTGCTACGTAAAACTGATGAAATAACTGAACTCTAAGACAAACTTACAAGCTTTCAGATAGAAAAAATAGATGAAAACAAACAAAAAAGAGTCAAACTAGAAACAGCTTTCTAATCTTCAATTCTAGGGGACAAAATGTATAAATTTATAATCTGTTCTGAGGAAAGAACTGTGATTTCAAAGTCCTATTCTTAGCAAAAATACAATTATTATAGAACTTCCGGTTTCCTGTGCCACCGATAAGGAATTGTTTTGGGGGCGGGTAATTAGTGCAGGTACCGGGGCATGAACTCGGACCCGTGCATGCTGAGTGATGCCCTCCCCATCCCCCATCCCCCACCCCCACCATAAGGAACTGGAAGACGCCATTGGGTCTCAACAACCACAAAGCTGCACAGAGTTAAAAAAAAAATCACCAGCTTTTCTTGGACCCACAGAGAGGAGGCCGCAGGGGAGACGACCGGCCCCCAGACCTGAGAGGCGGACGGCGGAGACGGAAGTCCAGGTCCACGGGGCAGAAACTCGCACGTGGAAACCACCCCAGGAACGCGGAGGGAAAGCCTGAACTCTTCACTGGTAAACTGCTGGAGGTTCGGCGTGGACAACTCTGAGAGGTAAAAATTCTGCGGGAACCCACCGTGAGGTAAGGCGTACCTCCAGAAGTGCGGCAAGCTTCCCACAGGCAACGGGGAACACTTCCCGGCGTGCATCGCGCCGGGGGAGGGGGAGGAACGCTTAGCTGGAGCAGGACACGTGTTTCGTTTTAACAAGGCGTGCACGCAGGGGAAACTAGTTAGCCAAGCCTAACCGGCTGGGGTATCATCAGAGCCTAACTGTCCTGGGAGAAGGCAGTATCTCACACCAGCTCCCTTTAGCCTTACATGGGGAGGAAGGGAAATACCCAACTCTCACCCTGTCCCACCTAAAGAAAAAGACTCTGAGAAGCACTGGTGAAGTTCAGAGCTCGAGGGCACAGTCTCGCTCAAAGAATAAGGCCTGCTCGTAGCATTAGAAAACAATTCCCCTCCGCACACATCACTGCCACATTACTAAAAGCCTCTTCACAGCAGTTCTTTCACCTAGTACATCATGCGCATGAAAGCAAAAAACGGCATTTTCTGACATGCAACAAATAATGTATATACCTACCATACTCTTAGAGGAAAATACTGGACAGGCTCCTACCAAATGATCATTTAATGAGAACACCATCAACAAAATAAAGGAGAATAAAATTCAATGAGTGTCAAACAATGATTTTTTTAAAATACTTATACGTATATAAATACTTGAAATTACATGACGAGTCATTATATTAAAGTATTAAGTAATGATTTTTAAAACATAGACATCACTATAGTTCATAAGTACAAATCCAAACTACTTATCCAGGAGCTGGGGAAGTAAATGCATTCCAAAATCTTCCTCAGTCAAGATTTTGCGAAACCAGTGATGTGAACCATTGTGCAGATTTAGTAGTTGTTTAATTTCCACTGATGTAGGTACATGTTTACATAGATGGTTACAACAGGAACCTAAGCAGTAATAGAATGAGAAATACAATAGTACTTGTATTTCCAATTTAAAGTAGAGAGCAATAGAGGAAGAGAAAGAAACTTGAATCAAGTCAGCATAGGATAAACCAGTTGCAAATAAGGGAAAAGGAAGCAAATGTACTCAATAATTAACATAGAGTATGGTGCAAATATTTTAAAATATCATTTATCACAATATGTAGGATTGAATTTATTTATTCAAAGGCAAAAGCTATTAGGTTGAATGAAATAAGGAACTCCAGTGACATGCCACTTACAAATGATACAGATAAAATATTTAAGACAACTTGAAAACAAAAGAATGAGCAAATCATAGAATTACAAACAAAAAGAAAGTAGAGTAGCTGTCTTAACAATCAGACAGAGGGCAATTTGAGGTCAAAGGCAAGAAAAAAGACTATTGTATCTAATGATTACTGGGCACTTGCTATTTAGTTTAAACCACAAAGAATTGTCTATTTTAGGTCACAAGTAGTCAAATACTGGCAATTTCAAAAGTGTCAACATAAAACCATTAAAAGTCCTTAAAAAGCAAACACATCACTGCATTATAATTCTACTAAAGCAAAGATTGTTCAGCATTAAGAAATGTTTGATGTTGACAAAAAAAGAAAACCTGTAAGATTATATTAATAAATGCCAAAACACATTGCTAAAGATCATCAACCATTTATAATGAAGCTTCTAATAGAAACAGGACTAGAGAAAAAAAAAAACTCTCAACTACAAAAAATACTTTAAGTATTAATCAGATATTTAAAATGAAATAGTCCAAAGAAAATCAGAAATACAAGAGGATAATCACTATCACCATATTTACTCAACTTGCGTTTAAGGGGAAGTTTTTTAAGTAGTATATATAAATATATAAAATTGAGAAAAAACAGTATTTTTTATTTTCTGATTATATGGCTGTTTTTAGACAAGAAAATCCAAAAGATTCTTCTTATAAATCTTTTACTTAAAAGAGTGATTTGCACTGTAGCTGAATAAACTTGCAAAACTCAATAGTTTTGCTGTATAATTTAAGTGGGCAGTTGAAAATAAAATAGAGAAGAAAATCACAGTAATAACTGTTGACTACTACCTCACTGAAGGGATCATCAAAATAATCTGTTTATCAAGCAAAGTCTAATTAATTGTTCTGCTTAAGGGAGAACACCACCTCCATAGACTCTTAGTAGAAACTTGGCAGGAGAAAGTCAAAGGAGGGATATTTTAAAATTTTGGGGGGATTTGATTCCCACGCAGGGTGGAGGTCCTGATTGAGATGGAACAAAGTTTATGATATAATAGTTTAGAACTGATAGGCATAGTGAAATGAGGATTTTGAAGCAAGTTTTAAAGAGGAAAGCCCAGATGACCAAATTAATTTTTCTGAGAAGGGAGCTGTTTATTATCCTGATGAGAGCAAGTTGAGTAATGTTTTCTTTGAATAAATGAAATTTCTGAAAATTCCTGGAATGAAACAATGCAATTATGTCCAATGTTATTATCCTGGGCAAAAGTTTTCTGGACTAATAATGTTCTGTTAATGCAAATAGTTGAATACTAAAATTACCTTGATGTGGAGTTGTATTCTTAATCCTATTAATCTGTGGCTATTGGTGGTTTTGAATTTCATGGTCAAAATATGTAAAATACTTAAGACTAAATTTAACAAGATAGGTATAATACAGATAGAAATTTATCAAATATAATATACAAGGGGCTTGGGTGGGAACACTTAAATTAAAATGTGTTCTTTTCTAATTATTATGTAAACTCAATGTACTTCCAATCAAATTTTTAGAGAATTTGGTTAAGGAGGATTCTAAAAATTGATTTTAAGTGTCTTACAAACAGGTATTTTGTACAAATTTCTTAAAAATTTTTGGGGAAAATGAGGGATTATTAATTCTAGAGTATGGTAAAGTTGATTATAACTCTTTATTTAAAACTGTATGAAATTGATGCAAGAACAAACAGCTAAATTAATAAACAAATTCAAGAGTCTAGATATAGATTTAAGTGTATTTGGGAGGGTAATATATTATAAATGTGGCACTTTAATTGAATAAGAAAAAGATCTTTAATTTGCTGTGTAGTTCTTGCACAGTTGCTGTCTACCCCAAAAGAAACCATACAGAGCACTTCCTCAGGACATACATTAACAGCCTAAATGAAATGAAGTTTTAAGTGTTCAAAAATAAAAGTTATTTTAAAAACTGAAGAAAACTTTAGAAAATATTTCTATAACCTTCAGGTGGTGGTAAACTTTTACCAGGATGGAAACTCAAAGCCAAAAAAGAAAAAATTATGTGTTTGACTACTTTTTAAAAATATATATATATATATTTAAAAAGATACAGTTGTTAAAGTCAAAAGACAAATGAGACACTTGAAAGAAAATTGTCCTGCGATATATATGAAAACAAAAAAAATAATATTCATAATAAAATTAGGAAAAGACAAAATCACCCAACAGAAAATAAACAGAAGATATGAACAGGCATTTCACAAGAGTGGCAAATGGCCAATAAACATGAAAGGATGCTTACTGTAACTGGTCATCAGGAAAATGAAGTGAGATACCATTTTGCACACATTAAGTTTGCAGAGACAAAAAAAACTTAGTAGGCTACATGTGGAAATAGGCCCTCATATTCTGGGGGTTAGAACATAAATTTCCATGACTTTTTGAAAGCCTGCTAGGGTAAAAAGATACATCCTTGAAAGGAGATTTGCTTGTTCAAAGTGTATCATACAGATATAAATGTACCAGTTTATAAGTGATTTTTAGTTGTATTTTTAGTAATATTGTATATTTACAATTTTAAATTTATTCTATTTTTCCTTACCAGTTAAAAATAACAGAGATACAAAGAGAACAGTCATCAAATCATGAACAATTGGTCACATTCTGGTGCTATAGAATATCGGAAAGCTATTGCAGGACAGGAAAAATTCTCCTCTACCCTCTTTGGGTGTCTGGCTGAGCCTAAGAATCAAACTGACTTAAGATAGATTAACAGGAAAAAAAAGCATACAAATTTTATTAAATTTCACATGTATGTGGGAACTTTCACAAGAGAATGAAGACCCAGAGTAGGAAGCTTTTATACTTTTTAGAGAAAGAAACAATAAATTTATGAAAAATTGACAAAACAAAGGGGCTTGGACTATGGGTAGCAAACGGTAAAGATGTAGGTAGGAAGACAAGGATTAGTTTAACAAAGTTTGTGTAGATTTCTCGGCCCCACAAACCCTGTCTCTAATGATAAGAAAGCCTGCCTCCCTCCTGGTACAGGGAGGGTACCCTTCACATGGGAGGATTATCTTCTGCTTTCAGGAGGAGAAAGAAAGGTCACAGTGTCCTTGTACCTGCTGTTTCCTAAGTGCCTTTAACTCAAAATTGATTAATGTGCCAAAGTGGCTTATTTGGGGATGACATACTTTGGTTTCCTTCAATATTTAAAAGAATGTACATGTATTGATAAATAATTACATGTGGTTTGATTAAGTGGAAGAAAGAAAAAAACCAAGTTGCAGTATAATTTTTACCAAGTGATTACATTAAAATAAAAG
The DNA here is from genome assembly GCF_009834535.1 of Camelus ferus. Lineage (NCBI taxonomy): Eukaryota > Metazoa > Chordata > Mammalia > Artiodactyla > Camelidae > Camelus > Camelus ferus. The sequence continues at coordinate 53,600,967 of NC_045702.1, read as the reverse complement.
GAAGGGAACAAAAATATTTCAATGCTTGTTTGTGAACGTTTATATGAGCGTAAATCAAAGTGTAAAAAGACTAACATAAGGGTGTCATTAGTTTCCTGAGATGTGGCAGGGGGTGGCAAATAGAATTGAGGATGGGGGAGTTTCTTTTTTTTTTTAATTGAAGTACAGTCGATTTACAACATTGTGTTAATTTCTGGTGCACAGCATAGTGATTCACATATATATACACATATGTATATGTGTATATATATATTCCTTTTCATATTCTTTTGTTCCTTCTAATATATCCCTTGCACACGCGAAGAAAACGTTTTCCTTGATTCTCTTAGGTTTCCTGACTGGGTCTGAAAATTAAACTGATGAAGATGGATTAACAGAGGAAAGCATACAAATGTATTTACTATTTAGTAGAAGTTTTATCTGACACAGGAGCTTTCATGAGGAAATGAGGACCTGAAAAAAAAAGTTAGACCTGAGTACATTTATGCCAGGTTTGAAGACGTGCAGGCAGATGTACGGAAACAGGACACGTGAAGGACTAAGAGGTAAGTGTGTTACACTGGAGCAACAGTAAGCCTCTTGGGATTCTTCTTAGCATCCCTTTGTCTTTGGAGATACGAACGCTCCTTTCCTCTCTGTAAGGGAGGGCATCCCTCCCAGGAGACTTTTATGACTCTTTTCAGGGGAGGAGGGGAGGACAGGAGGGCAGGGCAGGAGGCCAGAGTGACCTTCCTACTTCTGCCATTCTGTATGCCAAGGTGCTGCATTTTGGGATAGTGTCTGATCCTGAACCTCATCATTTGACTAATGGCAAAGAGCAAATACTGCTCTTATCATTGGAAAGAAAGACTTAAATATTTTTAAAAATAGAGCAAATCATTTTTAAAGTTTTGTGGTTGTTATTCTTATTGTGATTTATCAACGAATGAATTTATTATGAATGTTATGCTGTTTCCCCTACTAATACTGAAAAAGCCATCTTCTTCATTATAGATTAAAATTAGGCAAATTGGTTATTGTTTTAAATGATCACCTGGTATGACTTTTGCTAGGATGAAAGAGATAAATTAGATAAATACCTATTTTTTAAAAACAGGACCATGTTGACTCTTACGCCAGAAATATATCATCCAAGACAATGAGTAACCCAGCAGCCCCTAATCCCAAAATAAAACCTCCATGTATCAGAGGAAGTAACTTGCCAGAAATATGATAGAATAGTGATTAATCAAATAAGTCAATACATGCCATGATTTTATCAGTTTTCATCAAGATAGAAATTAAAAATAAAGGAATATATATATATATACACACACACACACACACACACACAAAACTATTCCTAATCAGTTTATCTGGGATTTATCTATAAGCACTTTACTCACTGTGACAAATGTCATTCTTTCCTTAAATTACACAATTTCTACACTATGAACATAATACAACACATTAGCAGATGTTAGACAAAAAATAGCACATGGATCTCGCTTTGTCAATCTTAAATTCCATATATTCAAAGTCTAATATTATCTTCTCACTCAAGTATCTCCCCTTCAGTGACTCCATTTCTAGGAATCTTCTTAAGCAAAAACCTGGAAAATCATCTTCAATTCTTCACTTTATTTACATGCAAGCTCTCTCTAAGCCCCATTACTTGTTAATTTCAAGAATTTCTTGCATGTAACTCTTCCATTTCATTCTGTTAGTCATTATCAATATCGAAGTATTTATCACCTTACACTTGAATTACTTACATAGCTTATACCCAATCTCATGAGAGCTGTTCTCTGTCTGGGCACCACCTCTCTTTTAAGTTCTTTTTCTTTTTTTTTTTTTTTATTAAAGTATAATCAGTTATAATGTGTCAGTTTCTGGTGGACTGCATAATGTTTCAGTCATATATATACATACATATATTTCTTTTCACATTGTTTTTCATTATAGGCAATAGAAGTTCTTTTTTAAATGACACATCTACTGTCCTTGTCAAGTGCCTACCCTCATGTCCTAACAGAGCAAATCCCAACAACTCATTCTGCCTGGCTCTTGAATTCTTCTCCAGTGTCCACTCATTCCTCCTCATTAGTCTTGGTCTTTCACAATGTCAGCCTTCCAGTTACGTCCAGAAAAGCATCAAGAGCACAGCATGGGCAGGGATGTGGCCATTGCCCCAGTTATGCTAGCAACTTAGTCATCTTCTAATAGATTTTGACTTTCCTTTAGAGCCGAAGCCAAGTACAGGTTGAGAAAAGGCAGGAAAAAGACCCCTCTCGTGTCCCAAGTAACTTAGCTGTATCAGACTTACAGTACTACCCCTCCCCCCCCCACAAACAAGCTTACCAAATCTGCCCTCCACAGAACTAAGTTTAATAATCACTCACATTAACTCCAATCCTTATCAAGGCAGTGTTCCAAGAATATAGAGTATTCATTCTCTCTGAAAGAAATTCTAGGAAACATAATTTTCTCCAACATGTTCTAATTCAATGATGTTTTTCCTCCACAATGTATTTGCAGTTCTACTTATATATAGGTACCCAGGGTGACTAACTTAATCTGCCTTCATGCACAAATCTCCTTGACTCACATGGAATGCTTTCCTCTTTCCTGTCCGCCTGTGGAAATGCAATTTACTCAAGAAGGGCTGATTCAAATTTCACTCTTGCTCATAGCCTTTTCTGATTAATTTGAATACATTGTTTCCCCTTTGGCAAATTTCTGTTTTGTTACCATCTCATCTATGTTAGTCTTGTCTCCTGATGGAGACTGCAAATTACCAGTGATCAAGCCCTCTGTATTTTCTTTCTTTTATGTCTCTCTAATCACATAGCATGTATACAGTGATCAATAGGTACCTGTTAATCAGTTGAAAACTATAAGCCATCACAGCTTATTTAACTGATCAATGTAAAAACAAATTTATAACCAAAAGTAAACTTAATTACTAAGCAATTTTTTTAAGATTTTCAGCAATCTGGTACAATATCACAAAAAGCCCTCATCAACAAATGTAGAAATCAAGACACTACAGACTGTTCCTTATTTACTCAATATATTTGACAATATCAAAGTGGAATATTGTATATTGGAATCATATTTTCTGCTCCTGAGATATGAATTCAAACTGCCTAAAATCCAAAAATTTTCAAGAAGCTGACCCCCTCCTTTGTACCTGAAGACACACAACAGTCATTGAGTTTCAGTTATAATAAAATAACACAGCATGGGGAAACACGGGAGTCTGAGAAAAGCCCCGGAAGAGAGGAAACAAGAGAAAATTTCTACTAAGATACTCTATTGGAAATGTGTCTTATATTCTAGATATTCATAGGAGTGCTAGAAGACAGGAATTAGCCCTCCGGGATGTTTATGAACATGACAACCCAGGGAATCCTATCAGAGCACACTGGCATGCATGTTATGTAACAGTTCTGAAAATCCTGCCAGGTCTATTCATGTGTTGAGAACAGATGTTTCTTCTGCATAATTTTCTTTTCAACATTGAAAAACTAACTTTGAAGTTTGGGATCAATTTATAGATTTCTCATAATGTTAAGTCACTTTCTACAATCTATTTGAAGTAAAAACGATGTTTATTTTTATGGCAGTGGAAAATATCCTTTTGGAGTATAAAATGGGATAGTCAGGATGATAAGGAAGTCAGTTAAATCATATATGTTTTTAGCGACAGTCTGTTTTGTCTTGAATTCTTAGAGGAAAAAGAAAAGAGCCAATTAGTAAAAAAAAAAAAAATTGTAAAAATAGCACTAAATTAAAATTAATGTAAGTCCTTACTCAAAAAATTGTTTTAAATTTTCCCATCACTTTCCTATAACTCTTCTAATTTGTCTATGCTTGAGTTAAAAATAACTCAATCATCATTTTTCAGAGTGTGTCTCAAAACTTCAGCTGTAATGGTTCAAAAATTATAAATGTTACATCTACCAGTTTATAAAAATAATGAAAGTAAAATATTCTGTAACAGCCAGTAATACAAAAAAGTAGGAAATGAATGTAGAAAGGGAATGCAAGTGAATTTTTACCACAAAGTGGAAAAAACATAACATATTGAATAATAAAACATGGACAGGACAGGTCTATAGTTTTTTTTACTGACTCTCAGTGAAGAGTTTATAATTACTAAGAGAAGTCAGCATTTATTAAAATATTTTCCTAATAAATAGATGTGACATTGCAAGCAACACAATCTGTATTAAACAAGTTTTGTTTCTTTTCTGTAACAGAGTGCCTCCTTCCTTCCTTAGCATTGTGTTAGTTAAACTTAAGTTTGAAATCATTTGTGGCTTATTCTTAGATATACAAACTTATGACTATATATTTACTATGTTTTCCTCCCAATAAGTGAAATCAGTTTTGCTAATTATTCCTCATTTTGTACAAGAGAAATACCTATCATAGCCATTAGCCACTTACTGAGGATATTTTTAAGCTTTTGTTCATTTAATGACCATTCAATCACATTTCAGTTAAGAATGGTTCAAAGTTGAAGCTGAATCAAATGGAGTTTTTAGATTTTTTAATAGTAAGTATCATTAATTTTTTTTTTTTTACTATTTTTCTTTAATTTTTTCGTTTAACAATATATATTTAATTTTGCAAAACTAGTTCCAAGTGACACCAGGATGGTGGAAATTTATGCCAGTCCTAACCACCTTTTAATAATTAAAATCCAGGAATTTGTGAGACTTTTGTGTGTGTGAAATTAAACAACAGCTTCCACCTTTGGCTGCTAATTGATCGCAACATGAGCGAGGGCAGAGGACAGATCAATTATCACATGGTGGTACCCATGATGTAAGGATAACCACAATTAGGAACTTAAAAAAAAAAAAATTCAGTTGGTGTGTTTCTCCTCTCTTTTCAGTGACTGAGAATGAAATCATACTTCTCAAACCATATGTAATAAGTCTTAAATAGTGACTTAGGTGAGGCAAGGCATTGTTTGAGCTTAATGCATATGCTTCAGAATCTGAAATTTACTTCATTTTATTGCTAAATTATCTGGCCCTTTGGAAACTTCTTTTGTCAATGGTATAATCAAACCCATAACCAAATTTGAAGACATATTTAAGAGAAGATATTTCTCATATAAATTTTATAAACATTTTCTTATATAATTTTTTTCATTACTGTACCAGATTGTGAACTCTAACTATTCCCTTAACCCAAGTCCAATCATTCAATCTGTTCTGTAATTATACTGTTAGGAGAAATTTTACCAGAAGTATAGTGACACATGAGCTCTAATTTGCTCCCCTGCAAAATACGTAACACTCTTCTCACAATTCTTTTTTTTACTTCAGAGAAAGTAATTACAGAAAGGAATTTGTTTATTTTAACAAAGTGCTAATTTAGTATTCTCATCTTTACATATAGACAAACACATAGAAAATTAAATATAATTCAAAGAATATAATGGAAATGCAAATTTTTATTTTCAAATGCTGAGTGTCAAATCTGAGAAACTGTTATCAAGTATTACAGAAAGAGTAATCTTGAGTAACAGTTACTTAGTGTTTTATGAAAAGTTTAACAGGAAGATACGCTTGCATGCTTTTTAGTGATATGAAAGAGTAACAACAGAAATGGAAACTTGGAAACAGGAAAATTAGAAATAACTCAGGCATGATAAAATTTTTCACAGAAATAAAGATGTTTCTAATGATATAAATTGTAGGGATATAAAACATTCCATATACTTCCAGATCTGGAGAACATGTTTGGGTTATGGATTGACCATTAGAATGAGCAGTTGACCATTGGAAAGAACTGGGCATATATAAAGATAAGTTAGGCAGGAAGTAGTTAGCCAAAATAAGAGAAAATTGTATGATTCAGTATTTCCATGCAGCTAGACAGAGTAAGGAGGTCAAAAGATCAAAGAGTAAACATGTGACCTCTGATTCTATTTCCTTTCTTGGAGTGGACATCCCTGTGCCTAAAAGGAACTGGCCAGAAGCCTGCAGTTCAGCCCTGCCCCTCAGTGAGGCAGGATAATGATACTTAGGTTCATTTAACATTCATTCAACTATTATTTATTGAATGTCTATCAACTCTGTGTCCAGTCCTCTGAGGAATGGAGGGTGAAACACACCTGATCCCTGCCCTGGGGAGTTTGTGATCTAGTGGCAAAGACAAACAATAATCATCAAAGACACAAGTACACAAATAAAGGCTTGGGTAGTGTAGTAAAAAAAAAAATAGAGTTCTGTCTTACCTGAATTTTCTAGAGACAGAGCCTGAGATCAGGATTCTTGTTCAAGTGACTTCCTGATGGAGTGCTCTCAGGAAGACCGGAGAAAGGGAAGCAGGGTAAGTAGGGAAGAGGGTTAAGCAAGACTGTGGACTCACCCAGAGACTATCTTGAGCTTAATACCACAGGGATCTCTGGAGCATGAATTGCACCACTGGGTTGGCCTCCCATTGAGGTGACAAGGCACACGTTTTTATAATCGTGGTCAGTCACTGGTCAAGGGCTATTAAGTAGACTAGGGGTGGTGTGAGGGGCACCTTCTTCTGTAAGGATATCCAAATTGAGGTCAGAAGGTTGTACAGTGTCTACCTTAGAAAATAAAAGGACTAGACAGAAAATATGCAAGGTAGTGAAAGAGGTCAATGTACCTCAAGAAGATGGTACCAGTACAGTGCAGAGAGACAGACAAGTGATAGTTGTGAAGAATCACATAGGACAGGTTTAAAATGTTGGTTTTTATTCTAAGAGCAATGGGCAGCTTTCAAGGGTTGCAAGCAGGGGAGGCACTTACTCAGATATGCATCTTTAAAAAAGATCTTTGGAGAAAAACAGAATCAGGGATAGTGGAGAGTAGATCTTGGAAGGTCAGGTGATAACTGTAAAGAATCTAGAAAGAAATCATGATGGTCTGAACAAGAATAGTGACAGTGCACATGAATAATTCTAATAAGATTCAAGAGTTATTATCATGTTAAATTGACAGGACATATCTAGGAATGAGTACCTGTAAAGAATGCAATGAGATATACCAATAACATAGCAGTCCTCTATCTTTATTAGTTTCTTCAGTTATGTTGTGCTACTGAGTTACTAGCACAGATAAAGAGGTCAGTTAAGTTAAACCAGAATTGATTATTTGCCTGGACATGATGAAAAAGCAAAGGGGAAAGAGAGGGTTAGGTCACAGCTGAGAGAGTTGTTGAAACAGTGGATCCAGAATTCAAACTGGACCAAGAGGGAACGAAGAAAGGATGAGCTTCCAAGTATGGAGAGATAGAGGCATCCTCAGGCTGGAGCTGTTGAGGTAGCATGAAGATTTGTCCTACCTACTATGTAGAGTTCAGTTCTGATTGTGAAATTTTTCAGATTAAATCAATTAAATTTAATAGCAGTAAGTCCCTGGAAGAATGCGTAAAGGAAATTAAAGATAATTTTGCATAGGAGAAAAAAAATTCTGGCTGTACACTACCAAAGTAGAGATGATGCAACATCTCTACTTTGAGGGGTACTCAAGGCAAACTCATCATTGAGATGATGGGTTGCAAAGCAATGTGTACAGTTAGGTACTAGTTACACAATATGCTCATCACGGTACTCACTAAGACCTCATGGTGAATTCTTCATTGCAACAGTAAAGCCGATTAAGAGAGATGTTTTGGAAAACCAGTAGAGCCATACAAAAAGGAAAGTAAAAACAATTCTGAGATGGGCCAGGGGATAAATTTCTGAAGTCACAGGGATCTTACTGGTTGATCTGCTTGGATAATTGCTTCAGTTCCTTATTTTTGAATCTATACACACCACCTTTATGAATTTGTGTAGATTTTGGAGTCCTTGAATTGCACTGCTGTCAAGTGAATGGAAACAGGAGTGACATCAGAAAGAGACATCTGCAGTGTGTTCTCTGGAAGGTTTTCGAACTGCCTGACAGGCTGCCCGGTTGGCACCGTGGATCCTGGATCCATGAAAAACACAGCTGTGTAGACCAGGGTGCAGATCAAAGGTTAGAATGCCTATTTTTATTTTAATGTTGTGAAAAATTCCCTGGTCCAAGAACCACATAGGTTTTGACATAAAGGCTGCATAGAGAGAAATCAAAGGCCTTCAGTTCAGAAGTCCCTTGGAAGGATCATACAGGAGTGAAAAGGTGGAAATCAGAGTGTTCAGATAAAAAAAAAAATCACGTAAAACTGCACCATTAATTTTGGAACTCTAAAAATATCCTTCGTGCAAGCAGAATGATTTTTAAAGCTTCCATATTAAACTTTTACTTCTGAAAATAAACAGCATGCTGTTTATAGCAACAGTGAGCTGTTGTTCCTAAGTTTCTTAAAGGTTATTATAAATATGTCAAGATTACATTTGGGGTTCCAGAAGCAGGGCTGATCTCATTATCTGAAACCTTTTTTGCTGGGCTGGGACTGCCTCTCTATTAATTCTAGTAGAAAAAAATATTGTAAGGCTTTAAAAAAATTGTTTTTAAGATAGCAGGACTGAATTAACCATTCCATGTCCTTTTTGCCTAAAACAGCATCACATCTTCTCCACCCACTGCCTCTAACAGTCCAATTTTTGCCTCAAAATGTATCTTCTTGAAGCCAAAAAAGTCTGCGTAACTGTTTCTGACAACCAGACATCTATTTATCTATATTGATAACAGAGTCCACCCTATCATTACCTCCTGCAATTGGATAAGCCTTCATTGCCCCAAAGCCTTGCAAAAGCTGTTGAGTTTTGTATTAAACCGTGGTATCAGATATGCTATGGTCAATACCAAACGGAAAAACCTTCAATAACTGCATGCAACAGAACTGGCTACTCCACAGTGGTTCCCCAAGGTTTTGACGGGGAGGACCAGCAGTTTATAGAATTTACCGGAGTAGTTTTCGGTCTCATTTATTTTTATAGGATCCTCAATTTTAGCAGAATTTTTTCTTTTCTTTTCTCCCCCTCCCCTCTTTGGCAGTGTTTTAGATTCCTAGTGAATGCCAGTTCTCAAAAATACCTGGTGAAAACAAAAAAGTACAGGAAGACCAATGAACTCTTAAATAGTTTCAAAAAATGTCCTGCCCCCCCCCTTTTCTAATCTGTGTGCTCTTTAGGGAACTCATGATAGCATTTTGACAGCATCTGTGACCTTAATGGGGGTGGACCTTTAAGGCATTATGAACATATGTCTTAGCAACTCCAGTATATACATGCCTTTAAACTGATGGGTCTATTATAAAAGCGATTTGCTTTTAATTTGAATGCATTACTACCAGAGCAATGTATAGTTAAGAGAGTTTTATCTATAGTTAATTATTTAGCTCAGAGATTTAAAGCTGAGTGGTAAATGGGTTTCTCATTTTCTCAACAGAAGGTTAGATCAGGCTTTAAAATGCTATCACAAGTTGGCAGCCAGGAGATCTCTGGTTGGCCTCTATTCTTTCAATTTGTTATATGCTACCTGCTATCAGCTTCAAGATCCAGGCTTGCCAGCTGCACTCGTGTGTTCTGGGTAGCACCATGCAACGAAGCTATTAGGTACAATTACATAACCATTCCCAACCACTTAAATCTAACATCACCCCAGAACAACAAAAGCAAATAGGTCCAAACCTATTCCATTCCACGCATGTACTAATGTGTCAAATGATTTTAATAAAGGTCTCATGTCAAATCTATTAGGGGATGGTGAGGAAAATAAAACTTTACCCTGCCTAAAATCAGAATTGTTTTTCCTCTCTCTCACTGTGTGAATATGAATATTCTGCTGAAAACCAGGGTAGCTGTAGCTTTTTGTTGCTCTCTGTTACTCCAGTTTTCCAGGCCCGGGAACAGATGGTGCACCACCTGACTCAGAATAGTCTAATGTAAGATTCATTGTGCTTCACGGGAAATCAGAGATCAAGCAACATTACAGAAGGTGACGCAGCACCTCGGCAACCAGTCACCCAGTATGATACAGTCAAGTGGCGAAGGGAGATGGGAGGAGAGCAAGAAATTAAAAGCAAAAACTGAAAAAGACAGAGAGTGAAATCAGTCAACCTGCCTGAAAAACAAAACCATCAGCCCTTGAAGGCTAGTATTTGAAAATACTATCAAACTCCATCCCAAATGTTTTAGCTCAAGAGAGTCATAGCTCTCTCTCTAAAGGACGTTACTTATCTGATTGTTGTCAGCACTACAAGATTATTCTGATATCCTGTCCCTCAAGATATGTCTTAAATTCAAATCACCTTTAAGGCATACTAGTGGAGGATGAGAGTGACAAGTGTGTTAAATGTATAACTTTACAAAATCTATGGAGAAGGTGCCTGAGCCAGAACAACTTGAATTACACATGCTAAGTTGTCTTCAAAGCTATTGAAAAAGGATAGCAAGTGCGGTGGGGCAGACATCTGCAGAGCCCTCTTCCACTTAACCTAGAAAACGAGTTGGCAAACCATGGCCTGGGCACCAAACATGGCCCCTTACCTGTGTTTTTAAATAAAGTTTTATTGGAATAAACCACATTCATTCATTCGTTTATGGTTGATGGCTGCTTTCAGACAATAGTAGCAGAACCTTGTAGTCATGGCTGAGAACATATGGCCCACAAAGCCTGAAACATGTACTGTCTGATCCCGTACAGAGAAGGTTTGCCGAGCCCTAGTCCAGACCCAATTTCCCTCTGACAATCTACGTATGAACATGAACTTTCACCAACTCAAAAAAGACAATAAAAACCCCTATTGTAAGAGTGTCCTAAATATTTGACTCACTTTTTTATTTTTTAGAAAGAAACCAGCTCCCAGGGTATAAGACCCTGTCAGTCAGAGGCCACGTTGTTTCGCTGGCTCCTCAACCCAGCACCACCCACCACCACCAGGAGTTTAAATCCGCAGAAGCAGAAAAGATATTAAGATGCCTCTTCAGGCCAGAATGTCAGCATCTGACTTCCTTATAAAAAGAGCCTATACATATAATGCCTTTGGGCAACTGTATGCTAATTGGTAGCCTTCCTACCCTTACGCTGCTAACTCCGGTTGAATCATTTGTTCCTGTCAGGCTGTCACAAGACAAAAAAGTTTCAGGCCCTAGACAAATGCCACGTGAGGATGGATCCCTAACTTCGTTATCTCTGTAACTGGTTGTATCACAGACTCACCCCCAGAGACAGAGTGGCATTAAAGTGCAGTCAAGACATTTACAAATAAATTACTGCCTGAAAAAATCATAATAAGTGAAACAGCATTTCATCCACAAAGAGCACACTTGAAAATCCGTTATCAAAGTCAATTTGCTATTTCCACCCTACATTAGCCTAATACGATGCACACGAGGCCCAGTCGGTGGTGTTCCAGCACAGGCTCTCTGAAAAAGAAGCCTTTAAGGATTGCAAAATATCTGAGAAACTGCATTACTGGTCAAGATAATGGCATTTTTATAACAAATGAAAAATAGCAGCTGAAATGCACAAAGGCATGAGACTGGGCATGAACAATCTGGTTCTAATACGATCCCACCATCTGCCACTTCATGCATCATTCTGAAGCAGGTCAGCGCTTTACCTATTCTATGTTTGAAATCAGTATCAGCTAGAGGGACACCCAGGAGACAAAGAGATCCCTTTTCTTACTGTCCTTCTCCAGTATTACAGGGATGATGAGAACACCAACTTCTGTGCCAACAACCAATCTTCCCCCCAACCCAAAGACACCAGAAAAGCAAGATCATGGTGGACAGATGGGCAACTAGTTGGAAATACTGAAGACGATTTCATCCCACAGGAAAAAAATAAATCAAACTTCTACACTGTAGCACAAAGTTAAAAAAAATAATTAATTGAATCATTTGTAGTACATGTATATGCCTCTGCCAGTTCAGCATTCACTCATGGTAACTAACACAAACATTGAAGAAATGGCAAAATTCCTTCTTTATCTGTTTGTTTTTGGACCTGCTGAAAAGGCTCAAACAAAAATCTAAGTATCTCATTGTACTGCCTCCATTGGATTAAGACTGATACTGAAGGAGTTCTGTTGCCAGGGAGAACCATCCTGTCCTGGATGGTCGCTTTAATCACATGCTCCATGACTTACATGCATACATTACATGTACTCTTTTGGTATCAAATATTTTGTAATAACAACAGGGAAGAGGCACATCTTTAAAAATATACTTTAAAAGGCAATTATTGGACTCTTTAAACTCACCGACCTAATTAAAATGACAGGAACAAATCTGAGAGAATTTTTTCAGCATCACTGTTCTTGCTGAAATGAGCAGAGTACCTATAAAGAGTTTTGCTTTTCTTCCTAGAAGAATGATAGTCTATAAACTTTCAGTCTATATGACCCAAGACCTTCAAGGGTATAATCCAAAGAGCAAACTTCTAAATAAGGCAAATCATAACTCAAATGCCCCATCAATATTGTCTCCTATAGTAGGAAAACAAACTGATGAACTTATCAATGTAATTGAGGATAAATAAAAAAGAATTATAGGTGTCTCCATGACTTTAAGTCACTATCTCGACATATGCATTATAATTTCATCTCAAGAGTGAGCCTACTAAAAATACTATTAACTTGCCTAGCAAAACTAAGGAAAAACAATTTAAATTATACCTTTCAGCAAGAATTTAGTCTTTGAGTCCCCACATTTAAACAAACATATATATAAATAATTTGTAATTTTTATAGGAATTTTATACAAATCTTTTTTACTTATTCAAATAGCATATGAAGCCAACATCTGATGCTAAAAAGAGGAACTAATTACACCAAGGTTGGGAAAACAATTATTCCAAGAGGAGTAAAGAGCTCAGTCTTATATTCATAACCCCACGTGGAATAAATCAGTGCAAGAATACTAATTTTACATTGACCTGAAAATTAGCATTAGTAGTTCTAATATTATGTTGACATGTTTTCAGATGGTCCACCCCTTCGATCAACAAAACGAAGTGGAGTAATTCATTCAACAAACATTTACTGAATACTTGCTCTACCCTGTGGGGAACAGGAGACAGTTTGCAATGAAAGGCTTCTGGAAGAAAAACGACACCTGAGTTCTCAGGGATTACCTAGGTCAAGGATGGAAAAGGAGAGAGTCTTCTCAATAGTGAGAGCAAAGACACAGAGGAACTAAATAGTGTCTGACAATGCAAGCAGTTTGGCTTTGCTGAGGCAAAAAGTGTAAGGCATAGGGAAGGGAGAGGTACGACGGGAAATTAGGTAAGGACTAGATGAGAGAGCTTTTGCACTGAGCTAAGAAGCTCAGGGTGTATCTTCTAAATTATAAGAAGAAACTGAAAGGCTTTAAGCGGAGAGTGTTATATGTTTAAATCCGCATTTCTGAAGGACCATTCTAGCAGCTGGGTTGAAGATTGATCTGATTGGCACAAGAATGGAGAAAGGAGACCAATTAAGACACTAATAAAGAGGAAGCAGCCAGATGAAAGATAATGAGGACGTGAACCAAGGTGAAGACCATAGGGATGGATTAGAAGGGATGGATTGGGATTTAAAAAATCAGTAGTATTCTATAGTTAATTATACATGGGTGGTGGATAAGGGGGAGGAGTAAATTACTCACAAATTTCTATGTGAGTTTCCTGGCTATGATTCCATCCAGGTGCTAGAAAGTAGAGGGATGTGGAGAGAAATGTAGTAGGGGAAGGCAAATTTGTTTTTGACATATCACAGATATGTTTCCTATGGAACAATTGTTTGGTGGTGACCAGCAGGCTCTGGGATGTGTAAGTCTACACAGAGGTTAGAATTACACATTTAAGTTTGGAAGATGAAACTATGAGTAGATGAGACACTCCAATGATGAACCTGAGGCACTCATATGAAAGAGGAGATGAATTAGAAGGCAAAAAAGCAATATCAAGATAGAAGACCAAGGAGAATGACTAATCACAGGAGCCCAAAGAAGAGGGAACAGAAGGATCAACAATGGCAAAAACGGCAGAAAGGGCCAAAAAATAAACGATAGGAAAGACCTCAGTTGGCAATTAGGAACAATCAGAAGCCATGTCAGAGTGGATCAAGGATCACCCCTATTTAAGGAGGGTGAATGTGGAGTATTATTAAAGTCAAGCAAAATTACTGGGCCAATTCTCAAATATCAGTAAAAAGAAAATAAAACCATCATTTCTAGTCATTTTATCAGAGATCAGGTACTATGCTATAATTTTTCAAAACCTCTGAATCTGTGCTTAATGCACATTTGCTTATAAGAAAATGAATTTTGAAAGACAGAGAGATACCAACTTCAAGAGTGAGATCACATTGCTCCTTCATATAAATGACACCTAAGAATGATGGCAGGGAAAAGGAAACATAAAAAAGGTAAAATTGGAGCCTGAGGGTAACTAATGTCCACATTATGATTCTCGAGTCCTTTGAAAGCACTTCTCCTTGAGGACAGTCTCACAAAGGGCTGATTTCCATCCATCCTTTACTCTGGCGCGAAGAGCTTCATGTTTCTACACTAAATGAAGGCCAGTACACTGCTTGCTTTGAGGACATGTGACATTCTGAATGACAAGAACAGTAATTACCAAGTCACATTATGATCTATGCAAATATGTCCTCTAAAATGTGATATTAGCTATGCATCGCCATATTTCCTCCCCAATTCTATTTTTCATTGAACAGTAACAGAAGACAGTAATAGTTTCACATCTGATTCCTAGGCAAAAACTGCTTCCTTAGAAAAGAGCCAGTTTCACAAAGCCACTGATGAAGTTCAGATGATTCAATCACCAACCTCAACTTTTAAGTGAAACTCGCACTTTCCCCCTAGTTTGGCTAGAATATATTACTGTTACAAAGCAATTTGCACTTTGCAACTTTAAAGAGAGCAGAAAGGACTAGACTTGCCACGAGGCACTTGGGCAATTGTCACAGGCAGATTGTTTATTCTCCCTAGAAGTTTATTATTATTTTCATAGTACTCTGCAAAGATCAAGCAAAAGTGCTAAAAGACTCTGGTGGTTTTTTTAAAAGCTAGAGTTCAAAGTATTATAAGGCAATAAACCATCGAGTTGCTTGAGAGTTTATACACGTAGGTTGTTCACATAACTATATTAGCAGGGAATACACTTTATTTCCATTAATTCCAAAACTCCGTGGCCTAGCCAAGAGAACAATTTGAAGGGATTTTTAATTTTTTCCCCAAATTTTTAGCAGAACTCTGCAAATGATTCAGGGCTGGACTGTAGTAAACTCATAGCATCTGAAACAGGAATCATTATTGGCACCAGAAATCATGATTCTGTCCATTTATAGCGTCAAATGCAATTGGTAAGAACAGTAAAAGTTTACTAATGGAAGCAGCAGTCTCAGAACTTAGAAGGGGGGCAGAAAAGAAATGATCTTCCTTTGCAATGACACATAATGGGAAGAAATCAAGTTCATATCATGTTTCTTACCATAAACTAAAATTGCTCAAGCTGGGAACCTGAGAAGCATCTGTATTAGTTTAGTTTTCTGGGACATCTGGAACAAAATACCACAAACAGGGCTGTTGAAGTCACCCAGAAATTTATTCTCTCACAGTTCTGGATCCTAGAAGTCCAAGAACAAAGTGTTGGCGGGGTTGGCTCCCACTGAGTGCTGTGAGGGAGAATCTCTTCCATGACTCTGCTCACTTCAGGTGGTTTGCTGACCATCTGGTGTCCCTGGGCTTGTAGACACATCACCTCGACCTCTGTCTTCATGTTCACACGATGTTCTCCCTGTGTGCATGTGCCTAAATGTCTCCTTTCACAAAGACACCAATCATACCAGACCAGATGCCCACTGCACTCCAGGATGACCTTATTCTAACTAATGACATCCAGTGACCCTATTTCTAAGTAACATTACATTCTGAGGTACCGCAGGTTAGGATTTCAACATGTTAATTTGATGGTGGGGGGAGGGACACAATTCAGTCCCTTTCTACATACTGCAGTCCCGAAGTCCAATTTCACCCACTTTCAATCTTCTCTTGTGTTTACCTCTTTCTCTCCAGCTCCATTATCGCCCTCGCTGTATTGTATTTCATCATCACTGAACTGTGATTTCACAAAGGCAGGGCCCAATAACCATGTTTTCCTTCTGAGTGCCCAGCGACTGGTCTCCTTTTGGCTTGCTCTTAATAGAATATCTGTTTAATGAGTTTCAGCTGAAAGACTCCTCATTGATTATTAAAATGTATTTCTAATTAGATTTCCTGTTTTTAAGCCTAATCTCCACTTCAAAACATTTCCTTTACTGCTAACAACAACAATCTTTGAAATATCTGTACCATGCTCAGAAATTTTCAGTGGCTTATTATGAATAACAAGACAAAAATTTAAACTTCTGAGCTGGCACAGAAAGATCCTCATCCTTGCTTCAGCTTACCTCTTCAGTCTCATCTCCTCAACCCCTTCGCCTCCCCCTCATCCAATAAAAGCAATAATTGTAGTTCCTTGAAAAATCGCATGCTCTTCCATGCCTCCAGGTCTTAGCAAATCGTCTTTGCCTCTTCTTTCTGTTCCTCATCCCATTGGCTCAAACTCATTCTCCTGTGTGAAGCCTTCGTCAACATCTCTAATAAACCTTTTCTGTACATCTCTACTAGAACAGCTTGTATATTGTCTTAAAAACCCTTGTTTTGGGGTTCACCTTCCATGAGACTCTGAATTTCCTCTGCTTCCTGAAGATCAAATGCAGAACATTTTTTTTCATCTTTGTATATTCTCAGCACATAATACAGGAAAAGGGCAGGCACTGAATAAACATTTGCA
Organism: Camelus ferus; assembly: GCF_009834535.1. Taxonomy (NCBI): domain Eukaryota; kingdom Metazoa; phylum Chordata; class Mammalia; order Artiodactyla; family Camelidae; genus Camelus; species Camelus ferus. The sequence continues at coordinate 53,584,219 of NC_045702.1, read as the reverse complement.
GGGTAAACAAACGCATGGGAGAAAATCTATATGGTCCAATGTACCTTTACAGAGCTTACTTGGGACACTTTTATTGGAAATATAACTTGAAAGTGATTGTGGCTCTTCTAAATCAGGAGCCAGAGTCAATAGAACATACACTTCAATAATAACCCTCAGTGTCAGCATTCTATCTGTGAAACATACACAAGCCAGAAAGGACAAAGAAACTTAGAAGCTCCCTTTGTTGCTAGTACTCAACAAATAGTTCCTAAGACTGAGACACAGAAGAAAGCTCAATAGAATTTGGCGTATACTCTAGTGATGCCTGCCTAATAAGGCCATGATTCTAACAAATCACATGGAGATGTGGGACAATGTTTGCCCTTTCTTAAGTCATGTTAAATTGAGCAGGAAGTTACTGACTCTTGGCTCAGGTAATAATATCAAACTAAATCTAAAATTAATAATACAGGGAAAAGTTTGTGTCTTACATACCATGATCATGACCCACAAACATTGTTCTGTTTAGGGCCAATCTTCAGATGCAGAGGTTTGCACTTACTAAGGGCTTCCTTACTTATGAAAGCATCAGTGACGTTAGCCAAAACTCCCCCAAGGAGATGTCTGATGCATGAACGTATATAGCTATGAGGCAAAGGCATTGCTACCAGAAACATTTAATCTTCTATTTCTAGCTTCTGTCATTCAGGTTGCATTTAATTTCAGGAGGTGGCAGATTAATTTTCCATACCTCCATATATACATGATCCATGGTGTATATAAGATGATACTGCAGGCGCTGGCAATAAAAAGATGGCTTCTCTCCTCAAGAAGGTCACAACTCACTGAGGAAGGCATATCTTCAAGTAAGTAATTATGACAAGATGTGTGTCAAAGTTTTGCAGAAACTCTGTTGGGATCTCAGAAGAAGTCACTAACGTTGTCCCCATTGTCCATTAAAAAAAAAAAGTCAGAGTTCCATGAGTCTTCCTTATCTCTGCACTGTATCCCAGTGCTGAAGAGGGGGGACTGGGCAGAGGAATGGATGGTGCTTCTGTGTGAGCTGTGTCAAGGTGAAGCACCCGTGGGCAACTGGAGGGCAGAAGAAACCCCGCTATTTCTGTCCTTCTCTCACTGCCTTGGATACCATCTTCAGTAGTGGCTGTTTCCTCCATAGCTCCATCCAGGCCAAGAGATCCACCTCGTCTCCTGAATTCCACTTCCCGCATCCTTCACTTCAGGGGTGGCGGTCATCTCCTGCTGGTACTGATCTCTGTGTTATCTTACCCTCCTCATCTGTCTGGCTTCTTAGCTCTTCCATCAGTTGTGTAATCCATTTTGTATATTTAATTCCCTGTGTTTTAAATACTTGTGATTTCTGCCTTGCTGTTGTACTTTGACTGATACGCATAACACAGAACAACCTAAGAGTGGAAAATGTGAACTTCTCTGTCCAAATCTGGGATCTTCTATGTGCAAGGAATTGAGTAGTTATAAACATGACTAATAATTATCTCATTTCTTATTTTACTCTTTTATACTTTAAGATCAGTTTTTGAGTCCAAATTACTAATATATTTTTGAAAAATCAGTGCCAGAAATTCTGAGAATTTTTTCTAACGTGAGATAGCACAATTTAGTTAAATAATTAAGATTCAAAGGCTATGTGCAAAACCTAGCACAGTGCTGCAGCAGAAAATAAACGATATTCTAATCTTCATAAATAGAAAATGCTAACGATTGTCCTCTAATGTCAAATTTTGCTATAACTTTAATGTTAATAATAATCTAATTACCCTAAGGAGAGGAACTGAATTTTATTATCCTGACTTAATAACAATAATAAAGATACGAAATAAAAATTCAATATTATTAGTGATAAATCATGATTAAAACTGTTAATGCCAATAATAATGATTTAAAACAAATATCTATGAGTTGTTTTTAGATGTTTACATAACTACCTTTAAACATTTGGCAACGATACTCTTTGGGTCTGTTTTTTCCAGGGGAAACTCAAGAGTTTAGATTAGATGAGTTTTTCCCAACCATTAATTCTCAGGTCTACCAGTCCCCATAATTCAAGACAATATTAGTCTCTATTGAAATTTCTATTACTTGAGTCAAAAATAAAGTAATTATTTAATAAATGTTTCCTTTAGGAAGGAGGAATTTAAGACCCTACTCAAGCGAGCATTCTTTGGTGTTCAGAGGAGGTCAGATGAGCTGGCTCATGAATCAGTCACTTAATATCTGACTCAGTTGATAATCTTAGCCAGTCCATCAGTCTTAAACAGCACAGTGCTTTTTCTTAAATTCTCAGTCAAATATTGTTTAATTTATATCCATAATTAGCCATTCGTTAAAGGCAGGAAGCTCAAGGAACACTGATGTTGAAATGCAATAAGGAAACTAGGAGCATAATGATATAATTCTGCAAATTTTGTTCAATTTTCCCTTCAGATCGAAATTCTTGTGTATGTTTTGTACTTCAAAAATCAATTTGAAAAGCATAAGCTAGTGTAATGAGTATTAAACACGGCTCAGAATCATGGGAAATAAAAATTATACTGCATACAATATGTTATTTGTACACTGTTCACATAACATCTTGAATCTCCTTTTTATCTATTCAGTTAGAAACAAAATGTAAAAATTATAAAAATAAATCAGCTAATTCTTAAAGGGCAAGAACTCTACATATCTCGTCACAATGGCACTTTTTTCTCATATTATTATACACATTAAAAATATTTTATAAATATTTATTTAAAAACCCAAAATGAAGCACTATTAGATTGTTGAATTTATTTTTCAATAAATGCTAACCTTTAAAATGAAAGTAAAATGAAAATTTTTAATGGAAAAGGTTAAAATTGATATTTTTATGTATTATTTCTCAAGATAGCATTAAAATATTTTATATTTTTGGATAATGTATTAATCCAAAGCTACATATGTAAATATATATCTACTTAAAATATAGTTATTATATTTCACTCAAAATTGTTTTAAAGATTGAAGCCCTACAGGCTATGTGGAATGACACATCCCACTGAAGAGTTTTTTCAAGTCAAAAGGAGTTGGGAAATGCCTGCTTTGGCTAACCTCAGATCTTTCCAGTTAAGTCTTCATGAATCCAGTGGCTCTGATGACCCAAAGTGGATTATCCTCAAGAGAATTCTAATGTTGTTATTTGGGTCCATAAATGTCAAACTCAAAGATAAAACTGAAAGGAGAGAAAAGAATTATCTGTAAAAAAAAAAAAATCATCCATTAAAAATCTCTGTCTTTCACTTTCTTCTCCCTCTCTCACCGTGTCCTTTGTCTGGACTGTGTGATCCAGTTTTACACAGCCTGACACAAAATCAGGCCTTGCAAAAACCTCCATGTCATCTGAATTTTTTTTTTTTATAGAAACCTATTTTTTTTTCACATTTGGAAATTAAGTATTTCTGTTTGAGACATTTGAGATGCCCATTTGCTCTCTTCTACTTTCATTTCTAACTTTTCAAAATGCAGATGCAAAACGAAACTGAGTCCTAATCCTTAGGCCTAACGGAACTGAACTAGCTAGAGGATGGTCTACATACAGATGTGACGTGTTCTTGATCTGAGTGTTTACATGGACTCCATGAGGTACATGAAGAATAAAAGACGATTTTCATAAGCAGCACATTCATTCTTTGGATGCCAGTCATTGTGTTTAAATTATAGAAAAATACCTACAATATATACTTGACAACTTTTTTAGTTTCCAACACCATTCACCAATTCCTCCTGAAAAAATTCAAATGAAAATATCTAATATTGTGTGTTTAGTACTAATAGTCCTAGTACCATGAGATCACAGTTTAAATCATGACTCTTGGGGTTGAATGAAGGCTTATTCTCGCCTTCTTGGGGAACAACACAGAAAAGCAGCTCAGTATCAGAAATACGGCCCATGTGGCTGAGACAGTAGTTTGGTTTAACAGCAGGTTTAGCAGCAGGTATTTTGCATTTGACAATTATTACCAGCATCGAATCTGCTGCCTATCTTTTTAGTGACTAGAAATAAGAGTAACAGTCCTTCAAGAAACTGCTGGGAGTAGAGGTAAGGGACTTCTATGGACTGAATTTTTGTATCCCCCAAAATACATACAGCAAAGTCCCAATACTAGTGTGATGGTATTTGGAGGTGGGCTCAATGGAAAGTAATTAGATTTAGATGAGGTTATTAGGGAAAAGTCCCCATAATGGGATCTGTGGCCCTAGAAGAAATGGAAGAGACCAGAGCTCTCTCTTTTAGCCATGTGAGGATGCAAGAAGGCATTCAGCTGAAGTCAGAAAGAAGGCTCTCAGAGAACCTGACCACGCTGGAACCCTAACCTTGGACTTCCCAGCCTCCAGATCTATGAGAAATAATTATCTGTTCTTTAAGTCATTCCATCTATGGTATTTTGTTACAGCGCCCCAAGCTGACCAAGACAGGCATCAGAGGGATGAATTATTCTTTTAAAATGGGTCTCTTCATAGAACATATTAACACTCTTCTGATGAATCTCATGAGTGAAACTTAAAAATGCTTAAAAATACTGACACTGTACAAGGAGGTATGTTCTCTTGTTATGCAAATACTAAATTTACAAGGGCATGTATTCCATTAATGATGAAGTGACATCAAAGGATCTGGATGAAATAAAATGCACTTCACACTAAAAATAGGTTGAACAACTTCTAAAACTTGCAGGTCCCAGAATCAACATCAGAGTATTTAATACCAGTCTACTGATATATAAAGTTTACTCAATTTGTCATACCCTTTATCTGTCGCAGAGAATATTTTTGTAGTGATTCTTTGATTAGTTCAATACTGAGTGATCCAAATATATCTATAATCGGAAATAATGGATGAGTCAAATACTACAATATAGGCAATGTTTTTGTAGAGATATAATTCTTCGGAACTCTGAAATCCCTCCATTACCCCCATCTTTATACTTTACTAACATTTAATGTACGTCTACCATAAAATAGACAAAGCCATGAACTGATGTTTACATAAACATCACACAATCTTCATAACACTCTCATAGGGTAGGATCCATAACCTTTTTTTTTCAGGAAGTTAATATTCATAATTTTAAAAAGACACTCAAAGTTCTAGCTTTATACTGTCCTTACTGCTGGCAATTTCATAGAAGTGAACATGTTTTATTTAGCAAGAGTTCCCTCTGATTTTCCAGAGTTGACTCTAATCACTTTCTTTGGGTATTAATATCCTTCCTTGAACCAATTTCTCTGTCAGAGGATGGCACACTCTCCGTAAGACAACCCTAAGTCTTTTGCTTATGCTTAGGCTGGAGGGTACGGGTGGCAATTACCAGGCTACCTAAACCACACGGACTAAGATGATTAAAGGGGTTTTTCCTACAGAGATTGTGAAAGGCAGACCAAAATTGAAATACGCTTTGATGTTCTGTTCCTTGATTGTCAGTATCTTTGCATGCTACTCTTCCAAAACAAACGTTCAAAACTACCTGACTTTATATGAGACCACTATCCCATACACAACCAAAAAAGGTCTCACCATCCCACCAAGAGACAACTCAAAACTGCCCAGTTACTACATCTTGATATCCAATAAACACACCATGAAACATGATTAATTTAGCTACCCTGAGCATAATCAGTATACCATGGTGGAGGGTAACCAGAATTATCTTTGATAATGTCTGAAAAGGGGACTCAGGAAAATCATAATTCAAATCCAAACATAGGCTTTATCCTGGGAATGAAAAGAGCCCTGACTCTCCGCCCTCACAATGACTAAGTTGCTCAACCATTTAACTGGGTTTCTCAAAATTCTTTTCTCTGATAAAATCTCTCTTGACCTTTGTTTTCTTTGACCAAATATGAGCCGTGCATTGGAGGAAGATTTTCTTCTGGGGGTTGAAGCCCTTCAGTAGCTCAGAGCCTACTGAGAGAGGTCGTGAATTTTGCTTTTTTTTTTTTTTTTTTTTTTTCAGGATTTGATTTATTGTAACTTCTGGGGGGATTTTTTTTTTAATGGCAGTCCTGGGGATTGAACCCAGGACCTCATACATGCTAAGCATGCACTCCACCACTGAGCTATACTCCCACATCCATGAATTTTGCTTTAAATGTGAAACAACAACGTGCTTTGTTTGTCAGTTTGGGGACTTCTCTCACGATATAATTTACTTAATTTCTTAACTCTTTAACTGCTTATTTATAAATTCTTATAGATGTTATCTATGTGGGCTTATCAATGACTGTTTTTAACTTGCTTATCTTATTCTTTTCAACTAAGGATGGCAGAGATATAAAAATGTGAAGAGTTAAAATCTCCAAGTCTCAAATCCCTGCATGCAAGAATTTACAGGGTAAATAAGGGAAAATTTAGAAGTAATCAGAGTCCGGATAAAGATCAAAAGAGATATGAAAAAAGTGACTATGCACTGTTGTTTTTGTTTTTTCTTTCATTTCAAGTCTTTGATTACAAGTCACTTATTAAACAGACAAAAAACTTTATGTAGTAATTAGCTGTAGTGTTTTTTTAAACCCCAAAAGGCATCAGGCCATACTTCTTCAAGTCTATGATTAGGGAGTGAGAGACCATGTATTGATAAGAATAGCAGAGAAAAGTCAGGGAGTCTGTAAGTCTCTTTGGTGAGTTAATTCATCCCTCTGACTCTTGGTGTATTCAAGATAATAAAGCCTGTGGTGATCACTAGAACTTTTTCAAAATATAGTCTGACTTCCTTCCAAACACAGAGTAAGACTGTAATTCCCCACCTCTTTTAACGTTAGGTGTGGCCACATTTAGTCAATGAAATGTGAATTTCCCTGAATGGATGACTGAAGAGTCAATGGACAGTGACATCACCAAAATGGTGGAGTAGTAAACTCCAGCTTTCATTCCCCCCACCACCCAAAAGATCAACAATTAGGCAGGTATTTGTGAACAAAAACTGCTCTAGGAGAGCTCAGGAGTCCACTTAAGAAACTTCAGCAACATAGTGGAAGAAAAGTCTTGAGAATAATCACACAGAAAGGGGAGGAAGAATAGCTTCCTTTTGCCCACATCATCCCATCCTCCAAGCAGACACTGCTCAGCACTAAGAGGGAACTCCCAGCTAGAAAGGGTTCCCTGGATAGGAAATGCAAAGTGAGGTGAGCGACCTATTTCTCCAGTCTTTCAAAAAAGAACCCAATTCAGTTTCACCCCACCCAGAGACTAGCAAAGCTGGGACATACAGAGAAAACTAGGAATAAGGAAGTATGGCAAGGACTACCAATACCAGCTCCAGGAGTGACCACAGTTCCCAACGATTCTCTCTGCAGAAGACCTCAGCCCCTACTGCCGCCAAAGAAACCAATGGCCAGCAGAGCTGCCAGGGACCTACTGTGGATTTCACTAGATTTCACCCCACAGGTTACTGCATTTGTAGATGCCAACCACCTGAGTCCCTCCCTACTCCTTCCCCCACCACCACAGCCTAGGACCCGCTAGCCCCAACCCCCCGAGCTCTTTGGCTACACCCATACCAGACATCAGTCTAGATCCCCCATGGCTGACCTCAACCACCATGTGCAGCTTGAGGTTAGTCCCTCCAGTTATGCACCTGCTTGGCTCCGGGCTAACCTGAAACACTGGCTTCCACTGCTATGCTTGCCCTGTGGCAAGACTCTGCAGCAACGGGAGTGTACACCGACAGCCAGGGGACCTGCAGTTAGCCCCACCCCTTACTGCTGACCCTGGCCCCTCACCACTATGCGTGTCTGCAATCGGCCCCTGCCACTACAGGTAATCTCCACAGCCAAGTATATCACATTGCCAACTCAGGTATTCCTGCAGCCTGCTCCTGTCTCTACTGTTGGACTTGGAGGGCACTGCTGAGGACACCAGCAGCCCTTGCAGCCACTCAAGTGGATCCTCAGAGAACTTACTGAGGATCACACAGTTGTAGATGTTGTGGACACCAGCGGCCTGAGCCATGGAGCCACCACACACCCCTGCACCTGGCACCCTGCACCCCGTGGCCTCAGCACATTCCATCATGCTCCCACCAATAGGTGAAGGTCTTTCTTTTCCAATGTTAGTTCATAAAGTCTAGAAGAGACGACTGCTTCTTCCAACGTGCAGATCCCTATGCAAGGCTACAGAGATTGTGAACAATCAGAGAAATAGGACACCATTAAAGGAACACAAAAATCTTTTAGTAACTAACCCTAAAGAAGTGGAAATACATGGATTTCCCAACAAAGAATTTAAAAGAAACAGACTTGCAAACATAGTGAACAATCTTATGGTTACCAGGAAAAGGGGGTGGGAAAAGGGATGGGAAAGGATACATTTGAGAGTTTGAGATTTGCAAATATTAACCACTATATATAAAAATAGATGAAAAAACAAATTTCTTCTGTATAGCTCAGGGAACTATATTTCTCATAATAACCATTAATGAAACAGAATATGAAAACAAATATATGTATATATATGAATTACTGGGACATTATGCTGTACATCAGAAATTGACACAATGTAACTGACTATACTTCAATTAAAAATTTAAATACTTTAAAAATAAAATAAAATAATTTTTCTAAAGATGCTCAGAGAGCTACAAGGGAGCTACAATGAAATCAGGAAAACAAGAACAAAATGAGAAGTTTAAAGAGATAGAAAACATAAAAAACCAAATGGAAATTTTGAACTGAAAAAATACAATGGCTGAACTGAAGAGTTCAATAGAGGGCTTCAATAGCAAAAAAGCCAAAGTTAGCAGAGGGGAGTAGATAAAGATCTGACCAGAAATAAAATGAAATACAGAACAGAAAAACAATAGGAAAAAATCAGTCACTAAGAGATGATTTTTTGAAATGATAAACAAAATTGACAAACCTTTAGCTAGACCATTCAAGAAAAAAGGAGAGAAGATTTAAATAAATAAAATTATAAATGAAAGAGGAGATAAAACAACTTATACCACAGAAACATAAAGAATCACAAAAGACTTCTGTGAAAAATTACATGCCAGCAAATTGGATAACCTAGAAGAAACGAATAAATTATTTAAAAACACACAAACTACCAACACTGAATCATGAAGTAACAGAAAATCTGAACAGATCAATTACCAGTGAGGAGACTGAATTAGTAATCAAAAACCTCCCAACAAAGATAATCCCAGGATCAGATGACTTCAGAGGTGAGATCTACCAAAATTTTAAAAAGAATTAACACCAATTCTTCTCACATTTTCCCAAATATTTGAAGAGGAAGAAATACCCCCAAGCTCATTTTACATACCAGCATTACTCTGACACCAAAGCCAGATAAGAACAGTAGAAAAGAAAACTACAGGCTAATATTCCTAATGAAAGCTGGTATAAAAATGCTCAGGAAAATACAAAAAAATGAAACTCTGCAGCACATTAAAAGGATTATTCACCATGATCAAGTGGGATTCATCTCTGGGAGGCAAGGATAGTTCAACATATACAAATCAATGTGATACATCACACTAAAAAAATGAAAGACAAAAAGTCGTATTATCATCTCAACAGATGAAGAAAAATCGTAAGACAGAAGTCAACACCTTTCATAATAAAATCTTTACCATGTTAAATGAAATAAGTCAGACCGAGAAAGACAAATACTATATGATTTCACTTATATGTGGAGTCTGAAAATGTTGAACTCACAGAAACAAAATGGATAAATGGTTACCAGGAGATGGAGAGTTGGGAAATGTGGACATGTTGGTCAAAGGGCATAAACTATCAGCTATAAGATGCATTAAGTTCCAGTTATCTAATGTGAAACATGATGACAGTTAACATACTTAAAAAGTTGCTATTAAAGAACACTTTAATGTTCTCAACATAGTAAGAACAACAAAAAAATAAAATTATGTGAGATGAAGATATTAGCTAACCTTATTTTGGTGAACATTTGATACATGTTATATATATATATATATATATATATATATATATATATATATATATATATATATATCCAATCATCATGTTGTACACATTAAACTTATAGGATGCTATATGTCAGTTATATATCAATAAACCTCAAGGGATACAAAGAGCCAGTGGACAATTCTTTCTGTTCTCCATCCCGTTTTGGTGATTGTTAAACTTCCTCCATTGGTATGGGTCCCTGAATAGGTGCAAAGCATCCCTACCGACCCATGTTGGTTATGCAGTGCAAACAAGAAACATCTTCTGTTGCATTAAGCCACTGTGTTTAAGTTGTTCACCACAAGGATCAAATCACACAGCATGTTATGTTTGAATACTGCATAACACATAATAGAAGCACATAAATAGGTGTTTCCTTTATTCCAGCCACAAATGTTTAATTTTGTTCAAACACTGTCTTAATTTTCCCATGTGTAAAGTTGAAATAATAATATCTATATTACCCAATTCAAATGTGTACCATGAAGCTCAATTAGCTGATTATTTCCATCAATTCAGCATTCAGCTATTTTTATTTTCATATTTATTCCTCTCCAGTCTAACTGTTTCAGGGCTCAGTATTGTCACTGATAAAATGTTCTCTTCAACATGTTTTAGAAAAAGTATCCTTCTTGAGTTATTAAAAATTACTGATTTTTTAAAAGAAATAAATCACCAAATGTGAGCTGGCATCTTCTCAGTGGCTCCAAGGCCCCTGAAAGATGTCAGTCATCATCAGAATCAGCTTCTAGAATAAGCCTGTTGAAGACAACAGTGAGAAAAGGATGTCTAATGTCTAAGAACAGAGAGTAGATTTTTTTAAAACAAGAATAAAATGAGGTAAAAAGTGTAATATACAAGGACACCTCATCCTTAGAAGGGTCATTTACACGTCTTTTCTATTTAAAGGTAAGCTACATTCATTAAGTGATTAGCTTGTTCTTCTAAACCCTTTTTCACCCCTGGCCTTTGTTTTTCTTTATTGTTTCAGTGTATATCCTGGACTTATAAACGTTCTGCAGTGAGTGTTTCAATCACCATTTTTGGCATATACGTAGAGTTCTCATCTATATCTGAAACTGTTGCCATTGGGAGAGCTTGGCCAAGGAGAGCCCAGCACAGAAAAAGACAGGACAAGGCCAGAGACCGTGATTCCAAAGAGCCACTATGGCCTAGTCAATAGCACCATACAGCAGAATGCGACTGGTAATACGTTTTCAGGTTAATCTGTTTATCTCATGTAAGGGTTTTCACATATTACTCAATGAAACACCAGCTGTAGGATGGTATTGCCTCTCTTAAGCTTCTGTTCCTCTCTGGTTGCTCCAGCTTTTCGCACCGAAATCCCCTGTTTACAGGAACACAAAGAGCTGTTTTAAGTAGGAAGCCAACATTTGGGTGCCAGACAGCATGCTGGTGCTACATCACATTGGTTCCCTATGAAACTGCAAATCAAGACCTTTCTGTGCTAAAGGCCACTGCCTCTCCTACCCTGCTTCATTAGAGGGGATCTCTTCCATGATGCCAGCTGCTTTTCTGGCACCAGGCATGAAGATTCAGGCTGAATTATCCTCACTCAAACCATCGCTAGTGTCACTGTGCACCACCCCGACCAGTCCATGTTCAAAGGCACATCTCCTCCAGGCCTGTTTTAGATTTTTTTCCCATTTCTCCCTTGATTTTGTATCTTTGCACCATGCTTGCGGGCACTGTGTCAGATAAACGAGTTGATGGCTGTTACTCACGAATGAATTTCACAGCACTTCGTGCAGAGGCTTGCTGCCTTTTCTTCATGACATTCCTAACTATGAGAGTGATATTGTCCAAAGAATCACAATGAAAGAAGAATTCATAGTTTCTGTTCTAGGTGAAACAAAAGTCATCGTGTTGTAGGAAATCTGTCTCTTTACAAAAGCATAGCTCTGTGAGTGATTTGCAACCAGTCCTCAGTGTAAAGTACTGATGTACGAAAGTTACTTATGGTGTGTATTTTATAGCCATTTTCCAGAAATAAAAGGATTTCATAATATTCACCTCTTTTTTTATATATATTTTAGCTTTATTGATGTGTAACTGACAAACAGTAAGAATACTCACTTCTTTTTCCAAGTTAAAAATGTAATCCCTTTCACTACTCTACAATGCTAAGCTCATGGCTGAGACCAAGAATCACCATCCTTTGCCAAAGCTGAACCAAAGCAAAGGGTATCTGGGCACAGGTTCAATGACTGCAAAGCAATCTGTGTTCATCTGAGTATGAAAAAGGGAGAAAAGGACCATACTAAGTCTGGAAACCCATCCTCAGCTCACTAATTCTGTATTTTAGGAAACAGAAAATAACAAGGACCTACTGTAGAGAACAGGGAACTATATATTCAATTACTTGTAGGAACATACTATGGAAAAGAATCTGAAAAGAAAAAATATATATGTATGTGTATGTATAACTGAATCGCTTTGCTATACACCTGAAACTAATTGTAGATCAACTACACTTCAATTTAAAAAAAAAGAAACAAAATGAAAATCAAACTGATTTAAGCAAAAAGTGACTCTACTGGTTTATACACATGGATGATGCAGAGGTAGACTGGGCTTCGAGTTTGCTTTGACTCAGCAGCTCCAGGATATCATTAAGACACTTCCTTTTCCTCAGTTCTGCCTTGACTCCCTCAGTGTCAAGTTCGATCTAAGACTGTCTAAGCCTCCCCCTGCAGTTCCAAGATCCATGTCATCCAGGAAGAGAGAACCAGCAGGCTGCAGCCAGCTCTCTTAGAAAGGGGTGGAGCTCTGTATCCTCAGTCACTCAGCAACATCTACCCACGTTTCTGGGGCCCAGATTGGCCATTCCTAAACCGATTCAATTGACACGGGATTATCACAGCACACTGAGTTTAAGGCTGAGCTCTCTGAAATAATCAGTATACAGGAGGGAGCAGATTTTTCAAGATGGGTTCAATCAGGGCACAGTTGGTAAGTGGGGAGGGGTCAGGGTGACTTCCACCCCCCGCCCTACTCTTTGCTCCTATACAAGGGGGAATATGAGACACTCACGAGATCATATTCCTAGCAGTTACCAAAGGCCTTATCTTGCTCCCTAAAAGCTTTGCCCAGGGCTATTTTAGGGGCATTTGCTTGACCTAAACACTATGGAAAACCCTTCTTTATCAATGAGCTCTTTCTGAGCTGACGAAACTAAGCTTCTGTTCCACATTCAGGGTACTTAGGAAATGAAATCACAAATGGCCCTAAAATATTTTATTGCCTTTAAAGTACAAGACCTCCAGAACAAGTTTGACAAGCGCAAAATTCCATGTTTGAGGAACTCTCTTGAGCAAGTGATTTGATGAAAATTCAGACATAATATAAAAGACAGTATCATCTCTAGGATGCAAGAGTAGACTATGATCCTGGTTTTATTTTTTTTAAGTTGTTATCCATGGAATATATAAAGATAAATATATATACACATCCACACATATATGTACTCATACCCACATATATGTATGCATGTATATAGACACATGTAGATATCAGTATAAAATGTATATGTGTAAGTCCACATATGTGTGTATATAGATAGATATCTACACATACACATATACACTTTAATCACCAAGTAAATTTTATTTCTGTTTACAAAGAAACAGTAGGGAAATCTTAAGTCTCCTTTAACCATTGTGACTCAATGAATTCTTGTTTTTGCATAAGAGAATCCATCAGGGATTATAAACCAAAGTGGTCCCCATACATGTCCTGTTTGAAGCCTAGCCAGATCATCCTCTCTCCACTCTGACCAAAGGCCACAACTTCCTTTCTTACACCAGATCCAATTTACAGCTTACTGTTAATCCAGCCTCTAAAGATATCAGAGTACCCCTATCAGAGCTGTGATCAACACATGGCCACAGCCTGTCTTAACAGAGATATGAAAGTCAAGTTAATAATCAGGCAACTCCTTGGTAAGCAAGAAAAAAAAAAAAGATGGTATACGCAGGCCAAGATGAGGACATTCAAAACTACCAGAGATTTTGCTGGGTTTTTTTGAAGTTTTCTTACAACATACTGCCTTTTTCTAAAAAAAAAAAAAAAAAAAAAAAAACAGATAGAGTCAAACAAAAATTGACCCTGTGATAGCTTTAGCTATGCTAAGGCAGTCACCCAATAACTTAGTCATAAAATTTGTGTTAGGTATTTCTAGACCCTTTAGTCATAGATTATTACTTTAATTCAGTGATTTCTATAGCTGGCCGATCTCAGTTGTTTCAAGATGATTGTGTCTAATTTCATTCTCAGAGGGAAACCTTAATTCTAAGAATTCAGGTTACCTAGCAGTTACCTCCCAGGTACTAACTACAATTTTCACTATGGGTGAGAAAGTCTAGATCTAAAAATATCGGTCCAGTGTCACAACAAGATAGTAAATAGATACTGAATTCTTTTCACTGTCTTGAACATTCTCCTAGTTCTCTCTCTGTAGGGTTATGTTTTCTCTTCAGTTGAAGTACAGTAACACATTTTTAAAGCACAGAATTTCCATACATCATACTCTGTCCGACAATCTTGGCATTAAACAATCCGCGTTGAGTACACACAGAATTTGAACCTGGCAGGTTATCCCTCACTTGCTGTGCTACATAAAGGGATTTGTTAAATTGCAAAAACTCACACACCTTTACAAGTTACCTGATGGTATACAAGTTTCATGGACCATAAAGGACTGAGTGACATTTCTTTAGGGCAATTTCCTGTTTGGCATTTTCTTCCCAGCACCTGCAGCATGTAAGGGCTTGACATATATTTTGAATGAACTAACTAACCACACAAGTTGGAAAACAAGCTCAGAAAAAACATTTTCCTGCTAAGTTATTTAGAATGCAGGGAGATTTCTTGTAGAGATTCTCCCCAAGGTGAAAATATAGATACCAGCCAAACAATGAAGTAACAACTGATTCGTACAACTGAATGACTATCACTTCCAAATTCTATTTAATGACTCATACTACTCTCAAACTGCACAAGTAGAAGAACTTGTTTTCTATGATTTGTTTTATAATAAAATCAGACACTTTTCTTCAAGGAGTACACATTATTAGAAAAAGGTTTTTTGGTTTTTTTTTTTTTTTGGTGAGCTTAACTAGTAAAATAGTATTTTATTTCCTAAAGAGACTCTTCTTAAGAGACATCAGCAATGAAAGTAAAAGATATTTCTCAAAGTAGATATGGACGTTAAAGTGTTACAAGGCTTATTTGTGCCATTATTTTGATTTATTTAGTTGTGACGTACATGCCTGGAGGGTACATTTTACTTTACATAGATTTAGTAAAATTAAAATTAAAGTCAAGGCTAACATGATTACCTATTATGTGTTTATATTATTTAGAAGTTTGGATCATAGGCATGTTTCAAATCAAAGTGATTATTAATATGCAGTCAATATTTTTCTAGGTAGTGAAAGGTGAACAATGATTAGATTAGAGCACACACACACAAACAATGACAGACCATCACCAATACCACCCGTAACTTTCCTTGGTCTAAGCAATTCAGAATATAACTTTATTTTACTTATAATTCCAGCTTGAATCAAAGCATCTACTACCCCAAGCATCAACGCTCCTCAATATCTAATTTCACAGTTTTCTTAACACGTATCTCATGTTATTTATTATAGTCAGAGGCATCCCAACACCTTTGCCTATCCTTGCTACCTTTTAAATGATTTATCTGGCAAACCATCAATCACAAATCATGAAACATATTTTAACCCAAGTAAGATCAGTTAAGAAAGAAAACAAGGCTTGTGTAGCCTAATTGGAAACATTACTCACATCAATAAGTGATAAATGCTTGTTCTGGGAAAGAAGATTTTTCCCTCAGATCTGTCTGTCATGTAGAATATGGACAAGATTAAAATCTCCAATCACCTTCTAACTGGAGGCCATAAAGATATTGATAAAATAAAACAACGCAAAGTCTTGTGAAAAGTTTCGAAAACTCAACTTCAGGTGCAGAAGATTGCATTTATTACCAAGCAAATAACAGTATGTATTTTATTTATGACTTATTCTTTGGCTAAAACCAGAGCTGACAAACAACTTGGAAAAAAAATGCCCAATCAACACATACAAATGTTTTGGTGTGTAACAGAAGCCTTGATAAATTTGCTTACTTGGCTTTATCCTGAATGACGTGTGCTGGATGTTTTCAATAATCTCTTATTTGAAATGTAAACTATTCAAATAACTTGTATTAATATTATAAAATGTATAATTCAAAATTTATTGATATTTTATATAGTATTTTCTGTGTCTTATGGAGGATACCTCAAACATATCCCAGTAAACATATTCTCGAAATAGGAAAAGACCTAATGTTTCTTTCATAAAATTTTAATCTAAGAAACATAAAGGTACTCACTTATTCCATGAGGTCAATTGACCTTACCACAACCACATTACCCAAGTGATGTTCATTTCACATTCCAGGTAATTTATTATAACTGCAGCACTGTCACAGGGATGGTTCACACAAATAATTTAACTTAGGTAAACACCATTTTCCAGTAATGATAGGACAAAACAAACTTTAGCAGCATTTATGAACAGTAACATCTCATTCTCAGTACACATTTGCCGACAGATCTCCGTTGTTTGCAAATGAATTAACAATGGCTGGAAAAATCATTAGAGCCATCTGCTTTGATGGTAAGGAAGAACTGCTCTGATCACTTTACTGTAGGAGCAGAGACCAGGTACAAGTGTAGCATATTTTTAGCATCATTTACTTTAAATTTCACATGCTGTCTAAAAAGTCACCTGTGTTATCCATTCTCGTTGAGGGTCCTTGTAAATCCATTTACTCAGAAACCACTTAGCATAGGTAACTGTGCAGTTTTTCAGAGATGTGGAACATGGGAAATGTCTGGTTTTTTTCCCTCTAGTAAAACTGATCATTATGGTTACCAAGATGCTTGATTTTCCAGTATGTTTTAATCCCTCAAGTAAGAACTGACAAAAGAAGTTAAAATCAGCTTAACAAATTCGTTCCTTTGATTGTTTTGAGTCAGTGGATTCAAAACATACATTTGTTCAATATATTTTCTTGTTCAAACAATTTATGTGAATGTTATTTTTCAATACGTCCAACATTTGAATAGCATTTTTTTTCACTTGCTTAAAAAGTATCTATCTTTATTTTCCTATGGATAGTTGATTCAGGGACATGTTTGTAATATAACTTTTAATACTGGATTATATTTGGCAAGTATAAAAGAGGAGGAAGAGGGGAAAGAAAGCTCACTGATGGTTATTTCAAGGAAAATTTTCCAATAGTCACAGAGCTTAAATAATATTTGATACATAATATTAAATATGTTTTTACCATAAAATAGCTTTTTTCTTGTCTTAGGATGGTAATGGTACTGAGATGTCTGTAAAGGAGGACCTGTCTGTTTTTAAGTGCACTTGAATTCAGGTGATATTCAAGAACTAAGTATATGTTGAACAAATGGATGAATAGATGGGTTGATGGACGGATAGTTGGAAATAGACATTTAACTCTATCTAAAGCTAAATTAAAAGTTAAGAGGGAAAAAATCTGCCTATGTACTAAAAAGCAATTCTCTTTAATCTTAGAGCATCTTTTCTTATCTGGGTTTGCAGCTAAGAAGGGGACAAATATGCAGTTTTAATCCATCAGATCAGAATCAAAGTTCTGAATTTGCGGGTGAGAAATATGCCAGCTACATCTTCATTATAACTGCATTCAGAATAGTCTTTACCAATAGGATATAAAAAGGGGTGACGGGGTAAGCAAGTAGATTTCACAAAAGTTTCTCATAATTCTACATGTACGTAAGTAGCCAAATAGCAGATACACTCGATTGAGACTGTGAATAAAATGCATAAAACTTACATCTGTGTATCCAAAATGGAATTTCACCATCTGATAACTGATTTTTCTTTTTTACATTATTGAAGAAAATAGCATTACACTCTAGTGGAGGTTTAAGTCACTGAAGCCAAAAGCTGGCCGCAGGCTGGTACTAAATACTGGCCTCTTCCTCTGGCTGGGCAAGCAATCTGACAGAGAATAAGACAGAGGGCCTGTCTTCTTATCACTTAATCTTGAAAGTAACACCCCATCACTTCCATGATATTCACTAAGAGCAAGCCACCAGGTTCCTGTCCCCACTCAAAGGAAGGGAATTACATATGAGGGAGTGAGTATCAGGAAATGGGGATCACTGGGGACCATCTTAGAGGTTGCCCACTATAGCTCCTTAAACCATGGTCAGCTCCTTCTCCCTGGTTTATTCCACGGTATTGCTCCTCTCGGAATTTCAATAATTTAGTTTAAATTCAAACCTATACCAATTAACTTATCCATAGATAAGCCACACTTCCTTCTTCCCCTGGATCTTAGAAAAAAGATCTCTTCCCCTACTTACCTACTTTTGAAAATATTAACTATGATAATGAATAGCCAACACCTGCTAGAGCACCTATAGTATAGAGTAGACCTCACTGGGCCATCTTTTTTATCAACATTGCTGCTCAATGTTAATTCCTAAACTCTACTCTGGATCCCATTTCTACAATTCTCACATCATCAAACACTCATCTGCCTACTTCAACACCAGTGATAGACAATTTCAAGTCAATACCATTTTTTAAAAAATGACTTATTTATCTATTTATGTACCTGTTTAAAGTTTTAAATATTCCTTCCCATATTTTTTTTCATCTTTAGCAGCACCTATCCTACCTATCTTCAAAGTCAAATTTCTTAGAGGATAATGGGAATTATCCTTCTGACCTCACTGCTCAGACACCAGAAATGTCATCCACCATTACTTTTATACAGTAAGCACAATTGTCAACACTGAAAATAAGCAAATAATGGCTGATTACCATTATTATAAGATCTTGACTTTGCAAACTTCATGAAAGCATCTCGGAAACCACCCTGATCACTCTCAGGGCCCACAGACAATGCTTTGAGAATAGCTCATCTAGGCATTCTGCCTCCAGAGCTCAGGCCCCTAATTTTGCCTTCACAGTCCTCCCTCGTTTGGAGAGTTATTATCATGGAGTTGCCAGGTACATGGTCTCTGAGGTTAGAATGCTGAGATTTGAAACTGGCTGTGCTATGAGCTGTGTTAAGTCTAAACTACAAGTGTTACCTGTGATTATTATTCTAGACAAAAAAAAAATTACCGCTGAGGACCTCGACAAATTAGGACTTAAATCCAGGTTTATCTGCTGCTGTTGCCTCCATTTAAAATCTTTCATTCTCTGTGTGGCCATCAGGGCTTCCCATAATTGAGTTCTTGTCTCTTGTCTCCCTCTCTGCCTTCCTCCAGTCTCTCTCCACTCCCAGACACACTCCGGAGCCCTCGCTCTAAACTGCTCGTCGTCTTGACACCCACAAGCCTATCAGAAGATGTATTTCACATCTATATGACCTATGAATACTCTCGTGGTGGTCTTCCTATCTCTAACACTAATTCCAGCACTGAGGCCCTACACACTTCTACAAGAACATCGTCTTTTACTCCACTTACATGTTTGCCTAACTGGCTTCCCCTTCTTGTGGGCAGGCATCTTTGTACAGTGGAATGGGTGGAATAACAACTGTTTTTTTTATAACTTTCAAAGACTTCAAAACACAATGTAGGTTTAATTTAGAAGATATAAAAGAAAGGGATTTATTGCAAAGCACTCTCATAAATACGTTGGCTTTCAAAGGAAATTATGAGAAATTTTCTTGCAAAGGGCTGAAAATTTCCTCTTATCCAGAGATCAGTAAGTAAGCAATCTTAAATGAAATCTGGCTTAATTACCATATCTAAAGCTGGCAAAGAGTGAACTAAATTCCCATGTATAAAGGAAAAATGTGCTGATGTAGAAGGAGTGAGGAGGTGGAGCGAGGCCTTAGCTGAAGGACTACACCAGCCAAGAGCCCACCATGGATATCAAGAAACTGGTAAGGCGCACGTCTATACCACAGCGTGAACGGTGGTTTCTGTGGTTGGTGGAATATGCACCCATGATTTTCTCCTCATAGTTTTCTTTTTTCCCCAAATTTTCTGGAAAGATGACACATTTATAATTTGAAAAGAAAAATGTTATTTTGAAAAATGCCTGAGGAAAACAATACAGAGTTGCCCAATCACAGTAGATAAAGATGAACTTTAGTAAACAGAAAATAAAGGTCCAGAAGGGTTCCTGGTTTAATTACAGGAATGCAAAAACTATTTTGTGGAAAACCAAACGCAGGAAGGCACATTCAATGACATTTAACGTTGATTCTTACCAATCTTACACACACAAACACATTTTCAAGCACCTCTAAAATTCCTCAGGATGTTCAATACAGACTTTGTGTGTCACCATCAAACCTAGTCCCTATTAACATTTACCATAGAGAGTTCTAAATGACCTATGAAGTTGTGGGTAGAAAAAATTAAAACGTATATTTATACCTGAACTTTCTCATTAGTAACGAGAAAGGGTTAATGTTGCATCTATTGTATAGGGTTGCTGCAAAGGGCACAGGAGCACTTAAAATTCACAAAAAGCACTTAAAATAGTTTGGAAGAAAGCTCTTCGATCAATAAATGGTAGCACTTAGTGTTATAACTACTATTGTTGCTGTCATTGATTTTAAAATTTAGACATAAGTTGAGCTTTGCCTATATTTACAGAAGAAAACAGCACTGTAAACCACAGAAATACACACATCTTGGATGTTCATATTCAAAAATGTTTACTGATGGGTTTCACAGTCAAAATTTTAGAGATCACTGACATACAGGGAAAAAAAAAAAAACAACAAAAAAAACAAACTAAATCTCACCTCAACCTAAAGTTTGCCTAAATCTAGCCAAGGTGACATGTTCTTTCTATAGTTATGTAAAAGCAATTTCTCCTGCCTGGAGTTCTCTTCCATCTCCTCTTATCAGCATAGTGAACTCTTCAATCCTCAATTTAACCACCTGCGAAACTTCCCATTCCTCCTCTCCCTTACTCCCCACTTCTCTCTTCTCCTTGCAATCTCTCTGTTTTATGGCACTTACCTTGAACTGCAGTTGATTATGAATTTGTCTTCCCTACTTGATTATAAACTCCTGAAGGAGTTTTATTTTATTCATTTAGTGAACTTCGTCTCTCTGGTGACTAACACAAAGCTGGCAGTCAACAATTATTTGTGGAATAAATATTCAATTTCTGGTGTAGGGATGGATCAATTTCTCCCCCTCTAGAGTGGTACTCGAGAAACAGAAAGAACGTGGAAAATCTAAAAAGTAAATATTTGTATATATATTATATTTAATGTGTATTTATATTACTTTTTATGTATTACATATAGAATATATTTACATAGGTGTGTATATATATATATATATATATACACACACACCTACTCTTTAGATTTTTTTGCTTTTTGTCTTGTGATATATATGTATCTCATAAATCTTTTTCTTGGGTTGTTAAAATCTGAGATACATTGTGCAATTTTCATCTCCTTGGAGGTGAAGACCTTAGTTTTCCTTCACTTCTGTCTGACTTTGATGTTTGACTAAAACGCTGAAACTGCTAATCTGGAGAAGGTTCTGAGGAAGGCCACATGGGGTGGAGGAAAGGATTCACTTTAAAGTCAGAAAACCTCAGTTTGTATGGCTCCACTACTTGGGAACAAGATAACTTTGGGCAAGACATGTAAGCTGTTCTGTCTGGCCATGATTTTATCACTAAGTTAAAATGATAAAGTTTGCTTTTTTTTTTTTTTTAAGACTATAAAATCCTAGACACACTATCTGGCATATATGAGTTTCCTTATACACGGCAGACATCCCTACTGACACTCAAGAAATACAAACACTCTCTCCTTTCAAGATGGGCCTTGCATTTTAAAATTATTTTTTAATGTTAGGTGATTGCCTCACTTCTTTACTGTAGGAAGCTCCTTGCTGACAGGCTCAGTGTCGTCCTCCTCTTGATCCTCTCTTCAGCGCTAAGCCTGGGACAGAGAGCTTGCTGAATCAATATTGGTTCCTTGAATTGAACTGAGCGGGGCGGCAAGACTTCCCTCCAGTTTGGGTTATTTTCAGCGTGTGCTCATGTAAGTCGGAGTCTGGATGATCCAAGTACACAGTACAAGTGCCCTTGCTCAGTCTGCCAGGCTGTGATCACCAGCCAATTTTCAGTTGCAAGCCCACATTTTTTTTATTCTGGGAAGTTACAAAAATAACAATTCTGCCATCACTTTCTAATTCACAAAGTGACTTTAGTCTCCTGCTTTCTAATTCCTTTCATTTCTCCTTTATAGGCCTGCCAAAAGCCTTGGCCTTTGCTGGCCTTGCGTATTTAATCGGAATAACCAATGCTGATGATTTTTACAGGGAATTAAGTTTGATTTGTTTTGAAACATTTATTTATTCCATATGGCATTTAAAGTGACTGAATTATTTTTGGTTTTCAAATGAGGTTGCATGAACTAGATTCGAATTTTCCTAAAAAAAAAAAAAATTAAAAACACAACCAAAAGCCCAATAGTTCAGTCTAAAAAAAAAAAAAAATCCTCTGTAAAAGGAATTAACGTATAACTGAGGGATCAGATCTGGAGATCTGGCAAACTCACAAAGATAATTTGGATAAAGCTAAGTCTCCAACATAAAACTCCTCAATCTCAGGCCAAGACAGTGCAGCGGGCCCTGAGTTTCCTCCCTGTGAGTACCATGTCAGTGCCATGTGACAGTGATCTGGTTGGGCTGACGTTGGCAGTGACACCCTGTCTTAGCTCCAGGGATGAGGGGAGAGGACTGAGTGGCCTCGTTCAGTCTGTGAGGTGGCTCCACTCTTGCACAAGTTCAGGAGAGTCGGGGGTCCAGGCCTAAGTCACAGCATCGTGCACAGTGATTGGTGGTTGGGTCAAAGGAGGGGATGTGACCTAATTTTGTCTGATTAGTAAAGCCTACTACTTTGTTTCAATAGTTGATTAAAGATAAAATATTATGCCAGATCCTATATTACAGACATACATCCCGACACTTCCACAGCCATTTTCCCACCATGGCCAAACAAGGAAACAAACAAGAAACAACCTCAGAAAATGAAAGAACTATAGAGTCATCAAAAAAGAAATATTGATCATCAAATGTTGCCTAAAGTCCACTAACCTAGATGTGAACCAAAATATTCAAAACATTGTCTTTGTTGTTTAAGCCAACATGAGTTTTTTTTTTCTTTTGGTTTTATATTTTTTACATCAAGAACAACAACAAAATCTTAATACATAAGCAGAGATGCAGAAAAGCAAACGTATAATAGTAAATCTTGTGCTAGGGTTCTTCTGCCAGGACCAGTGGAACACAGGTATATATTATTTCACACACTCCGATACGGAAGTAAGGCCACCCTTCAGCCCTTAACCATGCTCAGGAGGAAAGACTGTTTCTAATGCATGTTACAAAGTTGATGCTAATGTGCATTTTAAACCATCTAAGTGCATCACTGTTGCTTCCCTTCTCTGGTGGTTAGAGGTGTGAGTCATGCTTCCTGTTAAGCCCAGAGACAGTGCCTCTGTTTGAGGTTTTATTATTTGGTAACAAAATGGAAAGTACAGGGCTCTGTGTCAGTGAGCTGGAAGCAATCAACATTTACTAGGCTTACACACACGAGAAATGCAAATATGTTTCATTTGCAGGGATATGGGTTGGTGGCTTGACTCAAACAGTTCATACCCCCAGGAAAAAGGAAGTTAAACCACAGGCTTAATCCTTGACTAAATCTTGAGGCATTTAGAACCACAAATTAGAAAATTAAAACCAAAATGCGTTCTGCCATTCCTAAACCAAAGAGCTAAGCTCTTACTTTAAAGGCGGGTAAATCCCACCACCTTGGCCCATTTCACTTGACTCTTACCCACTGGTTTACTTTCATGGCCTATTGCCAGCTCTCTAAGATGGGGCTTTGGAATCATGACTCTCAGCTATAGAATCAGAGACTGGGCAACAATTAGACTTGAGAGGCAGAAGCTTCCAGTGATAATTAATCATTGAATTTCTAGGGAATCTTTGGGCGATCTTTGGGCTGCCTGGAAAAGAATATTTACCTGAAAATTCACAACCTTCACAGTTGGTATAAAAAGCATTAATTATAAAGGTAAGTAACTTTATTCCAATTGAGATGATGAGGCAGAAAAAAGAGGAAATGTGCCATCTATGTCATTCAAGATACATGGTTCTCAGCAAACAGTAGTTCACAATGAGAATACATTTACTTTAAGTAGGCAAGAAAAATAACAGTGCCTTGAATTCATCGTATAAATGCCTAATTTTATTCCACACAGATTTTACCAGGACAGTCAGGAATTTTTATGAAAACTGCAATAATTTTTGAGCTTTGTTAAGCTGAAATTCTTAACCTGAGGAAAAACTATCCAGAGAGCAAAGGTTGTTTATGATTCATTTAGAAAATGAACCATTTGCGAGAGCACAGAAATAAACACAAGCACATGGCAGTCAACTTGTAATTGATAAGGGAGCCAAGAAAACTCAATGAAGAAAAGATCGTCTCTTCAACAAATGGTGCTAGGAAAACTGCATACTCATTCGTCAAAGAATGAAACTAGACCCCATCTTACACCACTCACAAAACTAACTTGAAATGATTTAAAGACTTAAATGAGACCTGAAACCAGAGAAGTTTTAGAAGAAAAAATAGGAAAAGAGCTCTCTGACATGGGTCTTGGCAATGATTTTTTTGGATATGACATCTAAAGCACAAGCAACAAAATAAAAAATAAACAAGTGGGACGACGTCAAACTGAAAAGTTCTGTGCAGCAAAAGAAACGATTCACAAATTGAAAACACAGTCTATGGAATGGAAAAAATATTCACAAACTGTATATCTGATAAGGGGTTAATGTGCAAAACACAAAAAGAACTCATACAACTCAATAGCAAAAAAGCAAATAATCTGATAACAAAAATAGGTAAAGAACCTGAATAGATATTTTTCCAAGGTGGCCAACTGGTGATGAAAAGGTACTAAATCTCTCTGATTGTAGGGAAATGCAAATCAAAGCCACAATGAGGTATCACCTTATATTGTTAGAATGGGTACCATCAAAAAGGCGGGAAATAACACATGCTGGCAAGGATGTGGAGAAAAGGGAATGCTTGTGCACTGGTGGTGGGGTTATAAATTGGTAGAGTTACTATGGAAAACAGTGTGAAATGTCCTCAAAATATTAAACACAGAACTAAGATATAATCTGAACAATCCCACTTCTGGATATATATCCAAAGGAATTAAAATCAATATATGGAAGAGACATGTGCACCCCTATGATCATAGCACCATTATTTACAATAGCCAACACATGGAAACAACCTAGCTATCCATTGACAGATGAATGGATAAAGAAGATGTGGTATGTACATACAATGGAATACTACTCAGCTATAAAAAAAACCCCTGCCATTTGCAGCAACATGGAAGGAATTTGAGGGCACTATGGTAATGAAATAAGTCAGACAGAAAAAGATAAATATCGCATCTGAAAAAGAAAAAGAAAACGAAAACTTTATAATAAAAGAGATAAGATTTATGGTTACCAGGATGGCAGGGGAGGAAAATTGAATGAAGGGGGTCAAAATGTGCAAACTTCTAGTTATAAGATAAATAAGCAACAAGGGTGTAATGCACAACATGATGACCATAGTTAACACTTATGTGTAGTAAACTTGAAAATTGTTAAGCAAGTAAATCCTAAAGAATTCTCATAATTTTCAATAAAGCATATTTTTCTTTTTTATATCTATATGATATGGTGGATGTTAAACTTAACTGTGGAAATTATTTCATAATATAGGTAAGTCAAATCATTATGCTGTACACCTTAAATTTATACAGTGCTGTGTGTCAATTATATCTCAACAAAACTGGGGAGGGGGGATGAATGATTTGGAAAAATGGGGTAGAAAAGTAGATAATTTTAAGAAGCTACAACGTATGAGCCGCTTGACAAATTCTGGTATACTAATTCTCACAATTAAAAAAAATCAAAGTTTCTCCTAATCAGAATTCCAGAGGTGCATCATGTTAATCTGTGTTTCTACAATGACCCTGAGGCATTCTAGTGAATGTACGGATGAGTTGAAAGTAATCTGTATCCACTGCTTTCATTAATTCATTCACTTACTATTTAATGAATGCTATTATAATTGCAATGTATACAGATCTCTGGGACTACAGAGGTGAACAAAATAAAACAGAAATTTCTGTCTTCAGGAGGCTTAGCACCTAGTATAAGAAGAAAGGCATGGAGCTATGTGCCTTTCTGTTAGTATCTGGGATGCAAACTGTATCCCAGTTGTCAAGTTTGGAATTTGATTCAATTCCACTTAAAACTAGTCAGTTGGCCTCTTTTTGCTTCATAGATGCTGGCAGAAGACAAGAGATTCCTGGTTTAGAGAACAAGGACTGATTAACGATGCAAGACACAGCAAGTGGCATGAGCATCACTGTGTTTGGGTCAGGTCCTCTCGCCCCCACCCAAGTCCAGGGGCTGGCGCAGAGGGCCCAGATCGATGCCTGCACACTCAGTACATTGTGTTGCAGCAAAGGAACCTGTGCTGGGGATCTACCACTTTCCTAGCAAGCAGTAGGCAAGCCTGCTGCTGGTCACAGAGGGGGACTTCACCTCATTTGTTACAGCTGCTGTCTGTGAACACAACCTCAAGAAATAGCAGGCAGGGTCTTGCATTCTTGGTATAACAGCAAGCTGTGCAGGAGTGCAAGGACCCTGTCACAACACCAGGCAGGACCCAGAGAGCAACGGTGGCAATACTGCCTGTTGGTTGAAGCAGGCATTCTCATCTCTCTGCCTTCAACAAAAGCTGCTTTGTGCATTCTAGGTGTGAAGGGTTTCAACGCAGGAAATCACTGGGAGGATTGGGGAGCTAAGGTCGGGGAGACCACTGTCTTCCATCTCAACCTAAAGCACCAAACTGGACAGTTCTCAGCAGCTCTGCGGGAAGGCAATGCAGCTCTCAAGGATCTCTGGAACGCCTCCACTCAGCGTCTCGTCTCCTAAAGACTGAAATGTGTCCCCCGTGCCAATTCATAGACTGAAGCTCTAACAAATCCAATGTGATGGGTTTGTTATTTGGAGGTGGGGCCTTTGGGAGGTAATTAGGTCCAGCTGAGGCCATGAGGGTGGGGCCCTCATGATAGGATTAGTGCCCTTATAAGAAGAAGAAGAAGAGGCCAGAACTTGCTTCCTAGCATGCTCTCCGCCTCAATACCCCCAGTCCCCACTCCCACCCCACCCTCCACCACAATGTGAGGACACAGCAGAAAGGCTGCTGTCTGCAAGGTAGAAGAAACCTTTCACCTGAATCTGACCAGGCTGGCACTCTGCTCTTAGACTTCCCAGCCTCTAAAACTGTGAGGAGTAAATTTCTGTTGTTTAAAACGTGCCCTGTATGACATTTTGTTCCGGCACCCCTAGCCGTCTAAGACATCAGCTTAGAGCTGCAAGGCAAACTGTGTCTGTCCACAGGTCTGGCTGCTCCTGCCGAAGAAGAATAGCTACTTCTAGTCACATTCCAAATCTCATGCATGGGTTTCACGTTGGGAAACTCTAATCCAGAGACATGCAATAAGGAAATTCTAGGAAACATAGTTCCAGGCTTTTCTCAGTGATAAAGGGAATAGTTATGATGCTGAGAGTTTATTAGAGATAATCCAACCAAACTGGATCATTAAGCTAACAAGCCAATTATCTAAGTGCCACACGGAATGTTATGAACTAAGTGATACAAGTTTGATAGTGACATAGGAGCTAACTGTATGCCTGATCACCCCAGAGCTGGGGTAAAATAGAACCTCCTAGAGCAGTAGACAAACACAAACTTTGACACCACTTCACTAGGTTCTTCTCAGAAGAAACACAGCTTCTTGGGAAAAGCTGGAGACTTTGCTGGAACTACAAAGATGGGACAAGTATCAAGGGGACAGGAGAGAGGACAGACGTTTGCAGGAAGTTTGGGTTCTTTCATTAGCAGCTGACAGCAAGCATCAAAACATTCATTCAAAAATAAAATGGTCAAGTTATATTCAATGATACATTTAATGAATTAAGCCTTTTTCAAAGAATAACGTGAAATGAAGTAAGGATTTTCTGGTGGATGATGAGGAATGACATGGGAACAAGGGTTGGGATGAATTCACAGAGGCCACTGAAGGCTAAGAAAGATGAACTTCAATCCAGAGGCATGTAGGGAACGAGTGAAGATTTCCAAATAGAGGGATGACACGAACAAGGCAGTGCATCAGACTGAAGAGGAAACAAACCCAAGGCAGGAAAGATAAAAATTGGGCCACTGTACTGTTTAACGTCCATGATCATCAACATGTGGCTACAGTGATAGCA
Organism: Camelus ferus; assembly: GCF_009834535.1. NCBI lineage: Eukaryota > Metazoa > Chordata > Mammalia > Artiodactyla > Camelidae > Camelus > Camelus ferus. The sequence goes on along the minus strand of NC_045702.1, from coordinate 53,555,801 downwards.
CTGAAAGGGGCAAAAGGAATTCTTGGTCGACATTGTGAAGAATCAGAATAACCTAGTAGCTTGGAAAGAATTTTTTAAAAAGACCTTAGAATGCCCTTCAACTAATCTTTAAGACTTGCATTCACTGAAAGCAGTCTAGTGCCTTTTAGAGCCACCTCACTGATCTTCGATTTTCAATCCTCTTAACCATGATCTTGGCTTCATTTTTTGGAGGATTCACCTTTCAACATAAGGTGGAAGAGGAAAAGGCATTTAGTGTTACTGTCCTCTCAAAGTATTCTCTGGCTGAGTCCTCACCCAATCCTTGATTCTCTCTAGATCTGAATATGATTTTTAAGTTCTTTTGCATCTCCCCTAATATTTTTTTCTCAAATTACATTTGTTCATCCATTCACTCTTTGGAGAGTGGCTGCTCTATGCCAGACACTGCACTGTAGGTAGGGACACAAATACCAGTAAGGTGTGGCCACGCACACAAGGGGCTCACATTGTGCAGGTAAGTACACAAACATGCCAGATAACAGTATTTTTAAAGTGTACTGTTAGCACCAAGGAGAGATTCATGACATGGACTAAGGGATAGGCAGTTTGCAGAGGCTCAACAGACAAAGTTTTTCTTAAACTGTCCCTTAAAGGAAGAGTAGGATTGGTCAGGTAGACAAGATCCGAGGAAGGGAATACCAAGCAGGTGCAAGGCAAGGAGGAAAAAAGGACCATGGCTTTGGATGTAAAGCATTTGCACACCTAATAATTCACGTGCTTCTTGTATACACAACTCTACCTTTCATAGGTAGATTGACCATTTTCAAATTAACTAGGGTTAAGAAAAATAACTACATGCTTTTGAATGGCTTAACTGCTTTATGAATTGTTGGAGACATCTCCCTGTTAGGATGTGCCTATTATCTGGAACCACATGGAAATGCATAGTAACTGGTGTGAGTCAGCTGCGGAACAGGGACTCCCTGGTGCTGCGTTCCAATACCGGGGAGAGTGAGTTCAGCCGGGGTAACGCAGGGCACAATGATAGGCTATTTTGATAGAGAGCAATTTCAGCTATTTTTTTTATGGGGCAATTTATGGCTGTAGGTCTGAAGTGCTGCTCTAGTTTATTTTCTTCTTTGGATGCCATTTACAGAACGCCACATTTGGATGTCATCTTATCTTTGAGAAGTTTACATTAAATCCAACCTGTATTTATTTAGTTTTGGGCTTTAGTTATACGTAACTACCTGCACCCAGATCACCACCACCAAACCACCAAGTTTAAACCACCTTGTTCATCGTGAGATATCTGTTTATTTTGGTTTGACATTCCTGCTTTCATTCTTCATGAATGTTCTGTTAAAATCAGATGTCATCAGAGATCTCACTTTATAATCTTTTTTTTTTTCATCTCTTCTTCCTCTTTTCTTCCTCCTTAGAAAGTTGTTTTATTTAGAGTCTTTTGTCCCGCTTGGGTTTTATTATGTTTTCTTGGATTTATTGTTCTCTATTCATGGCATCGTGGCATCTTTCTCCTTAAGGTTTCTCCATCTCTAATATGATAATAATTTTTTAGGGCTGCCATAACAGAGTACCACAAATTGGGTGGCTTAAAACAACAGACATTTACCATCTCACAGTTCTGAAGGCCAGAAGTCCAAGATCAAGTGGTTGGCAGGGTCAGGTTTCCTGTTTTCTCTGCAACCTACAGGGTTCCTTGCCTCTTCCAAGCTTCTGTTGGTTTGCTAGTAATCTTTGGTATCCCTTGGCTTGCAGCTGCATGAGTCCAGTCTCTGCCTACTTTGTCACATGGGGTTCTCCCCATGTGTCTGTCTCTTTCCAGAGCTGTCTTCTTAAAAGGACACCAGGCACCCCCATTAGGGGCCCACCCAACTCCAGTACCACCTCAACTTAAATTACATCTGCAACAACGCTAAATCCAAATAAAGCCACACTCTGTAGTTAGGACTTCAACCTATCTGTTTTAATGAGACACAATTCAAACCCAGAACAATTACTGATGCTGAAAAATAGTACAGGACGATGCTCGAGAGTATGGGGTTTGAAATTAAAAGGCTCTGATTTCACAACTTTGTGCTACCACTAAGTGTGACGTGAACCAACTGATATAATCCTTCTAAAAAGACTTAGCTCTCATGTATAAAGTAGGAATAATGACAACATCTTGGAAGTTTTCAAGGATTAAATAAAATAATACATTAAGGTGATTAGCTCAGGACCTGGCTTACAGTAAATGCATCTAGTAAATGGCATATAGTAAATATTAACCACTGATATTATCTTAAAGTACATCAAATATTTCTGAATATATTCAGCTAGTCCTACTTTGAATATTATAAAGCTTAGACGAATTAGGAAGGGCAAAGGAGTGACCAGATTTAGCCTAGACTGTGTCACCTGTTGGAGTTCAGATATCCTGGTCATGTTTGTAAAAATGCTGATGAGGAACTGGAAAGACTATTTGCATCGGGAACTGGGAAGCCTCCAGGGTGAGAACACCTTCCAAGGGAAAAGAGAGCCATCAAGGACCAACTTGATCCCATACAACACGTTTGAGAAAAGTGACCCCCCTGTCAGGCTGTCACTGGCGCAGCACCATGGATTTCCAGCTGGAAATCCTAGTGGAAAGGAAGTACTCAGGGATATAACCAAAAGGACAGTTTCACTGAAAACCTTAAAACTGTGGAGCACAACACGCATCACTTCGGTACGTCACTACCGAATGCTGAAACAGAATGGTGGTGTTCTATTCTAACCTGCTACAAAATACCTGTGACACTTTGGAACTTCGAGGACTCTTGTAAGGCCTGGCAGTCACAAGTGCATCTAGTAAAGGGTCAGCATGAGTGACACCAACTGCAGTCGTCCCCGGAAGACAGCAGGAGAGAAGCAATATGATAGCACAGATGGATGTGAAAATCAGGGCCAGTGCTGCTTGCAGCTGATCCTAGCAACCACCTTAGAAGAGAAGGGTTGTTATTATGCCCATTTTATACCTGAAGGAGACTGAAAATTGAACAGTGGCAGTGTCTAGTCCAAGACCAGAGTTAGCAGCAGCAGGAAAAGTATTTTAACCCAAGCCATCACATTTCCAGAGGCAAGAACTCTCTAAAATGCATGTTAAAGACCCTTCAGGGCAGAGGTCAGAGATCTTTCTGTACAAGGTGAGATAGTAAATATTTTCAGCTTTGGGGGCCTGAAGGTCTCTGTTAGCAACTACTTAACTTTGCCACTGAAGTGCAGAAGCAGCTCTAGACGGTCAGTATACAAGAGGCAGGGCTGTATTCTAATAAAAGCTTATTTCCAAAAACAGAAGACAGCTAGGTTGGCCCAAAAGGCCACAGTGTGCTGACCCCTGCCTCCTTTTAACCGCTGTGGCAAAGGATTTGTTCAGTCACAAAAACATGCCTATAACAACAGCATGTAAGCCCACATCACCGCTTTCCCTTCCTTTACCCTTAACCCCTGTAAAACTGTTGGATGCTAGTAATTAGCCCTGATTAGTTTCACTTAGTGAGAACAGTCCCCTTGGTAACGGAGCTAGAAACAGCCCCTCGATGTGAAGTGTACAGACGTCACTCATCTTTGCACCTCTTTCGCTGCACCTGTTCATCGCCTGGATGCTGCTGGCTTACGCTGACCCTCCTCTTTGTCTCCACCTGCACTCGCCCATTTCCTCTTTCCATTTCTAAGTGGACTTCTGTTTACGCTTCTGAGATTTCACTTGGTTTCTGAACTTTTCATTTTCCCCTTCAAGTCTCTGACTTTTCCCCCATTTGCTATGCCTCTTTCCCTCATACAGCTGTGACTGCAACACATTTATTTACACTCAGAGCATTTGTGTCCCTGTGGACATCACACAAATTCTATGAGCACTTCAATTAATTAGAGAATTAGCATCAGATGGGTAAATTCTTAAAGTGTTCTAGGTTAGTCAGAAGTTTGTGTTACTTCAGCCTTTTTAAAAACACTGAGAAAATGATGCAAGATGAAACAAAAACCATCTAAAGTCAAAGTAAACTCACCACATTCCTTAAAGAGACTGTTGATTGCAGCTGAAAGGAACATAACTACCAGTACCTCCACCACTGTCTTTAAAAAAAAAAAAGCAAAAACAAAAAAACAGAAATCAAGAAATTTGGAGAAATTTACCGACCTGGTTATAGAGTTTACTGCAGAGCTGACTCTTAAATTCAGGTCTGCTGATTGATTGTCTATTGTTGTTTCTACCCACAAAAGGCCTGAACAGGTGGAAAGAGAAACTTCTAAAATGTTTTTCCTCCTATTGATCTAGCTTCTTGCATCATTATCCCTGGTCCTAATTCCTCAGGCAGGACGAGTGGGGCTTCTCCCCTCATCCACAAATGCAAGGGGCAGAGTTGGTTACATCTTTAAAGAAAGTTCAGTTTTCAAGAACCTTCTGAGCAAGCAGCAGTATCTTCTTTCTGACTGACTTCCACCTGCAAAAAATTTCAGAGCCAGCTGAATCAGTATTTGCTGGTCTTTAATTTATGATGTGAGGTTAATTTGCCTAAAGCACAATTATGAAAGTGCCACATGGCTGCTCACTCCAGAAATATTCAGAGGCATCTTACTATTTCCTCCAACTACAAGTATGTCATCTTCAAATTTTACTCCCCATCCCCTTTGTCTGCTGCCAGAACAAACAAAATCTCTCTCTCCGACATTATTCTGGTTATAATCCTTGTGTTAGTTGACCTGGGCCACCATAGCAAAATGCCACAGACGGAGGGGCTCCAGCCACAGAGAAGGACTGTCTCACTGTCCTGCAAACCAAATATCCGAGATGAAGCTTAGCAAATTTCCAGACATCTCTAGAAAGGGTGATTTCCTTCTGAGGGCTGTGAGGGAGGATCTGTTCCAGCCTCTTTCCTTAGCTCCTAGAGGTTTGCCTGCCATCTTATCATTCTTTGGCAGCAGAAATCCAGTCATCACATGGCCTTCTCCCTGTGTGTGTCCAAATTCCCCTTTTTATAAGGACATGAATCACATTAGATTAGGACCCACCCTAATGACCTCATCTTAACTTGGCTACATCTGCAAAAGCCCTATTTCCAGATCACGTCACATCGTGAAGTACTGAGAGCTAGGACTTCAAGATATGACTTGGTGGGGGGACACAATTAAACCTATAACAAACCCATCTGTGTTTCCAGGCCTCCTACAAAAACAGAATCTTTCATTCAACAGCTTCCTACCTCCAGGCCGAGGGAGTGTTTCCCCCTGTGAGCCCCTTGGTAACAATCCCCTCTCCCCACTTGAAGTCAGGGATCGTATTTTTCTTAGCCTGGTATTTCCTCCCCAAAGTCTATCATGCTGCACAACATGGCGCAGACCTCCCCAAAATGTTTGCTGGATCGAAAAGTAGGGTTCTACCCCTTAAGGGGGCCCGGGATTTTTCATGCGGTGGGGATTCAGGCAAGGGCCCTCCACCGTCTAGTACACAGCCACGCCACAGTGCTGAGAAACTGCATGATGTTGTGGTTAGGAGGGTGGACTAGGTTCAGATACTGATTTTGTCACTTACATACATAGGTAACCTGAGGATGTTACCTAATCTCTTGCAAATGTCTGTCCAAGTGCCTCATTTAGAAAGCATGGCCTGGAATCCATACTTGGCAGGATGTGACTGAAAGTTAAGACAATCCACACAACATTCTAAACCAGAGTAGCTAATAATACTGCTGTGTAGGACAGCCACATGCTTAAACGGCTGGCACAATTTTGAAAGACTTACAAGTTTTCAAAGAAGTTAGCAGGACTATAGATCACAGAGAGGCCTCCATACACACACAGAAAAATCTTTTGAGCCAGATATCTCGAGAGGTAAAATAAATAAATAAATAAAAATAAAAATAAAAATAATAAGGGGCACTTTGTATGACATTCAGGAAACAGTGGTCACTACTGGTCAAGGAGAACAGACAGCAACTGTACCAAAGAAAGCCCCAGATCCTACCTTTGACTTTTCAGTCACACCACCCAATTAGCCAGAGAGCTGTCTTCAAATATCAAGGGCAATATAAAGAGTTATTATCATCACTCACTCTTCAAAGCAGTGACCTTTATCTGGGGCCAGTTTCTTTGGCAAGGAAGTTTGGCATGTTGCTGTGAAACTAGCATTTAACAGCAAAAATCTGGTCTTGTCACTACTCTGTCTTAGCGGCAATTTAACAAAACACCTAACTTCAGGCTCAGAGGTAAAACCGCTGAAGATAACCCTCTGGAGACGCGTAGGCAGCCTATTTATCAAAACAAGTTAAAGCCACCTTCTGAGTAATTGCGGCGGAGGTGTTTGGGCACAGCAGACAGGAGTATTTTCTATGGGTTGAGCGATTGATCACTAAGTTCTAGTAACAGGTGCGTCTTGCTTCGGGGGCCTTGAAACATGACAGCCTGTAGCAAGACTATTAAAATCACTTTGCTAACAAAGAAAAATCAATTGTTCTCCACAAGGAGGTGCCCTCAGGCACAATCAATATACAATAGCCCAACGCTTGGTTGTAAAGCCCGAGAGCAGACTGAAGCTTTTGCTTAGGTAAAAAGGGTGGCCAGCTTTCATCTCTCCGATGGACTAAGAGAGGTAAAGATTCTGCCGCAAGGTGCATTTGGTTTTCCTTCAAATGCAACTTGTAAAAGGAGAGTTTTTTTTTTTTCTTTTGAGTGTGGTCCTTCAAAAAGTATCATTTTACCTGTTTTCAGTTCAAAGCAAGTGGGAGCGAGTCAGAGTTGATAAGGAACCTACTTACAACACTAGTCTAACGATCTAAATGGAGAGACGCACGGAAGTCGCGACACCATCAGGTGTGAAGAGCTCTGGTTGAAAAGTATCTACTATTTGTGCTTTTTCTGCTCCGTGTCAGAGATATGTGAGTGGAGGTGCAGGGAAGATGTAGGTCTTGGTATTTTCTTGTGCAACTGTTACCAACAAATCAGTAATCACATCATTTACAGACGTATATTTGAAGAGTAGAAAAATTGCATTTTCATGGCACTTACAACCTCCATATATTTTCATAAAGCTTTACCTGTGTGCCAGCAATCTTTGAAGCAGGTACAAAACTCAAAATAAAACTCCACCAGGCTGTTCAGGTATAAAGCACACTCTCGGCAACAAAGAACTCTACGTGGAGAACATGAGGTGATTTTTCACTGAAAGGGATGTTATGGTTGAACAGTGCAGACAAGACCCACTGAACAATTGCCAGTGACTTTTCTTACTTGGCTAGAATGTACACACATTAACAGATCCTGAAAACCAATGTCAAAAAATATTAAATGATCTTGATTTTATAAAATCAGCAACATGATTCAGTGTTTTCATGAAAATTAATTATATAACTTGATTAAGCATAAAACAAAAATAAAGATATTTTGTAACTGCCATGGAGTTGGGAAGTACACATAATTTAGGGGGTTATTTTTAAGATAAATCAGCCAGTAAGTATCATTCAGTAAAACTTCCAGCCTCCTGAGTTTGAGTTTAACCAGATTAATCTCTGGTTAATCTTGTCCCTGGGTGAATGTTTTGGCCATAGAGAAGTCAAGTAGATTGCCAGACAGGAAGCAATGCATTTCTCGGTCTATGCATCCAAAATAAAGATCTGGAAGTTTGACATTTAGTGTTAGAAACTGGGGCCAAAATTCTAAGACAGCAGAGAGCTGTAGAGTCAAAAACCAGGAGAGGTCTATGAGACTGTTCACTCTAACAGCCGCCTAAGTACTGCTGCCAACTTTTCAACTGGAATGAATTAGACATAGCTATAAATTATCCCTGATCTGCGTCTCCAGAAAAGGGCTATGTTCATCTCTGATCAGACACCCTCATTATCCATATGTTTTGCTCAATAAATTCTAAAGGGAGTTTTTCAGGCAGAGGAAATTGATACAAGAGGGAAGCATAGAAATGAAGAAAAACAAATTTGTAAGAGCAATGTATTTGGAAAGATACAGGCAAACATAGTTATTTACTTAAATGTAATGTTTTAGGTTTTATATGTATGTATGTGAGTATACACACACACAGTGTTTTAAGATATAATATATATAGTGTTTTAAGGTCTTTGTATTGTCTGGAAAACAAAGCTACTAATTTATATTTGATTTTACTCAGTCACAAAGTCTTATAATCTCTCAGGTGGATGTTAATATGTCAAGGAGTGTTGTAATAATAAAAATAGTACAAGAATGTGTAACAATCTGATGGGTGTGGAATTTAATAATTAAACGCAAAGAAAGGAAGACAGAAGAAGAAAACAAGGGACCTAGGACAGATAGAAGAAACAGGAAAAAAATTGCAAGATGGTAGATTTAAACACCAATATATAAGTAAAGACATTACATGTGAATGGACTAAAATTACAATTAAAAGATGAAGATTTAAATACTTTAAAACAACTGAATTCCCATAAATGCAGCTTACAAGAAACCTATTTTCAATATTAAAATGCAAAAAGGCCACAAATAAAAGATGAAAGAATTACTGAGCAAAATAAAAGGAAGCTTTTGAAACTGCACAAATACTAGACAAGGCAGACTCTAAGGTAGGATACCTTGCTAAGGACCAAAGAGACGTTCCACAACGATTAAAGGGTAAAACCACTATGAAACTATAGTCATTCTAAATATGTACACACTTAATAACATAGCCTCAAAATCACAAAAATTTTCATGGAAAAGCAGTCTCACAATTATACTGAAAGGCTTTAAAACAACTCTTTCAGCAATTGATAGGACAAACAGATAAATCAGTAAAGATACAGAAGAGTTGAACAACACAAGTAACCAATCTGACATACATCTAGAATATGCAACCCAACGACTGCAGAATATATACTAATTGAAGCTGAAAGTGAAAGGGAATCAGCTGCCATTATAGTTTAGAACTGGGAACTCTGTGCTTTGATCTTCAGGTTTCAGACATCATTGGACCAAGGATTAAAAATACATTATGGACGTTTTTCTCACTCAGTTCTGCTTAATTTTACATATTTGATCTCATTATTTCTTGCTGCAAATCAGCTGTCCTTCTGAGACCTAGTAATATGGACCCAAGCTATTCTAAATTTATATTATTCTAACATTGAAATTCCAAAGGCAAGAGACAGTTACCCACAGTAGTCCTTGCTAAGAACGTGGGGAGCACTCTGATCGACCTGGGTTTGGTCCCAGGCTAATCCCTGAATTAAATACTGAGGGCCCAAAGATGGGTCAAGTGTCTAATTCTGTAGCAGCCCGCTTAAAGTCCCACAGAGCAGAGGAGGACTTTGCCAAATGAAAAGGTTTCATATGGCTGCATAAGAAGTTCTAAACTTCCGTCTTCCAGTACTGTGACCTCAAAGACAGCCTTTGATGCTGGATCATAACAGAAAGGTTACAAGAAAAGTTATGATCGGTCCATTTTGTGTTACAAATTCATCCTTGAATAACTTTAGCCAAAGAAATAGAGAATATTCTTATTCTCTTCTCTTTCAACTTTTTAGTTGAAAATAATTTCAAATTTTCATAAAGGCTGCAGTAACATTATAATAAACTCCCTTATTTCTTTCACCCAAATTTACTAACTTTTAACATTTGGTCACCTTTTTAATTTATCATAATGTGCACAATGTGTGTGTGTGTGTGTGTGCGCGTGTGCACACACATATGTTTGTAAGCCATCTCAAAGTATGTTCCAAACATCATGGCCTTTACACTTAACCCTCATTTCCTAAGTACAAGGACTTTTTAAATGTATATTACAGCACAATTACCAAAATCGAGAAATTTAATGCCAGTACAATGCTATAATATAGTGTAGACTCTGTATTCAAATGTCATCAATTGTCTCAATGTATTTAACCAGTTTTCCAATGTTGAATATTTAGGTTCCTTCTTTCTACCCAAATTCATTTTGACCTTATACTTTCTGAACCTCTGTGTACCATGGTCAACGACCTACCTTCTATGTCTCGTTTGTCTTGTTGCCCTCTGCTGATTTCTTCCCTCATCCCTCCTCTGTGCTGCCTCCCTGAGCTCCAAACACACAGTTGGTGTTTTCTCCTTTCTTCTGCTGTATACAGAGCTACACCACGGTGTTCATCCTCTGTGGGTGCCAATAGTTATGCCAGGTCTGCGTGCACTTTGGGATTGTGTGGACATAAAATATTACTCATTCTGAGAAACAAGTATTTTTTTCTTCAGAAAGAGAAAGGAAAGAATGTTCCTAGGTCTTGACCAGTGTTCCACCTTAGCCCACAGTGTATTTACATGTCCCTGTAGATAGAAATAAGTCAGTTACTCTAGTAGTCAACAAACTGCCCTGAACGTCCAGTCACTTAACTGAAAAAATTTCATTGATTTGTTTTTGCATGGTTACCTTTTATTCAGGAATATGGTTTTGTTATTTTCTCAAAAATGACCTTGACATGAATTTCCTGCTGGTTGATTAAACTTCATCAAAAGTTAAAACAATAGCACAGCAGCACATCCTGTGACCCAGCACCTTCAATCATAAGAGTTCAACCAAAAAAAAAAAAAAAAAAAACCCAAAAAACAAAAAACTATAAGGTAAAAATACAAAGATAAATCTAAAATTTGTAACACACACACACACGTACCCACAAGCCTAGAAGCAACTTAGTATCCAAATCAAAAAACTGGTTAAATAAATCATAGAACATCAACACAATTAGGCATCAAATAACTTTTAAAAGTCATAATGTAAAATTCTACACAAGAATACAGAAAGTCGTCCCAGTCAATAAATCAGGTTATAACCCGATTATTCTAGAATTACCTCCAGATTAGGTAGCAAACGTTGGGATTAGACAGATTGCTTACTCTAGACACGAAAGGAAAACAGAGCCTGAGGCAAAACTAAAAATGTTCTTGAGGGAAACTGTAGACAAAATACATGAAATTCAAGAGTTGTCTGGGTCCAAGTCAGTCTTGACAGTATGTCTGCCATACAAATCCCCTCCGAGAATACTACACGTTTGTAAGAATAGCTCCCTTGTGAACACTTGAATGTCAGAGTCAGAGCTCCCCCATATTCAGCTTCTGCGGTTGTCACAGAAGAACTCAATCTGAGACCTGACCGAGCTCAGGGGAAGGGCCAGCCTCTCAGCCACATGCAGTGTTTATCCCTCTCCTCTAACCCATCACTCTCTTAAGCACTTTAGCTCTCCAGCCTAAGTACAGCGGTGAAACAAAGCATATGACACAACGCTTCTTTTCCCTTCTACCAGCTCACAGGCAGAGTTGGGATACAGCTCAGCCAGAGCCGAAAGACCGAGTCCTCTCGCAGCAGGAGACAGTGGACATATCTAGACTCCGTGGCTGGTTAGCCTTTACAGAAGAGCATGTCCCAGTCAACCCAGCCCAGGATGATTTATCTTCTGCTTCTAGAGGACAGAGACAGGGAATATCCAGGGTGAGATGTCCAGCAGTAAATCTCAAAAGTAGGATTTGGAGGTGGAGTTAAGAATTAAGACTTAGAATACATCAGAGTAAGTGGTGGTTGGAACCACAGGCTTCAAAGAGCTAATGCAAGGAGAATCCATAAAAAGGCCACGGATGGCCAGCCGAGCGAGGAGAACACACACAGGGGACTGACAGGAGTGACCCAAAAGGCAGGACAGAGCAGTACCTGGAAGCCTTTTAGAGACAGAGGAAGTGGCCAAGAGTTGCGAGAAGGTTTTATTTGTCTCTAATTCTCCCACAAGTCAACCCAGACCTCAAATTTCTGTAAATGCTAGAAGTATTTCCGTCATAACATGCTCTCTCTGTGCACAGGAGAAATTGCCCCTTCTGTTCAGAAGCTTCTAGCGCATGACATGAAATTTCCTTTTGGTTTTCCTTGGTGTTGTCTACTTGGTGTGCTGCCTCTGGCTCTATTCGAACTTTAGAACCAGGTAGGATCCTCCCTGTTGCTCTGGCTGCTGCTGGCCTTGGCCAGCTACTCCTTTTGCTTTGTTCCATTCCTTGTCCAGCCCCCATCCCCTCCTGGTCCTGCTGCAATGCTACCGGACCCAGCGCCTGCCTCTTACGTGGTTTCTACTGGCATCAAAAGTTTTCAGATACCCTCCTTTTCTCAGTGCCAGTTACTCCAACAAACCCAGAGTGATGGAGGCCTGAGCTCTTAGAGGGCTATTTGTGTTCTTTTAACTTGATCTTTTCAATCTTTTGCTTCTTTAGGACCTGTGTCTGGAGCCATTGGTAACAGAAGCCAGGTTGATTCACTAGCCTAAATACATGAATGTATTCAAATACATCCAAAGGTACTGTATTTAATAATGTGTAAAGGGTCAACTTCCTCCAGCTGGAAGCTCTGAAGCCTCACCCCTGGTGCATTTCATCAGGGGTTGCTGGTGGATTGTGCTGGGTAGACAATTAAGGCCCATCTCCGGTCTTCCGTCTTCAAGCCCACATGGTGTTCAACAATGAGTGACAACACCGAATACCTGTTTAAATAGACCTGTTCCTTTAGTCTCCTCCGTCATTTATAAATGAGCCAGGACGGTAGCTACTCTTCGGGGCAGAACCTAAAAGCCCATCCAATCAGCTTGTTTCAGGTGTGGGTAGGATGCTGACCTCCCCAGCATCACTGGCAGTGTATGGAAAAGCAGTCTCTCCACACTGGGGTACCACTGTTTTGACTTCAGACCTGCACTCAGAACCTTCCCACACACCCTTTCTTTCCAGGCTTATTTCTCTTTATTATTCGGAAATGTTAAGAGTGTAAGCTTCTTGAGGACAGATGTAAAGATGGTAACTTTGGATTCTCCACAATTTCCTTGTGCTTTTAACACAGAAAGCAGAGACCAATACTGGGTAGAGGACATGGAGGAGCTACAACCCAGGGCCCTTCTCTGCGGCTCTCCCCAGAGGAACTCGCAGTTCCTAGGGAAGGAGGCTCCGGGGTCTAATTATGATCCTCGTCCATCCCTTGCCCCAGCTAACTGCATCCTAATGGATGAGCTTCTCTCCACTCTTGAGAGGTCCCAAAACACCCTGCACACAGCTACAAAAGCAAAAGCATCACTCTTCACGCTTCTGCTTAATAGTCTTTGGTGACTCACCTTAGCCAAAAGCTGTTTCTAAAACTTGCTTCTTATTAGAAATCACTTGAGCCATTTTATTTTATGAGTACAATTAGCATACAGTAAAATTGAAATTTTCTGTTGGTTTGTAATTCCATGAATTCTATGCCTACATGTTGTGGTAGGTAGGATAGTGGACCTCCAAACTTACAGGCCTCCTGAACCCCTTATCCTTCCACGGAAGAATTTCAAAGTTTAGTTTCAGCCTCTCTCAATAACCTCGACTCCAGGCATACTTCCTTGTATCTTCCATCCCCCCAGCTGAGGTTGGTGTATCACTTAGGGCAGAATCACATGGGAATAGGATTCCTGGAACTTATCCCAGGCCTACTCAATCAGAAACTCAGGAATCTTTATATAAACCAATACCCCAAGTGATTCCAATATTAAAGAACTCAGATCTCATAGATCAAAACGTGGAGCAGTGGTGGTGTTCCTACCGGCTGTGCGTGCGTCACGATCATCTTGGAAGATTTATCAGGAGGAGCATGCCTCCTGCGTTCTTCTGCTGGGCTGTTGGTTAGTTGGGGGACTGAGATGCATAGCTTAAGAAAGTTTCCCAGAGGATTCTGCCAATCCTAGATTTTCTCTCCCTCTCTGCTTCTCACGTGCCAGTTCCTCTTATCTGCCTGAAATTGTCCACCGAATTTATATGCTTGGGATCATACATCACTTCATCTAAAAAGATGTCTCCATATCCTCATTCACGGAAGATTGACTGCTCTCATAACTGTACTCAGGTGCGTAGTAGATATTTGTTATACAGAATTTCACATACTGAATTATAGTCAGTGGTCTCTGCCTTTCATGCCTACAAGACTATGAGCTCCTCAAAAGAAGCTGTGCCTTCTTTATTTTCGTCATCTTCAGAGCTTATTCAATCAATATATGTTCAAGTATATAAACAATTATGTTTTATAAACACAACAAAATGAATACCTCAGTAACAGTGAAGTCAGTGAGACAAGTTCTAGTGTGGCAATTTTGACCTTCTCATCTCTGGAAACTTCTGTGTGGCCAGATGCAAAGCAGTTCTGTTTCATGTTTTCCTAAATGTTTGACTTTGAATATCAGTGTAGGGACCAACACCTTGTTTAAAGGTGTCATTTTCACTATGGGAAACTTTTACAATCAATTCCAATGGTATTTTCCTTGAAATTCAAAAAGAATATTAAGAGCCAAAGACGGTTTGCTTATTCATATCAAATGCCCCTCCGTGCAGAAAAGTTACATATCGTCACTCCCTGGAACCCAAGCATGGCCAGTGACCGTGAACAGAAGTGCTAGTGTAACTTCGGAGCAGAAGCTCCAAGAGCCAGCAGGTGGTTACCACGGCCTGTTTGCCTTTGCTGTATCATCAGTGCTCTGGCGTAAGACTACACCATCAAAAGAAAGTCTGAAACAGGACTGCAGATGACCCACGGTGGGTATATTATAGACGGAAAACTAAACTTTGTTTCTGTAAGCCACTTAGCACAAGCTAATTGATCCTGACTGATACAAGGCTCTTGTGACATTGGGCCCTTGAATTCCCCAAGCAAGTATGACAATAAACCAGAATATGGAAAACTTAGTTATTGAGCTTGCTAGGGTGAATGTGTTTAAAACTTTTTTTGAACTTTCCTCGGGTAGAGGGTGACCTTAGGGGCACCTAGAAATGTGTGCGTGCGTGCGTGCGTGCGTGCGTGCGTGTGTGTGTGTGTGTGTGCATGCATGTAGGGGCTTGACTTATCATTACTGGAGGACCTACTGGCATGTAGTGTCTGGGGTTACAGGTGCTATACATCCTACAGTGCACGAGAGACTTGCTCGAGAATTGTTCTCGCAGGGACACTGGAACACAAAACCCACTTAAAAACACGCAGGTCAATTCCATCTCAAGAAAAAAAGAGAGAGAGACTTACAGATTCAATAGTCATGGTCATAATAAATACATAAAAAGTGTACATGGGGTTGAATTTTTATTCAAGTAGGGTTATTGAATCAGTTTGTCAAGAATATTCTTAAGTTCTTGACAAACCTTTGTTCAGAAAGCCATGGCATTTCTAACTTTTTGGCACATTCTTGAGTCAGTTCTTTAATCAAAGGATGAACTTTGAAGGCTCTTTCTCAGATACAGTGTTTCTCCTTCCCAGGATTTAAATTTTTTACTAATGTGGTTATCAGTGTATTGATTCTCAGTTTTTCCAGTTGAGTGTTTTTCTTGCTCTTTAGAAAATACTGATTCTCTTGCTACTAATGGATGCTATACCCTGCAGATTTACTTCATAATTCCTTTCCCTTTTAACAATATGACACACACTTTGATCTTTCATCATGAGTCAATCCTGCCACCTCATAATCATTCTTTGTTGCTATGCTCTGATTTCCCTCTACCTTTTTGCTATTCTAGGAAAGGATGTTTCCAAAGGGAATTAACTCAGTCTTCCAGAAGGGACTTTAGCATTATATTAGAACCTGATGAGTCTTTTCCAAACTCATCTAATTAATCAAACATCCTGTTCCATCTCTTGGGTGATACCTGACATTGCAAACTCACAGGCAAGTTTCTGTTTCCTGTCACCTCATTGCACCCTCCAGCACTAATGCTGAATATTTTTCTCCTTTTCAAGCGACTCTTGTGCTTTGCATTTGATACACACACTTATCAGCTGTGCCAGGGTACCACTGTAATTTTACTGGCCTTAACTGCTTTTAGCAGCACCTCCCAATTTAGTATCAATTGTGAATTTCATTGCAATGCTTCTACACCTTCCTATTTATCCAATTAGGTATCCGTTTAACCTGCACCTTGAGGGCAGTATCTAACTTGAAGTCCACACATGGTGGTGGGATTCAAATCTTCTGAATACTAAACAAGTCAGGCAAACAGGAGAGCTTGTGCTATCTTCTTCATGAATCGTCAGCGTAAGGGCAAGCAGGCTTATACTAAAGTGTAGTATGACTTACCATCTGTAAAAATATGGGTAACTTAAAGAATCAGCTTGTCTTGAGACACAGAAGAGAGGTCAAATAACAGCATCATTATACAATTGCACAGCATTAAGAGACTTAAATGATCCAATAATATAAGCAACTACTTTTAAAAGCATCAAAAATGAAGCCAAATCTATTTTTTCCTTCCCCCAAATCTGGATTGATTTTATGTATTGTCTGAAATCATGGGGCACATTCTGAATCCTTTATTCCAGTTTCTTTTTACCAAGCCTGGGAAGGCTGTGTGAATGTTAATATGTCCTGAATAAATCCCGTGCTCACTGTAGCACCTTATAATGATGTGTTTCCAAGCTGCCATATCACGGTTGATTATGACTTCTTTTTCTTTGCAATCCTTCATTTCATTTCCATTCCTTACCTCGGTGTTAATATTCCTGACTATTTGAATTCATTTTAGAGTTCATGAGATACTGTATCAAATGTTTTGCTAAAATCCAAATGTATTACATCTCCCACATTGCAGTCATCCACTAATCTTGTAATTCAATAAAAAAAAAGCAATCAGATTTGTTTGGCATGATTTGTTCTGTGTAAACCCAGGCTGCTTATTGCTCAATGGTGCTTAAATGATAAGTAGTGCTCAACGCAAATTTCCTCATCTAACTTCTCATTTTAACTCAGAAAAGTCTATAGTGTTTTTGTTCACAGATTTTCCTCCTGGCACGTAGCTAGTTTCTAGGTCCGGAAAAACCAGGGAACAGAAAGAACATACTAATTTCATCTGGGTACCCCTTTCTCTTTTTTTGCTTTTATATTACTTATTTTCCCATTTATTACCCCTACAATTTCTTATTAGATTTTCATTGAATTTATTATGTGAGTAATCCCTTTATTCCTATTTTCCTATAACATCTTTTTAGGAAAAGTGTTCATTGGTAGGGGGACAAAAGGACTGTGAGAATAAAATTTATTTCATATATCTCCGTTGAGAATTAAAGGGCAATGCCTTTATATTTGTGCAATCTCTCTATCCGTATTAGTCATATAAGAAAGATACAGTTGTAGTTTCTCTCTTAAGCCTAAATCTCACATGTAACGGATGATAATCATTTCATTTTAATGAATTCTTTCACTTTTGCTCAACTTTAAGTACCTGCCATGGGTTGAATTGTGTCCTCCCTCAAAAAAAGGCATCAAGTCCTTACTGCAGCATCTCAGAAGGTGACCTTATCTGGAGATGGGGTTGCTACCAAGCCGGTTGCCTTACCTGACGACGGGCAGCAAGTCAAAGCGCTGAGACACCGAGGTTTGCAGCAAAGAGAGGGTTTACTCGCGAGGCAGCTAAGCGAAGAGGCGGGAAAACAAAGCTCAACCTCCTTCCCCAAACGCAAGGGGTTCTGGGTATTTACGTGATACGTAGCAGGGCAGTTCGAGGCACCGGGAGCGTGGGGAAAGGTGATTGGGAAAAGGTGCAGTAATTGTGGTTCTGCGCAGGCGTAACTAAGCTAAGGGCGGCTGCAGGTTCAGGTGGCCGAGAGGCAACCCGCGCATGCCAGTTGGAGGGTGGGCGGTCCTACCCAGTCTTCAGGGCCTAGAGGCAGCTGTCTCCTAGTTCCTAGAAAACAACTCATGCAAACATGTTTTTGTAAGCTACTTGCTGCCTAAGGACATGCCAATCTTAAAACCACCTTGATTAGTGAAGGCAGGTGAAATGATTTAACCATGGATTCAGGGTCTTCACAGAGAGGTGAGTTAAAATGAAGTCATTAGGGTAAGCCCTAACCCAATATGACCCGTATCCTTTTGAAAAGGAGAAACTGAACACAGAGGCAGATGCAGAGGGAAGATGATATGAAAAGAAGTGGGAAAAAGAAGAACAACTACAGCCAAGGGGAGAGGTCTGGAGCAGATCCAGCCCTGAAAAGATACCAGCCCAGTCAATACCTTGATTTTGGACATCTAGCCTCAGAACTTGAGACAGTCAATTTCTGAGGTTGAAACTCCCCTGTTGGTGCTACTCTGTAATGGCAGCCCCAGAAACTAATATCGTACCTATATGCATATTGTTTTGTTTTCATCATTATTTCTCTTAGATTTTTACTCTTCTGGAGTTTGGTAAGTATTTCCAGTTCTTGCTAATCACTGCTTTTATGCATATTACCATAGCAGCAGGTTTTAAGGTCCTGTAGGAATTAAACCATTTTGAAGGAAATGGACAAACAAAAAGGCCATTCTATACTCAGTAGTTTTCACATTCTGAAAATGGATGATAATATCATTTTTAGGGACTTTGAAAAAGACTGGACACCCAGCTGACAATTCTACTTCTTACTTAAGTTTCCAGTTGCTCAATTACTTCTCACCCATCCTGCAAGGGCTTGATGGGACTGGAAGACTCCATGCCCATTTACAGGCAAGGAGTGAGGAAACAAACTAAGGCAAACCCTTGGGTTTTCTCTCTTGGGCTCTGAATTTTGAGTAAAGTCATGCAAGTATGGAAAGACACTTGGTAATCATCAACTTCAGTAATGATGACCTGAATAGACTGATAACTGTTTCTTGCTACTAAGATTTTTTTTAAAGCTAACTTCTTTATCATTTCCATCAGCTTTGCTCTCTACTCACTATTCTTCTACTAATCTCTTTTTCCACTTATGGGTAGAGGACATTTTCATGAGGACATATCCAAAGTTTACAGAATTTTAAATCTATCCATTCAGCCTCACAAAAACCCAGATAGATGGCCATGTCCCTAATTCCAATAAACATCCACCATCTCTTGACTGATAAAATATAAGATACAGGAATACAAAAAGTAAAATTTATGATAACTGTTGTGGGCCACCACAGATATAGAGGGGGGAAAAGTTTAATGTTATTAGGTCCAGGAAAGTTTCCCTGTGAGGGATATCTGTCCTGGAGTGATGATGGGATGATTCGATCACAAAAGGTCGCTGTACAAGGCAAACTTAGAAGAGCATTTTAACCAAGCTTTCTCATCTAGGGTGTAGATAAAGAGTGAATTTATTTTCCAAACTCTGAGAATAAAAGTGAGACCTGTTAATATGTGGGGATAATAGGTGTCTTAGGCAACCATGGACCATGCCAGGCAAACTGAGGCACTTATTAAGCTGGTAGCAACTCCTAAGCTCTCTGTTATGAAAGGGACAGTGCAATGGACTATCCGATGGAATGCATCAAAGACTGGAGTAATTCAGTGTTAGAAGGATGTTGTACTCATCCCTATTGTCCTTTTTTTGCATCAGTAGTAGGTTGTGGACAGGGGGCCAGTTGGCCAGGGTGTATACCATAGATAGCTAAACCTTCTACAAAATGGGGCTTCATGGCTTTGAAAGTCTCCTAATCAGTTGGTTATTGTTGCCTGGACCGTCAAATACTAACGAATAGAATGACCCCTTCATAACAGTGAGGAATCTCAGTATGTTCACATACACAGCAAGTGGGCACTTGATAAATGCTTTTAATCAGGATGCTGAGGGTCAAGGCAGTCCAGAAGTTAGGGAGTCGGCAGTCTGCCTTGCCTTGATTTTTAGTTAAATGTTCAACATCTTTCTGCACAATGGGCCACGTAGACTTACACTTAGTGATTGATTAAATCCTTTCTTTTATAGTAAGAGGCATGATTGAAGGTAAATACTCATTATTGAATAAAAGAATTGAATAAAAGAATCTCTGCTTCCCACTGTCACTAGCATTCTTAAAGCTCCTTCTTGACCATACTCCTTTTGCATAGTCTATGCACTATGTAATAGATTTCAGCCTAATATACCACATCATATAGTTCTCTAAGTGTGGGTTAGATTCGTGTGGGTTAGTCTTACTTAGTTTTATAAATCGTTTTATAAATCTACTATATATTCCACAGAGTCTACCTATAGGGTGGGGCACTTAATTTGAATGCAGAAAGTACACTGTCAGCTGATCTTACAGCAATGTTTAATATCAATCTGTAGAAGATTTATAACTGGAGATTTTGAGAGACTAAATCAATAAATTTCCCAATATAGACCAAATTGAAATAATACAAAGTCTGTTCTAATATGATTGAATTAATTGTCACTCAGTGAATATATCTGTGTGCAACACATTTCTCCTTTGGGATCTAAATTATCCAAATACTCATTTTCATATTTCTCCTTGTTTTGGTTTTAGAACCACTGCCTCAGGGTTTCTATGAGCACAGATTTTTATGAAACTAAGTAAATTCTAGGAAAGAAGTCTTTTTTCAGTTGATTCTATGTCAGAGTTTTCTTGGTACTGAATTTCAGAGGTTAGGATGTGAAATAATTAAATGGCAATTTTATGGGTTATTTGTAACATTTACTATTTACACATGCAAAACAAGCTCTTCAGGAAACAAGAAAAATCAACAAATTTGGAATGCTATCAAATTTGGGCCTGGTATTATATACCTGAGAAAAAAAGAAATCAGAATCTTATCTCTTCAGATGCTGCTCTTCCTATAATAAACTACAATTTAGTCCGTGAGTGATTCTAAACAAATCACCTTAATCTATATGTGATTAAGTACCATATTTCAAGGATATGGTCTGAAATGATCACTGTCTTAAAGAGCTTAAGCATAGCCTCAATCTGTTTGTGTCTTTATGATATGCTAATCAAATCTGTCCATTCAAACTAAAGAAACGAGTGCAAAAAATCAGCTCACTGTTTGACGTGGATTGTTTTAAGGTGCTGGGCTGTTTTTATTTGTTAACATAGATGTAAATAACTGAGTTATTTTCAAAACACCCAAAAAGCTTGTTATCTAAATACATTTTTTTCTCTGCAACAATGATTGGGACTTTGTAGAAATAGTGTTTATACATAAAGTTCTTTCTTTTTTCTTTAATAATGCTATTAAACTACAGTATGAAATCAGGGCCCATCTATTAATAAAGGAACTATAAGAAATGTGAATTATTAGAAAGCATAAGGTTGCATTTTTTACATTTATGATTCTAACATGTAACAAAGCATCTCCTGTAGTATTTTTTAAAAATAATTTAAGGATAAAAAGAATCTAAACGCTCTGGAGATACTAGTGGTGATGGTTGGACAACATTGTGAATGTAATTAATGCCACTGAAGTATACACCTAAAAATGGTTAAAATGGCAAGTTTTATGTTATACATATTTTAGTACAACTTCTTAAAATAGAAAAAGAGTAATATTCTTCAATATTTTAAATATATTTTTGCAGTATTGAAAGCAGGATAGCATTTTGCAGTTTAAAGAGTACAACATGCATTCTTTTTTTCTTCCCATTTTTTCCTCACATTTTTCTTCTGTCCATTAAATTCACATTAAGTTTGCTATAGGACCAGTGGTTGTACTGACTAATCAAAAAAAAAGTTAATACACATAAGGTGTCATAGTTTCCTCTGAAGCAATGGGATATTTTTTAAAAATTAAAAGCAATATGATTTCAGTTCTATTTTTTTACTTTAAAAATGCATTTGTTACTTCTTCTGAATCATGTGACTTGAAATCTACCATCCTTTCAAAGTTTTCTGGGAGATCTACTACTTTCAGAAGTCATGTCTAATATCATAAATCACGGGGGCAGTGCTTACAACTTCCTGAAGAGGTTGACCTGTCACTTTCAGAATCATTAAGCTGTATCCTTCTCCAGTAGAAAAACAAAGTGGTACTTCATTTTGATTTCTAAACGCTTAGAGACACGTGCAAAAATCATGTTTTGATGTTGCTGTTGTTTAAATAGTACTTGATCTCTTTTTCAGATTTGTCTATAATCAAAAGTGGTTAAAGCAATACATTTTAAATAAGACTGTGTTTCAGCAAAATGTGAGTCATTGCCACATACATGTTTAAGTCATTAGGAACTTAAATCAAGAAGGTAGCTAGATCCAGATTACACAAAAAAGTAAGGTCTATGAATTTACCTGTGATCCATGACATCTTGACTCGACATTCTGGTTTTGTCTTTAGCCTCAGCTTCTCCTCAGACAAAGCCAATCAGAGATGGGGCAGAACCATATGTCATGCATGCCAGCTGGGAGTCACTTAAATAATTTAGATCCTTCCTTTCCCCTGATTTCTTCCTGGTATAGTGGCTGAACACATTAAGTGAAATAATATATTTGAAGAGATTAGAACACAGAACTAGGAAAAGATTTGTCAAATGTACTAGGACCTAAATTACCAGAAAGAATTACACGTGGGAAGTTACAGGAGCACAAAGACATGACCCAAGTGCCTTACTCAAGAAATAAATGATTTAAATGATTCAGATGATTAGAAGAAAGTAAAAAAAATAGATGCCATTTATCAGTTTTTCATGTGCCACCTTCCAGAGGGATCACGAAAGTGCAATGTTTTCAGTTTCTGGGCTTTTATTTTAGACTTAGGTTTTGAGCATATTTAATTTGCTATAATCCCATAAATTTCATAGCATGTTTTCTCAAACCATAATTTTAATACATCCAAGTGAATTAAAAATGTCTTCCCCATAGAAACATAAATATAATTTTGGAATGGAACTAAATAAGAATATTGGAATCAATATGAATTGATAACTATATGAATTTATAAACTATAATTATTCTATATATACTTTTAAGGGAACATTCTAAAATCAACATCTCTTTCTATGGGCATCCACTACTAATCAAATCTTCTCATCTTTAACTCTGTTTTTCCATAAACTGCTTTTTTCAATACATAAATCCTTCTAAACAAGTCACTCTACCTCATATCCATCTCCAGATCCCTGTGAATAACTTATCTGGAAAAAGGGACTCTGAATATGTGATTCAGTTAAAGATCTTCAGATAGGAAGATTATCCTGGGTTATCTGGGTAGAACTTAAATGTAATCACAGGTGTCCTTATAAGAGGTAGGCTGGGGGAGATTTGATTACAGTAGAGGAGAAAGGTATGTGACCACAGAAGCAGAGAAAGCAGTGAGGACGCGAGGAGCCTTAAATGTCAGCAACTTCTAAAAGTAGAAGAAGCGAGCACAGGATTCTTCCCCGGATCCCCCAGAAGGAACAAGCCCTATAGACACCTTGATTTTAGCCCCTTTAGACTCATTTTGGACTTCTGATCTCTAGAACTATAACAGGATACATTTGTGTTGCTTTAAGCTATTAAGTTTGTGGCAATCCGGTACAGCATCTATAGGAAATTGATAAAAATCTATAAAAAGAAGTTTCAATTAAATGACCTCCAAGATCCTTCCATGATTTGAGCAAACTGCTCTGCACTGTCAGCTGTGTGAATTTTTATTTTTCAGCATATTATAGGCATAACTTAAAAAAACAGTTTTCATTAGTTATTTGGGATGTAACATTCTTTGTTGTAATTAGTCTGTTGGGTATTAGCATCAAGAGGCAGCAAACACGAAGGGAGATACTTCCTTTAGTTTCTTTTACCAAGATAAAGGAAATGTTGTATCATTGACCTCTATGATTGAAGAGCCAATTCAATTAGAAATTCAAAACACAAGAATCTTGCAGAAATCAGCTGCCAGATTTATTAATCTATCTGAAAATGAAAACACAACTAAACAAAACGTAGAATAAGAACAGAACTTAAAAAAAAAGTTTAGATACATTTCCCAAAAGAGTTTATAATGCAATGTTTTGAACACTTCTGTATTGGAAATACCCTTAATGTCGGCCAATTACTTATTTTATTCAGTGAGTCACTACTGTAAACAGAAAAATATATGGTTTGTCCTTAAATACTATATAATTAATACCGATTCTTCCTTGATCCCTTAAAATAACACACAGCTCAATTCTTTCCCGATGCCAAACTAGAACTAGAATTCTTAGAAGAAAAAAAGAGAATGAAAAAGAAAGAATCCTCAATGGAATTCTCATTTAGATCATATTTAAAGACCCACTTTCAATTTCTCCTTCAATTTCTCCAAATATGTCAATCCTCTTTCCAATAAAACTTTAGGTGAATATTTTAAAATTTGTTTTTACTCTAAGTGCTGTAAATGGTCACACGAGCATAGTGGGGGGGTGGGGAGGAGTTCTGATTTTTAAGGCATACTTACTAGCCCATCATGGGCCTAAGGACATATGATGTCTATGTAGGACAATCATTGAAATCACCGGTTACATACATGTGTTGAAATTAGAATATGTTTTTTCACAGGATTAAATGTGAGTAGTATCGATTCTGGTAGGTCAGTTTCCCAATAACTGTTCAATTTAGAGACATGAGTTGTGATCCATGTCTTGCTGGAAAATGGGTAGCTGGGAGACCATCTTTGAGCAATTTTTCCTGTCTCATCATGAAATGCTTTCATAGGTTGATATTGGCTTTGTGTTTAGAACTTTTCTTAAACATTTTGCAAATGACTCTCTAAACATTTTTCGTCCTCTGGGATATTGATGGACTGAACAAAATTCATGTTTTTCGCTTGAATTGTTAAGCAAGCTATTGGAACCCCATCTACGTATGGTTTTTTTCAAGGTGAATGGAATGATATATCCTGCTTTCCGTATTTTCTCCAAATACAAAACAAAACCGAAACAAAAACTTTTGAAACTTTCGATCTTTAAATCTTCTTTCAAACAATCCAATCACATATACACGAGTGTCCAAAACAAGACGGGTAGTATCAGTGCCAGCACTATGTCACACAGCAACTTCCTCATCCTCTTCGACAGTTTGTAAATAATTTTCCATTTCACCAAAAGTTACAAAAGTTTCCACAGTTTCCCTTAGCAAGCTGAAGCTTACTCTTCATTTTGTCAATGTGCATAAAAGCTGCTTCGAGCATAGCATGGCATAAGCTATTTTGTAAGCGATAAATGGTTCGAGTCATCTATTTTGTCCTGAAATGCTATCTGTAGTTAACTGCATTGCTTATAAATGGTCATAGTAAATTCAGCATGAAAGAGACTATTACAGAAAAGACAGCAGCAGAAGCATTAGCATTATCTAATATTTATATATGTTATCAACATAACACAGCAGTAAAAGGTTTAAATGCATATCAATGGGTACCATGTCTAAAAATTACTATAGTACCTATTTAGTGTACTGGATATTTTTCTTAAGGAGTGCTTGCTGTATCTAGAACAGCATAATATGTGATTTAGTACAGTTAATTCTTATTGATTAAATGTTTTTATGTACTGAAGGAAGTGAAAGGAGACAGATTTTTTTTTTTTTTTTTGCTTCATTGTGATCCCAGATTTAACATTTAAATGAAGGTCTTAAAGGACCATGAAAAATACCATTATTTAACTGAAATGCGCTTCAAAATATTTAAATGACACTATGATTTGTATCTAAACAGCAAGGTGGCACCAGATATGTCTACTGCTACTGGCCTGTGACTCAGTTTGGAGCCAGAGTCCAAAATTGTGCCCCTCATTTACAGTCATGATGATTACTCAGCTTCAGAGAGAATTACCCATTTTATGGTTATCCTCTGTGAGTCATATAGAAAGCAAAACAAAACAAAAAACAGCAAATGCAATCTCTAAATACCTTTTTACAAGAGGTGCAAAAACAGTCATTTCTAACAATTAAACTGCCTTTTACAGTAGATTTTTTTTTGTACACCTTGCGGAGACTCAGTAATGAAAGGGGAAAATGCCCAAGGCAAAGAGTCTCCAAATGGATATTTACACAATGTGAATTAACTGTACCATAGATACCCAGAGGAAAGGAACATTTTCTATGCTGTTATGAAATCAAATAAACGTGATGTAGCTTCATCATACTTAAAACCTGTAGGACCCCCACCCAAGCCTAAGTAAAAAGTAACCCCCAACCCCCCCGCCCATTCACCCATTATCTTCCTGTTACACAGAATAAATGTTTCGATTACTCCCACCCTCCCTCAAATAAAGTGCGCAGTCCATGGCAGACCATAGAAGGATGCAACAGGAGAAGCCCCTTTTTGTGTATCCTTATTTAAAAATAAAATACAAACAACGAAAATCAAACAAAAATCGAAGAGAATTCAGAGATTCTCTGCATCTCGCAGAAGAGGAGGAGAAGCGCGAGGAGGCCCCCGACTGTCCCCCGTGTTAATACACGTAACCTTCGTTGTAGGGGTGAGGGTTGCAGCAGCCCCCGTCGGGCATGTAGGTCATGCTCTCGTCGAAGTGAGACAGTGGCACCGTGTCCTCTTCGTTGACGTGGCGCTCCATGTCGGTCTTGAGCAGCGGGCGCTGATTATCTGGAAAGGCCATGGAGAAGAGGGCTTCGGGGTCACACACAAATTTGTAGACGTATCTCTCTCCAGCCACCTGGGAACACATGGAAGAGAAAACCCGTCCTTACGTGGGGTGCTGGATGGCAGCCAGGGTGGCAAGCATTTTGCAATAGATACAAAGACCCAATCACTGTGTGGTATACCTGAAACTAGTATCATGTTACATGTCAATTATACCTCAATTAAAAGGAAAACACAAAAACAAACAAACAAAAAACCTCATCTTCACCATCCTTGGCTGTGGAAGGACAGGGAAAGAAATGAACAAACACATGGCTTAATACACCAGGAAAGGGTGGATAACAAGAAAAAGCAACCAGGCATTAAGAGATATACATAGGAAAAAAAATCCTCTTTTTGTGGACTTTGTGGACTAAACTACAGTTCAATGGAGGGAAATGCAATATGTTGAGTTTGTGTGATAATTTCATTCATTCCACACATACTAGAAAGCTTAGCAGTTTGCTTGTTTTAATATAAATGTAAACTTACATTGTAATTTGAGGGGAAAAAAATCAATGATTTCATGCAGACATCTCACATTGAAATTTCTTTCCCTCTGTTTTAAAAGGTAATATCTATGGTGCTTATAAAATAACCAGACCTCTAAAGTGTAGCATCTTCTTCTCAAAATTACATTTCTGAAACTGGAGAAAAACTGAACTTCCAAACCTGAAAAGAAAAATGTATTGTGTTCCTAATAAGACTAGACTAGTGATTCACTGATTCACAGGGTGAAATGTTCTTTCTCTCTCTCTCTCTCTCTATTTTTTTTATTTTGCACTGTATAGTCTCATCTGAAAATAAGAAAAAGATACATAGCCTTATTTAAATGAAATATGGATCAAGAGGGCAGCATTATCCTGGGTACATCACTTTTAAAAATGAAAGCTAGGTGCACTAGACAGAAGTTAAGGATGAGCATAAAGTGTCAAATTGAAGTAAGAGGTGTGAAAAATTGAAAGGCATTTAAAATACACAATGCAAAGAGAGGAAACGAGAAACAGAAACTTGACAGCTACCTGAAATAAAGAAGTAGCAGAACTGGTAGGAAATGACATGTCCCAAGCTTAACTTTTAAAGAGTAATGCTTCTCCAGGAAATTATAAAAAATTGAGTAAAACTAAACAAATCTGTCTCCCGCACCTTCTGCCACTAGCAGACAATGTTGAGCTTC
Source organism: Camelus ferus (assembly GCF_009834535.1). Lineage (NCBI taxonomy): Eukaryota > Metazoa > Chordata > Mammalia > Artiodactyla > Camelidae > Camelus > Camelus ferus. The sequence goes on along the minus strand of NC_045702.1, from coordinate 53,528,344 downwards.
TGAAAATCCTGGAGAGGGTTGGGGGTGGTAGAATACAGGTCTTTGTATTAACTTTGAGAGTAACTTTTTGTGGGTATGTAGAGTTCGGTGATTTTAGGAAGGTGGAAATTACTCGGCACCCCGGCTAGTTGCTACGTGACATGGGGGATGGTGAGGCCACGGCTTACACGCCCTCTGTGCACGTTTGGGAGGAAAAGAGGAAACTACCAAAGAGCCCCGCTGGCCTGGACTCAGAGGGAGAAGATTTTCTGTCCCCGGATATTTACTGCCTAGGACAAGGAACCGATTTAGAGAATCCAAGTCATACGAAGACCCTTAGGCTTGAAAACAGCCAGTACTTGGTTTCCATGAATTTGGGAATGTTTCATAAACTGCCCTCAGGTCCCCTTTTTTTGTGAAATGGGGGCAGGAATGGCTGCTTGGAGAGCCTGCTGGAGGGTGGACATGGGTTTCCAGCACAGAGCAGGGCAACCAGCGGAGTCTGCCCTACATTTATTCACGTGAGCCCTCTATGAATAGGAAATTAAGTCTCTAAAGGTGAAATGGTGACATCGCCGTAAAAATAAAAATGGGTAATAGCAGAAACAAAGCCAAAGAGACTAAATCCTACGTTCCATTTTTCCCTTTGTTCAAAGCATTCTGAGAAACAACTAAATGGCCTGCGTAATGCAGATCATTTAATAACCTGCTTTGCTTTGTTGAGGGGCTTCTGAGGAGGAGGCCTTTGCTTTAAGCTGTTTGGGCTGTTTGGTCCAACCTGTGGCTACTGGTTATAATTGGAAATAACTTGATAAATGAGTGTGAGGAATTAAGGTGAATAATATACAGTCAAGGTTATAAAATCTCTTAAGGACTCTGCCTTGACTCACCCTTTTATTTTTCCTTTCAGTAAACATATTTAGGGCTAGTACTACATTTACTGGACTACATTAAATGCCACAGAGTTTAGAACAAGGGCTGATAAGCAACCAAGGGACATAATGTCTTCTATTAGTAATACAATAACATCTGGAAAATGCTGCACACGGAGTATACACAAATGCAATGTTGAGATCGGTAAAACATGGATTTCACAGGACAGATGAATCAGAATTAAACAAGGAGATATCTTTTGAAACTGTGCTGTGAAAGAGATTTAAATTATGTGTTAACTTTTAAAATTTCAGAAGTAATACAGGGATATTGGAAGAAAATTAAAAATTACGGATTAGGCCGAAAGAAACAATGATCAATGATTATATTATCCATAAATAAAATGTTGAAATGTTTGTATATACTTTTCTAGGCATTTCTAAATTTCGAATAGAAGCATGTACATAGACTGTGTATAAGGTATAATAAACATTACAACCCTGTTTCTTATTTCTTTCACAACTACTGAAATAATCAGGTTTTTTTCAAGTTTGATCCACTTGGTTTTATTTTACTTTCTAATGTTTCCATTTAATTTTCTTTTACATACACACAATTTTAAGTTTATAAACAAGTGTGGTCAGATAAACATTTTCCCCTACACATTAAAACATAAAACTCTACATCATTTTTTTAAGGACTGCATAATTTTCCTATGAATGGCTATACTAGAACTTACTTAAACCATTACAACCATACATATGTTATCAAGAAAAGCCAAGAAGGCAAGATATTCTAAAACCAGAAATAATATGAGTGAAGCAATGAGAGTCACAGGTGTATCAAAGAGTAGCAAGTTGACCAGTTCAACTCCTATAAGGATGAGTAAACATGTACATCTACAAAAATTGTAAAAGCCTTCGTATTTGTGCTAGTTATAAGCAGACTTCAACTTCTGCACTTTTCACCATTAAATGACTTATTCTTTCTTCTATGAAACACACCAAAAAGGCTGTGCTGGGCAACATTTTGCTATCCTTTATTAGCTGATAAATAAATAGTTGCTAATAATTTCTTCTGGCAGTGACAGCCTAATAAGGGAAAATGTGAGAAGCCACAGCAGTTTTATGTGTATTTCGCCATCTATGCCATTATTTAATGATTTGATAGCATCTGACTTATTAATTTATTAAAATAAGAGGTAAACAAGTGGGATATGTGATAACTGGATAAATAAATGGGAACATGGAAGTGGTTATACTCATAATAAGAATCATAAGTTTGAACACTTCTGAGACTATTTAAGACGAGATGTGCCATCCTGGAGATACCCCATCAAACACTGTCTAAAAGCTGGAGTATGATTAGATATTTTGCGATACTTTTTAGCTCTCAGTGATGGCTCCCTTTAGTAAGGGACTAATGGTCAAGGCACAGAAGCTAAATAAATATGCCTTGGCTTCAGGGTGTGAGATGCATTCACAGCTATCATTCGTTGAAGATTTTTACTGCACCAGGTACAATGCAAGTGTCTCTAGTACATTATCTCATTTATAATCACAGCAACGTGATGTGTAAGAATACCACTACTTGGTAGTAGAAAAATCTGTTGAAAAAGGTGATCTAGTGAGAAGCTAGCATGCAAACCTAAGCCACTATTGCATTTTTCACCACTGGGTAAAACCGCCCAGGGGAACTATTGAGCACCTCCTGTGCCAGCCCATTTAATGTGCCAAATTAGGAAGATGCTGACAACAAGGAAAGGAATGGGGTGTATCTGAAAGGGTTTGGCTGCAAATGGGAGTGGCAGATGAGAGAAAGAGACGAATTAAAGATGACTCCAGGATTGAGATGGAGGAGACAAGACAAGCAAGTAGTAACTGGCTATCCATTTTGAAGGTGAGAGTCAGGGAAACAGGAAGCAATTAAGAATCCAGTTCAGCCGTATCTTTTAAGGATCTTGGAAGTTCTAACTTCCGGGCTGGCCAGTTCCAGAGCACTGATTCCTTTCGGTCTAGGAAACTCTATGATGCCGTTTCCCTCCGTTCTATTAAGTTTCATGGCCCAACTAGTCTAGCTTTTCTTGGCATAACTATGGTGACATAAAAATATGTCATAATATATAACTATGTCCATGTCCCTCCAAATAAGCAAAGGACGCATGATACAACTGTAATAATGTTCACAGTGAATAAATCCTAAACTTAGTTCACAGATAATTAGGCTGAATACACACGCAAGGCTGAAGGATGTAGCAGTAACAAATATCCAAATGTTTTATTTTTATTCATTTATTCATTACCTTCTTCAAAAATTGTACATTTTACTTTATGTGCAAATCATTTTATCTCATTCTTTTTTTAAAAAGCTCCTTTGAGATATTAAGAAACACTCATTTTAAATAAAATAAATTTAACTCCATTCTACCAACAAAATAAAATCAAATGTTGTTTTTAATCAATTGTTTAAAGGTGTTAAGCCATCAAGTAATGAAATCGGCCAAGAAAATGTTTTTCAGAATGAGAACCAGAAATGTTCTGAATGTTTTAAGAATCAGAACAAGGGAAAAGAAGGGAAGAATTCACTTAATTTTCAAAATTATACAACTGTGGAGCATGGAGCAAAATAGCAAGAACTTCTGAGGATACATACTTGCAATACTAGTACTGAAACAACATTTTTTTTTAACCAAATACAGCAAAGTAGGGACTTCAAGAACGTCTACTACTTTGTATATGATATTATTACACATTTGTCTATAATGCCCATGAATTTATAAATAGAAAGGCTTACAATCACAAAACCAAGAGCTAAGCATATGTTAAAGTGAGCAAAATCCTTGCTTCAGCAATGCAATGATGTGTGGGTTTTAAAAGATGACATGCAGATGAATGTGCAACATTTCAATGAATTTTAATGCTGTATTAGCTGCTCACCTTTTGCATGATTCCTTTCTCATAATAATAGCGGAGTGAACGGCTAAGTTTATCATAGTTCATAGCTGGCCTGTTTTTCTGAATGCCCCAACGCCGGGCCACCTGCCACCAAAACAGAATTACACCGTAGTGTTAAGTATCAACTTCTCATCAGATTTCATAAAAAATTAGTTAATTAATCATTTCCAACCCCTCCAAAACACATCCAAACCAAAGACAGAAGTAAAGAGGCAAAAGCCATCCTGATGTGTATTTCCTGTGTCCTGATTTGCTTTTTAAACCAGGCGTTTAGAGATCAGTCTGAAACATCACAGTAGAATTCTTTGTCACTATTGTTTTGGATACAAAATTAAATGGAAATAAGGGAATGTGTTTACAACGGGAATGAACAGGCTGCAATTCACCAAAATGAGGCAAATTTCCCATTCTGAGGTACCCTGGCTGTTTTTCCCTATTCCCTTTTCTTTTCCCCCAGATAAAAACTACAGATCAAGAGCAATTTAGTGATCTCTTTGTAAAGGTGTTTCTGAGGTTTTAATAAACCAAAGGAATAAAGATATCCTGCTGGAGACAAAATGAGAGTGAACAAGTGCCCTAGTGTGTGCAGCAGAGGAAAGAGTAGACAAATTAGTAAGCTGAACTGCAAATAATTTTTATTGCCTGCAGCAGCATCAGAATAAAATTGTAGCCAATACTAAACTGGGAATTACGCATTCATTTAGAGAATAGTAATTGGATGCTAAAAATAAGAAGGAAGTGAAAAAGGTCACCGTGTATGTGAGTGCACAAACAGAAATCTCTAAAGCAGAATGTCTACTTTGTTGTTTGGAGAACAATCTCAGGGCTTTTTATGATGTGGCTCTGGAGGAGCAAGTTCTCTGGCAAACAGAATTCTTCAACAGAGCTTTAGGCATCCCCCACCTCACCGCCACCCTTGGCTAGCTGCAGCAGTATCCAGAGCAGGGTGGCCTGCTTCTGCAACCCTCTGTTAATGCCACATCCTCATTAATTTCCACTTTTGCTTAATCAGAGCAGAAACTGCAGCTGCCATGCATACCTAGGCAACCTCGAGAGAGCATTTTCTAATAGGGTCAGTGTTTCCCTTTATGCCCACGGAATTCCAAGTTGTCTCTGTGTCTCACATACTAAAATAGACTGCTTTGCAGAGAGATCACTCTGTCTCTATTAGCAATTATCTTTCTCCAGAGTTTGTTTTTTTTACTTTAAAAAACAGTGATCCTTGCTATTCTCTCTCACTGATTTGTATTTGCTGAGTGAAGATACAGTGTAATTCAGTCACAGGCATCATCAGTGCACTTTTTTAAGAGCAGGAAGATGTGATGTCACAGGGATCTAACTGTGTACCCAAGCAGACAGTCACAGTGGCAGGTACATCTTAATGTTCCAAAAATAAACTTCATTTTAATGTAAATGTTCTGAGCAACAGTGAAATGGGAGGGTGGCAATCAGAAGTGAAAACAATCCTTTCTACATAAATGTCTTTTACAAAGCTAACAATGGACATCAGTAAATCTTTGAGAGACATGACAACTGAACAGCATGCAAACCCAGAGGGACATGGGAATGGATGATCAATAGCTCCTGAAATTGAACAACAATTTCTGAACACTTATTCATTTATAAATGATTCTTTTCTAGAAATTCACCAGGAGGCACCTAGAAAGTAAAATACTTTAACAAACTTTAAGACAACACAGTGGAAGTCTCTGGGGAGAGGAAGATGGTTTTTTTTTTAACACCATAAGCAGAATTTGACTTTTACGATGCCAGTTAATTCTCAGCAGTGTGGGTATTAGTAAACATTTTAGAGCAATCAAATTTATTCTTAAGAGCTGTTTAAATGTCACATTCATCATAAAGTTGAGGGAAATGGGACATACCAATAAGCCTAGGAGATGCAGACAAGTTATGCAAGATGAGTGAATACGATCTAGAAAACTGCAGTATGACACCAGGCCTACGGTTAACAATACTGGATGTACACTAAAAATTTGGTAAGAAGATAGATCCCATGTTGTGTTCCTACCACAATAAATTTTTTTAAGAAGACTGAAAATTAAAATTAACAGACAACGTAAATAATTTCCAGGCTACCTACCGACAAACTAAGAAAGTCCATTCAGCCCTCACATATGAACACCCACCAATCACCACTATAAGCCAAGGTACCATGCTCAACACGGAGCAGGTACAATGGTGGCATAACTTTCAGTGACTTCATATAACACTCTTTCAAATGAAAACTTCACTGTTAGTAAGGAGAGTGAAAAGATCAAGGTTGTATAGCATTTACTGTTATTGTCAAATAAATTACATAGGAAAATGTAATAGTTCAAGTATTCAATTTGTTTTTTAAAATCATGCTTGAAGATGCAAGAGCAAACCTGGAAACCACATTCGGGGCCTGGCTACCAGACATCTTGATAACTCTTCTAGCGCAAGCTTGAACATTATCCAAAGACTTCTGCCCTAGGTCCTATGGATACTTTGTTATGTTAATAGCTGTTCCTTGAAATAATTCCCTAGGCTCTATGATTAATTCAAAAATAACATCTCTGTATGTTCATATATAACTGAAAAACTGTGCTCTACACTGGAATTTGACACAACATTGTAAAATGACTAAAACTCAATTAAAAAAATGTAAAAATAAATAAATAAATAACATCTTATTATCTCAAATATCTCCAAAAAGAGAGATATTAGAGATTATAAGCTTGCTAAAGTTAGCTAAACACACTGAGCAGATCATCAGCGTAAGACTGCAGTCTCACTCAATACCGTTTTAAGCTGCAAGATGATATATAAAGAAGTTGAACCAATGAGTAATTCCAACAAGGATGGCTTCAGAGCCACCTTTCATGAGCTGTGCTGTCACAGATTCCCAAAGAACTGCTGGGGAGTCGAAAGAAATGGGTGACCATGGGCCACAGGCTAAAGAAATTTCACAAACACTTCCCAAAGAAGAAATTTAAACATAAACAGCACAGTCACTGCCTGATGGAAGCGACTGTAACAGTGAGCGACATAACAATCAGAAATGGAATGTTTCATTTTGAACAAAGGGCCTTAGGAGACATTTAGTGCTTATTGCACAATCTCCAGGGACTTGGTTACTATTTGGAAATGGTCTACTGACTCTGAATTACCCAGCCCTTCTTTCCTTTATGAGTTGACTACAGAAAAGGTGTGTAAGTCTTGGTTTGTTGTATGGAACAGATGTAACTGTATTCCTTCCCGGCATTAAAAAAAGAAATCACAGAAATTCACAATTTGATGCAACTTAATGGTCCTCTGGTCAAGTCTTCTATTCTATTTGTTCAAACTTGACCATCTTAAAAATCAACCACTGCTATATAACAAACTTAATCACTTGCATAAGAAGATTTACACTTCTGAGTAGATGCATAATCACATTATTCAGAAATTTCCCCCATCTTAATATATGGCAGAAATTTTAAAATTCTCCTTCTGCTTACCTTATTTTAATCACAGATGGAGGGCAGTAACTGTCTGATACAAACTCCTGTTGAATGTACTCAGTTCCAGCATGAACCAACTCTTGCAGCGATTAACATCTTTCATGAGCTGAAGAGCTTACATCCGCATCCGTTAAAGGGCTTTCAAATTACGTCACGTCAAGTGTTTCTAGTCTCGATTTTTGGTACTTCACTTTTTCGCGGCTCTTTCACTTACATTAGTTAAGTATGTCTACATAAAAATGAATTTCCTTTGACAGCCAAATTAAGTTTTAGACGCATACTTGAGAATGGATACTTTCCAATTCTGATAGTGAGCTCTCTGCGCATGCGTGCTTGGTGCGGCGTAAGGGAGATGCAAAAATACCCTCTCGTGCTACCAGGTTATTGACATAACCCGGAGTAGACTTAACTGTGTTAACTAGCTCCTCGTATTTCATACTTTATTTAATACATATTTGAGTCACATAATCTCTTAAATCTTAATGAGTAATATCACCTTATCTTCTGGATATCAAATTAGGGCTTGTTACCCGATTATGATTGACTACGTAGTTTCATATAACAGAAAATTTAGGACGCATAGGCCCATTAGCCTAGGATGCCGATGTCTGGTCTATATGAAACTCATCACTTTGGGTTAAAAAATAGGTGGATATCTGGCTGAATCGTTCAACTTTTCTGAGATGTTTAGATCCTATAGCCAAGAGGATCAGTCAGTTTTAATAGTAGCAGAGAAAGCATCTTTAATAAGACACAAACATTTCATATGAAAGACACCTTTCTCTGGAGGTCCAAAAAGCTATTTGGTAGGTTATGCTGTAATAATAATAGTAGGCTTAAGCCGAAACTAGTCCTGGAAAGAATAAAACTTGAACTGAGAAGTTCTTAAGGAAAGTACTCCATTGGTAGGCGCCATGGGGACGGGTTGGAGCAGGTAAGGCAGCTGAACGTTTAGTTGAAAGGTGTTTGTTCCATTTACCCATATTATCTCTATCTAGAGTCCTCTCATTTTGGTAATTTCTTAGGTATTATGGTGACATTTTAAACTTTACTCCTACCCTCCAGTGCAGCGTGCATAGGTATCCTGGTGACACTGAAACAGACGGCACCAATAATCAAAGGGAAGCAATGTTCCTACAGGTCTGAGTCTCCTAAAAAATACTTGAGTGAGGATTGTCCACTGTGACCCTTGTGTGCATTTATCCCCCACAGCTGTGTCTCTTACACATGACTTTGGTCTCTAAGTAGTCCTCACCCTCTTACACGTGACTTTGGTCTCTAAATGATCCTCTCTAGTCCCCTCCACAAAAATCAAGATTATCCAAATAATAACTGCTAACCAAAACTTGAACTGTGACAGACCACCCTCTCTTCCTCAAAGACCATCAAACACCCCCAACCTAACAGCATCTCAAGAGACTTCCCAAGCCCTGCATTCTCAAATAAAGGATTATGCTAATGATGTTCTGGTTGATTTTCTTCAATAAATTCTATAGGATGGTATTCAACTGGAATAAGCCTGCAACATGTTCATTTCTTATTTGAAATGTATGCATGCTATTTTTTTGGGGGGGGGGGGGGCTTACTTTTTAATTCAAAAGGTCTCCTGAAAGTTTTAAAATTAAAAACTATATTTTGGTCATATGGATCAAATATATGTTTCTATTATAACATATCTGATTTTCCTACCGAAAATCTACTAAACCTACCTCTTCAGGCTCAATCAGTTTAAACTCCATGCCTCTCCCAGTCCAGGCAATGAAATGGGAATTTGAAGGGTCATCCAGAAGAGCCACCAAAAACTGCCAGAGCTGAAGTGATCCCCGCCGCTGGTATGTGGGTCCTTCCCGATACATTCCTGGCTCTTGTTTGATGTCTCCTAAATTAAAAATTTTTTAATTTTCTATTATTAGCCATGTTATGACACTCACATAAAATTTACATGAAACCAATCACTAAAATAGTTAAACCACACCACTTTAAGGGTTTCTATGAAATACAATGTTACCATTAAATAGGAATTGAAAATAGTTAAAAAGTTAAATACAAGTCAGGAATCTACAAACTTATGGACAACTATATACAACATATAATGGTCAATATAAATACACACAAGTGCGGAATAAATCCATAGATGTCACTGACTTACAAAACCTTTGTATAAATTCTTTATCATTAGACACTCTTAAAAACTACAGTATCTAATCATACTTTTCTGCTTCATTGTTAATGCCATTACTCACTGCTCTAAGCAACATTGCAGAGGGAGTAATCAGGTTTAAGCTCTGGGCATTTTATTTGCACAAATTAAATTCTGCAAATTATAATTTGTAAATACCTCACTGACCTACACATGACAAACTATTGAAAATTGTAATGCAAATATTTCAAAGCAAATTTAATAGCATCTTAAACTCTCAGTTAAGTAATCTGCACGTTATACAAATTAGGAAAATGTCAATGGCAATTCAGGGCATACTGGATCACCAACATACCATCTTTCTTCCACACCTTTACACGGGCACTATCTCTTTCTCAATTGGCAGCAAATGAAAATTTTTATCATTTTTATCTCCTGTTTGTATTTCACTCACTTGAATTTAGCTTGTTATTCTTCTTCTAAAAGTCCAGTAAAAATGTATGCACACAAACAAACATGTATACACCAGAGCCTTCAGTATATCTATATTTTTAAACAAGAAAGGTTTGTTTGTGTTACATTTGCTTGCTAGTCATATGAAGTGTAAAAATCTGTTAAATAGATTACAGCAGTAAAGGTATTCATCTCCAATTGTTTGGTATAAATTTGGCCAGAAATCTTGATTTCACAAACAAACAAATTAAAAGAAAACACACACACAAAAACACAACTCAGTTTCATAACTACTGATTATTTACTTCTATCTCCAGCAATCTATCTCAAAAATATGTGGAACTGGTCACATTGGGGATTGAATGTCTAGGGCCCGACAAGCATATCATTGTTAATGCATGAATTTCTCTCCTCCACTAAAGAAACGATTCAGACAATATATTTAAGCTGATCTAGTCACACTAAGTATAAATTATAAAACAGAAGAAAATCTCAAGCTTTTTAAAACTTTCCTCTGGTCAGGAAACAGAAATTCACCTCTCAAAATACTTGCAGAAAGAACAGCACTTTAAAACCCTAAACCAAAATGAAATTATTCACTAAATAGCTGCTAAAAAATCATTATGTTGTTCTGGTCTAAGTTATATAATATAGAAATGTCTCTTCATATTGATTTCAATGACAGTTTTATTTATCTCAGTATTTCCTTCTGAGATTTACAAATTTTCATGGGGGTAACTGAGCAATTTTTCAGAACGAGTGAAACACTGTCACATTTTCTAATCTCTGGATTGCTTCTGCCTGTAAATGTGATTGATCCTACTGGCCGTGTGCAATGAAACAATAACCTTTTGTTTTTCTTTCTTCTTATTCTCTAGTCCTTATAAAATATAAGCCCAATATTATCTTCCAAAAATATTTTCTTAGTATAAAATTGAGGAGTATTTAAAAGTCAAAGGGAAAAAAACAATTAAGACAGTTTCCCCAAACATTAGTGTAACTTTGACTTCACCCTATTAGATTAAATCATAATCCTGTCTACAGTTTTGAGCTATTTTTCTTCCTTATATGCCCATACCGATTATTACATTTCTTAAAATGTTAAACTCACTAAGAATGAAAGAAAGTGATTAAGGTCATTCCCAAAAGTAGACTTTATGCTTTATCTCAAGAGAAAAAAGCTGGATTTTAAGAACTCTGATGCTCTGCTGAGGGTACTAAGTAAAGTAAACGCAGGTCACACCTTTGAATCTCAAAGGTTTAAACTAACGTCTATTAGAGAATAAGGCTGAGGAAGTGATCCGTACCTTGACTGTGGTGGTGGTTTCACTGGTGTATACACCTATCAAAATTCATCAAATTATACACCTGAAATATGTGTAGTTTACTCTACAGGAATCATACCACAATAAAGGTATTAAAAAACAAAACAAAACAAACAAAAACAACCCCGTGAACTTAGCAAGAATTCAGCAATTTAAAGGGAGGCGAAAGAAACAGATCTTCCCAAGACGTCCCACCCCTTCTGAGAAGTGTAAGCAGCAAAAGCCTCGGGAACACAGTAGTCTTCAAGCCACTAATTAGAGACTGAGAAGCAATCTGCGCATGCACTTCGCTGTTTAAATAATGGCAATTAAAAACTCCTGAGAGCTACCGAGTCATTACAGGCATGATCCCCAAAGTTCGTGCAATCAGCTAATCAGAAGGCCCCTGCTCGTTTCCTGTGAAACAATCAGAGCAGGAAATCTGGAGACCACGCCGAAGAACCACCAAGTCAATTAGCTGTTCACTTTTTACCCAAGTCTCCTCGGAGATGCGGACTCCGCCACTTTTGTCAAGAAAAGAAGATTCTATCCAACTTGACACTCCTTTCTAACAGGGTGGGGGGGGGGTGGATATTTTCATTTCCAGTGCCACAGCGATGGATATGAAAAAGGCAATGCTTTCCTAACTCCATTTTAAGCAATTACAAAGTAATGTCACATTAGTGATGAACATCTTCCCAGGGAAAGAGCAGAAAAGGAGGACTCAACCACCACTAACTGAATGGGCAGCTATGTTGTTCCCGTGTTCCATAATGCATCTTTTCACGAACAATAAAAGGAAAAGAGCCTGCATTAGTCATCTGGGCATCCACAGTAGCATGCTTTCTGCTCTGCTTTGTTAATTATGGGATCAGCTTTCAATAAATCTCCAACAACAAGCTGCATGTGCTCAGCAGGGCGATGGAAAGGGCCCTCTCACTCTACATAAAGCTCAGCGAGAAGGAGACTGTGTATATCTCTAAAAATGGGATCTCTCATAGGACAAAAGAAAAAAGCTTCTTAATGGGCGAAGGAAAGGGAATTTATAAGAGGTAAAGTTCAGCAAGACTTGAGTGCATGCTAAGTGATGTGCATAAAAATCTTCCAGTAGTGATGCAGACTGTTTTCAAGAGAGGAGAGGGTGAGTTCTCTACGCCCTCTGACAAACATCAGAACTTGATACACAGTGAAAAACCTACCATCGAATTTCTCTGGGACAACACAAGTGTCATCAAAAAACTGCCTGGGACCCTTTTCAAACATGCAGCCTGTGGGGAGAAATGGGAGACATTTATTCATGACAGAAATAAAGCTCACAAACAATTCAAAATATAACCATTAACACAAAAATGGAGATAGAAAAGGACTCCTCCACTTTTCAGCTCCATGACCTCGGATACATTATTTAACCTTCGTGCCTCAGTTTCCTAATCTATAAAATGGGAATGTTAATAAACCACCTACCTTAGAGGGTTGTTGTAAGGATTAAATGGATTAATATATGCAACTTTAGAAGAGTGCCTAGCAAAGTAATGGAGGAGAGTCAGCTATTTCTCTTATTATTAACCCAAGCATAGAGCTCATGGCAAATGTGGGATTTATAATGTATCATCTTTTCCATTCTCTTCCAAGTTTCATGATTCAGTCAGATGACAGGGAAATCAGACTGAATTACTGACATTTACTTTGCATTACTACCCTGAAGAACTGAAACAGATAAGGTTTACCTCCTCACTTCCTTGCAGAAATATTTAGCTAGGTTAACCATCTCATGTTTTCACCTTCAATAACCAAGGCATTAAAAAAAAAAAAAAGAACCTTCCTTTTCCACTATATCATAACTAAGTCCCCAGAAAAAATGCAAAATAAGCTGACAATTTTTCACAACATTTTCTCCCCCAAATAGCCTTTATTTTCCCCCCAAATATCCTTGAGTGGGAGACCTTTGTTTAATTATTGTTATCTTTAATCACCAGGCAGAAATTTCATGTGGATTAGTCACAGTTTTATTTCTCAAATGTATTGGTCTCTGCGATAGGTACATAATATTAACAACAGCAACGAGAATTACATTGCATGTGTGCAGAAATTTTGATCTCAGATATTCTGGACGTACTATCTTATTTTACTATCCTTTAAACACAGGGAGTTACTTCTATTAATGTCCTTCACAGAAATCAACCAATGCTAGACTCAACCTAAAAGGATGGATCTAAGTCATTTCACTGAAGATACACAGTGTTTACATCAAGGACCATGACCATAATCCCAGAAATACTTTAATGGGGATTCTATCCAGATAACATCATTTTTATCCATTACTTTGCAGGTATCATGTCCATTAGAACAAAACTTTCCCACCATGGTTACCAAAACACACCCACAACAAAAACTTTCTGTAGGACTCTTCTGTGAAAGTCCACTCTTAACAATTACTTGTCCTAAATGTAAAATCCAGGATGTTTAAAGGTGAGTGTATTTAAATCTACTGTGTTTTATTTCAAAACAATGACTTAGGTCTCTGAAGCAAAACTGAAAATTCCTCGAAGATACATTTCAGCAGAGAGCAGTAAGGTGGGTGATCTATAAAGCACATGTTCCACTTGAAAAGGATGTGGTTGTTGGCAAGAAAGAACAGAGAAATCCACTTTTCAGTTGTTTATATGCATATGACTCATGTTAACAACCAAATACAAGATATCAAGACCTGAAAAATCTTCCTTTAACTTTACGAAGACAAATTTTAAAATAACGGTTTAGTGGACATAGTGATTTTTCCCATAGAATATCATGATTATGTGACAGCACCCTTAGGATTTCTGATTGTGTGGACAGGTATTTACGAGAGTGTCAATAATGGAAAACTTAACTTCTGTTCTGCTGGGATGAGCCAGGAAGCCTTCTTGCCTCATATAAATGGAGTGGCAGCTAGGCACTTCTGAAAGAAGAAACAACATTAGTCAAAGAGAATTCTGGAGCTGAAGAGAATGCTGTTATCAGTGGACGCAGCGCAGACAGGAAAGTAACAGAAACTGACACGAGTCTCCAGGAGGGGAAGCTGTCAACACATAGTTAACGTTTCAGGCAGGAACCACACAAGAAACGTAAGGAAGAGAAATCAATCACGGTGAACACTAATTATCGTGAACAGGCGTGTGAATTCAGGGTTTTACCCACATCAACCTTACTAAAGTTGGCTGGAGCAGTAACCCCACGCAAATGTGACAGTGTCCTCAAAATAAACAGTGTCATGAGTTAAAAGACATTTCAGGACATCTGTGGAATAAATGTGTATAACCCATGGCATTCAAAGCAAAGATCAATAAAAGACTTATTCATAGTTTTTTTTTTTTCATGAACACTGGATAGAAATAATTATGAAAAGACAAAATTGTTACAACTCTTAAAACTATTAAGGTGATTGCTATTTTTTCCCTCAGATAAAAACATGACTGGCTTTTCATGCTGTTAAGCACACCGGTCATATACAAAACCAGTGAGGCTATAAAAGAGAAATCCAACAATTTTACAGCAAATGCTTTTATTACCCTAAGAGTGAAGCCTTGCCTATGTGACCAAGTTAACTTATCCCTGAGAAAATAAACTTGGTTAATGGTTAAACTTGAGTCATAGTGATGGCTATGTATCTAATGTGTTTAGTAGCTTAGATACAGGAGAGAAGAAATAGACATTAGGAGACAAAAGATTAAAATTCAAGTTCTTTATTTACTACTAATAAAACTACATGACTTGAGATAAGCCATTTCGCGTCTAAGCTTATATAAAATAAAGGGCTGAGTCAGATGCCATCTAAACTGTATTACAGCCCGAGGGTCTTTGATTCTGAATATAAAAGTTCACTCACATAACCAGAGGTTGAGTCACGGTGAAGACAATGAAGTTTCAACCTCAAGCCCCTCCACTTGCAAGAGTCCTCCTGAGACCCTATACCTAATTTTGTTCGTGTCATTTCATTTTCTTTTTCTTTCAGAAGGTTCCCCAAGTTTTACGAGCTTGAGGGACCACAAACCTGGGCCCAACCCTGCATGTAACGTAGGTTCCAAAGGAATGTGCAAATGTGATGAAGCTGATCCTAGCTTCTGTATGGGTTACTAAAGTTTTTAAAACAACATAAACAAAAATAAATGTGTAAAATATATACGATAAGTGTGCTATTTAATATAAGAATATGTCCTCCTTTCCACCACTTGTAGTAGGTACATGACTTCTGAACAAGTAATAACATTTAAGTAAATTGGAATCTAAAGACCTTTAACTCTTTATATCTGTAGACGTTTTTATCTGTAGACGTTCATGCTGTAATAGACAAATCAGCACTATTTATTTGGCCCAGAGAGTATCCTTTCCTTGTCTGGCATGTTCCATTTTTTAAATCCATCTGACTTTCCAAAAATGTGCCTGGTGATGAATTTAAACCTAAATATGAGATATGATTTCACAGAAAAAGAGTTTATGTCATGTAGTTTTAGTCAGAAATATCTTAGTGGCCATCCCTAATAGCAATAACATTGAAGAGTATGCAGGCATCCATAACTCACCCGCTGAACGTAGTAGAAAACTCATTATCAAACATTTTATTACATCATGTCTCTTCTTTACATAAAGTATTATATGGTTTGTAATTCTGACCCTAAAAAGGCAGGGTTAAGCCTTTATCAGGGCTTATGAGAGGGTGGCCGTGCAGTTGACCTTTTGGGTTATCAAACAGCTAGCAATCCATTTTATCCCAACTTTTTAACCAATGGTAATTCAACTTAATTTTTAAGCTTATTTTGATTTCTCGCCAAGGCGTAAGGTCCTTCATGCAGCTGGGCCGGGAAGGGAGGGCGCGTTAATGACTCTGCCATCGGCTTACCAGCTGCTCAGAGGCAGGCATTTTGCCGTACGGGTGTTGACACCCCACCACAAAATACTTTTACTGACTGCTGCCCAGCTGGAGTGTGGCTGTAAAAACAGCTGGCTGGCTCGAGAGGCAGCGAGAGGAAAACGTATAGGTTAAACCCTATTACACATAAGTGTGACTAAACATAGCCCTTCCCTCCCCAGAGGGGGAGGAAAAGAGGAAGAAAGGGAACGCAAGCATTTCTGAGGAACCCAGTGTTCCAAGTTGAAGGAACAGCTTACAGAAGTGCTCCAACATAGTACAAAATAAGCAGAATCCTGGAAGACTAGACATTTGACATCAAAGACAGGATTTGATGGCTAACTTCACCGACACTCATGTGGCTGCTGACCTGGCTGACTTACTGTTTTTTGTTGTATTTTCTCTATAATACTTTTCACAAATTCTACTTATTAATCTATGATATTCAAATTCTATTGATTTAAAATTAAGTCACAATAAATTAATGACTCATAATAAGGCTAAAGCCAGAACCTCCATTATATTCCAAAGGCCCAACTTGTAGTCTAAATTCCAAGAAAAAAAGGCACTGAACAGCAATTTAGGAGAAAAAAAATACACAGATGAGGATATATTTGTGTTTACGCCAGTTCTTAATGCTATTTATTACACCCCAGAGTAAATAAAATTAACATCACGCTCCTGAAATTGAGACACTTGGCCAGCATTGTTTAAATCCAATCTATCCTTAAAATTGGTGTCCTTTCTAAGGTCCAGAGAAGCCTGAAAAAATATGGCTAAGAGGAGTTTATTCCCTTAAAGTAACTAAAGTCATGTTATCCTAAAGTGATATCAGTTAATTTATGACTATCAGAGTGGGTCAGACTCTAATCAAATTGTAGAAACATTTCCAAAGTGATTATTCAATCAAATGACTAACATGGTTAATTAGGAGCCATAAACATTGCTCTGAAGTTCATCAAAGTAATGACTTGCCCAGAAAAATTACTGCTAATTAAATTGCCTGCTGCTTTCATTTCTACCTTATCTAATAAAAAAATCCAACCAATGAAGTTTGGCATTACAATTTAACTTCAGCTAAATGCTCAACTAAGATCCAAACTAGCTACGCGGTGACTTCAAAGGCAAGTGTTTCGTAGCAGGGAGTGAAAGCATTTCACATGTATTCATTTACGTTTATGCATGAAATAAAACTTAGATAATTCAGCAACAATAATAAGCTGTAGTTTAACCCACGCACAGATGTTAGGATGACAGCGTATTTACCCTGCCCTTATGTGCGTCCATAATTATAACCTTAGGATCACTGGTACGGCACTGTGATTACAGACGTGCACCTTGTCATCTAACAGACCCGGCTTTGCATCTCAGGTCTGATATTTTGTGGGGGCATGACATTATATTAGTCATTTAACATCTCTAACTCTCAACCTCCACATCCATAAAATGGGAATAATGCTGATTTCCTTCAAAGGGTTGTCGGAATCCATATGAGGTCAGGCATGGGCAACAATTTGCCCAGTGTGTGCGAACAGTGAGGATTCAAGGTATGGTACTTCTTACCCATAACAGTCTATTTTTAAGTGAACTTCACAAGTATTTAAACAGCAGGAAACAGGGTACTTAAGACTAGAAAAATGTATGTACCAAAATTATTTCTGTATTTTAATTTGCTATTTTGAAATCACGTATCTATTGAGATGGTTTACATTGCTTGTTAGTACTGTTCCTCACAAATCCACCTATTAACCTATGACATTTAAAATACATTGATTTAAAATTCATCATAATGTATGATTTATAAATGTATGATTTAAAAGGTTTAAGTGAGAAGTGTGATTACATTTTCAAAACATTTGGAGGTCTCTTTTTTGAGTTTATTTTTTACAGTCTTACCCCCTCATATTTGGTGCTAAGTGACTTTAGTTTACAAAGTTCTAAATTCAATCTGTAAATTGAATTACGTACATTTAATTTAGGCTAACAGATTTTTTTTATTATTATTTTGAAACTTATGGATCAAAGAGCTGTACAATGTGGCATTAGTATGGGGCCCAATAAGCTTGCGGAAACTAAACTGCCTATAATTTGTCACAGATGAGTTCATGGTGATGAAAGCTGATCCAACATGCTGCAGAAATTCAAAGCAGCAAAGCACTGTTGTCATTTTAATGCTCTAGTCAATGGAGGGGAAGTTAAAAAGAGTAAGTGAACACCCCAAACCGCTTGATTTAATTAATCTTCACCCTTAGTAACGCTGTTAAAATTTCCTTTAGATTAAGATATGCAGGTATGAAACTAAACAGTTGGTTTCTCTGTTTCCTGACTTGCATTTAAAAGCTGTATTGGGAAACATAATACTGATTTGGGAGGCTTTACCAAAGGCCTGACCACAAAGTGCAGTTATGAATTTGCTGGGCACTTCTCTGATTTGCATATGTGCTGCCACGTGGTACAGAATGAAGGTTCCCTTTCCTTCAGGGCCTGGTTTGCCTGAAGCTTCTAGGAGCTACAACAGGCCAGACCAGAGAGAAACCATTTGCCACAGTCGTATGAGACATCCCTACAATTTGTTGAGATTGTTCGTTATCAAGTAGTGTACAAAACTGGAGACACTTCAGACTGTAAACTCCAAACAAAGGTGGAAAAGCACCTCTCTTTGATTTGAAGCTTGTGGTTAAATTCCTGTAGAAATAATCAGTGTGATACTTAATGAAGCATTCAAATCTCTGAGAGTAAGTGAGAAATCCCAGTAAGACAGGAATATGCTCAATATTGTATTTTGATGTAATTTTGCTTTCATGTGAGTGTGCAATGCAAAGATGGACTGACTACACCCTTAATCCTTGAGGAGGTGATATGACAAGATAAAATCCACCTAATGTTGTGTATTGCACATTGATCATGGAAAACCAGGGGACATTAAAAGACTAAGGCCAAAATGTGTGTGGACATACATCTGACGTGAACAGGTAACTGATGAAAAATGTGCTTGTGTGTGTGTGTGTGTGTGTGTGTGTGTGTGTGTGTTTCAGTGTAAACAAAGGAGTCTAAACAAGTTTTTCAAAAACATTTACATATCATCTAAAGAAATATTGGTTGTACCAAGAACTCATGACATAAATCTCATTCAAGAAAGATGATCACTACGACAGAGCCCGTCTCAATTTTATCTGTTTTAAACTTCATTCTTTTGTTTGTTTCCTCTTATTTCCTGGCCAACTCACAGTTTAATGTTCAAAATCCAGAGGTTTTCCAGAGTGCACAAAAAACACGAGCTTTATGAAGATGTAGTTAAGTCCAAAAGCATTCACACACAAACTAGTGTAGTGTCTTTTCCCTCTGCATTGCCACTTGCCACATGACTAGACTTTGTGTAGCTAATCAAGAAAACTGTATTTTATGAAGTTTCCTGAAAAGGATGCTAATGTAAGGATTTTTTTACACCCAGACAATCTTTCTATTAGAGAACAAACCTGAAAGTAATTGACTCTAGAAATAAGGCCCTGTGTTAGTATGTCTGAATTTACTTGAAGCAAGGGTGATGGCAAAAAACTCCAGTTTTATAAGACCTATTTGTTGTCAGTCACAAAAGCTCTATGTGAATACTACGTCTTAGTTACTGAACCTCATGTGAAGAGGGAAAGGCTGGAGGTGGCTGAAATCTTAAAAAGAGAGTGATGAATTTAGTATTACCTCATTCACACTTAAATGGGAGCTTTCTCATTAGGATTTTTAGTAAACTGTGAATATATAATGAAAATCTGCAGAGATATTTCTTCTACCACAGCTCAGATGTACTGAATCCACTATTGACAGACTTTGAGGACAGAAAGAGAACGATGTTAGTCTTTGTATGCCTAGAATAGTGTTTGCAAAATCTTAGGAGGGGGGGAAAAGTAATGCAGTTATCTGAATTCAGATGCTTTTAAAACTTAAAGGCTACAATAACATGAAATAACAGTATAGAATTTTACCTAAGAAACCACAGACTTCTCTTGTGAGCATCTGGGTCTTTTGGGGAGACAGTATCCTGCATAAATAAGGACCAGCTCACCATTGTGTACGTTTTATAAGCCTGTGAAAGGTTTTATTAATTTAGAGTTAAAAAGAAAGTTGAACAGATAGGAAACGTAAGTGCAATTGTCACTTTGACTATTAGCCATTATTGTACTCTGACAATGAACAGAAGTTTAAAAGAAACTATGAGAAAAGATGTCATTAGCTACCAAAATGGGCCACAAAAGATTTCTGAAGAGGGGAAGTTTTAATGATTTTTGCAATTTACACGATTTGAAACCAAATCAGTATGAATCGTTTGTCCTCGCACTTTCATACCTCCTTGGGTTACCACAGTATTGAGACGATGTATTCTACTTGCTTTGAACATGAGTAATACTAGTAGTTAGTTCAGTACGATTGTTTCACTACGTCAGAAAGAGCACAATGGTACAGTACCTTGTGGGCCACGCACGGGATGATTGTTTTAACATGAAAGTATCTCTTCGTCTTACCCTCTAGTACCCAAGCATATCTGTAAATACTAGAAATAAGAGAGGCATCTTATTCAAGGGCTGGCAACAGTCTTGGAGGAAATCTCTAGAAGTTAGGATAAAATCCTACCAAGAGAAATCCTTATGATAATTGTCTGCACCCCTAATACTGTATCAGTAATTTTACAAACGTAGCCAATTTAATCCTTATGAAAACCCAAAGGGTAGAGGAATCATTTGCCCCTTTCTATAAATCAGGAAACTGAGGTCAAAAGAGGAAATAAAACATGCTCAAAATGACACTGATAGCGAATAGGTATCCAGTCTAAGATTCAGTAAAACGTTCCCAGTGTTATGCAAAGTGAGTGGTTTTATTTTTGTTAACGCTAAGAATAACAAAAACATGTGGATGAAAACAATGAACTGCGAAGGCCCACACACTGAAGAGGAGGGTTATCAGAACTGACCAGTCAAAGATACTTCTCTAAATTTAGGAAAAGAGCGACTAAATCACAATGACATGTGCATGTCATTCTTTCAGTTTCTTATATGTATCTGTGAATATGTCTCTAAAATTTTCCAGACTGTATTAGAAACAATAGAAAAATCACACACACACACACACACACACATACACACACACACTAAAAACAATAATCATCTATCTAATCTGACAAAAATTCCTCAAAAGGGTTCAGTTAAGTTATGCATATGTTAGGGAAAAATATTTTATGAAATAAAAAGTCTCCCTTTCCTCTAAACTGTTAAGTAGTTAAGTCATTTGAGAATAGAGATCCTTTAAGTATAAAAAAATTCTGTAACAATGTTCTAAACCTAAAAACATATACTCAAACATATACTTTAAAAAATAAATAATATTTATCTCCCCTCTCTTGCTCACGTTTATGAAACATACGGGGAGAGATCCAAATGTGCCTCCTTAAACTGTCTCATTTAATTGCAGATCTTCGTAGCACATGTGAAATCAGTTGTGTGTTCATTTCATCCACTCAAAACAGGCAGTTCTGAGCCGAAGCATCCTGCTTGTTTTCTCTAAAAAGCTAAAAATCCCACACTAAAAAAGTATGCTCCCCTCCCTCTTCTAACTCCCTTTTTTCATGCTAGTACAACTCACAAGCAAATTATCCCTCCCTTCCCCCTTTCCTGCCTGTAAAATCCAAGTTAGACAAACACTGTGTGGCTGAAATGACATATTTGAATGGAATTCAGACCCACCAGTTCCTGTTTATGTTTCTGATTTGAGAATGTTGTCTTCTCATTCACTATACATTAGGAGCATGCAAGGCCATAAATAGTGTCAGGTTACATGCAGGCGGGACCAATGAGCATTAATCATTACTTCCAGTCAACTGGCAAAGGCAGCAGCTGATGGAACACTACACCCTTCAGCTCTGTATAAATGGACATTCCAGCGAGTAGGAGTGTATGTGTGTGTGTATGTGCGTTTCCTTTCAGTCTCCATTTTATGAATGAAACTCCAGGCTCTGTAGAGTCCATTCATGTAAAAGAAATGCTTACAGGGCTCTGCCCCTAGGGATCAATCAGTCATGGGTAAAACTGATATGATTGGTTTAAGACAGCCTTCAGCCTTCCATTACTGACTTAAAATGCAGTCCCTGTCCATCTGACCTGTGTTAATGCATAAAGAGTAAATCCAGACCTTGGTCTCAATTCTCAAATCAAATCACTAGCCAATGCCACTTACTGTAACTGTAGATTTAGAGCATATTTAAGTATTTCTTAGAAAAACTGATACAGTGGGCCAAAGTACTGTTTTGGGAGATTTGCTATTTTAACTCAGCACCGAATGAGGAAAACTCATATGACGTCTGCTAAGCAATAGAAAGCGAAGTCAAATTGGGAAGCCAATCCATGACCTCTATTATAGTAACAAAATCAATCGGAAAGACATCACCATCACTTTTCACAAATGAAGCACCTAAAAATCAGAGATGAAGTGATCTACTAGTCCACAAATCACTGGCTCAGTAAAAGAAAATTATCTTTGGATGTTAGAGAAACAGAATGTTAACATTTTCTGAAGGATCGATAGCTCATTCCTTTACATTCCCAAGAGATCCTCTACTTGAAATTCTTGGACAATAGTTTTAAAGTTAGGAGGGGGAAAAATGAGCCACCATGTTTCAGGAAAAAATGTGGCCATAAGCAAATGATTCTTAGTAATGGAGTAGGGCCAAGGCTTGGCCTTTGGGAGTGTTAAATATCAGGTACAAAAAGCCAGAGTTCATGGGACCATAATCACTGCTGCCTTAGAAATTACTAAAGATGGTAATACTTAAAAATATCTAGAGTTTTTAGGAGGAAAAAAAAAAGAGCAATTATGAGAATGATTTGTAAAGTCAGCCCCATACCAAACACTGTTAAAATACATAATGGGTTCTATCAGCCATCTGTAACTTGGTCCTGGACTCAAGAGGGAAGGAAACACTTCTTTCTTCCAATGACCAGACTAGGAATCAGTGGCAGTCAACCCCTGAACATATCTCTAAACAGTATCTCATGGGATCTCTACCATACGATAAAAGAAGGAATGGGGACAAACATGAAAACTGCATGGTCTTTGGTTTGAAAGGTGGGAAGGATTGTCTACTATGGCATTATGATAATTTAATATTTACCTGCCAATATCTAATACCTGGCAAATAAAATGGTAGAGAATAAAGTTACCATCATATTAAACTTCGAACTAAAATTAAAACACGTGACACAGCCAAGTGAGGAGATGATAAGGAATTCTATAATCTACCATCTAAGGAAAATATGGAGCAGAGCAAGACCACTGAAAAGTGAATGTACATTGAATTACTAATTCCTAAATAATATTCTTTGTTCAAGGCTTTAAAGAAAATTCAGTATTCTTTCAAGAATTAGTTTTCAAAGTGGTTCAAAGCTATGTAAGTAAAAATGATGAAGTAAAGCTGAATATTTCCAAACGCTCTATTTTAAATTAAAAAAAAATGAAAGTTATTGTCAATCATGGGGTCTTCCTTCCATTTTGGAAAGGATGAAGTTGGTTTATGGCAGGCCCGGAAGTTCAAAATAAATATTAGTGGCCTTTATTTCTACCCTCTCTGTTCTATCCAACTTTATTTTTTTTTAATCCAATTTTAATTAGCCTTTTCAACAATTTCCTTTTGTAATAACTGCATTCCTTGTATTTCTTGAACAATATTTTTGGTTGTTTACTTATGTATAATTCAACTGTTCACAAAGGATATAAGAAAATATATTATAAAATATAAATGAAGTCAATGTCCCTAAAACATATGTCTCCTCTTATGAAATAAATAATGAGAAACCATTAAAAAATAATATACCATGGTAATCGTAGTAACAATCATAACAGTAATAGTTTAGGGATAAACTACTGAGTACATTTAGCCTTCTGAATTTGGGGGTTTTTGTTTGTTTGTTTGTTTAGATTTTGTACAGGTTGAGTCAGTTGATTAAGACCCTGTCAAATCATCTCCAAACACAGAAAGCACTATTTATTCATATTCCTATGCGGCTACAGAAAATAAGTATGTGTTTCTTGCTCTATTATCCACTGGCTTCATCCTGTAACTCTCACTTTAAAACCATATTATAAATTCTGGAAGGGGAATCCCAAGCAACACTGACTAAGAGCAGCATTAGGAATTACTTCACCTCTCCGTAAGCTGGATGATTAAGACGAGCACCCGCCCACACAGCAAAACGCAGGATCACATTTACAACACAAAAATCTTCTCTTGCCATATCAGACACCCCAGAGTATTCTAACTCTTAGGACTAACATGCCAGCTCGGGCCTATGTGAGTATGTGCGCCTGTCTCTGACAAATAATGTTAAACATATTCCTAGTTTCAACATCTTCAACATGAGGTCAACATTTTTTCTGCATTTATTTCACCATTTCTCTGCCAGCACACAATTTTTATACATGCTAAGGATAGATCATTATTCTCTAAATTGAAAGTTTTGTCCATTGGCCTTCATCAAAGTCCAAAGGTGATAAAGAAGTGTGTGGAGAACTTGGTAGGGGATGCTTGGGTCAAAAATGAAGGGACTTAAAAACAGAAGACAGAAAAGGCCTATCTTACTTTTCCAAATGCAAGCTTTCTTTCTATCTGTTTTATATATTGCAGTCCTTCATTCATAAGCTTTCTGCTGAAAAATGGATTCAGCTGACAAAGTTTGAAAATGACTTCTCGTTAAATTTTAAGCCATCAATCTAGCAAATGTTTTAACAAAGAGTGAAGTCCAATAAGAAGGCTCAGACAAACTCAAGGTTCATACAACCAAAGGATTTTAGAGCTGGAAAGGCCACTGGTTTGCTGCTTTTCCTTCTAATTATTATTCAGCCTTTTCTGAAAGAACTGTTAGGAAAAGTTACCTCAGGGACAATCTCAACTCTTGACCGTTTATGGTATATTTTTAAAAAGGAAATAGAATGCATTTTAATCCTAAATATCATTTGAGTTTCTATATTTTCCTATCTTACAACAGTGAGCACCTAACAATTAGAAGAAAATTTGGAGACTAATATGAGACGAACACATTAGGAAAGCATACCTTAGGCTTTAACACAGATGCATTTAATGCAGATTACCCCGGATCACAGTGCAATTTTTTAAAAAACATAGAAAAATACTCAGTCTAAAAAAGTGAGAAAAGGATCAATAATATATCTAGTAAATTGTGGATTTATTTTGGACAATTATATAGTAAGACAGACTGTGAATTGTGCGCTAAGCTAAGAATAAGAAAATCTTGGTTCTAATTTGGGTTGTTTCCCCTCACACATGTGTAGATGGTGGTAGGTTATCTCGAATGAGTCCTGGACATTTTATCCACACAGCCAGGGTGTAAAGGAGGAATCTGAACTACGTGATCTCCAAGAGCTTTCATGAGTTTAAAGATTCATGAGTATGTGAACAGCTATCTGTGTCCATTTCCCAATTTAAAATAATGCTAGCATTTATGACCGCATAAACATAACATGCCTCCAAATTCACAGAGGCCCTCATCAGTACATCAGCCCTTTAGGAAGGGCCCTAAAAACACAATTTAAAAAATATAGAAACATTTTCTTAGGAAAATATGATGCCAGCTTTCTCCCTTCCCCTCTATGTCTCCTTTCTCTTCTTCCCAAAGCTCCAATGACACAGTTTCTCCCATTTACTTGTTTTGGAAACCATCTTTATGACCTGAAAGTTCTCTTTTCCTCTCTTCATTCCCAGCTTCTAGGTTAAACTGCTCCTTCACATGGTCTGGAGGCATCTTTTGAACTAATTAGGGTAACAGAATAGGCCCTGAGGGTTAAAAACACCTTATTAATGCCTCGTCCCTCCAATCAACTCCTAGGTTAAGACTTTTGATACACCCAAAGTGCAAAGGGAACATAACAGCATGAAATGGTGGGAATGCAAGCGCAGTGCAGGGATGAACCTGACACCCACCATGTTAACACTCGCATGTTAATTCTCCTCCGTCTCTAAGGCCGTCCCAGAAGTACATAACCACAGGATTTTCATACTGGGTCTTATTTTGCATGAGTCATGCTTTATACATAATGATTTTTTAAAACTTGTCTCACTTTATTAAATATTTTTTAAAGCCTGACTTCTAATGACTGTGTAATATTTCTGATTTAGAGAGCCATAACTTATACTATCATTCAATTATTTTATATTTATAATAATCCCCCTCACCAAACATTCATCGTGTGTCTCTCATTCTGTAAGATAATTTCCTGAGTGTGAAAATACCAAAGTGTATGAACACAGTGTGCTGATATTTTCTTGAGTCAAACTTTAGTTTCATGTGCCCACCAGCCTCCTAGAAATACTACCCTAAGCAATCCAAAAAGAAAACAAAGCAAAAGACCAATCAACAAACATCTACATCTCTAATGAAATACATTTTTCTGAGTATCTAAAATTTGTACCTCATTGAGCATTCTGAACGTGTAAAACCTCATATGTGAGCATGATCTTGAGAAGATAGCCATGATTTTATGGAAGCCCGAGCACGGCACACAGCACTCCAAACGAAGCATTCAATGCCTATTCAACTCTTTTTATGTAGCCACTTGGCCATAGAGGCAAAAAAAGAGGAAATCATGTTGGATTCAAGAAAGATCAACCAACCAACAAAAAACCCGTGTCCTGCTCTTTGCAGCATTATTAGGCTAGAGAAACAGAGAAGGAAAATAACAATAGACATAATTGGACTGCTGAGAACTTAATATCATCATGTCATCATAATTCCACTGCACTGGTGCACCAAATTGGCCCTAAATAATCAATGTTTTATCTCCTCAGTGTCTTCTGATCCAAATTTTTTTTCCCTTTTCCTGAATAAAAATTTCTACTCTACTAACATAATATTTTGCAATTTTTTAGCTTAAATACTCAGCAGTTGAAATTGCATTCCTATAATTATAATTATAACTAATAGACCTTCCATTTCCCATGTCATAATTAATGTCAGGCTTTATTAGCACATAATCATGTTGCCTTTTCACTTACAAAGCTTCTTTTATTTTCACAACATTTATGTTATACGAAATTAAGTAATAAAGAGTCCTAGAGGCCTCCTGAAAGGACAACCTTTAGATCATAGATGCTGAGTAAACAGACTAGGAAACGCCTTTTGCATTGTTCTTAAATCACATAAGATATTTTCTAATGTGCTATTTGTTCAACATCAGTTAGTGAACCAAGAACTCAGTGATTTGGTAATAAAAACACCAGATTTCCTAAAAAGGTTATTTAATGTGCTCTCAGCAAGGATGAAAGAACGAATGACAACGCAACAAAGCATCTGGAGATCAGACTCATTGACGGCAGTGTATGACGTTTACAGACGTGTCAAGTTAATTACAGCAATTTGGTGGCCAGTGAAACATATTTTGATACCTACAGATTAATTTTTCATAGGCCCTGGTTACACAGTTACTACAGGTCTCCAGGCCACAGCCAGAAGATCCACCTCTACCTAACTCTTCAAGCAAATCTGAACTGTATCTTATGGGCAACACTGAAATTAGAATTCAAAGGTGGTGTACAACTTCAGCAATCTGAAATATAATTTAGAGGAGAGAAAGCAATATAAATGAACAGCTTCTCAAATATTAAACAAGTATTGTACAAGTCATTTGTAAGGTATACGGCAATTTAACAAAAGACATGCCCTATGTACCTTGAAAATAAGATACTGGACTGTTACAGACTAAATATCCCCCAACACTCACGATGACGTCCTGATGCCTGATACGATGGTATTTGGAGCAGGGGCCTTTGAGAGGTAATTAGGATGAGGTTAAGCCATGAGGGTGGGGCTCCTCACGGTGGGATAGTGTCCTTATAAGAAGTGGAAGAGAGACCAGAGCTCCATCTCTCTCTGCCACATGAGGACACAGTGAGGAAGTGGCCCTCTGCAAGCCAGGAAGAGAGGCCCTACCAGGACATGAACCTGCCCGTACCTTGATCTCGCACTTCCCAGCCTGCAGAACTGTGAGAAGTAAAGGTCTGCTGTTTCAGCTTTCCGGTGGACGGCATTTTTCATTATAGCAGTCTGAGCTAAGGCATGGACTATGCTTTTCAGGTTACAAGTGACTGAATCTGTGCTTTTGAGGGTCAGACAGCGACTGACTCTGAACATCATTTTACGTATCGCGCACAAATAACACAATTAAACCTCACAGCGCCATCTCCTATTTTTTTTTTTTTGCCCTCATTGTATTATTTGAATCTTTTCCTTGTTTGGTTCGCATCGTCTCAAGAAAAGTTACACATCCTCAACACCAAGTTACATATAATTTTATATACAACATAAATATGAGGGGAATTTATACATGTGGCAAACTACAGAATCAAGAAAATGCTTTTACTGTTCATGTTGTTCAGGTTATACACATAAAAACATTTCTAGAACACACAAAGAACACATTTTAAACACTATGCCCTACAAATCTTTTCGAACCAATTATTTGGGCTATTTTAAATCATTTCCATGTAAAGTTTCCTGAAATCATGGTAAATTCAAAAAAACTGTGCAGCAAGTGAAATGGTGGTTTGGAGAATAAGGAGAACACTAGTTAACAGGATTAGAAGTTTAGAGAGAAAAGTGAATCCTCTCTATAATAAAGCCCATCATAGTGTAGTGTTCTTAATTATAGGCATAAATTATGCACAAATAGAGAAGGTTCTACGCTGTAACCACTATGGTACATTTTCGAATGGCCTCCAAACCACAGGGCCTGGGGCAAGTATTCAAACAAAGGCCTTCACATCATATGTTTCAATGTTTAATATTATAAACCAGCCAAACAATCTGATAAATACGGTCTCTCCTCCCATTCCTTGAAATTACGCCATCATAACAACTTGGAAGGCCAGGTCAAATCTACAAGTTCAGGAAATCTCTTAAGATGAGCACTGAAGGAGGATGACGTGGAGCCAGTTTCCAGTTTTTAGACCTCAGCCCACACCCCTCCTGCCTCTCTTTTGACCCCTCCAGCCCACACTGTTCCATACCAGGGGGGCCTCACGGGCCGAGCATCTGGGCACGTCCAGGTTCCATCCCCACCCTCCCACAAGCACTGCCCCTGGGCCACCTCCTTGGACCTAGAGACACACATGGGAGCCATGCGCTCTGCCCACAGGAAAGCAGGCCCGAAGTGAACTTGCTCAGGCCCTGGAAGTGGACTCAGGGCTGGCTGGGCAGGGAACTCAGGGGTCCTGGGTAGCTGGTACGCTTGCTGGAAGTGCAGGTATGGCCTCCCAGTGGGCAATTCCTCTTTATTCCTTGGGCTTTTGCCCAGTGAGAAACAGTGGCCAGAGGGAGACTCTCAGTTTTAGGCTCCTTCTTGCTGAGCTTTAAGGCCAATTCATAATAAAGCAGGTAATTTTAGGTAATGGAAATTTAAGACCAGGAGACAATTTCTGTTCATCAATTAGAACTGATAGGAAACCTTAGCAGATATCTCCCCAGAGAAGGAATAGTTCCTTCATAAAGAACATTGTAACTTGGCATCCAAATGAAAGGAAGCCACATGGTTTTCAAATGTTTTCAAGCCCACAACCACCTGCTGACCACGGTTACAATAACGTTAGTAATATTTTGCAGGTAACTGGTCTCTCTCTTCTGAGTGTTAGCTTTTATTTTGACATTTTTTCCAAAAGTGCTAAGATGTCGGAAAAGCACGTGTCCTGATTTTGAGACTATAACAGGAAAAACTGAGCACAGATGAGTTAAGTAATTTTTCTGAGCTCTCAAGGTCAAATATTGGCATACTTGGTGGTAACATTAGCCATAATCCTAAATGCTCCTTAATTTCAGGTAATCCCCCTTCTCCGTCTTGATATTACTTGATATACTACTTTGTGGGGCCTTTCTGGCTCAGTGCGGCTAGAGCTCAGCTCTATGAATAAACCGTAAGTCTGTATTTTTGCTGTTTCTCTCCTAATATGTACAAATCCTTACTTCTGGGCCACCAAGCAAAGAAAAACAAACAAACGAAGAGTTATAAGCAATAAGTTACCCAATACAGAAGAGTATTAATTTCTGTAAACATTGTTATTCAATAGTGCTGCAGGAGCAAAATGGAAAGAAAGCCCAGAACCAAGAAAAGAAGGAGAATGCTCCTCTCTCGGGCTGAGGGCCTGCCTGATTTTATAAACTGCACTTTTCTCTTGACTAACTGCACTTTTAGACACGACTGCAACCGTCAGCTCATGCCAAAGTGGTCTGATAGGCCAACCCTTCACCTAGAGAGAAAGATGCAAAGAAGGCCTAAATCAGAATGATTCCACATACACAAACACACACATCAGGAGTCACCCAGTCTGAGCCCAATACTCGTCAAACTGACAAGCAAGTGAAAAGCTACCTCAAACGTAACTTCAGGCGTGGGCCTACCTGAATCATATGCGAAATCTCTGGGCTCCTGTTTAATCAGCAGAGGAGGGGGGAAGCTTTGGCTGGCTGCACCACCCACCATGGTGTTGTGTTCATACACGGGGTCGTGGTACTCCTGCTTAAAGCCTTGAGGTGGGAAGGGGATGTTCGGCTCAGACAGCTGCCGTTGGTACATGGGACGTCCTTCCCTCGGCATTGCCGGCAGAGGAGGAAAGGAATTACAGGGTTCAGAGAGTTGGCGGCGAAATCTAGAAAATAAGAGAGCACGTTTCAAACAAAATGGTAACAAGGAATATTCACTCAAATATTGGCAGAACAGAAAGAGAAAGAAAAATACCATATGATTTCACTTATATGGGGAATCTAAAAAAATGGCACAAATGAGCTTATTTACCAAACAGAAACAGACTCACAGACACAGAAAACAAACTTATGGTTACCATTGGGGGCGGGAGTGGGAAGGGAGAAATTGGGAGTTCAGGCTATGCAGATACGAACTACTATATATAAAATAGGTAAACAATAAGTTTCTACTGTACAGCACAGGGACTATATTCAATATCTTACAGTAACCTATAATGAAAAAGAATATGAAACAAAATATATGTCTGTATATGTATGACTGAAACATTATGCTGTACACCAGAAATCGACACATTGTAAACTGATTATACTTCAATTTTTAAAAAAGGGAAAAAGATAAAATAACATATTGGGATGATTTTTAACTGCTTAGTTAATGAACATGATACCAGCTGACTTGGACTGTAAATCTTTAACAAAGACTAGATTTCTCCTTCCTGGGTCAGTAGCACTGTGCTTTTTAATTATAATATGCCTTGTGTTCCCCTTCTAATTAGTTGCTTTCAGCATCATTTCAGTATATTTTTATAAAAAGTTAAAGATGTGCCTTGAGCAGGGCTAGGAGAGCAGTGTAGTATTTTCAAAAAATACACACCCTAACAGTTAAAATGGCCAATTCTCAATCAATTACATCATTTACCAAATTTCCATAGTAAGAGGATATCAAATAATTACATATAAGAAAAAACAAAAGAAAAAACAGATAGAATTTAATCTCAAACTGTATCCGCTCTCTTTTAATTCTGTTACCAAACTAATCAACAAATAAAAAAATCAACCAAATAAAAATCTACTTCTTGGTTTTCCTTCCCTTACCATGAGTTACTAAGAATGTAAGAAAGGAATGACTTTCTTCTCAAATGGGCAGGACTCTTAAATCTTCAACATTGTCTGAAATAACATTGTATTCTAGTGAGATATTAAACTGGAAACTGAAATCCAGGCTCGTTTGTAAAAGACCACTTCTTTATGGTCAAACAGCAGCACAGAACACACTGGCTTCTAACTGCTTCAAAGAAAATATCATGTTGATAAAAATAAGCATAAAATATTACAGCAGACCTCCAAAGATGGAAATACGATGTATGCATTCCGTAGATTTGGGACAGTCATGCTGTTAGGTCCCGAGGGACCTCTAAGGACTCGGCAGAAGGTCTGAGGGCGAGTCTTTATGCTCCTTCTTTCTTGGTTGTTCTGTGTACTGATTGGCTAATCACATAATCATTCAGTTCTGCATTTCTCGTCCTAATATCATTGACCCACCACAAAGATGTGGATTAATTAAAGATTTAAAAGTGCTCTAAAAATGCCCACGAGTGCTTAAAAATAACCTATCCGACATTTCTATGAGCAAATGGAAGCCTATTAACTCCCCTGCTCCCCTCCTAAAAGCATTCCTGAGACTTTAATTTGGAAAGTTAACAATTAATTTTGGCGATGTTAAATGAAAATAAGGTAAAAGCAAAACAAAAATAAAAACAAAACCAGCAGAGCAATTGCTTTCGCATTTCTAAGAACCCTCCGTCCCGTGAGTTAACTCCAGCCTTACTGGTTGCCACAGAAAGCACTGAAATTCCACCTACACCTGCAGAAAATAAACTTAGAAACTCGGATATTGCAAAACAGTTAGGCTGACTGGCACTGCATTCATTTCCCTTCTCTTGCTTATTTCATTAGCCGAAAAAAGAAACAGAAATTATCATTAAGAACTGTCAAGGAGTGAATCAGAAAATTGTAACTAGAAGTTAAAATAAGAAACTGGCTCCCTTGTGAAGCCTTAAAAGGAAGTTAATAATACTTCCACAAAAAGCTTTGTTTAAAAAAAAAAAAAAAAATCAAGCCACTTGTTTTTACGAGTCAACCTGATTCCAGCTGGTCCTTGCTGAGGACTTGTCTGTATCAAACACATGCGCCTCATTAGAAACCGCAAGTGTGTGGTGTCATTCTTCTGATCAACTGCAAAGAGAAAGTGACTCGGGAAGCTTCTGGAAGAGAGTTAATGTGTAAGGAGAGTGGGCTGATGAACTCTTGGATCAAGAAAAACAGCAGCCAAGTGGTGGGAAACGCTGAGAAAAACAGACAAGGCTTCTGCTCAGTGGGTTCGGGAAAAAGTGCCAAAGGGCTGGCCCGAGGAGCAGGATGAAGCCGAGGAGAGGAAGCAGGGTCCAGCCCTGCTGGCCACCAAGCGGGCCCCGAGTGAGGTGGGGTGCCTGGGCTGGAGGGGGCTATTTGGGGAAAGGATCTGTTCCCAGAGCAAATGTGCCATTTATAACTGAGGGACTGTCATTTGTTGGCTGGAGCTCTCCAAGAAATCCTCCCCAGAAACATACGGCTTCAGAGATTTTCCTGGGATTGGCCAGCTGGTACTGGCCTCAAAACCCAGCAGGGGGCAGTGGGAAAAGACCCCGAGCTTCCCTCTCCGAATTCCGGGCCGGCTGTTCTCAGTCTCAAATATTTGACTTCAAGTCGAGAAACTAAAATGGATTTGGCTAAAGCATTTCAAGTTAGGTCACCTCAAAACAGCCAGCCTGTTTGTGCAGCAGTCACCTTGTGTAAGAAAGAACTGTCTTGCACCAAGCGCCCGTGATCCCATCTAGAATGCCGGCAGCCAAGCGGAGGGTGAGGGCCTTGGGCACCGAGACCTCTGGGAAGTCACCAGAGGCGGACAAAACAAAATGTGCTTTTCTTGTTCATCCTCTTTTTCCTTGTCATCCCGCACAATGTGCATCTGTCTCGTGGCCCACCCAGCAATAAGATTTCTTTCATCTGTATTTACAAAACTGTTTACACAGATGCACATACCATGACACTCTGACGGAGTCTCAAGGCCAAGGGGCAAGAAAGGAAAGATCACAGTTAGCATTTCGGAACCAAAGCCCAAGAGGACTTAGTGATGGAAAGCAAGGTAGGAAAGACGTTACTTAGTTTTACACTGGAAAAGAATGCTTTTATCTTAGCCCTTCATACCAAAAGAGTTACTGAATTTGAGATGGAGTCCCATTAAAGAACCTATAAATAGCAGATCTGAGTATTCCCTTATTTTCAGAAAGTTGCCAGTGGCACATCTTCTGGTTTCCTCTGCTGATGTGGAGGATTCCTCCAGCTGAGTTATTTTTATCATGGTGTGTCAGAGCCCATTTGCACTGGCTTATTGTTAAATTTTCAGGAATTTCGTGAGCCAGCTATTAAACACAGCCATTGTTAAGAATTCAATGATGTAAATTTATAATTTAAAAAAATTATATTGAAAACAAAGGCAAAAAACCCCCTCAAAACTCATCACTTTTTAATTATTTTACAACATTTTACTACTAATTATATTAATTATTCTCTTGAGGTTCTATCTTTTGTATCTGTTTGGTAGAATATGCTTTAATGGCATGTTACTGTATCTTTTTTTCCAACTCTACATTCAGAGTTGTTACACTGACAGCTTGGAGTCAGCCATGGGGACAATACCTACATCACAGACTCATCAAATGCTCCACATCTGGTCTTTCGATTTTTCTCATAAAGCCTGTTGCTAACCATTGACCAGCACACCCCTGGCTCTACATAAGTACAAAGTAGAAGGGGAAGAAAGGATGCTGCATGTAACTGACCCATGTTTTAAGCTGTATTACTAAGGTCTCTAAAGGTCCTCCGATATTTTATTTAAATATGAATTTATTCGTCTCTAGGAGTCGAGAATTACATGCCACAGCATTCTCTCTAGCTCTGTATTCTGTCTTGCTTTGTTCCTTTCTAAGTAATACTAATTCAATCTCTATCTCTTTAACTTTATATTCCCAGTGTCCAGGGTCATGCATCTTCTGACATAAAATATTCATCACTTGGAAAGGAGGGGAAATAGTTTCATCAAATATATCCTATTCTGCAAAACTGTGTACAGCTAAACCATTCAGTCGAAGGTAAAGAACCTAATTCCAAAAGCCACCTACTAAAATTAGTCTCCTAACTTTATAGAACAAGTACACACATATGCTCATAAAAATGGGATGATCTGATTTAAAGTTTAAGTGAAGCAATTTAATTCAAGCAAAGCGAAAGGAAAATGTTCAAATGTCAGTATATGGATTAATTTTCCATTTTAGCAACCAATTTAAATGTTTATAAAGGGATGTTTATAAATGACCTTCTCCACAAATTATGTCTAGCTAGAGACAGAGCAAGCTCTTTCTAAAAATATTTTGCACAGATGTGCAAAATTAATATGCTCACCTTAAATTTACTATAGGTCTTAGGAACTGGTGATAGGAATTTCTTCCAAGAATGCTAAAAATAGTTTTTTGGGTTTTTTTAAGTGGTATTTGTAGTTTACCTGTGGTCCATGGGGTAGCTGCTGTCTTGAATGGGTTGCGATGGAGGGAGGTGAGCTGGGAAGGCGCGGTCAGGTTTCGAAGTGTGAGTTGCGTTTGGAGATGCATGATGCAGTGGGGACACAGGAGTGCTGGATGGTGTCGGGGGGTTGGAGGGCCTCATTCCCACTTGTGGCTTCTGATCATAGGCACTACCCAAGGAACAGAAGAAAAGAGAACATTTGTTTCTTTGGAGCAATCAAAACACTTTTTTTCCCAGCCCAAGGCAAGAAGAAATATTTTAAGCTTAAGTCACAAGGAAGTGACAATTGTATGTTTTTTGGTTTTTGCAATTCTAGAACATGTAATCTTTGAAAGTGCCACACACCTTGGCCGAAAATAGAATAATTAATGTATGACTGGATAACAACATAAACATAAAAAATATATATTTTAATATACATGGAAACAACTTAGGGAAAAGGAAAATCCCTGGCCTTGGAAGCCATGGCATTATTTCCTTCTATTCTTGATATGTCTCCTTAAGCATGTTTCACAGATCTTTTCTAAATCATTAAATAATTCTGATACCATAATCCTTCTATCTTACATAAGATTTTAGAATAGGAACTGACATAAGTTTAACAAGATGCTGATCATACCTGGCTTGCCTTTTTTAGTGGCAGAATTCTAAGAAGACAGTGCTTTTGCCTTGTTTTCATGTTTTATGCACCATAAATGATGCCTAGCATCAACTTCCTCACATGGGATGATAAAGATTTATGAGGCAAATTAAAATGTCTCTGACATAGTTGAACTTTCTTGGAGCATAAGATTAGGTACAAAATAGTGTTCTTAAGACTCAAACCCTATTAACACAGTCTAACTTCTAAAGACAATTACAAAAGAATAAAATGAGTAAGCTTGTTTTTATACATAGTATGAATTTAAATTTTCTTAAACACAGATCTCCAGAATGTGATTTAACTAATTTTTGCAGTCTAAAAAATACTTTATTAAAAACAAATTTTACTTAAGTTTCTGAACAGAAAAAGATATTTCTAGATTAAAATACTGTATTTCCTTGTAAAATAAAAAGCATTCATGAATATATACTTTTTCTTTAAAAAAAGAAACTCTAAAAAAATTGACTTACATAATAATTTATCCTATTGCTCCATCTATACAACAAAATTACATCCAAGTGCAAAAATACTTTTCAGAAGTGAAGGAGCACGTACATGCTGCCTAAGTCTACTCTTGCTTTAAAGCAAATAATACTCATATTATGTTTGGTTCTATCTATTTCTTTTACCAACATTTCTGAATGAGAACTCACTTTCTATAAAATGATTCACCTGTCTCATTCCCATGTAAAAAAAAATGATACATCTTCTGCCTTAGGATGTTACTTTTTCCCTTTATTAAATGCTGTATTGAGTTACATTATTTGTATAGAAATGGAAATAATAGAATTTAATCTATGTATCACTGTGGGAATTACTGGTCCCCTAGAAAAATCTCAAAATATTCAGGCAATTATTCTTCTACCATTAGTTTATGAAAGTCAGATAGGTCTTTCTTTATATGTCTACAAAGCAGGAGTTATTTCAGAGTCACACTACTGATCAAGGATGAGGACAATGACAGTTCTCTACCTATTTGGTTCATTAATTTAAAATTCTTCAATATGTTAAGTAATTACTCTGTGCATAAATAGTCCTCTTAAGGAGAAAATGCCAAAATTAAAAATCCTATAAAGTAAAACTCGGATCGAACAATACTGTTTTATCTGAACTCAGTATGCTTTAATAGTTCGCTTCTACATGAAATCTTCTTTGTAAAAGCTTTGCCGTTTCAACTGAACTGGCTCATCATTTCAGGCTCTGGTGAGCCTCCTAGGAAAGCAGACAGAAAAGACAAGTTTGCAAGAACAAATAGCAATAGACTACCCAGGCATTGGTCAGCTGCTGGGAGATTGCACAGATTGGAATTTCCTGAATCTTGAATATCTGGGGTAAATGAGAAAATAGAAAGACCCCTTGGATCATAATATGAGCCTAAATCAACATAATTTATAAGACTGCAAATATCTGTAATCATTTTTATAAGTTTCCAAACTAACTCCTTTTAAGAACTAAGTTTCTATGATAATTGAGAGTAATAATAAACAATACACAAAGCCAATGTTTTCCTCATGCAATTAGAGGCCAGTATAAAAAGCAGCAGAATGCAATTTACTGTGAAGGGTTTTTAATGAACATATATGATATCAAATTTTCTAACAAATGAACAATGTACTTCTACTGCTCCACCCTGTATTATCATCAGAAGACACAACTGGCTTTTTAACAATCATAGCCACTGCGAAGGCTTATAAAACTCCACCTTTGCTGCAACTGTCCACAAGCACATCTTACAGATCATCTGCAAAGCCTGTCAGATAACTAACGCAATGCTTCAACCTGCCAACTGTTTCATTTTTTTCCTACAAACTCTATCTAAAGTGCATAATGTGTTCTTTCTATTGAGGACTTTCAGTAGCTGCTCACGCCAAGGAAGACCCCCTTTTCAATCCCTGGATGCGGCACTGCAGGAGAAAAGCAACTAACGATTTGGATGAAAATTATTACTCTAAAATGATTCTAAAAAGTATGTGGTCGAATGGGAAAATGTCCTTCAGAGTTCTACTAAACACAGTACCTGATTAGCTTGTTATATGCTGAAGATGTGACACATGAAAATATGACTTGAGATTTTTGTATCATTCTGGACCTTGTTTCCCTAAGAACCACCGAGCTCCCTGCGTCCACCTGACTGCTTTACCTGACGTTGTACAGGCACTTTTCTCCATAGCTGAATTTAAAGGGCTGTTCTTGACTGCAGGCAGAGCCGAGTTCCGAACATGGACTGTGGGGTTCCTTCTTGATTTTCAGTGGGAGGCCATGAAAAGCCACTAGGAAACAAAATAAAAATACCCACAGAAGTGAAATGTAGTTAGGAGTTAAGTATAATCATCTCCTCTCCTCCTCTTGGTTAAAAAGTCACTACCGTTTCATATTAACTTACATGCATAAGAACAATCATATTTGATGAATTTCATGCCAGAAAAGATTCTGGAGAATCTCCATACACTCGTTTTTTGTTTTTTTTTTTTTGCTTTTATTGCATAATAAAATGCGTGCTTGAACTCTCTCTCATCACTTAAGGTAAAATGAATTACTTGTAATTGGCTTAGCTGATATTAATAACACTAGAAGCTCAGTTTTCAGAAAGTAAGTTTTGAAAACATTTCAGAGAGATTTCCAATGACTAAAGCAGAAAAAGTGCAACTCATTATCCAGGAATTAACTAAAGATGGGAACATTATGTATTCCTGAAAGGAAAATATCTCAAATGCATCCATAGTATTGGTTTAATGGAATGGCAACTGGACTATGAAAAAGAAAACACAAGTGCAGTTCTAAGGGTAACTAAACAATACACTGGAGAAAAAACTCAACATCTTTGAGGCCAATGCTCATGTATAAAAATACAGAAAAAAGTACCTGCCTAACTGCTTACCAGAAGTGGGAAGATAACTTGGGAGAACTATGTTACAGTTATTTGTCATATACAATCCACCACAAAACAATCATTCTTCATCAAATGATGTTTTCTCCCTTTTCATAACTTAGTCATATGTCATTAATGTTTAATATAATATAGACTATACCATAAAATAGAAAGAAATATGTATGTTTGGGTGGAATCATAGCTTTCAAACCAATAAATAAATAAGAATATATATTTTTGTTCTTCTATATGAAGCTGAAAAACTACATATTAGAAATCCTATCATCATGACTGAAGTATTAGTATACATGGAAAATTAATGAAAAAATAAAGGAAAATAGACATGATGATGAATTTTATTTTCATACAATATGCACAATTATGAAAAATCAAGGATAAACACTAGAAGGACACACTTTGGGTATTTATTCTAACTCCTGTCAAACTTGGAATTAAAACACAAAATATTAAGTGTGTACTCTATTAAGGAAGATACAAGAGAAACTGTGGTCTGTGATGCCATCCAGTCCTGATTATGACACTGTGGCACTATAAACTTGTGCTAGCTTGAATGTTATACATAATTTTAATATAAGGAATTGTTATCAATAATGATCAAGCTCCAGGAAAATAAATGCTCTTTGTTTCTACATGCACAGAATTCTGACAGAAGTGTTCAATGGTACCCAAGAGCCACTTGAAACATTGTAGAAAACAAATTTGCCAGAGAAACAAAAAAATTTCACCAAAATTAGTTATCTGAGGAAAACTTAATAAATAATAATGCAATTATTTCACTGAGCGGTCTATTTCAAAGTATTTTTTAAAAACTTAATGTATGTTTTAATCTGCCTATTCAAAATAGAGAGCAGAGGAATAGAAACAAAGGAGAAATTACATGTGTCTTCATGGGCAAAGGGCACATATGTTCATTAACCTTAACAAGTTAGAAAGTTATAATTTATTAACCATCAAGCTAGAAGAGGCTTAGGAAACTCAAGAATCAATTACGACATGAAGACTTGTTTGGATTCTGACTTGAACAAAACTACTAAAAAAGACAGCTTTGCAATAAATAAGGCATTTGAATGTGGACTAGGTATTAGATATTTAAGACATTATTGTTAATTTTGTTGGATGTGATAATGAAGTGGCAGTTGTACTAAAAAAGGATTTGAAGTTAAAGATTCCTAAAATATTTACAGATAAAATAATTAAGTTCTCTGGAATTTTCTTGACAATACTCTAGAAAAACATGTATGGGGGAAGAATCAAATTAGAAAAATGTTGGTAAATGTTAAAAGCTGACTGGTGGGTAGGCGGGAGTTCACTATGTTAGTCTCTTCACTTTTACCTAAGTGTGAAATGTGCATGATGAAACATTTTTAAAATGTGAAAAAAAAGTCACAAAGAATTTAAAGTAGTATTCTATAAGAAATTCCCTCCCTCTGTGTGTATGCGTATGTGTAGGTGCTACTTAGAATGACAAATATTGTATGATGCAATCTTGTAATATACTAACCACTCATTTGTTGCTTTCTTACCAAATAGTTTTCAACTATTTATTACTCATTTGAACAT
The DNA here is from genome assembly GCF_009834535.1 of Camelus ferus. NCBI lineage: Eukaryota > Metazoa > Chordata > Mammalia > Artiodactyla > Camelidae > Camelus > Camelus ferus. The sequence goes on along the minus strand of NC_045702.1, from coordinate 53,488,033 downwards.
ATGCAACAAAATGTATATACCCAAGTTCAGGAATTTAGATTAACTATTGGGTTTTACATTTTCCTAAGAAAAAGCAATAGCAACATAAAAGGAACTCAGTTTGTAATTCAAATAAGTTAACAAATCATTATACCTGAGAAATCAAATCTAATTTATATAAATAAAAATTGATAAGAACTCAAAAGGTAATGAAGGGTAATGTGATGCAAAGTTTATCATATTAATCAAAATATCAGACATATCAGAGGCTACTACATTCAACATTCCTGTATTTTAAAAGCCTTTGGGACCAGGAAGTAGGAAAAGATTACTGAACGGGATGCAAAAAGCACTAACCGTAAAAGAAAATAATCTACAAATTAGGCTTCATTGAAATTAAGAACTTCTCTTCATGAAGATACCATTTAAAGAATGCAAAGTAAACTACAGGCACCAAAAAGACATTTGCCATAGAAAGATCTGACAAAAAAAAATCATATTCAATATAATAAGAAGTGCTACAAATTAATAAGACAAAATAAAAGACCCAATTAAAAATGGGCAAAAGACTTGAACAGGCAGTTCTTAAAAGAAGATATCCAGATGGCAAAACAAACAAATGAACAAGAGAAGCACATACAAAAAGGTACCCAACATCTTTGCTTATCAGGAAACTGCAAATAAAACCACATGAAGGTATCACTGCACACCCACTAGAATGGCTCAACTTGCATGAGCAAGATTTGAAGAAGACCTAAGACAAGACCTTTGACATATTCTGCCGAGAGTACGAACTGATAAAAAATACTCTGGAAAACTTTTTGGCAGTATCTTCTAAGGCTGAATATAAAAATCCCCTATGATCCAGTAACTATACTCTTAGGCAGATATCTAGGAGAAAGGACTGAATACGTTTGCCAGCGGACATGTAGAAGAATGTTCATAGCGGCTTTACTCATCATACCAAAACCTGGAAAAATTGCAGTGTTCACTAGCAGAAAAATGGATAATTTGTGCTTCCTTTATACAATGGAATACTCTACAGGAATAACAAGGAACAAATTGATGATACATGCAGACACACAGAGAGTCTCACAGATGTTGAGCAGAAAAAAAACACAACAGAGTATACAATATACGAATCTCAAGAACAGACCCAACTGACTGATAGTGAAATAGTCTCTTGCTGATAGACAGGAGCAGTCATGACCGACCAAGGGTACTCGTAACCTTCTATGGTGCTGTCAGTATTCCACATCTTGCTCTGCGTGATGGTTATACGAATACATACACATATAAAATTCATCAAGCTATAAACTTAAGAGTTTTGCATTACAGTGAACGTATATCTCCATAAGAAGGTTTAAAAATATGAGGAACAACAGGCAACGCTCTACTAATTAAGATAGTTGAACAGGTCTGGCCTCCTGTTGCTGCAGACACATCTGAGCATGTGCTTCAACTTCACGGGATAACTAATTCCGGGCGGGCCGGGGGAGGAATGCCAAGTCTGGGACACCATCAGGAAGGGCAGCTTGCGTGACAGTAAGCCTCCTATCAAGATGTGCACTAGTATCAACCTTAGACGCAGAAGGCACAAGCCATCCCTGTGGGAACACCACCTGGAACGCCAGTGCTTTCAGACTGGCCCTGTGAGCTTCCTGAAGGGGCTTTAGAAGAAAGATCTTAAGCTCCCAGAGTGTTCTCAGACACAAACTGATCCCTAAAAAAGGGATCCCCAAATTTGGCCAATCATCCAATTACCTGGGAAATTTTGAAACAAAACAGGAATTCCCATATTCCCTATTCCCACTATAGGGTGAATTGTTTCCCCCACGAATTTTATTATGCAGTCCTAGCCCCAGGACCTCCAAATGTGACTTATCTGCAAAATTAGTTAAGATGAGGTTGTTAAGGTGGGATCTAATCTAGTATTACTGGTGTCCTTGTAAAAGGGCAATTAGGACAGAGATACTGGCACAGGGAGAACACCATGTGAAGACGAAGGTGGAGATCAGGGTGATGCTTCTCTAAGCCAAGGAACACCAAAGGTGGCCAGCAAACCACCAGAACTGGGGAAGAGGAACAGATTCTCATAGCCCTCAGAACTCTGCCAACACTTTCATCTCTGACTTCTAGCCTCTAGCTCTTCTAGCCAACTGACAGACAATCCATTTCCATTTTTTTAAGCCCCCTAGTTTGTGGTACTTTCTTATGACAGTTCCTAGCAAACTAGCAGAACACTCCCAGAAACTCTGATTTACTAGGGCTGGGATATAGATCAGGATTCTGTATTAAATTTTCTAGGTGATGCTCATCAAGCGAAGTTCAAATCCATTAGGATGCTTGGCAACACCTGGACCCAGTGTGCGACACACTGAAATAGTCCAGTACTGGAAAAGACTTCAAAAAACAATCAAACAACATCTTCCTTTTTGTGAGATGCCAACACTCAAGGATTCTCACAGGTCCTCCAAGAAGTTCAGGGCTCCCTTTTCCCTCCATAATACTTTCAACATGTGTGGGCCTCTTAATCACCGTGGGTCTGGGGAAACAAGACTTTTTTTTCTAATCATAAGCCAAATGCTAAGTTTCTTTTTTTTTTTTTTTTAATTGCTGTGCTGAGGAAGAAACAAGAAGTCAACCTATGATCTTCGACATTCTGCACAAGAATCGCGTGCAACTTTATCTTCCTCATTTTCTCTTTTCTGCTTCCTGGAGATTTTAGATGACAAAAAATGACTTCTCTTATGTATTCTTAAGTCAGGGGAGTAGAGAGACTCCCACCAGAGAGGGCTGAGCTGAGCAGGGGATTTCATCACAGGGATGAGAGGCTGAGCGGCTGAGCGGCTGAAGCGTCTGGAAACAGGGCAGTTTTCCAGCTCACTGGCACAGGCACAAGCGAAAGCAGCACATTCATTTTGTGCAATTTGCTTTACCTTCCCACATGGAGTTGGTGCATGTAAAAGGCTGTTAAGTACTAAATTATTCCTTATCAAATCACCATCATCTGGAGTCATGATCAACACTAATTAAATTACTTTCGCTGAACACGGCTCCAGCCTGCTGCTGAGGCTGCTAGGTGCATTCACTCTGCTTACTGCGCGGTCCTGCCTGGGTCGGAGCGTAGAGCTACAGGCGTCGGCAGCGTTTGTAGTTTTAATGACGGCGAATCTTTCCTTCTTCAAGTGCATCCCATCAAGCGACTTAACTCCTTCATTTCATTTACGAAAAAGGGATGGTTCCAAATGCTATGACATGATGTCCTTATCCCTGGCTTCAGACAGTTCAGATCATTTATCTCTGAAATCTGCCGTCTTCCTCAAACACGTTTCCATGCAAACTTTTATGACCCGCAACTCCTCCGGACAATCAAATCTTTGGGAGGAGAAACCGAAAGAACTCTCAAGAGATGCAGCTTGCATTTTTTCTTTGATGGAGGCTTGACCTTTAAAACCACATCTTAAGGCTGACTTACAATGACTGAGTTGCTCTAATGGTTAAACTGAAGGACGCCAAAATACCAGGACTTTAAAAAATGCTCTTCCAAAATAAACTTAATCACTTCTTAATTCAAAAAGTTTACTTGGGGTTATGGCAGTCCTTGTGAAGTATTTATTAGGTTAGTGATTGCTTTCATTTTAGAACTTTGAGCTGTCAGGCATCATCTTGCTGCCATTTTCCCCTCCCTACATTTTAGGACAGAGGCACAGTCTTGTCATCATTCTCCTGGAGCAGAGAAATGCCCCTGGTTTTACAGACACAACAATGCTGGTATATGACCATGTCTTTGGTTCAGGGTAGACAAATAATAAAGCATATATGAACACCTCCAATATAGATGGAGATCATGAATCTAGAAATTTGCTCATAGGGGGATAATTTCCTAAACAATCAGGACCCTGCAGTAATTTCTGGTACCACCAAATTGCAAATAGACCGTGCTTGTTAGAACTGAATGGTTCAGGTCAGTCCAGAGAATAAACAATAAAATCTATGAACTGAGTTTTTGTTTATATTTCTAGAGTGAAAATTTCTTGCTAAGAAAGATAATATGCTTAACTGTAGGCGTCAACACACTTAACTGTGGGTGAGTTTGGATAGTGATAGAAAACTCTATGACAGTTTTTTTTTTTAAATCCTCAAATTTACATAGTATTATAAAGTTTTCAAAGAATATTCATCAACTCTTGATTCTCATCATTCAAGACAAGAAGGACATTAGCATTCCCATTTTTCAAAAAAAAAAAAGAATTTTAAGGCATAAAGAAGCTAAGCTTCATATCTTACAAGATCTAAGGACTAACTCAGCAGGCTAGGGACTAGAGCCCTGGGCTTTTGGCTTTATCCATTCATTCATTCATTCATTCATTTACTACGGCCCAGACACTGTGCCAGGTGCTGAGGGGGAGGGAATACAGAACTATAGAATGAAGCTGACCAAAAAGACATAGTCCGGCCATCAAAAGCTCATAGAAGTCCAACTGGAGCTTTATTTAGGGTTTTATTTTTTTAAAGAAAAATTCTCTCTAATAAAGACATTAGCCAGGCTTCTTGAAGTTTAATTCATGTGTATGCAACATATTTCTGTATATATGACCTTAATAATATATTCTTGGCACTTCTATCTAAATGAAAACACTTCTCAGAGCATTCATGCTTGCTTTTTTAGGCATTCTGCCCTTTTTCAATTTATGGCTATGACCAAAGGCACTTAAAAATTCACACCACTCATATTCCACTGAAGGAAAAATGCTGCTATTCCAGCATCGAAAGCTTCCCCTCAACTCTGATAACCAAAATGTCACAAGTGATGGGTCCTCTTCTCTATGTGGACAGTGAATGTAAGTACAGCAATAAGTTGTCTTGGCCCTGACCTTTCCCTCGGCTTCCCTCCCTACTCTTATCATAAGAGTGAAATAGAGTAGCAATTTCTGTGAGCAGAAGACAATTACCCTGAGAAGAGAAACACATCCCATTTTTAACTACTTCTTATCTAAACAGAAGTATGTCTTTGAATCACATCGGTAGTTCCTGCATCAAGACTAGCTGGGAATACAGAGCCTTGATGAAAGTCTCCTGATTTTGATGGTGAGATTTCTGGTCTGCTCAAAAACTCTGTTTTAGAATCGTCTGCTGTATGATGTTCTAAAACCGGGGTTGGCAAATTGCAGCCCGTGGGCCAAATCCAGCTGTTTTGGCGCGGAAAGCTTTATTGGAACCCTGTCCCACCCATTCATTTAGGTATAGACTTGGACTGCTTTGAGTTACCGCGGGTATACGTGACAGAAACCCTATGACCCACAAGGCCTAAAATATTTACTGTCTGGCCTTTTGCAGAAAAAAAGCTGGCTGATCCCCATTTGAGATCACAGTCTACAATGAAAAAGCAAAAAGGAAATATAAAAGTGGATGGTTCATTTGCCATGGGGGAGGGGGGTGGGAAGGGACAGACTGGGAGATCGAAATGTATAGATACTGACAGGCATATGCAGAACAGATAAACAAAACTATGCTGTATAGCACAGGGAAATATATACAAGATCTTGTGGTAGCGCACAGCGAAAAAGAATGCAACAGTGAATATATGTATGTTCATGTATGACTGAAAAATTGTGCTCTACACTGGAAATTGATACAACATTGTAAACTGACTATAACTCAAAAAAAAAAAATAAAGAGAAAAAAAGTGGATGGATGGCACAGTGACACCTGCTAGTGATAGGTTATAGCTAAATTAGTTTTTAAGGAACATTTAATTTTGCTTTGTTAACCCTGCGTGTTTACTCTGACTCTCAAAATCAAGTGTGCAGCCTTGTGCGGCCAGTTTATGGGAATAAACACAAACAAGATGACATGATATCGAGGCTCTAAAACACTACAAATTTCTGTGCTCTGAGGAATTTCAAGGTCTTTCCTTAGGCCAGGGGTTTGTATAATGTGGAGAATTTTTTATACTTGTCTACAAAATATAAAATGAGAAATCATTCTGTGGACACTAAAGTGCTTGTAAAATTTTTTCACTTGGCTGTAGCAGCAAATTAAAAAAAAAATTTCTAAAAGGGGAAAAAATAAATGGCATACATAAATTAGATTACTGAAGACCAGATACAAGTATGGCATGAAAAATGCATGTAGCCTTTTATACAGATATATGTAGTTGGAAATACACTCCCGAGATGAAAAACATTCACTTTCAGTTAATATCACTTCAATTTCAGGTGATAAATGGGTGGGAATGACCTCAATTAGTACCCGGTTAACGGCCAGAAGCAAAGGGGAAGGCTTGTGTACGAATAAAGACAATGGTGTCACATGCTCCGTAAATCCATCTTCCAAGACAGACAGAAAAGCAGCAGGCACTTCGGCTGCATCTGAGCCTCTCAAAGATTCTTTTCCAGTACATTTACCTCTTCCAAGCCCTCCCCACCCCCACGGTGTACACAGACCACTCACACATACACACACCGACATCCATTACTAAAGGGCCTAATCTCAGCTATCAGCAGAGTGCCTTTATGGGGCCATTAAACCATTTCTCTTGTTTACAGTGCCTGAAGAAAGATGTGAATTATGTCTGTGACAAAACAAGCGATAACATTTCTAAACTGCTATCAAAATGCAAACTGAAACACATTTAAGGACAGAGGCCCTGATTCCAGTTTTCATGATTTTCCATTATTTGCAGCATCTGTAAACACATTCACCTATCGTATTTCCAAGGCAAAAATTTAGACCATAGCACAGCAAGATGACATGTATTTTTCCTTATATAATATTCTTGAAGTAGAATTTTTTTATTAAAAAAAAAAGATAATACAGTGTTTTTAAAGGAATAGTACCAGTGGGGATGGATCCAATACCTCGCTAGCCCTTTGATGTTATTTGGACAACACACAGGACCACTCAGGAGTCATCACAGACGTACAGTAAGGAAGATTCACCCCTCGCTGTCAATCTCAGAATTTTCGAATTTAAGACATTAAAGAAATGATCAAGTCTTAGGGCTTGAGCTGGTGTTTGTACTCAGAAACTTTTGTACTAAAGGAATCATTCATGGATGCCCTTCTGGGTAAAAAGATAAAAAAGAGAAGCTGCTTTAATTAGAGGAAGGCAAAGAGTCATCAAAATCTGCCCATACGTGGCTCCTGAAGTACATACTCGGCACCTGCAGGGAACTGCCTGGGCAGTTTGGAAACTGGAACTGAGTCTCAGAGAGACCATGCATTTCTCAGAAGGGAATATCAAACTTTGTTCCTAATACCAAACTCCCATCAGTAACAGGGACTCCACACTCTGTCGCAGGCGTCCCTGCATTGTCCTGCCAGGGGATATATCAATCTGAACAAAGGAGGGGACATAGTTTGAAAAAGTCCCAGAGGTCATCCTGCACCTCCCAGACTAACCAGAATCGGATGTCTACAGACTTAGAAACCAACGCTCAGGACAGAGCTGAAATCAGAAGCCAGGAATCCTCCCAGTCTACAGAGGAACGTCTTCTGATGATGTTCCACGGCCTCACAAGACAGTTATTTCTTATAAGTACACTTAGTAATTCAACTCTCTCTACAATGCAAAGCACCATTATGCCGTCTTATCAGACAGAGCAGAAGGGACAAGTATTCTGGATTTGGGCCCTTCCTCTCTTCACAAAACACCAAGATGCAGCCAAGTCTCGTTCATCTGAAGGGCGGTTATCCACCAGTTCTGAGGATCCAAAACCACATGTCGCCAGCATTTCTGTTTGCTTCACATAGTGGTTTCAGATCATTTCACTTAGCTGTGATCACTTAAAACTCAGCTTATAAATCTTTTTCTGGTTTAAAAATCCAAACTTCTGGCTTCTCTAGAAAAAGCACAGTATCCAGCAACACTGAATCCGCTTTCCAGCCTGAAAAGCAGGGCAATGGTTGGCTGAGCTCAATATCAGCTTCCCCCTTGGCCAGGACCCGTGTTTTCCTATTTGCCCCAGTCCCCACCATCACGACCGCGCCACACCCCATCACCTCTGGCACTGAATTCACAGCCCTCATTTCTACGCTTGGCATGAGTGTTTTCTATACCTGATCTACACATAGCTAAGAAATCATTCATAAGTTTCCACATGTGGACATGCGTATGCACAGACACACACACACACACACACACACACACACACACACACCTCTAACAGGCAAAAATAAATATTAAAACAACTCACATTATGCTGTGGCTTACATACTCAAGTACTTATTTGCAGGCAATAAGAGACAGTGGCAAGGCTGGCAGATACTTACATCTGCCTGGTTTCAAATCCTGCCACTGCCACTTACCAGTCTTAAGACTGGGCAAGCCTCTCTGTGCTTCAGTTTCCTCTTCTCCAAAATGGGCATAACAGCACCTGCCTCACGGAGTTGCTGCTGGGATTAAATGGGACACTGTACACGTAAAGTGCATAGTAAGTACTCAGTAACGCTGGCTACTGGTGTTATTATTCACACCCAGAATACACAGGGGTTACAGCTAGAAGAGGGCTCAGAGATCACCCAGAAACATACTAACAGTGGCTGGCATAAAGATGAAGCCTGGCTTTGCTACTTACTAGATAAGGACTTCTGGTCAACTAGGTGACAGCTACAGGATTTGGCTTCTCCCTACGTAATATAGGGCTTCTCACAGATCTTCCTCATGGGGTTTGTGTGAGAACTAAATGAGGTAACACACACGAGAATGTAGAATTATACCTGACACATGGTAAGCACTCAGGAAATGTTAGTTATTACCATGATTGGTCCAACCACTTCCTTTCACAGAAGACAAACTAAAACTCAAAGAAGTAAGCTGACTAATGACAGGAGCAAAACTTCAGCCATCAGACTGTTACTGCATTTCTTTCTCTATTTCACCTTGTCTCCAATTTCACTTTATGTCAGACAACTACTAAGACCAAAAAATGTACATACTGAGAAGAATCTGTAAGGAAGGTACCCTGACAGAAGGAAAAAGTAAACAGGGTGGCCCGGTAGAATGAGCACTGGATGAGGAGTCAAGTAATCTGCACCCAGTTCCCTACTCCATCTCTAACTAGCTGTGTGACCCCAGGCAAACCGTGCAACCTCTCTGGGCTTCTGTTCCTAATCTACCAAATGAAAGCATCAGGCTAAGCAATCTTGCCTTGTAGTTCTAAAACGTAACTCTGGGTATAAGTACCTGCCTACTGATCTCAAAGGAAAATGTAAAGACGTCACACAGAATTCGGAGGGTCTAACATTCTGAGGCCACACAGATCTAAGCATCTCAATAATTACTGAGGCCATTACTGCATTTTAGCAAGCGGTGGTCACTGGAAGTCATAATGAGCCTTAATCACCATGAAAAAGCAAAACTGGGTATAATCTACTATATTCAAGAAGGGAGGGTACATAATGCACATTAGAAAGGCGTACATACAGTTAACATTTTAAAACACTTGACGCTTTAAAAGGTGCTTCATGGACCACCTACTCCCCAGTTGACGTCAGAAAGTAATGTTATTATACTGATACAACACAAAGCAGAGTCAAAAGACAAAAAGTTGTACTCCTAATTTAAAAGCATCACAAGCACCATTAACTGAAAAATAAAGAGACCACGTACAAACTGTGTGGATTCATTCCTCTAAATCTTAAAGCCTAACCCCACTATCACAGTAGTTCAGCAGGAGTGGTGCTAAATGATCCCCGTCTTCAGTCTAATTGCCAGGAGAAGTGCCCTGGGAGGAAACTGGTCCTTCCATCTGGAAAAGGGGAAGAACAGGCAGAGGAAGGGCTAATGTATGAACAATCCAAATCTAATCAGTTTTGCATTTTGCATTGGCTCCAAGTCAGATCTTCCCACCCCTACTGGTCCAGTAGATGGAGAGCAGCATGACGCTATTTTTTTGGAAACAAATTCTACACAGGGAGCCCAAACACAGAGCATTTCATATCCAACTGGCAGGCATAAAAGCTGAACAAGCTGCAGCGATCTGAGAAACAGATCTAATCAATTGAAACGAAGTTCGGAATCAGGACACCCACCCAAACCGGCACCCCTCCAAAACCGCCCTACCTCAGAAATTACCTAATTGTGACCTTTATAAATACGGAAAACACCTCTCCTGCAGAAATTGTTCTACTGTGCTTTCACGTGGACCTTTTGAAGCCCTATAAAATTACAAGAATAAGTATTATTTCTCTGTAATTTCTTTCAAATAATGGACAAAGCTCTTTTGGAAACAACTGACCAGTATCTATTATTATTCCCAGCTGAGCTGGAAGATCTTAACACTACCTGGTGCGTTTCAGTCTAGCATGAACAGGTTCCAAGGAATACTTAGGACAGATGGGCCCCGGAGAATTCCCAGACACCAAGGGGGCTCTGTCCTCACTACTGTGTGACCATGAAGACAGGTCCTCCCCACAGGAAGGACATGTACAAGTGGCCCTCTCCCCTGCACCCCGCCTCCTCCGGCTCTCCAGGACAAACCCCAGAGGGCCACCCTCGGCAGACTGTCTGCACAGATCTCTAACAAACAGTTCAGAAAAAAGTGGTAAACATATTCTTTGAAATCTACTGATAAAAAAGAAAGCAAGCAGATAACAGACAATAGAGAAGAATCAAGACAGATGGCAGCATCTGTGGACATTTTACTTAGAAGTAGTAAATGAGAAATGCAATCTTTAATTTTCCTTTTTATTAAATCTCAAACACAGATGCTCTAACCTAAAATTTTACATTGTAAACTGACTATACTTCAATTTAAAAGAATAAAAATAAGTAAAATAAAACCAATAAAAATTTGCATTAATTACTCTATAGACCATAGTAACATAAAAAAACAAGATTAAGATAATAGTTCATTGCCAGAGAAGACTGCCAATTACTAATACGCCTGTCATCACTTTGGAATAATAATTACTAAAAAGACCAGCAGTTTCCTATGATCAGTAAGTTTTATCATTTGACTACCAAGCAGTCAAATAAGTAAGCTTTCATGAAATAAAGTATAACAATTTTCTCCAGTCTTATTTTGAAAGCAATGAATTAAGTAATTAGTGATGCAAATACTTGCTTCAGTGAATTTATTACTGTGGTCTTCAGAGCTAGTATAATTCTTAATTTAGAATTCATCTCACATTTATCAGCATGATCTGGAAGAGCCCAGAGGTAAGAGAACCGGTACACGGCCTACAGAGTGAATACTGGCCCCAAGACAGCTGAAATTTCAAACCCGTCTGTCACGCTCACAAGTCTAACGAAATTCTGTGACAGTTCCTCTTCTTCAGAGGTGTGTGCTTTACTTGTTTTGATATTCACCTCCCGAAAAGAGCCTTTCACTTTTGATTGGATGGGCCTGAACTGCTTGAAAGATTCTATTCTCTTTCAACTCAGTGAATCCTCACTTTCGATTCAGAATTTCAACGTACTTTTCCTCCAGGCTGTATGGGAAAAGAGCCTACAATTTGCATGGGTCTTAAATCGACCACTTTAGTACCCACATGATACCCTGGGTAAGCAGGAGGCGACACTCGAATGGCTGAGGCACACCTGCGGTCTCCTCACATCACTCCCAGGACATGATTGAGAACAGTTCAGACGTTATTAGCCACTTGGCTCCTTGTTCCAAAAGACCCCACCAGTAGACAATCAAAGTTGAAAATATGTTCTGAATACAAGAGCAAGAAAAGTTTGCCCCAAAAAAGAAAGCCAGCTGGCTAGGACCAAAAAAAGTACCTTTCAGTAAATGCCAATAAAACTTTACAGGCTGCCAAAATAACAAAGATAGAGTAATTACAACGGAAGCTTCGCAATTTTCCTGACAATAAACACCTTCTTAAAAAGAAATTATCTGTCACTTGGCCTCGATGGTTACAGCTGTTAATACTGACTAAGGTAAATCCTGCAAATACATTTTACTTAAACCAACTGCCAATTTGGCATGAAATTTTTATCATTTATTCTCCAAAACAAATTTGGGGGTTTTCTTTAAACATGCTCTGTAATATGTAATTCAATGTATATTAGAGCAGTTTCCATGAGAAATTACCATTCTTCAATTAACTGCATCAAATTAGGAACCCTTCCCAAGAAAAGGAAGACGTATGAGAGGGAAAAGTAAATACTATGATTTGGGAGCCACATTTTTTAACCCAAAATAGCCTTAATGAAGAGAAAAATGTTTCATGATTGTGTAGAAACATTAAGGAAAGTGCATTCTTCATACAGGAGATAATGTTGTTAACCAAACTTCCTTATGGAAGCCCATAAGACTTTCTTAAGAAGTAAAACTCACAGCTAAGTAGCAAGGTTTGCTTTTTAAACTGTGACAATACCATCAGCCCCTCCAGATGCCAGTCAAGGCCATTTGCCGTTTCCTAACAATAAACATTAACTTAAAAACATCTACAGCACAAGAGTGCTATCAGAATACTGAACTATAAAAAGTCTCTACTTACACAAGTCCAGCCTTCATTAATAAAACTCTAAGACACAAACAAGCTGAAGGCTGATAAAAAAAACCAACCAAGACAGCCTTGGACAGGCTTACCCATAGCCATGAAATAAATGGTCAAGAGACGCCACAGAAGGTATAGCATAAAAGAAACTATTTTACTTTGCAAGTGTTGCAAGGAAGCAAATGTAAATGATCAGTGTACACACAGATCACATTTCCACAGCTAAAGGACCATAAACCCAAGAAAACTGTTACTGGAAGGAAGAGTTTTAGGATGTTAGTATTCTGTAAGTGATTTTTGTGATTTCTTAATAAACTTAATTTCTAATAGATTGTTTGCTTTGAATGTAAGCTTTTTTAAAAAATGCATTATCAGTTAGATTAAAAAACTTTTTTTTCTACAGGAACACATCTATAATTTTTAATCGGCATAACAGTTGGGAGTTATGAATCACAAATGAACCAAGTCAGTGGACGGGATTACATGAGGAGTTTAAGCGATTACTCTTGCCCGTTTTCACAGTCTTCATAATGAACAGTTACTGAGAAGTGCTTTAATCGTGGATACGCTCATTAAATCTGATCTCTGTACCCTGCAGCCCAATTTATATTAAGGCATATTTACATAAAGTTATAATTATATGTGACTTAGTTGATATGAACCAAGGGTACAGAACCATTGGAACACCTGAAAATATAAAATCAAGTATTACACAACTATTCATTAATTACATACACTTACAAACCAAGACATTTCCCTAATGTTCACCTTACCTATAGTATTCCAGAAGGGTTTCTTACTATGTGTAGAAAAATTAGCCTTCAAATTTCATTACACTGCATTGAGTTGTTGATGTAACCCACTAGTTCAAAGGATGTCTGCTCCCTTTGCTTCTGCCCTGGAACCTCACTATTGCCTGATCCCACAAGTGCATCCTTAAGGCTACATTACAGGGGAAAACCCCACGCAATAAGATCATTCTGATCTTTCAGGAACCAGCTCTCTCTGATAGGAACCAAGACATCTCATCGGGTACTAAGTTTGGCCCCAAAGCAATAGTGTCATGCAACTTTCCAATGTATATTTTTTACTTTGACTTGCTAACTGCCAATTAGGGGAAGTTAGATCACCACATTAAACGTAAAATATAGAGTGTAGCTAGGTAGCAGGATTGTACAGGTGTTATTGGAAATAGAAAATCACAGCCCAGAGGCACTAATATTTGGATATTACGAATCTTTTTACTTCTATTTTGGGCAAAGCATTTTGTGATAACATCAAAATACTTACCAAATCATACGAATCCTTGCACAGTGCAAGCCTTTCTGTTATTCATAAAATATAGATGCCCTAACTGGGAAACAAATTCTGCCCTAGATTTGATTTTTACATAAATTTCACTTAAATATTAGTTACTAGTCCGTATGGATTTTAAAAATTAAAGATGTACGGTGTCTATAAATGAATCTCCTTTTTTCTGGATTTCCATTCTTAAGTGAGGAGGTATATCCAATCAAGGCACTCCAATCTTTAACTGCTTTCTTTTAAACAGTCAAAACTATATTTACTAGTATGTCAACCTAAAGCACCTATTTAAAATTAGCCTTTTGAGACTCTTAGATGTTAACAGCATGCCCATGTGAATGAACAGATATTATAATGCCTGCGATAGATCACACATTATACAGGAATAATCATTTTTCTCCAACTTAAGGATCAAAGAGAATTACAGACAATGACAGCAAACAGCATTCTTTCAAGCCCCTTAACGGTTTACCAGCACAACACAACGCAGGGAACGCATGAGTGGAATGGATTTCTTTTTAAATTTCCTTTTTACACTGTGTAATGAAGTAAAAATCTCGCCCTTTAGAACTCAGAGCTCTGGCAACAAACGCTTCTGCTGTAACTGCAGGCGTAAAGTGACTATCAGGTGCCTCACATGCTGTAGCCAGCTGATCCATGCAGCAGCTGATGTTGGCACTTAAACACACAAAGAAGAATTACACAGCCCTCCTTTGTAATCAGCAGTTGTAAGGAACTAGAAAAATATGAAGATGAGAGAGTACTCAGCTCTCCTTGCACGTGTGCAAATAGAAAAGATGAGCTTTGGAGAAGCACATGGATACTGCCTGCAAAATACGTGCACGATCACAAACATAACAGGCCTGGTTTGCATTCCCCACCTCGCCCCTTTGAAGTGAATAGGGCTTTGTAAACTGAGGCTGCGCATGGGGATAGATATTAAGTCAGACAAAGCTTGGTTCCCTCCTTCACTTACAATGCGTGCATCTCAGTTCTTAGCCACTGCACATTTCTTTGATTTACCACATTAGATTCCACTGACATAACAATGGAATTTCTGATACTGGTTTAGTATTATTTAGTATCTATTTGTTTTAAATATGATTAACTACAGTGTGCCTATATGCTGAAACCTATGTACAAAAGATATATGTTATGCCCCTTTGGTTTTTTTCTCTCCACTTTCTCTTCCTTGATAACATGACATCTAATTTCATGCTCAGAAATTTCCAGGCTGGCCTGTTTGTTCTTAGCAATAAACTCAGATAGATTTGATTGATTTTTGCTGACTCACAAAATTTGACTTACACTGACCTATCAAACTTCATCTCTAACACCATGCAGTGAACACCGAATCTTCAAACACCTTTCTCTCCGAGGGACCAAAATGCTCAGGCCCACTTCTGAAAAATGAATACCTGGCCTTCATTTCACCTAACAGCCCACACCCCCCGTCATGACTGGGTAAATCATACAAATCATGAAAAGCCAACTGTGGTATTGGAAGCACAGAAATATTGAAAATTAAGTACTAAGGATTAAGTTCCACTTTTGTCACTACTTGTCACCTTGAGCAAATTGTTTTGCCCTGACAACCTCAGTTCTGGTGCCCAGCTCAACTTGGAACAGTGTAGGAGGATGGTGATGGGTGCAAACTCTAGAGTCAGCTCTGCAGCCTGGTCGCTGTGTGATCAGGAACAATCCACTTAACTACTCTGTGCCTCAGTTTTCCCACTTGAAGAAAAAGATGGGGGTTGGGGATAGCTCAGTGGTAGAGCACATGCTTAGCATGCCTGAGGTCCTGGGTTCCACCCCTGGTAACTCCATTAAAAAAGAAAAAAGGAGATACTATTTCCACGATCTAAGTTTGTTGTGAAGATTGGATGAGGCGTATATAACCTGTTTAGCAGAGCACCTAGCACACAAGGAGCACTAAGCAAGCATTAGCCATGAAGGGTGGATAATCCCTGGGTTCACTGCATTCCATGGGTCTGGGTCCCTAGTTCCAGGTCATGTTTCATTTTCTTCATGAAGCCATTCTCAACTATTCCAATTTACATTAATCTCTTACTTAAAAAAATAGAATTTATTATCTGTAACATTCATTTAAGTTGTAATCATGTAGCATTTTTATGGTTAACTTTTAAGAGTAATGGTGTTGATAATTATGATTGCCCTGATTTATTTGAGCCCTGTTCCACACCTATGACATCCTTACTACTGAAATCCCTTGTGTAAGCTGAGGAAATGGGAGTGAATGGGGATTAAGTGATTCACCAGGGTCACCCAGCTAGAAAGCAGTGATGGGGCACTGAGCCTAACCAGCAGGACTCCAGAACCCGCACTCTTAGCTGATCTGGTAACTCCTCACTCTCCTGTATTTTAACCCCTCTTCTTCCAAATTCCTGGTATGCTTTTTGAATTCAGGGATCATGCTTTTTGGGTTTTTGAAAACATATTTTCTGCATGGAAACTGTATCCCATATAAATAAAGACTTCAACATTTGCCTATCTTTATCTTGGCATTGTAAGTTGGTAAATAAATAGTTTATACAATTTTTAAAATGGAAGGACTCCCTAAACCATGGTTTAAAGATGATGTGGTAGGTCAAACCATCTTTTTTTCCAATTGTGAATCATGAATACAGTGTTCATCGTTCTTACAAGAAATACTCGGAGCGCTGCACGTAGTTAATTCAACACACAGACTAAAGACAAAGGAGGTTCTTCTGCGGTTTTGTAACGTATATGCTGCTATACCTGGAGTGTCTCCTCCTCTGGGGTTGTTAATGGAGCATCATGGAAAGGAGGGTGACATTTACTTCTGGAGAAACAAAAATCTCTGGATTCCCTCTGTCTAAGGTAGATACACTCCCAGCCTGTGGTAGGTAGCAGGAATGGCATCACAAACCAAATTTCTTCACTGCAAGGTCGATCAAATGCAATCATTTTGAACTCTTTTTAACTGTATTATTGCTGTTACTATTCTGAAACTGTCACTGCGGCTTACAAAATCCTCTGGCCTCAGAACAGTATCGCTATTGCTCACATCTTACTTCTCCGAACTACCGAGTTATCAAATACTAACCTGCATGTCAAAATCCTGACATAAAATATCTCGTTTACTCATCACGTCAACCCATATCCTTTCTCCTTTTCCTCGCAGAGCTCAAAGAAGATAGCTAATTAGCCCAAGACCACAAATATGGTAAACTGTGGAACTTAATGTATTTGAACCTAGACGTCCGGGCTCCAAAGCCAACACGCTGCCTTGTGAGATGACAGCAACTCTAACATCTTCCTTTCTGTGCTGAACAATCATCTGATGTTGGTAATTCCAGTTTCTAAAGGTACAGCTATAATGTACTTTTCTTAAATTCAGCATGCAGTCCAATGTTTGGAGCAAACACACTGCCATACTAATTCATTCACCCTGTTTTATAAGGACGATCTTAGGTCACTCACATCTTAAGCAACAATTATTTTAAACGGGCTTCCAGGAGCTGTATCTAAAGCTGAATACCATTTCATCCAAGCAGTGTTACAGCAAGGGTCCTGGGGATTAATTTTTATTATTTAAGTAAGAGATGATCATAAAATTAGCACCCTTCTAATATAGTTCGCATCTTGATTATTGCTATTTAACTGGTGAAATTTTTTCTTCAGGCTGAGTGAACACTATAATTATTATAGCTTTGCATTGTAAAGGTTGCATCTTAATAGAAAAATCAACACTTTTTTCCCTTTCAATGAATACATCAACTTCAAATTCAACAGAAACATTGAAGATGCAGGCAATTTTGCTAGACCCACAAATTAGGGTGTCCTGATCAACCAGAATGCATAACGCATAAACTTAAACATAAGATGCAAACCGATCTTATAACTGGGCCTGATTTTCAAGTACCGAGTATTTCCATCTCGACCTTCTGTTTATGAATCCTTATAGTCAAAATGACAGTGGGCTCAAGGAAGCAGTACCTCTGAGTATCTTCTGACAATATCACTGTGGATCTGCACTGAACTGCTTAGTGTAACCAACAGTATGTGGTCGGGTTATTCTTACAACTATTTTACAGTATATGCAGATGCAGCCTGTAAGTTGGTAGATGTAGACGTAATTTCTGAATAGGGCAAAAACCAACCAACCAACAAAAAACAATACAGAAAGGTAGGTTGATCAAAACTAATGCATTTGTGAAATATTATGAGTTGTGTATTCTGAATGTTTTATATATATATTTGTGTATATACAGAATAAATGCTTATATAGGGCTTTCTAGGTGCCAGACATACATCGTTGTCCCTAGGTATCCTCAGGGGATTAGTTCCAGAACCACTCCCACCCCCGGACCCCACCTCTGGATGCCAAAATCCCTGGATGCTCAAATCCCTTATATAAAATGGCATAGTACAGTTTATTACTTATACACTTTATATAAACACACACAAGTTACTCTAACGCTCAACTTATCCTTGGAGATGGTGACATTATGGTCTCTGCTTTAAACAGGAGGAAACTGAAGCACAACGATCTTACACTGCTTATACAAAGTCACACACCTAGTAAAGAGCAGCGACTTGAGCTCAGGTATCGTAGGTCCAACGGCTTGCTCTATGCACTATGTTGTACTAAGTCCCCTGAAAGAATCCCATCATGTTTATATAATAAGGCTGTAGTGTCTGCTGCATTAACACTATAAAATAGCATGAATAGGGTATATGATATGAACATGATATAAAGAAGCTGAACCAGCCAAAAAAGCCAACTGCGATGGGCAATTCATTTCAACATAATACTGGGAAGTGTTTTTGGCCAAATTATACAATGCCCAACGATAAACAGTGCCCCAAACCAAGCTTTTAAAAGTCTCTTTTGAGAGTTTCATTATTTTGTTACGCAAACATTCAGGATTCCTGAAGCTGAAGGCTTATGTATACAAAGGACTTAACCACTCTTCTACAATTTAAAGCATGAGGATGAAGATTTTTGTAGAATAATAGGGAACTTAAAGGGCTGTGTACTCCACCCTTGCTTTCCACGTAGGTGTCATTTTGTATATTATGTTATAAATTAGAGGAAATCTATAAATAATAAAGCATTTTGATGTTTTCCATTTTTGCTTTATTATATCATACAAATATATGAATTTATATATATATATATATATACATGCATGTGGTAAAAGTACTTCTATGTATTTTATTTACTTGTAGAGTCATAATGTTTCAATGAATGATGGATTGGGACATTTTACTGAGAGGCAGACAAGAGAAAACGCTACAAGGTAAGTCTTGGTTCTGCCATTTACTACATGTGGGGCTCTGGGAATCTCACTGAAGCTGTGTGAGTCTTGTCTGCTCTGCGTAGCTCCCAGGGCCATCGTGAGGAGCAAATGAGATGTATGATGTGAAAAACGATCTGTGAATTCTAAACTGCTAAACAAATATAGAGATTAGAATTATCACTAATACTGTTTTTAAATTTCATTCCACAGCATTGAGCATAATGCCTGGCACTATGAATATTTGTTGGCTAAACTGATTTTAGAAAAAAGCAATGGTAGAAACTCAACCAAAAGAACAAACTGTGTTCTACCACAATAAAGATGCCAAATCTTAAGATTCTTAAACTATTATCCACTTAACTATATAACTGATATGAAAATAAGAGTATTTTTCTGACTTCGTAATCATACTATTTGCATCTTTTTTTAAACCACATTTACAAGTATTGAAAATTTACCTTAGGAGGTTTAGAAAATATTTGAATACCAGTCCTAACAAAAAAAAAGGTTTTATATATTTAGACAGAAAGGGAGAGGGAAGTTTACCGATGATAAGAATTTGACAAAAGTTGTAAGAATTTGTGACAAGAATTTTAAGTGAGAATGCAACATTTAAATAAAATACAGATAGCTATTTTTATATGTAGATCTACATGTGTGTACATCACACACACAGAAACTCGTATGACTACCTCTACATGTACATACGAGGACAGGGCTATGTGGTCCATTAGGACATTATCCAAACCTTCAGGAATGGCCATTTAAAAGCTAAGGGCTGAAATTTTGACTTTGATCGATGAAACAGCTTTATCACAAGATGGGATAACTGAAGTGTATTGACTAGCTGATAACCTTCTAATGCACCAGCCTTTAATCTGCAATAAAACAGTGAATGCAAGTAGAGCTTTCAGAAAGGAAGACAAGGTTTGATTATCTGAGAAGAAAACAAGCACATGGAGAGACTCAAGAAGGCAGAAGCAGCCAGGGAAACGGAGCGATGACATCCAGTTACTGGGCTCTCCCCGCCGCCCTGTGAGCTGAGACAACCGAGGCCCCTGACGTTCCAGCCCCAGTGCCAGGGACCAGAGAATCAAATCAAATCAACATAATGGGGCTGTTGTGTCCATGAGGATGGAGAAAAACAACCTCGAACGCAGCAAAAGTTCACTTCACAGCATGACCGCCATTTCAAAGGGAAAGCTAACACTACTGAAGGGTTGACTTCAATGTTATCCACGTAGCTTGATAAGAAAGAGCCACATTTCACAGAGTCCAGTGGCCTTGAGAGTATTTGACAGAACTTCTGCTGGCAGCTCTGTGGCTGGAAGACAATCTAAGAAGAGCATATTGTGATTTCGGATTCAATGTCAGTGTTGGGACAGTTCAGAGGGAAAAGCGGACGCAGTGGGATTTAGATTTCTCTCTGAGCAAAATGTATCCAGAAGGGGTTGCTAATAAGTGAGAACGTCTAGGTGCATGTAATTTTTATTTACTATTTTCCCAGCCCACAGGTAAGAGCGTGGAATCGTTCTTTTTAAAATCAGAGACAGCCCAATAACACTTTTGGATCAGTTTCTTATCTTTAAAATAAAACTGCTGGCATCACTCATCTACACTGTCTCTTCAGGCTGCAGCATTAGGATTTTCATGAATATTTACTACTATCTGGCAATTCCATGAATCCCACTCCTGTGACTAGTACCAGTACTCCCCGCGCTGCTAACTACTATTAGTATCTCAATAGCCCAAATGCTGCTGCTCCCCACCGCCACTGCAGGGAAATATGCCACGTCCGAGACATTTCTGAAGTCAAGACCTACACATAAACAACATGAGAATATATGGTGGTGTCATAAATCTCTCAAACGCTGGGTAAGTAAGATAAAATATTTGAGGAAGAGGGGGGAAAAAAGCACTGTAGCCCAGATGAGAACTGGCAGAGCTCCCAAACACCAAGTCCTCCCACCTCACTTTCCTGCAGCTATGCGCTCACTCCAGTCCCCAGAACATCTTTCCTGGGACCAGCCCCTGTGAAGAGGTTCTCTTGGTCTCTCTCAATCTGTCACACCTTGATAAGAAGAATTTTCAAATAATATTGATGTGCTATCTGAAGAACATTCTTTCTTAGTAATGTACTTTTTTTTTTCCCCAAAAGTAGTAACAGTTATGAAACCTGCACAAGCAGCCCAAGGAATGGCTGTCAGCAAAGGGAGACCCCCACAGAGAAAGCAAGAAAGACCTGGGGCCTGAGCGATGTCATCTCTGTCATCACACGCCTTAGTTATTCGATTATTTGATGTACTAGGTTTCTCTCTGGATAAAATGGGAACGATACCAAGTTATGCCAGGGTATTCATGCTAAATAGAGATTACACCGAGAAATGTATTATAAATCATGAGTCTCAAATAATTTTTATCAGAGAGCCCTAATCTGATCACTGAGATTTCACTCTAGGGTTATGTAAATGCACACAGCTTTGCATTATCCCACAAAGAAAAGTGAAACGTGGGGATATAAAAGCAGGTATTTGCATTAGATTTCAAATAACTTGAGCCACCTGTGCATGAATGTGTTTTTTAAAACGGTCTCAATACCCAAGAAGCTATTCACCCAATTCAATTCCATATCCACAGAATACCCACAACATGTGAATCATACATGGACAGACCAATTGAAAGAGTGTTAAAACTGAGATGTTTATAAAGCACTTATGGGCACCAAGAAGTCATTAATGCTAAGATAATCACGGAATAAGTGACATATGAACTTCAAGATGAGTGTGACCTCAAAAATGGAGGTTCATACACTGCATATATTAATATTGCTACATTATGATTACAGTAGGTAATTTTTTAAAAGCCGTAAAATAGTATTTTTAGTCTCCCATCTCAGGGATTTCGGCTTAGGCTAAACAGGTGTGAACACAGTCATCCACTAGGAAATCCAGTGGCTACACATTTGAGCAGAGTGCTTTTTGTGGAAATAAACATTAAATTTTAAAAAAGCCCACAAAACCAAAGTACATTTTCTTCAGAACATCATGGATCAGAGTCTGAATGCACAATGACTACGCATATACACTGGACCCCTGCTACAGTTTCACACCCCTTAACACGGGAGGAATACGATCTTGTCAGTTACATGCAGTAAGAATGAAACCTCTAGGAGAGCGGAGGTATTTTTCCGACTTGTCCACAACTGTATCACTGGTGCCTAGAACAGAGCACGGCATAGAACACGGCTCAAGACATATCTGTTGAATAAACAAATTTTAGTGTCTCATAAACCCTACTTAGCATCCTTAATATCCAATTATACAGATGTCAGTATGAATAGACAAGTTAAATTAAAATCTCATATGTAAAATAGAAATTGTTACACTACTAAGATTTATTATTTATATTTTAAATCCTAAAAATGAAGATAATGGATATGGCTCACATTTGGAAGAATATATAAGCATTCCAAACTTGCAAACAGAAATAGGAATATAATGGTTCCCAACAAGACGTAAAGGGACAATCACAATTCAAACTTCTTCTACGGGATCTAACAATCACTCTTAACAGGCCTGTAAATCCAACAGCCTGGAGTAACTACGAAACAAACCTCTGAACGGTTTAACAATGTGGCATCTACAGCAAAATGAACTTCTTGGCTAAACTTCAGGTTTAAGTAAGATTTAAAGATTGCTTACAAAAACCATTATACAAAAGTAGTTTTTCTTAGAGTTCAATTGGACATGATATAAATAGGATTTTTCATCTAGCCATTCCGGGTAAATTGTTAATAAATATATTTTTGAGTTAACAATAGCCTCAGCTAATGTCATTGCAAATAGTGCTTTTGGGGTATAATTCATAAGATTTTAAAAAGCAACCACATCAAACCGACCATTTTTACTTGGTGAGACACAGCACAAACCCTCATTAGGAGAAAATTCAATAACAGACAGAAGCAAGTATGTGCTGTGCATATTAAGTAGATGTTTAATGTTATAAAAGGAAAAAAAATGGGAAAAAAGAATGATATAAATAAAAACCCATAAAAACACTAAACATGCAATTATGACATAAAGATTTACATGTACTCATTTAGCTCAGATTATTTCTTCATCTCTTTTTTATACCTGACTCCATGAAATTTACATATCCTATGAAATGGTGGCCCCAAAATATACTTATTTTCATGACTGCTTTGGCTTTATTTTCAAGTACTAGCAAATGTCGTGTTTGCTTTTTTATTCACCACTAGGTATGTACTATGTGTATATATTAAAAATACTAAAAGAAAGAATAAAATTTTAGTTCTGCAAATAATTTTCCACTTTCCTCCCTTACCTAAATTTTCTAACAAATGCTGTTTGGCTCTAAGACTAATAACTCCAGTTACTGCACAACAACATGCTTATTTAATATTGAATAAAGTTCAACCAAAGATGACACAGATCATTCTTCTCAAAATAATTTGTTACTAATTATAGGCAGGAGTGGAAAGTATGTGTTGACATACTCCCTTTGAGCATGTTTCTGAAGTTAATTTCTATTATAATTTGTTGCAATGAAGGCAGAATTCAAGAAGGATAAATTAAAAAGGAAACAAAAAGCTAAAATCTTGGGTTGAGATTTATAATTTCAGTGTTCAGCTATAATGAAACAAACCCCAATTTTTGGTGCAAGGGAGTGTTTTGCTTTGTTTTTTGGTTTTCACTTTAGCCTGAAGTCTGAACTATCTACCTTAGGAAGAATAAACTGAGAAAACCAAAATTGTGAAAAGGATCTATCTACTATAGCAGATTTTAATAAAATTGATGCAACTTTTTACTTGTAAATACACAGTCATTTATTGTAATTCCTACTTATATATTTGCCTATTAATTATCTTTTTTTCTAAATTCCACGTTCAAGCAAGCATTTACCATATTTAGATGTTAAACTTATTTTTCCCTTGAGTGTGGAACAAGAGTCACAGAATCACAATGTGGCCTGGGTCTGAGAGATTATTATTCCTTTGTCACTCTACAAATAAATAGATAAAGGTTAAGAAACATGCCCAAGGTGTAGAATTTAGATTTTATTTCTTCTGCTGAACTTGGTGGATTCCTGGGAGGTTATCTAAAACAGTAATTCTTGCAAGATGGAGCTGATTTTCCATTGGGTTCCTATTTTGATTTGAAAAATATGTTCTTTGTAAAACAAGCAAGCGCCAAACTAAAAATTTTGTTTTGCTGAAAATGTGGCTGCTGGACTCCAAACTGTGACAGGCACAGACATGGCCACTGTGCACCACCGAAGGAAGACTAGACCCTTTGGTGACAAGAAGCCCTACGGGAGGCACCTGGAGCAGGGCGGGCGCCCTAGTGCATGGTTCTCTCTAACCAGATTGGGAAAATTTATTTAAGGCAAAACAATTTATTGGGTATCCTTCTCAACTAGAATTGATTCAAGTATGACAGGGACCTGCAATCAGCAAGGACCCTCTGAGAGCTAAAGGTAAGAGAAAATAAGAAGAAAATAGTCTTTGGTATTGGAAAACACAAATAACTCTAGTGAAAATGATGAAAATGAAGAGAGGGCTCCGCCGATACCATTTTCAGATAGCCTGCATTCCCTAGTATATTCCAATAATAAAATGACGATCTATTACCTATAAGCATTTTCAGACGCTCTATCTATGGCATAATGAATTGTGTATGACTAGCACAGTCCATTTTACAACTTAGTTGCTTACAACTGAGATGCTAAGAGCTTTACTCTGCAAATGGGTAAATGACAGGAGAGGCAAAACGTCTAACCTTGTGCTCTCTGGAATGCCCACATCAGAATCACCTGCTTGTTAGAAATTCTGGGGCCCATTCCGGGCATAAGACGTCAAGCTCTCATGGGATAGGGAAGAGAAAGTTGCACGAGAACAAGCTTCCCAGAAGAGCTTCTCCGTGCTCAAGTGTCAATAGGACTCCTGGACTCATGTAAAATTACACAGCCGATTACCTTCAGTAAAATAACTTACCCAAAATGCTTATCCATCCAAACAGGACAACAGAGAAAATTCTAAACTTGATAAATCAAGAAGTTGTGATACAATTATATTATCTAGTATGGGGGCCAACTCCAAAGGGGGAAAAAGTGATTTCCTCTAGAGAAGAGGCCTGTGGAAAATGGGGAATGATGTTATTTGTGCCTTTTCCCCCTATTCTATCAATATACTACTTTGATAAAATATTTAAACGGTGAAAAAAACAAAAGCAAAAGGCAAAAACAAAGGAATAAACAGACCCAAACCAACTGAAACAACAAGAGAAGCCACACACAGAGGCGACAAACTTCAAGGCTGGCGATTGCGTGGATCTCAGGCATATATGCAATCCCTGATGAGAAAGGAAGGAGCTCCTCATCCTTGAAACGGATCGTTTGAGTCTGACTCCAGTGACATGCTTAAATTTGCCTCAAAAAATGTTTTCGAAGAAGACAAACCTAGGGGAGGGTACAGCTCAGTGGTAGAGCATGTGCTTAGCATGAACAAGGTCCTGGGTTCAATCTCCAGTACCTCCAATAAACAAATAAACCTAATTACCTATCCCCCCATCCAAAAAAACCCCAACAAGACCAAACAAACAAACAAACAAAAAGAATTAAAAAAAAAAAAAAAAAAGAAGACAAAACACAGTAAGAAACCCATGTCTCAAATCCCAGAAATGGAATTCTTCTGTAAATATGTGCTCACCATCTGGTAAAAGCAGGTGGAAAAACACAAGTGTCTTCCTGATAAGTCACATCCAAAAAATTAATCAAAAAGTAAACTCTACAAAGTACTCACTGTATGTGTCAAAAGGGACAGAACGCAGGAAGGTAGCCTAGTAGAAAGGCCAAAAATTAAGAAACACAAACCGTAAATGGAACTTTCTGATCCAGGGCAAGTGCATCTTTATGCAAAAGTACTATTCAGGTGAGGTCTACACAGACCTGTCTAACTTCAGGTGTTTTTTTTGTTTTGTTTTGTTTTTGTTTTTTCCAGAAGCAGATTTGTACCAGCAATCTGTTAAGGTATTTTTTTCCTCCTCTTCACTGCAGAAAAACACCCGAAGTGCTATTCTTTTTTGAAAAATTCCTAACAAAATGAAGTACAGCTAGGACTTTCATTTATGTAAACAAAGTATCACTCATGTAACAGTGGCTGTAAACAACCGTGTTTCCCCACACCGGTTTGTCTTGATTTTCAGAATAGGTCACTGGTATTGGTATTGTATCATGAATTTTGTTTTGGTTCAAGTATAGAAATTTGCCAACTTTTAAAATTGACTTTCATAAATATATCAGAAAAGAATCAAGGTTATTATTCCTTTAATGACATCATTCTAGTTGACTTGCATTCCAGTGTTCTTTCTGGAGTGTAAAAGAAAGGAGTAAGGTTACAAAGACCTGTCCTGCCAGGAATTTTGTATAACCCTGGCTATACCCTTTGGAAGGTTCTGGGAGAACGTAAAATGTTAATTTGAACATCATCTATCACATAAATCATGTAGAGAAAACATGGAAAGGAACTAAATGTAATCTAAGGGAAATGAACTAACTAGAAAAATAACAACACGCAACTTTGTAATGAAGAGAATGAGAGGTGGCAGATTTTAAAAGATGAGTGATAGAACTAGATTAAAGTCAATGATTTAAAAATATAAGCTTATTGATGTATTGAATTTAAAACACATGATTTACAAAAATTCAGTTCATACACAACTGTGTATCTACCTTGGGAAGACATCATTTCTAAGAAACAATCTGTTAGAGCCACATAATTGTTCTTCTGACCCCGCATTCATTTCCTAGGATGGGCTTGCAGGGTGTTTTTTGTTTTCATTTGTTTTTAATGTCTATACATGCTTCAAGAGTCAGCATCCTTCAAAGGTTAGCAAACTATAGCATAACATCATTAAGATTCCAGGTTTCCAACTGAAATACCTTATAAATAAAAATAAGGAATGCTTGGGAAATTTTTTAGAAAATACCCAAGTGTTACGGTTTAATCTCATTTTTCACAATTTTCGAATGCCCTGTTCACTACTCTCAGCATATGTTTATACGTGTTACCATCAAATGTATATTCTATAATGTAGTGTTGAGCAGAGATTTGCCATTCATTCTCCTAACCTACATTTACCAAAGGACTAAAGCAATAAAAGCAAAAGCAGAAGCATTTTATTTGATTGAGGTATGTAAGAAAATCTGATTATTCACATTTGAAAAAAAAAAAAGCCCAACAGAATTTATAGACAAGCCACACAGGGGGGATGGAATTTCTTTCTGTTCCTAGAGACAGGATCCCTCTGCCCAACTAAGCTTTTCCAGACGGACAAGTATCAAACATTTGTAAAGGGCATTTAGGAGACAGTATAGCCTTTCAGTTCCAGTATTTGATAAAATTCTCCATCCAGAGATCCTCCTTAGAACCTAATCTGCATGCCCTATTCCTCTTTTCAGATCATTTCCCTCTAGTTCCATCCTCAGTGAAGACAAAAATTAGCTGGTCACCATCATCCGAACAATAGTCCTTTATGTCACTGAAACTTCAAATATATCACTGCTCTACTTTTTTTTAATTAGACTCTTCCAGATTTATTTTGACTTTTGTTTATAGGTTTCCTTTCTAATTAGGTGTTTTATTCACAAGTCCCAGAGCCATATTTGCTAAAGTGTAAATGTTCACGTATGGCAGGAAGACAAAATTTCAGCATTTTGAAAAAGCTTGGTTAAACATTCATGGTTTCAGCATTTTTTCCCAGAAGGAGACTATATGTATTGCTTTAAGGCATGATCATATGTCTCTACCTTAAGAAGGGAGTTAGGACTTTGAAAATACTTCAGAGGAAATGAGCACCAGGGAGCTGATCATGGTTATGATTACAATTTTACTTACTGTGCTTCTAAAACATGCCAGCATACGGTATAGGACATGCTCCTAATCCCCAAGTTCACAAACTTACCGCCATGTATCTAAAATATCATAATAAATACAAGGTACAAGGTGCTATAGAGTCTAACTCTGTAGGGTAAGGATGCAAGGAAAGGTCGAGAAAGATCTCAGTGGGGTGGAGTCTCAGCTGAGCCTGCAACAGGAGGTTTACCAGACTGCAAAGTGAAAGTGAAAAAAAAAAGTTTAAAGTAAAATGAACATGTGCAAAGGCACAGAGGCATGAAAGAGCCCACTCTATTTGGAAAACTGAAAAATTAGAAAGGCTCCAGTCTAGAGAATGGGGAGGAACAGGGTCTGGGATGGCAAGAGTTAAAACTCAAACAGTAGTCAAGGTCCAGGTTATAGAACAATGTTCTGTACAGCTAAAGAATTAGGACTTTGTCCTGAAGGAAGTTTAGGGGAAAGTTAACAAGGTCAGAGGGCTGTGTGTTAATATCATTGCAGAGGAGAGTCTGGAAGGAAGGAAAACTGATGGCAGGACCAACAGAAAGGCTGATTCCCAAGTGCAGTGGCAGCAGATTGTGAGCAGGTGGGAATGAAGGCAGTGAAACAGAGATGGAGTAGAGGCCAGGAAATGAAGATACAGTTGAAAGGTAGAATCAACAACTTGGTAAGCAAAGGGAGGTTAATGGTAAAGAACTGGGAGGGAGTGAAGATAAATGAAAGGTTTGCAGCTTGGTTCGGGGATGCCATCAACTTAGAAAGTCAACAGAAGTTGAAGGGACATGCTGGGCAGAACATATAAAGATGACACCAGTGGTCTTACTGAGTACGAACTACTTCCATGTATGAAGAGCATCACATGGAAAACTGGGGGTGCTGTGTCAATGGGGTTTCATGCTGATGCTCAGCTGAGGGCTAGAGGGTGAGTCCGGAGGTCCTGCATTGTTCTTGTTTGTGCAGGGAGCCCAGGAGTGGATCACAGGCTGATGTCCAGTAGATGGGGGCAGACTGGAGACCCAAGCTAGAGAAAACAATGCAGGAGACACAGCTCTGCACAACTCTGCTGACCCCTATGCTAGCCAAGAGCCACATGGGTTTATATAAATTTTAAGTCATCAAAATTAAATAAAATTAAAAATTAATTTCCTCAGTCCCATTAGCCACATTTCAAGCACTCCACAGTGAATGTGGTTAGTGGCTACTATATTGAATGGGATGGACAGAGATTATTTCCATCATCACAGAAAGGTCTATGGGTCCATGTTGGCATGGTACAAGCAAAGAGGAAAGGGTTAGAGATAGAGAAGGAAGGAAGAGTAAGAAAGGGAAGGAAGATGAGTGAAGTGGGAAGGAATGTAATCAAAGGAGTGAAAAAGAGAAAGAAAAAAATCATACATCATGGACCAAAAGACATGAGTTCAAGGAGATGAATGAATCAAGAATATGAAAAACCAAAAAGAGGACAAATCAGAAAAAAAAAAAAAAGAGTAAAAAATTCCCTTTAGGTAGTCATTTTACCCTGGCATTTGGCAGAATATTAAAATCATCCCCAATTTCTTCAGATGTAAAATGACCCCATGAGATGAACTCTCCCACTCAGATAGCAGGTTTAGTGTTGAGAAAGAACTCACGTGCCCCACAGGAGGGGAAATGCAGAAATGTGACCATTCTCTTCTCACACATTATCAAAGAAGGGAGCCCCTGCCTAGCGCTCATCCTGCTGAGAATTTCTAGAAGTCTCTACTTAAGGTCTGCACATTAGCTGAATAGGTTTCTTGAAATCCCATGTCTAATAAATATATTCGGATGTCAAACAGTACACAAAATTCTCTTCTCTGATCAAAAATCATGCTGATAGAACAGCAGTTACTAAGGGTTGGAGGCGGGGGTAAGTGGCAAATTATTTTTCAGTAAGTACAGAATTTCGGCAGGGACGATGAGAAGGTTGTGGAGATGGATAGTGTTGATGTGTGCACAACAGTGTGACTGCCACCGAACTGCACACTTAAAAATGGTTAAAATGAGACATTTTCTGTAATGTATATTTTACCACACATGAAAAACACTTTTCAATGACGCTGAACTAAAATCTGTCACATGGGAGAAGAACCTGGAAGAAACCTCTTGTAACACTTGAACCTGGGAAATTTAAGATACCAAACATCCAAGTTGAAAACATCGCTCCCAAACATCTGTTCCACAAAGTACCATAGGTATTTGTATTAGATTTATGATATTAGGTGTGAAAATACGGGCTGGAGAAGTTGCAGGGCACTAGCATCTGTCACTGCTGCCGCTATTGCCGCCTGTGAAACTGTCAATGGTCTGGAAAAATGAAACGAGTTAGAGCTTTAAAGGGTGCGAACAGAACACCACTGTATCAGGTCAGTTTTATCATCGAGATGGCATTTATACCCTTTTCTTTACTATTCACACGTCAGGTCAATAGCTGCAGTTTGCTGGTAGAAGCAAAGCATAAATACGAGAAGCAAACCCCGAGGCAACCCTGTCTGTCCAGGCGAAACCTCACTCTGCGGCAAGAGGTGGGAGTACCTCTGTGTCACTCCCCACGCGGACTCTGACAGTCAGGCCCGGAGCGAGGCTCGGGGAAACAAACAGGGAAAGGGTCCTGAGGGAAGCCAGTGGCTACTTCCACTTGTGTTACAGCAACCAGGAAGCAGAAATCGAGGCTAAAAATGAAATCCAAGCAGGTGAAAGTTCATGAATGTAAAGTAATACAATAAGCCAAAGAATGTTCGGTCCAGAATTTTTGTGTTATGCAATAAATAATCTCATAAGGATTTTAACTACTGAATATCTCCCATGAGCACCCAGACCGCCTGGTGAACACACTGAAAAACCGGAAATAAACATTTGCACGTTCATGGATCACACCCTGTGTCTTCGCCAAGGATATTAACCAAACAGAGAACGGTCTTTTAATCACGTTGGTTTTACTTAACTACTATTTGGAGCTCTGCTCAGACCATACAGGGATTCTCTGGATGTCACAACATGACAAATAAAATCACCTCGTGACTATAAGCTAAAAAGGCATAAAACACAACGCAAGAACAGACACTGGAAGTGGAGACCAACCCCAAAGAAAGAATGAAAGACGGAAACAGTGACAAATTCAAGAGACGAGTCATACTATACTTACAACTTTCAGCCTGATAGTCTGGCACAAACTGCTCATCATTGTCAGGTACCTGAGCTGAGGAAAAAAAAAATTAAAAAAAAAATTAAGAGAGAAACTGCCAAGGAATAAAGTATGTCATAAGATCTTTCACACAAGATCTCTCTAGGCTGAGACCAAACCTATGATTATTTGCCAGTGAATTCCTACTTAAAATGGTATTGACAGCAATGCTCGGGAGGGGAAATAGAAGTTATCATCAATTGCAACCAGAAAACACATATGTCAGAAATACAATGGTGGCAGTTGGAGTCCCTCTGAATTTCACCTGCCAGATGGAAATAAAAGAAACACGTAAAATAAAAGAAGCTACAGGAATTCTATTAGCAGCAGAGTTTCTTTTTGCAAGAATGGAGTAAAAAGTATTTCAATTCACCTACAGCCAGTGCTTAAGCCATACATTTAAAATAACCACACAATTCTTTCCAATGATGTTCCATCAGCACACACATCCCTCTGCTTTTTAGAAATGTCCACTTTTGATGTGCGTGGTCTACCGCAAATTAGACTGCCACAGTTAAAAACATTTGCCCTGAATTTGGCCAAAGAGTGTGATGACTTTTTTTTACATGAAAGATTGTCATTAATTTTGGTCCTATATAATATTAGATCTCGATGATGATTGTCACAATAATAAAAGTAAGAAATAAGAAAAATAAACTCTGAGATGTGCAGATACTTGCATATATAAAATAGATAAACAACAAGTTTATACTGATAGCACAGGCAACTGTATTCAGTATCCTGTAGTAACCTCTAATGAAAAAAATATGAAAAGGAATGTATCTATGACTGAACATTATGCTGTACACCAGACACTGACAAAACATTGCAAACTGACTTTACTTCGATAAAAATAAATAAATAAATAAACTCCATCTTTTCCTGCAAAATATTTTCCTGGTGACTATTCAGCACTAACAAAAAGAATGTCACTGTTTCATCAGTCCTAATGTCAGATGACTTCCCTATTTTTAGTAAAGGAAAAAAATACTGAATAGCAAGCACTTAATGCATTTGGCAATCAAAACAAGTGTATCTTTCACTTCTAGAATATTCTTATCACAGTTGATCCTAGACCTTAAAATAACCTATTCCAAATTGACAGAATGTACACAAAAACGGCTCTTCACAGGCACACACAAATATGCACACTCACATACACACAAACTACACAAAATAGAAGTTGGGTCACTTTTAATTCAGCAAAAATATAATGAGTTATCATCCTAATTAACTTTAGCTATAATCTGATTAGCTAGTATTACTTTACTAGTATTAGCTAATACTGAAACTTTTTATCCAATCAAGTCATATTAAGAGAGACATCAATTTTTTTTTTAAAGTGCCTGCTCTGTGAGGGGAATTCTTATTAAAATAATCAGTCTCTGTTGAAAGAGTGTTGGGCTGGTAATTGAATGAGTTAAGGAAAAAAATCCGTATAAAAGGAAATTCTGTATTTAAAAATTCTGTATAAAAAGGAATACAAGATTCATAGAATCAAAATGTCTTTTTAACAGCTTATTTAATAGTATTTTTAAAACCAAATATTTGGCTGAATAAGTTTTATGTTATTAAGAGAAGAACAAATGATAATCTTGCCTGTTACCAATATATATACAGTTTGGCCTTTAACTCTTTTCTAATAACTGTCTTCTCTACACCGATACTTAAGCTTAGTAAAGACAAATTCTATCCTCTGCCACTAAATGAAACCAAAAATATTGAAAAAACTTTGGAACTTTTTTCCAAACTAGAATTGATGCCTATTTGATCAGCCTGTACAGGAGGAAGAGGTGCTTTTTCTTCAGATTCTACTAATATCTGAACCAAGGTTAATCAAAGTCAAGCCAACTTCAACTCACTGTTCCACATTACGCTGTGTAAATTGTGTAACATTATTTAACCTCTTTGAGTTCCGTTTTACTTATCAGTTTAACAGTGATAATACAGGATTTTTGTGAAGATTAAATGAAACAATCTAAAAAAAAAAAAAAAAGTCTAAACACAATGCCAGACACAGTACCGGATACTCAAGAAACGTTACTTTCTTCTTTCCAAACCTCCATCACCCACCTATTTTTTTCAATTCATGCAAAAAAAACTTTAATCATTACAATGCAAGTTTAATATCTTTACTTCTAATGAATTATATTGGAGATGGACAAAAATGACATCTAAAACTTGTACCTTAGCATTCTCTCGGTTGTAAACATTTGTTCGACATTGCAGTGAGCTTGATTTTTCTCAGACTTAAATTGTAAGTGGAGGACTATCCTTTAAAATTAAGTCTTTTCAACAACAAAAAAAATTGCAAAAATGTTTTTACTGTCTATTTAATAAATAACAGTGGGCAGACAGAATCAAAATCCTGCACATTTTTCCTACCATATCCACATGTTTGGGTTTCCCTTCTAAATTAACAGCTAAACAGACATAACTATTGAGATGCAAAATGATCAACCACAGCAATTACTATGCTTTTAAAAAGCCAACACTTACAAGAATCTAATAAAAATGTAATCTCCCTTTACAGGAATAGTCAAAAATAGCTGGTGAGTAACAAAAATATATTTGTAACAGAATACACTGGTATGAATGCCCTAAAGGCCAGACTTTTTTTCTCTTACTATTTATCATAAGACAAAGTTGCAGCTCTATGATATATATTACTGCATGAAAGGCGTAAAAAATCACTGATGGATCAGTGTGTGCATTGAGATAGGTTTGGGAAAAGAAAGGCCAAACTTTAGGAACAGAAGAAATCAGAAGTTAGACCTCACAAATATCCAGAAAACAGCTACAGTCGAACAATTTGTAAAAAGAATAAGACTTGCTGTAAAAATTGCTATTTCTGTTCTAACTCCTTAACATACTGAATAAATACTTCACACTTATGCCTGAACACATTACAGAATTTTAACAAAAAACATATGACTCACATTTTCACAGACGCTAATCTTAAGAAACTGAATAGACCAAATGAAGCAGCATGCTACTTAAATAGACAAAGGCTTAAGTATACCTCTAATTCCAAGTTAGAGTAAAAGGGAAGCAGTTAACGAAAAACACACGTTGGATCTGGGCAAGGAAAGTATGATAAAGTATTGCCACACTCGGATTATACATTTCCTTTTTTTTCCCCCACTCAATTCATGGGAATTCTATAAAGTAGCAAACTACAGCTGCCTGAAAATTTGTGGCAAGCCAGACCAACTCCAAAGTGGAAAATTCATAATCGAGGCCAATCTAAAAAAAAAAAAAAAAAGGTTGTTCACTGCTATCTTTTATAAATTCTGCTTGGAATAATCACCTTTGGGGAATGAACATGTTTCCCCACACTCCATAATTAAAGAGGAAAGGGAAGGGTAAGAAAGGAGAAGAAGGGAAAGTATATACCAAAAGACCAATAAAAGGCTTTCAAGAAGATTAAGCATGTGGATTTTATTGGTAAGAGCTGGAGCGCTTCTATCATGCACATTAATAGACAAATTGCTGTCGAGTCTCAGGACTTGGGCTTTAAAAGGGTAGTGTCTGCACTCTTAGCTGTTTGCTTTAGCTAGATTATTATCCAAAGTTGTTATTTTTTTTCTCTCTCTTTTTACTATACAGCAGTACGTATTATGAGAAAGAAACTGATCAAACTATTCATCACGGTCTTGATGTCACAGAACCACTAACCCTCATTTTTTATTTTAATACACTTTCTTACCTAATTCTTCCCAGGTAGGGGACAGGGTTAGGGGAGGGATCTGCTTTTATTTTTGTGCTTATTTTCAACCTTTAAATAAAGTAATATTCATTACTTCAGCAAAGGTGAGGGTTTAAATATTTTCCAAGTTTGGCTGCAGGCAAGTAAAAAAAAAAAACCCTTTTTCTTATGTGCCAGGCGCCTGTCAGGTTTTCTTTTAAAGCAGAGGAAAAAGTGGAAAAATTACAAATGAAACACATGTCAAGTTGAAAAGGGGTTAATATTTAATTAAAACCAGTTCTATCCACTGTAACAATGACCTGGAGCCAAACAAGGCAGGAAGATGTGTGAGTCATTCTTTCTGCCCGTGAATGAGACAGCTGATCTCCTCAGCAATTCCTCCAGACAAGCAGGCAGAGCTGGAGTTCTGCCTCCATTCACAAAAACACAGTCCAGCGTGAGCCATGTGGCCCAACCGCAATCTTTTCATGTCACACCCTTCCAGAGAGCTCAAGCAAGTCGACTTGAACTTGCAATATAAACACGCCAATTTTACTGCTCTATCTCAAATACCGCCCAGATCCATTAAGGCACACATTTAAATAAATGACAAAATTAAATCCATACATATATATTTAACCTCTCCTGCTTTAGAGGGTAACTTGTCACAGAAACCTGAATCTACAAAACTAAGAAGGAAAGAAGGCAAGAGGGAAAGAGACGGAGGAAAGAATAGAAAGAAGGAAGGAAGGAAGGAAGGAAAAAGAAAAGCCACTGAAGAAATCCTTTATTTTTCGTGCTTATTATTCGAATGTTCTTTACTCTAAGATTACTGAAGAACTTTGTAGTGTTTCACTCTGGATCACAGGGTGAGAAACAGGCTTCTCTGAAGAAATTTGAATTTTCTTTTAAATAAAAGTGAAACAAGAAAATCAACCCTCACACAGTAGTATTTTGTTTAATTCTAAAATCAAGCTGGCCGGCCATGGAACAAAATAATCATGAGACCACTAAGCCTGGTTTTACACCACATCTGCTTCTAACATTAAAATGATTGTACCAATTTATAAGCATTAATTAATGCAGAAGTAAAAATGTATTCAAACAGACAAAAAAGGGGTGCTATTTCCCCATGACAGAAACCTCTTTAATACTTGATAAAGGCCTTCTTTCTATACGCACTAAAAGAAAAGAAAATGGTAAGTTTTAGTGGTCTTAATTCTCAAATCAGCTTCAATTTCCTGACTCTAAACTACCCTAGATAGTGACTTGAAAACTTAAGGGTAGCTCAGAGCTGTGGTTACTAGCCACCTATTCTCTCTAATGCTACTGAGAGCTGACTTGTATATTATTATTATTATTATTATTATTATTATTATTATTATTATTATTATTATTATTATTATTATTATTATTATTATTACAAGATTGCACACAAGTCAAAGGGAATAAAGTTATATTATGAAATTCAAGAAAGAGTACAAAAACTCAGCAATATTTCATGAACACGTATTAAGATCTTCTGGAAAAACTCTAGGCTGCACCCAATCCAAATCCTATTTTTAACAAATGTTTCTGTTTTGCAAATAGACCCTAGACAAAAATGCACTTGTATAATTCCAATAAATGTTTAGAAATAGAAGACATTAACTCTACCTGCTGTCCTTTTATCAAGTCCAAATGAGAAGTCTTTGTTTCCTATTTTAGAGTATTTCCTGGTACGAGAAAAAGCTGGGTGGTAGCTCCCCCATTCCTCCCTCCCAGATGACTCTTGCTGAACTCCAAGAAAGAGTACAGGACTTCTCTAACTTAATAGTTAATTCTCAATTCCTTTTTTATTTAAGCCACATAAAATAATGTAGTTTTTGAAGGCTTTTCTCTTTGCTGCATCACGGTAAACTACAAAACAAAACAAAACTTGAGTACATACCCAGTTTATGTCCTATTTCAAAAAGAAACAGTCTAATTGTTGAAAAATAAAAAATGAGCTCATTTTGACTACTGTGTTTTGTGGATGACATTAGGTATAATGAGTAACAACAGCACATCTTATTTAAGAAAATTCATAATAAATAATTTTGAATATAAATTTAGTACCAGCCACCGAAGTGAATGAAAGAGCTGGAATGACGCCTCTACTTTGAAGTCAATCTGACTATTACCAGAAGGTCACATAAAACAAAAGAGAAATAAAGCTCATCTGCATGAGGGTCTGAGATAATAACCTTTGGTATAGAAAGGCTGCTCTTGAAGGCAAAACTTTGACTCAAGTGTGGTAGCAGCATGAATCCTGACTTAGAACGCAACAGAAAAATATTTTTCTGATGGTGGTGAAACACTGTTGACATTTTTCCTTAATATTACTGATAAATGGAAACCTCTAGACCCACATTAAAATAACATTCAAAAGTCGCTATGTATTTATATGAGATACACACGAAATGTACTATTTCTCTTTAAGTTGTATTAGCAGGTAAGCTTTAATGAGTAACTTTAGAAGAATGTATTCTTTTTTTAAACTTAATTTTACATCCTTCCACTTCTGCCCCCCACCTCAAAGTTTCCATTTTAACTAAGAATTTCTAGGACACTATCCATTAAAGCACAACTTAAAACAGGACGTTACCCTGACATTGATAGCATTGCTGTTCGAACTCATTGTTTCATGGGATCAAATAATTGGAAGTGCCTTTCTGTCAGTGGCAATCTAATTCAAAAGTCAAAGAATCAATAAAGAATTGTACACAGTAAAATTACAAATATAAAGTGACTGTGGCAAAATTAAAAATAAGCATATTCTCCATTTTTTTAACTGCTATTGTGGTCACTGAAAACATTACCTTTTCAATTTTCTTCCAAATGAGATGTGATTATTTTAAATTGTGGTATATATGTTAAAAGAACCTTCAAATTGCAGCGTTAGTACTTGGAAAGTGATACCAGTATAAAGTTTCTCTTCAAAAACATATTTTTGATCCCTGTTTAGAAATTTGAGGGAAGAATGGAAGCCTATTTTTTGGAGAGAACTTTAGTGAATTGAAAACACTGCTTCCAACCCCACCCTCCAGCAAGTCCTGCCTTCTCCATGCCCATTTCTCCCTGGACATAAAACACATTTCATAATCTGTAATGATTTACCTATGACTAGTCCATCTTGCACTTTGGGTCTACCTTATAAAAATTCTTAAAGGACAAAAAAAATCTGCTAGGACATATCTTTCCCAAGGATTTAGGAACTTAGATAATTTTTTTAAAATGTACTTTTCATGTGACACATTACAACTAACTTGACTCTCATGTCTAATAAGATTTTTAGAACTGTTTATCTTCCCAGTGGGATTCTAACCCACGGGAGAAACTTTGGTTAATTGCCAATGATCTTTTTTAAAAGGGTCAAGATGTCTTAAAATTCCATGGTCACTTTCCTGGCGACGAAGCATTAGGAAAAGAAATATGCAAACGGTTCATAGTCTGCCAGTTTGGCAATGTTTTAATTTCTGGAGGTCCAGAAGTTAAATGGACAAATGGACATAAATGGACAAATCTAGCTATGAATAAACTAGTGTAATTTTGAGATCTCTTCCTAGCTAATATTGTTTAAGATGTGGGAAAAGTTAAGTTAAAATGCTCATGGAAATAACATATAAAATGGCTAAAAATAAATAAAAGAAAAATAAATGTTTAGTCCATTAACAAATAGTTAAAGAAAAAAACCTCTCTTCTTAGTACAAGATTTTAAAAAAGTCATATTAATGTTATGCTTTTAAAAAATCATATTAATGTTATGCTTGTATCATGATAGGATAGATTAATGTGAACTACTCTGAAAAATGTTTAAATTATTCTAAAATGCAATCTTATCACAGTCTCTAAATAGTAGCCCACCTGGGTATTCAATAAAACACTCCGAGGATTAATTTCTGACCTTACTTAAGCTTATAAATTATTTTCTAAGTAAAAGTCCATGTTCTGCCACATACATCAGTCATTTTCTAGGTTTATGTTATATAAAGCTAATCCTTCAGATTTGATTTACAGGTAAGTTAATTATTACGGGTAAGAATATTCAGTGCAGAGTTTTAAAATAAACTCGGATAAATTACCAAATCACTTATCCGAGCGGCAAAGAAACAAAACAAGTCAAAAGTAAAACACTGCACTGAAACTGATTATAAAATGGTAAGAGTCTGTCACACATTCCACATTTTTAAATTCCAGGAAAAGAGTTGCTATGCACATTCAAAATCTGCCAGCAAGTGCACTGACTTGGAATCAATGAGACTTAAACATCTTAAGAACCAACAAACCTTCCAGAACAATTAAAATAGATATTTTAAAGTTATTTTGGATAAGCGAATAAATTCCCTCATAAGTGTAATGTTCTCACAACCTTCAACTTTGCAAAACTAACAGACAGAAGTTAACGCAAGAGCCTCTGTGCAAATCTTCCTTGAAAAGTTACGTTTGAACTATATGGCTTATGTTGCAATAATAAGTAATCTATTGCAATAAGTTTCATTTACAGAGACAAGCAAAATGACCTTTAAATATAACTAAAACTTTCATTAATACTTACCTTTCATTAACAGACAAATACAATCACCCTTTCAAAGGGCTACTGGAAAAGCTATTTAACTTAACAGGTTCATCAAGATTGCAGAAGCTCTTTGGAAGAAGTAGAGTATCAGCAAAACAAAGAAACTTATTTTACATGCTAACAGCAACTTGATCAACTAACTGCAAGCAAGACCACCCGAGAAAACACAGCAGTCTGCCTCAAAGTAGCAGCAGCAATTCTTGGGTTTCATTTAGAGACCCTCTCCTTTTAACCACCTTAAAAATCTGTTCCCCAAATCGCATGTTTCCCATTCAATGTAAAGACAGAAATAACACAATTATACTCAGCGCTTAAATAGCTACAATTTACTCTTTATGTTTCCCACAAAACACATCATAAGATAAAGTTAATATTTCACATTTATCATAACAAACCCAATAGAAAAATTTCAAATCATAGACGCCAACAAAAGTCCCTCAACACTAGGCATTTCTCAAGTTGTCAAAGACTGTACTACAGCAATACCTCATTGTTCCTATAAAATAAAAGTTTCACACAATGAAAAGATACAATAGGTTGCAACATGAAATGTTATCAAAAAGCAATTGAAAATAAAAGTAATGCCTTTAAATGTCTCCTTGCTATATTTAATACATCCTAATAAAAGTGGCATAACAGCAAAGGTCAATTTCAACAAACATCACATAATAGTAACGAATAGAAAACAGTTTTAAAATCCTCAGATCCCCCCAAGATTTATCTTAAAGCCATAGATTTCCTTAGCATTGGATACACACCTAACGTTCTGTGTTGTGAACAAGGTGGGAAGAAGACACTTGCACTTAAATCTTGAAGCATCCCGTCCTGATGAACCCAGAGAAACTAATTTCTGCCATCAGAAAAGTCCTCCAGCAGAACACCAAATAATGATATGCGCCGCTCTAAAGGAAACAGCAAGCCGGGTTCTGGCTCTAGGAGGTCTCTCGAGGTACAATAATATAAACCTGATCAATTGCAATTAAAATCTGAACAGAGGCTTAGAACTTGAAGTCTTGGTGCATTAGTTCTTGCCAAAAGCAGATGTGATTGTGAGCTGGAAGCAATTTCTCCTGGTAATTTGTGATGACACTGGGTAGTGCAGTCCCAGATTCCCCAAAGACAAACTCATCAGAGGCTCTAATGTATGCATGACACATGAGGTGGCTCTTTTAGAGCTCAATTAATTGGGCTGAACATTAAGACAGCAAGTTCAGGACTTTTTTTTTTTTTCTTCCCCTTCTAGAGTTGCTTTCCCCCTCCTTTTAAAGCAATTTTTGCCTTACCTTCTGCAAGCCATGTTTCTTGCAATTGACTTAGATCTTGAAAGAGTTCTAAAAAAGCAAGTCAAAGACATAAACAAAAGATTTGCAAACCCCTGAGCTTCATTAAAAGGAAATGTTTGTCATGAAATTAGTATTAAATATTAACTTAATTTGGGGAGGGGGGGTCAATATAAAAAGAAAATAGGATTCATAACTTAATTATATCAATAATCTTGCCCATTTTGATGCCTATTAAGCAATACTTATCAATATCTTTTCCCCCTTTTTAACAAACAGCTTAATAAGTAAGCTCAGTGATACCAAAAAACACATACACTAGAACTCAAACAGGCTGAGGTTAAGGTGTGTTTATCCACAGAAACCTTTTGTAAACATATTCAACTCTTGCTAAAATAGTAGAGGAAAGAGTAGAAAGACTGCAAAATATTTTATTTGTATCTTCCGAATCTTACATGAAAGATGTAACAGTATATCATATAATTCTCAAAGTCCTATCTGCTTTCAGGTTTAATGCTGCAAAACTAAAAGGGACAACTTTAAATACAAGATTTTAGAGGAAAATTTCTACGCTAATAGATTTACAAAAGTCAGAGAGATAATTCCCTGACATCTGTCTATTTTCAAGTCCAAAACGTTGTATTATTCTATCATAGCAGGAGGGACAGGGGTGTGCAATGTATTATACTCTTCATACTTACATGGAGAGTTGAGGACGTTTCAGAATTCAATCTACCTAATCTAAATGGCAAACTGAACTTTGGTGGTTAAATCTAAGTATATTAAGTTTATTATGAATGCCCCCATATGGCTGGAATAATTCATAATATATTGACCTCCTACCAACAGTTTATAAAAAGAATCTGTAACCTAATTTCCCAAATAGGTATTATAATTATTAATTAGGCCCTAATTATAATTGAGTGAACACTGTAATGTCTATAAACAAGATATAATGACCTCATCATGTAGTCATCAAAATCATCCAGGAAAAGTTTGATAACAGGATATGGTTTCCGTGTAAAGGGATGGGAAATCAAACCATCACTTATATTGCTCAACTTCTAATATAGGAGAAAGGAGAAATTAAGCAGGATACAAAGCTGCCTAATTTGTGCCACTGTTCTGGATATTTTAAAATTGTTACCTTAGTGTACGGGGTTACTTATATGCCATATGGACAAAGGTACTTAAATACAAAAGAATGATTAAAAGAAGGATGTCACTGTTAAGCTCTCATTTCCTTCTTTCACTCATTTGTGACAGGGCCATAAAATATCCCTCAACGCAAACTGTCACATCATGTTAATTACTCCAAATAAAAGTCTTGGTTAAACGCAGTAACTTGAAAGTTTATTATTCTTAAGGTAACATTGAAGTGCCTCTCTTCTTTATGAGGGTGGAAAGTATAGGTACAGAGAGGGGATTCAGCCCCAAATCAAACCTCACCTTCTGAATCATGAGCCAGATCTCTGTTAATGAATTTTCTTTTCCTGACATTTGTTGGTTTCTCGTTACAATTTCTCCCACGCTGATTCTACAAAGGGAAAGATAAAATTCTTTAAAAGAATGTAAACCTCAGATGTCACACACACACACACACACACACACACACACACACACACACAAAACATACATGCATACATAAGTCTACTGGATCCCCTCCCTATATAGAAAAATAGAAGTCCACAGTATCCATTCTCATATTCATTTTCTGCGTTCATTTGACAGTGAACGCTTATGCTGAGAATTCAACAGCCAGGGAGAGTTGCTTCCCAGTGCCGATCATCATACACTACTATTTATCAGTCACATATGCATGGTATCGCAGCATCAAAACAACATTAAGCAGATACACTTAAAGTCGTTTTTAGGCTGGATCAGTTAGATTTTTAAAAAAGTGAATTTTATTCTCTCTGACAACCTCCCCAAAAAAGAACAAAATGAGAGCTGTGAAATGAAAAATATGAGAGAAAATGAGAGAAAAAAAGAAACAAAAACACCCCATGTAAACAAAAGTGTCAGCATTTGTCTCAACTTCATTCTTTTCAATGTGGCAGACAAACCCAGCCAAAAACTTTGAGTGCAGCAGCTGCTGCTGCCCTCCATCTCCTCTTCCACTCATCTTGAGCACTTTCATCAGAAAAAGGGGTCTTAAAAACAAAACTATGCCTTATCCAAATCACTGAAAGGTAAGCTCATTTTGAAGACTGGGCTTCTAGAAGCAGAGTCGCCCTACAGTGGCAACAAAGCAGATAAAGTATCTGCAATCCCAACCCCCTTGCCCCCTCCCTTCTCATTCTCTCCCTCCTCCCCCACCCCCCTCCGTCGGAGTCAAGTTTATAAACAGCAACTTTCGAACTGATCACTCACATTGGTGACCATGTAAGGCACTTGCTGGTCATAAAATCCATCCATGCTGCTGCTCTTCGCAAATTTCAGCTCAGTGTTTTATATTTTGAGCATTTAGCTGGAGATTTCCTCAGGATCTGGACTTCTATCAACCTAGAGGGGAACAAGATGGCTTTTAGGCTTTAAAAAAAAAAAATCATGAATGAAGCTCTCGAATTTGCATAGCTAATTACCCTCCGGCAGTCCCATTCACAAAAATAACCCTCCCTACACCGCCTCCTTCACCTGGATCCAAAGAGAGCCAAGAGAGTTCACAATTTACATATTTTCGGCAGTAGCAAAAATCCGAACAAGAGGCGATGTATTTATTTACACTCTCGATGTTTCCCTGCGCGGTCGGTGTACCCCGGGCAGCTCTGATTCGCAAACGTGTGCAAAACTAGCAATGGCGATCAACGAGACTTGCTTTGCACCTAACGGGACTAAAGAGAGGGAGTCACCTCTTTCATAAGGATAGTTTTTGCAACCCATAACCATGCAATTATCTGGAGAGACATAAAAAGTTGTTGGAAAGACCCACCTGAAGGCCACGCTAGGCGAACGGCTGCAAAAAATTCCCTCCAATTTTAATAAAAACATTAATTATTGCCCAGCACTTCCCCCTTGGAAGCCGAAAGCGCCTCTGACAGAGCTCAATTCGGTGGTTTTTCCTCTACTTCTCCTCCAGGGGCCTCCAATCCAAACTGATGGATCGCTGCCTCCCATTGGCTCCGCGTCTCTTTCACAAGATCAGATTTCGGGCTGTCAATCAGGAGGCTTGCTGCCCCTTCCCGTGAATCTCCCGCGCCCCTCTGCCCAAGCCAGTGCTCTGCCGGCTGGCGCGGGGTCCACAGCCTGGAAACGCCACAGAGGAAATCGACCGCCGTCCTAAACCGCTGCTTATTGTTAAGGCGCCCGGGGACACCGAAGCCATGTGTATCGAGTCGCCAGTTCTCCTTACTGCTGTGTTAAGTCCACTATTGGGCCGATTTCCTAAAGCACTTTCGTTCGGGTCAGGTACATACTCGGAAGTGCAATCCACCAAGACCGTGCCTCCTTAGTCCCCCACCTCCCCTTCCTCAAGATATCCAGCCTCTCTACTTTTAATCTGATAAGGAGCCCCCCTTGCTCTATAGCTTAGTCCCCACTAAGCTTTTGGCCCAAATTCTCTTCCCATTTTTCAACACCCACCACTACCGTTATGGTTTATCAAAAACATTTTTTTAAAGGTCATCCTCAAGTAAATCTTTCACAACAGGACAGTACAATAAGGAATCTTATGGAAGAAGAACCCGGGAGAAGCAGAGGAATTGCTTCTTAGGAGGGGTTGCGTTGGGAGAGAGCACTGGGAGAACGACAGAGCCATCCAGGCGAGGAAAAGTATAAAAATAAAAATTGTCCCACGTGTGCACGCACACTGGAACAAGGCGTTTCCAGTCCTCGGGGGAAGCGGGGAGGAGCGGGGATGGGTTGGGGTAGCTCAGATATCCTAGGGACCCGCACGTTTCCTGAGCTTTTGTTACGTACACACGGAGGCGGAGGGTGTCACTTACTGTACTTGACGCTTTCACTTCCTGTCCAGCTTTTAAACAGTCAGTGCTTGGAGTTAGGGGCGAGAGGCGAGGGGGTCGGGTTTCAAGGACAATGACTGGGAAGTTAAAAAGTGAGGGCTACAATTCTGAAACCACTTGCCCTGACACTCCTATGCGGCTTACAGCTGCAAAGTCACTTAAGAAGCTTCGGCCCAACCGGGGATGAGAGGCCTCGGGAATGGGACCCAGGACTCAGTGGTGTTGAAATTCAT
This sequence comes from Camelus ferus, assembly GCF_009834535.1. Lineage (NCBI taxonomy): Eukaryota > Metazoa > Chordata > Mammalia > Artiodactyla > Camelidae > Camelus > Camelus ferus. Next base: position 53,443,130 of record NC_045702.1, on the reverse strand, counting down.
TTGTGATCCCGGTGGCGACCAGAGCTAGAGACCAAAGGACGTTTCCGGCAGCTGTTCTGCCCGTTGGGAAACGTGCTGCAGTTCTCAGTTTCTAATTGAACGTTTCCTTCCTTAAATGGAACGCTGTTGGAGCCGTATTAAAATGGAGTGTGAGCGCACAAGACTCTAATCTTGACCCGTGGAGGTCAAGGGTCAAAAAACATTTTTTTAATATTAAAAACAAAATAACGTATTACTGGGGTTAACAATAACTGTGGACGGATAGCAAGGACACATAGAGTGCACTCTCTGAAAGTAAGTAAATGAGAGCAGCCGGTGCTAAGGAGCGCACCTATAAGCATTTTGAGCGGGAACTGCACCTTTACCGTAGCCAGGGAGGGGTTCGGACGCAGCCTGGGCCTCAAGGCTGGGATAGCGAGGCTCTTGGAGACTTTCTGAGGGTGCAATCAGGCCCGGAGCCAAGAGCAAGCGTGTCCCGCCGCCCAGCACTCCCGGGATAACTCAGCCCCTGTAATCTGAGCAACACTTTCCAAAGGCATTCTCTGTGGCCGGAGCCTGACGGGTATCCAGGGTAACCGGGAGGGGGCGGAGCTTCGGGTTCGGCCCCGCGAGGTTCCCGCCGCAGCCAATAACGTACCGCCTGTCCCCAGCCCATTGTTGTTTATTGCTGACCCCGCAGCGCTCCGCTAGGAGATTGGCCGCTTCAGGGAAGGAGGCGGAGCCTCCCCCACCCCCGCAGCCACCTTTCGGCTCCATTCACAAAATTCCGGCCTTTCTTGGTCACGTGGTTGGGGGCGTGGAGGGGCAGGGGAAATGACACAACAAAGGCCCAAGTTTTCCAAACCACAAAACTTTTTTCTGCCTCGCTACCTCCTCTTTGTCCTGTCACCGAACAAATACTAGAAGATGAGAAAAAGGAGTCTTGGATCTGAGAGCAACCAAAAGAGGGGGAAAAAATAAGTCAGAAATTAAAAGAAGGTTCACAGGGGGATAATTCCCGGGTGCACTACATACGAGAAAAGCTGCAAAAAAAAAAAAAAAAAAAAAAAAAAAAAGAAAGAAAAGAAAAGATAAACAATAAGAAAAAAAAAAAGGTAGAGAATTAAAAAAAGCGGGGAGAAAGCCATAAGGATAAACTAGGAACTTTTGCTTGCTGCTTCAAATGATTGCTTTTAGATGAGCGAAGAGTTCAACTGTAAATGGATTTCAGTTTTCTCACTTAACGCTCTGTAATTTTCATTTCTACCTTAGATTTTCCCCACAGTCAACTTTAAAAGCTTCTTTCAAGAACACTGCAAGTTTTCGCTGGCCGACAGTTTTAGTTTCCATTTCCCAAGCCTTTACTCTTTCACAGGCCCCCCCAAAGCACTGCCCTTTCTCCCCACCAACGCTGGACTGACTGATAGAAGCCTAGCGTTAATCCTCGGATTTTACTACGCTTTGCAGGGGCCCCATATTTTCCCTTTGGAGTCTTTAAACGAACTCAGCTTTTAACTATTTGATCTTAACAGTAATTGAATATGATATGTGAATAAGGAGACAAGCCAGACTCACTACAGCTCAGTTTTGTCAAAACAGCATACAGTTTTGAGACAAATGTTTCTCTTTTGCAAGTGACCTATCGGGCCATGCTCCCTCTTCTCTCCCACTTTCTCTTCTGTCCTTTCTGTTTCTGTCCTTTTTGTGCCGCAATACTTAGTGAGACACTAGCTATTAGCGGGGCAGCTGTTTGTCTTCCATGCTGGGCTCTGGGAAAAACCAGGAGACCTAGTGGCTGAAGACACTGGAAGGGCTGAAAATTCATTTTTCAGAAAATGTTACCATTGTGGAAAATGTCTACAGAAACAGCTGTTCTATCCACAGAGAGGAACGTCAAAACTTGCCCAAAGTTTCCACTACTTTTGAAAGCGAGTCTTGAAAAAAATCAGCTTAGTAAATGCCAGTCCTCCTTGAATGGAAAATTTCATTTTGGCAGGATTTCAGGCATAGAATGGCTGAGCAGGGGCCAAGAGGCTTTGACATTTATTTACTTGTATTTTGAAATTCCATCTGGGTTTTGAAATTAGAGCTCTTGAGAGAAAGCTGCCCCCCTCCCCACCTCCTTCCATAAAAATCCATCTCTGAGTTTGGAATGTTTGTAAATTGCATATAAAGCTATTTAAATCTTTATAGTTCCTTTGCTGTTATTTAATAAAATAAAATAATATTCACTAGTGGCTTTTCTGCAGTTAACTTACTATAGCATTGTACTGAAAATGCATGATGTTAAATAAAGCCTGTTTCTAAAAGCAGCAAAAAAATAAATACATAAAATGGTACTAATTGTCTTAAATGGTTAATATGATTAAAATTAAATAAAATTTGTTCAGTTGGGTTGATTATTAAGTAAATTGTAACTTCTATAATTTTTCAAAATACTATATAAAGCAAATTGTTAATGGCTTCATTTGTACAGAGCTATATCAAATAGATAAGGAAAAGATAAACTATTAAATAGCCAAATGGGCAAAGGAAATGAACAGGTGAATATAATTTTAAAGGAAAACTTAGAAATCTGCCAGGACGGTGAAAGATAATTGGTGGCTGTAGTGGACTCCCTGTGGGAAGAGAAGCAGGAATTTGAGAGGAAAGTGGACCCTGGGACAAAGGTCAGGTCATCAAGGAAACTGACACTGCGGGAAGTGTGGGTTCCTACTCTAACCGTGCCACTGTCAGCAGGGGAATATCTCTAAAGTCCCCAAGTAGAGGAAATGCAAACATGTGGTTAAAAAAAATTCTTAACTGCATTAGAAGTCAGGACATTATTCACTAAAAAAATTTAAAAACATTTGTATCCCATCATGGTAGAAAAAAAAAATCTAATATCCAAGGATGTTAGTTTTGGGGTAAGGGCACTCATATACATTGTCGGTTGGAATGAGACTTTCTGCAACCTTTCAAAAATAAGCTTACAATATCTACTAGACCCTAAAATGTATAATATCTATTAGACCTTAAAATTAGACCCAATAATCCTGATTTGGGAAATCTATCCAATAAAAGTAAAAGCGATGAGCCTAAGGACATTTACTGAAGCATTTTTATAGTGGGGAAAATTTGGCAGCAACTTCAATACCCACCAATAAGGAAATGGTTTTCAATGTAGTATGATCATTTCAAACTTTGGGATTGAATTGTGGCAGTTATGCAGCTGTTAAAAAGTATGCTATATTCTTGGTTCTCAGACTTGGGATTACATAAGAAACTGTTAAAAATTCAGATTTCAGAGTGGATCCATGGTGTTTCTGATTTGTTAGGCCTGAAGTGGGGCCCAGCAAGCACATCACATGAAGACTCTGTTGCAGGGGATTTTCTTGCCGTTGGCTTCTGAATCTTTCTGGACAGACCCTGAGCTGGACCTCTACCAGAAGTCCAAAGGGAGACCTGCAATGTTTAGTAGTTTGGACAGGTTTTGCTTGACCCACATAATGTTGACACCCATGGAAAATCCAGTGTCAACACATAAAATTTGAATTTCCACTGTTGCTTGACAAATCTGAGCATATGATAACACTGAGCCCAAATTCCCAAATAGCAACGGCCAGCTGGAGCGGAATACCTCCATCCCTTGTAAAGGAGCTTGGGTCCACAGGCTTCCCTAAGCCCTGTTTTTCTTATTCATGTTACCCACCTGACCTCTGTAAGCATTTGCATGTGTCAAACCTGATTTACCTGTGACATAGCATTGTAAGTGAAAAAGCAAGAGATAGAGTAGAATACAGAGTATCATATAATTTGTTTTTGCTCAAAAGAAAAACTAGTGCATAATGGTGTATATACACACCCGCATGAGACGTGTGTATATATACATATACTCCAGTGCGTCTCAACATTTGTTCATTATTCCCCCCCAAAGAGTCTTTTTGGACCTTTTGTATACCTAATTACCCTTTTCTCAGTAAATTTTAATACCATAGATCTACTATATATCCGTTTATGTTCTGTAATCCTTTAGAAGGTCAAAAATTAGTATAATACCTAACATCTACCCCTCCAAGAACAAATGTTCAACACTTGGGGGTAATATCACCCCACTGAGAATGTATAATACGTACCTATAGTTTCTTCCCATAGGTCCTATATGTACTTACAAGTATTGATTTTTTAACATCCAACAGAAGAATACATGTCCACCTTTTATTATTAGTTACATCTACCTCTATTAGGTCTGGTTGGAGGTATGAAGCAAAAGATAATTAAATTTTTCTTCTAGCACTTGGAATGGTTTGTTACAATGTGCATGTATCATAGCCATTTTTTAATCTATTTAAAGGGTGAGCATATTAGTAGTTTAGTTTTGTAAGATTCAGAGAAACTTTCATTTATAGAGTAACAATATATCTAGGTATCGCAGATCTTAACTTTTGAGTGATACATAAATTTTGGAATAAATAATAAGCGAAGAACAAAACATAAATCTTTTACCTTTCTCTGGAAAGAGGAACACTTGCGTTTCCTTTAGATTTGAAGGCATGGGATTGGTAACTTTAAAATAAATGGTGAAATACCAGCTGCGTTCACTGATCTCCACCCTTGTAGCTGTTTCCAGGACCACAGTGAGAGATGCAGGTGCAGTTGAGGTGCTTTCCTTAAAGGTAAAACACAGGTTAGTGACAGAAGGGAAAAAAAGGATTCTCGAAGTCCATTTTAGAAATGAACTTTATTCTCCTGGGACACAACTTGATTTAAAACAATCTAAATCACTAACAATACAGTTCATCCTTTATGTGTAGTACACATTGGGAGGACTATGTCCAGGCTGGCTTCCCAAAGTACCTCCTCTGGGTGGTCTTCCTGGAAATAGTTTGTTTTCCCCAGTTCTGAACCCAAAGGTAGCATTTGAAAAACCTCTTCTTGTGGCCTCTCAGAGCTGGCATTTTTTCATAGCTCTAAACTCCATGTAAATGTGTACTTTTGTCCTTCATTCAATAAACTCCTTAGGACTTTCATTACAATTGTGTTCTCAGCCACCAGCACATGGAAGGTGCTGAACGCTTGCTGGGGGATGAATGAATCAGTGCATGGCTAGCATGCTATTGAACTGTCTTACTCTACAGATATGAACACATATCAAATACTAACTAAGCAATGTTGTAGGCAATCTGAAAACAAACAAAAATTCACTGGACAACTGAAAAGGGCTAGTTACCCGAGGACAAATAGCTTTTAGATAAAAGTTTGCTCTTAAAATTGTTGTTGAAAAGAAAATCAAAAGCTGCACTGAGCTGAATATACTTTTCCTATGTATAGGTTTCTTTCATTTTTTTTTTTGACACTGAGAAACGTTCTTTGTGATTTCTAAATATGTGATATTTATGTGACCAACAGCAAAGTAGCTGAAGTGTATCATTCAGACTCACAACTTGTACCAATGTGAACTTTCTTTCTTTCTTTTTTAAATGTATTAAATGAAGGGCTTGTACTAGATGCCCTTGGGATCCCTTATGAAAGAAATCTCCTGATTTTCATCTTTTTAATCAATGGCTGTGTTGAAGTCACTCATAGGAAAAAACAAAACAAAACAAAAAACAGTGTAGTGGAAAAGAGGATTTGGCTTCAGACAGTCATAGATTTGAATGCTGGCTCCAACACAGGCCAGATGACTTCATGTCTCTGAGTCTCAGTTTCCACATCTATATAATGGATCTAAAACCTATTTTCCAAAATTGCCATAAGGAAGAAATGAGCTAACATATTTAAACTGCCTCCCAGAGTTGATATTCATGGAAGGTGCCTTTCTTGTCCTGTTTGTTAGAGCTTTTCTCTGACATAAGATGATAGATCTCTCCTCTCTGGGTCAGCCCTCGTTGGCCTGATGTCACAGATCTATCCCTATGATCTTCTAGATGATGTTTAGAACTGTCCTTAACACCTGGAACAGTCAGCCTGACTTCCTGCCCATGTTTAAATTAATTTTCTAGCTCCCTTTCTATGTGGGGGCCAATCCTGGTCTCCAATAGTTAACCTACTCAGGCAGGAGACCAGCACATCAGATTCTTCTCCCTGCCTCTGGTCGGCCCATGTGATGCCTGATGCAACAAGCCAGTTATTTTGCAGTTAAGATCGCCTTGCTGAGTTCAAAAAGTCTGGCACAGTAGTTGAAGGAGAGAGAAACTGTTGCTTGATAGCAATGCACAATACAGGGACAGAGGGATTAGTCTCAAGAAAGTAAAACAGAAAAGTGGTCCAAAACAGTTTCTGAAAAGGGGGCAAAAGAACAGCCTCATGTCCATCACTTCCTAAAAACTTAGAAAGTCTTCCCTGAATGAGGGTCACCAACTATCCTTAAGTCAGCTTCTTGGTATTTGAAGAACAACGTGTCTTTGAACTTTGTAATAGTGATTTCACTCCTTTGTGATCTTCCTGAAGTCTCTTTTATATTTAAAGTGTTCCTTTTGTCCTGAATTTCTTCTCAAGTTTAAAAATAGCCGTTTGACTACAGGCATTTCATGTGAGCACATCAAAGAAAGCTACAAATCTTCTTTGTATCTGTATGACACTCTCTAAATACAACTCAACTTTTTATTCTTGGTTCACTTTTATATTCTAAATTGAAATTACTCTATTTCTATTGTGTCAAATAATATTAATGCTCATTGGTTTAATCAACCATATTCGGGAACAACAGAGTCCACCCAGAAAAATAAGTTGTTTATGATGAGAGTCTTACCTCTGTTGGGAAAGATTTGTATCTGATACTCTTGACATCATTCGAGTCAATAAAGGAAGGTATTATCAGAAAGGTATTCAAGAAGCAGAACCCAGGGATTCAGGCATGTGTATGGATGAACTCTAAAAATAATCTTTGCATTTAGAGTTAAAACAAAGGTACTTTTCCTATACACGTACAAGTTCTCAAGCTCACTCCCACTGAAATCTGCTCAGAATTCTTAAAATAATGTGTTATCGGTTAAAACAGAGGAAAAGGCCATGACATTCATTATAAATAGCTCTTGTCATTTGACTCATTCCTGATGTAATAGCAAGATATTAGTGCTTGGATTCTGGGTAATTCGGTCTTACAGCTGGAAGAGGCATCAATAGCTCATTTAGTTTGTTATCAGTGCCATCACTTCTCTCCTTATTTTCCAACACATAGAGCCATACTTACTTAGAGTAGACCAATTCTTACTTAAACTTTCTGCATCTGACCACTGATCAAGAATACTCTAGGTCATTGTCCCTCCAATTATCTGCAGCGGAAAACCTGCATTAGGCGTCCATCACTGACTTACAAACTACCCTCAAATCTAGTGGCTTAAATCAATCCACCTATATTATCTAATGGTTTCTGTGAATCAGGAATCTGGGAGCAACCTAGCTGGGGGTTTCTGGCTCAGGATCTCTCCCCTGAGGTTGTAGTCAAGCTGTGGGCTGAAGCTGCAGTCATCTGAAGCTGAAAATCTGCCCCCAAGCTCACCCATGAGGTGGTTGGCAGTCCCGGTTCCTTGTGTCTGTTTGCCGCAGGGCTCGGATTTTTACTGTGTGTGGGTTCCTCCACAGAGCTGATGATGACATGGCTTCCCAGTGCAAATAATCCAAGAGAGACAGCTCAAGATGGAAATCACAGTCTTTTACAGCCTGATCTTGGAAGTGACTGACCATCTATTCTGCTGCATGCCGTGGGCTGTACAGACTAGGACAATGTGAGAGAGGGCTGGCACAAAGGTGTGAAGACCAGGAGGCTGGCACCTCTGGGGGTCAGCTTAGAGGCTGACTGTGAGAACTTTTTTTTCTTTTTAAATGTCCAATCCATCACAGATGGAACAGATTTATTTGCCATTCTAATTTAGGCAAAATGACTTCCACAATTAGACCCAAGGCTCTAGGAGAACAGGAACTTTGTCTTCTTCATGGTTGTATTCCTGTCACAGGACTGAGGGAAGACTGTAATTATTAAACACACCCTATTTTTAAAGCTGCTAAAACAAAGCATTACGGACTGAATGTTTGTGTCCCCCTCCAAAAAACTTCACATGTTGAAGTTTTAACCCCTCATCTGATGGCCTTGGGAGATGAGGCCTTTGGGAGGTAATGAGGGTCCGATTAGTTCTTGAAGGTAGGGCCTTCATGACGGGTTCAGTGGCCTCATATTAAGAGGAAGAAGAGGAAGAGAAGGCTTCTGTCTCATTCTCCCTCTCTCCCTCCCTCCCTCCCTCTTTCTCCCCTTTCCTTCGCCGCCTCCTTTGCTTCCCCTCTCAGCCACGTGAGGGCACAGCGAAGAGCCAGGAAGAGAGCCCTCACCAGAACAGGACCACGCTGGCACCCGGATCTTGGCTTTCCAATCTTCGGAACCGTGAGCAAATAAATTTCGGTCGTTCAGCCAGTCTGTGGTTTTTTACTATGGCAGCCCACGTAAACTAAGACCTGAAGGAAATCCAGAACTTCAAGTTGCCACACCACATAGGGATTTCACACTTCAGGACTGGGATATGCTTAGTAATAACTAAACGAAATCCCTTATGCTGAAGTTTACACTTATTTCCTCATATTAAGTTCTCTATTCAGCAAAGGGAGAAGAGCAGCTGCTCCCAGCAGTTCTCAGCATATTCATCGCCACGGCGTCCCAGGCGGTGTGTTCAGTGAGGAAGACGTAAATAATACAGCACCCCCACCAAAGGAAGAGCATACGCCAGAAGGAGAGCTGTGTCAGCAAAGCGGCCCTTCAGAGGGGCCCTCCGCGACTCCCTCACGCGCCCCCATCCCTCCCTCTCCAGCGTACTCGTCTGCTTTATTTCATCATGGACTTGGCTTGTTGAAACTGTTCCCACTTGGTCACATAGATGCCCTGGTTTTTGTTGCCTGACTCCTCCTCCCTCCTACATTGGTGGGTAGGGTTTCAACATATGAATTTGGGAGCAACATAAATAGTCAGTCCTTAACAACTTGTGAACAGATCTTCCTGTACAGGCACTTAACTGGGGGACAGAATTGGGAACCTGCTCTCCTAACCTGAATCCCCAAACTGAAGGATGAGCCCACAACCTTGTATGTGAAACCCTGGTTATTTTTTAGAATACAGAAGAGAAATAAGTACCTCAATATACTGCACACTGCATAAGACAGAAAAGGGTAGGGGACCCTGGAATCTCATATAGTAACACTTCTGCAGCAAAGCATGGATATTCATATACCAAAAAAAAGAAATAAATGTAGATTATAACAAAGCCTGACATCAATGCAAATCAGAAACAACATTCTAAACTACCATATAGTTTTCAGAACATTTTCAAACCTACGTCATCCATCTCCCCTCAGAAAACAATCTGAATTTCCACTCAGTCTGTGAGGCCTAGCAAAATAATTCGCCTGACTTCAGCCCTATGCTTTGTGAGATTGACCTCACCTATGCCTTATTTGTCTACAGGTATTTTCCCTTATGATGTTCAGTATGTGGTTTAGAAGTCATGAGTGATACTTGCAGAAAGAGGAAGATTCCTACTTCTTAATTTTTTGGGTTGGAAGAGGTAATGGAATATCATCACCTGGGGAACATGAAAAATGTTAAATAATAGGCAGACAACTATTAGGGAAAGTTATTCCCATAACTAAACTGAAGAGTGTTCGTAAATTTTATTTATTAATGAGAGTTATCTTAGCACAGTGGTTAAGACCATGGCTATGCTTGATTTCTGTGGGTCCTCAATGTCTTTGCTTTCATGGGCTACTTCCTCCATTAAAAAATTAATAATTAAAACATATAATTATATTATTACATTTTAAGACTGTTGGCATAAGAATTCATTATATATTCACTATTATATTATTTATATTTATTATATGTTCAATATGATCTTTATTCTATATTCAGCATTATTAAATTCTCTTCTTGCTTCTGATTTTAAAAGAAACTCAAAACATTTTTATGGCCCCCTAAGATGTGGTGGGCCCCTGACACCGTGTCTACGTGTCTAATGGAGAAGTCAGCCCGGTTAGGAATGTAGATTCTGAAGCCAGGCTGCCTTGTTGCGAACCCAAGCTTCTCTCCTTAGCAGCTGTGTGACCCTGGGCAAGTTTCTTTACTTGTCTGTGCAGTTATTTGTTCTGCAAAACGGGGATAATAAAATACCTGCATCACAGAGCTGATAAAAGGGTGAAAGGCATTCTCTTCTGTCCTGCACTTAGATCAGTGCTTGGCACAGTCACTTTCTAGTCGTTCATAACAGTTTATTTTATTATTAAAAAAAAAAAAAAGCTGATAGTGGAGGTGAAGTTTTTCTGACTAGAAACAAGCTTCTCCTTGCCTAGGAAGACAAATGAAAAAGAAAACATGTTTCATTCAGATCAGAGAAGGTGGACATCTAGAAGGCTAAATTCCTGGGGCTAGATTGCCTGATTCCAAAACCTGCTTCTGCCATTTAATGGCGGTGTGCTCCTGAGCAGGTGATTTAATCTCTCTAAGCCTTGTTTCCACATTTTTGAAATGCAGGCAACAATAGCCTCCAGTTTGTAAGGTTTTTCTTAGTTTAAATGACCATTTTATGGTACACTTAATAATTGCAGCCCTACATATATTTTTATTTCTTCTTAACTTTCCACCAGCAGTTTTGCACTTTAGTTCTCCCCTATCATGACCACCTTTGCTTGGAATCCAGAAGTGTTGGCCTCACAGTTCCAGCTCCATGGAGGAACAGCTGTATTTGAGGAGACCACAGTGTCATCCCGTCCTTGCCTTGATCCAAAATGTGCAAGAAAATACAAAACTTGAACACTAAGGAAATCCTTCAACATAAATACAAATCTTTTATCATTAAATAAGTACCTTTCTCTCCACTTTCTTACTAATCAACACAGGCACAAATCTTTTTCAATCTGTATTATCACCTTAGCCATTAGTGAAAAACAAAAGCAGTGGGGTGGGGGAAACGAGGGCGGAGGAGAGAAATATTAATAAGTTGCAATTCCACTTGCTATATACATCATAGGCTCTAAAGAAGAATCTCTGACCAGCGGTCATTACCAAGCATGGCTGAAATGACATTTAAATGCAAGTCCATCCTTAATATCTTCAGGACCAAATAATATTTGGGGACACAAATACGAGCGAAAGCTCGTATCAGTGTGGGTTCTTGTCAAGTGCTGAGTGCCCTCTTGTCTAAGGGCAGGACTGCTTGGATGCTTGAATCTCTCCAATTCCCCCATACTTTTAAGAATGAAGGGGAGTGGGACACAGATGTACATTTGGTATTCATAATCTCATGCTAATGGTTGGCTTATGTTCAACAAAAGTCTCTAATTCAATGAAGTGGCGTATCTTTAATGGAAGGCTAACAGAGGAGGGTAATTTCCATTTCTAGTATGGTAAAGTGAATATAATACATAGAATTTAGGAAGTAGCTGCTAATAGTGTCAGGAGGTAGATTATATATTATTATAAAAATTTTGCTTTCAAACTGAAGTTATATATATGGGCATGATTTTTAAGTCTATAAAGAAAAGGGATTTAAATCAGGGATTGAAAATAATGGTTCTTTAGAGTAAATCTATGTGTATATACAAAAATATATAAATTTAAACATATCTTTTAAATATTGGGGGAGAAAAATATTTATGACATATTTGTCTCTTCATATAAGCTTTTCCTACAATTTGCCACTTAGCTTATTTTCTCTGGGTTAAGGAAATCAAAATTATTATTTCGTTGGTGTTTAGATGTAAAAATTGCATAGACACTTCCTAAGACAGGCTGCATTCCCCACCCCCCCCACCCCCAATATTATATATTTTATGTTAATTATCTGTGTTATAGCTTCCTTAGAAAGTGGGTGAAAACTTACTTTTTTGACTAAATATTCTTGCACTTTGGTAAGTACAAAGTATAGCCAGGAAGTTTTACTGAGAGAATTAATCCATCTGACTTAATGTATTTTCATTCAATGAAAGATCAATGGCTTAAGATTCTTTATGTTCTAGATATAACATTGCCTACTCCATAACTTTGTGGACTCAATTATGTCTCTGCTTCAGTTTTTTAACTATAAAATGGAATTACTATCTTTCTCTGCTTTCTTTCCTCAAATCCTATGGACTCATCTGAGTATATAGAGTTCAAACAGATGCCTGTGTTTTAGTCTCACTAAAATATGGCAGACAATCCCCATTGATAAAGGCTAACATACAAAACATGTATGCACACTGTGATTATACAATTATTGAACTGATTTCCAGCAAACATAGATCTTTAAATTCAAAAGAATACTGGGGCTCTGATATCCTGGTTCTCTCGTTAGCAGTGGGCACATGCTTGACAGATGCCTCTAGAAAAACATTTTTGAAAAAAATCGTAAATACATGCCTTATATTTAGTGAATGGAATACAATATGTAGACCAAAAGGTGATGCTTAAATCATCTGTATCTGGCATCAATGTGGGCAGCATATTTTTAACGGGATAATTTTAACATAAGAGAGCCTTTGAGTGCTGATTTCCTTTGAAACAATTTAAAACATGTGGGGAGCATCTCGTAAATAAAATGAAGTAAGTAATGTTGCTTTTGCTCGAATACTGGTGCAAGTTTAACGTACTCGTATTGAGACTCACTTTGTTATATAACTCACTCTCAAGACAGTAAGAACAGGGAACTCTGAAATTTTTAGTTGATGAGAGAATCATTGTAGCAATTCCTTTAACTGGCAAGATTAATACATGCATGGCAGTGAAGATGACGGTTCTTAGGATATTTGGCTAAAGCCCAGGGAAATAAAGTATTTGGAAAAATTATCATTATAATAGAAAATGTAAGAGCTGAAGCTTTGGAATCTCTCATTATAATCTTTTTAACTTATGGATGATACCACTGAGAATCAGGAAAGTAAAGCAATTTAACCAAGCCCACGGATGCAAAATCAGAAATTGGGACTAGAGGCAGGATACTTGATATGTAGGAGAGCTTTTTGCCACCGTTACCTCACAAATGGTGACAAGTTCACTGAGCTGTCTCTCAGAATAACCAAGCTTTGTAGAGGCAAATCTCTTGCATGAGTAGTGATGTACACAGATAAGGACTAAAGAATGCTGTATTTTTTTTTTTTTAATGTTACGTTTCACCCCTTGGGTTTGTAAAAACAAATTTGAGAGCTTTAAATTTTTCTGTGCATTGAAAAATTCTAGGGAGTTTTTCCCTACCATGCAGCATTCTACCAAACACAACACTATTTTCACTCTACTGGAACATACATGTCCATATAATATATATATATAGTTTGAACTTTGCCTTTTGATGTTTATAACAGAGGAAAGTAATCCTTATTTAACTATTCAGAGTTATGTTTTATAGTCAATTTTCAAAAGAATTTTTATTGCTCAGTACTTGCTGCCATTATAATTCTCAGTTTCTGTGCTCATGAGCAAGAAATGGCATGTTATCTTTCTTGTCACTAAATCAAATTGAATCTGACTCCAAGCCTCTTCTTGTTCGGCTGGTGAGAGATCCAAATTCAGTCATTCTGGCAATACTTACCTGCCTCTCTAGGACTACACAGGAATCCAGGAGTTTTATAAGACAACTGGGAAATGGGAGAAGGCTTCAGTTCTTTAGTCAAGGATGACTCTAACCACATGCTCAATATCCAAGCCCATTTTTTCCCCAAACAATAAAGTATATTTTAATTTCTTTAGCTTTAGTTTTTACGCAGTTTTTTAAACTTAAAAAAAGATCAAAAACAGTTCTTCCATTTCTCCTACCTCCCACCCCCAGCTCTGGCAACCACTATTCTGTTCTCTAATTTTTTATTTATTCTTTTATATGTGTACACACACAAACACATACATACATGTATAGTATCTGTCTTTTCTATCTGACCTTTTTCATTTAGCATAAGGCCCTTGAATTCCAACCATGTTGTCAGAAATAGCATGATGTCATCATTTTTACGACTGAGTAATCCATTGTATATATACACCACATCTTTATTCAGCCATCCATTGATGGACATTTAGATTATTTCCATATCTTAGCTATTGCAAGTAATATTACAATGAACATAAGGATACATATATCGTTTTGAGTTAGTGTTTTTATTTTCTTCAGATAAATTACCCTCAAAGTAGAATTACTAGATCATACAGTATTCTATTTTTAATGTCTTGGGAAACCTCCATACTGTTTTCCATGGTGGTTGCACCAATTTATATTCCCACCAACAGTGCACCAGGATTTCCTTTTTCTCCACATCCTTGCTGACGCTTGTTACTTCTAGTCTTTTATTATAATGGCCATGCTAATAAGGGTGAGGTGATATCTCATTGTGGTTTTAATTTGCATTTCCTTGATGATTAATGATTTGTTTTGTTCTTTTGCATGTGGCTGTCCAATTTTCCCAATATCATATATTGAAGAGGCTGTCTTTTCCCCCTTGAGTATTCCTGGCTCCTTTGTCATAAATTAATTGAGCATGTATGTATGTATGAGTTTATTTGGGGGCTGCCTATTCTGTTCCATTGATCTATACCTCTGCCTTTATGCCAATACCATACTGTTTTATTTACTATGCTTTTGTAATAGTTTGAAATCAGGGAGAGTGTTGCCTCCAGCCTTGCTCTTTTTTCTCAAGATTGCTTTGGCTTTTAGGGGGGTCTTTTATGATTCCATACAAATTTTAAGATTTTTTTTTCTAGTTCTGTGAAAAATGCCATTGGAATTTTGATAGGAATTGTATTGAATCTGTGTATTGCCTTGGGTGGTATAGACATTTTAACATTATTAGTTCTTTTAATCCATGAGCATGAAATGAATGGAATCTCTTTCCATTTATTTTATCACTTTTGATTTCTTTCATTAATATCTTATAGTTTTCAGTGTACAGGCCTTTGACCTCTTTAATTAAGTTTATTCCAGGAATTTTACTCTTTTTGACACACTTGTAAATGGGTTTGTTTTCCTAATTTCTTTGACATTATTAGTGTCTAGAAATGCAATAGATTTTCATGCATTGATTTTGTAGTATCAAGTTTATTAAATTTGTTTATTAGTTTATTAGTTCTAACAGGTTTTTAGTGAAGTCCCTTGGGGTATATATATATATATATATATATATATATATATATATTATATATATATATATATATATATATATAGCAGCATGTCACCTGCAAATAGTGGCAGTTTAACTTCTAACGTTCTTTGGGTGACTTATTTCTTTTTCTTGCCTAATTGTTCTGGCTAGAACTTCCAAAAGTATGTTCAATAAAAGTGGCAAGAGTGGGCATCTTTGTGTTATTCCTGGTCTCGGAGGAACAGCTTTCAGCTTTTCACCATTGAGAATGACATTAGCCACGGGCTTGTCATATATGGCCTTTATTACACTGCGGTATGTTCTCTATATACACACTTTGTTAAGAGATGTTATTGCAAATGGATATTAAATCTTGTCAAATGCTATTTCTGCATCTACTGAGATGATCTTTTGACTTTTACTCTTTAATTTGTTCATTCAATGTATCACATTGACTGATTTATGTATGTTGGATTATTCTTGCATTCTTGAAATAAATCTCATTTGATTGCAGTGTTGTATAAAACTTTCAATGTATTTTTTAACTCAGTTAGCCAATATTTTGTTGAGGATTATTGTATCTATATTCATCAGGAATGTCAGCTTGTAATTTTCTTTTCTTGTGATGTCCTTGTCTAGTTTTGGTATCAGGGCAATGCTGGCCTTGCTTAAAAAAAATAGTTTGGAAGAGTTCCTTCCTCTTTGATTTTTTTTTTAGAATAGTTTGGAAGGATTGGAATTAATTCTGTGAACGTTTGGTAAAATTTACCAGTGAAGCTGTCTGGTCCTGGACTTTTGTTCATTGGGGGAATTTTGATTACTGATTCAGTCTCCTTACTAATAATCAATGTCTGTTCAGATTTTCTATTCCATTACAAATCAGTGTAGATAGATTGTAAGTTTCTAGGAATTTATCCATTTCTTTAGGTTGTCTAGTTTTTTTAGTGTGTAATTATTCACAGTAATCTTTCATGATCCTTTATATTTCTGTACATCATTTATAATAGCTCCTCTTTCATTTCTGATTTTTAAAATTTGAGTACTCCCTTTTTTTTTTTTTTTTTGGTGAGTCTAGCCAAAGGTTTATCAATCTTGGTTGCTTATCTTTTCAAAAAACCAGCTTTTAGTTTCATTGATCTTTTCTATTATCTTTATAGTTCTAATTTTATTTATTTATGCTCTAGTCTGCTATTTCCTTTCTTCTATAAACTTTGGGCTTTGTTCTTCCTTTTCTAGTTCCTTTTGTTGTAAAGTCAGGTTGTTTATTTGAGACCTTTTTTTGTTTCCTGTGGTAGGCATTTATCTCTATGAACTTCCCTCTTGGAGCTGCTTTTGCTAGATCCCATAAACTGTGGCATGTTACAATTCCATTTTCATTTGTCTCAAGGTTTTTTTTTTAATCTTTTCTTTGACTTGTTTGTTGTTCAATAGCATGTTGCTTAATCTCGGCTATTTATGAATTTTCCAGTTTCCTTTGTGTAATTATTTCTAGTTTCGTACCATTTGGTCAGAAAAGATGCTTGATATGATTTCAGTCTTCTTAAACTTATTAAGACTGTTTTATGGCCTCACATATGATGTATCTTAGGAAATTTTCCATGTGCACTTCAGAAGAATGTGTACAACTGACCCTTGAATGACACGTGGGTTAGGGATACTGACCTCTCATGCAGTCAAAAATTCATGCACAACTTTCCACTTTCTAAAAGCTACTAATAACCTACTGTTGACTGAAGCCTTACAAATAACACAAACAAATGACTAATACATATTTTATATATTACTTGTATATCTTACATGTATTTTATGCATTCATGACATACCTAACTTTTTCTTAATTTTTTCAATATTTTTAGCTTATGCAGTTTATCTAAGTTTTTTCAGATTGTTCCAAATCACTAAAAATTTTCCTAATATATTTATTGAAAAGAATCTGTATATAAGTGGATCCATGCTGTTTGATCCATGTTCAAGAGTCAACTGTATTCTGTTGTTATTGTATGGAATGTTCTATAATATCTGTGAGTCCATCTAGTCTAACATGTCATTTAACGCTGATGTTTCCTTATTGATTTTCTGTCGAGATGATCGATTTATTGATGTAAATAGGATATTAAAGTTCCCTACTATTATTGTATCACTATCTATTTCTCTTTTTAGTTTGTTAATACTTGCTCTATTTAGATCTCCTATGTTGGGTGCATAAATATTTACAAATGTCATATCTTCTTGTTGGATTGATCCCTTTATCATTATGTAATGCCCTTCTTTGTCTCTTATTACAGTATTTGTTTTAAAGTGTATTTTGCCTGATTACATACGGCTATTCCAGCTTTCTTTTGATTTCCAACTGTATGGACTATCGTTTTGCCTCTCTTCGCTTTCAGTCTGTGTCCTTACATCTAAAGTGAGTCTCTTGTAGGCAGCATATAGATTAATCTTTTTTTAAAATCCATTCATCCACTCTGTGCCTTTTGATTGAAGAGTTTAGTTCATTTACACTGAAAATAATTATTGATCGACATATGCTTATTTCCATTTTGTTAATTGTTTTCTGGCTGTTTTTGCAGTTCTTCTCTGTTTCTTTCCTTCTCTTATTTTCTTCTTTTATGGTTTGGTAATCACTTCTTCTTGAAGGTAAGTAGTGCCAGTCAAAGGAATTTTTGTTAAGTCCTTCAGGATCCCTGGAAGCCCCATGTACTTCACCAAACTCTTCCTGTTTCTTCCATACTCCTGTGGTTTCAGGAAGGACTAAGACACAGACCCCTGTTAATCATGAGTCCAGTAGTCTTCAGTCCCCTTCCTCTGATGCTTCTTCAGCCCTGCATCTTCCCCTATTCTTTTCCCTCTCTCTCCAATCTCCAGCATAACCCCTAAATAACCTGAATCTTTTAAAAACATAAGCTATGGAGGGAGCTTGTCTTCAAGAAACAAAAGGAACATAAATTCTGGCTACTTAATGAAATGAGAATGGGAATGTAACAGAGATATTAAAGTAAAAGTAGCCATTGTTCTTCTTGATCCTTCCATAGCAGTGAAAACAGAAAACAAATTAATATAACAATAAACTATCCTGTCACGTTTTATATGTATGATTGCCATGAATATACTCCATATTTTGATCATTATGAATATTGGTATGTAAAAATGATGGATAAGTTTAATTCTTTATTATTACAGTAATCTATTATCAGATGGGACCCTAAAGCTGATACAGCACCAATTCCTCACTATAGGAAATGAAATAAAGATCTAGAGACAGACATTCCCATTCTTACCACCATATATGTTAGTAAATTAGCATTAACTCCCAGTCTAGCATTCTTAGTATTAGAGAAATTCAAATACTTTTCCTTATAAATAGGAATAAACAATTCCAATAAAAGCCAAAGAATTTCTTAACACACCAACACTGCTAAGGTTGACAACTGTTTCAGAGTAATTTTCACATAGCTCTTGGTCTTGCTTGATATAGACTTAAACTCTAGTTAAAATAAATCAATAAAACATTGAGTAATTACATAAAAATAAACAATTTATTTTCACTACAAATTACTTCAAATTAGACTATTCTTCCTGCCTCTCCATCCCCACCTTATAGAGACAGAAGAAAATCAAAATTGGCTGAACTAAATAAATGTTTTGTGCTTCTTCTTTAAAGATGTGATGATAGTTAGGAAGCCCCATTTTCTTATGGAACCTCTCTTACCTATTCTCCACCCATGGCAGCTGGGGGGAAATAACATACCTGATGGGTTACCCTCTTCAAAACTCCTAAAAAAAGAGAGAGAGAATCAGCAGTTATTAAACTGTACGTGGCAAAAGAAAAAAGTCAGAATTGGGGGGCTCATTTTGACAAGAAATTTCTAAAAAAAATGGCCTAAGGATTTTGGGGTTGGATAGCCAACTCAAACAGATATAAAGTAACTGAGAGAGAGATTTCAGTATTTAACCTTTAAGTTTGCTACAATAACACATTTTAGTCAACTTTTTATCTTCAATTTTCAAAGCCAAAATCTTAAGTATGACTGGTATTTAATAGTTATTACTTGCATGTTAATTTCCAAGGGGGAAAAAACAGTTAAACCATTAAATGAGTCCTAAATTCTCCTTATTATTTTGAGGTTTCTAAAACTGTTCCATCCTGTATATGATGAGCTTGAAAGGAATTTAAGGGTTTGACTATCTCAGTATTATTAACAAAATTATAGCTAAATGCATAGTGATTGATGTTATTAAGTATCATGGAAAGTAGTAGGCTTCTTGAAATAAAATTGCATAAAATATAATATTTTGCTTATTTAATATTTTGCTTAGACTGTAGGCCATCACTGGCAATCAGGAAGGCTAAGATTTGGAAAAATTAATAAATGTTGAATATTTTGTTTAATGATGTTAATTTCATTTGGAAGTCAATTCAAATGTGTAAAATATTCTAAGTGTATCTATGTTAACATGCTCCATAAGGTTTCCCTTTTAAGGAAGTGTTAACTGAAACTGATTTAGGGCAATATGGATCAGAATCAACCAGGGTAATTGTTACAAATTCAGTTCTTCAGTAATTTTCTCATGAATTTTATTATTAAAGATTAAAAGTTACACCTCTTCATTCTCCTGTTTGGTGAGAACTGAAAACAAAATCCAAATTCCTCACGATTTGAAAACGCGGTTTTACTTATTTAACTTGATAGCATACATGAAACTGCTGTAATTTCTCACACTAATGGAATTATGGGTAATAAAAATAGCTAGTGTAGGTCAGTCATATAAACATTTTGTCAAGTATGAAGACAAAATTGAATATCTGTATTTTTCCAATTTCATAGTGGAGCTATAGAAACTAAATTTCTATATGAGTTAATTTTCACTTATTTTAAGTTTTACTGTTACAAGGGATATCTATAATTGTATCTTTAGAAGTAAGCCATTTTGACATATATTCATATTTCAGATATTAAATATGAATTTAAACATAATAAAAACAAATTATAAATATACATGTAATAGGTAGATTATTGTTCTCAGTTCTTCACATCTTTCCTATGTATCCATGCACTCTGCCACATGATTTGGGGGTTCTCATCATTAGGAGCATTGATACAGGGCTTGGCCAAATGACTTCCTTTGGCCAATGGAATGTGGGCAGAAATGATAGTGTGACAATTCAGAAAAAAAGGAAAAAAGGCCATGCCCCAGGGTAGATCCTGCCTCTTTAGCTGGGCCACCAGAAAGAAGACACATGAAGAAAACCTGAACCCAGCTGTCAGTCTGCAGCCCCGCCCAGATGATCTGGAGGCTACATCAGCTGAAGAATGTGGTCCAGCTGAAGAATAGTGGGCGTTAGTTTCCTAAGCTTATACAATACCTGTATACAAATGTGAAAAATAAATTTACTAATTCATGATGAAATAAATGAATAAATTACTTGAACAGAGAATTAGTCCAACTTCTGGACCCAGTGTTATCCTTCACAGTATGATTTGGGCAAGTCATGGTTCTCATATTTCTCAACTATAGTGCTAGTTTTGGATGGGGTGGTTTTTAAGGTCCACATACATCCAGTGAAGCAAGAACACCTCTGTACCAGAAATTAACACAACATTGTCAGTCGGTTATACTCCCATTAAAAAAAGAACACCTTTGTATTTCAAGAATAATTAAAAGCACCAAAGAGAAATATTTCATAAGTTGAGTGCCCCTAGAAAATCATTATTGCCAGTTACACATTACGACCATTTATGCATCTAGCTGTTACTTTAAAACAACCATCCTGAATCCAGAATTTATACCAAGAACCATAAGAGATGAAGGGGAAGAGCGGATGATGTGTTTTTTGTCTGGAAGAAATGAAAAACCTAACAGGGGACATAATACAAAAAAGAAGAATCTAAGTGTTATAAGAGTGTCACTAAGAGCTTTAATAAGGTAATTCCTTCCAGATGGAGAGATCAGGAAAAGCTCTTGGCAGGAAGTGGCATTCACACTGGATCTTGGTGAACATGATTTCAATGTGAAGAAATTTCAAGTCATTTATTGACTGAAGAAAGGGCATTGAAACAAGATAGAACCAGTTACTTGAAAAGCTGGTTTTTCTCTGTGGGTGGATTACACTGAGTCAGACAGGATAGAGATATGGCTGAAAAGAGAGGTACGGGCCATATTTTGAGGATTTTGATTTCTAGGTTCAGGAGCTTAGACTTTACTATGTAGCGGATGATTAACAACTAAAAGTTTGAAGAGTGTCTAGTGAGTTCTAGAAAGATTCAGCTGGTGATAAGCAGGATGAAAAGAGATGAGGAAAACTCAAGGGGAGTTGGAGGCAGTTTTCAAAGAGTGTGAGCTCAAGTGAGTGGAGAAGAGAGCAAACATTTTAATTTTATTTTTTATTCCAGTTTTATTGAGATTGATTACAGCACTATAGCTTAGGGTGTACAGCATAATAATTTGTCTTACTTGTATCATCAAATGATGACCACAGTAAGTTTAGTGAACATCCATAATCTCACACTGATGCAATAATAAAGAAATGGAAAATTTTTTTCCTTGTGATGAGAACTCTTAAGATTTACTCTCTTGACAACTTTCGTATATAACATACAGCAGTGATAATTACCTTCGTCATGTTGTACATTACATCCCCAGTCCTTATTTATCTTATAACTGGAAGTTTGTACCTTTTGACTGCTTTCATCCAATTCCCCCTCCCCTCAACCTCTGCCTCTGATCATCACAAATCTGATCTCTTTTTCTATGAGCTGGGTTGTTTCTGAGGTAGAACTGACCTACAATACAATATAATGATTCTATTTGTCTATACATTTCAAAATGATCACCATGAGAAGTAATAATATGTCAGCATACAAAGATATTACATAGTTATTGACTATATTCCCCACACTGTACATTTCATACCCATCACTCATTTATTTTGTTAACTGCAATTTTGTACCTCTTAGTCTCCTTGACCTATTTCTCTCCTTCCCCAACCTCCTTCCCTTCTGGCAACTACCTGTTTGTTCTCTGTATCTATGACTCTGTTTCTATTTTATTATACTTGTTCATTTGTTTTATTTTTTAGATGAAGGTGAAGTCCTACTGGCATTTGTCTTTCTCTATCTGACTTATTTCACTTAGCATAGTACCCCCAGGTCCATCCATGTTGTCACAAGTGGCAAGATTTCATTCTCCTTTTCATGGCTGAGTAATATTACATTGTGTGTGTGTGTGTGTGTGTGTGTTTACATATAATATGTAATGTTTTTCAAACTTTAAAGTGCATAAGAGTCACTTGGATTTCTTGTAAAAAACACAAATTTCTGGGCCTCAAACCAAGAGATATTGAAACAGTTGGTGTTGAGAGACACCTGCATTTGTATTTTAATAAGCACCTCAAGTAATAGCAATGCAGATGGTTTGCAAATCATTCTTTGACACTAGTTGGAAAATATAATAGTGACAATAACAGAAAACATTTATTGCCCATTTGGCTAGATACATGTATACAGTATCTCATTTTACCCTTATCATAAGTCTAAAATGTAGCTATTAACATTATTTCTCCAACTTACAGAAAACCGAGAATTAGAGAGGTTTTACAGCACTTTGAAAGTCATAGAGCTAAGTAAGTGATGAATTCAGGATATGGATCAAAGACTGTCCAACTTTAGAACCCACATTGGAAAAGTTCACGTTATTAAAGACGGTAGGTTTTGTCTTTCTTCTTATACTTTCGCTTTCCAAAACTTTCAACTGAGTGGGACCAGTGCCACATTTAACAAGATTGTCTGATTAAATTCACTCCAGTGAAAAACTTCATTCCTAAGTAGAAAAAGACCAGCTGGAACATAATCAGTCATCATAGTGGGATGCCCTAGATATGAAGATGCCCATCCTACCAAGAATAATACATATGCCCATAGCAGTAATTCTAAAATAAATATAGGAAATTTCTACAGCATGTGTCATTATAACTACTTAAGCAGAAACACAAGGACTTTAAAGTGGGACATTATCATTGCCTTGAACATTTTCCTCTCACTGCCTTCAAACTGACAGCTCAAAATAAACTCATCGTCTGGAAGTCGAAGCATTAATTGTCGAAAGGAATAGTTCACAAGAAAAGATGCTAAAAGTCAAAAGTCAGATTTAACTTTATTCTTCTTAACAATCTCTTGGCTCAAATGGTTATTTTTCTTAAGACTCAAGGGCTAGTCATTCATCTACATTTCCTATAATAATGGAAGTAGCAGTAGCTTATGCTGCTTGAAGAAAAGGAAATGAGTTAAATATGTTACGGGCCACTACTCAAAGCCCAGCCAACCCAGAACAGACATTAATTCTCGCCACTTTGAGAAACAGGCCTAAAGAGGGAACCCTTAATAGATTTTTTTTTCTCTTCCTAAAGCTTAAGGAGAAATGAACATGAAAAATTTCCAGAGTTGGAGCAGCAATTGATACCTGTCATCAGTTGTAAATTTCCAGTGTTCAACCCAACAACTGTGCCGTGTTATTGCTTCTTGAAGATGGTGACTGAGGAAAAGGTGGTGGCAGCATGTTGTCACTTTAAACTGATAACAGAATTTTTATTTGCTTTTCTTATCAGTGACACTCTTTCATGTAGTGATAGTTCTCCCTTGCTCCCGGAAGTGGAAGTGATAGCATTAGAAAAAGTTCCTTTGAATTTCAGGCTTAGTAAAAAAGGCCAATTTATATGGTTTTTATTATTTTTTTCTAGGCCTTTTAGAAGTAGCTTTTATTTAAAGTTCATGGAGAACCAATTACATCCCAGACACTATGCTAAACTGTACACAGGGCTCTGGTGGGTCCTGATCTCTCTGTTTTCCTTTCTGTTTGTGTACAGTTTGCTGTGTATCTTCTTTTGTCCTCCAGGAACTTATTAACCCTTAAAGAATAAGGGAACAATTTAAAGTCTACTCAGTACCATGGAAGTTTGATATATGATAAAGCATATGTATTTGAAAAATGCATCAAATGAGAATGGTGGAATTTCTTTAATTCTTTTTTAAAAAAAGATGTTTATCACAGAGGCTAGACATTTGACCATGACAGAAGATATATCAAGATCCCATTTTACATATGTCCTCTGGTCTACACTTCAGTATAAACTTTCTGATTGCTTGAAAACACGTAGAGAGTTGGCAGTGGTTTATAGAAATGGAAGACTGAAAATAGTGTGCCAAAATTATTTACTTAGGATATGATTATTTATTAAGAAACCAAAAAGAACCAACTGAAATTGTTTAAAATCAGTGTATAATTATAAAAAGTGGATACAAAATAAATAATCTAAACCAATAATATTTTTACATTTATCAAAAAATACATGAGGATAAAAAGAATATCCCACTCACCATAAAAAAATAGAAGTAATAAACCTAAAAAAATGGACAGAACTTATATGAAAAATCTCTAGAAAATGAGTATCTTTTTATACAACACTCACATAAAGGAAGAGACAGCAGATGCGAATACTCAATATTGCAAAGATGTTGATCCATTCCAAGTGAATTCTATAAATTTAGCACAATGCCACTCAATATCCCAATTAGATTTTTCTTATGAAAATAAAGAAATTAAGCGCATTTTTCTTTTTCATGGAATGACTTTCTATTTCCAACTTTTGATTTATTTTCTGGCAACAATTTACATTCTTTAAACGAATGATCAGCATGCATTACTCCTATGTTGCTTTTTTCTTTTCAGTTTAGAAAAAAATCTTTCTCCGCCTCACTTACTCCTCAAGCTACCATGTTTTCCCTCTCTTCCTCTACACCAATACTCCATCAAAGATTTATGTGTACTTTTTAAACTTGCCCTCTACTTATTCTTTCTTCAGTTCACCCTAACTCTCCACCAGAATGCTCTTCTCAAGGTCACCAAGCAACATGACTTCCATGTTGCTAAAAGTAATCTTCCATTCCCTGTCCTTGCTGCATGTGACCTGTCAGCAGCGTTTGATGACTGCACTTAAACCCAGGGAGCTGCAGCGTGTTTTCCTCTTGACTTCCAGGATACCACCCTCTTCTGGTCTTCCCATTTCTCTGCAGTCTTCTTCCTCTCCGGCTCCTTCTTAGAGATACTTCTCAGCAACCTGAGCTCTAAATTTTGGACAGACTCCCAGTTCAGCCCTTAGATCTTTTCTCTTTCCTGTTGATACATAAGGTCTACGTGGTCCATCCTAATTCAAGGCTTTAAATACCACCTAGAGGTATTCTGAACGTTCTCAGATTCATGCCTGCAACTGGGCCCTCTCCCTTGACTACCTGACTTCCACATTCAGCTGATGACTGGAAGCTTCATTTGCATGCACACTAGGCCTACTCCACAAACAGGCCCCAAACTCAGCTCCCTCCCTCCATCACTTCCCCATCTCTGTAGATGGCAGATTCATCCTGCCAGACATTTTTGGGACATCACATTCTTGACATTTTTCTTTCTTTTTTATATCTTACATCTAGTCCATCTGCAAATCCTTTGGGCTCTTTCTTCAAATGTATCAGATTCTGCTCACTTCCTAACCCTTCCACTCCTTCCACCCTTGATCAAGCCTCCATCTTCTCACTTGAACTAGAGCAAAAGCCTCTTAATTCTTTGCTTTGAACTGAATGTTGATGTCCCCTCAAGTTCATATGTAGAAAACTAGTGCCCAGGGTGATGGTATTGGGAGGTGGGGTCTTGGAGAGATGCTTAAGTCATGAGGGTGGGGCCCTCGTGGGTGGTATCAGCACTCTTGTAAGAGAGGCCCTGCAGAGCTCCATGGTCTCTTCCATCACAGGAGGATGCAAGTCAGCAGGCTGCAAGCTGGAGAAAGCGGGCTCTCACCAGAACCCCACCGTGCTGGGACCCTGATCTCAGACGTGCAGCCTCCAGAACAGTAAGCAACACATTTCTGCTGCTTACAGGGTACCCGGTTTATGATATTTTGTTATAGCAGTGTGAACGTACTATGACACTCTTCTTCTCACTTAGGCCTTTATTCCCCTAAAACCATCCCCAGTGGAGCAGCAAGAATGATCCTTTTAAAAGTATAAGTTATCACTCTGCTCAAAATTCTGCAAGAGTTTTTTTTGTTTTGCTTTGTTTTTTTAATCCCACCCAGAGAGATGAAAAGTCATCACAATGGTCTATAGGATCTCAAATAATGTATTAGTCATCTACGGCTATGTGACAACTTACCCCAAAACTTACAGGCTTAACACAAGAAACATTTATAAATTACAGTTTTTGTAGGTCAGGAATCTGAGTGCAACTTAGTTTGTTCCTCTGGCCCAGGGTCTCTTAGAAAGCTATAATCAAGCTGTCAGCTGGTGCTGCGGTCTCAAGGAAACGAGCCACTGTGGAAGGCCCACTTCAATCATGGGGTTGTTGGCAGGGTTCAGTTCCTTGCTGACTCCTGGATGGTGGTCTCCGTCAGTTCTTGCCCCGGGCCTTTCTTTCAGTCAGTTCACAACGTGGCAAGCAAGAAAGTAAGGGAAGGTATACAAATTTGGAACCAAAGTCTTTTTTTAAAAACATAATTTTGGAAATGATATCCCAGGATTTCTGTTGTATTTCCTTCTCTAGAAGCAGGTCACTAGGTCCTGCTCGCAGCTGCAGGTTGGCTGTGACACAAGAGCATGAATACCAGGAGGTGGACACCACCGGAAGCCAACCTAAAAGCTGCCCGCCACAAAGGACTGCCCTTTTCGTCACACATCTGGCTTTCTCTTCTGTCGTTTTCCCCTTGGTCACTCTGCTTCAATCACATTGGCTCCTGGGCTATTCCACGTGTGAGCTGTACCCTCTCAGGCCATTTGGGCTAGACACATTGAAGAGATTTTTGATTTTTAAAGGCTGCATCCAAATCCTAAGAGGTTGTCTGGGGCAACAAGGGTGGTAGTGATCTCACATCAACTTGACAGGAATCCACTGTTGTCCTAAAATCAGTAGCATGTTCAGAACCCTGCTGCTGAGACTAGGCTATGTGATATATTTCCATGAATTTAAAGCATCATGCGTGATAGAAAGTGTCTCAGAAATCATATGAAGCTAGCTTGGTGAACTGCAGGATTCTCCTGATCAGTTCTGATTTTATGGATTTTATCAGCAGGTAAGAAGTAAATCTCAATTATCCTGGAGCTTATTCGTTAGTTAAGGTAAGAATGTCATGGTGGCTGCAATGTTCAGAATGATTAGAAGAGAAACACTGTGTAAAAAGTCAAAGTATAATTTCAGATGGAAAACAAAAAAATATAACACTAAATATGTATAAAAAAGAGGGAAACAAAACTAGATGTGGTGTATATATATACAATGAAATACCACTTAGCCATAAAAAAGAAAGAAATAATGCCATTTGCAGCAACATGGATGGAGCTAGAGATTGTCATATTGAGTGAAGTAAGTCAGACAGAGAAAGACAAATATCATATGATATCACTTATATGTGGAATCTAAAAACAAATTATACAAATTCTATTTACAAGCCAAAAACAGACTCATAGACATAGAAAACAAACTATGGTTACCAAAGGGGAAAAGGTGGGGAGGGATAAATTAGGGGCTGAGGGTTAATAGATGCACATTACTATATACAAAATAGATATACAACAAGGACCTACTGTAGAGGACAAGGAACTATATTCAATTTCTTGTAATAACATATAATGGAAAAGAATCTGAAAAGAAAATATATATGTATGCATATGTATAAATGAATCACTTTGCTGTACACCTGAAACTAAAATCGTACATCAGCTACACATCAATAAAATTTTTTTAAAAAGAGTTAACAAGATTGAGCTTCCAGGAACTTGTGGTGAAGACTACAGACAACCTAGAAAATCTTTACGAATGAAGTAAAAAGTGAGCATGATAGGATATAGGTAAAATATACCATTATTACAGAAGCAAGACCAGAGACGTGTACCTAAATTATGACTGTAAAAAAATACATGAGGAAGTGAGAAAGTCCAAAGGACAAAATTATTATATGAAGAACTCCATATTGATAAAATATTTGCCTTCATTAGTAACTTCTTGTAAAGTTTTGCTATGTTAGTACACATGCCTTCAGACAAAGATCTGGCTTTGTGGGTTTCCAGGGAACTTTACAGATTCCCAATAAATATTACATAAGTAACTTCAACTCAACAAGCAATGGCAGGATTTTCAAGAACAGCACTACATTTTCCTAACCATGATATTATCCACAGATAAACAAAATTAAAGAAAAAAAAAAGACTGAACAGTATGTTTTAGAGTATTTTTTTCATTAAGTTATTATCTCTGATGAAATATTTAGTGTATTTAATATGAACTCCTATTTTCTACTTAAATATCAGATAAAATTTGAGTATTAAAATTACCAGTATAAATATCAACATGAAGAAAGAATATTTAAAAAGAAGTAATTTTACCACATTATTGAAAAGTCCAGACCTTTTTAAATTCTTATTCTGTTAGAAGTTTACTATAAGTTAGATAACTGAGGCAAAGATTTCCAATTGCTTTCTAGTGCATAAGTAGCAAGATTTTTAATATTATATGTTAATAGAAAGGGGTCATGGTTTTGATTAAATGCATCTAATACCAGGTAATCACATTTGGAGTTCTCTTTACCTAACATTGTTTACCTGACATTTAAAAGCTAACTAGGGAGAAATGCGTCTAAATCTACACTACACATTTGAAATTGATAGTTTATATTTGGTATAAAAGGGATAAAATTTATAGTCTTGAGTGACAATTTTATGTAACAAGGCATGAGAATGTAAAATTCCATTCAAATTCCTTTCTTATCACTATTCATGAAAACAGCATTTCTCAGCTGGGAAAGCTAACAGTGATATTACATGGTGACATTATTTCAGAAGAGTTGTCTACGATGCAGAATATCTAATTTTTTCACACATGAGTAAGGACTATGCAAAATTTAGCATTTAATTTGCATGCTATACACAGTATTTTAAAGGGCAAGGGTAAGTATTTAAATTAATTTAAAAACAAAATTCAATATCCGTGTACCTCTTTTCTTTCAAGTCTTTCCAAATAGCTTTTCCAAAAAGAATAGTATATCTTGATATAGTAAAGATACAAACACTATTATTGCTGCTTTAGTAAAAAAAGAAACTGGTGCATGGAATGGCATAAATGATTTTTCTAAGGCAACCCAAATAAAGGATAGGAGTAGAGGAATCAGAGTATCGCCAAAGCCTCAGTATTCCTCATTTCAGTGCTTGATGCTTTTCTTTTAAATATTGAAACCCATGGAACAGCCTCATAATATCATGTGCAAGTGAGGAGGATATTAATTGCACTCACTGTTTTCACAACCTTATAGAATCATAGTTGGTGCAAGACCATGCAATTTAATCCCCTGTCTTTATGGACAAGGAAATTTAAATTTAGAGGGACTGTGACTTGGCCATGGAGTATGTTAACAGCACCCACAAGAGTCAAACTCAGGCGTCCTTTATCCCTTGTGTTGTGCTGTATAAGCCACAATTAAAGTAAAAGAATTTATGCAGGTTGCCAGGTACTTTGATCCTTTATGTAATTAGATGAATGATACAGACAGTTTTCTGACAATCGATTTTGACTTTAATATGTTTCAAATATAATCTGCACCTTAGGTATTATTTTCACCTGCCTTTTATACTTAAGAGGTGACATAATTTTAATAATCATTTTTACTTAATTCAGAATTAAAAATAGAATATTTGCTATTCTTTCACATCTGATGCTCCACTTATGTATTTAATTTTCAACAAAATAGCCATGAACTCTTATATTCCTGCATCTTAGCCATCTAAAGCAGCTATCAGCAATCTTTTTCTGTAAAGGGTCAGAGAATAAATGATTTTGTACTACACAATTCTGGTAATAACTACCAGTGTTTGCAGCACCGAAGTGGCCACAGACAATATGTGAGTGAATGGAAGTAGCTGTGTTCCAATAAAACTTTATTCACGAAAGAGGTATTGGCCCAGGAGCTATCATAGTTTGTTGACCCTGATCTAAAGCATGGTGACTGCAGAATGAAGGACCAAGATGATGATACGCTGTGGCATTTCAGTTTGGGCATATTTCAGATCTGTAATAAAATCACCCTCAAAGTCTAAGAGTTCTAGTTTCTTTTAAGTGATATCTATAGATCTACTGAGGTGGCATATATTTTTAAAAAGAAAACTTATTGTAACCTTTCTCAGATTTCTTTTTTTTTTTAAGTTATTTTAGTGTTATTATTGGCAACACTTTTAAAGGGAGAAAACTGAAGAAATAGACAATTTGTAGGGTTTAAATAAAACATTATATGCTCCCTTAATTTAAATGTTTCCATATCTCTGACCCTCATCTCTATTTGTCTCATCACTCATCCTTGGCTCTTGAGAATAACAATGAAATGCCAATAAAAAATTTTTGAAGGTACAAACCCAGTTTGAAAAGATACAGGCACCCCAATGTTCATAGCAGCACTATATACTATAGCCAAGACTTGGAAGCAATGTCCATTGACAGATGACTAGATAAAGAAGTTGTGGTATATTTATACAATGAAACACTGCTCAGCCATAAACAAGAATAAAATAATGCCATTTGCTGCTACATGGATGAACCTGGAGATTGCATACTAAAAGAAGTAAGCCAGAAAGAGAAAGAAAATACCATATGATACCACTCATATGTGGAATCTAAAAAAAGACACAAGTGAACTTACTTATAAAACAGAAACAAACTCACAGACATAGAAAACAAACTTATGGCTACCAGCGGGGAAGGTGGTGGGAAGGGATAAATTGGGACTTTAGGATTTTCAGATACTAGTATATATAAAACAGATGAACAACAAGGTCCTACTGTATAGTACAGGGAACTATACTCAATGCCTTGTAATAGTGAATAATGAAAAAGAATATGAAAACACACACACACACAACTAAATCACTATGCTGTATGCCAGAAATTAACACAACATTGTAACTCAACTACACTTCAATTTAAAAAAAGGTACAAATTCACAAGGTTGCAGAGAACTCGGGGAGAACTGATGGGCCAAAATTCTAAGCATGCTTTTGGAAGCTGGGAAGCAGAAGGAGTGGTGGAGACTTAGATGAGTGAAGGAGGCCAAGTGCAAAGTGCCTGCCAAGGAGGGCCCGGAAGAGAAACAGGCTGATCCGAGCTTCAGATGGCCAAACACCAGGAAGACTCAGCAGCTGAAGGCAAGGATCAAGGCAAGCGAACAAGGAAGCAACAAGGAGTGAGGCATGGGAGCGAGGACTGGTTGAGAGTTTGCATATAAAGTATGTTTCACATAAAATGTGTTTCAATGATGAATAAAAAACCATTTCATTTGCTCATGACTCTGGAAATCAGCAATGTGAACTGGGCTCAGCTGGCCAGTTCTTCTGCTGGCCCTCTCCCCACCCCCAGGGCTCCAACTCTCTCACAGCCTCCCATCCCTTCAGTGCCTCCCTAATTAGTAGAGAATGGATGTTTACTCTGAAGTCACTGAGCCAGAGAAGCTCAGGGACACCCAGTGCGATGGGGAGCTGGAGAGGAAGGGAGCAAGGAGGTCAAGCTACAGCCAGCACAGGGCATTCGACATCCTCTAGGCTTGCTTACTTCCCTTGCTCCCAGAACACCAGCCCTAAGCCTGAGGAGCCCTCTCCTGAGAGACAAATAGTCCAGGAGGAAAAAATAGAAAACAAAACAAAATTAACAGATGAGGATCTCAGTTACTCAGCATAAGTCCTCAATCCTCACTCTCTCTGTCTCTCCTCTTCAGTCTCTCCTCCCAGCCCCCACTGCTCCTCTCAGCTTTTCAGCATCTTATTATTAGATGTGGTTTGTCAGCTAAAGATCACTAATTATTGTAAGAAAGTCTCTGACATAAAGGAAAAAGATACCCAATAAAACATTAAAAACAAACAAGAAAACCCCAAAACAGGAACCTAGAAGAAACAGACCTAACATAGGAAATAAAAGGAACATTACAGTTAAGAGCAGCAGAGAGATATGAATATTTATTACATCACCAAAATGGGAACAGAATGCTATTATAAAGGAGCAATGATGAATAAAAAGAAATCTCTTAAAATTAAAAACATGACAATGACTCTAAATCAAAGGTAGAAAGATAAAAACAGAAAATCTCATAAATCAGAACAAAGAAGCAATGAAAAGTAAAGGAAAAATAAAATTAGGGGATTGATCCTAATGACCAACGTTTAACAGAGAGTTTTCCAGAAAGAGACAAGAGAAAAGAGAAGGGAGTTAAATTATCAAAGAAGCAATGAAAGAAAAAATTTGAGCAATTACTAATATTTTTAAAGAAGTTCATAAAATGTCTTAAGCATATTTTAATATTTTCTTGTCTAAAGTAGTTTGATACATGAAGAATGGTTGTAATAGATCAGAAAATGTGATGCTATCAAATTTTGAGCAATTTTAAAACATTGATAAATAAGATGAATTATGTGTAATGTAAAGAGGCTGATTTTGATCTATTTTGCTTTAGTCAGATTGTAAATGGGAATACAGTATTCTGTATCATACGTTCAAAGGAACAGATACTCCAAGGATACAGTAACGGACTGAGTAGTGGGCAAGTTACTGTATCAGTTATTGATAGTGGGCAACAGATCACACCAAAACTTTGTGGTTTCAAACAACAATCGTTTTATTTGCTCATGACTCTGGAAATCAGCAATTTGAACTGGGCTCAGCCGGCCAATTCTTCTGCTGGTCTTGTCTGGGGCCATTCATGCAACCCCAGTTATCTGGAATCTAGACTGGGACTGGAATCCTCGTTTATGTCTGTCAGCACTGGTGGTGGCTGATAGCTGAGCCACTCTCATCCTCAGGGAGACTAGCCCAGGGTTCTTCACACCGATGTCTCAGACTCCGAGCAAGTGACAGTGGAAGCAACAAGACCTCTTTAAAGTTATACTCAAAACTCTCATAACATCACTTCTACTGAATTTTATTGGTCAAAGTGGTCCCAAAGCCAACCCGGATTCAAAGTGGTAGAGAAACCATACCCCCCTCTGCTTGTGAAAAGCAGCAAAGGCATGTGCACACAAAGAAGCTCTAACCATTATTTTGCAACCTGCTTTCTTTACTCCAAGCCATGCTGCTTGAAGAATGGTTGGGAAAATCAGGCACGGTTCGTCTACGGTACAGCACACAGGAGCTAGGGTATTATTTTTGACATCCAAAGTGTTGGGACGTAGAGAGGATGCTACACTTATTTTTTATGGACTCTATGGATCAAATGAAA
Organism: Camelus ferus; assembly: GCF_009834535.1. NCBI lineage: Eukaryota > Metazoa > Chordata > Mammalia > Artiodactyla > Camelidae > Camelus > Camelus ferus. The sequence continues at coordinate 53,409,817 of NC_045702.1, read as the reverse complement.
TATGTGTGCAAAAGTTTCAGAGTCGATTTCTGCCAAATACAAGGAAGAATTCTTTAAAATTTATAAAATGTTCTCTCCCAGGAAGCCTTCAGGGGTATGCTGAACCATTGTCGATTTAGGATGTGGCCAAAGGGATCGGTACGAAGAATGACACAGGCTATGTGATATTTACTGTCTCTTCCAGGACAGGATTCGAACCCATCTTCACAATTTGTAGACTGTGTAACAGAGTGGTCAGGACTAAATGGTGTATTTGGGAGTAGCTTGTGAATAAGTGACTCACTTTGGTAGCCTAAGTTTATAAACAGAGAGGAGAGCCAAAGAGCAGAGAAGCAGAATTTTGGGTGATACTGAAACTCGAGGGGGAGGAAAAGAAGCAGTGCCAAAGGAGTAGCAGAGGAAAGAAAAAAATAATCAGCATCACTGATTTAACAGAGCCTGTTACCTCAGCAGTTACCTCCACATGGAAAATTTCATACTATATTCAGAATATCTAGTTCACCTTATTCCTCTCTGGTACATACATCTTTTTCATCTGAAGTTTCTATTTGTGAAGTTATTACTTCGTTTCAGAGTTATTCAGACTCAAACGGCTCCCTCCCCTCAGAGTTTTCCATTTATAACAGCATCCTAACTAGTGTATCTTTCCTGGGAGGATAAATTACCACAGCTGTGGGTTTAAAAATCTATGGTTACCTTCCAACCTCCTGCATTTTTAACTGAGTTTATATTTCAGGCTCTTCAGAGAGAAATATGACTACACAACAAGGAGAAGGCTGCATGACCTAACCCACCTGTACCTTAGTGGCAGGATAAAGACAAACTCTAGGTCCCATAAGCAAGGTAGACAATTTCCTGGAGACTTCTGTGGATCCAACCTCTCTCTTTTTTGGCAGGGGGGATTAGGTTTTTATTTACTTCTCTTTAATGGAGGTACTGGGGAATTGAACCCAGGACCTTGTGCATGCTAGGCATGCACTCTACCACTGAGCTATACCCTCCCTGCCCCCTGTTCTCTATTTAGCTCTTACCTGGGTCTGACTCCAGTATGTTAACAGTGAAAAGTTACTTCTAGAGAGAGAGCGCCACATTCTTGTGAATCCCTCCACTACTTGTGCAGTAACAAGACCTTTGTGTTATAAATTTAGTAGATGAGAGATCACAGAAAGTATTAAAACAAAACTGTCAATAAAAGATTAATTATAAGGAAGCTTTGCAGATGGAATCACGAAGCCTGCAAGCAAATCGGGTCAACATTAAAGAGATGGAATAAGGATAGCAGGAGACACTCTGAGCAGACAAGGTCAGAATGGGGTTCTTGCCACTCAGGTTGAGCAGTGGCCATTGTTTGATGTGGCACTGTCACTTTACCGAGGCAGGTTAAGTGTAGAGGAGGGAATTGCTGAGCTGGAAGAATCACGCTTTCTCCAGTGCGTCCCTCCAGCTCTGCTGGAGACAAGACCATGACGAGCAGCGTGCATGTACCCTGCCTGCCTCGGTTCTCCCAGCTGGAAGTCCCCAGGCTGGCACAAGTGGCACTCATTTCCTTGAGGTCTTTCGAGCAACGCAGATGTGTGTTCTGCTACATCCATCACTAACACTTTTCTATATTCTCTGAACTGGACTATCTGTCTAAGGAATTCACATTCTCCCTTCCAAATTCTGGATCCTTACTGTAGCTAGCAGTCTTTTGTGACAATGTAACCCATGTAGTGCCCATACTCCCTAGCTTTCTAATGAATCTCTAACTTGGACATTTATATAAATTTTATTTAAATATATATTACATATAAGAAAACATATTTATATAAAAGTTGATTTACAGACATAAGTATATATCCATTTTTAATATATAAACATAATTATTCCGAATTTTCGACATCTTAATGAGGATTTTAAAAAATCAAAATAAGGTTTTTAGGATTCTTTAAGTAGTTTCCTTCCCAGCAGCTGTTAGCTTTGGCATTTGTCCTCAGTTACTAACGACCAAAATGGCCAGCTTTTTAAATTCATATTCTCCAAACAGAAAAAACATTGGTATTAAAGTAAAATGCTCATATTACAATAACTTCAGCTCCTAATACGCGTTTCTTTTCCCAACACTTAAGCAATCCATGCTTCAAGTACTTATTACATATTCCTCAGAATCAGCAAGAATATTGAGAAGTCACTAATTATTATTTTTGTTAGTACATGTTTTTATATCCTATTGTTGGTGAACAACTATTCATAGTCACATCATATTGGGAGGAAATAATCAAGTAAGAGGTGAAAACTTCCCACACTTTTCCTCTAACCCCAAGTCTCAGAGACGCTCACTGTTAACCATTACTTGCCCACCACAATTTCCAACTCCCATCGCTCTGTTCTTCAGTTCCCATCATTAACTGGCATCATGCCATGTATTTTGATTTTGATAAATTTATATCACTGACCTTGTTCCAGACCAACATAAATAGCTCTATCTCATTAATTTTAATAGCTTACAGAATACTCCTCTATTTTATTTAGCGATTTCTTTACTGATAGACATGAAAGATGCTTTTTTCCCATTACAATCAATGGTGCAGGAATCACACACACACACACACGCACAAACTTACACTGTTTTTACACTAGAGCATAATGTTATAAGTAAAATTACTGAGTAATAAGAAAACAAAATTTACCTGCTATAAAAGACTATCAATTTGTACTCTCATCAACAGTTCTTGAGAGTATCTTTTCTCCAATAATCCATGCCAGAATATTTTTAAATTTTATTACTATGATGATAAAAAACATTTGATTGGTATTTATTTAATTTTTAGTGGGAGTAACCATTGGTATATAACTTTTGCCCTTTTCTGAGTTGGGCCATCTTTCTCTGTATTGATTTTGTATCTATTAATTTGGCAAATTTTGTAACTATTTATACTTATATTTCAATAGTGGATCTGTTACATTTGTTACAAATATTTTCTACCTGCCTAATATCTTTTGCATTCATTTTTCTTATGAAAGGGCTCTGTGTGCTATTTCCTCATCACTTGTTTATTCCTCCTTCCACTTCATAATCATTATCTTGAAATTTTCTTCTTTTCTCATTCCTTGTTGTTTTTAGTAAAATATAATTTTAGCACATATGTTTGTATTCTTACACAATATAGTGCTGTATTTTGCTTGCCTTTGAACTCTAAAAACATGGAATTGTACTGTGTATTCTTCTGTATCTTGCTTTTTTCACTCAATGATATATGTCTAAAATGTAATTCTCGTTGGTATTTGTAGCTGTAGTTCATTTCTTTTCAGTCATTACTCTTATGTTCAAAAACTGCTAAACCATATTTTTAGTTATAATAGATGATCCATGTACTTAGTTGCTTTTTCTATGTGGGCAATCATAACATTGTTAAGTAATAACTGTTTTACTTCTTCCACCCCAACTGTTATTTTGTTTATTTATTTTTCTTCTTTAATCGATCTAATTTGGCCCTCTCATCTGTGTCATTCTCACAAACCAGCTCCCTCCTACTGAGCGCTGTGGTCTTTCCCACAACCTTCCACTCCGAAATTCTTGATTCATAGTTTTTGCCAGTTTCAGTGATGCAAATAACTCTACCATGGCCAATTTCAAGCTACCAGCAGTTTCTTGGATGTAGGAAGAGGGAGGAGATGCTCACAATGGGCTCTCTTTGAGCTTGTATGAATAGGCGCTGTGAGCCCATCAGATTATGGGCTCTCTGGTCTAGTATCTGATATCTTGTTATCATTGAGTCAGATGATTACTCTAAGTTTTTTCTTTCTTTGTTTTTAATAGATACCTTTTATAGTTTAGAGAGCTCTCTTTTATTTCAAGTTTGCTAAGAGATCTCATCATGGTTTTTGAATATTCCAGCAGCTTTTTTATTCCTAGTGAGAAGACCTTTTTTTTTTCTTTCTCCTTATCTGTTAATGTATAAATGCAATTTAGAAATTTTCTGCTGCTGATAACCTTTATTCCCTGAGTAACTTAACTTGGTGATTATCTATTATCTTCTTTACATGTTAGATTTACTTTGCCAATATTTTGTTTGGGATGTTGCTTCTGTATATGAGAGGTAGTTTTCATTCGTACAATACCATTTGGCAATATAATACCCTTAGTTAGTCTCAACATAATTGGGGAAACTTTTCTTCTTTATCTAGGTGAGTCTATATAAGTTCTCAATTATCTTTTCCAGAAATATTTGGTAGAATTTGCCTAATGAACTGGTTAAGCCTGGTGCCTTTCTTGTGAGAAGATTTTAATTAATAGTTAAATTTAACTAATGGATATAGGAAATTTCATACTTAATCAGTCACTTTTGGTAAGATTTCTTTTTCTAGGAATTTTCCATTTTTTGTATATTTTTAATATTAATAAGGTATTTCCTTGTGTTTGCTTACTATTTTATTCTGTATTATATTCCTAATTATGTACAGTTTCCAAATTATCTTATTCTTTTTTTTCACCATTCTTATTAGAAGATTGTACATTTCATCAGTTTCTTACAAAGTAAACTTTTCCTGTCCTTGGTTGAGCCTCTTTTGTAATTTTTTTAAATTTTAAGTTCTGCTTGCATCCTTATTATTTCTTCCATATTCTTTAGTTTTTATCTGCTTTTAAATAAATTTATTAATGGTGTATTTTAACATACCCACAGCAACAAAAGTGGTATCATATATTTTCTTCTAGTACTTTTATCATTCTTTTGTTGTTGCTAGTTATGTATCAAGGTTTAGTAAATGTTTTCAAAGTTTGACATCCGCTTTTGAAAACCCACATATTAGATTTCTCTGTCTGGATTCTTCATTCCCTTCTGCCTCACTAGTCTTCTATCTGTCTTGTGGTAATACACTGTTTTAATTATAGTAGCTCTATAGATTATTCTAACATTTAATAATACAAGTCCTTTCTCATGATTTCTGTCACTTTCCTACAATTTTCTTAGCTATTTTCAGATGCTTGTTTTTCTTGATGAACTGTATTTCTTTCAGGACTTGGTAATATGTACATGTATTATAAAATTTACAAAAGGAAATACAGAGAAAATCTCTTTGTACACTTCTCCCCCGGTTTCTCTAACCTCTCACTGGAGACAATTCCTCTTACTAGAGACATTCTATGCAACAACAAAACATAAATATATTTTCCTTTTATTCTCGTAAAATAATAGTATTTGTGATGTACTTTGCCTTTTTTCGCTTACTATCTTGGCCATTTTGTCAACATCAGACATAAGGGGCCATGTCTGATGAACTTCAGAAACAATTCAGCAAATTTTCAACAAAGTCTGTATGCTCTTTCAAAATGACCGAAAGCCATTTTCAAATGCTATTTCTAGCAACTTAAATCCAAGGAAGTAATATTTTATCATGTCATATGAGGTCAATTTTTCAATTCAGTCAAAAAACGAATTATATCAATTTGTGGATAACATTCTTTAAAAGATGAAATATACCAGCTTTCATGTCATCACATTGTACTGAGGGAGGAAATGCTAACATAAGTATAAACATATATATATATATACACATACATACACACACACACACCTTTTATTTTCATAAATTTGGGCAAAGTATGTATTCTCTCTGTGTTTCAGTTTTCTTGTCTTTAACAGTAGGTTTAGATGAAATAAATGTGATCATTTTCAGCTCTAAAAGTCTGTTATTTTATTATATTCTCAAAGCAATTATTAATATTACTTCCTGTTAGCTCAAACACAGCAGACAGTGTATTGGAAGGATAATGTAATATATCTTTGCCTTCCTAGAAGAGATGAATGATTGATATTCAAGAAGTCTTGTGTTCATGGTAGCTTAAGTGGCCTCAGAAGTAGTCAGCTATGGGCTACTTAGCTAAGTACTGCCATTAATATGATTCAACCCTCTAGACTTCCCTTTTCCATGTCTCTGGGTTCAAAACTGCCTGTTCTAAAATGCAGTATCTGAGTTGGCTCAACTTGAGTCTTCAGCCACCTCTGGAACGAGAGGCCCAAGGTAGCAAGATATATAGACTAGTTTTCACTGCTGGAGCACTTCACTTTAAGCTTTTCTGAAAAGAGGATACCATTGTCAGGACCCTGGCAGCTGTATCAAGAGGTGTTCATTCATCCAATATGAAAGGTACTCTGAGTATAATTCTGTATGCTAGAGTTATTATAGTGTTTGTATTACATCAGGGAGAAGGTACTGAACACCATTATTAAGTAAGTATTTCAATTTCACAAAAGCAATTCAATTGTAAACACTAAATTTGCAACAAATTATTTCTACATGCACAAAAATTCTTGAATTTTCTCTTGAGTATACCTCCTTGTTTGGCTGTGGGATTACTGCCAAAAGTAAGTTTGATTCCTTAAAAAGATATTAGAGTCTAACAGAAAATGGAGTAAATAGCATTGATTTCACAAAGAAGACAAAGAATATAACTTCTAAGATTATACATTCATGCTATTTGTTTACTGGCTATGGCGGTAGACTGAAAATCAAGGCATGCTACTTTACTTATTTATGAATGAGGGCTAATAATTTTGACCTAGGGACAAAAAAGAGACTGTGAGGACTAAGTAATGTATTTTGAGGAATTCCAGGATAAAAAAAGTTGAAAAGGTGAGATTGTAAAGGGTTATTCATAGTCTAGCTTTATTCATAGTCTAGCTCTTCTTCAATAGTTTTCCCAGCAACTGTCAGTTTCTGAGCTCTCTGAAGACTGGAATCAAATTCTTATCACTTATTATCCCTAGAAATTGTGGCAAATGATCAATGCCTGTGTATTTGATAGAAGGTAAGTGGTCCTGGGGGAAAAGAGAAATGGAATTACAATACAAAATATACTTAAAATGAGACTAATAAAGACATAATTATAGAGGTGAACTGGCGTAGAAACTCGACAGGAATGCACACGTAGAGGAAACAGAGTTGGGAAAGAGGAGGCCATAGCAAGGCTGGGCCAGGCAACAGGCACACACAGGAGACTCTGACCAGCCCTCAAACTCTGCTCGCCTAGACACCCGTCCATCTTCCTCTTGTCCTCGTGCCAAACTGTCACTCTCCTCTGACTCTCTAAACCCATAGAGATTCTACAACAGTCCAAGGAATATTTCTCGTTTATGGCTTTGAACCTTTAAATCATATTTGGTTGATATTTGACATACTTCTTGACAGCCTAAATGGATTTTTTAATAGTGTAGCTTAGATAAATCTTTATTCTGTTGTAGGGGAGCCAAAAATGTTTTTATGGCTAACTCTACCTTAATAAGCAGCCAGAGTTTTAAAAAAAAATGCAACCATTTAATTTTTAATATGGATTGGTTCCTTTTGGTAATTAAAAACAAACATTTTGTAAAACTGCCAACGTATTAATCAAAATAACATAGGGTTATATACGTCAGGCACTTGAATATGTTTTAAACCTTTCTGAGATGGAATTGTGAATAAAATTAAAATAGATGGGAGCAAGGCACTTTATTGCTTATTCCCAGTGTAGACCAAAGGTCATATATAAAGTTCAGACAGGGTCATATTAAATTTCAGCAGATTCTGAGGTTTACTTGGAGCAATACATATCCAAATGTTGTATCGCTGTATTAACAGGAAACAAAAGAACTATGTATCACCATGGCTACGTAAGCCTCAAAGTTTCTGCCACTAGTCACGGATAACCAATGATAGGCCAAATCTCCTCTATTTTTCTCATTAGTGGTGGTGCTAACAGGCTGCTCTTCAGTCAAGAACGCAATGTAGCTACACCTTTTTTGGTAACTTAAGAGCTAGAAACTCTCTGTTTTATCCAGAGACCAAACTAAAGAAGAAGAAAAAAAAAAAAAAACCCAAAGGAGAGTTAGCTAGAAAGCTAGGTCATTAGTAAGCTCCCAGACATAAGGAGATCAAGCATAGTGATTTCAAGGGCCTTGTGCAGTTCTGTGCAGTGTGCTGTTACTTCCTTCACTTCCATTATCTCTGTTCTGCCAGGCGTGTTCTTGAATTTTTTTTTTTTTTTTTTGGCCATCTTAGCTATTATACCAGTAAAATAGAAATCAAATACTAGTTGTCTCATTTTCGTTTATAATAAAAGTCGATATATTAACATTTTAACCTTAATGGTAAATACCATATGTCTTACTCTTTCGCTAATATCTTACTGAGTGTCCAACATCAAATCCTAATATATGTGTATGTGCATAATGTTCTATTATGCCATCCTGGCAGCTCTCTTGGTTTCATCGGTCTCTTAGATCATTGGAATATTAAGAATGATCAGACAGAGTATGGGACGACAGAAGACCTCAAATAGCCAAAGCAATCTTGAGAAAGAAGAACAAAGCTGGAGGCACCACAATCTCTGATTTCAAACTATACTACAAAGTTATGGTAATCAAAATAGGAAGGTATTGTCATAAAAACAGACGTGTATAGCAGTGGAACAACATTGACAGTCCAGAAATAAATCTATGTAATTGATTTTCAGCAAATGAACCAAGAATACACAATGGAGAAAAAAATAGCCTTTTGATAAATGGTGCTGGGAAGACTGGATCTCCACATGCAAAAGAATGAAATTGACCCTCATCTTACACCATACAGAAAAATCAACTCAAAATGTTTGACTAAAGATTTGAACATAGCCCTAAAACCTTTAAACTCCTAAAAATAAACATAGTAGGTAAGCTTTTTGATATCATCTTAGCAATGATATATTTTTTGGGATTCAATGGCAAAACCAAAGGCAACAAAAGCAAAAACAAGCAAAAGGGACTGCATCAAACTAAAAAGTTTCTGCCCATCAAAGGAAACCATTCTCAAAATGAAAAGGTAACCTATGGAATGCAAGGCACATGTCTGACTCTATGTGCAATTTGAAAAAAAATACAACTCAAACTCACAGAGATGGAGAGTAGAAAGGTGGTTTCCTGGGCTACGGGGGTGAGGAAAATAGGGCTTGGTGCAGTTATAAGATGAATTGAGTCTGAGGATCTAATGTATGATGTGGTGACTATAGTTGACAATATTGTATTGTGTAATTAAATTTTGCCAGAAGAGTTGAACTTAAGAGTTCTTAAAAAAAAAAAAAAGTAAATATGTGAGCTAGTGGATACGTTAACTAACTTGGTGGGACTCTCTTCACAACGTGTACTGAATCACGTACGCTTTAAATACACTATAATTTTATTGGTCAGTATACCTTGAAAAAGCTGCAAAAAAAAAAAAAGAATGATCATGGGGAGAGTATAGCTCAGTAGTAGAGTTCATGCTCAACATACATGAAGTCCTGTGTTTAATCCCAGTGCCTCCTCTAAAAATAAAAAAAAAAACAGAAACGAATTACCTCCCCCAGAAATAAATAGAAATAAACTGTACAAAAAAATAAAAAGTTTAAAAAAAAGAACGATCAGACATATTCTACGTCAATCCCATTCTTTCAAAAAGTTGAACTGAGAATGTCATAAAGTTCTTAATTCTGAACTTAATTTTTCTCAATAAATAAAGCTACTTTAATAGTAAATGACCATCCATTAAATGATGAACTCAGTGTAGGCAGTTTAACAAACTGAATTCGAAAGAACAGTCCCTGTGCTCAAAGACAATGCAGTGTCATTAATTTTCAGAGAGCTAATAAGTTCCAAGTGCTAATAGTTTGGCCTACCTAACATTTAAAAGTTTTAAGCGCTTTGAAATAATGTGAAGATGTAGATGGAGTTTGGACTGAAACTTGAACTACCGTATAGATCTGTCTGCTTCCTCCTGATTGTTGGCGTTTCCATGTATTTTTGCAGTACTATGAAGGTGAAGATCACTAGACCCTCATTTTCTTTATGTTGATGGAGCCACTGAAAGCCCTAAAGCACCACAAAGTCAGGAAATGCAAAATGTGGTCACTTTCCACAACCTATTATGAAATAAAATTGCTCAGTCATTTCGCCTTACGTGAGGCTTCAGATATTGATCTGGAGCATACATCATCCGTAAGCAAACAAGTGAATGTGGTCCTCTTCCCCCCTTTATTCTGCATAAAGTATCAGCCTGGTGTTACAGCCAGCCACAACTTCTTTCTGCCCCCAAAAAGAGGAGCGTAGGTGAGCTACAGAGAGCAACAATGTGTTTTTTGTTATTGTATATTGTTAATGTGTAGTTTATTTTTGCAATGAGATTCTAAAACTACTTAAAAAAAAAAAAAGATTTCCTGTAGTTCTGTGCTTGAGAAATACAAGTATAAACATTAAGAAATGCTCCAACTGAGATACAATGTACTGAATTTTGGCCTTTGGAATATAAGGCCATTTTATAGATGCCACTAAAGTGATATGATCTTTAGTCACCCACTGACTAAGAGAGAAGACTTACATTTTGCCAATGAATGCAGCTCTCCAAGTAAAAGTGTACAGGCAAGACAAGCTTCCATTTAAAATACGTTTTTGCCACAGCATCAACTGAATGTTCTTTAAACTTCTCATGTTTTCTTAAGAAACAATTTTATCAATTTTCCCCTGAAATAATCTGCCTCGTTTGCAGGTATGAACTAAGATTATTAAGAGACAATTTGGAAATTCTGAACAGTTTGTCTAAGGCCCCCAAAAGCCTGTAATGCAAGAAACTATAGGGCTTAAATTTGTTCTTTGTTTTGGCATCACTTCCCACCTTTACAAAAAAAGAAAGAAAAGAGAAGAGAAGAGAAGAGAAGAGAAGAGAAGAGAAGAGAAGAGAAGAGAAGAGAAGAGAAGAGAAGAGAAGAGAAAAGAAAGAAACAAATGCAAGCCAGAATCCAAAACGCAAAACACCAAACAAATTCTGTAATTACAATGCGGTTGTTGAGCATGTAGATTTTGGAACCAGGTCAACTTGGGTTTGAGTCTCAACTTTCCTATATTACCTTGGACAAAATATTTGCTTTTCCAAATTTTAAATTCATGTGTGAAATTCTGGGCAATGATAGTGTCAACTTCGTAAGATTCTTGGAAAGGATTTATGATATTGTCTGTTTAGTTGACAACCTGCCATGGAGGAGACAGTGATTTTCAGATGAATGCTTACTGGCTCTTATCAGATTTTATCTATTGTTATGGAGTGAATTATATTCCCCCCAAATCCTTTGTTGAAGCCCTAACACTCAATACCTCAGAATGTGACTGTATTTGGAGACAGGGCCTTTAAAGAGTGATTAAATTAAAATGAGGTCATACTGATGGGCCCTAATGCAATGACTCATGTCCTTATAAAAAGAGATTTTAGGACAGATGTATGAGCACACAGAGGAAGGAGAGAAGGCAGTTCTCCACAAACCAAGCAAAGAGACCTCAGAAGAAATCAACCATGACAGCACCCCGATTTTGGACATCCAGCTTGCAGATCTGTGAGAAAATTAATTTCTATTGTTAAAGCCTGTGACATTTGTATGGCTGTCCTAGAAAACTCATAGGTCTAGCCAAATTCTCCTCTTGTTTGCAAACAGACCTACCACCTTGGACAGAAGGATTGAGCTTATGACTAGGCTAGGTCCTGACCACAGCACCTTATACAGCCAGAGTCATTTGTCCAGGCTCCAGCCAGGGGCACTCAGAACCCTTCTGTATGCTTTTTCTACTGAAGTGGGTGGTATGGTTCTCTTAATACTTAAGATCATGGCCCTAGAGCTTCTGGTAACCGTATCTGGTAATGCAAGGATAAGCCTGAGGGGACACAGCAGGTACCTAGGGGGGAGCCAAGCTGAGAGGCAGCGAGAGAGACTCCCAGAGCCTCCCACTGATTCAGCAACCCTCTTTAATTCTGTGAACATCCCATCAAAAACTTTTTTTCTTTTTAAGTTGGGTTGCAGTTACTTTTAGCTAAAAGAATACTGACTATTCTTCGGATTGTTGTTATGAAATTTAACACACGATTCAATAAGGGAAAAAAGCAACCTTGCGTCAACAGAGTTGCTGTGTTATGGATTGAATTGTGTATTCCCCACACCCCCAAAAAAGGTATGTTGAAGTCCTAAGCCCCCAGGACCTCAGAATGTGACTTTATTTGCACATAGAAGATGTTCAGGTGTCATTAGTTAAGATCAGATTATATTGTAGTAGGGTGGCCCTCGAGTCCTGTATAACTGGAGTTTTTATAAGATAGCCATATGAAGATGCAGACACGCTCGGGAGCATGGTTTTCAAAGGCAGACATCATTTCACATTTTTGAAATAACAGCAATGGTCTGACACCATCTTCAATACAGTAGGTTTCCATTAAACAACTTGTTGAGGCTACTTCTGAATGAGCAGCCACATCTTGTTTCAGACCTTAGAGTCCTACACTGTTAGGTATCAGGAGAGTGTCTATCTCTTGGATTGTTGACTCTGAAGTTAGTCTTCACTTTTTCTGTTCTTACTTTATTTCATTTTCCTGTCTTATTTTTCACGTTATGTTTTCATTTTCAGCATGCTGTAACATTCATTGTATGAAATATCCAAATGAATGAGCACCTTTCAGGTCAGTAGCACAACTGGTTCCTTCTTCCTGGGGCTACCAGAGTGCTGACAAAAATTACAAACAGTTCCATAATTCTTTTAGAGAGAGTCGTAGCCAGTGAGCTACATACAGTTAAGGAGTAGAAGAGTCGTCTCTTACGGAATCCTTTTGGCTAAGCATTATAACTCCATTCTTTACCAACAAATGAAAATCATGACACACTAGGCTTTTGAGGCCATACAGATGACAAGCAGTGATCACTTCTCAGAGAAGAAAAAAGCACATAATTTCACTGACATGTTTATAATTTGGGGAAATGTTTGAGAAAATATTTTACATGATATGAACATAAAAGTCTATGGACTAAATTTCAGAAAATCAGATTGAGGTTTAACTGCATAATAATTGTGATTTAGAACAAAAAGACTTAAATGCTTAGCATCTAAGCTTCCTTTTTCGTACATTATCTTCAAAGCATCTCATGGAGGGAAGTGAAATGGGGCATCTCATTTTTCTCTTTTTTAACGAAGTCTTACTCATACTTGCATGTGAGAATTCAGCCCATTCTTTAAAAGCAAAAATTCATGGCACAACTAGTCCAAGGAAGTGGTAGAACTTTCTAAAATGAAAAGTGAAGCAGACATGTAACTGGTAGGCAGTAGAGAGTCCGGGCTGTAATTTCCTCACCTAAACAGTACATTCTAGTCATGCTGTGTAAACTGAAAAAAATGAGACATGTTTGCCTCTTTGCAAACTGGCCACTCAACCCGCACTCACAGAGGTTCCCAGTTGAATCAAAAACACGATGGGAAGGAAGAACCGTGAGGAATCAAAGCCGCATCTGCTATGAAAGGAATCTGAAAGACTAAATGATTCAGTGGAAGATACTCTAAATTGCAGCTATCACAAGAAAGACATTTTTAACTAAAATTTGACTTCAGGGGGTCATAACGCCACATCCACTAACCCCACGGTCCATAAATAGATTTCCAGGGCTGTGTGAACTTGCATGGGGGAAAAAACCACACCATGAGTTTCATTATTCACCAACTGAAAATTAGCACTTCCTTCAATGTTAAACATAGGGAAGAGTGGTAGTACTGCCTTAACTTGATCATCAGTAGAACTCAGATCCTTCAAAGTCACATTACAGTTGTTGGTGACACCACGAACTATTATTTATGCTCATCACTACTTTGATAGTGATTTTATGTATTGCTAAGTCTTGTCATTTAATGTGTTAGTAGTGTCACACACTTTAAAAAATTATATTTAAATACTAAAACTCAGAACTAGATACAGTGGTGTCCTGAAACCAGCCTGTCTCAGTTCCTGAGAGCCGACTGCTAAGTTTTCTGAAATAAGTTTAATGAAATTAAATATTAAGTTATATAACTTATAATCACATAAATTATATTTGAAACAAAGGTACTAAATACTCAAGACTCATCATTTCCTAATTACTTTACCACAAATTCAATTAATCAGGGATTTTTTTCCCTCCACCAAGTAGCTATTAATAGCCTAACTTTATTAATGAGAAAACTGAATTTTAAAGAGTGGAGGAAGGAAGTGGCTTACTCAGCATCATAGGGACTAGAGTGGGGCCTCTAACCCATTTCTAGTTACTCTTTTTTTTTTTTTTGTCAGTTACATAGTAAACACTGAGTACCTGCTCGTAAGTGAAAGGCGTTGTAGTTGGACATTGACAGTGAAAACATAACACGTCCCTCCATCCTCACCCTCAGCTGATGACTTTGCTCTCTATTCCATAAAGAAAGTAGAAACTCAGGAGAGAACTTCCTCAAGCTCCCTCAGTCCCGTTTGGTCTACCTCCCATCTGCCCCTCATCTTAGGTGATTTACTAGCATCATTCAAAATTGCGGGCTATTCTTCCTGAAAAAGGCTTCCTTCTCTGGGATTCCGGGATAGCACTGCGGGCTGGTATTTCCCTTTCCTCCATTTTCCTGGCTTTAACCTTGCTGACTGCAACATCTCACCTGCTTTCCTCCTCACCCTACTGGCCTCTAAATGTTGGGCTGGGAACAGGGAATCTCATCATGTCTCATGACTGTGTAGTCTGTCCCTCTGTCTACCCACCTGCCTTTCTGATTATCTATCAGACTTATATATCTCTGTCCCAGAAAGCTTCCCAGAACTCCAGATCTCTCTCACTGGCCTATTTAACATTTCCCCTTAGATTTGGCATCTTAAATTTATCGCGTCTTAAGCTTAAGACTGAGTTTCTGATATACCTGCCTGCTCCCTCATCCCACGTCAGCTCCTCCTACCGTCTTCCCATTTCAGGCCCCAAATCTTCATTCTCTTCTTTCAGTCACCACCCCACTTCCCCAAACTCACCTAAAAGCAAATCCTTTCAGTAATATTTTCAAAATACGTGTATAATTTGATTGCTTCTCTCAACACACCCACTGCCACCACCCTCGTCTAAAGAGACCATGCAGCTCTGACCTTGACTAGAGCAATAGCCTCTTAACTCATTTGTCCTTCTTCTTTCCTTAGACACCTGTAGTCTGTCACCAACATCATCACCAAAATGATGCTGTTAAAACTTGTCAGAACATGCCATTTCTCTGCTCAGAACCATCCAGTGGCAATTCCCCCTCACTCAGAATAACAGCCAAAATCTGTACTGTGACTGCAAAGGCTCCTGACGACCTGTGCCTCCCCATCTCTCTCACACCTCGTCTCACTTGCCCCTCCCCTGGCTTGCTGACCTCATTCCTAACATTCCTTCCCTTATTCTGTTATTCTGTGAACACACCTGGCACTAGGCCTCTGTGTTTGTTTCTCCCTCTATTGCCTAGAATTTCCCAAGTCTGCACAAAGTAATGCTCTTATTTTCTTCAAGTCGTTACTCAAAAGTAGCCATCTCCCTGTAGCCGACTCTGGCCATTTTATCTAAAATTCAGTGCCCTTCCCTCCTTCGGTATTTCACATCCCCTTCCTCCACCTCCTTTTCTTTTTTGCATAGTTGTATCACTATCTTCTAGGGTATATTTAACTTATTCACCTTCTTTATAGTATATCCCTTTCTATAATGTCATTTTTAGAGGACCAAGGATTTGCCTGTCTTTTTCTGTTCAACATCCTGTCTTAAAATCTAGGACAGTGCCTAATGTATAGCTGTTGCTAAATAAATATTTGTTGAATAAAAGACTAAATAACAAGACAAAAAAATGGAATTAGAACAATGAGCTATCCAGTTAGGTTCATATTGATATAAAGAAGGGAAATTCAGACAAACTTCTCCAAATTATGCACAAGGGATTGTGACTGTATATACCCAGGAAGACATTCTGACGTCAGCTATGAGGCAATTCCAAGCCAGCTCAGGGGACGTGGGCAGTGAGGGCGGACAGATCCCCACTTGCCCACTGAACCATTAACCTGCTTGAGCAACTCTGGGCAGGCCTCACTCGTTTCTCCCATCCTGCTAACCTGCTTTCAGACAATACATTTTCTCTGTATTGCATAGGTTTTATTCTCTCATGCCTTTCACTTGAACATAGTCCCCATCCATCCCCCTCCCCACACCCCACTTCTGGCTTCATATATCATGAACCATCAGCTTCAGTTCCCACTGCCTTTGCTTTTCTCCATCTCCTACGAGTAAATCATAAGAGATATAACATTCTCTAGCAGATATTTTCACAATTTAGGTAACTGGCTAGTCTAAGAATTGGCTGTCTTTGTTTCAGACACACTTCTATGACACCATCTGGTTACAATGGCAGTAAGTGTCTTATAGTACAAAATGGTTTCCTGAGGACCAACACTTTTTTCTTTTTCTTGGAATGTTAACTGAAGACAAAGTAATATTCCACTGATTTTGTCAACAAATCTTTATCTCAGGATTAATGGCCACTAGCAATAATTTGGATTTAACATTTCCTCCACAACGTCATTTAGAAAATAATGGAAGAAATACTGCTATCTCATCTCATGCATTCCAAATAATAATTTTTATTTAATTCATGTAGTTGAAAATATTTACCAATATTTATGCAAAGAAATAGGCTACACCAAGGTCCAAGACAGAGTCCCAAGGACTAAATCTTCAGCAGAGGCTATCAACATGGCATGGTCACTTAGAAAGAGTCATGGGCCAATTATGGCATAAAAACTGATGTATTCAGTAAAATGTAATGGCATCAGAGACATCATAATTATCTTACAAATAGCACAATTATCACAGTGCATGCTAGAGTGGCCAGTCATTCAGTGCATATTTATTGAGCAATTTTTATCTCCATACACTGCTGTAGACACTAGGCCACAGCAGTAAACAAATTCAACAAGGTCCTTGCTGGTATGACACTTAAGGCTGGGGGATGAGATGGACAATAAACAAGTAAATAAAAGAATTTCTGATGGCGATGAGTGCTATAAAGAGAATTAGAATAAAGTGCCAGGTGTTATTCTAGATTGGGGGAGAAATATCGCAGGTCAGTGTAATAAACTGGGTAAATTTGAGGAAATTTAATGATAGGGCCTAGTGGTTGAGGTGTAGAGGTCAGAATCCTTAAACTGAGGATTTTCAACTATTCTCTAGGTGGGAGAGGAAACCACAGAGAGTCCTTAAGAAGAGCAGTGGCACGATCTTATTTACGAAGATCACTTTGGCTGCATTTGCTGTAGGCAGACACAAGGGAAAGATGGGCCACAAATTAGTGGGCTGCTGCAGTCAGCCATCATCCTGGTGAGACATGGAGCCTAGACGAGGAAGGGGTCAGTGGAGTTGGCAAAAAGGGGGAGACTTAGGAGAATTTTAGGGATAGAGTTGATGGAACTCGCTGATGAACTGGGTGTGAGCTGCACAGGAAAGAAAGAAAATCAACCCTAAACCTTAGAATTTGTCTTGAACAACTGGATGTAGTGAACATTATTTAGCAAATTAGAAAGACTGGGGAGTGAGAAGTTTGGTTGTACCTAAATGTTATTTATTGTTTGAATTCTATATTGCTCCAAGTCACCTTTCAACAGTTACTGATTTCAGTTCTGCCAGTGAGGGACTCTAGTGCCTGAATTGGAAGGTGAACAAGGAAGAGGAGACATCATTCTTCATGGGACTTTTTTTTTTTTTTTTTTTTGGCTTTTTATACCACTTGAGTCCAACCTGAGCACCTCAATATAAACACTAAACACTTGTGAAATGTCTTCCTTGCTAATTCTGAATTGCTGTAAATATACAAGTTCTGTGAGCCGTTCAACACTTAAGATAGATTAAATCATCTCTGACACATGGAAGATTTCATATAATGAAAATACGTGAAACAATGAGTGCAATGTACTGAACTGATCAAACTAAAGTGACCTTTGGAAAACAAGCTGCAGGACTGACATATCCAATACTTATGTTACCAATTACTGGTACATTGTTTTTTACGGTTCTAGCCAGGTGGGAACCACTGAAGCCCCTTCCATCCAAAGGGACAGAGAAGGAAAAAGTTAGCTGTTTTGGTAACTGTATATTTGGTGTACTTTTAAGCAACTCTTAAATATTACAGAAAAGTAATAAACATACATGGAGACTACAGCGCAAGGACATATTTCCACCACCGCTATAAGCAGCTGCTTTGCTATTGGAGATGACAGACAGAATTTCCCCCAGTGGCTTCCAGATAGCCTCCTACGCAGTTGTAACAGTCACTTCTGAGTTCCCAGCCCATCCTAGTTTCATCTCCAGCTGGGGCTTCCCCAGTCTCACTAATGGTTGTCTAAATCTCTAGCTCCCTGAATTAAGTCATTTCCTGTATGAAATGCTTAGACTGGTTAATATTTTCCTGAACAAACTGACTAATGTAAGGAGAATAATCAATAGTTCTGTTTTCTGGATTTTCAGAGAAAAAGATCAGAGTTAGAGATATAGATTTTAGAGTCACTGGTGTTTAGATAATAAACACAGGCCAAGATAAGCTTCCTTCATAAATAAAAGAAAAGGGGCAAGAAAGAGTCTTGTGGGTTCGAGTCTTCTGGAATCAAATAAAACAGAAGTTGGAAAAGATTACCAAGCAGGAGAGGTCAGTGAATCAAAGGGAAATTCAGATAGTTACTGCATTACAAATGCCGAAGGGAGAAAGTATTTCAACAAAGAGGGAGGACCTTGAAGTCTAGAGGAGTAAGGGAAGGTTTAGCTGGAGATGAGGAGCCTTGAAAGGGGAGTTTATTTGGATTAGAAGGAACAACTTTCTACCCACTTTGTGAAGTTCGCTAGAAGAGTCTGAGCATGGAAACAGAGGTGCTCATGTACAGAAGGGTCTTTGTGGGGGGAGTAGGGTGAAAAAGGGGCTAAGAAACATGAGAGCTGTTAGGGATTTTGGAGTTGGTGGAAATGAGAGGTGGGCGGGCTGTTGAAAAAATTAAGTGAGAAAAGCAAGAGGCTTTCCAACGGAAGACATTTAGTAGGCCTGGGTGGCACTGAATATTGACATAAAATAGTTGTAAACTGGACTGAGAGGAGTAGGGTAACATTATCAAGGAGAAGGGAAGTGACTCTGCCTTTTCTGTAGAAGTGTTTTTTTTTTTTTTAACAGAGACTAATTGTCACTCAATAAAATCATAGTTAAAATTCATTTAATAAAAATTTTTCTCGGAAAGAAATTGCTTGTCTCTTTTGCTCTCTTTTTATTATAGGCGTTTCAAACTTACCATCAAGTAGAAAGGCTAATCTGATAAATCTTTCTAACATGCTCTTCAACAACGATCAACACAGGCCCAGTCTCCTCTCACCACAGTCCACCACCCCCGGCCCCAATACCACTCTGGCCCCCAGATGAGGTTGAAGCAAACCCCACTCATGATATCATGTAACCTGTAAGTATTTTAGACTGCTTGTCTAAAAGAGAACCCTAAAGCTACCATAGCCACACAGCCCTAAAACACTATCACTAATCTCTTAATGTCAGGCAATGTTTAATCATTTCCCTGATTTTCTCATACTATTTTTGGTTGGTTGGTTTGACTTAGTATCCAAATTATGTGGACAATTCTCTTTTAAAAAAAAAAACCATTATGTAATACTAATACTCACAAAAGTATATACATGAAGCATACAGGAAAGATACAAAGCAGGTAACATACAATAAACCCTCAGTCCCCCTTCAAGAAGTAGAATTTATCAACACTGATGAAACTATGTTTTCCTTTCTCCTGTTCAAACCCTGAGCCACTGTAATAAAAATTTGCACTATGTTGGGTTTTATATTTATCATTCCCTTGCTTTCCTTCTTTAAAAAAAAAGTTTTACCACATATGTTTATCTTCTTAAGCAATATGTTGTTTAGTTTTACTAGTTTTTAAGCTGTAGAAAAACATACACTGTAATTTGCTTTTTTTTTTTCACTCAACATGATGTCTCTAAGGTTCATACCTGTTGTTTTGTGTAGCTGCAGTTAATTCATTTTCACTACTGTATAATCTTTCAGAGTGACTATCACGGTTTACTTACTCATTTCTCTTGCTCATGAACATTTTGCTTCTGCCCAGTTTTTTTTTCCTATTATGAATAATGTGTCTCCTATTGTAGAGAAGTATCTACAATATGAACCATGAAATGAAATTGCTAGATCTTTGGTTACTGTCACTTTCAACTGTGCAAAACAATGCCAGGTTGTTTTCCAAAGGGATTAAACCAATTCACATTCCAGCTGGCAGGTAATTAGAGTTCTCATGGTAGCACATCTTTACCAAAGCAAGAATTTTCAGACTTCTTAAATTTTGCCCATGTAGTTAGCAAAACCAGTATCAAGCCTTCATAGGTGCTTCCCTGAGTGCTAGTGAGGCTGAACACTTTTTCATATGATTATTTAGTATGAAACTTTCCTGTGAAGTAGCTGATCATCTATTTTTGTCCTTTTTTATGGGTTTGACTTTCTAAAATGATTAATGTGCAGATTTAATTTGGATACTTGTAATCGGCTACTATTAATATGACTCAAAATACTGTCTTCTAGGTTGTGGCTACTTTTACTTTCTTGTGGTATCACTTGATGAACAGACACTTTAGAATCATTTTTAATGTTAGTGGTTTTGGAGTCTTATTAAGAGTTGTTTCTTACTCAAGTTCATAAAAATTGTTTTATATTTTCTTATAAAAATTGTACGGTTTTACCTTTCACATTTACATTTTTATTTTATCCAGCTTCTGTTTGGTTAATTCTGGAATAAATCAAAACAATTTAATATAACGTTTTATATAAAACTTTGAATGATTATAAAATGAGTACTGTGGGCTAGTCTCCCCAGGAAAGTCTCTGAGATTTTTTTTTAAACAATAAGTTAATTTGGGGAAGAACATTTGGGAGGGGTGAGAGGAGCCAGACTGGGCAGAGGGAGAGGCTGAACTGTGATGCAATTACAAGAGAGGTGTCAGCTCCTCCACGGAGCTCTGGAAGCCAAGCCATGCAGAGTAGCCCTGCTTGTGGTAACAGCCAGGTCTTCAGTCCACCCAGCCAACCAGCCACCAGGGCAGCTGCTAGAGGGGCTAAAACTGCAAAAGAAAAGTCAGCTTCCTCAAACCAAAGGCAGGTCCTGGAGAGGCTCTGAGTCTGAATCTCAACATTACTTGGTTGAGTTTGTTGCATGTTTAAAAAATGATTAAATGTCTTTTAAAAACAGTCAAGTATTCAATAGTCGAATAGACTTTCTCCAATTACTTTGAACTCACAGAATTGTTTTATACTACTTAATTCTTTCTTTGAGTGGGAGTCCATGCTAGAAAAGAAGTGACACACTTAGAAGAGTAATTACTGGAGTTTTTTGAGAGTATTTTTATCGAAGACAATCAGAATTTTTTGATCAAGTGACAGCATAAGGGGATGGGGATCTACAGGTGTGACTTTCCAGATGTTCAATCTCCCTCCACATGACTATAAGGGACGTCTATGAGACCGATGGCCAATACGCCCTTCTTCTGAAAATTATCTTCTGCCCTTATACATATGCTTATGGAGGAAGTGGGTGAGCAGTTTTGCACAGTATTTCTCTGCTCCCGTTTTCATGGTTTATTAGTCCAAAAACGGGCATCTGACTTAAGTCTGGCTATTCAGAATCTTGTCTCAGGATTTTCAGCATCAGCACCGAAAATGATAAATTTGTCTCTTTCTGATGACAAGTAGAACATGTAAAAAGTGAGCTGTTTTTGCCTGATAGATGAAAAGGTGGAGAGTAAAGCCAACGAAAGACAAGCAATATTGGGAGATGCAGAGAGCACCCTGTGGTTATTTGCATCCCTGTGTCTCTCACCCACCAATCAAGAAGGCACACTCTTGTTCTTGAGCTCATGAGACATAGTATCTTATATCAATGATCTTTTTTGTTGGTTATGAGAGATGAAATATTGTTTATGTCACATGCAACCAAAAGAGTGCAGCCCAGTATAATGACTACTTCCCCAGTAAGCTCCAGGTCATAGTCAATAGGTGTCATTTTGAATGCCAATTATAGTCCCTACTGGAATTGCTGCCTGGCATATTGGGTTGAAAAGTTTTGTTAGGTATATACATAGATTTGGGAGAGAGAGAGAAAGGAGGGAGGGAGAGAGAGAAAGAGAGAACGAGAGAGAGAGAGGGAAGGGAGCATGATCTGGTAGAACAGGGCTTCTCAACCTCAACACAATTGACAATTCAAGCTGAATTTTTGCTGCTGTCGGCTGCTCTCCCATGCATTGTAAGATGTCTAGGGGAATCTTTGGCCTCTACTACTAGATGCGGAGAAGCATCTCCCTACCCAGTTGTGACAATTAAAAATGTCTCCCAACATTGTTATACATCCCCCGGGAGGCAAAACTGCCTTTGGTTGAGAACCACTGGTATAGAGATAGTTGTAAGGTATGGCAAAGCGGCAATAAGTAAACCAAGTGTTTTCTAACTCAATTTACATCACATGAAGTGCGCATCCACTTATCAAAAGGTTATTCACAATGGGTATTTGTTTGTAAACTAGCTGCCCTTTCAGCTAAAAAGATAATCACGTATTCACATACAAGCCAAAGAAATCCACAGAAAGGAGGGAAGGAACGCACAGAAAGAACTGAACTCTTCTGTGGTTTTACATGGGCCACGTGACATTGGCCCTCCCGGGTGTCCACTGCTGACTGTCACTCCTGTGGGCAGCAACCATGGCCTGCAACTGCTCTGACACTCTTTTTAACATGACAGCGATCTGGAATATTGAGGGCCCTCGCGCAGAGAGAGCTATAGAGCACGGAGTCAGCACAGAGGAAGGCTGCGCTCAGAAATGGCTAACACCATTCGAGTCTGGAATCCGTCAGTAACTGAAACCAGTATTTTTCAGATACATGAGATAATGAATTTCCCTTTCTCACTCTAACTAACTTGAGTTGTTTCCTTCTTTCGCAACCGTATAGATCTTAAGCATTGCAGGAAGGGATGTCAAAGAAGAATCAGGATGTAACTCTTCCATTACAAATTATATTTCTTGGATCCACCTTGATGTTGGCATACCAGAAAGAGAAGTTATGAAAAAAACTGAAGGTGATCCAGTGAAAATGTTTTATGAGGTAGGAAAATGAATTTTATGAATACAATTTGTAACATATCTCAGCGGGATAAAATATAAAAGTGCTTAGAGTTGACAGCTTTCTATGAAATAATTTGCCATGTATTAAATATATGTATATACTATATATTATATATAGCCAATTTGGTAGAGACATCATCAATCGTTATGCCTCTCAGCCTGGGGCTCCTCCCCTGCGATCCATGGGGAACTATTTCTCTAGACTCCTGCCGAGGAGCCTTTCCTGGGAGCCACGCCTTCTTCTAGGTGACCTGCACCCAGGTACAGAACCAGCAAGACTAGGAGTGGTCTCCAGGACAGTTGATCTATACACTTAACGACGTCTGGAGCAAAACCATCAGCTTTGCTAAACAGATTCCATGTTTCACGAACTTGGACATTACGTCCTGCTAGAATGTACCTGTTAGAAACAGAACTTGAAGCAGAAATGTCTCACACAGAGAGCAGTCAGAGAGACTATCGTGGCCATGTACAGGTTAAAATGATAAAGAAGGAACCCAAAAGTGAGGAGAAAAGGGTAAATGTAAGATATTTGAGAGAGAGAGATCTTGAAAAGACTTACAGTCAGGAGAGAGAGAAACAGAAAAAAAGGAACTAATGCAGACTTGATGGCTTGTGATCTTCTAGACTCAGTTATCCGGTTCATTCTGTTCACCTTCGTGCCCATTACCACCTCATTGCCCCTCAGCTCCAAATTCACCCTTCAGTACCTGCTTGGCAATAACGGATTTGATGTCAAGCATTTCTCCCTTACACGGAGCACGTGTTAAATTGTGTCCGTAGAGGGCGCCGCAGAGACACTGAGGGAGGAAGAAGATTTCCGATTCCGGGTGCTACCTCTTGTTTTGTGTTTTATTTTTCGTCCTGTTGTACGTTCTGTCAGTGGTGGACGTGGCGGGACATCCATCAATACTCTGTCCCAGTTGTACTCCCAGAACCTGCTGTCCCTCAGTGACCTCACAGTGACCACCTAGGGGACCTTCTCTCCATGAACCCCTTGTACTTGATGCTCCCCACGCTGGGTGCTTGCCCACCAGCCCATGACCTGCATGGTTGTCTCCCACAGCCCTGCCTGTGAACCACAGCACTGTAGGACCCGGCAGTGCTCTGGTTCCCTCTGCGCCCTGCCCCTGCCTCGGCTCGCCTGAGCACCTTGGAAGGGCTGTTTCCCAGGACCCCTGTACGTGGACACCACAGGCTCCAATTCTCCAGTGAAAGCCGTGCCCTCACTTTCTTAGAAATCTCAGCTGGCTGCAGCCTTAATCCCTGCCTACCCAGCCTCTGTGGTAGCCTATGTAACCCTGAAAACTTTCCAGGGGGTTGCAACCACGCTATGAAGCCTACCTGGGGGTCCCCTATCCAACTCTGTCCTTCATTGCACACTGTTCTCCAGCCCTTGAGTAACCCACTGAGTTCTCTGTATATCCTTATAGTTTCTCACCTGTTATAATTTAATCATTCTTTACCCTAAAATTTCCCTCTTCAAATTGCTATGACTCCCTAACTACTCTTTATAGTACATTCCATTTCTCTTGGGCTAACTTTAATGAATTTCTTAATCTTGTGATCACAAGAGCTGGATTCAAACAGCCAGGACATATTAGCTGATACCTTTCTCTGAGAGTTAGATGCTTCTGCCCTTTTCTTTGACTCCCACAGAATTTCATGAAACTGACCTCAAGGCCTAGACCTGACTGCACGTGCCAAGGTTTTAGGTCAGTTTTGATGAACACAAGGTTTGACATATTTGTCGATAGTACCCGGAATAGTTTTGCATGCTATAATATTTAACAACCACAGGAGAAGGGCAAACCAAGATAATTAAGGTTAAAGGTATGTGGAATAACTGACTCAGAGAAGCCTAATGTGTCCCTATTTCTATTTTAACTCCGTTCAGTTTCATGAATCAATGAGCAAGAGCAAAGATAGATAAAAAGAGTAAATATCTAAACATTCAAACAGAATTTGCTTAAGTCTCCCCAGAAGAGTTATTTGCCATGCAGATTAATTTATCCTTTGAGAAAGCAAGTAATTTTCCTCATATATCCATCTGCTCTGGGGCTCCAAGTCAATTCTTAAAGAAAAATACAAAATATCTTCAATAGTTATTTAATGATTGACTTCATTAAGATGTATGCCCAACAAATTTCTACAAATTAGATTCACAGATGTTGGTCCACTTTGGCACAGAAAACTTTAAAAGATGGAGATTTGGAATGAAGGTCCTATGACATATCAGCCCCTTCTATATTTAAACATACTTTGTCATTAATTACGTCAACAGACTAAAATTTTTGCTATACAATTTTTTTTTGATTTGCATTGATACAAAAATATTGAATAGATTTAGGAAAAAAAGATGATGGCTGTAATACAATACTCTGGGGGATTTTTTTATATAATAAATATTTTTAAATGATGTAGTCTATACTAACAAGAGAGAATTAAAAGTAGTCTAACAATCAATAATTATGCTATAATACTAAAAAGAGCCAAGCATGGTGATTTTCAGTACAGCTGACTCTTTAATTACAGATAAACATCTTATAGAACATGAAAAGATGAAGAGCATTTCTGCTTAGAAAAGCTGATTAAACATTATAGTGTGCAATCGATAAGATGTTTGCAGAGCATTAAAAATTAGTACCAAAATATTAAGCGCCTCAAAGAAAATTATGGCTAGGTCATGTCACATTAGGGAGTGACATTGAAAGGACTCACTAAATATGTCTTTCTGAATAATTTACCTTTTTATTGCAAGGAATAAAATGTAAGGGAAAACTTTTTTAAATGCCTTAAGAAATATTCTTGAAATAGTATTCAACTGAGATCGACATTTCTGTTATCTTGAGATAAAAAGAATAAAGGCATGAGCGTTTTGGTGAGAAGGGGAGAACCAATTTGGATTACCACAGAAACGATTTCTCTTGAAATAAGCAATACATATCATTTAACTATGTATTTTATGAACATATGGAGTAATTCTAATGCAAGTATTCCTACTCTAGAGAATATGCAGTATTTTGTGGGGATATTCCCTAACTCAAACATATTATTTGTAAGTAGAATTATATGTTTAGGGGATAAATCGAAGGTATTCAGAAATTTTAAGTGTTCAACAAAATTGAAATAAGAAAGTTTGAAAGAAAACTCCCTGAAGAGTAAGAATTATAGACTGTTGGTGAAAAATACTTGAATGCAAAAGGAAAAAAAAAAAAGATGTTAGGGAAAAAATATTAAATACCTAAGGCTCTAGATAAAAAGACATTGGTGAAAAGAGTAAAACAAAAATATGCCTAGAAATGGGACACTCTTGTGCCTTTTTTTTTTTTTATAATTGAATTTCTGGAGAGGATAGTCTAAAAGCTAATAGATGACATTTGGGGAAAAAAAGTTCAATTATTCCTTAGAGATACTGAGTTGCAATTTGAATATTCTGTGTATGAGTCCAAATGTGGTCCTTCCCTGCTCTTTTGAAAACTCTAAAAGCCTTTTATTTCCACAGGACTCTGGAAAGGTAGCATCAAATACTGGTTAAGAGTACAGTTCCACTCAGACCCACATCTTATTTTCTGGCTGAACTTGGATAATTTTCTTAGTTCTTTGTACCTCAGTTGTCACCCATAAAATGGGAACACAGGACCTATCTCGTAAGATTATGTGAGGATGAAATAAGTGCATGTAAATTGCTTAGAATAATGTTTAACTCATAGTAACCCCTCAAGTTAATATTATTAGAATACAGTCTGGGTTACTTAGTATCCTTTCAGTAGCATTAATTTTTATATATAATTTATATATATGATAATTAAAGATCATAATGATCAATCTAATCAGCCTATGCATTCCTTCCAGAATAGTCTTATTTAAACTGTTTTTCATCATCCTATTTCACTGTTCCAGAACCAAGAACGCATCCCTACCGCCTAGGCCACCAGAGGTAAGTTCTACCTGGATTCTAAATCTCTCTGTGATTGAAGCCAATGCTATTTATTTAAGTTCCTTTCCTTTTTACCGCACATTATGCCCCATCTGTTTCTCTTGAGATTGTCCATTGTTTCTTACAAGTGACATGCCTTTGTTCATCTGTCCTGTTGGCCTGGAACAGCTTTCTCTTTTCCATTCTTTCAGGGGCAGTTCCAAAGCATTTCACTGCGGGGTCTTTGTGCTTGGAATCCCTCTCCTCTTCATTCTTTAATCTGGAATATTTGAATCCCTAATCTTTGCACGGCCCTGCTACGTATCGCAGGGAGTTAGCCAACATGGCCCCTGATCTCAGCAGCTGTCCCGATCTGTACAAGAGGTGGACAGTGAAATAAGCAACCGGACCACGCTTGGTCTGCCTAGACTGCTCTTTCTCAAGCTCTTCACAAGACCCGCTCCTCCGTATCCTTCAGGCCTCAGCTCCAACAGTTCCTTCTCTAAGATGTCTTTTGATCATCCTATCTAAAAACAGCACAGGCCCTACCTACAGCCAGTATCCAACACAATACCTGAGGAATATTTTTTATAGAATTTACATTATCTGAACGTGTCATTTCCATAGATGGATTTCCTTGTTAAGAAGTGAGTGGCACTGTCCCCCTGCCAAGCTCCCAATTATCCACTGACAATGGTGACTCAGTTGTTTGGCACAGATACTCCTCAGCTCCAGTGCAGGCCCTGACTGGCACAAATTCACCAGAATAATTTCTCCACCCTTGCCAAAGTACATAGTTCAGGGAAGGTCAGCACCCGAGACCTAAGCCATTCAGAGCAAGACATCCTCCTGGCCACAAACGTCAAATGTCAGAGTCAAACGTTTGCAGGGGCACAGGAAGGAGAGGTTGCCCTTTCTCTCTGGACAGTATGGTGTACACATGTGAAGGCTGGCACTGATGCAGCCATTTGGCTACAAATAGGGCATTTTTATTTCTTCTTTTCCAAGCGATGTGCCTCCAATTTCTTCTTCTTGTCCTGTGGTAACTAAACTTCCAGGAGTGATGAGCATAGACACTCATTCCTTCCTGATCTTGGGAGAAAGGCCCATCTTTCACCTTCAGCACTGTGACACTGATGCCTATTTCACAGACACCCTTGAGCAAACTGAGGCAGTTCTCTTTTATTCCTAATTTGCTGAAATTTTTATCCTGAATTGGTGCTAGATTTTGTTAAATTCTTCTTCTGCACCAACTGATATGATCCACATGACTTCTTCATCAACCCATCGATAGGATGGATTACACTGATTGATATGTAAATGTTCCACTAGCCTTGCGTCTCTGGAATAAATACCAGTCGGCTGTGGTAAAAACCTTTTTTTCCATACTTTGTTGGATAGGGATTACTAATATTTTTATTGAAGACCTTTATGTATAAATTCTTGACAGATATTGGCCTGTAATTTTTTTTGTAATGTCTACATGTTGGAGTATTATTGGAGTAATTCTGGCATCATCAGATTGAGATGGTAAGTGTCCCTTCCACTTCTATTTCTGACATAGATAGTGTAAAATTTATAAAATTGGTGTTAATTCTTCTTTAACTGTTTGGTAGAATTCTCCGGTGAAACCAGCTGGAACTGGAGACTTTGACTTTGGGAGCTTATAAGCATTCAATTTTTAAAATAGTTATTGGACTATTCATATAATCTGTTGTACCTTGGTTAAGTTGGGTTAGTCTGCAGTTTTCCAGGAATTGGGCCATTTCTTCTAAGTTGGCAAGTTTATGAGCATAAAGTTGTTTGTCCCATTTCCTTAATATTCTTTTAAAGGCCAGAGGGTCTGTGGTGATAGCCCCTATTTCACTCTTGATAGTGGTGACCTGTGTCTTTTTTTTTCATTGCTGTCGATCTTGCTAGCGTTTTGCCAATTTTATTGATTTCTTTTGAAGAACCAGCTTTTGCTGAATTGATTTTCTCTACTGTTTCCCTGTTTTTAATTTATTGATTTCTGCTCTTATCTTCATTTCTTTCCTTATACTTTCTTTGAGTTTCTTTTGCGCTTTCCTTTTCTCTTGGATCTTTATGTGGGAACCTAGAAGATGGATTTGAGACTTTTTCTTATTTCTAAAGAAAGCATTTCGTGCTATATATATATATATATATATATTTTCCTCACATGGTTGTAGCTGTACCTCACGTATTTTGTTATATTTTAATTTTCCTTCAGTTCTCTGTATATCAAATTCCCTCAAGTTTTCCTCTTTTATTCATGCTATATTTTAGAAGTTTGTTGTCTACTTTCCACACATTTAGAAATTATCCTGGTGTCTTTCCATTAGTGACTTTTAGCTAAACTTATTAAAAGTCAGAGAACATACTGTGTGATATCAATTCTTTTAAATTTGTTAAGGTGTTCTTAATGGCCCATCTTGATGAATTTCCCATGAGCATATGCTCCTGTTGGGGGGATGTTCTATGCACGTAAGTTGAGTCCTCTTGGCTGACTGTGCTGTTCATTGTTTCTATATCCTTGCTGAGTTTCTGTCTAGTAGTTCTATCGGCTGGTGAGAGGAGGGTCTTGAAGTCCCCAGGTATAACTGGGAATTGATCTGTTTCTCCTTTCAGCTCAGTTAGCTTTTGGGTTCATGTATTTTGAGGCTCAGTTGTTTGGTGCCTATATTTTTATGATCATAGATCTTCCCAGTAAGATTGATTTAAAAAAAAAATCATTTTATCTCTTCCTTCTTTGACTCTGACAATTTTCTTTATTCTGACCTCTGTATTATTGGATATTTACATATCCAGTTCTTTTTTGTTTGTTTGTTTATAAATGTTTACACAGTATATCTTCTTTCATGCTTCTAGTTTCAACCTAGTTAGGTCATTGAATCTGAGATGAGTTTCTATAAATAATACATGGGCCATTTAAAAAAACCTTCTCTGCCAGATTATCTTTTGCTTGACATTTAGGATCATTATTCCTATGTTAGGGCTTAACTCTATCATTTCATTGTTTGTTTCCTGGTTCTCATTCCTCTTTATCATTTTTCCTTCCTTTCCTTGGATTATTTGAACATATTTTAGTATTTCATCTTGATTTATTTATGATTTTTTTGAGTGTTCTCTTTGAAAGCTTTCGTGGTGGTTGTTCTGGATATTATAATATATACATTATATTTATTGCAGTCTACTAGTATAAATATTTTTTGCTCTGGGTACTCTTTTAGTCTCACTATCTCTTCTTTTTCTTGAACTCCAATGATATGAATGTTAGTTATCTGTTGTTGTCACACAGGTGATCCTGTGTCATCTACAGCCTAGTACTGAACCAATCCAGCAAGTTTTTATTTCTGTTATTGAAATTTTCAGTTCTGTATTTTCCATTTTATTCCATTGGTTCTTTTTTTTTTCCCCCATTGGTTGTTTTTTTATAACTTCCACTTCTTCCCTAAGTTTACTATTTTCATTTGTTTCAAGACAATTTATAACTGATATTGAAATGTCCTTATGACATCCATTTTAAATTAAATGCTGACAATTCCAACATCCATTTTATCTCAGTGTTGCCATCAGTTGGTTGTCTGTTTTTCATTCAACTTTTTCCTAATTCCTACTATGATAAGTGATTTTCATTTGTACCCTACAAGTTTTATCCATTGTGTTAGGAGGCTCTGGCTCCAATTTAAATCTTCTATTTTAGGAGTCAGTCACCCTGTTTAACATGCAGATTCTAGCCTAGTTTTGTGGACTGTTGTTTCAATGAAAGTTTAATTTTGTGGGGTGTGGGTGTTTTTTTAAGCCTTTGTGGTTTTATTTTGGTCTTCTTAGTTTATCTTATGCTACTGGGGCTCTCACTGCTCCTTGCTGGTACTGCCTGATGGGTGGGCAGGGGTTTTACCAAACCAGGCTGCCTGATGTCACTCAGTAAGAGAGGAAACTATCAGGCCCACAGGTTCCTGCTTAGGACCCTCTACACTTGTGAAAACAAATTCCCTAATGGGATGCCTGTCCCCCACCCAAATTATAACTATACTGCAATAAAAAGAGTCCTGTTAGCAAGGCACTAGCAGTGACTCTTCTGATAGGACCTCAGGAAAAGGTAAAAGGACCAGTCACGGGTCAGTTATTCCAGCTTCTCATGTGAGACTTCACCACGATAAAAGCAGGCAGCTAATCGGGACGTAATCACACAGATGTCTTGAGATGGTTAATTAAAAATGCAAAAGAGAAAGCTGACAGTGTGCTCACCAAAAGCTTGGTGGAATTTTATAGGAAATTCCGGAACTTCCAACTCTTTCTCCTCAAATAGTTCTAGGGTATTAAACCTCAAGTTATTTATGCTTAATCTGCACTTAGAACAATAACAAAGCAAAGTTCTGATGAGCCTCTACTATTGGTTGCCAGAATGCTCCCTTTCAGCATTAAGTTTGTAATACAAGCAGCAAATTGACATGAAGATCAGAGTCCCTTGACCTAGTCTTCAGTAAGTTACCCAAATATTGGGTGAGATGGTTTGAGGATTGAACAGAAAGTTTTTAGGTCCACTAGATAAAGGAGTACAGTGTATGATCCTGCTTAGACCTGCTATTCATTGACAGATCAATGAATGAAGAAAAGATGGTATATACATACAATGGAATATTATTCAGCCATGAAAAAGAAGGCCATACTGTCACATACTACAATATTATCGAACTTTGAAGACATTATGCTGAATGAAATAAGCCGGTAACAAAAGGACAAATACTATATGGTTCCACTATGTGAGATTTCTAGAGTAGTCAAAATAATGAAAACAGAAAGTAGAATGGTGGTTTCCAGGGGCTGGGCAGGGAGGGGGAAATGTGGACTTCTATAATGGGTATAGAGTTTCAGTTTAACAAGACAAAAAAGTTCTAGAGATGAGTTATACAACAGTCAAATACAATTAACACTACTAAACTGTACACTGAAAAATGGTTACGAAGGTAAACTTTATATGTTATTTCTATTACAATTAAACATTGTTTTAAGAAAACCCACTGATACTGATATCACATGCATTGACAGATTAAATGAAAACCCCCTCAGGTCATTATGCCTACAGAGGAGAATTACCCTGAAGAAGATTCAGACTTGGTTACTGATAAGAGTTTTTAGACTTACTATAGTTCTTACTTAGTAGATGTATACTATGAAGTACAGATAGCTGAAGATCAGATGTACAGAAGAATTGTCAAGTTACTACAAAGATACAAGAAAGTTTGTACTAATTTTTTTGGATGATCCCACTGTCTGCTTAAATCCATACCAACCTCAGGGGCTATTACAGAAGTACAAAATGTAATCTGTAGAGTATCTTAATTGTCTAATTATGCAATGTTGTCAGACAAGTGAATAGTTAATGACTAATGGAAACATTATCACTCCTGAATCTATTATTCCACCATAATAAATGCACACTTGAGCCCAAATTGCATACTCTGTCTCCTAATACTAGTAAGTTTTGTAAAAGGCCATTTGTGGCCCATTTTCCTTTACCAAAGAGATTTCTACTCCTTAGTTCTATTCTTCCTTCTAAGAAAGGTACATGCTGACAGATTTGCTAAAGATTTATTAGATATTAAGGAATATAGGGGAAGGATCTATTCCTTTATGTATACCAAATGATTAAAAATGGTATGAAAGCTATTTAAAAATCTGATAATTCTTCCATTTATTATATAATTTTTATGACACCAACAGTAGAGTTACACTAATCAATTATTATTCTTTTCTACAGTGTCACTGAAAGACTTGTCTGTCCAGCTACCTTAGTGGTTTCAAGACCTTTATCCCAAGTAAGAATAGCTAGTACCATATTGGATAATGACTATTGACTATAATATATTTTAAAAATTGTTTTTTGGTGAGATGCTTATTGAACACTTTGAGAATTTTCAGAATAGTTTTGAGGAAAAAGAATCATTAAGTAAGAAGTGCTGTAAATATTTCTACCAGCCATCCTTCCACATGGGTAATTGTTCAGCCAGTTCAAGGAGCACATGCACATGTTTCCAGAACTGAAGTGACAGTTTTCTAAAGTCATCAGCAAATCTTTTCTTTCAAAAATGGCATGTTTTATAAGTGTCTCTGCAAATTCTTTATTAATTTAAATGCTGTTATAAATTTGATGCATTCATGTATTTCTTTATAATTTTCTGTACTTTCTTCAGGTCTCTAGTTGGTCCATTTGAATGACCATGAAACTTAAAGTTACGAGAAACTCCCAATTTTCTCATGAGTCAGTTGCGAATTAGCCTCTGAGAAAGTCCATCATCTCCAGGTCTTCTGTTTCCTTTTTCTTTTCTTTCTTTCTTTTTTTTTTTTTTAATTGAAGTATAGTCAGTTTACAGTGTTATGTCAATTTCTAGTGTATGTTTTTGTTTTTTAACATCCAGAGTGAGGTAATGATAATGTCAGGAATTTTAACTTTTTTAAGGTCATAGAAAAGTTTTTTAAAATCAAATCTTACAGAGAAACATAACGTGTAAAACAAGTGAGAGTCAAGCTTCTCCGATCATGATAGGAAGGGCTACAGGGACCCTGCTTACTTGTATCGTCCTCATTCCCCTGCCCTCCATTCAAAAGGACTCTTCTAAATGACTGAGAATTCACTTGGCTCAATTTGAAAACCTGTGGATTCAATTATTTTCATTCATGTACTGATCTAAAATCCCAACTACAAAACCTAGTTTACATTTAAATGATTCACCTAAAAATTAGTCTAATATTCTAGCAAATTTCTAATTATTTAAAATAATTAAATAATAATCATGTCCTGGTAAGATTTTAAGAGAAAGGAACATAGAAATACAGCAAGGTGATGTTCTCTATGTCTGCGGTAAGGGAGTCAGAATTTAGGATACAGAAGCCTAGAACCTCATAAATTAAAGTAGATCTGTTTCATTTGTGTGTGTGTGTATGACAGCCAAGAGAAAGTATAAGATTCCTAAATCATATTTAATTCAAGTCAAAGCAAGGCTAGGTATACAAAAGAAATATGTTGCCTTATTAAAATTCAGAACTCATGTTAAGAACCCTTTTTGCACCAAAGCATTTAAACGTTAAATGATTGTTGAAAGGACATTGATTCTCATTTTGTGTCAAAGACAGTTTGGCAACATGGAGTATAAAAGGCACTGAGCCCAATAAAGGTAAAACAAATGCACAGGTGAAATAAGGCCCCACGATGCTTGGGGCAGCCATGCCAAGAGTATTCTGATGCTCAGTTTTCATCTGTTTCATCAGACTCAGATAGCGCAGTTTCTCAACATACCTAGTAGAAAGGCAAGAACGAGACGTTCACAAGTGAACAGACTTCCAGCAATGAAAGTGTGACTGTTCATTGCAAAGTTTTATTTCCAGATTTTCAGACAGCACAAAAAGCTTGACAGAATAGCTCTAGGAAAGTAAAATAAGACAAGAGACAGAAAAGAAAAAAGAAAAAAAAAACCTACTGAAGTTTGAGAAATATAAAGCCACCATAAAGGAGTGGATATTCAAAAACTTTGGTGATAGAAACATCTGGAAGATATGTAGAAGCAGCACTAAGAAATTGAACAGCAACTTTAGGCTCGCTTTATGAAGGATAAAGCTCATGACAATTTACTTAACCTGTATAGTAGAAAACAAAATTTTTTAACAAGGCCATTTGTTGTGAATGTCAAGAATTCAACAAGAAGAAAACTGCTATGTTGGTTACTAGTTTAAATAAGTGAAACAGTTCTCAGCAGAAGGAATATGATTCTTTTTTTGAAAAGTGCCCCTATAGTGCATCATTCTTTCAAGAAAAAAATTCCTCCAGTTCAGAATACTGCTATCTTTATTTAAGGACATCTATGTAGATATTTATGTCATATAAGATCGGATTCTACTTACATATCAGTCATTTCCAGCAAAGACCATTGAAAAGCTTAATTTCTTCTGGAGAAGATTTGTGAACAAGTTAAGAAATCAGATCTGGTGGCTTCTGGGGCAGAGTAACAGGATGATTTTCATAAACTGATCCCTAAATACTACTGATCGTGTATCAATATTTGTGAAACATTTTAAAGTATGTACACCCAGTATATGTGTATTAATTTCGGAAACAAAGAATAACCTATATTTCTATTCTAGCATTGAAACTACATTATAAAATGTATTTAAGACATATTTTTTATATATTTATATTTTAAGGGATTAAATGGCTTCTGAGTTGCATGTAATACATTGCAGTAAGCCAACAGTCTCACTGTAATGACTAAAACCAAGAAAGGAT
This sequence comes from Camelus ferus, assembly GCF_009834535.1. NCBI lineage: Eukaryota > Metazoa > Chordata > Mammalia > Artiodactyla > Camelidae > Camelus > Camelus ferus. Next base: position 53,374,607 of record NC_045702.1, on the reverse strand, counting down.
ACCACAAATGAAACCAATTTTCAGAACATCAGAGTAATCTGGATTAGCCAAGACTAAGTGAAATAAAATTCCAGAAATGAAAGGGCCCTCCTGGAGAGCGCCAGACCCCTAGTTGTTTTCTTTCCTGGGAGCATTCGCCAAATATGGGAATGAGCTGAGGTTAACTCATTTTAGGTAGAGGGTCCCTGCTGGGGGAAAGGGAAACCAGCAGAGATTTAAACAATTGTGCGTTCTTAAATGATGGACTGCTGTCAGAGGAATCTCAAATTCATGGTTAGCTCCCATCCTGGGATGTTTGCTGATTTCTGGGGTGGTGTGGAAAGCTGGGGATTCGGTCGGAAACATTTTAAAGGCACAGTGAAATATTCTGTAGCTTTCTGGTACTTAAGAGAAACTTCTCCTAGAGGGACTGCTTCAAACTCATGGTCATCTCTGCCTCAAGATAGATGTGACATTTTGAACCTCCACAAGGTAGAACTTTAAAACACTAAGCTCAAAACCTAATAATAGTGGAAATTAATCCCCTCCAGGGTTTCAGGACCAGGGAAACAGAGATCTGGCAGGCTCTAAATCAAAACCGAGATGAAGGTCAGACTAAAACTCAAGCTTTCTTTTTCCTTCAATACTAAATAATTCACTCCACTCCCTTCTTGCTTGCATGGTTTCTGAAGAAGTGTATAATGTAATTCTTATCGTCTACCTGAAAAGGTCAAGATTTTCTGTTTTTCTTTGATTTCCACAATTTGAACATGATATGCCTAGGCACAGATTGTTCAGTTTTTATCTTGTTTGGTATTGTTTAAGCTTCTTGGGTCTGTGGTTTAGTTTCTGGGATTAAATGTGAAATATTTTTAGCCAGTATTACTTCAAATATTTCTTATACTTTTTTCTCTTTTTTCCTGTTATTCACATTATATATATGGTACACCTTTTGTAACTGTCCCACAGTTTTTGGATCTTCCCTTTTTTTGTTGTTGTTCTTGTTTTCCTCTTAGCTTTTCAGTTGGGCAAATTTTCCTAACATACTTTCAAGCTCACTGATTCATTCCTTTGCTGTGTTAAGGAATTTCCATACTGTTTTCCATAGTGGCTGCATCAAACTGCATTCCCACCAGCAGGGTAGGAGGGTTCCCTTTTCTCCACAGCCTCTCCAGCATTTGTCATTTGTGGACTTTTTAATGATGGCCATTCTGACTGGTGTGAGGTGATACTTCATTATTGTTTTGATTTGCATTTCTCTGTTAATTGTAGCTGTTTAAAATTCTCAGTCTGATAATTCCAAAATCTCTGTCACGTTTGCATCTGGTTCTAATGCTTGCTCTGTCTCTCCACACTACGATTTCTCTAGCTTTTATCATGCCTTGTAGTTTTTTTGTTTTTTTTTTTTTTAAAGCCAGACATGATGTATAAGGTAACAGGAATTGAGATAAATAGGCCTTTACTATGAGATTTGATGTTTATCTTCAGTGTTCTTATCTTTGGGCTTCTATAGAAGCTCTGCCTTAAATAAAGTCTGCCTCTAGAATATTCTATGTGTTTCATCCTGAACCTAAATATATCTAAGGTTTTTTTCTATATTTCAATTTTGTCTTTGATATTTCTTCCCATCTTAAGACTTGACTCTCTTCTTCATTTTGGGAAAATGTTTTTTTCTTTTTCTTTCCTTGCTTTTAAATTTCTTCTTTTTCATTCTTTTCCTTCTTATGCTCTAGAGATGAGCTACAGTTTCTGAAAACATTCTTTATGTCTTTCAATTTGATACCTATAATTTTTTTTGGTTTTGTTCTATATTACAGAAATTTGATTTTATCTTATATAGTACTATTTATTTTTCATCTATTTATTATATGACTTTACGCTAGTAAATTTGTACCTTGGCAGTGGCATTTGAACTGTTTCTTGTTCATACATTGATTCTTTTCTATAATCCCATTTCCTTTAAATTTTTTTCTTCTTGTAGTAACTTCTCAAATCACTGTGAAAGTATAATTCTTAAACTCTTTGCGCTTACTGTATCATACCCCCTCTCTATGGGCTTAATTGTTCTATTTATTTGCTTTGTTCTTTCTCTTTCCTGTTGTCAACTTTCCACGACAGACAAATCTTAATCATTTGTTTGTTTTTGCTTAAGCAGAGTGGAATATCTTGATTTTTATAAATGGAATTTCTGGGAGTGATCAGGCATGCTAAACCAAGTTCTCTCTCTTCCATTTCTAATCTCCATTTCTTATCATTTCTTTTTATTCTCTGGCAACCATCCTCTAGCAGAGAGATGGCCACAACAATTCCAGGTTAGTAATACCATCCCCAACCTCAAAACACTGGCTTTACTTTTGAAAACTTCAGCAAATGCCCCAGAAAATAATCTGTTTAGTTTGATTTAGATCATATATCATAAGTCTATTTTTGAAGAATTACCAAGGAAATACATGTTAATTAACACATTTCAATCAAACATAATATCCTTTTTAAAAATAGACCTCTCACACTTATTTCAAACTATGATACATATTTTTTCAAGGCTTGGGTTATATGAAGTCAATCATTTTTACCAATGAGGTTTGAAAAGCAAACTATTTTCAAATTACTCTTTAACATGTAACTAAAGGCTTTTAAATTCTGCCTTTTGATATATTATTAAATCATAAGGAAGCTTTTCATTCTATTAGAATAAATATCAAGAGATTAGACAGCTGTCTTGGTGAAACACAAATGAAAGGGTGAGACCCTGTGAAAATGCAAACTGTTATTTTTTTTTACATCATCTAAATTTGGGCATTCATTTCTAAACATATATAGAATATTAGAGCAAATATAGAATGCAAACTCTAAGAAGCAATTGTTTTTTACTATGATTGGTTCATAATCTCAAATTTATTACAAGGCTTAGTTTGAGACCCATAAATTAAAAAAGATTGCATATAATTTGTGGCCTCAGAGACAGGTTATTCTGCAGTCTTTCCCACGTATTATCAAATCTATAAATTATCCAAAGTTCAAAATACCAATACAGTTACAGATTAAGTCATATTGACATAGATAGGAGGACTTGCCTATTGGAAAGAGGAATATTTTCAGCACAAAGAGATTGCTACCAACCAGTGAGAAGTGGAATAAAGAACCACGAAGCTCAGCAGGAACCTGGGACAATTGCATTGAAGATACATAACCTAGAGATAAAAGAGCCCATTTCAGAAGAGGAGCAAAGCCCTCACCACAGAGAGGAGAACTGCAAAGGGAAAAATTTTGGACGTGATCACAGAAATAAGCTCTCACCTATTAGAATGAACTTGCTGAAGTTTTGTTGCAACATTCCCAAAATACTTTGAATACATCATTGAAGGGTTTCTTCAGAGACTCAGTCTATCTAACAGCTAAAAGTTCTTTAGTTGAAAGAGGGAGAAGAAAGGATTCCGTTATGTAATGTGCCGCACTTAATTTGGAAAACGTTGCAGGTCTTGAAACATCTTTTGTGTATACAGCAGGTTTAGCAAGATACACAGGGACACACTCAACATAATCAAACTTGATGCTAATTCAGTTTTCACCAGTGATGTGGGGAAAACACTGCCCTCTCTGAGGTACAGGCTAGAAGATGGGTGTAATGAGAAAAATACAGGCTATCTTGACATGATACATTTAACTCATTGCTTTAGATTCAGAGATTCTTTACTTCTGTGTTATACAGCAATATTTAATTGTGCTAATTGTGGGAATGAGTGACTTATAGCACAAGGCTAGTGAGTAGGAATGGGCTCTCGCTAGTGAATGAGATGACCACAAAGCACCCACATTTCAGTGTGGCTTTGAGTTCTCATCGCAGTTACAGTTTATAAGATCCTAGCGAAGTGCTACAGAACTGTTTCATTATGAAAGATGACTCTGGAAAGAAATCAAGCTGCTAGTGGTAGTGAGTCATTAAAAATATTAATGTTTTTATCATAAAGTAACATTTTGGGTAAATTCACAATGGAGTGTCAAATTATACAGTGGCTTGGAAGTCTGAGGCTGTCAAGCCCACCCTAAATTCTACATGAAAAGAAGACGTGATTTGTAAACCTGACTCAGCAAATGTTCTCAATAGTCCAAAATTTGTTCTTACCTTATTGTGAAAAGTAAAACTTCAGTAAAATCTGGAAAAGCAACTAACTCATAGTATGAAATATGGAACTTCAGAAGAAAATAGGCTTTTGGAGACATTTATTTTAATAACTGTATAAATAAACTATTATCCCATATGCATTAAAAAGTCTGAAGGTATCACTGGCATTTTTCAGTTATACTCTCTTGCATTTGAAAGAACAAAATACGTGCTTAGAGCTGTGCTCTTGAATCTAAGATGGTCTCAGAAAGCACTTTATCAGAACATGAAGTCTCTATGGTATTTCACTCCTAATTATCAGGAAGAATTCATGTTGTAGTGGAAAATAAAATAAAAAAGTGGAGTGGCATTCAACAAATCTGGATTCTAGCCTTGATTCTGGTACCAGATCAACGTGGGGTTTTGTTCAGGGCACTTGGTCTTTTAGGGTTTGGATAGTTTCTCTTTCAACTGCGGGGGGTGAGGGGGGGTGGGGTAATAAACTCAGGTGTGTCCTTCCTAACTCTAAGCTGCCATGCTTCCGCGGATGTTCTTTGTCCAGAAAAGAAGTATCAAGGTCCCAAAGTATCTGCAGGTGATTCTAAGTCACTTCAGCTGCTCCTTACTTTACATGTTGGCAGCATTACACTAAAAAAATTGAAAAGCCTTTCTGCCACGAGATGAGTAAGAAATTGGGCTCCATCTACTCTGCGAGCCTCCTGGCTTCTCTTCTCTGCCACACGCCCTCAGACTGAGCGGGATGTGACTGCCAAGCCAAACATGATCAAACTGTGGATTTGAACATTAGCCTGAAACATGGGAAAAGTTAAACGCTATGACGGCTGTCTGCGGTTTCATCCACCCTTCAACTGCATATCCATTGAGAGGACTCTGTCACTTGAATCCAGTATGGTTTTCAGATATATCTGTAGCATCCCCCACACCCCGCCTTAGCCTTCTATTCTTGAGAATAATGTTTGCGGCATTTTATCTGTGAAGAAATGCAAGGAGAGGGAAATAACGGGCTCCATCATACACATCACTCAGGCACTGTATTCATCCGTGACTTCTGCTAGAATGAAAGAGGGGCAAGGCGTCTGTCTAGAGCTGCTGTGACCCTGAACCTAAAACTGTGGGAGAGGTGTCTAGATCGTGCTCCACTGGACACTTAATTTGAAAGGGCAGAGCTTTTTAGTAGTGTTAAGATGTGCCAACACTGAAACAGGCTGAGGTTTGTAGTCAGGCCTCAGGGTCTGTTCAGACTGGACTCCCTCTGAGCCTCACCGGCTCCACTCCACAGGCTCCACAGCTCTCTGCTCCGCGGTCCCTGTGGCACACACGCACCCCGGCACCCATCGCTCACCGAGGCGACCTGTCTCCTGTGGGCTTGCAAATGTGATGAAGCCATCCCTGAGCACAGACCTACTTTTTCCTACTTTAGAATCTAGGAGCTGCCTGGCATGTAGTAGGCACTTAATAAATCCACCTGGCAAGTAGTAGGCACCTCATAAATGCTTGTTGAATAATCCTATGAGTAATGCTCCCCAGATTCTAGTTACATCCTCTGGAATTCCTTTGCCAGATGTTCTATAACAGATGATGATAGAACTTTGCCCAACAAATTGACAGAATTTAAGAAGAAGCAAGATTACCTTTTTGAAAATGAGAGGGAAATTTTTTATGCAGGCTAATATCTATTGTAGCTAACATTAAGATAGACTTAATTCATGCCAAGCTCGGTCCTAAATTCTTTTACATATATTAACTAATTTAGTCCTTATTCAACCATATGTGAGAGATGCCATTATTATTCTCATTCACAGATGCAGAAACTGAAGCACAGAGAGGCTAAGTAACTTCGTCAAAGTCACACAGACATTGGCAGAGCTGGGATTCAAAGCCACACAGTCTTGTTACAAAACTCATATACTTAACCACTTATGCTATGGCTCTCTAGAAATGTATTCCATTGTCAGTCAGGTGGAACCATAATTCTAGAAGTAATAAAGCTAATTTAGTTCATCAGAATTGGAATATATCATTCAGAGGACCCCTTAATCAGCTATCCTGGTTAAAAATATTCCCTTTGGTGTTGTTTTTATTATTAAAAAGAAATAATTAACTCTATAGGATAAATGTAAAGGACTGCCTCATTTAGAAAGAGGATTGATTTTTAAAAAAAAAACTTTTGCCATCAACTTTGGTCTGCAGGTCTGAGAGATTATACCACTTAGCTCTCACACATAGTTCTACTGAAGCTGCTTGTCTAAACAATGAACAAACTCAAGAAAGCTTAACAAATTCTCGAATGGCTGGCCCCGTGAGATTTTTGTTTTCCATGTTGCCACATTGACCTTCTAATACTGGCTTGGCTGCCTGATGATCCTCGTCCAAAGGAGAGTGGAAGTATGATCATGCAGATTTCTGTGGTGTGAAAACTGAGAATAATCTAGACAGTCTTAAAGGGCGAGTACCTGGGACTCCTGTAACCCACACAAGCAGATCTCTGCCTTACATTTCAGCAATGGAATAAATATATTACCAACCTAGGGCTGCCTTAAGAAACGGAAATGAAGGGGATAAAGGCTAAAAAGTAGACACGTACTTGGCACCAAGCCCTATATTGTAAAACAAAGTTTGAATTTGCTGGGTCCAAAGTCATTACAGTACTGAGCAAACAATAGATACGCATTTGTACTGAATGTAATTTTTGTAGGAGAAAAAAAAATAGTGTTAGTAAAGCTGTCAGACTTGAGAGGGGCATTTCCTAAATTGCCGAAGGATTCCCTGTGTCTTCAGCCTCAGCTTCTCTTTGGTAAACTCTGATTATTGTCACTGAGCATCTGCGGATCGGACAGGATCCATAGCAGTTTTAGGATAAACTCCTTTTCCTGAATGAGTTTCACTCTTATTACTTTGAGTGGTACCTTTTTCCCTTTGAGGAAATACTTCAGGTATGTTTACTATACGTACAGTCATTTTTATTAGGGAATGGAAATTCCTATTACCAATCCAGAAAGATTTGTGCTCAGTTCCCAGAGATACTGCATTTCATGTAGAAACTGTGGTGCATAATGATCCTCTGTGATGGATTCTTTTACTTTACAAATTATTTCTCCACCATTGGTGAGTATTTAGAGTATACTCTAAAAAAACTGAACTAGCCCGTGCACTGAAAATGACATTTACAGAGGCTGGTGTGCTTTTAAACTACTATAGTTAAATATATTATCTGATAATAGTGTTATTTAAATTACTCCATCTGATATAAACAATCTTTTAGAAATAGATTATGCATACAGTGATTAAATTAAGATATATCTGAGTATAATAGAATGATTTTCAGGACATCTGAAAATCTAGTAGAGTCTCATTCCAGAGAATTACAGGCAAATACAGAAGAGGGAACTCTGTGTGTCCTGCGTCACACAAATCAGTTGGCACTTTGGAACCTGCTTGCTTGTTTATCTGTCGACATTTTTCACCCACTGATTTCTCTCTCCCTCTTGTTGTAAGGCTCTTCCAAGTCCCTGGTGGGTTTTCTCTTAGTTCTCTGGCTTGTCCTTCTGAGTCCTGTTTGCCTTCCCCTCCTACCCAAGTCATAGCGTTGATGCTCTTCTCTGTCCACAGCCCAGACATCCTTCCTGCACTTTCTGGCAGGTATGTAACTCAACATCTCCGTTTGAATGATTAACTTACCCTTTTCCTCTTTCAAAAACAAAACCAGACCATACTACTTACGCTCCTGGGGCGAGGTGCCCTATGTCTGATACTGACACTGACAGCCATTCATTCCATCAGTTAAACCAGAAATGAGGTAGTCATCCTTTTTTGTTTCTTTTATCTCTCCTAATCAGTCACCAATAACCCTACATTTACCCTTCAAATATTCGCACATCTGTCTCGTCTCTTTTATTTTCTCCGTGATCTCCCTTCACGCTGGAGCAGCTTCCTCACACAAGAATCCAGAACACTAGTAGGAGTATTATTTCCATACAACCTTATAATTGCATCATACTTTCTATCTCTGTTCATCCCAGTCACCGCCAGACGCTGGAGCTTTCCAGGCTGTACGTTATCATTCTAGTCTCATCCCCAGGCTTGATATCCACTCACCTGACCTAAGCACCCACACATCCATGTTCACAACACCTCTGCAACAACTACTAGATCACCCACTGTGATTGGAAAGCTCCCCCAAATCTTTAACTTCCTCTTGGAATTTTCTTCTCTCCTCCCTGCCTTTTGTGAACCCAGATATCTACTGAAGTAACTTCTTCCTTTTCTTAATTTGAGGTTGTTTCATTTCTCACTCACCGCAGGTTTGAGGCATACCACTTAGAATGTCTTACTTTCTATTATTACTTAAAATCCATTACTTCAATTTCATATTTTCACATGTATTTCTCTGGATAAGGTCCTTTATCCTTCTCATTCATGCCGTCACATAACAGTCTTCTTTTCACCCATCTCACTCATCGACGGCTAGAACTTACAGCTAATAATTTTTCTCCCACTTCATGTCATTTTTCTTTAAAACTTCAATATGTACAAATCCTCTCCTCTGGACTTTTAGTTTTCTGCTGTTCTCTCTTCCAATCATCTGTATATCCATTCTACTGCTGGCATTCTCTCTTACAATAATATGCATAAACCCTGTTATCACCAGAAACTTTAAAAATAGAAGTTTACAGCAATCCACTGTGAGATCAACAACTTCATTTTTATAGCTTTTCTATCAAATATTGCTACGGCTACAAATATCTGACCTCATTGAGATTCCCAATGTGTCAAACCCATCACTTCTTCAATATCCATCTGCTTCCTAGATCAGCCTGGTTTCTATGGTCCATAAATAACTTTTCTCTTTTGCAAATATTCTCAATTGGTTGCATGACTCTCCCTCTATTTCACTCACTTAGGGAAATAGTAGGTCTGGATGAGTCCTACCACCTTCCTTCCCTGTATCTAAACTGAACTGTGGCATAGCTATAGAGATCACCCACCAGGGCCAAGGAGGGTTTGCTATACATTTTTTATTAAAAATTTAACATTATTAATTTTTTTTTGATTTGCACTCATTGTGGCCCCACAATACTATGACATCTCAAATAGGCTGATTTTCACACTGACTTAGTCTGAACTTACTTTATACCACTAACTTGGGGCAGAAATTGGTTAGTTTCTTTCCAAATCATTTTTTTTCCTCCTGGACTCACAAGCTCACTCTATTCCCTTGACTCCTTTGCAGTTAGAAGCAGTCACGCTCCCCAGTTCTGACCAATGGAATGGAGGCAGAAGATAAATCCATCACTTTCAGACATAGCCCATGAAGAGTCTTCTACATACAGTCCTTCTCTTTCCTCATCTGCTGGCTGAATGGAAGAGCAAAACGAGCACCTAGAAGATGGTGAAGGCGCAAGTTGGAAAGAACCTGGGTCATGGGTGATTATGAGGAAGATAACTTGCCTATAAGGAATACTAGCATAGGTTTTGTGTACATAATAAATACATGTTTAAAAAAATTTTAGCTGCCCAGAATTTGGGATTTGTTTTGTTATAATAACTAGTATTTTTCTTCTAACATAATATTCTTCCCTCCTACCGTATTCTCAGGTAATACACAATTCATTAAGAAAATTAAAGCCATCAGAATCAAATTCCCTCCGTTTCCCATTCCTAAACGACCTGCTTACATTTGTGCCCATTTTTCCCTTCTCGTCTGTCACAAGAGAATGACTAGCCCTCCTGGTGTCTAAGGACAATCATCCTGCTAGTGCTCCAGGTTCCATCCTTTATATCCTCTTCCGGGAACTATGGTCCCTCACTTAGCGATCTCCATCTCACCTGCAGCGTCACTTCCTAGCTACACAGGATCTTTCACATCAGCACAGAAACGTGCTCTAGTTTCCTCTATTTTAATAAAAACCCTGCCTTAGTTCCACATCTCCTCCCAGTTACAGCATTTTCTCTGATTCATTCATAATCAAACTTTTTTCAAATACTTTCCTACACTTACACCTTCTATCACTTTACTAACATGGATGTTTTATAATTTTTTGACCATAAAGTAGGGCGGGGTGAGGGACTCAGAACACAGCAGGAAAAAAACACAAAGAAGAATATAGTCATTTACATGTCTATCACCCTTAGTTAATGCTGGTTAACATATGGAATTTTTGCTTTGGGGCTTTATTATTTTATTTTATTAAATAATAAAATCACTTTATTATTTCTCAAAGTAATAAATTATAAAATTATCAAATTTTGCAGAGAAATTATAAAGATGAAAGTTATGGGGGAAAAAAATCTCCAAACACTACTCCCCTGAAATTACTTTCCTTTACATAAAGCAAATGCATATATCATCCTATGCATATAACAAATGAATAATATTTTTATAAAAATAGAATCATATTATATATATTATTTTAAACATTTTACTTAATTTGAATATTGCTATTAATATTTTATACTCTGCAAACCTATGACTTACCTCTTCTATAAATATAATAATTCTCAATGTTTTTTATGATTGGTCTGTTTTTTTCTTGTTTAATGTTTACCACTAATCATTCTGTGTTTTTGTTTTTGTCGTGTTCATCTTCCTGTTAATTTGTGAATTTCTTTGTCAAACATTTTTCCCTCCAAGAAGGATGGGTAGGTTGTCTATTCCCTGATATTTTTCACACTTGAGAATATATCCCTGTTGTCTTTATATTTGACCGGTCCTTTGGCTGGGCATAACATTGTTGGATCATACTTTTCTAAGAATGTAGTGGAAAATAACTTCATTCTCTTCTGGCTTTAAAGGTTGCTGAGGAGAACTCTGATGTGAACCCGATTTTTGCCTGTTGTAGGTGATTTGAGTTTCAATTCTAGATGCCCTAAAGACCTCTTCAAAATAATATTTAAATATCTGACTTAGCATATAATTTGGTCTTGAGATTTCTACATCAAATTATCCTTAAATATTTTCTTTCAACTTGTAGATTTAATTATTTCATGGAACTTCTCTTGTATTAAATTTTAAAATAATCTTCTGCTCTAATGTTAAGTTTTTCTACTTTAAGAACAAAAATTATACTTACTGCTGGCTTATCTTGCTCTATCATCCATGTCCAGTTGCTTCATTCTGTTTCTGTAAGCCCTTTTTTATATCTACAATGATGATTTCAAACCCTCTGTCAGCAATTTATTTTCAGTTGTGCCATTTTTGTTCTTTGCTTCTAATTAATTTATTAATTCTATTATGATGCTTTAATCCTCACCTCCCCTCACATTTGCAATTATTTTCAAAAAAAATTTTTAATCACTCATCTTGGAGCTCTTACTTTACAGGAATCACACTTCTCAACGTGTTCTACAATGTGAAGCAATTGTGATGAGCTGCCTTTTGTTCGTCAAGTTATGATTTCCTATTGGGTGAGCTGTTTTTCTTTCTTCTCATGCTCTCTGTCTTACCTTAAATGGTGTGTTATAGTATGTCTGCTTCATTACCACGTCAGTTCTTCTTTTTTCTTTCTTATTCCTGCTTGTCTCTATCTAATCACCCCATTTGCTTGGCGAAGTGTGAAAGTAACTTGGTTATCTTCCTGTAGTATCGAGGCCAGCTTTGTTTTATTTTCCCCCTGAGGAAGGGTGTGGAGGCTGAATAAATGGTCTCTACTCAGTTTTAGTGGGATAGGGAACAGTCCTGAGAGGGGAGGTGGTGGTGTAGTTTGCCGCAGAATCTCTGTTTTTTCCTTTATGCATTTGTGTTCGCTATGAAGGTTTACTCTTCCTAGTTATAAGCAATGGTAAATTGACATTTAGTGAGTGTATACAAATTTTAGGGCCCTTGTTAAGGAACATAATACAAAATTATGAAAGTAAAATGAGGTTCAGTGCCTTAGAAGGAATGCATGTAAGTGAGGGAAACCTGAAGCTTAAGGTTTATTTGCCTCCAGTAAATCTGCCTTAATCAGGTGTTGTCTTAATTCTGTCCCTGTGTGAATCAAAATTATTTTTCTTGGGCAAAGTATAGTCCTGGTGCCAGAGGACTTTCGATCAGAGCCATCTTCTTTGTTTTCTTTTCCCACTTTGCAACACTCTTTTCAGATGCTAAGTCCTTTGCTTCATGATCAGAAGAAGATAAAGAGAATGGACCACCTTTGGCGGTTTCACTCAAAATTTTGGGATATTGCTCAGAACTGTCTGTGCAAATACCAGCATGTTTTAGTGAGGGCTCTCCAGGGAAACAGAACCAGTAAGATAAATACTGATGCACAAAAGAGGAGATTTATTATAGGAATTGGCTTACATCATCACAGAAGACAAAATGGTCTATGATCTGCTGTCTGGGAGCTGGAGAACAAGGAAAGCTGGTGGTATAATTCAGTCTACGCCTAGAAGCCTGAGAAATGGGGAGGCTGCCAGTATACCCAGGGTCTAGAGGACTGAGACCCAGGAGCTCCCAAGTCAGAAGGCAGGAGAAGATGGATGTCCTAGCCCGAGTCTGCCTCTCCTTTGATTATTCTTCTATTTGTGCCCTTAATGCATTAGATGATGAGGTCCACCCACATTGGTGAAGGCCATCTTCTCCCCTCAGTCTACTGATTCAAAGGCTAATCTCTTCTGGAAACACCCTCACAGATGCACCCAGAAATGTTTTACCAGTGTCCTGGGTATCCCTTAGCCCGGGCAAGTGGCAGATGAAGTTAACCGCCGCAGGGAGGGGCCGGGTCCGTGCCGGGCTCTCTCTCCTCTGGCCTCTAGTGTAGAATCCTATGTGTAGGACTGTCCCCCTCTTCCCAGCTTACTGCATTTGGGTGATTATTGCTTGTTTGACTACTACTTACACATTTTATCATAAGCTTTACTATATTTGAGGAGACAAGAGATGGGTTTCGTGAGGAATTTCTTAGGGTAAAAACTCTCCAGTCACTCTTTAATTCTTCCAAATGGCTCCCATCACTTCTCTGCTCCTGTCAGGGGTACAGTGACCTCCTTGGGGAAAAACAAATGCTTCTTTGAACTTGTCTTCCTTGATTTCCCAACATAATTTACTAAGATTGTCCACTATTTTTTGTTTGTTTGTTTTTGGTTTATTTTGGGGGTGGTGGGCTGGGGGGGAGGTAATTAGGTTTATTTATTTACTTTTTAATGGAGGTACTGGGGACTGAACCCAGGACTTCATGCATGCTAAGCATGCACTCTACCACTGAGCTACACCCTCCCTCTGTCCACTGGGTTTTGTTTTTGAAATATTATCCCCTGTGGGCTTCTCTCAAACAACTTTCTCCTAATTCATTGTCTTCTCCTTCACTCCCAAAGGGAGTTTCCCTTCAGAGCATAGTCCTCAGCCCTCTTTTCCTCTGTACTCATTCATTCCCTAGCTTACATACTTATTGCAGGCTGGAGATTTCTAAACTGGTATCTGCAGCATGAACTTCTGCTCTGAGCTCCAGAACTGAATGTCTGTCTGGACTTAAATATTTCACAGCTATTTGCAACTTCACTGAACAAAACAGAATTTAAGTTTTTTCATCTCAAAACCCTACCTTTCATTCCACATGAGTTTTCATTTTAGTAAACATGAGAAATAAATCATTTTCTTGCTCATCTATTTACTGTTGAAAAAGAAAGCATAGGTACAAAAGATATTCATGGAGATAGATAGATAGACAGACAAATAGATAGATAATTTAATAGCTATTAGTAAACGTATATGTACATGCTCCTAACCCTAAGAAACAGTTTACTATTAGCAACTCTGCAGTCCTCTGCATGCCCCTCTCAGATGCATCTCCTATCCAATTCTCCCATGCAACCAAAATCCTGACTTCTCTTGATTTTTCTTATGGTTGTTTTCATACATGTAGGCATCTGAATATTACTACATATACTTATACATACATGTACTCTGTCTCTCTCTATATATATTTCTTACCTTAGAAAAATTAATCAATAAAAAATTCATAGTGAGTTCTGAAGCTGACTAGCACCTATATGAACATATGATATTTAACAGAGATGGGATTAGAGATCATTGGGACAAAACTACTGAATAAATGACACTGGGATAATTAATTATGCATATATGGAAAGAACTAAATTGGATTCCTAGATCATTCTGCTCATACACAAGTACTTTATTTAAAACAAACAAGTGAATACAACAAGGCTTGGGAAACCAAGGTGGCACACATCAGAACAGGAAGACCAAAGACAGAGACCATCCTCTTATGCAGGATGGCCATTGTCTCCACTGTTCAGCTATGATCAACATAAGTCATAAAAATAAAAACAAAGAACAGATAAATTTAAGAAGAGGAAATAAGATTATAAAAAGATGGGAAAACATTAAACCAAAATGAAATCAAAATTTTAAACAAAACAGAATTGACTGAAATGAGAGAGAGATAACCAAATTAAAACCAGAGATTAAATTTGGAAAATTATAAGAAATAAGAATTTGTAAGTTTGAATAATACGTAGGTAAGAAAATAGTAGTAAACGTCGGGAAGAATTGGTTTTTTTAATGGTAAAATTGAGAGACATCTGCTAGCCAAAAGATAAAAGTTTAACATTTTGAAGAAATCAAGACAGTGGAAGAGAGAAAAAAAAAGAAGTAAGTAAAAAGCATTAGAAGAAGACAGGAATTGTGTATCATGGAAAGATTTTGAGGGATGTCCAAGTCCCTTGGCAATATTGTATTCCACTATGTATTTCATTGTCTCCACATTTTTTTTGGAGATATGAGAGACAGAGCCATTGACTGTCATTCCTTTAATTCATTTTATTTTTCATTGTGCAGCACATCACAGAATCTCTTTTTATTTCTGGCATACCCTCATGCTTCTATTGCCATTTTACTCTTGTTTTTTTCCCTTTCCCATAGAAAAGAAACCTCAGTTAGTTTGTCCATTTCACGTCTCCAAAGTTTTCATGTTGTTTTCATGGACAAGTAAAACCCATGTCCAAACAAAACTGACAGCAAACATTCCACAGTGTACTTACTAAGCACAATTTATGTATTTAATGGGTATTCTCTCAACATTCAGGCGCAAGAAGTATGACTATTGTTATTTCAAGGCAAATTAAGTTGACTGGGATTCCCAGTTATGAGAGGTCTGGATCTCTCTGTCGCTCTACAGCAGAATGCTTGAGGTTTACAAGGTGCTTGGAACCCAGGAGTGTTTGCTTCTTAAATCATGGAAAATCCCATTATTACTGTTTCTCCTTCCAATGCACAACCAGTGAACACCTTCTCTTCCTATTTCTGTCAAGAAATGATGCCTCCGAGAGGTTTAGAGGTGAACCTCAAGTGCAGCAGGCTAGTCCACGAAGAAGTCTGCGGCTGCGCCCACAGCCTCACGCGCATCCCGCCTCCACCCCGCCTCCCTCTTGCCGAGATCAAACAGGGGCCACGTGTCGTCACTGAAAAAACTATACTGACCTCATCAAAACATCTTTCTTTCCTAGTCAAGGAAGACGAAAAGAGCTGCCTTTCAGGTCCACCACTCGTGCTCAATAGCATCCGCTCCCTTTTATCCCTTCCCTACACCTATGCGCACACGCGCACACACACACACACACAAGTATATAAATGATATACATTTAAATTCAGATGATGCAAAATTGCTGTCTCTGAAGTTGAAGATCTCCTCTCTGGATCCCTAAAACCCAAAACTGTTGGGCCCTAAGGTATGAGAGTAAAACACACACACATGAACACACACACACACACACAAACACACACACGTTCTTCTCACGGGATGAAACCAAGAACTTAGGGAAGAATTTCTGTATAAACACAATCATCTTCTCTGCATCCCTTTTGCATATTGTCCCTGAGCTTTGCACTACCGGCCCCACGTCTGTGACTCTCTCTGTTTATTTCTGCTGTTGCTCAGACTTTGTTACCTGTATTTCTATGGCTCTAGCTGCTCTGGACAATTCTGGAATTAGTGACACCACCCGCGCCTTCACTGTGCACTCGGCTTAAAATTCTCCCATCTTTTATTCTTGGAAAGAGAAGGCCCTCTCTCTGTGCCTGTATCTTTACTTTGAATATTTTCTTTGCTCTCTTCTGTACTCTTCTCCTACTCAGAAAAAAATGGGAGGAAACCTATGGTCTGACCTGTCTTTTAGATGAAAGAAAGAAACTTTCAGATTGCCTTTGCCCATAAGCCTTCTTTGATACCTCATGAATTGCAATATCAAACAGCATCTCCATTCTTCACTCCACCTGAAATGGCACAAAACTTTACAGCATAACTGTTTCCTGCCCACTTCCCTTTAGGCTACAGCAATAGATTCTAGTGTGTCTCCATAGTCACCCAAATCATGAAAAGATTTTAATTGGAAACTTAGGTTCATCAAAGAAAACTTTCATTTTATTAGCAGACTCTCTTCCCTTTATGAAAAAAAAAAAATGACAGTGATGTCTCTTGTTAGCAATGAACTCAGCTCTTACCTAGTCTGATAAAACTCAGGTAGGGCTTCTCTTGTCTTTCTTAGATCACCTATTCTTAGGGTTTTCTTTCTTCCATGTTAGAAAAAAGATGGAGGAGAAGGGGGGAAAAAATCAATGGAAATTAGCTCTTTGGGTTTTAAGAATGATCTAAGACTTTGAAATGTTTGTTTTTGTGCTAGAGTAATTGTCTGTGTGACTAAATTATTTAATCCAACTAGTCTTTTCTTCCATAGGGGTTAGCACTATCTACCTGTGGCAGAAGTTTAAATTTAAACTCTGTGATACATTCCTATGCAGTCTGCTCTACCCCTCTGCTCAAAAAGGCTACTGTTCTTTTATTCTTGAGAATCATTTGAATGAAACTTTTCATTTTCTCCACAATCCACTTAAAATCTAGAGCCCTAAAATGGGGAATGAATCTAAGCATCAATCCTCAGTTGGTTGTTTCTTTTTCCCAAGTCTGAAAACTGTCTGCTGCATCAAACTGCTGTGTAGGAGGATGCTCTATGCTGTAATACAAGAGAGTTAGCACTGCTTTTGTGCTCACGGGCCATTCTTATTTTTGTAAATTGCATAGAACACACACTGACAATCATGTTGTTTTTCAGCAATGGGGACTGAAGTTATTTTTCCTAAGAAACCATTGAAAAATTCTTCCAGTGCAGGTTGGGGTGAGAATATCTACTTTATAAATAATCAGTGGGAAAATTACTGAGCTGCTTGAGTGTGCACTACACACAGACAGCCTTGGATAGCACCTTTCTGGTATTTCTTATTCTATTAGCACTATTTTTGAAGTTTCTGACCTTCAAGGTCAGAGAAAGCTCTCTTGACGCCAGTCTTTGATCCCTGTGCACTGAAATTCAGATGGAAAGTACAGCATAAACCTAGCTTGAGAGAAGCAAAGATATTTATAGGTTTGAGAAGTTTTGCTGGTCTTGGCTAAACATTTTAGCTTTCAGAATCTAATTTACTAGAAATTAAACATGAAATATGTTCGTAGTACATATAGTAGTTCTAAAAGAATGCCTTAAGTATTTTCTACTTCTTTAATATGCCTTGGCTATGACATTCTATGGAACTCTGAATCAGTATTCACAGAATGGTTCTCTTGCCCCACCCCACCGCCTCTGCTCTCTGTGTCAACTTTACCCCCTTATCTCAAACAAGACATGGCATGACATCATCTCTTTGCCAAAGACAACAACGTAGCCTTCTATTACAGAGAAATTCAAAAGGTGAGCCACCCCAAATACGATTTTGGTTTTCATTATATAACAAATGCCACAGCCTGTGCTCATGGCAGAGTCACATCTCTGCGCCGCAGATAGAAAATGAGAGAATTGGAACTTGCTGTGCTAAACTGCTGAGATCACCATCATGCATTATTAATTAAAATAAATAAGAAATAAAAGAAAAAATGACTTTTGCTCCTGCTATTTGAAGGTCTGTAGTGCATTATCTAGTCATCAATTCAATTTCTTTTACCACATCATGCATCTAGCTTTAAACTGTGTGGGTGACAAAATTCTCCCTCTGACCTTGTCACTTGAAGTTTTCATAAATTCCCCCCCACCCCACTGTCTGTCTTATATTCATTAGAAACTCACTTCCCTGGATCTTATATTCATGATCACAAAGCCTTGGGAAAAAAGTAAAGCTGCTGTCATTAATGGGTTATCTCAAAATAACTAAAAATTGTGTGAGTGACTCTGTCACTTGGAAAACTTAGAATGAATTCCACATTTTTGTTGGGTGACCTTGCAAAAAGCACTGAAGTTATGTCTACTAGATTCCCAAAGAGACAACTGAGGTAGTCAATTGAGCAAAATAGTAGATTTTAGGAAAAAAGAGAGGAGCTGGAGGAGGAGGAGGTGAAAAAGAAGAAAGGAAAGAAAGAAAAAAAGAAAGACCAATTTATTGAAAAAGCCAACCATGTTTCAGTGAATTTACTAGCTATTAGATTAAAGTGATTAGTCTTTTAAGTAAAAAATGATGCAAATTTTAATCTCTCAAGTAATCTTTGGTGATTTAAAAACATTTCTTCAAATCACTGACAGTCCTTTCTTTACAAAGAGGAGACTAATTTCCCTACCCTTTAATGTGGGCTGGACTTGTGAACCATTTATAATAAACAAAGTGTGGCAAAAATCAAGGTGAGGCCACCAAAAGAACAGCTTTTTTAGAATCACTTCTAGGGGAAGCCAGCCACCGTAATAGGAAGGTTTATGAGGCCTTTTGACGACAAGTGGCACCAACTTGCCAGTCATATACGTGAGCCATCCTGAAATTGGATACTTCTGCTAGAGTCAAGACATCAGATGTCTTCAGACTTGATCAGCATCAAACTACAGTATCATGAGAAATGTCAAGCCAGAACTGCCCATCCAAGCTGCTCCTGAATTCATGACCCATAGAAGCTATAAGGGATTGAAAATGTGTTTCTTTCCGGAGATTAAAGTTTTGGGGAACCAGTCAAGGACACTACAAGAAAAGAAAACTACAGGCCAATATCCTTGGTGACCATAGATGCAAAAATCCTCAACAAAATATTGGCAAGTTGAATTCAACAGTAACTTAAAAGTATCACACACCAGGATCAAGTGGAATACAAAGACGGTTCAACACGTGCAAATCAAGTGATATGATGTAACACATCAACAAAATGAAAGATAAAAAGCATGTGATCATCTCAAAAGATGCTGAGGAAGCATGTGACAAAATTCAACATCATTTCATGATAAAAACTCTCAACAAAGTGGGTAGAGAGGGAACAAATCTCAACATAATAAAGGCCACATATGACAAGTCCATAGCTAACATCATACTCAATGGTGAAAATCTGAAAACTTCCTGTAAGATCAGGAACAAGGCAATGCCCCCTCTTACCATGTTTATTCAACACAGTACTGGAAGTCCTGGTAACAGCAACAGATAACTCATCATGATATTAATATTTTCATTCTCTAGCATCTAGTCTGAGTTGATGGAGATAAATGTCTCTTTTGTGTATATTCTACTATGGACTTCATTCTTATACTTCTCCACTTAAGTTGAAAAATTAAAAAAAGTAATATGAATTCATATTGAAGATGGATGGCTTTTAGATATAATGGAATAAACAGTCTCAAGGTAATATTTACTTCTCTTTTTTTTGCAGCTAATTCATTCAACAGATACTTTTTGAAGTCTAGCTCTGTGCCTGGTACTGGGAATCCGGCAGTGAATGCTAACGACTTGAAGGAATTTACAGAGAAGTTAATCTATATTACAACTAATTTATGCCATAATGTGAAGAACTTAGAGTGGTTAAATATATTGCATTGTAGCTAGCAGAAAGGCCCTCTGCATTTAATCTCTTTGCCTGTGCTACTCAACGTTCTTGTCTATGAGGCGGTCCATGAGTGTGACTGAACGGAAGTCAACACACTGTTGCCTTCGTGGAGAGAGTCTTAATAAGAAAAACAAAAACAAAAACAAAACAGCAGCTGAAATTAAGGGTGTAACTCATGATGTAGGTAATTTGCATTCCGGTACAAGCTCTTTCTTGCACCATGCACGTTCTGCCAAGGTCTTTATCTTGCTGCAGACTGGCAAGAGACAACCGGCAAGTGGGCGGCCAATCTTCTGATCTCACTTTGGATTGCACTGCTCTAGACCGTGTTCCCAACTTACTGAGAGTTATCAACTGTAGACTCAGTTCACAAAGGCTGTAATTTGAGGGCATATATAAGGAAAGACTAAATCTTCATTTAATATGTCCCCCCAAAATCCCCAGTGCAGAATATACTTTGGGGACATAATGCTTGTTTATTTCACATCTGCCTCATGTGGTAGGTAAAGGGTAAAATCTTACAGCCATACTTTTTTAAAGAAAAGATTTCTCTTTTCAAATTTAATGTTATACCATTTTTTCCTTTCATCGGTATCATCCATTATTCCTTTTATCATTCTTTTCTAAGATTTATATTGGTTAAAGATTAATAGGATATCAGTTATAATGCCGATTATTAAATATCTTAGAAATGGTTGGGGGAGAGAAATAACTAGGGAGATGCTTTCCTTTGCCTGGGGTTGGGAAAAGATGATAAATTTTGTTCTTTTTGCTTGGTATGGGCATATTATGTCATTCTTTGCCTTGCTTTCTAGAACAAAAAATAATATTTATTTATGGAGACCTTCAATTTCCAGCTACGTAAACAAACAATTTTCAAATGCTTTAAAGCAGAGTAGTGTAAAGGAAAGTTATGTGAAAACATTTTAAAATTATTTTCCTTGTCAGTAGGTTAAGATACTAGAATTTCAGAATCAGGACCTTAGGTTTTGTCTGGTCTGACCCTCTCAGTTTATATATTGGAAGAGCCAAAGCCCAACAAGGTTGAGCAAAAAGTGGGGGAAATAATGCAACAACTTGCCTAGCAGAGGGTTTTTTCCCCACTTCTTTATTATCTCGCTGCTTGTTTTAGATATCTTTTTATCAGCTTGCCAAATTTACATTTGATATGAGAGTTACTATTTTATTCTCAAAATCTTATACCATTTTCTTACTTTCCATCTGACTACAGTAATGGAACATAAGCTTTTCTCTATCATAAAAACACTATGAAGCTACAGAACTAAAAATGGTTCAGAAAGACCAGAGGCTGTTCTGACTCTGCGCCCTCAAATCCACCACCTGGCTCACTAGTGCATAGATGCAGGTGAATAATTAGTGCAGTTGCTCTGTGCTCTGGTTCCGTAGTGTCTGCATGTGTACAGGTTATTTCTCTTCTATACCTATTTTCTTGGATGTATAATCAAGTTACTAAAGAAAGTAACATGAAAATGTTTAACTGATCAGTCCACCAACAGTAGGTCATCAGCAAAATCCCTCACACTCTCCACTTTCTAGCACAAGTTGAAATCTGCCTCCTGCAGCATCATGTCAAATGGCATAGATCTGCTCCTTCACACACTGCATATTCCTCTCCCAGAGGTGCAGTCGGCCACTTTCCCACTTCTTACTTTTTGAAAAATCCAGCTTTTACTGCCATGATTTCATGTCATGAGACTGTCCTGTCTAGTCTCCCCCTTGCTGCAGTCGGTGTCTGGCACTCTCAAGCTCTTTTTGATCTCCTCTCCTCTACTCGCCTATCTCTAAAATTGGAGTGTTCTGGGGCTCAATCTTTGGACCACTTCTCTTTTTAATCAGCATATTTGTTTCCATATGTCTCAACCATAAGATCATTTAAATCTTGAGAAATTGTAAACAAACATCTTCAGCCCAGACCTTATCCCTGAACTCTCAACTTGAACAACTGCCTACTTGTCATTTTCACCTGGGCATGGAAGGGTCTCATGGGCCTCCTCAGGTTAACATATTACAAAATGCACTCTACCTCCCCAAACAGATTTCTCTGCAATCTTTATCATCACTTAAGGGCCATCCCATTCTTCCAGTGGCTTATGACAAAAATCTCTAGAATCATTTTCTTTCTTTAACATCCTAATTCAATTTGCCAGTAAATCCTTTTGGCTCTACCTTCAAATATATCTAGAATTTGACCACTTCTCATCACCTCTTTTTTAACCTCTCTGGTCCAAGTCTCCATTTTTATTCACTCCAATTAATGCCCAAAACTTCTCAACAATTACCTAGCATCTGCCATGGGCCTCTTCACTCTGTTCTTATCACAACTGTTAAAGTGTTTCTTGTTAAATCTAAGTCAGATCAGATCAGCTCTCTGCTCATGGTTCTTCAGTGGCTTTCCATCTCATTCCATGTTCAAGCCAAGTCACTGGAAAAGATCTGGACTCCTGTTAAAACCTCTGCCTTCATCTGTTCCAGCATCTCCTCTCTTCCTTGTTTCAGCCACATTAATCTCCTTTCTCTTTCCTAAACAAAAGAGACATGCTCCCACCTGATGGTCTGTCTTCTGGCTGCTTCATCTGAGGGCAATACTCTTCTCTGGAGAACTATATCTCAGTTTTTACCACCACCAGATCTGGGCTCAAATGTCTCCTTCCCCATGAAGACTTTTGGCAACTCTATTCAAAATTGCACTTTCCATTCACTCCCTACAATTCTTTCCTTCATTTTTTTCAATAGCACCATCTAATGTTCTGTGTGTTTTAAACAGTTTATCTATGATCTGCATTCACTCACTAATAAACTAAACGCCCCGTGAATGTATGGATTTTGCTTTGTTCACAGCTATATTCCCAGCAGAATATAAATAAAGCCTGACACAAAATACAAATATTAGTGGTATTTATGTTATTAATTCTATTACACAAAGTAATGAGTTGAATTAATTCTGCCAAATATTGGTTTTATTTAATATTCATGGTGATATGAGTGATATGTACTAGAAGTGTGTTAATTTTATTCCTTTAGAGGTATTTAACATTGGGTGGTTCGTGGCACAGGGTACAGAGATGAACAAGAGTGAAGATATAGGATCTTCTCAGGCCAGATAGACATGGCAGGCCAACAACACGATGGTGAGGAGGGAAAACATGAGCACAATTAGTTCAGGAAAGGAATACTTTCTGTGGCTTCAGAGTTAAAGCTGAAATTGAATAAATTCATATACTCACATAGGGGGAACATAAAGGTATGGAAGATAATTTTATGAGATACACATATGTCCAGTAATTCAGACCAAGAAAGATGGAAAGTTTTATCAATATTTATAAGCAAGCAGGAGACAGCATTCACCTTTTAAACAAGGTGCAGAGGACTAGCAGTCACTGATGTGGGCAGAGCTTTTCACTTTTTTTCGAACATATTTTCACATGTGTTCCCTTACTTGAGTTGGGAACAGGCAAAGACTCACTTCACTTTTACAGAGCTGAAGTGTAGAAGTTAGGTGCCGTATTCAACGTGATATGACTTTAAGTGAGTAGAGCTGGTGTCTTTGCCAAACTGTCAGTGCAAAACATTTCCCTTTGCATCATTCCAGGCATTAAGCCAGGAACCCTGATTAGGCTGAACCTACCCAGAGAGAGGGCAGCCTTCAGCCCTGCGGCATGAAGCCACTGTATGGCCACTGGGATGAGGCATTCTGCTCCACGATGCCAAGGGCTCTTTAGTGTGGCTCGTCCTTCCGGTGAGGCGGGGCCCCACAGCGGTTCAACACAGGGCATCGCTGCTCCATCGGTCATCTACTATACATCACAATTCATCCCCAAACGTAGTAGCTGAAAACGGTCAGCATTTATCTTTCAGTTTCTGTGTTTTCGTGGATTTGGGAGCAGCATGAGTGGATGGTCCTGGCTTGAAGTCTCTCCTGAGTTTCACTGAGATATAACTGGCATAACATTATGCAAATTTAAGGTGCACAGTGATTACCACCATGGTGTTGGCCTTCACCTCCAACACATGATTACCATTTCTTTTTTGTGATGAGAACATTTGAAATCTACTTTCTTAGTATGTAACATAGTATTGCTAACTGCACTCACCATGCTGTACATGAGATCCTCAAAACTTATTCATCTTACAACTGGAAGTTTGGACCCTTTGACCTACAAGAGATTACACTTTGTCAGTGTCCTCTTTTAGGGCCTTTTTCTATTTTTGAATTAAATTCAGCCTACAGCAAGTAAAGAGTCTGTTAGCTGCTACTGAGACTGCTTTGAAATACTAACGAAGGAAGACTATCTCCAACACATGTAAGTGACAGAAGATTACTTTTCACAATATGCAAAAAAAAAAAAAAAAAAAACCTTCTGCAGATCCCTGGACTAACAATCAGATTGATGTGCAATGATAAGAGGATAAAATTCACAGAAGAGGAAATTTGCATGGCCAGTAAGCCTCCCCAGTGATCAGGGAAGCCCTGCAATGTCTATGTGGACATACACAGACTTTTCATGTGTATCCTGGTTCTCATTCCCTGGGCATTCATGTAAAATAAGAATAAAAATAAGAATCAGATGCTAAATCTTGTGTTCCTGATACTCGTCCAGTTGTTTCTGTACTGGCTACTCTGTTATCTTTTTCTATGCTTTTTTTTCCTGTGAATTTTAACTCAAGCCATTGAATTTTATTTCCATCTTTTCTCTAATGATAACCACCCCCAACACACACACTGTCATTTCTAATTTCTTTATTTCCTTTCCAGTCCCCTTATCTCCTCTAACAAAAAGTTTGAAAGCATCAGCAGTGCCTATGAGATTTCCAGGTTCTTATTACAAAGAGATACAAGGTATGTTTCAGCTCTCTTCTGGAAACATTCCAACCTTCAGCATTGTAGAAACAATAAATTGGTTAAATTGAATTAAAATACATGATGTACATGCTGTCTTCAAACGAAGTCACAAAGGAGGCAGCAGTGAGTGGAGTCGATACATAATAGAGAGTAGAGAATGTTTTTGTATCAGCCATGTAACACTTGCCTCTTGAGTACCATTCACCAATGAGTACTCTGCAAAATTCTCATACTGATAGAATTCTTCACCTCTGCCATCACCTAGGAATCATTCTTTTCACTTGAGTTCTTCTTCTTCCCAAGGTCTAGATCACTGTTTTGCAAACTAATAATAATGAATCATAAAAATCAGTATATAACCAGCATTTTTTAAAACAAGTGATCTCTTAGCCCGAGTCCCTCCCACACCCCTCTCCCCAGAAAACAAAAGTTGAGTCTAGAGTATATGTGCAAGTGGTTTATTTGGGATCTGATCCCAAGAAACAGTCATTGGGGACTTAAGAGTTGTAAAGTCATGAAGAGAGGGAAAAAATAACCCAAAGGTGCATTATCCTGGTCATCACTGTGGGCAACAGGGGCTAGACGCCACTGGGGTAACTCTGAAAAGCCTTGAGTCTTGTGCCTCAGAAGAGGAATCCAAGAGAGAGCAGTGTTCTTCCACTGACTCCTGTCCCCTCATAATCCAAGATTACCCCAAATGAGATGATCACAGCACACTTGCAGTTTTATTCATCATCATATTTACTGGTGTTCTCCTCTAGTCCAAGCAGAGGTGGGTGAGGAGCCCCAGGGCAGGAAGCAAGAAATATGAAGCTGAGGCAAATACTATCATTTGTATGCACAGCAAAGACTACAGTAAGCATGTGGCAAACATAGGATGTTCCAACACAAGTCAAACACAATAGAATAGGTTGGGATGAGATGATGCAGGCTAGGATAGGTTAGAAAACACAAGAATGTCACAGGTAATAACGGCAAGTATTATCTCACAAGAATTGTATTTCAGTCCTTTCTCGTGTGTGTGTGCTTGTGACTGGGTGTGTGTTACTGGATAATGAAGTGTAATGCATTTCTTGGCTTTGGTCTCTGGTCCCAAGTTGGACACCCACTTGTGCCAAGCTCTTCCACTCTTGCACATATTGATATCCTGACATGGCTCCCTAGAACCCAGGTTTTTTTTTTTTTTTTACTAACGTCCTCTGTGATCAGTTTTTACTGAACCATCATAATGTCTACTAAACAGAACCAGACAGAGCAGTTCCAATATCGCTCATCTTTCTTCTACCATTTATGACTGAGTACTATTTTGTCATTCAAATAGCTTGCATCATATACAAAAAGCATTTGGACTGGATTGTGGTTTACTCAGGAAGTCAGGTAAAAGCTACATACCGTGCTTTGCTTATAGCTGAGGAACAATTGCTACACCTGGAAATATATTCATGAGAAAATCAATCAAATAAAATGTGGGCAATGCAGTAAATTTAAAAAGAATTAAACTTCTCAAGTTTGAAACCCATCCCTGTAAAATGCATTTCATTTTATGCACTTACTTGATGCCCAAGAAGAGAAAAAAACTATTTAGAGGCTTACAAATAAGGTACAATCTTTGAAAAACTATTCAGAGTGTTGATTATTGGATGCTCTTCCCTGATTTCCTCCTCATGCCAGAGTTTAGCTACTGTTGGGATATTTTTCAGAAGCAAAAGGTTTGAGCCCAAAAGAAAAGCAGTGAGTTGGAACTTTCATGTGTTATGGCATTCACATTGAAAGAATGTATTAAGGTGTGTGAATTGACAGCTTTGGATAAATTATTCAACCCACCCCCCCGCCCACTTTTTGGTTGATCAGGATCAGAGCCTTTTTCTGCAAAGGTTTTATTCAAGACCTTCCTCAGGGAAACATAGAGGTTAGTTAAGTGTGCATCCTGGGATGGGAGTTTCTATTTTCTGTTTTAACATACTTGATATTATTGGTTATTCAATCTCTGTCAAGTAGGCTAAGAAAAGGTCATTTATGATTTAATTTTTTTCAATCTTATAGAATAAAGATGAGTGTATATACATTTCAAAGATCACCTCATCTTTGGTTTAGAGCATTTGCTTTGAACATCTTCCATTAGTGATGTCTAGATGTGTAACCATTTATTAGTGATGTCCAGCTATATAAATATTTAACCTATATTCTCAAACACTGGAAGTCAAGTATTACTTTTTTTTTTTTTTTTTAGTTTTTTTCCAGAGATGGGGGTGGTAATTAGGTTTATTTGTTTTTATTTATCTATTTTTAGAGGAGGTACTGGGGATTGAACCCAGGACCCTGTGCATGCTAAGCATGTGCTCTACCACTTGAGCTACACCCTCCCCCTAGGAAGTCAAATATTAAATTTAATTTTCTGCTATGGGCTTTAACACACATGCATCATTACTTAATACACGGCCAACCCTAGGTTTAAATGAAATAACGCTTTCTTAATCTCCATTTTTTACTAGCTCGAGCAGCTTGAATGCTATTGAAAAGGAGCAGCTACTTGACTGAAATGTGTGTTTCTGTTCTTGAAATAACTGACAGCTTTACTCTGCGACAGCTAACCAGGAACATTCCAGTTCTGGGTGTGTGGATGCTTTCTCTGGTCTATCGTGAAGTCAGCTCATCAGGGAAAAGGGCCAGAAGTTCTGATAATGATAAAATTCTCCCTGCTGAGAAAGGAACCATCATTTGGAGAAGGACAGCTAGACAGACGGACAGATACATGAGAGGGGATGAGAGGTGCCTGGGGGAGAATTAAAATGTTGTCTTTACATCAATAACAAGAATCCCAAACCCCCGATTTTCAATGGCATCCTGTGCTGTCACAGGCCCCCTGGACAAGCCCGTGTATGTGACCGAGAACGCTGCAAACAGCCCCAAGTCCCTAGTTGGCCTTTCATCCTAGCAAAGTAGGTTGGACCTTGTATGAATTAAGAAAATCCCTTTTGCTTCTTTGAAGTTCAGATTAAATAGAACTACAACAGTCTACCATGATCTTCTTCCCAAACTTAGATTTGAAGATAGACTCCCTTCAAGTGTTAAGAAAGCATGGAATATTTAGCTTATGGAAAAAGAATACTTCCCTCCCTCAGATACTTGTGGGCACAGCCTTCCTCCTCACCTGCTTTGTGGCTCCAAACCTCACCTCGTGCTGCCGGACTTTTCACAGGCAAGAGAAGCAGGTCTGGGCTTACCTTTCCATACTCTCCATTTGGGGATAAACAGAAGACAGAAAACACTGTCCAAATTCATAAAATGAATAACTAACATTTTTTTTTGATCTTCCCACATGCAAGAAACTGTCCTAGGCTACTTATATTTAATATCTTATTTTTAGAATGTAAGAACAATTACTGTTCTCATTTTATAGGTAAAGAACGAGAGTACTGAGAGTTGAGTAGAAGCCAGTGTCAAAGAGTTTGTAAGGGGAGGAGCTGGGGTTCAGAAGCCAAGTGTGAGGAGGTAGCAAAGAAAGGAGATGCTTTATCCACGCCCCTCTTCCCACCTTAAGCCTCGCCCCCTAGCCACATGCCCCATCCTGTATCCCACGTGGCCACCGACCCTCCTTAGGGCAGGGGAGGGACTGCCAAAGACTTTAACTCACAGTGAGCACGTCTTTAAATGTCATCCTTTATTTTTAACTTTTGGTTTCTATTATTACTATTCTTTCCCATTACAGAGTCTCTCAAGATTTCCAAGGAGAGAAAGTCCTAAGTTTTTTTGAGAATGGAATCTGCTGCAATGTGTGTATTTGCTGAGGCGGTTCACAAACATTTAGCTTCTGTTTGTCACTGGTGTCAAAACCTCCCGGAGTCACACACGGCTGTTTATCTAAAATATGTATTCGGAGCCTCTGCCGTGGAGAGTTGGTGCCCTTCAGGGACCACCTTATGAGGATGCAATTTTGAACAGGAGAGATATTTTTACTAACTTTGTTTTTACATTTATTTCACTCTCCTGATGAACTTGCTTTTCCAAATATTCTCTAAGGACAGGAGAAATTAATAGTAATGAGCTCATTGGGAGAGAAATAGCCTCATGATCGTCTTGGCTTTGTTCACTTTGCAGTAATGGCTCCTGCTCATTTTATTTTAAGGAATTTTGCTTAGGCAAGATGCTGAGTGCAGCAAGGTGGTTTTCACTAAAATAAACTTATTGAATTTTGGTGAGCCTCTGGGACAAAAAAGGAAAGCCAATTGCCTCTAAAATGTGAAATTGTTATCTTTTGGCGAAGAAGAATAGTAGGTGTATGCAGCATCTAAGTGATAAACATGTACGGTTCTAACTTCATTTGTACACCTGCCAAATTTCCCCAGCAGCTGTCTTCATTACAGCCATCTGAGCACTAATAGAACAAATCCAAAATTTCCCCAACAACATGCATCGTAACTAAACTTTAAAATGTTTTTCATGTCATCAGCTGGAAAGTTTGGCAGTATATGTATTTTAGAGTGTACAATTTGGGGAGATTTTTATTCCTTTTGTTTTACATAAATATTATGGTTTCAAAAGATAGCACACTTAATAAAACAAGGATGAAGATGGCAAGAGGGTTTCTTCCATGAGTGAAGTACCTGATCCTGTTACAGAGATGCTGGGTAGTAAGACTAACTCGGCCTAACACTAACCCTAACCCTAAAATGCGAAGGAGATGATCGTTTATCATAGGTCCCTGCTGGCCCTGCACAGAGGTTTTTTTAAGTTATTAAAGTGTAGTTGCTTTACAGTGTTAGTTTCAGGTGTACAGCAAAGTGATTCAGTTATACATATACATACACACATTATTTATTTTCTTCTCAGATTCTTTTCCATTATGTTATTACAAGAAATTGACAATAGGTCTCTGCTACGCAGTAGGTCCTTGTTGTTCATCTGTTCATGCACAAAGTCCTGAGTACCCGATTTTTTATTTTCTTATTGGGAAAAGGTGGGGACAGGGAAGGGAGGAAAAATTCCCTGTTGCCTGTGCAGATTCACCGAGGTGATGGTCCTAGGCTCGCATCTGACTGGTTCAGGACTTTGCTCACCCAGTGTAAGCTTTGTAAGGCAGCACGTGGGGGCATCCCTGCTCGTTCTAGGTGGCATTCCTGAGTCTTCTCTTACTAATTCATTTGCTTTGCGTAATTAGTCTTGCCTTTCTGAGCTTATCCACTTCCACTTGAAAACTAGGGACAAGGACCAGATCTACTGTTGTATTAACTGTTAGATAATGTAATGTGTGCAAAGTGCTTAGCATATCACCTGGAACACACTGCTAACTAAACAAAAGCAAATGATCATCTTATTTGCATAAATGCTGAAGAAATTTCTTCATAAGTTGATTTTCAATGTTTAGAAATTAGAACTTATTTGGGCAGGGCTTCTGAAGGGCCTAGAAAGTGTCCTGAAGGCTCTATTGAGACACCCTGAAAAGGGACTTGGTAGGAAATCAGGCCACGTTGCATAGCGAGGAGTGATTCTTAACACAGAAAGAAAGATCCAGTCTCTCATGAAGAAAGTGAGGCAGATGACTCCGTGTGTGTGTGTGTGTGTGTGTGTGTTCACTTTTGGCATTTGATGGAGGCAAAGGGAATACCAGAGCACGTGAAATAATAGCAGACAGAAATTTCAAAATGCTAAATCCTACCTGATCATTTACAGTCCAGTCAAGTTGGGAACAACACTCAGAAGTTGATATTCAGTCTGTTGTTCACTGATGCTGGATGACACTGGGATGGAATTTTATGTGCTCTAAACAAAATTTGTCTCTCTACCAGTTCTTTAAAATAAAATAGTTCTTTATCCCCTAAAGTTACACAATCTTTTGGATTTTGTAATCACCTGACAGACTAGAAAATTGACAGACTCCAAAAGCAGACACAGCTCACTATATATAAACATAGATTTGAAAACAAGTGTCTTCTGTACAGCACAGGAAACTATGTTCAATATCTTCTAATAACCTTTAATGAAAAAGAATATGAAAACAAATATGTATGTATACGCATGACTGGGACATCATGCTGTACAGAAACTGACACATTGTAACTGTCTGTACTTTAAAAAAAAAAAAGCAGGCACAGCTAAATTTGAAATCAGCTTCTCTTATATTGGCTATGAGGTTCTACTCTGGTCAATTGCTTTGAACCGAGTGTCTGTGATAAGACAGTGGCGGAGGGGGGGGGGCTTAATACCTACCTTGTAGGATTTTTGAGAGAATCAAAGTGAATAATATATGAAACACCTATGACAATGCTTGCCTTATTTCAGGTGCATGAAAGATATCATGTTAGTCTCTCTCCCTTTCATGATCAACTTCTCAGTGTTTACTAGAGAGCACGGTAGCTAAGAAGTTTATGGAAGTGAACAAGAAAAGATGTCTTATGTCAAAGAGTAACTGAATCAGATGATCTTAGGAGATGATTATTTAGTAAAGCTAATCACTTAGCATCAGTAATTGAAGACCAGAACAGGCACCGGGTTAACTTCTTGCAGGCAACCATCAAAGCCAGGGTGCACAAAGAACTAAAATAGTAGTAGGCGTCTTGTAAGTGAGCAAACAGCACAGAGAGAGTTAGCAAGGGCGCTAAGTATCATTCTCATTATATTCAGAAAATAAAGAAAACGTAGATAGACACAACTCCTCGGACATAAAAAGTAAACAAGCTCTAGCCTACTTTTTCAAACTCTGGATATTTTCTAATCTGATTTAAGACACAGTAGAACCAAGAATTTTTCCAATTTTGGTTTCAAGTAAGACAGGATGTTACACACTCTTCTGAAGTCCTGTTTATTTTTGATGACACCTTACTAATGACATCTTAAACTTGTCTGTGGTACCTATTTGTGAAAGGGTTTTAGAATCCCACCAACCTCCTCTCCTAAGAGGCCGTAGTGTGGCCACCAGTATCCTGTGGTTTTCATTCCAAACCCGTTGCAATTTACCTTTGTAACTTTGACAATATGAAAACTTTTTGACATTCTCTTTCCGCCATCATTAAAATGAAAGCATGATCTAGATTTTCTGTTAGCCCTCTTCTCATTCTAAAAAGGGCTTCAAGGTCATATAAATGAGAACAAAAAATCACTGGAAATGGCTACCTTTTGGCATAAGGAAATCACTACACTCAAGTAGGCAAAATGTTCCGCACGACTGTGAAGAATCTGCTGTGTCACTTTTCACAACACGCTGGAGTAAGTATGTAAAATTATTCATGAGACATTGTTAAAAGTACTAGTCAACTCAAATCATGTTTCATTCTTTCAAGGGTTTCAGGTTGTTATGTACACACTGACTCAAAATACATGTAAATTTCAATTCTCTTACATTTGAGATGCCACTGTTGAATAACAAATCAATAAGTCCCTTTCCAAATCAATCCATATTGAATTTTCATATTTTTCTCTGTTTTGGACATGTCCAATGTAGATTTTGCTGTATGAGTTGTATATAGTAAGAGGATTAAATTGTTACTAGTAATACATATAAAAAGTGTTCTATAATCAATTCACTTAGGATATTTAAATCATCCTTCTATTCCCTGCTAGAAGAAAGCTTACAGCTGGCATTTTAAGAATACTTTTAAGACTGGAGGGCAAGTGGAATGCTCTCAGATTCTGGTTATATGAGAGAAACAGTAACAAACGAAATCAACATGATTTGGAGCTTTCTGGCACTTAGTGGCAAAGTTCACTTTGAACTCTCAATTATTTATGGCACAGAAGGAGACACTTGGTAAATAGCAGGAAAGCATAGAAATGAAAGGCAGATTGTGGTATTTACTAATTTTAACACTTGGGTTACCAAAACCCAAGCCTGGTGATAATTTATTTACTCTGAATTGCTTCCCAAAGAAGAGTTACATTTCTGTTGAGAAAAAAATTAGGCCATTATCCAATGACTGAAAAAAAAACTTCACAAGTGAAAAGAAAAAAAAGCATTCTTCTGATCTGGTGTGAAA
The DNA here is from genome assembly GCF_009834535.1 of Camelus ferus. Lineage (NCBI taxonomy): Eukaryota > Metazoa > Chordata > Mammalia > Artiodactyla > Camelidae > Camelus > Camelus ferus. The sequence goes on along the minus strand of NC_045702.1, from coordinate 53,341,901 downwards.
GCAAATTTTACAAAACTTCCAGGAATCTGAAAATATTTTTTCTTAGAACTGATTAATGTTTGACAAATAGCCCATCTTATTTCAGTATAAATTAACATATGTATCTATGAAAATGCAATGTGTCACCACCAGGGCTGTAAATCCAGTACTCACAGGAAAGTTAGAAATGTAGGTGTGTGTATGAATTGTTACATAGATGTAAGTAAATAAATAATAAAGATATATATTATAAACTACACATATATGCACACATATAAACTTGAGAAAGCTATTGACTCAAAAAACAAAAACAAAAACAAAACCCAACAATGAAAACCAAACACCATTTGCGTTAACTACCATGAATTAAGGTCTACATAATCCAAACTAAGTTAGAGTTACAGAAAAATTGAATTCTCAAATTATCTCTTTTCATTTAATGCTCTTAAATCTCCTCTATGATATAAAGTAAATCTCCCTAGTTTTAACACATTTTCTTTTAGCACTTCAAGAGTTTTTACTTAAGTTGGCTTCTACTTGTGGATTTCATGTCAGACACCAGGAACTTGAATCCCAAGGACCCGGTCAGCCTCTTTTTTCATGGAAGGAAATGGTTACAGACGACGTTTCCTTCGATTAAATTCAGTGGTGAGGACTTTCATTGGCATCTGTTCCTGATGACATCTGGTTTATTTGTTATGTTACAAAGATTTTTGTTTTTCAAGTTTGAAGTCTCAATACTTTTTTCCCTTCAAGTTTCACTATGCATACCTTTTGAAAAATTCAGTATTCATTATTTATACTGCTCAAGTTCATGGCCAAGTCCCTTTAAATATAAATACCACATTGTTCACTGTAGTTTCCAAGTGGTAGAATCCACATACAGAAAGAAGAAACTGTAAGTACCAATGTAGCTTTTCCTTTTTAACTCATTCGTCTTTGGACTCTTGTTCTCTTCCTTCTTTCCTTTTCTTGTCATTTTCTTTTTCTCAGGAATTTGAAGTCAAGTCAGGCTGACTGCAAACCCAGTCAAATTTCTGCTGCCCAAGACCGTTTCTTAAAGGAAGTACTTTGTACAACCTCAATTTCCAAATGTAAAAGATTTGGTTATAAGTATTGCCTACAAACACAAACAGTGTTATCAATTTCTTGATCCTGGAGGTAAGGAAGATCTGTACCAGTGGGAAACATTAAGCACTTTTGGCAGAATGCAATTATTTATAGTTGGGATTGGCAAGGGGACCCTGAAAGAAGATGGGAAACACTGAAGGAAGGTAAGCTTTGCCGAATTTGCAGTTTTGATCAAGGCCAGATTGGTATACACATCCTGGAATAGAAGGTGCCTCATCAGGCAGGATTTATGATCATATATATATACATGTATACATGTGCAGAAGAGCTGCAGGTGAGTAGATACATATCATGGAATTGTGAAAGGGAGGAGCTGAAGAGGGGAGGAAACCTGCAGAATGCTAGGACAGAACCTCTCGTGACTTCATCCTGACTGATCTCCTGAGGTTGCTCACAAGCCACAGGAAAAAAGCAACAGGCATCCCTGTGGGATCAGACAGACATCTCAACCCCTTGCTCCCTGAGATTTAAAGGTAAAGAGACAAGAGCAGAGTAGGATGTTTTCAGAAATACCTACTGGCAGGGAAAGAACACCTCACTCCTACAAGGAAATAGCTGTGAGGAAGGCTAGCATCCAAGCTGATGTTTAGGTTAAGATGCATAGAGGTCTAAGCAGCAATGAAAGAGAACTGGTGTGAACATAGCTTTCACCGGGAGGAGGAAACCCACCCCAACAGAACAAACACTGAATGCACTGGTATATTTGGGGGGGAAATGGCCAAACACTGTGCATAATGGAAGCAACACAGAAGTTCAGAGCCTATGCTTGGGGTGCCATCACTCCCATAGCACTCACGAATCTGCACCAGCGGAGGCACTGCCACCAGGGGTCTGTTGATATCCTTCAGTGCTGTCACTTAGTGGAACAAACAATGGCACAACTGCATGGATCCAGACTCTTCTTGCCTGCTCTCTGAGCTGTCCTCCCATCCCGCTTTCTCCTCACACTACCAGACCCTGGTGATTTCTGCACTGGAAGGAGATAGGACTTGGCTTCAGTGCTAACAAGAAATGGGAAAATCAGAGCAATCAATCGTAAAAAATGAATGATACGTGACTATGTTTGAATCATGAGTTGATGGAGAAGGTCAAAGATTAAACACATGCCCATTTTCTTCTCTGTCTGTCAGAGTAGGACTCTGTAGGACTGTTAATCCACTGACAGCACACTGTAAGTGATCCAGACACCATCAGAAGAATAGGAGGAGAGCGGGAGTGTGTGACTGTGTAAACACAGGTGGCGGTGTGAATGAAGGTACACTGACCTGTCACTTCCATGCGAACTGAAGGTTGAATACAAGCCTTGTGAAAGAATTTTGACCCTAATTTAAAAGCTATGTTAAGCTGATAGGGATAAGCTGATCGTGAGTAAGTATATTACAAACTATGTATGAGACACTGACAGTGTTGAACTAAGGGCTCTATTTTATTGGTTAACAGTTGCTTCAAATCCCTTTTAAAAGAAATGCATTTTTAATTAAAATAAAGTATGCTTTTCCCTATCTAAGAATCAAATAAAGTTACACTGTTACTCTTACCATTTTGACTAGGTAACATTATACCTGGCTGCAATGTTTCTTAACCAAGTGTTCTAAACCAAAAAACGAGAGAATCTGGAAGCCTAAACGTTTAAAATAACAAATAATCTCAATAGTTACTGTGCATGACTAAGTCCTCTTGCTGTTTTTGTTATCTTCAGTTATTTCAATTATAACTTTCAATTACCTACGTGATTTGGGGTTTTGCATTTTACCCAAGACATAATCTGAAGAACTTTGCCAGTTCCTGTCAACCACACTCAGTTACCCCTATTATCAGGTCTTGTTTATTCAGAAGAAGCAAAGTAGTTTTAATATTTGCCTAATAAAACAATTATGCAAATGGCCCCCAAATTAAATAGTATTCTCTAAAACCAAGTATTTTGAAAATAACTATTCTATCATACACTTTTATTTTATTGGATAATTCAGATTTGACGAGAATTCTTTTATTTTTTAAAAGTCTCAGTTTTTTGTTTTTTTTTTTTGCCAAATTGAACTATTTATGGAGATGGGAGTAGTTGTGAAGCTGGTGGGTGTTTTATTCCTAGTTAACTGTGAGAATGTAGCCAAAGAACCAAAGCTACAGAGGCATAACTTTTAAAAATATGTTGAATGAGGGGTTCTTACAGCTCTAAATATTTTTTTGATTCTAAAATGTACAAAGTGTAGAACCAATGTAGAGAAATTTAAAATGCAATAGAAAATAAATGCTTTTGTTCAGACAAAGATACCAGAGAATGAATTTTTGTCCAGATAAAGATACCAGGGAACGAGAACCCTAGTCACGTATTTGATGTACATATCTCAAGACTTAGGAAAGGAATACATAATTTAAAAATTAAAATGAGCTACTAAAAATCAATTTTCCAAATTTGGAAAAAAAGTCAGATTGCAAAGTAGCTCTAAAATGAGCTCAAAAGAGCTCTAAATTTCCAACAATAGTAACAAAATTAGATGCTATTATGCTTTTTAAAAATTATATGGACTAGAAGCCAGTGGAAAATTGAGTTCTAGGAGGGTACACTGATTTGATGTTGTCACTTTCTATTTTCAAATGCCTACTACCCCTTCTCTAAAGTTCACAGAGGTCCTCAATGAAGGAGTATTTATAAACTAGGAGAATAACTCAAATCAACATAAGATCAAGAGTGAGGAGTTTATTCCTGAGCTTATAAATGTCCTTGTTCTTAAAAGTTAACACTATGTGTTTAGCAGCAAATATAAAAGTTATTTGAAACCAAAGGATCATTTAGAAACTCTAATTTATGCATTTAATAAGTAACAATCTGTTTGGATCAGCACTGATCTTCCAGCTGCAAGAACAAAAGGGAATCTCTATTTTGCCTGTGTTTTCTCATATGAAAATTTAAAAAAAAAATTCAAAGAGCATCTTCCAAGAATATTTTAAATTCCTTTCTGCAATATGAATTTTAATGCCTTGAAATTAGTGTAGGCTATACCTGACTCTCCCATTCTTCAGGTAAATTTACGTTGCCAAGTTGTGTGTGAGGTAGCATGTGTTAAGTGTGTGAATCAATGAGACACAAAACTTGCGTCTTTCTCTAGGAAAGTCTCTATAAGGTAGAATGCACATACTGAAAACAAGAAAAAAACTATATCTATGATCTAACAACTTTAAAAGAAATGCCAGATATTTAGAACTGCATATGTTAAGGTAATCTGAAATACTACAAGCCAAAACCTAACTCATTCTTCACAGATGTGAAAACAGAGCTCCCAGTATGCAGTGACTAGAGAGCACAGGAAAAGTTACAAATAGGTATCAACATTCTAAAAATATTATTTAGCCCATCTGCAGCTCTTTATAGATGCTAAGTGCTTTAAACTCCTTTATTAGCCATTATTTCTTGCACCAATTCCCTTATAAGTCACAGTTAGTTCACTAAAGGCAGTGAAACAGGCTTGAAATATATCAATGGATTCTCTAATAAACAATAAGATATTAAAAGCCATCACTTTCAAAGACTGCAAGGATGCTAGGGGGTAAATAGGAAATACGAGGGTGGAGGTCTTGCCAGTCCTTGGAGAGCTCTCAGTAGTGCTGGAAGTCTTCTAGGTCAGCTATTACTCGGCCTTTTCCTACCCATGTGGTGGTAAAAGTCCCTTCATCATTGCCGCATGCCTGACTAGGCTCTGGACTGTGACTCTGCAAAGATTATTCCTGTGCATTTCTATTATTTTTGTTCTTTCCTCCCTAATGCAAGACGGTAAAAATATTATCATGTAAGAATTTTGAACTACTCACATTTGTCTGAAAAGTAGTTCACTTTACTCAGTATATAGTCATTTTTCAATGTGTATTAGTAGCATATTCATAATATATGGGTGTTTCAGAAACAATTCTTGCATCATGTGGTAGGATCATTGAAAGCAGAACAAAGTGAAAGTGGGTAGATCAGTTTGGGAACTGGTGGAAAATTTCCGATCAGAGGTAAGGACCAAAAGTTAGACAAAAGCAGTGGGAGTAGAAGTACAAGATGAATGGAAAGATGTGAAATAAACTGAATAGAAAAGACTGGGTGACTGATGAGATATGAAAGACTGGGTCATGCTTCCATTAAGGGAAAAAGCAAATAGAGACAGGAGAGAAGGCTGTCACCGGAGAATGCAGACGAGTCAAGTTTTGGGCACACCGAGTCTGTAATGCCTGTGGAACATCCAAATGGCGTCACCAGCAGGCAGCTGGATACAGGTCTGCAGCTTAGAAATGAGCTCAGGCTGATGGTCAAGATTTGAGCGTGGGGCGGTGCCTTCCCCAAAGTATCTTCTGAAATTCTGATCGCATAAACCAGGGAAGCTGGGGGAATATTTTAAATGAACTACCGCCAACCTCAAGTTTCGCTTTAATATTTGTGCCATCTTAAACATGTATATGGAATTGTCTTGGTTTTTACATAAACTTTTTCCTTAAATCTTAGGTAAATGTGGGAAGCCCAAAGATACTTGTTCTTTGGCACATCGTTACTACCTGACTCTTAAAAGTCACGTATGCAGGAAGCAGTGAAAGGTACTCTGTAGAAGGTGAAGCCTCCATTCAGTTCTTCGTTTTCGGCTATATGACCATAAGGAGATTATCTTCAACTCCAATAACTGAAAATAGTAACATTCTGTAATGTAAACAAAAATCTACCATATTGACTTTTCGTCCCTTTCCTTTCAGTATGTAAAGTCCTTTCAGTAAAAGTCCTGAGTGAAAGTCAGTCAATAAAAATTGATTAGGAAAACTAAGAATGAAAAATATTCCAAACCGAATAATATAATATGAAAGTTAGTGTCTTTGCTGTGAAGTACTTGCTTATAAGCTCCCACAGTACAGCCTTAAGAAAGTTTTGAATTACAACTTTCAGATGTTGCCATTTAAAGTAGCTTACAGAGATGCTCTGCTGGTCCTGTTAGCCAGACTATAACCCACATGAGGACAAGAGCCTTTGTTTTATTCAGGGATGTTTTCTGAGATCATAGGCATTTCATAAACATGTACTAAATTTGTTAGGGGAATCAATAACAGATACACATCATTTTTGTCTCAGTCAGGGTTTTGGCATATTTAATCTCAGTTGAAACAACTCTTATCAACAATGATCCAGACTTCTTAGCAGGGAACCAAGGGTGGTAATATAGCAGTGAGTCTCACCATTACTGAGTAGGCAGAGTTCTCCTTCTGACTGCAGAACTCACAGTTACAAAGGTAAAATATTCTTAAATAAAAGGTAATGAATACATTGAGCCCATGGGTTGGAGTTTAAGGAAGTGTTTCTGCTTTTTTATTTGTTAGCCATAGCATTTTAAAATGAGAAGACTTCATATAAAAATCTTAGATTCCCACTTCTCTTGAAAAAATGGAAGCAGGCAATGCCAGTGTAACTTTCTCATTTGGTGAGTTTGCTTGCCCAGATGGGCCACAGCGCCCTATAGACCAGGCGTGAGCGTGCTAGTTCTGGCCACGATCCCATGCCCACGTACAAGGTTTACCCAGTGGGCTACAGTCTTCATGTAACCCTTGTTTTAAAAAACGGGCCCAAAATGGAGTTGCTTATGCTAAGCTTCACATGACCAAACCGAGACTGAAATGTAGTTTCAGCCCTCCCAGAAATGCGATCTTCAACCAACCAATCAGGCATCTCCGGATCAGCACTAGTTTGGTTATCCGCCTGATAAGAGTCCCGCCATTCACTAAATGAAAGTAACCTTTCAATAACCACTCAACTTTTTCCCCTGATAACTTCTTTGATTCTGTGACCCTCTGACTATCCAAGTCTTTCATTTGGTACAGGTCCTTGGAGCTTCTTTCTGTCTGCTAAATTAGATGCTGCCTAATTCTGATCAATTTTTGCTCAAATAAACTCTGAAAATTTTTGATATGCCCCAATTTATCTTCAAACACCCTCGTGGCCTCTTTAGGCATTTGATTTGCAATTTTTCCCGTAACCTTTGATATATGGGTCTCTTTACAAGATCAGTATGCTTAGGTGGGACGTTAGTACTGCCTTTGTTTTAGCTCAAAGCTCTTTCAAAACAATGCTCCGTCAGAAGCAGAGCCTGAGATTAGGTGTTGCAAGGTAAATGCCAGGAAGCCAATATGAGAGAGGGGGGAAAGCGAGAGGTCTAGGACAAGCCAAAAAAATGGTACATTAATGAGTGGGCTACTTCTGCGGGCAGCTGGGGCTCAGTCAGTTCTGGGCACCTTCTAAGAAACCCCACTTCGGAGTTGTCAGAGCAAAAAGAACAAGGGAGGCTGGGACATTTATCAGGGGACTTCCACTCCCAACTGGAAGTTTGAAAGTTGAGCTGGGGAGGTGACTGTGCTGCACTTCTAGGTGGCACCTAGGCATGCCGGGCACGTCTGCTTCCTTGCAGGAGAGTGTTCTCAGGCAGAGAAGGGTCAGTGCTGCAGAATGGTCCAGAGCTGCAGGTAAGCTCAGGTAGGATCTAGGGCATATGGCCCTTTTACAGCTGCCTATATTATGGAATTGCAAATCATCAATTTCTTAAGTCTTTACATGGACAATAACAATTATTTCTACATTCTGACTTGAAGTTTTTATTTTTATTTTTGGGGGTGGTGGTGGAGATAATTTGGTTTATTTATGTTAATGGAGGTCCTGGGGATTGAACCCAGGACCCCGTGCATGCTAAGCACATACTCTACCACTGAGCTACACTCTCTTCCAGAAATTTTTTTTATTGTATTTGATCTACATTAGTTGAAATGTCAGGTGAATTCCCATAAGGAAATATTATTTTATATGACTGCAATTTTGAAACGGTCCTTAGATTCTGGTAACATACTGCCATTATACCCCAAAGACTAATGTTCAGGAAAAAGTTGTTCAGTGCCACTTGTTAAAGCACAGTGAGGAAGACTGTACTGGGGGCAGGGGGTTATCTATCAGGATAGGTACAGGAACCATGGCCAAGCAGGACCCCGCAGGGCCTTCCTGGGAGAGGCCCCCACCCCCACCATCGCCCACATCCCCCATGTGCCTCTTGTTTGTAGAGAAACTTTAGCCTCCTAGGCTAACCCCAAGTTCCAAATACATTTAATCAGAGAGATTAGAAAATGCAGAAGCAAAGGAAAACAATCCAGCAAGACAGTACGGTAACAGTTTAGCCATTAAACAAAGTCAAGGACCTTTTAGTTCCTCCTCAAAAGCTATAGAGAATATTCCGAGCCATATCCTGTGAGCTGTTTTGCAGAAACTGAGACCCCCACCAGGTGAATGAAGTTCACTGCACGCTGACCTCAAGCACGGAGAACCCAGACTGGCTGGGACCAGGAGGCTGATGATGCTGACTCCCGGATACCTCACCACCAACCAATCGGAAAATGTCCATGAGCCAGTCACGCACCCCATAACCCTCTCCCTCTCCCTGTCATTAAAAACCTTTCCCTGAAACCCACTAGGGAGTTGGGGCCTTTTGAGCACTAGCTGCCTGGACTCCTTGCTTGGTGCCCTGCAGTCAAAGGGGTACTTTCCTTCCCCGCAACCCAGTGTCAGGAGACTGGCTTTACTGTGCAGACGAGCAGGCCCAAGTTTGGTCTGGTAACAGAACCACAGCAATGGAATTTTACAATAGGGGAGAGACTGGACTCGACTCTAAATACGGCATGGGGAAGTGGGAATTCACAGCTAAGGAGCAGGGTAGGGGTTAGTGGATGGAAGATCACTAAGCAGCAGCATCCAGGGCAAGGGAGGAGTCTGACTGGAGGCAGGCGGGGGGAGCAGGTACCAGCTGGGGGAGGGCGGGGGCTGAGAAGCCTGGTTAGCACCCACGTCCAAGAGTGAGCAGACACAGAGGCTGAGGGAGCCTGGCTGAAGTGAGTTACCAGTATTCTTGCTAAAACTGGACAAGGCAGAGACAAAGAAGTCCAAAAGCTGAGACCTAGCTGGAAAAGAGGTCTGGGGATCCTGAACTTTAAGGATGGAATCTTTGTCAGTAAACTACCAAAAAGAGGACTAAATTGATTAATTTCTCCCAGGTGTGTGGAGGGCAGTGGTTACAGGTAAAACTCACAACAGTGAAGGCTCTGGGATAGGAAAAGGACTCAAGTTAAAGACACGCTATGTTTTCATCTGGCTGGCAACCTTCCTTTGACTCAGGAAATTCTGATCTATGAACAAGATAAGAGACCCACAAAGTCTTTTTCCACTGTAAAATATTTGCTAAGTACTTTAATTTCCCCCTTCCAAACACCTAGTAATTTTCACATAGACCAGTTTAAATTCATTAGCATTTGCCAAGCACACTCTTCAAAAGGCTCCAAACTGGGGTAGCGATCCAAATGCAAAAGTAGGGCTCCTGACCCAGCACGGTCGGGGCGGCTTCATTAGCCGGCTCTGCTCAGCCGTTTGCTCCAGCTGAAGCTGAACTCACGAACTGATTGTTCAGGAAAATGTGGGGCAGACGTAACATCACAAACTTAACTTGAGGAGTACTCTAAACCTCTCATTTACCGTCACCTTTTGTTATTTTTCTCATTCCTACAGGCAATAGTAGCAAGTGTCTTAAACGTCCCGAGAAGGGGGAACAATCATTTTTATATTGCAAACTTACAAATAACTGAAACCAAGGATTAAGTATATCACTGGAAAGAAACGATTGAGATCCTTGTCTTCAGCGTAATAGGTCTCATCACAACAGGTGATTTTATTTTTTCACTTTTTTCTTGCAAGAGCAGTATCACTCCAAAATGAATGAACTAGGAAATAAAATCTCTCCCTTTCTCCCCGCCCCCAACCCCCCTGCTCATAAGTGTATCTACACACGGTCCAAGGTGAGACACGGACTGGACTCTGGCAATCCACAAGCATTGAAGGGAGGATTAAACAAAGTGAGAGAACTTTTACTCTATTTGAAAAGGCACCCACATGCAGCCACAGCTCCGAACATGCTTATTCTACTTTCCTGTCTCCTTATGTTAGTTTCGTATTGCTGCTGTAACAAATTACCACTCATCTGGGGGCCTAAAACAACACGTATTTATCTCACCACTCAGAAGTCCAAAATGACTCTAATTGGGCTAAAATCAAAGTGCTGTGTTCCTTCGAGAGGCTCCTGAGAAAAATCCGCTTCCTTACCTTTTGCAGCAAGCAGAGGCCCCCACATTCCTTGGCCGGTGGTCTCCCTTCTGCTGTCTTCAAAGGCAGCAGTGCAGCGCCTTCCAATTCCTCTCTGACTCTCACCTCTGCCTCTGCCTCCTTCTTCCACTTTGAAGGGCGCTTGAGATTTCATTGGACTCACCTGGGTAATTTAGAGCCCTCTTTAAAGTCAGCTGATCAGCACTCTTAATTGTACCCAAAACGATAATTCCCTGTTGCCATGTAACATAATATATTTACAGGTTCCAACGTTTAGGGTGTTCCATCGTTTGGGGACCATTATTCTGCCTACCATCTCCCCAACGTTCCTTGGAGAATAGGGGACAGCTGTCCACGAGTCCCACTCCTGGCACAGGCACGCAGACCTTGTGCTGGCCTAATGATAGCCACTTGTGGGCTGAAGTGTGATGTAATTGGCTACCGAATTCACCGAAAAGTTGGAAATACTGCACTGTTGCCTGTGGGAAAGTGACAAGAGATGAGGACACTAGGATTTATTTTAAATAAGTGAAGTTTATTCAGCCAAAGTACACAAGGGATGATAAAATAACTTCTTTTGTGGTGTTGACGTCAATGTTTATGATTAACCAGATATAGACTTTTTTTTTCTTTTCATGTGTTTTCTTCTGAAACAAGCAGTACATTTTATAGGGACTTGGGAGTTGTTTTGGTGGCTACTTTTTATTCATTCAAATACGACTGGATATCTAACAGGGGATGGCCCCAGGTGAACAGCAGTGACTAGGACCCAAGCCTGGCTTTCTAAGGATGAAACAATGAGAGAATCAGGTAAGGAACCATTTAACATGCAGAGTAAAAGAACCCTAGCACAGGTGTCACAGTCTTAAAGGAGCACAAACAAGACACACCGGAAAAACTCACTCTAATGCATCAGAGACAAGTTGGTTCCAGAAACCCTTCCAAATGGAGCCGAACAAACCCTCGAGGAAGGGAATGTGCCTCACTGGGAAGCTGGAGAGGCACCGGGAACTCAACGGTGGAAAAGTCTTCCACATTTAATATAACGTTGAAAGAATATTTTGTGGGGTTGTGTAGTGTTTAATTTTTTTAGCCCTTTGCAAGAAAGATACAGAAGCATCCTTTCTGATTGATGGGTGCTGCTTGAGGGTACAGAATCTTAAAAACGGTGCTACAGTAAAGAAAAAATGTAGATATACATCCTGAGTGATAGTCTTTAAGCAAACATCTATTTTTCAACAATATGCTATAAAGTCCCTAAAACTTTTAGATTAACACAATCTTAATCAGCAATGTTTCTTTCTTGGAGCAACTGATTCAATGTGTTTGCTGAGATCAACTGGATATATGGATAAAAAAATGGAGCGAGTGAGAGAGACTTCTGGACCTGCTAGGACTATCCTTCCGTTTGTAAGATGTTAGATTACTCTATTAGTCTATTGCGAATTTTCTATTATTCTAGTCTTCTATTCTGAGTTTTTAACTTGTATTATTTTATGTGTATCCTTTAATATTTAATTTTTATACATTTAGCATTAACACATTTTATAATTAGTATCCTCTGTTACTTTAGTTTTCTGTAAGTTTTAGAGAGTTACTTACATTATTCAAGTACACTGTAACAAAACTCTCTGAAAATGTAAAATGGCCAGACATTGCTCTGAGGCTTTCCAAGTCAGACTACCTGGGAGTTGTTCATTTTTTTCTTTCTTCCAAAAATGTGAAATTAATTCTGAGAGTTGTTTAATCCTAATTTTGGGGTTTGCCTTCATTCTCTCCCCCTCCCTCATTACTTACCTTCTTTAGTTTTTCCCACCCCCCTCCCCCATTTTCCTTTTCTCTTGCTCCTTCCTATTTTAAGTAGAGCCACTACCCAAATGCCTAATTTATAAATTCCCTGACCTCTTGATGAACTGGGGCAATGACGCATCCAGGACCCGATTTCCAACCCCATGCCCGCACTCACTGTCTCTTGATTCAGGAGTGTGTTCTTTCCACTTCTCTCCTCATGTAGAAATCTAGTTACCCTAAAAAGACATCTGAAGATTTATCTTCTCTACAGGATCTTTTGAATTCCTTCAACCAAATCATCCTTCCTCATTTGAATATGTATCACATTTTGCCTACCTTGGTTTTTACCTTGGTCATTTACTTAACTCTTCCAATAGATGCAAAGGGACTAAGAGAAGAGAGGGTATCATTAAAAAAAATTCTTTAACTTCTGCAGCCCCTTTGTAAAGGATCTTGTACCTGGTCAGTGCCCATGAGATACTTGCCGGTCTGGTTACACAAATAAAATTAAAAATCAGTATCATCCAGAAAATTCACCGTAAGTCTTCATGGACCCCCCAGCTTGGTCTTTCAGTCTCCAAGATTCTATCATCCAGCTCACTGGCATTCCTGCAATCTCTGAAATTGGTGAAATAATGTTCACAGCAGCAGCTTGGGGCCAAAACACCACAATGCAGAATGGTTTGATTCTTAATGGCACCAAATTCAGTCCCTAAATATCCAGACTCCTTTCTTCATGACACAAGACAGGAGGCCTGTCTGGAACCCCAGTGGATATTCACCTGGGTGGACTGAGGGCAATTCCTGGAAGAGTTCATTTACGGACGAAATCCGGGCAAAATAGCGGTAAGCAACGACACAACTGAGTGGTTAACATTTTTATTTCAAAAACCAGTATACTGTATATGACACTTTCTGAGAAAATAATTAAGATGGTGTAATTAAATGAATTCCATGTTTTTTAAACACAATAAGGATAGAATCCTTTACATGTGAGTTTATTCAAACCTTATTTAAACAGAATGCACTCTAATTGAGAGATTTAAGGGGTGATTTCTGCGCACAAAATAAAAGCTCCTTTGCAGGTTTTTGTTATTTATTTATTTATTTATTTAAATTTTACATCCTCAACATATATTACAAGAGCTGAATATTTTAATTTAGAATATATGTACTGTGTTTGAATAGCTCTTTGGGGAATTATTTTTGCCAAGAAAGGTACATTTTCCTTTTTACAGCCAATTAACAACAAATTAACTTTGACACAAAAAGGAATGGGACCATTTAAAAAATGCTGTCTCATTCAAGTAGAATACAGTCTGAGATTCAAAATAGATTCTTCCTGGAAAATTACAAGGGGTTCCCATCCCCCTAAATAAGGAAAAAAGAACAAAATGTGAAAAAAATATACAACATCCATTAAGTCTCACTGGATTTAAATCTCTGCCTACAGCAGAATACCTGAAATATCTGAGTCTTTTGCTTTATTCTGGCTATAATAACATAACCTGTTTAAAAATAATATTTTTAAAAAATTCTGTATTTTCTTCACTTTCTACAAGATATCTTCTTCCACAATAAATTGACCAGCACTCTTAGCATCAGACACACATGGCATACACATGTAAGTAGAGAAATACATTTACATCCTTTAAAATTCCTAGTTCTACACAGACATTGTCCTTCCTGTTAGAAGCATGGCTATTCAGGCCTGTTCTGGAATCCCTATTTATCTACTCAGCGTACAGCAATATTTAGAAAAGTGCATATCTCTTTTTTCCCTTTTCCTCTGACCCTGCAATCCCAGTATAATTTTCACATAAGAGCTCCATCCACTTAAAGCCTTACACAGCCATGTCTACTGTATTTAAAAGACATTGACCCAACACGCAAACACTCACCCACACACATACAAGAACAGTTTCCATCTTACAAAGCTAACATTCATTATTTAATATTTCTATATACCATAGAGCTTTCAGTTTGGAATTTTTCTTAAAATACACATTCTTCACGTGAAGCTGTCAGAAAAATGGGAAGAATATCTTCTCTGATTTCCAAACCATCGAAGGAGGTTTTTAAAAACTACTTTCCACACCCCAGGAGTAGTGCACTCGAAGGGCAAGCACGTCCGTATCTTTAGAAAATGAGTTGGGGAAAGTAACGTTTGATTCCTCATTGAACAGGTATGATGGGTACCCATGAATCCTACCGACTAAAAATGTAACTACGATGATCACTAATTATAGATATACAGCTACACCGAAGGAGAGCTGCATCCTGTGATTTCAATCACCAGAGTCCCACAGGCCGGTTGCTTGATTTCTCTCATCCCACTGTCTATTCAACGGCTTTACACCGCACAGATTGTTAAGAATGATTCACAAACTGTTGCTGCCTTCAAACTATATACTATAAAAGGTAGCCAAGAAATAATTATATGTTGTACTAAACACAAAATAAATCGTGGCTTCAGAGTATGTTTTCGACACAAAGCCTGCCTGTCCATTGTAGACAATGTTGTCGATTTATGTGAAAATATTTATTACCTGTAACCATAGATACACAAAATCAATGTATGTGTTGTGAAACATTACGGCAGTAATGCATTTGTTACTGTGTTGAGATTTCTTTTGGTCTAGATTACTGCTCCGCCAAATAACTTTTTTTTTTTTTTTATCATACTAGGGCAAGTGATTGCTGTGCAACATTTGCATTTGTAATGATAATTTTCCTGAGAATGCTAAATTATATCTTAATTTATTCAAAAGCTTTTATTTTCAAAGCAATTAAACTTATTGTTGATTGATATTTACCATCCAGTGTTCCTGGAACACTAAAAGAATACGCTTTCTACATAATCTTCCATTACAGCACATTGCTTGAGAGTAGCTATTTGATAGAGCAGCATTCAGTTGAGTTTTCAAACCAAAGAATAAAAATTATAGCAATTTCACTTGAAATCCATAGATCCATGCACAGGATTATGTTCAACAGAATCACTCAATGCTATTTGTTACTCAAAGATGAATGAATCAGTAGGAAAACAGAACTGATAAATCGTTATTACTTTAGTGCAGAGTGGAGAGAGGAGCCAATAAATCATGCATGTCAAGCACTAGTTTTCCTCATGGCATGTTTGAAAACATAAAACATGCAATGATGGGATGCAGGTCAATATGAATGAACGATACCCAAGCTGCTCAGAATAGCATTTCATTTTATATCATAAACTTAATGAAACACTTAAAAAAATACTATTCCATAATTTCTTCAGTCAGAGAATCCAACCATGTCATGAAAACTGAACGATCGAGGCTGTTATTTCCAAGTAAATACTTGAAATGTCACAGAGATGGGAGTGGAGTAGGTGAGGGGAGGGTGCTAATTGCATGCATGGGAGCCTTCAATGAGCTCACTATTATTACAGGTATCAACTTATACTAGAAAGGAACTGGCACGATCATTTACTTTCTCAAGTGTACTTAACTGAGCCATTAAAAATTACAGACCCATATTTATAATTGACAAAAAAAAAAAAAAGCAAGAAATCAGCTATTGAGCTTTGATTGTATTGTATGGCTTCTTGTCTGTGAAAGGTGAGAATTTTAATTAAAATTAATGTTTCTTCCAGAGTTTTAGTCATCACAAAATTAATCATGAGAATCATAAATTTTCTCCACAAAGCTTAATTAATTATGCATTAACGCATTTCTCTCAAGCATCTTTTTCTGAATCTTTGGTGGGAAACACAGCTTATTAGGCACATAGTTTCAAACATCTATTTGGTTGCTGTTGCGATTATGAATTTTCTTCTAGATTCACATGCAGAAGGGAATAAGGCTTGTCATAGTCACTCACTTTACCACCAAGCAGCAGGTTTTCACTCATGTCTGGAATTAGCAAGACTAAACAAAATTAAAACCATTTTCTACTTTTCAGCACAAGAAAACTTTATACCTGATATTTTAAATTCCACTCCGAAGCCTCAAGATGTCGAAGAACAACTATTTAGATACAGCAAGTAGACAACTATGTAATAAAATCTTTCAATTAAAATTTCTCCTCAAGTCACAGGTCAAAGATCACTGGTACGCGGTTTGATTCTAGAAGGGGAAAGTATAGCCGTCTGCAGTTACGATCAATGTAGCATTATTAATTAGTGCTAATTAATAATCAGTCACGTGGAGAATCACATTTCCTGTGGTATTTCCGTTTCTATGTGGTATGGGCTTTTCTTACAGGTTAGTAAATGGAAATTGGGGAAGGAATGGGTAGGAGACATAAAAATCTATGGGAATGCATGCAACAAAACTATGCAGTATTACTCCATGTCAACTTCTGCTTTCTTCATGCAAAGACGCCTATAAAAACTGAGACAATAAATTTTCTAATAGCTGAATTTTACATTAGCTCAGTAACAAAAACTGTTAAACCAATTCCATGATTTTGCATGAGCAGGAGACTTGAAATGTTTCAAAGACTTCCAGCATAAGTGTTCCATGGCTCAATTATGCTAATTAGATCTCTAAGAGCGAAACGAGGCGGGATTATTCCTTGCTTCGGTTTCTTGTTCTTTTGACGAGGGAGCAGAACAACCCAGTTTTTGGAGGGGGGCCCATCAGCATTGGGGCTTGGTTCTTGTGTATAATTTTTATCTGGGGAGAAAAAGAAACAGCGTCATCTCCAGATAGAATACCAATTTCTGAAAATCTGTGTTAAGGTTAATAATATCTCACGAGTTACTGAAACACCACAAGTGTAAAACGTAGTTTCAGACTTCCTATTATTTCAAAAATATTTTTAAAGGAGATAAGGACATGCATTTAAACCATATTGCAATGTTCGGGGAACTAATAAGAAATGAAGTTTAATTGAAATCACAGTTTAGATACCATGTTACATCTAACCTCACTTATAATAACACCCCTAAATTCCTTGTTTATGCCACATGATTATCCAGTAGAATTTACTGACCATTAGTTATGTATTACTTATTTAAGACAGGAGAGGATGCACCATTATACTATTCAGAATCCCAGTTACAGCCCAACATTAAGATGCACTAGGTTGGTATCAAGGCAAGCTTTATTTACCTTGCTAATCAGATTGTTTCTCTCTTTCAGCACGAACTGCAAGGCTTAATTTCAAAACAATCATTAAGAATGAAAGTCAAAAGTTAACGTGCATAAAAGGTCAGAAATGATGAACTAGCTTTCTAATTTGTTAATTAACTGGTAATAGAATAGACTCAAATATTGAAAGGCCTGCTTAAAACACTTTGAGAGACTGTTCTAAAGCTACTCTTTTTGATTTCTTCGAGATAAAACTACGAATCACCTTAAATGAGACAACCTTAAAGCAGATTATGTCTGCAATTTTCTCTAATTCAAGTCTAAATTAGAGAAGACATTTTATGAATATATGCTATGCTCAAAGCTAATTGAAAGCAATTATCAGAGTGGCATTTTGTCTGTGACTTTAAGATACATTGTAAGATAATAAATGATTCTCATTATGTAATAAAAAGGTCACATCTTGCCTTTGGGCTAGTGACGCTAAGAGTTTTTCAAAAGCAATCTGAGACATTTTCTTTAGAGAACCGAGACTAATACAAGACCCATCGCTTATTAAATATCAGTTGTCACCTGCACAGCACCCACATCAGAGATGAGCATTTCTTTCAAAAAGAAACACCACCTCATTAAAAGCTGCAAAAATATATCTCTTAAAGTGCATAGCTGACATTTTCAAGTTAAAATGAATATCCCTCACTTGTCATTCACTGATAGCAATGAAACAAAAAAAAAAATGTATGTCACATGGACAGGATCATTCAAGTCAGCAGTGGGGCTTGTGGGAAATGGAGATTTACTTCACGGTCTAGAAAGACAAAAGTATGCCAAAAACCTGGATACATGAACAACTTTATTTAACTCTGTTGGAATCAGGTTCTTCTGGGAAGATTCAGTGTTCTTTTCACTGTAAAAATAAATTGCCCCTGCAAAAGGCCACCAGGCTAAACCAGCCCCAAACTCTCTGGATATCTGATTTCACTGTATTTTATTTTTGTTATCTTATGAACTGGGGGATCAACAGCCACCTAGTTTAGGTGCCAGAATGCACCTACCTATGAAGACTGAAAAAGATCTCGACCAGATTTTCTCCTGTAATAATTCAATACACTGCACCTTATGTCACAGATGTTTGTAACTCCTCTGAATCCTAGCTTTGCACAGTATTGAATACACCATCATCCATTCACTTACTCATTTCAAAAAATGTATTGAGCCACTACTATGCTTTAGACACTACCAGGAACTTTTAATAAACAGACAAAGCACAATCTCTGTCCCCAGTAAATTCTAGTGAAGTAAGAAAGGAGAAATTTAACAAGCGCATTCAGTAGGGTTATAGATGCTCCAATAGGAGGCTAAGCAGAAAGGTACCACTTTTTAATGATGAAAATAAAATCTTTTTACACAAAAATATCATTTTAAATGAGTATTTGACGATGCCATTATCATGTATTACTTATATAATAACCTCAGATGCAAACAGAACATTAGCAGCTAAGATAAGAAATGACAGGTTTCTGATTCACAGTTGCTGGACTAAATCCTTCAGAGGGTATGATACTATGGTTGTTAAGACCCTCGAAGAAATGCATCATTCTAGTCACTTACACAAGGTGAGCATCAATTTACAGCAAAGCATAGCCCAAACACCATGAATTACTGTGTATGGGATTTTGTTTACTCTTGCTGTTTTTTAGGTATTCGAATTTTGCTTGATCACAACTTATCTTGTTATTGGCAAACCCTTTTAAAAGAAATCACATGTAGCTGTTCCTTTCAAAAACAGCACAGTATCTCATTCAGGGCTCCTGACACAGTGGGACCCTTAATCCATGCTACTGACTACCTCGAAGTTCTAGTTCATAGTTCTTAAGCAGGGTAACGGCCAGTCCTATTTTTACAATTATCCATAACCTGTCCTCTTGGTTGTTCAATCACTCCTATGGTCAAAGTACACAACCCTTTCTTTAAGCTAACATTATTTTTGTAAAAAATGAAATCTTCATCCTTTTTGTCTGTTGTTTATAAACATGGGAAACTATTGGCTTAGGGGAGATGACACAGAGGAAACTAAAATTCACAAAATGTCTATTGTGCATCCACGGTCTCTGCATACTTTATCTCACTGAATAATTACAGGTCTTTGCATATCTGAACAGAATTAAAAACAACTCCAATAAAGATAAGAATAATTCCAGTCCAGGTTAATTGTTGGTGCTGTAGTCACAGAAAGTCCAGGTGTAGACTTCAGAGAGTTGTAGAGATTTAAATGTGACTTGATGTTAAGATTGCCCATGCCAGGGAAACCCGATTAAGGGGGCCTCACCAGGCATGGAACAATGACTCAGACACCTGTTTTATACACACTCCACGCTCTTGTATTTTTTAGTGGTTTTATTTTTTGAGAACTGGCTATCTACTAGGAAAGCAACATGGAATAAAGAGCAGAGTTTATCCCCCAAAGACTTCAGAATGTACTAAGTCTCAGCAATCTGAAAACACAAACCAAACATTAGGCTCTCTCTGAGTGTTTGTATCTTTGAAGAGTCAGTAGTTACTTCTTAGTTGTTTGTTAATACATCAAATATTTACTGGGCACCAGCTATGGGCGAGGCATTTTGCAACCTGATTTTGATTGCTTAGTTTCTCTCTCTCTCTTTCTCTCTCTCTCTCTCTCTCTATATATATATATATATTGACGTATAGTTAGTTTACAATGTTGTGTCAATTTCTGGTGTTCAGTACAATGCTTCAGTCATACATGAACATACATATATTCGTTTTCATATTCACCATAAGTTACCACAAGATATTGAATATCGTTCCCTGGGCTATAGAGCATGAATTTGTTGTTTATTTATTGTATATATAGTAGTTAGAATCTGCAGATCTCGAACTTCCAATTTATCCCTTCCTACTGCCTTCCCCCTGGTAACCATAAGTTTGTTTTCTATGTCTGTGAGTCTGTTTCTGTTTTGTAAATAAGTTCATTTGCCTTTTTTTTTTTGATTCCACGTATTAGTGATATCATATAGTATTTTTCTTTCTCTTTCTGGCTTACTTCACTTAGAATGATAATTTCCAGGTCTATCCAAGTTGCTGCAAATGACAGTATTTTATTCTTTTCATGGCTGAGTAGTATTCCATTGTATAAATATACCAAAGCTTCTTTATTCAGTCATCTGTTGATGGACATTTAGGTTGTTTCCATGTCTTGGCTATTGTGAACAGTGCTGCTGTGAACACTGGGGTGCATATATCTTTTTGAAGTAAGGTTCCCTCTGGATATACACCCAGGAGTGGGATTGCTGGGTCCTATGGTAAGCCTATTGTTAGTATTCTGAGGAATCTCCATACTGTTTTCCCTAACGGCTGCACCAAACTGCATTCCCACTAACAGTGTAGGAGGACTTCCTTTCTCCACAGCCTCTCCAGCATTTATCATTTCTGGACTTTTTAATGATGCCTGGCTCAAGTCACATATTATTTTGAAATTTCAAAGCACAGTGACACAATCGAGATTCTAAATGCTCTCTGAGAGGAAAAACAGATCATTTACAGAAAAATAAAAATCAGCATGGCATCAGGCTTCTCAAAAACATCAGTGCTCGAACAGAGAAATATCTTCAAACCCCAGAGGAAAAGTTAATTTTATCTTCGAGCTCTATACTTAGTCAATGTATTCGATTAAATGCAAGGATACAATGAAGACATTTTCAGTCACTAAAGGATCTAGGGAGATTACCCTTTATATGTCCTTTAAAACATATTTGAGGGTGTTCTCTGGCAAAACAAATGAGTGAGCTAAGAAAGAGGTTCAAAAAACAGGGTCACACTGACAACACCAAATGCTGGCGAAGATGTGGAGCAACAGGAACTCCCAAATATAGCTGCTGGGAATACAAAGTGGTACAGCTACTTTGGAAGATGGTTTAGAGGTTTCTTACAAAACTAAATGTACTCTTATGGTGTGATCCAGCAATTACATTCCTTGGCATTTATCCAGAGAAGTTGAAAACTTATGTCTGCACAAAAATCTGTACATAAATGTTTATACTGGCTTTTTTCATAATTACCAAAACTTGGGAGCAACCAAGAGGCCCTTCAATAGGTGAATGGATAAATAAACTGTGGTAAATCCAGACAAAGGAATATTATTCAGTGCTAAAAAAAAAAAGCTATCAAGATGTGAAAAGACATAGAAGAAACTTAAATGCATATTACTAAGTGAAAGAAGTCAATCTGAGAAGGCTAAATTCTGTATGATTCCAATTACATGACATTCTGAAAAAGGTAAAACTATGGAGACAGTAAAAAGATCAGCGGTTGCCAGTGATTAGAGGGGAGGGCAATGAATAGGTGAAGCACAGAGGACTTTGAGGGCAGTGATAAAACAGTCTTTATGATGTAATAATGATGGATACAAGACATTACACATTTGTCTAAACCCACAGAACGCACACCACCAAGAGTAAACCCTAGTGTAAACAACGGACTTTGGGTGATTATGATACATCAATGTAGGTTCATCAATTGCATCAAAGACACCTTTCTGGTATTTGGTATCTGGTTGGGGATGTCGCTAGTGGGGAGGTTATGCTTGTGTGGGGGCAGGAGGTATATGGGAAATCTCTGTACCTTCCCCTCAATTTTACTGTGAACCTAAAAATGCTCTAAAAATTAAGTTTGTTAGAAACAACAACAGAGGGTCCAACTGAGACCCAGGATGGTTAGTAAGAAACCTACAAAGAAACCTGCAGGGAAGGGCTTTTGCCATAGAAAGAAGGGAAGTGGAGATAATGGATAAATTGATATGGTGTAGCTTTAAAAAAAATGAGTTATTGTAATGATGACTGTGCAAAGAAAGAAAAAAGAGATTCTAAAAGCTTTATAGGAGAGAAAAATGTAATTCTCTGTCAGCACTTGCTTCTACAGTTGACAACATTTTCATAATCTCAATCATTAACTTAAATTGTTATTACATCTTTTTTTTTCAGAAGCAGAACAGCATAATGGTTAAAAATCAGACTGCCTGGGTCCATCACTTCCTATCTGGGGGCCTTGGGGAAATACCTGTAATTCAGTTCCCTCATCAGTACTATAGAGACTTTAATATAGTGTCTACTTCACTGGTTTCTTGTAAGGACCAAGTGAATTAACACACACAGAATGCTTAGAATGATACCTGGCACATAAGAATCACTCAGTACATATTAACTTTTAGTAAGAGAGTTAAATAGAGTAATGTAAGAGTGTTAGAAGCCACTTTTCTATATCATAAAGGAAGTAGAATACACCTAAAAGTAACAGGTCAAAAAATTACATCGAAGCGTATTGTTTACAGACAGGCAGCAAACGGTCAGAGGAGACAGCCAAGCAATCGAAGAGGGGCTCTGGTGACACAAAAATGGGACAGATGCTGGCTATTTTTCTTGCAAGTCTATCCATTCTGTTTTTCTCAACGTGCATATATGATTTTGGTACAAGTGTTAAATAAATGAACAACAGCAATCTCTCTTAAAGGAACTGTCTTGCACTCTAGTGTTCTGGTTCTACAAATGTGGTCCACTGACATCACTGTTAGAAACGCAGACTCCCCGGTCCTAGCTGAGACCTGAATCAGATTCTGTTTGTAACAAGATCCCAGGTGATTCATATGCACATTTAAATTTGAGAAGCTCCGGTCTATTTGTCATTTTACTTCTCTTCCTAAGGGGTAAGGCCAACAAGAATCTGTTGACTGACTGACTGAATGAATGACCAGCATCTTCTTATACCCACCACCTAAACATATGGCTTAGAGCTAATATTATCATAACAAAACAACCTAATTTACTCAACTTTAATCAGCTTTATTGTTAATCTACTAGATGCCAGCTTATTTCAGCTTAGTACTGGGGATTCCAAGTTGAACAGATACCTTTTACTTTTTATTTTTTAACACCTTTATTGTGGTATGGTTCCTGTATAATAAACTACACATATTTCAGATGTACAATTCGATGAATTCTGATAGATGTATACACCAATGAAACCACCACCACAATCAAGATAGCTAACATTTCCATCACTCCCCAAGAGGTGCAATTTTTGAATTCCCAATATATCCCTTCACACCTCCTTTACCTCCTGGTAACCATGAGTTTGTTCTCTATGTTGAACAGATACTTTTAAAACCATAATCGAGGTGCTCATAGTCTAACGACAATAACATATGCAGTAGTAGGATGTGACATGCATTGTGCTACAGAGGTATTACCAGAGCGCAATGGGAACACAAAACAATGCCATTTAGATCATGGGGGAAGGACAGGGCATAATTAAGCTGAGTCTCAGCAATGTCACTCTGGAAGCATAGCTTAAGGAAGCCAAAACAGAGACAGAGAGATCAGATGGGAGGTAAATAGAGAATCCAGAAAAGAAGTAAGATGGATTTTAGTCGTGGCAGTGGCAATGGGAACAGAACTGAGGGAAGATCTGAGAGATAGCTAGGAGGTACAATCTGCAAGACACAATTGGATGTGTGGAGTACTGGAAAAAAGAAAGATCCTAGTATAAACTCCATGCTTTTAGCTTTGTTTGTCATGTGTGCTGTGGTCATGTGTGATGCATTTTATAGAAAGACATATATTTTTGGCAGGAGTGGGAACCAGGACGTTAATAAACTCTGTTGAGTGTGACATTCCAAAGGAGATATTCAGTATCTTTGGGATATGTATGTCTGGTGTTCAGAAGGGAGAAGAGGTCTCGAGACAGATCTGGGTATAAATGTAAGTAACATCATCCCCTGAGAAGAGATTACCGAAGGACAAATGTAAATAACAAACAGGAGAACTTGTAACCGGGGAACGTGGACACAGAGCAGTGAAATGGGTGAATGATTTCCTATAAAAGAATATGAGTACAGATAGCCAAAGAGGTAGGGGAAAAACCACAAGGTACCACCATCGTATAAACATTTCCAGTCCCTCTTCAGTGTGGCTTATTCCTCTTCTATTCATGAGGCTGAGACATTCAGATGACACAGTGATTTGCATGTAGGTGATGTAACCAGCTAAACTGTTTATACTCATTCTAAATCTAGAAACCATATTTGAGAGTTATATACTGTAGGATGTTTAAGTAGTTGTTCATGGAATTTAGGGGCTGGCAAGTGTCTTGCATAAAGGGCTAGATGGCAGACATTTTAGGCTTCGTGGTCTATGAGGTCTCAGTGACAAGTCACCTCAGCCATGATGGCACAAAAGTATACGTACGCTCCATGGGAAAAAATGCACGTGACTGTGTTCCAATAATAATTTGAAAATCATGTAATTTTAACATTATGAAACATTATTCTTTTGATTTTTTTTTTAACCATTGAAAAACCTCAAAAAAGATGAACACTTCAGCTATGCAAAAATAGGTACCTGCAGAGATCGGGTCCAAGACCCTAACTTGCTGACCTCTGATGCAATTACAGTCCAATAAGGAAATGACATCTAGAATGCTGAGGCATGAGGTGGAAGAAAGGAATTTTAATTTAAAATTATGACTCAATGGGTCAATAGCTAAAAGATGGATGAAAGTGGAAAGAATTTCATATGGCATATCTCTGCAATCCTGTGTGCCAACAGAATTCATTCTGTGAAAATTCTGAATTAGAATACATACGAGCTTTCTCAATTTTGATAACATATCAGCTGATCAAATTTGGCTTCAACGCTTAATCTCTTTACTGCTTTGCACCAGGGTGGGCTTAATAATATTGTGATTCTCAGAAAGTTCCTCAGCAGGTAGCATTTTCCTTTTGAAATATCCTCCCTGTATCTAGCCCCAATTTTCTTTCCCTGATTCATCTCTTTAAGAGCTTATTATCACTGGATTTATTCGGCTACCTTAAAAATGAATGGGGTTTTCAGAGCAAAATAAATGCCATAAAATATCTGTGGGGAGAGCTTAATTTAGCAATTATCTGGAACATTAAAAGTTACCTAGCTCGATTCTGGAATAAGATTCTCTCCTTCTAATAATGGAAACCATTTTGAGTTCAGGCGTGTAGGGAAGCCATATGACAGCAGAATAAAGAGCATGCTAAATTTTTCAGGTCCATAACTGCCAAAAAGCAAAGCAATGAAACGTAATTTTCTAAAATCCCTGTGCCAGCTCCTTTATGATTTCAGCTATTATTTTCTGGAATGATAGCCATTTCCAAGTTTAATGTTAAAGTCTTTGACCTAACATCAAATTCAAAGAAATCACTGTAAAGATTTACAATCAAATCTTTCAAAAATGGGTTGAGAGCTTTACTTGCTGATTAAATTCCCAGGAATTCTAAGTAGCTATGGTCATGAGAAAAAGAAACTTCCCTGCAAGTGATAGGCTATTTGGCCACCTTGCAGGGGCCACATTCACACCTGGATTTGAAATCTCTTTTAAGATGTAATCTTGGTTCTCCCTTCATTTTACGGTTCTAAGTTGTTTGCCAGACAAGGTCAATGACATTTCAAAAGAGTTTTTTTTTTTTTTTTTTTTTATAAATAATTTCCATGTCTCTACATAAAAATTCTATCTACAACTTTAACCCAGTAACTTATTTTTCTTTTCCTAGGGTCTCTCTCAATCTTTGGCCACATGGGGGAAATTTAAACAAAAATAAAAACAAAAACAGAACAAACAAAATAACACACAAAAAATTTCCCTCTTTGACCATAACCAGAGAAAATTCCCAATATTCACAACTTGTGATTCCTCTTCTTGATGGGTAATACTTTGCACACCAGTTCCTAAGTGTCTTTTCATATAGCACAGTGGTTAAGATCATAGGCTCAGGGACACAAGGCACGGGGTTGAGTGCCAGCTTGGCCAGTGGCCAAAGGGGCTCACAGTTCTGAGCCTCAATCTCTATTTATTACAGGAGGATGATGATACATGGACTTAACAGAACCCTTGCAAGTACCCACTGAGGCTACGCATATCATGTAAGTGCTTAATAAATGTTCCTTATTATTTTTAGTGTAATTATGTTTAGTCAAGTGGAAAACACATTTTGTTAATCTTTCTCCCATCTGAGACAAGGCTTTCAGAATTTCTTGGGTGACACTGAGAGATGACATTTATGGTCATCTGCCTTCTCCTAAGGAGGCCAGAAGCACCTGATAGGATTTCAGCCACATGTCACGCTTCAGACCTACCCAACAAAAAGACTTTTAAAAAAAAAAAAAAAAATCCACCGTGACATTTACAAACAGAAGTCTGGGCTTTTCAGACCAAGGGAGACCAATAAGCCCATTCTGACGTCCTAGGAGAAGAAACTTTAATGACCCAATTCCCAGACACAGCTGTACCCTTATTTTTTTGAAGCATCATAGCAGCAACTGAAGGACTTTCTCATCCACGTTAAACTATTTCATGGTAATCCAGTCAACAATTTGACATGAAACTCTGATCAATTTTATCCCTCAAACATTTTCTGTATCTCTTGACTATTTTTTGGTGGTGGTGGGGGGGGTGTCTTTCTGTCATGACCATTCTAAGGTCTGAACAATAGCAGCGATCTTCTAACTAGCTACCACCTTCCCTTCCAATCCATTCCCTGCCCGGAATGATCTATCACCATGCAAATCTAATCACATCGCTCTCCTACTTAAACTTGCTTTAGTTCCACATGAATCCTAAACTAAAGCTAAAGATCCTCCCTGTGGGCTTGAACCTCCTACAGCTCTGATTCCCACTGAATTGACTGCCTTACCCCACACCTCCCTTCCTCTGTTGCACGTCCATCACTTCATCTCTCAGATCTTTGCAAACATCATGCTCCCTCCCACCCCATGTTGTTCCCCCTGCACTGAGAACACTATTCCCTTCCTCATGCCTAGTTATATGATCCTCATCCTTGAGCTTTCAGGTTCACTTTGAGTTTCTTTGAAAGTCTTCTTAGATTTCCTTTGATGAGGTCAAATCTCTCTAATCTACCCTCTCCTATTACCACAGTACCATGGTACCACAGTATCACAGTTCATAGCACCATGAACCTTTCCTCCACAGACCTTATATCATGCCTGAAAGTTCACATATGTGTGATTCTGTGAGAAATGTATACCTGGAAAGAGTTCAGAGATCATTTCTTTGTTTTGTTTTCTCTCCTTTATAGCACTCTAGGGCAAAATGTCACCACCTTCATAAAGAAGGGATCCAATAAGAATTTGTTGAAGGAATGAAGATATGAATCACTGACTTGGCTTAGATTAAACAGTTGTGTTCTTTCTTTAATTTTTATGTATTGACTGAAAATAACATTTAATACTGTCTACTTTGTCCACCCCACAGAATTGTCACACGGATAAAACAAGGCACAGCCATATCTCCTTTCATTGCACTTCATTTTACTGTGCTTTGCAGATACTGGCTTTTGTTGTTGTTGCTGTTGCAAATTGAAGGTCTGTGGCCACTCTGCATCAAGCAAGTCTATGGGCACCATTTAATGGCATTTGTTCATTTCATGTCTTTATCACTTGGTAATTCTCACAACGTTTCAATTTTTTTCATATTATATTTGTTGTGGTGATCCGTGATCAATGATCTTTGCTGTTACTACTGTAATTGTTTAAGGGGACCACAAAGCCTGGATGACAGCACATCTGTTTACAACATGGTTTACTGAATATTTTAAGCCCAGTGTGGGGACTTAGTACTCAGAAAAAAAAGATTCCTTTCAAAATATTACTGCTCATTGACAATGTACCTGGTCACCCAAGAGCTCTGATGAAGATGCACAGCAAGTCATTTTGACTTTCAAGTCTTATTCAAGAAATACATTCTGTAAGGCTACAGGTGCCATGTATAGTGATTCATCTGATGGATCCGGGCAAAGTCAATTGAAAACCTTGTGGGAAGGATTCACAATTCTAGATGCCATTAAGAACAATCATGATTCATGGAAAGAGGTAGAAATCTCAACATTAAAAGGAGTTTGGAACAAGTTGATCAAACTCTCACGTGTGACTTTGAGTGGTTCAAGACCTCAGTGTTGAAAGTAACTGTAGAAGTGGTTAAAACAGCAAGAGAACTTAAATTAGAAGTGGAACCTGAATGTGTGACTAAATTGCTGCAATCGCATGGTCAGACTTCCACAGATGACGAGTTGCTCCATACAGATGAACAAAGAAAGTGGTTTCTTGAGATGGAAACTATTCCTGGTGAAGATGCTGTGAAGATTGTTGAAATGACAACAAAGAGCTTCTACTGTTCTATAAACTTAGTTGATAAAGCAGCATCAGGGTTTGAGAGGACTGACCCTAATTTTGAAGGAAGTTCTCTTGTGGGTAAAATGCTACCAAATACAGAGAGATTAATCATGAAATGAAGAGTCAACAGATGTGGCAAACTTTACTGTTGCGTTAAGAAACTGCCACAGTCATCCCAAACTTCAGCAAC
This sequence comes from Camelus ferus, assembly GCF_009834535.1. Taxonomy (NCBI): domain Eukaryota; kingdom Metazoa; phylum Chordata; class Mammalia; order Artiodactyla; family Camelidae; genus Camelus; species Camelus ferus. Next base: position 53,313,365 of record NC_045702.1, on the reverse strand, counting down.
CACTACCCGGATCAGTCAGCAGCCATCAACGCTGAGGCAAGACCCTTGCTCAATGGCAAGATTATGACTCACTGAAGGCACAAATGATAGTTAGCAATTTTTAGCAAGAAAGTATTTTTTCATTTAGGTCTGCATATTGTTTTTTAGAAACAATGCTATTACACACTTACTAGCCTACAGTATACTGTAAGCATAACTTTTATAGGCACTGGGAAAGCCAAAAATTCATGTGACTTTCTTTACTGCAGTATCTGCTTTACTATGGTGGGTCTGGAATTGAACCTGCCATATTGCTGAGGTATGCCTGGAATACGTTCAAATTCTTTAATTTTTAGAGTCTCGTTAATTAAGACATGTGCAACTATGGTCTGGATATTCAAAAAGGGAAAACAATACATTATTAAATTCTACTCAGTGTATTAAGTTCTTTTATTCAAATTTTTATTTGAAATTGGTAACCCATCCTTGGAATAGACTGGAATATCTCTAGGAAACTCGACCCTGTGCTCTGTTAGTGGGTAAGAAGGCTTATTCTTTAAAACTTTCAGCAATACAGGATGTTTCCCTTTGAGGAAAAGCTTAGAATATGTTAGCCATATTTCCTAATTTTAATACACAAAATCAGAAGAAATGAAGAGCTAGCTAAGGTCTCCCACAAGACACATGTGGGAGAAGTCAGACTCAGGCTTCGCAATTCTATAGTTTGCATCCACCAGAAGACAGACGTCTCACCACTCTGGAAAGAAAGAAATCAAATCCACACAGCAGTCAGGTGATGCCCATCAACTAGGAGACTATTAACTTTACCCATTCTAGAGAAGTGTTCAATTTTGAACTAGATGCAAATATAAATAAAATAACTATTGGTCCTCTGGAAAGTTAATGACAAAATTATGTTCTGTGCACACAATTTTTATCACTTTTAGCATGTTTAACAGTCCTGGATCACATCAATATAAATGCATAAGGTATTACATACTTAGCATATTTCTCGTTTCAATTTTTGCCCTTTCATGTTTTTGGACATTGTGTCTAATTTGGGTTAGGAGTGCCTATCAAAGAACACGGCTATGAGAGACACTATTATCTTTGGGCTAACCTGAAATGAACTTCTCTAAACTGAAACTGAATAGATTAATTCAGGTTTCAAAATGAAAAATGAAAGAACAATGTAGGTTTATTTCACAATATTTCAACAGAATGTATTAAAGAAAAGAACTATAAAAAGGTAAGTCTAATTATTAACATAACCTGTTTGGGATAACTTTTAAAATATAATATAGTAAGAAAAATTTCTTTAAAATATGTTTGTGTAAAATGCAATCAAATCTAATCAGTTTGGCATTAATTAAGCTCTAATAATGTACTTCAGTGTCTCTCCTAAGTAGTGTGATCCGTTTCCCCTTCATCCAGGTCGATTTGTGCACATTATGGTGTCATCATAATTTTAAAACATACTGAGAAAATGACAGAGCTGCAAAATTAAAATAAATGATTAATGGTATTTTTTTTTCATGTTTTGTACTAATAGGTATTACTGAGCCTTTAAATTAATAGAGCTGTCAAGCTCACGGGTGTTATAGATCCAGCAAGGAACCAAAATGGAAATTATATATTCCACAGACACCTAAAGATGACACTTTGGAATAGTTTAAATTTTAATTAGCAGGTGCAATTGTTTTGTTCTCTGTAACCACGGCAAATTAACTGGAAATTAGTCACAACCAACCCTTTTTTTTTTTAAACAGTCTGAGATGAAGAGACTGGTGCTTCCGGAAAGCACGCATGCAGTAAACTGCATCGTCGATTACAAAAACAACGACTGCTGTGAAATTGGGAAAAAATCATGCACAGGTAAACAAGGCTAATTAATACATAAGTAACAGGGGAACACACAAAATAATGCCACTAAACAGTAACGTGCCAGTCTTTGGGTGAAAAAAAAAAAGGCTTAGAAATACAAATTTATGCAGGAGCATTTACCAACGAAGTCTTAGGTAAAAGGATGCTTTCAGTTTATGTTTTATTTAACTGCTTTTGGAGTCTCACTACCACTCACACCTTAAAAAATATACCTACCAGAACAGCAATCTGCTTATTCAAATATGTTTCAAGATGACAGAAGACTATTTTCTTTTATTCCTCAAAATATCAAGACTTAGACTTACTAAATAACAAAAGGCAGTATTTTCTTTAAGATTTATCCTTATTTGTAACTAAATATTAGGCAAAATGCGATTTCCAGGTACATCAAAAAAATACTCCTTGTCTACATCTTCCTGTTAACCATTTTCCTACCGATCATTTATGAGTTATACTTTTTCTTTCATCACTAAAATTACACATGTTCCCTTGTCTGTTCTTTTCCTCCTTCTAAACTAAGCTTACAATTCCTTAAAAATGATATGTCTGCAAAGGCAGAAAGTATCCTGTTACAATAGCTGTGTAACTTTTAATGAGAACATAATATTCTTACCAAATTTTCAAAATAAGACTAATTTGCAGGAAATCAACCTGGTGCATTAACTGTTATTTAATACTACTTAAAGTTAAATGACTTAAGGCAAGGGTCTTGGGAGATTCAAGAGTCAGCTAAACCTGGAGATTACATGCACTATTCTATTCTGCATGAGTTTTAATATAATTTTCCCTTTAGATAACTACAAAAGATGTTAAATAGTATGGTGAAATGAAATCCTTTTCCAGTATGAGTTCATCTGTAAATGATCAGAGGAAAACAGTAAAAGTCACTGCTACATTTTCTATAACACTTTGTCTAAATCTCAAAAAGACGTCAAATGTTGTCCCAACATAAAATAACATGGATTTAACTTTTTTTTTTGTCCTGTATAATTCAGGATAACAAGGGAGTTACTCTAAACAACAAAAAGGAAGAAAATTCAGGTGTATTTTATGAATATAATAATACTTGATATACACCATGAAATAACTAATAACTTAGTATTGATAAACATGATGTGTAGTAATTTTCAGCAACCCTTCAATACTCTTGCGATTTGTAGGAAGCTGGTTTTAGAAATAAGGAAATAAGTCCAAGATTAAGTAATCCTCTAAAATCCAGAGGTCACTGATACAACAAATGTAAGACCCTGGACTCTGGCTTTTATTTCTGTTTCTACTCATTGGGATAGAGTCATTTTGCATAGTAACATTCCTAAGTGTTTTTCTCCTCCTCTCCTTATGGAAACCCCATAAAACACTGCTTTCAAGGAGTGAAAATATTTTTAACCTCAAACTCCTTTGAATTTTTGCTAAGTGCTAGAGAAGCTTTTACTACTGCAGTTGTGGAAGCCAGCTTGCTCAAAATAACTTTCGAAATATTGAAACCCAGAGTGGGTTTCAAATAAAAAGGTGACATACAAAAGTTTTCCTAAAATGGTAGAGATTTTATAATACAACAGTGGTAAGGCTTTGTAATTTCCAATCTGTGTGTAGTTCCCAGGTCTGTGATCAGTTCACCCAGATTGTAGGTATAACGAGACCCACCTGCCGTAAAGATAAGCTCATTCTATCTTCCTACTTGTCAAATTTGCCCCTTTCTCCCTATAAGTCTTTTCATGCACTGTTTATGTTTAGGCTTCAGTAGCTGCTTGTCAGGAAACATTGTTCTATCCACACTTTGCCTTTAAAGATATTTACTGTATCTTCAGTAACCAAGAGAGATGTAAGCACATAAACTATGGGAAAAGGTAATCCACCTGATATTACCATATTTCCTAATAAAATGTTATGCGAAATTCTCCTTTAAATGGTATTCTCAAGCAGAAAGGCCTTTCATGATATTCAGCCTTACAAGGGGGTTGAAAAGCCAGTAAAACAATCTCTTTCTTAAAACGGTTTAATTTGCTTCTTGACTGCTGAGTGCGCTATGCCTGGTTTGCTGTGGTCAGAGCTGCCAGAGTAAGTCGTGCTGCCTAGCTGCCCGCGTGACACCTGTGCTCCTTCAGTCAGGACTGCGCGTTACAGAGAGCTTCGGAGACCTTCTATTTTCTCCTCCCTGAACTTTCTATCGTTAGGCAAATAAGCTTAATGAACTGATGACAGGTTTGCGAGTAGAAAAGCAAGTTCGGAATAGTACCAGACTTGTAACTCTTTGCTTCATGACCTTGAACATATAACTAATCTCACCTCCACTGTCTAGGAGTCTCCTATACAATCACATAAATTACTTGCAATAGTCTTAAAATGTTTGCCTACAGACAAAGTAATCTAAAAAAACCCCGTATCTCATGTGGTCATCCACATCATTACTGCCTAAAGAAATCCCTAAAACTTAACTTCATCTTTATAGGTGAGTAGAAAAATTGATTCCTTTTTTGGTCAATTATTTTCACTCAAGCAAGAAGGTAAATGTGGTCTCAGCTGCTTAAATGCAGGACACAAGAATGGAAAAAAAAAAACTAATGAATTTTTCTCAAAATGCATAAGATTTATGACTCAAGGTGTAGGGTATTTCCCAGACTTATTCAGAATTTTTCTGAAAGATACGTAAATGGGGACTATTCTGTGAAATCTGTAAGTTGGCAAGTGAGCACTTCCAGCTAGTAACATACTAATCCAATGGTGAGTACGCGGGCAGATCTCAAAACAGCCAAATCCCAAATCTAAGGAGGGTGGTGGTGTTTTCAGCTCTAGTCAAAAAGCAAGCACGCCCTACCCTGTCTCTCTGGTTGAAGGCAATGCAAACACTGCCCAGAATGTGTGGAGCAGCTAACTGAGGACTGCTGCAAAGCAAACGACAGCAGGCAGACTGGGGAAGGAAACCGGGGCATGAAAGGTCGCCGAGCCAGTGATGACCTTCCTGTTTTTCCTCCCCTCTCATATTTCCCAGGCTGGAATTAAAGGCAGCCCCTAACCTAGAACTGTGTAGCAAGTACAGACGGAGAGCTCCAAGAAAAGCCCTCTTGCTGGTGCAAGTGGTAGGAAATGAAGGACCTGCAGGGAAAGGTCAGAGTGGGTGAGAGAAGCATCTAGGGTCACTTTGCCCCTTCCCCTGGCCCACCCCAATCTCTCCCATCTCCCTAGGGCAACTCCATAGCAGTGAAACGTGCCTACCACTCCAGTGATGGAAAGCCCCTCTCTCTAACCCATAAAACTATGGTCCAAAAAGCATGGGCAAATACCTGCTGATTTTTTTTTCTCTCTTTATCCCCTTACCACAGGGCCCTGAGGGCAGATGCTCTATCAGGAAGTACATAGCAGAGCAGAGAAACTAAAGTCTTAGATTACTAACCACAGGAGCCCTGGGAGTCAGAAAACATCAGAGAGGTCCTGGAGTGGGGAGGGCCTCAAAAAACCCAACTCTTGAAGTTGTATGTGATCTCCTGAGTTTACCCCTGTGCTGTGTATGCATAGACTTAACCTTAAGAAGCAGACTGACAATGTAGAGAACTGAATTAGATCACCACACAGGTTCAAGACAAGCCTGTGGATCCTGTACATGTAGGACAAATCCAAATAACACTGCAAAGACTTTGAAAATTGAGCTGACACTGAAACTACAACTCACAATCAGCAGATCAGGATTCGCAGCCTGAACCTAACTGGGTCATTTACCTGCTAAAATGGCAACAATGACAACAATAATGAACCAACATTCCCCACAAGAATTAAACAAGGCCCAGAGTCTCATAACATGAATATTTACAGTATCTAGAAGACAATCCAAAATTTCTCAACCTATGATGATCCAGGAAAATCTCAAAAACTCTCAAGAGGAAAGGCAGCCAGTGATGTAACCCCTGAGATGACAGTGTTGGAATTACCAGACAAGAAGTTCACAGCAGCTCTATAACCATGCCCCAAGAAGTAATGGCAGACACTCTTGAAATGAAGGGTAAGATAGAGACTATCAGCTGAGAAATAGAGGATATTTTTTAAAAAAGGAACCAAGAGAAAATTTTACAACAGAAAAACTCAACAACTGAAATAAAAGTTAACTGTATGGACTCAAGAACAGCATGGAAATAAAAGAGGAAAAAGTCAGTGAGCTTGAATATAGACAAACTGATATTACCCAATATGAACAATAGAAAGAACAAAGAGGAATGAAAAAAAATTAACTGAAACTCAGAGATTGAGATACTAATAAATATCTAAAACATGTCATCATAGTTTAGAAGGTAAGGAGAAAGTGTGGTGCTTACATCAGTACCTGAAGAAATAATGGCTGAAAACTTTTCAATTTGGCAAAAGACATAAACCTACAGATTTAAGAAGTTCAAAGAAACTAACACAGAATAAGTAAGCTCAAAGAAATCCATGCCCAGACTCACCAAAATCGAAGTATTGAAAACTAAAGACAAGAAAATTCCTGAAAGCAGCCTGAGAAAAATGATGTATTGCATGTTGAACAGCACGGATTCAGATGTGGACTTCTCATCAGAAACCACATTATGTAAAAGACCACATGACGTATGAAGAGGAATTAAGGATGGAATCTTATAACGCTGACAATGAAGTCTGAAGAGCTGGACACAGGCCTGCACAGGTGAAATGCAAGGCTAGGCACTGGGATGGCATTAAGGAGATACCAACAGATAGTCACAGGAGTGCGAAGGATCAGGCAGAGATTTCAGACAGATGGGGAGTTAAAAGGGCTTCATCAGGAAATTGCTGCTAAGCTTGGCATTGAGGGAACGGATTTTATTTTATTTTTAGTATATATGTATTTATATCCCATCGCCTTCCAGAAAGATTTTGAAGTAATGTATGAAAATACATCTAACCCAACAGGATAGGATAATTAATTCAGGCAAAATAATAAACTGTAGGTAAGATTAAATGAAAGAAATGCAAATCATGGGTCCCAGAGAACTGCTGGAGGAAGCCACAGGTTTTCTGGGAGCCTGCTTGAAGGCCAGGAGGATGTGTCTACTTCTAAACCACAAAAAGAGGGGATAGGGATTTTAGGTACAAAATTAAGCAGCATAAGTAGAAAGCCTCTGGAAGATGGCTCCTATGAAGAACGATTGGCTGATGGCAGCCTTGGGAGAGTGATTTAACGCCATGACAAGGATCCCGGATGCTATTCTCTGTGAAGTAACGAGGCAATGAACTTTGAGGTCAGGGAGTTAGACGACCCTAGTTGTGCTGCGCAGCAGTCATTCTGGCAATGTGATGGATAGATCTGGCTGTAAGGAGGAGCAAGAAATAACGTATTAAATAAAGAGAAAAATGTAAATAAGGTGAAAAAGAATTTAATTCTGGTATAAATGGCAGCGTTGTAGTTGATTGCTGATACAAGTGACTGAATGAGGCAGCAAAGCATAACTAAGGGAAAAGGCATTAGAACCCACTGACCGACTCTACCTCTGACCGTGTGGCTTTGGGCAAGTTGCTTGGCTTAGCTGTTTCAGGTTTAAAAAGTGATTTATGATATGGGAGTTATAATAACTTTACCGACTTCTCAGTGTTGTTTTGAGGATTAAATAAATATGAATATGAATATATAAAATGGAAACTGGTACATGGTAAAAGATGTTGAATATTGAGAAGCATTAGTGCCATAGTTTCTTTCAAACATTTCCAGGACATCCAAACATTCTGGAAATTCAATCAGGCTTTAGCTACATATTACGAAATTCTTGGGACTAGGAAATCTTAAATTTATAAAATGTTTATCTTCTATCTTAATGTCCTGAGATTTATTTGTATTATTTATGTTTTAGCAAATGATTAAAAATTAAACAACACTTTAAAGTTATGATTATTTAAAATAATTACAACACACAAATAAAAATATAATAGGTCCCGAAACACTGCTCCTCTTTCTAAAGAGTTCGCATTTTAAAGTTGTGCTGAGTAAGTTCCCTTTGCAAAAACAAGTGTCAAAATGAAGATAAACTCCAGGTAACTGCAGTGTCTAGGGCAATGGGAAGAAGATCCAGCCCTCCTAAGAAGGGTGCAAGTGAATGGAGTCTGGGTGTCAAGCCAGTGTCTAAGTCAACTAGATGCTGCAGCCAGAGGAGGAACACGAGATCTGAGTCAGAAAACAGCATCTCACAGAATGGTCCACACGGTGGAAATGGGGACTGAGGGACGCAGTTGCTCTTCGGGCACTAAATGACCAAGTATTCTGTACCAAGAATGAAAGCGGTCAAACTTAAGGCAGCAAGACCACCAGGCTTGGCAGGGACTGGCTGACCACCGGCCAGGGCTGAGCTGAGCCTTGGAAGTACCTAACACTGGAAGCTGAGATGGGTTGAGTGGATGGATCAGAGTGCTGAGAAGTATTCTAGTAAGGAAGGTATACAAGACAGGCAAAGGGACACCAAAACACCTGTCAGTGCTTTGCAGAGGCTGCCTCGACTTCAGCTCTCACTTTGACGCGTCATTATAGTTTACCTGTGGTCATTTCACCATTCCGTATGATCTGCTCCTGACGTCCTTCCCACTCTCCACCTCGTGGAAGAAAGCTTCAGGAATCCTTTCCGACTTAATCACAGACAAAGCACGCAGAGTGGTATCACATTACAACTTCTTCAGCCTTACTTTTCATAAAGGTATCCCAAGTAACAACTAACACACGACCATTAGTATTTCAAAGTAAAAACAGAACGCGGCCTATACGACGTGAAAAATGAATGCATAATTGTTAATGCAGAGGGAGGCGGCCCAAAGAAGTTCTACATCAGAAAACAGAGAGGTTAAATCATGCAAGGCTGAGAAAGTATTTCTTCTCTGATACATTCAAAATTTTTGCTTTGAGGATGAAGTGAATAAAGATAACTGAAAATAACTTCTACATGTATGTATATAGGAAAAATATGTGAATGAATTGCTAGACAACCTACATTATGATCAGTGAAAGATTTAGTGGAAAGAATTTTTAAAACTGGTTATGCTACCCCAAGAAATATTTAAGAAACTCACAAATTCAAAATGCACTTGGAGTTGGCAGCCCAGTGATGTGTGAGGCACAGTGCTATGCTCGAGGTGGAGGCAAGGGGTGGGGCGGAAGAGAGGGCCGAGTTCATAGTGCCTTACCTCAGTAAGCTTACGTCTACCAAGAAGTTAGTCAGAAAAGCTGGTAATTTCCATTTAACGTAGTTAGTTCTTTGATAAAGCTATGAAGCACTAAGGCTGAGCTTTTAGACTAGCTAGGGTCAGGGATGGGATGGAGTGGAGAAAGGGGCGATGTTCAAAAATGGCTTATGATGAAGTGACAGCATGGAATGAATTGTGTAACTCAACCAAAGAAGAAGAAAGTGTATTTAGTGAAGAGGAAAATACATGGAAATTCGGAAGAGAAGTAAGTGATGACGTCAATGAAACAGGAAGCCTGATTCAAATTATATTTTACCAGATATAAAGTAATTAAGGTTTTAAGTAGAAGAGTGTCATGGTGAGATTAGTATTTCACAGTGATCGTTTGGTAGAAAAAGCAAAGGATGGATTTAAATACGGGAAGAAAGATGGAGATGGGGAAAGGTTGGTGTAGCTATAGCTGGGAGTGACAGAGAAACGAAACCAGCCAAATCTAGGGCAGTGGGAGTAGGGATAAAAAGAAGAGTCCAGAAATATGACACAGTATCATGTGGGCACAGCTACTGAATTTTAGGGCATGGAGAGAAGAAGAGGATGACCCAGGCCTCTGGTATAGGAAACAGTGCGCCCCACTAGGTCAGTGTGGTCAAGTGAGGGGCAGGGGCTTTGGAACAGAGTCATTCATTATTCACTGGGTGGGAAGGAGACGGAAGGAGGTGCACGATGAGCCCATTTTGGTTACACTGAATTTAAGGCTTAGTGTGGTCACTCCCCACTCAAGGAAGCTTATTAGGCACCCATCCCTTGTAATAAATTGGGTGGGAGGGCTGGGTGGGCAGATACAAAATGAAGTCTGACTTAGTGCAGGGCCTCTCGTATATTACTAATCTTCCTTCTCTCCTCCCCAAGCCACTCTATTTCTCCTCAGAACAGCAACATACTGACGAGAGAGTCAGGAGGTTCGAAGTGGTCAGGAGGAAGGACTAGGGAGGAAGAAGATAGACAGGAGAAAACAGTAAGGCTCTGGAGTCCCCCTTGAAGAAAGGCTCTTCATGAACTATTTCAATATAAAGTCTTCTAGGATTAACTGTCTCTTTAGTTTGATACGCTTATTGTTATTAGCACAGCTAACCACTGAATGGTTAACATCCACTCTCCGTTAACTCAGTGACCATTAACAAAACTGAACACAGGAGTACCTAACAAGTTTCTGTTGACTACTTTATAGTGAGATAATTTAAAAGGTCCTAAAAATAATTACAAAGTATATATTGGAAGAGACAGTTTTAAGCTCTTCGGTTTCTGTTTTTCCTGATATTTGAATTTAGGTCTGGTAACATTTGTAAGTAAATATGACCTTAATTTTTTCAATTACTTCTTTATTGCAGTAAAATACATGTCACATAGGATTTACCATTTTAACCAGTGCACAGTTCAATGGCATTAAGTACATTCACACATTTATGCAACCATCACCACCATCCATTTCCGAAATATGTATTACTTTGATTGCTTTCAAGTATTAATTGATGTAAGAATCAAGACCCACTTATCCCCTGCTTTTCCATTTTATATATTCCATTTAAAGAAAAGCAGAACTTTGGTTGTGCTCTAAAATTGTATCTAAAGCAATTCCTTCATAAATTGGGTATCAGCTTATGGATATTTAAATGCAGCAAAGAATTTTAACATTCTACCAATTTTTATTTTCTGTGGGAAAACATTGTGTTATTCAGTTGAAGCAAAGAACACTCTTTAGTTAAACCACCCCAATGCTATGAACGCTAAATCTTCCCTTCAGTTAAAGTGAAATTTAAAGTTCAGAACTCCATGTGGTTCTAGGAAATGTAGAATGTGCCAGAATGTGAAATACCAATAATGAACCACAGTCTAATACAGTTCTTGGCCCTCCGGAGACTGCAGTAAATGTTTCAAATGAATAAGAGTTTGAGAAAACTAACGGAGAGAAAACTAAATATGAGTTATATAAAATTATTATTAATTTAACAATTGTTTAGATTATGAGCATTAATGGGTGAAATGAATATCTTGTTACTAATAAAATGAAGAGTTAACAAAAGAGTCGTTAGAAGTGCTCATGCAAAATAAGCTAAAAGTATTCTAAACCACTAATCAGACTTTAATAGACATGTGCTATTTAAAGCAGGACAGCAGCAGTAAGTGATTTATCAAAGGTCACACTCTGCAGAGGCAGGTCACACGATGGCCCGGGAACTTTATGGGTGGAGATCTAGAGTGAAGAATAGCTGTGAAAAGGGCAGACAGTGGAGCTAGGTTATGTGCATTTCAGTTTCCACTCTGCCACTTTCCATCTGTATGGAATCAGGCAAACTATTGAACCTTTTCTGCCTCACTTGCTTTATCCATAAAATGAAGCTTATCATAGGGTGTTTGAAAGAATTAAATGTGTTAATACAGGCCAAGTATCTCAAGTTGTACATGGTACAAACTAAAAGCTTAACAAGTGCCAGATATTACTGTTGCCATTAATCCTTTTTGACTTAAAACATGGCAAAAGGACTAAATTTCCCTTCTCCCTGAGAAAAGTCCAAAAGGATGCAGAATACTCATGGAAGGTGTTGAGTTTCATTGTATTTCATTCATTCTTTTGCGACCCAGGCTGACGAAAAGTGACCTTTCATGAAGACAAGAATATGGCTACTACCACTGCCATCCTGCATCAGGACCACCACCACCACCACCACCACTGAAACTAGCATCACCATCATCACCACAAGTTTCACTACCGTTTCCACCATCACAACCATACTACCCCCCCATCATCATCCTGATCATTGCCATCACCACCACCACCACTGGCAACAATGAAAACTACACCTTTAATATCCATGTGAGTGTAAATGTGACCTCATAAGTGTCACTGGAAGAGTGAAGAGTAACAAAAAAGATGTAAATGTATGTATGCTGGTAAAAGGAGGAACAGGATTTCTTTTTAAAGGATATTTAGGAACCAAGTACAGAGATAGCAGAAGGCATAGGAAGTAGCCAGTCTAGACAGGATTTTAGACAAGTTTGTTTTACATTATTACTACAGAATTAATGGGTTTCACAAACTTGGGGCTCAATTAGCTAAAAGGAATATACTAGGAATAAACAAAAAGTCGTATTTATGTCTGTACACAAAGACTGAACCAACTGCATCAGAGTAAAACCACTGGAAATGTAAAAATTAAAATTCCTCTTTTAAATGTTAAGTTGTACTCTTTGGAAGCAGCTACAGTTGTTTACACTAGTGTTTAAGAGAATAGGCTGCAATCAAAGAGTCCTGGGTTTGAGTTCCATAGCTGTCCTCTATCTGACCTTGAGTAAGTTATCTGATCGTCCAATGCCTCAGTTTTCTCCATCTGAAAAATGGTGATATTCATTATTTAGAGTTTGTGTGAATATTTAATAAAAACGAATATATTGTCATATGTCATTTATTTCTCAAAAAAAAAAAAAAAAAACAAACAACAGCAACAGAATAGTCACATGTAACCATGTAACACCATGCACATAGCACAAAGCTTGTACTAATCTAAGATTAAGCCCTCCCCTGCCACTCCCTAACCATTTTCCCTCCCAATCTCAACTATGCAGTAAATGGTACCCACATTCACAGATGAGAGCTAACCTTGATTCATCTCTTTCCCTTATTCCTACCTCTCACCCCAAGGGAATTTATTAGCAAATTTTTCCTGTTTCACCTCCAGAATGTAGCTCAAATCCATTCACTTCCTGGCCACTATCCTTGCCCAAGCTCAGACCACTCTAATAAACCTTAGTACAACGCATTCTCCACATAGCAGCTACGGCGAACTTGAAATATGTAAATCGGATGATTTAAGCCTTCGATAGCTTCCTACTGCGCTGAGAATCAGATGCTAATTCTTTACCATCATTTTTTCTACTTCATCTGTCCTCTGCCCATTTTTTCTACTGTACTTCTTACCACTCTCACCTTACCTCTAAAAACTCTGGTCACACCATCCTCCTACTGTTTAACACACTGAACTTTTGACTCTTTCATAAAGGCCTCTCCCAGATCCACTCAGCCAAAGCATTCTTCATACTACACCCAGCTCCTCTTCATCATTTTTTCAAAACTACTGCAATCAAAAGTTATATTTATTATATATGTATTTGTCTTTCTTGCTTTCTTAATTTAAACTCCTATTATTATAATGTAAATTCCTTGAGGATAATTATTTGATTGAATATGTTCTATTCCACATTCTACTATTCAATGTTTTACTAGTGATCATGGTCTATATTACTCATCATGTTTCCATTCTTAGCACCAAAAGGAGTACCTAGCATATTACTGAAATGCAATAAAATATTCACTATACAAATAGAAATTTAAATTTGGGTAGAGCTAAACATCTGACTTAAATAATATTTCACTGTGGAGAGAACAGCTATGATGGGTGTTTTCTATAGAGAAGGAAGCCGTCCAATCCCCAAATGGAGGCAGAAGAACAGATGGGTAATAAATTCAGGGAGAATTATGTTTGAAGGTCCCATAAATATTTTTCTCATAAGGTGTTCTGAAGCAAGTACAAGAAAGGTTAAGAGGAACTTTAACGATTTTGTTTAGTTCCAGAGTTTATAACTCATTTATGGTATCTAAAGGTAACACAAACGTTCAAAAGCTCAATCACTGCCAAGGGCATATAGTGCCTAAAATCTGAATGCAGTGGCTCTGTGACATAAAAAATGGAAAAGAAAAGGTACTTAGCGATAGGTCCAAAGCTTAGATATTGTGATTATTTATCTATAGGAGTATGTGGTTGGTTAGTTTGGGGAGTATATAATATATAGACATTTTCATTATTCTGTACTCACAGTACATGGGGTCTGCATCCATGGTTCCCCATCGATTTGCATTGGCAGAGACTTGCTAGTCCTAGGGAAAATTTTTCATTTTAAGTTTAACACTGAAATACTTTACGTAACAGACTAAATATCCGATATAAGACAATGAGACCAGGGAACACAAATATGGTAATGGCTGGGCTCTGCCCTAAAGTTATCTCTTTTGAAAGGGATTTCAACTCTTAACTATAAATGAATACCCTGAAAGATATCCTGGTTACAAGAATGGTAAGAGCTTCCTGGTAAATATGTTTATATAAACAAAAATTCTGGGTGCCCAAAGGAAAATGTAGAGCTTATGCTTAATGACACAATCAGAATTCTTACAGCCAAAAGGGCCTTCTTGTTTTCACACCCACATGGCAAACCTGGAGAAAGTGTTTGATGTCTCAGACTTTCCAGTAGCAACACTTTCATATATATATATATATATATATATATATATATATATACACCTGTACTATAATCTGTGGTTTCACTTCGGGGTCAAAACAAACCTTTTTTCTACAGGTAAAATTTGGAAAACATGCCTTTTCAAAACATTTAAATGTAATACACGCATATAATTGTATTTTATAATTACTCATCATTTAGTTTTATAGAAAAAAAGGGTGGGCTTTCTTCTATGAAAGAATTTAAATTAATGGTGTTAATAGTGTTTTCACTGAATAATTTCCCCGGTACTTCAATGCTTCAGTAAAATAAACTTGAGTGTGAACCAGATTAGAGGGGATACAATTTGTATGTCACAAGTGTATCCATGGTCTCAACAAAAGAGAATCCAATTCCAACAGACCTGATAAGTAACAGTGAACCAAAACTTTGTAAGTTCAGCCAATTTCCATTAATTTGAAATATATCAGTATTAATCCTTGGTAACTTGAGGCACAGCTCAAACAAGCATCGTTATCAGAGTCTTATATAATTTTAATTAATTTGTACTTATGTCATGTCCACCCCCTTTCTCAATTAGAAAGAGCTACCTGATGACCACAGAGGAGCACTGAGCCAGCCGCCGCCCAGCGCTTTTCAGTCCTGTGTATATCTGCCCCATCTCCATGGCTCCTTCCAAGCCAACCACTTCCAGCAGCTGATCACTCAGATCTGAAAGAAATCAGAAGCCTTGTAAGTTACAGTGCATATGCCTGTGTGTACCCTTTAATGTCATTAGACATTAGGAAAATGAAAAATAAAAGCTACTGCAGAAAGAAAGTTTCTCTGTCACCAATACTGTGCTAAAACTATTGAAAAGATGGCCTACTTCTGAAACTCTCAGTTTAACTAAACCTTGAGGTGCTGTGGGAAAAGATGGGCTGTCAGCTTCTTCTAAAACAAAATGGGAAGAATGGATTCTGAGCCAAATAATACCAAAAAAAAATATACCAGTAGTTTTTAACATCAACAAACTTCATGTTATTCCACATGTATATATGGAACATTTATACATCCCACAGCAGACATTTGGCAGCAAATACACATTTCAATACTATAAATAAAGTATGAGGATATGCTGTCAAACATGATTTAGTTCTATTACCCGAACAAAAGACCTTAGAGATCATGGAATTAAAGTTTTTCACTTGAAACATAAAAAGACTTGAGCCCTAAATCACTGAGTGACTTGCCCACAATCATAGGTAAATTTGTGCAGAAGTTCAAGAAACAATTATTAATTTCTTGAAACGCTTTTTTTCTGATAAGGAATACGCTACTGAATTCTTCTTCGAAGTAAATCAGATAATTAGCACAATACAATCACTATTTTCTTTTTAAACAGGACAGTTCTTAGAAGGCTAGTAGTATTAGGTATTGCTTTTTGAGTGTTTACTCAGTGCCCGTCACTGGGCGAATCACTCTCTACAGATTAACTCATTTGTGCACCAAAAAAGCCAGTTTAAGATAAATATGATTATTAGAATTTACAGATAGAGAAGCTGAAAATTAGAGAAGTCAAGTAATTTATTCATATTCACTTACACAGGAAGTGAGAGAGAGCCAAAATTTGGATCCAGTCACTCGGAGGCATAACCACGTTGCTATATGATAAATCAGTCACACCAAAAAGATACTTTAAAAAATTATAGAAACACTTCTCACATAGGGCGGGAGAGAGGGCCTGTGTGAGCTGCAAGGTCCCTCTCCAACCAGGTCTTCACTTCGCTGGAATGTAGAGGATGCACTTGCACCGGTAAAAACTACCGAACCCGGTCTCAGCACACAGCCCCTCTGCTTACCTAGTTATGTCAGGATCCCTGAACCCTGATTTGAAGGTAAGAGTCTAGGTGCCCATATATGGTCCTTTTCTACAGTGATATTTTCATGTAATCCTATGTATTTTCAAATGCAAAGAAAGTCTGATCTTGTTCTAGGAGCAAAAAATAGCTGGAGGGGGTGACAGAGTAGCTGAGGGTAGGGCATGCCGGTTATACAAGATAACCATGTAACAGTCATAGCTGAGGGTGGATTTCAAGAAAAAGAAGCATATGTGTGTTGTATGTACTCTACTTTGCACAGAAAGCCCTCATTCCCCACTAATGATTCCATTTCAGCAAGAAGTTCAGAGGTATTCTGGAAAAATGTGTTAAAGCTCAATGTTATAGCTCAGTGTTACAGATCGGTGTTACAGCTCAGTTGTGACAGCAACCTGGATCCGGGCAAGAGACCAGGCAGCACTTGGAGAGTTGGAGAACTCAAGTTTGCCAGTGTGCCCAGAAAAGTTAACGCTCCAAGCTCTAGACCCTGCCTGTAGGTTTACATTGGCTTTCATAGGCTACCAGTTCACACTTTGCAACATCATATGCAAATGAGGTATAACGAAAGTTGACTAATTAGGAACAAGCTTTGTAGAAATGGGCCAATCAGGAGGGAGAGAAATAACCAATCAGGAGTGAGCTCCATGCAAATGAAGTACTACAAATGGGCCAATCAGAAGTTAGGGAAATGGACCAATCAGGAGTGAAGGAAATAACCAATCAGGAATGAAAGAAATAACCAATCAGACAAGAGCCCAGGGAACCAATAGAATTTTAGGGGTAAGTAAGCCGTTTCAGAGGCAAAAAGTGAGATAGAGCCTCTGGGCCAAGGAACCAGATGGTGCTGGCAGGAGAGTAGTGGCCCTGCCTGGGTTCCTGCCTGTCTTTTTATGGGGCTTCCCACCTCAGTATAAATGATATATTTTCAGCGTAGTTAAAAGTGTGTGGTGAATAGCACTTTGAAAGCTCTAAGTTTTCTAGGCCCATGCTCTTTGGCAAATTTAATATAAGATCTGAAAATAGAAAATGTGGCTAGACCACTACATTAAAAAAAAATTACTGAAGTATACTTGATTTACAGTGTTGCGTTAGTTTCTGATGTGGAGCATAGTGATTCAGTTATACATATATATTCTTTTTCATTGTAGGTTATTACAAGAGATTGAATATAGTTCCCTGTGCTCTATAGGAGGACCCTGTTTATCTATTTTATATACAGTAGTTTGTATCTGTTAGTCCCAAACTCCTAACTTATCCCTTCCTCTCCTTTCTCCTTGGGGAACCGTAAGTTTGTTCTCTGTGAAGGCCACTGTATTTTTTGAAACAAACTGATTTTAAAAAAATATTTTTTAAACTTTAATCTCTAGTTGCAGCATGAGATTTCTTCAAGTAAACACAACCATCTAGCTAGTAAATCAAATGTTAACAAGTCATAATTGTTCAGAGCATTCACCTTGCTGTGCTAAACCCGATTTAGACTTATTTCTCATGAAACTTATTCTGTGTTTCTAGTTTAAATTGATGTCGCCAAGAACAGATGGACAAGGAATGGAAACATATTCTTTCAGCTGTAGCCGGCACTAAAATGTGCTTGGCTCTACAGGCTGGCTGTTAATACACGCATTTCTTAGATATATGTCAACCCAAAAGCTACATTGTGGCAAGCACTAAAACTCCAGATGTGTGCCTGGTGATATTTACAAAACAACAACAACAACCACCACAAAACTGAAGTTCATATTTAGTATTACACATTCTGTGCTGCCTGATCCTCACATAGGTAAAATTTTATGCTAATTTTTGTAGCGATCTGGTTGATGGGAACTATTCTACAAGAAATGAAATACTTTCTCATGACAGAGTTATCTGTGAGCCTTAACTTTTCCATGAATTACAGGGACTGTCTACACCCACACCATATTGCTGCTGTCTACCACTCTCCTTCTGATTTTTTTCTTTCTTTTAATTTGTATTTGTTTTTTCTCCCTGCAAAGATGCCCTGAAAATCAATTCTACACTTAATAATTGGTGATAAAGACATTTCATATGGATTTAGAAGACCTAGGCTCTCAAACTTTCATGTTCTTGCGAACACAAAGAACCACAGAAGTAGTGAAATATTTACTAAGTCCGCTGAAGGTAAATAAATATCACAGTCTTTCTAATTAACTGTTTAGATAAAAAGAAAATTCTAAATTTGTGCTGCATAAATTTGCTCCCATAACACTTCTGCATTTTTTATATAGCAGCCTGCAATGTCTGTGTACAATTGCTTCCTCTTACCTATTGTCTTTGAGATCAGGGTCCTGACTGATTTTGGATGAAATGTCTATATAATTCTGAATTCTGTTTCTATATGTGGTGTCATATAGAAACATCAAAAACTTCCTCACTTCACATTCTAGCTAAAATTTATTTTAAGTGTAGCCCCCCTTGGGATGTCATAACCAACCAGATTCACCTCCTTAATTGGTCTGTTATCTGGCTATTGCTTCCATACTTAAAACCAGGAGTTGTAAATTACAGCCCACGAACCAAATAGCCCACTGCCTGTTTTTGTATGGCTTACAAGTTAAGAATGGTTTATACATGTTTACAAATGAAAATTGTTTTTTCAAAAAAGAATATATTGTGACATGTGAAGATTATATGAAATTCAAATTTCAGTGTTCATAAATTAGTTTTTATTGGAACACAGCCACACTCATTCTTTTAAGTGTTGTCTATGCCTGCTTTCACACTTTAATGGCAAAGGAGAGTGGCTGCAGCAGAAACCATATGGCCCAGAAAGCCTAACATGTCTACTATTTGAACATTTAGAGAAAAAGTACCTTAGGATGATGGATGAAGAAGATGTAGTGTATAAATTAAATGGAATACTACTCAGCCATAAAAAGAATGAAATAATGCCATTTTCAGCAACATGGGTGGACCTAGAGATTGTCACACTAAGTGAAGTAAACCAGCAAGAGAAAGACATATACTATATGTCTTTCACTTATACATAGAATCTAAAATATGATACAAATGAACTTATTTACAAGACAGAAACAGACTCACAGACATAGAAAACAAACTTACGGTTACCAAAGGGGAAAAGGAGGGCGAGGGGTAAATTAGGAGTTTGGGATTAACAGATACAAACTGCTATATATAAAACAGATAAACAAGGTCCTACTGTATAGCACAGGGAACTATATTAAATTTCTTGTAATAAACTACAATGAAAAAGTATGAAAAAGAAAATATGTATATGTACAACTGAATCACCATGCTGTACACCAGAAACCAACACAACATTGTATAATCAACTAAACTTCAATTTAGAAAAAAGAGAGAAACAGTACCAACCTATGCTTAAGATAAACATTCTCTCTCTCAGTCCACTGAGCACTACTACTGTAAGTGCTAAATGGCATCACAGTGGCCTGAAAGACACAATGTCCCAGCACTCATTCCTCAGGTATGCACTGGTCTGCAAAACCAGCTCTTCTCAACCGTGGACTCTCACCATACCCATACATATTGGGACGTTTCTCATTATCAGTTTGTTATTAATCATGAAATAGCAAAGCTTCCAAAAAAATTTTATTACCAAAGAAACAAGAGTAGCTTAACATTCAACATTATGCTCAGTCATTGCGTTCACTGGCTTTCTTGAGTGTGAGGAAAAGCAGCAGAGTCATGGATAGGAAGGCAGAAGGTACATCCACACCTGGAGATCTAGGTGACAGCTCCAGCTGTCAGTCGTCCCCTGAGCACGGGAAAATCCTGACATCCTGACGTTAGGAAGTGTGCGTCCATCCTGAGGAAGACACCCCTTTTGTTTAATTTAATGTTATGAGATAATACTTTTGAATGGGAAAATTAGTATGTTTCTGAAAAAAGTTAACATATCTTTCCAAATGGCTCCATGGATATAACGGAGGCAAGAGAATCTGCTAAACTTGTTATTTTCATATTTAAAATAGAAAGTCTAGAAGAGGTGCTTCAGAGGAAAGAAACTTAAAGAAATACCCTGAATTAGGTCACAGTACAGCAAAGGCCTTAACAGGGGGTCAATGACTCTGAACGCAGAAAAATACAACTTTCTTTTTGCTAACATGTAATTGAAGTCAAGCACTTCTTTCAATTATAAGTTTAGGCAAGACACCATAGTTGTAGTAGAAATACCTTTGATGTTGTCACTGATAGATATAACAGATATTTCCATAACACACTGTAGTTGTTGCAATATTTTTCAAAATTCTATTTTTACTAATTTTTACATTGAAATCTTAATAATTCTTGAGCCCCTGTTAGATTTTTAAGGTAACTTTTTAATAAAGAAGCACACATATTACTAAATCAAAATTTTAACAGCGTTTCAATATAATTGGTTTTCTTTGTAAGCCTACATATTTTATTTTAAGAGTTTAAAAACATTACTCTGAGAAGAGTCAGTAGATTTCACCAGATTGGCAAAGATGACTATAGCACAAAAATGGTAAGAAACCCTTCTTCAGAGTGAACTTGCCTTTGGCTTTGGGGTATCTTTTCCTGAACATTGTTAGCGCTGCAGTGTTCTGTTACATGATAATCAGGGGTTACAAATACAAAATCTGAAAGTCAGGAGTACTGTACAGGTTCGAGAACACAGAAGCAGCACAGCTAATAAATGAGTAATATTTATTCATAGCTTAGTCTCCTCATTTTTGACAGTTGCTCCTTGATAATATGTCTCATTATGTAATTGTTTCAGACTGCCATATGTAGGGAACAGAAAAGGATGCATTACAAACACAGACTGAATGTGGGTTGTAGCACTTTGGCATATCGTTGAATAGGGTGTGTACTGAAGGGAAAGGAAGCGGGTGGGGCAGGGCAGGGCATACTTTTTTTGTGCACGGTGTCCAGCAACAGGCTGCGACACAGTGGGACGTCCTGTCCTGGGATACACTCACCGACTCAGCAGGACATTTTGTCATCACCATAATTTGCTAATTGTATCACCACCTATTAAGCCCTTTTTTTGGCCAGGGTGACACCAAGCTAGCTATGGAGTTGTGCCTTCCGAGTGTGGACAGATTGTATGCCTTCCAGTAACGCCTCTTTTATCTAGCAAACATTTGAAACGTGCCCGAGGAGCCAGAATAAACTTTTATAAAGCCGAGGAATATATGAAATCCCTCCATCAAAGTGAATGCTTCGAGCATTCTTTTCTAACATGTCCATCTATTGCCCATTGATTCTTAATTTAGACTCCTCATGAGCATAAATAGCTGTTTTCCCTGACCTCCATAAATTAGAAAAAGCAATTAGAAATGGGGCTGAGTGGAGAGAGCTGAAGGAAAAATTTATTAACATGAACTCTGTGTTTCACAGTACAAGTACATACTAAAGCAAACTTTTAGCACCTCGGAAAACATACTATACAATTATAGGCCTATCAAGGAAATGGGGAGTATACATATGGTATACCTACTATGAGCAGGCTCTCTGCTAAGGCATTTACAGGCATTTTCCCATTTAAGACTGCCAACAATGCTTTGAGGCTGGCCTTATTCTCCTCTTTTTATTGATGAGGAAACTATGTTACTTGGCCAAGGCTTCACACATAGCTGAAAATCTGGTTTTCCAACTAGGTATGCATGACTCCAAAATCCAAGTTATCATACACATTGACAACAGTAAGAACTAACCAATTAAGTGCTATCAGTAATGAAAGAGAATTATCACAAAGAAATACACATAAGACCATAAAATGGTGCCACTCATAGTCCTACCACTAAATCATTTCAGATTTTGTCACCAAATTATCAGACAGTATAAAACTCTCATTCACAGTGACTATACCAGGTCATGTGTATGGAATTATACTCCGAAGAGACTCTAGAAGAAGGCTAACAAAAGCAGGATACTTTTTGAAAGGGTTTCAATCCAAAGTGGTTAGAAAGTAAAAACTAAAAAGGTTAGAGTCCAGTACACAAATGGATTAAGTAGTGTTATTTGGAAAATCTAGCAGTGTGAAAGATCCTATTCCCTGTTGAAATCTGAAAAATAAGTTGTTAAGGTACATACAAGATATATATACACACACAGTGCAATCACATGCTTGGCTTTAAAAGAATAGATTTGATCATCTCTTTTAAAGCCATCTGTTTTTTTTTTTTTAAACACCCAGCTAGAGCTGACTATAACTTCATGTATTTTCATTCTAAAATTCTGAACTTCCCTAAATGGATCAAAAAAAAAAAAAAAAAAAAAAAGAGACCAGAAATCATAGTGCAGCGTATTGTCAACCACCTCCCTATTGTGACCAAAGTAGTTCAGGGCCTGCAAATCACTTTGTTATGGTGTCCCTGAGAAATGACTTTCCCCTCAGGACCCACTACCCAAGAAATCATAAGCACTGCGTTCCCAAAGCCCATTGAGAGTCAGCCTAAAGACTTCCCGCGGCAATGTCTTGCTACAGCAGTATCAGTAAATGGAAGCAGAGGGTTTATGAGCACAAGCTCGCAGGGATCTGAACACTGCCTCTCCTGGGTTCCTGAGTCAGTTTGTTCTCGTTAAGCTTTGTGCAGGGACTGAAGGCTGTGGCTTGTTTTCTGTGTGAATGAGCCATCAGTGTGTGAGGGGATGTTTTCACAGCGCCATGCCTCCCCTGCCCTCCTCCATAAACCAAGCTGCTTCACGTGTCTCCTCACATTAGCGCCATCACCCAACAAAGCGAGTGCTCATGAATGAAGGCTGATGTCAGCAAATTCTGAGTAACTTCTGGAGGGGCATCCTGCCCCAGAACACGGATGCCAGCTAGGAGCCGAAGTCACCAGGAGACCACCAATCCTTCCTCTCCTAAGAATTAAGGAGTCCCAGCAATTAAAAAACAATCTAAAATCCAACTTCCTAGGGGGCAGTGCCAAGCTGCTTATATGACTATGTCGTCTTTACATTCAATTTCCAGGAGCACTATAAAATCAGTCTTTCTCTTGAAATGTGTTATAGAATATAATGGCATATTTCTAGTCTCCTTATTTTAGTTTCAATGAAAAAATGAAATATACTTGAAACAGACTTGAAATTCACTTGGAAAGGAAAAAACAATAAAATTTTTAAAACATGGTAATAACATTTGAACTCACACACTTAAGGCTGAAAATTAAAATAAAGACAAAATATAATTGTGAGGAATAGTCATTTACACTAAAATTTTTCCTACATAACAGAGCTGGTTTTGATATCCAATTATATGTGGTTACATATAAATGCTGTACTCCTAGCAAGAGACTGAGAGACTATTATATTGGGGTTATTGTGCTTTCTCAGGCTCTGTGCATAAAAGCACTGCTGGTCAGGAGGAAATTTTACTCTCCTGGCAGTTTGTCTTCAGAAAAGAGGCTACATGACTAAATAGAATTAAATCTCAGTAATCTTCTTTGGAACTTTTTGACAGCGGTTAAAATATAGGATTATATACTGAAATCTAGTGTCCTGCCAGAGGGCCCTTGAAAACCTACTGAGTTCAAGGCTCTGCACAAGAGGAATGTCACAGTTTCTGGTTAGAACAGTGTGTGTGTCTAAGGAGTTTTGCCGGAGCGAGGACCCCCACCCCAAACCCCCGCCCTCCCTTAACTGAAGACAGGACAAGACAACAGGACAGAACTGTTACGGTCTCAAAGCACTCACAACACACTTAATGCCATCATTGCTTCACCATTTCAAGATGAGCACTTCTTGACTCATTCAAGTTAGAGAAGACACCACTTAATTTGGTTTTTCATTTTTTTAAAGCTTGTAACAGATTATAGACAGACAGGCCAACATATCTAACAGGCTACCTGTTAACAAGTTAGCATAGATTCAAATACATCTGAATTCTTCAATTTTGTATATATCCCCCTTTTTTTCTTCCTTATGCAGCAAGATAATTTTATTTCATGACTTTATGGCTACAGAAAAAGAATTATATTACATCTTGGATTACTAAATTGAATTAATGTTGACATAAGTAGTTTTATTTGGATGGGATTTTAAAATTAATCCCATTTGTAAATACTTATACGAAATACAATATCCTTTGTCATGTCAATTATGAAGTTAGCAGAGAAATCCATTCCACACGTGAAATCACTTAGAAGAGAGGACTTGTAACCTACCACTGGGTAGGAGATTTTCAGTGTCTATTCACCTCATGACGCTTATTAATCATGTACTGACAAGTTTCCAAAGAGCCTGGATTTAAAAAAAAAAAATGAAGAATAAGCCCTTGTATGTAGACATGTTGAGGGATTCAGATAAGTACAAAAGGTCTCTGTGAAAAACTTTTCCTTTACATCTGAAAAAGGATGTCATTTTATCTTTATAAAAGAACCGCACTGATGCTAATTCATCTTTTAGGAAATACAGCAACATTCATGACTAACAGTAATGTGAAAAGTAAAAATGGAACATTCGAAGTACCTTCACCCCTGACAACACTTGAGAAGCTAAGAGAAGTTAAATGCAAAAACTTTCCGATTTCCAACACTGAGAAACTAAGGACTTTATCTCCCCTTTCAAGGAGTGCCTTTGGGAGTGGGGGAAGCCAAAACCTCTTGCATAGTACAAACTTTACTATTAACTCATTCTTCTCTCACCTCGTCTTACGAGAGAGATCCTTTTAAAAAATAGTTTAAAGTGCTATTGCGCTGCTCCTCTTGGTACAAAGACAATTTTTTCTATTTAGGACTATTCTTTTAAAAGTTATTTATTTAAAAGGGCTTCACTGTATTGGTCTCGTAGCCCTTCATACAACTGAACAAAAGCAGTTCTATGAAAGAAGTCTAAACTTGGACAAACCGTAAAAAAAAAAAAAAAAAAAAAAAGCCAAGTTCCTCTCTGTTTTTATCAAATTTGATTGCTGCAGCTGTTCCCAGTTTCTGTATTTTAAAAATAGCCTTATTCAGTGCCTTGCTGGCGAAAGGCCAGAGTGCCATTAGAACATGCTGTACGGAAAACCTCTATTCAGTTACAGATACAGAAATATATTTAAGATCAGTGGGGGTCATCTGCAGCAAACACTTGGGGAGGAAAATAGAATTTTAATGTGTTTGGACCGATCGCCACTCTCACCAGATAGTTTACAGCTCCTGGGCAGAGCCTTCCTATTAATGTTTTTCCTCTTCATTGGCTAAAAAGGCAGAATGAGTATCAATTTCATTGGAAAAATATTATTAGAAAGATCTGTTCCTCCAATAGCATTTGTATAGCTGAGGTACATGTTTCAAAGAATACGTACTAGTGGTTTCTGTTTGACAAGTTCACAGGTATGCATCCACCCAGTGCAAAGGTAGGCATGATCGAGCAAATGCTACAGATGGAACAGGAACGTCTCTCTGATGCAGGCCACCTAACTAAGGTCACCAGGTGTGAAACAGACCAATGGGCCCAAGGAAAATGAGTCTCGGGACTCATTTTGGACCGATAAAGTCGTATCTCTGGGCCTGAAGTGTGTGGGGATAGGGTCAAAGAACTGAATTATTTGGTAGAATCTCAGAGCTGTACCCAGATACTCAGTTCTTTCCTTTTTTCTCAACAAAGGGTTGAAACTAGCATTTGGGACTACACAGATTCATAATGGAAAGTTAATTTAAGTTGCAAGTAAGAAGAATCTGTTCTGCACGGATCATCAATAAAAAGAAGAAATTTTTGAAGCCAGAGAATGAGAGTAATAAGAAAGAATCAGAGAGACGGTCTAGAGAGAACCTAGGAGAGAGAAGTTTTCATTAGGGAATTGACATCATTGTCAAGAAGTCAAGCATCTGAGAGTTTACCTTTCTTGAAAGCTGACACGTTAGCCTTCCAACAGTTTGGGGGAATCTGGCAGAAGACAAGAATCTCTGGAGTCAGAGACCCAAGACTATTACCCACAACAATGAAGTCAGTCCCTGGAACCTCTCAGTTTCCACGGGAGAAGCAAAGAACACTTCCACTATAGAGTCAAAGTGGGAGAGAGAAGCTAGGCCAGCACTCTGCAGGCTTCGTGGGATAGGACTGGGTTCGCCGTGAACCCAGGGGGAGAAATAAGGCCCAGACTGGTGTTATTTCCACGGAGAGTGGGGATGAAGAGATGACACCCAGCTGCTCTAGGAGCCAAGATACAGTAGAACCAAAGGTTCAGTGGGATTGCACTGGTCGCAGAATAACGTTGCACCATAAATGGGCTGCTGTAATGAAGATCTTCATTAAGCTATTAAATTAATACAATTATGTCATTATGTTATTTTTTATGATTTTTGAAATAAATGTACTAATGATGACAAAGTATTCAATACCTTAGGTCTCTGGGTAGCAATATTAGGAAATTAAGATGTATTATTTACCACTCATAATCTCAGGAATAACAAAAACAAAAATGTCAATACAAAAAAAAATCAAAGAAAAATATTAAAATTGTATGTATAAGTTGCTAGGCTAGGTGCAAAGTATACAGTGGCGAGCAAGACATAAACAAAGCCTCTGAATACAATCTTTGGAAAGAAGGTCACATCATTTTACTGCAGGTTAGAAAGCAAGTGTACATCTGGAGCTCCTGGAGGCAACTTACCACAGCAAGGGGAGGAGCCATTGTGGATAAGAAATGGTTTGAGCACTGAGATTCAGCCATTCCCCAATCTTGACATCACTTTTTTTTGCTACGTGAGCAAATATATACATTTTGTTACTTTTAAAATCATTTTAAATGTGAACATTTAAAAGAAAAATGGTCTAGTTTTACTGAGCCAGTTGAATTGGGTTTCTCCCACTTGCAACCGTGTAACACCTGAGTGCCGTGGCTTCCGGTTCTTAGACTGTGGCCACTGTCATTGTCCTCAAGGTACTTCAGTGTCATCATTCCTTTCACTGACACATCTCATTGATTTGTGTTCCTTAGAGGGCAAGAACCTTGGCATTCAGCTATCCCTGATCTTAACTTTATTTCCAATACTTCTCTATGCAAATTTTCATCCCTTGTTCAAACTACTATTTTCTTTTCGCTAACATAGGCCCGACTGCTACTACTTTGCTCTCCAATATTATGGAAAGCTGTTTCCTTCTCTCTTCCTTAAATTGTTAATCCTCTAAGGCTCAGTTTAGTAACATCTCTCCTGTAATGCGTTCTTGTATGTCATCAACTCACCGCTAAATATTATAAAAAACACTCTATCTTTATGACCCTTTTGGTACTCAATCTACACTGTGAGGCTGCAAGCATGGTATCGAAGATTCACAGAGCATGGCCCCTGGATGCAAGACCTAGCAGTTAAAAAATGACACACATCACTTTTCACTTTGGTCCTCTCATGGCCTAATGGGCTAGGTGGGAGCTTCTCACTGCTGAGCACGATCTTTATCAATATTTCAGTCCAATTTTGAGTTTTCTCCCCCTCCACAACTCACAAAAGTAACCTAATTTTTAATAGCTATTATGAATTTCTGATGCTCTCATTTTGTTCCATCTTGATTAGGAATTTTGGCAAGAATTTTTCTTTTCCTGGCTTAAATTCCATCTCCATATTTTGTTATGTCATACATAGTGTTTCATAATGCTACCTAACATTCATTTGTTCATTTATCCATTTATTTCATATTACGAAGTTACACTGAGGACCAAAACGATGCTCAGTAGATCAATACATGCCAGCTACTGTGGCAGGTGACAGAGATAGACGGAAATTAAGTTACAGTGATGTGATGTAGTGTAATTAGTGCTACAACAGACACATATTCTAAGGATACAGTGACAAAAGTATTAAGTGTTTAATTGTATGGATGGTAGTTGGGGTGGAGAGACTTGGGACAGGAGAAGTTTAGGGAAAGTCTTTCTGGACTGACAATATTGATGGTAAATTTTAGTTTCCTGATGTTAAGTGAAGCTCTTCCAGAATAAAAAAAAAAGTATATGCAAATAAAATGACTTTAAAATGACATGGTATGTTCAGTGGATTATAAAAATCTCCATTGTCCTGGATTATAAACAGCCAGGGAAGACTACGAGAAATGAGGTGATGAGGACTCAGCCACAAAGGGCTTTCTAAACCTTGCCTGGAAGCTTGGGTTTCCCCTGCAGTTGACTGGGGGTCAGTTAAGATGTCTAAACTAAAATGAAACTTAAAAAGCATATTTAGAGACTCATGTGGAAGATGGATTGTGAGGAAATGAGGTAAGAAGCAGAGTGGTCCACTTAGTATTGCTGAAATAATCCTGGTGAGGAATGACAAGGAGTTTAAGTAAGGTGACAACCATGTGCATGATGGGGAAAGTTATGGAGAAGGTAGAACAGACGGTACCATGAACTGGGATGTGGGGAGTGTCAGAAGGCACCATGATGACCAGGTCTGTGCTCGTGAGGCAAGCCCATGGTGATGCTATCAGCCAAGTTGGGGGCGGGGGGAGTAGAAACACAGTGAGTTTAGTTTAGGATATGCTGATACCATGGGCCCTCCGGGACATTCTCACAGAGCTCTCTGAAGCTCCACAGAGAGGACTGCTTGGAGAAAACATATCTGTAGACATGAAGACTATTTCCAAATTAACTTAAAATCTTTATGGTGAGAGTCATATACCATGTTGCTTTGAGGTTTGTTGTTACTTTGTTTTGTTCTGAGATCCCCAAAAGCACAACCTGGCACAGAGCAGACAAGCAGTAAGCATATGCTGAAGGAGTAATAACGTCTTGTATTAAGTACACTTCAAGCTTTTCTGATAGCCCTTTATAAGCGTCTCCAAAAGAAAGACAGACTCACCTTTAAATTTATTTTACAAGGAGTACTAGCTGGGAGAAAAAAATGGCTCATGATTTTAATGAAACTTTCTTGAAGTGACAAAAACATTCCTTTTGATTAAAGTAAACAGTGATAGATTATCTTTCATGTAGTAGCTACTTTTTATATTTATCTGGTTCTGTTTAGTTTCCCCCATTTTTTCAAGATTTAATACACTCATAGTACTTAAGAACTATGCTTAAGCCATTGTTAGATGAATTTTTTTTAACTTAAAATGGAAGATTTCTTACTACTACAGTTTTACAGGAGGGGAAAAGAACTTGAAGAAGATAAATCAGGGTTTCTAGGGTTCTTCTCAGGATATCACAGCTCCTCCCTGCATCCCAAGGATACTGACGGAAAGAGTCTCTGAATAACTGTCATTAATTAATAACATCAAGGTCATTTTCAAAGGCAAAAGCTGTTATTATCTGTTCATTTTGTTTTGGAAACTCATTTGTCATTACTAATTCTTCTCAATCTTTACCATGATTCACAAATCTTGAGAAAGTCATTATTTTTACTGACCAAAGATTGAAATCAATTTGCCACATTCTTTGGTATCTTTTAAATAGCATAAATAAGTTAAGAGTAAGTCTGTAACAATATAATCCAGTGTTACATACTGTCAACTAAAAGTTTTGTTTTCAAATATTTCCAAAAGTGACTATAATTCAATACATTTTTAAAATTTAAGAATTCTTCCTTTAAATCAGAAATAGCCATATACTTGCCATTATAAGATGCTAATCATATCCTCACATTGTTAGTTGTTAGAAGTATTTTATGAATTTTGAATTCTATTAAATGATGATTTATTTTCTCCTGAGAAGTCACCATGCAAGAGGCACTTACTTATTACACATGTTTTTCAGCATATGTTGCAAGTTTATTTTAATGCTGAAGAGGCACATTATGATCAAAGCAGAATTCTGCCCAATTTAAACTGTTCCAAGCTATTTTCATACATTCACTCATGTAATACTGTAAGATTTACATTAAAATGAATGCTCCTCTACAATTAAGTGATTCAGTCAACATTAAAAAAAAGGTGCAAATGTGTGCAACGTGAAAAAAAATCAACAGATGTGCGAATAATCTCTGCTTGGGGGCCAGTATCAAAAAGAACAGTAGCCCCCCCCCCAAAAAAAAGTTCCAACTTTTATTCTTTCTATACTCTACAGTTTTTTCTGCACCACCTTGAAGGACATACATAAAAACACTCTCAGGATTTTTCCTGATAATGATAGTTGGATTAGCCAATAAGAAATTGGAGTGAGGAGCAAATAATAAACTACAAAAACAGTAATAGCACTTAGAGATGGATAAATATTTTGATTTTGCCTCATTCTTTTACTCCTCTATTTTGATAATGAACTAAGTCTAAGGGCAGCAATGATTCACCCATGCTTAGAGGAAGTTCATATATGTAAACCGGAATGTTTAGCATTACAGTATTTAAATTGGAGTGAGTCAGGCAGAATATAGTAACAAAAAGAAGAGCTTCTGATCCTAGAGGTCACCAAGCCCACAGGCCGGTGCATGCAGCTGTCTGGCCTGTATAACACTGAGGTCACCATTCACATCCTCGTCAAGCGAATGGTGTCTCCTCAGGGTTTACTGCACACATCCTACACAGCCCTAATCACCGGGGCCCTGGAAAATGTCATGAAGCTGCAGGAAATGCGAAGAGGTTTACTGAGGGGATAAATGAGATGAAGGCATTCACAGAGTTTATGGCTCCATGAGTTGTACTGTGGTGTTCAGTCTTCACCTGCTTCAGTAGACGTGGGGCAAAGAAGAACTTGATGCCAACTGATGATGGGCAGTATTTCGATAACCATAGAAGGCACTTAAGTGTCATCCCTCTGCTCTCCTTTACCAGGGAACTTCAGGGTATTTTTCCCCTTTGTCATTTTAACTGAGCTTCCCTGTGTCATCTATTTGAGAAAATATTAAATTGGAAATGGCGCTCACAGACAGGCATATTCGTAAAAAGGAGGAAAATGAGTTGATGTAATGATACTTAAACATATTGTCCATTAATGTTTTCTCAACTAATTAATATCTACAGAAACCATTGATATACATTATATTAACTCACGTACTTTAAAAGGAGGGTAGGACAGTGCTTCTGTCACACATGTCAACACACTGCTAGAGTAGATGAAATTTTAACACATGGCAACTTGTACACTGAGGCCTACTATGTGCATCTGTGTTCACCTGCAACATGACTCACAGCTTAACTGCTGTTGGCCCTTCTACACAGATCTACAAGTAGCTTTGGTAAATGGAACTTTCTAAGTGTGTATGTATGTCTACTTAGATAAATATGAGTAAAAAACATCATTCGCCTGAGGGCTTTGGTTAAGTTGCTGACCATACTTCAATCCGTTACATGAGACCAACTCTCCACACACATCTTAAATTGGGAAATAAGAAACTGCTGAGCAAATATAGGGTTTATGATTTGGTGAGGACTTAATATGATCTAAATTGTCTCATAAAAATCTTCATTGGCTGTTTGCCCATGAGAATGAAAAGGTTCAAGTTCCTAGTGAACTTGCTAAAAGGATGTTGTGTTTTTGAAACATTATGAAACAGCCAAGACCCCTGTTGTAACAACAGGGCAGCAACTCTTTTCCACATAAAAAAGGATATGAAAAGCAGGGTCGTGGGTATGGGAAGGGAATGTATGCTCAGGTGCATCAATTCAAGGAGGAAAATAAATATATTACATGAATTTTTCTGTTCTTTATCTCTAGTAGTTATTTTCATGCCATTCTTTGAAATGAAGGAATGTACTTTAACTTGGAAAAACTTTAACCATTTGAATAGGGGTGTGTGTGTGTGTGTGTGTGTGTGTGTGTGTGTGTGTGTGTGTGTGTGTGTGAGAGAGAGAGAGAGAGAGAGCGCGAGAGCGAGAGCGAGCCAACATTAGGTGTTTGACAAAAACATCATAGTTTTTAGTTCCTGTTAGTCAACTTAATTCTGTCTCCATTTTCCCATCACTTCCTCTAATCAGTAAATTCCATCTCAGGTATTTTAAAGACAAATTTCCTCTCTAAAGATCATATAACAGCCAGGAAAATTTGAAAACCACCCCTCACTCTTAGTCATATTGTCACTGCTACTCATGGTGTACGACTTTGCATTCTGACACCATGAACATGTGGGACTAAGGAAATTTGCTGAGACTTGTTCTGGTCTCTCCCCCTGCCCTTCCATCTGAGGACTCCTTACCCCCATCTCAGGACTCTTCTAGGGAGCCACTTGTGGGTCTACACTGTTCTTAGGACCCATCCACTGTAACCCTTTCTCCTGGCTGGCCTACCAGAACCTTTCCTTTCTCCTTCCTTACCCCTGAAGTTCCTCTTTCTTTGGGACATCTTATGTCATCTCTTCAGAGAGTAAAAGTTACCAATTGTTGGCCAGAAGGCTAAATCTTGTCCACAGACTTGTTTGACCCGTACCATAACATGTTCTCAATTTTTTAATTGTGGTTAACTTTTTCTTAATCTGTCAAATTTTTTTTAAACCATTTTATTGAGGTATAATTGATATACAAAAGCTGCATATATTTAATGTATACAATTTGATGAGCTTGGAAATCAGACCATACCCAGGACCCATCAACACAATCTATGCCATAAATTTACCCATCAGTTCCACAGCTTTCCTCTCCTCTTTTTTTTTTTTTTTTTTTGGTGATAAGAACACAACGTAAGATCTATTCTCTTAGCAAACTTTTAAAGTACACAATACAGTGTTGTTAACCATAGGCTCCGTGTTGTACAGTAGATCTCTAAGAGTTATTTCTTCTTGTATAACTGAAACTTTGTACCCTTTGAGCAACACCTCTCTGCTCCCCACTCCCCCCAGCCCCTGGTAACCACCATTCTATTCTCTGCTTCTACGAATGTGACTATTTTAGATTCCTCATGTAAGTGAGGTCATGTAGTAGTTGTTCTTCTGTGTCTGGCATATTTCCCTTAGCATAATGTCTTCCATTCCATCCACAGTGTCACAAATGGTAGGATTTCCTTCTTTTTTAAGGCTGAATAATATTCCATTGTATGTATATACCACATTTTCTTAATCTATTCATCTACTGATGAACAGTTAGGTTGAGTCCAGGTCTTGGCTACTGTGAACAATGCTGCAATGAACATGAGAATACAGGTAACTCCTAAAGATTCTGATTTCAATTCTTGTGGAAATATACCCACAAGTAGAATTGATGGATCATACAGGTAGTTCTATTAATTTTTTTGAGGAACTTTCATACTGTTTTCCATGGTGGCTGTATCAATTTTTACGTTCCCACCAACAGTGTACTGAGGGTTGCTTTCCTCCACATCTTCGCCAACACTTTTCTTAAAAAAAAAACAAAAAACAGCTATCTTAAAAAGTGTGAGGTAATATCTCATTGTGGTTTTGATTTACACTTCCCTAATGAGTAGTGATGTTGAGCATCTTTTCATATATTTATTCATCACAAGTATGTCTTCTTTGGAGAAATGCCTACTTCATTTCTGTTTTATTTTTGCTCATAAGTTGTGGGAGTTCCTTATATTTTGGATATTTACTCTTGATCAGATAGTTTGCAAATATTTTCTCCCATTCTGGTTAACATTTTTAAAAAATTAGTAGATTCCACATAAACATGTAATTTTAAGATTCTTGAAAAAATGGAGGATCTGGCAACACTGGGCTGACTTACAACGTTGCAAATCTTCTCATCTAATTCAACCAAGTTCCTACCCAGTGTTTTACTTTTGGCCCCATTGAGCATTTGTGATTTTTGTCTTCTGAGATTAGAATGCTAGCTGCAAAAAGTCCCAGGCTAGAATGTGGAAGAAGCTTACTACATCTGTAAAATTGGGAATGGCAAAATACAGGCAGGCAAATCAAATCATTTATTATGTATAAATGTTATATCACAGAGATGCAAACAGAAAGATAAACAGGTAGAAAGATGTGAGAAAAGCTATAGACTTTGAATAAGATCATGTCTGATATTTTATACTAACCAGGTGATAATTAATTTAATAATGCACATATTCAGAAGACAACTATGTGTACTAACCAAAAGCTGTCAATTCCTTAAAGAAGTGGGTGTTTTTGAGAGGAATTATGAAGACATGGTATGTGTCCTCATAGAGACTGCAGCCTAATAATGAGAGGATGGTGAGTGGAATCCAGCTTTAAAACACCAGCTGAGAAAAGTGACAGGGATTAAGGTGGGGCTAAGTTCAAGATGCTTGGCAGTCCGTAGGAAGGGAAATTAACCAACCCTAAGGGAAGATTTCCCGGAGGAAGTCACATGATAGTAACAACCTGAGAATATGAGACTCTGCCAGGTGAACAGGTAGGCAATGGTGGTTTCAGGCAGAGCAACTGCATGTGTGAAGGCACAATGAAAGATGAGATAAATTCTGATGCTTAAAATAACTTAGAAATTATTCAATATGGCTGCAGCAGGGGATTTTGGGGGTTAGAAGGGAAAAGGCAGATTAGGCTCAAAAAGTAAGTAAATGTTGGTCATGTGGTTTTATAAACTGTGTTAAAGAGCCTGAACTTATGTGACAGGACTGTTGGCCCTCTGACGAAATATTTTATGAAACATAGTTCGGTTTTTGGCATTGAGAAATCACATGCCCCCTCTGAAATCCAGTTTCTTTCATTTGCAAAGTGGAAATAATGTCATATATCATGCTTGCCTTATTGGATTACTGCAAAGATCAAATAATATATGCTAAAGTTCAACAAACCCTAAGATACAAGTAAACCTTACACTGGATAAAATTCATTTGTAGCAACTATTTCTGTAGTAGGATCCTGATAAGGTAAATAAATTTTGTTATAAAACAATAGGAGTCAAGTTCAATTTACATCAGTTACTAGCAAATACTCAACTAAGAGAACGACAGACATGACACAGAAAACTTAAGTAGTAGGGTATAAAAGTATGAGGTGGAGACTGTAAGTGTTGAAAATAACTTTTAATTAAACTTTCATATTATTTCTCTTATTTGTTAGGCTTTTTTGCTCCCAACACTTTTAAAGCATTCCTCCTATGTTGCAGGAAGATGAACTCTGCCTTCAGCAGAGAGCAGAAGCTCATGTGCCCAGCCTTGTCTGGAGTCATCGTATGACCCATTAGCATGGGACCCAACAGTGTGATCCACCAGCATGTGTCAGAGGCTTCGCCCATCAGGTGCACTGATGTGAGGCTTTAGTTTGGAATGCAGTGGCTTGAAGGAGGAGGCGTCAGGCAGAAATTTTCTGGCCAGGATGGCATGGAGATATTGTTTCCTGAGGGCGTAGGGTCAGAGGGTAGCATCCTGTGTCCTGCATCTTTATGGTAACGTACTGGACTCCTACACAGAAGCAGTAATAGTAAAGTTCTCTGTGGAAAAGTTAGGTGACATACTTTGCCTGTGGTTCCTGGCAGAGTGGCTTCTAAGACTGATTCTCTGTGCTTTGGAGAGACTCTGGGGCTACTAAAATAATTAACTAAATTAATTTTTTTCTCCTTACACAAGTAAGAATCCTGTTGTTTGCAGCAAACAATCCTGATATGTATGTCAGAGTAAAACTATGATTATTATAATGAGGTGGCAACCTTTTTAATGCCACCACATTAATGTACTTGGGAACTAGGGCAGGAAAACAGCGAGGGTGAGAGTGGAAATATGGAACAAAAGAGAAGAAGAAAAAATAGATCCCAACACTATAGCCTCAAAGTAAAGTAAAGTATATATTTTTAAAAATTAAGAACCTCAAAATTTAACTATGACTTATCAACACAATTTCTCATGTGATCCTTGAACATGTCAATAGAATTTTGTCTGTAGAGCTCTGCTCTAGGATCTTCTCAGTAGAGTTTTGCAGTGATTAAATTTGCACACTTTCTCATATGAGACCTGAGTCCACATTGTTGCTCTGTATATTACTAATTGTGTGACCTTGAAAAAACATTTACTCTTTGCAAGCACCTGTCCCTTGGTTTGTAAAATGAAATAAAAATACCTATGAAGAGAACATATTCAAAACAGTTAGCATCCTGCTTGCTACTTGACAGGTCCGCAGGAGTTGCTGTTGACATCGTTAACAATAAAAGCATTTCACTGAACTAGGAAAGTATTCCAAAAGTTGTAGAGGAACAGTGAGTATCAGTATGCTGGATTTGAGAACTGGGGTGGGAGTGCAGCCTTGGAAGGCCTTAGAAACTCAAAGAGCACAAAGACCAGTCTAGGATAAAGAAGTGTATTCGATTTAATTCTCATGTTTGAAGTAGGAAGCAGGAAGCATTCATGGGAATTCAAGTTCTATTTCACGTAACTCCCACCCATTTCACTGGATGCCAGGGACTGCCAGACAGCCCTGATCTCTTCCTCGTTATAAATCATCTCCTTTCTTTCGTCTAAGTTATGGATGGATGTTTCTTTGTGCCTAGATATACACATATGACAGCATTTTCGTATTGAATCAAAGAGTTGTCAATGGAAAGAGCTGTGTTATTTTGAGCATATTTAAGGAAACTGGCTTTTGCTGCTTCTTTCCACCTCCTTCTATATTCTAGCTTGATGCCTCTCATTTTGGAATGGAGCAGCGCTAGGCAGCCGGTGCGGCTAGCCTGGGTCTCTCACTACTCAATGCACCCACTGCGAGTGTTTGTTCAGGCCCATCCCAGTGCCCCGGGAGTTGTCAGAAAACACAAAAGGACATTCACAGCCTCCCGGATATGACTTGTTTTTATTCTTTCATTTATTTTCTTTTGCTTTTCCATTCTTCCTCTTGGATTGTCCTCTTCTTTCCACCCCATCTCTTAATTAGCTGGCTTCTTGAGAGCCTACATCTTCTGCACAGCGAATTACTAAATTACTGGAGTAAAACTGAGAGAACGGCGTGCACTGTTTCCCTGGGCTCTGTGGGGCCCGCGTGCAAGCCTCAGACAGAATATAGCCGTAGCTGTATGCAGAGTGAGAAGTAAGCAGTACGTGAATACAAATCTGGGAAACTATTACTCCTGATGAAAACCAAAAAACTTTAAAAACCATCACCACTCATCAATTTTTAAAATCTAGCTCATGTTTAAACATTTATTTGTTTCAAATGAATAATGAAAGGCAGTTCCTTCTCGCCCCAAACCAAAATTAAGTAGCAATGAAATTCCTTTTCCTAAAGAGAGATATTTCAAAATTTGGTATTTCGAAGGATATAGACCCTGCTTGCAACCACAAAAACAAGATCAAAACATTATGATGCCCTTTCCTTACTTCAGTAGGACAGCAGCTACACACGGCTGTTCTCTAGAGTAATGATCCTGCCTCCCTCCAAAGGTTTTTTTATCCCATATTCAGGAGGTCACATCCAGTCTCCAGCTGCACAGAGCTCCACTCCTATTAATTTAAAATGGGGGCTTCAGAGGTTCACATACAGGAAAATCTGCTCTTCTTAAGAGGTAAGCTCTACCAGTCTCCCATTTGAAGAAAAAAAGGAGAACTGAGCTTTGAACCAAATAATCTGTTTATATTATCTGTCTGCTACACTACTCAGAAATAAAGGAAAGCTTAATAGGGAAGTTAACAAAATATCTTTGGCTTAAACATGGTTCAGTTTACTTCCATGTTGCAGTAACATCGTTTTTGTTTCTTGGATGAAGAGGAATCTGGTATTGTTATTTTTATCATCATCATCATTTTGTTAAGTTATCTGGCAGACACAAAAGGTTATTCACCCTATAGCTGTCACATTTTTTTTTTTAAAATGTTGAGTATTCATTGAAAAGAATGAAAGAAATCTGGCTGAAGATGCAGGTGCATAATAAATGGGTGGTCTTGGATTACAGTATTTATGTGTACCATGGCAAAGCTGAACAGAAACCTAAATGTTACCCATACAAAGTGGTACAACAAGAACATCTGTGTTGGGGGGATTGAACTGGCATGGCTAACACCTCCAGTGCCAGGTGCAAAGGAAATTTCAATACAGCTTGAGTAATCTTGACTGCTAGCATCTGCCTGCATCAGATTATCTCCTGTGTTCCTCGTCCACCACTATCCATTAGAGTATTTATATGTTACATCTGGTGGTGCAGTGGCCAAGCAAGAAGTAGCGATGCCTCCATTACGGGGGGCAAATGCCTGACTCTTTAATTCGACACAAAAGCGAACAGGAATTCTTTTCAGGATCAAGGGCAGCCAGCCAATTCTACGAGACTGATTAGCAGACAGCACTCCAGGAAGATGGCTGTTTTTGCCCTTTCAGTGTAGACAGATACAAATCCATGTGCTTAATCCAAAAAAGGTTAGCTCTTCAGTTTAAAATTCTGTCTCTAAATATTATTGCCAGGAAAAGAACAGACTTTTGAAATTTGGAAAGGCGAGAATCCCAACAGAGTTTTAAAGCCTCAACATACAACTAATGCTTAGAAACAATCAGGGTGAGGGTAGGGTGAGGTTGGTGGAGACCATCCACCCATCAGTCTCCACAACAGGAAGCTTCACATAACCAACAACCTGTTCCACACAAAGATGACGTCCCTCTCTTCAAATCTCTCTTGCCCTCAAGAAATGACCACACCACCTACTGCAGAGGAACGAGAAGTCTCTGGAGGGGCACTGCTTCGGCCTCCTACCATGTTAGAGCCCGCCCAAACCAGCACTCACCCTTTCCCCTTTGTTTTCTGTTGCACTGGATTTGTGGGCTCGTTATAGAGCTGGCCAGTTTCCACCTGCATCATCCTGTCGCATTTACTTGAACCTTCATGCACCCTCTCTCTCCACTGCACTCTTACCATCTATCTGACTTTGAATCCACTCAGGATTCTGTCCTTAAAAGGAAACCTCTATAGATGCTCTCTATTCCCCTACAATGATCACCCTCACCATTGCTCTCCTTTTTCTCAACTAAGCATTTTTACAAGTTTCCTTACCTTGTTTCCCTCCTACTTACCTTTCAA
Organism: Camelus ferus; assembly: GCF_009834535.1. Lineage (NCBI taxonomy): Eukaryota > Metazoa > Chordata > Mammalia > Artiodactyla > Camelidae > Camelus > Camelus ferus. The sequence goes on along the minus strand of NC_045702.1, from coordinate 53,274,471 downwards.
ACCTTTCAGATCTGACTTTTGTCCCTTAACATTTCACTAAAATTCATCATGTTGATTTCTTAAGTCATCCTTTCTGCTGCTAAAATCAAAGGACTTCATCACCCTAATAGATATGTCTGCAGCATCTGACATGTGTGACGATTACTTCTCATGCCTTCTCTTTCTTTAGCCTCTGCTTTGTGACATACCCTCACGTTTTGTTTTGTTTCCGACATCTCTGAGCACTTACTCCTAGTTTCCTTTTCTCTCCCTCTTTCCTGTAACAATTACAGGATAGAATTCTGCACGGCTTTGTCTTGAGTCCTCTTTTCACTATATGTTTTCTTTAGAAATCCTCATTCACAAATATAGCTTCAGTTACCACCATTTTGTAGCTGACCTACCCCTTTTAATCTCCAGCCTTCCTAACTTCCAGCCCTAACAACAAAAGTTTCATTCAACATCTGAATTTGAATGACTCATGAGTACTTCAAACTCAACACTTCTGAGGTTAACTCATATTTCCATCATCCTCCCCAAATACCAATTTCTTTTCTGTAGTTCTCAGCCCTTTCACATTTCAATACCATCTGCCCAATTGATTAAGCCAGAAAACTTAAGTCATCTTTGACATCTTTTTCCTTCCCCAAATCTAACAATTACCAAGACTTGTAGAAATTAAACAAGTCATACATGAATATGTACTTAATAAAAAACCTCCATTCCTTCTAATATTCATCCATCTAGAGGTAAAATTGTATGAATCTGGGGTGTAGTCGTCCAAATTTTTTGTCTCTTCTTACGTGTATTCATAAATGTACCAGTTCAATTTCAAATATATGAATTACTTTGTATGTCAGCTTTTACAAAAAAATGGTAACATACACTGTAATTTGGTTTACTTAGACAAAACCATGTCCTGCAGTCCTCTTTGTGAATATACACATTTGTCTTATTTTAATTAATGCACAAAATACCACAATGTAAATATCCCACTCTTAGACTTCTATTTAAAGTTGGGCTTTCTCCTGTTTTCAACTATAATGCTGGAATAATCTGGAAGTATCTTTCTAAATGGCTCCTTACATGAGTGTTTCTCAAGGTTGAGGAATATAGTTTTAACGGATACTTCCAGATTATATTCCCAAGTAGTGTTGGGAGACAGTTCTTTTCTGGATTTGCCACATTTCTGTATGTCTGGAAAGTAAGGCTTTGTCTGAACTTGTTCTGCACTGTCTTTTCAAGGATGCACAGTGAACAGTCTGAGAAGATAACGTACCTTCCTCCAGAGCAAAAGGAAGGCATGCTTATTCTACAGTATAATAATGTTTCCCCTAAGCTCGGAGTTCTTCCCTAAATGGCAACCCACTGCACAGGCGAATGTTACCGAGCCCTCTCTGTGTTGTCCTGGGGGAATCGGGGCTTGGGGAACCAGTGCAAAACTGCTGATGTTCCGGCTATCGTTACTGTTATGAGTATAAATCTTTACTTCATCAGTAATCCAGGATTCTTGTATCTTTCACCAGCATTTATCAAATGGTGGCAAGTGCCATATATTGTATATTCTTACCATTAGAGTTTGGAGAATACAGTCTTCCTCATATTATGGCCGATGATTTATAGTAATAAACATTCCGTTTTATTCCCAAGCAGGAGGAAAATGGTATCTCCCTGATTTAGTTTGGTTTTCCCTGCTTATTAGGAGAGTGAGGTTGTACAGGTTTCTCTCCCTCTGTCTCCATCTCCCTCCATTTGCTCCTTCCGTTACTCCTCATACGTCTTTACTTGTGTTCTTCTCTGATACCACCATCCTAGTCCAAAGCAACTGTAATAACTTCCTGACTGGTAGCCTCTCATCACTCAGTCTCCCTCAAATGCAGATCCGATCACATCACTTCCCTGCTTAAACACACTTAGTCTTTCTGATTATCCTTAGGACAAAACTCCAAACCCCTGACAGGACCAACATGGCTCCATGTTATCCTGTCCTTGCTCATCTCTCTAGCTCTGATGACACTCTTGTCTTCATTTTCTATAGCAAACATAGCTTTTCACTTGCTTGAATATGTCACTGTGTTGTTTTGGGGATGTTCATCCATTTATGAAATCAAATCCCATATGTGACTTCAAATTCATGTTTTCAAAGAAATTTGTTATGATTTCATGTTTTGGAAATAAGAAATTTTTAAAAATGTGTTTTGGTTGTACACTGCAATACAAATAAAAAAGAGAATTATAGGAAATGCTATATGGCAGTTATTTCTGGGTAGTAGGATCAATATATAATTCTTACTTTAGTTATTTTAATTTCCATATTCTCTTTTCTGCAACAAACATATTTATCCTATTAATTAGAAATATTTTTCTAAAAAAAATTTTTGCCTCTATTTTGCTCTCTTCTGTCACATAATTACAGCCAAACAAATAACTAAATTTCAAATGGGGTGCATGATCCTACCTGCAAGAAGATAGCACACATTTGAAAACACCAAGAGAAGTTTAAGTGCACAAGCTGCTGCTTTATCCTCACCTAGACGAACTTCAAATTAGCAAGAACTAAGGAAACACAGCACAAAGTTGAGAGAAAATTCCACTGACTGCTTCACAGGTTTGAGTCACACAGCGCTGCCTTGGCTTCCATTTGTTCACACTCCTTGCTCCTCCTCCCACTCAACACTTAATAAGTGCTATCCCAGGGCAAAGATGCTGCTGAGAGAGTCGGAAGAGTTCATGGTGAAATGGAGGAGCTGATCCATAAACACTCACCCTCATCAGGATGGCAAATGATAAGACACAAGCAGGAAGGCAATGATTATAATTGGAGGTATACCATTTAAGCAGAGTCCTGAGGAAAACGTAGACTTGTTTGGTGGCTGAGGGATGCGGTGAGATTTTGTCATACAGGGAAAACAGGAAGAATACTGCCAAGTTAGGACAAATATAAGCAGTTCCATACACAGGAACTTGTAGCTTCAGTATGCATGCGTGACAAGGTGGTTAATAAGCCTGGGAGAAAATTAAAGTTTTTGAGACACATTTGTCTCAAGAGTAAAACATGGATAATACAGTGAAAGCACCTCACGAAGTGCAAGCCCACAGTAAGCATGCATACTAGCATTCTCCCTCTTCTGTCTCTTATATGCACATTCCCTTTCTGTCAAATTCCACAGCAGCCTATCCATGCAGATGAGCCCCAAATAATAACAAGCATGGTGATAACAACAGTAAAAATATAATCATGAATATTTTGAGCATTTAACAAATATAGTAAACATGTAACTGTTTTATATGTCTTACCTCATTTAATTCTCAAATAGTGCCATAAGGTGGGTACAAGGATCTCCATTTTACAGATGAGAAAACAGATACAGAGTTAATTAGCTGGCCTAATTTATTAAAGGTAGAGCTGGGATTTGCAAGCAGGCATTCTGATTTTGTATTAGAGCTCTCATCCAGTATGATTACTACTAACATTACTTCTCTGTGTACTGAAATCATATGTACACACACACAGACTTGAAAGGCATGTGTTTTATTCACAAAAGTCAAACATATTTGTTTATACAATGCTAAGCCCGTTTCCTCTATAAGTGTGCTACTGTGTACATATGGCCTGGATATTATTTCTTTAAGCAGATTGATTTGCAGATTCACTCACAAATAGTTACCAAGCTCTTACTATGTGTCAAGCCTTTTGCTAGGGCTTTAAAGACGGAAAACAATTAGATACCATTTTTGCTCTCCTGGAGTTTATTGTCTAACAAGGATGATAGATTAAAAAAATACTAAGACATATATTGACAAACTGTAATGAATACTGTGAAGGAAATGAAAAATACGGCATGATGGGAAAAATAATAAGGGGACACAATTTTAATTTCTTTTCTTTACCTTTTTAATTGGGTCTGAAGCTGGAAGTAAAGAATGTGTTTAGGAAAAACTAAAACGACACTGGTAAAATACGGGTGAACGTTACTCAAGTCTCAGACATGCCCAATATTTTTGGGACTTCTTAAAGCTGTGCTGGTGTATTTGCCATGTCATGTGTAACAAATTTTGTTTAAGATAATTATTATAAACCCAAATTATAGAATGAAAAAGGTGGTTATGAAAATATACATAGTAGGTTACCACTTTTGTCAATGAGCGTGTTGGGGAAGGATCTGGGGAGGATGATACGTGTGCGGAAAATAATTTGAAGAATTTGTATCAATATGTCGGTCATGGTTGTCTTGAAAGATGGAATTATGAACGGCATTTTGTTCCTTTTCATCAGTACATATTTTCTGTATATTTTATCAATTTTTATGTATTATGTTTAATAAAAAAAACACACGGACATATTATTTAAGAAAAATTCTTCTGAACCTCTAAACTAGCTTCTTACTTCATCTTGACCATTGAATGAGAACTTGAATAGATTGAGAAAGTCATTTTTCTCTTTACAACCCAACAAATGCACCAAATGACACGTGAAAGACCCAGAGCCTCTAAGGCCCCTTACAGATCCAAAGTGCGTTATATTCCTAAGGGACATGCATGAGCGTTCCAAAATACTATCTGAACACCACATTTTTAAAAGTGAAAATAATTCAAAATTTTATTTATAAATAATGTCATCTTTTCCAGTAATAATTTTAATAACTCTGAGCAACTGCCCACTAATTTTCTCTACCTTAACTAAGTTTAATACTTAGATTTTTGTTTGCTTCCTTGATACATGGATTTTCTTCTAGATGCCAAATCAATGAAGCTTGTACTCCAGTTGCAATCTCTGTAATTTCACTTTTCCCACTTTCATTAATCTAGAAGAAAGGCAATATCACAACTATTTTTTTTATTGCTAATCTGGACTTGTAATCTAAAGAATTCACAAATCTTCTGTGACCACTGTCACTTCTGAAACACTCGAACATACCAGGTTTACATAAAAGTCTATAATGAGAATATCAGAGTGGGAAGAATGGTGATAGGAGTCAAGAAATTCAGGTGTCTCTAGAAACTAGAAAAGAACTATTTTCAGAAGCAGCATTGAATAATTTACCATCACATGGTATTCTGCTACGTGGAAGAGGAGTGGCCAAGAGCGCACAACAGGAAGACCCTGAGCTCACCTCATCCCACAGGCACACCAAAATTGCAACTATTTACAGAGCAACTATTGATGAGAAAGACCTGAAAAGCAAAAAAGATCTTCAATAAATAAAGATATAAGGAAGGAACCACAATGAGACAGGCAGAAGGGGTAGAGATGTGGTAAAGTCAAACTCATACCTCTGGGTGAGTGACCCACAAACAGGAGGATAATTACAATTTCAGAGGTTCTCCCCAAGGAGCAAGGGGTCTGGGCCCCACAATGGGCTCTTCAGCCTGGGGGTCTTGCACTGGGAAGACAAGACTCTGGAACATCTGGCTTTGAAGGCCACTGGGGCTTACTTTTTGGGAGAGCCAGAGGACTAGGAAATAGAGACTCCACTCTAAGGGGTGCACACAAAATGTCACATGCTCCAACATCCAGGGAAAATGCACTAATGTGAAAGAAGGCCGGGTCAGACCCACCTGCTGATCTTGGAGAGCCTTCCAGGAAGGCAGGAGGCAAGTGCAGCTCATCCTGGGGACACAGATTCTGGTAGCAGCCACTGTAGGGAGTATATTCTATCACGAGGACACTAGAGCTGCCAAGTGCCATTTTTAAAAACTTCTTCTAGCTTATGAGTACTTGGCATGGGTCCTGCCCACCAGCCCTTCTGCACCAGTACTGGGACGACTCAGGCCAAGTAGTGAGCTGGGTGAGAACACAGGCCCACCCACCAGCAGGCCAGCATGAGCTGTGGGACACCTTGGACCCCTCAGCTACCTGCTCAGGGATTTGGCCCCACACACCAGTGGACCAATACCAGCTTTGGGACACCCTGGACCCTGCAGCCAGTCATGTCATGAACTCACCCTGCTAACCAGCAGGCTAACACCAAATCTGGGACTTACAGCTCTGCAACCACCCACTTCAGGACTTGGGTGCACCCACCAGTGGGCTACCGCTAGCCCCGGGAACCCCTGGGGCTCCACAGACAGCAGCCTTGTGACTCAGCCCCACCCATCAGAGGCCAGGCAGCCTCCGCACAAGGCAGGGCATGGCTGGGGGCCAGCCATGTGTATCTGATGGACCACAGTAGTCAGCCCACTACAACAGAAGGGCCCACGGAGCCCACATAGGAGGCACCTGTAGAGCAGAGAGCTCTGGTGATAAGAGATGAATACACTGCTGGGATGCACAGGACGTCTCCTTCAAGAGGCCACTTCTCCAAAACCAGGAAACATCACCAAATTACCAAATACACAGAAATAAAAACAGCAAATCAAGCAAAATGAGGTAGAGGGGAATATATTCCAAATTAAGGAACAAGATAAAACCACAGAAAAGGAAATAAGTGAGGTGCAGATAAGCAATCTCCCCAATAAAGAGTTCAAGGGAATGCTCATAAAGATGTTCAAAGAGCTTGGGAAGAGAATGGGTAAAAACAGTGAGAAGCTGGAACTTTATAAAAGAGTTAGAAGATGTAAAGAAGAGCGAAACAGAGCTGAAGAATACAATAAGTGAAAATTTAAAAAATACACTAGAAGGCATCAACAGTAGATTAGATGATACAAAGGAATGGATCAGTGAACTAGAAGCAGAATAGAGGAAATCACTAGAGCTGAAGAGAAAAAAGAAACAAGAATTTTTAAAAATGAAGACAGTTTAAAAGACCTCTAGGCCTACATCAGGTTGTTGAGATCATACTGGAAATTCCAAAAGATCTAGCTGGGACATAACTGGAGACCAGTGAAACAGAACTCAAAATAAGGTAAAAGCAAAGACATGAAGTGTGAAAAGAATGGCATCATTCTCCCATACATAGACTTCTATGAAAATGTTCCACGTAGAGCTCAGTGTCCTTCTCTTCCTGTGAAGTCCCTACAAGTTTGCTAGGTGCACTGAGACTTGATGGAAAGTTACGCTCCTCTCAAGGCATCTGATACTCCATCATTCTTTTCCCCACTTTTCTTGTTCTTTTCGCTCCCTTTATCCATTGAGGTCTGGGTGGTGACAACCCCACTGCATCTGATCCCATGTTCCTACTCCATACTCTTGTAATAAGTCTTTTGTAAATAAACCCTCCTCAAGATATCCATACTTGAGTGTTCAATCTGTTTCCTGTTAGAACGCTTACTAGTGTGGAAATGCTCACTTGATTTTGAAATCAGCAAAGTTTTATTTGGTAGAGCAGAATCATATAAACATGGGTACACCTACCCTACATAGCTCTGTATTCCTAAGACTGCAGTCTTCAAAAATAATTTAAGCAAAAAAAATCATTTTCAATATGAGATATTCTAACATTAATATATGTAAAACAGAGAACAGAAAAAGGAACTTATTGGTTTATTCAGAGGAGACGGAGCAAGAATTTGAAATCGTTTCCAAATAGATAATGAATTTGAGCTCTAGCCTCACTTAGCTATGACACTTGAAGTCATATGTACAAAGTCATAGTTTAGAAAAGAGTTATAAATCTTGATCAAGATTACTCTGTATGTCTCAACATTTTGCAAAAGCACTCAACAGTTAAATGAAAATTTCGCTCTCATAAAAAATAGTGAAAACCACAGTATTTGTTCAACCTCATAGGTGAATTTGTTGGTGGTCTAAAGCTGTCTGCCAAGAAACGTTCTTTTTGTCCTGTGATTTGACCAAAGGGCAAATGCTAATGGGAATGAAGGCCTGGACTGCTCTGGAAGTGGCTCTTGCCCATAATGAATAAGAGATGGCTTAAAGGAAGATAAGGGGAAGTTGATTATACTTTTGTCCATTTATGGACTTTCTAGACTAAAATATTACATTACATTCTCTGAGGAAGGAGCTAAACCACCATTCCTGGGACAGAAACTTTCTTGTTTACAGCTTTATTGAAATATAATTTGTATACCATACAACTCACCCATTTAAAGCACACAATTCTTTTTTTTTTTTTAGTATATTTACAGATACGTACACAGTCACCATGGTAAATTTTAGAGTATTTTCTTCCCCTCTAAAAGATGCCCTGTATCTTTAAGATATTGTCTCCTTAGTCCCTAAACCTCCAATCTCCCAGTCCCACCCTCTCCCCAGTAATTACTAATCTACTTTCAGTATCTGTAAAATTGGTCTGTTCTGGATATTTCATGTAAATGGAGTCATATGCCATCCTTTGTGACTTTCTTCTTTTACTTAGTATAATGCTTTTAAGGTTCATCTATATTGTAGCATGTATCAATACTATATTCCGTTTTATAGCTGAATAATATTCCATTGTGTGAACATCTATTTTGTTTCTTCATCCATTGATGGACATTTTAGTTGTTCCCACACTTTGGCTATTATAAATAATGTTGCTATAGACATTAATGTACAAGTCTTTGTGTAGCCATATGCTTTCATTTCTCTTGAAGTTTACGTAGGACTATTTTCCAAAGTGGTAGCACTATTTTGTAACCCAATCAGCAAGGTATAAGGGTTATGATTTCTTCACACATTCTTCAACACTTCTTATTATCTGACCTTTCAATTCTAGCTCTCCAGGTGGATGTGGAGTAGTACTTCACTGTGGTTTTGATTTGCATTTCTCTGATCAGTAATGATGTTGAACACCTTTGCATGTGCTTATTGGCCATTTATATATTTCCTTTGGAGAAAATCTACTCAGAACATTTCCCCATTTTTTGAATTGGGTCATTTATCTTTTTGTTATTGAGATGTAAGAGTCCTTTATATATGGTAGATACAAGTCCCTTATCAGACATGAATCACAATTATTTTTTCTTATCTGTGTGCTGTCATTTCACTTTCTTGATAGTGCCCCTTGAAGCACAAGTTTTTAATTTTGATCAAGTCCAGTTAATACACTTTTCTTTTGTTGCTTATGCTATTAGTGTCACATACAACAATTCATTTTCAAAGCAAGGAATCAATATCTATCTCCTGTTTTTTAAAAAGAATTTTATTGTTTCAGATCTTACATTCAGGTCTTTGATTCAAGTTAAATTTGGTATATGGTATGAAGTAAGGGTGCAGTTTAACTTCTTTACATGTGGCTTGTCCAGTTGTCCCAGCACTATTTGTTGAAATGACTCTTATTTCCTCATTTAGTGGTTCTGGTGCCCTGGTCAAAAATCAGTTGACCACAGACACATGGGATTATTTTCAATTCAATTCCATATGATCTATGTCTGTCCTTATCCAAGTGCCACACTGACTTGATTATTAGTGCTTCATACTAAGTTTTGAAATAAGGAAGTGTGAGTATTCCAACTTTGCTCATCTTTGTCATGATTGCTTTGGCCATTCTGGATCCCATGCAATTCAATATGAACTTTAGAATTAGCTTGCCAATTTCTACAAAGAAGCCAGCTGAGATTCTGATAGTGATCACACCAAGTCTGAAGATCAATTTGGAGAGTATTACCATTTTAACAATTTTAAGTTTTCCAACCTATGGACATGAAGTGTTTAATTTAGATATTCTTTAATTTCCTCAACAATGTTTTATAGTTTTCAGAGTTAGACTTTTGAATTTTGTTTAATTTATTCTCAACATTTTATTATTTTATGATGCTGTTATAAATAAACTTGTTTTCTTAATTTCATTTTTTGACTCATTTCCAAATATTAGATATACAGTTGATTTTTATCTAAGGATCTTATATTTTACAAGCATACTAAACTCACTTATCAGTTTTAATAGTATTTCAGCAGGTTTCTTGAAATTTCTATATACAAGATCATGTTATATAAGAATAGAGATAATTTTACTACATTCTTTTCAATCTGGGTGCCTTTTACTTCTTTTTCTTTCCTAATTGTCCGAGCTGGAACTTCCCACACAATGGTGAATAGAAATGATGAAAATGGACATCCTTATCTTATTTCTGTTCTTAGAAGGGAAAGTATGCAATGTTTCACTGTTAAATACGATATTAGCTGTGGGTTGTATATTAAACAGATGCCCTTTATCAGGTTGAGACTTTTTTCCCTAGTTTGTTGAATATTTTTAATCATGAAAAAACATTAGACATTGTTGAATGTATTTTCTGTGTCTGCTGAGAAAATCATGTGATTTTTGGTTTTTACTCTATTGCTACATGTATTACTTAAATTGATTTTCAGATGTTAAACCAACTTCTATTCTTGAGATAAATAATACTAAGTCACAGTATTTAATTCATTTTATATATTGCTGGATTTACGTTGCTAGTATTCTGCTGAGAATATTTGCATCTATAGTCATAAAAGGTATTGGTTTGCAGTTTTCTTTTCCTGTTATTTGTGTAATTTTGGTGCCATGGTAATCCCAACCTCACAGAATGAGTTAGGCAATATTTCCACCTCTTTTTTTTGGTGGGGGACAGTTTGTGAATAATTAATATTAACTTTTCATTAACTATTGAATAGAATTCACTAATGAAGCTATCTGGGCTTGTTCTTTTCTTTGTTCATAAATTTTCAACACTATTTTAATTTCTTTACCTATCAGTTCATATTGTGTATTTCTTTATGAGTCAGTTTCTGTAGTTTGTGCCTTCTAGGAAATTATCCATTTCATCCAGTTTATGTAATTTATTGGTGAATAATTTTTCATAGTATTCTGAGAGAGTCTTTTTTTTTTTTTTTCCCCGTAAGATCAGTAGTAATATCCTCTTTTTCATTTCTGAGCCTCCTAATTTGAACCTTCTTTTTGTCTTGGTCAAGATGAAGGGTTAATTTTGTTGATCTTTTTAAAGAACCAGGTCTTAGTTTCCTCTATCTTCTCTATTGCTTTTCTACTTGTCTATTTCATTATTGTTTTTCTCATTTTTTATTGCTTTTCCAGTCTCTATTTCACTAATTTCTGCTTTAAGCTTACTTTTTCCCTTCCTTTTGCCTGCTTTAAATTTAGTTTGCTCTTTTTATCCCATTGCCTTAAGACAGGTTAGTTTATCGATTTGAGAAATTTCCCCTTTTAAAAAATATGAATTCAATACTACTACTTTCCCACTTTTAATAAGCACTGCATCCCATAAATTTGGTTTGTTTCATCTTTATTATCATTCATCTCAATTTCCCTTTTGATTTTTTTCCTTGACCTACTGGTTATTTTGGAGTATATTGTTTATTTCATATACTAGTGAGTTTTTCAAATGTCTTTTATTATCATTTCTAATTTGTTTCACTGTAGTCAGAAAACATATTTTGTATTATTTCTGCCTTTTAAAATTTACTGAGATTTATTTTATGGCCTACCATACAGTCTATCATGAAGTATGTTCCAGTGCTCTTGAGAAGAATGTATAGCCTACTGTTATTGGATGGAGTGTTGTACAGATATTAAATATATTTTATATACATATATATACATATTTCTATAGGTTGCACAGGAGTTTATAGTGTTGTACAAATGTTCTACTTCCTTGCTGAGCCTCTACCTGGTGGTTCTACCATTATTAAAAGTAGGATACAGATGTCTCTGGCCATCTTTGAATTGTCTATTTCTCCCTTCATTTCTGTCAGTTTTCACCTCATGTATTTTGGTACACTCCTGTCAAGAACATATATGTTTGTAACACTTATATCCTTTGACCCTTTATCATTATAAAATGTCCCTCTTAATCTCAAGTCATATTCCTTTTGTAAAGTCTGTTTTTCTTTGTGGTGGTAATACAGTAACTCCAGCTTTCTTGTGATTGCCGTCTGTATGATGTATCTTTTCCCAGTCTTTTACTTCCAGTCTATTTTTAGTCTTTGAATCTAAAATGTGTCTCCTATAGACACGACAGAGTTAGACTGTGGTTTTTGTACTTTGTTTATTAGTTTGTTTCTCCATTCTGACAATCTCTGCCTTTTGATCTGGTTGTTTAATCCATTCATATTTAATGTCATTTCTATACATTTGACATTTTGTTTTCATTTCTTTTGGTATGTCTCATATCTTTTTTGTACCTCTTTACTGTTTTTTTGGGGGGGGCAACTGAATATTTTCTAATGTATTTCAATTACTTTAAGGATTTAATTACTTTAATGACTTTTTCACTGTACTTTCTTTAGCAATGTCAGTACTTGCTCTAAAGCCTACCTTATACATCTTAATATATCAGAATCAGCTTCAAATTTATAGTAACTCAATTCCAGTGAGATATAAAAATGTTACTCTTGTAATTCTATTCCCTGTTATACCCTTTTGTGATATTATTTTTATAATTATTATATTTATAAATGTAATATTTTAATAATACACTTATAATTATTACCTTATATAATTTTGTCTTTTAAAAAAGCTGAGAGAAAAAAAGGGAGCAAATAAATACAGCTTTTGCTAATTAACCTTATTTATCATTTTTAAATCTCTTCATTTGTTTTTGTGGATCAAGTTATTTGGAATCAATTCCTTAGTCAAAACAGCTTAGATCACTCATCCCCATTGTACTATTTTGCCAGATATATTACATATCTATATGTTATAGGTCAAATAATACATTATATGCATAATGTTTTATGCAATAGCTTTTTAAATCAGTTAAGAAAGGAAAAATATACAAATACGCTATATTTTATAGTTACATTATTATCTTTCATACATTCGTGTGAATTCATATTACTATATGGCTCAACTGCTTTCATTCTGAAGATTTTCTTTAGTATTTCTTGTCAAGTGGGTTTGTTAGCCACAAATTCTCATGCTTTTGTTTACTTGGGAATATGTTTATTTTATCGTTATTGATGAAACACATTTCTGCTCAATATAGAATTCTTGGTGACATACTTTTCTTTGAACACATTTAATATGTTATTCCCCTTTTTTGTCTGGCTTTCACTGTTCTGATGGGGAGTCACCTATTAATCTTACTGAGATTCCCTTGCAAATTAGAGTGGTTTTTCTTCTTGCTGATTGCAAGATTTTCTCTGTCTTTAGTTTTAATATTTTTACTGTGATGTGTCTAACTGTGGATCTCTTTCTGTTTATACTACTTGGAATTTGTTGAGCCTCCCGGATGTGTTAATTAATGTTTTCAATAAATTTGGGAGTTTTTAGTTATTATTTTTAAAAGTATTTTTGCTTCTTTCTCCTTTCATTCTAGTACTTCAATTATGCATATTTTGGTGCACTTGATAGTGTCTTATGTATCTCTGCATTGAATTTTTCTTCATTTCTTCTTTATTCTTCATATTGCATAATCTTTATTAATAAAATTTCAAGTCAATAATTCAGTTCAAATCAACTGAATTTTTCACTTCAGTTACTGCACTGTTCAGTCTCAGGATTTAAATTTCATTCTTTTTTTTAAAAAATAATTTTTATCTTTTTATTGATATTATCTATAAGGACAAATAATGTTGCCTGCCATTATCAGTAAACAAAGGATGTTTTAGCCATCAAGCCATCAGCCACTGTAGCTACCTGTGACTGTGCACCCTAGGGGGTTCAGGGTGGAGAAAAATAGAACACTGGTCCTAGATAGTTAAGGTGCATCTCAAAACAATGACTTCAATGACCCCAGACTCTTGCATCTTCTCATACATAGAAAAGTGCTAAAAAAGGAATAAACTCATTAACTTGAGACATTTGGTTTTTCTTTAATTAACAGTAATCTTTTGATGTTTCAACTACCTGGTTTTTGTTGCAAAAACTCCTATGTATCCTGGCTCCTTCCTTATCTCTTCAGAACATTCTCTCAACAATGCAAGGTCTCTCTTTGACTGTCTCCTTCCCTTACCATATTCAGGTACAATACTTGACAAGTCTATTGTGCTCTTATTTTCAACAGTGCCCTGAGGCATAAATTGCTTTACAGATTGATCCAATCAAACTTGGTATCATCTGAAGGAACAGTTCATGAGATTTCTGTTTGTAATTTGTTCTGATTCAAGGAAGGCACTTTCCAGGTGCATGTATGCCTGATTCTCCCCAGCAAAGTAGACAACTTAAAGTTTAGTCTGTATCTCCAATGAATCTACCAATCTCTTCCCAACTGCCTTTTATCATAACCACCACTGGTTTTGAGAACATCCTTCATTTTGAACTCCTCCATATTCTATTGCAGATGAAGTCAGTTTCTATGGGAAGAGATATGGAGCTCTCTGTTTTATAATCTGTTTTGTTTTTTTTTTTCAATTGCAAAAAGCTCTGAACTACAGCTCTGGAGCAGAAGTGGGGACAACAGCATACTTCTCTCTGAGTAACACCTCCACTTTATGACCTAAATGGGCAACTGATGGGGCAGGGCACAGTAGTTTTAGCAAATTTTGCTGACTGTTTCTTAATTAGTTCATTATATGACCTATGTTTGCCTTCCTTATAACATTTCAGGGACTCTGAATGATCCCCTAAGACAATTTCTATAGACAACAATTTTTTCAAACAATTTTTACCAGTTTCACTAGGGAGTGAGTTCACAGAGCTTTTTGTGCTATCATGTTAGAAGAATTTTGACCTTTTTTGGCGGGGGAGTGGGCTGAGATTTGGGGTTGGATTTACATAATTCAGCCATATGTATTTCTTGAAATGTCTGCCCTCATTTTAATAGCTTAGATGCAAGACCACAGAACCAGATAATTATTACATATACACATTAAAAGGAGAGTGACTGACAGAATTAAGTTTTGTGATGAATTGGTTTTGATCAGGTTACCTAAGAGTATATAGATAATCACATGGTCTATTACAAGGAAGTGATAAAAATCAAGACAATAATAAAAATGAGTTGATTAATGAAGAGTACACATTTTTGTTTTTCCTACAACACAAAGGCCTAAATTTATTCTCTAAAATCAACCAGGTTTATGCTTATGAAATGTGCTATTGTTACATAAAGGAAATTTGTTTTTTTATCAGAAGAGTTCAGGTCATTTAATCTTACAATTTCTCTAAAATGAATTAAAAAATATTACTCTCCTCCATACTTAAGAGAATTTCTATTTATTTTTCCTTCCCCATGAGTCATGGATTTTCCAGGTTCTAGTCACTGAATCTGAAATACCTGAAGGTCAAATTATTACTTGACTATAGAGATCCAAGGATTGAGAAAATGTCTAATCACATCATAAATAACCTTTCAGAATCCCAACAAGGTATAATAGAAATAAAATAAGTAAAAATAAATCCACACACACAGAAGCATATCAAAAATTATTACAAATGGTTGAATTTCAGGGAAAAATGCTATTACAAATATGTAATCCCTAGCTACTCATTTCTTTCCCAGATTCTTAGATTTAAAGCCAGATTCCTTCATTATTTCTGACCTGATATGAAACACCATCTGGCATGTGAATGTTAAGAAGATTATATGTAAGCAAAATAGATATTCTTCTCTCTCTCTGACTCTAAGACTTTTTAAAGGCATGTAGATTATTTAGGTTTGAAATGTGAATTACAACCAAACTGATAGAAAAAAATGGGTTTTTAGTATCTTTTTTAAATTAAAGCAATTATACATGTAACTATTTTAATTGGCATTCTGTAATTTCTCTTTTAAATTTTAGATTCATGACTTATTTTCCTTGAAGAAAGCTTTTAGTGATCTTTTAGAAATCATAAAGCAAATGATAAAGTAAATATTTTTATAATTATTTGATAATTCATACACATGTCAAACTGAATCAGAGTTCACCAAACATGTGCTGGCCAAATTTTCCAGATAATTAGCAAATACTTATCAATATCTAATTGTTTTACTTATAATACATGAAATGAATCATATGTGAAAAATACATTATGCTATTAGAATCAATGTCTGTAATTACTTTTGAGATGAGGAATTTCTGTTTTTAACATTTACTTAAAATCATAAACTTTTAAAGCTAGCAGCTAGTATGTCATGTGGTAAAAATGATTTAATTTTTTAAAGATAAGAAAGCTGAGATCTACAAAGTTTAGTTATTTATCGAAGAACATACAGCCATTTGATGAGAGGTCCAGGGTTAGACGACAGGTTGCCAAAGCATTAGTTCATTCTACATTGAAATTTTTACTCAAACAATCATAATGGCTAAATGTTTGAGTTCCAAAACATTTTCCAAATGTGAAAGCTGCTAGAGAAATCTATGAGCAAACAGCCAAACAAAACTAGCTGATGCAAAGTAAAACAAAAACAAAAACAAAAACAAAAACAAAAACAAAAAACAAACAAAAAAACCATAATAAAAATAACCAAAATGATTTTCTAAGGTCAATTCACCAGGAAATAAGAATCAACTGAATTTCCATTTCAACCATTGAATAATTAAGGTTCCTTGGGTTCTACCATGATTAAAATTACACAAAGGAGGGGAGAGAAGGAAGGAGGGATAGAGGAGAAAGAGTCAGCAATCTTGTCTGTTGGTCCAGTCCTTTATGTTGGACTCTATGAAAAAAACATGCAGATACCAAAAGCATGGAACAAGGGTGTATAATTTATATATATTTCACATATACATATGTACATTTATCCATAAATTCATTAAAAAAAATAAAAAGCAGGAAAAATAACTGGACACTTAAATTATGAAAGTTCTGTTAAAGTCTGATCTATTCTCTTTTACTTCTTGCAAACAACATCACGTGTCTTCAGAATTCTGGACAACTATGTGTGCTACTGAAAAATATTAAAATAAAATATTTTAGCAAAGCTCACTCGTTGTTGTTAGTTGTTTCTCCCAAGAATATTATCAATTAAGCCAACAGTCATCAGGCCATTATCTATGCTGAACTAGCTACTGTGCAGAATGGTTTAAACACTCATGTTTTTTAAGCTCAGAGAACTCAATTTCAGCAACACAGAGAATTTCTGGCTTTGAAGACTAAGGTTATTACATCAGCAGCTTCTGTGACTCAGTAATTCCAGTGATAACACAGTTCTCTGCAATTTCTTTTTATATTATTTTATAACTGATGCCTGTTTGCCTGGTGACCACAGGACAGAAACAGCTGCAATGCATGCTATTGATTATTTCCTCAATTTGAAGGAAATAAATATAGAGGCTGACAACACTGAAGGACAAAGACTAAGTTGTTGGTGGATACACTCTGGCACACAGTCCACTTCCCATTGCAACATTCTCTAAATTAAAGCAGAAAATGTACCCTTTATTATTGCAGTGCTGTAACCTGAAGTGGTCCATCTGTTGTCACTGGGAGTTGTACCTCATTATTTTTTTTTTGTAAAACCGAAAGACTCTAATTTGAAAAGACACTAAAGTTAGTAATGGGTAGTCCAAAAACATCTTTACAGTTACGTTGATAGCACACTCACACAAGTGCCTGTGCATGCGCACAGACACATACACACACACAGAAGTCTAAGACCACACTGGGTGCATTACGATGATGGCTGTCCAAACAGTACTACCCACAAAGCAAAGTGGCTTTGCTCATAAGAGTAGATGTGAGCAAATATAAAACTGGCAGATGATTTTGTCCTTTGTGGCAATCAGAGAAATCATTAGAGAAAAACAAACAGTATGGTTTTCTAGGACGGATAACCTCTGCCACTGTATGCAACATATTAAACATTTTTTCAAAACTTATCTTGTTTCAAACCTCGCTACTTCCATTACCTACAAAGAAGATTAAAGCTTAAAACTACCCAGCATCAGTTTTTTTTCTTTATGTGTGTGTTTTAGAGTATTTTTCTATGAATAATGGCAATGAACTAAGAAGAAAAGCATTTAGGGTAACTTATTATAAATCTGACCATATCAATTTAATTAAGAACTTGAGAAAATGATCAGGTAGTACTGAAATCATACACACACACACACACATATGATATATAATATATATCACATGTCATATATAATTTTTTAGTATAATAGTGAAGATTTGAAAGGAAGTCTACACATAATGTAGCCTGATCCCTACATTTTACAAAAGAGAAAACCAAGGTATTTATGTGTAAAACTATAACTTTATACTGTATATTCCACACAACAGAAGCAGAACACATTTATATTTACCACAAATAAGCTTAATTACCTTCTATATAAAAATCAGATTTGATCATTTATTTATTGAAGATGTACTCTAACTTTAATCATTCTGTATCATTTGACTTTTTAATGAAATTATTTTATTATTACTATACATATATCAGAATGTACCTGGATATGTATGTACATATTTATGCATATCTCATTCATTTCTTTTACTCTATTAAATTCATACCATAATAGAAATGCAAAAAAATTATGCCATTCAAGGAAGAGATTCTTTGGCTTCATTTTTATGGAATATTGCTTTATCAATAACTACAAAATATATTTATGTTTTGTTCAATGCCTCTCTGTGAAAAGTAGTTAAATAATTTAAAAAATTAGTGTAGTGAGAAAAATTATGATGTATTCCATCCCAAGCCAAGACAACCAAATTTTCACTATTAGAAAAAAAAAAGAATTGAATAATAGATAATAAGTATATATGAAATAATAATTCAAAAGTAAATGAATATTAGTTTGTACATAAAATACAATTCAGTGAAATTCAATTTTCCTTAAAAAAACAAAACTTTATAGTGAGATGGTTGGTGGAGGAAGTATGAAAGAGAGTTGGTTCTTGGAAAGTTCATTCTCACTGCATCACTTTTTTCACTATGTATATATATTTTAACTGATATGTACTAAAACTAACTTAAAGTCACAGAGGTTGGAGATTTTTGGTTCCATATATCTAAAGAGCTTGGAAGTCAACCACTCTGTCTTGAAAATAAGTAAAAAGCTGAATAGACTGAGAAATCAATTTTTTTAGGATCCCTAAGAGAGAGAACACAGAGTAAACTGACCTCGAAGACTGGAGAGACAAGCAAATATAAGGAGTCTAGGTTTCCTGAGGTGGAACTCAACTCACAAGCAAAAACTGCTGGGGAAACCAGTGCCAGGGTAGGAAAAGCTAAATGGTAATTGATGTATTGCTGGAGGCTCAGTGAGAAAAACTGAGTTAAAAACTCCAGGGGACTCCAGTCACAGAGACCTACCCCAATCTTGTGCAATATATCTCCAAGAGCTTAACCAGACTCCCATAGTACATATCAGAAAAAAATCTCCTTAGGCTTCCTGCATGAGAAGGGAAAAAGAACCATTTTTTTGTGGGGGGAGTTGCTGAGGCACGGAAGAGACTAATTAATCACAGCCTAACCTGCTGCAGTACTATCAGAGCTTTACTGACCTGAGAAAGGGAAACACCCAACTCCAGCCCATTCCGGCCATTATGACCCACCTAAGGAGGGAGAAGGCAGCAGAAATACTTCTGAAGTTCACAGTCAAGAGAAGTAAAACACTGAGATCTAATCAGAGAACTACAGAATGCTCCCTTTTGTTCAACTCACTACCACATTATTAAATGCCAGTTTATACCAGTCCTTTTTACTTGGTACACTGTGTTCAACTATCAAGAAAAATCTATAAGGCATTGGAAAAACCAAAAAGTAAAATTTGAAGAGACAAAGCAAGCATCAGAACCAGATATGACAGGGGTGTTGCAATTATCAAACCAGGAATTTAAAAAAAAAAAAAAACACTAAGATTAATGTGCTATTGCTCTCATGTGGGCAGTATGCAAAAACAGAGAACATGGCAGAGAAATGGGAATCCTAATAAAGAACCCCAAAGGAAATGCTCAAGATTTAAAGAAAGAAATCACTGAAACAGAAAAAAAAAAAAGTCTCTTATGGGCTTGAGGAAAAAATCTGAACAATGTCTGAAAAACACAGAACAGAATATCCAAGGACTGCTGGATCACAATGAAATGTGTAACATACATGTAATGGGAATATGAGAAGGACAAGAAAGAGAAAGAGAGGAAGGAAGGAAGGAATGAATGAACAGAAAAACAGAAGAAATATTTAAAAGAATAATGACTGATAATTTTCCCAAAGCAATATCAAACACTGAACCAAAGATCCAGGAATTTTAGAGAACACCACGCAGGATAAATGCCAAGAAAAACCTATACCCAGGGATATCATTTTCAAATTATATAAAATCAAAGACAAAGGAAAAAATCCAAAAAGAAGGCAGAAGAAAAAAACACCTTACCCACGGAGGAACAAAAATAAGATATACATTCAACTGTTCCTCAGAAAGCATGCAAGCAAGAAGAGAGTGAATAAAATATCTAAAGGGGTAATCGTTGAGAGGTAAAACAAAACAAAACAAAACAAAACCAAACAAAAAACAAACAAAACCAACCTAGAAATCTGTACCTTGCAAAATTATCCACCAAAAAGTAAGGAGGAAATAAAACTTTCTTGGACAAACAAAAATAACAGAGGAAATTACTTGCCAGTACACTTGCCTTGCAAGAGATGTTAAAAGTTCTTTAGAGAAAAGGAAAATAATATAGATTTATGTAAAGGAAGAATATCAGGAAGAAATAAGTGAAGGTAAAAGAAAAAATTTTATTTTTTAATTCTTAATCAATCTAACAGCAGTTTATTCAAAATAATAATAACAGCAATGTATTCATATATATATGCTTATGTGAAATAAATGACAGCAATGATACAGGGATGGGGGAAGAAATTAGGATTATTTTATTATTATAAGGTATTCACATTACCCATATGAAGTGGTACAGTTTCATTTGAAAATGGACTTTTAACAATAACCACTAGAGAAAATAAGACAAAACAAAGCAAAACACTATAACTGAGAAAACAGAATCATACAAAATGCTCAACTAAAACCACAAAAAGCAAAGAAAGCATGGAAGACACAAAAAGGAAAGAAAACAAGGGCAACAAATAGAAAAGAGTTATTAATATTGTAGTTATTACTCCAACTGTATCAGTAATCACGTTGAATATCAAGGGTCTAAATGGATTAATTAAAAGACAGAGCTTGTCAGAGAGGATCAAAAACTGCAACCCAACTATATATGTTGTCCATGAGAAAGCCACTTAAAATAAAAGGACACATAAATTAAAAGTAAACAGATGAAAAATACACCATGCTAACATTAGTCAAAATAAAAGTAAAGAGTAGTTACACTAATATAAGACAGACTAGACTTCAAAGCATGGAAAGTTTTCACGAATAAGAAAAAGTTCATTACATAATCATAAAGGTATCAGTTCGCCAAGAAGACCCAACCATTCTTAAAGTGTATGTGCCTATCAACAGTGTCAAACTATATAAGGCAAAAATTGATAGAACTTCAAGAAAAAAATTGGTGAATCCACTAACATACTTGTAGACTTCAACACCTCTTTTTCAGAAGTGAACATATCCACAGGCAGAAAATTAGTAAGGACACAGTTGAACTCAACAATACCATCAATTAATGGAATAAAATTGATATCCATAAACTATGTCATTGAACACTGAAAGAATTCTAATTTTTTTCAAGCTCACATGGAACATTCACCAAGATAGACCACAATCTGTGCAATAAAACACACCTTAATTTAAAAAAATCTTATTCATACAATGTCTGCCTCAGATCACAATGGAATTAAACTAGAAATCAATAACAGAAAGATAACTGGAACATTCCAAATATATGGAAATTGAACAATACACTTCTAAATAACACATAGGTCAAAGAAGAATTAAATGAAAATGAAAATACAACTTGTAATTTGTGGAATTCAGCAAAAGCAGTGCTTAGAGGGAAATTTATAGCTCTGAATGCACATATTACAAAAGGAGAAAGATCTAAAATCAATAATACAACTTTTCATCCTAGGAAACTAGAAAAAGAAAAGCAAATTAAATTCAAAGTAAAAAAGAAAAATAATGAGAGCAGAAATCAATGAACTTTAAAACAGGAAATCAATAGAGAAAAATCAATAAAACCAAAAGCTGGCTTTTTGCAAAGATCAATAAAATCAAAAAGCCTACAGCCAGGCCAACTGAAGAAAGAAACAGGGTACAAATTAATAATATCAGAAAATGAAAGAGAAGATATCATTACAGATGTGATAGAAATTAAAAGCATAATAAAGGAATACTATAAACAACTGTGCTCACAAATTTGACAATATAGATGAAATGAACCAGTTTCTCTAAAGGTGCAATCTGCCAAAACTTACACAAGAAGAAACAGATGCTCTAAAGAGTACTAATCTATTATATTGAATCAACAATGAACAATCTTTCAAAACAGAAAGTTCAAGGCCCACATGGGCTCAACAGTGAATTCTACCAAACACCTGAGAGAGAAAGTATACCAACTCTCTATGATTTCTTTGAAGAAAGAAGCAGAGGGAATAATTCCTAACTCATTTTGAGACTAGTATACTCTAATACGAAAACTAAGCATTGACATTGTAAGAAAACTACAGACCATTATCTCTCATGAACTTAGACAAAAAGTCCTCAACAAAGTATTAGCAAATTGAGTCTAAAAGAAATGATAAAATATACACCATGACCAAGTGGGATTGATCCTGATTATGCAAGGCTGGTTTAACATTTGAAAATCAATTAATGTCTTCCATCAAACAGACAAACAAATAAAGAAACAAACAAACAAGGAAAAACACCAAATCACATGACTGCATCAATAGATGCAGGAAAAGCATTTGACAAAATCCAATACCCATTCTTGATAAAAATTCTCAGTAAGGCAGGAACAGAGAAGAACTTTCTCAAGTTGATAAAGACTATCAACAGCTACCATCATACTTAATAGTGAAAAACTCAAAACATTGCTACTTAGATCAGGTAGAAGGATGTCCCCTCTCACCGATCCTTGTCAACGTCATACTGGAAGTCCTTACTAAAGCAGTAAAGGGAAAAAAAAGGGAAATAAATTGTATAAATACAGGGAAAGAAGACATAAAACAGTCTCTGTTCTCAGATAACACGATCATCTGTAGAGAAAACCTGAAGAAAAAAAAAGAGACAAAACCCCCCCACAAACTCTTAGAGCTAATAAGCAATTATATTAAAACAATGATAACATTGTAGGATACAATGTTAATATACAAAAGTCAGTTGCTTTCCCATATACCAACAATGAACAAATGGAATTTGAAATTAAAGCCACAATATTATTTACATTAGCACCCTCAAAATTAAGTACTTAGGTACAAATCTAACAAAACATGTACATGATGAATATGAGGAAAACTATAATACTCTGATAAAAAACAAAATCAAAGAAAACTAAATAAATGGAGAGCTATTCCACGGTCATGGATAGGAAAATTCAATATTGTCAAAGTGTCAGTTCTTCCCAAACTGATCTATAGATTCAATGCAATTCCCATCAAAACCACAGAAAGCTATTTTATGGATGCTGACAAACTGAGTCTAAAGTTTACATGCAGAGTCAAAAGACTCACACTAGCCAACACAATGTTGGAGGAGAAGAACAACTGAAGTTAGAAGACTAATACTACTTAAATCTATAGTAAACAAAACAGGGCAATACTAGTGAAAGAAAAGACAGATAAATCAATGGAACAGAACAGAGAACCTAGAAAGAGATCCCCTAGAAAAAGATAAATACAGTCAACTGATACTTGACAAAGGAGCAAAGTCAATATAATGGAGCAAAGATGGTCTTTTAAACAAATGGTACTGGAACAACTGGATATCCACATTAAAAAAATAAATCTAGACAGAGACCTTAGACTCTTCACAAAAATTAAGTAAAAATGGATCACAAACCTAAACGCAGAATACATAACTGTAAAACTCCTAGAAGATAATATATGAGGAAAACCAGATGACATAGGAAATGGTGATGCCTTTTAAGACACAACACCAAAGGTATGATCCATGAAAGAAATAACTGATAAGCTGAACTTCATTAAAATTAAAACTTGTGCTCTGCAAAAGACAACATCAAGAGAACTGGAAGACAAACACAGACTAGGGGAAAATATCTGCAAAAGGCACATCTGATAAAGAACTTTTACAAAGAACTCTTAAAAAACAAACAGTTAAAATCAAACAATCTGATTTAAAAAATGGACCAAAGACCTTAAAGACAACACATCAAAATGATACACAGATGAAAAATAAGCATATAGAAAGATGCCTCACATCATTTGTCTCAGGAAAATGCAAATTAAACACACAACGAGATACTACTGCACATCTATCAGAATGGCCAAAATCCAGAACAGTGACAACACCAAATGCTGACAACTACGTGGAGCAACAGGAATTCTCATATATTGCTGGTGGGAATGCAAAGTGGTACAGCCACTTTGAAAGCGAGTTTGGAGGTTTCTTACAAAACTAAACATATTGTTACCATTCAATCCAGCAATCACGCTCTTTGGTATTAATTCAAAGGAGTTGAAAACTTAGGTCTGCATAAAAATATGAACATGGATGTTCACAGCAGCTTTATTCATAACTGTTAAAACTTGGAAGCAACCAAGATATCCTTAAGTAGGTGAATGGATATATTAACTCTGATACATTCATACAATGGAATATTATTCAGCACCAAAAAGAAATGAGTTATCAAGTTATGAAAAGATATGGAGGGAATGAATTTAAGTGTACATTACTAAGTGGAAAAAAACCATTCTGAGAGGGTTATGCACTGTATAATTCCAACCATATGGTGTTCCTGAAAAAGCAAAACTATGGAGACAGTAAAACTATGGTGATCAGTGGTGTTAGCGGGGAGGGACAAATGAATAGGTGGAACACAGAGGATTTTTAAGGCCATGAAAATACTCTGTGTGAGACTATTATGGTGGCTACATGTCATTATACATTTGTTTAAATGCACAAAATGTAAATACCAAGATGAACCCTAATGTAAATTATAAACTTTGGGTAATTATGATGTCTCAATGGAGGTTCACTGATGGTATCAAATGTACCACTCTGGTGCGGGATACTGATAACGAGAGATCCTCTGCACATGTGCAGAGCAGGGGTGATATGGGAAATCTATCTACCTCTCAACTTTGTTGTAAACCTAAAATTGCACTAACATACGTTTTTAAAAAAGTCAGACCAGGAACCAGAAAACATTATTAGGACCAAAAATGCTTAACAAATGATGGCCTCAAAACAGGAGGATTCGCTTAGAGTGTTGTAAAAGAAGCTTTCTCTTCAGTCTCTCTTGGCCAATTCACACAATTCAAACTTATTTGGCACGGTTTATTTTATTAGAAAATGTGACTTCCCACAAAATGGTGACTGCATTTTTGTCTAAAATAGTAATGCCAATATAAAACTTCTTATGGTCTAGTCACTTAGTACATTTTTTTGGAAAAGTCATTTCAATGGGAAAAAAGAAATCATGTCTGAGAAACAATATATATTTTCAAAGGCTCTTTTGTTGAAAAGTCATTAATTGAAGAATTATTATGTGAGGTAAGCTGTAAAGTCAAAAATCCTCCACAAATTAAGAGAAAGGAGAAATTAATGCTATCGAGATAAGATAGAGTAATAAATAAAGTATTTCAAGTGAAAAAACTGATTTAACCAGAGAATTATTGTAACATTAACAACTTTGCCACCTCTCACTATAGCAACACAGATTCACAAGTATTTTAAAATGTTAACTTAAACTTCAGAACAAACTTGCTGGATCAGTCGATCTACTGTCCTTGCTAGATCATCCTCACTAGTCTTTTCCCCTTTCATTCTCTTTGCTGTTTACTTTCCTTATATTAGTTCCCATAAAGAACCAACCTTCTCTCTGCAGTATAACTCTCACACATGCTGTTATATCTGTCTGCAAAATGGCCTTCTCCGTATTTCCTGCTAAGTCCAAGCACTTCAGGGCAGTCACCCTTCCTCTCCTATCGGAAGAGATATGCCCCTAACATGTAGATCTATGATAAATACCCTTACTGCAATTAAATAATGACTATGTAATTATTTGTATCTTCATTATTATGCTGTAATTCTTCTGGAGGACAAGTATCAAGTCTCTGTTGTTCATTTTTGGTTGACAGACTGGATTAAGCAAGAATTGACTTTCTAAGGACTATTCAGGTGATGTCATAGTTTCTGACAATTTCCTATAAAAGAAAACTACTCCATAGAAAGTAACTTGTTAGCATTTTGAAGACTTGACTATATCACAAATTCATAAAATAACTTCAGAAATTCGTGAAATAGTTTGGCACACTATAAAGTTAATCAAATTTTACATGTGTGTAGGTTTGTGTATGCATATATATGCTATGTTGTGTGTATACACATATATGTGGGTATATATATCTATGTTGTGAATGTATATGTACTTATATATGGTCTCTTGGTATGGAATGGAAGATAATTTTCTGCTATTTGGGAAAATTACTGCTTAAAACTAATTACTGTGTTATATTCTCTGAGAATGCCTGAAGGTCCACTATATTGTGATTGTAATGAAAGAAACTCTTGTTCATTGGTTTTCAAAGAGGAAAAATAAAAGGTTAGTTGATGTGCAATTTTGTCATTTCTAAAGAAAAGGGTATATATTATTTAAAGTCTATCAACAATATTATTCAAATATCCCAAAGTTATCAAGTCTGTCCTTAGCAAAAGCCCCATCTTCTGGGTTTGAGAGAAGTTGATTAGGATTTACTGAATTTTCCTGCTAATAATTTTTAGAATTCCTGGGAATGCTTTCATGCCACACAAATCTGCCAGGTGCTTAGTTCTGGTGACCAGATTCTTTTACTGGTCCATTCCAGCGACCTCTGGACCACTTGTTCAGACCTCAGAATACCACTGTATTCCTTCTACCTCTCCCTTAATTCGCCTTCCCTCTATGATACAATTAAATAAAGATTTAAGAGAAGAGAATTAAATGAAGAAAAGTAAAAGGTTGAAGTGGATATTAAACATCCCCTTCTCTAGTATCCATCAGTCTGCCTTCCCAGGGAGCCCTACCTATGACCCTCTTTACCCTCAATTCTTCACAAGGTTGAAGCTTCAGAAGCCATGTGTCTTTTTTTTTTTTTTAACATTTTTTAATTGAGTTATAGTCATTTTACAATGTTGTGTCAAATTCCAGTGTAGAGCACAATTTTTCAGTTATACATGAACACATATATATATTCATTGTCACATTTTTTTGCTGTGAGCTACCACAAGATCTTGTATGTATTTCCCTGTGCTATACAGTATAATCTTGTTTATCTGTTCTGCATATGCCTGTCAGCATCTACAAATATTGAAATCCCAGTCTGTCTCTTCCCACCTCCCACCCCCCTGGCAACCACAAGTGTGTATTCCATGTCTATGAGTCTGTTTCTGTTTTGTATTTATGTTTTTTTTTTTTTTTAAGATTCCACATATGAGTGATCTCATATGGTATTTTTCTTTCTTTTTCTGGCTTATTTCACTTAGAATGACATTCTCCAGGAACATCCATGTTGCTGCAAATGGTGTTATGTTGTCAGTTTTTATGGCTGAATAGTATTCCATTGTATAAATACAACACATCTTCTTTATCCAGTCATCTGTTGATGGACATTTAGGCTGTTTCCATGTCTTGGCAATTGTAAATAGTGCTGCTATGAACATTGGGGTGCAGGTGTCATTTTGAAGTAGGATTCCTTCTGGATATATGCCCAGGAGCGGGATTCCTGGGTCATACTATCAGAAGCCATCTGTCTTTGGTAGACAAATGACTGTTCAAAACTCCTTCCCTTCAAAGTCCAGAGCAAGTTTGGGAGAAAAAAGAGCTTTCTTTCTCTCTGGAGCCCAACACTGACTCTGTGTATGTACGTGTGTGTATACGTGTGTGTGTGTCTGTGTGAACTTGGGATGACTGACAGTGTGACCAGGCATTTGCTATGGGAGAAAATTTCCCTTGTGCTAACAGGGCGATCCAGATCTTGAGGACAAAGGCAAACAAATCTTTAAAGAAGACTAACGGCTTCTCAAAATCTGTGTGATTCAATCCTATACTATCAGGCATGTAGCATGCACTAAGAAAAGATCAGCTCAAATTCTTAATTTAGAAAGCAAAAAACTAACTTCTTCAAGGGCCCAATTCTGCTAAGGAAGCCCCCAAAATACACTAATCAAACTTGATATTTACTGTAGTTAGTCTGATTATTTTACTAGTTCAAGGTTTATCTCAAAGCCATAGGGAGATACCTGAACAACTCAGAAGAGCTCTCCAAAGTGCAACTCCCAGAAAAATGAGTGTGCCTGATTTCCAGACAAATTCCAGCCTCCATCTTATAGGCAGAAACTCTTTACAGGCCCTAAGATGTCAGTTTCCAACCTCCAGCAATTTTAAGATCTAGACAACATGCAGAACAACAGGAAGCATCCGCCGGCCACTTCAAAAGAGCGTTTTGTCCTGGCTACACAGAGACAACTCAGCTTATTATCCATGCTTGATATTTTGCCGCAATGGTTCCAAAAAGGAAGAATGATTTCTTGAGGT
Organism: Camelus ferus; assembly: GCF_009834535.1. Lineage (NCBI taxonomy): Eukaryota > Metazoa > Chordata > Mammalia > Artiodactyla > Camelidae > Camelus > Camelus ferus. Next base: position 53,246,155 of record NC_045702.1, on the reverse strand, counting down.
GTCTTGGCTAGAGCTGGAAGACAGAGGGGAACACGTGAAGGGGACTCAAGACAGTGCAAGCCTATGTGTTAAAAAAAAAAAAAAAAAAAAAAAAAAAAAAAAAAAAAGGCTTGCCTTAAGCTATGAGCTCACAAAGAAAGAAGAAAAGGAACACAGAGGGGAAGTAGTGGAAAAACGGTTTTCTCAGACAATGCTCCACCCTAGTCTGGTCACCAATGACAAGCGGGACTCTCTGAAGGGACACGGAGTGAAGAGCAAAGTCTGTCTGCCTTTCTTTTTCTTTGGACTTTATATCCTAGCCAAGGGAGGGTGCTCCTATTTGCTATTTTGTAATGAAAAATTCATGCCAATGTCTTTTCTTTTTTCTCATAAATTGAGTCCAAGAATTTCCTTCCAGAGGTCCCTCTGAGTCCCAGGCCTCATTTTTCACCCCTCTGAGTTAGTGGCAAACTCAGCAAAGTAAATGTTCTCACTTGTTCCTTTTGTTTTTTAAGCAAGTGTGAGAGAGAGGGTGTGACTGGGGAAAATTCTTCCTCATCTGAGGCTCATACCGCTCAGTAATAACTATTCCCAGAGGTACAGGGAATAAATCGCCAAGGTGAAGGGAATACGGTAGACATGCATTTGTACCCACTGAAGTGAACACTCTATGCTCCTCTGTACATCGCCGACAGATGATGATCATTATCTAAGAATACTAAGTACAAGCTATCTGGAGCTGGGAGAGGGGCAGGTCATCCCAGAGGAAAATCACCTCTGTGATTAAAAACCAAATGTCAGGAAACAGGAAGCAGACGACAGGGAGACTGAGCGGGGTGCACCCCCAGGTAGTGGAGAGAAGAATGCCCCCTGCCCCTGCCTCCGCCTTCCCGACTATTACCCCACAAAGGCAGAGAGAGCTGGAAATGAAGCCTTTGTTTGTCACTCCCCACATCACGGCTATACTCAACTGGACAAAGACTAGGCAAGGGCAGTTATAACTATGAACCTCAGAGTGAGAGGTCTACCTGTTTGGGGCTCAGAAAAAGAAACCCAAAATGCCTAGAAGGCAAGGTATCTTCAAAGAACTCCTTGCCAGACAAGTAATGGGCCTTGTAAACTACAAACCTCTGCCTGCACGTTTGTGTGTCCCTTTACCTCTCCTTGGCATGAAACTGTCCCACGTGGAGGAGAAGCAGGGAGCGTGGCGATGGACTTTAAAATTCAACATATGACAAAAATAGTGAAGAAAAAAAGTCCTCTACTTCCCTTCACAAACACAGTGACACACACACTAGTCACTGTTCATTGACTGGGGAATTAAGGATAAAGTATTAACTGCAGATTAAAATGGAAAAGAAATTTCATACACTGTTCTCCAAAACTAACTATGGTTTCTGAAATGTGCAAACACACACATGTCCTTTTATGGTTCTTAGACTATTTGGGACTATCTTAGCAATAGGTCCCCAATGAAATATTCCTCTTCTCAAAAATGTGAACCATACAATGCTAAGTGAAATACAAATTTTTTTTCAAAATTTTTAATATTTTTATGAATATGTTAAATATGGTTTAAATACTCCAAATGCCAAATAAATTGCTAGCAATAAATATTTTGAAAATAGTTTCATATGAATGGCTTGTTAATGCTAACATGGATTTAATCATCTGAATCCAAACAATAAAAATCATTTTAAAATAGCCTCCTTGTACTACACCACCTTATCCAGATTTTATCATTACTTACACCCTCGGAAAGTTACTTCCTATTGATACTTTTCCACTGGCAAGAGTAACATCCCAAGGGAGTTAAGGAAGGTGATGGAGGGGGTGTATTCCCAGTCTTATATCACTGCAGCATTCACTTTAAAGCAATGTAATCCTTTTCGTTTCTGCCCCAACATTTCATAATTATGTCATTTTACAAGAATTGTGTAATTTACATAACCACCTAAATTGTCATAATTGCTAGAAAGTGCTGAAAAAGCATACGTTAGGCATTTCAGATTCATTTCTGCTCTCTGTTTTAAACACATTTGAAATGCCTTTTGCATAAAAATTCTTTTGGTCAACAAAAAAGTAACTTGGGTTGGATTTTGAAGGAACCATCTCTTCTCCTGCTCAAGCTGATTCCCCCTCCTCTTCCTCCAGAAAGCTTTTGCCAGGTGAATGCTGAGGTTGTACCTCAGTAGATGACTCCGCCTCTCGATTTTATAGAAGAGGAAGCTGAGACCCATGGAGGTCAACTGACTTGATCTGAGTCTCACAGGTCATCTCCACTGAGTCAAGCTAGAACTCACTTTTTTTGACTTGCATATTTTGTTTACTGTCCCACACCTATATCCACTGTTTTTAGAAAGAGGAAAAGGCAGGATAAAAGAAGAGCACAGTCTCTCCACAGTTTTCTCAGCATGCTATTTCCATTATAATTATCTTAACCATCTGTTTTGCTTGGAATAGGCAGAAGAATTTGATATTAAGAAACTAAACTGTCATTCTGTACAACAGAGAAAGGCTTCAGGAAAAGACACCCTATTTCAGGATGCAGGAGTGAATAACAATTTTATTAGAGGTTTCATCAGCATCAGTGAAGTAGCATGCCAATATCTGATCACTCCTCTCTGGAAGATGAGTGGCTCATAATTTCATAAACAAAATTTTATAACTAAAACTGCAGTACATTGTATATGGTAGTTGCTAAAATGTGATCAGGAAACATGTGAAGTAAATCACCGCTAAACAGTTAAGTGTATTTGAAAATGCCAACTAATTGTCTTTAACTTGGCTTCAACTTCCCCTCTCAAAAGCTAATCTATCCTTGCATACTTAAAAACAATACATTAATTTTTAGCTTCCTGAAGTTAATTTGGCTGTTATGTGAAGCTATAAAATTTTGTAGTGATATAAATGATACGCATAAATAGCAAACCACATTTCTGGACTGTTTACTCTTTGCAAGTGCACACATATATGAACACATGCAGTGCACACAACGCACACATATATGCAATTTATGATACTAAGTCAGGCTGAGTTTTGAAATAAAATAAATAAAAAATGAAGTCATTTACTCATTTGATACTTTTTTTTCGTTAGAAGTTACTGCAAAATATGCATTTTAATTCTGATTTTAAAATAGAATTTAAAGAGTGATGTAACTATTTTTGCAAGTTACTGACTTTTCAAATTATAAGTATCATTTGAAAGAACCAATAATGCTTCATAATCATCATTTAAAATGAATTATAACTGTTACAATTTAACCAAGCATCAGAACAAGTAACTATCAACAGAAAAGACAGCTTATCACTTCCCAAATAAGCAGGGAACGCACAGCAATTTTCTGAGAAAAGTGAAGAGAGTATTCAGTACAATTAAGGAAGAGAAGAAATAATAAATAATTATTTCTGCCAAAAAAACCGGGAAAACATTGGCAAAGCCAAGTAAGGAACCAGAGATCCTTTGAACAATAATGCCTTCCAGAACATTAATTTATAATAATGTCACTGAAGAATAAAAAGGGAAAAAAAGGAAATATTACATATTTTGATAAAAGGACAATTTGGGGTGTTCAATAAAAATCAAACTGAGAGTAAGATTTTATGTAGCTGATAAATGTAACACAGTCTCGTAATTTTAATGAAATAATTTTAGAAATAGCAGGAAATCTTCATCTGAAAGAAACAAAATAAAGTTCATAAAATTTTCTAAAAATCAAAGCAATTAAGCTTTTCTCAACTATGAATTATACATGAGAAGGAAGTAATTTAATTCCAAATTTCTCTCTTCTGACATAGTAAGCAAAAGGTTTATCAACTTTAACTTACCAACTCGACACACTTAAGCCGATTCAGTTCTTACACCAGCAATACTAGTAGCTTAATCAAATCTCAAAAACACTGAAACTAAATGGAAACAAGTTTTAGTGAAAATAAGCAAGTAGAACACTAAACATCTTCATAATTTAACATTATGTCTTTGTTTTCCTCCTGGTTACTTTTCTTTTTTCCTTTCTTAAGTCTTAATGTAATAGTTATCCTCTATTTTCTTAACTTTTTGCCAACATGGTAGAAGACCAATAAATCAATCTGGTTTACTAATCTTAGTAATTACTTAGCACTTAGTAATTACTAACCTTAGTAATCATCTTGGAGTAGAGAGAAACATCTTTCTGAGATTTCTTACATGTATTCTCTTCTCGTAAATAAGGTTTATTTTAAAAGCCATAGTTAACATCCTACAGTCCAGCACTACACTTGCCTAACACTTTTCCATCTTCATTACTCATAATAACCTGTTACTCTTTCTAAAATACCTATATATATTACTCGTGCATAAATATAAAGAATAAAGTTGAAATGGACTCCAGTGGAACAAGAAACATGGACATGAATGGTGTGATCAATTTGTTCATGCTTTTCTTCCTTCCTCCCTTTTTCCCTTACTTCCTATTATTTTTTATTACATTCTGGTTTTTGTATTTTTTTTCATGTGACCAGCTGTGAAGATGATAATAAATGAGGTGCTTATTCTTCAGGGTAGTACATTCAATCCACCAATGTGCCTGTGTAGCCACCAAATAGCTGCCAGTGTGAGAAAATATTGTCTTTAGTACGTGTATACGATACAAGCTTTAGTTTTTCTAGTATTTTATAATTATTCAAGATGATTTCTCAAAATGCCATTTGATTTTGAATTCATATAGGGTTCATGCAATTTACCCAAGACATTTTGAATAAGAATCAGAAACAGGTCTGAAAGCAACAAAATGGTTTATATGGAGGAACTAACAATGTGATTTACCTGAGATGGAACAAGCCAACAAAACACATCATTAGTTTGACAACAAAGACTAGAAATTATCATTAAGTTCACCTTTTTATGATATAAAGACTTTTTAAATTTCGCATATATATTTTCCTTCATAACCTTTGTAGTGTTTAGTGAATGTTAATCATTCATTCAATATTAATTTAAACACATAACTTAATCAAGAACTCTATGGTCCCTGATAGAGTTTATAATTATTAAAAATTTTTATTACTATATATTTTATTTTTATTACTATATATGTCACTGAAACCTAAAAGGTAATTTTCATGTTACCCATTCTGAACATACATATTAAATTGGTAGATATCCTCTACATATACAATCATAGGATGAATACCTCTCAGAGGCTGGTGAAAGATAACAGTTTCTTTTAAACCCATGAACTTCCTTCTACCAGAAATGACAATTACTGAGAACTATGCTCTTTGAGCCTTGGTTTCCAGAAATCCCAGGACTAAATTTTGGGCTCAACTACAATAACTTTTCCAAGAACTTATTTTTCTGATTTGAGTAAAACAAAATTCACAATGCTTGTAGCAAATAACCATCCTCAAAACAGTATGGGATGAAGGGTTAGTTTTTAATTTCTGAAGAGAGTAGTGAAGTGGAGTTGAACTTGAACCCAAGCAGGGAAGTTAAAAGGCAATATTCTCTGTGTGGGGTGTCTGGGTGGTGGCGGCTTGGTCCTTGTGTCCTCCAGAGCCTCCTGGCCCTATCTCCCTGGGTTAGGCTGATGAGCAAGAACAGTCTTGGCATCGTTGCTACTGACCTGGAAGCACCAGTGAATCACAAGAGCCATACCATCCCTGCTGATATTTAAAACTGAGGTGACAACTGTTTTAAGGTGCAAACCCGGACCAGACACAGAAGATAAGGAGGGTGTACCCACACCTGTGGTTTCCCAGGCAGGTAGCTGTACAGAAACCCTCAAAGCCACTTAATTAACTTCACAGTGATACAATGCTGCATTTTATGAACTGGATTCATCACATTACGGTAGGAATTTACAGGCATTTTCTTCTTTCTCAACTCTCTACCATTCTAACAAACTACCATGGAATAGGTGAATTCAGTTAATTACAACAGGTAATTCCGAGTGAAAAATAATACATCAAAATAGCAGCTGGGTACTACTTAAAGCAAGTAGCAGTTGATAAACTACATATTATCTCTACGTATATGTGCTGATTAATTTTCAGATGCTTGTTGAAGTACCATAGGAACATAGCCTAAGAAAGTTCGCAAGCTTTGTCTTACGATTTAAAATGTTTTTTTTTTTAACTTGTCAAAAGGAGATGGAGACATACAAAGCCATGATTATATTACAGTGAAGAGGGATTTTGTTTTGTCGGCAATAGAGCGTCTTCCGAGGGAGCGAGATGAATGCCCACTCCCAAAGCCTAACTTTGTAACTGCATTTGGTGCTTGTTTCCTCTCATTCATTTTGCATCCGAGTCAGGCTTGCATCTGTTTATGTACTTGTCTATTATTCATCTACAGGATAACTGCTCAGCAGTCGTTACTTCCTTTCATATCTTTTCTGCATCTTTTGTTTCCATGGGTTGTTTTGGCAATAAAACCAAGAAAAGGGTACAAAGCTTATAAAAAAAAGTGCAGTTGGAACATCATGATTTTACAGCTCTAGGAACGTTATTGCTGATTTCAAAAAAGTTTTAAAAAATGTTAAAATACATCCAGCAAAGTTTAAAGCTCATAGGTATGATGAATTTGAGAATTTGAGAGAATGGAATTTAAAAAGTGCTTTCTAAAACAGCTCACTACTGCTTGATCTTTACACGGCAGACTGCCTTGTGCAATTTTCTGTAGACTGTACATTTTAATACTAAAATCTCAAGCAATGCAGTCACAGTAATTCCTTACATTTATATAGCACTTCATAATTTTATTATGTGTTTATTCATCCATTATGTCCTCTGATCTTTCTAGGTAGATAATTAGCATTTTCATATTAAGAGAAAAAAAGAGTACTGTGTTAAATGATGTGCTAAGGTCAAAAGGTCAATGACTCTCTGAGCCTAGACTAGAATCTACAATTACCTGACACCCATCCAGCCTGGTGCAGGCCAGAAGAATCCCCACAATGTGGCTGCCCCAGGCTTCCTGCAGGCCTCAGAGAGTAAAATGCAATTTGGAACTTTTCGATTATGTAAGCATAGCTGTGTGTGACTTTAAATTATTACTGTATTCCCAAATTAAAAACGACTTTATTAGTAATTAAAGTCCATTACCCCAGAATACAAAAATTTTACCTTCTATATCAGAGGGTTTATAGATTCAAAGCAGCCCTTCCCTTCACTCCAGAATAAAAACTTCAACTCCGTATGATTAATACTGTCTCCTGAAACTATATTTCTTAAGTATCTGGTTCAATACACTAGGTTGGGCCCAAAGTACAACTCTTAGGTTATTTTCAGAAAAAAAAAATTGAAGGTACAGAAAAACAATTAAAAAAAATTAAAAGCAAGACATCTGTACAAGCGCATGTATTCAGAACACGCTTACACTTGTTTCTTTGCGATATCATCATATATTTACACGAGATGACTTTGTAGATTATTAGGAATATTTGCTATATTCCTTATTCAGACACTTGTCAATTTGTTCAGTAAGTCTTCATAACTATAAAAAACATAAAGAACCATTCAAAGGCAACTGCAGTGTCATTTTTCAAATGTAAAAAGGCCCATTAATCATGAAAATCTGCGATTCTTTCAATTTTGATAAGCACAATAAATGAAAAAATGAAAATCATGATAAAATCCTTGTGTACTATGTAGGCATGGTTGTATTTAAAATGTTGAAAATGCCATGCAAAATTGGGTCTGACTAGGGCAGGAATTTTATCTGAATGATTCAGAATATTCCATGCTCTGGAAGCCTAAAGGACTTCTCAGATGTAAAGCAGTACTAATTCTTTCATTAAATGCCAAAGACTTCTACCGGAGCCTATTAAGATAGGTGATGACTTCCAAAACAATGCTGAGTTGGGGTCGCTGGTGATGAGACCATCCCTCCAGCTGCCCCAATTATTATGAAATTGGAATTTAGCTGGTATAGGGGATTAATATGAGATTGGAGATTAAAGACAAATCTATAGAGATACATGTATTTTACCATATTATAATTTATAGACCCTATAGGAACACACTTAAGTTGACAAGAGATATAACTTAAAAATAATTTGATTACCTTACTGGCCACCATACACAAGCTGTGCTTAAAACTTTAATGGAAAGGAAAAAGTGAGGAAGCGGAGAAGACAGCATAGTAGAGGTATGCAAATGTTCCACATCCTCCCTCACCAATTATGAATTGCCAATATATTGCCATTAATCCGGAAACACTTTCATGCTTAAGAGATTTCATTATTAACTCTCTTTGTTAAATGATTTCAACCTTCTACATCCCATAGTTGCAAATGGATAACAAATCAATCCTCCAAAGCCTACGTTCCATTTAAAAGAAATTTTCTTTAGTAATTGGTAGCACTGGTGAAAAATCACAGAATTTTAACAAGTCGCTTGCATCGCATCCAAAATAACCAAGAAGTGTCAACATTTAAACAACTGCTGAATTATTTAAAAAGTTATTATCTTTGGAGTGGTTCAGCTATCGTTGAGTGATAAGTGGCAAAATGACTTTATTTTGGCCCATGACATCCAGGATTCTCCCCAGAAACCTACATTCGTGCTTCCTTATTATCATCAGAGCTGTCGCCACAGCACAAGGTGACTCAGGAGAAAAAACAGTTACTTCCTTCTTTCAGTCCCCTCCAGCAGAAATGTCAGAAAGTGCCCCTTACCTTTTGTTCCCTCCCTCAAAGAAAGATCCTTGGTGAAAGGACTTAGCTTCTGCCATTTGGGTCTCCTATTTACTTTCAGCTAAAAAAGAGAGAGAAAGCAAGAGGCGAGGAGCTGCTGCCTCTGCTCTGACATCTTGCTCTTTGTTGCAGTCCTTCAGTCACTCAGTTATTAACTCTTAATAAGCTAAGCCACAGTTTCAGGAAACGATCACAGTTTAGAGGGTGCTTTCAAAAAAAACTTCGTAAGTCACAGAAGTTTCTGGAAATTTTTATGTGTGCTCCTTATTGAATTTGCAGAATCTGCGAGTTAATCATCTCACAAACATTTTTGGGTGTGTCTCTCCAAGCTGTTTTCAAGTAGCTGTGGTCAAAGATATGGCCTTAATATCCACATGACATTTGTCCTCTTTTTTGACTCTTGGGAGTAAATGTCTTCTAGTGGTTAGAACGCAAGCGTCATGAAGAAAAGATCTGGAACTGACTTAACCATGTTATGACTTACTTTGTTCTTTGGAGCATTAATTAAATGCACTGAGCTTTCTTCTTCTAACCTTGCTCCCTGGGCATCAAATTAAATACTCATTATTATCATTGTTATAAATTATAATATTAATAATTCCTATGCATATTGTATATCAGATCAAAGTTCACAATAGAAAAACAATCAGTGGCCTGACTTTCACTTAGTAGTTCAAACATACAATTTCTCCCATCTATGATTTTTACCTGAGCATTTTCTTCCATGATCCGTAATTCTATAAAGATTATCAAAATCCTAAATACTCTGACCAAATGAAGGGGGATCCAAAGTAAAACCTAATATATTAAAATTAAACATGTGAATGTTATGTTCCTAAACTCAACACACACAACTTATGAAAAATGACATATAAAAAATATCCTATAACATTTACTATGTATGTCCTAAAATTGTCCTTAAGAAATAAGCTGACTTTTAAGCAGCTTATATACAATTAACCAAAAAAATGGTACAAATTAAAACATATCATGAGAACATTTATGCAAACATAAGAACAGAAAGAAGGCAAGTGTTAGAAATATAATGTGATGTCCAGGAAAAAATACTAAGAAAGAAATAATTTTATAAATATTATAAAATGACTGTAAATTAACGATTAAATAATGAACTACAAAGAAAATTCCTTGCAATAACTTATTTGTAGAAGTAACAAATATAAAATAACTAGTTGGGATAATAGGACACATTGCATTAGGTTACTGACCTGCAGTAATTTACACTTTTCAACACATCTGCACAGAAAGGCCAATGTGAAGCAAATCGACATGCTCTGGTCCGTATTTACAAGGCAGGTGATGCTCGATGAACGAGAAAACCTATGCTGATTTCTTTTGACTCTGTCAGTCCCTGACCTGCCTGCAGGCTGACATAATTTTCCTTCACAGAAACCAGTCTCTGGTGGTTACCAGTCTTGATCTCATCCAGTGGAGGATGAGTTCTCTTTGAATTACTGGAGCGGGGTGCACCCTACGTTGGGTAAATCAGCCAAACAGAAAGGCCTAACAGGGCAGAGAAGCAGGAGGGCACCTGTCCTCACACTGTCCTGAAAGTGACCTCAAGAGTGACTTTCCTCGAGGTAAGAGGTAATTCTGTCTCCACTTTGGCAGAACTCCTATCACTCACAGTAAAGGTCACACATCGTGACAGCTCTCTGTGCTTGAGAATCAGATTACTGTTTGTCTGAGAAGGAGCAGAGAGCCGTGAGGCCTGCTTCTCTCAGGAATCTAGGTCAGAATTCATCCAGTAACGCCACCCAGGCCCTTCAAAGCAATATCTTACATTGTGGAAATACTTTGAGCGAATCCTGACGGTTGTTCATAAATTATATTACAACCTGAAGGGAGAAAAAGTTATTCGGTTCCTTTTTTGACTCCAGCTTTTCATAAGGTAAGTCATAAAATTTAATTGGTGACCTTGAAGAAAGGTCATGGTTCTTAAATTCAACTGTACCCTTCATAACTTTCAAGTCAGTAACAATAACTGAAGGTGATGTCAGTGCTTCTAAATTCAGTAGAAGTGTCAGCAACAGTAAACAGACAAAACTGCACCCAAACATATGAAGGTTTTAAATATATACACATATGTATATATGAAGCTTTCCGGGTGTTCCTGAAATACTGCAAATGTTTAGAATTTGGACTCATGGAACTAGGCAACATATGCATATTTCTTAATATTTTCTTAATAAAAATGACAATACGAAGACTGGAGAATGGAAAAGGATATGAAAGAGAATTATAGTAATAGAATAATCTTTTTTTTAAAAAAGCAGTTTCAGACACTAACTGCAAATAAATGATAAAATCCATAAGCAAATGCATTAAGCCTATTTTTAGGCTATTTACATTCCCTCAGGGAAAAAAAGAAACAAAAAAGAAAAAAACTAAAATGGAAAAGGAGAGACTTCAGGAGAAATTTGCACATTGCTCTGAGGTCAGACAAATGTTGCCAAAGCTGTGTCCAGTGCCGCTAACACATGGGAAATGGGAACTGTCACTTGACAAAGTATGCCCACCGTGACTCCAAAGTCTGGAAACCTACGGCTTCTGTGAACAGAACTGAACTTTTAGTTCCCCTCAGGGGCAGGCACATCAAAGGAGGGGAATAAGTGATGGAAACTGGTGATGAGAAACAAGCACTACGGAGACATTTAAAAATTCCTAGAACTAGACGGATGCTATTTTGTTAGCTTTTAATCAAGTAACGAACTTAGATATCCTGATTTTTATCTTTAAAAGTCAAGGTCACGTGGTGAAATCACCAGCATTTCCTCCACCTAAGACAGAGTTCAAAATAGGTGAACCACACTTTTAGACTGCGATACGGCATTTCAGTTTCCAAAACCAACTGTATTGAGGAATGTCGTCTTTTGAAGCATTAGTACACCAAAGCACATTGCTATTCAACTACTTCATTTAGAGATAAAATATTCAAGCTGGATTAGTTCCTTGGCACACTGTATCTGATAAATAAAAATCTCCCCTCTTAAACAACTATCCTCCCAATAAAACTGAGACTATAATCACCTTTGACTGTAGCTTATTCCTCAAATTAGCCCAAAATATGGTCAACTCTTCTTTCAAAATGATGCTCACTTTGTCTTCTTTATTTCTACACACATTGCCATAAAGAACCTAAACTGGGATTCATAATAACTGATTTCTGTTCCCGTGTTTGCTATTCGATATTGGTCAAACCTTCTAACTTTATTCTTTGTTTATTAAACAAAGGAGTTGGAGACTGCTACATCTAAATTCCTATTACTGGTATTTTCCGTCTATATGCATAAGGTATTATGAGAGATTTTGTCTATGGGTTGAGTGGGGGCAGAGATCCGCTTTACTTGCTTATTATTGTTTTTTAAAAATTTTTATTGAAATATAGTCAATTTACAATGTGCTGTTAATTTCTGGTGATTCAGTTGTGTGTGTGTGTCTCTCTCTATATATGTACGTATATTTTCCTTTTCGTATTCTTTTTCATTATAGGCTATTATAAGGTATTGAATATAGTTCCCCGTGCTATCCAGTAGGACCTTGCTGTCTATCTATTTTATATAGAGTAGTTAGTATCTGCAAATCCTGAACTTCCAATTTATCCCTTCCAATCCCCTTTCATCGCTGGTAACCATAAGTTTGACTTCGACATCTATGACTGTTTTGTTTTGTAAATGAGTTAACTTTTGTCATCTTTTTAGATTCCACATATAAGTAATATCATATGGTGTTTTTCTTTCTCTTTCTGGCTTACTTAACTTAGTATGATGATCCAGGTCCATCGAAGTTGCATCAAATGGCATTATTCTTTTTTATGGCTGAGTAGTAGTCCACTCTATATATACAGGTGCTTATTATTATATAAAGAGAATAAGGTGACTTCAGGCAAAATGAGAAAGATTGGAGAAGATCTAAAGAGGAAGTAGGACATGACCCAGGTCTTGAATAATGAGAAGAATATTAAAAAGCTGTAGAAGAAAAAAGTAAGAATGAATTTACCCACCATCATTGTTCTTATTAATAGTTTTCTCAAAACTCATTTTTTCATAAAATCTTCAAGCACAAAGTCACTAAATACCAACCACTCCTTATTCCACACATTTTATTACCTTTACTCTTTATATCTCATCTAGGGAGAAAGAGAGATGTAAGGAACAATTTTTGAATGAATGGAGGAATGAGATTCATGGAAATGTTGCAGAGGAACCTTCCCAAAAATTGAAACTAATTTCCCCATCAGATTTATTCATACTTGGGCAGTACACAGATACACATTCACACACACTGAGATCACCTTTGGGAATAATAAAAGTCTATCTGCTACAGTAAGTATTCTACTGAAAATTTTACTAAAGCCCCAAACTCTAATTATTATTACTTAGGGGTAAGGTCAGGCAAAGAAGACTGAAATTTGCCTGTAATTGATTAAGCAGAGATAACAACAAAAAATGACGTATTTAATTGCATCACACCCTGTTGGAGAAAATACCTCATGAACTAAAAGAAGGGAGGTAAGCCAATTAAGCATAGGAAAAGGAGGATCCTTTCCAAAAGTCGATGCTGGCCAAAAGGTGGAGACTCTCTAAGTGGCCTCCAACTTAACAAATGTTATGATTCCCTCAGCAGGGCTAATGGTTTAGCGAGTAACAGTACTTTAAGTTCTTTTAACTAAGGAACAAGCTTATCAACAAATTTATAATAATTTTACTCTCCTTTTAAGATGCCTTATGAAGAGGATGTGCTGGCTAGATTAAAGTGAAAACAGATTTATTTGATAATTATATCTCATCGTAAATAAGAACTGGCATTCTGGTTATAAATTGGCTCTCTGTATATTGAAAGAAAAGATTTCTTAAGGGACATTTCTTAGCTGGTTTGTCTGCAATGTTCACAAAGGCTACAACCAGCCCAGGGATCTATATGTAACACAGCTTCAATTTTTTTTTAAATTTCAGTATGCTATATAAAATTAAATCTATGTATAATAGCTCCCATTTATCGGGTGCTGTTTATTTGCCAGGTGCTGCTCTCAGTGCTTCACATCTATCTTGACAATAGCTTTATGTTATGCATTTGAAAAACCAATCCCATTTTAAAGATGAGGGGATTGAGGGACAGAATTGTTAAGTATTTTGCCCAACATCACACAGCTGATAAGTGGAGGAGCTAGAATTCCAAAGCAGAAAACTGAACTTCTGTACACATTCTTAATCACTGTGCCACTGCCTAGCAGACTGTACTGAAAATGCCTAAATCCATCTTCTGTACTAAGAGTGGCATATAATTTACTATAAAACAATGCAACACATTGTAATTCTAGAGAATGTATCCAGTGACTTTTCAAATCTAATTTTATGAAGTTTTTTTGTTTGTTTGTCTTGGTTTGGTTTGGTTTATTTTTGTTTTGTTTTTTTGGCTAAGGAACTGGGAGTAACTTTAAGAAGTGTGGCACAAAGATCAGTGCCCTGAGTTTTGGGTCTGTACCTCCTCTGGGTCCCAGCCGTTTGGCCCTGGGCTATCAACACTGAACTATCTAGCATTTCCTTGAGGGCCCATGTTACCTAGTCTTCATAATTGATTATTAACCGCTGAAATAGCTACAGCTCCCTATTTTTTTTTTTTTTTTTTTTTACCCTTAATGCTCTTAAGTCTGAAGTCTCCCTGGCAACCAATTTTTTTCCTTCCTGCGGGATTAGAGTTTTGAATATTGCGATGAGGACAAATGTCTTAAATATCTTCAAAAGAAATCTTTTTCTGTTTGGAGTTGGGAATTAAAACGACTCTCCCCTTCCTCTGTTTGCCTTTCAGAAGTGTGTGTCTACTCTTTGGATGCCACTTGATTCTGCCACACTCAAGACTCCATTTCTCACAGTCCTCCTCGTTGGGCTCTCCTCCTGCTCCTACCTCTCCAACTCCACAAGGGAGAAGATCCGCTTGGGTCAGTCAGTGAGTCGCCCTCTGAAGTGGACACCCCTGCTAGGCAGCACCCTTGTGTGAGGCAGTTTCCACAGCCCACTGTTCTCCCAAATACTCTGTGCACAGATATGTGACTTTGGTTTAAGTGCAAATGCTTGTCCAGTACCAGTGATGACCAATTTAATAGGACCTGAAAAAATACATTTTACCCTTTGATGACAGAGAGCAGCTGCTAAACTCATGAGCGTTATGGGTGAAAAGGTTTTGAGTTATTTTTGGCTCTCCGATATAACTATTAAACACTTCTCTAATAACAGGCTGTTTATACTCAATAGCGTATAGGTTTTACTTTAGTTTATGAAGAAGAGGAGGCAAAAGGAGAAGGAGAAAGAGAAGAAGAGGAAGGAGAAAAAGAACAACAGTTACATTTTTTAGATGCAAAATCTGAAACACGCAGGGAATGACTAACTTTGGGGGGGATAGGGAAACAATCAAGATGTGAATTGAAAATCTTATACTGCCGTCATGCTGAATCCCAGAATGGACTGCATAGTCTTTTTTTTTTTAATTGAAGTATAGTCAGTTTACAATGTTGTGCCAATTTCCAGTGTACAGCATAATGTTTCAGTCATACACATACATACATTCATTTTCATACTCTTTTTCATTATAGGTTACTACAAAATATTGAATATAGTTCCCTGTGCTATACCGTATAAACTTGTTTATCTCTTTTATACACAGTAGTTAGTATTCCATGTTCTTTATAAGAGTATACAAAATCTTCTCCACACCCTGGTGCTTCTCTATAGGTCTAATCAATCTCTCTCCCTCTTTCTCTCCCTCTCTCTCTGTCTCTCTCTCTCTCTCTCTGTCTCTCTCTCTCTCTCTCTCTCTCTCTCACACACACACACACACACAGACAGAGCAGTTCATATATTTTAATTATTATTATTCTAAGCTACTACTAGATATTTAAAAACCTTTTACTAAGTGTCCAAAATTGTGTTTGTTTCATTGTTTCCCTGCTTTTCCTCCAGGGCAAATACAGCAGTATGTTATCAAGTTTATCCTAAAAAGTAAGACAAGAAATCAGAAACAGAACTCAACTGAGTATCCTCCCTTTTTTTTTAAACCACATCTCAAACTCTTCCCTAATATCTCACAAAGTATTCTTCCTACTGCACATACTTAGAAATAATAATGATTTCCCAAGAGTGAACAGTATTCTTTAATACCGAGAAGTGTAAACAACAGGGTTTTTCTTTTCTACTTGGTAGGGCAACCAACAGAAACTGAAGGAAGTCCCACATTTGATTCATCATATTAATTTCATATGAAAAATTCATAATTTTTTTCAAATAAAGAATGAGTTATGGCAGGAAAGAGGATTACAAAAGAAAAGGCACACGTGGAGGACAATGTGATGAAGTCTAAGTGTGGTGTCACACCAATTAAATTCACCTTCTTTTAAAGCTGTTCCCCATTGCTGGGCTACGAATCACTTGCAATCAACAAATGTGAAAAGTCGTACGGAAAGACAGATATAAATGTTGCAACAAAGATGAAAACATTCCCATCTTACGCCTTGGCAAAAATAAAACAATTTAATTAGAGGTTTTTTAATGATTAAAATATTTTAATATTAATCACCCTCCTATTGCTACCTCACATAATGCAATCAGCAGAATCAATACATGTATACTCTTATGATGACAAAGACCAACACATAGAATTCAATTAAAGACATTTCACGCTACTCGAAGCATCTCCCTTGGCCCCTAATTAGGTGGGAAGAAAGATAAAAGTATAAAAACTTCTTGAAATAGCTTCAGAGATCTGCAAAACAAAAAGCACAGCCAGAGGTGACTTGGAGACCTCTGCACTGTTGCAAAGGTAAGTGTGAAAAACAAGGCTAAAACGATGCCCTTTCCAAAGACTTTCACACACAAGGATACTATAGGTGCCTACTTTGAGCTCCCAGACTTCCTTCTCTACTGATTACTTCACTGTAGTTTGTGACAAAGCCCTTCATCTTTATGGATTATCCTTCCAGCTTTGGTTCCTCCACTCCCCTTCACAGCTAAGCCTTCAGCACAGT
Source organism: Camelus ferus (assembly GCF_009834535.1). NCBI lineage: Eukaryota > Metazoa > Chordata > Mammalia > Artiodactyla > Camelidae > Camelus > Camelus ferus. The sequence goes on along the minus strand of NC_045702.1, from coordinate 53,229,464 downwards.
TACTTGCACTTTATTTTCTACACTTCCTCACTTGCCATTCACTTTTCTGTGAACTGTATTCCATCTCTGACCTTGGGCTCTGACCCCACTGAACCTGTGCTGGCAAAGATCACCAAGCGCGAGACATAATGCAGATACATTTCAGTCCCTCTTCTCTTGACTTTTCAGAGGCTCGTGAACAACTTGATACTCCCGAAATTCTCCTATTTCAATCCGTTTATGACAATGTTCTCTTATCATTCCCCTCATTCCTTATTTATCATTCCTTTTAAAAACCTTAGCAGTTCTTTCCATTCCATTAGATGTTCAAAGAATCAGTTTGTTTTATTTGCTTGTCTATTAAATCTGTTTTCTATTCACTTATACTCTTACCTTTTATATTATTTCTCTCTTTCATATGTTTTTGCATTTATTCTACTATTTTCCTAACTTTCTGAGTTGATTTATTAGCTCAACAATTTCCAATGTTTCTTCATCCCTAGTACTTATATTATAGCTAGATAATGTTCCCTCCATGTACCACGTAAACTGACACTCAAAGTTAATCTATAGCATCTCATATATAATTCCATTTTAATATTTTAATTTCATCTTGATGTTTTCAATATGTGAAGTGCAACTCTTCTATTTTACAAGAAAATATTTTAAGTGGGAGAAGGAAATGATCTGGTTTACATGTTTTAAAAGCTGACTCTGGCTTTTGTGTTGATAGTGGGCAGTGGTCAGAGTGAACTCTGGGAGGTAAATTGGAGGTTCTTGCAGGAGTTTGAGAGAGAATAATGGTTTTATTAGGATATTCACAGTGAAGATAGAGAAGGAGTGGACAGATTACAAACTATACATTGCAAGTACAGTGGGAAAGGTAAGTAGCAGCATCATGAAAAACATTAAGAAAAAAAGTGAGTGAAGGGTGAGCCAGGGCCAGGAGCAATACCTTGTCCCTGCTTTCTCCATGTCTGTCCCTTCTAATTAAATACTAAGAGCAACTTGTATTGGGCCTAAGCTTTAAGTTATCTGAGCCCTGACTGCACTCATGATTTCCACCTTTAACAAAACACAGATTAAAAAAAAATTATCTTAGTAAACAGACTTTAAATGATGCCCATACAAAATAACAGCATTCTTTATTTGGAAGAGTCTCTGAGTAGGATAACTAAATGAGCCAAAGGACCATGATGAGTACAAGCTGACATACATAATAGTAAGAGAACTTTCCTTTAACTGTGAAATGACTTTATAGTAATAAATCCTGTTCACATTCATTAGTTTGTAAACCAGCAGGATTTTGTGATAGAGACCAGTTACTTGGTATGTGTGGTTGAGCTTAATTTTTGAGGGGTACTGAGAATAAGAAGACTTTGTGTTTGTGTTAGGAATAGGGAGAACTGCGCTTGGGAAAGGTACTTTGGTTGAGAAGAGGAATACAGATTCTTTTTGTTGGTGCATTAAGACTTTTTTTTTTTCAGTCAGGAATCAATAAATCATCTGAATTAAATACATTCTGGACTCGCTGCCCAGAGGAATAACTAAAGACACAATTTCAAAGATTTACAGACTGCTGAAATTAGGGTGAAATGCAACAGGATATTCTCTGCCACTTTGTCCTACAGCTTCCTTGCATAATCCAAGAACATTTAAGCAGTTCAAATCTGCCTGAATGGAAGAGAACAAAAATTGCTGGAGGGTGAAAGGGATGGGAGGGGACAAGCCAGAGATGGTAACTGCAGCTGTAGCTCTCCAATGGCAACAAGTGTTATGGAAATACACATACGCACAATCAAGTCTATGTACAGCAGAAACTTGGTCTTTGGTGCAAAGAGGGACAGACTTTTCACAGCTGATTTAATTTGCCCACGTTACAAAATGGAATAATGACCATATAAGGAATAGAGAAAAGGATCTGGAGCTCTAGAGTAAATGTGTTGTTTCCACTAGGGTCCACCGCTCAAAAAAAAAAAAAAAAATGTAATTAGCCCTAGGAAAATCTGCAGCTTTTAAATTATTACTGAGAGGTATTTATTTTAAACCAAGAAAACTTTGATTCTTAAAGCCTGGGTCCAGTCCTGTTCTAATTTGTAACTAGATGCCTGATGTCCTTGTTTATGAATTTTATTTGAAGCAACTATCCTAGAGCACAACTTTTTCCCCCTTGAACTTTATACCATTCCCTGATGAACACAGTTTGAGATATCCTTTGGACACCCATCTCTTTCCTACCTGGAGTAGAGTTCACATTAACTAATGAGCATTGACTATTCTGTCCTACCTAATGAAAATTTTCATTGACAGAAAAAAGTTAAATGCAAACTCAAAAGAGAAAAGTACAACTATGTGCAATAATACGTGATATATAAGGGCTACTTTATATATTTATCAATAAGAATTATATTTTTTAAATGCAATACTGGCAATGTAAAAAGGTCTGTTAAATTAATCCCAATGAGATTTTTTTTTGTATTTGTTCAAAATACAGTAAATGTTCATTTAGTTAAATGAATGTATTTTAAAGGTTCATTGTCATTGCATTTGCTTTATAAATATGGAACATGTGAGACTGTCAATGGAAAGCTATGGGTTTCCCTTTTTTGGTAATAGGAATTTCTGATATTGCCACTGAAACATTAATCTTACAGAAATTTTTTATTGCATTTCTTCTCATTTCTCTTTTCACCTCTGATCTAATGTTAAATGGTGTTTCATAATTTCAGCATCTTATTATGTAAAATAAATACATTTCAAATTGTTGAGTACTTTATCTTCTTGGTTGGCAATTATGCATGTCCTGACTTTGAAACTTTACTGCAGATTAAAAACAGATTAAAACACACATACATACACACACACAAACACACACACACACACACACAAAACCTTGAATTTGCTTAGGAGAGAAACCCATCAAAATAAATAATTCATGTTGGGATGGACTGAAATCTAGTCTTTTAGGAGGTGCCAACAGATGGTTTACATTTATAGAATGCACACTTGCTGACTTCCAAACAGAAATTAAAATTCATAAAGTATATCATTAGTACTCCTTATAAGCAGCATTATGTTTATGATAGGAATTTGGATTTTCCCAGGTGAACAGTTTGCCATCATAATTTTACTATGAAAAAAAAATGAAACAAATTGCTTTCCAGTTACTATTTTGTGTTAGCAAGTTTAAAATTAACCTTGCTGGTGATCATCCAGCAACACAAGCCAGTGGGCTCAGAGATAGCCGAGGCTGCTGTTTTCATGATATTCAAGATTTTATAAGAACTCTTAGACATTTTTCATCATTAAGACAATAGGAATTATTACCAATAATAAAATAAGGCAGCTTCTCCAGCTTTCAATTCTTATTACATCAGTTAGGTTAAGAACTTTCAACCAATATAATTAAGACTGAGACTTCAGCTTATTAAAGGTCAGGCAACTAGGTATTTTTAGTTAATTTTAGCAACTCTTTGGCCTAAGTGTGGCCACTTAATACCATGGAATTACAGTAACATTTCATTTTTAGTGAGCCTTACTACTAACCAAAATGTTAACATTTAACTCAGGTAAGGTTGTGACTAAAATTTGCTTTAAGCCCACAAAAAAGAGATGATTTATTGCCCATTAAGATTTTGTCTATCCAGTTAAAAAAGAGAATATTGTCAATTACACATTTAATGCAAATAAAAATCAAGAAAACAATCATAAAAATACAAGCCTGGGACTTCACTCATTAAGTGCAGCTAGTGGCTAACTTAATCAAATTAACCAAGTAAATGACAAAGGCTCTTCAGAATGACTGCATGTACACGTGCAGAATCTAAGAAAATCAACTAAATGAACTGGGCAATTGCTAGATGCCTTTAACCATGTTTTAACCGCTTTAACTTATGCAAGGAATTGTTTTCATTCTTTTCTTCAACATGTTGGGTTGCCCAATACCAAAGTAATTTAGACAAATATTACAGTGGCAAAAATCTGTCATTTCAGTAAAAAAAAAAAAAAAAAAAAAAAAAAAAAAAAGGCAAATATAAATGTTTTGGTATCATAGAAATAAAGCAATGAGTGCTCAGGCTGGATTTGTTATTTTTTAAGCAATAGTTTCCATAATGTATAGCTGGCTCCTTCATATTTTTATGCAGAAATAACTAAGTGCTGGCATGAATCATTCCAAGCAATGTAATATTCTCCCTTTGACAACTTTAGATATTATATACTCTACGATGAAGGATGAGAGACAGAAGTTTTGGACACATCTATTCAAAAACACTTAGAGATGAGTTGATATTTTTGCTTTTCCAGTGATTGACTGGATTTGCGCAATTAGGACTAAAAATAGACATTATATTTAGATTCAATTACTCCATAATCAATTTCATATGTGATATATACAAGATGAAACATAAAATGATTGAGCAACGTTCTCTTCCTTCAAATAGGTGTTATGAACAAAACTAAAACATATCTTATATATTTTATTCTAAGATAGAATATAACTTTTTGATGTTTTAAAAAGGATACAATAATCTGGAGGTACTATTTTTTAAATTTTATATACCAGAATTTGATATTCCTATCTGTTTGTCTGATTCTTTTTCAACTAGACATGTAGTATTTCAAAAGCTTACATTCTACATTCCTTTTTGAAAAGCAAGTGGCATTATATGTCCTTAAGAACAAAAAGCAGAAATAAATTTTTTCCAGTATAGCTTCCTAATTAAAAAACTTATGGACAAACTGTGAGAATAAGATGATGCTTAGTGAAATGTGCTTTATACATTACAGAAGACTTTGTATAAATCCTGGGTTATGAGTTAAATGATTAATAACGGATTTATCTTCTCTGGCCTCAGGTTAAGATAGGTGTACTGAGCGCACAGGGAGCCCTCTGGAGAGTAAGAGCTCCCTAGGTGATATTACAGAATTTGAATTCTCAGCCTAGCAAGGGAAACTCAATATCCAATGGTGTTTTTGGTAGAAAGAATTTACATTTTTGAGCCATCTCATGGATGGAACCCAGATGTATACACTGTCCCTGGAGGAATGGCTGGGAAGACTTCTGGGTACAGAGTCAGGAAGCTGCCACAGGGCTATTGCAAAGCACAGTTCAAGCTGATGAAGGTGAAACACCTGGATAGGAAATGGATATGGGATGACAGACTCAGAAATCTGGCCAAACCAGCTCGTATCAGTCAAGCCACATTAAAATGAATCCAACTATAGCTTAGAACACCAACTGGATAAACTACAATGAACTAGACAAGGATTATTGCCCTGAGACCCAAGAGGGCCAGAGGACCCTTTACCCAACAAGTCAAACTTGCCCTTCCCATCATGAGATAACTTAGGCCATACCCCTCCCATCACATGTCCAGATGAGATCCTGGGAGAAATCTGAGGAAGGGGACAGGGAATTAAGAACTCTGAGGGGCTGCACATTTTATTTTAGAATGACTGAAAATTATGTATAGAGATTCATGAAGTGTCATTAACAAGCACATTTTAAAACAGACAGGACTATGTCTTTATTTTCCTGCTACTCAGCAGATGGCAATAAATTAGACTCGATTAATTATTGGTAAAATAAACTGTTTTCTACATACCTGAGTAAAATGTGAGTTTGCAAGCCTACAAAAGCAGGCAGCATTATTGTGACTATTATGTTCTTTATTTTGTGATGACATACCCTACATCCAAGTGAAGGAGGAAACCGTGAAAAGATTGATTTTTGTTTAATAGCCATGCATTTCATTAGAAATCTCTCTGAAATAATCAAACCAAATAGTCTCAGGTAAGCCTTGGTTTCTACATTAATTAAGTGCGAAGACAAATGAAAGCACCTGCTTCTATGGAACTTGGTGGGACATCTAGGGATGTTCCTGCTGTCTTGTTTTCCAGGCAGAGATCCTAAAAAGATGCTCCTACATCCTGATCGCGATTAAGGTTCTCACTCAGCATACACTCAACTCTCTGGAGCGGCAGAGACCATCAATGAGCAGGGCCTAACCCTTCAAAAAGCCAAGCAGCTACTATTTTTGCAATTTCAGGAACTCTGAATCACCGTGGAAGAAATCTGACTGCCCTTCTGGAGTGAACTTTAGAGGAGTCATGTGGAGAATGAGAGCCTGAGACTACAAGGAAGGAAAAGGAAGCCATCTGCCCAAGGGTCCCAGCGTAGGCACAGCATTGTCACAGTGCCATCTTTGATGGTTTATCCTCTCTGTGCACCAGGATGTTCATGGCCCCAGCCAACAGCACCGAGAGCAGAAAAACTGCCAGGCTGAGCCTAGTAAATGTACAGAATCATGAGGGAAGAAATGGTTGCTGTCTTAAGACATTAAAATGTGGGTTAGTTTATTATGCAGTAATAAGTAACTAAAACTGAAACTTCACCAGAAGTAGGGTTTTGCTGTGTCATAAACCCAAAAATACATGGCACTGTCTGTGATGGAGACTGGGCAGAATCTGGAAGGACTCTGAGAAGACTCTTAGTAAGAGCTGTACAGGTTTCTCCTTTCAGCTTTCAACCCCACTATTCCTCCACCCTCCATCCCACTCAAAAAACAGCAACTTAATCTTATTGTCTCTGGTCCATTTTTTTTTTTTCCCGAGCCAGAGCTCATTCTAAAAACAAAGCTGATCATGTCAGATTTAAAATTTTTCAAAATAACTTCATTAAGTATTGGATACAAGTTTTCATTTTCATACCTGGGACTTGACGGCTGTGCTTATTTCTCTGGTCCTAATCATTAGTATATATTGTTTGGCTTTAGGTACGTCCCTCTATGTTTGGAACACTTCCTGTTCTCTTGCCTTGTTTTTCTGTTTGTTTTTGTTTTTTGCTTAGTAGCATCAGTTCATATGTTATTCATCTTACCACGTAAACCTCCATTCTCTTCTGCTACCTACCCTGGACTGTGCTAATTGCTCCAACTAACGCATCTTTTCTAACCTCTGGACATTTTCATATTCCTTCTGTATTGTGCCGTCCACATCCATTCCTTGGTGGAGCTAATTCCCAAATGTCCTTCTGGGACTTCTTTTGGGAAACCTCTCCCCACGTTTCCAAGATTGAGTTAGGAGCCCATGAAATCCCATTCTTGACCTAGTAACCACATTTTTCAAACTGTCTTAGTGTATCTGTTTCCTTAGATTCTCACTCTATGGAAGGCAAGAACTATGTCTATTTCTGTCTACCTCCAGGGTTGAGAATAGCATCTGGCACACAGTAGGTTCCTTATAAATACATTCTGAATAAATGAATAAACAAAAAACTGAATAAATGATTGAGTCAAGAACTTCTGTACTTTTTCCTAAACATCACTTTCTTTCTGTCACAGTAAACATGCATAGAATGTCTTATCTTTCAATTTGGGGTGTTCATGTGAGTTTTAGTATGCTTGCTTTTATTGCAAGGGGATTATATAGTGAGAATGGTGGTAATATAGGGGAGTTAGGGTTGCTTTTGAAGTACCCTCTTGCCCTTGGCCCAGACTAAGCAGGTAAATGCTTTGAGTGCATGTTATTGGTACATAAAAGGCAACCTTTTCTATGGTGGCCTATTCTCTGTGCTCATTCAATTGTTATTTTTACAAGGCAAATAGCTATCAGTGTGTAGAGAAGCCATCAAGCTCTTAAAGATGGTTTTAAAATACTGTTTTTAGTTTGTATGCCTTCAAATTTCGCTTAAATAACACAGTTATTTTTGACTGATTGATTCTAAGAATTTTGCTATTACAGCCAAACTATGACATTTTGCATCATATATTTTTAGCATTTTTTAAAGAATGAAATGCTTTTCTATTTTTTAAAATGATTTTTCATTTTGAGTTTCAGCCAAACATCTCAAAAATCCATAGCTCCTAGAACTCGGAGAAAATTAGCAAGGCCAAATAAAATATATGTGGCTTGCTGCTGCCGCTGTGTATTTTAAAGGAAGCTAATACATCGACTAATTCTTAGAAGAACACCCATAAACTGCTGTCTTCGAAAAACGTTTGTAGCTATAAAGGCTAGAGATGATGTCATTTTGCTGCTATAGGTAAAGAGGCTTCTCTGTGTGTTTGACCTTTTAAGTAATTGTACCAAGACTTTAAATACCAAACTACCAAAATATATCCACCATTATTTGTCTAACATGCTCAAAATAAAATGACAACATTTCACTGTATTAACCCATATCCTTAGATATCTTTGCCTTCTGATTATTTTAATGGTTTGGCTGCCTTTTAATACACAAAGAAATACACTTTGGTTTAACTAAACGGACAATATTGTTCATTTTAATACAGCCCCATAATTTAAACTAATCATTGTCTAAACAATTTCCTTGATATTAACAATCACCACCAGCATTAAAATACATAACACGTAAGCAAGCTAATGTGCTTCAGTGTAACTGAAGTTTTTTGTTTGTTTTAATTTCTTTGTCATATGAATATAACTTTATATTTTAAAGCCAATTTCATTTCAAATATAGATGATGAACAAGTTGGTTTCCCTCTGGAGATATCTGTTACATATGAGACATATTTGGGTATAAGTGCCTGTCTTTGTGTGTCTTCTAGGGTGTGACAGGTTAAAGACGCCACATATTCTTTCATGTTTTTCCTAGTAAGTTCTGTCACTTACTGTCACAAAAGACAACAGTGGAAGTGATACTGTGCCAATTTCTGGGCCAGCCCTTAGGAAAAAATGGCAGCTTCTACTTCCTGTCTCTTGAAACTACATGGACAACTAGGTGGACCCAGATCAACCCAGCCTTTCAGCCCCCCACGCTAAGGTGTCAAGCTGAACCCCCTAAGTGACCTGGTCATGCCACACAGAGCAGAAGAATTATCCACCAAATTACTGACCCACAGTATCATGGGTTGTAATAAATGGTTGCTGTTTTAAGCCACTAAGCTTTCAGTGGTTTGTTATACAGCAACAAATAACCAGAAGACAGGGTAACGGTGTGATTCTCTGGGTTGACATTCCATTTTGTGATTCTCTTTCATCAAACTATTTCAGAACCATTCTCCTAGCTAGGCTACAATAGGACAAACATCTAAATCAGAAAATGATCCACAAGGGTACACGGAAATACTGAAATAATTAAGTCTGTTAATTCCAGGGCTAAAGAAAAAACTCAGGGTTGCCAACCAAGTACTACCCAGTTTATTAGTTTTGGCAGTAAGTCAGGTCTGTTAACTTCTAGCCCACTGATCTAAGCACTGAATAGAACTATCTGATTTTCAGATTTTAAACATCTATCTTAAACATTAAAATGATGCGCACACACTCCAAATACTTCTCTCACATCAGATTATAAAGCACTTTGTAAGTCATCTTATAAAGATTCTGTGAGCTAAACAGCAAATTCACCCACCACCCACAGGCAGCTGCTTCTGGGGAGGAATTCATCTTCCACAGCCATAAATAAATAAATAAAACAAAAATGGAATGAAAAACAACAAACGCATTTTAGTATTCCTATACATGTATAAAAATACACAGAGATGCTTCAAGCATATTCAAGGTTATTGATTTAGAATTCAGAATGAAGAGGTGTCCAAAGAATTCTCAGAATAACAAAGTAAAAACATACAGGAAATTCATCTCCTACTTGGTTTCTTTTAAAATTTAAAAATGAAACCAGTGCAGTTTAAGACATAAAATTAATATGTTAGTTAATGGTGAATTTTGGGGAATTCCTAGCATTACTAATCAGTTTTGGAGAAAGTTAATTTTGCTCTTCCTTTAAGAAAAGCAGGTAAGTCTTCTGTTGGTTGAACAATTTAATCCATTTAACCCCTACAAAGCATAAAATATTTAGAACACACGCTGAATATTTTGAAAGTAAGTTACTTTATGGAACACTTCTGATAGAAAAGGGTTGTTGAAAAATAATTTGCATATTAGAACATTAAGTCTCTTTGACGGTCTCTGTAGGGCGTAAGGGCAGTGTATTAGATATTAGTGTACTATGGGCAACACATTATCTGTAGATTTAGCAGCTTAAAACAGCCAACTATGTATAAACTCACAGTTACAGGTCAGGAAGTTGGGAGTGACTTAACAGGATGACTCTGCCTCAGAGTTTCCCCTGAAGTGGCAACCTAGTTGTCACCAAGCATCTGAAGGTTTATCTGGGGCTGATCTGTGATGGCTCACACACATGACTATTGGCTGGAGGCCTCAGTCCCTCCCTGGCTGTGCGCAGAGGCTTCAGTCGCTTACCATGTGCATCTCTCCATAGGGACCTCATGACACGGCAGAGGGAAGGATCAGAGAGAAAGGAGGAAGCCTTTTCATGACCAAGTCTCTGCAGCCATACACCAGAACTTGCAATTTCTGCTGTTCATTAGCACTGAGCCACCAAGTCTACTCTGCACTCAAGGCGAGGAGAATTAGGCTGTCTCTAAATGCAAAAATATCAAAGAATTTCTGAACATTTTCTCAAAGTATCAGTGGCAGGCTCAAGGACTCACCAAGAATCAGCTTCACTGGTTTGTCTGGTCCTGAATTAGAAGTGACAGTCTACTGCACATTTCATGGCTGTGGGTCATAGTTAGTGTGTATTTCTAAAGACTGTATTTTTTCGGGGGCTTTCTTTGAACTCATCATTCCTCCAAGTCTCACAGAAACTAAATATTTTCCTTCAAAATGCAACTTCATATTCTGGCAGTGTGGGAGCAATCCAGGCCAAGGCGTTAGCTAGATCAGAGGAAACAGCGCCAAGCTGAAAACAACCAGCACCGAACTGCAGTTCAGAGATTCAGAAACTCTTTTATTTAGATGCAATACGTTTATCTTCTTAATTTTTTAGGGAAATTTGGTTTTCACTCCTGAGAAATACTAGAACGTGATTTGAATCCAAAATAAATCTTAGAATTAACTAAAGAGAGGCTTTATAACACTTCTTAAAAAAATAGGTCACAAATATTTAATTATCTGATTAAAAATCCTGTAACATTCCATAAGATAGAGGAATTAATAGACAGGCATCGTGAAAAGATGGAATTATACGGACTTTTCTAAATCGGGGGCCAAGGAATCTTATGCCTTTAACTAAGTTGATTATAAAGCTTACATTGCTTTTACAAGAAAAGGATATTCCTCAATGTACCTCATGGGAAAGGGGCTTCATTTCCAAGATGCACGTGGACAATGGTGGAAACAGAAAAGTATAGCTGTCGAAAGCGATGCTGCTCCAGCCTCAGACTCCTTTTACTGTTTGTCTCTCAGAGACTGCATATTTGGTCTCTGGTGGCATCTCCTCTTGTTACTGCATATATGTTACATTTTCCTCTCTTTACTCCTCCTGGCAAGGCTCTTGTGCTGCATCACAGCTTCTACTTACTCCAACTTCAGCCAGCCCTGGCTACCGCAGCCTCTCCCAAACCTCCATACATCACACGTGTGTCAGCTGTTAAGCCCGCCCTCAGCCTAGGCTCTGTGATGTGTGACTTGGTTCAGGGCACCGCCCACCCTTTTAACCAGTCAGCTGTGACTGGGACAGACAGGGGCACGGGGGTCACAGAACACTGCCTTTTCAGGAAGAGATGGGGGAAGTCTATTCCTCTCAGAATAGGTGGTACAGGCATTCTGAGTCCTTGCCCAAGTAGTACAATGTTAAAGGGGTGAGTAAATGGATACAATATTTTGGTCCCATCTCTTTTATTAATTCCCTATATGACCCTATGAAAAATATTTTTATATGTATGTTTTCTTATTTTTCAAAGACAACATTGTTTTTTTTAACTAAATATATTGAAGTCTTATTTCTATGAAGCCATGGCTACAACTTGTGGGGTCTTGAAAGATGCGTAAGAAGTTTATCTTCAAAAGCTTCTAGTGATTAATAGGAGGGATAAAACATGTAAACAAATAAGTAAAATATGAGGTGGAAAGTGACTTTTAGAAAGAGAGAGAGTTTAAACATACAGCTATTAGGGTTCAGATTAGAACTGGGTAAATCATAGATAACAGTATCTTCCTTACAGATATTATCTTATCTTACTTTACAGAAAAGACAATATTTTAACTGAGAGAATATGGGTACAAACTTGAAGGGAAAAGATTGTAAGGACAAGTTTTGAAAATACTAGAATCCTATAGGAACACAGGCTTTCTTATAAGTAAATGATAATTTAGGAATCGATGATTAACCAAAAAAAATTTTTAAAGCTGCTTTAAATTATTTAAAATATTAACAAGACTCTCAGACCTTTTTAAAAAAAAAGTCTCTGGCCAATATTAAATTCATTTTCTTAATATTTTAATAAATATGGGAACCTCCATTCAAAGGGGAATAATAAGAAACAGAACATACCATGGTCCGAGCTATGTTGCTTGCTATTTTTATGTTCTGGTGCAAGTCTTTTAATTTCCAAGGCCTCAGTCTTCCTTGAAAACACACAATGTCTAGAGCATGGAATCTGAAGACCTTCACAGTTCTCTGATTCTGTGGAGTCTGGTCCAATTAGTCAAACTGTTACCTGTCATTACAGAGGCTGCGGTGTATACATTTTAGCACGAAACCACAATTTAATAACAGGGCACAGGAGCCACAATGCCTCCTATTCTGGTCCATTACTAATTTATCAGGGGCTAAAAGCAACCGAATTGAGGATCCCAGGCAGACAATGGTGCCTTTGAGGGGTAAGGGAAGCATCATTTAAAGGGAGAGCATTACCATTCTAAAGTAATGACAGAGCACATGGCCTGAGTGCTCTGAATGAGAGCGCTACAAAAAAGGTATTCTCGGCTTAAATGCCCCAAACACAAAAGCTTTTAGTAGGGATTTATAAGGAAAAAACAGAAAATAGCTCCGAATACATTGGTTTCACCAGTATCCTTTCGTATTTATGCTGGTGCTGAGGGGGGAGGGGTAAGATGTGGCACTGTGATGTGCCAAAAATCTAACAACACTATGTTCTCCATTTGGAAGAAAACTTTAACCTTTGCTAATAAGGATAAAGAAAGCAGAGGAGATATTCTTGTGCTCTTGCCTGTTTTAGTTATTGAAAGATCGTGCACAAAACCATCCTCGCTCTGTGTGTTAGCATTATAGTTACCTGTCTTCTGCCCTCTACTTCCCTTGACACTTTGATTTAAAACAAGCAAATAAGCATACAGGACTATATGTGCATATGTGATTTAATTTAATCTGATATGAAGGGCAGCAATGAGATTAAAAAGCAATTCTTCCTAATTAATTACGTCACTTACATATTATCTTTCATAAACAACACATGATGATAGTATGGGTTTTTTTTTTTTTTTTTGGCGAATTAGATGAATCAATGGTATCTCAATTTGAAGAAATATAAAAGATATATGAACGTGAACTTCCAATATCCCAATCAGGTTGCCAAGGCGTTTGTCCACAGATTCTCATTGAAGTTCTTTAATTGTGAAAAATTCTAAGCAAATGCCAGGCGTTGTTATTACCATAATACACACATGCAAAATTATCAGTTGGAAGAAAAATCTTAATATGATTAAAAAAAAAAAGAAATGTGTTTTCTTAATCTATATAGATGACCACTATGAAAGAACATTTAAAGATTTAAATCAGAAAAATATATTTTCCAATCTTTTTTTTTCCCCCTTTGGTTGAGTTTTATGTCTTCGAAGAAGCTATGCACATAGTCAGCTGAAGATTGCACTGGACAGCACTTATATTTATCTGCTGCATTGTTAGAACCTCCTTCACTATGTCTATTTCCACTCTGTTTTTATTGTTTAAACCAGATGTCATCCATGACTGAAAACATCTTTTTCTCTGAACCATTAGTGTCTCCATTTAACAAAATGAATCCCACAAGAACCAGGAGATGCTCATAGCGCACAATGTTGATACTTAACAATTTGACTTACCTTTTAGAAATGGCTGTTGCCCTAGCATCCTTAAATTCCAACTGCAAATCCCTTCTGAATAATGAAATATTTAAAAGGGGAAGAAAGATACAAAGTTTGTAGATGGTAGCATTGAGATCAGGGAGCCTATTTGGGGGGTGCACGAAATAGGTGAATGAAAGGATGTTTCTGATAATAGGATATTGGGTACAGCTGAACGAGTAGATGAAGATAATGTAACCCAGTATGTTTGCCCCACTATTAGCTCTAAATTCCTAAAAAGGATCACAATTTTCCTCAACGGAACACGTGATGATGCGTTTGGTGATCTCATTTAGACAAGATTCAACAATAGAGTAAGAACATGAAACTGATGTGTATGTGTAGTTTATGGATTCAGGCTGATTGCTTGACACTCACAGCTGATATGTCTGTATCAAGCATCTGGGCTTTCTAGTTTATCACACTGTGCTCCTGACAGCCAGGCTGGAGTGCTGGGGTTGGGGATGATTAGGATCTTATTGTTCTGGTTAGCATTATATAATGGTGGGTCTTCATGTAATATGATACAGACAACAGACTGTAACTGAATGACAACTGTACATACAAATGCTGTGCATGTCTCCACTGGCTAAGCTCATTTCTCTTGTTCTGAGAAGGCATGTTCTCAGATTGTTCTTACATATTACTCAGAAAGTTTCTGTTTCTAGTAAGTGGTTCATATTCAGGCGAGTGTGTGTGTGCTTGTAAAAAATGTATCTGCCTATTAGTCATTTCTTTTTGTAACCACAGATAAGCAATATCTAGAGTTAATCATTTCAAAATTTTACTCACAGAATGATTTTTTTCAGAGGGATTTAAATTATTGGAAGCACATTCATATTTCATCGTATTGTGGAAGACTGTCCTAGATTTGAGCATATATGTCCCTTTGCGATGGCTTGGGCAATGTACTTGGGAGGGGCTTTGGCTAACGTGAGGGGATCGTGACTTGCATGCTTCCAATGCAGGAAGAGTCCAGGATTTGAGGGAAAAAGGTATGGTCACTGGCTGCCCTCTTGGTCCAGAGCAGCTCTCCCAAAGAATGTGACAGCTCCATCCTTTTCCTTCTTCCTTCGGATTTTGGCACTCTATCCAAGAGGTTCCTTGCAGGTAACATACAATGATTCGTTCTGATTTTGGCAACAGCCACCAAATTTTAACTTATTTTTTCTCTTGGTAACAACTAATCCTAGCTTCACATACCTGGCCAGAGTTTTCTTACTAAGATGCATACTTCTTCAACTTACTTTCTACGAAAAATCTTCAGTCATTTCTAGTTATCCCAAATTCAAGTGCGCTGGTATGGCATAAAAGACCCTCTATGAAATGACTCCTCTCAACCTGCCTTTTATATCATCTTTATCACTTGATACTTTTTTTCATTCAAGTCAGTTTCTCTATACTGTTTCAACCTGTGTGTGAGTCTATGACAAATGCAGTTTCTGCTACTTTGAATGGCCTCCTCCTTTGGCGAAGATAAATTCCTCTTTACTTATTTAAAACTCAGATTAAGCATCACCACCTCTGAAACTTCCCTCTACCACTTTTGGACAGAAGTAATTAACACTTTTTATGTGACCACTGCTTTGAATAGACTTAACGTCTTCGTTTATCCACACTGTATTCTAGTTTTGTGTTGTTTTATCCTGTTTTTAAATGTATGTATCTTGAATCTCGAGGTGGATACCATATCTCATAAATCTTTATTGTCCCATCTCCTACCACGTGTCCTGATATAGGGTTATTAATCAATAAAAAGTCTTTGTATGAAAACTTGTTGAACTCGTATTTAATTATGAGCTTTTTTTCCCCCAGCAACAGAACACAAAGTCCTTGGTAGTAATTCAACATGAGCCTACTTCTTCAGCTAAACCAGGCTTACACCAAAATCTTTCCACATTTTTTCCCTCTAATTGCTTTTCATTCAGAGAGAGGAAAGCAACATTTAGCAAACACTTAATTGCAGCATGTGTAGAATGAGTCAAATGAAGTCCATGTGTGGAAATTTTAATAGTTTCAATTCACGCAGGGTCTCTTGCCTGCTGGAACAGACATACTTCCTCTGCCTTGAACATTTGAGAGAAGACAAGAAACAACTAAAATAAAATAGAGTTTCTTAACAAAATCAACTAGCAGTTCTTAATGGTGCTTAGCAAGTCACAACGACAATGATGTCCTGCCAGTAAAATATTAGAAGAATTCAGAAGTTTCGTAACACATCTCCAAAGCTAGTTCATAATGATTATGAAGCTAATCCGATTTTAGGACAATGCAAATTGTAAGTAACAAACTAAACTGTCATTTAATCATGTCTTTTAAACTTCTTCATTCATAGAGTAATTTCTTTATTCTTTATGAATTTAAATGCAAGAAATTCTGAAATCTCATTCACAATTTTAGTTGCTAGCCTCACATACTGTGGTGATAGACCTATTAGTATATAGAAAATATTTTGCTCTTTTTCAATTCCTCAAAAATCAGAATGTATTAAGTTCATCTTACTGTCATGTTAGTAGTAAAGCTTTGTTCTTAACTTGGCACAGTTGTATATAATCTGCTCTTGCTATCAACTACAACTTCACTGTTTAGCGACAGAAATTTTTTTTGATCAACGATACCACACAGCTCCCTATTCCCTATAATTAAGGCAAGTAAACCTGCTCATCAATCTTGGTGAACTGCAGAACCACATATGTTTTTAAATCCTACCCATTCCCCAGAAATGAACTTTCTTTAATAGGTAAACACTTCTTGACAATCTACTTTTTTCTGAAAGTACTTTTTAGTTAATAAAGACATGATAAAACATGAGTTAAATTACAGTAGATTTATGTGTTAGAATATTAAATTCTATCACACCACTGAAATTCTATTAAGATATATTTATGGTATAAAGCAGATACCCCAGACTACATTTTAACTGCAAATTTCAGTTTTGCAATATTAAATACATGGTACTATTCCAAATTTTTATTGTTTGTGTGTGTGTGTGCACATGTATACACATATATATATATCATTTACATATTAAAAACATTACTGGAAAATACACACTAAATTTTTGCAGGCATTATTTGATTACTAGTCATTATTCCCGTTATTCCTTTGATGCATTTCAGTAATATAAAAATAATATTCATTAATATTTAGAGAATATTATATGCTGACCACTTTGCTAAGATCTTTCTTGTGGATTATCTCAGTTAATACA
Source organism: Camelus ferus (assembly GCF_009834535.1). Taxonomy (NCBI): domain Eukaryota; kingdom Metazoa; phylum Chordata; class Mammalia; order Artiodactyla; family Camelidae; genus Camelus; species Camelus ferus. The sequence goes on along the minus strand of NC_045702.1, from coordinate 53,212,384 downwards.
ACAATCAAATGGTGAAGTCACTATTATAGTCTACGTTTTACAGATGAAGAAATAGAATGCTTTAAAAATTTTTAAAGGTTTATTTTGAAAATATAAATTGACAACTTGTATTTCTAAACATTACTTAGAAACACTTTCTCGCTCTGTACCTGTAGAGATCATTATTGCTTTACACTGAATAAAAAGTAACTTGATTTAATCCTGGTCCCTAATACATGTATTTAACTGATTTGGCCACTAATGTACACCATGCCCTAACTAAAGCTCCTAAGATGGACTGCCATTGCATGGGTGCTACAAAGCTGAACAAGACATGAACCTGCTAGCTTTTCCAGAAAGTCACTGATTGACTGCACCACAATTACTGCTATAATAGAGGGGCTACAAAGTGCTAATGGAGCGAAGTGGTGGGAGGGGTGCAGTAAGTAAATGTCTCACAGAGAAGATGCCCTTTCTCCTGGGTGTTTAAGCTGTTCATCCTATTCATCTCTCTCGAAGCCATTCTAAGTACAGCAGAATGACTCAGGACAAAGAACTAAAATTAAATACACAATGGCTTAGCAGAGGCCAGGGAAATGTTACTTGCAGACAAAAATCCCACAGACCACTTTGCGGATGACGTATCAGTGGGGCTCGGCTCAGTGATGGTTGTACCAAACTGCAACTAATAACTCACACTGTATAGTAACTGGACATCAGATGTGCCAAAGATGGACATTTAAATGCCTTTTATTTTTGACATCAGTTATGTTACCTATTTTTGGAAGGTATATTTGTGTATGTGGGAAGGTGTTATATAAATAATTTAGAGAAACAAAGAACATATTTATGAGACAAATTCATATTTAACATGTTTGAGAAATCCTTGACCTTAACAGCCCTAATGGCAGTCAGCATTTCTGGAGTAACTTCAAATACTTAAATATCACATCTTCTTTGTGTTTAAAAAAATTTAAAAAGAGACCTATGTTTGGAACTGCCTTTTCTGTATTCCTAGAAATTGTATATACATCAGTGGACTACTATTGGTTTTTGTTGGTTTTTTTTTAATTACCTTTAGAAGGTGACAGCAGTTAGATGCTAGAGACCGCTTTGCCCACTGACCCACAAAGTTTGCAATGTCAGAAATCATTACTCATAATTAGAGCGAGTGTACAGCTGAGCTTTTCTCCAGCCACCGTGGGAAGCCAGTTGTGAAATCTATCTTACATAATAGCACAGCACCTGTGAGGCAGCTTTGCCCAGCACTGTGTGGTATCACTTCCTGTCTATCAAAAAAGTGTGCTTCACTGAGCACTCTGCCATAATGCTTTGCAAAGGCAGAGTACGTGTAACTGGACAAACTTGAGTAACTCTGTAATTACCTCCTGTAACTAACATGTAAATAAAGCCTTACATATTAGCATGGTGACAATATGAACTTCATGGCATCTAGACTTTAGAAAGTGAAAGAATAATGGGAAAGCACTACTGGAGTGCAAATGTCTTGCACTAAAGGATATGAGAGCTGCCAAAGTCTAGAATTGGATTTCAGAATCTCTTATGGTAACTACTGATCTTCAAAAGAGGGGCAGGAGTCTGAATTGAGAATTGGGTAAACATTCATATAATGGAAAAATTTGCTTACAACTGACTTATTCACGTATACTTTTCATTGCTCTAAATCCTCATTTTTGCAGTCCTTTAGTTATGTTGCAAAACACATTTTTTCAGATCTTTTTGGATGGGAAACTTCCATAAGTTCACTGAACATTAAATGTCTGGATAATTTCTGAGATTCCAGACTGTGTTTCAATAACTGCAGTTATAAATACATAAGTATATTATAACTTAACATATTTTAGTTATTATTAGAATTATAAAATATGTGCCAAAACCTCAGTGTAAAAAAAATGTTTCAATGGACAAAAAGGCACCAGCAATATAAAATGTTCTTCACTGGCAACCAACAATTAACCACTTATGGACATGTATTACTTTTGCTATTGGTCACATCTTCCTACATAAAGTGATATATACACACACGGACACTTGTTTATTTTGGGTGGGGGTGGGGGAAAAGGAGGACCATCTCTTTCAGCACTACATTTCTGGGAATATGGTTTAAAATATATTATTTTTGTTCATTAGAAAAATAAATCTGTTAACTTCTTAAGTCAGCATGTATTAATCAGACCCTACCAACTCGAAAGTTCAAATATCACATAGACTAAAACTGGGTTTTGAGTGTGTTGAATATATCTGATAAAGTTAAAAAGGAAACTCTGGATTTAAGACTTTACTGATTGCTCTACCACCTGTCTTTCTAAGATGTGTTAATGGGTTCTTGGTTTCTAGCCATCCACCTTACTCACACCCTTCTTCTCATCTCTTTTACCTTCATCGTTTCATCTTTGCAAAGTAGCCAAAGTCAGCCTTTGGTTGTTAGTCAGACTCCATGGGCAACTCCCTCAATGTTTTCATTGTTTACATGAAAGCATCCAAATGTATAGCAAATAGACCAGCTGGAAACCTCCCCACAGACAGACACATCCAAGCAGGAAGTTCCTTGATGTGTTGTGGTGGGTCAGTCTAGTTCTGCTACCCGAAAGAACAGCCCACACCCATCTGCACTGTTGCTCCTGGATGCAAGGGTTCCCATTGCATCCACATGAGCTGGGTCTCAGCCAACACTTAGCCCTTAGCACATACAGTGATACAGAAAGATGTGACGACGGCAGAGTTTTGGAGTACTGTTTGTAGCATGCTGTTCTTTGGCATAGTTCTTCAGAATCTAAGAACAGATTTCTCCTACTTTTCCCAAGACACATGGTTTATTATATAACCAGTCTTTAAAACTGACTCTAGATTTAGAGATGACTGCTTTAATATTGATCTCAATATTTATTACAGATATTTTTGAAATGGTTTTGAAATGTTGCAACGGAGACTCATGCTTGAAAAGAATCACCTAATTTTTAGGATTTTTTTTCAGAGTAAGGGAGGAGGAACATTAGAAGTGAGACAAATACAATGATTCTTGACTTTAACTGGAAAATTGCAGTGAAGAGTATCAATAAAAGTAAAATGCTTGAAAACTGAAGCAAATGTATTTGAATGAATGCATTTCACAACATGGGCAGTTTCTGAACAAAAATAATACATTTGCATAACTATGCATTTATATTACACACCATACTAAAATCCTGTTTAAAACTTAAACACTTCAGGCCATTTATACGTTCTATTTTGAAGATGATAGATACAGGCTAATAACACATTTAATCAGTAAATATTTTGTTATAAGTGATTTGAAAGAGTAATTACTTACAAATTTCTATCTTAGGCATGGTGATATGCCATAACAAAATAAGATAATACCATTAAGAAATCAATGTCTTAGTTTTGGATTTTTTTTTTCTTTAAACTGGAAGTAATGGGGGATTAAACCAGGACCTGGCGCATACTAAGCATGCTCTCTACCACTGAGCTATACCCACGCCCCCTACTGTTTTAGTTTTAGCTTAAAAAAAAAAAAATTCCCTTATTTATCACTATACTTTAAAAATAAAATAAAATTAAAAAAAAATAAAATGACACAACATTGTCAAATGACTATAACTCAGTAAAAAAATGTTAAAAATACATAAATAAATAAAAATAAGAAAATGGCCCCCTCCAAAAGAAAAGAAAACCTAATGAAAGCAATTCTATAAGAGTAGTATGGTTAGAGAAACATATCTTTACCTTCTTTTAAGGAACTGCCTTGATAAACTGCTCTCTGTGGTGATGGACTTCCCCTGATAGGATGAAGTGTTGCATTTGCTCAGATAACCTATGACCTCCAGTGTGACATGAGACTCATTGCCAAATAGCATGTGAGCAGAAGTAGTTGGTGTCTCCCCTGGGGAAGAAACTTTGAGAACCTGTGTATAGTTAGTATGTGCTCTTTTCCCCCATTGCAACAACTAGCAATGTTCCAGGTAGACTGAAGGAAATAATGTGGCTAGTTTACAACTCATCTTGGGTGTGTAGCACAAATGGAAAATGAAACTTTACGGTTGTTAAGTCACCAACACCTTGGGTGCTTTATGCAACCAGTTAACTGAGCTGGCCTTTCTTCACTGATTTAACTCTCATCTCTCTGAGTTTATAGGTTTTCTGATGCCAAAAGTAAAGTCTAAGAATTCACCCTTCTACAAGATGTTCAAACTGCAGAAGACTAAATAACTTTCAATCAGTCAGTTTCTAGAATTCAATTTTATGTCGTTCACAATGAGGGATAAGAGATTACTCTTCCATTTTCCAAATCTCTTTCTCAGAAGACAGTGCACTGAAAAATCTGAAGTTGCTTGGAACAGGAATACAGCTTTTCAGCCAGTGCCTGTGTTGGGCTTTCGGGTCAAGCCAGAGCTTCTCCTTTCCTTCCCTGTGTCTGTGAGCATCCTCCCATACTGATGGGTCCACGCTGGTTGTCATGTATGCCAAGTGCGTAAAAGTGCCACCTACACTTTGGATTGGGTTATAGCATTTGATTCTGCACATTTAGCATCAGGCCACAGAATTTCCAGGAGTGAGGGAGAGGAATTGCCAGCAAGGTGGACTAAATGAGGAATGTTGGACTAATAGATACTTGGATGAACTATGACTTCATGGGCAAGGAAAATGATCACAGATAACAGATCCAATGTGCCACCCTTAAAGTATTAGGGGGGAAGTGCCAAAATAATCACACTACCCTAAAGGAGACAAATGCTCTTCACTGTTAAGTACAGAGAGGTGAAATACTGAACAATTTCCTAACTTGTAAATTCAAGGGATTTCTTTACAATTGGCCAAGATACAGGAAAGAATTTCATCTATGTCTCAAGGAGCCACGAGCCTGAAGTGAACTGGGTTCTAAAATATCTTCTCAGATTTTGACTTCTTCATTGGTAACCCCAACTTTTTTTTTGGTTCAGGAATCCTAAATCCTCCTCAGAGGAAACGCTCCAATCAGTCTTAAAGGAATTCATAGTTTTGGGAACTTGAAGACCTTGGCCTAATGGAAGCCTGAAACTCTTTGTCTCTGCCATTTTTGTTTTGATGAGAAAAACATTTCAGTGTAATCACTTTTATGGGACCAGATAAAGGTCTCAATTTTAAAATTTTATTCTCAGAAATGTTCACAGACTTCTAAGGAGTAGATAGTAAATAGCACGGATACAACCAGATGAAGTATTCAAGGTAAGCAGGAAATTCTTCCATTACCAGTAAAGATCACAAACCCTGTAAGTAGGCAACAAAGATCTTGTTGCTCTAAACATCTGGCTTCTCTAAGCAGCAGAACATGATGTCACTTTAGACAACAAAGCAAACATCGGCACAGAGAGCCAAGAGCTAATCTCAGGAGTGTCAGACAGACTGACTTCTGGAAATTGTTAGTAACATCTCCTATTAATCTCCTTTTCAATTTCTTCACAAAAGGGGCACAATCTCTGAGAGACAAATGCTCGCTTTATAAGTCTGAATGTTAGGCTTAGCAGTGCAGTGGAAAGCAGGGGGAACTGTGACAACTTATTCGTCGTGTTTGTGCGAAGTCATTCTGGTCTAATCTTTTTGGTTTAAAAAATAATTGTGAATGTCTTTGGGGAAGATACTAATTATATGTTTAAGTTCAAAGGTCCCCCTCTATGAGAAGTTTGCTCATCCACCGCATTTCCATCGATGGTAGATTTTTCCCCGTGCTGGGTCTTCCCTGGCAAAACGGCGCTGCACTGTCAGCACTGACTCAGGATGTACAACCTGGTAAGGCTGCCTTTCTCACAGTGTTTTAAGTATATTCAAGCTGTGAAAAGTGTCCCAGCGATACTCCCATTCTGTATCAGCTGAACTCTGCTTGCTTGTATTTGTATCTTGGATTGATATGAATTCAAACCTGTCTGTGTTTTTTTTAATAAATTGTTACAAAATAAAAGGCATATTTCAACAGCGCTCTGGAATCCCTAAATAGGAAACCAATTTTGGGGCAGATCTATACCATTCTTTCTTTAGGAGTATCAATCCTTAAACCAGCAGGTGAGAGTACATTTTCTTAAATGGCTCATCCTAATTCAGCTTCTGAGCGGCCTTACTTATGGATGATTGTGCTTGCCCCCTAAGGAAACCATTAGCCGATCTGCATTTAGAGAGAGTGTCTGCATACCTACTATCTGATTTCAAACTATGAGATGAGAGGCTTTGGGTTTGGAAATCAGTTTCCTCAGAGTTGCTGGTCGTGACAATGGCTACCACTTCATTAAAGAATGAATAAGATAAACCTGCAGAGCTTTGGCCACTACCGGTTTCCTCTTGGGCCATCTCTACATGATACAAAATGCTGGATCAAAAATCAGTCATCTAGGGTCCTGGGTTTTCTGGATGGCCAAACACAGACCGAGAAAACTCAACTGATGGTGTGTAAATCATTCTTAGGATGAGAGAGTTGAAAAAAGAGGAAAAAAAAAAAAAAAAAAAAGAAAGAAAACAACTTCAGTAGACACCTACTGACATGTCCTGTGAGTCTATATTTAAAAAATGCTTTTCTTTACAGTTAAATTAGAGATACTGGTCTTTGTTGAACATCCACATTACTAATTTAGGCCATACATGATGCTTAGAAACAGCAATTATTGAATAGTCCAGAAATAAAGCTTGTTACATATTTGCTCACATAAAAATAGACAAACTCCTCAGAAATCATGTCAAAAAAACCCAGTTTATCTGTGTTTGCAGGTGCATGATAAAAATATCTCAGGGCTCAGCCTCTATTTGTACCTGCCAAAATGACGGCAAACAGGGAAAACTGAAATCTTCCCAGGGTGTCTGAATTTTATTCCATCATGGGTTACCCAATGTCATCTTTTTCTTTCACAGGATAGGTACTAATATCTCATACTTGTGGCTGATTTAGTCTCCATGTGGTATACCATTTATTGTTATTTTCTTAAAGTACCATGTAAAAATGTGCTCAATAAAGAAACTTATAAAACAGAAAGAAACAAATATAAAAGAAAACACATACGTTACCTGACCTGTCACCATTCAAAGTGGCTAATGGTAACATATGGTTTGGCTTTCCGGTATTTTTCTGTGTCTCCTCCTTTTCTCTTCCTGGGCGTCCTTCTCTTTTCTATCTGCCTTCTTTTTCTAAGTGCTAACTTCCCAGCTTGCCTATAATCCAGGCTCTGACAAGCAGACTAAGTTTACTTTTAAAACTCTCCCTGGCTTCCTGTTGCCCTTTGAACACATTTCAAAGCCCTGATACGCTGTTCTTGCTGAATCCTTTGCAACTCTCCTCTCTGACTGTGTGCAGTCTGGTTTTCCGCCTTTCCTCCCCTTTAGTAGTTTTCAGTTGCTGAGACCAAATAGCACAAACTCAGTGATAAGGATACATTTTTTATCCTTCAGTTCTGAGGGGCGAAAGTCAAACATGGGTCTCAATAAGCTAAAAGCAAAATGTTGGCCGACTGTGTTGTCTCCTGGAGGCTTAGGGGAGAATCCATTCCCTCGCCTTTTGTAGCTTCTAGACACCATCTGCGTTGCTGGGCTTCTAAGCCCCCTTCAAAGCCAGCGACCTTGGGCTGGGCCCTTCTCACACTGTCAGCTGTGGCTCTCTCCTACTTCCTTCTTCCAATTGTAAGGAACCTTGGGATTACACTGGACCCACCCAGATAATCTCGTTTAATCTCTTTATTTTAAAGTCAGTTGACTGGCAACCTTAATTCTACCTGCAATTTCTTTTTTTCTTGCGAGGTAACAACATAGTCACAGATTCCAAAGATAAGGATGTAGGCATCTTGGGGGGCGGGGGTGGGGCATTATTCTGTTTACTACACTCCCAAGTATTTCTTGGAAAGTCACAGCCAGCGATCCACTCCCTCAACAGCATGCAGACCCCAATGACAGCTAGTCTAATACAAAGAACGCCATCCTGTGCCGAATGATTAATCTGAAGAGTTGGAAATGTTGGAATATTGCAAATGGAAAGTATAAGAGATAAGAAGGACATCAGGGTGAGTGTAAGCTTATTCAGCCAAAATTTAACAAGAATGATAAAAAACAGTTGTTTTTTTGTACTGATATGAGTTTACTGTGATTTACCAAATAGAGACTGCTTATTTTTCTTTTTATATAATTTCTTTAGAAACAGATATTGCATTTTATCAAAACTTGTGAAGTGCTTTGGTGGCTCTCTGTTATACAACCATGGAAAGATCTATTATGGCATGGCCTTGGGGGTAGAGTCAAGAATAGGACCCAGGAGTGGCTTTCAAGGTTAAGGAGAGAATCACACAGGGTAAGAATGTTAGCGCAGGTTTCAGAAGATTTTATGGGAGTTCAGAAGAGACTAACCAGAAAGAGTTACCTAATCTCTAGACAAGGGAGGGAGGTTCTGGAAATTTCTCCAAATGGAGAAGACCAGCTGTTGAGGGAGGGGATTTATCAAGGGGTATCACATTTCTTTCTTTGTTTTCTTTTTCTCCCAAGAGCTTCATAAAAGAAATCTGATTTCTCTTGATTGTAACTGTTTCCAGAGCATATAGACTGGTTCCTGGTACGTAGTAAGTTCAGCATAAATATTTAATGAGCATAGGAATGATTACACGTATAGAAAATATACAGTTTTTTTTTTTTTAATGAAAAAGGCATCACACTGAAGGAACTATTTGGTAACGTATTTTACTTTCTGTTAGCATATGTCACCATCCTTCTCTGACCCCATTTTGGCTGAAATTCAATCACAAATAAATGTTTCATCAACCAGGCCTATTTATATAAGATTTCTTTATTTATAATTATTGAATGAAAATATTATTTCCTTTTATTTCTTAAAGGAGCTTCAGGGACCAAAAGTGTGTTTGAACTATAATTTTCCAAAGCCCCAAACCTGCATTTGTCTAACATGAATCTGTTTGAAGGTCTTTGTGCTTTAGATCTTTATTTATCTCTATCTTCTGAGTTCAAGGCTATAGGACCTGCAACCTCACTTATATTTTTCTTGAACATGTTTTTCTGGGATAGTTTACTTTCAGCCCACTCTCTCAAAAACATAGAGCCTACTCTTGTTTCCCAGTAAATAAGTATCTCAATCTTCACCCCTCCCTCTACCTTGTTTCATGAGCTTTATGTTATTTTCTACAATTGGTTATTTTCTAACCAATCCTCATAATTCTAATTCATATTTATACAAAGTTAGCAAAGGTACAAAGGTGGCATCTGTGGAAGTGGTGTATCGGAGGCAAGGTAGGAAGTAGCAGGTAGAAAAAAGAAAGGTATGTTTTATAATGGCTCCAGACTGGCCACAATGTATAGTTTCCAGGGAGAAAAGTAAATGAAAAATTGCCTATGTAAATGTAGAATTACATTTCTATAACAAGTCATTTCCTCTTTGTATCATGATCTTCTACAATAGTTTTTGATTCATTTTAAGGACTCAAAATTAAATGGGTGAATGAATAAACTGCAGCATGTATTAACAAATTTGGGGGTAAAAACTAGATGTTTCAATACAGAAGGCTAAATAAAGTTAACAAAACTACTAGTGTGCTTCATTTAGATCATCACCATAAAAGGTTACCCACATTTTAGTCTTATAGTTTATTCTCATTCTCTCTCTCTCTCTCTCTCCACACACTCCTACACACAATGTAAACCCATGGTGATAACATTTTAGGTATCAAAGACTGAGTCCCATGGTTTGCCTGAATGAATAGAAGAGTGTATGATGGGTTTGTGGAAAGGCAGAAAAGGGGCCACAGTGTATAAACTGTCCTAGGGGATGTTTTTACACCTGCTACCTCTCTCACAATGTGTTACAGGTCCTCATGAGGTATAGCCTCGTCCACTCCTCACTCCTGAGAAATACTGTCTATCCAGCTACTATTAATCATTTGTGCTGTATTTGTTAAGATTACTGTGCCAAAACAAAAGCAAAATATCCCACAAAAATCCCTGTATTTGGAAACGTGGGAAGAAAGTAATTGAAAATGCCATGGTCACCCAAATACAGGACATAAGGTCACTATAATTGTATACCAGCTACTTCCAGACACACACAGAAGAATGTGTAATTGCACTTTTATGATTGCCAAAAGAAATGTACTAAGAATTATAAAATGGCTCAAGGATAATTTCCAAAGTCCACCAATATTTTCCAATTCTATGTGATGTAAATATGTCCTAGCAAAATTAACTCAACAAATATTTGTTTCTATTTTAGGTGTCACCAATTTTTTAAATATAATAGCAAAGTGTACCTTATTTGCCCCGTTTCTCTTCTTTCTTCATGAATTATTATTGTAACATTTCTTAAATGGTTAATGATATGATTCATGGGTTGATACACACAATGATACTGATATAATTACCTAGTGTATTACTTCCTCCACGTTTAAAAGCCCTGTGTAAAAAATGATCATTTATTTTTATGAGTAATTAATATTTACAAACCTGGTTGATAAAATTAACTACTCTATAAATCTCTGAATACTTTTAGTCAAATTAAAAAATTTATCTTAACTTTATATTTCATTCCTAAATTAGATTTTGTTTTCTGAGACTTGTTTTTTAAGACTTGCCATTCTTGCCTTTAATCTTAAGGCATAATGACTTCCTTACAGACACCCAGAATCCAGTTGTAATAAACATATAATAGACACATCTCCTCTATGGCTCTACTCTTTTGCAGTATCCTGGTTTTGAATACTTTCATTTCTCTCGTCAACAATGAACTTTAAGGTACCTCATTTCAACTAAAGCAAATGGTTGTTGAATTCAATGACTCACTCAGCAGAGAAATTCATTAGACACTGGTTTATCAGTCAAAGACGACATTCTGTTTTGAGCCAGATGGGTTTTCTTGAGGAAATCCTTTAATGGATGCAGATTTGATTGGATTTTAGCTGTCCTACACTATTAGGCATCCAAGTTTCATATGGCTCTCACTGCCTGCAATATATGTGTATATATTTGACGTGATTTTAATAGCCAAGGATTTAAAAATAAAAGATCGTACTTTCCCTTTAGTTTATCTATTTGTGATATTTGACATTTTATTTGTTTTAACACATGCATCATCTTATGTATTTCCAAAACCAAAAATCTGAGAATATATTTTAAAATCAAATGCCAAAGTGTAACGCCAAAGAAGATAATCTCATTTACTAAGATATCTACTTGCAGTGGATTGGGAATAGTTGATCCTTGACATGAGCTCCCCTTGGAAATCAGGCTCCTTAACTCCTCTAATTCCCATCCCCTCATATCCTAACAACTGGCAAGTCCTGAGATTTCTACCTAAAGAGAAAATCTCTCTCTACAGCTATCACAACCAGTCAAAGACATCTTCATCTATTGCACAGACAACAGCATTATTGATCTAGTTTACATCCTTTCTTCAACTCTTACCACTTAAATAAATCCATTCTGCTTAAGGCAGTCAGTATTTTTAGAAATATAAATTAGGGACACATATTGTAATAAGAACTAGGGAATTTGGGCCAACTCTACAGAGAACTAGTGCCGCTGAATACATACACATGCAAGTACATAAGCATATTCTTGTGATTATACATACACAGACATGTACAAATATGTGTGCATCTCTGTGCATGTGTGTGTGTATGTATGTATCTATCCACCTGAAGGCTTAAAAGCTATGAAGAGTGAAGAAACTGGGCCACCATCTGAATAAGGATGGAGATCCCCAGGGAGGTGAACTACTTTTGCCCTGTGAGCTTTCATTGATTCCGGGAGGTATGGCTGATAGATTGAACAGTGCTTCTGTCAGACTCTTGGAACTGAGTTCCAGGCTTGGAAAACACCCTCTGTTTTGTTTTGGGACCCCAAATGACAGTCCTCTAGCAATAAGAGCCAACCAGAATTAGGCAGACTCTCGTAGGGACTGCATCTGTTTTGATTCTGTCAGTCTCTGTAATAGTGTATAGCAACAAGTACGAACAAACTAAAGCCGTAAGACAACAAAATGAGCCAATTTCACGTATGTAGTATCGAATAAAGACACGTAGATAAAAAATAATAAATACTAAATGACTGCATTTATTTCAACACACAAATTAAACTACAATGTTTAGGGATGCAATCTTAGGTGCTAAAATCAGATGGAGAATCAAGACAGCATTTATAATCAAAGTCAGGATAATGGTTTCCATGGTGGTGGGTAGAAGCTTGCAAATGAAAATAGGACACAGGGAACCTGGGCTGCTGCCAATGTTCTATTTAGGGGTGATGTTTACACAGGTGATCACTCTGTGATAAATCACTGAAGTGCATTTTTTGTTTTGACACTTGTATATATGTGTGCTCCATTTTATTCTAAGACTCTTAAATTGTTTATTAGATCATGTTGTTCCCTACTGAAAACCTTCCAATCATGTGCCACTGTCTGTCTCCTTCTCTCATCTAGAAACTGCCCGCGTTCCTCCTGCTCATTTCACTCTAGGCAGACAGAGTTCCTCACTCTTGCTCAAGCAGACAAAGAAATTTTGCACTCAGCAGCGTCTTCTGCACTTAAACTTCCTTCTCTTCCAGCAACTCCCTTTTATTGGCCTGTCACATACCTGATTCCTCATTCTTCAGCCTCATCCTGATTGTAGCTTTCTCAGAGATGCCTTCCTTGACCACTCATTCTGAACTGAAAGCCACCCACCAATTACTCTATCACCTTGTTTCTTTCCCTCATATTGGGAAGCTCCATCTGATGAAACTGAATTTGTAAGTTTTTGTGTATATCTTTCCTCTTGTACTTAATGTGAAATCTTGGCTATTATGTACGATCTACGAAAGTTAGTGTTTTTTTGGTCTTTATTATCAAACCAAAATGAATTCTGGCCAAGAAAAAACATCTTTAAGATTCTCAAGATTAGTCTATTTTACTCTGGATGGTAGGAGAAGCCTAAGGTCTCATTATATAATTTGGTTATCATAGCTATGCTGCAAGGCAATAACGATATTTATTTATCCCAGTTATTGAGAATTAACTTTGATAAATTTTCATATGCATCCCGTGCCAGTTCTCAGAATGACTTTTTTTTCTGGCACACCTGAATGAAGTATTTCTTTCAGAGATGTTATGAAACAAGGATAGGAAAGACTGTAGGTAGTAATGTCAAAGTTGTTCTTTTTTTTAATGACAAAGTTCATCTGTAATGTAACGTAACATAATGACAAATGTTACTGTATTTCATTTTTTTTTTTAAATTGCCTATGTCCTTTAAACAAATTTGTCTTGGTGGTTATGACTATTTTTCCCTTCATGGGACATGGGACAATTAGAAGGTTTTTTTTTTTTTTTTAATTTTATTTTTAGGAAGGATGTTTCACATAAAACCATATTCACCCTTCCACAATAAAAAATGGATATTTAGCCTGAATTCAGAAACTACATCTATCTTATTGATTATTGATCCTTTTAACACTGTGCCTCTTTCCACTTTATCAAATAACTTATTTGCTATATTTACTGTGTGAACACTGATTTACTTTCCCACTTCATTTTTTTCTTTGTTGTTTGCTGTTCCTTTGTTCAGAACAAACATGGTCTTGATCCAGCCACACTGTGCATGTGGTCAAGTTTAAATACATCCACTGAATCATGGCAGCACACTATATTAACTTACAAGCATCAAAGGAAGCCAGCCCAAACAGGGAGAGAGATACCGAAGGTCAACTGCCACTTACACTGAAACACGGGCTCCAGGTAAACACTTAGTCATCTCTTTGGTTATAAAGCGTGATGGAGCCAGGAGCCTTCATGGTGTAGGTGGCTTAGTGCTCACAGCAGAGTTTATCTGCTCTTTGCTTGGAGCACTTCTTTTGCCACCATGAAAGTCACCTGAAGATTACAGAATCTATCAAGTGTTAGAGGGGAAATGCTACCACATACACAAAGAATTTAATGTCTTAATGAAATCCTGAATTGCAAAATGGGCTTCTTCATTCTTATTTTATTTTTTGTTACATGTCTCTTAGTCTACACAGCTTCCTTTTGTAGAACTAGCATCACACACACACACACACACACCCTCATACACACATAAACTTTAAGCAAAGGAGGAGGTTGCAAACAATTTTTTCGAAAAGAACAAATCAACCTTTAATTCTTCATGTTAAAGGCAAGGTTTATGTCTTTGCTTCAAGTTCAAATGACTACTGTTCAGATGAATTATCTTTTTATTTTTAGTTTTTATTTATTTATTTTGAGATCTGCCTAGGCTGTCAGGGTTCTACATTTGGCATCATTATACCCAGTTAATGTAAGACAGCTTATTTTTATAGTGCGGTGTTTTATAGATTTTTTTTTATTGCACCATTAAGAGCATTTTGATTTCTGCAATATTCCCAGATTTTCTTGTCATAATATATAACATTTCACAGTCCCACTTTGTGCTAAGCCTCGCAGCATTCACTTACATCCAGTTTTCTGCCTCAGAAGGCCAGGTAATGAGATGAGCTTCGAGAAAAGAAATTGCTGGTATAGTTTTTTTACATTAGAGTCCAAGCAGATTGTTGTCTCTTCAAATGTTAGCCAGAGCTCAGCTCACAGAGATTTCCCCTGGTATGTAATCATTGCCAGTTCAGTGTCCAGTAGTGAGTTCATAAATGTCATTTGACTTTCAATTTTTTTTAAACTGAGAAATGTCTATTTCAGTATACTGTGAATTTTAATGGAAATCTGGTGGAATTTTTCAACTTCTTGATAAAGTAAAAAAAACCAAAACTGTCCATTTTATGACACAGTAGGCCTATTTTAAGCCTAGTGAAAACCATTATGGAATTTAGATTATTGACACTGATTAGTTTTGGAAATATTACAGGACTATTTCGATGACAGGGGCAGCCTCCAGTTTTAAAGTTTACACAGTTTGTTACTGTATTGTCTGTGACTTTCCCCTCAAAGTACATATATATCTCATAAAAATGCTATTTCAGCTTCTTACCTTACTTCTTTTTTTTCTGCTGTTGGTATTAGCTCTCATTAGTTAATCTACTTGTACAATATTTTTATTTTGTTTACTTGTTTGTTTCTTTCTTATCTCATTTCTAATTATATTAAGTAGGGGTCTAATCTCTGGTAGTGAGGTTTGAAGTTGGCATGAGGGACAATAAGGCAGTCACGATTAGAATGAACTGATTTTAAAGACAGTGACCTCTCCCATGTATGTGGATGAATGTCCAGAATCACTGCTCAAATGCTGAAATGCAAAACTTTCTGAACATGTTTAAGAGCAGCATTCATTTACAGATCTATGGTTCGTGATCCATCAGAAGGTAAAGTTGCCACTAGCTTCAGGACTAGAAGGTCTTCTTGGCAGTGTTCCAACACATTGCATCCGCATAATTTCAAGGCCCTGATTTGCTAACAGTCTTTTCACGGTAGCAATCACTATAGCCTTTTCAGGTTTCTTATTTTAAAAGACAAATATTAGAAAGCAGTTGTTTCTAAAGTGATTGCCATAGCCTGACAAGGTGACTAGACTGCCGGCCTGTTTGGCTTCCTTTTCTTCAGACATTTATGTTTAAACATGTATCTAAGTGATTAATGTCAGTTTGCATGAGAATAGCAGAGAGTGAAAGCACAGGAACTTTCAAGGCTTAAAAAGAATGGATGAGACCGAGTTTAACTCTAGGACTTAAGTCTGAATGATTAAATTTATTGATCTAGTTAGCCTGAAATCTAAGTGATATTTTTTCTTTCTTTTTCCCTTAGAGCTGATAGCCCCACGTAGGATTTTAAAAATTCATTCTAAAGCAGTTAAAATGTTTGAGAAGCTATTTACTTATTTGGAATCATTCAGTTTTATCTCAGCGGCATTGAGTCAGTCAGAGTCTTTCTTCCCCACCCCCACATATAAATATACACACACACTAGATAGATAGATAGATAGATAGATAGATAGATAGATAGACAGACAGACAGACAGACAGATAGCCAGTAAAACAAGATAAATAAGTTAAATAGACTAGAACCAACAAAAAGCTTAACCATGTATAAAACTAAAATAAAGTGAGCAAGAAGGGAATAAAATAAAAGGTGGTAGTCGAACAGCGAAAGAGTGGAGGGATTAATGATTTTTCATTTGGTTTCTAGGAAGGGGGTGTTAATGTTCCAAGATTTGGCTGGGATTTAAACCGTGATTACTTTTTCTGGGCAATATTAATAACTTATTAATAAAACAGACACTGAAAGAATATTAGCCATTCAATGGTTATTATGTGTTTATATTTAGGCTTTTATCAAGTGAAGTGTCTTTTCTCAGAATGTTTGGGTAGGTGGGTAGACAGAGTAGACAACTGAAGTGAATGTTCCCTGGATCCTTAGGCTCTATGCTTCCGAAATAGGCTTGTCCCTACCCTCTGCCCCATGAAAGTTACGATGGAGGTTGGAAACCATATTGGCTTCAGATAGAATTGAGTTCTCAACCTCACTTCACTAGATACCCAGTTTGAGTTTGAGCACTATTTTAGAAGCTGAGTCAGTTTCCTCACCTGTAAATGGCTGGTTTTTATGAAGATTGGCATTAATATATCCCTGTGATGTGCACAGTTTGTCCTTAGTCTCATGGGTTTCCAGTCCTCCTGTTCCCCCTCTCCCCCCCGACCCCCCCCAACCAAATAATCACTGGGTTACTACTGAGTGCCTGGAACCAAGCGCAGTCCTGGGAATACAAGAGGAAATGAGAGAGCTATGTTCCCTGACTTCATGACTTTTACAGTTTAGCAGGAGAGAAAGACAATCCAGGCTGTCAGGCCAATAATGAGCTAATTCTATTGTGACTTCATGCTGAATGTCTTTAGCTCTTCAAATGTGTCTTCTTGCCCCACCAGAAACCTAGAAGAATACAAACACTTCTCTCCCTCTTTGAGCACCTGATTCGTTCTCATTCTTCAAGTCTAAGCTTAATATCATGTATTTTCTAAATTCTCTAATCTCTTCAAAAAGCTTTGGTGCTCCAGGTGTGCATTTCTACATACCAGTAAGTACTTCCCCCTATAGGTGACCACACTTTATTATAACTGCTGACTTAATTTTATTTTCTACCCTCTATTTAAATTTACCACATTGCTTTGCATATGATACTAGTACAATAATATTAGTAGAAAAAAATGGATAAATAATTGAGTAATATGCTTAATTTTATGTTTGGAGTATTATAGTAGAAATCAAATACCTAACAACTATTATCACTATTTCAAACTATACTTATCTCTAATTTCTAAAAAAGAAGAATTTTAATAGTATAAAAAATGCTTATAGTCATTTAATATTTTCAGACTTTAATTAATTAAAGTCTTTCATAGAAAATGATGTGGTGTTATAAGCTTTCATCTGAGACATTTAATTCTAGTTTTCACATATTTCTAATGTATGACTGGGCATATTAATTGGATAGTCAAATAACAGTAAAGGTTAAAGACTAGAGAATTTTCTAAATGAAAGATGAGCTGTTGGCTGCTACATATGCATATAGGAAAAGAACAGCTGGAACTTTCTTAGGATTAAAGAAATGTGGCCATATGTGGACAAATAGAATAAAAGTCTTTACCATATACAGTACAGAATGCCAACTTATAAATGAACTACTCTGTGAAGAAAAGCTCAGAATTAGTAGTTAATATGAATAACAGTAATGTTAGCAGATTTAAAGCAAGTAATTTGCTTCATTTACATGTTGCTAACTATATCCACTGTACTTTTCCCTGAACATAGTAAATGCATCACTGACTTAGCTTTTCGTTTTCTTTTAAAATCATATCATCATATCTTACCCAAAAGTTTATATAAGCTCTTTAGTTTTGTTCTAAGCCACTGAAATATTCCCATATTGACATCTTGAAATTATATGAAAGTATACTTCACATCAGCTCAGATGTATCAACTGATTACTAATCCTGCTGGCTTAGGGCTTATGGGATAAACATCAATAAGATTTTTTAAAAATAAAATGTTTAAAATAACATTTTCCTGTTTTGAAAAATAATAAACTAATTTTAGACAATTTGAGGAAATAAAAATAATGTAAAAATAATCTATTATCTCATTATTTTGGAGATAAGCACTTCTATATATACTCCGTGTGAATGTATACACTAAAAACAAAATAATAATATTGCTGTTTATGTAGTTTTACATCAGGCTTTTTTCATGTAATTCCACATCACAAACATTCTCAAATCTTATTAAAATTCTGCAATCATATTGCAACACATAAATGTATCAAATCAACATGCTGTACATCTTAAACTTACACAATATCATATGTTAATTATAGCTCAATAAAAAATCAAGTGAAAATGTAAACCAAAACAAAACATAACTTCAACATACAATTTTTAATGGGTATGCCACGATTATCTTAACATTTTCTCTAAATTTGGACATTTACATAATTTCTCTTTATGCAATGAATATATTCAGGTATAAATCATTTCTATACTTACTAACTTATAATAGATTTCTTTAATAATGATTATGAAAGGACCTAAATCTTTTTTACAGTATATTGCGAATATTAACATGCTAGTTAATGGTATAGAAGTATGTGTTCAGAGATTAGCCAAAATACAAATATAATTTTTCTTTTAATCACAAACATCTTTGCCAAATCTTTTAACAACAGAGAGAGTAATACTGAGGCATAAGCATCGTGTTTAATATGGATGAGGTGAGGAGATGGAATTAGTTACAGGACCTCAGACATTAAACAACAGTCAAAAAGCAACAGGTAAACCTAGAAACAAGTGTGAAACTGTAAGTCAGTAAGGTAGACAAAGGGGAAATAAGTGTATCGGGGTGGGGTGGGGACGGAAGGGATGAAAGCCCTTAGAGACTGTGACAGGGTAGAATCAGGTCTTGCTTCTAGAATAAGCTAAAAATATGTGGCACACTGATCTCAACTATAAGCAGGTCTCTAACAGTCTCCATGCTCTCTGTTCTACTGCTGAAGATACACGATCTGAGTTTCTTCATCTTAAAAACTGGCATAATATTGCTTCCTTCGCAGGACTGTTAGGATTAAATGAGATAATCTGCTGGGGCAGAGCACTCTCTTGTTCATTGTGTTTATTCATGGGTTAGCACACAGTAGATCTTCCAGACAACTTTTTTAAATGGCTCTAGCGAAAGCAAGTACCATACTGATTAATCACCAATCCTAGGCAAAAGGTCAAAGCCAGAGGGCTTCTTCTGCAAAATTTAAGGGGATCTCCTTGCCAGAGAGCAAGGAGAGCTCAGGACCAGGGCTGGGGCTTAGTTATAAAAGCATCGGACTTCAGAGAAGTCCAGTCTTCCAGTCCATGATCAGAACCCTGAAAGCTGCAATAGTGATATATGGATACATCCTCTCTGGGCCTGTGAAGAGTGGCCCTCCCCTCTCTTTACAATGTACTACTCTCCACACTCCCAGGGCAGGTTTCTATAAATAGTCCTTGCCCTCCCTCAGGATTTGCTGCCATCAGTCCCCCTGACAACCAGACAAACATTGAGAGTCAAATACCAGCACAACTAGAACAGAGAGCTCCGGGAATGCTGAGAGAGGAGAGGGACTACCGCTGAAGTCCTGAAGGCTCTGTGGGAGCTGGGAGGGTATGCATGGCATGGGTCCTGAGAGGTCCTGTCAACGGGTGACAGAACAGACACTGAGGTGCAGTAAACTGATACGAGAGTACTCTGCTGTGACACAGAATTTAAAACCCTGGCATATATCCTCAGAAATGGTGTTAACAGCTGCTGGATGGTTCTTGGAAGCTTGGGAAAATTTATGATCTGTGCTAAGTGAGGTAGAAATTCCAAAACTGCCATGGGAGGTGAAGGAGGAAGAGATCAGAAGACTCAGTGTATTGGGCATGCCTGAGAAAAAATATGTATGTAAGGCTAGGAACCCCACCAGCTAACTTTAACCTACAGGACAGCCCATGAGACACTCCGGTTACCAAACAATGAAGAATGTGCTATGGAGAAGGACACCAGGACCACTGAGAAGCTCGGTGGGACCTCTCTTCTGTGGGCAGGGTAGGAAATGAGAGTCCAGAACTGGAATTTCTGAAAAAATGGGAGTAACAGAATCTCTAAATGATAAATACCAAGACGCGGCACTTAATGGCCTGAAGAAAGGTAGGTGCAATCATTGCCATGAGCAGGAATACAGGAGTGGCAAACGTGAGGTGAAACCTTAAGAAAAAAGACAGAGTAAATAAATAGAAAACGGAGTCTCTGAAGGCAAGACAGATGGACAGCCACCAAGGGTGTTGCTTAATTTATAAAATGAAAATAGGCCAAGAATAGATGATTAGAAGGCTAGGACAAAATGGGGAGTTCAACATTTGCAGGTACTAACTTCTATATATAAAATAGATAAAAAAACAAATTTCTTCTGTATAGCACAGGGAACTATATTCAATATCTTATAGTAGTAACCTATAATGAAAAAGAATATGAAAATGAATATATGTATGTTCATGTATGACTGAAACATCATGCTGTACACCAGAAATTGACACAACATTGTAAACTGACTATACTTCAAAAAAAAATTTTAAAAAAAGAAGGCTAGGGCAAGTTTTTCTTCTTTCCTTGCTCCCTCCTCTATCCCCTGAGCTCCCCAATTACCATCTCTTGCCCAGTTTCTAGACCTGAGTGGATTCTCAGAATTTTCTTTGAAGACTATTTACTGAAAGGCAGGGCAGATCTCTAAGAGGAAGGACCCTGCAATATGAAAAGAAGAGCATAAAGCAGTAATTCCCCCAGCCTTTTCCCAAAAAGCCCTAAGGTCATTTACTCAAATGACTATGCAACAGGTAAAGAGAAATATCCAGAACCTTTAACAATTGTTGATTCAGAGTCAAAACTAAAACTGCCACTCTGAGACCCAAACTGACCCAACAGTCCAATGAAGGCACATGGGAGCCAGATGATAAACGGAGTTCTGGCCTGGATCTGGCGCACAGCGGTCCACAGACCCACCAGGCGGTCTTTTCCAAGACCTCCAAATGCACTGTCGGATTGCGCATCCTTGGTAACTGGCAGATCCTTTACACTGGTTTCTGGTCCTGTATATATAACTATTAATTCTTGCCACCCATCGAGTTTTAAAGAAGGTAGAGGTAGAGTCTCTGTCATATCCCCATTTACAACACTAGTCTAGTAACTATTAAACAAAAAGGGCTGGATCATGGCATATGACAGTGGAAAACTGTAAACTTTACCAAACAGTCTCAATTGCATTGACTTTCCCAGATATGGTATTTTTTTCTGGAGCACAGTAACAGCCTTTAGTGTGAGGTATGCAGTCACTGAAATGGGGAATGTGTTAATTTCTATCTCTTTTGGAAAGGAGGTTGAAAATAAGTTTAGATCCATGTGGTATAGATAATAGTAATTTACAGAGTCCTAGTTTGGGGCTCTAGTTAACTCTCTTGACCTCTGCCATAATGCACAGAGAAGGAGCCCTTAAATCAGAAGCTCAGAAATCCATTGCAAGATGGAAGTGGTGTACCTCAGTCAGACATGAGTAGGGCCAGAAAGTATGAAAAGTTGAATGAAAAGGTGGCCTTGATCTCTACCACTGCTGGACCAGCACCTCTCTTGCGGCTCCCTCATATAGCTAACTCTTAGGATTCAATGTCAAAGAAGGAAAAAGCTTAAGCATGTTTCATAGATGTTTTGTCTTGTCACGTTAGTGAGCATCAAAAATAGGCTGCTGATCTACTACAGTGCATCATAAGAGACAGAGGTGAGGGGAGTTCCTCCCACTGAGCAGAGCTCTGGGAGGCACACCGAGTTATCCTTTGTGTGGACAGAGGAGTAGTCGAAGGTGAGAATATACATAGACTCATGTATATCTGGACAAGGAGTTCCAAAGATGCTTGCATATGGATTTAAAGGAATGGGAACAAAGTTTGAAGATCTCTGTATCATAGATTAATACCCACCAGAGAGTTTCTTCCACAATATAACAAGACAGACAGACTATCACAGCTAGCTGATAAAGGAAACTACATCATATTGCCAAGGGATCCCTCTTTCAGAAAATGAGTAGAGCAGAGGGCATATTATTATGGAATACACCGGTCCAGTTACTTCATCAACCCAAAAAATGCTGAAGTGATAGTAAAGTGGAATGCTTTCTAAAGACTCAGCCAAAGTACCAATCAGGAGATGATATCCTGCAACGATGAGGGGCCACCCTTCAAACACAGTATACATCCTAAATTAGTAACTACTGCATGGTGTTTTCTTCCCAATAAGGAGAATGCATGGCTCCAGGAACAAAAATAAGAAAGCACAAGTGGTCTTATTCGCCATCACTCCTAATGACCCATGTTGTGGTACTGTAGCGACAGAGCTGAGTAAGTGGGACAGAAAGCCCATGACCCCAAATTTAAGGTATTTATCATCTGACAGTGGAGAAGTTTGTCTATTTTTAGTGTGGAATATAGAGTCCAGAAATAAATTAATACATAAATGGACAGTTGAATCAAGATTATGTTACCACTGAGCAATGGGGTAGGAGCCTTTTCAACAAATAGTGCGGTATAAATTGAATAATGAGATGCAAAAAGAAATTATTCCTGACCTCCATCTTAAACCATGCACAAAATTCAGTTTCATTTAAAAGTCAAAGTTAAACAAATAAAGCTTCTCCAAAATAACACAGGAGATGTTAGAAAGATTAAAAAAAAAACAACTAACCACTGATAACAAGCAATCAAAAAAAAGGACTCAATTGATACACTAAACTTCAACTAAATGAAATCAAGATGTTCTGATTTTCAAAAGACATCATTAATAAAGAGGCAAGCCACACAGTGGGAGGGTATATTTGCAACCCATAGAACCAACAAATGACTCTAGGTTTTTCAAATACAAATACATAAAAAACTCCAATTAAAAAAAGATCCAATAAAAATAGGCAACAGACTTTGACAGACATTTCATAAAAAGAGGATATCCAAATAACCTGGTCACATAAAGGGGGGCTCCACATCCTTAGTCATCAGTAACATGAACACTTAATATGAAATGAACTAGAATGGCTAAATTAAAAAGAAACGCCATATAAAGTATTGGTGGGGATATGGAAACAATTGGAAGCTTTATCTGCTGAGTGCAAAATGATACAACCACTTTTAGCAATATCTACTAAAGCTGATCATACACATACTCTATGGCCCAACAACTTTCATTTCTTCGTCTATACTCAGAAGAAATACATATACACTGTCAAAAGACCTGTACAATAATGTTCACAGCAGTAGATTTTATAGTAGCGCCACACTAGGAAAAAAAACTGTATACTAATATAATGAATATGACTGCATAATGAAAATAAGAAATTAAAGAAGCTAGACATAAATGAATATATGCTATATGACTATGTTTATATAAAATTTAAAAACAAGCAAAACTTATCTATAGCAATAGCAGCCAGGATATTGAGTAGGGCGTGGGTTGGGGGTGTTCTGTAGGGTTGGTAATATTCTATTTCTTGATCTGGAAGGGTCACTACATAGACATGTTCACTTGTAAAAATCCATCATCTATACAACTACTATGATGTGTATGATGTTCTGTACAAATGTTATAATTCATCAAAGGGTTCAGGTTTTTAAAAGGATAAGACCTAGTGGGACAGGGATTAGGGTATGTGAGGGGATGGCATGATGTTATAGATACGTGGTGGGGGGAGTCTCTCCCTAGAGAGTATATTTAACAGCAACCTGAAAGAAGTGAGGAAGAAGCCATGTGAAATGAGGCGAAGATCTCAGGTGAGAATATTCCAGGTAGAGAGAATATCAGTGTAAAGGCTCTGAGAGGGTACCATGCTTGGTGTACGCAGTGATCATCCAAACTGTCACCTGGGCTTGGGCTTGAGTGGAGTACATGAGAAGAATGGTCACAAATCAGACTGGCTGGGCACATACTGAACTACTAAGTGAATGACTTCTGTGCATTCTGGTCTTAACGTGACTGTTCTTTGTTATCTGTCCATTAAATATACATAGCACATTGCAAAATGTTTTAAAAACCCTATCCACTAACCTTAGGGAAAAAAAGAGTTAAAACAAGGGTAATCAATTTGCTCAATTTAAAAGCTTATTCCTGTTTCATTCAATCTTTAAAGCTTGGTCCATCCTACACAATTCCTAATGAAGACAGAAACCATCAGTTAATCAAGAAAATAGTTAGATTGAGAAAAAAAGTGTTAATAAAAGCATAATCTGTTCATTCACTGATCATTTATGGAAGAAAGACTTATATGCCCATTTTATACATACAGATGAAAGGTTTACCCGGAGACAATGCTAGACTTAAGACCTGACATCGGCAACAATGGAAATGAAAAACAGAAAATCATTCTTTCAAGGGACATATTACTCTTAAAGACAATCGACACTATGGTTGTCCAGGAAGAGCAGGCATTGCCATTTGAGATAAAACTTAATCTCAGAAGGCAAAAAAATATGAACAAGGATTATACTTTCTACATTTAATGAGAACCTACATATCTCACACTCTAACTCTGAGAGAATTTTTCCTTTTTAATTTAAAAATAGTAGCGTCAATCACTACCAAGAGTGAAGCAACATATGCCAAGACAATAAAATAAAAATTCAAAGTCTTGAGACCAGGCAAAGAGCTTCTGTGAGAGCTGTGAGTGACCTGTGCTGCATCTGCACCCCTGCTGCCCAGGAAGAGTGCCTGAAAGGCAGGAGACACTCAGCTTCATATAGAATCACAGGGCTCCACCTCTCCCTTGCTTACTGAGTCTGCATTAAAGGGCCGTAAATCCTGTTGACAGTTATTACCACATCTATTGGCACACAGTCAGTACCAGTTTGGAAAGAGTTTTGCAGCCTAGCTAAGGCCAATCATCTGTCCCCTGTACTCTCTTACAATTTATTTGCACCCGGCAGGCAGCACCCCACAATGCCACTAATTTGTTAGGTAGCTGGTACTTTCTGGTACAACCTACTTTAGAGAGGGCTCTAATACACGTCTCTGTGAATCACCAGTAACGCAGTCAGGGGGGAGACAGAAGGTTAGGAGCAGCAGGTACGATGTGAACTCATTGCTGAGGTGACTTGGTCTCGGCTGCAAACTCAATGAGTGTGGTCATGGGCAGTTTGTGTATGTGGCTCCCAAGGAGTCAGTCCTGTGGCACCACAATCTTAAGATCATTGTGAGGAAGTGAGAGCTGGAAGGTGTGTAACCAAAGGGAGTGCAGAAAGCAAACAATGGGTTCCATAATTCACCAAGAGGAAGAGAGGAATGCATGAGGAAATGAGACACCAAGAAACTAACCACCATAAACAAAATATTTCGAACACCCCAACACCTGGAAAGTAGCACAATTACACCTACTTGGGGATCAGAAGACAGTAGCTTCTGAAGATCTGTAGGAAAGTTTTGTGCCAATACAGTATCAACTTTTTTTGGATAATAAGTTTACAAAAGTAACATATATAAAATACTCAGAAACCAAACAGCAAAACTAAAAAACAAAACAAAAAGAGCAATGGAAATCTAAAATAGACTATCATAACAAAACAAATAAGATAATGACCTATACAATTCCTTTAAAAGAAATAGGTTTCATTAATAAAAAGGGCAGAAAAATGTATTAGTGAAGAATTATAAAATAATACCTAACTACACAAATATACAAAGCCTCATATTCAACCTCTGACTCAAAATAGCACTGTTAATATGTCAGCCTGTTTTAGTCACATACAGTTAAAATGAGACATACAGATGAACTCATTCCATATCTCTAAGAGTTCTTCAAATCCTACACACATTTAAAACTGTTATTTAAATTTGATACAATTACTGTCTTTTCAAAATCAAATAGCATCTTTCATGCTTTTATACCGACTAAAAGATGCACTGACTTCTTGCTTCCCACTGAGCCCCCTAGACACCGGGGTACTTCAGTGAGCTGGTCTGGGCGAAGTTAAGACAAGACTACAGTATGAGGACTCTTAGGAAGAAAGTGCTTATCATCAAGTGTAGAAAGCTTGGCAAAACCATCAATGATTAATATATTATTGCATTATTGCTCACTTACTTACCAGACAGATTTAAGATAAGAGTTAAGGTATGCACGTGCACGTGACTACGAATAGCTCATTTCACAGCACTACCATGTTCAAATAGGAGGTGATATGTCTTTGCTCTATTTTCTATTGAAGTCATATTTTTGTGCACGTGATTTTCCTTTTAATTTTGACAAGACACTTAGTCACAAAGCTCATGAACCTTTCCTGCAGTAAATTTTAAAATGGAACATTCTTGGATAATGGTTGATTTTTTTTTTAATCTCTTATTATTCTCCTATTATTCTCCTAATAAGATACTTTGAAAATGTGAATGCCACATCTTTAGTAAGAAAATGTCTGATATGGTATTTTGGATGGAGAAGTACAAGTTCTCAAGCATCGGTAGGGAAAGAGTCAATATGCTAAGGCTTTAACTATCAGAAGAGACATGGTTTTAAAATCATTGTACATAAAAAGATAATTAAATACTTTTTGTTACTCAAAATTAAAAAAATATATTATGTTTGTTTCATTCACAGAAATTGAGTTCTACAAAGGACAGCTGATTCTTTCATTAAATCAGAATCAAATTACTAATTTCAGTATTAATGATTAGCTTTGACATGTTTAAAAAGGGTAGAAGATACTTAACAGACTTGTCTTCAACCCTGAGATAAACAACTGTTCAGGGAAATGGAACTGTTCAAGATACATTTTCGTTCTGCCAGTCTGTGAAATATAATATAATTATTCTCTTTTAATGAATCTCTCAATGAATAGCAATCTTTCAGAACTTGAACAGGTAAAAAATGTAATGATAACGGGTGAGAGCAGCTTTGTAAATAAAAAAGACACAATGAGATTGTTATTTTGTGCCATGTTATGGGATAATTAGGGTAACAGTGCAACATCCATCAGGCATTTGAACTTTCTCAGAAAAGCTCCCTAGGGCTCATTTAAATTACTTATGTTTATCCATAGAGATTTTTAGTCTTTTTTCAAGTGACTGTCACTTTATAACATTCAGGCCTCAATCTTTAGCTCACTCTGATTAACAGCTGTATTGCACAGCAGCCAAAAGGCACTGCATAAAATAGACACCAACCCCCGTCCCACCCCCAGTTTATGAATCTAGTTTATCAAAGGAAGAGCCATATAACGCTATTAAACCAGGAGAATAATTAATCAGTGCAGAGGAAATAGTGATCTAACGAATCTCTATCAATTTCCACAAAAACAGAGTTGGCTGGATTCTGTCCAAGAAGCTATCATTTCTATGTTAACTAGTTCCATACAATGAAAGACTGTATTTGTAAAAACTGAATTCGTGGCAATGGAACTCCAGTGGGTAGTTGCTTTAGTTAACTCAAAGATACACACAGCACAAAGATAATGAAAGTGGATGGTGGGGTTTCATTCTTTCAAGAATCAGGTCTCTTTGATCTCTGCTGGGCCCCCTGCACCCTTTGGCAGTTAGACAAATGCCTGAAAGTAACAGGTACTAGATTGTGGTGTTTTCGCCACATCCACTAAGGTAACAAGAAAATAGTACTTCTAAATAGAGAGGGGTAAAATAAAAGTTCTCTCCTGGCATGACGTGATTATCTCTAAATAAAATGTCACTCCAAATGTGCACTTAAATTTTCATTCTCAATGAGATTATAGTTTTTCTTGCCGACTGTTTTCTATCTTGATGGAAAAGAAAACATGGTTTTTAACACAAACAAACAAAAAAAATAGAATCATAGTTAAAAATTTATGTAGCTGATTTCATGTCTTTTTGATAGCTCTTTCACGCCTACTATTCCTTTAGAATCCCCTCTAGTTTATTTTCCTATGTGCTGATTATAGAGTAATTATTTTAAATTCCCTGGAACACATCCAATACCTGAGCTTCAAAACACCAACCTCAAATGAAAAAATTATTATAGGGCTTTGTATTTAGGACCCTTTTAAGATTGGTCTCATATTCGGAAGCTTCATGTGATGACTATTTGAAAGCATGCTCTACAAGTGTTAATTAGTTGAGGGTTGTAAATCAGCCAATTTTATTTCACTCGCAAATATGTTTTATATTTCTACCACGCATAGGCTAAATTTACTGAAAATTATAGCACAGTTTTAGCCTGGGTTAGATGACCCACCATTATTTCCAAGAGACTGAGGATGGGATATTGTATCACAGAAACAAGTAAGATGGTTGTTTTATCACTGACATCAACATCATAGAGAAATGACCCATTAAAGCATTTATACTTTCCATCCTTCTCTGAAGTCACAATTAAAATCAATAGCCAGAAATACAGAAGAGTCTCAGAATAGCATTAGCATTTTGAAACTAAAGAAGGTATTCTGCTTCAGAAGTCAGAGAAGGTAACAGCTGAACCTTAACTGAAAACCTCAAGGAAACAAATTCCTTTCCTTCTGCCCTTGCATCTATTAAATTGATTGCCAAATCATGTATTTTTTCAAAATGTAGCTGCCACTAAAATCTCATTTTTTTCTCAAGTTTTCCCAGATTCATTAGGTGAAAGCAAGTCGCTCCCTGTTCTGCCGTCCCTACCTACCCGTTCCCTGGGTTTTCTCTATTTTCCTCATTTCAATTTGTTTTCAAGAATAAACCTTTAATTGCAATGTGTGAGAAAATATCACTTTCCTGTTTAAATGATTATGTATCTGCTTTCTTATACCCCAAATGATTTTGTGGCCTTACCAATTTTACTATAAGAAGTTCTAGAAAATTATACTGCATGTCATATTTTGTTGCTAGAATTATACTGCATGTCAGAACATTTGACCATTGAACCTGGGGTGAAAGGTGATAATCCTAGTCATAAAATGGTATTTTATACAGCTCCAGAAGGGATATGAGAATATTCTAAAGATTATCATCGGTTTTGTTACTAAAATATTAATTTATTCATATTAATGGTTTCTGCTTTCCAAATTTCTAGGAGGCCAGTGGTTTGTCTGAAGTTTTTACTAGTGTTACGACAAATAGAAATTTCATAAATGTTTCTTAAAAATACATACGTTTTTATCGGACAGCTAGACCAAATATGAGTACATGACCTTATATTTTTGAAAATACCCTTTCATTTTTACACACAAGAAATACGTCTTGTATTTTTAAATTTCTTTTTACTGCTGTTTCATAAGTTTTAACGAATGTCTTTAGTTAAAAATGGAGAACCAATACATCAAGATATGCAGGTATAGGATGCAATCTTCAAATGCAAACAGGAATTTCTGTATTTAGATAACAATATTAGGTACCTGCTATTATTCGCATTATCCATTGCTGGAAAATTTCAAAAGAGGTAGTTTAAAAACAACCAATTAGAAATTCATTTTGAGACATCTCCTTAAAGGTTACTAGAGAGCAAATGTTTGGATCTATCTATTTTCAACCAACGAAATTATCATGGTATTAGTATATGCATAGATTTTTGTAAAATGCAACATCTCAAATGCCATGATCTTTTTTCAACAATTTTAACATCCAGGTATAATAATGCAGCATGAAATCCTTTTCTTGCTTCTAAATTTAATTGATTTAATCACTGAATTTAAATGCTTGGAAATTGTTCTGCTTGCCGGTGTTTGAATGCCAAACACATCATCTACAGTTCTAAAATGAATGTTGCAGTTATATTTAGACAACTTAAAACACTGCCTTCTAAATTACCCTAGATAACCCATAGAAATGTCTAGAAAAACTGATAATAATGCATGACCAATGTCCATTATCATCAACTTCCAGTTAAGTATAACTTGCACAAGGAGTAGGAGGTATTAGAGTCCTACTATTTAAAGTCTTTGTGCAATTTTCTAAGCAATGCAATGGACAACACACACAGTCCTCATTTTAAAGGTAAAGACCTTGAAGCCAATAACCTTGTTTATCTTCAGTAGCAAAAGAAATTCAAGTTTTGTCAAGCTTTCACAGACATCAACTCATTTATTCTGTTTGATCAATTTGGTTTGAATTGACTTTTTTTTCCCTTCCTACTTCTTGAGAACTTCAAAAAAATAAATAAATAAACTAAGTCATTTGATGTAGAGAGATTCCTTGACAGCCAATCAGGTACATAGTTTCTCCCCTCCAGCTCCTAAAAGAATCAGGGTTTTAGTTTTCCCTGGGACAGTGCACAGACATCAAATAAAGTGAGGTAGGGGAATGTGCAGTGTAACGTACACGGAAAAGCTCATTTTGGAGGAAATGATATATAGTAAGTTTTCAGCAAGATGATGATGAATAAAAATAATGTTTACACTAAGTATTCAAAATTGGGGCTACACAAATTATACGATGTGGAGAAATCTGTGGTATTCACCTAGCAGAGTTTCCTCTACGTTAGGCTTTCTTGTACCACGTTCACAAGTATTGCCATATCCAGGTACCTCTTCTATTATTTTTCAGTTTTGGCTTTTGCTCTATTTTCACTTTAAAATTTATTTTAAAAATAAAATTATTTTAAATTACAAATTAAGAAAAAAAGTACCCCTTTTTCAACAGTAATAGTACGTACAAAAACTAGATTTAAATTCTTGACCTGTGTAGTGCTTAAACTATCTCAATTTTCCATCAGTGGAGTGCACACTACCCTTGGAGACATTCCGCTCAAAGAAAAGGATTAGCATTGGTAAATGGAAATAAAATCACTGAAAACTTCATGGACAATATCACATATTAATTAGTTTTTAATATAAACTTTTTCTAGCTGTATCCGTATGTGGCGTGGACAGTCACCTAGTGAATGATGTTTCAAGCAGGAAGTCCAGCTGTTCCTGACAGTACCTCCCTTAGCCTCTGGCAAATGTTGAAACTCCACAGTTTGAATGTAAGTGCTTTGCTCAGTGGTTTTCAAACTTTCTAAAGCAGTCAACTTTCTCTCTCTCTCTCTTTTTTTTTTTTTTCAAATGAAGCAATGTTTTTAAAAAACAGTAAATTAATGAAAAATTAGAATTGTATTTGTACAAATACACTTTAGAGATTCAAATTGGGAACACATGGAATATAATCAATCTATGAGAACAATGGAGTTATTTTGACGAAGGCAGTTGCCATGTCCGAGGCATCCTAATTTTCACTGATGTCTGCTATTTGTTTTTGTTGTGCGATACTGGGACTATCCTGAACCAGACAGGTAAGTCATTGTAAATGACACAAACTTTCTTACATCTCACTTGGCAGTCTTGCCTCATTCTGGGTTCATTATTGGAAAATGGTATAGCTGGACTTGTATCTTCAAAGCTAAAACCATTAGAATCTCTAAAAACTGCTCACATTACTTGAGAGGTCCTCACTGGTTGAAAAAAGAAAAAACATTTTTCACAGGTATCCTTTTAACAGTTTTTCAGCTTCATCAACACAGATTTACTTGCTGTCTGGTTCAGATATTAATTCAAGTTTCAATCAGTCTAATTTATCTTATTCTGCATACTTAGCTGAAACTTTGTTTCAATTTCACCCCTGCCTCCTTAGCAGCAGTCGTGAGAATGTTTATATCATAAATCTCTGACAAAAGTACACTTGATATATAAGCTAGTACAAGCTTATCATTTTGGAGAACTAGCTAACTAATGCAATTTTTTTATGAGCAAAAAGTTTTCTGAAAAATGATTTCCATTTTTATTAAAAATATTAGTATTGTCACCTTGTTTTCACTTCCATTGATTGTTATGCACTGTTTATTACTTGTGTCAAACAGAAGTATCTGAGCTTGTGGACTTTCTAATTGCTTATGAGTCACATATGCTGTGGTGGTAACGTACCCAACCCATTTGTACAATTATCCTCATCAAACATGCAAAGGTATATTTTAAATGACCGTTGCAGAGGTACAGACTTTCCAGTGAATGTCACAGTTATTTGTTTATTTGTGTGTTTATTTAGCTGTGTATATGTGTACAAATGCACGTGTGTGGATATGCAGAACTAGGCTTTGATCCATCCATCCATGGATCAGTCCACCCATCAGCAAGAAGAAGAGGAAATGGAACAGGAGGAGGAAAGGAGGTTGTTTTCACCTGGGAACACAATTTAATGATTTGGGAATTGTCAATGTGACAAAACGGTTTTATAGAATGCGCGTTTGTGAGTTTTTATTATAGGTTTTTTTTTTGGTTATTGCCCTAAAATATGGCAAAAATGAATATGAATGCAAGTTTTTTACAGAACTTCTGAAAAATTGTAGTTATAACTTGGCAGAACACAGTTTGAAAAATAATGGTTTAGCTGAAGGCTTTTCTTTCTTTTAAAATTCAAATAACTTTTACTCTCACCTGCAACCAGTCATTTATACACTAATGTGAATGAATCTATAAGACATCTTTCTGAGGCTTAGATTTAATGCAGAAGAAGAAGCAAAGATGAACTCAGCAAGTGAAAACAAGGGGAAGACGGAACACAAAGGCTAAGGAGCACTGCGGACCTACTTGGCCTACTTTCATCGTTTTGCTTAAAGGCCATGCCGTCTGTATACGATTCGTTCATTTGTACTTCCAAAAGAAGAAAAGAAAAACAAACTACAACAAAATCCAAACCAAACAAAAAGACAAAGCCGCAAAGAAATGTCTACTGAATTACATAAATATATGAATACATTTTAGAACTGCTTCCAACTGTTTGAGAATATTTTGCTGGAACAATAATGTAATTAAATTAACTGCTTATAATTTTGATCAACTCGAATTAAATCAACTGTCAATTTCCAATCAGTGAATTTATTCACTGAAGAGACTATGATCTTATGTTGTGAGTGTCCTCAAGGACTTCAAGCAAATAAATTGTGCAGGAGTCCCAGATCATGCAGAGCAAAGCATAAAAGAGTATATAATACTCCAAACATCATGATGTACCTTTGGTCTGACATTTTTTTTCTCATTAAAATGAACTTGTAACTTTTTTCTTAATTTAAATACTTCTACTAAATAAAATAATTTATCTTTATTACAAGAATCTAGCCAGGTACGCTTCCCCCCTCTCCCTGTCACCAAAAGCTTTCTAAAGTTTATGGACAAGCATTCATTCTGATATAGTAAAAAAAAAAAAAAAATTAGTTTAAACTTCAAACTTTTTACAGAGGCATATCAGAAAAGCTGTTAGTTAAGATTTCAAGAAGGTGCATCTTAAAAAGAAGAAATTTACATTATTAGTTTTTTTCACTTACTTCCTTGTGTATTTTCTAAGAGTGAAATCATTAATTTGATCTGGGCTAAAGAAACTTGTTGGGCCAGAATTATAGTTCCTATATTTCATTTCTAAAGTCAATACCTATAATCATTTTGTGTACATGTGAAACTAAATCCAAACTTACAAGCATAGTCAGTTTAAGAAGGAAGAAAAAGTTGAGCCAAATCAGTTACAAACACACTTTGGTTATTACTCACACAACGACCTTCAAGAACTCTGATTTCTAATGTTTCTCCCCAGCTTTATACTGAGAAAAATGTATTCCTAAGTCACCAACCTGCAGGTTCTCACTTCTTTCTTTCCCAAGTTTATGGAAACCTGGTCCTAATGCTTCCTTAGTACTAAGCAAGAAGGCAGAATAGGAAGAGACCTTTTCCCAGGGTTATGGGCACTCACAAGTCTATTCAGCACTTCTGGCCGATTTGCCTGTGCTTTATTCCAAATGTGTATTCCTCAGAAAAGCACATAGAGGGGGATTAGTGAGTGGGACCAGCAGACACAGGTCTGCAGTAGCTCCACAGTGTACAGACACTTGTCCCGGTAGAGCACAGCCATGAGTTTTACAAACTTTAACAGCTCGGTGGGTGAATATAGCTGGCAGCTGAGCATTGAGAATCAATTCAGATACATGTCTGGAATGTCTACATGCAAAGGACATGCCAAGTACAATCTGTAGTGACCAAACAGAAAAAAAGCCTAGAAATTATTATATATTTATATCATATATATAACAGTCTTTTTTAACCCTATGGACTAAGTTACTATGTAACACATATGAACTCATTAACTCCCTTGGGAGAGAAGCAGAGATTTTTAAGTGTGATCTTAGTATGGTCTTTGGACTAATTCTAAAACTTAGAAATTTTTCATAAATTTTTTAAGAAATCAATTAACTTACATTTAAGTATAAAGGCAATATTAGTGTCAACAACTCCTAGAAATTAATAATTATACCCAATTCCCCTCATTTTAAAATTCATATAGCACAAACCTACTCATTTTTTCTATGCATTTTCTCCTTCAAAAAACCATTTTCCTGCATGTTTTCATACATTCATCCTGAGTGTGAAACATTTTAAATTTGATAGAAACTTTCTTTTATTAAATTATGCAATGCCTCAGACTTTACCTCTTTGGGATTACCTATTCATTTAATGGGCATCAAAACCTTCTGTTAGGGGCAGGTTGTAATAAACACATATTTCTAGTGGATACTTAATATGTTCTCCATCCATCTTTGTCAACCTTATGGTCACCACATTCCATATAACAGAAGTCACTGCCTGCTGCTGAAACTTGAATCAGATGCCTAAAGACACCAAAACAAAGCTATTTCCTACCACCATCAAGCCTAGCAGCCATTCTCAAGTTTTATTTATTTAAAGAAATATTATTTTTATTGGGCCCACAAGGCGATAACCTCTTCATATTTTGTCTTTGCTACATTGAGCTGAGTTGATACATTTTCTTGGCCATCTGAATGCCATCAATGGTATGATGTAGATTCCGGAAGGTAAAAGAAATATTATGGATAGTGTTCATAAATTGAGGCATGAGCAATTACTAGAATACTACTAATTTGATCTTTCTTTATAAAATCTATCAACAAGAATTAACTGTCACGTCCCAGTGTGAATTACATGACAATGGAGTTGAAAGCTGATCCGCAGCTATTCTACCCTATTTTGTTAGTCCTTCGCCCTTTCTTTTCCAGGTCTTCTACCTGTTACTAAATTTCTGGAAAACTAGAAGCAGATAACCAAAATTTACTGTGGAATTTTTAAACATGCCATTATATATGGTATTTCGGACAACAGCTCAATGTAAGATGGCTTCAAAATCATAGGCTGACTGCAGAAAGTCAAGAATAAAAAATCTTGCAACATACCTCAGCAGAGTCTAACCTAGGCCCCTGTTACAGCAAACTCAAACATCCTGACCAAGACAATCACATTCCAGAATTTAAGGTACAAGATAGCCTATATTATTTTCCACTAAATATCATATGTATTTTATTCCTTCTGGAAAGAGATATATCCAAAAAAAGGAGAAAAAAAAATCCATGAAAATATAGCCAGTTTATACATGATTTTAGAATCTATTATAGTATAATAGAATCACACATGTATATCTGATATCATAAACAATACAACTGCATACATATACGGACTGTAGTGCAATAGAAAACTCTTTCATTTTGAAGTAGCCCTCAAAAGCCAAGCAGGAAGCAACTTAACAATGAAACGTTAGGAGACTTACCTTGACTTGCAAACTTCAACTCTTTGGCATCTGTGAGCGTGGTCCTTTTGTCAGATCCTTTTTTCTCCATTCGGCGGTGGCTTCGTCTTTTCTTAGACTCTCCCCAAAGATTGGACCCTCCGTGCATGCTTGGTATATTCAAAATGGCAATTCCTTCCAGAGAGATGTTTATTAAGTCAATTTGTACTCCATCGCACTGATCAGTAAAGTGAGAAAAACAGAAACAATAAGATATTTTAGCTTTCTTCTTTCGCATTTCCTTATCTTTTAATAAGAATTTTTAATCTATAATCTTGCTCTTTCTAAATAAACCTTTTAAGAACACTTAAATGGTTACCCTGAATGTCAGTATAAAAGATAAAGCAGCCAATAACACTTACCAGGTATCATTAATAGTGTTTATAAACGATCAAACTAAACCATCAGTGAGTGTATCTTTGTTTATAGTAAGAAAACCTTTGCAAGGGACATACTTATTAAGTGTCTGCATATATAACCAGCTGCAAATTTCTAGTGTGTTATAAGGAGGTTGATTCTGGGATGTCTGGTCAAATTTCAGGCAGAAATTTTAGCGACTGTCTCCTCTTTAGAACACACCATAAGGCACTACTGGGGGAAAATAAACAAAATTCATAATTCATGGTCTCATTTTTGCGGGTAGAGACAGAAATGGCTCAAGAGACTTTTGAAAAAAGAAAAAGTGAAAACGGCGATTCAGAGAGATCTGAATTACACTGGAGTGGCGAAGGATGATTTCTTGGACTAGATTAAGTTCCAAGGACAGTGTTAAAGGCAGTGAGAGGCACGCTGTCTACACGAGTGTGAAGGACCAGGCCGACTGAGTGAAGGAAATACCAAGAGTAGCAGCACTGAAAGGAAGATCTCCAATCCATCAGCACAGAAACTTACAGCTGTTTTAACAATAGATTGGAAAATGAAAACAATTAGCCAGACTTTTTTGCTTGTCTGGTGACAAAATACCCTTTTGACTATGCTTTCCAGACAATTCTTTGCCATATGCAGTGGTCACTTTCTACTTTTTTGAATTTTCCGTATTCTTCCACTGATGGACACGTATGGAAAGTGACACGGCCATACTGTATTTCTGTAATTATTATTTACTTACTCATTTGCTTTAAGTTTTCTAAAGCAGTAGTTATTATAAATATATCCCAGATAGTGTTCTCCCATTTTCAGTTCTAAGTCAAGATGAGTTATAAATATCTGTGTTTTACAAACTTTGTTAGGGGTGTGCACTTCATAAATTAAAGCGTATCTGCAGTGGGACTGTTTTATTTGCCATGTCTTATTACAAAACAAAGAAACAGCAACAACAAAACCCCAGAACAGCTGACACTGACTTCATCATACCCTTTCTCATGGCAACCAGGATTTTTGAACCTAAAAAGAGATAATGCGCCACGAAAATTATAAAAACAAAAAACAAACTAACAAAAATCCTCTCTTTTTTCACATTTTCCTCATCTGAATCTAGTACTGTATCTGGCTCACCAAAGTATAAAAAGTGAAATAAAGCAACCTATCTTGAGCCTACTTGGCATGGCTAGAAACAAATTCTAGAGACAGTGCCAAGTTTTCATTCAATTTCTTTCAACGAGGGTGAAACCAAGGTCTGGTTGATGCCTTTTTTTTCTCCCTTAGAAACAAGTAATTTTTTTCCCCTCCTTTTCATGTAGTAAATTAAGATGATTTCTTTTTACTAAAGAATTCTGCTCATGTGTATACTCACTTACTGCTATATATTCTAGATAAACAGATATTAATTTCATAATTAAAAGTAATCTTGTGTAAATACCCTGCAGGCCTCAATGAATCAAACACATACTGTGTGTCAGGCCTCCCACTGTCTTCAAGTGGAATGTACTGGCTGGATAATTAGATAGTACATATTTTTTAACCTTATTTGCATGCATATTATATCTTTTGCACACTGACAAGCAGCAGTAACAACAAAAGTCAGATTACCACAGGGAATTCCCACAAAGAAGTCTTCATTCCTTATAATTTGCAGCCTAAATTAAAATAATTTGATCTTTGACAAGGATGAAATGTCAAGCAGAAGGGGGTCCTCTACAAGCCACGGCCTGTGGCTTCTGAAATCTGCCTAATTTATGT
Source organism: Camelus ferus (assembly GCF_009834535.1). Taxonomy (NCBI): domain Eukaryota; kingdom Metazoa; phylum Chordata; class Mammalia; order Artiodactyla; family Camelidae; genus Camelus; species Camelus ferus. Next base: position 53,174,733 of record NC_045702.1, on the reverse strand, counting down.
CAGTCACTTCTTAATACATATTTAAGTATTACACGAAAAAGATGATAAATATGCAATCTGACACCTTTGGTATTTCCCTGCTGTTAATTTATAAAGGTCTGGCTTCCCCCAAACTGACTAAAATCATTTAAATAACAGAAGAATCGTGAAATAAGCTGGAGTTGGGGCCCGGCTTCCATTTTCACTCAATATTGAACACAGCAGGTAGTGCTCGAAGACAATTATTTGACTAGGCCTTCGAACCCCACTGTGACAAGTTACTTTCAGAATTAGTGCAGGAGTATTCCTTTGTTCATCTGCAGAAAAGGCGAGCACGTTGCAAATAGGCTTTTTTTTTTAATTGAACTAGGGGAATCACATCTGACAACTGAAAAACATCAGTGGGTACTAGTATTCATGTTTTCACCCTTCACAGTCTTGTCACGTGTCGTTTTAAGGAAACAGTAAGTAGCGCTCTTGAAAGTGAAAAGAAAAGAAAAACAAAAATCCTTAAGAAGTCCCCCCAAAAAAGGACTGACGAAGAACACGGAAGTTCCTATGAGCGCAGGATAATGTACTTACATAAATGCCCATTTATTAATGGTTTGTTTCCACTAGTTCCTGACCCCAGGCTCCCTTCCTCTGTTTGCTTTAACGTTATGTTCATTAGTCTGGAAATCTCCAGCGCTGGGTCTGATGAAGACCAGGAATCGTAGCACACCGGCTGAGCGCGTGGAAATAAAAGCTGAGGTGAAGGCGATGAAGTGTAAACAAGTCATAAGACTGCGTCAGATAATATTTTCATCCACCTTGAAGATTTATGATTTTTAAAAAGGTAGCTACAGAGGAAAATATATATAAAAGCTTAAAAGCTAACAGCCTCGGTTAGTCAATAAATCCTGAACATTTTTACTATGTTGAAAAGACGTCGTTAACATATAGTGCGAGGGGGGCTGTTTGCAGAGTGTGGGGCTTGATGCCACTGTCCACTCTTAGTTTGAAATGAAAGATTTTATTCCAGAGACAAATTCCTCTAAAAGGAAAGAATACGGTTTAAAATTTTCTTCCAATGTATTTTAACCACAGTTTACAAATATACCCTGCACAATTTCATACAGAAGTGTTATAATGAAAAAGAACATGAAAAGGAATATATATATACATATGTATGTATAACTGAATCACTGTGCTGTATACCAGAAACTAGCACAACATTGTAAACCGGGTACACTTCAATTAAAAAAAAAAGGGATCAGAAGTATTAAAGACAAGCTTTTATATATGAATTTAGTGTTTCAGATTCAGTAAATATGTTATTTGATACGAATATTCAAAATAGTATTTTGAAGAACTTTGGAGAGCCATAACTGTGAATAATAAACCTGATGAGATATGATTAATGAGAAACCGTAAATATTTTCCCCTAGTGAGTCTAATTCGATGCCCAAGTCATAAAAATGATTCATAATTTTACTTAATGAAATATATAAACATTGTGTTGTTCATTGTTTAAAATGGCATGGAGTAAAATGACTTATCTAAACCTGCTGTTAGAAGAGTTTCTACAAATTCATATGTAACTCATAAGGCAAAATCATTTATGTTTTCCAGAAAACTGCAGCAGCAACCCTACAAATTGAAATAGACACACATAAAAAATTAAATATACTAGACACATATACACAAATGCCTTAATGGTACCTCTTGTGATGTTTAAGGCCACAATATTCTGCATTTCTCCAGTGATTAAGCTCCATGTTTTTTCAAATGCATTTTATAACTTTTATCTACAAAACACAGTGTGACATAGGGGCTCAGAGTATGCCTTTCAGATAATTTTAGTGTTAGCTGGCAGTCCAGTGATGGTGACAGAAGTGCTGATTGCAGATAATCCCAAGATATTTTCCACAGTGGAAGGGGAGATATAGCAGGTAAAGGAGAAGGAAGACAGAAGCAAATATGGAAAACAGAAAAATTTGAGACTGGCACCATGGATGTGCACACACAGTTGCTGAATATGTTGATAATAATAATAATATTATTACTGGTTCAAGATATCAAGCATTAGGCCAAAGTGTTAGCAGAAAACCACTTTAATTTTTCCTGGTTCCCTTTTAATTTCTGGGAAAGCCAGAAATTATTGGTGGAATATTAAAATTCTTACCAAAAGTTATCTCATTAAAAATAACTTCTGCTAAACACAGAAGAGAATTTTTCCCTTTGGTCACCTTTTACCTACCTCATTTCTTCCTAACTCTCTTCAGTAAGGGAAAGTACAATGTATTTATCATAATGAAATGATAGCACCACCTGATCCCACTACATTTCTTGTTCTTTCATGGAATAAGGAGTTATTCTTTGTTTTGGACTTGATGAGTCCAATTTTTGTTTCCTATGACCATCTTTGTGAGGTCCACAACTGTAACATCTCCTTTCATCATTGCTTCTGGAATTTCATTGCAAAAAAACTAAAACAAAACAAAACAAAATCACCTGGGGTGCTTTAGAAGAGAGGGTAGATCTGAGTGTTCTTATCTCACACACACACACACACACACACACACACACACACATATCAAGAAGATAGGAAGATACTTTCGGAGGTGATGAAATGCTTATGGCTTTGATTATGATGGTAGTCTCATGGATATGTTCTTTTCTCCAAACTCATCAAGTTGTGCACATTAAATATGTACAACTTTTTGTAGGTCAACTATGACTCAACAAAGGCAATAAAATTTAGAAAAGAATGTCCAGTCCCAAGTTCCATTTCCTCCACTCCATGATCGGGTTTTGGTAGGGCTAAGACTGAGCTAAGGTTCTCTAAATGAATGCTGAAGGACCACGCAGGAAGATTTTGACAGAAGTGGGGCAAAGACAAAGCTGCAAAAATCTGCCCCCTGACTTTAGTAACTGTGCTTTGCAGGGTACTGCACAATCAGAATCTTACCTTTCAAATCCTGCTAATTTATTTTGTGTCCCTGACACTCTTCTTGCAATTTGTCAATACTTGAGCTCATTCAGATTTTATAGAAACAATCATTAAGACAAAAGGTCAGTATGTGAGGATGGAAATTCTTGGCCTTAAAATTCACCATCCTTCTAAGTCTTACCAAGAACCAAAAGACTTAAATACTTTAGGAGAATGGGCCATTTTATTCTTTCATGAACTTTGCCTGGTACATGGAACAAATTAAAAATGCATGAATTTTATAGACTTCAATTCCAGATGTTGACCTGAGATTCTCAGGGACATATCCAGGCCCCAGATAGTTTAATACAAACTTTGCTTTTAGTACATTATCTTGTAATTTTAAAGCTTTTCATTTGATTTTTTGTTTATCTTTTGTTTTGAAGTTAGAGGATAGCTGAACTTCTTAAAGTTACAAATTTCCCCTTTGTTTGTTCTATCTATGTATCTATCTGTCTATTTACCCATCCACCCACCCACCCACCCATCCATCCATCCATCCATCCATCCAACTTATTTGTTCCTTTAGATTTAAATATTTTGGCAGCAAGCAGCACAATTCTCATTTCTTTTTTAATTATGGAAGAAAATGTTCATCTGCTTATCTCTGCAGGGGAGATATAACAATTTCTCTAAATCATAGGATTTTGAGGAAGATTAAATCAGGTAACTTATATACGTTGTTTAGCACCAAGCATAAGGTATTTTTAACAATAGATACATCTTAGCTATTATTATCATCAACTATTGCCCCTTGATATTAATATTATTCCAAATATTCACTCTTTTGGGAAAAAAATCTTCCTAAATGAAAGAGAGATGTGAATTAAAGGGTCACACAGCAAATGGTCTGTTTTGAAGAAGCTGTCAATAAAATATATATCCATTACTTGAGGTACTCTTGTACTGAAGTGGTTTTATTCTGTTTTATATTTTCAAGCCATAGTTGGTATCATTTTAGGCCAAACAGGAAGCAACAGCAACAGAATCAAATTTCCAAATTGCTGTTTTTGTTATATTTAATTATGAAGTCACCTTGAGGGTAGAAAGGCGTATTCTGCTAATATGATAGACTGGATTCATTAAAAAGTAAATAGAGAAGCAGATTTTACATTACCATCCATACACATACACACACATCATTTCAAAATTAAGATAAATACATAAAATTTCAAGATATGCAACAACAGAATGGGGAGTGCACAGCACTAGCTCTGATTTACAAGTGCTCCTGCAGTGGTGCCAAGAAGAAGGCAGTAAATGCAGACCTGAGAAGCTCAGACTTCGGGAGGATGTAGAGCCACAACCCTAAAGAGTCTTTCCCGAAGATGTAAAGTCCCATGGAACAAAATCATGGAATTTTATCACTTGTAATGTTAAAATCAATGTTATCCATTACCTATTTTCATCAAATGTCTTTTGCTTCATGATACAAACTTTTCCTTGAACATTTTCCACTTTGTGACATAAATAATATTATACTACAGATCCATGTTTTTTGGTTTGTTCCTTTTTTCTTTTTTTGTAAGTTAAGACTTTATTGTTGAGAGCAGTTTAAGGCTCATGGCACAATTGAGGGGAAGGTACAGAGACTTCCCATAAATGCCCTGTCCTCACACATGCACAGCCTCCCCCATTATCAACATCCATACCAGAGAGATACATGTGTTACAACTGATGAACCTCCATTAACACATCATAATAACCCAGAGTCCACAGCTTCCATCAGGGTTCAAACTTGGTGTACATTCTCTGGTTTTCAACAACTGTATAATGACTTGAAGTTACCACCATTGCATCACACAGAGTATTTTCATTACCTTAAAAATTCACCTGTTCTTCCCTCTCTCTCCCTTAATCCTTGGCAACCTCTGATCTTTTTACTGTCTTCATAGTTTTACCTTTTCCAGAACATCATATGTTGGCATCATACAGTATGTAGTCTTTTCAGATTGGCTTCTTTCACTTGGGAAAATGCATTTAAGGTTCCTCTGTGTCCTTTCACAGCTTGGTAGCTCATTTCTTTTCAGCATTGAATAAATACTACTGCATTGTCTGGATGTACCACAACTTATTTATCCATTCACCCACTGAAAGACCTCTTCTTTGCCTTCAAGTTTTGGCAATCATTAAATAAGCTGTTATAAATATCCATGTGCATGTTTTTGTCTTGATAGAAGTTTTCAACTTCTTTGGGTAAGTACCAAGGAGTATGACTGTTCGATTATACAGTAAGAGTACGCTTAGCTTTGCAAGAAACTTCCAAACTGTCTTCCAAAGTGGCTGTACCATTTTGCAATCCCACCAGCAACGGATCACAGTTCCTGTTGCTCCACATTTTCACCAGCTTCCGGTGTTTTCAACATCCTAACAGGTGAGCAGTGGTATTTCACTCTTGTTCTAATTTGCATTTCCTTGATGAAATATGATGTAGAGCATCACTTCATCTGCTTACTTGCTATCTGTATATCTTCTTGGGTGAAGTACCTGTTAAAGTTTTTGGCCCAGTTTTCAATAGAGTTGCTTATTTTCTTATTGTTGAGTTTTAAGAGTTCTTTGTATATTTTGGATACACAAAGTCCTTTATTACATATGTCTTTTGTAAATATTCTCTCTTAATGTATGGCTTGTTTTCTTATTCTTATGACACTGCCATTCAAAGAGAATTTTTTACTTTCAGTGAAGTCTGTCTTTTATTTCTTTCACAAATTGCACCTTTGGCGTTTTATCTAAAAAGGTATCACCATACCCAAGGCCATCTAGGTTCTCTCCTATGTTATCTTCCAGAAGTTTTATAGTTTTGCATTTTACATTTAGGTCCATGATCCACATCCTCCTTAACCAAAGAACAGTTGACTGTATTTAGAGAAATCTATTTCTGGGCTCCATTGATTTGTCTTTTCTTTCACCAACACCACATTGTCTTAAATAGTATAGCTGTATAGTAAGTCTTGAAGTTGAGTAGTGTCAATCTTCTAACTTTGTTCTTTTCCTTCAATTTTGTGTTGGCTATTCTTGGTATTTTGACTTTTCACATAAACTTCAGAAGCAGTCTGTTAATAGTCACAAAATAATCTGCTGGAATTTTGATCAGGATTGTATAATAAATCTTTAGCTCAAGTTCAGAAGAACTAACATCACGACAATATTTTTTTGTATTTTTTTTTTATTGACATATAGTCAGCTTACAATGTGTCGATTTCTGGTGTACAGCATAATGTTTCAGTCATACATATTCATTTTCATATTATATTTCACCATAAATTACTATAAGATATTGAATATAGTTCAATGGGCTATACAATATGAACTTATTATTTATCTCTTTTATATATAGCAGTTAGTATCTGCAGATCTTGACCTCCCAATTTAGTCCTTTGTACCCCCTTCCCCATCTGGTAACCATAAGTTTGTTTTCTATGTCTGTGAGTCTGTCTGTTTTGTAAGTAAGTTCACTTGTGTCTTTTTCTAGATTCCACATATAAGTGATATCATATGGTATTTTCTTTCTCTTTCTGGCTTACTTCTTTTAGTACAATGATCTCCAGGTTCATCCATGTAGCAGCAAATGGCATTATTTTATTCTTTTTTATGGCTGAGTAGTATTCCATTATATAAATATACCACAACTTCTTTATACAGTCATCTGTCGATGAACATTTAGGTTGTTTCCATGTCTTGGCTGTTATAAATAGTGCTGCTATGAACATTGGGATACACTTCATCTTTTTGAATTAACAGTTGCAAATCAGATGCATTTCTCTACAATAACAGTGAAGTATCAGGAAGGGAAAGTAAAGAAACATTCCCTTTTAAAATTGCATCCAAAAGATAAATATGGCAATATTGAGTTTACCTATCCTTGAACAAGAAATCTCTCTCTTAGATGATTTTTTTCAATCTATGTTCAGTGGTTGGATAAGGTAAGGAGAGGTCCAAGAAGCTTCAGTATATCTACCCTACATTCAATCACAAGTCATATTTCAATTTTTTTTTTCATTTTTGCTTTCTGCTTCAGATTTTCTTTGAGCATAGGTTTCTGAAAATGCTCAAAATCCACTATACTATGAATTTTTTAATAAAAAGTTTTGACGATAAAGGAAGATTTTAGATCATTTTTTATAAATACAACTATATAAGTATATATATGTGTGTGTACACACACACACATTTATATATATATATATATATATATATATATATATATATATATATATATATATATATATATATATATAAACATGCACCCATATTCAGCATCACAAATAGCAGTCAAGAAAGTCCATCTTGAGCCCAAATCCTTCACCTTTTGTAATTATATTCCTTTTCAGGGTTATGATCCGATTCAGTCATGAGGGGCTTTTTCCTTTCCACAACAATCAATTCTACCCCTAACACTTCAATTTATTCACCATTCATGATGTGAAAAAAGTCCAAAAAGATTATATTCTGAAATGGTACCACTTTTCAGGTTATTACCCCTAACAGTAAATTTAAAAGTCAGGATAATGATGAACCTAGCCAGGCCATTATTATGCTTCATGGTCCAAAATGACTTCTGTTTACCAAACTTATTACCTGAATATATGTGACTAATAATTTAGGTCTCAGTAGACAAGCTATGTATTTATTTTTAAATGAAAAGTGTGAAGGTCACTATTTCTCAATTCATATCATCTAGTCATCAGGTGTTCTTGTCTCATAATTCTGCTCCTTTGATTTGTCTTTACCACCTATCAAAATATAACTTAGCCTTTTTCTTTCATCCCCTTTCTCTCAATAAAACTAAGACATTTTCTGTTAAAAGTTGCCCTCCAAATTTTTAGTCCTACAATGTCTACATTTTTTTGGTAGACCTATTTGCTCCAAATCTTTTTAAAGTGTATCTTTTTTTGCTATCTTTGCTCTCTTTCTTGGCTTTTCCACTTCCTATGAATATAATGGGGAAATGGCAACCCCAGGAATGGAGAAAAGCTAGTTAATGAATGGGAATGGGAGTGGAAAAGTATATTTTTTTAACCTTTATTCATGAAAGTGAGTACAATTTTAGTGAACTCTGTTTTAAAGGTTATAAGATATTGACACCTGAAAATAATAATTTTTTTTTAATGTTTTGTAACTTTCTTCTTCCCTTCAGTTACTTTCTTTTATCTTACATTTTTCTGTCCACACTATGCCCATTAACTTCTCCATTGATTTCTAAAGTTGTGTCCACCTTTCATTCTTTTATACTGTATTAAAACAACTCATATTCAAACTCATATGCTACTAGTTCAGATAGTGCTAGATTCTCAATGAGAGACAAAAGTGACATTTTTGAATCTTGGATAAAGTCATGTGAATTGTTCAACATATACCTCCTTCCATGGCCTATTGCAAACATATTCAAAGTCAAATTCAAGCCATTTCATAGTATTATAAAGATAATTCATTTTTCTTACTTCTATTTCTACAGATTCATGTAGCTTCTTGCAGGTGGCTGAGAAAGTTTCAGATGTGCCAAACTCAAAATACCAAAATTTGTTCTTCATTCTGAAAAAAGGAAAGGAAGACACATCTTAGGCAATTATCAATAACAGAAGGGATTTTTTTTAAAATGGGGGAGGCCTGTCTTGTAGTGTCAGTGATAGAAAAGGTTGGAGGACATGTACCATCCATTATGTAATAGATGGTCACATAATTTTCAAAGCTTAAGTGTTGGTGTCAAATTATATGATTATCCTGGAGGGATTACAGGAATGTGCTGATTTGACAGATTCAAGTACATTTCTGGCTTTTCTATAATACTGGTCACCCAGATTTTAAAATATAGTTTTAGTGCTTATGATTCCTAGCTTATTCTTAGATGACTTGATTTTAGACCAGCCACTCTGTAGTCATAAAGAGAGAAGGAAAAAAAAAAAAGTTTGGGTTTTCCATGAGAAAAAAGAGACCAAATATAAACATGCTCAATTTTTCTAGATGGCTATGTAGTCATTAGAAACTGGCATAGTTGGATAGCATATTAAAAAGTAAAAGAACAGTGGTTATCCACAAAATAAAATTTAGTAACTTTTGGATAACTATTAATTACTTTTTAAAGATATTGTCCTCTTTTATATGAACAATAGTGGGAAATTATGATACAGCATAAAAGAAATAAAGAATAACAGTATTTGATCACTGTAACAAGTGTTGCAAAGAAAATATAGTTTAAACTATTTAAGTATCTAATCTGGAAATAAGATGTTTAAAATTTATTTTCTCCTACAGTCCAATGGCCATATTGTTTCCTTGTGCCAGGTAATTAAATTAATGATCAGTTAATGTAATTTTACAAAGGTTGACTAGATTTTTATATTACCCAGCATTGGATTTAAAGTTTCATTCTCATGAGAAACTGCAGTTTTTAATTATATATAGTCTAACGGGTATCATGCCCTCAATTAGAAGAAAATATAGGTAAAATGAGATACATGTTTTCATACATAAATGCAAAACAGAAATTTTTGTAATGATATTCAAATATCTCTCACCAAGTTATTTTTTACTTGTAAACATTGATATGTACTTTTCACATTAAAATATAAAATACTTCAACATTAAAAAGATATTTGGCAAGGACCTTACTACTTAATTCAACCCTAATTTGTTATGGAACATTACATGGAATCACAAACTACAGAAGTAATCTTCTCTATCTAGACATATTCAGTAATATTTAGTCTCATGCAAGGTTTTATTTGCTTACAGAATTTTCATCAGCCCTTCTTACATCAATCACCATATTCAGTCCAATAATCTGAAGACCAATATAAATTTCATAGGACTCTAGCACCATGAATCATTGTTCTTTTCTAGAGAATATCTTCCTTGGATTCTAGCCTGATATAATATATCTGAGTAGATAAAAATAGATGATAGCTAGTTAGATGGAACAATGGCAAACATTTAACACCAAGATCTGTGGGCCTGAGTCAAAATGTTAGTTTATATTAAATTACAATCTACTTTACAAAAGAGAGATACTTTTACAAATTTATACATTGAATTATGCAAAACTAAAAATATTTTCCTTTGATTCATTATTCTAATGAAAAGCATATCACTCAACAAATTGAGAGGAAAATGTTCTGTATGATGTGGTCTCAAGACACCTTAGAATAATAATTAGTGGATGTTTTATGGCTGGAATTGTCTTTCTACGTTCAAGTTTTCTAATAACAGTTTTCTGTTGGCCTTTTATCCAGACCTTCCTGGATTCATTTATTCACTCATTCATTCATTCATTCAACAAATATTCAGTGAGAACATTCACTTTCATATGCTACCATGTTTAGTTCTCAAGATACAAATATGAACATGATTATCTTTATCTCTAAGGAGCTCAGAATGTTTAAGATTATGGGCATATACAACAATTACAAAGTTAATTTTCTAAACTAAATATGAGCAAACTATTGTGGAAAAGCACTTCAGTGAATCACCTACTTTTACCGGGGGGGTCTAGAAGCTTTAGAAAGGAGGGGACATTCTAATGGATAAGTAGAAGGCAAACAAGAAGATGAGACAGATTCTGGGCATTTTAGGAGTGGAGTGTGACTGCAGAGACTGCTAAGTATGGACTAACAAGGGTCTTTTTCAGAATGTGCATGTCAAGTTAAAGGGTCTAGATTTGGTATTACAGATTTATAGGATGCTGACAGAAGTTTGTTAGCAGTGGAGCCACGTGGCCAGCTTTGTTATATGGATAAATAAATGGTATAAATGAGTAAGTGGGCTAGGATGTTGAAATGTTGGTGTTGTGGACAGAAATGTGGCTACTGGAATAGTACAAATGAAATACAATCGAAGGCCTAAACCAAGTGGCAAGGAAATGGAAAAGAGAGGCTCAATTCAAGAGACATAAATGAGGAAGATTCAATAGGAACTGGTGGTATTAGATTATACTGATTTCTGCCACATATAAGTTATCTCTAGAGACATATGTGGCAATATTCAAGCATTACTCCAGCAAAAGAAGGGCTATGGATTTATATTTTGACAAGTTCTGTGATGCCATGTATATTGTATTGCAGTCTGAAAATTAAACTTTATATATATATACACACACATACATACACATAAATAATATATGGCTTCTGATTGCATGTCAATGGTTACTCCTTCCTGTTCTGTCCATCAAAGTTCTTCATAGCTTAATCAGGATGAGGAGTTTGCACCAGCTAACCAAGACACACTCACTTTAGCAAACACATCACAAGAAACAGAAATTCTGAGGAATTTACATTCAGTCTTTATTCACCATATTAGTTAGCATTACTGCTCATGTGCTAAAGCTGCTTTAAATTCTCCATTATTACAACCATTTTATGTTTCACTTAGATAAATATATGGAGGTAATAAAAAGCACATAGAATCAGATTCCACATGACAAATTAAAAGCTGTTAAATTTTATTTTTTTTTTCAACCAAACTGATCTTTAGGTTGTAGAAATGCAAAAAAGCACATTTACACATGTATGCTATTTATTTTTATGGCTCACATTAGAAAATGATCCAAATAATTCAAACTCAAATTTGTCAGAGAAAACATATAGCTTTGAATTTTAAGAACAAGGTGACTGGACATTTAACCCATTGTGAAATGTTCACACCAAAGCCAAATTTATTGCGTTCTAAGCCAGATTTTGTGATTACAGGCACGGTGACAAATGTTCTACAAAAAAAGAGTTATTCATACTATTATCATTTTAAGTCATTAATATATTAAACCTGATCTCAATGAATTTAATTGTAAGACTACAGGTTTCAGTTTAACATTTAAGGTGCTTGGCCAACAGATGTTCAGGTAAAAATGAAATTAGTTCCCATTTACCAGGCATTTTCTTACTACCAGTAATTTTGCTTCTTTTACATGTCCTCAGGAAACTGTGAACTATCAGAGACTTTGCTCAAGCAAAAAAGTCATTCTTGTCATTATGAAATTTAGTTAATATTCAGTTCTACAAGTTCTGAACTTTCAAATAGGCATTTTACACTCGAGCAATATATTTTCCTTTGAACTTTTCTTCCTGGTTTACATAGTTCCTTTTGTTTCTTGCTTGTTTTTTGTTTTACTTTTGCCTGCTAAATAATGTTAATGCAGCAAACATAAAACAAAACAAACAAAACATGAATTGCTGGTGCATTTCCCAGAAAGAATACCAAAGAACCTAATTAGATATGGAGCTCATTTCCAACAAAGATGCGAGATAAAATGGGTGAAATTGCTTCAATTATCTTACTATAGAAAACTCAAAAGTTATAAACATACAGAAAATTTTAGTTCAGTGAAATTACTCTTAAATTAAAGGTCAATCTTAACTCTCAAAATATGCTTCTTTTAGTATCTTTATGTATTTAGTGGTGGTGACGTAAGAGCTATAAGACCATTTAAATATACATAAATAAACATATATATGTATAACTGAAGTCCTCTATTAGACATTTGAATCCCTTTTTAAGCATCCTTAACTAAGCGATTCTGTCTATACTGTAGGAATAATATGCTTATTAGATAAGAAAATAAAACCCTTTGATCTTTGTTTTTTTGAATGAAAGCAAAATCATAATGCCCTAAGTAGTTAAAATGAACTTAAAATGAGTATTTTTTACTTATTAAAGATGTTTCACAAATCTCATATTTTACATTAGCTTGCTTTCACTTTTGTCTTGTATGAAAGCATTTCAATAGTAATTTTCAAATCAGTTCTTAAAATTATTTTCTCACAGAGAACCATGTTTCTAACAATTCAGTGACTTTATTTTAATAAAAAAAAAAAATCAGTCTCACAATTCAATAAACTACCCTAGAAACACAGCAGGGATTTTGAACTTGGGTAACAATGCTGGTGATGAGAGACATGGCACTCTTGACCTACTGCTATAGGATAAGTGTTTAAAGTGGTACAGTTACATCATAGAATCAATTCAGTTTTATTTTTCATTGCCAAAAGACATTACACCAAGCATTGGTTACAGGGTTACTCATTTATTCCTAAACGTAGTGAGGTATTACTCTTAAAAATACCCACAATCAAATGGAAAGGCCTTGGTGAAACATGGTTTCACCAGTGGACAAGCAGTCCCTGAAAGCTTCATTCAGCTCTAAGCAAAAGGAAGAAGAAACATTTGGCAGGATAGCTGTGGGAAACAGAAAGCTGGCAGGGCAGCGGGGTTGACTGCAACAACCACAGGTGAGCAGGGGATAAAGATAGGGGACACTTGCAGTTTATGTTGTCTGTCACTTCTTGAAGTCTCCTGTAAACTAAGTGTCATCTGCTTACTAAGAATCAAGTCCAAACCCAACTTGAATGAAATGAAGATTTTATTTTTTTTTCCTTTTGATTGGCAACTGTTAATTCACTAATAAATACTTACGAAAAAGATAGTTCAACATTTGAGACATTGGAATGAATGAGACCTTTTACCCCAGTTTATAAAAATCATAGTATCAAACACTGAAGTATATAGTTCTTTATTTGCTTACAGCAATTTAAAACTATAATTTTATGACAATAACTATCCATATGAAGATGCCAGTGGCATAAATAATTATATTCTATATGGTTATACTTTATAAAAAGAATTACATCTTATTGAAACTCTCAAGCCCATTTTTTAAAAAATAGGAATGTACACTCTCTCATAGCAAGAGAATAATGTTGATAATCTTTTTCATAAGGAAGAAACATGACGGTAATGACTACAGTGGGGACATTTTATATTCACACCAAAGAGAGCAAATATATTTCATGTTTGCAAACAACAGGTAAAGATGTAATATTTTTTAAATGACACATAAAAATGCTTGTATCTAATGCTCATTCATAAGATATGCTTGTTAAGTTCCCAGGAGACAGTGAAGCAAGCTACAGAAACTTCAGACAGAATCATAAAATATTCCATCTTAGTATGTAAAAAAGATGGATATTCTAAAAACACAATTTTTAACCTGAATTACTTTTATAAGTGTAAAGAAAGTTTCCCATATGTAAGTATATGAAAAGGATGCTCTCAAAGATCAAATATTTAGTATGTTTTTTTTCAATTCTCTTTAAAAAAGAAAAAAGAAAAAAATATGTGGTTATGCAAGAGTATTTCTGTGTATAAGAATTTTCTCTCAATAGTGATAATTATTTCTTCTCTAAATAATATTTTTCTCTGCCTTTTACTGCACATTAGAAATAATTAGGAGAGTTAGAATGGAAAAGTATAAAAGTATAAAAGCAGTAGTAATGCCACACTGCAGAGGCTATTTGAAAGAAGCACATATACATAGTGAGTCCCCAAAGAGCAATGATAAGTTCATAATTATACGAAATGTAAAGCTAAACCTACAATATGTTTATACGAAGTCCAAACATGTTTAGAACTAAATGTATTTCAGTAACTGTATCTCTACTATTAAAATAAATATTTCATAATCATAAAAAATTTCTTTAAGAACATTGTTAAGGAGATTAAATGAAATTTGTGGTAGCAGTAATTGCTATTGTGACTGAGCATGGCATTGTTACAGGTGAACCCAATGAGGTTTAGAAGTCACTCACCCAACATCACCTGCAAAGCAGCAAAATCTAACTCAGGAAATTCTAGCATTTTCACCATACTATCTCTCATTAAATATAATAATGAATGCAGCATCACCTTAAACATTTTTCTATGCCATAAGTGGAATGTTAGAGGTCAGATGGGTCACCAACATTAAATGGCTCATACGTTCACATTTCTATTTTAAAAGTATTCTTAATTCCCCTCTCCTGAAATAAGCCAACTAAATGACAATGTAATCTAGAGCTGACCACTGGGACCTGAAAGAAATATATTGTGGGCTTCTAGGTAAGATTGTCCATTCTGAAACAGAGACATGAATAATGTGAAAGCTCAGCCTATTTTTCCCCATTTTTGCATGTTGTCAAGGAAGGATATTATAATTGGAAGTGAAGCAATCATGAAGGGAAAGGTAAGGGAAACCCAGAGATGCTGACCCAGATTCCTGAAGAGAGCTGAACTTTCTAATTAGTCAATTATGAAAACAGTTCCTTTCTGGATTTTTACTCATGTGAGATTTACGAATAGACTCCTATGATTTATTTTGTGTATTCTGTTACTTGCAGCCTAAAGTACATTGACAACACAGTCCATTATGTTTTAAAAGAGAATTTTCACATACATTCTTGGAAAATCTAAATGAACTGGTATATTTGTTACACAACACTATTTTGCTACATGTGAAATCAGTGGCAACTGAAATAAAGGACTTAAGGTGGAGAATTTCTGTTCAGCATGGTTCTCTGTGCTAATTTTGTGATTAGATACACAAATATCACTGAATATGCTTTCCTCATCTGACTTGCCATCCCCCTAAACTTCCTAAGAGTGATTTCCATGTTTAAATACTTGAAATAATCTTGGGAGAAAACTCATAAAACATCCCTTTCTGAAATGTCCCCAAGTCTGCAACTGATGCTTTTATCATAGTCAATGAAATCTGTATAGACAAGTAAGCAGCTACTAAGTTCATACTTCTCACCTTTCCCCTGTCCTATACCCAATAACTTAGAAATGGAGTCAGTGGGTAATATCTGAACTCATAAAATATACCATGATGTCTGAAAGTATGTGCAGAAATATTTAAGTTACAGTATTTCTCACTAATAGAAATTGAAACTCAGTAGAGCCTAGGCAAAATTGATAGTGAGAATCTAAGTTTGTATGCCTCAATATAAAATAAAGCACTTCTTTATTTAAATGGATTATTGTATTCATAAATAGAAAATATTCACAACCCAGTAATTCCCTTCAATATGTCTAAAAACAAAGAGGAAGGCACTGCAAATGCATGAATTAGCATGTCTCCATGCCTAACTGAGTATCAGAGGAAACTAGAATGCTCTCCTCTCTAGTGGGAAAAAATTCTTTTGTACAACATTCTGAGCACCTACTCTGGACATCTTACTGTGGTCAGCAATGGAATTGCATTTGTACAAAGGATAGAAGAAATCTCTGCTTGTACCACACTTAATTGTTAGTGAAGAAAAAATAAATGAAATGATTGAATATTAATTCTGCTAAGTTCTAAACAGGAGGTTTACAGGATGCTTTAAGAGTGTACACAATAAAAGGGAATAGCAAAACTTCCTTAAGGAAGGAAACTGGCCAGATTTTTCAAAGACTTGAGGTGACAGTTACTCAATCCATCCTTTGCTCCAATTCCATAGTTATCAAGCAATCTGGAGTTAATTTGGCTTCACATGGATTCTGATAACCATGAATATGATATACTGAATTCTGGAATTATGCATCCTACTCCCTGGAATGGGACGACCACCACCTCCCCTCTATTTTAAGTGGTATATATAATTTTACCATTTGGTAAACTTGAGCAATTGAGTAAGAGCCTGATCACTTCCTATATACCACGATACAAGTATGTTTTTCCTTTACCCAAAATGAGGATGAGACTGGACTATGGTCACACACTCAGGATACTGCCCACTGGAAGGACTGTTGGAAAGCCCAAACAGCATTCACAGGCAGTTGGGACAATTAGCTGGATAATATGAATTAAATATGTTGTGCTAGATAGTGGAAGAATTGCTTGCTACACCCTCTCTTTTTACTACTCACCAACTGACTTTCTTGTTTATTTTTCTGTCTTTCTGTCTCAGTCTGCATCCCTCTTTTTCTCTTACTTGCCTTCACTGAATGTACTAAGTCCATCAGTTATTTAAGTACCAGGTATAAGAGTATAAGGGTTCGTTAGAGTTAGTATAGTTCAACATACACTTAGGGAGAGCCTACTTAGTTTCAGGGAAGTTAATTAAGTGTAATAGTTTCAGTAGACTTACAGTAAAAAGAGCTCAATTTCTCTGTCCTGACTGACGGACAAGTCCTTACAACCAGAATATAAATTAACTAGTAACTTTGTGCATTTAACAACTACAAGGAGTCAACACTATTAAACTAAATAACTCTGCTTAATGGCATTTGCTTTGCATATTAAAATATTAATGACATCTGAAATCACAGTTTTATTAGACAAAGCAATTTCAGATACAACATAAGGAGTTCGACATGTGAAAAAGATGATACAAATATTTCTGAAAAACATATTTACTTTCCATCACTGAAAGGCCAATTAACTCCTTTCTATTACTATCTTCAGTATCACAGAATAATTTTAAATCAGTAATTATGAACCATTAGAACATACTATACCTTGCCACATTTTTCATCTGTTTCTCCTAACCAATTTTAGATGCTATATTTTGTAAAACTTGCAAAAATAAAGAAAAAATTTACACCTCTCTAGCTCCTTCACACATTGTTTCCCTTACCTATATTCTGTGAAGACTACCACAGCTTCACAACTTAAAAAAACCCAAAAACTTCTAATAAAACTTGTTTCTCTTCTCTGACAATTAGTTAAGTGTTTTACCTTTTGTTTTTCTTCACACATCAGCAGTCCTTTTCCAATTCTGTACCAAGAAGCACAACTTTGCATTTTGAACATGCTGTTCACCTTAAAACTTCTCTCACACTAAAACTAAAAAATGGGCAATACCCCTTTTTCCAAGGATATGGAGGAGTCATTTTACAAACACATTCATTATCTTATATAAAAATGATAAAGAAAGAAATCAGACTACTTGAGTTATATTGGAAATACTTATATTTTTAAATCAAATTGAAGAATTATACAGTCCAACACATGAATCAGTAAACCCATTATTATTTAGATTGCATTTTTTGCCACTGATTTATATCTTGAGGGACCCAGATGACTCCCTGAAATATCATGATTTGTTTTTGTTTCCAGTCAAGATGCTATAATTTATATAAAATATTCAGGCTGGCTTGTATATAAACTAATTGACAGATGTAGGCATTATTATTTGGGAATTAATCATTGTGCTGGTACATTCAAGTACATGTTGGATAATTCTAAGACAGATGTGAAAGAAATATTTCCTCTCCTTTTCTCTCTAGCATTATTTTTTTATTTTAAAAATACACCTAGACCAGACACTATTTTCTTCCTGTTTATAATTATGCCCAAATGAGTAGATAATAAATGGAGATGAATTATAGCTGAAGGTCTTTTATAAGATAAAGCTATTTTCAATTTGCATTACCATAAACAAATCAATAAACCAACATTTTTCGCTACATTAAAATATTTAGCAACATGTTGCATTCTTTCCAGAATTTAAATTAAAAAAAATTACCTGTATTTTTCAGTTGAGGCAGAAAGAAACGACACCCTATCCACAAAAGTAGTACTACAGTCTGAACCTAGATACAGCATGGAAGTCATTTCATCCAGAATATTATTGCATATTTATCATCACTCATTTAGTTAGTGGCTCATTTAGAGATGTTTCCTATTCTGAACAGATTACAGAGATTGCAATTGATATCTCATTGTTATTTTTAATCTATCAATATAAAAAAAATCTCTTGGAGGCTCTTTTTAGTGAGTGGTCAAATGTAAAATAATCATAACGTAGTCATGCTTTTATATAAAATGTTTTAGTATTGCTAAATCTTGCCAGAGTTTGTTATTATGGGTCCATGGAATTACGTATGTGAGCAGGAGCTCTATTTCTTATTCAGTTATTTCCCTATAAAGATTAGAACCTAATCATTTGAGGCAGATGAAAAAAAAAAAAGTGACTTCCTTAGGAAGATAAAAGGGAAGGCAAAACAAAAGAGTGCCTATTATTTTTGCTCATTCATTCAACAAATATTTATTAAATACTTCTTATATGCCAGGTACTGTTCCAGCTGCTGGAAATTCATCAGGGCCTAAAATAAAGTCCCTGCTCTTATACTGCTCATAGCCTTTGTCTAAATGTGCGGTTAGATTACCTGTTACCATTCAGAGTTAGTGAGCTTCCTCTTTCCATCTTTTATCGTTCTTAGAGCAGAGGGTATGTAAAATAAAACCCCAGAACAAATACAACAAAACATAAAACATTTAAATCAGCCAACTCCTGTACTAGTCTTCAAAACTACACTATAACTGTGTTTATAATTAATTGAAGTATTATTGAATGCAGTGGTAGACTGTTTAATGGACACACGTTCTTCCCAGGCCTGCACGCATGCCCCATACAGTGGGGCCACAGCCACTTCGCCCTTCCCGCGGCACTTCTCTTTCTTCACCCCCGGGCTAGCCTGAGTGACTTACTTTGACCAACAGAATGTAACAGAAGTGATGCTGCCCGAGTTCCAGACCCTAGGCTTCAATGGTCTCGTAAAGGCCACCTCCCTCTCAGAGCACTGTCCTGAGATCTTCCTGTTGTGAAGGAGCCCAGAGTGGCAAATGATGTGAACAGGCAGATCTAATATCCTACCTGAGCCCAGGCCCAGCTCAACCAATGGCTTACTGCCACTGAAGAGCTGCCTAGCTAACCTAAAAATCATAAATTGCTGTCATGTTCAGGCACTAAGTTTTGGTGTGGTGAGCTAAGCAGAAACAGATAAAAGACACAAAAACGTATTATATACTTACAATGTGCTAAGCACAACATATACAAAGGTCACAAACGCTTTCATAAACTCAGCCTTATAGACTCTGTCTTACAGTAGTACAGTGAGAAAGACAGTCATTCCTCAAATACACAAACACTGTGAAACTGCCGATTTACTATGTGAAAGGAAGAAAAGTGAAAATATTTCATGAGAGGTTACAATTACTGGGAGGGAAGCACATTTCTGGCACAGGTGACTGTCAGCACAAAGGCCCTGTGACAGAAAGCAGGTTCCCAAAGGGAACTGAAGGAGGCCAAAGAACCATGGACAGAGCGAGCGCAAGCTCACTGTGAGCAAGTGCTGTAGGTTCAGGCCAGACACTCAGCTGGACGGCGTATCTGTCTTATGATGAAAACTGCTAGTAGCAGCAGCACTTATATGGAATTTGTATCTCTTTGTGTGTGTGCATTATTTCTTTTTGATGCAATTACTTGCTGCATGAGCATTAAGGAAATAGCAACAAAACATGTTCCTAAAAGGTCAGCAGAGCAATGCTTGAATTTCATGGCTAAAACTCTTGCATATATAAACCCTCAGAGCTGAAACTAAGTAACCTAAATAAATTTAATAATGGAAATGAATTAGAGAGGAGAGAGCTCTGGTAATTGTGGTCATATTTGTCTTTCAATTGAACAATTTAGACTTTCACATAGAAGAAAAGGAATATGATAGGGCAGTTAAATACAGTAATAACCAGGCAAACCAACACATTTCTGTTGTACAAGTTGACTGCACAATGTGGTCATCAACTTGATTAATTCCATATAATATAAAGAGTATGCAAAACTCTGAAGGGGAGATAAAATTTCTCAAACTCTTATTGTTCCATAAAAGAAAAGTATTAAGTGAAAGAGTAACAGTCAATTATTTCCAATCAGCTAAAATCACTGAAATATTTCTGTTGGGAACAAAGTCTTGCTTTCTTCTCAGCTCAAAAAAACAAAACAAAACAAAAAACAAGAGACATAGCAAATTAACAATCCTGGAGTTCCCTTCCTTTGCCTATTAGACTCACAATAATATGACTGCCCAGAAGGATAAGGAAGCATTTGGGGAGATTATTGGTTTAAGCAAGAACCCTTTCAAGCAAGACAAGCACAAAGGAAAAAAGAAAGAAAAGAAAAATTCTGAATTCTTTTTGTTACATTCAATCGTCACAATAGAGTAATTTTCTCTCATCATCCATAAATCTATCATCTTGCTAATACTTCGCTAAAATCATTTCATTGTAGCACATAATATATATTAATAAGCTACTAGACTTTTTCTAATAATCTACTTTCCTTTCCACTTTAGATTTAACAATCGTATAATAATCACTGTTCAGCTTGCAAATGAATCATATGCAATAGTAAGGAAATAGCTAAGAGAGAGATGCAGCCCATGAGAGATTTAATCATAGGAAATGGCTGACTTTTTATTTCCAATAACCATCTGCACTCATGGTAAATCAGGTGCTAATGAAGCTCAGGCCCAGACTGTACGGGAGCATAAATTTTGAGAACCAAAAGTCGTGGAGCAACAGACTTCAGAAAAACAGAATTTTCTGAGGAAATGAACCAAGATTATCATATAGAAGGTCACCATCTGCAAATGTGTCACACAAATGAATATATTTGATAGTCCTAATACCACTTTATGACACTGGCTGTCAACATCAAATCCATACCTTTCTTTTGAAACGTTTCACTGTAAAATAGCATGATCACTTACGGTTTCCTCCTAGACAGTCATCTTTTTGAGGGTAGGGACTCTTCATGACAATTTCATTTTAATCTCCCTCATTGTGCCTTAGACTTTGTTGTACTCAATATTTATAGAATTAAGCAATGGGAATAAACTTATAATTGTGGAATCCCACTTTTAGAGCAGAAATAACTGATCTCCCCCCCTCCCCAGTGAATGAGGAAACCACATCTATATTGGCTTGAATTTGTGCCAGACATGGGATTAGATTCAGATCATCTGACAATCAATCAAGATGACAATGTCTTCTAAGACTTTTTTGTCTCTGTCATCATAATCTTCAACTTCATGCCTCACTCAACCACTGTTGTGGTGACACCCACAATATGAATCAGGACAGAAGTAGAGGGACAAGAGGAAAGACGACCCAGAATCTACAGTATCAATCACATTCTCTATCACAAAGAAGGGATTCATGTCTGAGCACATGACAAAATATTGACATTTTTCTATGTCCTAATGTAAGACATGGACCATATATCTACCCCGAGATTATTAATGATTATATTCTTAACCCTTTGCAAATAATACAAAAGCAAGAACCAGGACTCACAGGCAAATATGAGAGGTGGGATTTCTATTAACTTTGAGTCAACCTGAATTCCCTACCAGCCCCTGCTTAATGTGGCTTCATCCTTCCCCACTCGTTACCATGCATGCAGGAATTTTTAGTGAAGTGCTAAGAAGTCTTTTCTCTCACTTTTGTGAAAATAAAATCAGAAAGCACTACAAAGAAATTTAGACGTGAGAACCATTTGTCTGTAAATAGATTTATGAATTCTGTGAGGTGGATACTTAGAGCAGCGGTTCTTAACTTTCCATAATTCATGGATACCTTGAGAATTCGATGAGGGTCATGAGTCTTCCTGTACATTTGTGTCATGAAATATACACACGACACAGATGTAAAGGATTATGACTAAAACCACAGGAGTTTTACAGTCTTCCTGAAATCTATTCATAGTGCCCAGAACCATGTAAACCCAAGTTGTAAGTCCTGACTATAATCATATTTGCAACCTTCAGGATTAATAACAACCTTAGATAGTGTGTGTTATAAATGACAGACTTTAAATGTAAACTATTTTAAATGTTTATTTAAAGTTCTTTGGTGCCAGCATTTATCATGTTAGATCACAAATGCAATTTTCAAACTGTGTTTTCCTATGTCTACATGAAATAATTGATAGTTGTTTTCATTTAAAATTGAGAAGACAGGCACATTTTACTGTTTAACAAGATACTGGGGGACATGATATTAGAGATGTAGGTATGTTCTGTTTTGCTACTCTAATAAGAATTCACAAAATTAGAGCTGATTCTATTTTATGAGTGGGTTTTAATAACCCTCAGTCCATCATCCTGCCTCCTGCAAATTTACACTGCAGTATCCCAGGTATGTTGGCATTTAACTTATTAGAACCTAATTTGCTATTAGGGAGAGGAACACCTGTATATATACATTTTACAATGTATTATTTTCATTGTGATCTGTCTTTTACTCTCGTTTATCTTAATACATAGCAAAGAACTGACTAATCTTTGTTTCATTCTTTTATTCTTATGTGAAAGCACTTTCTTGCTGTATAGCAGGGTTTCTCAATCTCAGCATTATTGATATTTAAGGGCGAGAGAATCCTTTGTTGTGGGAACTGTCCTGTGCACTGCAGAATGTTCAGCAACACTCCTGGCCTCTGTCTACCATATGTCAGTAGTATTTCCCCCGTGTGACAATCAAAAACATCTCCAGACATTGCTAAATGTCACCTGAGGAGGGGAAAAACTGTCTACCTGCTGTCTCAGAAACTTCACATAGGATACGCCCTCCACCTAGAGGTTTCATTTTCTCATCTTCACCTAGAGAAGTCTTACTCTTCTCAGCCTTGGCTGACCCAAACTAAGTCAGTCCTTCTTTTTATACACCATCACATACTTCACTTTTCCTTTGTGATTAGACAGGTTTCTTATCATCTTCTCTGCTTCTGGTCCAAAGAGATACTTTCCAATGGTTGGTCCATGGCACATACCACACATCAAGGCCAGAACAACACAATGAGGCCATTGCTAATGCAACTGAAGGCTGAGGAAAAGCTGAGATTCTGGTGGAAAAGCCTTTCAGGCCAATGTGACCGTTTTTTTTCTTTTTTGATACACAATTGGCTGAATCCATCCCTTTCACTGGTGTTTCTCCTTTTCGAGTTGAATGGATGAAGCTGAGTGAACAATAATAAGATCTAGCATTTACTGAATGTATACTATGTGCCTTATGTAAAATGGTATATTCTCTCCTCACTATGATATTGCTACTGGTATTACCTTTATTTTACAAAAGGAAAAACTGAGACACAGTGGATAAATTATTAGCTCAAGGTCAGGCATTGGTTTCATTATTGAGCTTTGCTCAGGACAGGCAGAAACCTGTCTTTATCCTTTGTACTTGATGTTCCCTCTGCCTGGAATGTTCTTCCTCCAAATAACCACATGCCTTTCAGGTCTCTGTTCAAATGCCATCTTCTTAGAAGACTTCTTGGCTACTCTGCTTAAAATTACAACCAATGCCCCATCCTGGTAATCCCTGCCTTGCCGTCTTTTGTAGAACTTCCATCTTCTGAAACATTGATGTTTTACTTGCTGATTGTCTGGCTCCCCCAAAAGACTGAAAGTTGCTTGAGGACAATGATTTTGTTTCATGGCTATATCCTCAAGTGCCTACAACATGCTTCACATTTGGGTAAATCCTCCGTTAAGTATTTGTTGAATAAACACATGAACACATTTCCAATTTACCATGGAGGTCTTAGTATTTGAACCAGAGCAGATAGCACAGAGACCTGGGTGGAAATGCTGACTCCAATTTGTTTCAAGAATGATATCATTTCAGTTTCCTACAAGTAAAGATACCAGCTGTGCACGTGTTATATAGACAATCCAGGATGGAAGAGAGCAGAAGTGGCCTCTCCGGTCTCTCTAGTTTCTGCTGAGAGATCAAAGCTCTGAGGCAGAGGCAGAGGCAGAGAACAAGTGGGCACCCAGCTTGCCCCTGCAGAAGGCTGCCACTTGAGGGGGGTCCCAGCTGGCACAGAACATTCAAGGCAGCTGTGGCTGAAATCGAAGGTAGACTGAATTCTTCATAAGGTACCAGAGTCCTTATGATAATGCACCATAGGAACCTTTTAGATTTCTCAAAACTCCCTTTAATTTTATAAGTAACCTAATCCATCATGCAATATTTTAAATACATTTCCTTCTTTCTTGCCACAAGAAAGATTATGAAAACAGATGCACACTCTAATCACAAAAATAGCCTCACATCAGATGAAGATTTTATCAGCTCCCTCCCCTCCAAAATTAACAAAGTTACTAACTATGCAATTTTTCATTTTAAATTAAATCAGAGGAATAATTTTCCTTTCACCTTAAACCCATTAAAAGTCCAGTACTTTACAGCAGAGATGACACTGAATGATTCACAAATTAATGAAACCATTGTTACACTGCTCTAAACTTTAGGGAATGGAATTATAAAAGCCTTAAAAAAACATGACTCTGCCAACCCCTGCCCCTTCAGCAGCTTTGTGTTGCTTACTCAAATCTAAACCTACGTAAAGCCATTTTCTGAACACTTTTGTGCTAAGTAAGTTTCTAGGGTGATAAAGGAGGAACCAGATATTTCCATGCAGGAAGCCTGGGGAGAGGTTGATCAGACTTAAATTGTAATATTGTCTCTTAAAGCAGAAGTGGTCTTTCTATAAATGACGGAACTTGGAAGAGAAATTCTGCAGTTGGTGTGAGAGTCTGTGGCTCTTTTCTGGCCCGCAAAGCCATGGAGAAATTTTCCAGCAGACCCATGGCACAAGGCTGCCTGTGGCCTCTGTAACTTAAGCCAACATTTAGGAAATGTAAGTGCATGACGGTCTCTGCATTCTGCAGAGTTCAAGTAATGATGATAAAACAGCACCTGAGTTACAGGATGGGGTTCTGAACCATGAGAACCCCTAAATTTGAGACAGCTCTGTGCCATGATATTCTGAGTCCTCTCTCAGGAGATTTTACCCTTTGACCCATTGTGCAGAATTGTTTCCTAATTAGGCTCTTTCAAAGCTAAGAGGGACAAAATAGGGCTGAGCAGCCAGCCAGCCAAATGTACCTTTTATAAATCTATCTCTAAACTTGTAGCGAACTCTAACAAAGGTTTCATTAATTTAGCAATCACTCAATGTCATATCTATTATAATGTACTAAGCTCTTAAGAGGGAAAGAGAAAAGAAAATTGTTTTATTCCCATGATTTAATTTAAAATGAAAAATGAAAAATTGCAAAGATGGTAGCCTTGTTAAACTTTTTTGATTTGCTTTATGATTTAAAGGATGGACTTGCTTTCCTTGAGGGCGATGCTTTTGTCTTTTATTTTAAAACTCATTCGTGTACACTTTTATCTTTCTAGGACAGGGATGAAAACACTTAAGTGATTTTAATAAAACCTGGTAATATATATTTAAAACTTAGTAACAGATGCAGCCCCAAAGGATGTGTAAAAAACAGTGCATATCAAAACAGTACACCTAGGAAGGACCCCGAATTGCCTGTGGTAACAATGAAGGACCTTGTCTCCCATCAATAATCATGTACCATCATCGGCTGGGCCCCTCTCCCGGATCCCTGGACCTTCTGGGGATTCTTGCCAAATCCAGCTTCCATGCTCCCCTTTCTGTGTACAGAAACACATGAATTAAGATGCCAAAGGGAGCAAAAAAGCTCCTTCCTAGTCAACTTTACTTCTTTATTTTTTATTGAAGCATATAGTCAGTTTACAATGTTGCATCAATTTCTGGTGGACAGCAGTCACGACACGTAAGCAGATGTGTCGTGTGGGACATCCAGGAAGGATGCTTGCTTATTATTGGGTATTCAATACACAGTCAGCCTTTTTGTAAGCATCCTTACAGCCACACGAAACTGCAGAAGAGGCTGGGAAGTGTAGTTTTTAGCTGAATTCAGTATCACCTTGAATTAAACCTGGCGTTCTAAGGAGAAAGGGGAGTATGGCTAAGGAATGTGTCATTTCACACAGCCTGTCTGTAGAGGACACGGTAATTGGCATTCATACTGATGTTTTTAAAAAAGCACGTAGTTTGTTTATAAGAACCAAGACTGACTATACTTTGCGGCTGTCTTTGGTCATCATCAATCATGGACTGAAAGGCTTTTAAAGATGAAGAATGCACTGCCTAGCACTTCTGTAACAACCCACTTACTCATTTCCACCTTACTTTCAGGCACAAGGTACCAAAACGTTGACCAATCAGTGAAGAATAGGCCAAGCTGATTCATTAATTTATGTAAACAACCTTTGAGATAAGACGCGATGCCAATTTTGAAAATTAGTATGGCTGAATGATTAGCTGTATGTATATCAAATACATAAAATAACAGTTTCTTAGAAATCATCTTTCCTTATTCTAGACCTAAAATTAATAAAGAGCATTTAAGGCAAGGGTGAGCCAATACAGGTTGTTGGCCAAATCTGACTTGCCAAGGTCTGGGGTAAATAAAGTTCTATGGAAACACAGCCACCCTCAAATGTTTATGTACTGTCGGTAACTACCTTCATTGGGTACATGGCAGAACTGAGTAGCTGGAGGCCAGGGGTGCCGTGAAACATCCTGAAGCCCACAGACACAGAGGCCCACTGCAACTATCTGGCCCCAGTGCCAACAGTGCTAATGCTGAGAAAGCCTGTGGCAAGTGAGAGCCTGGACGAGTGGCTGCTGACTGCCAATCACCCTCCTTGGAAGAGAGTCTTGGTGGTGGTAGCTTTGCTATATTCCTTCTTCTTCTTCTTTTGTTTTCCTGAGCCAAAACACCATTTTTACCTGCACTTAGCAACTCAAAGGTTTCCATTCATCACTTAAAATGTACTGACAGTATTTCACACACGGGTGTCATGTTAAATGCTAGCTCCTGAGTTCTGTCAAAGGATTCCACGGCCAAAAGAACTGGGGGAAGGATGCTTATGGTATCATAACACCATCCCTGTGGAGATTCACTGCATACAAGGGTGGCACAGGCTTGGAGAAGTCTGGTGGCAGAGCAACCTGTGAACGTTGGGCATGCTCAGTGTGTTGAGGCAGCCAGTTATAGACAGGGTTCTCGAATAAAGACAGTAGGTCAGTAAAGCAACGGTCATGCCAGAATTTTCTAAAACAGTGTTCCCTGGATGACTCATTCCACCATGGTCATTGGTGGGAAAAACAAGGATTCCTAAATAAATAAGTTTAGAGATTACTAGATTAGACAGAGTTTAATGAGTTTTCTTACAGCAATGCTTTTAATCATTTTCGTATGTGTGTGTTTGTGTGACAGACCTTTTTGATGACTAGAGATCCCTTCTCAGAATAAAGTCATTAAATACGTAAGGCAAAAAGTATGGGGTTTCAAAGGAAGTGAATTATACTGAAGTACAATGATCAAAATATAAAAATAGATCTGTAGCATATTAATGTATTTCTTTGTTAACACATTAAACAAAATTGAGTAGTAGGCCTAACAGCTAACACAATTTTGAAATAGTCACAAGTATAAATAATACAACAATCCCAACAACTGTAATGTGATATGAAAAATCTGTGATTTTCATGGGGGACAAAGTCTTAGGTGTGGCTATCCTTACAGGAGCTCATTGTCTTCATTCAAATTGAAGGAAATATTTCATTTCAGTGAGAAGTTAGTAAAAAACTAAGATGTAAAACACCACAGAGCCTTTAAAATGTTATTTTGATGGTGAATGTCTAACAGTGAGAGTTGTGGGGCTTCTATGAACTTGTTTGAATGTGGGAACCACTAATTTATTTCAAAAATCCAGCTCCACATGGCATGTGGGAAATTCTGCTCTGAACTAGTGCCTTAGGCCTGGAAGCTTCTAATGTCATGACGCAGTACTGCATTTATAATCATTGTTTTAAGCTAGCATTTTCAGATCCAGTTCAGCTCCATGATAACAGCTGTTGTTTTCTTTACTGATCCCTTTCACTTTCAGAAATAAATTTCTTTGAGCTTCATACTTGTTCAGTGCAAGTACCGCCATGTAAATTCCTGGGATGAAAGGAAGAATGAGTCGTTTCTCACCTCTCCAGTCAGGGACCCAGGGGGACCGGGACCTTCTGCCCTAACGCATGGCTGTGTTAAACACAACTCCCTTCCAACTAAGTGTCCTCGTTCCGCAAAACAGACGTGTGGTGACAAGGTGTTTCTGGCCACAGGAATCATGACACAACCAGGCGGCAGTAGCTGAAATAGTGGCACAGATTTTTAGTAAAAGGCAAGAGATAAGTGAGAAAGCAAGCGTCAATCGTCAGCCCGTGAGTTACTGCTGCCCTCGGTCTGCAGTAATTACAACAGAGCTGCAGCTAACTGTCCCTCTGGTGAACGCCAGCAAATACGGTCTTTCAAGCTTATCAACTGGACATGGTCAGCTCCTCTCCCAGGAGGCCTGGCCTCCTCTAAATGACAGGGGAAATAAAGGACAAAAGAAAGGGGGAACAGACAGAGAAGCAAACAGATTATTAACATTAATTAGATCTTTACATTTATTATATTTAAAAGGCCTATCTAATAGGAGGCTTCTATATCTTTTATGGTTTCTCTAAGTGGTGCTTGCTATTTTAATGGCAAATCATAGAAGTAGCAGAAGACAGGCAGGGAGTTACATTTTACCCTGTGAAAGCAAAATACGTGAGAGATTCGTTTTAAACAATTTTTGAGCTACCAACTCAAATGACTGATCGCCATTCCTGTTACTTTTTAAAGTTATGTTTGTGCTCTCAAACATCTCATGAGGCGTGCGCTCTGTTCTTCCCGTTTCACAGGTGAGTGCTGTCAGTTGGAGAAGTATTCTTTTCAGACACCCACTGCTAGAAAAGAGTCAAACCATGATTTCAAGGAAAATTCTTTTGTGGATTATGTAAAATGCTCCTGAAATAATATTAAGTGAAACAATACAAGGTTGTTCCAATATATTAAGCAAGTACACATAAAAAGCTGAGCTAAGAAAAAAAAAAAAGACTGAGAGAAAAAATATTAAAAAAAAACCAAAAACAACAAAAACAACAGTGCTTATTCTAAGCTGAAGGAATTACGAGTGATCTTTTTAATACTTAACATGTTACACCTTATCTAAATTTTCTACAATATGCAACTACAGTTCTCTTGTCAGGAAAAGAAGGTACTACTGAAATAAAGATGACTGTCTATCTTTGAAGATTGTAAGAATAAGTAGATTGATGAATGCAAAGTTCCCAATGGATTTTTATTGACAATAGGATTGTTAAAAACACTCTCAGTAACGTGGGTAATTAAGAGACATCTCTGACAACTTTCCTCAATAGCGTCAATTCAAAAAATTTACAACAGTGGACGTGGTTATGACAACTGAGAAAAGAGCACAGAGATGAAACCAGAAGCTTGGTGACCGCACATCTCTGTCTCCTGCCAACAAAGGATAGAGAACTTTCGCACAGAATTTCAAGGGCTGTCCTTTACCCTTTGTTAACTCATCCTAAACACGGAGGCAAGCCCTCTTGGAAAGAGTATTTAAAATACTAACTACCCTTTCATTACAGCCTTGTCATATTTCACCTGAGTGAACAGTAAGTCACAAACCATTTTTTGTTGTTATTGTTGAAGCGTATCTTTCAATATTACCACTGATTTCAGAATTGATGTCTTTTTAAAACTCAGACTAATGTGGGAGCATTTGGGATGAGCCCTCTTTTGTGCGCCTGCTTCATTCCTTTGTTGGAGTTCTGCATTTTCTGTGTGGGATTAAGGAATCATGGAAAATTGCCCCTTATGTGATAAATTACTGTTTTCACCCATCAAACATCGAAAATGCGCCACGCGAGCCTTGCACACCATTACGTGGTCCCATCTAGGACCCTCTGAAAGTCAGCAGGGTACATCTGGCTGAAATTCAGTCAGGCGATTACACTTATTCAAGCCTGGTGAACTTGGGAGCTTTCAAAAGGAGAGGAGCTGAAGGGATGAGATTATAGTCCTGCCAGGGCTCTGGAAAGGTGTCTGACATCTGACTGCTCACAGTGAGGCCTGATACCTGTTTCCATTGATTTGCAACGAAGTCTTTCTCAATAAGTTTTTCCACTTAACATTTCCTCTCAGGGAACCTGGGCCGTTGAAGATATTTACGAGTTGCTTTCAGCTTAAAAATAAATCACCTCTAATTCCTCTAAGCGAAATCAATCAAAAACCTGTAAAAAATGGACTGGTTGTTTGGTCGATTCTGGCAGAAAAGTAAACAGCACTTCAGCTTTTCTCCGCCATTAAGGCCTAAATGGCCTAGAAAGTAAATCAATATCTCTAGTCAGCCTTCTGGCTATTGTTTAGCCAGGAGATATGGATTTGCTCTGGCTTACTGCACTCCTTCGGGGCTAACCTATAATCCTCCGAGAGGAATAATAAGTTCGTTATCTAGTCCAGCTCTCTGTTGTACATTTAAATGGACCACATCCATCAACGGCCCTTGTTAAAGTTAAAAGATGAGGGCATGCCATTCACCCTCCTTTACAGGGAGACGCTTCCAACATACACGGGGGACATTACGACTCGAAGCTGGACGGGTTGGCAAGTGACCTCCAAACCCTCGGTAGGGGTGTGGGCAGTAATTTGAGCGGGAGGAGACATATATCACAGTTGTCTCCAGATAGAAAATACTACTTTCCCACTTTTGAGTCAACTATGATAGGTCCGTAAAGCTACATGCTAACAGAATCTTTCATTACACCTACTAATTCTTCTTTAACATCTATTTAAATACTGGTGTGAGTTCAAATGGTAAGAGTTATTCAGCACTTCTTTCTCTTCTGAACTTGCAAACCAAAATACCTCCCTGTCTTTACGGCAACAAACGAAAATCTCTCACATCCTTATTAACTTCACTTTAATAAGTTGTTTTAATAACTTGATAATAAAGTCCTTGAGGTTTTTGGAAGAGGAGACTCTCGGAGAAAAGAGATTTCCTTGAAGAAATTATTTTTTTCTTCCCTTTTCAGCGTGATAAACTAAAATTCTCCTTTAAGTGTGATCCGTGGTTTAATATGAGACAGTGATGGTGAAGGAATAACTTATCTTTGAATTATTTTATACACTTCATTCTTATGTCATTTTATTGATTTCTTGAACAAATCACAGAGAAAAAAATGGATTATTTTTATTTAAAATTTCAAATATAGACATTTAAAGAGCACAGGATGTTTCTTCAACAAAATGACAACCACCACCACAATAAAACAAAAAACTGGGGGTTATTTTTCATGCATCCAAGCCCCAGGTATCTTTCATTTTGTCTTGGTCTATGTTTTAGTGAGAGATCTTTCCCACAATTTCACTTCAGAAAAAGCTATTACAACAGGATTGAGAAGGGGGAATATAACTATTTAGGTAAAATATTATAAAATAATTTAGAAGATGGAATATGTCTGTAAAATACACTCATTTAGGAGAGAAAGTGCAGCAACTAACTAGTATTGATTTAGAGTAGGTAAAATGACTTGTTCTGAGGAGAGATTTTGGCTGTTTCCTTCTTTAAGGACTCATCTCTTCAGTTTCTGGAAAGTTTGGTTTAGCTTCAAATAAATTTGATCTTAAATTAGAGAAAATATTTAATTCTTTGGAAATTTGCTTTTAGGAAAAATTAAATTAAAAATACTCAACATGACACCAGTAATATATTGGCACATTTATTATCTCCACTTGCTAGTTAGAAGTATTTTTGTGATTAAAATAATAAATTTAGTAACAATATCAAATTAATCCACTTTTAAGAATTCACTTAAAATTAATTTTGTAAGGAAATGTACAAATTTATTTATTTTGTTTTTTGCTGTATTTTGTTTAAGTCTTTGGCGAGAGTCTCACGAACTTAATAAAGACTTTGCCACTTAACAAGTTGTGCCAACTTTCTCTCCCCACAACCTTTCATGTTCTCCATCTCACTTGAGGGCTGATGTTCTAAGGAGGATGGAAGAAGGCAACTTGAAAGGTAATGGAAAATGGTCGTGTTTTGTGTCTTTCAGATATGATATATGGACACTTGAAATTTACACTTCTAATTCTTTAGTAATATACATACTCTAAAGGAAATGCTTGAAAAATTCTTACTATATTCTCATTGTAACATTGGATCGGACACATAGAATACTGAGAGACTCTGCTAATCATATTAGAACTAGACAAATAACTGATTTAGAAAACTCATTGATTTTTCTCTTTAGTTAAACTTGAACATCCTTGTTAAGATAAAGTTACATTAAAACTGTCTGAAAATACACAAAAGAGCAATAGCTCCTAGTACATTTTTAATATAAATTTCATGTGTTTCCTCAAAGAATGTGGTATGAATAGCTGACAGTACCAGACAGTTCTGGACCATGTTTTGTTTGGCCAGAAAATTTTGTCTATGTTTTTGATATTGCCTGATTTAGAAATGTTAAAGCATGTAATTTTTCTACTTTTATTTGCTTCATTTTTATTCTAATGTTTGAAAAAATACTGATCTATATAGAAAATATTGTTATGTCAAAAAGGTTGAATTTATTAGTCAAAACTTTTTAAGATTATATGATTGTAGCTTTTATCTGGGAACTGTCACTACTAGCTGACAGTGCTATAAAAAAGGTAGTAAGGGTCTAGCTTACTTTGTTGTCTAGTTAATATCATGATGTAATCACCTGTCTAAGAAAAGCATGCATAAAATATTTCTGTGTCCTCAGTTATCAGTGAGTGTAACATACTATGTATTCAGCACATAACTGTTGAAGAATGTATAAACAATAAGGAAACTAATGTATACGAATATAAACTCACACAATTATGTTGTTTCTGTAGCAGAAGCTTAGACTATTTGGGCCTCACAAAGGCATCAAGAGACACTGTCGGAGTGAATTCAGTAAATGAAACAGATTTAGTGCTGTTGTCTGCACTCAAGGAGTGAAGAGTGGTTGAAAATAAATGATTTTGGTTAACTTCTATTGGAAATTCCAAATCCCACTGGCAAAAATTGGTTCTGACATACAATTAAAACTAAAAAGAAATAAGAATTCTAGGACATTTGATCACGTCCAATTGACTATAAAAACCTTTATGCTATACTTTAGGTACAGATCTACTTTGGGGTACCAATATAGATACTCTAGGTAACTTTGGGGTTAAGAATTTACCTAATTTTTCCACACAGGAGATAAAACTTCCACAGATAAAACTCTGCCCTAGGTCAAAAGTATTTTAAGATAGGACTCAGTAAGTCTTGGTTTGCAGGTTAAAACAAGCATGTTTCTGTATATCTCGTACGTCTGCAGCAATTGATTTGATGGCAAGGAATACAAAATCTGAATCTTAATTAAGCAAAATGTTACTCCCGAAAAATAGAAAATCCATTTTTCTCAGTAGCAAACACGTATTTCCAACACAGCACTCAATGAAGATTCTATTTTAATGTTATCAATAAAAATGTATGAGAATTTGTTTTCCTTTCTATTATGTAATAATTCACATAATAGCCTCAATTTTGCATCTTGTTCTGCAAATCCTGTCTTTATTCTTTGGCTTTTACAGAAAAAGTTTGCTAACTCTTTTTCCAGGGTATTACTCTGCTCCCTAAATATCATAAGATATTTACATTGCTAACTTAGCTGATACAACATTTTGGGGCCTTTATTCTTTTGGTGTTCCCCTCACCATTTATCTACCGGTCTTACTGGTCTACCAGTTGCTTATGGAGCAGCCAAGGATAATGTTTTTATAGTTTCCAATGACTAACTTTTTTCTAAATCAGGACAAAAACTGTAACTCCTATTCTAGTCTAGAAAAAAAAACTGTAAGCAAGCTCGCTGATCTGATTTATATAACATGAATATTGTGTGCACCACCTCAGAACCAGGTGACCAAGAACAATACGAGTCCAGTGACACAGGCCAAAAGAGAAAGACTACAGACACAGCCTTATGCTGGGTTTCTTTAAAAGATAAGCACTTATAAGTTCAGTTCATTTCGTTCTGTCTTACAGCAAAAAAGTAACCTTTTTTCATTTCATTCATTGTAGTATCTAGAAATCAGTGATGGAAAAGAAGATCAATTAGGTCATTTAGTTCCCTTCCAAGGTTCCAATTTTCTCATTCAGCATAATAACTTTGGCCTGTCCAAATTTAAGTGACTGAAGAGAGAGGTTTCCACAACTTAACTTGGGAGATATTTCTAAATCAAATTCATCTGTACCAAAGCATCATTAAAGACTTTGCTATTAGGATTATACTAAATTGTTCCGTGCTTAATTGCATCTCATTTGTCCTTTATTCCCCTTGGCTACCCAAAGCAAATTATTTTTTTTTTCCTTTGACTACATTTATTTTATACCAGCTAGTCCACATATCTTGCTGATGAAAAATTTATCAATAATGGTTTCTGTTTATTGAATGTGTCGTTTCATAAATACCTGTGTTCAAACTGTGGTGAAAGGGAAACCCCTTTGTGTTAAAAATCACATTTTGTAGGAAAATTTCTTACATTCAGCAAGGGTTCCCGGGGCTTAGGTACAACCTTTCCTAGCTTCATTTTTCAACATGTCAAACCATGAACACCAACATAACTTGCTGCTATGTGTGCACTTTCTTCCATGCTATCGGTTTCCCCATCAAGGCTCATATTTGGATTTTCCGAAACGTCAATCACATTTAGCTTTTCTCTTTCTGCAATAAAATATGGTCCCTCTACCCCTCATTGATTAACTCTACCTCAAGAAATTCTGAGGAGGCTAGATTCTCCGGCATATTGTTCACCTCTTCCTGCCCAGTTGATGGATATCCTGTAGCACAACCTTGAATCCCAAAATGAGCTGATTAAAGAAGTATTAAGAAAATCTATATATATGACTAAGTCAATCCATCAGTGTTTTGTTCACGATGGTCAACTTTTCCTGTGTGTAGAAAATACCACGGCCAGGAGATAGTAATGAACTACGACCTCTGAGAGTGTGGCAACAGGAACTAACGACGAGGAAACATTTGCTATTAGAGCAAATAGTCTCCTAATCAACATATTATCGATCCTTCATTTTTGTCAAGGTCATTTTGTGCTTTAAAAAATGATCCGACAGTAAGGCTTTAATAGGAAAAGTGGACTAATTTGATTTAAAGAGTAAATGCTATTAATTATGAAAGACAGTCAATAAAAAGCTTGTTCTTCCAAACATAAAGGGAAACCTTACAGTGCCTTTGATTTATGGTAATGAACACAAAGATGAAGTATTTTCACTAATAACTCTTACTCACTCCCTTCCCACCATTCGCTCTTTTCCTTGCTCACACATTATTAAAAATCCTTAAAATAACCTTTGTAATTCATAGCAAGTTTTGGTTAAAAGTATGTCTTCATACATTTAATACTATACTTTTAAAATTTTCAATAGATAAATCTGTTATTTAATAGTTTGATATTATTTCTGGAATAAAGTTAAGAAAAAGAAAAAAAATTCCACTTTATAGTTAAAGATCTAGGTAAAAATTTTAAAAGTAGCTTATTATAAAATGTTGATGTTCAAATTCACCATGAGATTTAAAGGAGAATTTTAGCACCTTGAAATCCAGATAAAAATATTTTAGAGAACCATTACATCTAACTAATCCTACCATACGAAAAGATACGTACCTTACCATATGTATAAATATGTACAAATTCCAAATATGAAATATTTTAGGTACTTGGTTCTATTAAAGTCATCTTTAGGTTTAATTAATTTATTATTCACTTAATTTTATCTGAAAGAAACCAAGATATAAATTATCTGACTGGTAATAAAATAAACTCCAAGAATTTAAGATAATGTAAAATCCTTGAACATTTAGGCCTAACCTATTAAATTTCTCTAAGAAAAAGGGTAAATATTTTTCCCTCTAAAAATGGCTTCATTGTAAGCAGTACAAGCTACTCTATATATCACTTCAATAACATAAAATTTCTTGGTTATAAAATATGCATTTGAAGAACTGCCTTCAATATAGTTTTCCCATTGTGAGCCATCAATAAGTGAAGTGAAGTGTGCTCTCCTGGAATGTAATTATGTGACTGTGTCATCAAAGAATGGTAGAGCAGGTCAACCTTTCACACCTCTAAAAAGATGCAATTTTCTTCTTCTTCTTCTTCTTATGAAAGAGTTTGTTAGTTAGGAAATAATACACTGTATATATATTAACTAAATGAAAGTAAATACAAATTCTGAGTCTAGTATGATTGTAAACTGTTACCTGAGAAATCCCAAGCATTATTCTAAATTTTACTGAAGACCTACTTATTTGAAAAAAATAATTAGTGTCAAGGAAAACACAGTAGCGTCTCTTACAGGAAATAAGAGGCACAGAAGTCTATCTCTGCATGGTGGTTAAGTGATCAAAACAAATATTTTGGGCCACGTATCTAAATTATTAAAAGATTACATTTTCTAGATAAAGAAAGAACATTGCCTTACCATTAGGAATCTCATTAATTATGGATTCAGAAGTATTCTGAGTTAAACCTTATATACTGGGATTTAGTACAAAGCACACTCAAGCTCACGCCAAAGCAGGAAGAACCCCAGCTCTATGCGGCCACTGACCAAAAGACTGTTAGGAGTTTTTGTCTGCCGACTGGGATTTTTCAGTTTTTTCAAATGGTATAATATTTAATAACACTGATGATATGCAGGTCAAAGCAGACAGCATATTTAAAAAGCTTCAGTCTTTTATTTTTAAAATGCTGTAAGTGATGTGTCTTACAGCCCTTCTCACTGCATTTCATAGTAGGGTGACAATACCCAGTTCTTCCATAGCAGAAGCTGCCATGCTATGCAAGTAGCTACTAAGCTGACAGAGTAATAAAACTCTGAAGACCAGGGACAGGATAAAAAAGTACAGGTTTTTCACTGAATAAAAGAGACAGAATATGTTGCTGTATTATCTACATCTGACGGATTCAGAGCAGTGAGAACTCTCAACTCAACTGAGATGTTGTGTACTAATTAATTCCCATGCTTTTTATTTATTCCATATTACACAGGAAATATTGAAGGGATATAATATTCTGTACAAGGAACTTTTTAAATTTTCTGAGACAATTTTATATTTATTTACACAAAGTGGCATGGAAATCTCTGTAAGGGTTATGTGTTTCCTTGCAATTTTATATAGCTTGTCAGAATGTGAGTTACACTTTCTTGATGACAGAAGACTACATTATTAGCATTAATACTTGTGCAATACTGTGTGAAGAGCTGAAGTTACAAATGTCGGTTTTACTGGTACAAAACTGTATCGGGAATAAGAGCTGTCACTGCTTTAACTGTGGATGTTTGATGCCCTGAGTCTGTTTCACCACAGTGGCTGACCTACTCTGAACACACAGACTATTTCGCAAGCAGAGAAGCATCTGCACATTTACACCTTTCCACCCTTCCATCACCCAGTCATTAGAAATAACCTATGAGTATATCTTAAGGTTCTAATGTGGTTAGTTAGCTCTTTGCTTCTTTTTCTCATTTAAGGTAGCTCACCTCTAATCTATGCTTTCCACGAGTTTTCGAGTCCAGAACTAATGTGTCCTTCTACCAAAAAAGCTGCTTTTCCAACTATGCCTCTTCATTGTTCATTTTCTTTAGCATTAGTCTCATTCACCACTTCCATCACTACCATTGACCTGTATCATTCCCACCCTGGGCCAATGGACCCTTCTTTGCCATGTATCACCATCTTTCATTATACATTTTCACTTTTGTTTGGTTGTGTTTTGTTTAATGCTGCTTCTTTTATGCTTCTTAGCTTTCGTATGAAAAAAAAGTGGCTTGTTCTTGTCAGCTAATCAGAGTATTTATTTGGCTGCCTTCTTACAGCCAGTGTAATCTCTGGGTCTTCCACCTCTTTTAGATCAATTTACTTCTTCCTAGTTGCCCAACAATTAGACTTTGTTTTCAAAGAATTGGAAGTCTCCTTTTGTATTTATGCTCTTTCAAGATGAATGGGGGAACAAGAAGTCTGGTTTGATACCCAAATTTTACTGCAATCTCTTAACAGTTAGCATTGATATAAATATTGGACTCACTTCAAAGAATGCTTTATGCATTGGAGAAAATGTGACATAAGCACCATAAACGCTCACACACTGCACACAACTACCTAAATATCTACTTTGATCTCATCCTCTTGAATGATTTTGATCAATGTTAATGACCGGCTGAAAGATTAAAGATGGTAGAAAAGAAGAAATGTCAAGTTTTATAGTATCCATTGTGAAACATTATGCTAAACCACATTTACCAATAAATAGTCTCCTATGTTTCCTATGAGCTGAGGCCTTGAAAACGTCCTTGTGAATACAAAATGAGTAATTAGGAAAAGAGAAAGATACCTTATAATGGACATCACTATGATTGGTATATGGTTCTAAAGGTATAATTCATTCAAAAGGCTGAGCAACTGACAATCAATGCTTTGAGCACAAAATCACATTTATGATTTTGATAAACGCACACTATCATTTTGAAAATGAATAGTGAGGCAAAGCTACAATTACTTTTATAAAAAGGAAAACTAACTTGCATGTGTGAAGGCAAAACCTTGGACTCCGTTTTTATTATCATTTTGTTCTTCTCAAGTGGGCAAATCATCAACAGAAGGACTTAGTAGTAATTTCTCTCTGATGAGCTAGCATGAGGGTGTAGAGAAAAGAGTGGTTAGAAACACATCGTGGGAGTGGAATTAGAATGAAGAGCGGTTGACATTTATTATCTGAAGTCATCTATGAAGTAATGTGAGCCTAGACTAACCCATAGTCTATAACTAAAAAAAAATGCAGGAACAAAAGTGAAGTAAGTTACTGGTCTACAGAAGGCCATGATTTTGAAAGTCATTTAGGTGCCCAAGTTGGTTGTCAGTGGTGGGCCCAACCTGAGGCTAGGGGACATCTAGGAGCTGTATCAGTACAATTTTTCACAAGTCATCTTGAGATGAGAGATGCCAGCAAATTCGGCAGATCTGGGATACCTACTCACATTTACAAGAGGTAGACATGGACAAAAGGTATAATGCTATTAGGAAGAAATTTTGAATCAAGAGATATGAGTCTAATGAATTTGCCCGGTAATTTATAAAATGTATAAATTTACATCAATGTTTTAACTTCTCTAAGCCCCATTTTCTCACTGGTAAAATAGGACTACCACTATTAGCATCACCACCATTACTTTTCCTAAAGCAAAAGTAGTCTCCGGTTTTGAGAATGTATTTGAAAGCACTTTAGTACATAAAGCAATATATTAGTACCTACTGTTATAAATATGAATATTCATATATCCACCACATTTTTGGATATGGATCTAATTATGGAAAAGAAGAATTTACCACTCCATCCGAGCATTCAGTTCTTCAATAATTATAAATATCTATAGCTCTATTTTGTTCCAAAAACCTAAATATCAGACAAAAGTATTTATCTGATATTAGGTAAATCCAGAATAAGTATATTTTATCATCAATACTTAAGAATATTCTTAGTACCCTCAATTCTTAAAAAAAAAATGTCTATAACAGAGACAAAGATAAACATTTAGACTCCATATTAAACCACATTATAACCTTTAACTAATTCTATAGCCAAGAACTACAGTTTGAAAAAACAAGTAAATTGATTATCATATACAGTGATTGCCCTATAGTTCCATGAAGAAGTGAGCTTTGATTTTGGCTTAAGAAAAAGAAAACTTTGAGTTGTTAGTGTTTTAATTGAGACACACTATAGTGACATTCAAAGTATGTTTCCAGAATGGCAAAGAAAATCTACTTCAACAAGGTATTCTTTGAAAAAGCCATTTCTCTTGAAGTTCTCTCAAAAAGAGAACAGGGAACAGATTATTTTGAAGCCTCTGAATCTGACAAATGAAAAAAAAAAATTTAACAATCCTCCTACTGCCAGAGATTTTTCCTTTTGATAAGAGAGGTACATGATGACAATATTAACAAAAATTTAGATTATTATGAAAACCACCAAGAATTTTGACAAGAACAACAGAATTTTTCTCAAAGCATTTTAAGGGTAGCTCTACATGAGTATTTAACAGACTACCAAAAAAAGAAAAGCATTTGTACACTGAAGTGTATGTAAAAATAGTTTTCTAAAAATCCATTTTGAAGTACCATGGAAATCTCTTCAATTGAGTCTAAGATGAAAACACCCTTTATGGTCTACCTTAGAGTCAGGGTCATGATTTTACTTCCTTCTAACTCAGTAATACCAAACATGATGCATATTCAGTAAATACAATAACCCACAGACTTCCTTGCATTGTTTAATAATTTGTGACTCTTAGAGGAGTAAACTGGTGATTCCTTAGAGAAATCATCCAATTAACCCAACGAAAATTTGAGTACTCCAGGCCTCTTCTGCTGTTTCTACACTGGCCAAGTACAAGCACATACTCTGGCTTTTGGACAAAAGCCGGTGCCTGTACAGAAAGCACCATATTCTCCAGATATCTGGCAAGTAACAGACTTCATCTTGCCAGTGTAGAAATAGCATTAGAGCAAGACTAATTGCTGGAAAGCCTGTTCAAAAAGATTTGTCATTCAGGATGGTAAAAATAATCCCACTTTTCAGAGTACATTCAAACTTTTTTTTTAAATTCCCAGTATTTAATAGAGATCAAAACATTTCCATTTCTACAAGTGAATGCATTTTATGTAATACAGCTATTTCCTTTGATTCAAGTTCAAGCAGAGAAGCTAAAATGAAAAAAAAAAAAATCTGTCTAGACTTACCATGTTTGTTCCTTCTGTAAGATGAAACTTACTGAGACTGAAATGTGGCTTAAGAAAGTATTCACTTGTCCTATAAATACCTTATTGAGAAGTAGCAATGCTAAGAGGTAGAGATCTTCTGGATATACACTTGAAAATACAGTGGAGTATAAGCAGGTTAGACTAACATGATGGGTCCAGAGATGTACAGTAAAGGGAGT
The DNA here is from genome assembly GCF_009834535.1 of Camelus ferus. NCBI lineage: Eukaryota > Metazoa > Chordata > Mammalia > Artiodactyla > Camelidae > Camelus > Camelus ferus. Next base: position 53,133,427 of record NC_045702.1, on the reverse strand, counting down.
TTAAAGGAAACTATATGCCAAGCTATCCTTGGCCGCCCTGTACTAGACGTGATGTCTTGTTACAGAAATCACCACCAAAACGCCTGCTTCTAGCAGCAGCAACCAGCACCTCTCCTGAATTTAATAACCTGACTCTACCAGTGATAACATGTCTAATAAAATCCACTGCCTCTAATTATTTTAATTTTAGGTTCAAACTTTTCACTTTTTTTAAATTGAAGTATAGCTGATTTACAATGTTGTGTTAGTTTCAGGTGTACAAAAAAGTGATTCAGTTATACATACACATATATACTTTTTCAGATTCTTTTCCCGTATAGGTTATTACAAGATATTGAGTATAGTTCTCTGTGCTATATAGTAGATCCTTGTTGTTTATCTATTTTATATATAATAGTATCTACAAATCCCAAACTCCTAATTAATCCCTCCCCTGTACTCCTTTGGTAGCCATAAATTTGTTTTCTAAGTCTGTGAGTCTATTTCTCCTTTGTAAATAAGTTCCTTTGTATCATTTTTTTTTAAATTCCACATATAAATGATACAAAATTCCAATTTTTTAAAAAAAGTTCTCCCCTAGAGTTACAATCATAATCCAAATGTCTTCCATCATGCAGAGCCAAACTGCCATAGTGTTACCGAAACAAAGTGCAGATTAAGCCAGTTTCTTCACTCTTAACCTTTAACGGTGATATGAACATAGTTGCTAGATTTCCAGCATCTAGTATCCTTATCTACCATTCCATGAGCTTAAGGAAGCATCTCTTTGAAACTCAAGAGAGCCAACATAACCACAGTAAATAAAAGAGAAACATGTTATGATGTTAAGCCATGTGCACTGCTTGGCATTCGTTCAGTTCACTGTAGCTGAAAAAATAACTGTGAGGCTCCATATCCCATTAACACAGTGTTAATTATTGTCATTGTCTCATCAGTGGTTTGTTTATGACAGCTCTGGCTGACAGGAATAGTGGGATGTTCTGTCAAGGCCATCACCTGATGAGATTTTTATTGGCAAAAGATCTTTCTTTCCTTTACTCAACTACATTAGGGGAATCAGTGCTTCATTAACTCCAAACGTAATCACTTGCATTAGGCCAGTTTTTAAATGTTTCAAATAATTAGTATAGCAGTGTCTTTCTAGCATCACAGTTAACCAATTCACTCTCTAAAAATGGAGAGACACTTCAATCTTTCTCAGCTCAAAAAAATTCAACTCAATGGCAGCGAAAGGGAAATACTACTTCACTGGGGGAGACTTTTAAAATATTGATAGAAAATTTTGTTCCTCTATGTATGATACCTGTGAATAAGAGTGATTTCACAGAGGAAAAAATTTATCTCAGGGATTAAAAAAAACCCACAATTTGCATACACTCACACACATACTCTATTCAGCTAACATGAGCCATTGCCCTTTTTTGTTTGAGGCGTGGGGAAAAGACTTCAGTTTCCCTCAGTGGGAGGAGTACTTCAGATTCTTTTGCAAGAAATGGTAATTATCACTTTCTCTTTCATTCTGTCTCTCTCCTTCTCTCTAAATATAGATACAGGTTATCTGAGAGAAGTAGATCCGTTTCATTTTTTGTGATTTTAATGGCTTTAAAAAAAAAAAAAGGAGAAGACAGTATCATCCTTACCATCAAAATTGTTTTATCACCATTCACCTATTTCTATAAGTGAAAATATTTCAAGCTAAATTAAGGTTGCTTACAAATTCAAATACATAGAATAACTTTAATTCAATGATAAAGATGACACACCTACCCACATCAAATAATGCTTAATTTTAATTCCAATATCATATTTTCTTGTTAAATTTTTTTTCCTATTGGCTGCTAATTAAATTCTTCATGACAATGGATGTGGACTTCAATCCACAACTTAAGAATTATATGTTTTGAATGATTCTGTTTCCTCATTTGTATTACTGGAGTCAAAGTGGCCTCCCTGCTGAACTTGCAATACTGTTGAAAGAATTTAAGACTTATGGCTATGACAGTATGTAAAGATAGTTTTTAAAACATGAGAGGTTATTATCCATAGCAAGCATCTGGGCCATAAGTAGGTACAGTAAGTGTGATGGTTAATTTTATGTGTCAGCTTGGCTAGCCTATGATGCCCAGTCAGACATGGGTCTTCATGCTGTTGTAAAGGTATTTTTTAAACGTGATTAACATTTAAATCAGATGACTTTGAATAAAACAGATAACCCTCTATGATGTGGGTGGGCCTCATCTAATCAACTGAAGACATTTAGAAAAGAGCCAGAGGTCCCCGTAGAGGAACAGAGTCTGGTCTCCAGAGTACAGCAAAGAAATCCTACCTGAGTTTCCAGTCTTTAGATTCACAACTGTAACACCAACGTTAGCCAAAATTTCCAGCCTGTCAGCTTGTCCTGTGAAATTTGGATATGCCAGCCCCTACAATCCTTAACTGCATGAGCCAATACCTTAAAATCTGTCTGTCTGTCTCTCTCTATATATATATACACACAGACACATTGTATGTATATGTATATATATATTACATATATTTATTGTAATATATATCTACCTTATTGGTTCTATTTCTCTACAGAACTCTGATTAATACAGGGTTTTTATGAAATAAATTATGTACATTTACATACTTCTCTCATAAACTGAATTCAGAATGTTTTCCTTAATAACAAAATGCCTGACATTCTGGAGTAAGGTCTCACCTTGTCTCATAGTCATTTTCTGCTCTTACAGGACAGTACATTTCTGCCCAACAGATACCATGTCCTCCTTCCTCTAGCCATATGCAAGCATGAAGTAATTAATTCTCATGCTTAGCCTGAGTTTGGTTTGGCTTTGGCACAGCATGCTTTCCCTAGCAAACCATAATTGATTCTGAATAATTGATCAGCGACGACCATTCAATTTTCTTTATCTTCTCTTCCTCTCATTCTCCTATGATATATGTTTTCATTGGGGAACCATTTTCCACTTTAAAAAAAAAGCCCCAAATGCAAGGCCTTTTAGTGATCAAATCAATTTATGCTGCTTTCTGCCAATTCACATCAACTCCGATGCAACTCCTCTTGGAGAACTCTTAGGGAACTCTAATTAGTGTCCCACAGTATCCATTAGTTTTCAAAAAGGAAGTAAACTTCTTATGTAAAGACCTCGGAAGCGATTTACATATGACTGCTTTCCATCTATCTAACCACCACACCGCCTTGCTCTTTTCAAATATTCTTTGATAAAGATTGTTATTGAAACCACTAAACCCTACCTACATGAATCATGAAATCAGGCAGGCTAAAGACACCTAAAATCAAGACCTGTGACACTCATCTAAGCTTTGTTAATTTGCTTAGTGATTATGCTATCTAATTTTCTCTTATGTAAAAAGTAAGATTGCATTATAACAGCACCCCACTTATCTAATTATTACAATTTCCTAGCCACCAGAATAAGACCTCCTTTTAAGACAGAAGTAAAGAATTCCTTTGAGGAAGAGAGTTTTCAGAAAGGCCATACATTTTACAAGGTCAGAAAGAAGTGGGTGGATTTTTGGCCAAAGGAATGAGTACTGTTAATATGCCAAGTTGATTTAGAAAGACTAAATACCTACTTTCCCCTTACAGTTAAACACAGATAGTAAATCAAAAGTAAGAACAGAGTAGGTTAGAAAGTGCTGAATGCTGATGCTGTGAGATGCATTCTCACACACGCTCAGCAGTCTCCACTTAACCTGCTTCCTTCAGAGGCAATGCCCTTCCTTCTTCCTCAAACATCTGAAACAAAAATGTTATCTTTATCTTCTCTTTATTGAGTGCTAGGCTGTATCATCCATACCTTTCCAATCTGCTGGCACCAGATACTTAGAAGGGCAAATCCACAAATGGACTTCATTTCATTATTCAGTCTCCCTGAGAGCTAATTAGCATATACACTCAATTGATCACTCTATCAATTATTCCTCAAATTCAATTATAACTCAGTATTCAATGCAATCCTGTCATGTGATGTTAACATGCACTGGGTAGTCACTATAAGCCAGAAACTGAGCCCAGTGATGGAAACAGAGGTGCAGCCTCATTTCATCAGAAACTTCCCAATGCAGAGGTCTCTGTTCACTTTTTCTATTACCTCATCCCCCACATTCTCACTCAGCTCATCCCTTCAGTCTTCTCCAATATGCCAGAAGTGTTCTTTTCTGCTCTGGTCACAGCTTCCTCTGCCTTGACCCGAATTTATCTTCCTTGAATCACTCTTCCTCGTTTATGTCTATGAATCTACACTTCCCCACTTTTCTCCTTACATTGCTGGCCACTCCCACTAAGTCTCTTTAGTTTGCTCCCTCCTCAGTCATTAAACATAGGTGTGATCCAAGCTTCCACTGAGTGCTCTGTGTCCACATTCTCTCCCTGATAGTCCGTGGATAATCTCACAGACCTCTGAGGCTGAAAGAACTACGCAGAACTTGGTTGTTCTCAGATTCCCACATTAAAGCCCCTGAATCCAACAGGTCATCTGACGTCACCATTTAGATCTCATATGTACTGTGTAGAAGCCCAAATTCTTGATCTCCACATTCTAAATCAACTCCACATCCAGTTTCTCAAAACTAGTACCTTTACTCATCACTGCTCATCTGGATAGCTGAGACATTTTATATGCAGCAAAACAAGGGAGAAAAATTCTCTTACATGGTCTTGTCAATCTTTATTTTATATGTTATTTTATCAAATAAATTCTGGTAAAGAGTATGGATTAGAGAGTCACAAAAACCTCTTTCTTTACAGATTCCACCATTTATTAGCTTTCTAATAAGTTAATTAATCTTATGACTTTTGCAATAACTCATGAGAAGCCACTCAGTCTCTATAAATGTCAGAGTACTCACCTGTTAAATTCGGTTAATAACAGTAATTATGACATTGGCTGGCAGTAAGAATTAAATAAAATGTTAAATAAAATGGCCTTCCTAAGGTCCTTAATCAGATCTTATTCATTCATTCGGTCTCTGACTCACTCAAGAAATACGTAGTATAAGTCTAATATGTCCATTCTAGGTGTTGAGGCTAAAGGGATAATCATGACAGATGAGGTCTCAGTCATTATGAAGCTATAATCCAATTGGAGAAGAGAGTCAACACACAAGTAAAACAATAATCGTGTAAGCTACAAGGACTGTGACACATGGAATGAAAGGATTCCATGTGATAGAGAAAAACGGAAGCCCGAGACAGCTTTGCAAGGAGATACTTGAGATGAGACCTAGAGGAAAGAAGCTCTCCATGCACCAAGTGAAGAACAGCCATTCTACATCAGAACCCCAAGAATGACAAAGAAACTATGGCAGGAAAGGGCCTGGTGTCTTCTAGGAATAGATGTGACCATAAGCTAGGGCTGGTGATGCAATACAAGATTAGCAAGAGCAGGAAGCCACTACCTCTAACCTGTAGGGACAGAAAGGGGACATGGGATGACCAGAGCCCAGGAAAAGGTTCTCTCAGCAAGACAGAATCTGAGGTTGTTTGTCCAGAGGGAGCTGGAGCCAATGAGATACAGCCACTTGCTAAACATGCTAGATATGCTGGCTCAGGTATAGGGAAGGAGACAGATCTTTAAACTCCCCCTTTATCCTTTCCTCCGTTATCCCATAGATCGATGACTTGCCGTGGCTGAACCAAATCAGATGCCTGATGGCACAACAGCCTGGCAAATACAGCCTAAGAATTCAGTCCCCTATATACTAGGAGAAAAAGCAAAGCACAACAACTGATCTGAGAACAATGTTGGGTCAGAACTAGCAGAAGACCCTTCAGGTCATTAAGACTCACCTCCTTTAATACCTGGGGGAAAGAACCCTACTGTGAAGGGAAAGAGGGTAGATTTGGAAGTGTTATATGTTTAGGGATATAAAGGAAAACACTGTCTGTCCCTGATATAAGAAAATGGGAAACTCAGACAAAAGATTTAGGTCTATGAGTTGGGATACTCCTGGTCAAGCCCACACTTACAAGCTCCATCTGGCTGACTTCCAGAAAGATGGCTGTGTAAGGGAACCTAGAAAGAAATTCTGCTGGTGATCTTTATTTCTTAAAAGAAAAACAAGCTCATGAAAAGGAATTATGTATGTACAGGTATGAGTGAAACAATATGTTGTACATCAGAAATGAACACACTGTAACTGACTATATTTCAATTAAAAAAAGAAGAAAAAAATCAGGCTCTTAGGGTGCAAAGAACTGGCTGACTTAGGGGCTATCTAAACCCTGAGATCTTGGGAAATGCACAGAGTGAGAGAAACCTCTAGAAGATCCTGCACTTTCCGCTATTAAGCTCAGTGGCATCTTGAACAAGTAATCTATATGAGATGAGATAATCCCACATTTGCATCTCATTTTGTGAAGTTATTTAAGTTATACACAGTTTTCCGAAGTGTTATATTACTAATCCAAATGAAGAAGTAAAGAGAATAAATTGTAACTTGATCTATGTTTGGGGTTTTCAGGAAAGATACAGCAAGTGAAAGAGGAACAGATTGGTTGAGGATTTAGTCAAGTGAGTGACTACGGGTCTGCACTAAACAGAGAATTTAGTTCAAGAAGATGCTGATAGTTGTGGGAGAAAATGTAGGCGTCAAGTACATGAGATCTCTATGAGGTCACAGAGCAGTTAAGGAGGAGTGAAGGAGTGTGAGCTAAAAGGACATAAAATGGAAGTCAGAGAGTGGGGGCAATGATACATTTCGCTTTATGAATATGACAGGGAGTAGGTGAACAGAATGGAAATGGAAGTTCTTCTAGCTCATGGGTTCCAGAAAGTACAATCCTAGGGAGCTAAAAAGTTTCTTATATGGATTTAGATTCACCAAATGTATTAAAGTTTATAATATCTCTTAATCAGCTTTGCTGATTAACAAACAATTTCAAAATCCCACTGGTGTACAATAGCAAACATCTTGTTTTATGCCCACAGGTCTTCAATCTGACTGTATTCAAGTCAGATTGAGGCTGGAATCACCTGGGCCACTGGGCTCCAAGTTGCCAGAATGGAGGTTTTGCTCTAGTATTTAGTTCTCCTCTATGTTGTTCATTCTAGAAGCAGGCTGATGGAAAAGAAGCCACCTGGGCATGCTCCTCCCATTCTGGGTGACAGGAGCACAAGAGGCAAGCCCAACCATACAAAGTAAAGCCTCAACTCAATTAATATATGCTAACATTCCATTGGCCAAAATAAACTGTATGACTCAAACTGAAATTAATGCGGTAGACAAAAAGAATCTACCTTTTCTAATACATTGTATTGAGAAATCAAATGGCAAAGTCTGTGATTCAAGACAGAGAGTGAAGAATTCAAAGGATGATGCAATAAGAATGAAGACAAATGCTATAAACCAGGTGCCTTGATGGGCCTTTGAAACTACTGGGAAGTGAATGAAAGGTCAACACACACGGACAATAAGGAGAGAGAATCAGCTGAATTAAGGTGTTAAATTTCAAAGATTCCCCCTCTAAAAGAGGAGAGAATGGTGACAGTCTGGAGAGGACAGTAAGGCAATGTAAGAACAGAAGCTCCCATCCCCTGGCGGTGAGGGAAGGGGGACTTGGGTCACTTTGTCCTTTGCATTTTCTTCAGCAGTCTATCAACAGTACTACTGCCGATAATATATTCTTATCGGAAATTATGGGTATTGACACAGATAGACATTAGAGACAAGAGAATCACCAACTCTAAAGTAGTTTCGTACGGAACACAAAGTCCAGCAACTCTGGGAAGACATCACTTTTCAATTCCTAGAGTCCACATCGATAATTATTAGTCATCAGGAGCCAACACTGTATGAGGTGAGAGCAGAACACTTTTGGAGGTATACCTAATAATTTTCCAAACTCATGGAACAATTGCCACCTCTGTCTTATTTTATAATCCTATTCTTATAGTTCACTGATTTTTTTAAACTTAAATTTTGAAAAATTTGTTATTTGTTTGTTGATTATTGTGATACTCACTGGATTTCAACAAAGAGAATACTATACTACCACAGTTAACAAAACGCCTATCCATACTCAAATCTCTTAGCTATTCTTCCAACAATTTTCCTGACCTTTTAATCACACCAAGAATGTTTACAGCAGCATATATATAGTTTTTAAAAATAATCTTTCAGCAGAAGTGTTTAACATATTTTAAAATTTATAATAGCTGTATATTTTTATAAAGTCTGGTTATGGGTAACTTTCTATTCATTTTGTTCCAAATTCACTTCATGTGTACATTTATTCTATTTCTAAAACCTTTAGCTATTCCTATCTCTAAGACATTTTTATTCAGTAAGACACATCTAAAATAAATTCATCTGCATTCACTTATATAACCAACCACATTTATAATTTATGTGTTCCATCATATTTCTTTCAAGAATTATTTACCCTTTATCCATCATCAAAATGTTTCCAAAAGTTGAATACTGAATATAATAAAAGCATATAGTTTTGAATTATTTGCTATGCAAGAGTCAAAATGACTACAACATTAAAAGTACACACATATACTCCATATAAATTAAAATAAAATTGACAAAATGGGAAAATATTTGCAATATGTGAGGTACACAATTAATGCTCTTAATATAGAAAGAGCTCTGAAGAATCAATAATATTAAAAATTATACCAATAAACATAATAAAAGACTAGGCAACTCAGAGAAAGATACAAATGTACTGAACCTTACTCACTTGTATTCAAATACAGAATGATGTATTAAAAATAAATTACTATATCTTTATATAGAGAAAATATTTTTCCTTGTTAACAATAGTAACTGCAATAATAATGATGGCATAGACACAGAAATACATTAGTATAGATTACTATAAAACCACTGGAGGGCCTGACTATAAACATCAATAAATTTAAAGTGAACATAGCCTATTATTAATAAGCCTTATTGTGATCAGTCTATGACCCAAATTACTGGTCTGCACTTGTTTGTGATATAATCCCAGTAACTTGATTTGTGCAATGAGTCTCAACTTACATTTCTGTATAATGGGGATCACAATAACCACCTTACAGGATGGCTGTCAAATAAACAATATAATAAACATGCAACTAAGCATTGCCCTTCAGATAAAAACTGCTAGTGTCTCATCATTCTCCTCTGGAAATAATTAGAGATATAAACAGAGCTTAATGATGTTAACCAAGTTATCATCTCCAACAGTAAAATAAGAGAAGGTTGATTTAATACATCTTGTCACATTCATACGGTGGGATAATGTATGGCTATTTAAGTACTACTACAGAAAAAAATTATAAACATTTTTAGTAAAAACAGGCCATATTGATATAACAAAAAAATCACACTGTATAAACATTGCATGTTTTATCATCACAATTCTGCTTATAAGTGTATGAGGTACTTGTAAGGGTAGGTATTTATGTGTGTAGGCCATGTGTGAACACAGTATAATGCACATATGTAACAGTGTGTATGTGTAAGCAGAGACCAGAGGTCTATGAACATTCATTTATTCAAAAATATATGATGAATTCCTGCTATTAAGTGGATACCATACTTGTTTCTGGTGATACAATTCTTTTGGAAAAGACAAATACAAATCTGTATAATAGCAAACAATAGATTGGGCAGATATTGGGAGGATAATCTCATAATTAGACTTCAAATTGTAACTAGGATAATGCTACAAAGGGAAGAAGTATAGAAAAGCATGCAATAGGGACAGTGACTTCTAAAAGAAAGTAGGTCAGACTTCCCCACTAAAGATGGAATTGAACTGAAATCAGAAGGAAGAGCAAGATAAACAGAGTAAAAATTGGAGGAAAGACAGCTCAGGGAATACCTTGATTTGGAAAGAAGCAAGGGACTGTGGTGTGGTTTTAATAGATAAGTGTGGGGCCCAGTGAGGTGCAAGGGTCAGGTGAGTGACAGGTCCCACAGGGTTTATAGGGTATTATTAAGATTTAAGGAGGTGTTCATATAGGTGAAATGATCAGAGATCTGTCTGAAGAATATCACTGGCTACAGATTGATGGTGAGCAAGTCAGTGAAGAGAACTGTGGAGTCACCTGGGTAATGCAAGTGAGAGATCACAGAAGCCTGGATTAGGAAGGAGCTGGTAGAAATGGAAAGAAGTGATGGATCTAGAAGCCACTTATGAGCAAAACTAAAATGATATAGCCATGGACTAGAAATGGAGAGCTCAGTGTGAAGACAATAGTATCTTCCTCACATAGTTATGAGAATTAAGAAATAATCAGACACTCAAGCACTCAGTAGAGGGTCAGGCACAGAGAGGGAATGCTACTGACTGACAGGGAGCCAGTGCAAAAGGTTTACAGGACCCTAACCTGCATGATGAGATGCATGGTGTTGCTATTCATGAGATGGAAAATGTCAGAAGGTCATCAAGTTTGAGGAGGAAAATTATTAATTCAGTTTTACAGGCCCTGACCTTGAATTACCTTCCAAATATGCAGGAGCAGATCCCAAAGACGCAGTTGGATAAATCAGCCTGGATTTGAGGAGAGCTCTAGATTGTACATTAAGTTGGGAATTACATATGGGACTCAGTAAAGGTAAAAGGGCCTAGTAATGAGTCTTTGGCTGTTTCAGGAGAACAATCCTGAAGGGGAGATAGAACAGGATTGGCTGAAGATACGGTATCATAGTGGCCAAGTGAAAAATAAAGTGTGTTTCTAGAAGTATCCAGCCGTAATGAATCCTGCAGAGAGCTCATGTAAGATGCAGTTAAAAGAAGCCTCACTGAAGAAAGTGACACGAAGGTCAGTGGTGCCCACAACAAGAGTGGTTGATATAGACAAGACTGGATTAGACTTGAGTAGTGGAAATAGAAAATACTGAAAACCTCCTTAGTACTTCGGCTACAAATAAGAGAGGCAACAAAGAGTATTAACTAGAAGGGCATAAGCTATACAAATAAAAGTAGAATTTGTTTTTTAATGAGAGAGATTTGAGGGCATTAAGAATAGAGACTTGCTCTTAGAAGTTAAAGGTTGAACTCTACTGTTTATTTTCAACAACAGTCATACTGTTTTTAACACACTGTACATATTTTAAGCTGACAGGGTTACAATCTTTCACAGGTAATTCAAGGAAAAGAGTAAACAGATTCTAGCAAAAGATGAGAAGTTTCAATATATAGCAATAAAAAGATGAGGTAGATGAATATTAGGGACTACTGTGTATCCTCTCCAAAAGGCTAGAGCTTCAAAAGTGAAAGCTCACGGTAAGAGGCTGGGCCGGGCCGGGTCAGAGGTAAGTGAGGAAAAGGAACACGAAGGGAGTTAAGCAGTTTGCCCTCTGAAAGTGGAACAGCGCAGACTTTAGAAAGATGTAAAAACATATTTGAAAAATTAAAAATAAAGAGATGTAAAGTGTCTCATGATATTAAGAAGGCCATTTGACTATTCGGTGACACCAAATTGTTCTGGAGATGGGACAGTATGGTACAACTGAAAAGCTCCTCCCTGGAAGTCAGGTACAAGGGTTTGCTCTCGTCTTTGCCAATAATAAAGAGGGATACTTGGATCAGTCATCTATTTAGTCTGAACTTTAGTTTCTTTACATGTTTAATTAAATAATTTCCCTATATTGTATTTCTCTTACAATGTTAGTATTTTTAAATTTATTTCACTTATTAATTTTTTATTGAACTACAGTCAATTAACAATGTGTTAATTTCAGGTATACAGCTTACTGATTCATTTATACATATGTATTCCTTTTCATAGTCTTTTTCATTATAGGCTATTACAAGATATTGAGTATGTTCCCCGTGCTATACAGTAGGACCTTGCTGTTTATCTATTTTATACACAGTAGTTAGTATCTACAAATTCCCGTGCTCCCAATTTAACCCATCCCTCCCCCTTTCCCTCTGGTCACTGAAGTTTGTTTTCTAGAATTCTTTACTTCTGCTACCAAAAGAAGAGGAAAGGCATGTTGTAAGGAAAAAACAAAATACACTGAAGTATCTGTATAGCATGAGATTATCACAACTTTGTATTGCAGGTCCCTTGTAAATGGGGATAAAAGCTCCACACATTCCTCGACTTAATTCTGAAAAGTTTAGCAGAGGTGTGAAGTGACATTCTCCAGCCTTAGGGACGTGTGAAGGGCACTTCACTTTTCTGACAAGCCCATCATTTGCCTTCATCCCCTGTGTAACTTATCCATTAAAATCCTCTCTTGTGCACATAATTTTACAACTGCATATGATTTAAATACTCTGAATAAGGCAGCTAGTCATTTTGAGACTTCTTCATGTAATCTATGTTTAAACAAACAAAACACTACAATAGAGTATCAGTAGAGAATGAATTTAAAAGTTAACACATATTTCTTGATGTAAACATGTTAAAATAAGCATGTAAAAATAATGAACAGATGATATATAATGTGATTACAAGTAAATATGTCTATTCCTTTTTGTAATTTGTATTTTCTAGTAAGTATTAAAATTGGTTTGGCTTCATGCATGAAATCAATCATTAACTTTGAGTCAGATTATATTCATGTATTTTTAAATAGGGCTTTGCTTTGGTTTCATTAAATCTAAATGAATAAGATTCTGTGGTGTTTCTTCTCAGCTATATTTCATGGAACTGGGTAACTTCTGAAATTTTGGAAGGTAAGAGGGAATTGCTTCCATTCTTAACCATTACCTCCTAACTTTGTAAACTATACACTGATTGAAAATATGTACTTTAAAATGTTCTTTATATTATGAAGCAAGAACCAAAATCTTGCTCTTAGGTTTAAATCCATTCTTGAAGAGTTTAAATTAGTTAATTTCTATAACTCCAAGTAATTTACTCAACATTTCCTTTGTCTGGCAACCCGCTCAGAAAACCTTTTCTAAGTTGCAACTCATGCCTTCAATGGACAAGTCTGTGCTCTACTCACCAGGCATCACTCATGTGATGACTTTTTCCCTTTGCTTTGAGTATTCGATACTATCACATTCTAACAGTTACCATGCACATCACTGATACTAAAGACACACATATCTAATGGAAAAAAAAAACTAGGATCAGAGGAACAGATATTATGTTTTAGTTTTTCCAGTAAAACTCTATGACCTGGGGGAAGGCATTTAAATTCTCTTCTCCCATATTGTTTTTAGTAAAGATTAAGTGTTTTCTGAAATCCCATTTTCTCTAAACTTCAAGGGTTCTATATTTTGAGGGTACTTATAATAATGAATTGCATGACATCAAAGATTTCAGTGTTTATACTTATTTTGATACTGTTATATGTAGATACTATTAGAAAAAAACAGTAACTTTGAAATATCTAGAGCCTTCAGCGTTCACATAAAACACTAAAAGAAAAATAACAAAACCTAGAGCTATCTTGGTTCAGTGAGTTAAGCTGTGAATTTTTTGAGTAGCAAGAACGGTTGGAATTATGAAGCATCCACTATTCAGAATATAAAATCTATGATACACTTTCTGAATAATTTCCCTTTCTCCTTCACCTAGGAGAAAATGATTCTTGAACTTCTGGGAGATTTGATAAGTGACATTTAAAATGATTAAAAATCATTCACTTAATTTAGGGAACTCTATAAATAATGACTGGATCGTTCAATTTTGCTTAAATTTCTGCACAAACGTGAAAACTGGGAAGTAAAATAAATTATTTCTGGTAGTTATTTTTTATATGCAAACTATATACTTCTCCTTATGCTAGGAAGTAATTCAAAATAAACTTCGGTAAAGCTCTCCCTTCCAGAACTCTGGATGAGTAGGATGGCTTGGACAGCTGTGTCTTCTGCATACTTGAGGGTATATTACATTCAGCAACAAAGCAGAGAAAATGAAACAAAACAAAACATTTAACCTAGTTTGGATGGAAACCTTGAATATATCATGTACCCATTTGGTGTTTTTTGAAAAATGAGGGAGTTACAAACATTTAGTAATATGCCAAGTCATCATCTAATTATGAATGAATGTAGCTTTCTGCAGCACAGTGGTATTTATAGGACTCTGTGAAGATTTCTATATCCCTCATTAAGTACAGACTATAATGCTTTTAGATTTTTCTCTGAAATACATCTAAATTATATATACACTCACATATACATGTGTGTGTGTGTACATATATATATATATAGAGAGAGAGAGAGAGAGAGAGAGATACATAGGGAAAGAGAGAGAGAGAGGAAGGGACGGAGGGAAAGAAGGAGGCAGGAAGAGAGAGTTCTCTCCTTTATGGCAGGGTAATATCAACTCCCTCTAAATAAAATAATAAAGGATATAATGCAAAGTGAAACAATGTCTGGTACACAGCAACTACCCTATAACTATTAGTTACCATTACTACTGTTAAAAAACTATGGAAAGGCTGACCATTTATATCAATCCATTTCTTTATTTTAATATATTGTTCCACTACAAATACAAATAAAACACACAAACAACTTTGAAATGCATTTTAAAATGATGAGGTTTGGAGTAGAAAAATCCTGGGTTTAATCTTGGGTATGTTACTTAATAGCTGTGTTAATTTCATCATCCCTTGTTATCCTCTGAACTGGATGTTTTAGATATCAAGTAAGAACAATGATATTTACATCATAGGCTTATGAGAAATAAATTTTAAAATGTGGTAAAACATGTGAAATGATCGAACAACATAAAAGGTATTCAGTAAGAGCTAGTTGAATGTGAAATCAGGAAATAAAGCTGCTTCTTGAAATATAAATATTTGTAAACATTCATGATAGTTCAGGCCACATATTCTGTATAGCTCATCACAGAGACAGGACCCACTTCCATTGAGAAGCCCATCATTGACTATGACTACTGTAACTGAAGGAGCAGAGGAAGGAGTATTTTAGAATTGGCTCTGGGGCAGGAGAATATCTGTACTATTTTAAAAAATCCTTTACACAATTATAATAGATTATTTTTTTTGAAAAAGTAAGTTCATTAATTTAATAAAGCATACCCAAAATAAACCTCTACAAAATTCTCTCTCCCATGGGAAAGGGAAGAAAATAAAGTGAGAAAGTAGTCTGAGTAAACTCTGAGCACAGTTAATATGATATACGACACATTTCTTGGTTCGGAACCTATTGAAAAGTTGAATAAAATTATGCTGCAATCCAAACTAGAGGAATAAATATATATATATATATGTATGTGTGTGTGTGTGTGTACATACATATGTATATACATCCTAAAATATTTTTGTATCCAATTCTCATCAGTTATAAAACTACTAGGGTTTGGGAGATACACATTTTGGTTCTGCAAAAGCTCAAATCATAATTCCTTTTTGGCTTTTAGTCATAATGATGGCAACTGTAATCATCTATTTGTTGATACTTGCTATGTGGCTCAAGACAAAGTGAAAAAAATATTTTGTTAGGTAGGTCTTGGTGGTCATCACTAAACTGGATGTTCTCTATGCAACTGTGCTGAAATTATTCAAAGTAAAGATACTGGCATAGCACTGATGGTGCTCTAGCAGAATTTAATAAAACCATGACCAGGAAAATTGTTCACTAACAACTAAACTAGATTTAGACGCTCCTAATAAGCTCTAAAAATGGCTCTTCCCCTCTCAAGATAGAAAGCATGTGAACAGTGAGTGCTAAACACCAAGTAACAGTCCCAAGAGCCCTGTGTTCCATACTGTGGTCCATGTGCTGCCAAAAAGATACATGCTTGGCCAGATGAAGCCAGACCAAAGAATGAAATGGACAT
Organism: Camelus ferus; assembly: GCF_009834535.1. Lineage (NCBI taxonomy): Eukaryota > Metazoa > Chordata > Mammalia > Artiodactyla > Camelidae > Camelus > Camelus ferus. Next base: position 53,117,681 of record NC_045702.1, on the reverse strand, counting down.
TCTATCTGGTACTTGGAACATGCAGAACGGGAAATGGGGGAAGAGAGGAGACCATCCGACTTCTTAAATGATGTCAACTTGGATGAAACTGCAGCACTTGTACGTGACAAATACATTTGCCACTCTTGAGTACATCCAGCCCGAAACTCCAAGGGACAAAACATCAATATTTTTGCTTATTTTATGTATTTTTAAAATTTGAATTAAAATGCAGCCCTACGCATAGAAAACCAATGTTTAATAAAAAGTTCCTTTTCTAGATGTGCTAAAATGAGAGTAAAGATCCTGAACTTGATTTCATGACATAAAAAATAAGTATGATCTAGTCTATATCAAAGATGAATTTAGGTGGTGATATTTTCATTATGATATGACTAAAAATATATTGTCAATCTAGTGAAAAATCCTTTACTTACTAATCTTCAGTCTTTTAAAGATGAAGTGCAGGAGGGTTTTCAGATTTCGGTTTCATTTACCAATATAAATTTGAGAAAATTACTTTAGAGAAAATCTGGGTAAAATATCTCTCTGCTTACTATAAATTCAGTGAGCCAACTTTTCGGGTCTCTGTCTCATATAAATACAGCCTTCACAATCTGTTTTTTTCTCTGTACTTCTGAACTGAAAAACGAATCACCACAGTAGATCTGAATGTGAAAGTGAATGCACTGTCCTTAAGCTTCAACCATATATCGCCGAGGTGCTGATTTATTTCAATTTAGGTATTAATTAGGTAACTAAATCCTTGCCTAGCTGATAGGAAAGAAACCAATCACTCATACTTTACAAATGTATATATGTTCATTTTAATTTTTAAAATAGTTCCTCAAAATTTATGTATTCAGTCATTGAAATGTCCTGTGGTATTTTGGAAAAGTGAATGCAACTCTAAAGAACAGGGATGTTGGTACTCAAATGATTTCAAATAGTCAAGCCTTGTATCTAGCAGTTACTAGCCGTTTGGCCATAAATAAATGACAAGGAAGGAAGGAAGGAAGGAGGAAAGGAGGAAAGAAAGAAAGGAAGAAAAGGAAGGAAGGAAGGAAGAAGGAAGGAAGGAAGGAAGGAAGGAAGAAAGAAAGGAAAGAAAGAAAGAAAGAAAGAAAGAAAGAAAGAAAGAAAGAAAGAAAGAAAGAAAGAAAGAAAGAGGAAGAAAGAAAGAGGAAGAAAGGAAGGGAAAGAAGGAAGGAAAAGAAGGAAGGAAAGGAAGGAAAGAAGGAAGGAAAGGAAGGAAAGAAAGGAAGAAGGAAAGAAGGAAAGAATGAAAGAAAGGAAGAAAGAAAGGAAGGAAGGAAGAAAAAATAAAAAAGGAAAGGAAGGAAGGAAGGAAGAAAAAAAGAAAAGAAAAAAAGAAAAAAGGAAAGGAAAGGAAAGAGTTGCATCTCACCGGATTTTGATCAGGCTTAAACAAAATAATTTATTTTAAAAGTACTTAGTAAACTGTAAACTATTATAAACATACTATTTGTTATTACCCTATGTTTTTTTTTTTTTGGTCAAATAAAATAGAAAGTGGATATTTGTTCTAAAATAAGTTATCCAAATATCTGGGGTCAACTGTCTCTAGATTCTTAATTTAAAAAAGGAGACATTCTGCCTTTCAATCTTTATCAATGGAAAACATTTCACTCAATTTCAAAGTATAATTTCCACAGATATTTTATCGAGTAGGGCATATTTTAAAAGCTCTAACTGAAATAAGAATATTGTTGTAATGGAAAACAATTTTTAGTATCAACATTGAATAGGCACAAAGAGTGCTCCTGTAATTAGACACACTTAGACATGCAGCTAAAGAAAAGATACCTCTGGGAGAAACGCTGACTGCTGTTCCTATTTTCAAACGAATATGGGACTCAAAAGTACCTATTTCAGTACTGATATTAAATGTCTCACCATGTTTCCATTATAAACCCTTCTTTTAGGAGTTTGTAACAGCCCATAAAAATTCACTTCGTGCACTCCTTCACATCCAAAAAAGCTATTACACTCTCCTGGGAAAATAATCAGAATATTTATAGAATGGATATATATAAATATTGATATATTGTGTTTACCTATTTTAAAAAATGCACTTGTGACAACTATTCTCCTTTATCAATTTGCTGAATCACATTACCCTCTTCAGTTCCATTAACCTAAAAGGAAAAACACAATTAAATTCAGTGTCCTTTCAATTGTTTCCAAATATGATTAATCTAGTGTCAACAAAGTATCACTGTACTTCAGAATTTGCTTGCTGGCTTCTAGAAAAATCAAAAGAAGGGCCAATCCCCTTCAATGGGAATAAACTCATATTGATTTTTCTGAAGTTTATTTTTGTCCTGTTAATTGTTGAGAATTGCCATTGCAAAAATTGTGTGCAAACAAAAACTCTTGCTATTATATAAAGGAATAAAGAGACTTAATAGGAATATATATTGTCTTTAGATGTTTACTTCAGAATCAGGAAAGCTTGAAATCCATGAATATTCTATTCAGGTAAAAGACCATCCAATTTTTCCACAATTATTCACATACAGCACCAAGGGAACACAAAGAACTTCCAGGCTTTATTTATTTCAAGTATCAAAGGACCTTCTTGAAAAGAAAATGTCTTTGTTATATTTTATTTGATAGTGTAGTTTAAAGATTCTGTTTCTCTCACAGGATATTTTTAATCTTAAGTGCTAAAAAGTTTCCCCATTAAGACTTTTTTAGTACTGTGTTGTTCATGCATAAGTTTGGGTCATTGAAAACACTACAGATAGAATAGATTCTTCAAATTCTAACAATGATAATAATTAATAGCAATACAAGGAATACTAACAGCAAGCACCCTTTACTGAGTTCTTTCTATATATCTGGTATGGTATTAAATTCTTCTTATTTATCATTTCATTGTTTTCCCAAAATAACTCTATAAGGTCAGTGCATATTTTGATGGGAAAGTAGGCTCTGAAGGACAAAATCAGTAATACAATATTATATAGTGTAACACTGGAAATGCTGAGACTCAGACTTTATTCTGATCATGCTCTACCCATCCCTATACTCTAGAGAACACCATTATGATTTGGTAAATTAAAGGAAAAGGATAGCTGACCCACGTAATAGATGGATAACTAGATGACAAGATAGCCAGATGGCTAGACAGTAAATAACAGACCATCTCTATGTGATTTTCAAATATAGAATATATATTTTTGTCATCCGAGAAACTAGTCTTTAATCTTATTATGCACCTTGGTATTGGTATTCCAGTCTGAAATGTTAAGATAAAAAACATAGCCTACTTTTAAAATAACTGTCAAAAAGAATTATGTTATTTACCTTTTGAAATCAGCAATGGAATATTAATTACATGAACACTAATAAAATTATCTGACATTTAAGGAGTTTCAAATGGCTTCATAACTCTTACACTTTTAGTCTTTACCAAATCGGTGCTCAAATATCATCTGGTCCATAATTAGTATATAAAAGCCAATGAATGTAGTTATGCATAAATTTTTTATTTAACTGTATAATTACTCCTTAGTAGTTCATTAAATTGGTTGGGAAATATTTTGAAAGAATTAGCAATAGCTTTGCACCTTTCAACTCATGAGAATGTCATTCCATGTAAAGCTGAACTAAAATTCAGAAAGTAGAATTTCTGAAATGAGTTAACTGAAATCGTTGACTTTTCACACAATGGTGATTACATCTGAACCACGGACATACATTTAACATTAATAACTGCTGCAATCTTTGAATTTGGTACATGAAAATAAACTGAAAATAAAACTCAATCTCTTCCACATCAATCTAGTTGTCCTATAATATTCTCCCATTAATAAATGATTCCTCTACTCCTTTTCTAGTTGTTCAGGCCTAAATTGTTAAATTTACCACTTATTTCTCTTTCATATCACATTTATAATCAATCAGTGAATCTCATTACTATCACCTTCAAAACATACCCAGAATTCAGCCACATCCCATCCCCTTCACTCACCACCATCACCTTAGTCCAACCATTATCACTCCCTGCCTAGACTTGGGCAATAGTCTCCTAACTTGTCTTGCCACTTAAATCCTGACTCCTATTCAGTCATTATTGCATGCAGAAACCAGAGTGGACCCTTTACAACTTGCCAGATTAACTCAGTAAAACCTAATCCTCATCACCATCTATGAGGCCATACCTGGCCTGGATCTCTGCTCTTCTTTCCTCATTCTCCCCACCCCATTTTTCCTTTTGCTCACTCTGTTCCTACCACACTGCCCCCTTGCCTTAAATATATCAAGCCTGGATTTGTTAATGGATCTTCATACCAGTTGTCCTCCCTGCTCAATATACTCTTCCCTCCAGATTTTCTGCATGTCACATCCCCTTCCTTTTTCTAAGTCTTTGCTTAAATGCCACTTAGCAAAAAGCTTTCTCTGATCTCCCTTATGTAAAAGAGTTAAGTTCCATCATTCTCTACCTGGAAGTATTATATTAATATTCTAGGCACTCTGCTGAATGTATTATATATGCTATCTCATAATGTTAAAAACAATTTGAAGAAGTAGATTTTAATTTTTCTCTTTTATACAGAAGGTTGGAGAACTTAAGTAACTTACTAAAATTTGCACAATACTCTAGACATGTGACTAAGATTCAAATTGATAAAGTAAATATTTAATTATTTCAGGCTTTGAATTCTTACATTTTTTTATCCTGCAGATAGATTTGTTTCAAATCACATTTTTACTGAAAAAAAAAAGGGTCAGGTAAATTTTCACTTATTAAATAATAAAAGAATGATGAAACAAATAGACTTAAGAGATATGACTGTCTTTAAGTAAGTAAAAATAAAGTGACAGTAGTAGTATTTCTTAAATATTTATTTTATCACTAAAAAATATCATTTAAGAGTCTTCTGAAGATATTTAAGCCATTTCCTTATTCTTTATTTATTTTACTTTACTAAAAAAAATTTATCCATTCAAGTTTCCGTTAACCTGCATTTGTTTCCTCTTTAATTCAGTTTTATAATATTTTATTTCTATTTGACTATTCAGTCTGAATAACTCACATTTCTCCAATGCGAAAATTAAAATTGACCATAATGTTCATATAAATGCTAAAACAATGGTTAATATAAGTGGATGACCACTTTGCTATTTCTAATGATAAAGTTGTCCTTGCAAATTATTTTATTATGCATATTTAGGTGAATCTTCATGTCTTAGATCCAATTCTTCTCAAATAAGGATTGATTAAATTCAGCTGAATAGGACAAACAAAGGGACTAAGTGCTTTGGTTTCCCAAAAGCACTTATTTGAACAACTTTCTTAAGAGTCTCTGTATAAAGACTTTTCTGACTTACTTATGATTTCAACTAAAATTTTAACTAAGATAAGCTAAAACAGTTATGCTTATAATAAATTACTTTATATATTACAATAACTAATACTAAATGTATTCATACATTATTAAATATATTTATATACCTATATTGCTTCACTATCTAAATAAAATTGTTAAAAAGAAACAAGTGACCCAAAATGGAGTCACTTCTGCTTCGGCCTATCAAAACTTAATACCTAACCTAACTGAACTTTCAGCCTCTCTCAGGAGCAGAATTTTAAACCAATCAGTCTGGAATTTCCTGATCAACCCTCTTGAGATAATCTGTCTGATAAGACCCCTGCCCTTCTTGGTCCCTGAGAGAAGGTGACCTTGCCTGGAACAATCTGTTCTTCTCTTTTGCTAATAACCTTGTCCTGCCCTGTTTCTGCCACTAAAAGCCTTCCATTTTGTATAGCACCATGCAGTGCCTTTCTACTTGCTAGACAGAATGCTGTCTGATTTATGAATTATTGAATTATTGAATAAGCCAATTAGATCTTCAAATTAACTCAGTTGAATTTTTTTAAACAAAATCTATTAACCTTTCAGCTTCTGTTTTTATTTACATTTTCATTTTGTTTTGTAAACAATGTTTATAGAGCTTTATTCTCAGTCTATAATTAAATTATTTCTATGAAACTTGTAGTTCTTTCATTATATTACCTTTAGTTATGTTTTTGCATGTTCAATAATATTGGTATAGTTGTGTCCAAAAATTTGGGTTTACTCTTTACATATTTAAAAATTTTGTAGGTAATTTTACCTACTATCTTCTAGAATTGAATGTTATTGTGAGATGTCTGAGACCAACCAGAAATGTTTTTCTTTAGAGTGAACTTGAAATTTTTTGCCCAGATACTCTAGAGAATCTTTTCCTATATTTCAAAACCTATGGTAATATGGTATGTTTCAGTGCTGGTAATTTCATTTTAATCTGTCTCTAAACAAATTTGGCCCTATAAAACTGTAAACTCAAGTCTACATCCATTTCTGGAAAAATCTTTGTATCATTATTACTTTTTTAAATCTGTGCAGTTGTTTTCTTCCAGAATATTAATTTTGTATAGGTTTATTAATTTATTCAACTGGCAATCAGCAATAATAGGCAATTACTTAATGCTGTTATATATTAGGCACAGTTCTAGGCTCTATAATTTATAACTTATTCTGATATATATCATTTTTCTCTAAAGTCTTATTCAGTTTTACTTTTATTTCATTTCAATTTGCTTTGATTAATCAATTCTGTTCTTTGCATCCCAGACCAGTAAACAAAAGGGAAGTAGTAAATATAAATGCTTTTTGCACAGCAAAAGAAACCATCAAAAAGATGAACAGACAACCTACTGAATGTAAAAAAAAATTTGCATATGATACGACCTATGATCAATAAACGGTTCATATCCAAAATATATACACAGCTCATACAACTCAACATAAGAAAAACAAACAACCTGATTTAAAAAATGTGCAGAACACTCGAATAGCCAATTTTTCAAAGAAGACATAAAGATGAGCAAGAGGCAGATATAAAGAAGCTGAACATAGCTAATCATCAGGAAAATGCAAATCAAAATCATAAGGTATCACCTCACACCTGTCAGAATTCCTATCATCAAAAAGAACACAAGTAACAAATGTTGGCAAAGATGTCGACAAAAGGGAATTCCAGTACATTGTTGGTAGGAATGTAAAGTGGTGAAGCCACTGTGGAAAACAGTATGGCAGCTCCACAAAAATCTAAAAAATAAGCTACCATATGATCCAACAATTCCACTCCTGGGCACATATCCAAAGAAAAGAAAACACAAATTCAAAAAGATACATGCACCCCAAAGTTCATAGTAGTATTATTTACAATAGCCAAGATTTGGATGCAACCTAAATGTCCATTAACAGATGAATGGATAAAAAAGATGCGGTATACATACATAATGGAATATAACTTGACTATAAAAAAGAAAGAAATTTAGCCATTTGCAACATGGATGGACCTGGAAGTAATGTATTAGCCTTAATGACCTAAGTCAGAGAAAGACAAATACTGTATATGTTATGATATATGCAGAATTAAAAAAAATAAAATAAATGAATATAACAAAACAGAAACAGATTCACAGATATAGAGAATAAACTAATGATTACCAGTAAGGAGAGGGGAAGGGGGAGGGGCAATATAGACATAGGGGATTAAAAGATACAAACTAATATGCATAAATAAGTAAGCTACAAGTATATATTATACAGTACAGGGGATATAGCCAGTATTTTATAATAACTTTAAATGGAATATAACCTATAAAAATATTGAATCATTATATTGTACATCTAAACTAATACAATATTATAAATCAAAAATACTCCAATAAAAAATAAATAAAATATTTCAAATTAAGATGCTTTTTCTTGAATGGCTAATATTTTTTATTAAATTTTGATTAATTTTCTGAGATTCATGTCACTTTTATCTATTTTTTGAATCATTAAAATAAATTGCTGCATATTTAAACATGGAATGTATCTTAATCTGTCAACATATCATGCTTTTCAACTACATCCAAAAACAGAATCCGTGACCGTTTCCCATGTGCTGTGGTTCCACTAATCTTACTCATAATAAATTATTAGAAGCCAGGTCCATAGTTTTAAGTTCTGAAATTTCTTATTTCTATAACTAATAATTTATAAAACATTCCAAGCCAAGTCTCTAATACACTGAGTCAATAAGTTTTTGTTATGTCCAACTCTTAGATACCACTAGGCTCTATTCTCTATGAAAACATTTATCTAACTGTATTGATGGGACACCGTATTTATTTTCTAACTATAACCCCGCTGTAGACAATTCTACCTATAGATTTGTTTTCAATTCTACCTAGAAATACTGAACCTAGAAATATCTACCTAGAATTGCCTATATCAGAGAGGAATTTCTTCTAAAGCATCATTTCCCTGTGGTCAGTCTCCTGTCCTGCTTGTTCCATCAGCTGACATGACCTTCTTAGCTGTGGCTGATCTCCTGGATCTCTGATCATCTCGCAGTGTAAAAGGTCCCTTCTCCCCTGTACTGCCTTCTGGTTTTCTAGTTCATTGCTATGTATCCTCAGATGTTTCCTTCCATGACTGGTGCACTTTCTCCCCTGACTCATTGGATGCGGTGCCTCCTCTCCTGGCCTAGCACTTGATCTTACCTAGCATCTGTTCTACAATATCACCTTTATCTCCGTTTGGAGTTCCTTAAACCTCCCATTTTCATCACCTCCAGTGTGATGCAACTTTACAATTAATACTGTAGTCATTTGAAACAGAAACTTTCTGCTTTTGTGAGTGAAAGTGTGGTTGAATAACAGGAGTTTAATTGGATCAGCCTTATCCTGAGGGTAGACATACACTGTGCTGCCGAACCTGTCTGAAAATTCAAAGTACTCTACTTCAAAGCTCCGAAACCATTTAATGAACCAAAGAAACAATTTGGTAGCTCTTACAGAGTAGACTTTTAAATGATTATCAAATAACATTAAGTACTTACTTTCTTTAAGGCAATGTTCTAGGGGCCTTAATAGTTAAGCTTTAACTGTAATTAAGAATTAAACAAAATTTTTTTGACATTTTAAATAGTTTTACACTTAATTCAACAGTTAAAATGATTAAGTTTTATCTCTATTACTAAGAATTGATAGCTGTGTATCCATACAAGAATTGATCAGTTCTTGAGGAACACTGTATATATTGATTTATATGAGATTTCTTATAAAATTACACTGAAGTTAAAAAAACATATGAACGTAATCACAGGAAAGTGACACGAATTCACGGTATGAAAGATCATGTCTTTTATTATTATCTTTACTTATACTTTCTATGATTGTTTATGAATATACATTTGCAATGTTTTAACATTTGTTAGCTGTGAAAGGCTATGCCAGAAATGCTTCAGTGGAAAATGAAAGTGCTTGCCTAGAAATATAAAAATGGTGCTATCTCTTCTTCTAATATTTACTATTTATTTCTGATGATAAAAATAGGCTTCAATATGCTTTCATATATACATGCAAAATTCCCAATTTACAAAAGCCCTTCCAATTACTGGTTTATCACTGGTAGGTAGGGAAATTGCTACCATCAAATCAGAAATATTTCTTTGTGACTTTCTGTCCTTGCTGTTGTCCTATGGGTCCTATAAAGGATTCTCTTTGTCCCTTTGTCTAAGAATTGATCCAATTTTTGGCAGAGAAAGGAATGAGAAGTCCACATAATAACCCATCCTAGAGTCATGTACTCATGAACCACCACCTCCTCCCAGTGAAAAGCCAGGCTGCAAACACTACCAATGTCTGCGGCAGTCTTTCCCAAATGTCTTTGCTCTTTCAGGAAACACTTCTACACTGATTCAGCCCTAAACTGTTTCCAACTCTTCTGTTTCTTATTCACAATTCCACTCCTACTTCCCCAGGTTTGGTCTGTGACACTTATCTCTCTGAATGGCTTCCACTTCCCCATCATGGCCTTTGGCTTGAATTCCACCCACTAGACTTCCTTGCCATTACTTTTAAAAGGTATACAAAGAAGTTGACCTCTAAGAGATAACTCATTAATCATAACCTCAAAAAGAAGGACATTTGAGAAGTGGTTCCCATGTGTCTCCACCCACTGCCAAAGCTCTGATTTCTTTAGCCTTGTTCCAGTCCTAATTTCATTTCCCCCATTTCCTTCATATCATGCTTCCCTTTCTATCTCTCCTCCTCCTTCCTCTTCTCCATTCTACTCCCGAGCCATTTTTATTTCTCAAGTGACATGTTCCAGATGTATCACCTAGGAGGGACAAGGAAGTATGAAGCCTACAAACCAGTCCTAGGGAAGAAAATCAAATGCAGTGAATGGAAGGAACTCTAGGAAGCACAGATGGAAAGCGGCAGGAGAACAGTAGATGTTTTGGTGATCTTTCTAGTTCCCCCATTTGAAGACTAAAGTTTTCATCCCTGTCTGCTGGAAATACTGACAGCTGACAACAGCTGGGCAGGGAAGAGCCTCTAAGCCGTACATCACAGCTTCTCCCAGGGAAGAAGGTAACTGGTCAATCTAAGATTTAAAAAAGGAAAATTGGCCCTTTGCTCTAAGAACTGCTCTCAAGGGCCATTCCAGCTCTAGAACATTCCATGAGGTCAGCTGAAGCCTTTTTTGAGATTTCATTAAAATTCAACTCTACTCAATCCAATTTCTTTCACTCCCTCACTGCTCTTGATACCAGTACAGTTCCCGGATACAAATCTCCATTTTAGAATCTCTTTTTCCAGGAAACTTGACCTGAAACTATAGGCTTTAGGGGTCAGAGAGATCTGGTTGTGAATCCAAGCACTTTAACTTGCTGTGTGACCTTAGGTTCTTTGGTTTCCTCAGCTTCTGTCAACAAAAAAATTATAATATGAAGGCAACAAATCCATACATACACCAGAAAAGTCGCGCTGTTCTAGTTTATAAAACTACCACATGGAGAAACATCAGAAAAGTTGATGTCCCTACTTTTGCTTGTTTATTTTTTTGGCCTTAATATTAACACCAGTTAATTCAAATCAGTTCTTGATCTAGATTTTTAGTTCTTTTCAATCCCTCCCTAACTCAACATCTCTTCCTATTTGTCCAGAAATAAGCACTGCTCTCAGTTCTTTTTGCTGCTGTTTATTCTTGTCACAAGGAAAAATTATAATCTGACCGTGTGTTGATTCATCACAATTAGAAAAGAAATCTCTAAGTTTGTATGTGATTCGGATGTAAGACAAACTTCAGGATAAGGAAGCAATACGCAGAGGACTAAGTGAAGTCAGTCAGACCTAAGTTCAGTTCATGCTCCCCCAATTGGTCAGTATCTGATGTCAAGAAATTTATTCAACTGTCTAAATTCCAGTTATCTCTTCTGAAAAGCACGTTGTACTGGCCCAACAGGGGGATTATGAATGTAGTAAATGCAATTATAGTACTAGAAAAATAAACTTTCAGTTCATTAATAAATAATTTTTTAATTACTTTTATTACAACAATCAGTGACATTAATAAATAATGCCTTGACAAAGCTCCCCGCATAATATTCAGTGTCATATTATCTTCAACGGTCTATGTACTCCTGTCCACATACTCTTCCAATTTATGTTCCTTTCCTCATGTAAGAAAAAAAGCAGTTAGTTGGTTTTATTGATCTGAAACTTTAATTATCTTTGCAAATAAGAGTTATTTAATTTTCTATTGTAAATCTGTGAAAAAGCAAGTTTTGTGAGTTTATTTATGAAAACTATCTCTGGAAATATGCCCCAAGCTCCCAACAATCAGGTACAGTTGTTAGATTTTGGCACATACTGTACTAACATTTCTTTTCTGGAAATACAGGCAAACGAGGACTGTAACTGATCATGATTTAGAACAATACCAGAGGAAGGATCAACAGAAATTAGCACTAGTCTTCAAGCAAAAAATATTTGAAATGGAATTGAATGCCTAACTATCCCTATTATATGTATTAGCATACTAATTAGAAATTGCAGGATTTAAAAAATTCCAAATACCAATAATTAGTTCCTATTTATTTTAATAGTACTGAATATTTAACTCTGAGAAAAGAGCATTATTAAATAAATAGAAGCTAAATATTAAATTCAACAATCTAGTATTTATTACAAGAGTTGGATTCATTTACCAACAAAATAGACTATGGCACCTCCTGTTTGGCTGAGGGCTGAGAATTCCTGCCCCCGACTTCATAGATATTTCTGACTCCCTGGACAGTTGTCTTGGCAAGGTGTCCATTTAGCGACAGGGTGCTATGAAGCCCTGATCACTTGCTAGTCTCTTGCCAGAGAGGCCACTCTTCTAAAATACACTTTTTGTTTTTGAGCTAAGTTTTTCATCTCATTCTTAGTGACTTCCCAGTGATTCATTTCCAAGTTGAATACCTATTTCTATCATAAAATTCATTCAAGATAATCTAGCCTTAGCTGAAATTCCTGGAAGCTGACCTTTGTTTTAATTAAAGAGCTTGCTGTATTATATTATTAAAAGTACTGGAACCCCAAAAAAGTGGATATAATCTTTAGAAAATGTTTTAATGAACCTCAGAGTGAAATTATCTAAAGGAACTATTAAAAACTATATTATTGTTAAAATGCTTTCACAGAATTTACTAATTAAGACAACTAATTTCACCTTCCTTAATGAACTGAACTCAATTGGCATTTGGGCTTTTCTTTCACTTTTTCAGTTTTCTTTTTGCTTATTTGTGTGTTTCTGCAGTAAAGAACTGCAACCTCAGCAAACCATAAATTTTATTTTACGCACAAAATATTTTTCTGGGAACCAAGACTTTATGATTTATGGAGAAGCATTTCATTTTAAAATATATAAAGGAGCTAAAACAACAACAATGGGGAAAAAGTTATATTAAGACCCAGAAAAAGTGACTATAATTAAAAATTAAGCTGGGCTTGACTGATTCAGTAACCAAGTGCATGAGAGTGGAGATTCATTTTATATTACTCAGTATTGCAGAATTAACATAAAATGACTTTAATAATTCCAGAACTATTCATGCTTTTATACTGGTTTTGAGTTTCCTACACATTTTCTTACTGGTTTATCGGTTTCTGGATTAGAAAAGTAAAATTTAATTTCAGCTGAGGAGTAATACCCACTCTACAGAAAATATGCTGTCCTTTTAAAGCATATGCTAAACATACTCCTTAAAGTTTCTCATTAGAAGTTAGTTACTTACCGAATGTGACTGCACATGCCAGCATTCTTTAACTGATTTATTACTTTGATTACATACCTTCTAAATATGTTTTCAACTAAGGTAATTGTGTTAATTGGCATCTTGAAAGGGAATCTTTCAAGACAGAGAACTGTCTTTAAAGGACCCTCTGGGGAATTAAAAAAAAACTATTTTTAACACCTTATCAAGAGATTTTTAAAAGTTAATTCCCCACTTACTCTATACTCTTATGCAACTCCACAAATTTCCCCTAGGGTTCTCTCTTAAGTCTCTTAGGACACAATTATAGAGAATTCTAGGGAAAGCATTTTAAAGGCAGAAAAGGCCTTAAAGAAACTGAAAAATAAGGCAAAGATATTGCAGCCTAGAGTTTCATATTTTACCCTTACCATAGGAAAGATCAAATTACAAAATTTAAAACTTTTATTGCAAGATAACAAAACAACAAATGAATTAACATGTGATAGTATCTAGAAGGCAAAGCCTTTATTATCAAGCCTGAAGTTTTGAAGTACCTTTTTCTGTAAGTATCTGTCTACCTAAACGAAATAGAAACTCAGGGATACTAGGGCAAAATAATTAAAACTGGACAGATTGCTGATCCAACTTGTCAGGGTAACAGTAGAACAGCCAGTTAAGAAAATGGAGCTCAAGCTCTCCACCTTGGTATCAGGTTGGACATTGCCATTGTTCCTTAGAGAAGCTGATGGAGTCTTATCAGTAGGTCAAGAGAGCAAAGGTAGCCTTTTTTTAAACAAAACCAAAAACAAACAAACAAACAAAAACCCAAAACAAAAACAAAAAAACAGTCTAACCAAACGTGTGACATTTCGAGGAGGATTTAGTAGACAAACCATCAAAAACACTGTGTCGTTTTTGTGATCATGTTCTAAAAAGGAAAAAAAAAAAGTAAATGCAGACTCTCTTACTAAAGGGATACTGTCAAGCTAGACTTAAACATATTTACTGAGAACAATTTACTACCCAAATGCACTGTACAGGTAACACAATAATTTAGATAAAAACAGAAAGAAAAGTGCAGTGAATCTTGCTTCCTAGAGTGACAGAGGTTGGGGCATGGGTGAGATTTCAATGAACTACACTTAGGAGTGGCCATGAATTATAGATGACAGCATAGTCAAACACACTATTTTATCTCAAGTTAGAGCTGACATTATAAAGCAAGATGTCCTTCTAGCAATTTAAGTAAGTGTTGGCAGCAAGAATAGGTTTCAATCCAGAAATACATTCCTTAAAGAAACAGACAATTAAGTATCACCTAATTATCTTCTCTATACCTTTTGAAAGGTTAACACTTCCATGTTTTAAAATCTAATAAGAAAAAAATACATATAGTGACCAGAATATATTCTCTAACCTTTAACAATTTCTAAGATGTTCTCTAACATTTCAAATCCTATAATGATGAAGAAATTACATAATAATGGGGAAAGCCTTATTATTATTTTTCAGTACAGGCTCCTTCCGAGGCAAAAGTGCCTTATATTCCATTGAAAACATAGCCAAAATGATGCATCTCCAACTAAAGTCTGTTCAAGGGAAACAAATGTGATAGAGAGGTGTGGTTTCCTTAAGGAGGCTTGTTTTTATTATGTGTATTTATATCCAAACTGCCTCTTTACAATTTTTCTCCATCACAATCATTCCTGGTATAAGCTGGTTAACATTGTAGAGAAGAAAATGAGGCTTCTTATGGCATTTGCAAATGTTTGTTTAAAAAGAATTTCAATGTAAAGGCAATAAAAATTTGTATTGAAATGTATGTTTATAGTTTATAATAGTATAAATAATATATAATTATATATTAATAGTATAAATAAATAATATATTTTAATAATATACCAATATAAAATATTTAGATACACAATGATAAATAAAAATGATACAAAAATACCTGTGTTCCCCTCACATACTGAAGAAATAGAATACAACGAATGTAAGTGAAGCTCCCTGTGACCTTCTCTTTACTTACCCCCCTCCTCTCTCCACATAGATAACCACTTTCTTCAGGTTGGCATCTGTCATTTCCATGAACTATGCTTTATGTATGTATGAACCTCTAAAACGTACATGACTTTTTGCAAGTTTTAAAACTTTCTAAAAATGTTATCAGAGATACGTATTTTCGTGCATTTTGCCTTTTTAAATCCAGCATTGGGGTTTGGGAGATATATTCAGGTTGACAGATGTAACTCAAATTCTTTCATTATCACTGCTGAATGATATTCCACAGTTTGAATTTGCTACCATAGTTTATTTGTTGATCCATTGTTGATGGAACAGTAGGTCGACTCCAATTTATCTTACAAGTGTAAACAATGCAAAGAGTGTTGAACATTCTTAAACAGTTCTCCCAGCATACATTTGTGAGAATTCCTCTAGAAGACAAACCTAGGAATGGAAGTGCTGGGTCTTAGCATATGCACATCTTGAACTTTCTATGAATAAACTGCTCTTTAAAGTGCTTCTGTCAATGTATGCATGACGGACAGTATTTAAGATCTGCCTTTGCTCCACATGCATGCCAATGCCAACACTTGGTATTGTCAGACTTTTAGTTTACATTAGTCTGATAGCTATACAATGGTAGCTTTTCATGTGCTTTTTACTAATTGAAACTAACTGAATAGCCTTCCCTGTGTTTATTGGGGATTTACTTAACCTCTTTTAGAAGTGCTCTTTTCATACTGCTTGCCCATTTTAATATAAAATAACTCACTTTTCTGTTCATGACCAGAGAAATACCTTTTTATATTCTAAATAATAATCCATTGTCAGTTACAGACATTACAACTGCCTTCTCCCTAGATGCAGCTTATCTTTTGCTTTGCTACTGTTTGATATACAGAAGTTTTCGACTCTTATGAAGTCAATTTTAACTTTAAGTTTTGTGATATGAAATAGACATCTGATTTAACTTTTTCCAAATGGATAAATAATCTCCCAATATAATCTAAATAATCTCCTTTTTGATTTACAACACTGTCTCTGTCATATATCATGCTTTCCTGTGTGTGCGTAGGGGCGCATGTTCCCAGGCACTCCTTTCTAATAGTATTTTTCTGTGCCTGCACCAATACCACATTCCACACTGTCGTGATTATCATAGCTTCATAATACATACTGATATTTGGTAAGGCAAACTCTCCTGCTTTGTCTTGATTGCTACTAAACATTTGCCTTTCATACACATTTTAAGATAAACTTGTCCAGTTTCTTTTTTTAAATTACCTTTAAGATTATAAATGAATTAAAATTGAGAAGAACTGACATTTTGATGATAATCTTCTTACTAATGAATAGGGTTTTAATGCCATTCCATAAATGTATCATTTTTTTGTTCTAGAAGGTCTTATGCAACTTTGTTAGATTTATCTCAATGTAATTTGTATTTTCTGACATATTTGTAAATAGGATCTAATTCTCTTTCTTCGCAATTACATTTGGTAACTACCCATTAAATATCAGATGGGTCATATTATTTCTAATTTGAAAATTGACTACTCAGTGCTTTCCATATAATCATGTATATGAAAAATGACAATCTAGCTTCTCCTTTCCCAGTTATAATAAATTTTATGTTTTGTTTCACTTCATGTTTTGACTTACTGATCTAGTGCTAACTTCCAGTACAGTGTTCTACAGAAATAATGAGATTGCAAGCCACTCTGTATCACTCCTCAATCAAAAGGATATACTTCCATTTCTTATCATTATGTCATCACTATGTCTGGTTAAATTTTTTAATGGGTATTCTTTATTTTTTTACTCCCACTTGCTAAGGATTTTAATAGGGGTAGATATTTAATTTCAATTACTGCTTTTCTTTCTTGATTTTAACGAGACACTTAATAAATTATTTTTAAACATGTTCACTTTTGATATATGTCTACTATAATAAATATCCTAATTTTGAACCATCTTTGTACTCTTGAGATGATCCAACTTAGTTATAATGTAGTTGATATTTTAAAATATATTTATTTTCGGATTTGATTTCCAAGTATTCACTTAGAATTTTGAATCTATGTTAATATGTGAAATCAGATTTTAATTTTCCTTTCTCATTCTGTCTTGGATTATTTTATCAATATATTCAAACATCACAAAATGAGGGGATAGGAGTTTCTTCTTTTATACCCTCTAGTTGGTATGTATGCTATTGAAATTAACTTTTCCTTGAGTATTTTTCAGTAATGATTATAATAATAACAATGAAATAATGATTCAATTTCTTTGTTTTATATGTAATACATTTTTCTTTTCTTTTGTTGTCAGTTTCATAAATTATATTTTTCTTAAAAAATTGTTCTCATTTTTGAATGCACTGTAATAAAGTTCTTTATACAATATTCTTTTAATTTTATTATTTTGATTTCTGCATTTTAACTCCCTTGTGACATTCCTGAAATTCTTTAGTATTAACATGAAGAGGTAAAGCTTCTGATTTCTTGATTTCCTGTTTCCACTATATATTCTGGATATATTTTCAGGAAGACTGCCCACATTCCATTGCTTTATTATTTGCAGGTGAAACTAGCAATCATTATCAAAGCAAAACTTGATCAATACTAAAAAAAATCCAAATAGCAATATCCCCCCGAATTTGCAACAGTCATTTCTTTTTATTTTCCCAAATTATTTAATAATGATTTATGGGACACATAAAATTCAGAAATATACTTAAAAAGAACCAGAAAGGAAATGATGGAGAAAAAGCCATAATAATGGAGCCCAAAATGAAGTTAAAATGTATGAACTCTGGCTTTAATTAATCGTGATTATTTATAACATATAATTTATATGAATTATAAGACTAGAGAAATCATTTTGATCTTAAAAAAGTGGAAACTATTTCCAGGGATCATAAAGAGAACCCTGCACCTTGAAAGGTAAAGTGTCACTAATGACATACATTCATTAAACACAGCCACAAGTTCCATGTTTCTTATAAACCAAGGCATCTATCAAAATGTTATTACTTTTTGGTAGAATTCTGATTTTCCTAAAGCAAGTCTTGAAGTACTGCCTTCTGTGAAACTCAACTACTGTTTGCTGTAGAAACTCCCCAGAATTCAAAGTCCTACCAGAAGAGGATGTCTACACCGAATTGTTCAAAGGCTTCTGTTTTTACTTAAAAAACAAAACAAAACAAAACAAAAAACTTTAAAATTAAATTTCAATCACCACAATTTGTAACATGAGGAAAAGCCATGTTTCACTGACTTCCTTGGCTGTTTAGCCTCTTCTTTATACACATCACAACCAAAATTTTCTCCAAACACTTCTTGCAACCTTATGTTAGTCAATGTATGGGGTCTCCCCATACTTCACATAAGGAATTTGCTTTGAAGCAAATTTGTGTTCTAAAAGGCATGGAGAAAATACTGTCGATAGTAGATCCAAGAGCCATACAAATTTTGTTTTGAAAAGCAGCTGCTTAACTAACGTTCCATTCAAACAAAATGTGTTCTTTTCTAGGACAGTTATTTGCACATCCTTCAAATCTCTTCTAAGATCCTTATCAAACCTTCCTGAGCACTTAGGTAAATTTGTTACTTCATTCTTTATCAATTGCTCTATTAACTCCTTAAGTGTGATCTGGTAAGGAAAAGAGGTATAGTTTTCTCTAACAGAGACTTGCTTTGTTAGCTTTTACACAGTCCACATACGGCTTTAATTCATGGCATGCAGCCAGAAACAGTTTTATCATGAATGGCAATTTAAAAAACAATTCAACTAAACACTGACAGATGATCAAATTTTTGAATAATAATAATACATCCAATAAATTACGGTAAAACACCAACTTCTGTGCCTTCTGTTCTAAGAGCTTTCTGTATTTCTGTATTTCAATTTGTATCTAAGGACACGTTTAAAGTCCTTCGTCCAGGGTTGTAGGTAAGAGTTTTGTCCAGGGACATGTAGAGGCTCAAATAAAAGCAAGCTCAAAAATTTGGCCTCCTTCACGCCACGCTCAATTCCAATAGCTTCCAAAATGTGGATCATGGGTAGGGTCCATCAATATACTACAATGGGTCTGCAGAAAAACATCTGTAGAAATAGCATTCTGCATTTATACACATTGATAATTTCCAAAGACATATATTTTTAATTAGATTGTAAAATGCACTTCTTTTGAAGCACTAGCATGTTTATGTTACTTTGTATCATTTTATATTTTCTCAGCAAAATAGGTACTTAAAATACAACTACCAACATACCTAGATCTCAAATTTGAAACAATGAAAACCCTTCTAGTTATGAACAGACCTACACTAATAGTCGCGCAAGGCTACCACGGCCGCCTCTGTCACAGCACCCCCACTGGTGTTCTCCCAAATATCACTCATTAGCTGTTTCTAAGCTTCTACGTGTATTAAAACTTTTCCACGACTTTGGTGATCTCAAGAAACATTAATTCTGTGCTTTCATTGGGGATCTTAAGCTATGTATCTGATTTTTACTGGGCTCATGACTAAAGAGATCTTATCTAAAACCTGACAGAGTGACACAAATTCCAAGAACTTTAGGCCTTTGGATCTCTTTAAAACACAAGAAATCCCTTGTTGGATACTTCAATTTATGCATGCATTTACTTACCTGCTTATTCATTTTCTCACTCACCATATACTCGCCATGTAAGGCTATATACACTGAGTGTTGGTACTATGCTCTTGAAGAATTTAGCAACTTAGCTGCAGAGGGGTTATGAATCACAGAAACAACTTAGTAACAACACCATGTTGTTCTATGCCTGGTTTCGGCTATTAGTGTTGGAGGAATTTGGAAGGGGAAGATAACTTAGGAAGAGGATGAAAAAGAAAAACATTATACAGGAGGTGGGATTAAAGGCCATATCTGAATGCCATGTGTCATCTAGTGCATAGCTTGTGGGTAAAGAGAGGTGTGCTATTAGAATGCGGATCACCATCCTAGTTTGAGGAAAGCTAGAGATTAAAAGATGCAAGCAACAAAGTACCAGATGAACAGAATACAGACTGCCTAGAATAGTTTGCCTGCGGAAACAAGGTTGGTGAAGACAGGAAAATTTCAACCATCAACAGATGGCTGAAAAGACCTCAAAAGCCTCCCTAAGAATTTTGAACTTTCTGTTATGCAACAGGGAGTCCTAAAGTTTTCTGACCATGATCATGACCTTTAGCTAAACATTTCCAGTGCCCTGGTGATGTGTCCAGCACTGTTTAAAATATTTTGCAAATAATAACTAATTTATTCTTCACAACAACTTGGTAAGGTAAGTGATTTTATTATCTATGAATTTGATACATACTTGGAGAGCTAAGGAACTGAGAAGTCAGTCGCCCAAGGTCACAACTAGGAAGAGGCAGGACTGGAACTCAAACGCAGGCAGTCTGTCTCCGGATTCTGTGTTCCTATCCATGACTCCATCAAGTTGAATGAGCAAAATCAATTTTTAAGAAAATCAATCTGAGTGCAACATACAGATGTGCTTTAAGAACTGGACGGACTGGGAATTAAATTCAGTCAGAAATTTTCAGCAGTTCATGCATGGGGTAATGTTATTTAAACTAGAATGGTGTCTGTAAGAAATGGCTGAATGGAATAAATTTAAAGTGTCATTATAAACTCAGAAAATGGAATATAATGATTACACAGTAAGTTAAAACATATCATTTCTCAAATAATTTATGCATACAAATATACATTAAAATATTAGCAGTTAATAAACATATCTTTTAAATGCTTGATAAAATCTGTTCTTTTAAAACACAAACTCAGAAGTAGTTTTAGTATGGTTTTCCTAACTAAGAAATTATTATTTTCTGTTGATAAGCAATAGCCAAGTGTTAAATGTGAAAATATTGACCACGATTGGCTAAGTTCTATTTTACATGATGTTGACTTTCTGTTTGTGTAACTTTGCATTTTCCTGATTCCTTACGGCCGAGACTGTGTCTTTGTGAATTGTCTGCAAGCCTTCTGGGATGCAAATTTCAGGTTATTTTGAAGTTACGCCTGTTTGTATCATTCGCCCACTCAAGATATCACACATTCTTCCAACCACCCCCTACACTTGGAACAGCCACTCAATTAATATACGCCAGGCAGGCCACCTTGCTCTTCTCCTTCAAAAACTCCTAAAAAACCATCTGCTCTGGGAGGCATTCCAGCTAAAATAACCACCTACTACTTTCAATTGCCTATAATATCTACATCCACTTTCTTGAGCACAGCTGACATATTCTACCATTACAAAATCCTTAAGATAAGATATCTTCTAAATAATTTATAGTGGTATTTAACCTCCCCCCAAACATCTACATTCCCTTAATGTAACAGCAATTCTTGCAAGCTTTTCTTTCATGACAGATTAAGGAAATATCAGCTTCAAAAGAGTAAGAGAATTAACATTTAATTTGTGTGTGACTCTCAGATCAAAATGTTTAGCCAACCCAGTTAGTTATTCTGATCTAGGTTTTGTGCCAAACTCTCATGGAGAATGTTCAGTGAAACTATCTAATTGGATCCTTTACGAACATACAATAGTGTAGAAAGTAAACAATGTAGTGAATTGTTTTTAAATTAGTGGACTTTGATTTTTAAAGTTGGTTATAGATTACTTTCTAGGCAACAACAACTAATTGTGATCTTCTGATATTTTTGATAAACTGTTCCAAACAAAAAAAAATTACAAGAATATATTTCATGATTATGCAAAATAGATACGGGGAAGAATTTCTTATTTTTGAAATATTAGAGTCATGAGTCGTCATGCAGCTTAATAACAAAATCCTGAATGCCTGTGACTCCCTTCCTCATTATGTAAACAATATGCATTATCTTCTGGGGGATGGCCTCATCCAGGTAATAATCAAGACATGCATTTTTGACCTGTGCACAAGTCAGGCCTTGCTGAAGGATCAACGGCCTTATTTGTGTATTCACAGCAGGGATGTACAGATCAAGAGACAGATACCAGAAGACTGAGAACAGAAGAATTAATACAGGGAAACCATAGAATAAGGAGACACAGTGGGGATTTCTGCCAAACCGGAAGGGCAAAGCCCTGCTGTTGCTGGGCGGGGAGTGGTGGGTGACCATATGCGAGCTAACGTGCTGGGGATGGAAAGACAAGAGCTTAGGTCTAAGTGTTGGCCCCCTCATTCTTCAGGTGAACCACCCAGAGTGGAAAAGGAAAATACCCACGTACGACAAGGCAATCAAAGAGTCGGGCAGTGGCCTTGGGAGACTCTGTCCGTGAGAGCAAAGAACAATGTTTTCATACTTCTGTGCCTTACAAGCCATAGGCTCAGCGAGGGAGCGATGGTGAAGGAGGCGTCCAGTCATAAAAAGCAGAGACAGAGTCTTTCCCTATGTTCAGAGAAAATGGCATGCCCTTTGTATCCAAACGTAGTTTTGGGAAGGAACGCAGGATAAAGCCAGGGAGTAGAGAATGATACCTACAAAAACTGTGCAGTTAAATCAAAGAGAAAAAATTTTAAGTCTGAAAAGACAAGTATTTTAATTGACAAAACCAGTTGTTTAGTCCATCAGTAAAAAGTGTGACTCAAAAACAAGATGAGATCAATTACAGAAATTAAAGAAAGTTTTGCAAGTTTGACTTGTGATTGCTTTATATTTTACTGCCTATATTAATATGGCTATTGCCAAGGGTAGTAATTTTTATATAATAACGTGAAATTAACTTAGCTACCCTTACCATTAATTCTATCCCACAAACACTGAGATAGAAATCATTAAAAACATCCACTGAAAGATAACAAGAGAAGTTTAATATTTGTATCATTTGATGCATGCTGAATGTCTAGTGTGTGTTAAGGCTCCTGATAAGCAATAAAAATATAAAGATGAATAAAGCATGACTTTTATCTTAAAAAATTAACATGATAACTGTTTGTAACAATATTCCTAATTTGAAGACAATTTCCACTTTACATTTTTTTAGTTCTTTTTGAAGTCATTCAACAAGTTTGTTTTGCAATTTATTTGGAAAGGTACACCTGTTTTCTGACTGTTTAGAAAATATTAATTATCACCATCAATATGCTTGCAATATTTCCTGCCAAATAGAAAAGAGCATGCATGGCATACATCTCTGTGCTTAAACTTCTCAAGATCACATAAAATAATGCACATAAAAGCAAATTTAAAACTGTAAATCAGTGTGCACATGTATTTCAGTATTTAAAAAATGCTGAGGCTCCAAAATTGTCTTAGAACACAAAAACAACCAGATAATTACAGAGGGTCTTATAACAACTTTATTCTCATACGAATTCCAAACTATTCAACTACGTGTTTTTAAAACACTATTTATTTTCAAATTAAGGAAAAACCTATGACCCTAGAATTGCAAATTTCGTCCTTTAGCACAAAAATATTTATGCTTCATTTCATCTATTAAGGCCCCAAAGAAATATTTATATAGCAACTAACATTCGGAGAGCTACTGTTTGCAAACCATTTTATAATACACTTCCTCGACTGAAATTTTCAGGTAAGATTCCATCTGTCCAAAGAGACATACCTATCTGAAGGTAAATTTAAATCAGTGTCCTATAAATATATTTAAAAGAAGATCAAATGAGACTGACTTCACATTATGCAATGAAAATCATAAGTAGTAAATATAAATGAGATAGCTAATACAAACTAACATATGCATGTGCATGGAAACGGAAGTAGCGATGAATTACGCATGCAGTGATTACAACAGCCCAGTCACTCTTTTTTGAGTTTTACACGTAGCACCTCATACACCGCTTTCTACTGTCCCAGGTAGAAACTACTGTCCTGTCTTTTTACAAGGAAGGATACTGAGGCACACAGAGGGCTAAGCTGCTTGCCCAGGGTCAGGCAACTGGCAAGCGAAGGGGCCTGGATTTAGATTTAGGTTGTCAGGTTCCAGAGTGCATGCCTGTCACCTCTACAGACATTCCAAAGATCGAATTAAATGTTTCTGGTACGTACTGCCTATCCTAACGAACAAATACGCAAAGCTGACAAGGACACAGACTGAACACTTGAGAGTCTCTATTTCACCCCTTGTCCTAGTTCACGATTTTGGGTGACATATGGACCCGAACTGGAGTGCATTAATCTTGCAGAGAATCTCAAGGTTCTCCACCACTGCTCCAAATCCACACACTACTGAAGGTCCCAGGTCTACTTAAATTCCTCATCCACTGTACACATATCCTCCACCCTTTGGAAAGTTCGCTTTCTGTCACTTCACTTCTGCGAAAGACCTCTATTAGTATCAGTTTTCCCTAACAAAAAGAAATCTTAAGAGGATTTCCCTTTTATGACGAGAAGAGGAGAAAAGCAAAAGCAGCGTTCAGGTTTGTTTTGCAGCAAGTTGTTCCAGGCGCAGTGAGCACCCTGGCAGCAGAGTAACAATGCCGGCTGCCCTCCTTCCCTGCGAGCATCTCACTCAGCTTCCCAGCGTCAAGTCACCATGGCTTTGAACTATGTCTGTGAGCATCTGGGCTCTGTCTTGGATTGTTTTGTGCAACCATTAGCAAGATGTGCATCCATCAGCAAGCTTCTCTGCAATACACCACTCTGGCTTACAAGGGTTTCATAGGAACTCTCTACTTCAGGATAGTGGGGAAAACTGTATTTCTCAGCTGTATCTACTGTGTACGTTCCTAGGTTACAGAGATTTCTACTCGTTTCACAAGCTCTGATATCTAGCCACACTCTTTCGAACTTTTCCTCCATAGTTACAGTTTTCCATCTACTCTAAGGGAGTCCATTTCTTCTGTAAAGGGACCAATAGTAAACACTTCAGGCTATGTGGATCACATGGTCTCTGTCAGAATTCAACTCCGCCTTTGTGGTTCAAAGACAGACACAGATAGCAGTAAAATGCAAGAGCTTGGCCTGTGTTTCAACAAAACTTTTTTCAAAAAGCAAGCAGAGGACGGCAATTGGTGTGTGTACCATAGTTTCCTGATCCCTCATCAGTCTTGCTACGTGACACTGTGAGGTCTTTATATCTTGCTCTGCGTTTGGGGTAGGAAAGTATAATTTGAAAAACGGTCTCCCATCTAGAGAAGCCACTTCATTCTATGGCATTCTCTGTGTGTCTCTACCAAACTTCTCTTCTCTTTTTGACCATGATTTTGACTGGGAAACAATTTTGAGCCAATTCTTGTGTAGTCTGTTCAAAAACATTATCACACTGGATAGCTACAATAACCCTGGGAGCTGTCTTACCAAAATCATTCCAATTTACAGAGGCGGTAACTTCCACAATGAGGAATTACGACATAGCTTAATCCGAAGTCTGTGCTCTCTTTACTATATCATTTCTGCATTACATAGAAAAATCATATTGATTACTACCAGGTGCATGCTACCTTTTAAATAGTAAACTTTTCAAAAATTCCCAACCCCATTTACCATTTTCTACAAATCACTTAATATTTCTGACCTGCCTTCCTAAATTCCAGAAAATTACTGGAGCTTACATTAGGACATCAATGTTCCTCACACACTTAAGTCAGATGATAGTTTTGAAAGTAAATTCTGATGGTGGTATGAAGGAAAGAAAATGGTATTACTTAAGCTACATCCTATGCATTATTCAATTTAATTTACTCTTATAACAACCCTGAGAACTAGGAATTCTGTTGTTATTCTGGAAATGTTTCTGTTGTTACAAGTGATAAAATGAAGGTAATTCTAAGTGGTTTACCCCAGCTTCAGAGCTGGTAAGAATCAGAATCAGAATTCACACATTTGTGTGCATTTAGTATGACATCATGATGTGTCAGGTCCAAACTTCCAAATCATCAATCTACTTTTTCTTAAGTAAACTCCCCTTAGAACTCCCTGTGTTTCTTAATGAGGACCAGGAAAATCTGGCGGTTATCATTTGAGCAATGGAGTTAAAAAATCACAGAAATAACTTCAGTATGAGTTTTATTACTGTTTACATGCTAGAGAGCTTGGAACATTCTGAATGAAATTAAAATGCATTTCACTGGTGTGGAATCATGAATATTTGTCAAATTGTTTTGTACAAAACTCTCTAGGTTTTCACAGCTGTATAAAAGCTCCCCCAAAGAAATAATTGCCAAATGAATAAAAACAGATGTGGCATTTTTGCACAGTATCAACAAAAATCTCTTTTCATTTCACGTTGCCACTGTCTTACCATAACTTCACCTATGTCATATTATAGTTCTGTAAATAACATGTACAAAGCACGTGGCATTTCCAGTGCATGTAATGGCCTTCAACAAGGTTTTCTGGTTACTTATATTTCTCTAGAGGTTACCTTTGCACAGGAACTAATTTTGTATGTTTCCTAACTAAAACCCAACCTTTCATGCTGTGCACTCAAAGCTACACCAAACATTTTTCACTCTATTGAAAGTAATTGAATCAGAACGTTTAAAAGTATTTTAAATGAATGTGCACTGAACATTCTCCAACTTGGTTCAGGAAATAGATTTAGGGAAGTTTTTAATACTCTGCAAACTTTAAGAAGAGGAAATTACCTTTGGTTATTTAAAACTAGAGAAGATTGGACTGTAGAACTTCGAGACAATGTGTTATCATCAACCCCAATGCAATGAAAGAGTCTTTCTTTTAAAAACGTCAGTCTATGTTCTGTTTTTATAAATTGCGTTTTCACTGTTGGAAATTCAAACACCATATAGTACTTTTCAGGCTCTGAGCTGTGGGACTGAGTTAATTTTGTGTAATATAAAGCTAAAATTGAAATGTAACCATTTGGAGTGTCTAACAATAATTTAAGCTCTCAACGACAGAAATTGAGGGTGTTAATATACATGCACAAAATTATTCTATGTGCCATTTGAAAGATTAAACTGCACACTCTGTGTGGACAGAGCAAGAAATTAAATCAGGATATGAATGAGTCCTGTTTTATTAGGTAGATGTTCTAGCAAAGCCTAATACCATTGCTTTAGCTCAAAAGTTAATCACTTCTTACATTATTTTTCCAATTGTTAACCTTCCAACGAGTAGTGCTACATTAAAATCAACTCAGTATATTAGCTGTATTCACCTAAAAAGTTCACATAGAAAAATACTTTATAGCTTTTAATTGTTTCACGTTTATATAAAAGATTAAATATATTTTAACAAGCATCTACGTAAGTGATGTGATCATTTTATTCTAATCTGAAAACCTAATTATCACCTTATGGAGGACAAGGAACAGCTTTAGAAGCAAATTAATGTATCCTATCAGTGGGACAGTTTGTCACTTTATTAAATAATCATCATCTTGGCAAATAAAATTGTTATAAGCTTCATCAAACGAAGAAAAGAGACAGGACCCCCCCACACACACACTATTAAACATTAAAATTAACTTCCCACAGGTTTCTAAACAATTTACTATACTTTGTGTTGGATCATAAAGTAGCAAATGACAGCATTAACTCCTCTTTAAAACGTAAGAGGCCCACATATTTCACAATAGCATTTAAAAATAAGATTAAAGATACTACACAGGTATACCATATACTTAATTGTGCACAAGTTTAAAAGTATGCTACATATTATAATATTATAAGAAATCATGGTGTACTAGGTTAAAGAGGACATGTAAAAAAGCCTGTATCATCAAAGCCTAACTGACATTAAGCAATTACCTAAAATACACAGTTGCCAATAATTTCTGTACATTAAAGAGTATCCATGTGCTTAAAAATAAATGTTTTCTTTATTTTCTTATCTAAATAGAAAAATCAAAAAATTATAGTAATAAATATATATGAGATCTGATAAAATGCTTTTAAGAGAAATATAGTGTTACTTTTTTAGTATTTATAAAATAATATTTTTTTCAAGATCATTAAATACATCTAAACCAAAGTGGTATGCTGAAAAAAAATCTTATACACAATTTATGTATTATATCATAAATAATGCTATTCCTAAGTTTAATTATCTAAGAATTTTTTTTAAATAAGATTTTTGTTCTTACTATGCCCTCAGTTCCAATTAGGAAACTATTTCAGACATTTTGGCTTTTTTAAATTAGTAATGCTACAATTAAGAAAGAATACCAAAACTTTGACTTTCAGTTTGCTTTAAGTAATGTCCTTTCCACATCAAAATAAAACTGCTCTTGTCTGTCAAATGTGATCAAAGCCTCTTAATTAGTTAGCAGGACTCTGGAACACAAGTGACCTCTGATCTCTCACCACAGATTGCTCAGATTTTGGCATTTTATAGCAAACTTTCAAAAGTGCTAGCTGGCTTTCAAAGACAACTCAGATTACACTTTGCTAAAAGAGATGCATATTTACACAAGAGAAGGACTACTGGTATAAATATATACGTTACATATATATAAATATATACTATAATGCAACACTTAGCAAAACAATTATTTTGCCAGTGTGCTTATTAAGAAAGGACTCTTCCTGTGTTTTCTGGATTCCAAGGATTGTGGCAATGACTGAGTGCATGTGGGCCAGCGCCCTCTGCTGGCTGGATTCTTCAGCTTCTTTAAACTACTTAGAGACATTTCAAGGCTTGCCTGCAAGGATGTCCTAAAGCTTCTTTCTTTCTGAAATTTAAAATCTGTGGAAACTTTACATAAGAACTTGAACTTTAAACTGAATTCCCAACATTCTATCAAAGTGATAGTCTCTGTGAGGGCCACAATAAAGGTAGATTCTTAAATTCCCTGTCCTAAAAATTAGAGAAACAATTTAGTCAGCTAATATGCCTAAATAATAAATGGTAGCTTCTGATAAAATAGTCTAAATAAGTAAACAAACAAAACAATTTAAATGAATGCTAAATAAATGCCTCCGAGAAAGCTGCTAATTAACTATGTATAAGAACATGTATTACTATAATTTACATGTAATGCAATTAGATCTCATAATGTATGAGAATATAATTCACCAATGACAGACACTAAGTCAGTGTCCTCAAAAAATCATAGCTGCCACTGATTATATCTGGTATAGTTGAAAATTACCAAACCCAGCCAAATAACCCAGTTATCACTCTGGATTTTACCAGTGCTCCAGTTTACCTTAACACATGATATTCCTTCTACTAACTCCACACTCACTTTGTGAAGTGGCTTTTCATCTTTTAGAACCATGTTCAGGCATTTTATTTTCTACAAAGCCTTTCTCACACCACGTGAAAACAATTTTCTCCTTTGTATCCTTATGTATGATATTTTGATTACTGCATTTATCTCTCAGTACCATATGTGTATCTGTTTGCAGGCACCTTTCCCCTACTAAGCCACAAACCCTAGGAGTCTAGAATGGTATCAAACTCATCTTTTACCCTGAGCAATAAAAATGTTTTCTGGTTTGTAGATATGCATTACATAACTGTTTATCTGGACAGAATGGTTAGTAACTTGCTGAATATGTAAGCCAGACAAGTTCCTTATAATTCTGGCTTTGCTTTCTAATGTGTAAAGCAGGGATGATAACAATAACCACATCCTAGGGCCGTGTGTGGATTAAATAAAATAATCCAGGAAAATCATTTGGTGGAGTATCTGGGACACAGTGCAGCCTTTAAGATACATTAGTGAGTTTTATCATAGTACATTGTTAGAACAAAAGACAGCTATTAGATTTGTAACTCTATCTCCTAGGCTACGAGAATTCTTAATGAAAATGAGTACTAACTATTGCATTATTTAAAATTTTCATAGTAATTCAAGGTTGTTTTTCTTAATGAAATTATTTTTCTAATAGAGATTGACAAGTTAATAGATAAAGAAATATCAACAGAGTTTTCATTAGACTCTGCATTATTTCCCTTATATCATAGAGTTAGTTTAGATATATATTCTTACTTATTTTTATTAAAGTATGGTTGGTTTACAATTTTCTGTTAATTTCTGGTGTACAGCATAGTGATTCAGTTAGATACTCCTTTTCATATTGTTTTTCATTATATAGTTTAGGTATATTTGAATATGGTTTAGATTATTAGGCAAAAAGAAAACAGCATCTGCTTTGAAATGTAGAAAAGCCAATAAGACTAAAGTAATTGAGAATGAATATGAATGTATTTCATATTCATAAACTCACAGATTAGATGAATTACAGGACATGAATGTTTCTGTATCTTGGAAGTTGTTATCAAAATTCCAAGTGACCTTTGTAAATTGAATATGCCTTAAAATTAAAATAGCAATGAATTAAATAAGAAAAAAAATAATGACAGGATGATGAAAATAAATACGTAAAAAGTACATGTAAAAACTGAATTATGTCTATGTGTAAAAATAAAATGAAACAAATTATGCCATCACAGCAAATAATAAACTTACCAGCAAATAAGAGGGCATAAGTGGCTTATACTCTGCTTGGAGATAAATGGACATGTAAAATTTAAACTGATAAAACTAATAAATGTGAGGTTGATTGCTTGCACTACAAACAGGGTTTTTTATGCAAGGTTTTCTAATGGCATCTGTATCTTTATTACCTCATTAAGCAGATGCAACAGAAGATGAAGACCACAGAAATTTAGTTGTAATTGACTTCCTAAAGCTGAGAAAGTGAATTAAGAATCCTAAACTGCATGAAAATCCCAACTCATGTTTACACTACATGAAGATTTTGGCAGAGACCATGGTTTGACTTCTAGTGTCCACTTCTCTTCCTTCCTGTGTGCACCAGAGCCTCTAGGTTTTCTGTGGGCACATGACCTCACAGTGGGAGACTACAGTTTCCTGAGCTCAGGCCTTTCGGGGTGGCTGCCTCACTAAGTCCTCACATGAGCAGAAGCAACAAGTGTGACTTCTGGTGGAGGGACTTGGTAAGGATGCTGCATGCAGTGGACCTGGGTGCGAGCAGAGCATCTTCTGGGGTGGATGGACTCAGACAGAAATAGATCCTTCCTCCTGGTAGCACAAGGCACTCAATTTTGCACTTAACTTCAGTCACAGTCTTTACCACATTTTATTGTGATTACACATTTGGTTTGTCTTCCCCACTGGCCTGCAGCCTTTTCAAGGGCAGGAAGGATATTTAATTATTAACCTTCCTTATTTTCCAAGCACTTCTATATTATAGACCTGTAATAAATATTCCTCTCATGTTACACATTAAAAATAATGGAATACATTGTGTTCAGGCTGTTTGTATTAAAGTTGTAGGTTTTTTTTTTTTGCTTTCTAAAACTTGGTAGTAATCATTTTGTTTTTATAAGTAAAGGAATATAAATGTGTAAACTTTTAATTCTTTACTGAATAAATGATATGTGACTGTTCTTAGAAAAGTAAAATTGTGGCCATAAGCTGAAAAGTGATTAATTTTCTGAGTTTATATTTGTCTAAGAAAATTATATACATATTTGATGTATATACATGAAGTATTTCTATTTGGTTATAGGGTAAATCTATTTGGTGATGTTTCTTGAATACTTGTACTCAACTTTTCTCCCAGCAGTTAGAAAGATTTTCAGAGAAGACCAGAGTAGAGACCTAATTTTAAAAGATGTGTTACACAGCAAGTCAAATAAATTCTAAAATAAAATAAGGAAACCCATATAGACCATAAAGAAAAATCAGTGTTGAATAAATATTTCTTCTTCTGTTCCATGCCAAAGACAGACAGGAGAGACAAGGAGAGAAACAGAGACAGTTCAGGATGAAAATAAAACCCAGAGAATACATACTGACTTTCTTACTCGAAGATCCACATTCACCTAATTATTTGAAGACCCATGTATACTAGGCCGTATCTAATAGAATAAAACTATTTCAACATAGATTGTAACTCCTTTTAGGGTGAATTTGCAGAAAGTTAAAAAGTACCTTTAACAATGAGCTTAGGGCTTGGACAGGTATCTATACACCAACATTCCCAGCAGCGTAATTCACAATAACTAAAAGGTGGAAACAACCCAAATGTCCATCAACAGATAAGTGAAAACCAAAACGTAGTGTATACACACAATGGAATGTTATGCAGCATTGAAAAGGAAGGAGAGTCTGACTATAGTATGCTAAAAAAAAAATGCTACAATATGTACCAAATTTGCAGACATTATGCTAAAGTGAAAGAAGCCATTCACAAAATGACACATATGGCATGGTTCCACTTATAGGAGATAATCAAATTCCTAGAAACAGAAAGTACAATGGCGGTCATCAGGGACTGGAGGGAGGGGACGAAGGGAGTTGCTGTTTAACGGGTACAGAGCTTTAGTTTGGAAAGAAAGAAAAGTTCTGGCGTTGGATGGTGGTAATGGTTGCACAGCAATGTGAATGTACCAAATGCAACTAAACTGTACACACAAAATTAAAGTGGTACATTTTTATTATATATATTTTATCACAATAAAAAAGTTGAGACATAACAAAAATATCAAACTTTGAAAAAAAATTCTCAAAAACAAAATAAACATCTGGTTTCATTTCTATGACTTTAATGAAAGCCACATACATGTGCCTACATAAGCAAAAATAGTCTTCACTCAGCACGAAGAATTCTATAAATTTGTTAGGTTTGGTATGTAATGAAACCTACAGTGAAAAACTGAAGTTGAGAACTGTGAAAAATTGGAATTCTGCAAAAAACATAATCGGATTTCTAAAAACAAAAATATAAAATTCTAGTAACTAGAAAGAACACTGGAAATAGCCATCAGTGAGCTCTTCCTTTATCATTACTATTTTCATGGTCTAATGCAATTGTCGTTCTTTCTCATGCACCCCTAATTCCAACATTAGTCTCTTATCTAAGTGCTGGGCTTTTATTGCCAAACTCCCGTAAAGTGCCATAAAAATACATAATTTTTAAATAAAACTTTCCCATGTTTCAGATCACTTTGGAGACTCTGTAACATCAGGTCTATGATTATAACATAAATCTCACGGCCTGAGTCCTACAGGCCTTCACTTGTGATATTCACAAGACAGAATTATGCAATTTTCAAATCTATTCTCCAGCTTTTGTCTCTGACATGATCTTCAAGTCTTTCAAAATTTAATAACCGAGAATTGTGGTCCCTTCCTTCCTAACCCTATCATGAATTAGTAGATGAATTAAAGTACAGTTTGGAATAATGAAGAGCCAGGAAGTTAAATCAAAATTCATCAAGGAATTAAAAACTCATTAAATTATTGATCTACAAAATACACAAAAAGAAACTA
This sequence comes from Camelus ferus, assembly GCF_009834535.1. NCBI lineage: Eukaryota > Metazoa > Chordata > Mammalia > Artiodactyla > Camelidae > Camelus > Camelus ferus. Next base: position 53,084,398 of record NC_045702.1, on the reverse strand, counting down.
GAAGGTAGTTTGGAAGCTTAACCTGGTTGATGGAACAAGAGAGGACTATCCTTAGGAAACAGCAACAGCGCAAGTTGATCATTCTAATGAATAGCAACAGCCAATCTAAAGGCAGAGAAGGGCAGAAACAGCCAAGGACAGAGAAAAGAGCAAAAGTCAGGCCAGGAACCTGACCGTGGAAGGTCTTGTAAACTAGTAAGGACTTGAGAAATCAATGGGCTTAATAAAGGAAGGCAGGTTAGCTTTTTAAAAAAATTGCTCTCAAAGAAGGTTCAAGAGATCAGAGAAGATGGTGTAAACTGAGGAAAGTGTGTATCTCAGAACTCTGAGAATCACTAACAATTTTGGCTTTGCTAGACAGCAGAATGAACCAAAAGTAAAGCTCAAAATTTAGAAGGAGTAGGTAAGATGGTGTGTTTTATGGATCAAGACAACAGAAATTTTAGAAAGAGAGAGTAACTGACAAATTCAAATTTAATGTCTGTAAAAGTGGAAAAACGTGTACACACTGTATTTAGTGACTTGGAGATCTTCTGTAACCTTAATGAGAGCAGCTTCACTTAAGTGGAAAGAGAATCCACATTAGATTGGTTTCCATAAGGGAATGAATGAACAATGAGTAAGTGTATAAAATTTATTCAAATAATTTGGTTGTAAAGAGATTAAGTTAGATCAGGTGTAGCTAAAGAAAAACAAATCAAGACTTTTTTAAAGTATGAAGCGAAATGCTAGGTAGAGCTCGTTGGGAACATGTTGGGAAGGAGCTTACAGTAGTAGGACACAAAAAAATCTGGGAGAGAGGGATAAAGTATGCTTCAAGATCGGAGGAAACAGAATGGCGGTGGCATGGAGACATGGCTCACAAGACGGAGGGACTGGCTGTAGATTAACAGGTGGCTAACTCATCTGGTGGGTTAGAAAAGATGAGGGAAAGATGGATGTTGATGTAGACAGATTGTTGGTTTGTCATTTGGAAGTTGGGTTAATCCTTTTCTAACTGATGGTTTCTATTTTTTCTCACTGAAGTATAAATCAGAATCATTTCCAGGAGTGAAGGTTTATAGAGAGTGGGGGATGTTGGAAATGAGCACTGTGGAGATGGAGAGAAGGAATCAGAAGCACAAATATATGTAGGCTATCCATTCAATACCGAGCACTCAGATAAGTTTGCTCTTGTTTTGTGATCAACATCCTGGTGGGATATGGGTAAGTACAGAGCTAAGCTTTGTACCAGTGGAAAACAGCAGAAGGTGGAATAATTTCAGTTTACTGGCAACAGTGATTGAAATAATAAATATGTAAGAAGAGCATCAGATATTTTCTGGTGAATAACACTTTCAGACCAAAATCTTTAAGGCAGTATTCAGATTTATATCAAAAAAAAAAAAAAAAAAAAAAGAACAGGTTAAAAAAAGTCAAAAATAAAATTAAAATGTTGTAATATAAGTAAGAAGCCAGGTTTAGTAACTGATGATCATAACTGCTTACCAGTGTGTAGAGTGAACACTTAGTAGCATCTATATCCCAATTCCCAGCCACCCTCTGTTTCAATCTAGAGATCTCCATGGTTTGGGGGGAAGTGATTTCCATCCTCTGGTGAAAGTGACTGTTCCAGGGGCAGGCATGTGACAAAGGCAGAGCCAGTAAGAGTGAACATCAGGACTTCCTTTGTCTCTTTCTCTCTGGACAATGTGGATCTGTAGTTGTAAATCCTGAAAACATTTTACTAATACAACCTAAGTTTGAGGACAAAGTTTACAAATGAAGGGGGCGGCAAAGACCAGAGAATAAAAGAAAAATGAAAGTAATACCTGATAATTTTATTTATCTTTGGGTCACACTTGCCCTGAAGCTCAGGTGACTGAGCACAGACACTGTGAGAGGTGCCGAGCGTATGTGTCGCGGGTGTCCAGGTCTGTTGTTAGGGGCCACGTTCCTTGCCACTCACCAGGAACAGAAGTCTGCAACATAGCCTTGATGGTAATTCAGACTCTCTAAGAACAATCAGAGACGCAAGGTGAAGAAACTATGAGAGACAGCTGGAGGGTCCTGTGGGAGTTGTAGGCAGTGAGTGAAAAGGCCATGAATCATAGTTGCTCATATTTATCAGAAACTTAGTATTTGCTAGTCACCTTCTAAGTGTTCTCTATTTAAAAAAAAAAATCTAGCAACAAACCCCCAAACTGCTATCATTAGTATTAATCCTCATTACACTGATTAGCAATCTGGGGCCCAAAGGTCACATAACTGACCTTTAAAGGAGAAAAGCCAAGATTTGAAGCCAGGAAGCCAGGTTCCAGAGTCCTAACTAGCAAACTATGTATGTTTGGGGGAGAAGAGGATTAAATCAAGGAGATCCAGGTCTGACTCTTCATTAAGATCCCCTGCTGATGAGTGCTGTGTCTAACTCAGTGTGTGGTGAAATATGGCTCACTGCCACATAGGTGAGCCATAGACAGGTGATAGCTATGTCCCCTCCCTTTGAATCTGAGTTAGCTTTTGACCACTTCAAGCAATAAAAACTATAAAGAACACGAAACTCTGTGACTTTCAAAGCTAAAGCCATGAGCTTTTCCCTGTTCTTTTGGGATATTCACTTTTGGAGGCCTGAGTTGCCATGTCAGAAGTCTGGGTATCTTAGGCCACCACACTCTGAAAAACTCCAGGCCACATAGAAAAGCCATGTGCAAGTGCTTGTGAAAATTAACTTTATATGACAATTTGGCCACAAGAAAAGCAGAACACATAACGACTTTTGCTTTGGAGCTGAAGGCCGAGCAGAACCTGGAGGAGACAGGAGGGCAGTAACAAGCCTTAGGACGCTGTCAGTGAGGGCTTGAGCAAAGCAGGATCAATTTTATTGGAAAGAGGAGGAAACTGAATTCATTATATGGTGGCAAAAATATGCTAAGAAGCAACAGTAAAGGGAATACCTTGGCAAGTCTATTTTTGGCTCGTTGTAAGTGTTTGCCAAGCAAAATCTTAAAAAATCCTATAAAGCTATAACATGTCTGTTATTTCTCTTGCTAGAAGCTGAGGTGAGGAGAGATTTTTAACAAATTAACATTAAAAGTTCCTAATAAATCAAGGTTTCATACTTCAACTTTCTAACTCTGCTCAGAAACGCACCCATTAAGGAAGTATTTTCTTCAATTTTAGAGCTAGGACATAGGATTAGGAGGGTTGCTTGAATGAGATTTCCTACTTTGTGAAAACATTGATCGTGGAGATCTACAAAGCAGAAAATACACACTTCAAAATGCTGCATATTATCCTTCTCTTCAAAGAAAAATGTATGTGAGGAAACCTTTAAGTAAATCAGCCATTCAAAGTTGGTATTTTAGAATTAATATATTCAGTCAGAAAATAATGCTGAACGTATCCGTATAAGAACATGTATTCCAAAAGGAAAAGCGTTAGGAACTAATGCTTAGGTAGAGCAAGAAGCCACGGAGAGCACCTGATTAGTTCCAATTAGCCATGCCGGGGATGACTTTCCAGGTAAAATTACCTTATAATGAGGTGATTAACCTCTTTGGAAAGAGTTCAAGATAGACTGACTTTATACTTAATAATGTCCTATATAGAAGTGATATAATCAGGGTCCTCAAGATTCCACACCAGGGGTAAATTTTACGAAGAATCAATATATTTTATTCTAGAAGAACCAAACACATTTTTATTATATTATTGCTGGAGTAAATCCTAAAGTATTTGGATGTTATAAATCAGGTATTTAAACTTCATATCAAATTTGCTAACTTCTATGGCCCTAACTTTATATAAAGAATGCAACGACTGAACTATAACCAATTCCAAATGCTAGTCTATAGATTATCTGTGAACATCAAAGGAAAATATAATTTCTGTCATAGACATTGGGCAATGTAAGAGGCTCGTTTCCACGCTAAGCTATCCACTGTCCAGTTAGTTTAGTGGGTCCCCTTGGTCCCCAGAGCATAACCAGTTCTTGTTACAGTTAGAGAGGCTAATGCTTAACAAGGGAGTTGACGTGAACACAAAGGAAACAGGAGAGTCAGTGTTGTCAACACAAAAACACTTGGTAGCTTGGGGATAGGGTTCTTAGCAACAGCAGCTTTAACCGCTGGCTAAGCTTATCTTTGGATTTTCCTTTAAAATAGATAACTTATTATGGACTAGTTGAAATTATATACATAAATTTATATATTATAGTATATTATATACATATATATATTTGTTGTCAGCTTATAAAAAAACAAGAAATAATTTACTTTAGTGTTTTAATTTAACAATTATTTCCTGAAAATTTCTATGAGGGCACAGAATCCATAATAATGAGCAGAAATTCTTCTCTTAACTGCTTTCTTACTATTTAGCACTCTTCCCTGTAAGAAAATACTCTATCTTGGATTATTCAGTTGATTTTGTGGATATCTCTGAAACACTGCTGTGCTTCATAAATCTTGTTTCTTAATCTGGTATCCTAGGAAGTGAGTATGTACATGTGTGTATATGTGTTTGTGTGTGTATATAAAATTTTTGCATAAAACACTTGCAAATTCATGTAAAGCAGAAACACAAATCCTAGGAATGGAAAGGCAAAATCAAGGAGGAAAATGTTTAGAGCATTTGCATAGAGATGATACTAATAAAATGTGAGTATCTTGCAAACAGAAACTGGAAATGAATGTTTCTTCTTCAGCTAAATCAGAGAATACATAAGCAACCCCTGCTTCAATACACATCCTTTAGATTCAATGATCACCTTAACTTGGGAGCTCCAGAAAACATCTTTCCCTATGCACTGTGACAAGTGGGCTTTCCTTCCAGTTTATATTTTCCTGCAGAACCTACAATCATCTAAGATCCCAAGTCCATTTTCCTCTTTTGTCTTAGAGATCCCAAAGATTCTGTGTCTAGCTGGAAGCCTATCGTATTAAAAGAATTATTAAAAGAATAAATGTCTGCAGAATAAGGAATTAACCAAATCAAAAGGAGATAGCAATATTTTTTCCAAACTTCAGAATCCGCATTGATCTTTCTGTTACTCCACTGCAGTGTCAAAAATAAAGGGACAAGAAAAAAAAAGAGACAGAGAGAGAGAAAGCAGGAATAAGAAATTGAGAGAGAACAAAGTTTTAAAAGAGGGAATAAGAGGCAAAGAAGAAAGGAAGAAATGTTGAATCTCTTCCTTATTTATGTCCTAGTTCTCACTCGCTCTATTCCAAAGAGCCACCTCACAAAAATGATTTTGAACAGCTCAGATACCAAAGTGAGCATTCTGGTTTAAAGACACCAGGAAATAATGTAGGAAGATTCAGATGAATCAAATCCCCCAGACCAGTGTGCATACAGCTCTAACTCACTCAACCATTCACACTTTTACCTGCTCAGAACAGACAAATATTTCAATCGTTTTCCACAGAGAAATGAAACCATGTGAATACAATAGCATAGTAAATTATTAGGAAAAAAAGTAAATCAAGAATCACCTAACAAAATGAGTGTGATCTTAAAGGCATAGTCAAATTTTCTAAATTCATGTACACTGTTAATCCCTTGGGTAACTTAGAGAGCAATACATTCTTTTCAAAATTAGGCTTTATTAATATAGTAATATCAAATTATCAGTCCAGAATACCAATTTTTCAGTTTTGTTTCTTCTCTTCGCACATTTAGAATGCAAGGCCCTCTTGTCATAACTGATGTCACTACGTAGATTCTGAGTTACGCTGCCTTATTTTAATTAGCACACCAATCTCGGTTTTCTAGTTGTAGATTTCTTCGTGAAAAGCAGAAAGTAGTACAGAAACGAAGCACTCACCTCTTGAACAAGGGGCTAAGAAAATGATCTTTGTCCCATTCAGGGAGTTAGAGACTGGACACTTTCAAAAAGTCACTGTGACTTAATGAAATAGTACCTTTGTGGAGTGCTGCCACCCTTCAGAGTAGGCCAGCAAATGTGTTACTAAGTGTTGTGTGTTAGCGTTCTGGAGTGGTTCTTTAACACTAAACTCATGACTTTAATAAGAAATCTTTGTAAACCACCAATACTTCTATAGTAAGAATGTACTCTATTTTGTATATTATCTATAAGTTATTGTCAGTGTTACAGGGTTTTTACTCATGGAATTCAACCGTTTTGCAGTTTCTCCAAAATTATTATAACCCTTTATAATTTTAATAGATGAATACTTGAGTCTTTTTTATACAATTGTTACTATGATTTTTTTAGTATCATTTCTTTAAAGCAAGAACTTAAAATGCTTCATCTAAATAAAGCCCAGAGAGGGGTAATGTATAAGAATTAGGACCCTAAGTATGACTGTAAATAGTAATAATCAAGTTGTATAAATATTTTAAATACCAATATTATGTAATAACTGGTTTAAATAATAGTAGCATAGATATTTTAATTATTTTTCATAGCCTAAAAGAATAGAAAGGTTTATTTAAATTCAGTTTGATTGAAGACTGTCTTAAAGTTTAGAAAGTTGAGCAACATACTTCCTTTTAACAGTTAACTTAGATTTACATAGAAATTCGGAAAAGAATGTAATATAAACCTCTCAACTAGCACTCTCTTAAGCACCACCGGAAAAATCATTATCTTTCCCAGTTCTTTCAATTTCTGTCATAAGAAGAACAGAGAGCAGAACTATGTATTTTGGTAATTAATTTCCTTAAGATAATGTTAGAAATATCATGTTCTTTAAAATATAAATGAATTCCAAGGTGAGCATGCTAGAGGGTAATATTAATGGCATATGATTTATTGTGACAAGAGATCTGATCTGAAACACCATTATTAGGAGTACTTAAAAAAATCCATTTGCAAATTCCTGAAAATATGAAAGAGCTATAACTGAATGTGCCTCAATGTTGAAATCTGGAAATCTGTCCTTGTAAGTATGAAATAGCTTGTGCACAGCAAGCTGGCATGTCTTCCTCACAGAAATTTATTTATAATTTTTCATATTCTGAATATGTTTTATTATCGTTTAGGGAATGACCTAAAAGCTTGTAACTCTGAGTAAAGACAATCCACCAAAGTACAGACTGAAATGTACATGGATAATTAACTTGGTAATATATGTAATTTTAGGGCGGACTGTTATCTTAAAAACAGTTGACAATGATACATTGAGCATCTACTACGTTCCTGGCATTCCTGGAACTCACAATAGAAACATGTGACCTGTGTCAATCTAGAAGGTGTTTTCTATGTTATTACTGTTCCAAATGAGATAATCCCTTTAAAGTATAAACAAGATTTACCTGTGACTTAAATTTACAAATAGGTTTCAGTAAGATGCACTTTCACATCGAATAAAACACAGTGCGGTATATGAACACGCTGCATATGGCATCTATTGGGCAGTGAGGAATGTTGTAAATTAGTATTGCAATTGATAATAAAATTTGAGTAGATATATGTGATTAATAAAGCCTTTAGTAGTGAAAAGAATTAAAATTATTCTGGAGAACAGAATTCATTAGCCTCTGACACCTGAGGGAGGATCATAAATACTGGCATTCTTACATATAGACTGTCCGATCTGAGTCTCACATAAACATGCAGATATCCCTCCACTATACTTTTAATTCCCCTTTCTCCTCCTCCCTTCTGCATATCTCCCTCTTCCTGTTTCTCTGGTTTTCTCCCCTCCCTCCCTCTGTCCTCCCCTGTCTCTCTCCTCTGCTGAATAAGCTTGGAACACAACTTTCCCCCCCTTGAACTTTCTTCTCTCTGTAGTCTTCATTGGGCTTTAAAATTGTGGGATTCCTGAAGGAGTACACTGCCTGCAGCATTTTTCAAATAGCATTTTTTTGGTTTGAAATCTATTTTAATATGTGAATATCAACACATGAATGCTTCATAGAATGGCATTGGGATAAGCATAGCTGATTACATAATACGGTTCTAGGTACATTAATAAACATGCTCATTTCCAGGACATCCGAGGTGGATCATCAAGTGATGAAATATACTATAAAGTGAATATATTGTCATTATTGTTTCAATTTATTTTCGCCTCATGAAATTATATTGGATCTTATAAAATGAAAGTATCCCTTTAATCTAGATATAAAGAAAACTTACAGGTGCAAAATTTTAATGAGATTATGTTTGACTTAATTTTGTAATATACATGGCACAAAATCCAAATTCAATAAAAATTCAGTATCCATCCCAACCACTTGGTTTCCTCCTCCAGAAGGAATCAAAGTTAAAAGATTTTTGTGAATCCTTCTAGAGATATTATGTGCATGCATATTCATATATATACTTTTTCCATTTTCTTTAAGACAAAAATTATAGCTGCCTGAACTATGAAAGAAAAAGCAAAGCATAACATCATGATCTATCATTTGCAGGGTCAGAAAGATCTCAAGGCAATACCTAAGGTACGTTTGAGAAATAAGTTGTCAAATGTTTTGCTTAAACATTTAAATAGATCAATATAATAAAAAATGAGACAGGATCTCACTAATCATGAAACTATTTAACATGATGGTTCTTGTATAAAATAGTATGCTAAAGAGTCTAGAGTTGAGAAAAATCTAAAAGAGTTTTAAAACACATTTTAACAGCATTTTGAAACTACATGGAAGAAAATCATGTCTATGTACGAGTATATGACAAAATGGAAATAAACAGAAGAACTTCCAGGAGTGGCTGTCTTATAAGTTGGTCTGTAACTTCCAGAGCACAGAGTCAACCAAGCCAAACAAAAGGCCATTGGGACTTTGGCTTTGAATACTAATATATAAATTACTTAAATATAGGTACAGACATGTTGATTATGATTTCATAACTTTGTGAAATGAACAGACTAGAAATGGGTATAACTGAAGCCAAAAACGATGATTCACTTCTTTTGCCCCATTTTTTTCAGGGGAGTGGGGTGAAGATAGCCGTACTTTCTTCTAGAAATGCAGAAGACAACAAAGCAAAGCTTTATTTCCCTGAATATCAGAAGGTGTCAATGTCTGCATTCCAGAACAAGCAATGTCTGCATATTGCTATCGTGGTAAAAGTAAATCTGGCCATCAAAGCAGTTCACCTTTAAGGAGTCTTTAACGGTAGTTTCTGTCAGCCCTGGTATTTCTCTGGCTTATTTTCCATTAAGTTGAGGCCAATGCAGGACTGACAGTGCGAAGATCAGAGGCCTTCTCTGATACCTACGCAATGTGCAGTTACTCAGCATGAGCAAATCAGAGCCCCGTGCTTTTCGTCTTGGGAGTTAGGGTGGTCACCCCTTACACACTTAGCTAGGCAGAGACTTCCAGTTTATCTTCACACAATGTTATTTTCAACTTACACTTGAAATCCTTCTTCTCAGCATGTAAGAATGGGCTTACAGATGATCACATTGTATTCCCATTATAACCTCATTAAAACTCAACAGGAAAAACTAACTTCCCTTACTTGTATCTTAATACTTACACACACACCAAACCTTCTTCAGCCATTGTATGTAAAACGCTTTATACCACATAGTGATCCTTTTTCTGTTTTTTCATGACATGATTCATCAACCACAATCATCACTATGGTACATCTTTTGTTATCTTACCTACTGTTGAATTTCTCTGGGTGTTTTTCTCTCATGATGTGGAATCTGTGGGCAATGGAGGCATCCTAAGGAGAGAAACAGAAAAGAAAAATGGGACAGGTTACGATCCTATTATCTTGTGGGAATAAAGATTAAAATAGAAAAAACTTGATAAATAACATTTTAAAGTTAACTTTTCCTGAACAGTATCATTGCCAAGAAGGTGTTCTAAAATTAGGGAAAAATGTGTAATCCATGTAAATTCTGTGCAAGTGTGATTTAGTCACCAATGGTTGCTTCTCATAGTTACTTCTAAGAATTGATTTCTATTTAATTTATTGATCTCCTTTAATAATTGCTTCTGGCCTCATGCTTAAAATATGTTTAAGATGGTTCATATAAACAAAAATGTCAAAAAGTCGTTGAAAAATCTGTAATGCAAGAGCTAGCATAGCTTAAGTAGAGAAATAATCAGGTAGAGAAGCTCCTAGTCCTTTGAGATTAGTTATGGGTTAAAAGATAATGTGAGACTGCATATCTAGTAAAGGTAAGTATGACACACGACTTTAAAGTTTGCTAAGGGTATGCTGGATCTGTAATTATTAGCTGTTCATTCCGCAAGCAACTTTCTGACATATCTTGCTTTAATGGAGAAAAGCCACAAAGAGAAAAATGTATTTTGGGATAGCTGGTGACAAATGTAACTAGGTTCTGAGACCCCAAATGCACCAGTTATGAACCCTACTGGATGTTTCTTCCTTGTAGGACATTCATTCAGAGTTTCTATGAGACAGAATCACACAATGTGTGCAATTGGTAGAATATTTCAAGCACAGATTGTTCTTGCTGCTGACTTTTAACAGTTGCCCCTGCTATTCCAAGCAACGAGATACTTTCCTATTCTTCATCTACACATGATTAATTGCTCCAACGAGAAACTAATATATTTACCAGTTGTCTCAATAGAAATGGGGCTATTGTTGTGATTAACTGTTAATTTTGTTTCATAGCAGAGATGAAAGAAAAAGAAAAACCGAGTACAAAGGAAATAAAGAAGTTGTGTATTTGAAAGAATCCTGAAAACACTAATCAAGGATTAAAAGTCTAATGAATGAAATGAAAAGGCTAATGTGCTTACTCATGCATAACAAAGCATGAGGCACAACAAGAGAGGGACCAATGCCCGCTGCAGATGGCAGACAGAGAGCTGCTTTTCCATGCAAGATAGAGCTGGGATAGAACTGAAACTGTTTCTGTACAATCTTATCCTCTAAAAATTGTTCAGAAATTTAATTAATCCACAAGTGAAAAGGACACAAAGATACAGATAAGTGCGTTCTGAAACAATACTTAATAAAAAAGTTACAAAAATTCTATGTTTTCATATTCTAAGATAATAATGTTATATCTTAGAAATTGACATATACATGGTCAGTTTCCTGGCTTGCTAATAAGAATATCAAGATGTTCATTTTTATTGGTCCAATAGCTCTCAAACCCAGGCACAGAGTTTCTTCTTTTTTAAAAAAATCCTAATATGTCATAAATATACTTATATATTTTTTGAATGTGAAGTTGTCTTACTGTGGTATGAAATAACAGGAAAAAACTGAGTTTGCCCATTTATGATATATTATGTGGCATTATCAGTAATTAATTTTAAAAAAAATCACTTATTTTGACTTTATCTCTAATCTGATTCAAAATCAGTTTGGAATGCCTTGAAATTAAATGCATACATGCAACAGACCAAGTAAACAAAAGCAAAGAAATATGAATTTAGTACTAAGAATGAATGATCAACATCAGTCACCACAGGGAGACTATCACTGAATTTACCTCAGCTTAAACTGTTTGTTTCTGCCAAGTTAGAGAAGTGAGACTTTAAAAGTAGATGTGTACTATAATTTGCTTTACAAGAATATATGTTTGCAATAACAGATCTCTTTCTTTGCAAAGCAACATAAATAGGATAGAGAGAGGCAGAGAGGAAAGGAGAAAAGAGGAGAGGAGACAGAGTTATCAAAAGAAGACCATTTAAGGAGACTGGACTGTAACTGAGGAGATTCCTAGGAACATAGAACACCAAATTGCCAAAGTTAAACTTAATGCTAGCTCCTCTGTCTCCAACCTACTCAGGCAATGAATCATGTAGGAAAGAGTGTGTGTGGGGGGGGGGCGGGGGGGACAGTGAGGGACACTGGCATGCCTTTTCCTTGTGTTGAATGGGTTCCACCACAAAGAGAGCTGGCATTGCTGACCACAGGATGGATGAGGAACAATGACAGCAGGTGTTCATTTGGATGAAAATTCACACCAAATTCCCATGGGACCCTCTGGCGTAACCCCAAGAGGCTTGAAAGAGAACTGCCAAACCCTGCTAACTTACCCAGCAACCATATTTCAGAGACACTTAAGGTTCTCTAAAAAGGGACCAAATAAGGAAAAGCTAAAATAATGTTGGTTTTTTATATAAAAGTTTGCTGTTTCCTTCTCTATATATTGAAATTTTTAGGGAACAGAAATTAAATCAGCATCACTGTCACACCCTAGAATTGACAAACTTTGAATCCAGACAGACTTCCACTTCCAAGACTTGTGACTTTGAACAAATTTACCATAAGTCACAGCCCCCTTATCTTTAAAAGAGGACACTGATACCCCTCTATAGTAGTGTGGTGCAGACTTACTGAGATTATTCCAGAGAGCCACTGTCATAGTGCTCTGTATGGCTGGGTTATTCATATATCTTATGTCCATACTAGAACGTTACTCCAGGTAAGCAGGGGGTGCTAAAACATGGGTGAACTGTATCATTTTGAAAGATGTAATTTACTGACTCTCAATTTGGTGTTACTTCCTGAATTTATAAAATAGCTTTATTTTTAATTAATTAAAAAATAAAATCAGACCTAAGAAATAAAAATAAAACATATCCATCTTTATTAAAACAAAATATATTTAAATATCATTTATGTTGATCTTTAAAGCAGTAAAAAGTAAGTAGAGGGGTTTATATAGTAATTTATATAGTAGAGTGTATATACATGTATCAAGACACATATACATCAACATATACACATGCACTTATGTTAGAGAATCAGCTTCTTAGTTTTCTCTGTAATACTCTGCACTGGTATTTTTCTGAAGACTAATTTTTTTCCTTTTTCTGTGAGGGCTTTTTAAAAATTTTTAATAGTTACTGTAAATCCCCAAAGTTGCATTCTAAGTTATTAATTTGAAAAGCTTAATTATTTTATGTGGAATGTAACATTTTTAATTGAGAAAATAGAAGTACTGAGATACTTGAGCCTGTATATAGCAAATTCTACCAGAGGAGGACGTATCAATACTGATCCTTTTCTTAAAGTGTAAAATGCATTTGCCCAAATATTGTCCCAGGTACTACCTTTTAAAATCTAAAGAAATGTTCTCTGACAAATATTTTTACAAAACTAGTCAAATAATGTTTTTATTTCTGAAAACTGTATTATTATTTTTATTATTATACCAAATTCATGACTGTCTCAATTTCATTCCACTTTGGGACAGAATATAAATCTAGCCAAATATAAATGAGTATTTTTATAAAGAGTTATTCCAAAATGCAACTACGGAATTGTAAATTAAACTTTGTATACTAGATGAATTTTCATTGAGATTTCTTGAAACAGTTCAATTCATTCTTCATTATAGATGAATAGATCACAGTGTCTTTTTATGTGTGAGCATTTTTTCCTTTAATAATTGCAAATTTGTTAAAGAGCTTTAAAAGCTGAAGTTCGTGGCACTTCATTTGTTGAATATTTTTAAAGATTTCCAATTGAAATCTGAGGTTTTATTTCCATATAATAAAATTCACCAAGTTTAAGTGCATAATTAAATGTTACATTTTAAGTGCACAATTAAAGAAAAAGCTACAGAGCACACTTCCTAAAATTATCCTAATGCTTTCACAATCGTGATATGGAAAGTTTCCACTGAAAGCGTGTGTATGTATAGTCCCTCCTCTACACTTAAAAATCATTGATTTACTTTCCACCACTATAGCTTGCCTTTTCTAAAATGTCCTATAAATGGCATTTAAAAGTACTCTCTTATGCCTGGCTTCTTTCACTTATTACAGTGCTTCTGAGATGCAGCCATGTGTTTCAGGATCAGTGATTTGTCCCTTTTTATTGCCAAGTAGTATTCTATTAAACAGATATATTCCAATTTGTTTATTCATGAGTTAATGACATTTGAGTTTTATGCAGAAAGCTGCTATGAAATTTTGAGCACAATTCTTTTTGTGGACATGCGTGATTAAAACTTTAAAGTGAATACGAGTGAGGCTGCTGAGTTATACGGTATGTGTATATTTAACTTTATAGGAAACTGCCACACTATTTTTCAAAGTACTTGCACCGCTTTGCATTCCTACTAGTAACGGATGAGAGTTCTATGACTCCACATCCACACCAACTCTTGACAGCCTTTTAAATTTCACCATTCTAGTAAACACGCCGTGGTTTACTTTCTTGGAGCCGTAACCCCTATGACCCAGCACCATCTGCTTTAGCCGAGGGGTCTGCCAATTCTGATGACACTATAGGATTTGAAAGTTCTGGTGCAGACTTAATGGATGTTCCCAGCTCTGTCCCAATTCATTCATCTTCACAGTCTTTTTCCTGTTTTATTCACCTCCATATCACAAATAGCCTGGGAAAGACCAAGCACTCAAATTTTGATGGACTTAATTAAAGGACAAATGAGTAAAATTATATGTTTAATAACCACCAGATACTGACTGAAAATCTGCAGAGCAGAGGTGTTAAGAACTTGGACTCTGGAGTGAAACTGCCTGGGTTCGAGAGCTGGCTCTAAAATTAACCAAGTCTTTGACCTTGAAAAGTCTCCTCAGGCTTTCAGTGTTCTCATTTCCTATGTTTAGAACAGGAATGATTCTAATAGTACCTGCTTTATTATGAAGATGTGAAGTTCCAGTACCTGGAGGAGAACTAAAACAGTGTCTGGCATGCATAAAGGAAGCAAATAATGTTAGCTATTATTATTACTGAAACATATTTATCACTTTGAGATTCATATGATTTTCTCTTTTGGTTTATTGATATAGTAAACTAAATAAATTCCACAGTGCATTAGATGAAGTATTTAGAGACAGCAATGTTTTGATGTTTAAAACCCTGAGGACTTTAGAAAGGTTATACTGTGCATATATGATATGTTAAATGAAAAGCCAAAGGGTCAAAATCATCACGTTGTAATTAAAATTCACATATTTCTGTACTAGTACATATGAATATTGACTTAAAGAAAGATAAATTAACGCTGCAAAGAACATGTCAGTTCAGATTATATGCCTCAACAATAATAAAAAAAAATTTGGTTTGTTAGATTTTGAAATTTTAGATAAGACTTTATAGTCCCAATAATGTATTTCTCATCTGCAATAAACAATCTTTGCTCTCGGGACAATCTTTACCTGAATGTATTAATTACATAATATTACTGTTTGTTAATACTTCATTTAAGACAACTGTACCAGTAGCAACAAATAGGATTGTTTCAAAGGCAGACTGTCAGATACTGATATTCGCTGCACTGGCTTAATACAGAGAATCAGAAGGTTTCCATCTTTATGGTCCAGAATAGTTATTAGTGCATAGGAATTACTTGTTCTTTGAAGATTTTAAAGAATCATTCATGAATTGTTGATCCTGCTTTGGGTCTACAGAGGGATTATCAGTCAGAGTGATGGGAAGATATTCTCCTCATGACTGACAAGAAAGAAGTCACCTCCGTCTCAGATCTGAGACCTACGACAGGACCAGAGCTGATGAAAGCAGGCTAGGACTCCAGGCACAAGAGCCTGGAATACCACACGTGATGTTACAGCATAAGGACACAAGAGAGGGACCAATACACTGAAGCAAGGCAGGCAGAGGCTTGCGCACAGCCAGACATGATGGTCACGAAGAGCACATGACAGTTCCAATTCTGCTACACTCATGCTATCTCCAGGCTGCTGTTTCCTCACTTGAAAAAAGGAAAAAGTTCATATCTACCTCGCCAAGTAAATACTAATTAAATAATATTCTTCTAAGGATCCTTATCCCTTGGCATAGAGCCTGGTAGTAAACAAAACAAGAAAGCTACCATTGCATTGCTTGAATACATGACAAACGAAAACTACTAGTCTAAGAGTAACATGTCATAGAAGAAAAAAATTGATGATGTCTAACACAGAACCAATTCAGTTCCTTAAGTATCACCCAACCAGAAAAAATTTACGAAAAAGCCTTACTAAGATTCACACCAGCCTAGAACATTTCCAAAGTCTGCCAGTGTACATTGAATACTGTGGGGTTCCAATGTGTATTTTTCAAAGTCTTGATCTCTCTGTAGAATTCTTTCCTCATAGTTTGCAATCGTCTTTCCCAATTTGAAAAAAAAGTAAGTATATGAACTTAAATACTAAAATATTTATTATAACTACTAAATTTGCCTGAGATTGTGAGTTAAGAAAAATCAAGTCAATGTCATATATTTTTAACTCTTCCTTTCATAGTCAATTAGATGCTTAAAAGTCTGTTTCAGTTTCTGGAAATCCTAAGTGTTTTGCTGCTATCTATTATATTCAATAATCAAGATAATTCTTCAGTTAAAACAGAAGGGCTGGATCCATCAATCACATTTATGCCTGAGTTTGATTTGGTGACCACGGTACTCATTCAATCTAAAATGCTGCAAATGTATTCAGAATTTTGTTGTAATTTCAGCAAATCTGCAAAGAAAACTTTTGTTATCTCTGAATATCCAGGGGGGTAGAAATGGGGTAGCATTTTTTTTATAATATCTCAAATTAGGAAAAGTTCTTGCCTTTGTGAAATAAATCTGTCAACACTTGATGTATGATTATCAGTCATTAAACTGAAGCTGAGAATGGTGAAGCTGATATGAGTGCAACCAGGAAATTGGAGCAAGGTGGGGTGGAGGAAGAGGCAGTAAGTATGTAGAAGCAGGGGCTGAGGTGGGTGAAGAGGGGAGCTGAAACTTAGAAAACAACAGAATTTCTATTTCCTGTCTGTAAATAGGGATGGGAGTAGACATTAGAGGTGAGGGTGGGAATAAGTCTGCATGTAAAACATGGAGGTCGGGGGAGTTCCCTGGAGGACAACATAGGTGCAGGGAGGTGAGTAGTTTAATAGAACAAAAAATAGAACTAGAATAATTCTCATGAAAAAAAGTACGAAAGTAAGGCTCTCTATAAAATATTCATAAAGTCAATGAGTGCCAAATCCCAATGACGCACCAAGCAATAGGAACTAGGAGCAATTATATAGTCTTTATCCCATTTAAATCTGTAAGATAAATACTACTGTAAAGAAAAAAAAACTGAAGGTTCATCAGTTTGTATACTCTGACATAAAGTCATCAAGTCAGAGCAGCCAAAACATAAACCAGAACATACACACACGTAAACAGTTTATAGCCATGCATTCCACTGTCTCTAAAGGCAATTGCTTTCAAAATGATTCTAGCTTTCTTACAGGAATGATGTCCAAATATGACTCTATTCCTTATATCTGAAAAACAATGATACTAATAGTTTGGTTTATTTCAATGAAATGTGACAGCTTATATTCTATTTATTTGTTCCATCTTAGGGTAGAAATTCACTGAAAAGTACTGCAGAACACTTGATTCTCCTGTCCTCTTTCTCACTTCTCTCCCTTCACCTTCTTCTTCCTTTCTGTCTTCATTCTCTGACCTTCCAAATATACACACAGGAAAGTCCCTTAGGAAGATTTCATATTTTTTCTACAAAATATTCCTTTCCTAAAACTGCATACCAACCTAAGATACTTTGGTCCTAAAAGGATAAAATTGGGCTGTGGGAGGTGCTTGGCACCTTCCCAATATCTATTTCCCTCCTCTTTTTAACCAACAGAATTCATTTAATCTGGGCAGCCATGTATCCAACTAATAAACATGTAAGCAAGCAAGCAAACAAATTCTAAATCCTCAGGGTTCCTCTTTACTAGCTAGGAATGGTGATCTAGTTACAACTCCTTTCCACTTTCCACCACCGCTAATTTACTCATAGGAATGTGGATGTAATTCCTAAGAGGTATAAGAAGAAAACCTGAAAACATAAGGATAAAACACAATGCTGAAAATTGCAGGGGAAAAATAAGGAGTCTGGTCCTTTAAAACCTCTTGGTCACCACAGTAACTTTGAACAGAATTCCTCCAGATGTCCTCCTGAGAAAAGAAGCCCCAAACTTGTTAATTTTGTTATTGCTCCACAAAACCAAACACAATATATCTAGAATATACTAGATAAATTCTGTAGGAACTCATTTTTCTGAAATCATAAAGATAGGGAGTCTGTAAATTCTGTAATGGGGATTTCTGAGAAACATTTCACTCAATTATTTTTCTTTGTGCTTAAATCACAAAATGTTATACTTGCACAGAGCAAATTGATTTCTAAAGGATTTTCTGGAAAATTATATATTTTGACCTCATTATTTTTGCTAAATTAGATAATTTTACTTTTTTGACAGAAACTGGCAGATATTAATCTCTTTATTTCAGAATGAAAATATCTATCTGGGTTTAAAGGACTTTCCCAAAGTTATGCAGCTCACCAGAAGGGCAGCCAATGTCAGTCTTTTATCTCCTGATCCATAGCTTACAATGTGACTCCTTATTCATCCCAGTATGGATATATCACTTAATGCTCCTTTTGATCACTTTCTTGTCAACAGGTATTTGAAAATTAACTGCTGTTAACACCATTAGCATCCCATATTTCCTAAAACAACCAACATTATTCCAAAAATCAGGAGAAGCAGCTTGTGTTCATAATTCTAAGAGTAGGTTTCATTGAATGAATGATGTATTTCCTAAGTGATGTTAGAAAACAAAATGGTACCGATTGGTAATTGGTAAATAAATGCATTTGTGCTTATTATTTGTTCTCAAGAATAAATAACATTAACTGTCCTTTCCTGTAATCATATTCTCTCCTTGAAGAGAATAAAAGCAGTAAGTCAGTAGCTTGAGACCATAATCACAGACCCTAATTTACCTAACTTGTTAGAAGAACTTGACTCGAAAATCCCATTGACAAAAAATACCTCATGCCTTCAGGCTACAATCACACAAAGCGACCACAGAACTCCTGCATCAGTAAACTGGGACTTTACCGAGGATAAAGGGCTAAGACATCATCCTAGTCAATGAATAATACTGGTAAGTGAATTTGCAAACAAACTTCAGAGACAAAATTACTTTGTTTCTAATGTAATATAAAAATTAAATATCTCAGTATTTAGAATAGCAATATCTAGAAAAAATTAAAATTATAAAGGAATATTGTTCCTGTTAGTCTGCTTTTACATCTCCAAAACAGGGTTGTAACTAGTCTATGATGGACCTTGTTATGAACAGCAGAAACAGAGAAAGGAGCGATCTTTACAAAAGGTTTGATGAACTGAAGGAAAGAGCAGGCCCACTGGGGAGGAAGGGGGGAGCTCCAGTCTGGAGCTTTTTAGTTGAAAGCGCTGAGAGAAAACCCATAAATAAAAAATAAAAGATCATATATCAAACATTGCTTCAGTAACTTTTAAAATATTTGGTCATGTTTTTTCAACCTAAAAGTAAAGGCTTAATCCTTAAGTAAGGAAAAGTATCTTGCATTTTGACTTCTTTGAAGATAAGTAAATACAGTTGTCACATTTATTAGTGTAATACAGATTACACAGACGCACAGAAGTTATGAATATTGGAGACATTACTTTAATCTCTGCCTTACACGAATCACAAACCCCTGGGAAGTGTTCCTGGGAGAGCCACAAGAGAAGTAGCAATAAAATCCCAAACTCCTAAGTGTCTTCCGCATGCCATTTCCAAGCAGTTACTACACACAATTCGGTATTGCATGTTCTACAAAAGATTTATCATAGGGGCAAATTAAGACATAATCCTTAAATGTTATAATGTATACAACACTACCCGTGATAGAACACAAACTGTAAACACACAAGGACCCACAACTTCCTCCTCTGCTGTTTGCCCGCTTAATTTTTTCTCTCTTCCCCATCTACTGCAAAAGGAAAGTTTGGATGGCTTTGTAAATGACTTTCTGGAGAAAAGTCACATAAGAAAAAGAATTAAAAATAAGATGAATAAACTCTAGAGATCTGCTCTATAACACTGCACCTGTGGTTAGTAATACACCAGACACAACATTTTAAAAGGCTAGATTTCATGTCAGCGTTCGTTTGACAATAAAATGAAATATAAAATAATGAAATAACAAAAAACAATACCAATCCCCAGAGGGCTACTTACTGAAAGGGAACTTACTATATATGGTGTGCACTCAGTTGTGTTGTGTCTTCAACAAGAGTGAAACTATCAAGGAGGCAACAGAACGGAAGGGAAAGCAGTGAGTTTCACTGAAATTGGAGAGTTTAGGGGAGCCAGAGAATGGGAGTGTGCTGACAACGCTAACATGAGTTGTGTTCAAGGGAAATACAAATACAGGTGAAAGATTCTGTCAGGTCATCCTTTAAATTCAACATGCTCCAAAACAGGACTGCAGGGGTCTATTTCTTTATAAGCAGTTCAAGCAGTTATTTTAAAAAACTATTTTAGTTTTAAAATCGTTGTGATATATTTAAAACTGTTGTTCTATAGAACCTTCCTACTGGGAACATTTATTTTTCAGGATGAAATTCCCTAGGAGAAAAAGAATATAAGATCTTCCTTAGAATACAACTGAGCATTTGTAACTTGACAGGTTTGGAAATGCTAATCAAATCTCCTCTTGACAGATATGTGAGCCTGAGCTGAAAGTTCAGTTTTCCACAGTTGCTCTAGATCTGATGTCTTTCCAGGTATGACCTTTGATTGATGGCGTCTTACTGGGTTCTGATTTGGATTTGGAATTTGTTCAAGCCCTCTCCAAGCTAATTGTCCGATTGTGTTTCACACAGCAACTTTGGTTTTTCTGGACATATTATACATTCTCAGTCTTCTCTCACCTGTGCAGGTGGCTTTATCTCCTACACACACACACACACACACACACACACACACACACACAAAATAATAGCCGTGCTTAAATACTATGGTAAAATATGTGATTCGACTACAGTCACTACCTATGACTTTAAAAGGCTGAATGACTAAAAGCCTATTTAAAGTT
Organism: Camelus ferus; assembly: GCF_009834535.1. Taxonomy (NCBI): domain Eukaryota; kingdom Metazoa; phylum Chordata; class Mammalia; order Artiodactyla; family Camelidae; genus Camelus; species Camelus ferus. The sequence continues at coordinate 53,063,632 of NC_045702.1, read as the reverse complement.
ATTTCTGGCATTCATGAACTTAAGTGCAATTATAATTACGTGATGGTGTAGTGTTAATAACTTTTAAATAATTAAACAAATAGTGCAACAGGTTGACAGTTAATGAGAATATTAAGAAAGTCTGTGTCATCTAGAAAATATTAGGATGCGTGCTAACATCTCAAAAAAAAACTTATGTGGTATGTTGCTATAACATTAAAAAAGTGATCTCTTCCTAGAATTTATCTTCCCTTTAAAAATTTTAAAATAAAATATACAAAATTTTAAAATAAAATATACAAAAAACTTCTGGAATGTTTACATATGATGATGATGAATAATTCAGATTTTGCTACTTCATTATTTCAACAACGTTTACTCTTACGTTATTTAATGTAGGTTAAGTAAACAACCGTTCAATTTTTCATTGGGAAAAAAACCAAACATGATTCGAAACATGGAATCAAATAGTCCTTGCTTTGAATCCTTTCTCTGCCACTTGCCAGCCATGGACTCCTAGGAAAACTACTTCCTCTCTTTGAGGTTATGGTAAGGATTAAGTAAGAAAATCACTTAGTGAAAGATTCAAACTAATACCTGCAATTTAGAAAATATTTGATAATGGTAATTTGCTTTTTTCATTATATTTAGATTTGCTATAGTAAAGCTTGTCACTGGAAATTTATTGTAAAGAAAGTGTAAGATGTTGACTTCATAAGATTTTTAAATACTTACATGTATTATGTTTTAAATATATCAATTAAAAACACTCCTCACTTGCATGCTGTATACAATACATGGATACGTATTTTAAAAATTAGAATATTTCCTTTAGAAAAGTAACTTCATACAAGAAAAGCTGATACAGTTACTGATTTGTCCCTGGATTTCCCTTATCTTTCCAGCAATTCTTAAAATTTAAGCCTCTAAAAATATGGCATTATTTGTTTTAAGACCTTTGTTGAGTGCTACTGAGATATATTTCATTGATAGTCTGAGGAGAGATCAAAGTTATTAGAAAGTTCACTGCATGAGAAAATAACCCCAAATCACTGAACTCCTTTTTCAGGATTGTTCTCTTGATTCCTGCAACACTGCCCTCCATTTCTTCCCAACTCATAGTCTTAAAACCTCCCCATCTTTGGTCACACTCTATGACAGCATTCAACTATTCTGACAAAATCTAGTTCAGTATCTGCAGCCTTGACTGCTCTCTTGAAATTCAGTTTCATGATTCCAAATCCGTATTTTATTCCGTCACGCTGAAAGTTCAAGTTCAGCCTCATCTTTCCCCCAAAGTGGATCCTCTTCTCAAACTGTTAGTTCCATCCATGATGCCATCATCCTGCTCCTAGCTACTCACATTCACAGTTCAAGTTATTTTTGATTTTCTCCTCTTTGCCCACAGCTAGTCAATAACCAGTACTGTCGATCTACTTGAAGCTTTTCATTTCTATTGTCCTCATCTTAGCCTAGGTGTGGTCATATCCCACATAAACTACAAGGGTGACCCAATGTTTTTTTTTTTTTTTCTGCTAATAATAATAGACTAATACAATCCCTCCTAAGTACCATTACTCATTTAAATGTAGTAATTACTCTCTGACATGGAAGTTCCCAATCTGAGGCTTACCTTTAAAGGCCTTTTACTTAGAAAAGTGGTTTTTACTTTGGCCACTCTACCCTTTAAAACTTACCAGCCTCTACAAATCTATTCAATATTTACAAATATTTAAAGATAATCTAGGATCTTCTACTTCCACAACTCATCTGTTTCCAAGTAACAAGTATTTATATCTATAATGCCATTATAAAGTAATTTCACAAACACAAACTGTTTTGAGTACCCCATGTAATTACTGAACCTGCAAAATGAAGATACATATGTCACGTTGAAAAGAAGTAAGTGCCAAGAAATTTAAGTTATTTTGATATTTCACATCCAATAGCAATAAAAAAAATCATAACAATAAAGTACGTATTTAAAGTGCATGGAAATAAAATAGTTAAACCTGAGTGGCGTTGAAAAATGAAAAATATGTTAATTATACTGTTTGTATGTTATAATGAATAATGATAACCACAGTCAAATTCTGCAGAAGATAAAACTATCACACATTCTTATACAGACATAACCATTTTCAATACGTCTACTTTGAATTCTTAACCTATGCAAACACAGTTAGAGATGTATTTGCCTAGTGTTGCTATTACTGATAAAATAGTCTTATAGCAATGTGTTTAGCAAAATGGTTCTATGACTAGGCAGACAAGAAATGTTCAAATATGCTTATTTGAATAAATTACGGGTTAAAAATGGAGTTTCACGTTCCATATTGCTATTTGCAAACTAAAAAGAACTTTCTACGTATGACTGGACTAATTCACCATGAAAACTTCCACATATAAAACTATTACTTTTAACTCAAAGAATGAAAAAAAAATCACAGATTTACCTACATGAGTATTTACTCATCAGAGCAATTAAACAGAATATGATCTTAATCAAATATCATAAACCAATATAAGATCCATAAATACATGAAAGGACAAAAAGTTCCATAATATTTTGGCACCAACATGTTAATATCAATTTCTTGAGATCTTTGAAGGTTTAATACATACAAAAATGCTCTTGAACTAAAATTATGAATTTCCCTGCTTAGAGAAAATATATAACCAAATCGTACTGTCTTATAAAGGTTTTACTTTCACATTTCTATTACATTTAGTATTTACCACTTTTATCTTATATGTTAATAGAGTATTTTAGTTTATCTAGTGCTTTATAAAATGACAAGATTTTAGACGCCTAATTCAAAATGTATGAACAGCTTAAAACAAACTGTATTTAATGCTTCAAACAGGATGATTTTTTTCTGTTTTGTGCTGATAGTAATTCAGCACCCCACTATCCAAAAGAGGAGATACAAAATTACTCAGTCTTCACAAATTTAAGAATATGAAGTTAATCTACATTTTGTTCATCAGTTTTCAAATGAGCAATATTTATTACAATGGTTTTCATTTGTTCAGAATTGTAACCACTTTAAATCAGTCTCACAAACAAAATATTATGGTGCACCTTGGACTGAAGTGCTTTGCTAGGCAAAAAACATCACTGACTCTGACATCAAATATGCAAAGTGAATAGAAGGATGCAAGCGCCTATGGCTCTCTAAAGATATTCAAAATTATACATTTGTAAAACACTACTTTGCTTCCATGATTTAGTCAAATCATTTCATGTATGTCAAATTATATGCCATTCTTTCCCTCTAATGTAAAACGAAAAAAAAAATACAGACATGAAACCAGTGTCTAGCACTGCTAGTGTCTGCAAGCCGAGTGGATGTATATGATATGACTTCATGATGAACAGTTATCTTCCCATGATAAGAATACTGGTTCAATAAACAAACTAACAAGAAGCCCTTGAGAAAGACAAAGGTGTTAAGAGGTAGTTGAGTCAAATTTGATAATATTCTTGCTGTCTATCAGGATCAAGTTAACTGTTTTTGTTGTTTAGGTGAAAAGTCCAAACACATTCCTATTATATTTCGAGTTGACCTGTGAGCCTCTAAATGCAGGCGCCACTAATTAGCGGCCCCATGGAATTCAGAGACAAGTCTTTCCTGATACACACAATGGAAAAAGCCTTTAATAAGTGAATACCTAGGAATCTATAATACCATTACACAAAGAGAACTACAACAACAGTCAACAAATGGCTTTTTAAAAATGTACCATGTCACTAAATATCTGCCATTATAACAAGAAACCTTTTGTGCTTTAAAAGGGTATGTTTCTCTCAGTAAAATATTTATGCTTTCAGAAATTACCAGACTATGTAGCTCATCCACAATTTCACTGTTATTGCATAAAGTTGTAAATTATTTCCTTTAAATTATTAACTCAATAGAATAGAAGAATGTTTCAGTCTCATAGTCTTTTGAAAGGACAGCAAAAGAGATGAAACAAAACCAAGATGACAATTTCAGCATTTAAAATTTACACATGATAATTCAAACAAATGTTATGACATTTAAGATAATGAAACCCTTCATTTATTCTACTATCTGGTATGAGTTTTATTTCACATATAAGGAGTTAGAACAGATGTCCAAATATTGTAATGCCAAAATGAAGTTAGGGCATATCTTGATTAATACCCTCAGAGCAGCCTGCAGTGTCTCTTTAAAACTGGCGTGCATTACCTCAAAACGACTATTCAAAGCCATTCTAGGAAATATAGCTAGACAAAGCATTCCCGAGACAACAAGAAAACAATAAAGCTCAGTATAACCCTTTTAAGCAATGTGAGCTGCATATTATTGACAGACCATTCATTGCAATCAGCAAATGATTAATTGCAAATTTGTTGCTAAATTGACCACAAAAAAAAAAAAAAAAAGAAAGAAAGACAAGCTTCAGGCTACTGTTAAAGAGGAAAACTTATGTTAAAAATGATTGGAGACTTTTTGCAGTGAATTAATTCTAATCAATATGCTTGTTGACTGCACAGTAGAATAATGACTTCCTTAAATAGCAGACGTACCCATTATTGTAGACACTGAAATTAATATTTAACCTACTGACTTGCATTTTTTAAAATTTATTGAAGTAGCATTTTCTTGCTTTGCCTTTAAGAAGTAAATAGTTCATGTTCTATGAAACATGTGCATAAGATTTGTCTTTTTTTATTTCAAATGTAGATTACAGAAGTAATGCCCATATGGTCAAACTTATAATAACTGCCTGAAGCAATTTGTTCTTGGATTTTCAAGATAAACCTCAGTGGCATATTAAAAATGTAAAAGGTGATGAGACAGTAAGATGGATGAGTATTTGGCTCTTGGTTACAAATGGCTGTTATTTCTTCACAAACAGTACCTTTTGGATTCTTTTACTCAAATAAGAGAGATTCAGACAAAAAAAGAATGGTGCACTGGTATACTATAATGGATAATTTGTTCAAAATGACTATTTTCATAAAACTATCTTTCAAAGTTATTTCCTGAATAAATATTTATTGAGCACTTACAATGTGCCAAATATTGTGCTGGGTTCCAAGTTAACAAAATTAAACAAAACAGACCTGTGCTTAGGAAAATCGTAACAGTTGTGAATCGTTATTTCCCTGTCTTATTTTTCTTTGAACCTTACTGGGGATGCAACAGTGACAAAGAGGTGGGAACAACATTCTGAAGTTCTTGCGAAAAGGAGCAGCAGTATTTTTTGCAACAATGCAGAAAACAGAAAGTGGGAAGACTTGCTTTAGATATTTATAGTAATTCAATTACTACTAAAATTATTCTGGTAATTATGCAGTCCCATTTTCAGTGAGGGTACCAAAAATTAATATACCTGATAGGAATGTATTTGTAAAAATATAAGAGGGTTCTTCAAGATGTAGACTGTGTAAGGCAGGAAAGTGGTATGGAAAGTAAACATCCTTAGTTTTCAACACTAGCCTCCATGTTGACGTTGCAGTATTCGCTTGGAAAATGACACCAAACTCCATGAACTCCATTCCCCATATCACAGAGAGTGCCTTCTTTGGTCAACTCTATACTCCTGGGTTCGTCAAACAGGGCATTTAACAGAATGTGTCACTCTGTTCCCCAGTACACGTCAAGTCCAGGGACGAGTCAGCTTAAAGAGCCTCCACTACATAACCTAGAGACATTAAACGACCCAGAGCAAATGACCCAGAATCAAAATGTGGCTGGATCACCTGGAATAATCATAATCTACTGAAGTTATCGCAGGCTGCATATTATTATACATATAGCCAAGCAAACAGGTTCACCGATGTTGGGTAAATCATGCAATGATGCAAAACCAGTATCTGGCTTTGACCTGTATTTTAACCCCATTCAATTGTCTCCTCTGTTCCAGGTTATGGCTGGTTATCTTATTTACACAACATCAGTGAACACTGAAAGAACTGTTGTTCCATCACCAAATGCCACTCAGGGAAGGACCACTGACTTTCTAGCACTACTAAACCTCAAAGCAAAAGTTTTGTTGTACAATTAACTTCATTAATGAAAATATATGTTAAAGGTGTTTTTACTTATTTTAGATTTTTATGTCCCATTGGCACGGAATTAAACTCTTATACTTTTAAATTACACGGGGAAATAATCACACTTTATTTGAAAGGTTTAAGGCCAGTACAGGAATAATCTCCCATTACATCTCTTCCTCAATTTGTGAAAAGTATTTCTTAAAGCAAATAGACATTGTCTTGGTAAAGCAAATCTGCCACCTTACACATTCTCCTTAACAGCATTTGTTAAAGGTGCTTACTTTGCTTAAATGTCTTTAAGGCTCATTAAAATATATTCACAAACCTAAGTGATCCACTAAAAAAACTGCTCTATTAAGGATAATTAAAATAGCTAACTTAATTAACACACAGTATTATAAAATCATGGAGATACAAATTTAAAAGAAAAATAGCACAGGTAACAAGCCATGGAATTTTAAAAACTTGAAGAGTTTTAGATATTCAAACTCAGAGTCCAGAAAACAAAACAACCTGCCTACACGTTAGTGCTGAACCAGGAGTGGAATGCAAGTCTTCTCCATTAAAACACAGGCATTCTTTTTACTTCATATTAAATCATCTGAATTAAGGTCTACTGAAAGTTATTTCAGGCAATTGTTTGTTGGGTTTGTTTTTGTTTTTGTTTTGGCTTTTTTGTCTCAAAACGTGTACTATTCTTTCACTGAGTATAGGATTTTTCCATAAGCGCTTGTCAGGTTTTGCCAGCAAGGACATATAGGACCAAACTACTTTGCATTGTTCAAAGAGAAAATACTCGTCCCAACAGACTGGAAATGTCAAAACTACTGATGACCTTTAACAGTGATAGTGTTTTCTTACTTGCTTTATATTTATCAATTGCTCACATGTGGGAAATGGATTATAACTGACAGGCAAGGGGAGGAGTCACTTGGAGAAGAAGCTAGAAGAAAACTGGTTTTGAAGAGGAAGAAAAGACATCTGTGCGAACCTAAAGGGCTTTGACAGTCTGAAGGTAAAGAGTTTCAACTGGATTTGACTGACAATTGGGTCCTCATCATAAGTTCTTAAACAGAAGGAGGAAAACGTGTATCTTAGAGATGGGCTTCAATCTAAAAAGACAGCCGTGATTCATTCTATTTCGAAACGATGAACTTACTACTACATAAATGAAAGGTGGTGGTAAAATGTTGCAAATAATGCTGCAAATGCATTTATGCTCATATTTTCTGTTCTTTTTATTCATTTTTTGGCCAGATATATAACTCAGCTTGTTTTGAGTTGGCATCTAGGAGTTGTTTGGGGCAGAAAGTTACCAGCTGTGGTGGGAAGCAAGGCTTCATTTGATTAAAATAATGCAAGGTTCTATTTTTCAGCCTGTTTTGCTCATTGGGAACTCTTCTAGAGAAAGATGGGTGAGTTTTTTGCTACCATAATCTACAAAGACATCATTTTACTGGCTATCAATATCACTCCCAAAAGATTCATTCTGGTTTGAATTCTCTATCTTCCTGTCCAAGGCTTCCTGAAATGAAGACATCCCAGAGCAGGAATAGATTAACATAATCATAAAACCACAAATTTGTAATCTTACAGATCAGCTTGCTGAAACTGTCTTTTACAAGGAGGAAAACTGAAGGAAACACCCTCTACGGGATGATTTGTAAATAGTTCATGAACTTGTGGCAGCAATGTGTCTCTTGATTCCCAGCATCTACCTTTTATACTACATATTCTAATGTTAATGTCAACTAGTAAAGAAATCAAATACTTTCTGCAAAGCAAACGGGAGACGTTGGTTAAAGCATGGTGTAGTGGAGTAAGATAAAGGCTAGGGCAGTTATATATTTTTACACATACCAAAACCAGAAAGCCTGAGAGAACTGTCAAAGTCAATCAGACTCCTGGCTTATCCTGGTGTTTTGGGTTTTTTTTTTTTTTTTTTCTGGCAACGAGGGGAAGGCACATTTCTTCTCACACAGGTCAGCCTCGCAAGTCAGAAAATAAAGTAAGTTGAATTGAGACTATAACTCAACAGCCTCTTTACCCTTTTGGAGTTATTATTCATAAATCTATTGTAGCTTCTTCAAATATTTTTATATTTTTTGTTTTCCCAATTATGCTCTATAAAAAATATTCTTCAGTGAGTTTTTATTTGCTCTAAATCAATGTTAACCTTAAAGAATTAAAAAATGGCTTATTTTCTTGTATTTTTAATCTGGTTAACACCTCTGCCCTTTATAACTTTAGTGATCTAGACTCTGCGTTATCTTAAGCTTCATCTTTTGGAATAAAATGTTCATAAGATTTTCATATTTTTACTGACTACCCTTTCAAATAAACTTTACTTTTCTCTGGAATTAAAAATTGCTCATTTTTTTTTACTCTTAATTCACTTATTTAATTTTTAATAGACGTTTGGTAATGGTGTAAGGGATTAAGATAAGGAAATGGACATAAGTGAAGCATTCTATGATAACTTTCCTAAAGTGGAATAACCAGAAGTACAAGCAGGAACTCTAGCAGCATTTTCATACATTTTGTAAAACATCCTCTCCTCCACCCCTCTAATTTTACTATCATTGTTAACAATAATAAAAACAAAAAGTAAGGGATATGTGCTTCTCCTAAACATAAGCAACCTAACATATTGTAAGCGTTTTGCCGGCAATGCTGGTCTGCACTGGCTGATGGGCAGAAGTGCAAAGGCCTTCAGGGGGCCTGGGGTGGGGATCTGAAAGCCAGGGAGGGGAATGTTACTGAGAGTGGAAGGAGAGGAGGCCTTTGTTATATATACTCGTGATGTGCTCAGCAACATCCCCTCTCCTTGTTACATGGAAGACAGGAGTTGTATCTAATAAGATTATGAATACGGTTGTGAACAATTCTAGGAAAAATATAAAAAAAAAACTATGCATTCACATCTTCTAGTTGCCTATAATAAAATGTAAGAGAGAGGGGAGAGAGAGAGGGAGGGAGAGATGGATCAAATAATAAAGATTCTTAAGTTTAAAAGCAAAATTTAGAAAAAAAAAAAATAATGCACCAGGACTTGATGGGCTTGAAAAAAAAACTGTTCCTCACTCTTAGTCCCTCTTATTAAAATATTCTCAAGACTGGCTTCAAAGAAAAGATAAAATCCAGGCACTACCAATAATGTATGGATTCAAGCTTACGATCACAAGGTTGTTACTAAGATTCTTTGGTAAGACCTGAACATTTTTAAGGTCTTGTCTACTGGGGCTTCTAAGACTCCTAAGAGCATACTTTATAAACACTTTCAGTTAATGAGGTTTTTAAGAATCTTAAGGGCACCGTCTCACAGCAGCCGCTTAGGCAACCCAAGTTAGAGAAAAGTCTATCAGGAAGATATACAAGGGTATGGGGGTTGTCTAACGGAGTGGATTTATAATCTGACACACAGGAAGCATGAAGGTTTTAAAGGAACTTCTCCAGCTGCGCTGATAGGGAGAGAGCAGCATAAAATGAGAAGTTATTGAATCCCCACCTACAGGAAGGTAGCAGGCTGAGAAAATGGTGTAACAGAAAATACGGGCTATTTTTTTTTTTCTGGAAAAGAAATAATGACTCAGACAGTAGAATTAAGACCTCAGAGAATTGTCTCCAGGAAACTGAATGGGGTGCTAAACAAGAAACTGACAATGTGTGTGCTCTGCTGGAATTCAGAACTGCTGTTTACCACCAGCAACTGCTCTGTACTTTGCATGTCCTCACTTTTTGGATGGGAATATCTCTGGCTGTTATGCTAAGGCATTTTATATTGGGTGTGTAAAGAAGGTAGAGATAACTTGTCTCTTTAGTCAACAGATGTTTATTTCAAGATAAACCATACTTAAGGAATTGTACCTGGCAAAGTGCACTCAGGAATCTCAACTATACCTGCACCTGAATTTGGACTTTTGGGGATCTTGGGAGATACTGCGTGTATTTTGCATATGAGATGGCCATAAATCTGGGTGGCAAGAGGGTAAATGTGGCTTGTGTCAGTAGCGGGTGTCATGGCTGTCTTTAAATTCTATACCTATCTGATCACCTACGTCATACCTCAATGAAAGGTGAAGTCTATTTCTCTCTTCCTGAATCTTAGCCTGACTGACAGAGTGCAGTCGAGGTGACATTCTAGGCCTTGCAGCTGCCACCTATCTCTCTTAGAAAACTGCTTTTAGGGCGACTCACCCAGCCATCATGTAAGAAGCTCAACTAACCTGAGACCTCTAAGAACTGAGATAGAGGGGAGAGGCCTTACCATCCTGGAGGGAGAAAGAAGAGCCAAGCAGAACTAACGTACCAGACATGTGGGCAAGGAAACCTGTTTTGGAATTAGATCCTCCAGCTCCAACTGCCGGAGTGAATGTCCATGAATCAGAGATAAATCACCCACTGATCACTTTCCAAATCTCTGCCCTACAAAACTGTGTGCTAGACAAGATGGTTGTTTTAAAGCATTGCGTTTTGAAGTAGTTTGTTACACAGCAATAGATAACTCTTAAGCAAGCCAAACACACCTATACTGTCATTTCAGTATTCATTTATAATTCTGAAATACTTTTGGTAATAGCTGTTTTTCTGGCACTAAAATGTAATTTATAAAAGTCGGAGCCTAAAACACAGTTGATAGAAATATAAAGATAACAAATTTTGACATCAGATTGACAACTTAATTCAAAGTTTGATTTAGATTGTCTTGGGTTTTATAATTGCAGCAAATATGCCAATACACGGTCCTTAAAAATATGATATGATCTATACCACTGCACCCATCACAGTGCAGCCCAACTGCAAAGCCCCGCTTGCAGCTTGTACTCACCATCCAAAGTCCATTCCTACTGTCTTGAAAAAACCTTACCCAGTATTCTGACCCTCAGACTTCCTTTCTCCTTCACTGAAGAACTTCCTACTACCCTCAGCTCAAACTCCTTCAATCTTCCCTTCAAGGATCAGTTTACTTACAGAAAACTAGAATCAATGACAGCACTGCTAGAGAGCTCAAGATTTCAAAAGCCTGGCTCTGTCCTTCTTTTGACTTCTTACTTTCATCGCAGCAATTAAATTCCTATCCTTTTTTTACCCCCTTGGGATTCTGTGCCCCTCTGGGATCTAATTTATGTTAAGTGACGATATGTTGTTGTGAGTCCTTGCTTTACAAACTTTTGCATGCCTCCACCTCTGCCATTTTTTATTGCTCAATTTTTCACATACAAGAAAAACTAGGATCTACTGCTGAACCTACCTGATATTGACTGTTCTTAAAAAAGAAACATAGTTGACAAGACATGTTTCTTAAAATTCCTTCCCATACTCCATATTTATGTGATTATCTTCTCCAGAAACTGATCAATCCTTGTCTACTGTGTTGTCCTGAAGAGGAGATCCTGTTTTAACAAACCTCTTCCTCTCTACTATAACACTGCATGGATTATTTATATATACTGATTTTTCACATACTCTGAACCTATCTTATGACCTACATTTTGACTCATTTTTATTTAAGTAGATGTGATAATCATTTTATTAAACTGGGAGTACCTTTGGGGAAAGAATCACCTGTGATAGTCTTATGACAGACATGGCTTTGAAAGGTTAGCGTGAATAAGATCAAGTCCTACACTGATTCAGTGGGTCTGGAAAGGGGCTTAACGTCTGCATTCCAGGTGCTTCCAGCCCAGAGACTATGTGACAAACACTGCTCTACTCAATCAAGATGAGATTCAAGACAATTTTCTAATAGTAACATGAAGCGGTGAGAGACTACAGGGCCAAGTCCAGTTAGAAAAGCTTTGCAAAAGTGCAGAGGAGAGCCACCAGAAGCCTGATCTAGACAGCAGCACTGGGGATAGAAAGGAGGGGCCAGATGGAAGCTACACTAGCTATTAACAAGTTTCTGAAACTGTTTTCTGTCAAAGCTGCCTTAAAAAAAAAAAAAAAAAAAAAAAAAGGAAAATGCACTGCTGTAAGCACTAAAACAAACACAACCAAAAAGATGTTTTCTTAACTGGGAAATTATGATGTGCAGTTATGTTTGGTATCTAAATGCAAATTTTGCATGGAGGCTGCATTTATGGAAAAACCAAAAACAACCACAATATACTACATCACAGTAGAAACAAAACAAACTAGCTGTACTTGGCATAGTAATGATAAGCCCTTTAAATTAAATCTTTATGCAGACTCTATGTCATACTCTAAACTTTTCACGGATCCTGTGTAATTCTGATGTGTAAACCAACAAATAGATATGCTCTGTGTATTGAGTAGCTGGTTTGGGTACCAGCTGGCTTGGCTGTGAGCCTTTTTAATGGTAATGAAGTTACACAGCTGCTAGGACAATCAGCTGGAGTTCAGATTATCACTAGCTAAATGGATATCCATTGACTAGCTTCTTATCCGGGCTCATTAAAGTTCAGTATTGACAAATGAAGAATGGTTAGAGGTTTATAGCTAAGAGGTATCTAGAAATGAACTTGTTGACTTTTGTTTTTCCCTATAGCTTTCTCCTTGTGATTCACGGGGCATCATTCATCTATTTGAGATGTGTGATTACTTATGTGCTGTAAAATTTTAAGTACTCTTCCATTTCGTCTTGTTAAAGTGAACAAATATTCCAAAGCAAGTAGTCATGTGCATCAACAAGGAGCCAATATATGAAAACAAAAGCATACCAAAAAGTCCTGGTTTTCTTAAAACCAAAGAAAGACAGGATTCTCACCAAAAAGTTTGTAATTGAACCAAAATTGATCTTTGTTTTATAGACTCACTCGGGGATTTCAGTGGATAATTCCCAAGATCTGACTCTAGCTACACTAGTCTACATGTCACTGAAAACTGAATGACTTTGTTCAACCTAACAAATTAGGTAAAGTGTGGTCAGTGTGACTTAGCGCATCCTATAAATCATCATCCCCTGAATGTTCTAAACCTTTTCCAAATCCTTGAGGTAACAAGGACTTGAATTCAGTAAGTGCTACTCTCTAAAGGTCAGAAGCAGAAAACAAGCCTCCCCACCACAGTAAAGCTCTCCCATGTTCTTCCTTTGCCCCCCACTGCAGTCAAGACACAGAGCTCAGAGATAATAGCCCATTTCTTGCAATCATATGCTATTTATTTCATGTATTTTTGTGTCATTTGTTTCAAGATTGCCTAATCTTATTTCCCACACCCATCCTTCCTTATCTTGAAGACTACCTTCTACTTGTCACAAGGTCACTGCCTTGTGAAGATTTTGAAAGTGCTCTGTCCATGTTATCCAACTTTCACCCCCAAAATATCAATTTAATATTGCCTCTGAATCATGTATGTATAAAATTATTTGCCTTAGATTTTGATTAAATGTCCTTTAGACTCTTCTTCATGAAACAGAAAACAAATTTTTATCAACCCTTGCTCAAGAAGATGTGGAAACAGAAGGTGCTGGGGCAGTACAAATGCGAGTGGTGCTTCAAAGCCCCGTATGTTTGCTTCTTTACAACGTCCTCATGCAAATTATCTGTTCCCTCTCTGATCTGCGGTGCACTTTAATCTCTAGGTCCTGTCACTGCCGATTCTAAAGACAGAGCAACTCTTCCTCTGGCAGTAGTGTGATTTAAAATGTGTTCACTTTTAGCCATGCCCAGATATTTCTGTAGGTCTGCCTCGTATTTTCAAGAGTAAGTGCTACAAAGCAGGACGTATGCATTATTAAATGTACATTTTCGAGCTCACAGCACACTACACTCTGACTAACCACACTTCCTGGTAACTCAGAACAAAGATTTTGGCAGAATTCTCTTATTAGAGAAGAACATAACTCCAGGCCTCCCACAAACCAATAAATGTAAACTCACCCACAGGAAGGATGTTGTCCTGCCTCCACAGAGCATGCTCAGAGCAAGTCCAGACCTTCATGCAAAGTACATTTTTGGGGAGGCAAAATGGCAAACTCCTACAGTCAAAAACTACTTCTTGATCATTTTTTAAACTTCTCACAGGGAACAATGAGGTTGTCTAGCTTCATAACATTTATACAAGGTAGAAAATATGCAAAGTCAGTGCCTCTATATTAGCACAGAGCTGTATCAGGAGTCAGAACATCTGGCTAACTTTGGAAATGTAGGACAATTATTTAATCCCTTTTGAGCTGACAGATAAAACAGGGGCTCAGATTTCATTCATTCACTCACTCATTCATTCAAAAAACAAAGTTGTGCCACAGAGTGTGCAATGCACTGGAAACAGAATCAGAACGCCATGCACAGCCCTGCGAGATCACACCTGGGACCCCTAGGATACCTGAAGATCAAAGATCTGTTAGTAGGTGAACGCATAGGAGTATCATCACTCCCTTGGATTTGCCACACCTTTGCTGACGTCCTGACATCATCTGCTATAGCAGGGCTGCTGACACTGCCTGATACTCCGTTCTCTCCTGCATCTCCTGGCAGCTTAGCCACTGGCTACTTCTGGCCAGTAGATTATAAGTGGAGGAACTGGGTGTAATAGGTATCACTTGTAGCCAGGAGTAGTTCCGTGTCCAGGATTCCTTCTTTTTGCCCTATTTCTCACTCCATCTGTAGGCAGGATGATGCCAAGGTGACACTGCACTTATAAGACAGCAGAGGTACTAGCCGCAAGTGCCTGGGTTATTTAAAGGACAACTGCCCAACCCGTGGACAAGGTATAACTTCTACTGGCCTAGGCCACAGAGATTTAAAGGCCTGTTTGTCATTGCAGCATAACCTAGCACAGTATGCTTAATTCAAACAACTATATAATATTAAAAGTCTCACTTGTGGACACAGAACAGTTAAGATCAATGCATTTTTCAGTGCTGTTCATGACAGTTCCAAACTTCAGCATCTTATTCTCTGGCCCTCAAAACTTACAAGAGTAGCACTTCAGCCCTAGTATTTTTTCCAAGGAATCTTGCAATTTTAAGGGAATACCTAACTGCCCTGAGCACACTGTCAGAAATGCTCCTGAAGTATTAAATGTGCCATGGA
The DNA here is from genome assembly GCF_009834535.1 of Camelus ferus. Taxonomy (NCBI): domain Eukaryota; kingdom Metazoa; phylum Chordata; class Mammalia; order Artiodactyla; family Camelidae; genus Camelus; species Camelus ferus. The sequence goes on along the minus strand of NC_045702.1, from coordinate 53,048,623 downwards.
AAAATCTTAATGGTCTCTTACTAACCCACATGTTCATGGAAAATCCACATATGACTTAACGTTAAACACATCAAGCCATAAGGTGTGCGAGGTGTTTTCATTTGGTACTTGCACAGAGATTTTCACAGTGTTCTTATTTTTGCTGCCACTGGGGAGTGTCCGTAGATTCCATGTCTTTGTTCACCCTTTCTCCTCAGGGATCCACAGAAGGCCATATGTTGAACCAATGTGGTGCCCCCTGAAGCAGGTTTTCCTCTTTAAAATGCTGCAGTTTGCAGCATTCTATGTACCATCCATCGATATTCCATGATGTTGGCACAGGTCTGACCAACTTGCGAGCAGGCAAAATGCCAAGCACACAGATGGCATGAGGGGAAAGAGCCAAAAAAAAACATGTGAATCAACTGTGGGTATTGATGGCATAATTCCCAGACATGGAAGTCCAAACACTTGTCCATCCTAAGCTTACAGTACAAACTTACAGATACACAGATTTGTCAACAATTATCTAGCAGTGACAGATTAATTTTATAAAATATTTTTTAAAGCCACCTTTGGCCGCTGAGGATGGTTGCAAGGCAGTAACTCTACAAAGGATGGTGTTTAGTCTTTGGTCTTTACCCAGGTGACTCTTCAGGAGACAATCAGGCAAGGCATTAAAAACAATTGTTTCTAACAAATCACTTGTAAGTAAAAGGAAAAAGTATATCTTGGCTTTAATTATATACACTGTACAATAAAAAGAGAAGACAGATGTCAGTAAACTCTATGCTAGGACCAAAGACTGAACAGCAGCCTTCAAATTGTGGCTCTCTTAAATATTCATCTTTGACTCTCCTGCTTGTGTGATCAAAAAATGCAGTGTTTTATAGACTAGTAAACTTTATTATCAGGATTGGACCTGTGAGCATGTAACATGGACAGTGTATGATCTGAGGATCTTAAAATGGATTATCTACTTAAAGAATCCCTTCCTGGCTGTTTTGACAATTTGCCTGAGATTTCTTAAATTGACAGTTAGGTTAAGCTACTGAATCTCCAGAAGGTGCCTATTAGAAGGAAAACATTTTATAGGGAAAGAAGAGGAGTGGATTTTGGACATGGGGACAGATGAGGTGTAATTATTGCAGCCTGGACCTCTGGACCTACTGTGAGAGACCCCCAGGATCTCTCTTTCACCTTACTCGTTACCTACACTAAGGACAATCCCTGTTGGTTTTGGAGATAGCATCTCTTAGAGAAGTTGATACTGAACTTCTTAAGGTTGAAATACTTAGAAAATTAATTTAGGACCTAGATAACCTACTCAGTATGTTCTCAGTGGCTGAGTGAGTCATATTTAACCCAGGTCCCTTGACCCCAAAACCAGTGCTATTGCTATTATGTTATTAATCACCATGGTATTTTATAGAGTTCAACTAGTTTATTTATGTCACATTTACAATTTAAGATGTGAATAGGAATATTACATTGAATTTTGAAGTGACCGCTTATTAAATGACTACTGGCATATAAGTGCAAGATTTCAACCTAGCAAGAAGAAAGTAAGTTGTCCTTTCTAAGCGGCTGGTTAAATCATGTTATATTTCCATCATTTTCTTAAATTCCACAGCATATATTACAAACAGACATCTAGTCTCTTTTAAGATTAGACAGCACACCACTGTTTTAGTCTTGACTCCTGGTTAATGTACGTCCATTGTCTATAGATGTATCTGATTTACCAAATGCTGAGCACATACCTCCAAAAAACCATATTCATGTTTACCTTAAAACATAGTCACAGAAACTCAAGTCTGAGAAGACCACCTTATCCTTATTCTCCTACAGGATAGAGTAATTTGGCTTCACTGGATTACCACAAAGAATTGAAACAAGTGATGCATATTCAAAGACTATCCTGGAAAGTTTTCATTATCATAATTTCGTTTTTCTTGAAAAAAATATTAAAACATTAAGAAATAGGCTTACTCATGAAGTTTACTTGAATATGAGATCAGATTAGAATATCGTTAGGTGTTAAATCTTCTTTCTAAAATCTCACGTTGAAAACTCAGTCTTTTATTTCTGTCTTAAAACATTCCTATAGATAGCTCAGGTTTTAGAAAGGGCTTACAGCCATTTCCAAAACAAAGAAGCTACTATAGTGCTTTTCAGATTTCTCAAATTATAATTAAGATAGACAACTTGTAAAAATTTACTGTTTTATCAATTTTCCCTACTGAACATAATTGAGACTCCCTGTCCATTAATATATTGTAGAACTCAATTATAACAAAGCTCACCATCACTCAGGCTTTGAAAGACCACACATTATAAAATCTCCCTGACAACAAAAGTTTACACAACAAAACCTGAAAACAGTTTATTTGAAGTAAACAAAGAGATTTTGCTTGGTGACAATTTAGTCTCTCTTTTTTTTTTTTTATTCCTTCCTTCATTCAATTATGTCATCATTGATTCATTCACCAAGTCATTGTTAAGCACTTACTACATGTCAAGGACTGGGGCAGATACAAAGAAAATATGGTATGTACTCTAAAGAAAATTCCTTTGGTGCAAGATTCAGATTTGAAAAGATTATGTAACTTCTGCAATGAATACATAAAAGGAGATGAGATTTCATTCAAGGTAGAAAATGACATCCATTATAAAAGTGCTATTAATAATAGCCCTTTAATATTTAATAGAGCAGAATGATTAAGACAGAATCCATACTTTATTATTCTATCTTCTACATGTATTAAGTAGATTTGACCACATTTGGGGGTATTACATATAATTAAGAATAAAACTAAAAAAATTTTTTTTAAATCTCTATGGACATGGTAGATGGTTCTGTCCATTTAGAGCAATCATATTTATGTCAACAGCTTATTGCTCCTACTGAATGCAAATCTGTTGTGTAATTTCTCACTAAAAATAATAAATTCAAATGAATTAGCTCTGTGAGTATAATGAGGGGAAGTTTTTTGAGTTTATTCACTTGACCTTAAGACACAGCCACAGTCAGTCTAATTCTGAAAGCAATTAAGACTTAGTTAATTATTACCCATAATTTCAGATTATACCAACATAATGATTTTACTAAAATGAGATTTTTTTCAAAATACCTATTGAGTTTTAAATACTATAGTTAAGGCTAATTTTTTATCTCGAGTGTTGTCAAAATTTTATATTGGAATACAAAGGAAACACATTGTTTCATTAGGTTGTAAATGCTTTTACAGGTAGAACTCTATGTTGTTCATCTTTGTATGGCTTCCTAGGATCTAGCATCATGTTTCATTTAATGAAAGAGTGTTAAAATGAAATTAAAATGGTGAACATATGGATGGTTTGCTAAATATAAAAATGTTCTGTGCAGTTAGTGTCTTCCACTGGTTACTACTAGTGGTTAAAACATTCTACCTGCTACTTTGTACCTAAATTTGCTGGTACTGCTTTTAGGCTACAGACATTTCTAGGCAGTTAATTACCAAAAAAGTAATGTGATTCTCTTTTTAAAGTTCCATTTCTTTTCAATGCAAATTAAAACCTTTAAATCCATGAGATAAATGATAAATGCTAAACATATAAAATGCCAATGAAAACCCTACTAATTAACTTGAGAATTGATTATATTTGAGGTACTATTTAAATCACAAGACTGTTAGAGCTCCAGCCAATGAAATTCTTTCTATAACATTTTTCTAAATTGTGATGTAAATAATAAACCAAACTTTGATCTACTTTTTAAATCATGCAGGTACCCCTCCCACCATGTAAAAAAAAAAAAAAAAAAGAGTTGTTTCCCAAAATTCAAGAATTGTAGTTCAGCACTGACAAATGAAAAATATATCATGAGGATCATAGTCCCACCTCAAAATAACTTTAAAAATAGGACATAAACTGGACTTTCTTATAAGCTACACACAAGCAGAACTCTATAACTATCAACTGCATTATCTGAACAATGTATGAATGTTTCCAACTATCACCTGCACTCCCAGAGAATTTGATTTTAATTACAAATAATATTTTGTTTAAATATTTGAATATAACATTTATTAAGGATTGGTCATCTAATTATAAAACAAGCAAGTGATTAAATATTTGTTATGAGCAAAATAGATGTTTATCAGAATCACAAAGATATTACTTAACAGATATTAAGATATTATTTTGTATCAAATGGACATACTTTTAATTTTATCCCATATCAAATATAGCAATAAGTTAAATGTCCTCAATTAATTTTTACTACAACATTACAAGAAAGGTTCTATTAAATTCCAACTTAAAAAATAAATAAATAGATTAAGAATGGTAACTTCAAGATGACCCATTCAGAGTTGGACATTCCCTCAACAATAAAAATTTCTTGCTGATGTTTAGAGCATTAGAAAGTCAATTAACAATCATTAAAATCAAGTAACAAAAACAACATTCATTATGACATAAGTATATTGTTTTATATTTTTCTATCTCATTAACAATTACAGGAAAATTACTCGACATTTTTGAGGAAACTGATGATAGCGGATTCTGTGGCTATTTGTCAGGAAAATAACGAAATCAGCAGTGGCAGTGTTCAAGGTCTGATAATAAGGAAAGAATTTGTTTGCTTTCAGATGGATTGTCTCTTTGGTGTTCCTGACAGGCAGATCAAACACTTCCCCACCCTGTGATTATGAATAAATCAGAAACTGATTCAAACAACCTAACATGCTTAATAATTTAAATGTATTAAACTATCTTTTCATTAATCTACTAACTTGAATATCACTCTTTTCAAAAAGGATTTAGGCATCTCACCAAAAAAATCTATGAATCAAGGAGAAGGTAAATAAATTTCACATTTCAAGTGTCTAATGCCAAAGTAGTCACAAAGCACTGCTACAACGTGGCCAACATCTCAACCTTCTGCCTTCTTATCCAAACATAAGAACTTTACCACTAAATTATCTGAATAATCACCTTGGCTATTTTTCTTAAAGCTCCTTGGATTAAGAATAAATGACATGGTTATTACAGAAATGTAAAAAGATTTCTCATTCCCAATTGCTACCACAGAATTTAGATTTCTTTAAAGGAGAAAACAACTGTTTTACAACACAAGTAAACAAAACTATCTACTCTAGGGATGAGTAATCTATTACTGGAATTCCCAGCACAAGAAGCGGCAAAGGAACCCTCCCCCTCGAAAAGTACATAATTTGAATAAAGTCATTGAACTAATTGAAAATATGGCTATAAAATCAAACTCTACATATTCTAACAGAATCATTACAGCAAAACTATCTTAAAAATGTTTTCTTGCATACAGAAATATTTTCTTGCATTCTTGAAGAATTCAATGTACTTTCCAAAATCTGTAATGTGTGCTCAAGTAGTTGGGGGATACAATAAAGATTGAGAATAAGCAAATCAGACTTAGAAGACCCACAGATACAGGGAAGATGAGTGAAGAAAGCTGTGTGGGACAGAAGCATGCTCTCTCAAAGGGATACACAAAATCTGCTCCAGCTCAACACTGCTGCACGCGAGAGAACCACTGCCTCATCTTGTGATTTTTCAAGAGAAACATAAAATTTAGAATTTTATATGCAACACTTGCTTTTAAAAAATATTCACCTATCCAAAATTTAAAAAAAAAAAGTAAGAAAAGCATTTGGCTGGTGGGGGCTTAGGATATAGGAACATTTTCTCAAGGAGAGAACCATGCTACTTCAGGGATATGCAGGTGTGTGGCTCCCAAATTTCAGCATGTACCAGAATCACCTGGGAAGGCTTCTTAAAATGTAGATTGTTGAATGCCTTGCCCAGAGCTTCTGATCCAGCAGGTCTAGGGTAAGGTCTCAGAATCTGCATCTCCAACAAGTTCCCAGGTGCTGTTGCTGCTCCAGCTGCCTACGTTGCCAGGTCTTCTCTTTTTATAAAAAGGAACAAATGAGTATCCATTAAATTTTCTAAACTACACTGAAGTATAAAATACATACAAGTATTTGCATGGACATAACTTTTCATTTCTCCTGAGTGTATTTCTAGGTATGAAATCAAATTTTTAAGAAACCACCAAACTCAACTGAAGTGGCTGTTTCATGTTACCTCCTGGAAATTAATGAGGGCTCCAGGTTTTGCACATTCTCTCCCTCCCTTAGCATGATCCAGGTTTTGGTTATAGACCTCCTACTGCACATTTAGCAGTATATACTGTAATTTTAATTTGCATTTTTCGAAGGATTAATAATGCTGTGCTAATTATATGCTTATTAGGTTTTTAAAACAACGTTTTTGGTGAAATGTCTATTCGAGTCATTTATTCATTTTATAAACTGAGTTGTCTTATTAGTGTTCATATTTATATAATCTGGATACAAGTCATTTATCCGATATATGATTTGCAAATAATTTTCCACCCTACCTCATCTTTTCATTTTCTTAATGGAGTCTTTTAAAGGGGAAGCACTTTTAATTTTATTGAAGCCCAATTTATCCCTTTTTGGTTGATGAGTCATGCTTTAACTACTGTGTCTAAGCACACTTTGCTTAACCCAAAGTCACAAAGGCTTCCACCAGTAGCATCACTTTTTCTCATCCTGAAAGACTTTTTCTAGTGCTTTTTGTATGGCAAGAAATCTTATATGAAAACGTCCAGTCTTTGTTTATCTGGAAAGACCTTTACTCAACTTCACTATTAAAGGATAATACTGCTAAGTGCATTATTTTTGTTGACAGTTTTTTCTTTTGCAGTACTTTGAATACATTATTTCACTATCTTTTAGCCTTTTTTTTTTTTCCTGATGATGAATCTATTTGTAACTCAGTGCATTTATGCTTCAGGCTGTGTTTTCAGGTTTGTCCAGGCTTTTACTAGTTATTTGGCTCTCAGACATTCCTGCCACACAGAGGCTTTATAGACCAGAGATGCGTGGGTGGCTTGGGACTATTCTGTTATGAATATGCACATAAGTTCTTGTCTACTTGGAATATATGGGAGGTTTACCAAGCCCTTTATGTCTGTCTGACCCCCCATACTTCTCTGTCAGATTCTTGGACAGTCTACCTGGCCATTGGGAGCCACACGTGGCAGTGGCAGCAAGACAGGCCCGTCCCTGGTTTAACTGCCAGATCCACACAGCTGGGGAGGGAGCGGTAGGCCCATATCCAGATGAAAATGCTATAGATTTGAATTGTTCTTACCGAAGTTCAAACTTCTCTCATGAATCAACACTGCTCACTTTATGTCTTTGGTTGAATGAATTCTAGAGCAAAGAAGTGTCTGCTACTGAACAGTGTGTCCAGCTTTATACTTGTTTTGGAGGGGAAAGGATTTGTTGACACCTCCCTCGGTCATGCCATCTGTTGACTTTTGATCAATTTATACAAGATCACTTAAAAATGACAGAACTTAAGATCAGAAAACCTCACATCTTCTTGTGCCGAAGAAGAAACTGAGACAAGAAAGAGTATGAAACTGACCAGATCTGAACTAAGTTTTTGACCAAGTTGAATCCAAACCCAACTTTCATTAACAGCCCCATAACCATCTATCACATCAGGCTTCCTGAAGCCAAAGGAGTCAGAATTATACTTAAATGGCTGATCACTGATGATGCTAAAACAAAAGATAAACTTCAGTAATAGGAAGCTGAGACTCCAGATCAAATGGATCATATCCTTTCACCTCTTTCTTAAATAATGAATTCATTAGTTATCGGTCATAAGTCCTCTAAAAATCACTTAATTTTGACAGCATCTCCTTTGACAGAAGGTATCACGGAAACCATCTAAGAAGAGACTTACGTTTCCCTTGTTCATGAAAGCTGTTTAAATTGAAGAGGTTATAGTCTTCCTAAAAGCTGGTACGAGACATGCTACATTCAGGCTGTCACAGGGATGGCCGTCTTGATTGACTAAAAGTAGGTCACTGCTCTACACTGAAGAACTAGTTTCCTTTATACAGTTTAGTCAGCAATCCAGAAGGTAGTCTTACTTACAGGAAGCTCAGAATCCCTGACAATATTTGTGTTAAAATTACACACCAAGTCAAAGCTACATATAAAACACAAATGTTTACAAATTAGAACATAGTGTAATATGAATAATGTCAATAAAATAGTCATATGCCATCTTGTTTGGAAATAATCATTATATACAAATGTTTTCTGCAAGTATTAATGATTCATAAGTTATCAAACTGCTGCTGAGTATGTTTCGTACGACACATTGCATACTGCGGTAAGAAAGGGCTTGAGTTTCCGTCAGACACATCAGTGCTTGAATGCCACTTCCACTAACTACTCGCTGTGTGATTTAGCGTCACTTAGCCCTTCTCTGTTTTAGACTCCTTATCTTATTAACAAGGACTGCAATATCATCTACACTATATTTCTCTAATAACTAAATGCTATCCTAGATAGAGATATTTATTAAACTATTAGACATACAGACCAGAGGTAATAATCCGCCCTTCTCTCTGCAGACCCCAGCTCTGAATGGAGGCATGGAAGCATACTGGATAGACCAACTGTTTTGTGCCTCCTCAAATAGCCACTTTGGAAATGTCAAACACTGATTTAATATGAGCTGAGACATGACTATTAAATTTTTGTATTTTACATTTATTGTGTTATATCCAAAACATAAGATGCATTTCATAGTGCAAAACAATTTCTTAGGAGATACATTAGCAGTTTAAATTTAAAACTGGAAAGAAAAATCCAGTGTTCCCGGAATATGGCATTCCCAGCAAACTGGTTATAGCTCCTTTCTCTGAGTGTAGGTAACTAACTGGTCTCATGAATTCCAGACAACGAAATAGTAAAAGCAACACCCTTTTCTCAAATATAAGCCAGGCTACTGAATGTGGCCAGGTTACTTGTTACTTGTGTAATCTCCAAATCCTGCCTACATATTTAAAAATAGTTCATTCATTAAAGTCTACACTATATTATCCCAATTTGAATGTGACATTTGTTTCTTATTGAGATTGTGAAATATGAAGAATTATTGTTAATTTTGTTATATATGATAAAAGCATGGTAACTGTTAAGTAAATAAAATGCCCTTAGCAGCTAGAGATAAATACTAAAATAATTACAGATAAAATAAAGATTGGCAAAATTTTGATAATTATTGGAGCTTCTTTGTCAGTACACAACCTTTATTAAACCCTTCTCTCCATGTTCTGGTATAGTTCAAGGTTTCCATAGTAAACAGTTATTATTTTTTCTAACTGCTGCTACTTTGAACCAATTTTATAAGTTACTTTAATTTATTATCTCTGGTTTGGTGCACCTGCCATAAATACAAACAGAACAAACATCTCTAAGACAAGTAGGTCAGTATCTCCTCTTTTGTCCACTCTGCAACCCTGATCTTGGTAACCTCCAACTACGGTTAAAAATTTCTTTATGCAGGATCCCAAAATTCATCTCATTTGTTCCAGGGCAGCTCTAAGATATATTTGTGACCTTAGTCTCAAACGGAAAAAAAAAAAAAAAATTCTGAGTAGTTTAAGTTAGACTCTTCTGGAAACAAGAGTGACTGTTCTGGAAATTATACTCTTTTGCTACATTTATACCATGTCTTGAAAAGAGTGTTATCAAGTTGTCTCCACTAAGCAGCAGAGGAAAAATCATTCTGCCCAACGAGGAACTCTCTCTCATTTGGTTAATGACTGGGTACGTGTCCTTAGCAGGTCACTTAAGTGACTTGGTCTAATGACCTTTAAATTAGAGTCATAACTGTTGATAGAAGGCAAGATGTGATGATCCAGTTGCTGTGATGGACGTAGCAACACTGACAATTCAAAAGAAATGATCAGGAGGTAGAGTAAAACAGTTTCGCTTGTGCAACAGTAAAAATATTTCAGTCTTCTTTATTACTTCCTACGCTACCAACCTATCCCAACATACTTTCCAAGAGTTATTAATCTGTGTTAATAGCATCATAACAGGAAGGTCCAAAGTCAAGTTATGAAGGAAAATATCTGAAGAAAAATAACATTAAATGGGAAAATTTTAGAATTTTTATGTTATTAAGGATAGTGACTTAGTACAGCCTTTTACACATGTTGAAAAGTATCTTCTTACTCCCCAAAAGCCAGGCAGACTGATTTTTACTTTATGTTGTGTGTAATGTTTTTTCAAACTCGACTGCATGTAATTTTTCTTCATTTATGTATGTTTTAAATAATTTTGACAAAAAAAAAAAACCCCATTCTGCTAAAATTCCATATGATTAGTTACAAACTAGTTAGAAACTATTCAGGTAAATGTATGATCATTCCTTGAAAGCAGGGTTTTCCCATTTTAGGACTACAGAATTTGGGATGGGTAATTCTTCACTGTACAGGGTTGTCTTGTATATTGCTGCATATTTAGCAACACCCAGGGTTTCTACTTAATAGATGTCAATAATATCCCTCCTATCAAGCTATGACAAGCAAAAATGTCTCCAGACATTGCCAGGTGTGCCTGGGGAGGCAAAATTACCCTCTGCTGAGAACCAGTGCTAGGAGGTATGTTTTCCTTTGCATCTGCCTAAATTTCAGTTATTCCTAACTCATGTAACAGGAAGAGTTAAACAACTAAAAGAGACAATGGATTTTAAGAAAGGCACTGGGATAAGAAAAGCTTTTCAATTAAATATATTTCTTAAATTAAATAATTTCAAGTAATGTGTGCTTAATGTGAGGCTCTTCAGAGAGCACCACAACAAACTGCTGCCTGAAAACTTAAGTTGCTTATAAAGCCAGGGAAGCAGTAGGATGGCCAGCAATGCATTTATCATCAATTTGCTTTGACCCTTCTTCATCTAGAACAGCTCATCATAGAACAGGAATACATTTTAAACCTTAATATATGCAAACCAAAATTGGTCGGATGTAAATACACACATGCACACACAATTTGATGTGAGTAAACTTACTTTTTAACTACTTAGCATTCACCTATTTCTCTCACCCTCCTTTGTAAAATATCGAATGATAATGTTAAATGTGACGGCTTGAAGACCTGACTGACCTTACTCTTATGTACTTACAAAGCCTACAAGTAATAATATATTCAATTCATTTCTTTGGCTTTTGAGGATTTTTATCTTATTCTAAATATCCTCAACATTTATGTTCAAAGATGATCTTGAACTACCTTGAATTTGCTTACCTATCTTAGCATTGACCTCTGGTTGATTTATTTCATCTCTACAACTGCACAGGAAGCTCATTTGGTTAGCCCCGCCCACTGTAGAAAGAAAAGCACCAGGAATAGTGTAAAACCTGAACATTTAAAGACGTACACACCAAGAAACACTTTTTCCTGTTTGGTGGTCACCTTAGCTTTTAGCATGTCCATCAAAGATAAGCCAAAATTTAAAACTGGTGAAAGTAAAACATCCAAATTGCCAGTGAACTAGCAACTTTGTAAATTTTGGCAGTACCCAATTCCCTAAGAGAATTAAGGTTAAAATGCTTATCAACTTGAACGTTTTCTGGGGACTTTTATACATGCTTGACTCTGTCTAAATTACTTTTGGAAGTTTCAAATAAAGTGTAGGCCACTATTATCATAAATGTTATACGTCTGGTTGGGTTTAATATACATTTTTTCCATGGTAACACCAAAAATGCCAATTTCTTTTAACAAAACATGATTGTAATAAAAATAAACATGTAGAAAATATCAAATTATAGAATTAAAAGAATTACATAGTTCAGTAGGAAATTCAGCCATGTAAAGCTATTTTTAAAGTATCCATTTTCTTTAACTCTCAAAGTGGAAAATAATCAATTCTTGCCATGCAACAACTCAGTAAAAAGAAAATGTGCTAACTATGATCTTTTGCTGAGTGCCAGGTGCTGGCACTTAAAGCTTCTTGCTATATAGGGAAATGAGATGGAAATTTTTATTGTGTGGACCTTGTACTATGTAATTTAAAATGGTCTATTAGTAGCCCCTCAAAAAGCACCTTTGGGTAAAGTGAAAAGAGATTCTTCAGCAAAAATGACTTGCTGAAAAGAACAAACTGACGGACTACAGAAAATTTCAACAGTTAATATAAACTCTCTGTACATATTTTATATTTATTAGCCACGTTAAAAATCTTAAACACTAGTCATCACTACGTTAATAGGCCTTTCTATTGCACGGCCACCTGCTCTCACCTTTACAATGTGACCCACTCTCTCAGGCAGTTCCTCCCTACCACAGCCTGCAGTGACCTTTCCACGCCTGAGTCATAAATCCCTAAACATAGGGAATGAAATCACTGACAGTGCCTTATATATGCTGGTGTGAATGCACTACAATAATTGCTCTGTAATTACATGGTAATTATTGACCATTTAAGTACATTTAAGAGCAGGGTGAGTACTATGTAATCAAAGACTAATTATCTGATTATTTCTGTCTCTTAAACTGCAGGCTTACAAGATATAAAAATTGCACGTAACATGATGATTAGTCACTGAACCGCAAGGTAACCTGAAGTATAATTAGGAAGTGATCCATAGAAATTGTATTTGTATTGTGGTTCTCCTCACCAGTAACAGCAGAGTAGCTATACTGTAATATACATTCTATAAAGTGATAAGAGAAAAAAATCAATACATTATACTAACAAAGCATAAACAGGGTAACCAACATTACACAATTCATTAGAAAAATACATGAATGGGGATATATACTTTGCAAGACAGGTAATCAGTATCTGATATAATAACTGTGGTGGTTTATCTATAAAATACAGGCCTACCGTCTCTTTTAATATTCATGTAACTATTTTACATATTACTTAAAAATACCTGACAGGGCAGATAACTGAGACTGAGAGAAGTCAAAGGAGCTGAAATTCAGAAACTGATCATTTGCACTGGGGTTGAGTGGCTGAATCCAAACCAAGAGTGTGGCTTAACTTCACTACTGTCTATAGGACCTAACTTGGATCATTTACACATCCTCACCGTCTTCCTCCTGAAATTACTAAACAACACGGTAACTGTCTGGGTAACAATGTACAATGATACTGAAACATACTAAAGGTATTTACTTAAAACTATTTTAAACCTTCTACTTTAAGTTTGGAAAGGGAATAAGAGAAGATTCTCCCCTGAAAATTTATTTGCTATAGGCTGAATGTCAAAACCTCCTAAACAAATACAAAAACTGTGGAGTGGTGAAGATGTGTACCAAAAGAAAGATTTAAGGGAATATGGTTTACACATATGTTTGCCGAGGGTGAAGATCAACTATTTTGTTGAAGAATGGTGCTAAACATTTATAATCTGTAAAATCTATTTAAGTAACTATTTCTTCTTTAGTAATATGATTGAAAATACCAACCAATAATATGAGCCCTGAAATAAAGATCATGTTGATTCCATCACAAAGTAATTATCGGCATTTTGTATATAATGTCACCATGGAATTCTGATACGTGTAATATTATCATTCTCCATGAAAAATGTTTTTGAGCAACAGACAAAAATTCCGTGCCTAAAGGGTAAGGGTGATTAGACAGCATCCAAAGAAATGATAATGCTATCAAAATGGAACTCGGTTACTTTCAAATTCTTTGCTATATTTTTCAACATGGTCTTAATGTTATTTTTAGTATTTGTCTATTTTCTTCCACATCTCAATGAAACATAATATACATCTTGAAGTATTTTTTTTAGATTAAGCCTTGATTTATATTGTTTTGCTATGTTCCTTCTCCAAGGAATTCTACACTACAATAAATTGCAATCCAAAGTACTTTCAAATATTGTCTTGTACAATTAGCTAGGTACAAGTGAAATGCTATTAGTAGTCACTTAAAAATTTGTTAATCTTTTGACTTGAGCAGCTACTCATAAAGTGAAATCCAAAATGGACTGGGGTAATTTATTTGATCAGTACTGATTAATTCTTATATCATTACTAAACTATTTTCTTTGATTGAGATCTCCTTAAAAGTCTCTGCCTGATATAAAAATGTCAATAATCCTTCTAAGACACAAATGCCATTTTATCAAGGCTATATTTTCTAATGTAGTAACTAAAAATTATTTATAATTGCTTTTCCAAAAGAACCTTTACACTACTCATTTTTAAAATAAATCACTATACACTGTTTTATAAAGCATAAAAAATTGGGAGGTAATAAATAAAGATCATGCATTGAGTAATGCCTTTGGTCAGCTTGAGGAAGGGAGCTACCAAGTAACATGGCTAGCCACTCTGTATATACAATGACTCTTCTCAAGTTGCCTCCTCCCTTGACCATGTCTTAACTGATACAGCCCACAATTTAAAATTCCTATCTCCTTTACAAAGAAGAAAAGCTGAAAAGTGAATAGCACGTATAGAATATGAAAAGATGCTTTATGTGAATTTACCACACAATATTGAGTGTCCCATAAAAATATATATGAGATCAAGCTACACATTATATTAAGAAACGGGCCGTCATACAAAAGACAGCAAGGTGGTTCAAACTGACTTCTAAACAATCTCACCATGAATCATTTATGTAATTTATCACTAGACTAAACCTCTCCTTTGTTCTCCTTTTCCCCTACTATTTCATTGTTCTTGTGTATGATGACATTTCTCATAAAATAAAGAAGCCGCCAGAAAATATCATGAATGGATACAAATTAAGTTTCCCAGTTTATTTCACCCAGGCTGTTTCCTCCATAAGGTAACTTAAAATATATGTATATAGTAGAGCTAAATAATCTAAATCTAAAGCAAAGCGTATCAACACCTGTTATACAATATGGAATAAAAATAATTTCAGTCTGTTTAATAATATTATCAAGTATTGTTACAAATATTTTGCAATTATTTCTATATTGGCAAACACATATAAAGGGAAGCTTGTGTCCTCAAATACAGTTGAATCTATCCCTTGAAAAACTACCACACCAAATGGAGTATCTACTTTCACCATTTATATTCAACATTTCATTGGAGGTTATAGTTAGAGCAATAAAGGAAAAAAAGGAACTAAAAACATCCAAATTAGAAAGAAGAAAGGAAACCTATGTTTTATTTGCAGACAACTTGATCCTGTATGTAGAAAATCCCAACCTAATAAGCCCAACAAAAAATTACTAAAAGGAATATATAAAAATCAACCCTAGAAAAATCAATTTTTTCTATATGCTAGCAATGAACAATCTCGTGAAGTAAAATCAAGGAAATAATTTTATTTATAATAGTTCCTGAGACTAAAAGCCTTAAGAATATATTTAACAAAAAAGTGGAAAATCCGTACAATGAAAATTACGAAACACTGCTGAGAGAAATGAGGAAAGTCTAAATAAAGTGAGAGAGATTTTATGTTCACAGATTGGAAAAATGAGTATTGTCAAGACAGCAATTCTGCTGAAATGCCCTATAGGTTTAATGATATCCTTATCAAAATGCCAGTAGGACATTTTGGAGAAATTGTCAAGATGATCCTATAACACATGTGGAGATAAAAAGGCCCCAGAATAGTCAAAAGAATATTTTATAAAGAATACAATTGAAGGGCTTACACTTTCTGATTTCAAAACTTGCTATGAAGCTCAAGCAATAGGGAGTGTAGTATTAGTATAAGGACAGGTATGTAGACCAACAGAACATATTTAAGAGTCCCAAAATAAACCCTATATTTATGGTCAATTGAATTTTGACAAAAACATCAAATTAACTCAATGGATAAGAGGATTAACAATGGCAATAGGATAACTGGATATTAGTATGCAAAAAAAAATGAGCTTTGGCTTTTCTTTCAAACCATACACCAAAATTAATTGAAAAACAATTCCATATCTAAATATATAGTTTAAAACCATAGAACCCGTAGGAGAAAATATAGGAGAAAATCTTCATGGCCTTTGGGTCGGACAAAGAGGACTTAGATATGATACCAAAATAGATGGACAGAAAGTTAATAAATTGGACTTCATTAAAGCCAAAATTATTGTACATCTAAAGATACCATTAAGAAACGGAAGACAAGTCAGAGATTAGAGGAAAATATCTGTAAACATATGTCTGATAATGAGATTTTATATGTATAAAATATATAAGAATATATAAGGTTCTCTTTTAATAGACAGAAGACCCAAACGTTTTAAATGGGACAAAGATCTGAATAGATATTTAAGAAAAGAAGATATATCAATAGCTAACATGCATGTGAATAAATGATCACAATCATCAGTCATTAGGGAAATACAAATTAAAATCATAATGAGGTATCACTACACACCTATCACAATGGCTAAAATAAATAAAGACTATACTGAGAGTTGGTGATGATGTGGAGAAACAATTTTTCACGTAATACTGGTGGGGATGTAAAATGGCACAGAGCCCCTTTGAAAACACAGTTTCACAGTTTCTTAAATTGTTCAGCAGATACTTGCCAAACAACTAAGCATTTCTAGTCTTAGGAATCTAAGAGAAATGAAGATATAGGTCTACACAAAGGAATTCATGTGAATGCAGCATTATTTATAAATACTGATAGCCCAAACTGTGAATAATTCAAATACACATTAATTAATGAGAGGATGTACAATATTCGATATAACTATAAAGTGGAACACCACACAACACTAAAAAAATTAACTAGTGATGTATGTTATAATATTAATGAACTTAAAACATTGTAAACGAAAGAAATCAGATGCAAAAGACTGAATATTTTGTGATTCCATTTATAAGGAATGCCTAGAATAGACATTTTTCCAAAGGCATATAGATGATCAACAAGCACACAAAAAGATGCTCAGCTTCACTAATTAGCAAGGAAATGCCAATCAAAATCATGATGAGATATCACTTTACACCTATCGGAATAGCTATTACCAAAAACACAAGTGTTGGCAAGGATATGGAGAAAAGTGAATCTTCTTGCCCTATTGGTAAGAATGTAAACTGATGTAGCCACCATGGAAAACAGTATAGGGATTCCTCAAAAACTTGAAAGTAGAACCACCGTATGATCCAACACCTCCATTCCTGAGTATTTATCCAAAGAAAACAAAAACACCCGTTAGAAAAAATAGATGAACTCTTAGGTTCACTGCAGTATTATTTGTAATAGCCAAGATAAAGCAAGCTAAGCGTCCACCCATAGATGAATGGATAAAGAAGATGTGGTATATGTGTGTGTATTTGTTTTATATATATATAAATAGAATATTACTCAGCTATAACAAAGAATGAACTCTTGCCCTTAGCAACAACGTAGATGGACCTAGAGGGTATTATGCTAAGTAAAATAAGTCAGACAGAGAAAGACAAATACTGTATGATTTCATTTATACATAAAATCTAAAACAAAAAGAACAAACATAATAAAATTGATACAGATACAGAGAATAAACAGGTGGTTGCTGGACGGGAGGGGTTAGGAGGGAAGAGAGAAATGGGTGAGGGAGATTAAGAAGTGGGAACTTGCAGTTGACAGAATAAATGAGTCATGCTATGAAACGTACCGGGTGGGGAATATAGTCAATAATTATGTAATATCTTTGTATGGTGACAGATGGTGACTAGACTTATCATGATGATCATTTTGAAATGCATGGAAATATCAAATCGCTGTGTTGAGTACCAGGAACTAACACGGAGTTGAAAGTCAATTATACTCCCAAAACAAACAAACTCATAGAAAAGGAGATCAGATTTGTGGTTACCAGAGGCAGGTGGTGGGGCTAGGGGGAACTGGATGAAGACAATCAAAAGGTACAATTTCCAGTTATAGGACAAATAAGTACTAGGGATGTAATGTACAGCATGATAAATATAATTAATACTGCTGTATGTTGTCTATGAGAGTTGTTGAAAATAAATCCAAAGAACTTATCACAAGGAAAATTTTTTCTTGTATTTCTTAACTTTGTAACTCTATGAAGTGATCAATGTTCACTAAACTTAATGTGGTAATTATTTGATGATGTATGTAAGTCAATCATTATACTGTATGCCTTAAACTTGTACAATGCTGTATGTCAATTACATCTCAATAAAATGTCTAGAAAACACAAAGTTACAGAGACAAAGTATATCAGTGGTCGTCTGTGGCTAAAGATGGGAGTTGTTGTTACTAAGCTCAAATGAATACAAAGAAACCACTGAACTGTGCACTTAAAATGACTGAACTGTATACTATGTAAATTATACCTCAAGTGCTGTAAAAACAACTAGAGAAATAAAAATGATACTGAACAAAAATCTGTTAAAATTCACCAAAAAAGCATTAAATGATAAACAAAGGAACAAAATTTCGTAAGACCTACAGAAAACAAAGACAAAATGGCAGGTGTGAACACAACTATATCAATAATTATAGAAATATGAAGGACTAGCACCTGTATCAAAAAGCAGAGATTTTCAGTGTGACTACAAAACAAGATCCAACTATATTCTGTCTACATAAACATGGTTCAGATTCAAAGACACAAACAGTTTGAAAGCAAAGGAGTAGAAAACCACTAAGCCATGTAAATAGAAACTCGTAAGAGAGCTGGGTGGGTATAGTGACATATAGGAAATTAAAATTTAAAACATGAAATACTGTTAGAGGCAAAGAACAAAGTTTCATACTAACAAATGGTTAAACATAAGGAAGACACAACAAGCATAACATATACATGCATAACAATAGACTTCAAGACAAACTAAAAACTGACAAAAATTGAAAGAAAAAATAGACAGTTCAACGATTATATTTGGAGAGTTAAATACCCTACTTTTACTATCAGGTAAAACAATTCAAACAATTCAAAAATAGATGACTTAAAACAACATTATCAACCATACTGACTAAGCTGATGTTTCTTGAACACTACACCCAACAGCAGAAGCTACACCTTATTTTCAAGTGCACAAGGAGTATTATATGGGATAAACTATACAGTAAACCAATAAAAAATATCAACTATTTTAAATTTACTGTCATCAAAGGACACACTTCAGTCACAGCAAAATAAAACTGGAAAACAACCACATTAAAAAAATGAGAAATCCCTAAATATCTGGTAAATATCACACTTCTAAATACCCATTAAAGAGGAAATCATGAAGTAAACTAGAAAATTTCTGAACACATATCAAAACACGTAAAAAATGTATGGGTTGCCACTAAAGCAGTGCACAGGGGGAAAATGATACATGTGAAATGCTACCATTTCAGGAGATACTGAAAAATCATTTGATAAAATCCAATAAAACTCACCATGACATAGACCTATCAAGAATCTAGCATTAAAAGGGAACTTCCTCCGTTTTCTCAAAAAGACACTCAAATTTAATTGCTAACCTCAAATATGACTGCCAAAGACTGAGTGTCTTTTTCCTAAGATCGTGAACAAGGCAGGTACACCTGTTCACTGGATTCTAGCCAGTGCAATAAGGTAAGGAAACAAAAGAGACAGAGAGAAGAGTGGCGGCTGCCTAATGTTGGAGGTGGAGCAGGGACTGGCTTCAACAGCAGGAGGGAACTTTTGGGGATGACAAATATGCTTCAAAATTGCTTTAAGCAAACAGTTGCACAATTATAGAAATTGAATAAAAATCACTTGAACTTTACCCTTATAATAGGTTAACTCTCTGATATGTTAATTATATTTCCTAAATGTTTTCAAAATATTGCTGAGATGTGAAACCCGAGTAAATTACTTACAACCATTGTCCACAAGAATTTTTCAATATTCATCTTTAACTCAAAAAAGCTTATGTTATGTACAGTCTTACAGTCTTCTTGAAGATGGTAATAATTCAGTAATAGAAAGGAAAATTCCTCGAATTGCTATCCAGTTCCTCAAATGGCGCACTGAAAAGGTTTCTACTGAGAAAATGTCCTTTGTTCACCTTCACACTGTTGATTTGACACACAGGTGTATATATGACCACTAAATAGTCACAGTATGTGGATTGTCTTTCAGGGGTAACCACTTCAGGGTGTAATATCCAGACTTTTAAATTACTGATCACAATATACCTTTTAATTCTCCATAATAATTTGTAAAATAAGTTTTACTTATCTCCCATAGCGTGAACTTTCATGTGATAAAGCAGAAAAAAGCCCTGTATCATATCAGTGGTTTCACTTAAATAAAATATTTGACAGTATGCAAAATCCCTGAGTTTGCTCTTCCAAAGTATAGGCCAATGATATTATGCTAGAATCAGCAGTATCATTTGATAAAGGAATTCACCCATACATAATTTTGGGGGTGTAATATTTATTAACCTTGCAGGTGTTGTTATAATCTCTCAGTAACCGTGTGACATATTTACTACAAAAATGTGACTTTAATGATGCCTTTGAAAATGCTGGTCTCTCTTCCTTGCCTTTGGCAAAAATGATAGTAATCAATTTTGTAAACATTATATTATGATTATTCTAAAATAACTCAATTGGCTTACCAGAGGGGTTACTGTGCTTTGTTTGAAAATTAAGCAAAAGTTCATGCCCCAAATTGCCAGAGATATCTAACCTAAAAGGCTCTAGGGCAAGGCAAGAAAATCATTAATACAATAAAATCTAATTTTAAAAGATTTTTATCTTCATAATTCCTATTATATCATTTTCTGTTTGGCTGCTTGTGCAAAGTCATCACACTTGCCAATTTGCTTCTCTGAGAATACCCAGTTTTACCTTCTAGACTTGTCTGGTTCAGTCTGAGTTACAACCTCATGACTGATTTCATCATTGTATTTATATTCCAATGGTTTATTCTGAGGCTTTGGTTAATTTCCAATAAATTGTGGATAAAACTCAAAAACAGTAACAATGGCAAAGCATATTTAAAACACATAAGCAATAAATACAAATATTATGAAAATATTAGGTGAGAGGAAATTTACCTTGTTTCTGAACATGTTCTGGGACAAACTGACCAACACTGTCCTTTTAGCATGAGATAATCTTTCAAAGGCAATTAGTATTAATAGTATAAGAGTATCTACGAAAATAGCAATTAATCTTACTTTCAAATTTGTGCAACATATGTGAACAAAAACTACTCCACAGTGCCCATGGTTTTACACTTTGAGAAATACTGCACTAAAAATGTTGCCTCTTTCCTTCTCTTGTTTTTCCAGACACACGCCTATGACTAGTGATGCCCTGTCCCAAGATTTGTGATATTCCTTCATTCGTGAGAGCAAAGAATAACTCAAGTAAATGGCAGCTGTAGTATTACAATAACTATGATTCTACGGTAATAAAATTTGAAATGAAAATCGTTCACAAACATAGGTCAATTATAGCACTATTTCACTGGAAGGCACCATAAAGTGCTTCTAAACTGGATTAGAAGATTTGGCAGTACCTTAGTGCCCAAATGGAAGAGGGGAACTGTAGGCAATATATCCTGCTATATTTGTTAAATGTGACAAATGGAGCAGAATGAACTGAGCCCTCTGAGGATAAACAAGTAATAAAAGACAAAATATCACTCATATTCACCCCCACAAATACATGTATAGAATAACACACTTTAAAGTAATTATCTGTGTTTTAGAGGTCTTGAATTAAGAAACAATAGACATATCTATTTAAAGAGAGCTATACAACAGGAGCAATGAAAAGATTTTAAAACTCCCAAAGCACATAAATGACTTACTATCCAACTCAGTCCTAGACCACTTTCTTTCACATTCTGCAGGATTTTCCCAGTCACATCCACATTAATCGACTTCCAAATGTTTATTACCACATCCTCTTTTCTGTGTAATAGACCTGAATTTCCAACGGAATCAGTACATTAGAGAAAGTTTCTGAAGTTGTAACATTTTTGATAGCCATGTCAACCTCAATTCAAATCGATTATCAAAATTCCTCGATCGTTCCTCTGGGCTTCAGCACATTTTGATCTCTAACATTCCCATTCTAATAATCCTATGCTGCTTCACTGCATCATCATCTCAAACCACGGAAACTGCTAGCCTCAACTAATTACTGGCCTCCCTGCTTCCATTTTAAAGTACATTTTCTTAGCTGCAGTCAGACTGTTCTTCCTAAAAACAACATTCCTTGCAAATGCTCAAGTGCTTTTTCCCAAATTTTCTAATGACTCCTTATAGACTACATCTTTACCGCCAAACTCCTTGTTAATTCTTCCACTGTGAACCACACTGCTGATTCTGAACTCTCACATGCTCCTTGACTTCTCCCCTGCAAGCAGCCCTGTCAAGGCACAGGAGTGACACTCCACTAAACATGGCTTGTACTACCTAAATTCTCCACTTCATAACTTTGCTCACATTATTCTTCTTGTCCAAAAAACTCTTGCATACTTTATTTTGCTATTTAATTCCTACATTCCCTTAAAAGATTCTGGAGAAAAAGATTTTCTGTATAATTTTACCAGTTTTGCATTTCACCATTTTGCCTGGTCACCTGAACCAACCTGTAACTGCAATCCTCTTACACAGGCAAAAGATGCAGACATTCAAATATGAATATAATACTTCCGCCTACCAGGAGTCCAAGCATATAATTCAAGGGTTTTCTGTTTGGGAAGATTCTGCTTCGGAGTATCTTCCTGAGACTTCAACCAAGCCTCGACTTTTCCAGCAGAACTGTCAGCTCAGTTACCACTGTGGACAGGGGACGTCAGGAGATAGTGATGAGCAAATAAAATGCCCTGTCTCTACAGCTAAACTGCTCCCAAATCTACATTTAGCTGACTTTGCTGTGATGACTTTGAATGAATAGAAAGGTCCACTGAAATCCATTTAAGGATTCTGAGACAAAGGTAAAGGTTTATTTGCACAGTTTCATACTATGAGCGCTAACACTTTACACGTCCATGTCATGTTTTATTTTGCATACATACAATGGAATAGCATTCAGGGACGAGAAAGAAGAACATTCAGCTGTTTATAAAGCAGCTGAACATTGAGGATATTGTGCTAAATGAACTATGTCAGAGAAAGACAAATACTATATGATATCACTTACATGCGGAATCTAAAAAGGATGAACTCATAGAAATGCCAACTAGAATGGTTGCCTGAGAGTGGGGAAAATGGGAGACATGTGACAAATACTTCTAGCTATAAGATGAATTGAATCCTGTGGATGTAATGTACAGCAGGGTGATAATATTTGATAGTATTATATTATATACTTGAAAGTTGCTAAGAGAATAGATCTTAAATGTTCCCACCACAAAAGAGAAATAGTATTTATGAGACATGGTACAGATGTTAGCTAACACTACGGTGGTAATCATTTTGTAATATATAAGGGTATCAAGTCAACATGCTGTGCAATTACACTTACACAATGTTATATGTCAATTATATCTCAACAAAGCTGGAGAAATTTATATACCTTTGTATTTATAAATGTTTAGCAAAATAGTGGTTTTCATCAGCCTTGAATACAAGAGATACATGCTTACAAGAGATAGATGCTTACAGAACTAAGTGAGTAAACTTAAAATACAAAATCATTCAAATAACAGAAGACCTCCATTATAGCAATTTAAAAATCATTAACATATGTTTGGAGTTTCACTCACTTTTGTGTATAAAAAAATGTCTGTAACATCTATCATTCCTATGGGTCTCTAACATGGCTGATATGCAAGTCAAATTTTGTGTCTAATGGAAAAAATTTAGTTATCAAAGAAAGAACATCTAAATTATCTAGCACATTCATTATTTGGATTGTATGGGTAGTCAAAAATACTGGAGCATGAATAACAATAATGATAAAAACTTCACATGCTGTTATTGACAGGAAAACTCTTCTAGGATAAGGGTGTCAAACTCCTTGGTCGTGTTTCTTTTATAGAAATCCATTTTTGCTTCACAGGCCTATCACACTGTTTTTTCCCCCTACAAGTCAGTTCTTTCTCTCTGCTTTTTAGGCTTGCTCCCAAATGTCAATTTTCCCTTTCATTCACTCCCACTTGTATTTCTACTGTCAGATGCTTCTTCATGTCGATGCCAAAATATGTATTTTTTTTAAAAAATTCAGCTTTTGAAAGAATGTCTCCCACTTCCTTTATACCTGCTATTTCACCCTTTCTATTACCCTCCCCTCTCATCTCCCTCTGTTGCTAAAGGTTTTGTTTCTCTGACAGATTTTTCTAAAACTGCATTTTTTTCCTTACTCCTCTTCATGCGTCAATGCTAACTAAAAGAGTCATTAGGGCTGTTTGCCCATATTTCATTTCACCTTTTTCAGGGTCCCGCTAGAAATCAGGAGCTGACATGTGACTTGCTTTAGGGAAAAAAAAAACAGAAGTGAAGCAAAGTGATAGATAATCACTGTCAGTCAGATGCCTTGAAGAGCCAGTGTGTGATTCACTGCACCACTTTTCTGCTGCCAAGGCAACCATCAACTCCAAGTTCTGGAGACAACAGCCAATTGTGGGTCCATGAATGCGAATGATATGGATCAGAGAATCCTGGCAACATACGCTGGACACACAGCTTGAATGAAAAATAAACTGGTTTTAATCCACAGAGATTTGGAGCGCATTTTGTTACCACATTGTAAAAGAAATTGTTATCTTATGGAAGATATTGCCATGATTTTTTTAAAAAAGTAAAGGAGAAAACATATGACATTGGTTTAGCAGTTAGGCCAAGGATGCTGCATAAGGAGGAAACTATTATCAGAGATAGTAGGAAAGAAGGGTATGGTTCTTCTTACACCTTGGAGGAAGAAAAGAGGATGACACACTAAATACTGTCAACTCTATGAGAGAAGTTTTGTTTTTTTTTTTTTAATGTGAGTATATGTTACACGCTGCCACTGCTGATACTTGGCAACAAATTCCAAGAAAGAGGTAAGCACAGAAAAGAACTAAAGAGAAGCAGAGAAGTACTTCAATTAGAAGTAGAAGAATATAAAGGAAATCCAATGTAAAAAATGAGCAGAAGACCCAAGCAACCAATTCTCCAATAAAGATGGCCAAAAGACACAAGAAAAAATGCTCAAATCAAACTACAATGAGGTATCACCTCACACCGGTCAGAATGGCCATCATTAAAGAGTCCACCAATGATAAATTCTGGACATGGTGTAGAAAAGGGGGACACCTCCTAGACTGCTGGTAGGAATGCAGTTTGGTGCAGCCACTGTGGAAAACACTATAGAGGCTCCTTAAAAAGCTAAAACTATAGTTACCAGATGATCCAGCAATCCCATTCCTGGGCATATATCTGGAAAAATCTCTAACTTAAACAGATACATGCTCACCATAGCAGCACTATTTACAATAGCCAAGACATGGAAACAACCTAAATGTCCATCAACAGATGACTGGATAAAGAAGCTGTGGTATATTTATACAATGGAATACTACTCAACCATAAAAAAGAATAAAATACTGTCATTTGCAGCAACATGGATGGACCTGGAGATCATCATTCTAAGTGAAGTAAGCCAGAAAGAGAAATACCATATAATATCTATCACTCACATGTGTAATCTAAAAACAAAGAAAAAAGAGGGCACTAATGATCTACAGAACAAAAACAGACTTGCTGACATAGTAAACAATCTTACGGTTACCAGAGGGAAAGGAGTGGGAAGGGATAAATTAGGAGCTTGGGATTTGCAGATACAGACTACTATATATAAAACATAAACAACATCCCACTGTATGACAGAAGGAACTACACTCAATATCTTGTAATAACCTATAATGAAAAAGAATCTGAAAAATATACATGTATGTATAACTGAATCACTATGCTATATACCAGAAACTAATACAACACTGTAAATCAATTACACTTCAATGGAAAAATGGAATATAAAGAGAGAATTCATTAGGGTTGGAAAAAGAAATTTCTCCTCAATACTATACAGTACAAGATAAAATTGAGACAGCTCTAGAAAAACAAAAGCCAATTAAAACTCAGCTCTTGCAAAGGAATATATGGATTCATACCTATTATTAAAAACTTCCAATTTATTAAATTGCCTCAGGATAAGGATGCGATTAAAGTTATGGTCTTCATCCACATTGTTAGAACTTCTGAAAGATTAACATGCACTGGAGAAAAGTCAGGCTAATGTGTGTGGCACATAGTGAATTCTTTTAATTGCAAAAGATGGCTCAAAGAAAAAAAGACTAAGGGTGACAGTCTCCAACTGAAATTCATATAATTAAAGTAGCCTCAATTAAAACGAATTGTGGGAACCAGTATTTGACAATGTTGCTGACTAGAATCAAACAGTTAACAAATCAACTAAGTAGGCAAGGTATTTTTAAAAAGCATGGACCTAAAGAGACTAAGTCTACCAGACTGAGATGACCCATGAGGCCCCAACAATCTATGAGCAGAAATTGTGCTGAGAAAACAGAACATCTCTCCAGAAAGATCAATTTCCAAATGCCTACCCCAAATGTGGACAAAGAGGATAATGAAAAAGACTAATGGAAACTCTGAACAATGGACAATGAGGTCCCTGGAAAGCAGGAGAAAGGCTTAGTTAGGTTCCATGACACATTCTAGAGTTGGAACCCTCACAGTTCTATGCTCAGCAGCCTTTAAGAATTGCCAAAAATCAGAGTCAGCTGGGTCACTCCCATTCTTCCCCTTTCAGGGAGCATGTACTGTGGTTATCCTGTTCCTGACTCATCATGTATCAGGTAGGAAAGTGGGTAGAGAATTGTTATTTTTAATCCAGGGCTCTAGGTCAAGAGAGGCCACACAAAGAACTGAAGCACATCACTTTTCACCTCCTGAAGAGGAAACAAGCATGATTAAGGTAGAGGTTGGGAAACTGGACCTGTCTGGACATGATTGTCTGAGACTATAGAGTTAGCATCCTCAGTCAGGGTATGAATGTACTGGGTGTGGGGCAGAGATTAAACTGATCATTTTCTAAACAAAAGAGCTGACCCTACTAATCCCTAGCCATGTTTCTCAATACTCTGGTTTTTCTAATGAGTACACAGTAAAAATAAACTCCCCTGCCCCCTTGAAGGTATCTGTGGCTGCAGACTTCCTTTAGTAATAAAACGTAAAAGTGTTCTGTATCAATTTTTGGTAAAAGCCTTTAAAATCCAGTATTGAATTTAGCATCTTCCCCTGCCACAGTGGAAGGAGAGGTTCCAGATGTGGAAGGCTCTGTCAGCCTGAGTCCCCTGAATTAGCACACTCAGAACACAGTCCCTTCTGGACTCTGACAGGTACACAACACACTAGCAAGAAACAAACCTATGATTTTTTTTAAGCCCTTAGATGTTGAGGGTCTGTTTTTTCAGCATAACTTAGTCTATCTTGGCAATCATACATATTACTTTTATTTAACTTGTTACTCTGCTTTTATCCAGTAACTGCATCTGTAAAAATATTAAGTAAAAAATAACAACTCAATTTTCTTCATAGTTTTTCAGATCTTCTCAGCTATACTGCAGTCCTCTTTAGAGGAAATATCACTTATTATGGTACTTAAGTAATATTCTCATCAACATGACAGTTACTTGCATGTATATGGAAACCGATTATTTGAATCAATTTTTACTTGAATTAATCTTACAGTTTCCTTCTTTAGGGACTTCCCAAGTTTTTAATGACTTCTGGTAGGCAACTTTTTGGCTTTGCCTTTCAAGTACCCCTTCCCCCTTTTTTCATAATAAAATCTCTCTTTACAACAGGGGAACTTATTCCTTGTGATTTAGGTAGAAATAAACTTATCACCATCAGCACCACCCTTCTTTGGTGTGACAGTGACTCAGGACACAGGGACTGTTCCAGGAATGAGTCCATGCAGGGCTGGCTTCAGGGGCTCAGGACGTGTGTAGTCAAAAAGGGCCTCACCATCGGGAGGGTCTTTCAATAGTTTTAATGTTCTACTGCTTCTTTCCTGAAATTAACAACTTTTGAACAAGAGGCTCTTTATTTCATTTTGCACTGGACCTTAAAAGTGATGTAGCCCATCTTGAATGTAGGTCCAAAATGTTTTCAATGAAGCATCACTCTAGGGTTTGCTGCTAGGACTATGAGGTAAGACTGTGTCTTTCCACTATGGACCTAGAATTTCAGGATGGGATTTTCTTCCCACCAGCTGGGATGAGTCTGAGGTAAGCAGATGCAAAAATGGGAGATAGAAACTGAATTAAGAAAATACTGTTTGAACCCAGTCTAGAAGAGAAATCCAAGATAACTCAACCAAGAGACAGAAGAAATAATATGGTACCAATGATGATGCTGATCCTCTAAACCCACCTTGAAGCCTGAAACACTCTTGGATCAGTTATGGGAGTCAACATAATCCATTTCAGCTTAAACCAGCACGTGTGGGGCTTTTGCTCACGTGCATTCCAAGCAGTTCTCACCAAAACTTGTTTTATTTCTGTGCTGAGTCTCAATTGCTTTCCTACTTCCCTAAAATGTACTTGAATATGTCCAGAAAAGCATCATACTTTGCACAAAGTCAGTTCCTTCCTGGTTAGCTAATACCCATAACAATCACTGAATGCCTCAACTTGCTAAGGATTCAATGCTCAATATGGAAGGATGAGTATGTAATAACAATCAGCTACAAGTTTGAAAGGTCAATAATCCCTTACTTAATTACTCTGAATTTTTCTTACTAACACGTACTCAATGCAGACTAAATGCTAGAGCTCCGCTCTGAATAAATATTTATTGTGTACATCTCCACTTTCTCCAAGAATCCAAAATAGACCTGATGCGTGGTGCCAGCAAGAAGTCATCTAATCACAAGAAATTAGGCTTTATTTTCAAATTACTCATTTCTGTACATACAATGTAAAGAATAAACATTTACTCCTGCCTTTCAAACGGAAACGGTAAATGGAATAAAATGAAAATGTATGACAATTATGTTACAATAATATGATGAAAACATTAAGATGAATTGTTAATCATTACCAAGCAAATTACAACTTGGGTATGGAGAATATAATACGTTACATATATAATGAATAATATTACACTTGGACTAATATGGTTGTAAGTTAATTATAGACTACACAGCTGATTTAGTTTCATTTACCTAAGGAGCTGTTCTGACCCTGTTGCAGATTAATTACATCTTCAGGCATACACTCTCATTTATCATTGTCACTTGCAGCATTATAGCTCTTGGCAAGAGGGTAGGGATTTTTTTAATATTAAAAAAATCCTTAGCTGTGATACATTTTGCAAGTTTAGTCATTAAAGCACATGACAGCTAAAACCAGGTAAGATTAAATTAGCTACGGAACATTAGGAAAGTCCATGTCTCAGAAACTAAATGACTGTAAGAAAATCAGAATTCTTTTAACAATCATTCAAGTCAGACAAAGGCCTCTCCTCTATTTTACAGCATTTTGGAGAAGACCTCATGCTTTGAAACGTATGTATAGAAAATTAACGGCACCTTATGAATTCCGTTATGCACATTAGGTAGCTTTTTAATATTCCTATTTCCTAAAGCTGTTAGACGTTTTCTGAAGAGTAACATGCTTACCTTTATATGTAACTAGTAAGTTTTGTTTAAATTATGATGGGAATGTTATAGTGTTTGCTCTTCTCTAACAATGAGAACGTTCTTAAATATGAACAAGAGGAAGAATCAAACAGATCTGTCTGTAGCTTGGAAGACAGTAGAACATGTATTCATTCATAGTAAGTGATCATTTAATATCTATTGAGAACTGCTACAGGCTAATGTATGTGCAAAGAGTAGGCATTCTTGGATAACTTACATTCCTGATCTCAAGGGAGCTCAGATTCTAGGGGAAGAAAGACAAAGAGATGACTGTAAAGACAACGTGAAAATGCAAGTAATGTTAAATAAAGATATGTGAAGACTAATGTGAGGTACCAAAAAGGAGTGGCAAACCCAGTTTGGTAGCTCAGGAAAGACTTTTTAAGGAAAAGTAGCTTGAGCTGATTATTCACAAATGACAGCTAACCTTATCATTTTCAAGTAAGAAAAGAGTGGATATACTTGGGGAAATTAGTCGGGGGGGTGGAGCAGGCAGGAGACTAAAGTGGCCAGCTTCACCCACACAGAGCTGATGACACGGGCAAACCCACAGATCAGGAAGAAGCATTTCAGAAATGACTGGCAGCTCCCCAAATAAATATGAGGCTCAAGATGTGTCAGGGCCAGAACATGATAAAGAACTTGGAGTTCATTTGCATGAAACATTAGGCCACTGGAGGCATGGTTGCCTAGGTGGAGCATAGATTTGATGAACTAAGACTGGAGGCAGAGAAGAACAATGAGGAGGCATTAACTGCAATAGTGAAAATGAGAGGTGATGAGAACCTGAGCTCCTTAGGCACTTAAAAAAAAAAAGGAAAGGAAAGAGAAAACTAAAAGAAAAAAAAGAGAGAAAAGAGAAGAAAGGAAAAAGAAAAGAAGGGGAAAGAGAAGAAGAGAAACAGAAAAGATTTAGATGATATTCAGATACAGAATCATCAGAATTCCTTGATTAGCTGTGGAGATTTGTGAAACTCCAAGAAGAGGTCTAGATGACAGAGTGCTATCATCTTTCCACATGATGTTTGAAATCATGAGAAGGAATGAAACAACCCAGACAGATACGGAGAGGAAAGAACAGAACAGGAAAATGCTCTCAGTGATCATCAACAACTAAAGGGCAGATGAAACTAGAACAGCACAGGAAGATGACACATCTTCAGGAGGGTGGTCAGAAAAGAACTGTTAAGACCTGAGAGGGCATGGGGTTGAGGAAGTTCAAGGAAGTGAGAAAAGAAATTCAAGAATACAATGATTCAATGTTAAGTGGCGAAAAAATACTGAGTGAGAGAGTGTTATTGAACTGGTAAGTTTGAAGGTCAAGGGTGACAACAGCAGAGGAGTCCGAGAAGAGTGGTATGTGAGAGACTACATTGAAAGACGGCAGAGTCAGTTTGCATCAGTCCAGCAAATGGGAGATTAAGTGGGGTCAACTAAAAATACTTGTTTTGGACTCAAAATGTCCTGAAATAAAGACTTCCTTTATTTAAAAGTAATGTGTGTTTTGTATTTCTTCTTTCCCCAAATATATGTTGAATTTAAAATATTCTGTTTAACATTTTGTATTTTATTTAAATACTTTAAACACTGCATTGTATCATGTTCAGAGATCAAAAAATTGTATCAATAATAAAAACGCACTGTAAACTTTCTTGAGTGATGAAGAAAATGCAGGAAAAATAACTCAAAATATTTAAGTCTGAACATTAAAACACCTGGTGGGGAAAAATAAAAGACAACTGGAAAATATGCAATCAGTTGCTTAATGAAAGAGAAATTCTTGAAAATTTATTAATAAAACATGAACAACAATTTTGTTTCAGCCTCTGATTCAATGTTCTAATTTAGGGGTTTTAGTTTTATGGGTAAAATCAAATTAGAGTATTCACTGTTGGTTTTTTTTATGATGGATCTGTTTTGAAAAAGTCTCAATATTTTCTGTTTGAGGCTTAATCAATTATCAATCAGTAAAGAATAAGTCACTTAATTATTTTTAAATAATTTACTAAGGAGTTTAATGTAGCCTAACCAATAAAAGAGGAACAGTATGTAACTGTAAGAAGATGGTGAGAATCAAATTTGCATTGAAATTTTGTAGGTAAAATAAATTGCTGTTAAGTAAAATTATCACAGTACTTGAGACCTAGTAATCTTTTCACGATTGACAATTTACTCAAATATTGTAAATCTTCCTTGAGATAAATAACCTATGTCAGCAACAAATGTCCTGAGACAGCATCTTCCAATAAAAATATGAAGTTGGAGACCCAGAAAATACATTTTATACTAAGATCGTATTAATGTCATTAAAAATTTCTTTTTGTCATAAAATGGGAAAAATACATTTCAAAATAGTATCTTTCTATAATGAGAATTATGTTTTCAATTTTTCAAATGTATAATCTAAGTTTCTCAATTAGGAAAACACATAACAATTATTGCTGGCTTAATAACAGTATTATCTTTAGACCAACAGAATTTGCCAAAACAAATTTAAAGTAATAAAAGGTGGCAGCCTAAAAATTATTTAATGTTTATAATAAAAAGGTAGATGAAATGGACAAATCAAAGCAAATGAGATATTTTTAAAAAGAGATTTTGATCATATTCAAAGTCTAATTTTATTGATTTCAGGGCCAGATAAAAAAACTCTGTGTTCTTAACCAGTCTGGGATCATAATTAAATGTCTACAGTTAAGATATTTCCTTTGTATTTTCAGTAAAGGCATAGGAAAATATGTAATGTTAAGAAAGGGCTGATGACTAAAGGAATTCTGGTGGGTAACTACTCCACTAACTTGAAATTTACGGTTATGAGAATTAAGTAGTCACATTTTTCCTACACCGGAGGAATAAGAGGCTCTTAGTGACTGACTAAGGCTGAAGGCTATTAAATCATAACTATGCAAATATCTATTTGATAGGACATTTGGGTGGTAATATATATGGTGCACTAAAAGTCCACTTGTCTTTGTCAGATTTCTTCCAGACTCAGAGAGTAATTCCACAGTGAGCACAGAAACATTTCCAATTTCAGAAGTACTAATATGAATAAGGTTTTCATTTTCATGTTGGCTTTCGCTTTTTACACAGCGTGTGATACTAATTTGTTTCTGGATATGTTCTATAAAAACTGGAGGACCTTTCCAGAAGCCTTTGAAATTCTTATTGCCTTGCTTGTTTCTGCTCACAGTGCTGACTTCTGTGTTGAAGACTGTCCAAATTGGAACTTACTGAGATGATTAACAGCTGCTACAAAATCAATACTCTAAGTAGGGAAAACAGAATTGGGCTAAGATGATCTTACATGAGCACTATTCTGTGGCTGAATATCTATCCATGTCAGCAAGTCAGATATAATTTATGTTAGTGGAAGCATTTCCATGGATTTAATCCATGGGCTTTTCAGAATCAGCCTCAGAGACCTAGGGGCTGGGGAAGATAATTCATAGGTTTTAATTATGCATAATTATGCATATTCTCAGTTGCAAAGATGATCTCTGATACACTTAGTAAGAAATGGGTTTACTTAAATCTTTCATTATTTTCACATTTATTATGGTTGGAACTCTACATCATACTATTATTGCTACTGCAATTGGCCTCAAAATGAGTCTTAAAATTTGTTCTCCACAAATTAATTTGAAAGTAACACAGATGTTTGTATACTTGGTTTATTATACGCCGAATGCTCCAACTATGAAACAATATGGTAACTGCTGACATATGTGCTAAAAATCCCTTATATCCATTTCTGGAGGCCTAGATGCTCCCTATAATAAATTATTATGTTCTTTATAACTTAATAACTTTAAAATAACAAGATAAATATGTTAATGGTTTAAACGGACAAAAACTAATTCCCTGAACTATTACTTATTTGTGTCTCTTCCAGCTACATTTAAGAGAAGATGCACGTGTGTAATGTTTTACCCCCAACATGCTGGAAATTCACTTCTATCTGGCACAATGTTCATCTTCGTATCACAGCAGGCACTGAGTAAGTATTTGTTGAATAAACTAATAAATGAACTCCTTTGTGACTGACATACTAATCAGAACTAGGGCACTAAATGACTATGATAACTCAGTATTTTACATTTTTATACTAATGTAAGTACAGTATCCACCATCAGAAGTTAAGCAATGTTTATTCAACAATGACATTTATAAATCCTAGTCAATGACCCCAAAGAGGAATATTCTGCTGATCCGTTTAACTGAATCCTCCACTAGGAATACCTTGGTACCAACACTCCTCCTTCCCTGATGTTACACATTAATCTCTCTTTATTGCCAACGCGGAGTGTGTTGCTGGGGTGAATGAAAACTCACAGGGCAGGAAAGAGTTAATGTTTAAAGAGACTTAAAATGATCTTTTGTGTGTGTGAGGCAGCAATTATTAATCTGAACTATACCCTTTGCATATTAAATATGCAGTCGCTCCTGCTTTCTGTACTAGTGAGAAACGTGAATGTTTCTGAGCAGGTGACTCTCATGGACTGTGGGTCCTACAGTTACCGGTTGTGCATGTTTCCCATCAGGATTTTATCCAGAAAAGTCACAAGGAAAGAAACATAAACAGGCAGGGTCAGTGCATTTCTGGATTGGGAAATCACAGTTATCAACAAAAC
Source organism: Camelus ferus (assembly GCF_009834535.1). Lineage (NCBI taxonomy): Eukaryota > Metazoa > Chordata > Mammalia > Artiodactyla > Camelidae > Camelus > Camelus ferus. The sequence continues at coordinate 53,014,535 of NC_045702.1, read as the reverse complement.
CAGAAAGGTGAAAAATAAAATTAATGAGCCATCGGTCTTAAGGCTAATAATAATGAGGATCTTGATACCCTTGGGATACTTAAGGCCTAATCAAGAAGCAAATGGAGAAAACACTAATCTGAAAAGATAACATATGTCTCCAGGTTTGTACCAGTATTATTTACAATAGCCAAGATACGGAAACAGCCTAAGGCACACCGATAGATGAATGGGTAAGGGAGATAGGGTATAAGTGTACAATGGAATACTACCCAGTCAAAAAAGGCATGAAATCTTGTCATTTGCAACACCGAGAGACCTTGAGAACACTATGCTAACTGAAATAAGTCAGCCAGAGAAAGGCAAATACCAAATGATCTCACTTGCATGTAGAATTAAAAAATACAATGAAACAAACAAAAACCATGCTCATAGATACAAAAAACAGACTGGTGGTTGCCAGGAGGACAGGGTGCAAAATGGGCAAAGGGGCTTCAAAGGTATCAACTGCCAGCTATAAAATCAGCAAGCCATGGGGATGTAACGTACAGCATAATGGCTGTAGTCAGCAATACTGCTTTGCCTATTTGAAAGGTGCTAGGAAAGTACGTCTAAAAGTCCTCATCACAAGAAAAAGAAAAAATATTGTGTAATTATGTATGGTAATGGGTGTTAACCAGACTTACAGTCATGACCATTTTGCAGTGTATTCAAATAATGAATCATATTTTACACTTGAAACTAACGTAACATTTTATGTCCATTATACGCAATAAAAAAAAAAGATGAAGCAAACGGAACACTTGAAACAGAAGAAATGTGCCACGGTCTGCTACAGGCAGCCAGGCACAGATAAAATCATACTGAAAAGTGCATCAAATAATGTCACACAAAACAAAAAATATTTTCTATCCAAGAGGTGAAAGAAAGACTCTATGTGGTATGCATGCTCTTAGTCACTTTCTGTCATAGTACCTTGCACCTTTTCCTTCATAATACTTATCACTACTTGAAATTCACTTGTTTGTCTCACCTTCTAGGAAAACAAAGACTGAAAGAGAACTGAAGTACTGCTTGCTCTGTTCTCCAGTACTGGTTTCCACTATACCCATCTACATTCAAAGACTGTCCCGCACATAGTGAACATAAATAAATTGTTGTATAAATTAATGAATGAGACTACATGAAACAAGAACAGAACAGCAGTTACAGTTTAGTACAGTCCATCCACTTAAAATAAGCAGAAGTACATCAAATCTCAAATCATTACTAAAATAATTTTGTACGAGGCAGGACTACAGAGCAGGTTAGAGTGAGTATCTGAATGAGAATTTAAGCATCATGGTAGCAAGTTTAGAAACATTTAAATACATTTGACTAATCCTGTGAAATATGAAAGATTACCCATGGCCCATCAATATTTTGAATAACACTAAGGAAGAAGAGGAAGTTTGAATCCTTTTCCATATCCCTATCAGAGGTTAATATTGTTAACACTTTGGTATATGTCTGCTGATCGATTTATATGTTTTTAGAGAGACAGATCTGCATAAAAAAAAAAATCCGTGTTTTATCACCATCATCGCCCTTAACATTTACATCATCAGTGCTAGATAACTCTCATGAGAGCTCTGGAAGTCCCTAACTGATCCCCACACCACCTTAAGATAGCTTCTATGTCATGCCTACTCACAATAGAAGAAAAAGAGACAATGTACTTTAGTGATTTAACCTTGTAATTTTAGAATCTCCTTTCCTGTTGTAAATCATTTTCAAGTTGATAAACTTTTAGGATGTTTCCAATTGTACGTCACCAGATATAACTGGTACGGATTAGGCTTTTCCATTACTTATTTCTGTTCAAAGGAATCTTTAAATGAGATTTGTGGCTCAAAGGGTATTTGCATTTTAAATTTTAACAGATACCATCACATTATTCTCCAAAAGGTTACTTAAACTTAGAGACCTGTCACACAAGTATGAACGTGCCTATTTTTGTATACACTCATTGACATTAGATATTATCAACTTTGTAATTTTTAATAATCTGAAAGGCAAAAAAATCACACCCCATTGCATAATTTTGCACTTTCTTATAAATTAATAACATTAGAAATCTTTTTATCTCGCTATTTTTATAATTTCCATAATATTAATCTATTTTTCTAATTGGTGCTTTTTTATTAAGAATTCCATATTTTAGCTTACTAACACCATGTTTATTACTTGTGTTAGAAATATTTTCTTTGATTTTTGTTAGAGCTTTAACGTATCTTTTTTAAAGAAAGATTATGAAAAGTAATTGCAATTTCCTTTTCTTTTATGGATTCTAATTTTCCTGTTTGCCTCAAACAGGTTTCTCCTACCCTGAACACTAAACTTCTATATTTTCTTCTAATATCTTATGAGGATGTTACTTATAAGATACCATTATGTTAATATTACCTTGTATCATATATTAACACATAGGATGTAATTTGCATTTTAATTATTTAACTTTTTTTATTGAGTTATAGTCATTTTACAATGTTGTGTCAAATTCCAGTGTAGAGCACAATATTTCAATCGTACATGAACATACATATATTCATTGAGCACAGATTAAAAATGCAAATCACAAGATTATACTGTATAGCACAGGGAAATATATACAAGATCTAGTAATTTGCAATTTTAATCTATTTGATGTATATTTTACGTGGACATGAATGGCATATAAATTTATTTTCATCCAAATGAGTAACCAATTCTTTCACCTAATTTATTGTGCATTTCATTCTTAGCCAATGATGTGAAGTTTCAACATTTTACAAATACGAATTCTCTGAATATCTTTGTAATTTTTTTGGTTTAATTTTATATTATGTTCTATTTTGGTGCTAACACATTTTAGTTACAGCAACTTTATAGTATTTTGTACATAGCAAGGAAATTGATGCTTATAGGACTTTTTTTATTGAAGTATAGTCAGTTATAATGTGTCAATTTCTGGTGTACAACACAATTATAGGATATTAAGTATCTGAAAAAACTCTAAAGGCATTTTTGTCTAATTGTAAATCACCATTTATCAAAACAACTATCAGTAATCCTATTAGAATGCTCAGTAGCAATAAACTAAATTTGTAAATTAATTTGAGAGGTGACTTCATTTCTTAATATTATTAAATATTCCCATATAGGAACATGAGATGACATACACAGGCTTAAATTTATACATCTGCATTAAATGATTCAGTTTTCTCCCTATAAGCTGGGTGTCTTTCTTATTAGATGAAAATCTTGGTATTTTATAGTTTCCTGATACTGTTAACTAAATTTATATTCATACCAACATATTAACCGATAATTTCATAAAGGAAAGTTTCAGGGATTTTTTTGTATATTTATCTAGCATTTGGAAACTAAGGTTGATTCACTAGATTTATTTTTATCTGATGCATATTTAACATATATGTCATCATATCACCTTCAAATAATAATCTTGTCTGTTACTTTTCAATGTTTATATGAGATTTAATTTTTTAATTATTAAATTAGCTCATTTTTCTGTAAGTGTTAAGTGGAGTGATGACAGAAAAATCCCTGTACTCTTCCTGATTTTATTTGGAATGCCTCTAAGACCACAATTATTTTATTTATTTCCTATTTAATAATTCTTAACATTTAACTTAATGTAATATTTATTATTTAATTCTTTGTTTAATATTTTAAAATTGTTATTTTAATAATTATTAAGTAACTATTAATTTGTAAATATGTTTTACATATATTTCAGTAGTTTTAATTATAAAAAATGGTAAACCTGGTTTTTATTTAAGTTAAATAATTATGCTATTTATTACTGACACATTTTGGCTTTGTTGAAATAAATTCAATAGGTTTTAGTCCTTGAATATAATTCCTAAATTTATTTGCTGATTTTTTTTGTTTGCAACCGTTGCATTTACATTCATGTGTGTATGTTCTTTTGCGGGGTTATGTTTTATGAGGTATTGATATTGAGGTTTGCTAGCTATCTAAAACGAATGGGAAACCATTCTATATTAATCTATATTCTGGAATAACTTTTAGAATATAAGAATTATTTGTGCTGTGGAAGAACATTTAAAATGACAACCAGTTTTAATAATTCTTTTACTACATTTTTACCTTTTTCTCTTTGGGTATGTGCTTAGAAAAATGGTTCTCAAAGTATGATCCTGGACAAGTAATATTAGAACACCTGGGAGCCTGGTACAACAAATTCTCAGACCCTATTTCAGACCTATTGAAACAGAAAGCCGGGGTATGAGGACCATCAATCTGCAGTTTAACAAGCCCTTCAGGTGATTCTCATACATGCTTAAGTCTGAGAACTATTGGCTTAGATTTCCTTCCCCTTCCTCTTCAGCAAATTTCAGCTCTGTTTATTTGGTTGGAAGGGATTCAATTTCTTCCATTTTGTAAAGTTTACTGGCATAAAAGCAAATGATATACTCATAATTTTAAAAAATATTTCCCACAGTTGTGGTTCTACCTTCAAATATACTATGCTGTGTACTTATTTCCTTTCGTTAAGGAAAAAAAAAAATCTTGGACAGTGACGACAGCAAGACGTCGGAATAAGAATTTTCAACCATCATCTCCCCCTCTTCCACCACCTCCCCACAAGAACATGGGTTTTTGACACTCGGGAACGACAGTACCTTTGTTGGGAGTCAGGGAGTCCAGTGGAGAAGTTCCAGCACACCACTGGAGCAAAAAATCCGAGAACAGATCCACTGAAGAGGGTAGGAACACTTTTCCCTTTACCTCCCCAGAGTGGCACAGCTCAGTGCCAAGACCAGCCCCACTCAGCCCGAGGTCTCTCCCAGGGGGGCAAGTGGGAACGTCGTGATCGTTAAGCTTCTCAAAGCTCGCAGCACGCTGCCCAACAGGCCACTTTTTCCTTGCCTCATCAGGAAGACCGAGGGTCTCAACACAGCCGCGTGATTAGAAGACGCTGGGAGCAGCTGCGAGAGAGGAGGACTCCCAGCCAACAGGGCTTGCAACTCAACAGCGGAGCAATGGAGCCTGCAAAGCCCTGCAAGGTCTCCATCGGTAGGCCGGCCCCGGAGCTGCCAGGGAAGCCTCCATGATGTTTCCTCCCGGGCACCCGGCCCTCCAGGCGCCGCTCCCTGCGCGAGGTTCCCGCGCGCCTGACCCCGCCCCGCGGCCTGCGCCCCGTGCGTGCCCCGTGCGTGCGTCCCGCGTAGGAGGGCAAGCCTCTGCGGGCCGCCGCTGGGCATCTGCAGATCGCTGGCTCCACTCCGGCGGGGGGATTGGGGTAGGTACCCTAATTTGAGTATTTCAGGGCGCTGCCCCAAAGAAAACACGCAGGAGGCTCTCAGCACCTCCTTAGCTATGCTTTTGGGGCTGGAGAGAAGTTTAAAAGCGTAAGAATTCCTCCCTCCACCTTTTCAAAGACCTAACAAGAAATGGAGAGTGGGTGCGTCTATAGACAAGTTCTGAGAGAGCCTCAGAATCCCTAGCTGTGCTGACAAGAGAGTTAAGACTGGAGGAGGTGACTGCTTCTTCAAATGCAGACAATCTATGGATCCTGAAGTTGCTCTGTAACTTGGCTCCAGTTCCTCTTACCTACGGTCCCAGCGGTCCTGTCAGCAGACAGGGAACCAAAGAGGGACATGCATGTCCCTGCCTCACCCAGAAGACGCCCGCTGACATCCTACCTGTTGACCACTGAGGATACTGAAGCACATGTAACTGACTCAGTTCCAGCCCCTCTCAGCTGCTACCGTCTGGTAGTGTTTCCACATTTTGAGGTTTATGCTTGCCAAGAGTCGTTTGTGTTGTTTCCAGCACTGTTTATGCCAATTTTAATTTTTATTATAATCATGTAATTTAATTACATATTATATAAATGGAAAATATGATTACAAAAAAGCATTTTATATGAAAACAAAGATGATTTGGGAAAAGTTGATGAAAGTGTAATTCTGAAATTGCTATAGAATTATATGTAAGAGAGATCGTTACAAAAGGGTTTTTAAATTATTGTAAAAATCTAGAAGGATTTATAGTCATATTGCTTCACAAGTATCTTTTGAGGTTTTATTCCACTTAAAAGAAACTAAAAATGGAAACCACAGATGGTTTATTATGGAATGTGATTTATACGAGCAAACTTTGTAGAACCCAAGTCAATGACCCACATTCAAAGAAATGACATTAGCTGGGCTTATAAGGGAAGATACGTCAATTCAGTTATGCTTATAGGTTTTAGGTTAAAGTGAAATAATCAGACTTCATGTGTATCATTTTTATGACACTTGTTTTATCTTTCAATTAATATCTAACTCACCTCTGGTAATAGACCTGCTGTACATAAGTTGGACTACTTCATTTTCCTGATTATATTCATTGAATCATTCAATGCCTCTGAAAAGGCAAACAGCAAATGGTGGCTTCCAAGAGTTTTCAAGACAGGGCAGCAGCCACCTCTGCCACTACCTTTTTTACCATTCGTGCTCACCTCTGTTTATGTTCCAGGCATACTGACCTTCTGGGTCTTTGACGACACTAAGCCTTTTCTCTCCTCAAGTTCTTCACATACAGTCATACCTGCTTGGTGTGCTCTTTCCCTGTCTTTAGTGTCCAGCTCACTTACCTGTATTCATTAGATCTTCCTTTAAATGTATCTTCTTTATATAGGCCTTCCCTGATTATGAGATCTAAAGTTGTTGTCTCTTACTCTAGTTCATGGTAACTTTTGTTTTCTTTCACAGTATATACATGATTTTCCAAAAAACTTGTATGTACATTTCTTTTTTTAATGCTGCTTCTACCATTAAACTCCAAGTTCTAATAATATGGTGATCTGTCTCTTTAATTCATTCCTATAACTCCAGGACGCAACCTGAGGTACTTATTAGCCTTTTTGTTTATTAAGCAAATAAGTGAGGAATCAACTATGAGGATAAAATTAACGGCATATTTGAATTTGATGGCGATGCAGTGGGTGAACAATTTTCTGTGATTTTTGAGGGATTATCTATAGTTATCTTAAAGTGCAAAATCAGAATGAAGGGTAGCACATAACATTTTTTATTATTAATTTCTGTAATCCATATTTCTCACATCCAGCTGTTCCACCTCTCATAACGATTCTCTCTCACCTCACTATAATACAAGTTTAATAATACACAGACTTCTTCTGTCTTGCTCACTGCCAATCCGCAAACAGAATCTGGCACATGAGAGGCCCTAAATAAATATGCTTTTATTGAAGGATCACCACTGTCAATGAATACCTATTTTCAGAGTTAATTATGATTTCAGGATTACTTATTTCTAATTGTTCTGGCTGAAATCGAAAGGTATTACAAAGAAAGAATTAACAGAAACTGTCTAGGTATTTGCCAATTTCCCTTTTCTTCCTTGGCAGTCAAAATTCCTTTCCCAGCTTCCTTACTATTAGCTGCAACAAGTTGATTAAGATGGCCAATGTGTTACATGTTAAACACTTTCCAGGCCTGGCCCATTAAACAAACAAACAAACAAACAAAACACTCCAATACTTCACTCTCTTTCATCACCCAGCTGTTGAATAAAGTCGACTCTGGGTATCCAGAGGAGAATGGAGCCACAAGATGGAAGAAGCCTGGGTCAATGACCAAGAGGAGCAGAGCCTCTCCCCAAATGTCAGCCATGCTGTCCTAACATGTGAGAGAAGAACTAATTTTTAGATGTTGTCAGACCACTAATATTTTGAAGTTGTGCCAATAATCAACCCACTCTGACTAATACAAGAGTTATATCATAATGCATATGAAAATTATATTTATCCATATATTTCTGACCCTCACAGGTTTTTCTAAAAATTTGAAGCAAGGTTTTATATAAAGTATAAAGCACTTAACAATCAGTATATGAAGGGCAATCATTGAAATAATGAAAACTACACTAATAGTAGAGTCAAGCTTTGAGACCTCCTTGTAACTACAGGCAGTAGGGTTCCCAGAGATAATTTAAAATACAAATTATTTGCCATATTAAGCGTTCTAATGCTGGTGATAGCAAAAATGTTGAAATGTCCCCCTTAATTTTTAATGTCCAATTCCACTACTTCTTATATATTCAGGAATAGCTTGATAAAGGTGATTCATTTCATTTTGTTGATTTCCAGATCCACTCATTAGGGCAAAGGAATACAAGTTGCTAAGTAGAAAGCAGCCTAACTGAGTCACAGCCAAAGCTTGAACTCTCTGTAAGGTCTGCTGCCGGGATTGTGCCCGAGTGCTGAGCCTTTGTGTTGCTGGGGCAGAGGCAAAGATTTCAGGGAGGGATGCTCTCCCTCTCTTCACACCTCTACTTCTCATGTCATCCTCAGTGAAAAAGGCTCCACGTCCAATGGAGCAGGACCCTTCTAAAGAAATCTCAGTTAAAATCTACTTTGTTTAATTCTGTTCTACATCAAAATCATAAAGGAATGCTATTACATATTCTTTTCTTAGGTCCTGAGCCTTGCATTTCAAATTTAGTACTTTAATACATCTAGCATCTGATGTAAGGCAGAGTTCTAAGAAAATGTTCTCCCCCAGGAAGCTGGTTTTTGAATACATCAACTAAGCACCATCATTTCTCCACTGAGATTTTGGGTCACATCTATACTGAGTTTCAGTATGTGTCTCTCTACTTCTCCACTGATTCTTTCATCTATTCATTCATTGTATCATTTTATTATAATGATCCAATTCATTTGTAGCGTCTCTGATTTGGTAAAACAGTTCTCCATTGCTTTTTATAAAATTAACTTAGCTACTTTGTTATATATATTTTGGGAAAAAAAGTTTTTCAAATTTGTCATAAAATCTAGATTAAATCTAGTGTAAATTAATTTGCATATTATATTAAGCTACCCCATCTAAGAACAGAAATGTCTCTATTTTGATCTTTCACATCTTTGTAGAGTTTCAATATTTTCTATATATAGGTCTCATATATTATTTATTAATTTCTAGATACTTCCAATTTTTGATTGCTGTTTTTGTAAATTTACTGATATTGCTGATAGAATATTATTAAATATTTAAGTTGATTTTATATTTGACAACTAATACACTTTTAGTTGGGTTATTACTTTTTGATCCTATGGGGTTTTTTTGGGTTTTTTTTTTCACTCTATATTGTTTATTTTCAAATCTCTTTATAATACCTGTATAAAATTAATTCTGCAATAGACTTGATTATTTTCAATAGTCCAGCTTTTTTAAAATTTCATTAATATACTCTAAAAATCTAACATGCTTTTTTGATCTTGTTATTCTTTGCTGTATTTCCTGTCTTATTTCTATTATAGCTTTCCTTCTAATTCCTTTATGTCTTAGCCATTTCTCCTTTGCCAGCATCTTAAGTTTTGTAATTAATATTTCTATTTCTTCATATCAGGGTTTCTCAGCCTCAGCTCCATTGACATTTTGAGCTGTTTAATTCTTTCTTGTGGGTTTGGGGGGTTGTTCTAGGACCTGGAAGTGTTTAGCAGCACCCCTAGCCTCTACCCACTAGCTGCCTACAATCTTCGGTCAGCCATGGCAGTCACAACTGTGTCCAAACATTGCCAAATGTCTCCTGTGATGGACAGGAAATAACTTCAGTTGAGGACCACTGGAAATTGATCAAAGCCATATAATAAACTGAGAAGTATTTATTCGATAAAACCTACTGAACCTAAAATAAGAACGCTGGTAAGCTATGATGTTTCAGCCTCAGGCGGCTACCTTACCCTCCAACGCCATCAGCACTACAGTTCTCCCAGGGTGCGGCAAGTTATGAAAGTAAGCCACCTTACTGTCAGGGGAGCTAACGCGATTTGCTAGGAAAACTCCAAGGACCAGAGAGGTATCTGAAATAACAGTAATCTCTGGCAAATGAGTAAGAAAAGTCAGTGTAGCAGCTCGCTTGATTTGTGAAACTGATTAAGGCAAGAAACTAACAGCCAACTCCCCAGATATTAAATGGGAGATCCATAAGCCATAATAGGCCTTGATTAGCTGCCACATATTCCTGGCTGTCTGAAAGGCTACATGCATGTGCAAGGCTGCATGTATGTTCAGAAAAGACCCAAGAGGGCTCTAGTGAGCTACACATCCTTGGCTAAGTGGGAGGCCTTGTACATGAGCAGAAGAGACAAGAGGGCCAGCAGGATTAAAAGCTGAATCAGATTAATAATTGCCTTCACTTTGTATGTGTACCCAATGAACACAAAGATCCAGCGGCAAAAGGATGAGGACTTACTATCTCAAGTCATTTAAGCACAAACTTTGGTCAAGCCTGTTGACACAGAAGTAACTCCTAGAGGCCAGGATAAATATAAAAGCAGGAATAAAAAACAAAAACAAAAACCCTGAGGCATCAGCATTAATCCACACAATTAGTGCAAAGAAATCCCTAAACAAACGCCAGAACTGCAACCCCCATGGGAGAATCCAAATCCAGATTTGTTACAATGTATTACATAATATCTCCAGTTTCCAACAAAAAAATCAACAGACATAAAGAGGAATAGGAAAGCATGATGCATACTTTGGAAAAAACAATGTCTCTAATGGATTATAGATGCTGGACTTCAAAATAGCTATTATAAATATACCAAAAGTACTGACGTAAACTATGCTTAAAGAATAAAGGCAAGCATAACAACAATGACTATTCAAATAGAAAATACCAATTAAAGACCTAGAAACAGAAAAAGACAACCAAATAGAAATTCTGGACTTAAAAGTACAGTAACCAAAATAAAAAAAAAAAAAAAAAATCACTAAAGGGACCCAGGAGAGTGGCATTAATCATGATATCCAAAGACAGGAAGCAATCCAAATGTACATCAACTTGTGAATAAACAGTCTGTGATATATCCATATAGTGGGATACTACTTAGCAATAAAAGACATCCAGCATTTATGCAGTTAATATAGGAGAACCTCAAAACATTATGTGAGGTGAAAGAAGCCAGATGCAAAAACTACATATTATTTCTTTCATATGAACTATCCATAAAAGGCAAATTTTAGAGGTAGAAAGATCAGTTGTTGCTTGGAGCTCGGAGAAGGACCCAGAATTGACTACAAGTGGGCATGACTGTTCTTGTCTTGGTGATGAAAAGGCTCTAAAGTTGGATAGATTTATTAAAATCATTAAAAGGTTTACTTAAAATGAGTGACTTATGTTATGTGTTAAGTTATTTGCCAATAAAACTGTTAAACTATTGTTACTCATATTCATATCAAGTATAAATAGGATTTTTATGGATCAAACGCATTACATTTTTCTTACAAATAGTAATAATCATTATCATAGTGTTAGCAGTAATTGTATATTTAGCCTTCATTATATATCATTATATAAGGCTTTTTAAATGTATAATCACATTATTTATGAGACAGAAAATAATAACCATCATGATACAACTCATGGACACTAAGAAGAAAAAATTGCTAAATGACTCTTACCCAGGTAGCTTGAATCCTACTTTCATAGACTCAACCAAAGCTTTTTATAGTTGGTTAGTTGTGTGTGTGTGTGTGTGTGTGTGTGTGTGTGTGTATGAGCGTAAGAGAGAAATGATAATGACATAAGTTAATATTGGGCGAATATGTTCAATGGAATGTAATGCTGTAGATAATATATTTTAAGACTTCATAATTACTGGGTAATACATATACATGTATATAAAATCACTGTTAAAATTATTAATACCTTAGGGATTAAAATTTCAATAACTTTTAATTGCCAAATGATATTTTAATTTCGTTCTCAGATTTTAAGAAATTAAGTGAAAAGTTATCCTTTTGACTTATTAACCACTTGAGAATTGTAGCAGCATTTTTCTTAGACTTCAGACCTAACCATAAATTTAAAAATAATGTCTATGTGTAAAAACCTAATAGGTTATGATAGTATAATATAGATCTCAAAATAAGATAAAATTTGATGTACTGTTTTCACATTTTTACTAATACGGAAATGTAGCTTATAGCTACCTTATAAACCATTCTAAGCTTCACTTTAGTAACATAAATGGTCAAGCCAATTACAAATATATAGTTTCTTTCCTATGTTTAACATAAGAAAAAGAATTGCTGATCCTCTGACTTGAAATAAATTCATAAGCTTTATTATTTCCCATTAGAAGAGGTATTTTGCTAACACAAAGATAAAATAAATTATTTATAATCTGTAAATCTTTATAGTTTAAGAGTTTACATCAGTGATTATCCAGGACTGATAAAAAAGAACAGTTAGTGGAAAATCTTACCACGCCAATGGAAAAGTAATTATTGATGATACTGTAAGGCACTGGGTCTCCCTTCTCATCTTTGTCATTAGGTATGACTTCAAACTTCCACCTGTCCAACATGATTTCTGTGCTGTTTTCAATGTCTTTTAAGATTTTCATCAGATTCTCACCTTCATAACCTAACGGGGAAAAACAAGTATCTTGAGAAAATATATAACTAAATAACAAAAGCTGTATTTATATATGTTTAAGTATATGAATGCATATCATTCTAAACCAAAATAAATCATTTTTACAGCAAATTCTGACACGTTTAAAAATTAACCATAATCTTATTATACTCATGCCAATTTATTTTTTTAGCTTTAATTTCCAACTCATATTTCTCTCCTGTGGTGCAAATTCTCAATATAGCCACCTGCCTGATGAACCTCTCCACTGCACACCCCTTACAGAACTTTTTAAATCAATGGTCTCAAAATGGAATTCATGACCCGCATCAGTGTCATCCTCCTGTGAACTCTCCCTCTGAAAGACAACACCCTCCACCCTGAAGCTGAAGGAAACCCTGGATGCCATGTTCGTCTCGTCCCTTGATTCCACGCCCTCTGCAGGTTTTATATTTGATAACACTTCTTTCCAGAAGCCAACCTCCCGAAATAATGGCTTCTACACAAACCTACAGAACAGAGTTCTCAAAACTAGCCTTGCCTCAGAACGAGTACACTGCACTGGAGTTATCTGCACCTTTCTCCCTACAAGCTCCCTTTACCAAGGCTGCCCTACAGTAAAGGCTCAACAAACACATTTTTCAAAATAAATCTACTATAGATAGCCCCCATGCCCGAAAGAAAGTTAGCACTTAATACTATATTTTCTCTTAAATCTATCTATAGATATCTAACATTATAGTTAACTAAGACCATAGCCTGATCCTGTCTGTGTTACTTAAGTGTTTGCTTTTAACCTTTTAAATAGTTTCCTCCTCTGTAAAACTTTAGGTTTGTTCTAAGAATTAAATGAGGACAAAAATGAGAAGATGCATAAAAAGTCTTAGTACATGAGACATAAGGCTGGAAAGTTGTCAACAATGTAACACTGATGATAAGCACCGAATTTGATATATGATACTAAGTTAAATATCTCTCTAACTCTATATGTATGAAATGATATTTTGAGTTAGAACAATGTTTTTCTAGATTTTTTTCCTGTGCCCACCTTCAGTCTATATTTTAATAATTTGTTCATCGAACAAGTAAATGCCAGAGGCTATGAGTCCTCATTAGAGGTGCTAGCACACATAACATTGGGAAACCTAATTGGATTAAAAGAAAAAAGAATAGACACTGTAATGTGCCAACATTTTCTAAAGATGAATAAATTACATTTATGGTGTATTTGTTGAATTAACTGTTAGACGGTTGAGAAAGCCAGAAACTAGAAATATCTGTCTTACAGCCTACCATTACTTCTTACCTCACACAGGTCTAAAAACTAATTATGCACTATTTAATATACAACAGTAAAGAGTACAACAAACAATGATTACATGGATATAAACATTAAAAGTATTTAATATTATTTCTATAGAAGTCACATCATATTTTATAGCATAATTCAAAAATTATGAACATATATAAGATGCATATAATTATACTCAGTGATTAAGCGTTGAATTGTTTAAACTACAAGACTATAATAATTAAGTATACTTATTTTTCAGATCTTTCTTAGTTGTTCTACCCTCACTCTCAATGTTTATTTTTTCTTAATTTTTAATTTCTTTTAAAGCCTGTCAAATAAATCTTATATATCCATGTTTCCCTAATGAATTGAATAAAAAATAGTTAAATATTTCCACCTATTTTGCAAAGTCTACTCCTGTTTGAAAATAAGTATAATGGTCTTCAGGTATAAAAAAATTTACATATATTAAACTAATACTATATAATATGGAATGGAAATGTTGTATAATATATAATATAATATACACATGCTCAGCAGAAATACGAGTAAATGATAATGCTTTAAGACAGACATGGAGCTTGTCCTCAGCTATGTCTGTGGTTAATAGCAGCATGGTTCAACAAAACACTGGAAAAATGTAGGAATGACAACTGACCAAGATAGAACATAATAGAAATGAATTTAGTGAAAATTAATTAGCACAGCTAGCTTAAGGAGGGTCAGTCAACTTCAACTCGTTACCATTTGGGTATGTTCTCCAAGTTTTTATGGCCAAATATGAAAAAGCTTAGTATCAATCAGCCTACTAGCCAAGTAAAAATGGAAAGAGAGAGGCAATAAATCTATTTAGAGAATCATATCTGCAGGCCAGAAGTAATTCACAGAGGTGAACAATTCCAAATTGTAGTCCCCATTTAACAAATATCTGCGCTTTATTCGTTTCTATTTCTCTATACTCAAGCTTGTTAAATAGTAATTCATAACTAGAAATAGGATTCCTGAACTCAGAAGACCATATTTTTTAAAAGACAAATTAAACTTACTAAATATGCAAACAAAAATTTCCAGAAAAGGATAATATTTTGCTTCCATTTTTTTGCTTTAAAGTCTATAATCACTCTAGGCTAAGAAACAAAATGAAAACATAAATAGTATTTATCTTTAATTTAATGATACACTGTTATAATGGCTGAATCTATCTAAAGTCATAGAAACTTTTACACATCAAATCATGCAAAGGAAAACAACGAAATATATTTGTAAGAGTGGGCTCCATCTAAAACTCTGTCCCTTACGCCCTCACTGTTCACAAAACAGCATTTTTTTGCAATAATCTTCAGACTTTTATTAGACTATTGCCAGAAAAATTTTATAAGAATGTAAATTGTTTTTATTCAAATACCCTAGGTTATACTACATTTGTACAGTGTTAAATTTTCAAAATATGGAGATACACTCACAAAAAATAAGCCAAGTCAATATATTCCAGTGACATTAAGTGAACTAAATGATTATCAGTTGAATAAAGTACTTCCTTTCCCAATGTTAAGCATAATGATAAATCGTAGCATTACAGAAGACTCAGCACAGACACTGGGCAAACAAGTTGATAGTCGCGTATGAGAAACTACATGGCAGGAACTATTATTTTCTTCAAATTCTGATGAGGATTGAAGGACACAGTTGTTTAAGCAACTGGCTCAAGATTACATGCCTGACAATAAATAATCCCACCCCAGAGCATGTTTCTTTATTAGTAAACTCTAGCAAACGGTACGTCCATTATCCTAATTGCTCACCTTGGGCATCTTGCAGCCTCCCTTGGTACCTCACTTTCCCAAAGCCCCTCTCCAGTCCCCTGGCCAGGTCTCTCAGTCCCTCCCTGAAAAATGTCACTCCAGTTTGTCCACTTGTCTCATTTGCATCACCAACCCCGTGACCCAGTCCCTTTATTCTCTAATTACAACTATGAGTTCTTGTTTTAAAAACTATGATTCTCCACTTTTCCACATTTTCATAACAGTTCTTTAAACCCAAAGTTAATCTGTTTTTTAAAACATCAATGTCAGTGTCACTCTGCTTTTGAACTCAAGAGTTGCACTCTCTGTTTCAAAGTCAATCATGGAAAATTTTACCATGACAACCAAGACCCTGCCTTATCTGACTCCTGATTCTTTCTTCAATGTCTTATCAGTCACCTCCCTCACTCCAAACCTATCCACCACCCCATGACCTCTTCTAAAGTCACATCAGCCTTCCTTCAGTCCTTACAGAGAGCAATTTCTCCTTCATAATTTACATTCAGCTTAAATGTTACTTCCTCAGAGAGGCCCTCTTAACAATCTAGCTGAATAGTTGCTCTCTGTTTTTTCTCTAAAAATACAGTCTGTTTGAGCCTTTCATAGCCTTGTTCTAATTTTGTAATTATATATTTCATTGTTCACTGATTTATTGTCTGTGTACTCAATGAAAATGTAATCTCCAAAAGGGAGGAGCCCTCTGTTTATTTTCTCACTCTGTATCTAGCATCTTGAACACTGTCAAAACATGCCAGACACTCACAAAGAGTTCATCATCAATGTACACTTGACATACTACAATCCATGTGTCTTTGGCCACAGATAATAATATCTTCTGAATTGTTTTATAAGGAAATAATTACGAGATATCCAAAACGGAAATCCATATCAATTTTGAGATTTAAGCCATTTGCTTATTTGGAACTGAAATAAAATAACTTTTTTAAATTTATTTTTTACTATTATTTGGGAAGTGGAGGGGAGGTAATTAGATTTATTTTTTAATGGAGGTACTGGGGATTGAACCCAGGACCTTGTGCATGCTAAGCACAGTGCTCTACCACTGAGCTATATCCTCCCCTCCCAAACTAAAATTACTAATTTTCAAATATTGAAAATATTTTGCAGAGGAATATACAAGAAGCCACATGCATGATTTCCTTTATTTCAATCAATGTGTGTATATATATATATATATATATATAAACACTGGCAAATATGGGCATCTCATAAGCAATGTTTCATTCTATCTTTAGCTAACTTTAGATTCTATACAATTTAACTCAATATTTTATAATTTTCTTTTACTAAGTCATATCCTTAATGAAAATTACAAATATATCAGATACCATGTTTTTAACTGGGACTCAAATTCTGTCATATATACATATGCATATATACATCTTAGAGTCACAAGTTGCCCAGTACTCATGGAAGAATTGTTCTCAAATTTTGTTGTAAATCATAGTTACCCATGGAGTTTATTTAAAAAGAAAATCATCTGACCAGGTCCCACCCCCAGAGGATTTCCATTCAGCATATATGAGGTGAGGTCAGGCCACTATATTTTTAACAAGCTCCCCAAGGATTTCTGATTCACATTGTCTTAGTAGACACTTTTCAAACTTCTCTAAGTGAGTTTAGATGCTAAAAATATTTAGGATTCAATTCTTCCTTCTTTGAGCAAAATATGGTTCTTGGTTATCTTCAGGTAAGTAGAGCTTATTAATGACATTTCAAATTATTTTCAGAGCTCTTCCTGAAGAATTTTCCCCTAACTCACCGTTATGTCTACACTGTTCCATTTTGAGTTCCTTGATTATGTCAACTGTCTTCCTACCTCTGGGCCTTTGAACTTGATGTTCCCTTTGCCTATAACATCCATCCCCAGTTCCAGAGGGCTCTGTTATTATCCACCCATTATGGTTCTCTCTCTGTCATCTTGTCAATTCCTAATTGAGGCGGGTCGTTATGTTATCAGCTTACTTGTCAGAAAGAAGTCTCACCATTTACACATGACTTTGTATTTCACTAGAATTTAAGGCCCCTTTGAAAACAGACCTTGTTTTCTATTCTTAACCTTGTATCCCAAATATAGAACATGCCACCTGGTGTACAGTGGGTCTCAGAAAATCTTACATCTTATATTCATTCCTGGACAAATCATTCATTAGTTTTTCATTTTTTTCCCCTTTTATTTGTGATTTTTCCACATAACTCAGAGATTAAAAATCTGAACATTAATTGAGAGTTAATCCATGCTTATCTCATGTCTTAAGTTGGAAATCCAAAAACCAGAGAGGTATGGAAGCTTGCTTGCCCCGTCAAGAGTATAATTAGCACTCACAGTCTAAGGCTTGGCTCACTATTTCTCTTTCTAGCTCAGATTATTGTTCAAAATTATATCCTATATATTTGACAACAATTACATTTGCTAAAATCACATGCAAGCTGTCATACAGTGAAGAAATGCTGGATTTAGTTTTTTGGGGGAAGGTGTGTTCTGCATCATTTTTCTGTGTCTTAAGATTTTTGTTGTTGTTTTAGCTATTTTATTTTACCTCCTCCCCATCGCAGGCATCTTGCTAGATCATTGCCGGTCCCAAGAGGCAGAATAGCCACTGGAGGATGCTTGACTACGTTAGCCTTTTCTGTAGAATTGAAAAGTTAAAATAAACTTTTGATCACAGATAGAACAACAATAACAAAAAAAGGCAGCTTGGCAAGAAATGAAGGCATTCCAATAGGTACTTATAAACAAAAAGTTATATTTTATAGATATATACAATTATAAATTATGATTAGTTTGGGTATCTTTCTAACAATTTATAAAACAAATAAATGCCCTAAGTCACAAAGTGACAGGAATTTTCAAGACTTATACATGAGGAAAGCATTTTAAATACATTAACACAGTTAAAAACTATGGGGAGCTTGATTAAATTGCACTGAAGTTCTCAATGGTGCAGGAATATGCAACATAGGAATACACACACAGGGACGTCACCAGAGTGCAGGAGTAGGTTCCTACATGCAGTCCTTTTGCAGTATCAACTCGAGGTGTATTCTACTTCAAGGGATAGAATATTTTGAAAACAGTCAAATTCTAAAAGCTAGTGAAGTACTAATCTTGGTTGTGTTGTTCCCACTCATGGTGCTGCCAGAGTCAACAACATACAGGCTGGATAACTCTGATGGCACAAGGTTTTGACTGAGATTCATCTTTACATAATGTAGCTTTTGGGTTCAGTAAAGCTATCTGTCACTGAAATTCCACCTGCTTTTGTTTAAATCATAATATGCCTTGAATGAATCTCACAAACCTATATTACTTTTTATTTATTTTTTCTGCCTTCTCAGCCCCTCAAAATAAGTAGATGTCTTTGTATAAGAATGGGGAGGGAATACACTACTTAGAGATGTGCCACGTATTATTGTATTGTATTAGCCAAGGTCTAGACTTTGGGAGTGATGCAAACCAACAGTATTCTACTTTCTTCACTATAATTCTCTCAAGTCCTCAGCTACTATTCAAAGCAACTCTTTAATTTTTTGCAATTCTTGAATTCTGGTTTTCTCCTTATATATAGTATATTAATACTACTAATATTGTTCATGGAAGTCCAAAGAATACAATTTTCCCTGTTTTTTTTTAATGTTAATAGATTAAAGTCATTAGATGCTTAACCAACAGTGTGCTGACAAATGTTTTCATTTTTAATTTAACATTTTTGAGGGTACGAAAGGGTAGAATATTCTCAACTGCACTAACTAAATAAAAGTTTGCTTCAATATATATAGATAGCAAAACCTCTTTTGAATCAATTCTTTCCTTTTTTGTAAAAGGGCCTGTTTTTAAAAAAGAATTGATGAATGCACATTTGGAAATACCTGAGGGTTTACTAAATTCCATGAGAAATGAATGAGAAAAGAAGGATTTCTAGATAATTTTAAATTATTTTGTCAGTTAAAAATCTGAAATATAGAAGATTAAACTAAGCCAGTAAACAGTGTGCAACCTGCCAGACATCTAATTATACCACTGTAGTGTCCAAAGATATGGATGCATTAAATAAATAGAACACACAGAATTTAAGGTTGCCCCTCTCACCCAACCAAATTAAATATGTCTTCATTACCTATGCAGTCCAAAATCCACCCGACAGTTCCATCTCCACCGCAGGCTAACACTCTGAAATCAGGAACATCACGGAAAAAGTTTAACCTGAAAGATAAGCATGTTACAGCGCATGATTGATATTTCAAAAGTAGGACATTTTTAGTTTTGTACATTTAGCATTTCATCTAGGGAAAATTTTTTATTTTCTTGAAAAATATTAAATTCTTACCTAGAATAAAATCCTAAGATAAAGGTACTAATACGTGTATAAATTTAAACATTGTCAATGTATTCTAGATTCTATAATAAATATATATTTCTTCTCTTATCAATTCTAAAGTTAAAAAATAAGACTAATACACTTTAATAATTTTGCTAAGATATTTCCCAAGTGTGATCTGTATACAGTTCACATAATCCAGAGTGACATATATAACGCTGTTCCATTTAATAATTTTTATTAATCAAAAATTCTTTTTTGAATAATTATTTAAATGTAACTATAAGGTTGGTAAATATATCTTTAAGAGTTTTCTGCCTTTTCCATTACTGGGAAAAATTGATCAGGCTGCACTTGGGGTTCTAGCCAACTGTTTTCAGTGTTTCCTTCTGACTTTGAATCTGCAAATAGAAGCCAAGCTTCCCCTTGCTTTTGACCTGGAGGGCAGCGTGTGCCACCCCGAACACTCAAGACTAATTGCTGGGTCAGCTGTGATAAACGCCCACCGCTTCTGCTGCGACTGCATGCAGCGTGCTTGTTAACGGAACCCACCTTGGGGAGGACTACAAAGGCAGGCAAGATGGCCAGCTATACAATCATAAATGCCTATTTTCTTGCAAAAAAAAGAGTTGAAACAGGACAGAAATATTTGGAATGTGTCTCTTCACTTTTTTTGCCCCAGAGAAAATGATAATAATATAATATAGTCGGCCCTCCATATCTGCAGGGCCCAGTTCTCTGGATTAAACCAACCAGGGAACAAAAATATTAAAATTAAAAAAAAAAAAGTCCAGAAAGTGTCAAAAGGCAAAAGTTGAATTTGGAGTGGCAACTATTTACAGAGCATTTATATTGCATTACGTATTACAAGTAAGCTAAAGATGATTTAAAGTATACCAAACACTATGCCATTTTATGTAAGGGACTTAGAGCATCTGAAAATGTTTATTTTTGTGATTGTCCTGGAGCCAATCCTCTGCAGATATCAAAGGACAACTGTATGCGGTCATCAAGAAAGTTTTCTATATGTTTACATATATAAATGTACGTGTAAACTGGATCACATACATATTTTAAACATAAATGGGGTGAGCTATACATCCTTTTAATTTATTGAAGTGCATTATTTTGACTTAAAAGTGTCAGGGATCTTTCCATGTCAGTGGATATATCTGGATTTATAATTAGTGACTGTGTTCATAGGGTGTATATTCTACAATTAAATAAGTCATTCCATGTACTTTAAAACTAGTGTTTCATTATCACAAAAAAATATTGCAGTTAACAGTACTTGAAGTGCATTTATGTGAACACGCGCATTATGTCTGAAGGCTAATCTTCCAGAAGGGAAATGTCCCACTACATCACGTTATCCTCTGAAGGGCTCCCACTGTACAAGGTGTGAGTGTACATTTCAGCCGAAACTCCAAAACACTACACACAAACCACTTTATATTTCTTCAAAAATAGCATGGCGCCATTACTGTGAGATTACACTCCTCTGTATACTAGTGGGTTGAGCATATTTTTGTAAGTTTACAGAACATGTGGGACCTCTTTTGTGAACTGCAGCTTCAAGCCTTGTACCTCTTTTCCATGAAGTGTCTTGTATTTTACTATTATCTTATAAACTCTTTACATATTATGAGTGTTATTTTCATTTAAATTAGCATCATTAGAAAAAAACAATTTGTTAATATAATACAAACAGTGCATAAATGTAATAGTAATGTACAAAAATCAACTAAAACCCCACCCCTTGATAATACGAGCCACAAATATTTGGAGCATGAAATTTTCATGTATTTCCTCAGGTACTGTACTGTGGTTGTTTAACATTTGTTAGACATATTGCAATATTTTCTTCCAGACTACAGGTTAGTCTGCTTATATTATATATAATAAACACTTATGTATCAACTGCCCACCCCAGAGGGTAGAACTTTTCTAGTAACTCACGTGTAACTCAGTTTTCTTTCACTAAAGCATCTCCTTCCTCATTGACAAAGGTGAGCATTATTCTAAATTTCAGGTTATCATATGCATGCCATATGATATTTTGCTTTTTCTTCTTAGCATTGTGACTAAGACTCCTCCATGTAATCACTGAATTTCCATCCATGTACAGTTGAAGTTATTTTTATTTCTATTGTATATACTACCATTCATGAGAATGTACCCTTTTAAATCCACGTCAATGGACATTTAGATTGATTAGTTTTATGCTCTTATAAAAAATGCATTACTGGACACACTTTCCAGTGCTCATGGACAATGACTACTTTTGGAGCAGTGCGTACTTATATGCAATTTTACAAGATAATGCCGATCTGTTTCCTAGAGAAGTTATACCAAGGCGTTTACCCACTGGGAAGGCAGAAAACACTGTGCTCAGCCCCTCCTAACACACTTCTTAATTTCTAATGTCACACTTCTGAATTTTATGTATTTCCACATTTGTGAAATGTCTTTTCATAACTTTTGTTTCTTTTCTCTACTTTTCTTGTTGATTTGTAAAAATTCTTGACATGTTCTTGATTTTAACTCGTTTTGGTTTGTTTGGTTTTTGTAAGTACCTTCTACAGGTGGAAAAGTTTTTTTTTTTTTAATTTTACTTTCCTTAATGTGTATTTTAATTAAGAAGATTTTAGTTTTAATGGATACAAATTTATCAATTTTTTGATAAATGGATACCACTTTACATCTATTTTTTAAAGAAATATTTATTTCCTCAGAGGTCAGAAAAGAAATCATATATACTCTCTTAAAATTTCAGTTTTACTTTTTTACATAGAAATTTTATGTGGTGATGCAAGATATAATGGTGTTAGGTATTATATCGATGATTGAGTGGAATATATAGTACTTATAAAATATTCACTGTATTCTCTTGTGGCGGTGTCAAGAAGGGATCCCTTTCTTTCCTTTCTTCGCTGTCTTCCTTCCGCCCTCTGCCCTCCCTTTCTCTTTCTCCATTCCTCCTTTTCTTCCTTCCTTCCTTCTTTTCAGCTGTTGTGTACCAATTTTTCTCTTCATTTTGAAATCCATCTTTTCATGTATTGGATAATTCAACTTTCTATCATGCAAATTCTCCATAAAACAAATTTCCATATATGGGTATTTTTCTTTTTGACCTCTATTTTATTCATGAACTTGTCCATCTCTGCATGAGTATCCCACTCATACCATGACTATAGCTGCATAGTTGTCCACACCTCATTGGGCATGAAAAATCTTAGCTACCATTTCTTCTTTGCTTTTTTATATACGTTTTAAAGTTAATTTCTCATAGTCCATGAAAGTAAAAATAAAAACAAAAAAAAATCACAATTTAAAAAAAAATTAGTTATACAGATCAATTTTAGGAGAAATAACATCTAT
This sequence comes from Camelus ferus, assembly GCF_009834535.1. NCBI lineage: Eukaryota > Metazoa > Chordata > Mammalia > Artiodactyla > Camelidae > Camelus > Camelus ferus. Next base: position 52,991,292 of record NC_045702.1, on the reverse strand, counting down.
ATGATGTTACTGATTTCCTCATCCATGAATATATGATTTTTAAATTTACTTAGATATCCTTTAATATCAATAAATTTAAAAATTTTTCTGACGTAGGTCTTACATAAACTTTGTTAAATTTATCCTTGGTTGTTTTATAGTTTTTGCTGGTATATTAAATTTTTTAATTATTTATTAAAATTAATGTTTTCACTGCAGAATATATATATATATATATATATATATATTTTTTTTTTTTTTACTTTTATGTATTGGTCTTATAAACAGCCAGTTTACTCTTGTTTCTTCTATTGCCTGTATTTTGTTTGTAGATTCATTTGCATTTCTATGTAAACAATTGTACCATATGCTTTAACAATGGTACTATTAGTGTTATTCAATCCCTAGAAGTGTTATTTCTCTCCCTATTTCGTTGTTCTAGCCAGAGCTTCAATACTGCGTGGAATTAGAGCATTCACAGAGAACATCCATATCTTGCTCCTGGATGGAATACTTCCAGAGTTTCCCCACTTCAGATGATGTTTGTTGTAGGGATTTTTATTTTTCTTCTTTTCTGAATGACACCATTTATAAGGTTAATAAAGTTTTCTTTTCTTCCTGTTACACAGAAGTAATTTTTATTATGAATCAGTGTTGTTTTCTGTAATTTTTGAGATATTGATATGGTTGATCTCATTTAATTGGTAATGGGGGTATACATTTATGTATTTCTACATTATTAAACCATTCTTATAATACTTTCATATACCTAAATTGGACATTGTTTATTAATATTTTTATAGACAACTGGGTTTGGTTTGCTAATATTTTATTTATAAGTTTTTCATCTATATTCATGAACACAATAGACTTACTATTTTTCTTCATACCATCTCTAATTTTTTTATCAAAATTATTCTGCCTCATAAAATGAGTTGCAGAGCATGCCCTTATCTTCCATTTTTTGTAGGCATCAGTATAATTTTCGAAGTTCTTTAAAACTGGTACACTTACATGTCTATCCAGTTTCTGGTGAGTCTTTGATTTCTTTTTTTAAAATTAAGAGGCATTAAATAATTGTTTCAATTCCTTTAAAATTATTGGAAAAAAATTCATGTTTTCTAATTCTTCTTAAATCAGTTTTTACCATTATATGTCTGCATTAATCTATCTCCTAAGTTTTCAAACATCAGATCATTGAAGCCTACAAAAGCTTTTCAAATACGTCAGTAACTGAAAAGTTTACCACAGAGCTGAAAAGTTGACCATCACTGTTTCTGGTGAAACCCTAACCATCCATGTGACTCACCATTGCTCTTCTACTCCATGAAGATGTTTCATCTGTTATTCATTCTTGTTTTCTTTTAAAATTGTCATCTTTGGTTCTTCAGCAGCATCCTACCCCCAAACATAAACCCCATGTGACTGTCAGACCAGCTTACTCTCCATAAATTGATTGCTAAATGGATTGAAATATTGACCTCTCTATCGAAAGTTCTTAATCCACTCGAGCCATGCAGTTTTCCCTAGAGAGTCATTCATTCCTTATTTCATTCATTCCTTGAATAGTAACCTTGGATAATTATGTAATCATTCTAAGCTTCAGCTTCCTTTTCTTTATAATGGAATTAATACCATCTGCTTCATTGGGCTGTTTTAAGGAATAAACAAAATGTGTATGTAAATTACATGTTACTCTCCAGAGGGTATTATGAACTTGGTAATTTTCTTCATTAAAAGGAGTATATGTATATATTATAGGTCAGAGTGCCACTCCTCTATTTTACTCCCCCACCCACAGTGTTCCAGCAAAATAGTCACTAAGAGAATTTTCTAACAAGCAAGGCTGGACAGACAGTGATGAGAAATCTCCTGCCTCCAATCTGAAACTACTGGGAGACTGATACGGCATCAGGGAAAGAAAATGCAGAGAAACACAGCTCTGACTGAGAACAAACAAATGCAAGAGACTTGGCAAGAGTCAAAATTGGGGGTGGTTTTGCATGAGCACTGACATTTCATTCATTGAGCTGCAAAGACCAGCAGATGAGAGGCTCCCACTTCCTAAGTCATCCTAACAATAGGGAGGATGAGGGAAAGAGGAAGGTCTGAAAAGATTCCCCTTTGTGGGAACTTTAGCACTATGTTGTCTACTATACTTTCCCCCTGTCGATTTCAAAGTTACACTTGAAGAATTAGTAAGTATAAACATTTTGTAATAAAATAATCCTACATGGCTCCTGAATTTATTTTTGTGCCATTTTAAGGAAAATTTCGTAAAAATTGAAACTTAAAATGATTTTCGAAGCAGATTAATGATTCTTGAATTTTCAATGTTAGTCATTATGGCATTGGTTCCCCTAGAGAGTGTTGTATCTGTGACAGCTAAATATGAAAGAGAGCCTACGCTGATGTAGGATTTAGTAGCTCTGTGTCCAATGCCTTCTAATTGCATTTGCTCAACAGCCACCACTACAGCACGTCCTATAAAAAGCAGGTGGTGAGATTATGATGCGTAAGACCACTGAAAGAAAATCAGAATGTTTCAATTAAGTCTCAGAAGTCTACTTTTCATTTTAAATAAGTGTTAGAATAAAACTGATACAGAAAAATTAGGAAGTTTTCATTTGTGCTTGACAATAGTATTTTAAAACACACGAGAAAAACTTCATAAGAAAGAAGAAAAACTGCAGCACTGATTACATTATGGAGAAGGTGTCTTATGATCGGATTTCTTAAATGACAATATGTAGGAATTTCTTCTTATTCCAATCTCACATTTTATTATTTAAAGAAAATAAATGATACTGCCATTTATATGTAATTTTGATATATCAGATTGAACATATAAAAATAAATAGATGTATGGCTACTAGTGTACATATTACACATTGCATATTATAAGATTTTATTGATAGAGGAAACCAACATAAGATTCATAAAAACTGTTAGCAGAGTAATGCAGACTGAATGCTCATTTAATTGTACATGTTCATTCCTTGGTATTAAAGAAACACGGGGTTGAAAGATGGAAAAATGACTTCATCATATTTTACCAACTCTCTTGCTCCTTCTTTTCCTCCTCTTGGTTTAGAAAAAAATAGCCTATTCAAGAGCTTACCTTAAGAAAGGTCTGCATTCTGATTTAAGCATTTTGAGCCAGAAACAAGCATACTTATTGCTTATTATTCAGCTCAATGCATATTCATATTTCTCTATACACTGTTATATATTATTTTTACAGTTGTAAGATTATATGGCTTTACAATTCTCACCAAAATCAGGCAGAATTTTCTGGTCTGTGATGTTACTATTGTTTTTGAAAGTATTTTTATTGACAAGAAAACCAATTCTTAATACCTTCCATCTTGTTTTCTAATACCTAGGCTGCATCTATGCATTCTTTGGTGTCACTGAGATCATTATTGATGCTGCAGCCAATTTAAAAAATATGTGCAAAAAAAAAAAAAGTGCATGAAGCAATTATGTACTCCAATTTTTTTTCTATCTCATATATTACAAAATGGGCGGGGGGAGTATATGTTATCTTTTTCTGTGAGAATTGGTTACGTCAGCTTCAAAGTGATGACTCAACAACTGTTATGTTCCTCCTGTATCATTTCAGCCTAAGGTAAAACTAATGATAACCATGTCCTCCCATCTTGTATCTTATGTACTCTATTTTACTGAAAAATCATAAAGTTTATGTGAATTAGGGAGTGCACCTGTTTCAACAAATTTGGCTAGTCTTTAGAGGATACTGTAGGAAAGATAAATTTATAGTGTCTAGGGGGCATTTAATGTAGACAAGTGGGATACTTACGAAAAAATAGGTCATTTGGACTCATCATTATAAACCCAGTAAATTCCAACACTGTTTCCATCATACTCAAAAATAACTTACAGAGTATTAGAGAAAAAAATACATTCCAATGAGCCATATAATAATTGAAGCATTAATTTCATTATCACTGAAAATCTCAAAAACATCTTGTATGCATACATATATTTTAGAAGAGAAGGAGAGAGGGACAAGAAAAGGGAGAGAGACAGAGAGAAATGACAAAGAGAAAATGAAAGACAGAAAATGAGAGAATATTCACTCCTGGGAAACCTGTGATGCTATCTCATTAACTAACTTTAATATTCTCCCTAGTGTAAAATGAATTAGAAAGAAGTCAGTAACACTAGGACCTGTAAAGTGGTCCAAATATTTGTTCTTTGTTTTTGACTCGTGCATAATTACTGGAAAATGAATGTGTTAATAGGAATATCAAATTCTCTCAAGTCATTTTTGAGTGAATAAAAATAAAGTAATAGTTAAAATAGTTTTGAAATTTTTATTGAAACTATTCATGATTTCACTAGTATAATACAACACTTCAAAAGAGCTTACTTTAAAGTATAAATGTGTTCTGGTATGTGGAAAATAGTAACCCTTTTAGAATCTTACACACACACACACACACACACACACACACATATATTTAAGGGCCAAGTACCTTAAGAACACGAATTAACTTGTTATTTTCCACTCATCTATAAATATAAGAGTTTTCTGCTAAAGTGTGAGGGAGTTAATTTGACTCAGTATTTACATTCTATATTTCATGCTAAAATATGCAGTCAAGTTTATGGTCAGGAATGTGTGTCTCCATCTCTCAAAGTACTATATGCATGTACACACATCTACATATGCATGTGTATATACATATGCATATATAACATACATGTAGTATACATTTGGAAATGCAATTAAAACATTTCTTTTCAGTTTGTAAGTTATATGACTACAAAATAAATAGAACTGACCAACAATTTGAAATGAAGAATGAAGTGAAACATACAATAAAGAGTTTAATGTAGCCAGAAACTAGGCATATTTACGATCTTTCAAAGAAGTTAACTTGGAAAAGCTCATTCTTAATACCTCCAATTAGAAAGCACAAACATCTGGTCTGTGGCCCAAAGGATAGTCCAAAATTAACCCCTACTATGTAGCAGCAAAAGTGATTAATTTGCTTGGGTCTGTTTGGCAAAACTATTCAAATCCATTCTGTTATCCTAACACTTTCATTATTAACTATCAGGATGAGTTTTTATTTTGTATGCACCAGATCATTCTACTAAGTTAACTTTAGAATGTGAAGTAAGAAGTTATTATGAATTAGGACATAAATCTAGATGTCTATGAAGAAAAAAAGTTATTTTGACTAGGATCAAATACAAAACAATAGCTATAATTGCCTAAGAAAGAGAGATACATTAATGGATAATCCATCTACCTAGAAAAGTAATTTTATAAATGATATAGCACATGCATCAATTCACTTTTTTAATATGCATTTATTACCCACAACTGTGTATCAGTGCATGGGTTAAATTCAAGACATTCAAAAGCAACATGGAGCCCTTACCATCAAGTATCTGACTGGCTTAAGTGAGAATAAAGACAAGAAAACATTCATTTCAGGCCACTGTGGGATGTTCATTTAAAAAAAGTTAATGCAAACTAAATGAAGAAGATCACGGTGGGCGAAGTAAAAACAGAGACACCTGAGTGGAATTTTAAAGCAATGGTAAAAACTAATCTGCTGATGAACTGGGAGACAAACATGAAGGAATTGAGTGAAGGGATAATACGTAAGAAGGAAGGGGGATACAGGATGCTAGGAAAGTGATTAGATGAGAAAGGAAGGCTGGCCAGCTTGAAATAACATCTTCAGAGGGAACAGGAAAGTGAATGGTCTCTCCATTCACCAAGTTAGTGAATAAAGTCAGTGAGCAAGTTCGGAAAAGGGTGAGAAAATGAGTTTAGTATTAGAATGTAAAATTTGAGATACCTATGGAACATCAACATGGAAATGTAGACTAAGTAGTTAAGTACATCTGTACGGGGCTGTGGAGAGAAATCTGAGATGGAAGAAGATACTCAGAAGCAATCTATGTCCATCTGATGGTCAAAATCATGAAAAGAGGGAACACAGGCGAGAACTTAAAAGGAGAGTGCTGGAGCACAACAGACATAGATTTGCTCTTTTATGAGATTAAAACCCTAAGCAAATCTTTTCAGGTCTCTAATCATAAGTTTCCTCAACTGCAAATTAAGAAAATGCCTAACTCATAAGGTGACAGTGTTTTGTATATGCCAGAATACCAGGAATAAAGCAGAAGAGTCCCGGGGAAACCTAACAGCCCCGGGTAAACAAGGTAAACCTTGTTATGGTCACAGCAATTCTAAGACCCTATGTGACCTGGCCTCTCAGGACCATTCTCATGTGCTCTCCCTATTCACTCTGCCCCTGCCACCCAGGCCTTCTCGCTAATGTTCCTCAGTCACATCAAATGTTCCCCCCATCATGATGCTTTCACTCTCACCCCTCCCTCCGCTCTAAATGTTCCTCTATGAGATGACTAAATGTCTTGCTCCCTCATCTCCTTCATGGCTACGTACTCAGTGAGTTCTCCCCTGCTCAGCCTATTTAAACGAACAAACACAAAACACTTTTTACCAAGATACACTCTGTTTACCTTCCCTCCTGATATATGTATGTATTATTAGTTTAACGTGTGTTTTTATTCACTAAAATATAAGACCATGAGGACAGAAAAAGTGTCATTTTGCTCAAAGTGGATGCGCAGTGGTACGACTTTCTCCTGACATCTGATAGCCATTGAATTAAAGTATGTTCAATAAATTTATATTATTACTATTATTATATATTGTTGTTGTTGTTATTGCTAAGCTACCATTTCACTTTTTACTTAGTTGTTGTATCGTTATTCTATCTGAATAACGATGGACAGAATTCAATAGTTCACTGTTATTATTCCTAATTAAATTCGAGGAGGAGGCTACTACATTATCACTATTAAAGGATTCCGAGATAATCATCTCTTATGAATTTTCTTATTTTCACTCATTAGTAAGACATTGTTATTTAACTGCCCGGGGGCTGATGGTAAAGTTGTGCCAAGGAGATTGCTAGGCAGGCTTAGGCAAACTGAGGACGGTCAAATAAAATCGTTTGTTACATACTAGAAACTTGATTTTTGTAGAATAAAACAAGAAACAGGTAAGAGGATATACACAAACGAACTGGTTATTTCCAATAACTAATTCAGGAGAAAATGTTATTTTTTAGAGTGTTCAGGGAATTTAGGTAAGTAATCACCTCTAAACAGTAACACATGATCTATAGTCTATTGCTATTGAGCTTCTCCTTTCTCTGTGAAGTGAATAATAAAAGCTTAGATTTTTCAATGTCTTTAAGTCATAATCTATTTGTTGATATATATGGAAAGTAATTATAGAGTTGTAATACCCCAAATGGGGGAATTCTTCCCCAAGGCTGACAGTTATATGACTTTCTAAATTGTAGGAGCATGTCATATTTTTGTTACTTGTATAATGTGCAGATCTTTAATACAGAAACATATATCAATTCTCAAACTCAGTTGCTCTAGTGATCAAGGCAGAGACAGAATTATGCTTACAGATTTAATTGGGAGAGATTGCAAATTCATCTGCATCATATTTTATGATTGATCATTAGGACTGAAAGGGGGAGTTCAGTGCTTTATTTTTACATCAGCAAAGCAACGCTTTTTTTTTTTCTGGAAATTTCCAGTAGAGATGAAGTGAATATTGATGAACATTCACTTAGCGTTTTGAGGATTTTGTTCAGCCTCTGACATAACAAGACTCCATAATGAGAGATTTATGCAATAGGTCCTAAGTTGCAATTCAAGAGGGCTTTTACTTAAGCAAAATATGGTAGAAACTTTGTTCCGTAAAATGATATTTTAAATAAAGAAAGTAATGAAATCTGTGGAATACATTATGTATTTTCTAAATTCCAAATTTATTTTAACAAGAGAATATATTGCAGGGCTTTACTATGGAAATATGTATGATACTTGGAACATGTGAATCTGTAGGTTGACTGTTAAATTTTATTTTTAAATTCTATATACTTTACATTAGTTCAGGTGGATGAAACCAAAGATTTCTATAAAGCACCTATCTCACAAACAATTCATTACACCTAACTATGCTGAAAAATCTGGAAAATAATTTACAAAATTTAAAAATATTTGTTGTATAATTTTTTAAATCAATAAATACTTATTTTTTACTTAAATATTTTAGAGATGATATGAGAATAAACCATCCGTACTTTCATAAAGCTTATAGTCAGAAGGGAACAACCAATATCACAAGTATACAAAAACTTGATATTAACTTTTCATAAGTCACATTAGCATATGCAGTGAGTGCAGCAGCTAGCGATGTACATATTTATTTTAACAGTTGTGAAAGGAAAAAAAATCTGTGAAAACCAGTGAGGAATATATATATTTTACTATCTCATCTTTTGAAACTAAATTATACCTCCAAATAATTTATTCAATTATATCATAATATGTTTCATCAGCAAGAGACAACTTACATGATACAGACTCTACTTCCCGACATCTTTAAACAGAACAGTCAGAATCAGAGGGAGAGAATTTACATAAGGAGATAAAATGAAAACAAACAAACACTGATTTCTGTCTTGGAAACAAATGAGAAGTGACCAGAGAGTTCTGGTATTTACTAGGTAATTCAGACCAGGGATTAGCAGAGTTTCAATACGTCAAGAAAAGCATCTATTCTATAAACCAAATGTTACAAAAGAAGAAATAAATAAGGATAGAGTGACAGAAGAGATGATTATGAAAGATTTAAAAGTGTAATATGGTAAAGAGGAAAAATGCAGAAAAAAGGAATTTAAAAGAATGAATAACTGGCGGCTCAAGTTAGCAGATAAAATACATATTTTAAAAAAGGATACCTATAGGAGCATTGGAATAGTAATAAACCAGATACAGAGACGGAATTAAATCTCAATGGGCATTTGATCAGTAAGGAGACCTTACAGAATAGCACAACTTAGAAAGCAATCCATTGAAAGGAAACCACTGCAAACGAACTCGCCCACCAAACCCAGGACCAGGGACAGCACGAAACAGGGACAAGAGGAGTCAGAACAAGTGAGCAGGGCCGCCACGGGGTAAGTGAGGGATTACAGCACAGCCTGGCCAGAGTCCTGTTTCAGAACAGCTGCCTGTGGCATCTGTCCCCTGGATAACAACAGAGGAACAACTCTCTAATAAGTGCAAGTCTACCACTGGCCAGGCAGCATGGGCACTGGCATCCGGTAAAAACAAGGCATTTTCCTAGCAATCATGATCAAACTAGAAATTTAATGCAATTTGATTCAAAAATTACTTTAAAAACTTGACACATGGACTTATCACATTGAGGAGAGTAAATATCACAAAGTCTTCAGAGAATTAGTAGGGACTTATAGTACATAAAAGCCTATCATAAGAATCAACAATTAGATCAATGACGCAAAAGAAAGGGCAACAATAGTCTAAAATATATTATTTCACCATAGATGAAGTCCATCAAATCAGTGGTGAAAGAGTGGACTAATGACAGAACTTTTGTTGGGCAACTAGATTTCAATTTGAGGGAAAAAAAGTGTTCATCCCTACCCCATCCTAATATATTAGTGCATTTCTAAGAAATATGCCATCTTTAAAGATTAAATGTTAGAAATTTAAAGCTAAATGTAAAATTAATAAAAGATATACAAGAATACGTCCATCATTTTAGCTTGAGGAAAGGCTTTCCTAACACTTAAAATTAAGAACCCATTCAGCATAGAATTAGCAAATGAACATTTTATATGTTTACGTGGACTAAAAAGGAAGAAATATATAAACTGAAAGCACCTAGAACATCCTAGAAGAAAACATTTGCAACATAGATAAAATGATGATGTTAATATTTATGCCATGGGATCTTAAAATGAACATGAAAAAGACAAATCAAAAGGAAGATGGCAAATAAAAGAGCATATGCTTTACTTAAGGAATCAAAAGTTTAGTATATGTAAGAAAAAAATGCTTGTTTGGAGCATCTGTTGTTTTTGCCTCATTTGATTACAGGGAAACATACTTGCTAAATACAGTTTCGGTAGGTCTATCAAACAAGGAAACCAACTGTATGGACCCAAAGAATGAGGTAGGCATGTGGCCAAATCTAGACCAATGAGACACTTTTTCTCTAGAATTTGAATCTGAATTTTGATCTTTGCAACACAAAGATTACCGATTCATCCATATGAGGCAACCTGTAAAAATGGTAGCGCAAAGGACTAATGGTTGTCTAAGAATTTAAAGTGATTATTATCAATTTAATTGGGAAGTTATTCTGTTGCAGCATATCAATATGACCTATAACAGCTATTCTATAGTAACTAATGTACTCAATCTGGTTCTCCACGCTGCCTCCACATACTAGGCTGGAGAGCTTTTAAGAGACTGAAATTCCTGGGCTGACCCCTCAGATAGTCTGAGTCTGGCTACACTTCCAAACCTACCTTCCATCCATATCTATGTCCTCAGAGGGATTGCTCCATTCTCATTTTTCAGGGATGAACAAACCGATTTACCAGTGCCTCTCCATGACATATCAGGAGCAGCTGGAAGTAGACCGCTGTGGTAGCACAACCACACTGGGAATAATGTGAGGACAGGAAAGAATGCCTTGGCCAGGGGGCAGTACAGTATTTCAAACAATGAAATTTCCTATTTACCTTTTCTGGACAGAGAGATGTCTAGAATTGAGGAAACATACTAAATCAGCAGTTCTGATTAATAACATATCTTACATGCCTAAGGACTTAGAAATGATGAGAATGGAGAATAAGGGGTGAAAGGAGACTTTATATAAGTGAATTTCTCAGAATGGACCCATAACTGGGGCCATAATTGCTCCAAAGAAATGCCAGTTAGCATTTTTTTCTTAGTCAATCTCAGTGAGTATTCAAAACACTCAGGTTCATTTTGGTAGGGTTGGAAGCCATGGAAGAGATAAACAATATGAATTTATCTTCAATAAGAAGAGTGGTTACTGACTCTGGAGTATTCAGTTGTCATCACAGGAACCAATTAGTGACTTCTAATATGTTACTATCCCTCAAGGGAACCAAAGCCAGCCACTTAGGGGTAGCCGAAATTTCCTGGCCCCTTTCCATAATGCAACTGCAGCCATCTGTTCTCACTAACTAGACACATGTTCTACAAATTCGATTTGCTTTTCCTTCCCATGATGCCTTTGTCAATGGTCACAGCAACTGAATTACTGAATGCCTTATACACTGTCAGAGCGTCTCACATACTTCAGTCTCCTTTCAAGGAACGTCTTTCACAAAGAAGGAAGAAAGACAGTGGGCTGATGCCCCTGGGACGTACAGGCCTTCTCATATGTTTCATCAGGGAGAAGCGGTTGGTCCATAGAACATGGAGACAGCCTGCTAAAGACCCAGTCGCTGAATCAGTGGGAGTGACTTAAATGATATATTTATTTTATCAAACAGCTGTATCCTGTGCTCTCAACAATATGATGCTGATTTACTCCATTCAGAAAACGTGCTTCTGGAGAGCTACCAATATGTAAGCTTGGGTGACTGAAACTTACAATTACACTGTGAATCTTGATTTTATGTGCCAAATGGGCAGGGCCATGGATTCCCAAATAGTTAAGCAAACATTATTGGCTTGTTTCTGTGAGGCTATTTTTGGATGCAATTCACATTTAAATCAGTAGACTGTGTAGATCAGACTGCCTTCCTTCATGTGGGTGGGCCACATCCAATCAGCTGAAGGCCTGAGAGAACAAAAGGCTGACCTGACCCCAGGAAAGACAGAATGCTCTACCCTGATGGCCTTTGAATCGGGACACTGGCTCTTTCTCTTTCTACAGCAGCTTTCCAGCCTTTGGACTTCAAACTGGAACATCAATTATATAGATTTAGATTTGTCAGCCTCAATTAATGTGAGCCAATTCTTTACAATCTCTCTCTCCAAATACACACACACACACACTACTGGTTCTATTTCACAAAAATACACTGACTAATATATTCACTTCAAAATATTTTGCTTCCTACCACCTTGGTTTTGAACTCTTATGCTTTAGATGTTTTAACATCAAAGACAAATGCAGGCATAGGAGACAAAGTATTGAAATAAAAGCTGAAACTGACACCTTGACATTTTGAGGCTTCTCATACTACTAGCCAAACAGGCAAAGAGACAGCTATACTGTTTCATGATTTTGTGTGTTTGGCGGGGGGGAGGGGGCAGTTACGTTCATTTATTTATTAATTTTAATGGACTTACTGCAGATTGAACCCAGTACCTCATGCATGCTAAGCACACACTCCACACTGAGCTGTACCCTCCTGCCTGAATATGCTGTTAAATGGTATAGCTGCCTCTGATTCCCAAGGAGAAATAGGTTTGCTCTATACAGAGGAAACAGGGAGTACTATTCCAGTTACTGGTTAGTTTCAAGGCCTAGGTTATATACAGTAGCAAACAACCCCAAACCTTACTGGCATAACCTCACAGAGGCGTATTTATCACTCATTCTATGCAGATCATGGGTAAGTGAGGGGCTCGCTCCCTGTCTGCACTCTGTGATCCAAGCTAACCAGAAACCAATACCCGGAATCTTGCCAGTCATGGTGGTACAGGAAAAGAAAGAGAGGAAAATCTATTTTCCGTCCACAGTTATTGTGACAGAGAGCCATACGGCTACTCTTAATACCCAAGATGAAAGGACAGAAGTCAAAATCAGGTGTCTGGGTAGAGCCTTGGGGATAGTTGATAAACAGCACTAACTCTGTCATGTACCAGCATGCCTATCACTAAGAGTAAACAAGGCTAACTCAGTCCTAAACAAGCAGTACTGCCAAAATCCCAGACCCATCAGCTAATAATGTTTGAGTCACTGCACTGGGTAAACATTTCTTAGAAGCTGAAAACGTTGTGTATTTCAGCTACAGCTTTCCACCAGTAGCAAAACCAGGGCTGCAGACTTTACATATGTTTTATTTTTTATATTATTAAAAACAGCGTTTAATGAAATTCGTATTTGTAGTTAAATGTATAATTTTCTCCTTAAATTTCTGTATACTGAGATCAAATGGATGAAGAGAAAGGAGAAATCAGTCATCTACAGAGGTGTTTCAGAGAACCAGGAACAAAGCTGGATGTAGTGACTAGCTGAGACTTTGGGTTGTCTACATTTTCAGAGGATGTGTGGTTTTGGTTATGTATTTAGTAGTAGCAATATGTTGATTGGTATTTTTTTTTAACTTGTATGTTCAGAAAAGAAGGAATCTTGCATAGCCCAGTGGTTGGACTGTGGTGAACACCTATTGTCTATTGCTACCAAGAATTCATTTTTCATCCTCAGGTTATAGCATCCTCATTTGGCTTTGAGGAAACAAATAATTTAGTTAAGTCTTGATGGACTGTTAGTCAAGATGTCCGATTCCAAAGTAGCCAAGGCTGTGACATGGAAAACAAGAGAGACTGATAAATGTGCTTCTCCCAGCGATAAGAATCTTAAACTGAGAAATGAGAACACCAGAAGCAATTGGAATCAATTTCTCTTAGCAATAACTCCTATGAAACTCTGTCTTTTTAGTCTCGCTACTGTTTCCTCAGATTGTCCTGATTCCTATCTTTTTGGAAACATAGTTCATTTTCCCATTAATTCTATGAACAACTTCATAATTTTCTAATAAACTCTATTTTGGACCATAAGCCAAAGTATATTTCTTTGTTTATAGGAAAGCGAATTTAACTAATGCAATGTTCAACTTTAAAACTGATCAGACATGCAAGTAAAAAGGTAAGGATATACTTTCATCTACTGCATTTGACAAAAAAGAAAATTACTGAAGGGAGCCAATTTAAAGGAGGTTGTTGGAAATAAACATTGTATACTGCTGGTGGGATTATAATTTGATACAAACTTTTTGTATAGTAGCTAACAATTAACACTGAAAATATTTTCTTTTCTTTATTGATTTATAGTCAGTTTACAATGTTGTGTCAATAAAACTGAAAATATTTTCAACCAAGCAATTCTACATGTATCAACCTATTATATGACTTTCTAATAATGGAAAATTGATGAAGATGTTAACTTAGCACATATGGTAATTATTTAAAAGTGCAGGCAATTTAAATATTTACCAATAGTGGAACAGCTAACAAAACTATGGAATATTGTGCAGCTCTTAAAAACAATGAAACTGATCATCATCTACTGAACACGAATAATATCCATCAAATGATTTGAGTAAAAAAATAAAGCAAGTTTCAGAACAATAAAAAGTATACTCTAAGTTATATAAAAATCTATTTATCTATGCAACATATATATTATGTGTGTCTCTATATATGAATACATTATATGTATGTAAATACATTATATACATACATTAAGTTTCATATTTATAGAAATTCTTGGAGTTTATGCACAATTTGCAATAATAATCCCTGAGAAGTGGTTATGCTTAAAGTGAGACCTTTATCTTAATTTCTAAAAAATATTCATTATAGTGTGGAGTTTCACAAGTTCCTATGTTACTTTTATTTTTTTCAAAATATTAAAATAGAGTAGATAATAGGATACCTAACATTAAAAGAGTAAAAGGAAACACGGAATACATATTTAATGTAGTGTAAGAAAAAATGAAATGAGAAAACAAAGCTAAAATCAATGTTACTGCAATATATTTACATAGAGCTACAAAGTGATCATATCATTATTAATTGTTAATTAATATTACTACCAATGATATTGATAACAAATGACATTATTCGAGGACATACTATGTGGCAAGCACATTTTTAGATGCTTCATAGGCATCATCCCATCTAACTTCAAAGCTATCCTATGAGGCAGGTACTATACCTTTGTTTCACAGAAAAGACCATGAAGACACAGGGAGGTTAAATTATGAGGTCTATAATTAGAGCAGACCCAGCAGGCATTTATTTTAACTATAAAATATAAGCAAATCCCAGATTTGCTTGGTCTGGTACAGCTACAGAGGTCTTGGAATGGCTCAACTTCTTAGTGCACAATTCCTTAATCCCACAGAATAAAAGCTATTTCTTTGAACTTCAGAGACTATTAAAGAATGAGACAAAGACAAAGATCCATCCTGACTGAGCTTCTGTGTTAATATCAAGACCTTACTTTTGCTTGTCTTTGTCTAGACTGGGACTTCCTGCAGGTGGTTCACAGAGCCAACAATCTGATCATGAACTTCTACATTGTGGAGCCTGGAGTTTGACAAAGGCAGTGCTCTGAACTAAACTCCTAT
Source organism: Camelus ferus (assembly GCF_009834535.1). NCBI lineage: Eukaryota > Metazoa > Chordata > Mammalia > Artiodactyla > Camelidae > Camelus > Camelus ferus. The sequence goes on along the minus strand of NC_045702.1, from coordinate 52,976,062 downwards.
GGTGAGCCTGCCCCTGCAGCCAGGAGGTTCCACGGATCACTGCTCAGCATTTGGAAATCGGCCCCCGGTACAGGTAGCAGGGAATGGAAGAAAAAGATGAGCTGAATTGTGGGAGCCTGTGCTAATTAACTGTATGTTATTTACATTTAACCTACATAAGATACAATGGCATAAATTTTATTCTGAGCATTTAAGAGACAATTTTAACATTTGGTGTCCAGTTTCTGAGACTAACCTAGAAGATGTATTTTAATCATGCTGATGTTTTAAAAAAATTTGTTTATTTATACAGCTTTTTGCCACTTTATCTGGTCTAATGTTTACTCTTATGTTGACAGGGAGAAAACAGGTCACTGGAAGAAGATGACATTAATTAGTTAACTAGGCCAAATTAATGACAGTTTATTTTAGTGCATACTTGTGACATCAGAAGTATATGGTATCTGTTGAAAAAATAGTTTTATTTTACTACATCTTGCCTGTTCTTAAAGTAGCTAATAAGAGAGTGATATTATTAGATTTTATAAGTAGTTAATATAAAAACTTATATGGTTATTTCCATTCTTTGTTAACCAGCTTTCTTCTTCACTCTGGAGTAGTATGTTCCATATTTAACAAGGAAAGGCAAGGACAGCATTTCCTCAGGTAGATGGTTGAGTAGTTGAAGCATCCAGCTAATGTAGGTGTATGTTTGTAAGTGTGATGATTATTATTATTATGAGAAGTAGTAGCATAAGGATCACTTCACAATATTCAGGAAAGGGGAAAATGTGCTTGAAACAGGTTATTTTGAAAAACAGCACCTGAATTAGTTTCTCTTACGTAGTTGATATTCAATGTTTTTTTTTTGTATATTAATCTGGCTTCTGTATTCAAATAACATTATTTCTAGGCATGTCAGGCAGCTTATTTAATAATTAGTATTAAATGAGTTAATGGTAATGATATTATATTTTGACTTACCCTGGCATTGGTCCATTTCCAGCAAGACTATAAACCTGACGAGGATTTAGTAGATATTGGAATTTTCTGTAAATTCTATAAAGATGAAAATATGAAAGAAAAAAATGAAATTTAATGATACCTTCAAATTGTTAAATAAATAGCAACCTTTAATGTTATAATTACATATATGGTTGTAATTAAATATATTTAATAAATTTTGCATTAATAATATTACAAGTATAACCACTCAATAAGAACGTAAGGCTTTTTTAAACAGGGGCTTAGTAGTAGTATAAAGGCAATATAGTTGGTAAATTAGAAATAATGATATCTGCATTCTAAATATGCATATGCACTTAAGGCATTCTCCATCCTGCTTTTGAAAATGGTGATTTCCATTCTTTGTTAACCAGCTTCCTTTTTCACTCTGTAGTAGTATGTTCTATTAGGTTATAACAGAATTCAAATAAATATTTTAAAACATCAGTATAAAATTAGTAAAGTATCTTTTCATAGATTCTTGTGAAATTTACACATTATTGGGCCAAACTAACAGAGATGAAAGCTATCGATCCTGCCTGTAACGTGGGACTGTGCACCTTGTATGTATGTATGGAAGCAAAGATGAGACCTCATCGGCTTAATTATTTCGACATAAACAATCATCTTGATCAGCTAGCTCACAAAACTACTAAGCTATTTCAACAGGCACATATTAAACAATTTTTTCTGAAAGAAATCAATCTTTGTATACCAAATACAACAGAAATGTTTCTAAATACACACACATCCCATATTGGAATTCTGAGCCAAAATATCAAAGTGAAGGGATATTTTTTTATATTTATATATATATATAATATAATATATATATATTTAAATATATATTTATATATAATTTTTAAAACTAGTTTTTATATACATGTGAAAATATCACTATGTATTTTACAAATACAGCCATATTATTTAACTGATAGAAACTACATTATATCTTGCTTATATCCTCCCACTCCCTTGTGCAGTAACCCTTATGTTTTAGATCTTGAGTAGTTATATCACCTAGTGTTTCGAGAAAGATCTTAGAGTCATTCTCAGTACCGTCTTTTCCCCGGTACCCGAACCCGAAGAGGAGACACCCTGTACCTTCTGAGTCATGTCGATCACACCTGGTTAGCCCATCCAGCCTAGTTCAGGCTTTCAAGTTGTCTCTCCAGCTCTATAACAATCTTCCTTATCCAGCCTTCTTCTATACTTTTATTTAAGAAGAGTCATATTGTTCTCGTGATTTAAGTTCCTGCCAGTGTCAGGTTACTTATGATATAAAATATTTTATTACAGTTAAAATAATTTATGTCCCCTCTTTCCTCTTCTTCCTCTTAAACTTAAACCTCCTTGCCTATCTGGTGGCTCCCTAAAAAACACCACAGCCTTCCACAGATCTTTTTCCTTCCTTCACCTGGCAAACATTTACTTCTATCAGAACCAGCTCAAAAGCTAGATTTTGAATATCCAGAGTTAATCATATCTTCCTCTGAATTTCCATGGCACCTGTATTTGAAACATTCCTAGCTTAGCATTTGTGTTGTGGTATTATAGTAAATCTATGTGTCCTCCTCCCTGGATGACTGTGTTTTCCGTTTAAGCCCCAGTTCCTAGCAAAGACTGGGTTCCCTGAGGTGTTGCCAACTGAATGAATAATGTGTGAACATTTTGACACCTGTTGACTGGCAAGGGAAGCTAACTTTGTTTGAATGTATAATTTTTTTTTTATGTTTTTGCTGCTCACTTAATATATCAAAGAAAAAAATCCTAAATACTTGGAAAGGAAAACCCTGAATAGAATCCCACTATTTGTGAAAGATGCCTTGTATGCCTTCAGGAAAATTTATGATTGCATTCATAATAAATCTCTTTTAAACATACTTACAATTCTTTTGACTTTGAATGGTCCCTGCTAGTATGTAAAGGACAAAACATAAGTGGATATGTATACAGGAGCACTCAAATATCCTCTCTATCCTATGAAATTTAATTTACTGATGACGTTAGTGTATCTATATATGTTCAGTCTTTAATTAAAAAAAATTTTATGTATTGTGAAAAGGAGAAGGCAGATACTCAGTTAAGGGTCATTCTACATGATTACATTTACCTTAATTTAAGGGGAATGTTTTCAGGTAAAATACACTTTTTTCACTTGATACTTCATTTGTTTCTATTTCCAACATGAATTCAAGTCTCATCTACCACGTGAAGAATTTACTTCTTTTCAAGTTATCCATACTATGTGCAACTAACACTGAGTGTTGAAGGAGAAAATAATTTAAGCATCATTATTTAATTACTATTTTATATCTCTAAAAGTGAGGCAACCATTCTCTTTAATAAGGCATTATAAATATTTTATATTATTAGACCACTAGTTTAAGATAATTTCTATCACGTTTAAGCAGAGCAAATATTATTACTATACAGATAAAAGGGAAAATTTTTTAAGCAGAAATAATATTTTAGTTGATTAGAAAATGACCATTCCTCATTTGAATGAAATATAGCTAGAAAGTTAAATGGTAGGAAAGGAAATTACAAAATTCTCTTATTCATGGAAACATTTCATCCTCGTTATTTGGTGAACCACAGTGGAAATTTCTGTCTTATTATCACAGTGTTTGTGTGAGGACTTTTATCTGATTGCTCATTTTTTGGCTGGGATTAATGACGGTTTCTAGAAATTGAGACAGGTATGATGCATGTTTGTTTATCACACTCCTTCGTAGGAAGAGCATAAAATTCACTCTTCAATTTGATGCTTTTCAGATTTTTTCTTAAATATTATGATTTAATCATTAATTTTAAAAAATGAAAATTTTATGTTGTCCACAAGAATACCCAGAAACCTGTTAATGTGGCTTATTATTATTCAGAATGAATATACTGCACTTCTCCAGGATATACAGCATCATGTTCTCCAAACGCACATGCAGAACATCATTATAATATATTTCGTCTAGAAGCTAAATATAAATTCTGCCCCTCACTACTGGGTGATGATTTACCTGAAGTCACCGTGCTAGCCATCTAGAGAACCAATTTCCATTCAACAGTATTTATGAAGCCACACTGTATGCAAAGCTCTTTGTTAATGACTAGGGGTGATAGGTAGACTAGAGAGAATTCAGATACTTATGATATGATAATAAAAATATTTACAAAAGGCCTTTATTATATTAAAATTTCAACTGTAAAAACACAGACATCAAATCAACACATAGTGTCACATATTGAGGCTAACACCATTTGCTTCACATTAACATTAGTAAACGTTTTTAAATGTTTTTACACCATAAATTTTTTTTAGCTTTTTACAGATATATAACAGAAAATAAACCTGATTTTTAATAACATACCGTTCTCCTTGCTTCCCGCCACTTTTGGGATTCACAAAAACTAAAAGTGGATGAGTACCTGGAACAGGAGTGATCTAGAAGAAAAGCAGAATATGTGGATAAGTTATTTATGTTATATATAACGAGAACTCCCTGTTATTTCTAAGTCATGAAATGCCAAGTAGCAAAGTCAGGAATAGGGTTCTTTTGTTCCGTAATGTGGATAGATAATGGATAGACCCTTTTAATAACTTAATTAAATCCTGTGCTTTGACCATATACCAACAGGAATACCCACTCCACTGAGAAAGGTTGTGTGTAACTAGGTACCTGTTAGAGGGAAGGCAGCTATGCAAACAGGTACAATTTGTGGGACAAAAAACAAACCAGCCAGAGTAAAGCAGAAGATAGTGGGGGGAAAAAGGTTAGAGGAAAAGAAAGATACGAAATTACAGAGAGCCCTGCGTTTACAGATGATCCCTAATTTAGAGCTTTGTGGTGTGCATGGAATTCATTTTCCCAATCACTTATGAAATAGTATTTAAATAAGATGCTTTGAAACCACTTCCTGCTTGAATCTCCATCTTCATAGTGTTTCCTTAATGCTTTCTTTTCCCACTTGGGAAGCAAAGCATTCTGTTGGCTAAACAGGAATCCATTCAATTGACTGTGTCCCTACTACACACCATGAACTGTTTTCATCACTACACATTTCTCAATTTAACAAAAACAGAGAATTTGCGTGTCCTAGTGGAGCTTAAATTCTAGTGGAGAAACAGACAATAAACAAACATATTTAGAAGTGAAAAGTCTCATAAACAGAAATAAAGCCGGTAAGGTGATAGGACTTTATTGCTGGGGGTGGAAACTGTTTTTCAGAGCGGTAAAGGAGAACTTGTGTGAAGGAAAAACCGGCCTGGTCTAACAAGATAACTCACAAATCTAAGTATTGGAATACTGATCTGAGTTCTGCTAGACTAACTTGTAAATCTAGGTTAATTAGTGTTGGTTTGCTGTTTATGTGTTTTTGCTAGCCAGCTGGATTTTCAAAGATACATATCTGGCTTTGGAATGCTGATTTGCTGCCTCCCCGCCTCCACTTTTGTGATGATAATGCTGCTAAAGCTGTTCCATGCCTATTGGCAGAATACCCCAAGCTTGTACTTTACCCTATAAAACCTCATGTGCACATCTTGAAGGTGCTCAGAGCTTTGGAGCAGAAGCCCCTCTGAGCCCGCCGGCGTAATACATCTGAGTGCTCCAACCCTCCGAGTGGTGCTTGTTTCTTGGCTGGCCTGTCGTTTCCTGTAACACTTGTATCTTATATGACTTCAGTGTTAAGAGGTAAGCTCTTTTAAATAAATGTATTCCTATTCAATGTATACATATGAGGCAGGATGGAAGGGGGCAGGGCACAGCCATTCAAGCAATGATACATCAATTAACATCAAAATGGTGGAAGATTCAACCCCCAGTAGGCCTTGAGGCTCAAGATGGTGGGAGATTTGACTTCTAGCAGATCTTGAGCTTTATTATACGTCCATTGTAATATATTAACATGGTGAATAACATGCCCACAGGCACCACGGCAGTCCCAAGGCTAGCCACAAAAGGTTAAAGAGTGGGAAATGGCCAACTTCCTGGGAATCCCAGCCCCTTCCCCAGGCTACTTAGACTGGTCCTTCCACTTATTACCATATGAAGCCATGAAGCCCATAAAAATTAGAAACACGGTGCCTCGCAGGCACCTTTCTCTCTCCATTGGAGACAGCCCACACTCTGTCTATGGAGTGTGTACCAACTTTTAATCTGAGCACCCAACCCCACACCTCATGGCCTTTCTCTTGCCTTTCAATGTATCTCTCTGAATAAATCTACCTCTACTCAACTGTGGCTCGCTCTTGAATTCTTTCCTGCTTGAAGCCAAGGACCCACACTTGGCGGGGCACCTCCCAGGGGCTCAACTGAAGCCTGGGACACAGCCCTGCTCACACCCCACATCTGTTTTTCTGCACCACCTATAAAACATCCATCTAAGTACAGTTAGATAACACAATATTTTAACAAAAATATGCAACTAATGGAGTCTTCTAAATATTAAGTTGAAAGGTTTTAAATCAACCTACTTTTTAAAAGTAGATTCCAAGTGTCCTTTATTGCCCTGTTAGTTCTCCCCTAGAAAGCAGCCATTAATATTTAAAGAGACGATTAAAAATAACCATCTCACCATATCATGTTCTTCCTTTTGTTTGTTTAAACAATTTTAGTTAAAATATTCTACCAACATATTTTCCTCCAATTCTTAATGAAATGCCATTTTTTAAATGCATATAGGCACTGGGAAATTGTTAAAATATTCACACTATACAAGAAGGTTGATTAAAATATTCCTAATTCCCCTACTCTCATCTAACTTGTTCTCATTACAATCTGTTCTTTCTGTCTCTGTTTTACTTTCCCTTGTAAAGAGGACACTGTTTGGGAGAGGAGAGGGTGAGCTGAGAGAGGAGAGGGTGAGCTGGATTCCTAGGAACTTCCCAGCTCTGCTCCCCTGAACTCATGTGCTCAATCAGTTCTTGTACAGAAAGTGCTCTGCCCCCCCCACCCCCATCTGGCCCATTAGAAGCTAAAAACTGAAACACCAAAACACACCTCCATCTGAAAGACTAGTATTCAGTTTCCTTTATTTTTCATCCTATTACAAAATCAAATAGAACTCCTAATGGTTTCATATGCAAAATGTGAGGATAATAGAAGTAGATTTTACTTGATTTTGCACTTAATTTGAATTGTTATTCCTTATTTTTAAATAGAGGTGAAATTCTCAAGGTAAATGAAAGATTTCAGCAAAACGTAACATCTGAACCCAAATACTAATCAAGATGATCTTTCCAAAATTCCACATTCAGGTTACCATTACATGAGATTATATTAAACTCATTTGGGTATATTTTAGAGATCTCTACATACACTCAAAAAGATGCAATCATGTGAGCTCAGGGAGAGATGGCGGCCACCTACAAGCAAAACAGGAAGCTTCAGCATGAAACCTAACTTACCTGCACCTTGTGCTTGAGCTTACCAGCCTCTAGAACTGTGAGAAACAAATACCTATTTTTTCACACCACCCAGTCTACAGTATTTTATTATAGCAGCCCAAGCAGACTAAGACAGAAAGGTCTTATAGAAACTCAAGATATGTTCCTTAAAAAAGAAAAGTGAGAGGTTCCAGTCATCTTCCTCTAGATGCCAGTATGAAATTTGGTATTATGAGATTCAGCACTTATCTTCGATCATGAGGTGATCTTGAAGATGCCACAGATAGAGGACAGGAAAGATGGTACCAGTCCTGGTGGAAACATGGAACTGTCTTACTAGCCCTGCTTCTGGAGATCCTACTTCTGATCTTCATTTACATGAGATAAAAGGTTTTGGCTGTCTTATCTAAAGCACAGTTATGTTTGTTCCTTGTCTTTGCTGTTTCCCTGTGACAGGCTGTAGAACCTAACTGCAATTGATGTGAAAGACAAGTACCATGGGGACAAGGAATTGAACACAGACAGAACCAGTCCTAGCAACTTTATTCTTCACCAAACTTGTTAATATTTCTAGTCCTTGAGTAAAGAACAATCAAGACTTGTTATCAAAATCCATGAATAACCTCTACTTTTCATTTTATTTTATATTATATTATTCTCATGATTGAATATGGGCATAATCATTTTCAGTCAATCCTCTTATAATTTAATAGTCTGAGATAAGGATAAAAATGTAAGTATTATGTTATTTCAATCAGTTAACTTAATCTATTTCATTCCAGATCCTGTTTTTTCATTGAGGTCTAAATCAAGTAAGAACCAACATCTAGAATTCAAAAATCAGTCCCTCGGAGTGAATTTATATTGTGATGTAAATCATATATACTTAAAGAAATTTAAGTATATTAAAGGAATACAGTTTTCTCAGTTTCTGAATCTCAGGATGTCCGATTTTGACACAGTTTTATGGAAATATCTTAACGATCTTTTTTTTTAATTTACAGTGATATTTGTATTTTAGGGGGGAGGTGATTAGGTTTATTTACTGGGGATTGAACCCAGGACCTTGTGCATGTTAAGCATGCACTCTACCACTAAGCTATATCCTTCCCCGATATATTTATATGTATGCTTTGAAACAATCTCAAATTATAGAATAGTTGCAAGAATTATACAAATATATATTTTTTCTGAACTATTTGAGACTCAGTTGCCAAAAAGATGCTCCATCCATTTACCTTCAGATGGCCTACATATGAGAACATTCTCTTACATAAACATAACACAACCATCAAAATTGGGAATTTAGCATGATTCTGAACTAGCTTCTTCTGTTATAAAAGCCATTATTGAGATAATGAATGAAACTCGAATGGGATCTGAGGATTAGATAGCACAAATGTATAAATTTATATTCACTAATTCTCTTTTAAACTGTATCTACTATAGTCTTTAACAGAACAGGTTTTGAATCTTTACTTTCATACAATAAGTCTGAAATAAGACATAAGGCTCGCTTCTTTTGAAAGCTGATTTACTGTCATCCTAAAATATCATACACATTTTGTTACAGATTTTAGTGGGATGGGGAAGAGTAAGACAAAAACACAAATATTTTAAAATTCTGTTAGCCTAAAACTATTTGTTCTTGGAAGACAATATTTATACAGCACTTGAAATAATTTCAAGTGGAACAGTATTTAAAACAGCTGAAAGGCAAGTTGCTCTGTTTGAAATGTGAAAGGACCCTGAACCTGTTCTCAGCTTCCCATCACCCCACTACTGTGCTTGAGGCATCTCTATAGAACCCTGAGCATCCCAAAACAGTTTCTGAAAAAAAACTGAGATAGGGTAATACAGTATAATAAAGAAAATAATGATGATGGGAGAAAGCGCTCAGGAATATTTTATAGCACACATGGTACTTGAAATATTGAAGAATGGTTATAAATTTGGCGTGAAGGGCACTGCAGCAGGGGACAGTTTATGCTGAATTCTCCTCTATACAGAATAGAGCTAATCATGTGAGATTTTATTTACTTACATAAAGAGGCAGTTTCATTCATCCTGACATTCTGCTTGCAGAGATAGAGTAGGGGCATGGGACACAAAATCATAAACAGGCAAAGAAAAAAACCAAGGCCATTGGGTACAAAAGCCAAGGTGACTGGCCCAGGTGACTCTCTCCAAAGCAAAGCTCCTTCCGTAGGCAGGATGCAACACACATGCTTCATCTGGCCAGAACCATATGTTGCAGATGCCTATACGTAGCATTTAAATAAATAGCAAAAACGAACATAGTTGTGCACAAGCAAATGAAATGTCTCTCCCAGGGCATTTCAGGAGATGTGAAAGCAGCAAGTCAGGTCATAAGACTGGTGCCTGCACCAGGGAAAGACCACGTGTGGACATGAAGAGGCCACCTGCAAGCCAGGAAGAGGGCCATCACCAGAACCCAGACATGCTGGTACCCTGATGCCGGACACTCAGCTTTCCAGCCACAAGAATTAAGAAAAATAAATGTCTATTTTGTAAGCCAAAAATGCTTCACTCATCTATAGTAAACATCGAAGAACCTGACTTCAGAGTCAGACTGGTTTGGGGGACTCCAGCTCAACCATTCTTCTCTACATAAGCTCTCTCCCTTAGTGAACTTATTTTATCTGATGGTGGTAAGTGTCATCGATATGCCTTTCACTTCCAAATTCGTATGTGTCTTCACCCCTGAATTCTAGGTTCATATATCTGTCTGCCTACTTGTCATTTCCATTTAGATGTCTAACAGCATCAGAAATTTCTCTCCAAACTTGATTCATCCAGATCCTTTTCCATCTCAGTCAATGGCAACTCCATCATTTCACTTACATGGGCAAACTTCTTAGAGATGTCCCTGACTCTTCTCATTTTAATGAGACTTAATCCCCATATCCTACTTAAAATTATACACAGCGCTCACACTTCTTATCTTATTCAGCTCTACTTTTTTTCCATTACATTTGAAACCTAGCACATTATATGTATGGAGACACGGACTCAGTTTAAAGGTTGTTATAATACTCAAAGTTTAGAGTAGTAATTATGGACTTAGAGGGAATTAAAATGACAATGAAGAGCTGACTATAAGAATCACCAGTTCTAAGGATTCCAAAGTGGGTGCATGCGTGCACGTGCGCACACACACACACACATATGTCAATTAAAGAAAAGGAATTACTTTTACACACACGCTATACATTTGGGTAGAGTGCATAGATGTAAGTTCAGTTTACAGTTTTGGTCACTATAAGAGTGAGATATCACAAATAAGAAAGGCAACAGGGATGCAGGAAAGCAGTTGTGGTGGCAACAACACTGGTTCAGTTTTAGCTATTTCAGTATAAAGGTTCCCCTTATCATCTTTTGTTAAGAGTATTACAAACTAGATTTGTGGTTCCCAAGTGACGCTTTAATTTGGAAATTTTTCTCAGAGAATAATTAGGGACAAGTTAACATCAGCTTAATGCAGTTTAAACAACTGTTCTGCTTTTCTACGTATTTGTTCACATGTGGATAATCGTCTGTATTTTCCCATCTCTTGCATGTTCGGATATTGTAGTTTCAACTCCATTTGATCATATGTATTAAGTGTAAACCTATGGTGTGAGCGATGACAAAGACGAAGTGCCTAACCACCTCTATTTGAAGTCCCCTAGGACTCGCGTTAATTAATGAGACTCATCCTAAGGTTATACATGATCTATTACTTCCTCTAATTAGAAATAATAATCCTGATCATTATGCTGGTTAGCTGGAAAGAAGTAAGATGAATGTGCTTAACTATGATTAATAGTCTTTAAGCAGTGTAGATCTCTTCTGTCACTGACTTATATGCAAACTGGGCTGCAACTCAATGCTTTTCATGATACATACTTTTTAAAACTCACAGAAAATATTAATTTTCTGGAAGATCCTTTTTTATCTTCCCTGATAAAGAATAACCATTTTCTTGTTTTAAAATTGATTACCACAACAAAAAATACTTACTTTTCCATTTTGTATGAAATAGCTATCCAATATTATTCTTTCACTTTTTTCACATTTTCTCCAAAATTATGTGAATATCTATGTGTATCATATTTTATTTTAGTCCATTCTACTTAGGTGAAATAGACTAGTGCACATGATTATACACAATTTTTTTAAAATTCAAAATATTATAATGATGATTAGAGTATTTCTTCATTGCTGATTTATAAGAGCTGATGTACACCCTTTGCTAAGTGTCAACTTTACCTGACACTTTTATGTCAAAGAAAGTTCTGAGAAGTTATTATCTGGTTAGAGAGATAAAATATATTCACTGAGAAAGTTAATCACCTATTGCTTTAATGTGACTAATTTAGTTGTAGTAAGATTGAAAATTTTTTATTCTTTTTGAATTAAAAAATACAACTTACATAGTTATGTCAAATTACAGTCTTTAAATTTAAAGTCAATTTAAAGTCTTTAAAATACTCTGAATGCACCATTTAAGTTTGGTTTTGATGTCTGAGTAAAGTCAGGTGTAATTACACCAGCCTTAAAAAACTGGGAGTGAAGAAATTCCAGTGCATGCTGACTTTTATTTAAAAATCTGCAACAATATAATAGTATATGGGAAAGCAAGGTGGTCAGAAATTTAGCATTTCTATACCTGTTACAATTTGTTAATCCAAGGAGACAGAGTATCTTACAAATAAAACACATTAACTCTAAGTCTTCATTCAAAACTCACTAATGGGGAATAATTTTACTTCTGAACATCAGTATGCTCATTTTAAATGTGGTGATAATAATACTTCTTATATGTTTATTGACAGAATTGAGAATTAATATTTATCTCATACACTTATTGAGAGGTGCCACTTAACATGCATAAAGTATTATCACAGCGCTTAGCTTACACTGGTTCTCAAATGATGCATATTTCCCTTCCATGTGGAGAAGTATGTGCCTGGCCATGTGTGAAATACACTTGAATTTCAAAATTAGGTTTCCCTCTTGTTGTTATTTTCATCATGGGAAGCCAGAGTGACTAAGTGTTCAAACTATTCAGTATCTGCGATTGACACGATAAAATTCACAGGCTCATTTAACAAACTCAAAGTTTTTGCTATCAAAGTTGTGGACAGATATCATATTTGGAACTCTCAGTGAGATTGCTAAACACACAGATATGCCTTTGAAAAGGTACTGGCCCTCATTTCCTCTTTCGATAATTAATGGCTACACTCTCTAACCAATGTATTAATTTTATCACTCAGGATTTCCTCTTTCTCCGTTTGAGTTTAATAAGTCATATAAGATTTTCTACTCCCAATATGTTGTATTTATTTATTTATATGTGCCTGAACTGTGCTTGTAAATTAAGGCATATAAAGGGCATAATCCATAGAATCACCGACAAAGTAATGAATAAAAAAAGAAGATATAAAATCATATATATTAATTCAAGTCTGTGACATATCTTTGTTGGTTAAGAGGTGTGTAAATTTTCTTGGAGATCCTGAAACTCACAGCATCTTCTTACGGAAAGGAATTAGAGATTGGAAGAGAGGAACATATAGACAGGAAAGCAAAACAAAACCAAAAGAACCTCTACAATTTTACAGATAAAAGCAAAGTAACTATTTTCATGTTTGATGAGAAACAGAAGCAAATAAATATAATATATTCAATCTATAGACTACCCTAAATATAGGTGGAAAGAAATCTTATTGTTGATGTTGGAGACCCTAGGGATAATTTAGAAGTTTTTAAATACTCAAAACATGATTTTGAGCACCTGTGTTAAACTGGAAATACACATGAGGTTTTCATTTTGACTTAAAATTTTGGAAGGTAGGGATAAATTATAATAGAGTCTTCATTTTTATTATTCATTTAGAAAAAATATTCCACACAAGTAGAGTTCATTTTATTTTTTTGTAAAGATTTTTTTTCGCCCCCAAAATTACTCTTTCAAATAAATATATAATATATATGGAGAAAGTACACTTGGGAATAAATAAATACATATGTATACAACAAACGTGTGTAGTTAGTAATAATTTGCAAAACCTTCAGAATGACAAAAGATCTCTTACCAATTCGAGTTTAAATGGATATATCCTCAATGATTAATCTAATCAGAATGTCACTGTCAATCAACTATAAAACTGACATCTTGATAAATTAATAAAATATTTTCTGAATTTGTTCTAATCTGCACATTAAAAATTGTGTTGATAGCTGGATGTATTACCCTCTAAGATCATAAAAGTAACACATATGAAAGCTACTAAAATTTAAATTTAAAAAATCATACCTGTAGGCCTTGTCCATCCACAGTAACGGAGTTGGCTCTTTGCATTTTGTTCTTGTCAGTTACTTTGTTTGATTGCTGGGAACCACCCTTTTCTTTTCTCACTGTTGCTTGTCTTTCCTATAAGGAAAAAAAATCATAAAAATGTTGAATTGTTTTATTACAAGGAACAACATACAGAAGAATTTCATGGCTACACACTTGGGCCCAGTTTCCTAATTTGGAGTTTCTAGTGAATACTAGAAAGCTAGTGCTTTCCACTGGCTCAATTTATACAGTAGATGCACGGTCAAACTATTAATCAAAGAAAGGATATGAACGAAAACCAAACTCTATTATCCCAATTATGCCCAATTATGCCTGTATTAAGTTATTAGGTCAACTAAAGCAAATTATTTTCATAAACAACAGTACAGATAATAATACAGGATTATAAGTTGAAGCATTTGGTAATGAGCACTGGAAATAATGCTTCTAAATGCATGCAATTTTGAAAATGAATATGTGACGGACCTTTAAGCTATATCAAGAATAGCATAAAACTTAAAACACACATTCCATCCCAGCTAATTCCTATGTTCACTGTAATAAACATTTTTTTATGGTTGTCTTCTTCCTGTTCCTATTTCTACTCCTCTCACTCTCTTTTCATCCCAACCCAACAAACTTTTCTGACTTAATCCAGCAAATCAGCTTTTGTTAAAATCATCAATGACCTGCTCATTTGCCTCACCTGTTGGTCAGTCCTTCTCTTCTCAACTTTTAAGCAGCATTTGACAGAAGTGACATCTCCTCTCTGGAAAACCTGCCTTACTGGGTGGGCTTCCAGGGCACTTGTTCTCCTAGACGTCTTCTTACTTTACTAACAGCTCTCTCACTGTCTTTTTTATTGGTTCCTCCTCCAGCTTTACAATCTGTAACTCTCAACCTCTTCCTTGGACCTCTCATGTTCACTATCCACACTCACTCCCTAGATAACTTCATTTAAACCTAAGGCTTTCAATTTCAATTTGATAATGAAGACTTCTAAATTTATATTTCCTGTTCAGGTTTCTTGCTAAAACCTTAACTCCTATATACAAATGCCCTTTCACTCCCCCGCAACCTGAGTATCATCTAAAATTCATATAAAATGCACATCAATACTGAAATGTCCAAAACTAATTTTAAAATAAATTTTCTGCCTACCCACCTTGAAAATAAATGCAAAACTGGATGATTACTCAGCACATCCATCATTACATGGTCTAAGCCTCCCTTATCTTCTTTGCCTTGATTATTGTAATCATAACCTAACAGATCAATCAGCTTCCATCTTTCCTCTCCCTACAGTCAATTCACTATACAACAACCACACTTATCCCTTTTCACTGCATTCCAGCTACACTCACCTCATCTTTGTTCCTTGATCACAACAACGTGTTCTTAATACAGAGCTCTTGTAATCACTCTGCACCTTGCTGGACAGCTCCTCTCTGTATATTTGTTGGGGCTGCTCCTGGTCAAATGTTAGATAGGCTTCTCTATTCCTTTCAGCATGTGTATAAAATTTATTACTAACTGAAATATTATCTATTTAATGCTGGTCTTCCGACACTCTAATCAGAGCTCCGTAGAGAAAGGATTCCGTTTACCTCACTGTTTTACATCAGATCCTAGATCAGTGCCTGACGACAAAAAGTCAGTATGAATAAATCGAAAAACAAATGAATCCTAACGTGAAAAAATCAAAAACTGTAAAGTGCCTGAAACATTGTGTTGAGAAGGATTCTTGGGGCATGTCTAGGCTTGGTGTGAAAAAAAAAAAACTGTCCTGATCAATTAGCAAAGTCTGCCTTGTGTGCTTAAGTGCTTAAGGCCACATATTTCTTATCACTTATTTAGATATGTATTTCCTAGTCTCTGTATTTGCTTTTTAGAGTATCATTTCAATTACTGTGATTTACGAAAATATTTTTAAGTGGACTTAGAAGTAAAGCTCTTTTTAAATATATTAGGGCCAGATGGAACAGAAAACTTCTTGGCCCAAAATAAATGCTAATCAGTATAGTCCTTTTATAGTCCTTGCAATTTCATGGTGCAAAAACACTGAATATATTTTTTGTGTGGCTGAAAATGGATGGTGTAATAAGATTCCTGAAACTCAAATTCTTTGGGAAATGAAGTGCTTTCTTATGAACATAATTTCTGGCAAAAATATTGATATTTTAAAAATAGGTCATTCTTTCTAAACTTGCAAATTACATTTTGTCCACATATAGTTAAGCATATAATACATAAAATGAGTGAATTATAGGATGAAGTTTGAGTCAAAAAACGAAAGTAGAATCCCATCTCGGCTACTTACTGTGTAACATTAGAGAATTTATTCAAAGTGGAGTTAGTAATATCTATTTTACAGAGTTGTGTATAGATTAACAGAAAATGTATGAAGTTTTAACATTGTGCCTGTATTAGTGTAGGTGCTCAATAAATGAAGCTTATTGTGAATAATGTAAAACACGTCTGATTCTCCCATTAGGGTGCTCATTAATATTACCATTATGCAAAGTATTTCTTATATTTCCAAATACGTAGGTATGAAAAAATCCACTAGTCACATTAGGAATACGTTTAAATAAGTAAAGCTCAATGTTGATATGTGAAAATCCATAGCTTGTGTTGAGTTCAAGCATGGTAACACTAGTGGTGAGAATGGGAATAATTTCTTTCTGGATTCTAACATGCAGGTAAATAAAACATGGTAAGAATGTTCCATAAAAATCTACATTATAAAAGATACACCTCATCTTATCTGCCTTATATTCTACCATGGAATCCAACAATTGTTATTTAGCATTTAATTCCCAAATGCTAAAGTTAAAAGAATTAAATAACATTTAAGTTGTGTAGTCACTCTGAAACTCATTGTTTGTGACCATACTACTTATAAACATAATTCTGGAAATTTAAGACATACAAATATATGTCTGTAAAAGGTTACCAAATCATCTGCTACCATTATTTTACTCTTGGCTCTGCATTCAGCTAGGGAAAGTCCTGTGTGCTAAGAATCTCCAGCCAGCAGATCTCACTTGATTAAGTCGCTTCATGTCTCTCCAGGGATTCACCCTTCTGAGTAAACTGTGGAGTACACTACACTAATGCTTTCTAGTAATGACTGCAGACTATAAAAGCAAATATTAAAACTCTAAATTGAGTTTTCAATTGATAAGGTTTTATTTTTGAAGTCTAGAATTATAAGAAAGAAGCATATAACCAATTAATAAAAATATCCTCAGTATATCCATCTGTAGGTGAATTTTATTAAGTAATCTGGATAATACTAAAACTAGCATTTGTGTGAACACACACAGACACACAGAGACACAGACACAAACACACCCCCCCCCCAAGAAAACCAAGTGGTTTCTTTGAGGGAAACATACTTAGTGGGTGGAATTTGTGGAATTAATCAGGGGTGACAATTTAAAAGAGGAAAGACTCATAACCATTTAATTTTTTCCAAGGTGTACTTTTTATTACACTTTTTAGTTTTATGTTTATTTCTACATTGTATAGAAGTCTCTGTGAGATATTCACTATATTTTTACTTAAGCAGAATAAGCTAACAGGAGGGTAGTTAGACACTTTTTTCCTATTTCCACTAAGAAAATCTTTACTTCTTTCCTATCAGATAAGAGGGACAGGAAGGGTGAAACTATTGCACCTCTGAAAAATCTACTGCCCACAAAAATTTTGCTGGCCTGTTTTAGGGATTAATTAACCCTGACTGGCAGAGTTCTATTATGATACTTAAAAAAGTTACTTCCAATGTTGTAGTTCTGGAAAAGTTTCAGGAAGAGCTCACCAACCTTATGCTGCATCATTATTCAGGATAAAATTGCTCTCTGGTAATAGAGCAGGATTATTATCACTTAACGTTCACGTCTTTTTTTTTAAGCTATGGGGTTCTAAATCCCTAAATAAATTCCTTTGTGATAATTAAGGCAAATTGCGTTCTGCCAGATAAATTATCCCAGATATAAAAAGAGTTAGAAAACTATTGCTTTAATCAATAGAAATTATTCAAACACTGAAAAGAGCTACTCTAACCAAAAAAAGAAAATTCATGTAAAAATATAGAATGTATAACTACAAAATATAAAATACAGTTATTGATATTTCAGCACTTTCAAATATCAACCATTTATGCTTGCCATGCAGACACTTTAAATATAAAATTCCATGTCTTGTGGTCCTTAGACTCTCCAAGTAGCACAACAGACCTTAACGGGGGAATATATTGTATTAGAATTCCAAATGATTCATCATAATAAGAAACACAGAAGAAAAGCTGAAAAGACCACTCACAGAAAACAGAAAGATGGGATAAATGAAATAAAAAGACGTCACTTTAAATATGTGCCCTAAAAAACATCTTTTTCTATATCATGCTGATTTCTCAGAGGTGGGGTATTTGTAAGTTACTGCAAACTGCTTTTAAAAAAGGGATGTTTACCACAATACTTAAGCCTGCTGTTATCGATCACTCACAAAGGACAAGCAGCAAGGGATGATTACCTCAAGCACAAGGTTTTCTTCTTTTTGTCCAATCTCAGCATGAGAGACAGGCAGTGGCAAAGCACCTTGATTGTTACAAAGCCGCAAAGGGTGGGGGTGGGGGTGGGGGTTGCCTGCTGCCAACAGCATCCTTCACTGGAATCCTGGAACTTGCTATTTCTGCCTCTGCACCACCTGCCCGAATGGAGACTCAGCCCATCCAGCCCCTGGAGCTAGGCCACAAGGATCTCCCAGGACCTCTAGAATCTTAACCCAAGGAACACATGGATATTCACAGTATGAAAGATCCTCCTGAAGCAGAAATGTTACCATGTTCATCAGGGCTTAAAAGGGTTACGAGCTCCAAGAAACCAACTTAACGACAGCCACGGTGCTGCACCTGTAATCATCGTAACCTTATCTTGGGATTTGAACATCTTCCTGCCAAGAGAATCTAATTCACTTCAAAAATGGCAAGAGTTCTAAATCTGCCAGAAATCCTTAGGAGTTGCAGCAAAACAGTGCTAAGTAGCAAAGCAGCCTTGATTAAAAAGAAAATTTAAATAGTTCTAAACCTAAATAAGATAAATGATGTAAAGATTTCCATTTCTTTTCATTAGCTGAATATGTACTTTTTAAAAATAAATTTAAATAAATAAATTAGGCACTCAGCAAATGGCAGTAATTCTTACAGCATTAAAAAAAATCGCTATATTTTATTGTTAAGTTTAACACAGGTATGCTGCTTAGAGTGTAGTAAAGATAGGTGTTGTGAAGAAGTATTTTATTTACTTTATAGTATTTTTCTTGTCTACTAAGTCACCATAACTTGGGATAATTTCGATGATCTGGGCAGAGTCTTTTATAGGCTAATAGGAGGAAATTAGACAGAATTAATCCTAGTCTTAAAGTACCTGCAGGTGCTACTCACCAACTCAGCTTGAAGGTACAATTTACAATTTGATTCATGAACCTAGGTTTTCGCACATCACCCATGATGTGCAGTCTTTCCAAGAACAATTTTATACTGGGTGTGTCCAACTTACATGATTTCTGTTCAAGAAATCCTGATTGGTAGAAATGAAATTTAGGAATGGGAAGGAAGGTCTATGCTAAAATCATTTAATCAGGGCTGTTTATGAGCATATGGTCGTGCCATTATAAAATTACGTGTGTGTATATGGACCTCAACTTCACTCGCCCTCCACTCTCTCTGTAAACTGTCATAATTGATGGCCACAATAATCTGAAGGTTAAAAGCCAACAGACAGCTCTCCTGTATGTCCATGCTCATCATCTCTTTCTACTAGTTGAGTTAAATGCTTAACCTAGTGATTTCTATGTAGCCAACAATCTATTTATGCAAGCTCTAAGTAGAATTTATCTTGTTATTGAAACTATGAAATTTAATTATCACTCAAACCATTAGTTGTGAGTGTAAAATGAGTGGTGTCCCTGAAAAATTACTTGCTTTCTTTGGAAAGACACGATAATACAAGGGGTGTGGGGGTGTGTGTGGTGTGTGTGTGTGTGTGTGTGTGTGTGTGTGTGTGTGTGTTTCTGAGGGTACAAGAAAAGTGGTCAAATTGAGTTGGACAGAATGGCTGTAAAAGCTTTGAGAATTAATAATACAAATAGAGAGTTTTTATTAACACTAAAATTGCTTCGCAAATGTCCTCGAGTTTTTCTTAGACTTTAAGACAACTGAAAGTAACTGAAAACAATCACATTCAATAATAAACAAATAGCTTTCTACAAAGTAGTGAATACTTCTGTTATACTTTAAGACAAATGAAAACTGAAACTTATCATGGGTGATGAGGCTATGATATATGCCATTTCCAAACAGTAGATGGGTCCACATAGAAAAGCCCTTGATCCTATGTCAAAAGTGTGGTCAACGAATAGACATTTACAGATTTTAAGTAAAATGTTTAAGGAACGCATATATTTCTCCATAAGTTCCCCCACATACAATATAACCACATTTTCAATTAACCAACAAGTAATTGTTGTTGACAGAGGAACATAAGGCTTCTTGTGTATGTGTACGTATATTTACAAACCACCCACATATATATCAATGCATGGGCTTAAAGAAATTTTTGGAACAAAACAGTTGGGAAAAAAACTTATAGAATGATTTCTGACATGATGGAAAGTCTAAGTTAATGTAAGCCAATATATCTTGCCAAAAAAGAGTAGTGTAGGAAGACTCTTAAAATCTTTATAGAAGAGAAAAAAAATTAACAGATTGAAAAAAAAAGCATGTTTTGAAAGCAGCAATTTTGGTCTATGTATTCAATCTATAATGATACAAACTGTGTAACTGCATACTGGAGGCCTTCTGAAATTAACAAGTCAGAAGAGAAAACTTTAAACCTCAGACACTGTACCTATTTGATGAGCTGTGATGGAGCAAAAATAAACTCAAGGATCTGAAAGTGTCAAGTTAATTCTTTTACACTTAAATAATCAGTCTAAGTGATAAACTTTCCTAATACCTTTGTCACCTTGGTGTGTAATGTAGCCTCTCTATTTTACAATAATTATCATAATAATGGTATTAACTGATAATATAAAAACAGTTTAATATCTCTCTTAGAAATAGAAACACTATATTTCAATCAGAGCTCCTAGTATATTTTTAAGTCTATCTATGGTTACAAAATGAAATTTTTAAAAATTTTAATGAGGCAGTCTACACTGACTTGAAAATACTTTTATGGGAGAAGGGAGAGCAGTTACTACATTTTTGTGCAAATATAATATCCTCTAAATGAATTGACACTCTTATATACTATTCATAAATTATGAATACTATTTTTCTAAACAGGGAGATTCAAATTATCATTTTAAGAGGAACAGTACCATTTGAGCATACCCTTTAGAGATAATAACAACTGAATAGGATATTGTCACTGAACAACGTGGAAGCTTTGCTTTATTAACTTCAGGTAAAGTTAACACCTTACTGAAAATAAATGTTGTGGCAATGCCTAGATTTATTTTCAATCAAAGTCTTTTATTCTGTGACTATATTTTATTCCGGTAACTCTCAATGCAATGTCATAGGCTAAGTGATTCATGCAGACGTACCCTTTTTTTCCCCCAAATTAAAAAAAAAATTTTTTTTTGGTGAAGGAGGCAATTAGGCTTATTTATTTGTTTTTTAAATCTGGAGGTAGTGGGGATTGAACCCAGGACCTCATGCATGCTAAGCAAGCATTCTACCACTAAGCTACACCCTCCCCAGAGACATACTCTTTTGAAAGGATAGGCACTTCAAAGTGAGTAAGAATTTCTCAATCTACTATCCTTGAAAGCTACATTTTAATGGCTTACAGGAGTGAACTGTTTGGGGTTTTCTGCAGAGTTTGAATGTGACAAATAGGAATGAGGCTATTCTTGTATACTGCTCAAAACTCTACAAAGTAACCTTTCTTTTTTCCTGTATACTTTGTTCCACATAGCTTCTTATTTCCCTAATGCTTGTCACAAAGGTAGATTGGAAAGGTTTCAAGTCTACCCCATCATGAAAATATAAAGATCCCAACTCAAAATATCACAATATGAGAAAAAATGAAACATACAAATTAATATTAGCACTTCACTGATACAGCCCCAAATGTTCTTTATAACAATATAAGATGTATAATGACCTATAATTGCAAGCGTGAAAACCTTTTTTGCTTACGCACCTCAGGGGCTGTAACTCCTGAAGTGGGCAGAGTCTGCTGAAAAAGAGAAGTTCATATTAAAACTGAAAAAAAAAAAAAGTCAAACTGAAAACAAATACCAGTGAAGGTTCTTACATCACTACCCACCTGTGAAATAAATGAATACATTACAAATGCATTTCCTGGTCATAATTTTTCTGCTTTCATTAATAAGCAAAAATCTTTTCATGAAATAAGGAACACTCAGATGCGGAGGGGATAAGGGTGTAGGCTTACGTATCTCAAATACAATTTCACATACTTAAAGTAGACTACTCTTTGATCAGCTTCACAGACCTCTCTACAATAACACTGATGTATTACATTCATACTTTGGAATGAGAACTCATCTCCAAGTTCCATTATCCTTCATAAACTATTCCTACCAATTTTTAAGTTGCCCATTTACCCAGCCCACTATTTCATTTTCTGCTCCAACTCTCAGTGCTTTCTAAAAATACTCAGTGTCTTTTTGAGGTCACCAGAGCTTATGGATTTTGATTTTATTTTCGTGATACTCTGGAAATAAAAAATACATATATACTCCATTAATATTAGTAAAAATACAAATAAACAAATATCAAATGTTAGTTGGGAATAATTTTTTAAAAGCTTGGGTGAAATACACTAAGGTTGGTCTTCAATTACCCACCACCCTTTCTTTCTGAGTCACACTGGGGAAGTTTTTTTCTGGCAAGAAACAGAAAAGGTTACCAAAATCTAAAAGCCTGTGTCCTCTGGGACCTTATAACATAAAACACAAATTTGGAGGAATCGTTGGTAAGTCACACACATAATACTAGATAAAGATTTTCATTGTCTCTGGGTTGGGGGAAGGAGGACAGGCGGATGGGAAGCTAGGAATTCTTGGACATTTGTGTAACTCTGAAAGGAAGGGAGCGGTCAGCGCACTTGCATTTCCTCTCCTGGACCAAGCTATGTGAGGGGGACTCTAGGCGGATCCCCAAGATGGGTCTGAAAAATATGGGAGCACAGATATTAATTTCCCCTCTTACCCAGCAGAACTCCAGGAAGGGAGAAAACCCCAAAAGAATAAACAGCTACATACGAGGTGATGAGGCCTCGGAAGACTTCATGGCTGCTCTTACAGAGAAGGACAAGAAGGACACAATGCACCCAAAAGTGCAACAGCAAGAGAAGAAGTCCGGGGCAGCCCGAGAGAAAATTAAAGTGTCCAAGAACACAACTCTATTTAGAAGATATTTACATAATATAAGTAAAAAAAAATACAGATTTTTAGTCAAAATAGTTCATGAAGTCTGGGAGGATGAACTTGGGCCAACTATGCCATCAACAGGAGAAGCCTGTGAGGGTAATGGCTGTTGTTTCTCAGATAGATTGACAATAGGTTTGGTAGAACTTTCACTGGAAGCTTCCTGATTTCAGAGATGTTCTTGACTTCTGAGTCCAAGTCGGTCTACACCTGGGGCAATGGGTGATGGGGAACATGTTTGTGCCGTCTTCCAACAGGGACAGCTCAAAGCATTTTGTCAGCCTTACTATCTTTCTTTCTTATTTCTTGGTTAAAGCTTGGATTTGAATCAACATTTAAAGACACAAATGTAGCCCTTCCATCTTTATTATAATATGTAAGTGTTTGATCTCCTCAAATCCTGATTAAGTGCCTTATCGTTTTCTTTTTCTTTTTTTCTAATGGAGGTAATGGGGATTGAACCCAGAACCTCATGCATGCTAAGCATGTGTTCTACCACTGAGCCACCATGCTAACCCTCTAAGTGCCTTATCTTATCCTATGCTGTTGGCCTGGGAAAGTCTCAGAGACTCTCAAGCAATCAAACCAAAATGCCCCTCCACCAGCCTCCAGGGCATGAGTCTCAGATGTCCTTTACATCAGCAAGAGTCTAAGCTTACTCTTCATATGTCTGTACAGAGCAAGGCAATGGAAAGCCAAGTGAAAAGATTACAGCTAGCAAATGGTCCAGAACAGCCACCAAGTGCAATGCAGTAACTTCAAATAGCTCCTGTCCACCCCATCTCTACCACCAAAGAAAAGTAAAGGCTATAAAGGATATTTTTGAGATAACTGTGGGAATCTGAATATAGACAGGATAATTATTGATATGATGGAACTGTTAATACTTTCAGGTCTGATAATAGTACTGCAATTGTACAGAAAATTGCTCTGATAGTAGAACATGCCTACTAAAGTATTTAGAGATGCGGTGTTACACTGCCTGCAGTTTACTTTGGAAATGTGTACACATGCCTGCAGTCATACATATATAAAGAATGATTAAAATATATAAAGTATACATACATATATAAAGAATGACTGAAACAATAACAATTACTGCATATAGGGTGGGGATACACTGCATTCACTGTACTGTGAGAATTTTTGTAATAAAATTTGGGAGAAAAATTGATCTTTTTTTTCTACCTTTATACTACATCCTCTAATTCTGAAAATAGTGAAAATATGTTTCTACAATGAAAAAAATACATACGTGTGTGTGTATATATATAATCCAGCGAAAACATGAAGTTTCTAGAAGTTTGGTCGAAACAGCATGGGGGTAGAGTGTGGGAGGGGAAGTTCTCTTTATAAAGATGAGGAAATCTAGGTAAGAAAGTTGCTGGGAGAGAGAAGCAGAGGGAGACAGGGAGGGGCCATTGGAAAATAAACACTAAAAGGGGGTTCTCTGAAAAATAATGTTTCAGATGAGACAGAAGCTCACACAGACAGGTATTAGCCTTTTCCAAATCTGTTCATTTTGAAGGAATGACTCATGATGGAGAAAGAGGTCTGAGTTTGCACTCACAGGAGTTTCAAATGCAAAAACCTACAGGAGCCAAGAGGGTAATACAAACAGGCCTGATGCCACAAAAGGCAAAGACTGTGCTGAGTCGGATAATACAAATCCCGCTTTAAGGCATCCGCCCAAAACACACTAGGGGATGAAATGGAAGCCGAGCTGCTATTTTGCTACCACTTTTGTAGAGAATTTGTCATTTACAGATACTCATGTTTGCAGGCTTCATCTTTCTCAGATTAGTGGGCATGTGAGTTATCTACTGAGGGCGAGTAAAGCTGGCAGGGAGGCAGTGAGAGGAAGAACGCAAGGAAATTATAGAGACTTTGTCGCTGCTTCTCCGAGAATGGGAAAGCAGCTGATGGGGAACAGGACCAAGCAAAATTGAGGGCTCAGCTAGAACCAGAAGTAATAAATATGTAAGAGAGAAAGCCACCGGTTCCGAGAATTCCTCCAGCAATGCTCAGCCGTCTGAGAGCAACACTAGAAGTTCCTTCCAAGAAAAAGAGTGATAAAAACAACATGCATATGAGCTCACTTTCAATCAAGATGTGTAGGCAAAGAGTGTATGTTAAACTAACATGCTCACCAGTAGCCTAAACCTGAGTTCCAGTAAGCAAACCATGGACTTCGGGTAAAAGAAAAAGCAATTTGTTACAAAACAAACTCAGATACTACATACTTCTTTTTCACTCTTCTGTATATATTTTTTAAATATCAAGGATGAACAGAGTAAATGTTTTCATTTTCCGAAAATTATCATGAGTGTCTTACTCTAAATGTAATGTATTTTTAATCAGAATTAATACAGGAACTGTATATTTTTTATTTAATCCAATGTGAAGGTGTGACTAGAGAGGAATGGGACTGATTTCACTTAATCAGTATCATTTTAATATTAAATAGAATACACAGGACAGATAATTAGTTTAAAAGATGCATTTGCCTTCAGGGCACTTATTAAGTTTAACCTAATGTCAAGAATTTTTTTAAACTCCTATTATTCTTAAGTATTGAGATATCTCTTGTCTTCGTATTTTCTAACATGTAATCATTTTAAATTGACAATTTAATCCAAGTTGTCGTAGGACTAAGGACAAAAAATCTTTGCTGGAGAGATTACTGGAGGTTTGACTTAGTTAAAACAATTAAGAGTAAAGCACTCCCGTTAAAAGGGTCATCAGTTATTTCAAGATAAAGTAAAATGAGCAGAATTACACCTTATGCTAGATAAGAATATTAAAATTCTTAAGTCTCTTTCATGTTTATGACCTTATTTAGTCCTCCCAGTAAAACAAGACCCCCCATTTTGCAGACTGGAGAACTGTGAATCAGAAAGTTCAGATGACTAGCCAAGAAAATAAAGTTACTTGCTCCCCTGTCCACACTTCATTTATGAAAACAACAGGAGGTTTAACAAGAATTTTTTTTTTTTTTTACAGTTCCTTTCCTGTGGCCATCTCTCTGCTTTTTAAGTGATCTGGAAATCAAATTAATTTAAAATGTTGATGAACACTGCCAAATATTTACAACCACAACGTATCCTTGTTCTGGATGCAAGAACAGGCTTAGATATCAGTATGGATTCATTTCATAGGATAACTTCTAGCGCAGTGGTAAACCTAAAGGGGCCGAATAAAGCTATTTAAAAAAACGTGTTTTCCGTGTGTATAACTGGATATCTCTGACATCAAAAAAGTGAGAGACAGGAAAGCAGGTTTGGGAAAAGAACAACTGTCTTCCTTAAATGGTGCACTGCCTCGGCCTAAGAGAAGCTGTTCCTTCCTCACACAATGATAATACAGTGTATTGAGGGCAACTATCTCCAGGTATAGAAACTAAACACGTACTTGGTTTCCAGGAATTTTATTTTTACATTGAAGCTTCATAATTTCTTTAACCTTTTGTGAGTCTGCAGATCTTTAAGTATATATACTCACATAACCTGAACATAATATGTATTATAAAAGGAAGTGGGTCAAAAAATGATTTTTATACTATGATTATATTTATTAACATCTTTAATCAAAGGTTATTTCAATATATGACAAGTATGTCACTTAGAAGAATCATAAACTGTTTTCCTTTTCCACTGGCACTTTGACATATCTAATTAAAAGGTGACTATCAACAATAAAATCCTTTAGAAGATAGACATGTTGCAATCTTATCCAGCATCCTCTCCTTAAAAATGTTCTATTCTTACTCTTGTAAATGTGATTGTTTCTGCATATTTGCAGAGTTTTTCTCAGGAGATATTGAAGAGAAGGGAGTGTAAGGCTCCATCCTTCACAGCTTCCTCAATATTCATGTCTGTGTCCAGAATATAAGCACACTGAACCTTGAGGAAACATACACCCTGTGCAATGGACAGTTGGAAACCCAAGTGGTGCCAAATGTTTCCAATAAATTATTATCAACCATAAAAACACAATGAAATAATGCCATTTGCAGGAACAAACTTGGACTTAGAGATTATCATACTAAGTGAAGTAATCCAGAGAAAGACAAATATCGTATGATATCACTTATAAGTGGAATCTAAAAAAATAACACAAATGAGCTTATTTACAAAACAGAAACAGAATCACAGACAAAGAAAAATAAACTTATTGTTACCAAAGGCAGGAGGAGGGATAAATTAGGAGTTTGGGATATGCAGATACTAACTACTACATACAAAATAGATGAACAAGAAGGATCTGCTGTGTAGCACAGGGAAATATATTCAATAACTTGTAATACACTATAATGAAAAAGAATGTGAAAAAGGATATATATATGTGTGTGTGTAACTTAGTCACTATGCTGTACACCAGAAACTATCACAACATTGTAAATTAACTATATTTCAATAAAAAATATTAAAAATATATTTTATAGCAAAATCCAAATCATTTCAAACATGGATTTCTACTTATAAAAGCAATCCGTAAGAATTATGTTATCGTCTTAAATACTTGATTAGCTAGTGAAATAAAACCATTAGAAATGCTACCCTACTTGCTTAGGTCTCATAAAATTACCAGAAGCCAAGATGATAAAAGAAGTGTTGCTCAATTTCTTTCTGGCTGTGAGCCACAATAAATATTTGTATATTTACTCACTTGTAAAATAATTTCACAAAGACCACTTACGCTGTGTGCCCCACTCTCTCATCTGTTATTCTTTTCTCTCTTCACTTCCATTCTACTCTGCTTTACTGCTTTTCTTCCAATTCCTTTTTTGAATTTAGGTCCCCTAAATTTATTTCATGCCTCACCGATCTTAAGGGACGGCAGCAGGAACATAAAACAATAGGTTTAGAACAGGGGATTCAGGGTAAGGCAGGTAGTGCTTCTGCCACTTGCATGTTGTGTGACTTTGGGTAAATTTCTTAATCTCTCTAAGCTTCACTTTGCTCTAATGTACAGGGGTATCATAATTACATCTACCTTTAGGATTAAAAGGATGTCTGGCAAATTTTATTTCTCAATAAATGGTAACTGTTCTACTAACCTTAGAACACAAATGATCTGAAAACTTCTTTGTTACTAATAAGGAGAGGGGACCCAGCAGATTTATTTTTTAATGAGAACATTATGTGAGGGCTGTGAGAAGAGAGAGAGAAAGGAGGAAAGATGCAGGAGGGGAGAGAAGAGGTCAAGAAGAGAAGGCAATGTAGGAAAAGGGAGAGAGAGGAAAAGGCTTAGAAGAAGAGGTGAGGATTGGAAGCAGAGAGTCCTCTCAATGACAGAGACCCTCTCTTCCAATACCTGAGCAAAGAAAACAACGAAATTGAGTAAAGGAAGGCTGGCGGCTAATATTTAGACCATGGCTTTAGATTCTTTTGGAAGTATTAAACATCGGATTCAAACCTCTCCAAAACACACTTCTAAAGGAAACATACATGTCTTATGGATTATTTTTTCAGATTATTCCTTTTTATTTAATGAAATATAATTTTCATTTAATTAAGTATAATCGATTTACAATATTGTGTAAGTTTCAGGTGTACAGTAAAGTGATTCAGTTAGACACATATATGTGTATATATATTTTTTCAGATTTTTTTCATTATAGGTTATTATACGGTATTGCATATATTCCCTGTGCTACACAGCACGTCCTTGTTGTTTATCTCTTTTATACATAGTAGTTTGTATCTGTTAATTCCAAACTGCAAATTTATCGCTCCCCGCCATTCCCTCTTTGGTAACAGTATTTTGTTTTCTACTGTCCACGAGTCTGTCTCTGGTTTGTAAGTAAGGTCATTTGTATCATTATTTTTAGAACTCTCACTTTACAAACTGGTAATTAATAGTTACCTATTTATAGGTATGTGTATGTATACATAATTATGTTTGTGAATTTGAGGATAGGAGTCTGAATGCAATTGGTTTGAAATTTAAAAACATCCTAATAAAATAGATGAATACCTACTGAATTTTATGTTCATAAAATTAATCAATAATATTCCCTGTTATGCCTAGTTTTCTCTCTCAACAAATGCATCAATCTGTTCTAGAAATGCATCATTGTATCATTACTGTACTGTTGCTTTTCAAAATACAGAAGAATCACTGTAGGTGATGTAAGAATAGTGATAATAATGTTTAGAACTAAAGCATTAGGCTGCTAATTTTTCCTATTCATCAATCTTGGAAAAGACCTTGAATTAAAAAACAAACAAGTTATAATGAAATTTGCTTTCATCCTTTGCCCCTCTAAATACCCACTGATCTCACACCAAGCATTTTCTAACCAGGTTAAAGTCCAATTCTGTACTCACATTAGGCTTAGATTCAATTGAGTTAAAATTTTACACTGACTGCCAGTCAACCTTATCATGAACTTTCATTATGTGCATGTAATTAATTGGGTCCAATGAACAATATCAGTGCTGAGTTATAGACTCTTTTCCCCCGACCATATAATTAGAATATAATTACCCACAGGATATCAGAATGATGCAAAACCTTTCCTCTAAATGCGCCCTCATTAGGAAACAAGTCTCCATGTACATTTATTCAATCAGTGTGAATTAATTAAAATGTTACTGAAATAAAAGAGGGCAGCAATAAAGATTATCTGATATCTATTAAGAGACTATCACTTGAGATCTGCATGCACAGTTTATATTTAAACCCACTTAGCTCAAGCAGGAACTTTGCCATGTAGCGTTACATACATCCAGTACGCTAGGAAATGTGAGTACACGAATTGGTTCGTGCTGTTGTTTCTGAAAAGACCGTAATACACGATGCACACAAACATCTTAAAGAATCTGGGTAAAATTCCAGAGGCCCTATTACTCCCTGATGAATCCACAAATTTGTTATCATCACATGGAACATACTTAGTGAATGAAAGTCATTTCTAACATGAAATATCCAGGCAATTAGTTGTTCATCTCACACATTTTCCTTCCGAGTCTGACATATTTATTCAAATCTGGCTTAGGAGACGATGGCTCAAAAAGCCTAGCCTTACCAAAGCACTGGTTATTTTTATTCTTTTTTTTTAATAGAGAAAACAGCCTCAGTTACTCAGGCTGGCTCGAGCTATCTTGTTAGCATATTTTCTTTAAGCAGACGATTCCTATGCACCTAAGAATATACACATTCAGGTTATATAAAACATGGAAAAAATAGTAAATGTATGCAGAAGCCAAAGGACATAAGATGCATATCTCACAAGAAGCTGCTGATTCACATAAAATCATTCTTCCTAGAAGCTGTTTGTCTTGGTTCCTTAAATACTTGGAATATTGTCATATGCAATAAAATTTTATTGAATGAATTAATAAGTAGACAACCATCATATAAAGGAATACTCAGCAGTATTCAGGAACATTATCATAAACAATAGCAAGAGTTTTCAATGCTATATATAGCATCTCTGTAGAGCAAAATATACAGAGAATTTCAAGCCTTCTGTATTATTGTCAAATTCTCAGACATTTTTCGCTTCAGAAGTATGTTTTATAAAACTTCATTCTGATAAGCAAAATTTGGTATTCATACTTACAAATAAACATGTAATGGAAATTTATAATGGAAATTCTAAGTGACTCTAAGGTAAATTAAGCCATCTACAAATTGTTCTTTATCATATACATCTTAGAAGCAAACTCCGATCAATTTGTAAATTATGGCTAATTATTTCTTTTTGTTAAGAAATTTTAACTCCATAAAAATACATATTTTTAAATGTTCTGATGGCATGTTATATATACAATAATGGCATAACACTTCATTCAGATATTACACCGATCTTGGTAGAGGCCAAAAACTGAAAGAAATAATGGACTTAACTCTTGCTAAGCAAGAAGGGGGATTATTGTACACAGGTTTGCTTTATTTTGAATATTAACAATTTTTTTAGAACTTCAGTAACAAAGACAAGCAACTATAGTTGCTTGCTGAAAATGCTGTGATTCGTGTAACATTAACTAAAATACCACACTTATTAAGGATGATCACCACAAAAAGAAAAAAATTCTACTAATGCAATACAAACAATTTTAAAATTGCATTTTATGGTAAGTATCAATTTTCATTTTCTGAGCTACATGAAGAGAATATTTATAATATTTCACATTAACTACTGTGTCACTTAAGCTATATTTCTTAAAATCTTATTTTAAATATAATTTAATATTCACAGGAAAATGTCTCAATTCTCCTCAAAATTTTAAACTGTTTCATTTAAGCTCTTTACCTGCAATATCACTTTATTTTGTATTTTAAATATTAGGCATTTCACAGTACCATCTATTGGATACTTCTTATAACTACAACAACATAAGAAACACTAGCTTTTTATAATTTAGTAATAATTACAAAATACTTCAAAAGCCACTCCAGAAACTAAACACAATGCTAATTTGATGTCCGCTAAGAATATCATATCATCACACACTTTAAACTCAACTTTATGAGCTTGTAACAACAAAATTCAATTATCATGGGTGATCGATGATTTGAATAATAAACTTTCCTGTTGCGTATTCATTTTGATTTGTATTTGATATTTATGTCACTGTCTGATGTATTTTCTTCTTTACTTAGGAAAAAGAGTGGTGACTGATGAGAGCAAAAGACCCAAATGGCTGTTATTCATTAACTCAGTAAATGTTTGTTGAGCATCTACTACATCTCAATTGAATTAGGTGCCAGAGATAAAGAGAGAAATCCTCAGTGTGAGCGCTAGTAATGACAGTGGTGCCATTCAGTGAGCACAGGGAACAGTTTAACAAGAAACAGGTTCAGGTGGGGAGGATATAGTTCAATGGAAGAGTGTGTGCTCAGCATGCATGGAATCCTGGGTTCAAGCCCCAGCACCTCCACTAAACAAACAAACAAACAAATAAACAATGTGAATTTCCCCACCACCCCAAAAAAATAATAATAATAAAAAAGGAAACAGGTTCAGTTCAGTTCAGTTCCTGCTGTGTTGGTTTGGAGGCTTCTTTGGAACCCCCGAGGGGAAATTCACTACGTGAAGCTGGGTGCTTGGATTTAGAAGGGTAAGGTAGGACACACATAGATATATTCACTGTAGTCATGAAATCAAATGAGATAAGTTATACAGAGCAAAATGACATGAGGATATAATTAAAAATGGAATCTACACATATTTAAGAACAGAAAGGACTAGGAATTTAGCAACATGGATAGGGTGGCTAGAGAGTCAGAAGAAACACTAGCGGACATGTCTTAGATGAGTATTACAGAATACGAGAAAACAGCATTTCAAATACTGTCAAATGCTGCAGGGGATTAAAAGCAGATCATTCTTGGAAAGAGTGTTTAGTAGACGCTGTTGGTGATCCAAAGCAGATCCTTTGCTGCCTGGCCGGGCACCTATCCCCAGCTGCTCTGAGTGTCCACTACTGAGAACCCCCAGCTGACCCACCTTCTGCAGAGTCATCCTCTGCTCGCTGGGGCAGGCTCTCCAGGGAGCACCTCCTGCCCTGGTGCTCAGGATCAGCTAACGAATGACCAATACGGGTTACAAAATGGCAGCCCCTTGTTTCAAGTTAAGAACAATCCTATGATATGATTTTGCCCTAGAGTCCAAGGTTCCGGCCGAGGCTTCAGCTCTCTCTGTGATCGCGCCCTTGCTCAAAGCCTGCCCCTTTCCGTTCCTGCTTTTCTTCCTTAAAGGTTTTTTTTTTTATAATAAAGAAACACTGTTCTTTCTATATATATCACACACAGCTAAATCCCCGGTTCATGGTCTGCTCCTTGGCAACCCAACTAAAAAGAATGCCAATGGATTTAGGATAGGTGGTCAGAGTAGTTTTCAGATTCATTTTTTACAGTCAGAAATGAGAATAACATGGACTGAGGAGGGAAGAGGAGGGCTATGCGGCACAGTGAGTGTCCTTCACACCTGCCTATGCTGATGGCCACATTAAGAGGCAGACAAAGACCACATCCATATACAAATTTAGCAAACAGCATTGCACGGGAGAAAGAACAGCTCTTCCGCTGGTATGGGTTCCATGCCAGACACGCAACTAAGAGGGAAAACCGAGAAGTTCAAGTGCTGGACTCGAGTGAGGGCGCTGTCAAGTGCTACCCAACACACGCATGCTGGGATACACTTCGTGTGAGGTTTTGTTTTTTTCAATTTCAAGTTGGCAAATTAATATACTATTAGATGTGACAAATGCCACAAAAGGAGAAAAATGGGGAGGTCTAGGGACAGAGAGGGGCAGAAAATGCTAGTATGAAATAAACTGGAAGAATATAGGCCTTGGACAACACAAGGATGTTGGAGGATTGGTAACCAAATGAAATAATTTGAAAATATCTGTGATTGGGATGAAACAGAAGAAACAGCATAAGGAACAGAACACTAGGTGGCAAGTTGTACTCCTCCAGAATTTGGGTTTCCTTCGGCAAAATGGGGAGGAATTGGTGAAACCTATGATTATCAGGAACAGAATTTAAAATGATTTTATCATCTAAAGAGCAAGGAGTGAGCATCAATGTCTCCCACAGAACTAAACTATCCTCATTCCACAGAAAGGGAAAACAGGTTAAATGAAGGAACAAAGACAGGATTAAGTCAAAAATCATTGCACTATGCATGAAATAGATGGATGGACAAAAGTATATATATATATATATGAATCAATTCTTGCTCAGCTTACAAGTGAAATTTGAGAACAGACAAGTTATATAACGGTGAAACGGAGGAAAGCATGTCTGTAAATACGTTATGATCCCCAGCATTGCATCATCTGGAATCATTAAAACCACAGGTTGCCTTTGCAAGGTGGAATTTATTCTTAAACGTCTAGTGGTGAAGGGACTCTGATTTTTGTTGTTGTTGAACTCAAAATTTAAAAGTTAGAAGATGGGATGATATAAAGCATTTATTTCTACTATAATGAAATTGTATTTCGATATTTGCCCTGTCCTAACCCCAATCTTCAATTGGAAGGGACAAGCAGAAATACCTACACAAAGGTTTACATTTTATGGCACGGTGTGAGGCAATTTAGTCTCCCCAGTGTTTAACGAGAATAGCCAATTTTGTACGTCCTTGCAAACACTGAGCAGCATCATTTAAAAGATATTTGCCAAAAGGGATAGAAAAAGAATATCTCATTTTTTAATTTGCTATTCTTGAACATTTATAAGCTTTAAATTTTGAAATCATTTTTTTAGTTATATGCATTGATTTTTTTAAAACAGGGCTTTTTTGTTACAATGCTTGTGTTTATCTTGATTTGCAAGTTTCGGTCTTTACCTTTTAAAGAAACTTTTGATAGGTCAAGGCTGCCAACTTTTTATCTTTCTCTTTTTAGGAAAAAGGTAAAAATGCCTTCTGCAGGCAAAAATTAGATCTTTAATCGTGCGTGATTTATTTTAGAATGGGTTTTATAAAGTAGAATTGATCTTAATTTAGCTTCCCATATGGTTATATAGTAATCTCAACACCACTGACCTCCACTAGCCCATATCAGATTTGACCTACGACCTTCATCATATACCAAACCATAACATACAGCTCAGTACGTTTTAGACTTTCTGCCGGGCTTTGTGTCTTCTAGGGCCACTCTTACATCACTGTGATCACTACAGCTTTAGTAAACACATTCTTAGGGATTGTTAAAGCAGCTCTTTCCTTATTACTCTTCTTTCTCAGAATTTACAGTGTGTGTATACACATTTATTCTTCCAGGCACACTGTGGAGACATTCTGTCAAGCAAAAAAATATGGCATGGAAATTGCATTAAATAGACGAGTGAATATCAAGAAACATAGGTTCTTTTCAGTTCAGCCTGATCTTCTTCAGTATACTTGGAGAGGATATTTCAGTTCTAATTTTTTTCTTTAGGGGTAGCATGGTCTCCTTCCACTTTGTTGCCATTCTCCTTTACATTATAGGAAATCTTCTTAACTTTCTCCTCCAAATTACCAATTCAGTTGTCCACGACACTGAGTTTTCTCTGTGAAGATATATTTCAGTTGTTGCTAAGGCATTTTTTTACATCTTTTCTTCACCTTTTAGATATTCCTTTCAAATCATTATATTGGAAAATAGATGTTTACTTTAGTATTTTTGGTCATGTAAAATTACTAACATTTTCCTCTGCTTAACGCAGTAAATGATGTATGGCATCCACCTAACTTTGAACCGCTATGCTTACTTCTTTGTTTTCTTGTTGCAGAATGGTTACTAGTTTATTTTGGCATTAGGTAGACTTACCTACACTAAAATTCACTTTGGCAATAAGCCATCAGTATGTATGGACAGTTGTTATAAGACAGCAAAACCAAAGGAAAGAAACACTACTATACCAATTATAGCAATATTTTTGAAGTGTAGTCCTCTACCAACACAACTTCAGGTGGAAAAAATTATCTTGGGTCTCAGTAACAACAGTAATAAGAAAAAGTGTTTCCTCTAAGTGAATGGTCTGTTTTAAAGTCAGGAATACTCTCAAGCCAATATGTCCCCCTCTTTTCTAAGGCTACTAAGAAAATCAGGGACAAATGTGTAAATTATTTCTCAACTTTTTAGGATATCGTGACATGAATTTCTAACTTATTTTTGTCATGACCTTATTATGTTTTATACTGCTGCTCACTGTATATTCATATAAACTGCCTTGCAGATTGTTTTTTAATGAGCTGTAGAATAGTAATTCACTAATACATAATCTCACACCCTCACTGTTGCATCAGACATATATATATAATAGTCTTTGTTATGTTTAAGTCTGTTTGATAGATTTTAGATTTTGAATATTTTTAATACTTCTCATTAATCCTCCATGAGATAATGCTCATTTCTGGCTACATGTTTTAGATTTCTACCTGAATGTCAAGTAACTGAACTTCCAGTTTATGCTGTATTAGCCTTCTGCTTTTGATTTTCTACAAATCATGACAAAACCTAGAGGGTGCAAGACTGTTTCCTTAGAAAATTATAACTTGCTCTGGGTACAGCAATATTTTAGTCATAAAATATCACAGAAACTTGTAGGAATATTTTCACAGTTCTATTAAAAATAAACTAATAGAAACTACTATATATAGAATAGATAAACAACACAGTCCTACTGTATAGCACAGAGAACTATATTCAATAACTTTTAATAACCTATAACAAAAAAGAATATGAAAAAGAATATATATATTTATAACTGACTCACTACGTTGTACACCAAAAACTAGCACAACATTGTTAATCAACTATACTTCAATAAAAATTTTTTTAAAAAACTAAAGCATAGTTTAGAGTTCTAAAAATAGAATTCTACCATATTCATTAGGTAAAAAGTGTAAGTAACCATGATAAGTGAAATTTTTCTTCTATACTAGACATTGCTTTTAAGTTACGTATTCTGTAAAATATAGCCCAGGTTGGCATAAAGATGTGTTCTTCATAAACCAGAAAAACCAATGTAACTAAGACAATGTAACAGATAAATGGTTCGTTTCACAAGTGTAGTGAGGAATCGGCACTACGTGATACGGGGGCCTTTTCAGATTTCTTGTACTATGTCCTTTCAATATACTTTAATATGGCATATATACATATACACTGTAAGACTATGCTCAACAAAACGGATTTACACATATTTTATAACATTATAGCTGTCTAGTGCTTAATGTGTTCTTCATGGGATTTTGAATCAGAAAATCACAGGCAAAAAGATATAAGAACATTCAGAGTTTAATTCTACATACTTAAAAAAAAATAAATAAAAAGCAGCTATCCTTTATGACTAATACCATGAACTAGAGTCTTAGATTTTGAAAATATGGGAAGAATGAGATTTCTTCTTGCCTATCATTACTATGATGACAATTATGAATTGATCTATAATGAATATTAATTAAATGAATATTAAGTAATGACATTGATGAAACATTTATTGAGCACTGACAATGGGCTTTGTCCCACTCTTTAGACAAAAAAAGAAAATTGCATAGGCGCAAACCCATAGTATATTACATAAAGAATTTTCAAGAAAATAGATGACTTCAGTAACTATGGTTAAGGTTAAGGAGGTAAATGGGAAAGAATGGCAGAGCAGCTGAAATGACGTTAAATAAAAACTGGAGCTCAGTGCAGCAAGTCGCATCCTTAGCCAACTGTTCACACCTCTCCACCAGACTCTACACTTCTGGGAGCTCTCTAACTAGAGTAGGAAATAAGGCTACAGGGAATTCAAAATCCAAGTTTCAGAATTGCAGAGAATTCAAATATCTCCCTTCCTCTTTTAATCAGTGGATGTTTAGTACTGAAGTTGTCCTTATTAACTGTTGATGGTTAGGGCTAAGAAAGAGCCCATAACAGTTGGACTTGAGGAAGAAACACATGCTTTACTTCCACTCCCTGATGTGTCTCTGACATTACTGAGGAGTAGGGACTTGGTTAAACACATGCTCTAAGGGGAGATTTAACATACTCTATGCTATTTAAGACTTAAATCACCATATCTACAATGCATAATTTAGTAGAACTCTTATAGTTGTGGAAGAGCAAGCAAGATCGGAAGAAGAGGAAAAGTTACTATAGACATATGGTTCTCTGAGAGTGTTATACCTAGAGATAACATAGCCTGCTGCTTCGGCACCACCAACACCACGTGGCCAAGTCTGCAGAGTCACAGGAAAGAAGGGAGGGAGAAGTGGAACCATTTGAATCAAATCTAAAGACTATGTTTAAAATTTACATTTTCTAAATAGTTTTATTTTCCTTTCTCTGTGTCTCATTATTTATTATGTTGGCATTCTTAAAAGTTAGTTTAAGTTAATATGAGATACTACAGTAAGAGAAAGTATTCCCGGAAGAATATACCACAACTGGTCCAAAAGGGGCACAATGCTGAACATGTTATTTGTTTTATATCATATCAACTTCCTGCCAATGAATATTACATTTACTGTATATTCTGATAATATTATGTCTGTTTAAAAGTAAGATAAAGTAATCCTGCTAAATTGGTTTTTAAAATATTTAAATAATTAATAGTTTAGTGTAAAACTGGTTTTTGGTTGTATAGTGCATTTCAATCACTATTTCCTGATTTGGAAATCTGTTTATAGTACAGAAAGAACTAAAAAGCTGTAAAATCTGATTTATTTGTAGATCAAAAGAACATAGTATGGGAAAATAATGATACTTTCCAATGTTGATTAGAGAGTAACCTGGAGAAGTCACTCTTCATAAAGATGTTCACTAAGGTGTTATTTATAAGAACAAAATAAGGAATTGCAAACATGCTAAATATAAACAGTTTCAACTAAATTATGATAGCTTCACATAATGAGATTTCATGCAGCCATTAATAATGATGTGCCATAGTAAACAGTAATTTATAAAACACTTAATGATATCAGTTTAAATGTAAAACTAGGACGTCACGTGATGTGTCAAGTTTAATTACAAAACTGTCAAAAATATATACCTAAAAATCAAGAGGAAATTTTTAATAGTAGTTCTGTTTAATATTAACAGTGGTTTCTATATAACTGTTAGAGATTTTTAAATGTTTTTCTCTTGATTTTACATCGTGTTTATACACTTTACTTAATAAATGCATAGTTATCTTATAATAAAGTATTAAATTCACTTTCTGGTTCAACATAATACTTTAAATAATAGTAATATCAGATGATACTGACTGAGTAATGACTATATATTAGGCATTGTTCTAAGAAGTTTTCATGAATTAATTCATTTAATTCCATTTTCCAAATGAAGTACACAGGTACAGGATGTTAATAACTTGCCTCATGTCATAAAACTAGTGAAAAGGCCAGGATTCAAATACAGACGTATACTGCTAACAGTAACTGGGTTGAACCAATTACTCTGCAACTTGCAATGTACAAACAATCTGATGGCTTCATATCTTTACAAAAGCTCAGGATTTGTAATTGTCTTAGTCATCTTGATAGGTGTGTACTGTTATCTCTTGAGATGGAAATATGCACTTTCCTGATGAGAAAGGATGGTGAGCATCTATTCACATGTTTATAGGTTATGTGTGTGTATATGTTTTATTCAAATTTTTTTTAGGTCTTTTACCCTTTTGGATTGGGTTGTTTGTTACTTATTATTCGTTTACATAAGCTATTTTTATATTCTGGACATAAATCATTTGTCACCATTGCGTACCCACTTGAAAGAAACAACCTGCCTACAGACCGAGTTTACATTAGAAATTTAAGCTTTTAGTCTTCTATCTTTTCTGGCTGTCACCATCCCATGCTTATTTGTGTTTTTTCTCCTCAATTGATCTTCCATACCTCACTTCATTTCTATAAATTTTCACTGGGCTGTCTAGAATTTATGCTCAAAATGAACAAATCATCCTTTTTCTTTCTAACTCAACGTCACTTTCCCTGTAACACTTCTGAAGAGGTTTCTCATTCTCTTAAACATTACTTGTCCTACAGTTTGTTTTTTTTTTTTTTCCTTAATAGAATTTCTTGGCTTAGCATTGTTCCTCCAGCCCCCTGGTAGAATCTCTTATCACTGAGACTCATAGACTCTAATACTTCCTCCCTCTACCCTTATTCATTACCATCATATAGCCATTCCATCAACACCCTGTAATTATACTGGGTGGTTTTACGGACAGCATACAATAAACCATCCGCAGAATTCCTTGACCTCCTGACATCTAGTGAAACTCCTCTGCACACCAGCTGAGCTACCCAGATCCATGACTGCATACTGGATTTGACCATTCTCTGGAACTAATCTATTCTGAAATCAAATCAAGCTCTAATACTCTGCTTTCTGCTACAATCTTCTCTCCTGGTTCCCTCATTTTCTTCCTCTGTTGGTGTTTCCTGATTATTTGCTTTACAACCCAGTAATTACACTCTCATATTTCCTCTGCTCATTGCTTTAAATTTATTGTAATTCACACTACTAGCAGAATTATCTTTCTAAAACACAAACCTGATCATGTAGTCTCCTGTTTACACTGGATAAAGCCCAAATCCTTGACAAGAAAGGCCTGGCTTTTCACTATCTCAGACCTTGTCTTGTCTGGCTCTCTGAGCCTCACCTTTACTCACAAGCCTTAAGAAACACTTTACAGTTTCAGGATCTCACTCTATACTCTCTTATTTCTAGACTTTTCATACAAAGTTGGCTCTGCATTTGCCAAATCCTTATTTTCATTCAAGATTCAGCTCAGGCATCATATTTTCAAGGAAGTATTCATTATCTCTTTGAATTACTCTCAGGATGGATGAAGATTCTCTTTATGAAAGCCCCCAAAAGTTAATGTCTATTCCACCGTAATATGTAATCTGCTTGCCTGTCCTGCCCAACAGACTCGAAATTATAGTAAATAAAAGAATTGTTTTTATCTGAATTTTAAGCTCCAGTAACTTTAATAAAAGCTCGTGGAAAGAAGAAAGAAACGAAGAAGGAAAGAAACGAAGAAAATGCAAAATAAATCTAACACTGCACATATTGTATATAAAAATAACATACACTGATATCAGTAATGATCTTAAAAATACTGTAATAGCACAGCCATAACAGTTATATGAAGAGTAGATACTTATATGTAATATAAACTCAAGCTTAAAGTAATCAACATTTTATAATCCCTATATTTTATCAACCTTACTAACATGTTGATACAGAAAATTATTAAGTAATTAACCTTTATTTAGAGAACACAGCCTTGCTTTTAAATTATATTATAAAATTATTATTTTATATACAGAGAAAGCTAAATTAAATCACAGTTAAGTATAATAGAAATAATTTTTATGATGATATGCTTTCATTGTTCAAATAGAAAGTTTAAAAAGCTACTTTTTCATGAGACATCTCAAGTATTCATTTGTTGATAGTGGCAGAATTAATGAAATAAAAGCCTAACCCAAACTGAAGAATCATCGCAAAAACATATGTAACCAGAGACCCAGTTTGCCTGATCATTCAAAAAGTACATAAAATTTATAATGAACATAACACTATTTCATAGTTCTAGAGAAGTGGATCAAATTTACAGTTTCCACTATAAAATTACTCTAAGAATCAAAGGGACTCTACCCTAGTCTATTGATTTCTGTGACCTAACAAATTTATGTACTATCAAAAACAATTTTAAAAGTACTAAATGAGGCCATTATAGTAAAAAGAAATTTATGAACGGGATAGCAATGGAGTTACAGATTAGCACATAGAAATAAATAACATGTAAGCCAGCATCATAGTCACACTGGCATATAAATTTAATGCCATGCTTCTTAAGGATAGAAGATAAAATATGATAGTAATAAAACTCAGAGGGTCCAAAAGATAACATGAAACAGAGCTGAGAGGGATTTCTGTCACATAACGAAGGCATCTCCAACAATATACTTTTTTTGTTAAAACAAGGTGGCTTCATATGATTTTTTAAAAAGCTTTTCAATGCAGTTTGGTGACATAACGATGAGTCATTCCAAATTTAATTAAACAAATTGATGAATGACTAAAACAACATGGATCAAGTCTGCCTTAGGTTAGGGGGTAAAACTTAGAACATAAAAGAGAGGGTAAGTTGCAAGCTCATAAGGCTAAGTCTTATAAGAAATTATTATAATTTTTTGCATCGTCACTTTGACTGGGATTAGATAGCAGAGATTTCTGAGTGTGGCGATCCATAACAAGAATCAAGAATGCATTTTTGATGGAATCCAATAAAGACAGAACATCTGTTTGGACAATCAGTTGGTAAGGGTTAATGACCTTGTATAGGAATTAAGTTGCTGAGCAAGAGTCCTGACTTAGTAGAGCATTTATTCAGCGGTGGAATGAGGAAACACCTTCCAGAAATCTGTCTTTGGAAATGGTTCTGAATTGTCTTCAATACGGCAGTAAATGGACTATGGTTGTAATCTTTTTTTTTTTTTTTTTTTTTGCTGTAAAATTATCAAAGAAAGCAGTATAAATACTTAAACACAAAGAAAAAAATCTTGAGAAAGTTTAAGCAATGAAATTTTCTGATAGTATTATCAAAATATGCTAGAAACCACTTGCAATGCCAGAAATCAGTGGTTATATCTGATGCACAGAATCACTGATTACATTTCTATTTTAATTTCAGAGGTGTTGGTTTTAAGCCATTTTTTATGGCTGTAGGCACTATCAAGACAAATTCTCTGTGGAAGCCGTTGTTAGCGCATGCTTGTAAAAGCATGTCATCAGTGCACAGGAGATGCTTAGCTTGCTAATCTTCATAACAGGTGAGCACACAGCTATTGAACCATTAAAGTTAATAAGTGTTGGGGAGGGACTGAAGGCTGAGAAGAGAGGTTCAGACATTTTTTTTTTTAATAAATAAAAATAACACCTGAAAAGCTGTTCTAAAATATAAGAGGACTGCTTCTATAGACCTTGACATGGAAGTACATCGTTAAGATGCTTCGCCTAGGAATTAGGGACCCATAATGAGTTTATGTTGTTCATTCAGTAACCAATTCCTGACCACAGGGTCAAAGGGAAGGGACAGAAAACCTCAATAAGATTGTATGTCTTAAGTTCTCCATCTCATGTCTTCTAGAATGAACTGGAAAGGATATTGATGGCCACTTTGCAATAATTGAGTCTGAAACTCACCTGCTCTTCCTAGAGAACATTATCATGAGAAACTGAGACTTACATTTTGAACAAAGAAAACTGTTATTAAGGAATTAAAAAAACAAAGATCATTATTTGCGAGGACTAATGATTTTCTTTCAATGAAAGGTTACAATTTTACAGCAGGTGATGCAGTGTGAAATCATTCCTGGGAATGTTAATGAGAGTTCACAAATTGAAAAGCTTCAGAGCCCATCAGCTGAAGCGCATTAAGCAATTCTGTGTACAGAACAACTTTATTAACTTGTTTAAAGTTTTAGTATTTAAATAGTTAATGGGTTTAAGAGTCAATGTACTCATTCCATGATCAGAAAGTAACCTTTAATTTCTACCTAGCAAGGCAGTGGAAATTTTAACGCCAAGTGATTTAGGCTAATTTATTAACATGTACAAAACCACAAAGCTTTGGAAAGCAGGTGTAGTTAGAGAATTACAAGTGGTTTAAATCCTTGATTTCTAGTGTATAAGGTGGTGTGTGAGAGACTGGGTGGTTGAGTCAGCTAAAGAGCGTTGTTTCCCATGCTAGGTGGTTGGATTCAAAAAGGAATCACTAAAAAATAGTTTAAATATTTTTAAATACTTAAGCAGGAAAATACTGTATTTTTGAGAGTGGATCCAAGAAGCCTTGTGGAAGAGGCACAGAAAAGAAATGATGCCGTGGTCATGTTACTAGTACCAGGACATTTCTGGAGAACAACTTGTGGGTGACACATGGACAGCTACAACTGGACTGAAGAAAAGAGAAAGAATTAAGAACGTCAGAATCAGCTGCCTAAAAATTAATTTGATCTTCAAGATGATGCATCAATGATAATTATTAGGTTTCTAACTTGGGAATTGGGTATGAAGTTTCTACATAAGACAAATAGGAGAAGGCTTATATTGGGATTTGAAAAAAGGGCAGAAATGCTAAGTTCAGTGCCCATCTCTGGATTGCCACTTCACAGCCATGTGACAGGGGAAACTTAATCTCTCCGTTTCTGTTTCCTCACATGCAAAATAGGGATAGTTACAACACTGCATCTTATGGAGTCACTGTGCTCATTCAATTAACTCATACACACCATCGCCAACAACTACAGCGCTTTCATAATCTCAGTTGCTACCTCACTCATTCTTGTAACTTGACACAAATAACCTTGATTGCAACAATCTTTAATTCCACTGTAATGCACAACATATTTTTCCTAACATCCCTTACTGTACCTCACTCATCACTGCCCTTACTTTGCATGTGTCCCGGCTTAAATTCCATGGCCAATCCTTGGAATCAGGCCCTTGCACACACCTTGCACACACCTTGCACACTTGCAATCTCTACTTCTTTGCTTCTCTCTCCTTTCATCGTATCGGGTGAAACCATCTCCATAAGGCTGGCCCTTGTCTACTCCTGGAGCTAGAACCTAACTGGAGAAATATGACTGAATATGACCAGAGAAATATACCCATCCAAGCTTAATGCTCTTGTTCTAAATTTACAGTTATTAAGAAGAGACTGCTCATTATTCCCAGCCAATCATATGGCATTCCCTTGATCCATGTGGCTCCCACTCTCTTAGGTGACCGCTGTGTAACTTCTTCCAGATCCTCAGAATCTTCATACCATCCTTCCTCTCAGCAATGACCAAGCTTCCTATTTCTCTAAGAAAATCTAAGTGTCATGTCTTTTTTTTCCCATAGTCATTCCCTCTACATATCGGTTAGATTGTTCTTTTAAAAATACGCCAGATCATTCTCTCTTTTGATCAAAGTCCTCTAATGGCTTTCAACTTCACAACTTCACAATAAAAGCTAAAGACTTTACAATGGCCTAAACTGCTCTACACACATGAAAATCTTAAGACATCTTTGGCCTTTTCTACTTTTGCT
This sequence comes from Camelus ferus, assembly GCF_009834535.1. Lineage (NCBI taxonomy): Eukaryota > Metazoa > Chordata > Mammalia > Artiodactyla > Camelidae > Camelus > Camelus ferus. The sequence continues at coordinate 52,931,331 of NC_045702.1, read as the reverse complement.
CTCTGCACAGACTCTGACCCAGCCACTAATTTCCTTGATGCCCTTCAGATACGTCAGGTTTCTCCAGCCTTTGAGCTTTTCCTTGTTCTCTTCTGGTGACTCCTCTGTCTACAAAGTTCTCTCCCCAGAGAGACACAGGGGTGACCCCCTCATTTCTCAGCTCTTCATTCAACTATTTCTTTGGTAAACTGCCTCTTTTATAAATGCAATCCCAGCATTTCTTCTCTTTTCCTGCTTTAATTTTGTCCTTGAGTTTTTAAATACCGCCAGTGTTTTAATACAACCAGGTAGTAAATAATACATGTATTGCTCTGTGTGTTGCCTGTTTCACCCCACAGAATGAAAACTCTACAAAGGTGAAGATTTGATTTTGTTTTTTATTGTTTTTCCTTCTACTGATAAAACTATTTGGCACATACTAGGCACTCAAATACTTCTTGAGTGCATTAATATATTTAGCATAGTAGGCTGGTGTAGTATATATGCTCAATAACTAAGAGTTATTGTTATCAAATATAATAATAATAGTGTATTGGGCAACAATGGAATATATAAGAACATGGAAGCTCCAGGTTGCAGCGTTACAACTTTCAGATTCAGAAGAGGAGGATGAACTTAATACACATTAACATGGTAATAAAATAAGACGAACAAACAAGATCCCACCGGGAAGAATGTTAATAGTGGAAAGCTGTGGCAGGTGAGGGGCGAGCATCGGGATGAGCTAACATAGGGCAGGCTGAAGTCCTAAAATCCAAGGAAGATATTAAAAGGAAGCATCCAGAGTAACAGAAGGAGAATCAGGAGAGTGTGGTTTAATGGGTCAATGAAAGGTAGACATTTGTGAAGGCTGAGGTGGTTAAGCGTGCCTAATACTTCAGAGCAGATAATACTAAGGAAAGGATGACATCATAAATGTTCAGCTACAAATCATAATTCAAACTGCAGGAAAATGTAATGATTGAAAATAAATGTTCAGAACCAACAGTGTCTACAAAAGCAATAAAAGAGTTGGCAAGATCAGTAGAAGATAAGACGTTCATTTAACACGTGCTCTTTACCTTTGATTCTTTTGAAGAAAGAAAGGAGGGAATAATAAAAAAATCCATCTCATGTTTGACCTTGTATGACCAGAGGCTGTGACAAAAGTGAGCCAAAGAAACACTCCCTCCGCTCACTGAATTAAGCAGGCTTTTACCCAGATGGGTGGATAATAGAATGACATCATCAATTTCTTCCTCAACTTAAAAAATCTAAAATCAAGGGTACAACTCAACCAATAAAATGACTGAATTTTTTAAACCGAATGAAAATATATAAAAATTTTACAAGTCCTTTCTCTTTAAGAGAATATTCCAAAAGAATAAAAATCATACCAAATTCAACTAAAAAGTCAAGTATTTTAATAAGGCTCTCATTATTTTTAATCAACCTTATTTACTATAGGATATCTAATAAATCAGACATGAAGAAAGAAAATTTACAATAAGTTACTGCTATCCTCAGCAACATGCAGGTATTTTCCTTTGCTCTATATTTGTAGATTGAGAAAATGAAGAGTTTTAAATATTTTTTTCACTAAAGGCATTTAAAATACAAACAATATTTTACAGATAATTACAAAATGAATCATAAGTGGGTGCGAACTGAGTAATTTGATTAATTTCTAAGTTGACCTTTAGAAAAGTATTTATCTAGCATTTCTTAGTTGTTGTACTTTAATTCTATAAACCTGAAGTTCCAAGCTGCTTAAATTCCATGTTGTTTTTAAAAATGAGAACTGCGTTACGGATATAAAACAGTTTGCTTTGTAAGATAACTGTTTCACTTTAGAAACAAATTGGATTTTTGAAATGTAATATGAGTATCATCTCTGAATGCCTGCTTCTCTTTCTATCAAAATGTGTTCTTTTCAGGGTTACCTTACTTATGCCTACTTATGCATTTTTCACCTGTATATTTATTGAATCAAGTAATTATTTTGCAGGTCGTTAAATTTATTCTCCACGAACAACAAGAAACAAATGCACCTAATGGCAGTGCACAGCTTTCTTCAAGCTACGTGTTCTCTTTCTAAGTAGCCGCTGACTCAGAATGAGAGACCTCCACATTGCAGATGTATTTTGTGCGTTTCCAGCAAAATTGCCCATAAGAGTAACTTCATTATTCTGGTAAGCTAGATCTATAAAACATGTAAAATGTGGAAGTGTTCTGCCTGTACAAGTTTCTGGTAAGTACCACATGACTAAGTGATAAAACCTGAGTCAGCGTTGGTTAGAGCATACCTTACTAAGACGTTTATTGTGCCACGAAGGAAAAAGGAAGTACAGTGGGCAGAGGGGTCCTGTCTGCAGTAATGAGGTATTTTACATCTATAGAGTCCTGCCTCGATAGAAAATGATCTCTGGAAGCATCTAGTGGCAGCGTGCACCAGTTGGCCCTAGAAGCCCCCAGTGATTGCAGAATGATGAGAAGGAGAAACTCACCAGCACCACCGGACAGATTGTTGTGGGTGGTAAAATATGGTCCTTCAAAGGTCCGCAGTCACATTCAGGTTTTAGATGAGAAGCACATTTGTTATGCAGCTATGAAAGGAGAAAGAGGACACTATCAGATGTGCAGGACAACAGCAAGCACGAGGCCGACAACACTTCTACTGAGATAGAGCAGATTACATTATAAGTATTCCAAGAACAAGCAAACAACATCATAAAGGGATTCGCAGTACACTTGCTCTGGTACAGTCTGCCTTTAATAACTGTTCATCAACGCCTGTAGCCCAGCCTATGCATTTTCTAATTCTCAGAAGTGTTTGTATTAAAAATGTGCTTTAGGTTTTCCACCCAAAAATCTGCTTTCTTTGACAAGCACACATTATGGTCTATTACAGCCCTTATTTTGCTTATCTGTTAGTGTGATCTTGAAAACACTGTGCACTGCGGATGCTTTTTTTTTTTTTTTTGACCCTCCTGTTTTCTCAAAGTCATTCCAAAGTGCACAGCTCAGTATGGGGCATAATTGATCCCATCATTAGTTTTAACTTTGTAATTCAATATGTAAATGTAACCAGAGATTCATCTCAGTAGGAGCAGGATATAAATATAAGAAGATGATTACGATGAGAAAAATTTATCTTTATATTGTATTTATCAGCTCTACATTTAGCATAGAATCATATAACATGTTAATTTAGTTTCCAGCATGTATGGACCCAAACTGTTATTTTTATCAACCTTGGTGTTACAACATAGTGCATTAAATAGTGATTTTTTTTAATTGAGTGATAGTTCTTGAAAGTATACAGAATTGCTAAAGTAGTAGTTGTTTCAAGGCATCTAGGGATTTCTCTGTCCTCTACTCTGTATCGATTTAATATGAAATACTCACACTTTAGGCAAATTATACATGTTAATAAAATAACAGGTCTTGTTCAAAACCAAAAAGGAGTTGCTTCATTTTTCAGTTTTGAACCCAAAGGCACCCCGTTTAAGTCATGGTTATATTAATTTCCACAACAGACCTACCTTCGTAACAGTTAATTAGCAACCAAGCATAGGAGTCTAAGAAGTGTTGATCTACCACCACGATCTACCATGGTAGATCACCACCACAGAAGAGGTATTTCTGTTGTCCTTGAATCTGAAACGTCTATCATAGTAATGCCCTGTCTTGGAGTGAAGGCTACATGTACTGTAATTAATGCACATTGGGCCACATTACGTGAAATAAAAGTCCCTTTCCACATTCATCCATAATTAGCAGCCTGGCTTCTCAGTGGCACAGTAAACTCCTTTTAACCAGTGTTTGAATCTGATCAGGCCCTGCAGCTCTTTCTCAAGAGGCAAAAGGTATTGAAGATAAAGAGGTAGTTGAAGCCACATGCAAAACAGAACCAAACTAAGGGACATCGTTTCACAAATGAACATGCATCATTTCCTCAAAACAAAGTTAGTGACCGGTTTCCATATATTATCAATTTATTGGACTTCTCAATTTTCTTAGAATAAATTTTAGATTTAGACATATGGGCTACCAAGCGTTGTAGGTTAAATTGGATCTTTCCCCAGTGGAAATCCTAACTCCTGGTACCTGCAAAGATGAACTAATTCAGAAGTAAGACCTTTGTAGGTGTATTAAAGTTCAGATGAAGTTATACTGAATTAGGCTGGGCCCTAATCCAATGACTGGTTTCCTTACCAGAAGAGAAAATCTAGACATAAAAAGACAGACCTGGAGGGGAGAAGGCCCAGTGACAGCAGAGGCAGAGATTTGGTGCTAGAACCTCAAACGGAGGAGCTCCAAGGATTGTTGGCCACCACCAGACACAAGAAGAAGCAAGGGAGGACTCTTCCTGACAGTGCTCAGAGGGAGCACAGCCCTGCTGCCATCTTGATCTCAGGTTTCTAGCCTCTAGAACTAAGTGAGAATAAATCTCCTTTCTCATTTTGTGGTATTTTGCTACCCACCCTAGGAAATGCATATACAGGTCACTCTGAAAACTGAAACAAAATCAAACACAAACTGTGTGTGTTAAGGCTCTTTTGTCCTTTGGTGTCACAGAGAAAAAGCTTTGGCTTTTTGATCCTGTACAACTAGTCTAAAACTGACAATGCAAGCCAGAAAGAAAGAGAAAATTCCAAACGATATCAATCATACGTGGAATCTTAAAAAAAACAAACAAATAAAAAAAAGGACACTAATGAACTCACCTACAAAACAGAAACAGACTCGCAGACATAGTAAACAATCTTATGGTTACCAGGGGAAAGGGAGTCGGAAGGGATACATTTGGGAGTTTGAGATTTACAAATGTTAGCCACTATATATAAAAATAGATTTAAAAAAAAAGTTTCTTCTATATAGTCCAGTAAACTATGTTCAATATCTTGTAATAAACTTTAATGAAAAAAATGTGAAAATGAATATATGTATATGCATGACTGGGACATTGTGCTATAACCAGAAATTGACACATTGTAACTGATGGTACTTCAATAAAAAAATGATTTAAAAATTAAAAAATAAAGGACACAGGCTAATCAATCATAATGAAAAAAAAAAATGACAATGCAAGACTCTAAGAAGCCACCACAAAGAAAGAGATCCCAGATAAAAATTCTGTGTGTACCAAGCGAGAAAGTACTACATTTTCACTTTTGACTGTGGTTTGCAAAGCTTCACATGTGACTCTGAAGGACAGAGAGGCGGGGCATGCTGAACTGTTCTGCCTGCACTGATCATAGATACACAGTCTGGGGGTCTCAGCCTCCTCCAGGCCTCCATTTCAGGTTTTTCTAACCATCTGAAACTGATAGGGTAAGGGATGGCTCCCCTCTCTCTATCATCATTTGAGGGTTACCAGATATAAGAAAAGATAATAGAAATGAATTTAATGACAGCTTTTTGGCATTCAGGCTAGTTTTCCAGCCAAAAAGAAGGAATCGAGGACTCAGGTAGAATCACGCAGTTGATAAGCTGAACAGAATGTGTTGTGCAAAGGGGTAACTCTTCATATTGGCGTTCGAGGGTTTCAGAGCCGAGCAAAAAAACCAGCATGGGATTTTCCAGTGGGATCGCCACATGGTCCATATCCCTGAGTTTTCTCTAAGGAGCTGCAAGGCAGAGTGTTGCCAGAACAGGAGCCTGTAGCAAGGTCTACAAGAAGGCCGGTAACCATATCATCATCAGGGAAACAGTGCAACACGCAGTGCAAGAACATTATCCTCCCCAAGAAGGCTGTAAAATGTGCAAGGGTACCTTGTACTCTTATTAAGTCTGGAATCTGGCAACTGCTAAACATATCTGGGTATCCATCGACATCATGACATCATTAGTAGCCAGGTGCATCAAAGCTGAGGACACCATGTTGGAAAATAGTGGTCATTCCACAATTTGTATAGCAGGTGTAGTTTATTCTCAGAGACAAACTTGAGGACAAAATACAAAATGTGAAAGCCAATGAGAAAATGCTTATGGTTCCCAGGACTGCTTATCATGATTAAAAGTGAACATCATGTTGGCTATGAAACTAAAACTTCTGTTAAAAAACAGTCTATTTTTTTTAAAAAGACAGCAAATGTCAACAAAAGAAAAACCATGTAAAAGAATTTAAAATCACTGCCCCACAAAACTATCTTATGTTACTGGTAATGTTCTGTTTCCTGACCAGGTGCTGGATACATGGGGTGTTCATTTGTGAAAAATTTATTGAGCTCTACCCTTAGGAAACTTACACTTTTCTGCATGTATGTTATTTTCAACAAAACTGTAAAAAGGAAAAAAAAAGGAACATAATCAGCAATTTTAAAAAGTTGCTTAAACTTGTCACTATGATATTTTACAAAAAAAAAAAAGAGCTATCCGAGTCTTTCTCGGTGTCAATAAGATACTGAAGTCCAACAATTGTCTCGAAGAGAAGTAAGCTAGAATATTAATGAATTCTGTCTCTTAAATAAAATGGCCAAGGGAGTCCAGAGAAAAGAAATCAATTGTTCCCTTTTGAAAAATATTTTTATTTTTGTTCAGTTATTTTTGCATTTCTAAAGAGTAAGGCATAGAAATCCTGAGGTCATTATTTTATCATACGTTTAGAAACTTCCATTCATGTTAAGGGAATCAGTCCCGTATCGAGGAAATTCATAAAATATGAACCAGCTATTCCTAGAAGTGAATTAAACACTTGGAAATAATTTCAGAGTTTATGACAATTTCCAAGCACCTAATTTAGAGCCAGATCTATGTTTATTGAAAAAAGCTGTCTCAATTGAGGAAGAAAAAGAAAATGTGTGAATGTGTGTGTGTGCATGTATGTGTGTGTGTGCGCGCTTATGGGATGGAGTTGAGAAGAGTGAGGTTATTGTACTGAAAAGAAAGCAGTGGCATCTAACAAGTCAGAGGAGGAAAAATAGACAATAAATTTTCATGGGAATTTCGAGGAATAAAGAGAAATAAGTCATTTTTCTGGAGAAAAATGAAGACCTGATTTAGAGGAATATTAGTCGATTTATAAATTCTTTTGTCTCTAACATTTTGCTGTTTCAGGTGCTGTCAATGCTGGCACTTGCTGAAGCATAAACCTTTCTTTTGCAAAGGCATTGGAAACCTTTGAACATTATTGTTAGGAGCTTATGATTTTAATTAAAGTAGTAGCCCTACATGATACCGAAAGTAAATAATTCATAGCCATCATATAGGCTTTCTTTTGCCAAACTCAACTGAAACACGTCACCTTCCTATCCTGGAGGGTCCTGCCTGACCAGGGACATTTTACCACAACTAGGAACAAATGATAACATGTTTTAAATGGAACGTCAAGAAAACACGTTCATGGCAGGAATGAGCAGGTACAAATAGTGGGATCTTAAGGATCAGGGAATGTAAGCGAGTGGAGAAAGAGAGAACCAATGAAGATACCCAGCCCTATTGACCGAATGATAAAACACAGCGAAGTGGCTGCCTAAATGTTAGAAGATAGTTTATATTGTTCTTACTTAGAATTTTTCTATTTTTTTTCTTTTTTTTTTTTAATTGATGTATAATCAGTTTACAATGTCGTGTCAGTTTCTGGTGTACAGCATAATAGTTCAGTCATATATACATGCACACATACACACATACATAATACATACGTACGTACCTATACTCATTTTTATATTCTTTTTCATTATAGGTCTCTATAAGACATTGAATATGGTTCCCTGTGCTATAAAGTATATAAACTTGCTGTTTATCTATTTTATATATAGTAGTTAGTATCTGCAAATCTCAAACTCCCAATTTATTCCTTGGTTTTTCTGGTTTTATCAAATGGCTAGATTTGCAAAAGGAGATAAAACTCAGTTCTAAGAGCCTAACTTTATATCTACAAGATGGCAAAACAGTGCAATATCAAGAAGCCAGAAATACTGACTAAAAAGGGGTGTTGACTTTGTTTTAATCTTTAAGTATTCATCTATGCTTGTAAATCTGATGCAGATTTGAGTATCACAGAATGATTAAAAACAATTTAAATCATGCATTTAAAATTCACTATTGAGCAGGAAGAATAGTATATCAGTCATTAAGGTGAAATTATTGAGGACCGCCTCTAAACTCAACACTCCATCAAGAATTTAGGAAAAAATGTGTACACTGGACTCGGAGCTGAATAAAAATGTCATCTAGCAGTGTAGACCATGTGAGCATGTAGACAGGACACTGCTGGACAGCATTCCCATCCTTCCTTTGGTGTGGAGTAACAGAAGAGAAAGTATCCCAAAAAAGGAAATATTAGTGTCAAGGAAAATTTCAAGGAAGATATGGAACTTAATTTGGTTCTTGCGGTGTAGTTAGAATTTAAGGTGGGTGCACTCAAGGCACTAAGAAGGAGTAAAACAACAGGAAAGAAGCATGACTGTCCCAGCGGCCGGCCAAGAGATGCACACGGCTGCAGTGGGGGCTGGGCACAGAGGGGGGTGTTACACATGTCGTGTGCTCAGGTTTGGGTCTGGTACTTGGGGAACTGAAAACTAGATCGAGGTAGGATGCAGTGAAGGCTGCATTTATCACCACAGAACTATTACAGGTTGCTGAAGGTGGCATATGATAACAAACTAGTATTTTCAGAAGATGATTCTGGAGGTGGGTTACAGCCTGCGTTATAGGAAAAGTACCTTCTGTCAGGGACATGAGCCAAGAGCTCTGCCTCTAATCTAGTTAAGAGGTGCTAAGAGCTTGCACTTGGGCTGTGAATGGTGAAGACAAAAACTCAAATCTGAGGGAGATATTTTAAGGAGGATGGTAGATTGAATATGTGGGATGAAGGTGAAAGACAAGGATGAAAGAAATTGCTTTCGAACTCTAGTTCCAATGACTGCAAGCCATGCAAAGCAAGCATTCCATGTCTGATAGAAAAGAGAGGGTGGAAAGAGCTGTTCTTTGTGAATATAAATCAATCAGCTCTATCTAGGATTCAGTGATATGCAGGACCACATGGTTCTGGATGCTTTTAGAACACCCAGGTGCTATTCTTAGATGAGGCAACTACAGATCATTCCAGAAGTGAGAGAGGGATGGCATGAGCGATATTCATGGAGTGCCCTCTGTGAGCCAGGGGTGCGGTTTTGTGCCCCCATGTGACATTTTACCTAGCCTTCACTATAGTAATAAATGTCAATGACTGAGCACTGTTACGTATGAGGTCCTGCACTAAACATATCTAGACAGATTTTTTAAATTAATTTAATTCTTATAATAATCCTACAAGATAGATAACATTAAGCCCATTCTACAAATGAGGAAACTGGCCAACGCTTTTTACATACCGGGCCAATGAATGCACAGCTACCAGACTAGTTGTTGGACAGAGAGATTCTTAAGAATCTGCTCATTCTTGGGGGGAGGGTATAGCTCAGTGGTAGAGGGCATGCTTAGCATTCACGAGGTCCTGGGTTCAATACCCATTGCCTCCTTTAAAAAAAAAAAAATCTAATCAATCTAACTTATCAGACTCAAGCCATTTCCAGAAGTCACACGTATAAAGGAAGTGATGGCATTTGGGAAACCAGTGAAACAAAGACAGGTTGCATTCTCTTTGTTTCTCTCTGCAACCTGTTCCTCATGGACTCTGTTTAGATGGGCTTTCCTAAAGCCCAGCACTGATGGTGCCGCAGATTCCACCACCTTCACTTCTGCTAGCTCTTTGCTATATTAATAGCACTTTCCAAGAAGCATAAGGACATAAGAAAGCAGAGTCAGTCTGTTTAAAGGCAACCAGTAGTGTAGGGGAGTGTCAGTCAAGAGTAGGACAACTTTATACTAAAATTTTCATACAATGGTTCAAGAAGAAAGTAGAGATTATACCAAATATGCAACTGTTCTGAGGGAAATATATTCTGTTTAACCCAGACACACAATCAGTACATCTATAAATGAATTCTTATGGCTGCTCAGCATTAACAATCCCAAAGTGCACAGAGGCTGAGGTTACTTTTGAGAAGGCTATATATATTTTTATCTGGATACATAAGGACTTTTTGAAAGATTTCAAGTCTTGTTCCATGAACCCAACACCTAGAGGACCCCTGGAGATGATGGTTTACAGCAAAACGGTGGAAGTCAGCCAGAAGCTGGGAGAGCGGAGCGAGAGGGCAGCCACTTTCCCCTGATCTGCTCCCTGGTGAGTCTGCATCCTGAGCAGAACTTGGGACTTAGAGGCATTTACCGTTTATATTGTGCTTTGCCATAGTGACAAATAGAGTCATCTTCGTGTATACATTTACCCTTCGTTAGGAATAAGATTTTAGTGGCATGTGGTCTGAACTGAATTAGACATGAAATCCTTGGATTTCAAAAAGCATAGTTTATTCAGAGGCGGCACCTTCCATCCTATAAAAGGAAGGGCCTAATTTCCTACAAGTCTTGGGTCAAGGATCAAGACCAAATAGAAATGTGTCACTGAAGAGTGCTTGGGCTAGAAATGCAGATTTTGGAGTCACAATGAGAGGAACTGCTAAAACAAAAGAAAGAAAACAAGAAAAACAAAATGAAACATAAGGGAAGAAAAACATTTCAGGATGTTCTGAGTATCTGTATGAGTCCATCAGCAATGGTAACTTTGAGGAGAGTGATTCCCAAAGAATGAAAAGGGCAGAAGACATACTCCATAGAGATCAAATGGGGAAAGGAAGAGAGGAGTCAAAGAAAGTTCTAGAATCTCTAAAAGCTATTGTATTAGGAAGGCAGAAATGTATATTTTAGACTCTTCAGACACTAAATACTAAATTGTTTCCTTTTTCAAGAAATAAAAAAGGAAAGAAAAATAACAAATCTAAGCATTACATTTGAAATACATGAAGGATGAGAAAATAACCTGAAAATCAAGAGATAATTTTGATATTCTCTAATTTCACTTTATGTTAAAGTAAAGATGTAACAAATGAAAGGTGTACTTTGTGGGGAAAGTAAGAGGAAAAGGCTCCTACAAGATCTGAAACAAAAACTAAATTTTTATAAATGCTTAGCAAGAAAAAAAGAAAACTAATACTTTTTAACATGCACAAATTTCTTACAAAATGAAATAGTTGTGGCCTTCTTAAAACTGAGAACTCAATATGTTTAGGTAGTTCATATGTGTAATTTAAATCATTGTTAGACATTTTATTGTAATAACCAAACACTTCAAATAATAAAACTGTCTTTCATAATTGAGGAAATTTCAAGTGTAAATATAATTTCACCGAGGAATAGCTGAAAATGATTGAAGAAAATGAGTTCATTTAAAAAAAGTACTTAATTGTACTTTTCAAATGCAAGTCACAGTTTGTTTTTCTCATTATACTCTGTGTGTGTGTGTGTGTGTGTGTGTGTGTGTGTGTAAAGAAAGTTTTTTAAACGGTGTGTGTGGTGGGAGGGGTACTGAGGGGCACTACAGAGAAACTTATTTGCTTCACTCAAACAGCGCTCCCTACTGTTTCATTCTCACAAAAGCAAGAACAATTTGTCCTATTAACAAGATGAGTCATACAGGAGTTGTAAAAAGAAAACAAAACCAAAAGGGGAAAAAAATTCAGCCCTTTAAAGGTTTTTGTATAAAAATGTAAAAAAAAAAAAAAAATAGCTATTCTTGAAAATGTGTATTCTAATTAAGTTCCAGAAATACAACATGAAACACTAGAGGTACCATCTAACAACTGCATTTATTCCAGAAGTTATCTGAAGCACCTGTGACAATCATGCGAGCCAGGTGGGATGCTAAAGTCACCCAGGGAAGGCCAAGTGATCCCTTCTTATCAGGACTGTCAATGCCCTGAGTAGGAAGAGTTTATGTCCATACCTCTCATGCCTCACTTTATGATTTAACTAAAGGAGCAAGGCAACAACATGTGGTGAGGAAGAGTAAAGAGAGTTTTTAGGAAGCCTCAAGAATTGAAATATGGACCCTCTTGCATCTCTACCTAGCCACGTGGTCACCGACGATGTGTTTAGATTTCCTTGCTCTTAGTATCTTCACTATAAAATTAAGTCTTTGGACCATATTATTCTTTTTTTTTTCCCCCTCTTTAAGCTCAGAGATTCTGTGATCAAAATAAATTTACAACACGTGCAATAGAAAACTCTACCAAAATAGTGCTGTGGGGCGGAGGGGTAGCGGAGCCCACCCGCGTCAGCACCACAGGCTCACTGCGCGCCTCCAGTCACGGAGTCGGCCTGCCTCCCCGGCAAGTCCCAGGACGCCACAGCGCCCGGTCTGAAAGCCTCATGGCAGTGCAATCTCTGAGGCTGTCACCAGCTCCAGAACTCCGGCTTCTATGAGGACAAATCTGACTCTGACCCTTATCCCACTGGCAGCCACAGATGAGAGAAGAAGCCTCCATGATTCTGTGCTAGCCTGGACTCAGTCTAAAATTCAGGCCGCCCTTCTGCGCTGGGGCTCTCGGAGAACACGGGCTACGCTGACTTCACTGTGCATGAAGGCCGGAGGTGCCTCCTCCGCCGTTACTCACTGTGATCTGACACCACACACAGTGCAGTCCTGTCAGGCCCTGGTAACACTTCACCGTTTTGTGGCACTTGTCACACTTGGTCGGGCAGTTGCCTTCAACCCAGTAATGATGCATCACCTAGAACAGGACAAGAGCGCCGCGGTCAGAGGGGACATCCGTCCACACCCCCCTCAGAGCGCAAGCATGCCGCACACTTACGTCCGTGTTCTTCTTGGACTTCACGTAAGTCTTGATGCAAGAAGGAGGCGCTCTGGCCACGCAGCGCTCGTGGACCGTGTACTTGCAAACTGAAAGGAAACAGGTACACAAGTTGCGAGTTAATCCCGGTCCTGACTGCAGTTTTACAGAGAAAGAATGACGTTAACAGAAGCTCATCTTGTCTCCACTAGTCCCTAATCAATCCCATCAGCCACATCAAGGGAAAGTCCAGGTCGACTGTTTGGACCGTGGAATACAAAAGCCAATTAGCACAGGAAATATTATGCATGTGAAAAACCAAGGCTCCTCTGTCACGGCAGAGCAGGAAATGCTTGATTAAATCAGGCCCCACTCAAATTTTTCACAATAATTCCCAGATGACAAAAATATTAAAGACAAATTGATGACTGCCAAATGGCTGGGTGTCATTTGCTAGAAGGAAGAGATCCATGTCTTACAAAGTATAGGCATGAGAGCAGCTGGCAGTCATGGGAATAAAAGCCCACGAGCTTATGCGATTTTGTCTATTGATTTATCTAAACCTTAAATGGCTGATTAGTCTATTTTCAGAGAATAGATTTGATCATACATGCCAGGCGTTCAGTACAAGTCCATTCCATCTTGTCATCATGTTTGTCCAAAAGGAACAACCTTTCCTGGGCAGCATATGAGATATATATATGTAAATTTTTATATGTATATGCAAATATGTATATATACACATATACAAACATACGCATTTGTGTATATATGTATATACATACACAGATACATATATATTAAAAATGACATAAAGCCAATACACACACTTTAAAGCATCTTCAAATTATTTCATGGGTTAATTCTGAATATAACTTAGGATCATATACAGATGTTCTTTAATAAAATGCTGATTCGAAATAAAGAGTTCTAAATGCACTAAGAATAAAAATAAACAAAAAACAATACACACAAGATCTTATGGTAGCTCACAGAGAAAAAATGTGACAACTAATATATATATGTTCATGTATAACTGAAAAATTGTGCTCTACACTGGAATTTGACACAACATTATAAAGTGATTATAAATCAATAAAAAATGTTATATTGTTGTTAAAAAAAAAAAAAAGGTCGCTCTCCCAATCAAACAAACAAAAATTAGTCACTGCATGAAATTAGAATAAAAAATACCAAATCCACATGATATTTGCATAGTAAACCTCTTCCCAAATAGCCACATCTGTGATTTCCTTTGGCAACACTGAGGAAGAAAGGTACTTTCTTTTCTCTTCCATATTGGCAATAACGTTGAATGCATCTACGCTACCTCAGTCAGTTAAATTTGTGAGCATAATTCTCACTCTGTATGACACCACTCACATTATTAGAGAGTTATCATTTTGTTTCATAAGCTCCCATCAACAGAATGTACCATGAATTTTTTTTCCCTTAAAAATAATAAAACTTTAAAAATAAGTTACTTCCTTTGTACATGGAGAACGTTCTGGTGTAACTAGCCTTTTAAATGTGGCCACCAGAAACTGCCCTCTGAAGTCACACAAGGACACTACATAGAACTTTATTAAAATCCTTAAACACTTAAGAAATCACTTAAAAGTGGCACTAAAACATGATTTTTGATGTCAAGTGATGTATCTGAGAGAAAGATAACTCTCAAATACGTTATCAGAGGAGCTGCTAGCTAAAAATAACATCTGAAAGGTACATATCACATGGAAGCTAGGTAAGAAATCAGATGTAATATAAATGCACAGAAATAGGATGTGTCTAATAATCTCGCCAGTTTCAGTAACTCCATACACTGGAGAAAAGGGAATGGATGGACAAATTGCTGGACAAAAGAGAATGTCACACTTCGGTGAGAAGGACTCAGTATTTCCTCTGTTTAACAGGGATATCAAGGGATTTAAAAGTTCCTTAGGCTGACGTGCTGTTTATTTAAAAAAGCTTAGGTGACTTTTATAAACCGTTACATACACTATCAGACAATTGTAATGGGCAGTACTCAACAGAATAAAATAAAAATTGAAAAAATGCATGTACTGAAATGAAAATAATGGCCACAATTCATGAACTGGCAATGCTCTGGGTTCCAATATCCATTAACCATCTGTGAAGAGTTTTGTCCTGATAGCATTAAACATCACATGCCTGAGGTATAAGACTAGTTTCTATTCCTGTGATTTCTTAACATGAATGCAAATTGATAAATCAATACTTATTTCTAAAAGACTTAAAGGGATTGGCTCATTATAGGAAGACAATGTGAATTAAGTGATTAACTTAGATGAAAAAAGGACAAAAAAAAAATGTAAGCTAGAAATGCAAGAGACCAGTGGCTATTTTCATAATGATCCCAGAAGAAATGGGAATTATAAATAAATTAAACTACAGTGGGACAAAACTGGCTAATGAATTGGAAAATGTCCGTATTTCTTTGTCAAAGAGAGGGTTTCCCAAAACTGAAGAAACTTCAAACTACTCTGACCTAAACCTTCAGAGACATACTGCAGTGGGAAACATAAATCTTCAGTTCAGGAAGGGTCAGGATTATGTCTTAAGTCCATGTACAAACAGGGCGATTCCATGAGATCACCCTCTCCACAGGAGAGGGGATGATGTCCGGGCAAAGCGAACGTACTCACAGGAGCAGCAGAGGCCCTGCTTCCCCACGCCGATCAGCATGTTCAGGCAAAGGTTGCAGTAGGCGGGTTTGTTAAAGTGCTTGAGTCGCCACACATGCTGGCCGTCATCCTTCACGTTCTGCACGGGCCGTTTAAGAGAAACAGATTTCACTTAATGAAATAAACAGTGGGCTAGGGAAGTGCCAACAAAATTCAGAGCTGGACTGAAGCATTTGAAGACAATCTGTTATTTCATCCCTGACTTTCTCCAAGATCGCCACGGAGTCTAGAAAAACACATGTGCTCTGGTGGAACGCGATCCTGCTAACAGATCTCGGGTGCTATGGCAACCTACAAATTCTTGCCTAATGTCAGCAGTTCAACAGCATGCCCCAAACCATCACCATGGGCCACACTGAGGACTCACAAGAACAGAGATGTGTCTGCCTCACCTTGGTATACCTTACCCTCCGCATGATTCCATAAACAAATACATGAATAAAGAAAGAGGAAATACTCTTCAGTGGAAGATTTTGAGAAAGGAAAACCTGGATAGAATATTTACCCTTGCTTAATTGTAGAAATATGCAAATTTCATGATGGTGGTTAGATCTTAGAAGGAGGCAGAGGGATGGGATGGGAAAATAACACCTAAAGGTAAGTCACTGGTGCTAGTCTAAGGCTTTAGTGGGGGGATTCCTTATATGTTATGATTTACATCAATATATTTTGTATGTCTCGTATAGCAAATTTTTAAAAATAAACTTTTTGAAGTGTCAAATTACATTATCATTTTGTTTGCTCCTCCTTTGCGAAATATTTTAATCTTATAAAAAGATGGAAACAATATTAAAATTCTATTATTGTGCTTATTTATAACAATCATTCTAGTTATTTGCCACAATAAAACCTTGGGTTTAATTAATTCACATTCTAACAAAACAACTGTAATTATTACTTATTCTTCTAAGTAAAACCCTACATAACATCCTAATAGCTACTCCGCAGCAGGCACTTACTTCCATCTGCATTGTCAACATTGAAGTAAAGTGAAATAATATGATGCTTATGAATCTCGTGAATCCCTTACAAGGAGGTCAAGATAATAAATGAAGTTATTATATATCATTACTTTTGTTATTATCGTTTTCTGTATTAACATGTAGTACTTGTAAATCATTTACCAAATTATATCAAACTCAGATTAATTTCAGACATCATTTGTTTGTATTGTATAGAAACCATTACTGGCCAAAGTTTTTCAGGTTATACAAGTTGCCATATTTCTTAGAACACAATGACCTAATTAATTTTTTGAGCACCTATTATGTGCTGGGGAGCTAACACAAATTCTGGGGTACAAGGGCAAGATAAACATGTCCAGATCATCTTGTTTCTCTTGATAATAAAATAGTAGTAATAATACTTCCTAACCACATTTTCCTACTCCCAGTCAAGAGATAAAACCACCGGATCTAAAGCACCCAATTAAATCCATAGTAACTAAATCTTACATTAGAACCAGAAATGTCAAATTTGCATCATAATATGAAACATTAATGAAAATGCTTCCTGGGAGATCATTCTCCATGGGTCTCTTGAATTTCTGCACATTTTGTAAGCAGAAGAGCTGTCTTTTTTTTCCAGGCTATCTTTTCAAAGATGTCTGAATTACACAGAGCCTTGAACAATAGAGATGTGTCTCCCTCCAGAGGAGAGGACGGGTTTGCTTACTGTCTATATAATAAAAAGAATCTCTCCTTTTGAACCAAAGGTTAGGCAGGTTTGTCTACTGCATATTATAAAAGATTTAGTTTCCCCAAGCCAGGGGTTCCGAAGCCTGACGCTGTGCACAGCCATTACTTGGGTCCCTCTCCATCGCCCCTAAGAGACTTCATGGGCCAGGAGCCCCGGCTCAGACGTGAAGCGGCTAACACTTCTTTGCTGTGAGTAAACAAGTCTTTGTTGCTGACCCAGGTGCTCATGTCCTCTGCCGGCGTCTATGAACCTGTGGCATGCCAGCCTGTCCACCTGCTGGTACGGTACCTCTCAGCCCCTTCACGGTTCTTGATAATGTTCAGCTTCATTTTTCTGAAAAAGGACTAACAAGCTCTCAACTAAATCCCTTACACAGAACATGCTGTGAGGAGGCTGTCAGAGGACATTGGCGTTGCAGTTTTTTTTTTCAAAACTTAAGACATAGGTTTTCTAGTAGTTTCTGAAGCCAGTTCCAGTTTGCCTGAGTCGTAAGATTTCTAATATCTTCATTATGTGAATGGCATACTTTATACATTCGTTTAATTTTGCTGTATTTCCCAAACTGTCTAGATTTTTAAATTTCTATTCATTCATGTAAGAATAAGGCACTCTGATGTTAAAAGTTTAGGTAAGGAGGTTCATTCTTTAAAAATACACTGCAAGTTAGCTTTAAGCATTGTTTAATTAATTTAATTTTTTAGTTTTCAAGTGTAAGAGAAAAAAGAAAATTTAATTTTCATGTGGATGACTGTTCTCCTAATCCTTGTCATTTCATTTTTAACTGAGTGTCCATTACATGTGAATAAGCCCCATCCTGTGGAAGAGCACATATGGACTAAGTTAGCTGGCATTTTCCTTATCAAAAGATAAACAAGTCTGAACGTGGGTGTTCTGTCAATCAGAACACTTAGCCATGTTACAGGCTGCCACTGATGTACAAATCCATTACCCAGACAGAAAATGCTTTACCAAAAAAACAAATTAAATCGCTTTATAGCTCTTAGCCGGATACATCGCCAAAATATGCAAAGGATGAAATATGTATGTGACTTCAAGAAATTGAAACCAGGAGCCAACTATTTCTCAGCAGTGCAAATTACACTCCGACACGCTGTAGTCTCATGTCCTGTCTTGTTTGTCTTATTTAGATGGCAAACTTAGTGGGGAGGGGGAGAATCTGTCCCTCACAATATTCTATCAGCCAGAAGAACATAGTCCTATTAGTACTTCTATCACAAATAAATATTTATTGTCATAGAAGGGAATCCATTTTTATAAAAGAGGAATAAAGAGAAAATGTGGAAGGCTGGATTCCTGGCTCCTGATGAAAATGTGGATAATCCATTTCACCTTTCTTCTTATTTTCCTTTCTAATAAAATCAAAGTACTCACTTTCCTCGCCCGGGCCGTGGTGTGAGGTTTACAATACCTGTGAAGTCAATTTAGCTCCTCAGAAGACTGGTGTTATATAAACAGCAAATATTATTGCCATCACTGGGCTGGGTTGTGTAACGTCCCAGCACTTCAGCCAAAAGATCTGAGAAAGCTGTCTGGAGGTTTACAACACTTTATTCATAAAAACTGTGTTCTCCTGATTTTTTTCATTACCAGATATTATTCTTCATAAACATTGATTCCTGATACTTGGAAAATACTGCATTTTATCATGAAGCAGTTCAGTTCTGGGCTGACGTCAAAGAAACGTGTCATGATACCCAGGGGGGCCTGCAGTCATGGAGCCCCAGGTTCCCCCTCGCCTTCTCATCCTCTGTGTGTCAAAGGGAGGTTTCAAAGGGAAGAACGCTCTTTGGACAATTTTGAAACCTACTTCATTATCCCAGTGATTTTTCAAAAGTTTTAGTTTTTCTCTAAATGCCTCCAAGATCACATAGACGGTTCAAGTGAACTACAGCTGTTATAAATAAAATCATTTTTTCCCTAAAAGACCTCAAGGAGAAAGTTCACTGCTGTCACAGCTGAAATGCTCCTGTCCTCACACCTGGCCAGGCCCCCGTTTCCACTGACATCACTTATAACACATAGAAGAGCTAACGTCGCTAATGAATGCAACTCATTAAATAAAAAGCACCTCTAATTCACCTTCCTGTTCTGTTCAAGGTCTCCCAGAAATAATAACAATATGAAAGAAACTGCTCTTTCAGACAACAAAACGAGCAGTGTTTAGTCCTAGGCAGAGAAAATGCAGAGAGAAGTTGTACAATTCTGAATGGAGCTGCAGTCAACTATTTATCTCCAGGCCCCACTTTCTGATGTCAGGCTGAGACCCTGACATTCATCAGGTCCAAATGCCTATTCAACTGTGTGTGACATCACATGGTCAGTTTCTTGAATGGCCCTATCTGGAATCTCAAGAATTATCTGATTTAGCCAGTTTCGTAACTCCTTTCTAGATTGAGCAATGTATAAACAGCAGAACAACTCAACCAAATTCAGTTTTTAAAAAATAAAGTGTAAAACATCAGTTTTCCAAATACAGCTTTTAGTCTATCAAGAATACATCACCTTCTACCCTCCACCATACTCATCAGGGACACATTTCATATCAGAAATCAGGAGGCAAACCAAACAACTACTTTTACTGTATTGAGTCAGGCAAAAAAGTGCCCTAAAACATTTCAATCAATGGCAAAGTCTAAACTACACATAGGGATTAAAGATCAGATTTTGTGAGCACATATAGTGAAATCAAAATATGTATTCATTCAAAAATAATACAGACTAGATGTGGGCACGACCATCTAATACTAAGAAGTTAAGGTATCTGTAGTAACCTTTAATGAAAAAGAGTATATGGAATAAATGTAGGTATATTCATGACTGGAACATTGTGCTGTTCACTACAAATTGACAGATTGCAACTGACTGTACTTAAACAAAAAACAAAAAACAAACAAAAAAAGAAGTTAAGGTATCCTTATTTTAAGCCAGTCTCCTATTGAAGTGTGTATTCCTGTTTTTATGATAATATGAATTTAGTAATTTTCCTTGAAAAATCTAATAATGATAGAAGATGACAGATTTCAGAAACTGGAGCATTAATAATTATCTTATTTATCTAGGAAAAAAAGAACATTTGAACTGAAAGAATGTTAGAAAAAGAAAGGGATACTCTTGACTAACTTCTTTTTATATGTCCAGAGAGAATAACTGTCTGGCGCAAGATGACCTAGTTAGTTAATAACCAAGCCAAGGTGAAGGTCAATTTGATGAAATGCACTGCTACTATAGTAGAGTATAATATAATTAACTAGTCCTCATGTCTTGCTGGGGCAGGTCTAACTGAGCTACGTAAAAGATATAAGATTTCATTTTCCAAAATGATTAAAAACAAGTTAAAACTCATTGTTTGTCATGTGACAGATTAGTGATAAAATAAAGCAGGGATCAGCAAATTATGGGTCAAATCTGGCCAATAATCTGTTTTTGTTAATAAAGTTTTATTGGAACACAATGTTGTTCTTTCATTAAGTAGTGTCTGTGGCTTCTGTACTAAACTGGCAGATTACAGTGTTGCAACAGAGACCTGATGTACCACAGAGTCTTAACTATTCACTGTCTGCCCTTTTACAGACAAAGTTGGCCAACTGCCAGAGTAGAGTTTATTGTTAGATACAGTTATTTAAAACAGAAAAACATTTTCATTCAAAATTAAGATTTTTATAAAAAAGTAATTTTTCAATGAGATGAATGCTGAGGGAAGAATGACAAAGTCTCAGGCATATTTTTTTTATTGTCATCAAAATCACATATGCCACCCCAACTCTCAATTTTCCTTTAGATGGTAAGAGGTTACACCATTTCAGATCAAGGATCGTGAAGTTTGAAGGATTTCTTGTAAGAGAAAGGAAATGACTCTTACTCTCTAGCATTTGATAAAGAATTAGGTTCTGACAAACGACACTTCTGATTTTGGCACTGAAACAGATATTAGTTAAAACAGAGTAGTTTCAAAAACTCTGTTGATGGAGAAAAATGAACTATAATAAAATCACAACTGCCTTGCCCTACATCACAAGTGAGGCTGCTCTCCCAGGGCAACATTCTCATCTGTGTAATCTGGCTACTACACCAGTCACTTTCAAATACACTGGGGTATTTAACATCACTTAGAATCAACTCCCTGAGCTCGTGACTGACAATAGACAAGAATATATAGGACCACATAACAAGAGAGACCCCATAATAAATGGCTGAATTCAACCTAAAGCTTCTAGATTTCCAATCTGATAAGCAAAGGTGGGAGGTGGGGCGTGTTGGGGGGGGGGGCAATGGAACCATGAATCAAATTCTCTATAGGTAATAACATAACACATTAACTGCCTACAGGAAAGGAAATAAGTCTCAATTACAACAAGAGGGCCTTCATCGCTCAGTTATCACTGTCTCATTCCTGCTTTGTGCAAAACTTATGATGCCTGGGATTTAAAAAGCTGTTTTTAACAAACAGAGGCTCGGTTTTGTGATCTTAATTATATGGCTTATCTATTTTATTAAAAGGTAATTTTAAAAAGATTATTGTATAATCTTTTTAAGAAGTGAAGAAAAAGTGATATTACTCTCAGAATTGTTCTTTACAAGGGAAACTTCCAATCTCATATTCAAGTTGACCTATAGGAGTTAACCAAGGTTGCCCTGCCATCTGGTGGTCATCACTGGGAAGACAGCTTTGGAACACAGCTTTCGGTTACTTTGAAATCCGATACTGATTTCTCCTATTAGGTTCCGGGTGGCGGAAGGGCGGGGGGGGGGAGAGAGAACCTCCTAACTAAAAACATAAAATATAAATTTAAGAATGAATTGAAAGTAAATTATGTATCATTAACCTGATTGAAACTAATGAAAAAATTATCATTCCATTGAAACAGTTACTGCTACACTAGAAACTGATGAAGGTTTAAAATATTTTTAGTTAAATCCAAAAGATTTGTGGATTATGTTTACTCATGCTATTTTCATAATTTCAAAAATATCTGTATCTATGAACAAAACTAAAGAATTTTCTAAACATTATTTTCCAAAGAAAAACATTAATACTTCCAAATCCTTTTGTGATACTTGAAATATAGATGACTAAGTCTCCATTCCTTATGAAGATGAATACATGTATGTATATATATGACTGAAACATTGTGCTATCCACCAGAAATTGACACATTGTAGCTGACTATATTTCATTAAAAAGTATCAATTTCTGCACGTGCCTGTCCAACCAAATGACTGACTTACTCATTCCTGCATATTCTCTCATTCTATCAAAATAGAATTTCCATAAGTATTTAGAATTTAAAAACGTTAGCTTTAAAACTATAAAATTCCCTTCTAGGGAACCATTATCATTAGAATTTCTTGAATAGTCATTTGTCAACTATTTTTCAGGACAGAATATACACCAAACCTTACAAAGTTAACATTTTGTCAGTTTTCTCCCAACAGCCTGATTTACATATGTATTTTGTCAGAAGGCATATTAAAAAATTAAACCCATATTTATGATAGATATATAGTCAGTTATTACAAAAAGATATGAGGTTATGTACAGTATAAGGACATTAAATACAAAAACCATTGCTTCATTAATTTTCAAAATGTAGAAATATGTATCTATTAACAATGAGATCTATATTGATTATCTTTGTTTTAATAAATTATTTAAGGGTAATTTCCGCCGATTTATCATCTATTAGTAATTTTTCTTTTCCTTCCTCTGACCATGTCTAAAATCCCATGGGCCTCATGAAGGGTAAAGGTTAAGCTGAACGTAAAAGAACGTGAAGATCCAGGCAAAACAGAGACAAATTCTGCCGACCCAAAGCCCATTTATATATTCCCAAACGCCTATGTGAATGTGTACAAACATATTTTTACATACTCTCACATGTCTTACAAACACAGGCTGCAAGATCTCCTGAGGACTGACATTTAAAAATCTCGGTGTCTTGGATAACTTAGGTATAGTCTTGAATCTAAAAAACTTGTTATTGCTGGTAAGAAGAAGCATGACAGGTTTTGGGGTCAGCAGCAAAGCAGGAGACACTGTGTTCTTGCATCTCAAAACTCTAAATATTACATGTGGTGCTTTCCATCAGTAAAACTCCTTGAATCTAAGTAAATATTTTACTACATGCATGTTAGAGTTGATTCTTCTTTATTAACGCTAGATACAAAAATCTAGTGTTGACTCATTGGATTTTTAAGTTAACTGTTACTGAAATTCACATCAAGACTAGGTGAGCAAGATTTGGTTTCAAAATCATTATCATACCAAATTCTGATCTCATGTTGGTCTACTTTATTCCCAAACCAGTTTTAATTATGACGGGAGGCACTGATATAAGAAAACCGGCAAACTTAGAAGGAAGAATTTTGAGAGACTGCTTTAAAAAAAAAAAAATACATATATATATATATATATATATATATATATATATATATATATATATATATATATTATCAATCATCTTGATATATAGTTGTCTCCTTCAAGTATTGATCTGATCATCAATAAAACAGATCTTCATGGGGACGGGGATTACAAAATGGGTGGAGACCACAAGAACCACAGAATGCAATGCTACTGGGGCGTTTCTTGCATTAAATAAACTGAGACAGCTGAGATTTTTAAAAATTAGATTGCACTTTAAATAGCAGGAAACTAAAGAGAGAAATTATGTGTTAAATAATAAGCTAATACCTAAAATGAATCAATTTATTCATGGCAACTGTTCCCGCACAAGGAGTTACTGTTAAAGTGCACGGTGGCACACGCATTAGAAGGGCCGGGCACTCACTGTACACTTAATGGTAGAAAATGACCAGATCGATTTATAATCAAAATGTGTCAAAGACAACCCTACACCAGGCCATGCTCTCTGTGTAAATGCTTACGTTTTCTAAGCCCAGGAGCACAAGAAGTGGAATTGTTGTCATTCCTCCTTGAATCCATTCCTCCAGAGAGACGGTTCCATCGTGATCATAGTCAATTTCTTCCATCATTTCATGAAGGATCTGGAGTGAAGATGAGGAAAAACTTGAAATACATCAATAAAATAAATGTCACATGATACAACAAAGTACTGCATTGAATTGGTTAAGATAAACTGTGACTAGCTGCTAAGTAAAGAGTTGAGGTAAATAGCTAGATAACTTGGGACAATGTTAACCCTATTATTGAGAATACAGTGGCTTTGTTATGACTTCTACAACGTGACTATGTACATTGATCAACTTTGAGAAATCCTTGCTCAACTTTTTAGTATTTTGTCACCAAACGGTACAATTTAAACAAGAAGATATCTTTAATTTAAGGACAAAAATGGCCTTTAATTGCTTTCCCTAGTCTTCTTTTAATTCAAATATATGCCAGGTAATGACTGAACAAATTAACTTCATGGCAAAGAGCTGAAATAATTCTTTGCTAAGTGGCGTGGGGTGGGGGAATTAAGTTGCTTTTAATTGCCTATCAGAACTTAATAGAGCCAACATGTTAAACAGTCTAGTCATTTTTGATTAGATTTCTTTTCTAAAGATGACTTGCACAGAGTGTCCCAAAATGTTCTCCACAGTACGTGCTTGTAATACATCTATTTCTCGCCTGTATAGTGCTAATATTAGTTGTTAATTCAAAGCGTTGTTGTGAAGATTAAATGCATGAATACAGTATCTTTGAAGAGTCCGTAGCATACATAGTAAGTGTACTATAGGTGTTGTTCATGTTACATTAGCAGAAATTATGTTTGCGTAAACATATTACCCTTGGCTGCTGGGAAGGTGAAGCACCTCCCATCTAATGGCCCCAAAGTGGCAAACGTGGTAGAATCCAGTACAAAATAACTCACCATTTTAATCTAATATGGATGTGTTAATCAATTTGGGGGGAAAAAAAAGAAATACAGAGAGCATTAAAACAAAAATTTGAAAAGGTGCAATAAATGGAATATTTGATATGTTGACAGAAGCGTTGTTTGTAAAAAATCCCTGAACTTGGCTGACTGGTGTCTTTCCTCAGGAAGTATTTGAAAATCAGATTATTTTCCTTCATGAAAACAAACTTCTTTAGAGGTATGGGCAAAAGACTCTTTGGAACAAAATGATGCTGAAATAATTATTTCATTATCCTCAAAATGAAAGACAAGGAAAATTGTTTACAATTTGGTAAAATGGCAGAAGATCTCCTAGGACATCTCTGTCTCCCCTACTAACTGCTATCAACCTCAAAAGTACAATTCTCTTTATTAACTTATGCAGACTCATCAGGAGTCAGACAACGTGTGCAAATGTGTACACGTTTAAAACGGGGAGAGCTGGTGCATCATTAGGCAGCAGGAGGCCGTTACTATGGCAGCGAACACAGTGCACAAGGCAAGTCTTTTATCTTGACTCTCTACTATCCATCCTACCCAGAGAAGAAGCAGACTTCTCAGTGCCTGCCACAAATGACTAATGATGCGATATAGTTTATCATTTGTATTTTCCAAAAGGTATTTGTCCTCATTAGACTGCCCGACCACCAACTATTCCCTTCCTTAGAGCATCCAGATCTCCCCTTTCTCAAAGTCCCCACCACCAAACACTTTCTGTTGTGATGTGGTGCTGCCTCCATCTGCTTTCAAGGCTGACTGAAAAAGATCCCCTTCCCTGTATTACTCCAATGAGGACCAGAGGCTTGATTGATAGATGAATTCTATTCACAGGTATTACATTAAATAGGATGGAGAATGCTGTTTTAAACTAACCAAAAAAGGCAGCAGAATTTATAAGAAGTCCTTTGATTTCAGTGAAAACAGTATTACAATGAACCAAGCGGTATTCTTAGCATTAAATATATGTTACTTTGTTATTCCATATATAAACTACAATTTTGTTAATATTATCTGCCATTCATTATGTCACAGAATGTGCATTTCCACATAAAAAAGAAAGAAAGAAAAAAAAAACAGTAGAGTTAAACCTCAGAAAATCCTAATCCCAGCTAAGAACGTGTCCTCCTTTTAGAAGACAGTGCCGACTTGGTTACCCTCTAACAGCATCAGTTTGCAAAGCAAGGGGAATGCCGTTAGGGCTCTTGCATCACTTAATCATGCCATCACCATTGTGTTGACTGCATAAATGTGAATTTCTGTGGTTAAATAGGCTCTCTGAGTTCATATAAAATGTAAACCATTTAAATAAAACTGACTTGTATTTACTTAATTAATGTGCAATTTGCTAAACTTAGTTCGTTTCCAAGAGAAATTAAAATCAATAACATTTGTTAACTCTCCCTAAAACATTACCTGTGGCCAAAGTTTCTAATCAAGTATGATTTAATACATCTTTGAATAATGTTGTAACTTTGGTATAAATCGACTGAAAATAAGAAGGTTTTTTTAAATGTGCTTCTAGTCATTGTTAGATACTATTTCTTTAAACAACGGATTAGCATTTCCGGGCTCACCCTTTAACTAGCTGAAGACCTTTGGGTAAGTACCATTCATTTTGGGATGGCAGTTTCACCATCTGTAAAATGAATAAAATAGCAGTGCCTACCTCACAGAGTTGTGAGCCTTAACACACACACAAAGGATAACACAGAGCACTGTGCTCAGTAAACCACCATCATCATCTCCTTAATCACCTTCGTCCTCTTTTAGAGTCACTATTTTAGCTGTTCCCAGATAAGGAAAATCATAGAGATCATAAAAAACATGTCAGCTCTGAGGTTTTTATGGCATGACATTAGCCATGTCTTCAGCAGCTTCTATTCACCTGCGTGTACGTAAGACCACCATTGAAATTAATTTCCAGGAGGAGGAAAAGCAAAAGCTATTGACAGGAGTTTCAGAAAATGACATACACCTTTTCCTGTTCAGAATCCACTTCGGCTACTGATTCGAAATAGTAACTTAGAGTTATCAAAAGATAAAATCAATGCCAGTAATATATTACAGTTCCAAAAGAGACAAAAGAGACAGAGGCCCCCTAGAAGGCGGCCACCAGGGAAGTCATTCATGTACCTACTGGGTTAAGCTCTGTGACGTCCCACTCCAGGTACTCGGCCACGTGCATCATCTGACTGATGATGTTTTCCAGCTCCTGGATGGGGGGGGGGGGGTGGCGAGGAAGGGGGAGAAACGGGGTGGGGGGAGGGACAATGAATGCAAGGTCTCAGTAAGTTCTTCAGCGTTCACTGACAGGAACTGTTCTGTTCAACTGGTCACTCAGAAACTGAAGGAGTGATGCGATGCATTTTATATAAATAAGTAAACATCTACCTCTTCTCTTTAAAGCTCTAAGTAACAACACGTAAAAG
This sequence comes from Camelus ferus, assembly GCF_009834535.1. Lineage (NCBI taxonomy): Eukaryota > Metazoa > Chordata > Mammalia > Artiodactyla > Camelidae > Camelus > Camelus ferus. Next base: position 52,903,957 of record NC_045702.1, on the reverse strand, counting down.
AGGAGCCAGGAAGCAAATTCACTTTGTACTTTGTCTAGAAATTGTCACCAGGAGAGGGCACAGCTATACAAAGAAGGATTTTTTTTCTTCTAGAAGATTTTTAAGAAAAATTTTGTTTGAAAAGCAGTGTCTGATGAAAGTAGCCACATGCATATTTCCACAAGACGTGATTTTCAAGTCACCAAGCATCCTGACCCTGTGTCTTGCAAACAGTTATGGACGGGAGGAAGGAAGTGTTTGAGGGCAACTGAGAGGTTTATTATTATTCTGATACACTGAGAACGCGTATTAACTGTTCCAGCCATTTACTGGTATAATTTGTTCGGCTAGAGGAGTGTTCAGGGTCAAGGTTTGAAGGCTAAGTGTACATAGAGCTTATTTTACAAGGGGAATGAATTTTAGATTCAAGTTTTACATTGTTCTGCTCAAAGTTAACTCTTTGAGAAACTGCTAGTTAATATATATGGCTTGGCTAAATAAATTAAAACATTTTTATAATGACTTATTTAATATTTAAATTTTTCTGTATCTCCAGAAATGATTAAATATGCTTTGTGAATGCTGATCATTTTAAGGGTGGTCAGTCAATGACATAATTAAAGGTGGTGTTTTATAGCATTGCATTTGAAAATATAAAAAATATAAAAGAATAAGGTTTGAAAGTATATTAATAAAAAATTATTATACTCAAATCTCCGATCTGAAGTATGTGGCTAATATACGTAGGATGAGGAAGGAAACCTGGCAAAAATGGTTTTCTTTTGGGAGGTCATAGAACCTGTGAGAAACTGATGAAAGTTACACTACTCTTCTCCAAAAAACACATGCAATCACAAAAATGTTATTTATACAACACACATTGTCCCCAAAACAATACAAATAGAAATGTGTTTACTTATTACCGATAAAAAAATTTTAAAAACAAGCCTTGGAATTAGAAATTAGTGTGTGTGTGCGCGCGCGCGTGTGTGTGTGCGTGTGTGTGTGGCTAATCTTCCACCTACTTTACTTTTGCTTGTAGTGGTTTGGAAAGACTGAAGCCTCTGTATGTGTTTCAAGGAGCGGAAACTACTTTTGGTGACTGCTGTGTGGGCATGTGCCCTCTGTAAGACTCAGCTTCCTAAACAGTAAAATGGATATTCTAATAGTACCTAGTTCATAGAGCTGTTGCCAAAATTAAACAGGCTATTATATAAAATACATTGATCTTATCTGGCATATCACAAGTGATCAATAAACATTAACTAGTAGTATCAGACACAGCGAACATTTTCCAAAGTATTCATTTTCCTCTCTTCTTTCTCCAATATATGAACAGCTAAAACTTTCAAGTTTCAAAGACAAATGACACGTGAAGATGTAATTTCAACCTGATACTGAAGGAAACATACCAGGGCAGTAAGTTGTGTGGAGAAAACCATACAAATTAAAAACTAGACCTTTCGTTACAAAAAAGACTAACTGAATCATAAACAAACTTATTTACCCTCAGCTCAGTGTTTAATATTGGAAGTGTAGTTATAAATATTGCTAGTAATCTACTATATGTTAACCAAAAAAATGGCCAGAGACCAAAAAAAGCATTCAACTGAATTTTCAAATCAGCTGCCAACCCATGGCTAAAAGCCTAGTAAAGAAACATTATTTTAATGTAATTAAAAAGAAAACTAAATAAAACAGATCCACACTAAAATATAATTTGCATTACTGTAGTAAGAAGTTGCTACAATACGCATATTAAAATATGGAGAAGAAATCTGAATTCCTAGCCGTGAAATGCCGCCTAGAAAATGAGCAAATGTATCCTATGGCTTAATACCGCTAGATGGAAAACTGAATACTACTAGGCACTTAAAAATAATAGCCTGTGAAAAATCAGAGAGACTTTAACATAAGACATCCCACAATCACAGCACCAATTCAGATAGGTGGCCATTTCTTAGAGTAGGAATTATATATTTTCATCTTTCTCTGGAGAAGCTAATGCACCATTATCCTACTCAGTGTTACATAAAAAAGTCTCCAAGATCATCGCTTTGCTTGTGAAAGTCTGAGTTCTGCCATGGGGAGGTATATCCGATGATGAGAGAAACTCATTATCAGAAATAATGTCTGTTTTAATCAATATTAAATGCATCAAAAATTGGCTTTTAATGTACCTATGTACTTCAAAATTTCCACACCTTGACACTTACTTTGTTAATATTCTTATTCTTCCTTCATAGAACAAAAATGATACAATATGCAAAACATTAAACAGAATAGGGATCATTTGATGGTATCTGAGATGGATGTACCTGTGAGCCTCTGATTTGAGAACTAAGAGTCTAACTACTCTCTGAAAACTGCCAATGATTTACCTACAATACAAATAAAATAAACATCTAATTATTGCTTTCAGTCAAATCATAGAGATGGTATTTTCCTTCTACTAATTTTTAAGACTAAAACTATAGACAGAATGAAAGCTGCATTTAAAATCGGATGAGCCATTTTAAAAAGGGAAGTTTGCCAAAGCAATTTTAAATCTGTTTACCTAGTTCAACAGCGTATATGACTAAGAAAACTTTTAAACAATGGGAAAATAATAAAATGATTGAATTGACTTTATAATTCCTTTAAATTTTACTTGTACTCTCAATATTTTCCTAAGTGCCAAATTTCACTGATACACACACACACACACACACACACACACACACACACACACATATTCCCTTTCTAGACCAATGGCCTCCTATTTCTCTTATGCTTTATTCAGGCAAGGTAGAAGTTTTTCTTTTTTTTTTTTTTTAATCTTTCTGTGTCACTTTTCTGTAGTAAAGTTATTCAATAGAACAATTGTAATCATAACAGTTTCCTCAGAAAACTCTCAGAAAGTCAGATGATAAAAATGCTGTGTGATTTCATGGAAATTATATTGTGTCTTCTGTGGTAATAGCTATAAATTTATTCATTGCATTTTTCAGAACAAACTACTTTGAAATTTTCACAGAAAATTTGAAGAAAAAAATTACCGAGCTGTCCAGGAAGCCATTTCCATCCGTGTCGTAGAGGCGAAACATGACTAGAAACAAAAGAGGTGTTGGAAGCAAGGTTACGGGCAAGGAAGATCAATGCTAGAATAAGGCATATTCTTTAAAATTTATTTTCTGTTGAAAACAAATACTGCTAAATCCTCTCCCTGTTCAAAGCAATTTATCTGTGGGATCATTTCTCAAGCTTTAAAAATGAACTAATCATTAATAAAAATACTGGATATCAAATATAAATTCTATCCATTTTTGTTAAATAGCTAGGAAACACTACAAAGCACCACTGTCCAAATTGTTTATTGTAAGATCATTAAATGGAAAGTCAAAAACCACCGAAGAGTTCAGACATTTAGACTCTGGATATTAAAGGACTGAGTGGGTAAGAAGAAAAAAATTGATTTCAGAGTCTAGAAATCAATTATAATTTGGAATGTGCCATTCACTATTAGATGAGCTTAGGGAAACACTGTTTTCTCATCTGTAAACTGAGAATAATCACCGTGGTAAGACACACATCTGTTGTGAAAGTTAAGTGAGGTGATAACACACAAATGCGCATCAGTAGCTCCAGGGCACTACACAAAAATAAGCCATTGTTTTCACTGATCCTTAAGCAGTATGGGAAAGAAAAAAAATTAATGCAAAATAAGGGAATTTTTCTGATGGAGGACTCCAAGACATAAATGTGTTATTATCATGGCTATCACAGTGTATTTATTTAAATATGAGATGTAGTTGCATAAGGTAATTCCTCTGCACCAATGAAACAAGGAGAAGGCCAGGGCTGGCTCCGTGGTAAGGCGCTCAGGAAAGCAGGGTGACAGGTCCCTGGCTGGCCTGGGGACTCCCTTGTATAACTCGCATGCCCCAAGACCACAGAAGAGGCTGCAGAAGGAGTGAAAATCATAGAGGCAGAAGTCCCAGACGTCAAATGAAAGACATAAGAGGAAAAAAAGAAATTGGAAAACAGGAAAATAAAAAAATATATATAATAACTCAAAGTTCTGTCTTATAGTTTTCACATCCAAAATTGGTGATTCCAGAAAGACTGAACAAGTAAAATTAAGGAAAAGGTAACTAACAATGAAAAGATGAGAGAACAGATGGAGAGCTCAAGTTTTCAAACAGAATTTAGGGCAGAGGGTTAGGGAGCTAGTTATAAAAGAATAGAGAAACCAAGCAAGCAAAGAAAATATGGCAGTTATTAATGCCGTGGAAAATAAAAACATTATTTGGCTCGGTAATCCTATAGGCCCTTTCCCTTTTAAAATCATATTTGAAAAATATTGATAAAACTAATCTATCTCAAACATTACAGTAAGACTATTCTTAGAATTTAAAAGTAGTTAATCTCCAAGGTCAAATGAATCACTGAACAAATAGGTCTTTTTTTAAGTTAAAAAAATTTTTTTTAGATCTTATTTTTAAAACCAACATAATCAGGATATAGATTTTTAGGTACAAAAGTAATGTAAGCCCAATATGAAAAGTAAACTGTCAACATGATAGATTCCAAAGGTGGGTCCCTGTTACAAAGTTACAAACTAGTTTAACCCACTGTTTTTCTATTTTTGCGCTCATGTAATTATACTTTATGTAGAAACAATTATGTGCCCACACATGAATTTGGTTAAAAGATCAAAGGAAAGGCACATTATGTAATATGAGGGTAATCCTTTATACCTAGAATTTGTGTCTTTTACAAAAGATTTGCAAGTTTTTATCTATTTGTTTTCTCATTGAATGTTCTACCCTATATACTGGTGTTTTTGTACTTTGCATAATGATATAGAAATATTAATATGGAGATTGTTTTTAAAGATTGGAAGATTTTTTAGAAGGCATTTAAGCCAGAATTACTTTACTTCATAAATTTTTTACTGTTTTATATATTTCGAGACCTACTTAATAAACCATAAGGGTAGAGGGGAAAACAATTTGCTTAGAGTTTTTGACATCTAACATAACGCTCCAATATTTTCCCCTTTTTTTCACAAAAGGAACAATAATAAAAACAAGGAAAGGCAGCTTTGCAGAATAAAAAGAACACTTAGTCAGTAGGTAAAAAATCATGCATTTCAATCACTGGTAGCTAAACTGCTGGTGTAATTAATAACCCCTCTCTCTGGGCTTTAGTTTTTCCATTGACACTAGAGGAATATTGACCAGATGATCTTTAAGGTTTTTTTCAATGTCAAATTTCAGTGGTTCTAAGATTATTACTGTACATAGCAGTAACTTAAACATACAGGTTAGTCTTCATTATCTGTCTGTCAATGATCTATTTTCCATATATTTTCTTTTTTTTTAGTGAACATATTTTCAGTAAATGTAAACTAACTTAAAAGTTATTCTAGTTAAGTCATTAATAATTTGATAAACACTAACCCAAATGTGAACACCAAGTATTTTAAACTATAAATGTAGTATTATTTAATGCCTGAAATAGTTCACTTTGTTTTTCTCTTGTCAAGCACCCATCGACTTCAATACAATCATTTAACTGTCATTTACTGAGCATCTATCTTTTGAAATACACACACACAAGGGGTAGGTGCAGTGTGAGAAGTTATACACAGTGCGAGGCTACAAGGAAGGAGAGCAAAATGAAGATAGCAAGGTTTCACGATGCGAGCCAGGCTTCAGGTGTAGACTGGACTGACTACGATCCACAGTAGGAAAGATATACACCTCCAGAAAACGCACATTATAAGCAAAGGCACGAAGGTGGAAAAGTTCAGTTTGTCTGACTGAAAAGTGGATTCTTGTAACTGGGACACTGCTGTGCATGTGTACGGGGGTCAATGCCAAACGTGAGACTGGCCAACTAGGTTGGGGTCAAACTGTGGAGTGAGATTAGTTTACAGACGCTACATCAAGGACTAACTTTTATGTACTGTTCAACAGGGAACTATCAAAGGGACACGCTTATCCTGAGTCAAAAGAGAAAGAGGAAAGACACAGAGTTTGACAAGCTTTAGGTAACATGAGAGGAAGTTGCAAGAACTGCTATCTAGTGAGTGAGATGATGATTAAATACGCTGGGGTTTGAAGCCAGGAAACAGCCAAACAAACCTATAACTAGAAGTCGATGGCCAGACAAATGCTGAAGGCACTGGAGGCCAGCTGAGGTTTCAAGTAGAGATATAATCCACAGAGTTGCACATTTTTATTTCACTAGATCTCTGCCAAATCAGTATATGAGCCAATACACTGGGTGCCCGAACTAAGTGAGAAAGAACGACTGACACCGTGGACTATGGAGTCAGCCTGCATTTAAAGGCACTGGGGGCCCCAAAGAAGCAGACAAGCTCAGGAGGAAGGGAAGCGGGCAGTGACAAGAATTCTTAGCTGACTCTTATTTCGCTTAACATGTATACAAACTAACAATGTGAAGGAACGTATGTGAGCAAATATTGGTTCATTTAATCCCCACGGCAAACACAAAAGACAGACATTATTATGATGCCATTTTACAGCTGGGGAAGCTGAGGCCTGAAGAGGTTTTAAACATGTGCCCAAATCACTCAGATAGTAAGTGTCAAAGCCAAGACTCACTCAGTTAGTGAAATGAAGAGTCTAGGCTCCTAAGCACTGTGCTATACCCTATTTACATTAAACTGGGAAAGTGAGAAGTGAACGTACACTGTGGTCAAAGTGAAATACTAGGGTTTAAAAGTTTAGGATAAGAGCATTCTTGGGAAATTACAAGGCTTGGGGGCACTGCAACAAGAGTCAGTGGCTGAAAGAAGACAGAGGGGAGGTGACAGAATTTAAGGAATGTAAGGAGACTCAGAGGGATGTACTGAAAGGCTCTCCATAAAGGGCTGTAGTTGGTTTGAGGTGAAGAGGGCGTATCAGCCCTGATACAACGTTCTCATCTGTGCACCAGGGCGGCTGGTAATTAACACCAGCAAGGAGAGAGAAAAATAGGTTCCGCTCCACAACCTCAGTGCACGCACACACATACACTCACACACACACACACGCACTTTCTAAGGGTCCACGGGAGCAAGTGGATAAACACCTTTCACCTGAAAGGGCCTCAGTACTGGCAGTGAGCTCAGTGAGGAACTAGCACGGAATGAAGGAAAGCAGCAGAAGAGATGACATATGATCAGTAGGAAGTTCAAGAGCTTTTGTTAGCTTCCTCTCAATGCAAAGAAAAACCTTCATTCTAAACACTTTGTAAATGCCTGGCAGAAAAGCCAGGTGGGATAGGAAGTGGTGGTGAGCTCTGAACAGATTTATGAAACGTTATTTGGGGAGGGAAGTCTTCCTTTTATAAACATTTAAAACAATGATACTACTTTTTCTAATAACCCAGGTAAAAGAAACTGTCAAATACGGCCACCATTCAAGTCCAAGAAACAATTGTCATTTCAGATGACTTGTGTGATGGTGTGTGTGTGTGTGTTTTCATAGGACAGAAGGAATGCCATAAACCAATGCTTCTCAAAATGTGGTCCCTGGAGTCAGCATGGCCTGAGATGCAGATGCCAAGTCCCATTCCAGACCTGCGGGATCGCGCTTCCTGCAGTGGGGGCCCAGCTTGCTGTGTGTTCATAAGCCCTGCAGGTGACTCTTACGTGTGATAAAGCCCAAGAACCTCTGGCCTCAGCCAAGGTGTATATACTTCTTTCTGCTTAGCTACTTGGAAATTAAGATTCAAAAACAGTACTCACCTACAAATGTTAATTATATTGGGTGCTTGATCATTATCTATTTCTGTGTTAAGTTAAATTATTTTCTTCTTTTCTTTCCTCTAGTATATATTGTGTCCGTTGAGTCATAACTATTTTGGAAATAAGTATATATTAAATTAACAACCATCAAATTTCTTTAAATTCTTATTTAAATAAAAAACCTTTATTGAAAGACTCTATAATTAGAATATGTGGAATTCCTAACAATGTTAGGAATTTTTAAAGGGTGATTGTAGAAGGGAAAGACGTGTAAGTGTGTGGCTAAGAAACCGAGTGAAAGAAATGGATTCTGATCTAACTGCTGTAGGAAAGGGCTACGCACTGGCATTTAAAGAACCAAGCAACCAACCAAACACACAAAAGCAAGCTCCAGATGATTAAGGACCAGGTTAAGGTCCTCCCAACCTGAAGACAGTAGAGAAGAGAACTAGAACAAAGCTGGAACCTTAATGTGCCTCTGAAATCGAAATTCATTTACTCTGAAGACTCTGGGGGAAATCGCAGTAATAGAGCCAGGCTGTCACAACTCCATGAGAAGAGTCTAAAAAATGGCTAAGAGAAAAGGAAAATGCAACCGCACCTGGTATGAGCTTGGAAAGAGCTGGAAACCTCAAAGAACAGAGGGAAGGGGACTGATAACACTGAAGAAAGGTAAGCGGCAGGTCAGGTTTGATGTGATTCATCCTGGTTTTTTCTTTTATCGTTTGTGGGTTAACAATTCTACCTTATCACTGTGGACAAAGACTGTTGATTCACAGATGCAAACTGAGGACTGAAAACATGCCTCTTAGGATTTCTACCTAGGATTTGTTTTTAAAAACATACACACAAGTAAAGACAATATACACACACATACAGATACATACACACATATAGATACACATGTGTATATACATACACACAGACACACACATATAATACTTCCAGTTGACCTAAAAATAATTAAGTTGGAACACAAAGACCATGTTGGAGAGAAGCGATGGTGCCTTTATTTATTCTCAGATCTGGAAAAGAATATTTGTCTCTGTATTTTTAAAATCATCCTAAACATGGTCCTGATAACACCTGAGAAAACTCTCTGGCCATGACCTCAATAGAAACTCACTGAGCAATAATATTTATTTTGGAATGAGAGTGTTCTGTAGGTTCTTAGGAATACAAATACATCTTGAAGTGCAAATATTCAACATTTACAGCTAATAAATACGCATTTGAAGAATGATGTTCATGTGGTTTATTCATAACCTAAGCAGGCATGACTCAAATATTATGGTAAATTCTTTGTTAGTAGGATACAAATTATCAACAAGTTACTGTGAAATTTAATTAAACATACTATCTAATAATTCTGAGATGTCACAATGTTCTATATCTGCTTCAAGAAATATCACATTTAGGGTCCATTATCTTCACTATCATTTCAGTAGCAAGAATTTTTAATTCATTTGAATGATATAAAATATAATGAAGTTAATCAGATTATGGAACAAACCATCAGCTCTATATCTGACAAGGGCTTTGGAGACAGAATAGATGATTAAATCATCATGCTTAGAGTAAAGGTTTGATGTTCTTGCCTTGCAATGAGTACAGTTTGCCACCAGAGGGGGCACTGTCACTGTATTTTATAAAAGAGCAATTATTTCCTTTCAACTAGATAGAAATTCTCTGACACGCCTGCTATATGGTAGAAGAAACAAAGCTTTTGTTTAATTATTTATAATATTCAGAGTCTAATTGCTTATAATATTCAGAGTCAAATCCTAGAATTGAAACTCTCATGTTTGGCTAAAATTTAAGAAATTATTTGCCCCTAGTAAAGAAAATTGGTGATGAAGATTTCAAGGAAGATTTCCAGAGAGAGGCTCAAGTTAAGTGCGTAGGGGGAACCTCTTTTCTGACTAACAGGAAGATCCCTTCACATATTAGAAATAAATGTTTTTTTTTCCCCAAAACAACTCAAAGGATAGCTTTCAATATCAGCTTGTTATCAAACTGGGTAAGATCTTTAAAATGTCATTTGACAATCATGCTCGAGAAATACTCAGTAATGAGTGGTACTTCATCAACAATAGCCTAAAATTGATAGATTCTTAATATCTTGTAATGGTCTGATTCTCAGTTGGAGGGATTTATTATTATTATCATTAACCAAGGTCACTTTATTTAATAAAAATTTAGACAACCACAGTAGATGCGATTTTAAGTTTGTCCATTCCCAGTCCCTTCCCCCACCCAACCGTGATAAATAAACTAAATGAAGAAGCACATACACTCCAGTTTATCCTCAGGTCTTCCTCTTTCAAGGAGAGACAGGTAACAGACAATGTCCTTCAGATGGATCACTTCTGGGGAACACGTATTTGCCGGAGAAGTGCGGGGAGGCGTGATGGCACCTTTACTCATTCTCAGACCTGGAAAAAAAAATATTTGTCTTTATAGTCTTAAAAATATTCATAGTGTTCTCAAACAAAAAAAAACAACAAAGAAAATAGAGAGAGACTGCCTAGAGCATGTAGCAAGCTGTACATCTTCTTAGACATAAAATAGCCAAATTCTCTGGTCTCCAGCACAGCAGAGACCGACATTCTATGGCTTCTGTAAGTAATGGGGAGCTCTTTGGGATCCGTGGACACGGGGACTGCTCTGCCTACCCACCGGAGGGTGTCCGGTCAGGCTTCTATTGCCCAGGCTGAGCTGGCAGACAGATTTCAAAGTGTGAGGAACTAGTTTCCTATTCCCCTTTCTCTGCTTTACACACTGACAGCTATAAGTCAGCTGGGGAGATTGATAACCGGTCTTCCACAAAAATCTAAAGGACTGTGAGTCTGTCACAATAAGATTTTTATGTTGATAATCAGGAATCATTCATACCTAAAAGCATGTATTTATGTCAAATATTTGCCAGCCTCATGAATAACACATCCTTTTTGCCATCAAGGAATTCACCCATAAGAGAGAAAGGAAACGTAAACAAAAATCCAGATAAATATGACAGGTTTAATGAGGGAGGTAACAATATAAACTGCTGTTTGGTTTTAATATGGTCCACACACCTTGTTTCTGACAACCACTCACTGCACCTACTCTAGGACAAAGGTAGAGAACTCGAGTGCCCGTTCACAGCAGCGGATGACTGCAGATTACCTGGCCGATGACAGTTACACTGAAACTCTTTCACAATAGTTAGTTCCATCTTACAGAGAAGCCTCGGAAACCAGATCATACATATCTGAGAAGGTCTGCAGGTAAATCCCAATTATTCTTTGAGGTACACTTGGCCCTATAAAAGGAGTTTGGGTGAGATGGCTCATGGGCTGAATGACTATTAGAATCCCAGTCAACCAGGAGTTACTGGAAGGGAGAGAATGATCTTAGGCAAACACAGTTCTACCAGCCTATCATTCACCAGCACCCCTCCGCCTGGCCACGTCTTTCTCTAGTCTTTTTCCTATGACGATAACTGACTGAACACCTGTCCTCTCCTTCAGCCACCTCAAGATATCCAGGTACAAAAATGTAATGCATTACGAAAAGTCCTAAGTTAATTAATTTAATAGTCACAATGCTACTGCTAATAACATGTGCCGTTTATCGAGTGCATAATCTGTGGCAGGAACCGTACTGGGCACTTTAACATGTATCACCTGACTTAATTCTCCCAGTAACCCTGTGCTGCAGACTGCACTAGTCCCATTTTACAGACGAGAAATAGACTTGGTGAGATGAATTTCCCAGAGTTCCATAACTAGCAAATGCATCCTCTTTAGTCTACACTGACGACTTACAGACTATTTTTATTCAAGGCTAATAGTAAGAAAAAGTAAGAAAAAACAATTTACATCTTGATCCAACACAAATACACACACACACACACACACACCAGTAAGTATCATGACGGATCCAATATTTTCTATGTTAACCTATTCATCCTCTTCATTCTTAAAATTCTGTCAAAGACCCCCTAAATTGAATTTATTACCCACTAATGGGTCACAATCCACAGTATGAAAAACACTGCTTTATATCCTTCCTTCATTTCTTTACCAAAATCTTACTTATTTCAAATACGTCATGTTTCATACTAATCCTACTTCTATTTGTAGTTATTGAACAAGATATATATGTATTATAAATTGATTTCCCTCCTTACCAGAAGTGTCACTGTATATCTGATTCAAAAGGACAAGGGTAATTTTTATAAACCAAAGGCAGAGCATTGAAGGCAATCTTGAGCTTTAAAAAAAAAACCCACCTGACTAATCCCCACTAACCAACTAAAGCCCAGCCAGCTGCAGGAGTAAGCAGTCCCAGCTTATGACAAAAGGCGTTCTGGCGTTGACCCCTGACATGACTATAACTTCCAGCCTTGGAGAGCACCGCGCTTGAATTACGGCTGCATAAACTATGACCTAACTCATCCTGCCTGGTGAGCTAATCCTCTCTTCTGCGCTCCCCCTGATGGCACTGAAATGATGTCATCAGCTCGATTTAACTTTCTCGCACAGAAACTCAGCCCCAAACAAAAAAAGAATAAAAAGTGCACGCCATCACGTTCATTAGGAAGCACGTCGGAGGTACTATACACGTCCACGTATCAATGTTCACTTATCTATGATCCTCCGCATTTATAAAACGAAGGCGGATGGAATTTCATTATCAGCTTTTGGAATGCTAAATATAGATCATTGGAGAATGTGGGTCTCACATGATTTTCTGTTTGCCTTCCCTGTACGTAACGTGTATACTGAACGTGAACACAAACAGATTTAAATGTGACGCTCCTTTTTGGAAGAAACATGTTACTGGACTAAATTTATTTTTGTTTGACAAAATGAGTGGACTATTTCCCATTTTCTGTTCATGACATGTTGTAAACGGAAAGCTGTACCATGCATTTAGTTGTGCCACAGTTTTACATTGAAAAGAAGAAAGGGTGGGCACAGGTGACAACACACAATGGAGAACTCACTGCCTTTTCCTCAGTCCAGTTTCAGCCAAATTTGGGAGGGAAAATATATACTTTTTGCAATGATTTACAGGGTGCATCAAATTAAAAAAGCATCCAAAAACCCTTTTCACGATTACTTCACAACAACAAAAAAGTTATAGAGCTGGACTTTACTAAATGTTGAGGTAGTGAAGTGAAGAAGCTCACAGGTTTGTTCCTGTTCCTAATGCCCATCCCTGGACCAGTCCACTGTCTGCTCCACAGCAAAAGATGTTCATGTATTTTCACTTACTATTTTGAAAGCAGGCCCTGGGGCCTCAATCTGTCTTCATAGACGTTATTTTTTACACCCTACTCTACCCTTTAGGATTCTCTTTCCTGCCCCTCAGTCTGGCTGTAGGTCGTTCCCCCTACTTATCTCCCTCTGGGGAAGTTCACAGCCCCCGCGAAAAGCCCTTTTCCTTTTAAGCCGTTTGTGCTTGTGGGTCTGCAGAGCACAAAGCAGGCCACGCAACGGCCAGCAGGCCGCAGCAAGCCTCGTCTCCGGGCCGCCGCTCCTCGGCGAGCTGAGGTGGGAAACGGACCCCAGCGCTCCTCATGAGCAGTAACAGCCTCTGAAGAAGAGGCTCCGAAGTCGACGTCCCTTTAGCAAAGGCCGTCTCAACCCATCCATCCAATCCTCAGTGAAACCCTCTTCAGTGTTAGAAGTGTACATGAAGCTAGGTCAAACGCACTCTTTCTTTTGCCTCAAAAGGTCAGTATTCAGCTCAGAAATTCATGTGATTGACACGCAATATGCAGGTTCTCTGACTTGCCCGAGGTTAACTGTTTCCTCTGACTATCACCCCACAAAAGTGAGGCAAGTGTCTGTGCATATACACACACCATTTCTGTCCACACACCCAGAGACACGTATAATATATACTACGATGGACAACAAAGTACAAAACAAAGTGAAAAATAGGCACTGTAATTAGTCTGTTCTATTAGAAATAATTATCTTATACTTTGACACCATGTTTCTGTTTTTACGATGATTTCATATATATATATAAACATTGTTCTTTTCAAAGCTTTAACCACAAAAATAGTAGGCGTTAGTCAAATGGAATATTGCCTACTACTATTATATTCTTCAAACACATGATTTTCATTACATTGAAATGAAACCATTTCTTTAAACCATACCCTAAAAAGTTTTGTTCTAATAGACACTTTAAATTGCAGTGTCAAGGTTCAATTATTAGCAAGTAAGTTTTAGGTACATCTTCAATTGTCGCCTCTGCTCCAGTTTATTTTCCAACACCTGCATTCCAGATAATGAAAATGGCAGGATTATCTCCACAGTTTCCCCTTTATCTAGTAAAAAGAAATTTTCAAAACTAGTAACATGAATTACATTTCTAAATTTGTAAGGCAATAAAACACTGTGGCAATCTGGCTCCTCCACTTTTTCTTCAGGTTTAGCATGCAGAAACTTATCAGGCTCGTGAAGCAATTTGTCACACAGTGTAATCACGTCTCATACTTCCAATGTCCGTATTAGTGGTCGCGATGAGTAGAATAATCAAGAGTAACAACAGTTATTTAATATTATCATACATTTCATGATATTTAGACTTAGCCTTTCAACTACGCTTGTCGTAGGATAGTATTATTATTTTTTTAATTTTTTATACTTGGACAAAATGGCAGCAAGATGGGACAGACTGGGTTATAAATCGATACAAAATTTAAAATAGATGGTGATTCCTCATAAAGCGAGGACAGGCAATGGGAAACAGTCCCTGACAAGAGACTGGAGGCAGCAAAATCCCTCTAAGGGAATGACGTGGGTTTCATCTTTTTGGACGTCGGCAGAAATACCCAAACAAGCAATTATAAGGAACAGGGCGGGAAGCGGGTCTTTGGGGGTGATGTTCTAAGAGCAGAACCAGCTCCGTGAAGGAGCAAGTATAGGAACACTCCTGACTGGGTCCCAGCAGCACTCTCGCCCGGGGGCTTATCTGATCCTGCGACTTAATCTCGGAGGGCAGAGGGTGCAATGTCAGAGAGCAAAGTAAACTACTGACGGTCATGGAGCAATTCCGGGAGGCAGCAGCTGAGGACAGGCCAGCAAACGCCAAACTTGGGGCTCTTTTCAAAAGCAATAAAAACAAGAGCTGTCCCTATCAGTCCTGTCCAGTAGAATATTCTGCAATGAAATGTTCTATTTATGCATTGTTCAATACAGTAGTATTAAGTTGCTGAGCATGTGAAATGTGCCCCCTGTGAATGAAGAACTGATTTTTTGTTTTCACTGAATCTTAATCAATTTACCAAAATGCAGATGACTGTCTCCAGGTAGAGAACTGAGAGGTGGTTGAATCGCTCTCGGTTCCTTGAATAGACCTAAGCATGGGTATAAAACCACAGCATATGGAAAGAAGTCATGCTACCAAAACTTCTGTATTTGTCACATTTAAAAATAAATTCCAATACTACTTCTTAAATTTTACTATGCCCTTGGAGAATGTATGACACCTCAGGGAAAAAAAGACATTGAATTTGACCTTTATCCTGTGTTTTCAACCTAAAACACAGGATACTTGTGACGTACCTAATACATTACACGACTCAGTCCCACAACACCCAGTAAGATAGATGTAATTATCTCCACTTTACAGTGAGCGAACAGAGGCAAAGACAAGTAGTGCGTTCAAAAGGCAGCTCCAAGTGGGATTTTATGCTCTAAGTAGAATTCTGTGAGGCTAAGGAAGGAAAAATAAATCAGAGGAATCTGTCTCCTGCCTCTCAATAATGACCTTTTGGTTTTAAGAGTCTGGTTTTCAAGACTCTTGAGAATACACACATTGATTATTTCATAAACCTTTGAAAGGAAATTAGAAATCCTAGCCATGGCTGAGAGCTCTAAACTTCCATTCCGATCAGATCAGTCCTTGGGCCATCCGTTAGAATACATGTTTGTGAGAAGCGTGTGTACGTGCCGAATAATTAGAAACGCGAATTTGGAACTCTGGAGGCATAAGAAATAGAACAGCTGATATAAATAGATGCTAATTGGCCAAAGGATAGAAATTCTTTTGTTTCTGGAGCATTTATATGTAAGGTGCACAGACTATAGTAGTAGTAAGTATATCCACATTAATAAATGTACAAATAAATTTTAAATGCCTACTGTGCACCAAGGATCTTCCCACCTCATAGCCTTATTAGACCCAACAGACCTGTGAAGCTACTTTACACAACACACACGTGTGTGCGCAAACACACACACATTTTTAGTATCCTTAAGACAGTTCTGATAAGAGTAATAGTTTCTTCTCAGCACAATTAATGAAGCATGTCTTTCGGCAAGAACATTCAGTCAGGTCATTTGGCAAAAGAACATTTTCCCCAAGGTTTAAGTACCTCCTTCTCAACGTATGATTTTCTATTCTTAACTTGGTCAACTTCCTGAGGGGCAAAAAGGTATTGTTTCTCCTTTTCTGTCTAAAAAAAAAGAACTTGTGGTGTAACTCTCTGGTTGTCGAGAAAACCTAAAAAGAGCTAAATACCATTATTGATAGACTAACTTCACAGCACAAATCAATTAACTACTGCCACATCAAATGGGCACTGAGAGAGGACCAAAGATAAAGTACCCTGACTTTTTCAGACAGTTTTTATTATTCTCAGTCTTACATATCTTCTGCCCTTTTTCACACCTTCAGCCTCCTCTGCCTTCATAAGAGCCTCCACACAACTGACATCATGATAATTTTCTGGCTTACATCCTTATAATGACTCTCCAATTCCTTTCGGATACAATTTAAAACAGCATGGCGGACAACACTCTTCCCCACGGGGTCCTGCCTGCCCGTCTGTCTCTTCTCGGCTGTTCCCCTCCAGTCATTTCACCTGCCCCAACCGAGCGGAGGCACGGCACAGACCCAGCCTCTCGCACTCCCAGTCAGTCCACGTCCCTGCAGCTCCCTCTCACCCCGCCAGGACCGCTCCCCCCGCCCCACCTCCAGGCTGTGACCCCATGCTTCCAGGGTCTGCTCTGGGACCATCAAAAATGACCTCCTTATGACCCTGATCCCAGGGTCAGTCAGGCATGAGAAACTTGAGACTTTCAGTCATCTTCAGCCCCCACCTGCACCTTCTATCTGATTCATCTTTGCCAACAGCACTCATTACCAGTCAACATGCCACAATTTTTTACTTGTGTGGTAGTCTTTCTTTCCCCACTAGAACGTAAATGACTGAGGGGGAAGCAGCTCTGTTTTGCTCACTGATGTACTCCTGGGATTTCAATAGTACCTGGAACACTGTAAGTGATCAATAAATGTTTTTGAATGAATAAATACTGAATGGCTTATAGTTTGTGCACTGTCCTTCGATGGGAGATGATTGTAATGTCTAAATAGACATCTGCATGTTGCTTTCTCTTCTTGGAACTCCCTTCCACTCCACTCCCACCTGCATTTGCCCCTACCTCGACTTAATCTAGATAATTTCAATTTATGGTTAAAATCTCAGTCAGATGCTCTTGATAAACAGAGCACAGCACCTACTTTATTCTCATATAACTGATCGCCTAACTGTCTGTTTTTCTCCTTGGCTCTAAAGGATCCTCAGCTTTCTTGTGGAATTCCTGGCACACAGTGTGTTTAAAAAAATGAATGGCCGGGTGCATGGATTAATAAAATAATAAAATGAAGAATTAAATGACACAACTGGTCAACTCACTACACGATCTGGTTAAGGAGTGCTATGAAAATCTTCTCTTTGTACCCAATAAAGCAGCTAATAAGAAAGAACAACAAAAACTCTTATACTGACCTATGGCTAATAAACAGATGTTTATTATTACAGAGTCAATGTTTTAGACACGGGGGAGCCCAACAGGCATATACAGTATGAGCGTCTGAACCAGCTAATAAATCATATTCCATTCTCTTCTAATTGTCATATTCTTAGAGAAAGTCATTGTTATTAATAACTGCTGTTAATTGCTATCTTATACAAAAAATTAAAAAAAATTTAGCTGAAGAGGGTTGAGTCCAGGAGTTTCTGTGCGGCCACTGTCATAGGTGGGAGTTGGGGGGGGGGTGTACCAGCTGCCCTACAAGAGGAAGATGGTGTGACTTTTACAAGGATGCTAGGGATGCTCCCCAGATGCACTCTCTAGGTATCCCATCGGACCGACGATTGCCTTCCTAGCATGGAACACAGCCCGTGCTACTGAATTAGAGTGAAGCATGAGCTGAGGCTTGGAGGAGATGGGTTGTGCTGTGAAATAGGCAGGGGAAACACCATGCAGAAAAGCAAAGTCCTGAGCGAGGAGAAAGAAGCCAGGTTTTAAGTCACAGCAAACAGTCGGATGTGCAAAGGGCATGGGTGCATGGGGCAAAGAGGCAGAGAATTAGAGAGAATGAGGACGGCAAGCAGACTCCCTATCCTACATGGCATGTGTCTAATGCTGCGGAACTCAGATTTTATCATCTTCTTAATAGAGATGCTTTTGAGGCTCTGAAGTCTCACTAAGGGCACTTCAGGAGGGGGTGTCTCCAGAGGCAGGGGAAGGCAGAGTCACAAAGACCTCCTGCACTTCTTCCCTGCACCTCCCCCCAAAGCAAAGCAACACTGCTTTAATCGGATTTATATATCAAGGATTTAAGCTTACTTGGAAAATTAAAGTTTAAAAACCCTTCTGCAAGGTGCCTATGAAAGCCAGAACTTGGGAACTCAGGACTAACATAACCAGGCTTTTGTGATGGCAGCAGCATTTCGCAGATGGGAAGTCAGGGCAAGGCTGGGAGCCGTGCTAACCGACAGTCTAGGACACAAACAGTGAAGACTCAAACCGACACTGGCAGAATGTTTGAGAAAAAGTTGCAAAGAGTGACAGAGAGCGCTTTGTAATTAACTAAATATGAGGAGTGAGGCAGTGAAAGGGAGGAAGAGGCTACAACTTAAGGGTTGGGAAATTAATAGATACTTGGGTTCCATTTACCAGAAGAGAAGATAGGAACAGAGGCAGGTTTGGGTAGAATATAATTATTTGACTTTCAGATGCATTTAGCTTGATGCCTTATGGAACACTCAGATGAAGAGCTCCATCTGGAATAGAGTTAATATGTATTCTCTGTGAGTTGCTGAAACAGTTTTGGGTTGTGTGGGAAATAATTGAGGCATTTTATGTTAAGACAGTGCTTATTTTTTTTGGTATGATACGAAAAAAATGTCATCTGTTGAAAGTGAGGGGAAAGATAGGAAGACACGAAAGGAGGTTTGAAAAGTTTAACCTAGCGGATCTAAGAGGCAGTATGAAGAAAAAATACTTTACAGAATAGTTTTTTTTAAAAGCTGAAGAAGGGTTAAAGCTGTGTTAATAGTGGGTGTTAGCAATCTACAGTGGCGACAATCTGCATATTTATGAGATCTCTCCCTGTTCAAATTGTAGGGACTGAAATATAGGATCATAATATTGATTCATGGTTCAGGGTTTGTGAGCCACTTACAGAAAAAAAAAAGTTCCAAATGATTGAACAATTCTATAAAGATAATAATTTAAGTGTTAGATTCTAGGGATGAAGGTAAGATCAGAAATTGGCCATTGGACTAGCAAAGAGGTGAACAATTAGGGATCTGGGAGGTACAATGAACCAGGAGAGGTTGTAAGAAAGCTGGGAAGATGGTACATTGGAGATAAATTCAAACATTAGAAGTCCAACATGGGAGAAGCAGAATTAATCATCTTATATTTAAATAGGTGACAAGAGACACTTAACTGCAACAAATGTTCCAAACAATATATCATCCACCACAGGAAGTGCCAGATGGATCATTAGATTTTACAAATTCAACAAAACACAGCTACCTACACACACAACCTTTGTAACTATTTATAATTATTTAAAAATATTTTATTCTATAAAAACTAAACGCTTTACTTTTACCAAATACTTTATTATTTTTCATTAATTAGAAAAAAATAGTTTTTTCTTTCAAAAAGTTTTTCCTTTTATTGAGAAACCCTCACTGCTCAGCTGATATGCAGGATCAAGACTGGCTACCATATATTCCTGATGGCACTGTGGCCATGAAATACGGTGAGCTCTCAGACAGGCTACACAAAGCAGACTACAGCACCTCTTTATTCAGAAATGATTTGTGACTTTTCAACCATGCATACATCGTGTGTAGATAGATTACTGTAAAGCAAGTTTCTAGGAATAAAAATATACTGATTTTTTTCAGTTTCTGAGTCAAGGCCTTGAAAAATTTTATTATTGTCCTGTGGTCCTTATTCCCCAGGAAAAAAAAAGAAACAAACAAACAAAACAAAATAAAACAAAACAAAAAACTATCAAAGGTAGTTCTGAAAAGTCCACAGGATTAGAAACAGTCTTAACAGAGGACGTATTGTCCTTTTACGTTTTAAAATATGGAGGTCAGAATCTGAAGAGGCCTCACTCACAGTTTAATTTCTTGTTGCTACATGAGGGTTACATCTTGCAAGCCCATTCTGCAATTCCTTTCAAGTAGGTCTTGGCAGGATATGTGATTGTCCCATTTAGGTACAAGCTGTTATTTATCCTTTCTTCCTTCCTTCCTTTCTTCTTTCCCTCCTTCCTTCCTTCCTTTCTTTTCTTCACTTTGAAACCTGCTTTGATTTCTACCCTTTGTAAAACAGGCATCTTCCATGTAGTACCTACTGTATGCTAGCTGAAGAAAGGGGGGTTTGAGATGTGAACTTCTTGCTAAACTACCTAAGTCATTAAACTTGTTCTCTTTCCTCCAAGTCTGACACAATTACTCAGAGAGAGAATATGTCAAAAAATATTCCTGCTCTTTCTTTCTCAAAACCCAAGGACAGTATTGCTTCATGTAAGTTTAAATAAGGGACAATTTTGCTACTTCTAAGGAATGCAGAATCTATTTCTAGCATGAAACAGAGAACACAGAAGTTTTCATTTCTAGATCCAAGTAAGAAACTGTCCCATTTTAAACTGTTCAGTCCAGAACACTGCTCAGCTCTGAAGCCACCCTGTAGGACAGACGGAACGGGACTCACCCGGACAAGAACAGCCGGTGTGGGGCGTCCTCTCAACTCATGTTGAAAGGGGGATTCCTTAAGGAACTAAAATACTGTATCAGTAGCTAAAGGTTATAAACAAAATAATTGTTCTATATTTTGCAGGGACCAAGATAGAGCATATGGAAGGTGTATATCTGCTTTAGAAAGCTTGGAGCAACATGTGATTGTTGTAGGAGAAACACTCCATGAACAGAAGGAGAAGTGGAACAACAGTGTGGACTCTTTATCAGACTGCCCAAGTGTTGCTCATGGCTCAACCACCTATTTCTTTTTTTTTTTTTTCTATTTTTTTTTTTAAATTGAAGTGCAGTCGATTTACGATGTTGCGTTAATTTCTGGTGTACAGCATCGTGATTCAGTTATATATATCACCTATTTGTTAATGATATGTTTTCAACTTTTTATGTATCAGAGGGCCAGTTGTTAAAATTTTCATCATCTCTTTACCCACATTTTGATATTCTCCTTTGTGATGTTACGGCTGGAAGTCGCTAGACCAGCGGCTCCGCTGGGATCCTTAAGCCCCTTGCAGGGGATCTGTAAACTCAAAATGGTATCAATGACACTTCTAAAGTATCATTTGCTTTTCACTCTCATTCTCTCCTGAGTGTACCGTGGAGTTCTCAAGAGGCTACATAACATATGATCTGACACCACAGAAGCAGACACGGCTACTCAGCTGTCTTCTATGAAGTTGGATGTTAAAGAATTTGCAGCACTGTAAAACAATGCCAGTCTTCTCACTGTTTTTTATTTTTTAAAACAGTCATTTTTCATAAAGATGTGATTTTTGATAACATCCCATGCGTTGACTGTTATTTTTAGAATGTTTCACCTTTGATATCACAGATATAAACAAAAGCACTCTGGGGTCCTCAATAATTTTCAAGAGCCTCAAAGAGTCCTGAGATCAAAGAGTGTGAGAAGCACTGCCGTGCATGACATTTCTCCATAGCCAGACAGAAACACATTGGGGTCACTGGAGAGACATGGGAAGGAAGGAGGGAGAAGGGACTGGTTCCTGCTGGTCGACCTGCACCTACTAGTAGATCTTTCCAGGCTTCCATCCTTGCAGCACCCGCTTCCAGTAGCAACAGGCTCTCCTCTCCAGCTCACTGCCACACCGAGAAGGCACAGTGAGCTCCCGCCATATGGTCCTGCACACCATGGTGACGCTGCTAAGAGGTCTGACTTCTAGGGCTGCAGGCTCCCCCTGGAGCTCCTGAGCTGCCAACACCTGCCAGGAAGCATTGCCTCCACAGGAGTCCTGAGGTGAGCTCTACCAGGCAACATCCTGCTCAAACTCTGTCTCCCAGCTCCAACAGGTGTTTCCTCCAGGCTTCTGGGTTTTGATTACTCCAGCTTGGAGGAGGTAAGTGCTTCCTGTGGTTCTATCTCTGCAAACCTCTGTATTCACCTCTGCCTTTTCAATTCTCCAACTCTGTTTAACCAGTTTCCCAGTTCACATGCCCTAAAGTTACACAGCGAGATTCCTGCTTCCCTGATTGCATGGAGAGTGATACAGTCAGCAACAGGTAGTGATGCATTAGACCTGTCTGCAAAGCTACACACAGTAAGAGAACCAACCATCTCTATGAGGACAGAAATTTAATTAAGTATCTAAGAGAAAAAAAACCCAAAAAACTCTGTTCTGAGCTTACAAATCTCAAAATATGAAAGTATACTGGGAATCTGCACAGATAATACTAAATATTACGTTTTCTAGACATAACTGCCTTGTGACTACATATAGATTATATATGTGTCATTTAAAAGAGTGCTTTCCCATATTTGACAGAAGTACCTCCAAAAATTATGACCCAAACACAGACCTCAAAGACACTGAATGACAAGTAATGAATGGTGATAAAGTATATTTCCTCTCATTTAGCTATTATTATATTGGAGATATTTTAAATACTTCACATAATCTTAGTATGAAAGCATAAATCCTGCAACAAACATAATTTTTAAGCAAATCATCTCTCTCTTAGAGAGAACGTGATACTGGCTTTTCCCTTTCAGGTTTGTGCAATACACACATTTTTGAAGTACGTAATTAAACTTACCACCTGACAGGAGAGCGGGCTTACTTTTTACCATTGGACTAGAATGAGGAAACTTGTTGCTAAAAGACATGAAGAGGTGGGCTGTGAAGTCATCAGGCAGCTCGGCCTCCAGGAATGTCTTCATAAATAACTTGAAACCTTCAAAATCTATTGTCTGAAAAAAAAAATTTTAAACATGTATTTTAAGACTCAGCCAATGTTAAGGTTTTGCGCTATGTTCAAACTCAGTAGTAGTAGAAATGATCTCAAACATTCTTAAACTCAGGTCTACAAAAGGAAGTTACTATTTGAGAAACACACTGGGCAGTCCTAGGCTGACACTAGAAATTAGATTTGTATGTCTTAGCCACAGTAATGGAGCAGGAAAAGCAAGAGTTTTCCAGCCACATATTTCTATTTCCACAGTACCTGTGTGGCCTTAAAAACGTTACTCTCTGAAACTTAATTTCCTTCTCTGTAAACTGGGCATAATATTTCCAATCCCTTGGAACTGTTGCGATGATTAAATCCGACAACCACGTGAAGACGCCAATGCTGAGTCATGAACACAGCATGAATATTCAGGAAGAAAGGTATCTCTTCTCCTTTCTTTGCCTCTAATAGCAAATACTGTTTTTGACAACTAGAGAAGGTGGTTAACATTAAAGTTTCATCCTAACATCAAGATCAATGGATAAAAAAATTCTAAAGTGAAATTCTAAAACTTTCTGTGCAGATTTTCAAAGAAAACCCATTTCAAGATCCTTGCCCACTCTTACTCACTGCAGAACTCAAAGAGAGTAGACACTGACTTGCAGAGAAGCATGGCTACACTGAGAATCTCCATGTTCACTTGGGGAAATAGTGATGGAAGCTACTTTCTATCCTCCAGTTAATGAGAGGATTTCACAGGAGCTCTTAAGAGAACTTGCTTTCTCCAAGCAGCCAGGAACAGTGGGCCAGGATCTGGATCCTGCCTGGGAAACTGAGGACAAGGGTGCAGATGCTTTGGGGCAAAGGCAAGGAAGTGGTGTTGTAATGGGCTTGGACAACACTCCTCATGACTACAGGGACAGTGATGCATGAACGTTGCCTGAGAAACAGATGAGACCTCGTGGAAGAGAAGCCAGTGGTGGTGTACCGGGTCCTACCCAGTAGGTCACTTGAAGAGACTAGACACCTATGGAGAAGAAGCTGGAATAAAGCCACACCTGTCCAGATCAGGAGAGTTGCAAGGGCTATACGCCCTCATAGGAGGCCCTTGAAGGGCATTTTTTTTCTTACTCAGTTTAATATAACTGAAATGAAACTAAAAATAAGGCAAAAATAAAACTTGGCAGACTAATGCTCTGAATTTTGTTCAGACTCTTGGCAGATGAGAATGAAATGAATTTCATAAACTGCTGTTTTGGATACAAAATGTCTACTTCTCCTATGTAATAATATTGGGATAAGGTGGTAGAGAATGACCAATTTTGATTACTCTATTATTCTGAATAAACCTAAAATGGAGTAAGACATGCAGGAATATCATTAGAAAAAGTACGTTTTTGTAGATTAGATCATGTACCTATTAAGTATACGCACTGTGTATGTTTTTGTACCTAATACAATCTCAAGCCAACAAAAACCAAAACCGAAGACTTCATTTTGTTTATTAACAGTTTCAAGACTGTCTACAATTTAATCTGATAGTTTTAGTTAAGTTTAGACTTCTTTCGCGTATTCATGTTCAGAAAGGCACTTCAGATATTTATACTGGTGGCAATAAAAAGCCTTCATTTCCTTCCATGTTTAATAAATCACTACCACCACAAAATATTGTAAATTCTACTAGTGGACTGACAACTTAACTAAAAACAATGAGTAATACGAAAATATACAGGATAGCATCAATTAGCAGAAAAAATTTCAATTCTTGTTTTAATGGAGGTACTGGGGATTGAACCCAGGACCTCATGCATGCTAAGCACACACTCTACCCCTGAGCTATACCCTCCCCACTATAAGAGGACCGTCAAAAAGCAATTTGCCACAATGGATGAAGGCAAGATTTCAAAACACGCAGATGAGGACAACAGGCAGACTGGTGTACCCAAATATGTTTTTCTGAGTAGGGATACCTTTTCTTACTAACAGGGTTCCTTAGACATGACCTATGGAGAGAGAAGTAATCCACATTCGGTTGGGTGAGTGACAACACTGATCAATAACCCTCAACATACATGAAGGCCCATGTGGAACCAGTAGTTAACTTTATTTGCAAAGTTATAAGAAATTTGTATGATAAACATATTCATAAGCACTGTGATTAGAATAAAAGTTACTTGTAGTTGCTCTAAAGCACCCTCAGCCTTTGTTGCCAGCATTGCCTTTGGAAATGTAGCAGTTGCTAGAAGCATGAAGTCAGAACACCTGGATGAGCTCTGGGATCCGTCTCTTTCCAGCTGTGTGACACTAGGCAAGTTATTAAGCTCTCTGTACCTCAGACATTTCATCCATAAATGAGAATAATAGTATATCAGCCTCTTGGTTTGTTTAGGAAGAATTCCTTATAGTATTCAAAGAATGAGCCTCAAAACCACATTAACTTAAATGTTTCTACTTGCATTTAACCAATCACTACCTGATTCATTGTCTTTTGGTGGGCTTTTTGTTTCCTTGTCTGTCTTTCTGTCTTTCTGTCCTTTCTTTCTTTTTTTAAGAAAGCTGGTAATAAAATGTGAACAAAAGACTAACTGCTTTAAGTTTCTCTCTGCGTCTTCTTTTGCAATAAGATTATATTTTAAAACAAAAGTATTTCAAGCCAAGAGTTTAACGTGGTAACACAGGAAACCACCACCACCAACCAGCCAACCAACGAAACAGAAACAAGGGCTTCAGAATAACACAATCTGGTTTCATATTCCAATACCTCTGCTCGCCACTTGAGTGACTTGGGGCAAGAAATTTATCTGCTCTTTCAAGGAAAATTCTGCCACATCCCAAGTGTGTGATATTTATAGAGCCTTACATAACCCCCATAGAACCTCCTTGAAATAGGTGCTTGTGATTTAATGATGAAAACCAGAAAAACAGCCAACCAAAAGGGAAAAAAAAATGAACTTAATGTATGATATCCCTTTTAAGAAGGAATATATTTCTCCTTGGTCTTTCTTTTTTCAGTTCTCAGGAAAATGTTCTGAACTTTCTCTAGAGTTGCAGCTCTTCCTTACTCGGCAAGCAAAAAACAGTTTAGTTTTATTCTCTGACAGCTTGACACTTCAATTTCCTCCATTCAACTGCTCAGCATTGTTGCCTAAATATAATACAACATATAATAAAACAATGTAAAGCACTTAGTGTTCCCCTGGGCAGGTAGGATGTAAAATAAATCAAATAGTAAAAAAAAAAAAAAAAAAAAAAAAAAAAAAAGGAATAAATAAAAGGGCACATTGGTTTGAAATTAGATTTTTTTAAATTATCTTAATTTTCCCTTCTCTTTATTAGTCCAAAAACTGGAAAATTCATTGCATTTTTCCAAATCAAACCCTCAGTTTTTTGCATCTTAGATATTTTGCTGTAATGGTTCTCTGTCAGGCAACATTGGCAAATTACTGCCTTCAGAAAGCAAGCATTTAAAAATAGATTATCTTACTTTAAAAAAAAAAGCCTATTATAGACATTCTTAAGAATTGAATAAAATTTCCTTAGTTCAGATGACGTCATCTTATTTATTACTGACGTTTTCCTAATGATGTAAACTTTTTCCTTTGACTTCTTTACAGTGTCGGTGGGAGCAAACTTCCTTTCTCTTACATTTCCTGCCATTACACACACCTTACAATGTTCTTTAAGCCAAAAAATAGCTGCTTCAGTGTTTCCATTCATTGAGGAATTAGTCTTCAATGACTTTCCTGGTTAACCCATTTCTTTCTTACCAGTAAAAGATTTTCAAATCCTTTCTAAAAATCGTGTTGTCCAAAATACCAAACATTTCTCTAAGTGGATATTGTCCTCAATCTAGACATTTTCCTTATCTCATGATTCAGCAGGCCATTTCCAAATGTATGTGTCTGGGTTTCTGCTGCTGTCATGGAACAGCATTAGAACTGGTTTTTGAAGATTGTGACCTTTAAATAGAATGAGATCGTTTATATGCATATCAATCGAAATAGTAATGGAAGAAAGAGGATCAGACATAATTGAATGAGTGTTCAAAAAACTGAATTGGCTGTAAGCTCAGAGACACATGCACCAAACAATATTTAAAATTTTGCAAACGGCTTTTTCATTTTTTTTTCCTTAAGGAGCAGCCAGTCTATTTAGGGAGATAACACAGAGAATCTGTAAAGAATACAAACTGAGGAAGCTGCTCAGATGGTGCTGCCAAATTGGCATAAATCCAAAACACATTTCTATATGCCTTTCATTATTATATCTGACCATCTGGGTTCTTGGTGTTTAAATCCCTGCTAATACTGAAGAAATAACTCTAGTATTCATCCAAGTAGATTCAAAGTGAATGAAAATAAATGTCGTCATTCCATCATTAACTTATTTTGGCAGTTTCAGGATGACAATTTTCTCATATTCAGCAAATGTTCCTTGTATATCCATTCCCTTTGTAATGGGCTTTGTTTTTGGTGTTCGGGTAAAGATATTACCAGCGCAAACTAAAGTCCTTCTGTCAGGGGGCTTATCTTCCAATGAAGGAAAAAAGAAAAAAAACAAAATAAATAGGATAAATCTATGATGTCTATTGGTATTAAATGTCGTAGAAAAATAAAGGAAAAAGTTTATATATTGGTGGGGGATACAGTTTTAAATTTGATGATCAGGTAGTGAGAATACGTTCTTTGAAGAAAGATTTGAATGAGATAAGGGAGAGCACCTAGCACATATATGGAGAAGGAACGCTTCAGATAGATAAAGCAGGTGGTGCAAAGGTCCTGAGGTGGTGCAAATGCTCCTGTTTTGGAGGATTTTCTATAGGAGCCAGTGAGAAGGAGCTGAAGACTGGAGTGGATGGAGGGAGGACTAGAGCCGTGAAAGATAAGGTTAAAGATATGATCTTTGGTGGTATGTGGGGTGAGGTTGACCATGTAAGATCTATTGGACCATCCATAAAGCATTATGGCTTTAAGGTATAGTGAGAGCAGCAGTTATTGGAGGGTTTGCAACAGGAAATCACATGATCTGACATATTTTAATAAGGATCATACAGCCATAGAAATGCTTTTATATCAAACGATGGTCCAATTTTCACATTTTCTAACAAATGTGTATACAAAGCTAATTAGTAAGTGATCTTTAAAAGACAAAAATGAATCACTAAACTATAAGTAACTAGCTAAAACCACAAACAAAAAAATGACTTTAATTTATTTATCAGCAAGTGTTGACTGAGTGCTTACCATGTACACAGCACTACTGGCTGCTGGGCCGAAGAACTCTGACCAAATGAGGTGGGCAGGACCTTAAACTGGTTAGAGGCTTTCTTTCACCATTTCCATTTAAATTTTGCTTCCTAATTTATATCATTAATTAATTATGTTAAATTGAAAACTGATGTAAAGGCCACTGAGCCAAAGTATATAAATTAATGTGTAGCAAGGCTAACTTTCTGAGATTTCAAATACTCATTTTTTACATGAAAGTACTTTTAGAAAAAACATTGCATTTTTAATTGTCTCATTTCTCATGCTTATTGTGTGCTGCACTTGACTGTTCATTATTCAAATTTCTAAGAGCTCCCTGAAGATCTGCCATGGAGAAACCCCTTGGAAAAGAAAAGGGGAAACTGTGAAAACTTGGAATTTTTAAAAACCAATTTTGGCAGATGAAATTACTTTTACTGCCTCAGAGGCTCGTAAGTTATTAATTGTATTTGTCTCTACCTAAGACCAACATTTATTACAACTCAGTAGAGAGAAAACTAGAAGAGTATTTTCCCGTAAAAAATCATAAATGGCAAGAAAAATAAGCAATGCTACTCCAAATTATTTGAGTAATTATACAATGCAAATAATGGGTTGGAAGAATTTTAAGCAGAATATTTTTATTATGATTTTCAGGATACCTTGTGATCAAGAGTCTCTAATCAACTAAATTTTGCACTTCACTGGAATCCACTTAAAGACGCTGCCTCATCTAGTTCTCAGTGTTGCCCCTAGAACTGGTGTTAGCTGTTAATGAAGTGCACACTAAAGGCTTGAAAGTTATTTTCTCCTCAAAAAATGAACCCAATAAAGATTTATTGCACAACTATGCCTATATAAATTTCATTAGTAATGCCAGGTTTTAATTATTGCCTATTTGTATCTTATTTTTAAAGAAAATTTCCAAAGGGAGTTCTTCTAATGCAGACATGTGTACAGGTAGACTTATGAATATATCTTCTTCCCTGCTAGACTGTAAGATCCAACAGGACTTTGCATCACATAGTGCATAATGCAGTGTCTTTTACGTTGGAGGTCCTCATTATACATTTGAGGTATGGACACAAGAACAGTACAAAAAAAATTCACTCAGTTACCTCTTTGTAGGAAATCTAGCAAGAAAGAAAATTGATTCAGATGGGATGATAAGAATTTATGAAATATGATCAATACAAAAAACTTCCCTTCAGGAATATATTATTTCATTTAAGCTCAAATGAGATTATTTTAAAGTATGTTAGTGTACAGCTATAGATTTAATATTGCAGAAGGTTAAAACAAAACAAAATCAACCAGACTAATGATAACAAAATAACAAAGAATTTGGAATGGTTTCAAATATATATTTTCTCATAAATTCTATTCCTTCTAATCCATCCAGACCCAAATCTACCATAGTTAGGTCTGGAAGAAACATCAAAATGAGAAAATGTAGAAGACCACAAAACACTTAGCCAACATGCAAGAGTGAGAGACTGAGATTTTACAATTGGGTCAGAGAATCCACTAATTATTTGCAGGGCTTAAGATTGCCTTGAGTTGAAGCCTTTTGTCAGCAATTTGTAAAACGTATTTATTAGTCTGATACTCTTTGATAGCAAAGATCATCTTGACCATTTCTGTTCCTCCCACAGGACTAGATACAATATCCAGTATACAATATACACGACATAAATGCATTTGGGATGCAACCCAATAATTTTTTTCTGTTCCAAATGCTCTTCTCACTTCCTATACGTTTCTCTCTCGCTAGTGGGTGTTTTTATGCCTAACTCCTTCTTGAAGCCTCCAATCTTTCCTTTTAATCTTTATAGTCAGTGACATTCTCTATTATCCATAAATGGAAAAATGAAATTAGATGTTCATTTTAAATGTTTGGTACATATCATGGAAATGCCGTCTAAATGTTACTGTGTTCTAGGAACTGCACTAAGTATGTTATGTGTACACACACTATACCTTTAATCCTCTCAATAACTCCGTGAGTATAATGCTGTATCATCCTATATTATAGACAAAGAAGCTGGGGCTTAGGAAAGTTATGTCAAGTGCCCAGGGTCAAAAACTCCTAGTTAGCACCAAGGACCTAAATATTTCTAACTTCAAAATCTACTATGTTATAGTTAATTGAAGTATAATTTTATAGACAGATTTTGATTTTCCAATATTCACACCTAGTACAACTACGTGTTTAGTTTATCACTATCAAATGTATTTAGTCTGTCAATAACCTAGACATTTCAGGAAAAGGGAAATAAAAGTATAAAAATAAAAAGTAATGGTATAACTATCTCTGCTCAATTCCACAATCTTGAAAACTCTGAATTGACTGAAACTCTTCCCTTGCCTTTTGACATTTTAAGGGTAACCTATTACTTTTGACTGCATATCTGAAACATGTTCTAAATTTGGACCCAGCTCCACTACAATCCCCACTGCCACCCCAGGTTCTGTCATTTGATTGCACTGCTTCGGAAACGCATACCTGGTCTTCTCTTTAACTCAAGCCTGTTGTTCCCATTGGCTCTAGAAGTATTTTTCTAAATGGCAAACTTAACTTGATGAACTTTAGAATATTATTTATGATTTCCCTTACCCATTAAAAAATCTTAAAATACTTAGACACTCTAAACCTTTCTACAAAAATCTCCAGATTTACTTTCCCCTAATAACTTTCAGTGCCCTTAGGCTCAAAAAAAACCAAAAACCAAAAAACCCACCTATTCCGGATGGTGAAAACACACAAACAACAATAGTCAAATCTGAAAAATAAGCTTTAGGTGGAGCAAACACCTAAAGTGTTTGTTCAATTTGTCCTTGGAAAAGTGCGAAAGGATCCCTGAAGATCCTAGCATCACTGTCTCTCTAACCTGATTTTCAACTCTTATATAAATTATTTAATAAAAGTTATGAAAGGAATGATAGAACAATCTACACTGAACATTTAAATACCAAACTTCAAAGCTGGATATTATTATTATTAAACTAAGGAGAGTTACTAATTTATTTTTCAAATTATTTAAGCTTGTTTTTAAAACATCTATAGGGAAAATTTATCTGTAGTATAATCATATTTTATGTACCCTAAATATTTATCTATTTGAAAATTTCTGTAGGTTTGGTATAGAAAGTTAGGGGAGAAATAGATCAACTGTGACAAATTGTCACCTGGCCACTTCAAGCAGTCAAATCATGAATCTAAGCTTTCAATTTAGGATAAGATGTAGCAGATGGTCCACTCTCAAATTCTAAACGTTTTCATAGATACAAAACTGTGTTTTTTGGGGAATGTTGAGATTTGATCCTCAGTGCAATTACTAGAAACCTGCAAGGAGCTATTCAAATTGATTTCTTTAATTACGACATAACTAATTAATCTCGTAAGTATCTATGCAAGTATCTTCTCAAAGTGTTAGACGTGGTTCCATTCTACACTAGAGCAATTCTCTGAATAACAACTTATACTCAAGATCATATACTGAAATAAAAGTTATTATATTTTTCAACAATAATTCATACCTAGTCAATATCAGGTTAATAACACAGAACTGTAGTAGGCATTTTATTATTCAATTTGGTGGTATGTTTTCAAAACTGTGTTCTGGTTGTAGGTTTGATAAAAACAAGATGAACTTGCGTTGACAGGAACAGGGAGGTAAAGCTGAAATACTGGTCACCATGTCATACTATTCCTCGCTAACTCATTGTCCTGGCAGTTACGCAGTTGTGGGAGATGGAGCCAATACGACAGACACCATCACTCTCACCAGGACAGCATTCTAGATTGTGACCAGGCTTGGTAGTGGAAACAAATCACCCATCATTTCCTCCACTCATAACTCACGGCAGAAGGAAATTAACGTTAGAAAAGACATCAAGAGTTACAGCGTTCTATTTCCTCACTTTATAGGTGAGAAAAGTGAGGCTCTGACTCAAGGTCACAGGATTGGTTGGGGTATCTCCGATATTCTCACTTTCCCCTTTCAGACACACTCCAGAACTTTCATATGAATCATGTTGGTTGCTAAGTGTGACCAGCAGCCACTGACTCTAAACATCAGTGGAACACCATAGAGATAATTATTTTACTATACTTTAGAACTGAACGCTTTTAACCCTGTTAACAACTCAATAGGGCTCTTCCTTTTGTAGGTGAACAAACCGAGCCTAGGAGAGATGAAGTAACTTGCCCAAGACATGCTAATATGTGGCCGATGTGGGATTTGAACTCAGTTCAGTTGGATTCCTAAGACCAGATTTTCTCTGTTACACTTTCCAGGTGCTGTCTTGAATGCGAAGGGTTGAATTTGGTTCAGGAAGGACAATTATACCTCACAATAAAAGGGTGTTTATATCATTGCTAATAATTGTATCAGTGTCAACATCCTTGTTAAAGACATTAAAACACTATGTTTGGCAGTATATCCTTGCTAAAGACATTAAAACACTATGTTTGGCAGTAGCCCCACAAAATGTAGGTTCTGAACTCCACCGTTTCTTATTAAGGGATTGAAGCAACTCACTTGTTTGAATGTAAAAGGTATGCACATTAACATAAACCCAGTACAGAGTGCTGAGAACAAAGATAAGGTATGCCCAGGGAGCTATGAAAACTTAACTCAGCTTTGAGCCAAGAATTATCTACTGAGAGAAAATGTAAAGAGAAAATCCTACACTCACAGAACAGTAAGAGACAAAGAACACATTAAAGGGCAAATAAATAAGCATGCCTTCATTCTTTTTTTTCCCCCTTTGGCTACCCCTCAGCTTTCCACGTTCTTTCTACTCTGCTACTGAAATTGCTTCCCTACCAAACAACTGCATACAGAACAATGACTGAATAAGACAAAGGAAGGTGGAAGCTCGTTCTGCTGACCCCAAGAAAAGACAGGCTAACTTCAACACTAGTTTTCAGACAGCCTGGAGTAGAGATGCAGGTTGTGCAGAATGATGTGTTTGTTGACCAAGGTGCTCAACAAATGCCCATTAAAAGCCAGGGCATACTTCCTAAAAGTGACTGTTTACTCTGAGGAGCTGCCTTCTATTAACAGAAAGCCCATGTAGACTGTCTTTGGGGAAGCTCATAGGTTTCCACCCAGGTCAGGGATGAGATCAAGGAAAGGCCATTCTCTGAAAGAGACTAGTAAAAATCAGCAGTCAATGAGTTGTCATTTCAGCTGTGCCTCATCCTAGGAGACTGTAATATGTAGGATGAATGTCTAAGGCAGTCAAGATCATTCTGATGTAATTAATTATACTGGGACATGTTGGGGATGAAATTACAGTGCTTGTCCCTGAAACAATAGGGAAACTTGGGAATAAGAAGCAACTAGTATATATCCAGTATTGTCCAAGGGAGATAATATTATGGTTTTAGACAACTCGTGCATTTTAGGAAGATATATTCCTAGTAGGATAGAAAAATCCATATAGAGAACTCAAAAGCGTGTTGTACGTCTATGCACCCAACTGAACTATGGACATAAGACTTGCTTTACAAACTGGACTTTACCAGGAGAGAGTGGCTGAAGCAACAGACGGGTTACTCTTTTTCCCAGGAGGGCAAAAATCAGCAGCTTTTCACTTCTATTTTCCCCACAGATTCTAACAGCACTGTAGACCAATTTTTTTTAAAAGCCCTTATCAATTGCGTTTAAAAGCAATTTCAAAATTTCCCATTGCAAATTAATAAATTAAGACTTTCATTAAATAAAGGGTCTGAGCAGAGCCTGATTCTCTTTTGGTGAAATCAGAAAATTAAATTCAACAGACTACAAAACTGAAGCTTGTGTTCTGGACCCTTTTCAATTCTCCTAAAGCATCAGTTCCATTTGAGACCTTAATCTGAGCAAGTATCAGTCACTTATAACTTTATAAGTATTACAGACAGTCTTGCATATTATGACTCTCTATGGTTCAGAAGTACAGCGCAGTGATATGGATGAGAAATTCATAGCTCACATCAGAATAAAGAAAGAAGAGACAGAATTTAATAGAAAAGAAAATGTCTTACTTGGTTAAGAATGTCTTGTTTCTGTGCATGCAAGGAAAGAAAGAATACACGTGTTAATGTAAGAGAATTTATACTCATTATCTCGTATTGCCGATAATTTAACTAAAAAGTCAAGTTACAGACTGATTTTAAAACATCCCCTAGATCCATGGGTCTCAAAATGCGGTTCCAAACTAGCAGCTTCACATCAGCTGGGAAATTGATAGAAATATAGATTTTTGAGCCCCACCCTGGAAACACAGAAACTAAGGGGCAAGGGGGAAGGCAACAATCTCTGTTTTAGGTTATTTATTTATTAACTTTTGTTTTTAATGGAGGGACTGGGGATTGAACCCAGGACCTCATGCCTACTGAGCATGTGCTCTGCCACCGAGCTATCCCCTCCACCCCAACAATCTGTTTTAAAAAGACCCCCAGGTGATTCTGCTGCAAGCTAAAAATTGAGAATCCCTGACTAGATCAATCTTAGAAAGTAAGAAGCAAACAGTTCTAATTGACATGAGATAAATATAATGAAAAACGCATACAGTATGATTAAAACTTTCCAGAGAAGATGAAGATATAATACGTATAAAAATAGATTATACTTATTCCCCATTGCTGTTTCCTTCTATTGGAATAACATCCCTAGCCTTTCCATCCCTTTGAAGATAAATATCTTTCCACACATGTGCCACTACTTAATTTCTTCCCACCTCTTTAGATGTCAATGAAATAGTATCTGAGATGTTCTGTGCTTTACTGTAAATTTCTCACTAGGACTGGCCGGCTACAAGTTACCTTTAATCGTAGCCTTTGTTTCATTCACACACGGTTAGGCGGAGACTAACAGGAGTTTCTTACCTTGTTAGGCATGAGTCAGTAACACTTATGTTCCCTGGAATATGCCACACTCACTACATAAGCAACGCCACTCAAGTATGTGAAATACCTTTCACTCCCCCTTCTCCTTCTCATCTAAGACCTTCCCTCTCATTCTAATGGCCTAGTCAGTTAAGTGAAGTGGAAAGGTCTTAAACTGGGATTCCAAGCATCCAGATTTTAAGTATGGTTATTGTCCTAAATCCAGTTGGTTAATCTTGGGAAAGTCATGTTACTTTTCTTAAAATGAGTTTCTTTATTTAAAAACTTTATAATCACATTTGTTTCAAGGCCTTTCCTAAGTTTTTATTCTTAAAGAATCTTTAAAGTCACTTGTTTAAATTTACATCTTCTGATTCTGTTATTTATTTCCTCAAAGAAGGATTATCAAATGATCTTTAAAATAGGAACAGGAATTAAAAATAAATGATTCATCCATATATTATACTTCAAAGATACTCTCTCTTCAAATAAACATTTTCATTGGATTAAGTTTTTAATGCACAGAACTTTTATAATTCAATAGTTCAAGTGAATGATAAGTAAAATAATGCATCTAACATTTAAGCAGCTTTACTCTATAAAGGGGAGAAGCAATTTAAGAGCTACTTAAGTTGTTCTCTCTTTGCAAATACATTTTATATGGATGACACAGCCATGTTCATTTTAGAAAATAAAGTGTTAGTGATTTATTCTAAAAGCAGACTAGATTACTCACTTTTGTAGTTTTTCTTACATATTTGAACATCAATTAGGTAGTCATCTATGCCTACTTTAGGCTAAACTTAACCAGTCAATAGAAAGTGATGACTTCGCATGTGAGTGGACAGTATGAATGCGTTCATACTATTAGAGTAACTTTCTGTAAACTTCATGGAGACGTGTACTGAAGAGAATCTCAGGGTCTTAAAGATTTCTTTCTCGGCATTGACTATTCCTAATTATTCCTATTGGCTTTTGTAAAATACATACTAGTGCTCAAGAGAAGCACGTAAACTTTAAATTTTTCACTTGAAGGGAAAATACCTATCAGCTTCAAGGTGAGAGAGTGGTTTCACTCTTAAATTAGAAATATTTTGGGGTCATAATGAGATCTAACATTTTGTTTTTCAACTGTTCATTATTTTCATAGTTCATTTCAAGAGCAGATCTGTGCATTTATGGAGAAGTACAACATTACTGAAGGCTGACATCATATGTATGTCTTATAATGAATCTAGTAATTACCTCAATAAATCCAGAACACAGTGACTGGTAATCCTCATGAAATATAGAACATCAGTAAGACTAAGTCTTGAGAGTCCTTTAAATAAGAAATAATTGAAGCAAAAACTCTACTTTGCAAACAAGATCATATTCCAATTGAATTTATAGCCAATGGCTATCTTTAGGGAGAAAAAAACTGGTTTCCTTTCTGCATGTAAATTAGATAACATGCATGTTTTCAACTGGGACTTGGAATGTAAACATTAATGACATTTTTGGGTCTTACAGTAATTCCGTAAAGTTGTCACCTTTACCTTTCCAACTCTGCTTTCTTGGTCTTTGAGATTTTCAGTTCTACAAATTTATCTGCCAACATTTTTTTCTCTCACTCTATAGCATCTAGGAAGATAAAATGTGAGGAAAAATGTAGGCCACATGCCTGCGTCTTGCCCCTGATACAGGCAAATGTGTATGGCTTTAAATTGTCTATTTTTCCACATCATTTGCAGGCACTAAACTTTTAACTTTATTTTTAAGAAAGAAAATTAATTTTAGGTTAAAGAATTTTTTAAAGTATAGTTATGTATCACAGTATAAAAAGAATTTAAAAACTATAGCATGAAAAATAATAATTATTGGAATAAAAATAGTATTGGAAATACTAAAAGGAAATTATAGAGCAATATGAAAGTTTTGAAGTCAAAATTCAGAGTTTGGGTTTTGACTAAAAAATAATTTCTATAGATCCCAGAGAAATAAAATATTAAGGATAATAAAGAACTGTGCTTTTGTAAACATTCAAAACCGCAATGACAATGATAACTAAAAAAACAAACCACATTTTAATCAGCAAACAAATCTACCTAGATGGCTAGATGAAATATCCAGGCAAAACTGCAAAGGGCAGTTTGTTTGAAGTCCCATACAACCTGACTACCATTTGGTGAAGCTGCAAAAGATCACAGCGATGATGACCAAGCATTTAATATGTAACATCTCCCAGGTAACATTAAACACAAGGTAATTTACCAAATACTTAAAGGAAAAGGCACGGTGTTCATGGTGTTCATTTGTTCAAGTATGGTGTTCCGCAGCAATTGACAAGACATCAACTTTTTACAGGGAGAAAATTTCATGAACTAATAAGCTTACTGGTAACGGGCTAAAACAAGATAGGGAATAGAAATTCCTTTCTTTTTATTTAAACTCCTCTTTAAAGTAATAGACCAATTGTATCCATCACAGACTCTTTTCTTCAGTCAAGGGAATACTTCCCTTCCCTTGCCCCATACTGATGTTTGTTTGGGGTGAATATATGCAGGTCATAGAGTGAGAGTCAGGCAAACTTTCCCCTTCTACCTAGTCCTACGTCCTGACTTCTAGGAAAATAACCTAACATAGACTATAGATGATCCCTATTCTTTCAAGTACACAATATAAAAATGTTATCTTCATTAGCAAAATGTTTTTGGATGAAAAAACCAGTACACCATTCATGTATCTTCCAGAATAGCATTTCATTATCAATTTCATTTCATTTATGAATATGTATTTCTAAGAAATCGTTGTTTAAAAACAAAATCTCTCCTCCAAACATCTATATAAAACATATAAAGAAAAAAAGAAGTTTTACCCCTTCAGGATTATACTTTGCAAGCACACCATTACCATGGAATTCTTCAAGAACATCTTTTAATTTCTTTGTGGAATCTATAAGAAAAATAAAACACATATTGTTTATATATGCTACGGCAGTTATGTAACCCTGTCCAGAAACAAAGACTTCTTAAAATATAAATATCACCAGACATTAAATTTTAAAACAAACGTGCAAAATGTTCTTTACTCTTTTTGAAAGGATATTTAGTTGGAAAAGACAATCACAAAAAAAGAAACGGAAAAAAGTATGTTTTGCCCAAGATGAGGATTGCCGATGTATAAAATCAATTAATGCACAAGTGAGTGATAAGTAGCATGTTTTCCCGTTTTGATAACATAACATCTAAATGAACAAAACAGGCTTAATTAAAAAAAATAATATGTAGATATTCTTTGTTGAACTTTACAATTTACACACTGCATGTTTCATATATCACTCCTTTAACTAACTAACAATAACTCTGTTGGAAAAATAAGAAAAAGAAAATGTGTAGTTTAGCATCAATAATGAATCTATTCAGAAGAAAACCATACATCTTAGTATTTTGCAGGTACTTTTAAAGGGAATTTTCTAAATATACATGAAGCTCAATGTATTTTATTTCAATTAAGAAAAAAGTTTAGATATGTTACCAAAAGTAATATAAAATTTACATGTTTTTTCAAATTTTTAAAATAATTTTTAGGAATTTCATTGTATTAAGATGGTACCAAAAATTTTTTAATTAATATGGGAAATAATGTCATGGAAGAACCCAAATATAACGAGCGTTAAAAAAATGAGTATAAAAATAATAAAAGTATATGTATTCCATCTACTAAAATAATGTTCTCATAGTTATCAAAATACAAGTTTTGGCCAAGAAGTCTCAAAATTACAATATATTTACGTAAGATAAAAGCAAGAGCTAACAAATACTGATGTCATTTAATACTCAATCAGGTTTGAATGCCAGTGATAAAACAACCTTGAAAATAAAATATGGGGAACAAACAGAAGGCTTTTAGTTTTCTATTAAAGAATAAGGTGTAGACATTATTTTCTAGCATTTGAATATAATCATTCCTGCCCTATCCCCAAACCTCAGTGATACTGGAACCACCATAACATTTTCCAGTTCCAAAACACACGTTTACAAATGTGCTTTTGAAACACTCTTAGAAAATTCACTCTTAGATGTCCATCAAGAGCATCATGCCTATATTTTATAAATTGTACTTTTACTGGCATTTATTAACCAGCAAATTGTTGTAAATTCTGTTTACTTTTATACAGATGTGATTGTACTTTTTAAATTGTGGTAAAATTCACAACATAAATTTACCACTTTAACCATTTTAAAGTATACAGTCTGGTAGTTTATTAGTATATTCACAATGCTGTGCAACCATCGCCACTATTTCTAGAACATTTTCTTCACTCCAAAAAGAAACTTCAT
Organism: Camelus ferus; assembly: GCF_009834535.1. Taxonomy (NCBI): domain Eukaryota; kingdom Metazoa; phylum Chordata; class Mammalia; order Artiodactyla; family Camelidae; genus Camelus; species Camelus ferus. The sequence goes on along the minus strand of NC_045702.1, from coordinate 52,864,530 downwards.
GTTCTGGATATATCATACAAACGGGATCCTTATAATGTGTTGCCTCTGTGTTTGACTGACTTCTTTCACTTAGCATAATGTCTTCAAGGTTAATGTATGTTGTAGCATGTGTCTGTATTTCACTCCTCTTTACAGCTAAAAAGTACACCATTTTATGGAAATATCATATTTCGTTTACTCATTCATCACCGATGTATACTTGAATTGTTTCCATGTTTTGGCTATTTTGAAAAATGCTGCTATGAACATTAACATACATGTGTTTTTGTACAAATATATGCTTCAATCCTCTTGGGTATACACCTAAGAAGAGAATTGCTGGGTCATATGGTAATTCTATGTTTAACGCTTTGAGGAACTGCCAAACAGATTTTCACAGGGTTGTTCTATTTTATATTCCTACCAGCAACGTATGAGGGCCTGCAATTTTTCCATACTTTTGTCAACACTTGTTATTTTTTAGTTTTCTTAATTATAGTCATCCTATGGATATAAAATGGTTTTGATTTGCATCTGAGTAGTCATTACTAATGAGTAATGATCTTAAACACCTCTTCATGTGCTTATTTGGCCATTTGTATATCTTTAGAGAACTATCTATTTGAGTCTTTGGACCATTTTTAAAATTGGGTTGTTTCTCTTGTTGTTGAAATTCTCCGGTGTGTGTTTGTGTGAGTGTGTGCATATGCACTGTAACATGCTTGAAGCCTGTACAGCTTCCTCTCTCTCTCTCCCTCCCTCCCTCTCTCTCTCTCTCTCTCTATATATATATATTTAGTATGTATTTTGCTAGAAACTTTCCATGTTATGATGAATGTTAATTTGTTATTCTGTGTTCCTTTCTAGATTGTAGATTGTCCTAGGGAAGAAAATGTACATTTTCATTTTTGCACAGCATTTAAATTTATTACAAAACTGAAACAGGAGAATTGCAGTAAATATTGGAATTAAACTGAATAGAGCTATTCCTAAAATACAACAAATTATGATAATTGCTTTGACATGTACCTAAGCAGAAACATACTACTTCAGAGACAAGGTTCTATATGAAAAAGACACCTGAAGCCAATTCCTGATTCTCAAACTCTTCTCTGTGGATGATAAAGCACTATTTATCCTAAGTTAGCAGAACATCTTCTACTTCTTGTTTATAGGTGTAGATGCAGACCCTTCCGTGCATGCCTACAGAAACATACACATATTCAGATGTGTGAAGTTGGGAACAACATAACCCAACAGACTAGTTGTTTTAACCATAGTTTGGCCCCATGATGAGATGGAAGTGGGAGAAGAAAAATTAGGTTTCTTATACATAGGTCTTCTACATAACTTTAGAGACATTGCCTAAAAATGGGCTTTTCATTTCAGGTATACATAGGAGTAAAAAACATGTTCAGTAATCATTTATAAATGTCCCAGAGAAGGCAACAGTCTTCAAAATTATTCATGTCATTTTTTAGCAGTTTGCTGGCCAGAGTTTGCATTGGGATATTCTCATTGGGGAGACCACTAGGAATAAATTAATAAATTAAGAGCCAAAATCTCCATTCCTGTGATTGCTGTTTCCATGAAGTGAAGCTCAATGATGATCTTGTTCTGGGACAATTTAAGAAGCTCTGATTCACATTCAGATGAATCATCATCAACTCAACTTGTTCCTTTTCCAATTCCCAAGTTCCATTTTTAATGTCTTGACATCTGAAGTTTACCCACAATCCAATTCTCACTTTAAAATTTAGTTTAGAAACTGGAGCCTTATCTTATTCTCCTATTCTTTTCCCAATAACCTTTCTTGGATCCAATCTGTCTCAGACTTGACTTTTCCAGCCAATATTCTGTAGACAGAGATTCTGGTATGGAACACCAAAGGGTTCCAGATACATTGCCTTGGCCTCATATCATTTAAACAGAATTCCCTTATGCAAACTGTCTACATATCTGCTTGGATACCCAAATTGCACTCGATTCTGAAGTACCTAATGTTATGTTCTATGTACTTTCAGAGAACACACACTTACTTATTTTGTAATTCAGCAGCTCTCCTGGATTTGTTCCTATCACCATAAACATTCCTAATTTTTTGATTATGTCAACTCTGAATCACATCTGTGCAAAACAACATTAGGGCAGCAAAGTGAAGAAAAGGATGCATGACTGTCTCTGACCTACCCTCTGGTAAAGACAGATACCAAGGAAGTGACGCCTAGATGAAAAGATAGGAAGTGAGTGAAAGGCATAATTTCAGTTGTATTTCAGCTAACATCCTAGCCTCAATGATGAGAGCAGAGTGACAGATTCCGGGCTGAGCAAAGCTGAGAAAACCAGGCAGGCAGCCAGACAGTCAGACAGCTGTGAGCTGTGAGTTCAATTCAGAGTTAATATGTGTTTGTAATGGGACAAAGGTTCACCTTCCAAGAAGATGGGCAACTGAAATACTGGGCAGCCACTTTCAAACAGCTGATTTAACCCTTGGGATAAAAGACCAGGACAGATGCTCAACACAAAAATATTGGGTCTCCTAGAAAGCAAAGGAGGGTCATGACTTGAGGCAATTCTGAAATATAAAGCTAGTTCCAGAGCCGATTTTTGGCTTGGCTAATAGGACAGGAGACTTGAAGAAGAACACTGGATAACAACTGCTGCCTTTTGACTAGAATATCCATCTTACCAGGAAGTAATTTAATGTTAATAACCATAACAGAAAGACTGAGGTCACTTTAGGCCGTCTTTTCCATCACTCTCAGCATCATCTAAGAAGTAAGGTGGTAGTGAGCCTAAAAGCAGGAGCTATTTTGTTCAGCAAACACCCCTGATACACACTGGAACAGAGACAATCTATATGGGGATTGAAAGAGTAGATTTTCTCTTATGGCTTATCTTTCTAGTCCCTGCTCGAGTGCATGAGTTGTTTCAGAGGTCTCCTAAAGTGCCAACTCCCTGTGAATCCTCTCATGTTTGGCTGAGTCACATAATATCCAATGCCATGAGAGTTTCACTAGCTATATTTTAGAAATGTACAATTAGGAATATTCTGAATTTTTACATGATTTTCAAGGATTATCCAATTCCTTTTACATAATTCTGACATAAAAATAAACTGATAAGTATATTTGGCAATGTTTAGAAAATAGAAGAATCAAGCGAACAGGTCCTAAAAGATGCTACATAAAAAAATAAAACACTTTAGTTTCCCTCCTCTCTCTGTAGGTGTCTGTTGTGTCTTGAATGAGCTACCTTTGCGATTTCACTGGTTCTTTGCCTCTTTTCCAAAAAAATCTCAATATACATTTGTCAGACTAATTGCAAAGGCCCCATGGAGTAATGGAAAAATTTAAAGCCAGATAGGTTTGGATTTGAGTCTTGGCTCCAGAACTCTTGGCTGAATATCCCTGGGCATATATTTAATCTCTCTGTGGCTCAGTTTTCTTTTATAAGCTAAACAAAATTAATAAACTTTTAGTCAGACTAATCAAGAAAAAAAAAAGCTCTAATCAATAAAATCAGAAATGAAAAAGGAGAAGGTACAAATGACACCACATAAATATGAAGAATCATAATAGATTACTATGAACAATTATATGAAGAATGTGAAGGCAAGTGTATGTGTGTATGTGCATGGCTGGGACATTGTGCTGTGCACCAGAAACTGAGACAGTGCCATTGACTATACTATAATAATAATAATAATAATAATAATAATAATAATAATAATAATAATAATAATAGTAATAATAGTAATAATAGTAATAATAATAATAATAAACCTATCTCTCTATCTATATATATATACATATATTCATTTAGTTCATGATATAGCAGTCTAATTAAAAATAGAACTGGAGGTATGAGCCACATCAAGGAGAGGATTTTATTAAAATTAAGATGGTTAAATCACTTGAACGTAAATTATTCTTTGTCACAGTGACCACCCAAGCAGTCACTTTTTATATGTAACTTTCATATATTCCTGTTAAATTAAATGTCAAAATTAAAAATAAAGAACACATTTCAAATTTTAAAAAATTTATTATATGCCAGTAAAATGGACAACATAGATTTGCAGCAACATGGATGCTCCTGGAGAATGTCATTCTAAGTGAAGTAAGCCAGAAAGAGAAAGAAAAATACCATATGAGATCGCTCATATGTGGAATCTAAAAAACAAAAACAAAAACAAACAAACAAACAAAAACAAAGCATAAATAAAGGACAGAAATAGACTCACAGACAGAGAATACAGACTTGTGGTTATCAGGGGGGTGGAGGGTGGGAAGGGATAGACTGGGATTTCAAAATTGTAGAATAGACTACACTGTATAGCACAGGGAAATATACACAAAATGTTATGATAACTCACAGAGAAAAAAATGTGACAATGAGTGTGTATATGTCCATGAATAACTGAAAAATTGTGCTGAACACTGGAATTTGACACAACATTGTAAAATGATTATAAATCAATAAAAAATGTAAGAAAAAAATGGTAAAATTCCTAAAAATGTACAGTCTCCCAAGACTGAACATAGATGCAAAAATCCCCAACAAAAAATAAGCAAACTGAATTCAACAATACATTAAAAGAATCATATTCTATGATTAAGTGGGATATTACCCAACGAATGCAAAGATGGTTCAATATCCACAACTCAATCGATGTATCAATATATCACCTCAACAAATTCAAGAATAAAAATCATACAACCATCTCAAAAGATGCTGGAAAAGCTTTTAATGCAATTCAACATCCACTTATAATTTCAAAAAACCTCTGAACAAAGTTGGTATAAACAGGCCGAACTTTAATGTATTTAAGGCTGTATGTATGACAGCTAACATCATACACAATAGTGAAAAGCTGAAAGTGTTTCCTCTAAGATCAGCAACAAGACAAGTATGCCCACTCTTGCCACTTATATTCAGCATAGTATTGAAGGTCCTAACTACAGCAATCAGACCAGGGAAAGAAACAAAAAGAATCCAGACTGGAAAGGAGGAAGTAAAACTGTCACTGTTTGCAGATGACATGACGCTATATCTATATCTATCTATATCTATATCTATATCTATATCTGTATCTGTATCTGTATCTATATCTATAAAATCCTAAAGATACCACCAAAAATACCCAGCAAAACTCATCAATGAGCTCAGTAAAGTTGCAAGATACAAAATTAATATCCAGAAAATTGTTATGTTTCCATGTATTAAACAAGAAAATTTGGGTAGAAAAATTATGAAATCAATCCCATTTACCCTTGCATCAAAAATTATAAAATACCTAGGAATAAATCTAACCAAGAAGGTAAAAAACCTGTACTCAGGAAACTACAAGACACTGATGAAAGAAGTTAAAGGCAACACAAACAATGGAAAAATATATCATGCTTGTGGGTGATAAGGAGACATTTTTCCAAAGAAAACACACACATAACCAACAGACACATGAAAAGATTCTCAATATTAAATAATCCCCAGGGAACTGCAAATCAAACCACAATGAGGTATCACCTTAAACTTGTTAGAATGGCTATTTTCAAAAAGACAATAAATAAAAAGTGTTGCCAAAAATGTGTAAAAGGGAACCCTAGTACACTGTTGGTGCGAATGTAAATCAGTAGTCACTACGGAAAACAGCACGGAGTTCCCTTAAGAAATTAATAATAGAACTACCGTAAGATCCAGCAATTCCACTTCAGGTTATTTATCTGAAGAAAAGGAAAACACTAATTTAAAAAGATTTACTCCTATGTTCACGGCAGCATTTTTTACAATAGCTGAGATACAGAATAATGAGTCACAAGGGTGAAATATTCACGTGGGGAATATAGTCAATTATACTGTAGTATCTTTGTATGACGACAGATACTAGGTAAATCATGGTGATCACTTCGTAATGTATATAAATGTTGAATCACAATGTTTTGCACCTGAAACTAACACAGTGATGTACATAAATTATACTGTAACTGAAAAAAGAAACAAACATGTAGACATTGGTAAGAAATGCATTAAAATGCTAACAAGTTGTTTCTGACAGTTGGGGATTGCGAGTGACTTAATTTTTACTTTATGCTTTCATATATTCCTAGTTATTTGCAATTAATGTGTATTGCTTGTAAAATTAGAAAAAAATGCCATTAAATTAAAAAAAACAAAAACACTTCAGGCTTTCAGGTTATAACCTCAATTCACTTGCAATGAATGATTTAAAAAGTAAAGCACTGAACAAAATCTTGTCAATTAAAAAAGTATATGTATAACAAAAAACCCAAAAGTCATAAGGGTATTTTTTAAATTAGAAATGCTTTATTGCACCCTATCTTATTTTTTTTGCTCAGAATTATGTTTCTGTTTCATAATGGAATTAGAATATACATCTATCTTTTTGAAAACTTTATACTATATTTGCATAATATATGTTTTATATAGTTATTATAAGAATGCATATTACAGAATAAACATTAAACTTATTTATGCTGCATTATAAGGGGAAGTTACATTAAAGAAACAGAGGACTATTGCACAGAAGTAAAAAAAATAATTCTGTAAATAATACATTCTCATTATGCCTCATGAGAAAATTTTTTTATTAGATTCAAAGTATATTTTAAAAGAAAAGGCCAGGAGTTTTCCTATCCAAATAATAGTCATAGCTGCCGTGAGAAGATCATTATATTCCACTGGTTAACACCAAGACTATCCAACTTATTAAAATTCATTTGTCATTTTTTAAAAAATAACACATTTTTAAAGAACTGACTGTAGCTTAATAATCTTGTCCTTTATTTGCGAAAGTAGACAGGGCCAAGGGTCCCTGTTTCAGCGGGGTCATTATATTTCTAGGGGAAAACGAAAGCTCTGCCCACATGAGAGGGGCAGCCAATGCCTTTAATCTTAATCCTAGATGGGACATACAAAAGTCATCTTTTAGTTCTCTCAACTCAGCACTCCCAAATATTTCCTTCAAAATCTAGACCTCCCAGCAGAGATATTTCCCTTTATCAGTAAGGATATTTGTGGCCTAGAAATCATTCCTTTGCCCCGAGGGAAGCATCCTGGCAGTGGCTGCTTCAACCCCCGAGGAGGAGGGTTGTGTAGCTTGAACAGTTTAAAGAGCAGACCATTCTAGTCAAAATACTGAGCTAGCATTAATGCGCATAACATGTTAGTGCAGGTTTTTCTCAACTTCCAATGGGGTAACATCCTGATGAACCCAACATAAGTTGAAAATAAGTCCAAACTGCATTCAATGCATCTAACCCAGCAAGCATAATAGCTCAGCCTAGCCCACCATGAGTGTGCTCAGAACACTTACATTAACGTATGGTTGGGCAAAATCAACCAACAGAGAGCTGCTTTCATAGGAAGTGTTGAATGTCTCAGGCAGTTCATCGAATATTGTGCTGAAGATGGAAAGCAGAACGGTTGTGTGGGGACAGAGTGGCTGTAAGTGTGTGGGTTGTAAGTTGTGATCGTGTGACTGCCTCGGAGCTGCAGTCACTGTTGCCGCCACATATTGCTAGCCTGGGAAAAGATCACAATTCAAAGCGCGTTTCCTATTGAATGCATTTCGTTTCTGTACTCAAACTGGATCCATCGTAGGAACACCTGGGTAGCTTTTAAAATACACTGATGCTTGGGCCCGAAACAGAGTGATAAAGATTGCATTGGTGTGGGGTGGGTCTCAGGCATGGGGACTTTTAAAAAGCTTCTCACATGATTCTAATATTCAGCTAAGGTTGAATCAACCAATGGTGTGATTCTCAAAAAGATACACAAAGAAACTGAGAGTTAATTATGAAATATTTTCCGGCAACGTATTCCTGTGCATGTACATCTACTTTGGTTGCTGCTCAATGGGCTGCTATTGGGGTAAAAAAAAAAAAAACTTCTTAGAACATTTTATTCAAAAATTTATTTACCCTCACCTCAGGTCACAATTGTAAAAAAACAGCATTCTGAAAATCCATAAGATGCGGAAGTTGATATTACTATGCATTCAACTCCCCAGCTGATATAAGAGACGTTCTGCTTAAATTGTAGCCAGCAGGAAAACAAAACAAACAAAACAAAACAAACAAAACAAAACAAAACAAACATAACAAACCAGCAAAAACACCTTAGCACTACAGAGGAAGATCTTTGGAGAACTCACCATCAAGAGCCAGAAGTTCATACCCACTTGTGCGAGAATTGCAATAAAAGTACAAACAGATTGGAAACGCAATGTGAAACTACTGCTGAAAATAAAAAGAACAGTCATATTGTAGCAGTTTATATGCTAATGGAAATCTATACACCTGGATTTTTAAAAACATCCTAAGAAGAATATTCTAGTGATACAACTATTCTAGGAAGCGCTGTAAAATAAGCTCTTAAACTGTTCTGAGTACAACTCCCCTCTCCACAGGCTCCTGCTAAGTTGCTTGGGATCACTGCTAACTTGAAAAGATGATGGCCAAACTAGCTTAGAGGAAAGGGCTGTACACGCTGCAGCAGCTCTATGTACCTGGAAAGACACCTGTTTAATTTCAGAGTAACTGTTGATTTGAGAGTACGAGGAAAATGTCCTTTCTCCCTTTCATAGTCATCACTTACTGATACTATTTTTAAACCACTAGCCCTTAAAACAAACACTTTGCTGCATTTACTATTATTTTTTTCCCTTCTCCATCTACCTATACTTAACTTTTTGATATGTGCATCTATGTATATTTAACTTTTTGATGTGTTCAGTGCCTTGGACAAAATATCTGTAAGAGTAAATCTTTGGACAGATAAACTATCTTATCATTTTCTTAGCAAAGTGAGGTCAGCTGGACACTGTCCTAGGAGCCCATGAAATAATTTACAATTTATAGAGACTGTGTTGTGTAGGAAATGCATTAAGAAAATATATACTTGCATTTGAGCTCCTCATCTATACAATAGGAAAAAATGATAGGGAAAACAATTTTAACTACGAATTTTAAATGGTGGTTGAACTGACTGGTCAGATTCAGTGGTGCACTGGCACATGTTTGCTGAGAATGCAGGGTGCTAACTCAAAGTGTATGCTGACTGAACTCTTATAAATATTCCCACTATGGCCATTTCAAACCTCCAGCATGACATCATGAATGTGGACTTGGGAAGAGATCACAGCATTGGACTCACATACACTGTATTTAGTGAACTAATCAACATAAAATTTTATATACTTTAGGGAGAAGGAACAAATCTTTCAAAACAAATAGTGATAAACAGCAGAAACAAAAGTTCCCAGATGCAATTGCTCAATCGTTTTTCAAATATCTGAGAGGCAAGCATTGAGTTTAGAACAAGTATTGTTCTAAGTACTTGGAATAATCATAGCCCAAAACCGAAAATATTCTGGCTGGTGTAGCTGGCAGTCTAGTTCAGGAAGACAGAAAACAAACATAATACATAAATGTAGTAAGTTAAAAGACTGCAACAACTATGGAAAAAATAGCAGAAGGTAAGAGGGGTTATCAGCTTGCAGGACACAGTTTATCATTTTAAATAACAAGGTTGCAGTAGACTTTTGTGGAAAGGTGATATTTGGGCAAAAGTTTGAATCTGATTTATGTTTTAAAAGAAGCATTCTGTTCATGTAAAACTAGTAAAATCTGAATAAGCTTTGTGGATTATGTCAATGTTTATTTTCTGGTTCTGATAGAATTTTATAAACTGTAGTTATGTAAGATGTAACCATCTGTAACTGGTACATGTGGCCTCCTGTACATTTTATTTCTTTTGGTAAGTTTCTGTGAATACTACCATCATTTCAAGATGTTTTTTAAAAGAGAGTGTTATTGTACTGAAAATAGCCTATAAAAGACAAGGGTAACAGCAGGAAAATAATTACAAAGTTATTATATTAACTCAGTCCAGAGATCTGTGACTTTGTATGAACTTATTAGTGATGAAGCAGGAATGATGGATTATTTTGAAAATGGAGCCAAAAGGATTTCCTGATGGATTGGATATGGGTTGTGAAAGTGAAGAGTCAAGGATGATTCAAAGATTTTGCATTTGAGCCACTGGAGGGTGAAGATGCCACAGACACGAATGGGGAACACTGCAGAAGGAGGAGGCTTGGGATGGAGAGGCCTTTGTTTTAGTTTTAGCCATTCTATATTTGAGAAATCGACTAGACATTTAAGTGTAGCCACCAAGGAAGCAATTATACATATGCATGGAATTGAAGAGAGGGTCTAGGCTAAAGAACTAACTTTGGGTGTTACTGTGTTATGTGTACAAATGATGTTTAAAGCCAAAGAGCTGGCTGATATCACAAGGAGAGTGAGCAGAGAGAAGATACCAAGGACTGAGACCCGGAACACTCCAGAGTTCAGATGTCAGGAAAAGAGAGTGAAAATGCAAGAAGACTAAGAGAAGCAAAGCGGCATAAAAGGTCAGGTAAGATGAGGAGCAGAAACTGAACATTGGATTTAGCAAGAATAAAGTCATTCATGTCCTGCCAAGAACTTTTTCAGTTTAGTGGTCGGGACAGAAGTCCAATCAGAGTGAGTTAAGAGAAAGTAAGATGGGAGGAATGGGAGGCAGCCAATATAGGCAACTCATTCAAAAAAAATTTGCTGCAAATGGAAGCAAAGCATTGGAGCACAAGCTGGACTACAGGACTCAAAATGATTTTTTAAGAGAAAATTGCATGCTGATAGAAATGATTCAGTGAAGAAGGAAAAACCACTAGAATGGTGCCCTTCAGTGAAAAAGCAAGCATGCAATCTCGTTCGCAGCAGGTCTGCTTTAGGGGGGGTTAACCTAAGTGAGACACGGAGAGTATATGGGATCACGTGCTGGCGGAGGGAGACGTCCAGGTGGCGTAGGTATGTGTGTGTATGTATGTATGATTACTTTACCTTGGTCAGTGAAAGAGAAAGAAAGGCCATCAGCTGAGAAATGAGGACAAGGGAAATGATGGAGATTTGAGCAAAGGACTGAGGTGTTGAAAAGTCACCCAGGAGACGGAAGAGTGAATGGACAAGGGAAATGTGGTATGATTGCCCAGCCACACTGAAGGCAGGCAGCTAGAAAGAAGGAAGAGAGTGATAATTATTGGGTTATGGTTTCTCCATCCAAGTGCTGTGGACTGAGACTGGGCAAGAGAGCTGAGGAAGGAAGCAAGGAGACAATTTTAACGACTTCTCATGGGGGACTGCACGTGGATTGTGGCTTATTACTTCCGCTCAGGAAGAGTCCATCGGGACTCTGCCGGTCATCCCCTTCAGTTTGAGAGAACACTTTCTGGCAGCAATGGTGCTTTTCAGAGCTTGACGCCCTGTACTCAGACACCAGCCTCCTCTGCATCAGCCCCCAGGCGATACGGACAAGAGAAACTGGCGATTCAGATGGCTTTCTCTGTGAGCTTCTCTCGAGTTCACAGAACCTCAGTGGTTCTTGTCTTTCTTTTAGTTCCCTTTCCTTCATTTTCTCTCCACTCTGTCAAGCAGCCAATCATGCTTGGAAACATCTGGTTCTGTTTCACAATTGTCTTTTCAGCCTTCTTCCTGGTCCAGAGGATGGACAATAGAAAAATAGAAAGCCCAAGTAGTTCACTTCTATGTGGAGCCATCGTTATTAGTAATGAAAAGGGTTAGTTCCCGAGAGAGGCAAGCTAAGCCTCTTGTCCCCGTTTCACCTCCCCTGCTCTTTCCTGCCCGTCTGAGGATGCTCTGCAACGCCAGCACACACTCACTCAACTCATTCTGCAGAGGCTGAAAAAGAACAGCGAGATAATACTTGATACTTTCCTTGAGGACATGTTTTTTCCCCACTCCTTGAACTTAAAGTCTGCTCATTTACTCTCTCTCTCTCTATCTTTCATTTCTTTCTTTTTAAAAGTGATTTGGGGTCATTTATTAGGTTCAGTGGGTTTTAGGTTTTATAATTTTTTAAGTTTTACAAATTGAATTCATTGTATTTTCCAGAAAGATAGACTAGATTAATATATATATATGAATGTGTGTGTGTGTGTGTGTATGTATTTGCAAGAAATGATCATTTCATTCACTAATGTTCAAGTAGTTTCTTCACAGTTATCAAGTGGAATCTTCAAACTAATGAGCCCATTTTCAACTAAACATCAAGGTTTTTAGATTGGCTAGTGCTAATTAACTACCATTCACTATTTGTAGTAATTGCTGTTAGTAAACAAGAATAATAATAATATGTTCTTGTGCTTCTGCTGAGATCAGCACCTCGTGTACATTAAATGTTATTAACTGTGAGCCCTTATCATCACATGTGCTGCCAGATTTACACTGAGCTCTGTGAATTTCTTTTTTGCCAGAACCTTAATTTCAGATTATCAATTTTCATTTTCTTTTGTATTTTCACTAGATGCTTTAAAGTTCCTATTTGAACCAACAACCAAGATATAAAGTAGTAATTATCAGTTTCAATCTCATTATAGGAAATTCACTTTCATAGGCAACACAATTAAGCACAGTCATTGTAGGTGTTTCAATCAAAATAGTTAATGAAACGCAACTATGAGTTACAATTAATATAGTTACTAAATACAAATGAATCTGTCCACCATTAAAACTTTTGAAACCCACCCTAGTTCAGAAGATGAAAATGTTATTTTTTTAAGTCCTTTTGTGGGTTAAAAAATATTTATTAAGGAACCAGACATTCTGGAAACAACAGTATATTCAATATTCCCCATGCTAATAATATCCTGTTTTAAGACAATACAAAATGACCAAAATTTTCCAAATAGTTTCTGACCATAAAAATTTCCAGCTCTCTCTGCATTTACCAACAAACACAATATTATGCAATCTGGAAAAATCAAAGTCTATTCATTCTGCTGGCATACATATTTCAAAGCATATCATTTGCTCACATACATATTGTAAAGAACATAAAACTCCAAAACACTCTGCCCAAGTTTTAAATTCAAAACAGAACTCAGGGAAATGTGCCGTATTTATCTTGTGGCTTGATGGACCCACTCATCTTTACCACGTCTCTGGAGGCTGTGAAAGCTTCGATGTGAAATGGGGGCTGTAGCGTGCGTGGGATTACTCTAGATCCAGGCACTTGGATGACCTCCTAGGCTAGTCCTCTCATAAAACGGACCTCCGTCTTCTCCCTCTAACACTGAGGAAACTAGCAGCAACAATATGTAAGGACTCTTCCAGCCACAACAGTCTATGATTCATGAAGAACATCTCCTAATACCCTAGAAGGATACTCAGCCCCACACCCCCTAGGTATTCCCCTCCTAATGTTCCCATCTCTTGCTTACGTCTCTCAAATCTTATCCAACCTTTGAACAGAAATTTCAGATTGAGGAACATGGGAATTTCTAATCCCACTTCCAGATTAACTGAAAAAAGGGTGAGAGGAGCAAAAATTTGAGGTCAGGTAAAGGAAAATGTTTTTCTGGCACATCAAATTCCCCAGGACATTAGAACCTCTCACACTGTTAGTGTTGGTAATAAATTTGAGAAATATTTTTAGAATTATACTTACTACTCTGAAAAGCAATGGCTTTGGTTAAGTTCCCTTAAAGCTTAAACTGACCATTGTAGCCTGAGAAATTTAGCTCCAATGGGACAATCAATCTTTACACTTTTAAAAGTTATTGCTCAGTGCGGGGGAGGGTACAGCTTAAGTGGTAAAGCACATGCTTAGCATACACAAGGTCCTGGGTTCAATCACCAGTACCTCCTCTAAAAAAAGAAAATAAGTAAACCAAATAAATTCCCCCCTAAAAATAAATAAACAAAATAACAATAAAGCAAAAAGAAAAAGGAAAAGAAAAAGAAAAGAAAAAGAAAAAAAATTTTTAAAAAGGTATTGCTCATAGTAGACTGGAGATGAAACACTATGCATGAATACTGTTGCTTAGTTTTCTAAAAATCCCTGCTGTGCTGTGTTTGAAAGGGATATTTATGGTGTTACTTTTCATTAAATGGTATCTCTTACACGCTACATCTTACATTGGAACATCTGCTGTAACAACTTCTAACAGACTTTCCCATAATTTGCAATCAAATAGAAAGAAAAAACTGCAAAAATGCTAACTAAATGTGCTGGCTATTCTGAGTGAGAGGATTTCTGATGTACCTGAGCTGTATTTCAGCCATTCACTTCATAGGATAAAGGCCCATCTCACATTGTTTAAATATTTTTGAAGATATAAAAAAGAAGGGAATGATTAAGGGTGATGATTTTGTAAAAGAATTTAGTTACAAAACAGTCAGAGATGGTTTAAGGTCTATGCACTGCTGTACAACTTAAGAATGAAACAGAAGATGAATGAGGCTGCAGCAGCCGCCCGAGTGAATTGCAGGAATCCATCCATCAATGTGCTTCTATTACATAGGAAATTCTCACTCATGTTGGTGTGTGAGGGGGAGAACCCGCCAGGGACACAAACCTGTCAACGTTAAGCTAATGTTCCTTATTAGTTTCTTAGGCTGCTTTAAAAAAAAAGAAATTATCACAAACCTGTGGCTTACACAACAAAAATGTATTTTCTCACTGTTCTGGATGCCAGAGGTCTGAAATTAAGGTATCTTCCGGGACGGTTCCTTCTGTTAGCTCTGAGGAAGAATTCGTTTCATGCCTCTCCCTCAGCTTCTGGTGGCTGCGGGAAATCCTTGGCAATTCTTGCCTTGTCCACGCATGACACTAATGGCTGCGCCTGTCATGACGTGGCCTTCTCCTCCTTTTCTCTGTGTCTTCTCCTTTTCTGGCTTTCATAAAGACACGGGTCATTGGACTTAGAGCCCACTCCAAACCCGGGATGAGCTCATCTTGAGATTTTTAATGACATTCTCAAAGACCTTTATCCTAAGTAAGGTCACCTTCCTAGTTCCAGGGGTTAAGACTTGGACATACCTTTTTGAGGGCACTATTCAACCCACTGCACATTAGATTTAGGTAGAAACTTCAAAGATAATATTCAGCCAAAGCTTTCCTTGAAGCATTGCTCTGAAAAACCCAGAAGTCTTGATGGCATTCTGAAAAGTCTAGTTTTTATTACATGGTATGTTATTTCAGGTTCTCTGAGATGCACATGCAAGATACTGAAGAGACATCTGTGAAGGATAAAGGGGAGCAGAAGTAGGCAGGGAGAACTTTCCCGATTGTACAGTAGGTCTAACACTTGAGAAAGGGGACAAGAAGGAAGGGAACTGGGTGGACAAGCCCCACACGTGGTGCAGCTCTGAGGAAGTTTCCACCAGGCCAATGAGGAGCTCCTGAGGAAACACTGTCCACTGGAAGAGCACGGCACTGGAGCCTGGACTGACCACCACCACCACCACCACCACCACCACCACCACCGCTGTGCTTGGTCACTGCCTGGGAGCAGACCAAGGAGAGCGTGCCCTCAGCATCAATATTGTAGGAGGTCCAAAGTGTAACATCTAAACAGTGAAGGAGGAGTCAAAGCTCGGTGAGAAGCTTTCCACCACCATTAATCAAAAAGCTCCCCGAAGAATTCAAGAAGAAGGAAAATTCTGCAAACAGCTCTTTTGCTATCTCTAGGGCATGTCTGCTCTGGGACCACCTTCTAGGACTGTTGATTATGAGATAATGCACAAGTGATCTTGGGATCTTCTTTTCCCACTGTTACTATTACAGCCAACGTTACTGGCAACCTTAAAGACACATCACACGATATTGCTGATGCGGTATCAGGAGGAGGTCCTAATCCAGATGATTTTGCGCTAATGAAGGATTAATGAAATGGCCCTGAGAGCAAGAAAGTACTTCAATTGATTGACTCAGTTACCACATACCTAACAAGAAGTATGAAAAAGACAGTTATACACTTTTTTTTTTTTTTTTTGCTAAACTTCCAAAACTTTTATGAAGAGAGCTAACCAAACACACATCTTGGGTCTAGTATAGAGGCCAGATTTACTACTGTGAACAGCAAAAATGCTGCAGAACAGGTTTGTAAGCAATAGCGAGGAATTACAGCCAGAAATGTGTTCAACTTAATTACTGCTGTGAATTGGAAGAAGAGAAAGCAAAACTACTTGATGCAAATCTTTAAAGAAATTTTAGATCCTGCAGATAAAAACGAATTTGGCAAATGTATGTGGTCGTCAGAGGAATATGAGCAGCCTCACATTGCCACATTATCACCAGTTATATTGATACAAGCAAAATGAATGGAAACAGATGTGGAATTTGAGTTCTCAGCCTCCTAATGTTTGTGTATACAGCATCAGTTGGTAGTTTACAACCACCCATTTCTAGAGACAAAAGAGCCAACAGGAAAAAAACTGTTCACTGGTTCCATGTACTTGAACATGGCCTTGTACTTGGACATGGCCAAACTTTGGGCGTTTATTCCTGCCCCTCTCACTGTTCCCCAACTCCCTCCCTCCTGCTCACCCTTCCCCTTCAACAAACAGCAGTTCTAACTATACCTTCCACCTCTCTTTTCACCACCAAACTTCAATCAAGAAGTCTGCAAGAGTTTAATTTAAAAATCACACTAATGAACTCATCTACAAAACAGAAACAGACTGGAAGACATAGTAAACAATCTTATAGTTAACAGGGGAAAGGGAGTGTCAAGGATGTTATTTGGGAGTTTGAGACTTGCAAATGTTAACCCTTATATATAAAAATAGATAAAAAACAAATTTCTTCTGTATAGCACAGGGAACTATATTCAATATTTTACAATAACCTTTAATGAAAAAGAATATGAAAAAATAATGTATATATATGCATGACTGCTATACACCAGAAATTGACACATTGTAACTGACTATACTTCAATTTTTTTTTAAATTTTTAAATAAAAATAAATAAATAAACTCTATCTTGTCTCTTTGCTGTTTTTGTTGAGTCATTTACTGCATCTTTAACATATTAAACATTCTTCATGTTTCTGCTTCGAAGGAAAAGGTAACTTGTATCTAACCATTTGCAAGGTAGTACCATCATATACTGCACACATACACACTAAGAAGCTCAAAAGTGCTAAGTAATTAGGTGATAAATCATTAAGTAATTAGTGCTTTACATTATGTGAAAGTCTGTTGAGTTTTATATAGGTGCTGCGGAATTTATTATTACTTGGGAAAATTTGGTTGGTGTTTTTATAGGCTCCAAATGTATTTTTATTTTTTCTATTAAAAATAACGGCATAGAGGCTCTGCTATTTAAAAAAAATCAATAGTCAACACATTTTCAATCATAGATTAGATTCAGATAATAAGGGATGCATACATTACACTTCCCAAGTAGAAACAGAAGGTATAAAGTCAGTGAATTCAAAGTAACTAAAGAATAACCAAGAGAGAATGAGGCAGAGACCACAGAGTGAGAGAAGCCAAGACCAGTACTGAATTTTAACCCAGCAGATCAGAGGATCCAACTAAACCTGAGCAGTAATCTCTGCTATCAGCTGCGCTAAATGCGGCATCCCATTCTCAGGCTTGTGATGAAAAATGCGATATGATCAATGCTGAGGGGCAGACAGATGCATAATCAAACACCTATACCCTAGAAAAAGTTCTGGGAAAGAGAATGAGGGGCGGCTTCTGCAGTGGACACAGATGAGCTCACCAGGAGGTATAAATGGACCATAAATAAAAACGACTCCGTTGGCCTATGTCTACTGGAAATTCTTTTGTATTGCAACTTGTGAAATATCATGATAAAAGCATGTTTCTATTGGACAGTGATTTTTCATAAACTTATGTTGCCTCACAATTTTTTTGTAGTGTCTACTGCAAAAAGGAAAACAAAAAAGACAGTATGTTCACTTCCCTGACAACATGACTTTTGTAAATTGGCTTGTGTTGCTAGGAAAGTGTGACGGCCAGCTGCCTTGTTAGTTTTTGGCCCCTACTTGTATTAGTGGTATTTGCTCTCACCTACAGAATTGGGAGCAGCATAAGGACAAGTTAATGATCGGGCAGAAGAGATTTACAAAATGTAGAGAAATCACCTTAATGTTATTTTTGTGATAGGAAAAAATCTGAGAAAGACAGGGAAATTATCTTCTCCAAAGTTAAATTAAGAGAGTTCCAAGAAATGAAAATAAACTCCAATTATTACCTAGCAAGAGCTTTACCTAAGGCACATTACTCAAGCACATACACAATTAGGAAGGCAATTCTAAATTGTTTGGATATTTGTTTCAGACAAAATCTGAAATTACAGAAAAGCTGGGAAGAGGCAGCATCAAATGGAGAGTGCCAAAGATTTCAGGTTTTCTCTTATTCATATATTACGGACATTGTCATTTTCATACAGCATATGGGTTTTGCTTGAATATTAGCCTGAATGAGGTTATCAGATTAACTTTTTAACAACGTCCCTTTGCAAATGTTATCTATATCTCAGTAAGATTATAATTGGGTATCAATCATTCATTTTTCCAATTTAGGAATCCATGTAGTCAGATGCAACAATCTCTTCCAAATTATTAGGTTTTCTAAGGAAGTCCGAATAAATCAAGACAGATGGCCAACTACATGAAACTGGCAGCAAATTTATGATATTAAAAACAATAATTTGTTATTGCCTTAGAATCCTCCAATTCCCTTCCTCCTTTTCCCAAGTCCTTTTTCCATCAGAGGTTACTTTACATCCCCTGGCTGTCAGTGTCCAGATGGACATCATGTGAACTGGCCTGTCCCTTTGCTGTTAAGATTTTCATGTGTTTTTAAATGAACATATAGTTAATAATGCCAATTAAAAAAAAAAAACCCAAAGCATTTAAATATGAAAAGATATAATCATCTGCAATTTCTCTACCTGGAAATGACTATTATGATTGTTGTGACATCCTTCTGGAATGTGCTCAATATGCATGTATCAATAAATATTTATAAAACTGACATCAGAAATTATAAAAAATGGAATTACAAATTACTGGCATTTTCAAGCTGCTTTTCTACTTAATATATTTAAAATATTTTTTCAAGTTAGTAAACATATACCCATGCCATCACTGGCATTGGTTAAATAATGTGTCCCTGTGTGGCTATACCATAGTTTCATTTACTAGTCTCTTATACTTAAACATTAAAATTACTCTTAAAATTATATTAATATTAAAAGTATAGCAGACATGACATATATACATCTCTTTAGAACATATTTGATTCTCTCCTAAGGATAAATTTCTGAAGGAAGAACACAGGGATCAAAGGTGTCATACGTTTTAAGGCTTTTTTACATCATGCTAACTTGTTCTTCAGCAAGTTTCAACCCATTTAATTTGTCATAACAGTGTATAAGGCGGAAATGTCTGTTACCGTGCATAGAATCTAGACATGATTCAAATGTGGTGCAAATCTACTTGCATTCTAACTACAATGATCCTATGCAAGTAAAAATATCCTATTAATTTCAGATTCCATACTGCTATCAATAAAGTGGACATAGGCGTTACTAGTAAGTTCTCTATTTTTCTTGTTTGCAATAAAGTGATTACTGAGCACCACGTTCTTAAAGACTAACAGGATGCAGCAACTGAAGAATGAAAGTGCCCTGAAGTGGAAAGACGACTCAGCGCTAGGAGACCTGCTCTACCAGGGCAGACAGGCTCCTTGGACCTAATTTCCATTATCTGTAAATAAAGGTGATAGATTGGGCAATTCGTAAGCCTTTTCCAGTTGTAGGACCCTCTCTATATGCTGCATTACAAGCTCCATTAAGCTAATGACCATAACTTATTTTCAGCTTTGCCCATAGCACCTGGCACATAAAGTGCTTCCGCAGAAGTCATTTTTACGTGCTACACAGATTGCACTAAAATCTATTTTTAAATGAGGATGCTAGCTGCTTATTAACCAAATATCATTTCATAGGATTGTATCAAAATAAATTAAGAATTGATTTTCCAGTATTAATTACTCTATAACCCTTTACAGATGGAACCATTCTTCCAAGCTGCTTGGATTTTTTTTTTTCAGAAAGTAAAGAAAAAAGTTGAAGTTTCATGTAACATTTACTAATACAAAATATTCAGTCAATGAAGAAAGCGTTGTTTTTTATTTCTTGCCTTCAGTTAGAAGACAACTGAAGAAGTTGGCCCGTAACATTTACTCTGCATTTTAAATGTACTTAATTTTTGTAACTTTTAAATGTAATACAAATTATTTCGTAGGAAAAAAACATTTGTTCTTATTTTTATGTCAGTTGCTTAAAATAACAAAGGGAAATTTTAAAAGGTTTAATTAAGAAACATAGCTGCCCTGTTTTAATATTATCCTATTTTTAATTATAAAAGTACTATGATTATAATCATCATTTAAGAGTAATATGGTTAAAGTAACTTGATTAAAATATTGAGTCAGTACCAAAAAGTATAAAGTAAAAAGTAAAGGCTCACCCAAACCCCAGAATGAACTATCCTAGCCATTTCTGTTCTGTTTAGTGATGTTTCTTGTCACAATACCTATTTATTACCTGATATAAATGAAGAGGAATATCCCACAAAACACACAAATATTCACATTTTTACTGGTTATATTACCACTTTTAGTTCTTCTGACTGGCATTTTGTAACTGCAAAGAGTGCACTGAAACTCTATTTCTCGACCTTTCAACTTAAAGAGGATGTGCTGTCTGTTCTTTAAGAAGTCCAGGAAAATTGTTTAGCTTACAGTCTCTTTACTTCACTACCCCTTTTTCCAATTTTTCGTAACTACATCTTTACATTTACATTTTTATCCTGTGATGGGAGTTCTCTCTTCTGCAGTTACTGTTGTAGCCGGGCATATGGCCTACAGGTGTAGATGTAAAACCAGGGCATGAGATGCAAGGAAGTGATCTGGGCTCATGCTAAACGGGGACACTTAAATAGTGAAATGCCTTCGTCATGCCTTCCCTTCCCTGCTCTTGCCAGCTGGAAAATGAACAGGACCCAGCCTAGCGTCTATTGGAAATGGAAGGGAGAGAAGTTAAAAGTAAATGACCCTGTGATGTAGAACCACCTACAGATTTGGAACATTCCCTGCCTATTTTGTGCAGGAAGGATAAAAACTTCTTTGTTCTTCAAATCTCAGAAAGTCTGGCCTCTCTGCTTTAGCATCTTAGCCCACTTTAACAAACACATGCCAATAATTTGCTTATTTTTTTATTTTAAAATTTCAAAACCACTTAGCATTTATAACAGCAAGCATATAAGAGAACAATTTACTTATTAACCAAAAGTGGGATTAGTCCCCGAGGGAAGGCGCTGTAAAGCTAGATTCATCTTATGCCATTTGAAAAAGAATGTTTCCAGCATCAAGTAGATTCCATTTTCTTACATTCAATCAACAGCTTAAACCACGCCACACTTCTTAGTCTGCATGGTGTTTTGCACAAGCATGATTTTCTTATACAGATCTTTTTCAAAATTCCTAAATGTCTTTCTTTATTTTTTCTCAAAATTTTACTACATAAATATTAGACCTCACATCTCTCTGTTATTTTGTCCTGTGTGCAAAATGGATCCATCACTTACGATCAGAGCATTAAGGTCTTCAACTATATATATACTGTATCACTCAATTTTTTTTTCAATGTTGACATCACAATTTTAATTTCAGAAATGTCTTGCTAACTCTGTTCCAATTTCATCATAAATTTTCTTGTTTTGTGAGGCAGCTTTCTCTTAAATCTCACTAATGACAACACTTACATATGCTTTTTTATAATATTATTTAAATCTATAGCTTAATTAGTAGAAAATTGATATAAGTGATTTTTTTCAATATTAGGTCTTCCTAATCATGAACATGAAATCTCATTCCTTTTATTTATGCCAGTTTTAATGTTTTCCTAAACTTTTACAACTTTCTTCATTAGGCTGTACTTACTTTTGTTAGATTTATTTTTAGGTACGGTATATTTTTGTTGTCATTTTGAATGATACCTTTTTTCTTTTAAGTTATATTTTCTGATTGTTAGCTTTGGAAGATAGAGTTATTTTTCTGTATTGCTCTTACATCAAGTACCAGGTTCCTTCAATTATTAAGTCTCAAAATGTGTTCATAAAATCTTTGAATTTTTTTCTTCACCACTAATGTTATTATTTTTTAAAATTACAAAAGCTGTACAAACCAGTTGGAAATAAATATATAAAAGCACTAAAAAAGTGAAAACCTCCCTTGGGGTAATCTATTTTTATCTTTCTTCCAGTTTTATTGAAATATAATTGACACACAGCACCATATAAGTTTCAGTATATAATGATTTGACTTATATACATCATGATTACCACAAAATGTTTGGTGAATATCCATAATCTCATATAGATACAAACTTAAATGAATGCAACTTTTTTTCCTTGTGATGAGAAGTCTCAGCATTTACTCTTCTAACAATTTTCATATATAACATACAATAGGATTAATAGTATTTATCATGTTGTACATTACATTCCTAGTACTTATTTATCTTATAACTGGAAATTTGTACCTTTTGGCTACCTTCATCCAACTCTCCCTCACCCCACCCCCTCCCTCTGGCAACCACAAATCTGATCTCTTTTTCTATGAGTTTGTTTGTTTATGAGTTTGTTTGTATAATTGACCTATAACACTATACTAACTTGTGTCACACAATAGAGTCATTTTCCCCATACATTTCAAAATGATCACCACTGTAAGACTAGTTACCATGAACTTTAAATATAGATAATCACATTATCTATAGACTATTTATTTATTTTGCTCCTCCTATTCCAATCCTTCTACCTTTTGTTTCTTTTTTTATTTTACAGACAAGAACCTCCATTATAATTGTTCAATAGAAGTAGTGACAATAGGCATCCTTGTGGAGTTGCAGATTTTAGAGGGAATATTTGGGCTCTTTTGGCATTGAAAATAATACACGTTACGCTTTTCTGTTAAATACTTTCAATCAAGTTGAAGACTTTTTTGTTTTTCTGGTTTACGAAGAATTCTTAATCATGGATATATTTTGAGTTTCACTGAATGTTTTTACTACTTCTTTTTCAATGTGAATCTGTTATTCTAAGTTGCATTCGTTGCATTTTAAGTATCAGAAGCTTTCATTCCTGGAGTAGGTGCAGTGTGATTAGGGTACATTGTGTTTTTTTTCAATGATCACAGTCTATTGATTTGTTCCCCTCAATCCATGTTCTTTTTTGTACTCTACTGCCTTGTATGTTGTATCCTGTAACGTATTCCTTCAATGGTTACACCTGAGATAAGACTATACCTATTTACCTTAGTAAAGTCTAATTTTAATAAAATCTGAATAAGGGCCATTGAACATTTTAAACCTACTCACTTCCCTTCCAAATTGTATGCTATTTTGACTAGAGTTTTACTTATCTATTTTTTAGACATCATTAGAAATTATTCTGATTATTTATGCACTTAAGATTGGCTTAATTTTCTGGTGTTAGCCTTTTTCCCGGGGCAACCTGGCTTCTTTTTGTTGTCTTTACCCATCCTGTGTCAGCTTTTTTTTTTTTTTTTCTTTTTTGGTCTTTGGGACTTTTTCATACTTCTTGTGCATTCAACAACAATATATTTCAATGCACGCTTTTCGCTGAAAGATTTCTCAATATGGGTAGACTGCCACATTACTCAAAGAGCCTCATTCTTTTCCTAGAGCAAAGCTGTCACACACCAAGGTTCTGGCTGTGTCGCAGTAACATATCTTGCCTAACATATCTTACATCCTCCCTTCTAGTCAGTTCATCAAAATCATATATACATACAAAACTACATGTTTATGTGGCATAAACGTCATAGCAATTCACAATTCAGTTTTACTAATCAATTCATTGCTGTACTGCCAGCAGAACAAAGAAGACAGAGGTCTCCTAAGAACCGAGCTAGAAATCTAAGGCCACCTGCATAAAAAACAGCTTTCTAGATGCTTATTTACCATCTGTATATTCTCTTCAGGGAAATGTCTGTTGATGTGTTTTGCCTATGGTCTAATGGGAATGTTTATACTGTTCTATACTTGAGTTTTGATGTTTCATTACATACTTTAGATACTGGTCCTCTGTTATACGTGTTTTGCAAATATTTTCTCCCAATACGTAGCTTGTCCTTTTTTCCCTCATAAGAGAGTCTATTGCACAACACAAATTTTTGATGAAGTACATTTTATCTATTTTACCTTTTATGGATTGTGTTTTTAGTATCAAATCTAGGAAATTTTTGCCTAGCATTAGATCCCTAAGATTTTCTTCTATGTTGCTTTTCTCCTAAAGGTTTTATATCTTAAATATAAGGCTATGATATATTTTGAGTTAACTTTTTAAAATAATGTTTAAGGTTTAGGCTCATTTATTTGTTGTTGTTGTTGTTGTTGTTGTTGTTTTAATTTTAAAAATGCCTCATCACTTAAGCACTTTCTGATTGAAAGGCTTTTTTCTCCATTGATTGAGCTTTTGCACCTTTATCAAAAATGAGTTAGGCATATTTTTGTGAGTTTATTTCAGTGTTCTCTAAGTCTCCATTAATTATGTCTCTTACCTGAAAATACCACTTGGACTTAATTACTGTGCTATATAATAATAAAATAATGAAATTAAATAGGTTAATTTCTCCCACTTTATTCATTTTCTAAATTGTTCTGGCTATTCTAGCTTGTTTCCCATTTTGATATACATTTTAGGATAATACTGTCTACATTTACTAAAAAAATCTTGCTAGAATTTTGATAGTAATTGTATTAAAGCTGTATATTATTTTAGGGATAATTTCTATCTTTGCTATGTTGAGGCTTCCTAACTATGAACACACCTGTGCATTTATTTAGATTTTTATCTGACTTCCTTCATCTGAATTTTTGGTTTTGAGCCCAAAAGTTTTCTGCAAATTTTGTTAGAATTGTATCTATGTATATTTTTGAATAATTATAAATGATATTGTTTTGAATTTCACTGTTCATGTCTTTTTCTAATTCATAGAAACACAATACACATTGAGATATTTATTTTTTATCCTGAAAACTTTATAAACTCCCTGAATAATTCAAAGAGTCTTTTACAATTGATTTCTGAGAATTTTCAAAGACAACTATGTCCTCTGCAAATAGTGATAGTTTTATTTCTTCCTTCCTAAGTATATGCTTTTTAGTTCCTTTCCTTCATTTATTGCACTGGCTAGAAATTCAAACACTATTTTGAATTAGAATGGAGAGAGTAGACACCTTTCCCTTGTTCCCAGTCTTGGGAGAAAACCATTAAGTAGAATATTAATTGTGGCTTTTATGCAGATGTTTTTTAGCAAGTGGAGGATGTCCCCCTCTGTTCCTGTTTTTCTGACAGCTTAAGCATTTCTCCTTATAGTTCTTCCAGTTTTGTTTTACATATATTGAAGCTCCATTGTTTGGTGCAAATACCCTGACTGCTCTGTCTTCTTAGCAGGTTCACCTTTTTACTCTTACAAAATGTCCCTCTCTGTTACTGGAAATAGGCTTTGCTCTGAAACCTAAATTATCTGATATTAATTTTTTTCCATTTCTGCTTGCTTTTGATTCATATTTGCATTATTAATTTTTAAAATCTTTTTACTTTCAATCTGCCTATGTCCTTATATTTGAATTGAGTTTCTTGTGGACAGCATACAGTTTGTCCTGATTTTCAGTCCACTCTGCCACCATGTAACCTTTAACTGGCTCACTTAGACTCTTTATATTTAATGTAATAATTTACATATAGGGCATAAGTCTGCTTTTTTTTGTTTTGCTTTCTCTTTGTTCTCTCTGCTTTTTTTTTTTCTCTTTCTCTTGCCTTTTAGTGGACTACTTGAAAATTTTTTTAGAATTCCATTTTGATTAATCTTTAATGTTTTTGAGTATATCTCTTTACCAGGTTTAAGCTGTTGCTCTAGGAATTATACTACATATATACAAGTTATTATAATCTACTGGTATTGTCATTTTGACAATTAAGTGGAATGTAGAAAGTTACTTCCTACATCCTTTACTCTCTCTGTTAATAATTGTTTAAAATATTTCTTCTACACACATTTCTTTATTTTCCAAGAGAAAGGAAAATATGTATGAATAAAAAGACTTGTACTCAAATGTTCAGAGCACCATCATTCTTAATTGCAGAACACCGGTTCACAGGTGAGCTGCTAAACAAATTGTGGGACATCAGTACAGTGAAATGTGCAGTAACAGAAATGAGAGCAAACTACTGATACAAGCAACAAGGAGGCATTCAAAAGCATGATGCTAAGTGAAAGGAGCCAGAAAACAACAACAATAATAAAATTAAAACAAAACAAAATAACTATGACTCCATTTTTATGATACTCTTAAAGGACAAAACTGTCATGCAAAAATCAAATTAGTGGTGCCAGGGGGCTAGATGTGGCAGGAGTGAACTGACTTAAAATAGGCTAGAGGGAACTGTCTGATCTGATGAAAATTGCAAATTAAAAAATTTTAAGCAGTTAACATATTACTACACATCTAAAGTACTTCGCAGAATGTTTTCACACATTATTTCATGCAGTCATGATGTGAGCTTTGCTATGTAGCTTGTGCCATACTCTTGTTATTTAAACTTAATGAGACTGAGTCTCAGGGAGAACCTGTAGTTTTCCTAAGGCCACTAATCTTGAGAAAGTTAATGGAAAAGTTAACAGAGATAGTGAAGTAGCAATTGGACTGACTAAGCGATTGGTTTTCTGTGTATCACTTACGATATTACTTACACGAATATGCTATGCTAGCATATGGTTTTTAAACCTTTACACCTCAAATAGAGTAGGTGTCACACGTAGGTCAAAAAAATCCAACTATGTGTTTTTAAAAATAACCTTTATGGGCATGGTTATGAGAGCAGGAGGGTGAAAGAATAACACTGAACGGCCTAGCAAGACGCCAATCAGTCCTTGAAGAGAGACAGCAGAAGCATGGGAAAAGCACAAAGATCAGCTTCCTTTCGTTGACATCCATAAACCTAAATAAATGGGAAAACTACTTGGTGCATCTTAAAAATTGTCTTTAATCTGCTTTTCCGAAAGATTCATCAAGGTTGTTTTCAGTTTTAACATAAAGCATCTAATAGTTTTCATTAGAAATAAAATATGAACGCATCTGTCTTCTTACTGGCTATTCCTTTGTCAAACGTTCCGAAGCAATTAAACCTGGACAATCCGATGCATCACAGATCAGAGGGCATCTTGCCAGTTTAAATCCTCTAAAGAATATTCTGACATGTCCAGCACTGCATTACTTAAAAACAGCCAAGTAGGTGGGTGTGGTGGTTATTACTGTTCCAGGAATAGATTTGCTTACAAAGGGCAGGAAGCCTTGACAGAACTCTGACTGCCAGCCGTACAATCATCTGCCTTGCTTCACAGCTAACATTTGCGTTGCCTTCCCAGATCAAAATGTTCTAGCAGCCACCAGATATGAGAAGGAAGAAGTGCCGAGCCTAATCATGCCACTCTAATCCCCAAATCCAATTAGCATTCAACCTTGTTGTGCAGCTATCCTTCTACTGCTTTTGCAGCTGCCTGCAGTTCTGCGGCCCTGATTAAAAACAGTGGGTGGCCTTGATCACTTAAGATGCTTCTTATAAAATCCTCAGGAGCCTAGCAGACAAAGAGAATAAAGCCAAGTAGAAGTATGGAGACTACCTAACAGTCCAAGGGAAAACCACAGTGATGTAACTAAGAAAGATAAATTCATCTTAAACTATTCATTGGCAAGATTACACGAGGAAGACAGACAGTCAGAAAATACTCATATTCTCGCAATGTTAACTTGAACAGTACAATAGAGAGAAGAAAGGTAATTATTGTGGCTACTCTATGCCATATATCCTTCAGATCCATAGTAATCATCACATTTATCCTCACAATGATCTTCTCAGGTACCTGTTATTTCCCCCATTTCACCAAGGAGGTAAAGGAAGACCAGAGATGCAAAACAACTTATCTGTGTTCATGGAATCATTTAGTAAGTAGCAGAGAAGACCTCCAACCCAGGTCTCTCTGACCCTAATGACTAAGCTATATTTGTTTTTTTGTTTTTATTTGTTTTTTGGTCTCCCACACCTATCCTTATATAAGTCTACTTTTTAATTTATCAATTAATTTCCTAGCTTCTCAATAATTTTACTTTCTTTTAATCACCCTACTATATCTTTGAGATATCTATTTTAAATGGCTTTATCTCTGTAATTATCTATAAATATGAGATGAATTTGAGGACTGCCAGGAGTGAAAGAAGGATTTTGTCCAATTCCTAAAACAAATATATACAGCTTTGGGCATTGTCATAAAAGAACTGACAGAGAACAAATTTATCAGTAATAAAGAATATATTGTAGCCATAAAGAAATAATGAGAAAGGCCTTTCTATACTGTTATGGAAATAGTACTAGTTAAGTGAAAAAAAAAAAAGCAGAGTACAAGAAAATACATATACCTTAGAGAAGTTTTGTTTAAAAAGGAATCAGGATAATAGTGTATATTAGACTTTGCTTACATTTGCAAAAAGAGACACTGGAAAGGTAAATAAGAAACTAAAAGGGTTACCAATAGGGAACCAGAGGTAAGAAGATAAATGAATGGGGCCTCACTGTTATGGGAAAGAGAGTTCTCAAATTATTCTCCCTTTTAATGGTTTAACTTTTCAACCATACACGTATCTAACCAATTCAAAAATAATTTAAAGAGAAAAATGCTAATATCTTGAGGGCTGTCTAGCATGGCCTCTCAGTAGTTTACTGTTTCATTCAAGTAAAGGGTCGGGAGGCTTAGCTGAAACCTTTCAATTGGAACAAGACTGGACACTGGGTCAAACAATCTGGAGTTTAAATTCTAGCTTTCTCATTTGCTAGCCACGTGATATTTGAAGGTTACTTAACATCTCTGAATTTCAGTTGTACTGGCAATAATAATGGTATCAGCTTCGGAAGGATGTAATGAAAATTAAATAAAACGCTGAATGTAAGGAACTTGGCACATAGGAAGTGTCTGATTAGCGTTAAGAATTGGCATCATTATAACTATCACTCTTATCATAGAAGTGAAAAGGAAATAGACAGACAGTATCTCTTGGAAGCCACCCAAAGAAGGATAGGGACTAAGAGAGTCTCAACTCAAGTAGTTGGACAATGATAGGCAGAACTAAAGGAAGAGTTTCATTTGTTTTGGGCAAAACCTATCTCTTTCCTAATGTTTCTTTAAATGATAACACTGGTAGCTTGAGATATCTTCATGTGTACAGGAAAACCAGGCCGGTAGACTCAAGTCAAAAGATGAATACCAAGGCAAACAAAAAAAAGATCTGCTGAGCAAACTTTGAAACTTACTTTGTAAACGTAATATTACAATACTTTTGGTTTGTTTAATATAGTGACACCTCATCTTTTTGCAAAATGGATTTAAGGAAAAGCTACAGTATTATCATTAACCCCTTCATACTTTTTCTATTTGGATACTTATAATTCAATCCACTAAAAAAATTTCCTCCAAGGAAACAATATAATAATTGCTCTTATAAGAAAAAATTCTAAAGGAAATTAGTTCCACGTTAAAATACATTAATTGAATTCAACAATTAAGAATATACTTAAATCTAAAGAAAAATGTTCTTTCCGCAGAGCACTAGCATTCTAATTAAGGAGGAAAAGAAAACGTCAAGTACATGAAAATATACACAGTTACAAAAAGTCATGTGAGATCAAAGTCACCAGGTGAGATTCTTGGAAGAAGACTACATACTAACCATACATGTGCATAATGTACATCTTAAAGCAAGAAGGTGAAAACATTGGAGACAAAAGCTAGAGAAGCTTCTTAGAATTCCTAGAGGGAAAAGGTGCATTTGCTGTTCTGCATAAATACTGTGCTGAATTTGAAGGAAAATAAGGCAATCATTCTGGTAGAAGCCTATAGGAAGTGCATTCTATAAGAAATGGTACACGGAACTTCTCAGTTTCAGAAAAGACAAAATCACTGGAATGGGATTCCTCTCTTCATCTTGCCTTATCAAAACATGTCATTTCACCACTATTGCCCCAAGAAAACATTTCTGGCTTTTCTCCCTACACCTCTAATTTGTGATATTCAAATATTCTATTTCCTCTTTCTGTTTCCTGAATGCATGGACCCCGCCTTGCCTTCTCTGTCTGGGTTTCTGAATCTCACCAGAATTTTCAGCTTTCAGAAATCAGGGAAAGTTGCATGATTTTTAAAGCAGCACTCAAATATTTGGTATGATTGGTACTTTAGAGTTTTTTGAAGATGATTAATATTGCTTGTGAGAATCAGAGATATCTCAGTGTTTTCAAAGAGTACATGTACAAATTGTCTTTGAAAGAAGAATTATGATAAGATTAACTATCTTCATGAGAAATTCTTATTTTACCTCTAATGTTACAATTACTGTCAAAGTCTGGGTTTTCTCCCCTAATCTATGGTCCTTTTAAGTCAAGAGTATGCTATTTTATGACAAGTTGAAGGTGTAAGATTATTCTAATTATCTCCATACTTGATTTAATTTCCAATTTACAAAATCACTGACACTGCTGCAACTGCAACCTAGTTTTTAAGGAGCAATCATTTCTGTAATTCTTTTTTGCCTCTCATTTTTCTTTTGTTATTAATTTTACAAATGCAATTATTTTTCTGCAAATGTCCATTGCAATCAGTAGGAACGTGGGGGCTACAACATTTAACTTGATAGACCCATTAAACTCTAGCCAGTCTAATATTAATAGGTCAATAGTATGTGTTTGGCTTCTCTCAGCCTATTTTGTGAAGATTCTATAAAATACTATTTTTAATTTCTGTGAACTTCTCTGAATATTTGACAAACCTTTATTTGTTAACATTCTTAGTATAATGAACTTATCTATAAAACAAGGTTGAAGTTTTACCAAATTCTGATGGATGAAATGATCATTCTATTAGAAATACAGCAATCAGAGAAGTTAAGAGAATAAAATCACTAACATCTGTGTACCCACCACACAGATTTAACAAATGTTAAAATGTCACAGTTTTTCTTCAATTTATTTATAACATTCAACATAAAAATTATAAATTCACTCAAGTCTATATATACATACTCCTCTCAATCCCGTCTGGAAATAACCACCTGGAAATTCTAAAACTGAAGTGGATCTTCACCATCCTAAATATTTATACATTTGCTGCACATTTATGTATCCATGAAGAGAGTATATATTTACCTAACATTTGCACAAAATTTTCATTTTCATAAAAGCTTTCAGCATTTTATCTTTATTCATAAAAATTATAAACATAATGAAAACATTTTATAAGTGATAGCGTTAAAAACCAAACCGGGTAAGGGGAGTGTGAAGTGTGTGAGCTAGGGTGAGGCTGCAATTTAAACAGAGGAAGGAAAGAACAGAAGTCTCTTGGAGACGGTGTCATTTGTGCAAACATTCTAAGAAGAGAGATTTATCTTCCCCATCTATTATTATATTGGTTTGGCTTTTTCAACCCAAGAACACAGCCTTCTTTATTCTTATTTATGCTTTTGCTTTTAATTCTTTTATCTAACATTGTCATACTAGCCAACTGTGTGTGTATGTTCGTGTGTGCGTGCATGAGGTGATAATAATTTACCTAAATATCTCCTGTCATTATTTTAATTTCACCTTGTCTTGCTTGTTTCTCATTTCTTTGTTTGGGGTTGATTTTAAAACATCAAATGGGCTCCTTTTCCTTCAGATGTGTTAGGTATCATCCCTTCGTGACTGAGTTAACCTGTCTGAATTGATTTCTATCACCTGGTGTAATGTGTGTGGATATGGATGTGTGTGTGTGTATGTTTTGTCCACCATGATTTTTCTTTAGAAAGCTAAATACCACTTTTAAAATTGATTGATCTTAAATGTTTAATATAAATGATTAATATAATTTTCCTAACAATGTCTAAATAGTTTAATTTCTCTATTATTGTTCCAAAAGAATGTTAGCATATTTTAGTCATGAATGAACATCTCCCCCATTTCCCTTGTAACTACTGTCTAGAATATTAGTCCTTTCTTTTAAAACTTAAAAAATTACTTATTATTTATTCCACTCAATAATGTATTACAGTTACCACATTGTTTCCTGTATTGTTTCTTTACATTGAGTCCTTTTGTTTGTTTGGTTTTTTGCATTTTTGTTAGTAGTTCTTTCACTGAGGGACTTTTTGTGCTAAACTTTGAGACTGATTATCTTATTTGTCCCTACTCTTGAACCAATTACTATCAATCTATAAAATTATACATTTACAGTTAATGCTCTTGAGTATTTTGAATCATTTTTCACTGTCTTGTGATAGCTCTTATTGAAGAGGATGTCTGTCCCTGGTGAGTTTAAAAGTCAGTTCAGGTAATATGCCACTTTTATCCAATCGCTTATAAGATTTTTCTCCTTACATATTCTGCACTTTCAACATTAAAGTCTCAATTTTTTTATGTTTCTATCTATGTACCTATGTATGTATGTGTATATGCAGGTAGGTACCTATTTCTATCTATCCCATCCATCCACCCATCCATCCACCCATCCACCCTTCCATCCACCCATCCACCCTTCCATCCTTTACTCCCTCTATATATTTTCTGAGTCAGCATTGAGTGTTCACTTTCAATTAGACTTCTGCCTTCCTTCAATTCTAGATAATCATGAAAATTATTTTTCAAACATCACCTGTCAACCTCCATTCTTGTTTCTAGCCCTCCTAACAGTCACATGTTATATATTCTCAATCTAATCTTGGTGTCTTTGAAATGCTCCTTTATCATTTTAACTTCACCTGCACTACATTTGGAGAATTATCTGCCACTATCTTCCAATTTTCTAATCTCTTTGTTTCTAATATAGGTATTTTTCCACCTATTGCATTTATTATATCTCAGTGTATTTTCTTTCTCAGAAATTTCTTTGGCTCTTTTCAGATACACCTCTTAACTGTTTCACTTTTCTATTTACTGTAATTCACTTATGTCTTGTTATTGTTGTTGCCTATAAATTCTAGTTCTTTGTGAGCATTTTCAATCATAAAATTATTATAATTCCTCTTTTAGAGTTGATCTTTAATGGCTGGGTATTTACTTTACTGTTTTTTTTTTTCCTTATTGGTTATCACACTTAGATTTTGCAGGCAGATTGTGAGTGGAAGATTTCTTTCTTGTTTTATTCTCACCTGTTTCCTTATAGAAATTGTATAGTTGCCTCCATTCAGTCCTAAAGCCCAGCCTAAAAACAAGATTTAGGTTGGTGAACCGCCATCCCCAGGACTACAGCACAGAGCTATGACCACACAACTCCAATGAACCAATTTTTTTGGACACAATATGAGGGATAACCCTGAGAACTGTGTAGTACACCATCCACACACTGCAGGCTGCTGCCTTGTGGAACACCACCTAGTGAAAATGGGAATATCATGGAAAACGTTACAAGCCAGTGGGTGGAATCATACGAGTCTGTCTGTTGCTCTTTCCAGTATCTATTGCCCTCAGGAGCAAGTATGTCATTTCCGAGCTTCTTTTCACTAACTGGCTAGACTCACCATGGCACCCGGTTTCTGACTTTGACTGCATTTCTGGTATCTCCTTCTTTGTGGGGTTCTTTTGTCTCAAACTGGTACATGGGAGCTGAAGTCTCAGCCTCTTATACGTTTGAGTCTAACAGCAAAGTCCAGCATGTCTACATACTTAAGTTACATATCCTATTTTATGTTTCTCTCCAGCTCTTAGTCCATGGAGGTATATAGCTTATATTTTTATATAAAGTATGACTTTGTTTTCAATTTCTGAAATATCTAATTTATCAATGCTAGTTGAGATTTTGTAACGAAAGGGTGTGAACTTACAGTTTCATCTTGTTAAGTATTCCAAGGAAATGACCTGTATGCTTCTTTTTGGTTCTCAAAATTTTTAAGCGTCTAACTCGTCCTTCCAAAGTAATGTTACCACGAATTCATAGAAGTTGAATCTCAAGTATATTTATATCTAAATTAAAATATATCCTATATTTCTAATTATGTATGAGAAAAAACCTTTATACTAATTCAAATTGCAGTGTACTTGCATTTCCAGTTTTTCAAATTTTCACATTATAATTCCACTACTTATATACACTAGGATATTAATAGTTCTTCCTATTTTACTCCAAAAATAGTTGAAAGTTATTTTTACAAATTTATATTACAAATGACATGGTATTCTCTGTTTCCTCCACCATAATTTCGCACAGCAATTTTTAAATTCCACTCTTCTTGCAACTCTAGCTGAATTCCCAATGCAGTCTTCCTGAAAAGCTAATATTTTAATTCAAAGCGAGGTTCAGAAAGATCAGAAAGTGTTCTTCATCCAGCTCATAATTGAGTATCTTTGACCAATATTCTTTCATATGTGTAAAGGATTATTGACTAGCATTACACTATACTGCCAGATCCTACAGCTCTAGATCCTATGTTAAAGTTCCTGAAAAGAACCTGGGTCTTGTACTTGTGTTAATCAAAATGTACTGAAGCTCATGACAGAACACCTAGTTCTTCAAAACTAGTCGTGTAAATATGTGATTCCAAATAAAGGAAAAGGTAAACACAAATGGCCAAGTGGGATAATTATTCTGTGTTTTAGCACAACATGTGAATGGCAGCTAGGGCTATAGTTGGCAAGATGAAAATGTTTACATGCGGCATTGTACTCAGGTCCATAATTCACATGGCGCTGTCTGCTGGTGAACAGTGTCACTCGCATGCTCTCCCATGGCACCTGGTAACTGTCACACCTCATTCCCTGTAATGAACAGCTGCAGTATTTGCCTGCTTGGTATTCACAGACTGCCCTGTCTTTACTGGTAACCCAGCAATTTCCTTTCCGAATCTGCTCCGCTCTTACTCTCACACTGTGTTGTTCCAGAGGTCCTCCATATTCCAATCACAGGAATGACAATATCACACAGGTTCAGGCCGTCAAAGCCACAGCACTGGACGTGGCGATGAGCAAGTGAGGTGAGACACCATTCAGCATCATTAGCCCTAGGGTTTTCCCCGAACAATTAGAAACAAGGACAGCTCTTTCTGCCAGGTCTGTCAACCAGTAAGGTAAGGGGACTCCAGCCACCCGACTACCAGAAGGAAAGACAGTGGAGCACTTGGAGAGAAAAATCAGAGCTGAAAGACGGGGACAAATTCCCGAGGGCATGAAGCTATGCACAAAGCTAGATCAGTCCTGGAAATGTTCAGTTAGGTCGGTAAATTCTCTCTCTCTTTCTCATAATAGCTAATTAGAGTTTAGCTTCTCTCTAATTGCAAGAGTTTTGCCTTACAGACCATGCATAACTGTCTATTCCCTCCTGTGTATCACCCACTATATAATGTCTCTTGAGAACAGAGATGGTGCCTTGTTAACCGTCTTATGTTCAGTTTCTATCATAGTGTCCGACTCAAATACTTAATTTACAAACAGTGAACAAATAAGTACTAATTTTCATAGCTATACCATTACAGTTAACATTAATTTAAAATAATTGATAAATAATTTAGCCCACACTTCTGAGTTAGGTATCTTGAATGAGCATAAAACAAATATGATTTTCCTTCCTCTCTGTCCCGTGGGAGATTATTGTGAAGAACTGAAATATTCAGAATAAAAGAAAAAGCTATCAACTATGGTGTCAAATCACATCGATGAGGTAAGATCGGCATTGATGTGGATCAGAAATGACAAAAATGACAGAGAAAGGAATGGTGCTGAAGTTCTGGAAACAACACACGTCCTCCTCATCTCTGCTCCAGAGCTCTTCCTCCATAATTATATCATCAAATAAACATGCCACAGTAAGAAACTTTTGAGTGCTACTGCTTTAGGGCATCTTCTCTAAATAACAGTCTTTGGTTTGGTTTGGTTTTAGTTACAAAAAAAAACCTCATAGTATGAAAAACATGTCCTCAAAGTAGCTTCAATAACTGTAATATGTTGTCATATTAGTTTATCTTTCATTTATCTGTGTATATACAACTTTTGATGTTACTTTATAACAAGTTATATACATCCTAACACCTCACCTATACATTCTTCATCATGCAACTCCTAGGAATAGGACTGTCTCTTACAAAGCTACAATGCCGTAATAACACCTAAAATAATTAACAACAATTCATAATCTAGTAACTAAACCATATTCAAATATCCCCCGTTGTCCCAACATTGTCCTTTTTAAAACTAGGTTCATGCATTGCAAATGGTTATTCAGTCTCTATTCTAGACTAACAGGATTTCTGTGAGTCATGTTTATGAACAGATTATCCTTTCCTGAACATTCCCCAAAATACTACTGCCAAAAAATGTTAGTGTTTGCAACACAGAAAATGTTATTATGAACCAAATAAGTTCTTAAGGAAGAAGAGTTCTATAGAAAAGTAATAAACAATTAGCAATATAAAGGGAGCACAATGGTGAGCAGGTTGGGGGAGCTACAGAAAAGACTCTAAACTAATCAAGAAACATTCATAAATACTTACTAACTGTTCATCACCCTCCACCGAAACTCTGAAGAGTCCGAAAGAAATGTAGTAAGTCTGAATAAAAAAAAGAGAGATTGCACTCTCAAGGATATCAAGGACAGTATAAGGACACTGAGCTGCCCTCAGTACCCAGTGGAGGAGTTTTGTACAGGAGAAAAACTTGATGAAGATAATAATTGGGGGAAAAAATAATGTAGCACAAGAGGTTATAAAAAGGAAGGAAAACATAGGCACAGGCTGTTACAGGTGAAAACTGACAAGGGCAGAATATTTGCTTTTAATTCACGTCTTTCATTTTGCCAGAAAAGGCCAGGAGGCTCTTCAGAAACAGTGGACACAGCCACACTTACATACAGGTGTTCCAGGTCCTTCCCCTAGACCTGCCACTAATTAGCTGTGTGACCTTGCAGAACTCAGGAAACATACCCAGCCCTCAACGTCCTCACGTGAAACATGAGGCGGCAGGATAGACGACAATTAAGGTTCAGCCCTAAGTTCCTCTTGCTCCGGGACTGGCGTGGCCGTATCAGCCCTCCTCCGTGTACACTTACGGTTTCCTGAAATTTTCAAATGATGTGGATAGAAAAGCATTTATGTTTAACAGGAGATAAACAGAACTTTACAAACAAAACTTGGGAAAGTGATGACTTTCTGTAGGCCGAGTTTTCTCCTGGTGTCCTCTTTAGAGCTACTGTGGAAAAGTATAATAAAATGAAGAGACAGACCTACGGTCAGAGCATCTCAAAAGAAAGTCTTAACTGGAAATCTAAGGATTCTTACTACATTATTTCTATTTGGCATTTAAGCATATTTTTTTCACATGTACAGTTTTAATTGTGATTTGATTTATAATAGTATTAAAACCCTTCACCCATAAGCACTAGGGTTCTTGCTCTATACCAGGGTTTAATACCTGATATTTCAGGTTAAATACAAATAGTGGCCATATTTTCAAGATCATATCAAAATGAGTGAGTGAAACATCAAGTTTAAGGCGACAAGTGCCACAGAAGCTAGGGCCAAGGAGTGTGTGAACTGGACAGGAGGTGTCACCATCCCCAGGAACATGCAGCCCATAAAAATGTAGGGTTTTTCTCAACAAATACCCTAACACACTGGGGATCCTTTACTTGAGTGTTCATTAGTACAGAATGCATATGAGTAGGCAATTTTTTTTTTTTTTTTTTTTTTTTTTTTGCCGAAAAAGTATTTTGTTCTTAGGTTTGAAGTTAGTATGTTTTACAAAATCAGGCTGAAAACATTCCTGGAGCAGCAGATATCAAGTGAAAAATATATAACAATTCAGAGCCAAAGATGCAGTAGTGTTTTAGGAAATAAAAGGGTAAGGAGTGAGGAACATTAAAAACAGTAAATGTAGTTCTTTCCTCAAGAAAAAATGACTTTGTTGCTTTAGTTTACATGCATGAAAGTAAGTAACAGATCCTTCATTCAGCATCCCCTGACACATGTTACGGCTATCAGGGTGTTGCACCAACAGGACAAATGTGTCTACGTAGATTTCCAATATTAAACTTCTAGGACTGTGTTGACTGTTCTGTTTTCCACTAACTCTGGTGCATAAGCAAATCACTATTAAGTGTGTTGGTATCCTGTTCTACCCTCTGGAGTTTCCTAGGAGTTTGACGACTCTCGGTTCCTCATGTAAGTGGAATCAGTAACAATATTTATCTCTTTGAAACTGACTCATTTCACTCAGCATGATGTCTTCAGGTACATCCAAGTACTAGCATGTGGCAGAACTTCCTTCTAAGGCTGAGATTTCTTCCTCCGTATAAAGCACACTTTGTTTATATGTGCATCACTTGGTGGGCACTTCGGTGGCCTCCACCTTTTGGCTATTGTGAAAAATGCTGCTGTGAATACGAGTGTACAAATATCTGCGTCCTGGGCCTTCACCTTTATCACCTGTACTAAGTTTGTGGACCACTTAGCTTTCCTATTTTTCTCTCCTTAAAATGGTGGCAGATTTTTCTTTCACTTTATAGAGTAAAATAAAATAAAATAAAATAAAATAAAATAAAGTAAAATAAAATAAAATAAGTTTCCTCTCTGTCCTGGTAGCATATACAGTCATTTTCCCTAAAAGAACAGCTAAATTTACTCCCCTGAAAACTTTAATTTTTTTTGTCCCTTATCGCCTAAATCTTATTCCACCCTATTCTTCTAAGGTCATCATTTTTAATATTAAGTCATTTCATGTGTAGAAATGTTAGCATAATGAATTCTGAAAATTAAGAGTATCTGTAGAATATTCTAAGCTCCAGCTCCCTGGGTCCCAGATAAATCGTCCCAGTTTCACATTTTGGTTGGAATTTTTCTTGTCACATACTCCAGGCTTCAATCTTTCAACCCTCTTCACTCTATTAGTTCTTCTCTCAGCTCCCACATGTGAACTATTCTTGGTATTAGAAACTCATTTTTAAAGCAATACAATTTCAACAACTAAAATACCATGTGTGCTTGGCTAGGTTAAATTTAGCCTTGTGAAATTGCACCTTAGCAATTTTGCAGCATCAGTAAGTGCTTCTCCTATCTCCATTCCTTTTTATCCCTAATCCACAACTTGGATTCAACTGTAATTTCTTCCCCTCTAGTAAGTATGGCACTAAGGATGCATGACCCAAACCAAGGAGAAAAATAAACACAGTGATATACCAAGTATGATCTAAAAATAAGAAAACAAAGCATATGAAATCTTGAGAACTGATGTCCAAAGCAAAAGAAGACTGTTCTCTAAATTTTTCAATGCCATATTTAGAGTGTTCAAAGATTTATGAGAAGCATATGATAATTTTATTAATAACCAGAACTATTCCAAAGACCTTGACTGTCTGAATTTCTAACACATTCAGTGTTCCCTATTTCCAGCTATTTTCTTTAGCAAGTCTTAGGAGGAACAGAAGAGAAATACAGATGAGCAGATGTAAATAATGCAACATTTAATTTTTGCTTTAAATGCAATAGAAAAACAATTCTC
Source organism: Camelus ferus (assembly GCF_009834535.1). Classification (NCBI taxonomy): domain Eukaryota; kingdom Metazoa; phylum Chordata; class Mammalia; order Artiodactyla; family Camelidae; genus Camelus; species Camelus ferus. The sequence goes on along the minus strand of NC_045702.1, from coordinate 52,825,058 downwards.
ATATTTTGTATACCTATCAGGCATGTTTTCCCAACTGTCCCCAACCAGGATTGCTCTTGGGAACATCAAGCTATCACACAAATGGGAAGCAGTGAGAGAGAAAGACGACACTGGAGGAAATACAGACATATATGCATTGCAGCCACCTGGAGTCAGGATTCCTATTACTGCGGTTGAAAATACTCTCAAAAGGAAGAATTTCTTCAAGTAATACTATTTTCATTAATAAAGGATTAACTGATTTCAAGATAACAGACTCTTATATAATCTGGGTGTTGGTCTCTGGTGTATTCGTTTATGAATGGCAATGCAGTTGGATTAGTAATTTTGGAGTCATTGTCCATTCAACGTTTAACTAATTCCCCTTCATTTTCTTCTAAAAATTGGGTCTGAAGAGGGAAATTCTGAAACTAGATCAAATGAAATGTTCTTACTTAGAAATTACCTTCCTAAGTGCTTATAAACGTGTCCTTATTCTGCACATTTAAAACATATTATGAGAGTATCCTAGGTAAGTGTGTCTTTTTATTAACTATTTAATTAATCCCTTTGGTCAGCGGACTTACATTTCTCTTCAGCTCAGAAAGGCACATTCTACTATATAATTAATTAAGGTTTACGGTCGATTTCTTCTACTCTCTCGTCTAGCGTTTCAATTACAGGAGTTTATAATTTCTCTAGTCTTCATATTGACTATTTTCCTCTCATATTTAATACTTTTCTTGGTGTTCTCCATTATCACAAATGAAACATGAATTATATATGAAATATTATGAACTACAAATAAATACAGAGAGTTATAATCCTAAAATGGAGGGAATAGGAAAGAGGGGATACATTTTTCTTTTGTTCTGTTTATTTGCCTCTTAGTTGCTCCCCTGTTTGCATCTGACCAGGGCTGCTGGTTGTCACTCACTGCGGGGCAGGCATCTCGTGCCAGCACTTCCATGTGCAAGTCTGAAATAGTCATTCAGGTCCCCCCACCACATGTTCCTCTGACACTGGAAACCTGCCCCCAGCTCACCCCTTCCTCCCACCCTAATCTAGTCAAGTTCTTGCTCCAAGGTCCCCTTACCAGCAGCCCTCCCTTTGGGGAATGACACTTCCAAAAGAACTCAAGCCTGGCCCGCTTTCACTAAATCCATTTAACCCATGGGAAACTCACACATCTCTGCCATGCCAAAAGATGAGGTATAGATTGCTCCACGTCTGCCTCACTTTTTCCAGGCATTGGTTTTCCTTTTGTTTATGTGCGTGGCACATAAGGAAACCTGCTGCCTAAGAGAGGGTCTAACAGAAAGAGCTATGTCGTGGTCTCATCTTCTGCCATCCTGATCTCTGGGAGAGGCTCTCCTGGACACCCAATCCTTTTAGAGCTGGGGGTTGGAGGACTTCAAACCACAGAATGAGCCACCAGGCGGGCTCTACACTCCTTCTTTCCTCCCCTTTGTTAACTCCTTATAGCAACAGCAACACAAAAAGGAGTCATGAGATCACAGACTGTGTACATGAAAAGCAAGGAAGCTGGTGGGAACATATGTGGGAGACAACTCCCTGGACCAGAATTGTTGGGCACCAGGAAATGGAGAAACCATAATCTCAGGTTAAACTGAAGAAGAAAGATGCAGATTTTATATATAAAGGGCTTGTCTTGCAAGCTGTTATAATATACCTGTAGTGGGTATCTGGCAAGAACAGCCACAAAGTCCCTCTGCAAGCTTATTAGGAAATTATCTATATGTTTCTTTTCATTCTCCAGATTGCCATTTTGCCTCGAGCTTTTCTGAACTCTTATCCATGTTGATGGCTGGATGCTGTTGAGACAATCACTGATCATTGTTTCTAGTCTCGAGCTGTTGATAGGCAGGAAGAATTGGGACCACTCATCAGAATAGCAAGAGTAAAAAAAGCATGGACTGTGTAATCAGACAGAATCCAGTTCCATTTCTGACTGCATGTTAAAGCTGTACCATCTCCCCAAACCTTAATCTTACTCTTCTTAAAAATTGTGTGATCTCCTAAATTTGATGTAAAGATTACATGAGATAGTGCAAGCCAAGGATACAGCATCCGGTTTACACATAGATGCATTATGTTACAAGACGATACCTACATTCTCTGCGAATGCTTTTATTGTAATAGCAAAAACAAGCAAACAGAAAACAAACAAAAACCTCTGAACCAACATACGCTTATAATAATAATGATGCCCTCTAGGTACCCCAATATATTTATGCAAATGTTGTTCAGAGATGAACTCCTGATGAAAAGTAAGACTTTATATTCTATGCTGCTGATGGGACACACTTAATACATAAAAGCTCACAGACTATGGACCGAGTTTTCTGTCCATAATAAGCCCCTTTTCATATTATGCATTAATATTTGTCTTTTTATTTTCCTCATTTCAAATCTCTGCTAAAGCTCAAACTCGGTTCCAATTTTTGAGATTTCAGGAAATAACCAAGGGCTAAGAGTATCGTGAAGTTCATCTCCAAGTTACTTTAATTTGGTGATAATCTCTCTTGGGGATCTTGACCTTCACTTCTGAGGATATTGGTTTACAGCTGCTTCTACCACACACAATATATATGATTAAATGCCACTGAGATATTTTAAGTTATTTGTCCCACTGGGAGTGCATCTCATAGTCTGGTGAACGTTGCTAGTTTTAATTTGTCAATCATAATAAACGTCTAGTTACACTAGAATAAGAATTAAATTACAAAAGCCCAAGTACAATATTTGGCTTTAGTTTGAAAACAAAAGGATGAAATCCACTCAGACATTATTATTACATTTTTAAAAATCCAACCAAATAGAAATAAAAATATAAAAGTTTCCAAGGGATTAACGACAATAAAAATGATCAAGGAGAGATTAGTAATTTTAAAAACTGAGCAAACAGATTTTGATTTTTCAAGTTTTAAAATTTTTTCTTTTTTGAGGTCTCTAATACCCATGCTTCTGCAGGAATATACTCATTTTAGAATTTGAATCAGAGTTAGATGTTAATTAACATACATTTTTTCTTCTTACCAGGGAAATGCATGTTTTCATCTAAAATAAGCCCAAATGACACAATGTTTAGATTATATTGTCAAAACCAATTGTCTACTTAGTGTCTATTCCTATATCCCTACCACAGATATTGACAGATAATGATGCAGTACAAAGTAAAAGTCTATTTTTAATCACTTCACAGTGAAATATAATAATACAAATGTATATGTGCGTGCAGAAGCCCACAAATTATGGCATGATGCTGATAGCAAGAATCAATTCTGGTAACAACAACAACAAAAAACCAGTAGGCGTCTCGTGTATCTGCCAAGTCTAATTCTGAATTGCTCTATGATGTGCTAATATAAGAGAAAGCAACCCAGATACCAACTGGGAAAAGCTCCAGATTTTCTCTTGGGTACACAAATCGTGACTTCAACTAGGAAACTGCGATAATACCAATGTTCCAGAAGATTAGGATGTGAATTCTTAAGAGCCTGAAACCTCCACAGGCTCATGGAAGGGGGGCCCTTAACAACTAAGCACATTTGTTTCAGAAACATCAAGGGAAATTGGGCCATTGTCACAATCCTCCTACAAGGGACTATTGAAAGTAATTTAAAGGTATTTTCCAGAAATAAAAATAAAATGGCTAAATCAAGGGTGGTCCAATTTCTATTCTTTACTAACTCAAACACGGAACTCTGCCCCCTCTCACCTATGCAGTTCTAGAACCTTGAACCAGCAGGCTGTGATGAGAATGCCAACCAGCCCACATCAAGGAGGGCGGTAAAGAGCCCGGCGGGTGGCCTTCTATGCTCCCCAGCAGCATGGAGAAACAGCCCACGGGACTCCTGCAGGTGCCCCTTTCCCTTCTGCCTCCTGCCATCTTGCCACCGTGTCAGTAAACTTCTGGGGAAGGATCTGAGTAAAGAATATAAAGAAAGGAACTATAAAACAGCTACAGCATGAGGGAAAGAGACGCAGAGGCAACAGCTGTTTGGTGAAGGAAAGAAGACCTAAAGAATACAGTCGCCTCCTGTCAAATGATTCCATCAGTTGGGATTCTGAATCCAACTTTTAGTTGTCAAGTTGAAGTCCCCACTTTGCAAGCAAGAAGAGAACGATGATAAAGACAGCGGCATATTAATGGGAAACCACCAGAGAGAACGGTATTTTAAGGATGTGCAGAAACAAAAAGTCACATGTAAGTGCCTATTACAAAAACAGGCACAGGTCTTATGCAGTTTAAAAATGAATATAGAGCATTCAATATTTAATTATTCATTAAAAGAACGGGTTGCGTTGAATCATTAGGCTATTTGCTCTTTCCTTTATGCTACTCCTCTGCCCACTTCTCTCTTCCTCTTGGTTTCCCTTGGTTCATTCCCCATCATTTTGAGATGCCAAGGATTCATTCACTTTCCACATTTGATTTCTTTTTCCCAGTATCTTCCATTTTTTCTAACACAGAGAGTACCTAATGTATAATGATACTGGGGGATAAATTGATATAGAGACATCGATTTAAGTTATATGTATTTTATTTGGATAAATCAATTGCTGTGTTGACTGAAAATAACTGGTAATGATAATAATGACTAGCACTATGTCCCTATATATGTATCCACCTTTTACATACGAGAATACTGAGGACCAAAGATGAAGTAATTTGTCCACACTTGTATAGTTTGTAGAGCAAAATTCAAACCTAGGCAGTTTAATTCTAAACTCATGTTCTTAACCACTGTATCACATACCTTAAGAGTTTAGAAAGTATATAAACATACTAGGTTAAGTCATAAAACTAAATGAAGAGTCGAATGAATGGTATAATCAATAAGTGTAATAAATTCCGAAAAGACAAAGATTAGGATAGGCTGAAATATTCAGAGAGAAGACATTCCTCTCTTACCCCATATAATGTTATGGGATCTTGTGGGGGGGAAAAAAAGGAGGAGGAGGGGGAGGGGGAGGAAATGAAGGTAGAAGAAGAGAGGTAGAAGTTACAATTTTTTTTTTTTATTATTCTTTCAATACACTGCCTGATCCCAGCTCACTGTAGAAATTACCTTCAATCACCCATCATCTAATGATTCTCTACACTTTAGGGCATACTCGGTCACCTTTTATAAATAGAGATTCTGAATCAACAAGAAACCTTTTAAACCCAGTTTAAATTTGCCCCCTTTTTAAAAACACCATCTAGGAAATCGTATTCCTTAGTGTAATAATATGTAGGCAACATTGTATTATATAACACTGGGATATACTAGTGTTTCATTGTTTTCCAAATTGCCTGTACCACACTTAATTTCAAGATAGAGTTGATGATCTCTATAACATAGCCCAGTAAGAACATTAAAAAAAAAAAAATCAACGTGGTAGTGGTATTCTGCAGTGCCTGATATTATAACACTTGCAAAAATTCCCTTGGGTAGGGTATTGTGAAGTATTTCAAAAACTTTTTAACTGCACATATACTCAGGAAATACTGTTTATCATTCTTGGTTTCCAATTAGCTAAAGTCCTGTATTAAATAAGCTTGTTAAAAAAATTCAGATTATTTCAATTCAAAGATAAGAGCAAGAAAGGAGCAAATACTCTTAATGAACTTACCGTTGACCACGGGATGGGTAAGTGGAGAAGGTTTAAAGTGAGTGGGTTGTGTATGAAATGCCATGGGGGACAGTGTTCCTTCCTTGATATGACTTTTCTATTGGGTTTAAGGCAAGAAACTTTAACAAAGTTAATCCAAAACTCTGAAAGAGACTGATCAGAACTAGAACTCTGAAAAGTCTGGAGCAAAGCGTGGCTTTTTGTTAAATTAAGTCAGACCTTGGAAACTGCAGTGGGTGCAATGAATACTTTTTGACTCAAATTTTATAGTTATAATCTCAAACTAGGCTTTTTACAAACATCTCAGGTATTTACAATAAGTATGCGAAGCTGTCTGTATTCTCTGGAAACATATTAAACCAGAGTCTGGAAAGGTCTGCCCATAGTCACTTAATCACTTGGAGATTTAAAAAAAAAAAAAAAAAAAAAAAAAGTCCATTCACTTCTAAGTCAGTGACATACCCATGAAAAGGAAGAGGGGAATCTCGAAGTCAGAAAAGTCTTTTTTTTGTATCAAAGTCTCTTGGAACATCCCACCATGTTCTTTTCTATATAGAAAGACTAGAGTCATTTTCTCCATTTACCCTAAATTTCATTAGTTCATTAGATCCACATTTAGTGAGTGCCCATTGTATGTTAAATGCTATGTTTACAAGTTGGATATGTATTTGCGAATTGCAAAGTTACGGGATGATAACAGTACACATTCAAAATGCAATAACCTAAGGAAGTAACAGAATTGTACTTTAATTTTTGTTTTATTTTGATGGAACAGAAGGGAAACAAAAATTCAATTTTGGATCTGTTAAATGTGAAATGTCAATGAGACATCCAATTGAAGATGTCAACTAGACAGCTGCATATTTAGAGCTGAGGTTGAGAGTAGACAGTTGGCTCAGAGATACACATTTACACGTCACTGTCACCTACAAGATAGTTAAAGCCATTGTCACGTCTATTTCATCTAAAGGAAATGAAAGCTGAGTTTTAGAAGGGAACTAAATACGAACAAAATATAATAATCATATTAAGAAAAGACCGATTAATGGGAGAAAGATACCACTCCAAAATACGCCTCCTTGCCATAGTGATTATGTTAAGCTGGTTGTTTTTAAGAAAGAGTAGATAGACGTGAGGCTCTGAAAACTGAACAAAAATTACTTTTTTTTTTGTAATTTACATATATAAAATAAATTTACGTTTATCAGAGAAATCTCCATTTGTAGGGGTGTTTCCCTTACTGTACCAGAAAGAGAAGGATGACCAAATCTCTAGAAACTGTTGCCAATGGAGAAGGTATCATCTTAAATCTGCAAAACCAATTTACCCTTGTTTACTGTGTTTTTCCGGCTAATTCTCCCATAACTGCCTCCCTACTCTCAGCATCATCTGTCTTTAGGTGAAGTTGCTATTTAAGGCGATGCTTCAGCTATTTCAGAAATTTACTCAGTTCTCCTGGATGTTTCCCATGTACACAGGAGGTAACCACGTTATTAAACTTTTGTTTGTTTTTCTCCCATTAATCAGTCTTTTATCAATTTAATTATTAAACCAGCCAAGGAATCTAAAAGGGAAGAAAGGAAAAGTTTTCAACCCTACAGCGGGCAGCCCACAAAGGGCCCTTCACTGCCAAGACCGTGCTTGCTCTAAAGCGACGGCAGTTGAGGGATCCTGGGACCTCTGACAAAAAGCCAGAAAAGAGAAAATTTTTTATGACATCAGTTTTACAAATCTCTGCCTGCAGGGTCTGATGGAAGTGGGAGTCCTTTCCTTTCCTAAATTTAGAATAGCAGGAGAAAATACTTGTGAAACTGGTTACTTGGGTATAGTGACTTGGGTGACAATTTCTTCTGAGTGTTCTTGTTTCCTATTGATCCTCTTCCTCCCAGGGATGGTCACTGTTTTGTATGCCGTTTGTATAAGGGGGAAAACGGCAGATCTTGTATGAGGTTTCGCTTTAATCTTGTTCTAGATCCTGATGGTTTGGCTCTGTTATCAGTAAGAATATTCTCTCTGGTCTCCCCCAGTTGGAGGATGCATGTACCATCATGCATCTGAAGCACAGACGAATAGGCTGTGGATCTGGTAAGCAGCGTTCTGTTTGTCAACCCATGGCAGTTCTCAGGAGAGTCTGTCACAAGAGGGTTCCAGCCCCTAATGGGCCATTGTCATCTCAACCTCTGTTGCTCTGTTAACGCTGGAAATATCCCATCCCAGTAGCCCCTGCACCATGTCGCAGATTAGTGGGTCTGTTGCTGGGGCATCTTACATTCTCCTAGGAAACTGGAGACACTGTTGGCACGACACCATTCTTTTTAGTGCCTGTGACAACCAATATTCTTGCTTTCGTAGGCTAACTTTGGGAGTGAACGTTCTGAATCATGTAAGGACTGCATTCTTCTTGCAGCTGCCTCTTGTGTCCTTGGTTAAGCCACAAAAAGGCTTATCGGTTTGAATCACTATTGAGATTAAGAAATGCTACTCACCAGTGGCCAGGCAATGGATCTTTTGAACTGCAATATTAAAAAAAATTTTTTTAGAGAGCTCTCATCCTAAACAATTGTCTTACTGGTATCTATGGAAAGATCAAATTGAAAAGAGGACACAAAGAAGCGTAACAGCTGGCCTTACGAGCTCCTTAATAGAATGGAACAACAGAAATTGGACTTAGAACAAAAAATAATGTCTGCATCTAATGCAAATTCTCTTCTCAAAATCTGGCCCCATCTGCCTGTTTCAGCTTCCCTTTTCCTACAAGATTTACAGAGAACACTCCAGCCTGATCTCCAGGTCCTGGGTACACAGATTACTCATGAAAATAACTGAAATTCAGGAAATGAATTTAGCAGAAGCACCTGGGACAGGCAGTAGGGCTCACTTCGCTGTTTCTTACTGTAACTGAGCAGGACCCTGTGGGGCCTTCCTGGGACAGACCCCTCCCCCATATCTTTTGTTGTGGCTCCTCTCTGAAGTACCCAGATAATAGTATCTCAAGCATACGTCCTCAGTTTTTCAGATGCTAAAAACCACCACCAAAGGGAAGCAACTAACTACTTGATGATCAAGAGCACATGGCCCTCAGATCTTCTGGTGCTTAGGGGTTGAAAGTGTTGACGCCCTGTTACCTCGGGGTAACATCAACCAATTAGAGAACTGTGCAAGAGCTGATCACATACCCTACAACCCTCCTCCCTCACCTGGCTTTTAAATATGCTTTGCTGAAACTCTTTAAGGAGTTCAGGGTTTTCTTGGGCATGAGCCACCCCATCCTCCTTGCTCGGCCCGACAGTAAACCTTTCTCTGCACCAGACTCCAATGTTTTGGTTTGTTTGGCCTCATGGTGCATTGGGCACACAAACTTGCCTTCAGTAACACTAGTAGTACAAGATCCAAAGTAGGCTGAATTCATGAATGCAGAACCACAAATACTGAGGGCTGACAGTAAAGTTATACATGGATATCCAAGTGTGTGGGAGACTGGCACCCCTCATCGCTTCATTGTTCAAGGATAAACCGTACTCCCATAATTCATTCCAGTAAAGGTTCCTCAAGAAGCCGATAATATTGATCTACAAAATCAAACAACTCCTTCAGACTGTACCCTCTGGTTTCAGTAGGTTTTTGAAGATCTGCTGCAGTGCAGGGGACACTGAATTCTTTGCAATGGGGGTCAAGGATTCATTCGCAGAGGGCATGACACAGGAACTTCCGAAGCTGGCAGAGCCTCATGACAGAGGCCTGGGAAGTAGGAGGAGTGATAATGTTAGCCAGCACAAGTTTGTGTGCCCGATGCACAGTGAGGCCACTGTGAAGTACTATTACCTGGGTACTTCAGAGAGGATGTCCAGCAGCGCATACGGGAGGTGGGGGGTCTGTCCTGGGAAGCCCCCACAGGGTCCTGCTTGGTTACACAAAGGTGCATACTTATTGAAAAAAAAAATCTGCATATGAGTGGACCCATGTGGTTCAAACCTGTGTTGCTCAAGGATCAACTGTCATTAATTTGGGAGCTGTCTTTGGTTCTGAGTGGTGCAGAGTGGAAGAGCGTCTTGGGGTTGATACAGAACCCAGAGGTCACTAACCAGGTCATGGTAAACACTGTGATTAATGGGACCCTTTCACATGAGCACCTCAGATACTCTTATTGTTGAAAAACTGGAAAACACAGTTTGGGAAGCCTTATTAAAACTGCTGTCTCAGCTTCCCCACATGGGTCTTACGGATGCTTAAAAAAAAAAAAAAAAAAAAAAAACATGAGGTGAATTAATTAACAAGAGAATGAGAAGAAGCCAGGCAGGAGAGTAAAGAAACTCTTCCCAACAAGGTGGACGTTCTTAAATGCTAGTTAAAGAATAAAGTGAACAAAGTGAATACTGTTTGGGGCAAAACAAAGGGGAGGCAGGAAGGGGAGAGTCACAGGACTCACGCAGCAGGGTAGAAATCTTTAGATGGTTGTTACGAAATGCGTAAATAAAACAGACACTGATGAGTAAACAGAGATTTCTGATACAACACAAAGGTTGAACAGGCCAAAAGGGACCTCTGGCTGGCTCCCACAACGTTAACAGTCCCCAAACAAGTCTGCTCTATTTACTGTGGTTTGGAGAAATTTAAAAGCTGGAAGGTAGAAATTACTAGGAGAAATCTGACCAGCAACCACCCAGGTCAGTAGTTAGACAGGTTAATCAAGTTAAAGATTAAGAAAAGGATCAACGTCCCTCAGCTCAAGTCCTCACTGGGTACTCAGAGCTCTTTGCACAAGAATGAGTGCCACCCCCAAAGGGAAAGGAGAAGACCCCAGTTCACGCCACACCTGGAAGAGAATTCAGATGGGAGACGGAACATTGGGCAGCAAAAGATTTTAAAGGATTAATTAGCAAAGGGAAAGTACACCTCCAAGAACGGGAGGCGGGCTGCTCCAAGGGAGGGAAAACGGTGGTCTTCGCCCCGTCCCTTAGACCCTCGCTTAGAGGTGGTCTCTTGATTGACGGCTTTTGCCCCTGGAGTGTGCAGTCATGTTTGTTCTCTTTGTGCATGTCCTTAGCCACGATGCACACAGAAGCAGCCACGGTGGGGCCTAAAGCGCATTACTAATTACACTACAATGAACACTGTGTCAGGTCCGGTTAGGTCCTTGTCACTACTGCGCAGTTGCGGCTGTCAGATTCTAACCAGTTTCTTGCTGGCACTCATTTAGAGGAAGTAAAGCTCCTTTACGCTGGAGGTGGGCACAATGCCATCTCCTGGACCGTCTTCCCTCCACTCCACCTATCTGCCTCGTGTTCCCACTCATCTAACTACCTAACATGAGTAAAATGGTCCCCAGGTGGAGGAAAAAAGGGTGTTTCCAGGACTTGATACAAGAGACATGCACTGTGGCACAAAACCCACTGGTGAAGCTCTGATGTGGGTTATAATAAGATTGAAAAAAAAAAGAAATGTAAGAGATTTATAAAAATCCTTTCATTTAAACAGGCTTTACCTGAATGTTTTATGGAAACAGATCTTAATTGTGGCTGGGAACACTTCCCCTACTCAGCATTGTAAAACCAAATCTACTGATGGCGTCCCAACTATATGTCTATAGTTAGGAATGCAAGAGTTGATGGAATTAAAGTAAAAGTTTGTGTGAGATAAAATTCATGTTTTATGGCAAGACAAGTAAAATTAAACATGAAAAAATTTTCTCTGCCCTCTGGCCTCCTCTTTCCCCTCTACCGCGCATTGTGTATCTGCATTATCTGCCCATCGGCAGATACACCTGCTCAGTCAGAAAGAGCAACGTTCTCCTAGCATCAGCGAGACAGCTCCTTAAAAGATACCCCTCCTTCTTGATCTTGTAAGAGGTCACAATGACCCACCACTGTGCACCTGCAGATCTGGATTGTGTAAACTGTCAATATACATCATTTAATGTACTGCCCTCTGTTTCAAAAAACTTTTATAACCGTGCTTTTACTACTAATGGGCAGGACAGCTCTTGGAGCTTTCTGAGATGCTACTCCCTACAATCCTCAGTGTGGCTGGAGTAAAAATTTCCACTTCTTTTTCATATCGACTGATTAATTTTTGTCAACAATTGTGAACAACTTATTTCACAATTTAAGAGTGAAATTTATATCTACTTATTTCATACAAGTATAGAGCCTAAAATATCTTTGTATATTAAAAGAAAAGTGAAAAAAAAAACTGTTCAAAAATCTAATTGAGGAAGCCATGAGATCTCAGTACAAACTAAAGTTAAGTTAAGTAGAAAAAAATGACTAAAGTAATGGATAGAATATTGAAATATGTAGATAAGCTACAACATTTAATATTTATTGATTCTCATTTCTTGTGTCTTCAATTACAATGTTTTATTCTAAACCAGCAGATTTCAAAAATGTTTTCTCAATTAAAAAATTTACCTCTGGTATACCAAATACAGTATGTTTTTTTTGCTGTGTCAGAAATTAGTCTTTAGATGGGGGAAAGCATGGTTATTATAGTATCTTATTAAAGGTAAAAAGTTACAAGGACATAGAAGGTTTTATATTTTAGATAATTTCAACTGAGAGAACTTAAAAAGTTGACTATGCTTTACAATGTCAGAGATAAATTCAAAAAATCATGATTTTTTTAACTGAGAAAAAAAAGCAATATTTAAAATCAATTACCCCCAACAAGCAACTCTCACAAAAATAACTAGAATAACAAAAACATTCTTAATTAACAATCAAGAAGGAAGTGAAACTAAAGATAATAAATTTATTCCCTGTTTCTCTACACTTTGCAGATTACCTGCAAAGAATATATATGGCTTTTAAAAATCAAATTTATTTAATTGTCCTTACTCATCAATCTGTATTGGCATAACCTGTGTCCCCACTGACTTTTCTTTTAGATGCATAATCTTTTTCTCATTTTTTTCTCCCTAAATAAATAGCAAGTGATCAATTAAGTAAGATTCCCTGTTAGAGAACATAATAATTCTGTTGTTGCCAATTGGGATACTATTTTTTTCTCTCTCAGGACTATGATAAAGAAAAATATAGTGTTAGAGGGGGAAAAAATAGGAGTGCAATAGAATGAAGAGAGAATACAGGCTGAAAAAAAAGAAAGGATGAACGAGGGGTCAAATTTAGTTATTTTGGAGAAGAAAATTAGTAGCCAAATATCTTCATTACTCATCAGAATTCAGAAAGCTACATTATAACGGCTAAAGAACTATTAAGATCCTCAAAAGTTTCTTCACTGGCCTAGACTTGGAGAAATTCGTTATTTGGTTTGATGTGTCATAACCAAGGTGAATTACACCAGAGATTAGACATATTAAGTTTATTTGCACTTAGCTTTTCTAAAGTTACTAAATTGATTTAGTCTGTCATTCAAGGTCATATTACAAAGTTATATAAAACATGACTTAGGAGTCTATTTTTATTGATTATAAAATCATAAATTTTAGACTTTTGACTCTCAAAATAAATGACCTGTTCCACATGGCTCAGTCTCAACAGAAACAGCCTGTTTAATGGACATATAAATTCAAAACAAACAAGGAAATTAGGTACCAGGTAAGCAGAGATGTTACAGAGCATTCATTCAGCTATTGTTCTGCATGTGTCCCTGAGTGGCGGGAAACACATGGTGCCCAATGGGCTTGAACTGAAGAGCTCCTCTCTAGAGCAGGATGGGGTTTCAGTTAGGGTGTTCACTGGCTACTGCCTAAGAAGGCACTGCCCCCACTCTCCAAAAACACAAATTAAAAGGTTCACAAGTTAAACAAATGATCCAGGCAATCTCCCCTTTCCTTAAAATCAACTCTCTATTCAAAATAAAACTATAACTGAATCCCTACCTACTAAGAACAAAAACATAGCTGAACTCTTGAATCTCTACATTCTATCAGCCAAGGATACACTGTGAGGTGAAGGACAGAGGGTACACAAATACAGAGGTATCCTGGGCTTCCTGACTAATTCATTTCATTGTTGTCAATTGCATTAACTCTCCAATTGCAAACTTCCCTTTGCCCACTTACTGGATTATCCCTTCAGCACTTCTTGTTACTGCCGCTGCCTGAGGCAGTCTATTTGATTTTGCCTGCACTGCTCAGGGCTTGCACAGAGCAGCAGTGGTAAACTTGCAGTAAAAATGAGCCAAGCCTTTAAATGCTTACTCAAACAACTTGGCTGACCTCATCAGGCTTCTTCCTACTAAAGCCTGGAAATGGATTCTGCCTAGGAGAAAAGTATCTTCTTCACAGAACCTTCTGCGCATAATCTCTGATTTTTCCCTGAGTCTCTTAAAGCTTTCAAAGCAACTCCAACTCCCTGCCCATCAGAGCTATCTCAAGGCTGCCTTTAAAAGATACACTGAAAACACTTGGAAAATGATCCATTTCTCAGCCCAGCATCTTCCAAGAAATACCATACTTTATATTTCGTCTTCCTAGTCATAGTAAACATGCGTATCCTCTATGAATAATTTGAACTTCCTAGTCTCTCTATTCATTTTTCCCTTCCTATTACCATTCCTGTTGGAGTGATTTGTTTGTTTATATTTTGTTTGTTGAACTAATGATCACCCAAAGCATAAGATATAGAGAATCAGTATAGCAGAGTGATTAAGTGCATGGATCCAAGAAACAGTCTACCTGATTCGAACTACGATTTTTTAATTTACTATCTCTATGACCTTAGGTAAGTTATTCAATTTCTCTGGGCTTCCACTTCCTCATATGTAAAATGGAGATAATCATAATAATTACTGGCCTCTTAGAGTTGCTTCAGAGATTAAATACGTCAATACAGTTAAAGCATAGGTACTTAGATGGCTTTTCTTTTTTTGGTGGGGGGAGGTAATTAGATTTATTTATTACTCTTAGAGGAGGTACATACTGGGGATTGAACCCGGGACCTCATGCTTGCTAAGCATGTGCTCTACCACTTGAGCTATTCCTCCCCCTTAAAGCATAGGTACATAGAAAAATGTAACTTATAACAAACTCTTGATAAACTCTTCATAAGTATCAGAGAGTTTATTATATTTGCCATCCAAGATGCCATGTGAGGGATAATAAGTACCAGCATGCAAACATTTGGCTTGCTTTAAAAGCACACCACTCTGAATACTCACAAAGAGAGCCAAAGTCTGCCATGAGCTATCTTTTGCCCTCATGGGATGAAACCATGAATAATAGCTGATCATGACGACATAGGACACCAAAATAATGATTTTGCCAGCTTTGATCCTGTGGAACTCAGGCAGGATGGAGCCAAGACACTTGCAAAGGGCTACAAAAAGAGAGAGGAAGGAAAACAGGAGAAGAAAGGGCAGAACGGATGTACAAGTGTTTTGCCTCATACTTTGTACTCTAGGTATGTTTTCGATCAGATACTTATGGTAAAACAATCTTTGTGAAGCATGGACTGTTCCTGAACACCCCTTAAACATTTTATGGAGTAAAGGCATGAGAACTGTTGGAGAAGGCATTGCCCAGGACTTCTGACCTGTAGAATGGTCTAACCTACATCCAGGGATACCATAGAAAGTTCCAGAAGCTTCCACTGTGGCATTTAAACTGACAGTAGAGAGACATAGAGCATTTTAGGAGAAAGGCACTGAAAACATGGAGACATCCTGGACTCTGCAGTGGACCTGAGGAAGAAACATAAGCTTTGAGAATGCTGTTTCTACTCCAAAGTCAAGACCAAGCTATATTGTGTGGAGCATAGATAGACAGACAGATAGATAAACAGATAGATTACTAGATAGCTAGCTAGACAGATAATGTATATGTGGGAGAGAATCTGGAGAGAACTGGAGAAAGTGGCAGCATCTCTGTGTACTGAGCTCTGTGCTATTAGTAGTTTAGAAAGCAAATTTTCATTCAGTTAAGAAATGCTAAGATACTTTATGCTGTTTTTGATCACCTGGGCAAAAGAAGATAAAATAGATGCAATTGTGTGATACGCTAGAAAGTTTTTTTTACAAAATATGTTAGAGAGGAGGGCTTAAGAAAAGAATACCATTTAAGACACATCCAAGGTCTGGTAGGAGCAATTATATAGCCCAGCGCCAAGCTCTGCCAGCCATCAATCTCCCTAAGATGTCTGGGTATCTCTGGTTTTTATTAATTCAAGGGGGAATCAAGAAAAATCATAGAGAACCAGAAAAAAATAGAAACAAAAAAACCCCAGGAAACTAGTTGAAAAAGCAAGGGTCATACATCAACTCATAAGATATGTCTGATTGAGAGCTGAGATGCCGGTGGACACTTCAGGTGGCTGGAGAAAGTATTTCCAATCCTCACCACATGAGTAGAAGTGACACCATGGGCAAGTGCCCCTTCAGATCCCCTTCAAAAGGGCACCCTACCTACTGCTACCAGTGCAGTCGGGGGGAATGTGTAGCATACACAGGCTGGTAAATTATGTTTCCAATGGATTCTGGCATTGAGTTGGACAAAATTCCATCCTACTGGATCTGGCTGTGCTTCCTACCATCGAGCCCTTTTGGAGCTACCATCTTGCAATACTCTGAAAGCAGTTTCAGCAGCCTAAGGTGTCTGCACAGACAGAGAAGAATTCAAGACAGCATCTCAGGAGACTATTATTATTTGGCTTATCTCTGGGCATTACTGTCCACATTTCCCCTAGACTACTGACATACTCCCTGTGGTCTAAGAGTGCCGTTATATGCACCTGGGCTGACTGCACTGATAAGCCCCTGAAGTTTCCAGAGCAGAATGAGGAAGTCAGAAAAACGGTGCATGTGGACCCAGCACGTGTAACCAGACTAATGTTGCTAACTAAGGTCACTTCCAATTTCTTTTAGGTTATCAACCTATTCTTTACCTCTTACAGGAGAGGTCTGGCATCTTCCCATGTTCCCTTTGTGTCAACTTGTATGGTCAGCTAGAAGTCAAAAACATCACAAGAGCAGTTTCAAATGTCTCAGTCTACAGACTGCAGTGAAAAGGAGCCAAACGCATAGTACAAACTTCTTTTGACGCCGAAAATGGTCAGATACCCAAGGACCTGAAAGAATAGCTAAAAGGGAAACTACAAGTTAGGAGAAAGAGTTCTCTCATTTTATGTGGAATGTGGACGCAGAAACATTGGCACAATATGAAATTACAGGGCACGAGGAATTTTATCAATGATCAATTTAGGAATGTCTGCTCCTCCAAGAAGAATTCTTGAGGGATTACATTAAGGAACTCTTGAGTTAATGTTTTGTGTTGTTTTTTAACTTCTCAACTCTACTTTTTTCTTTTTTAATTAGACCGGGAGATAGGTAATACAAGGAAAATTAGCACAGGACTCAACACGATGATGATGGCTGCCAACGGGGGGAAGAGGGAAGAGTTCCAAAAGGCTCCCTTCCCGTACAGTAACTTTGGAAATGGCGAAATTATCATTAAATGGAGGGGTACCACATAGTCGTGCCTCATAAATGGCTTGTGGAAGCAGTAATTGCTGCTTCAGAGATACTTCCCGGAGACGCTGAGAGCAATGTCTGATGTCCTTGACACCAGGAAGAGAAAAGAGACTAGAGATCATCACAGTGCAGGTTTTCTGGCCCAGAAGAGCCCAAGATGTTTCAGACATTTAATTTTTTTTTTTTTTAATTCTGGCACCTGTGAAGTAAGTATGATGGGAGTGGAAGGGAAAATGTGCCCTCCCAGAAAGGTTTATTTAAAATCACTCTGGCTTATAAGTTTTAAAAAGTTTATGAGTATTTTCCCAAAATAACCAGTTAATTTGCTATTGGTAATAGGCTATTTTAGTAATCACATCGAAGCATATCCCACCAATAATCAGAATAAATCCTCTGTTCCATGCTATGGGATTCCTTTCACTATAGTCTACGTCTTTGAATACCTTCTAACTAGGGCAGACCTTTTAAGAGTGCATTTCGAGAGGAAGACTTCTAATTTGGCAGAATTTTTAAAATATCATGACTAACCTCTGATACCCATTTCTGATATAAACCAGAAGCATTTGGCAGAATTTTGTAAACATCTGGGGAACTCTCCTGTCCAAGTCAAAGCTGTGGCTACTGGCATTTTACTCTTTCCTTGATTTTATTTTATTTTGTTTTATGTGAGAGCTCAGGTTTCCCACTGTCTTCAGTTTGGGGTAGGTTTCAAGAGGCAGTAAATTATCCTAAGCTAGTGAGAAACAAAGCCTTAAAAAGGTATAGGAGCCATTTATCATTTGGCAGCTGCAGAAGCCCAAAGAGTAACACGTTGTGCTTCAAAGGCACTTATGATGTGAGGCAGGAAGTCACCAGCTTCCTCAATATTCATTCAGTTCCAAGGAGTTTCTGAAGCATTCTGCAACAGGGTAGACTCTGCCTGGAGTGGAGCTATTTGTCCCCCTTCCCCAGATCCTTTCTGCATTCATTCTATAATAAGGATGTATAGGGGTGTGTGTGTGTGTGTGTGTGTGTGTGTGTGTGTGTGTGTGTGTGTGTGTGTGTGTGTGTGTGTGTGTGTGTGTGTGTGTGTGTGTGTGTGTGTGTGTAAATGTCCGTTTTGTAAAGAGATTTGCTTTTTTTTAATGAATTAAGCCTGTTTTTCATGGTAGGCTCTAAAATACCAGTAACTAAATGGATTCCCCTTCATCCTCCCTGGACAAATATAGAAAAGTAGGTGAGTCTCCATCTACGTGGAACATGTAGGGTACAAATAGGATGGACCTGAAAACCAGGTGGTAGCGCACAGGTAAAGATGAGGGGTCAGAGACCAAGACAAGGAGACTTCTGGGCACAAATCTGAGGCTCCTGTGGACTGAAAGGCAACCTGGCGGGAAAATAAGTGTCTTCATCAACCTTTGGACAACAGATTATGACGGCAATCACTATTATAAGCTTATAATTATTTGGAGACAATTTTCACTGTTCCTTTCATGTTTCTGCAGATTTTCCAAGCAGAGGCACAGACTCCTTTTTTTCCCAGACTGTTATTTCAAAGATGCCTTTGTAGTGAGAACCTTGAGAGATATAGATTGTGACCCTCTCTTGAGCCAAAGGCAGGTTTGTTTACTGTCTATTATAGAACATTCACGTTCCCTCAACTTGAAGTTCTCTTCCTATGACTCAACTCACTGCTTGTGCAAAGGTCATCTGGCCCTTTTTCGTGTTTTCCTGTGGGAACTAGAGTAGGGGAGCCAAGAAAAGCAAGAGGTACATGTCGTTTTCTGTGACATGATCAATAGTCCTTCTTCCCTGACCCGGGAGTCTTGTGTCCTCTGCATGAAGCAGCAGCATGTAACTTACTGCATTATAAACAAGGTAAGATCTCAGACTCTCTACAATCTTGGCAATGCTCTTCCTTATAAAATACTTTTTTGGATAGGAGAAAATAATCCTTGCACCTGAAGAAGCCTAGGCAAGGCTTTGAAAGAGGCTGCAGGATTTGAAGATTAACTGTGATCTAAGAGGTAAAAGGAGAAAATTGGGCCACAAGGAGCAAGAGGGTATTTCTCACATAGCTCCATAAAAGCAAACTATAAAATTCAACAAATAAAATAAGAAATGTGTATTTGGGAGAAGCAGAGATACTGAACCACAGAAAAAGCAAAGAAATAGTAGAGAGAACTCAGAACACTCTAATAATGACAACAACAAAGGCAATAATTAACTTACACATGGTAGTTTGCAGTTTACAAAGCATTTCCACACATATTGTTTCATTTGAGTAGAACAACATTTCTTGTGAGATAGGCTTTACTATTTTCTTAATTATACAGTTGAGAAAATTAAACTTTAGAAAGGTTATGCAACTTGTTAATGGTCAAAACTAATATATTCAGAACATAGACAGCAGAGAAGGATGTAAGAAAGTTGAATAAAACCAAGACAAAGATCCAAATTTGGTCCTAAGCTCAGAATCTCTCGTCACCAAGTTTCTCCCTTTACTTGCTGCCCCACTTGCCTCCTATAAACACGCCTTTCTCGCCTATATGAAACAGCAAAGCCTCTCCTTCTGTCCTATTAGCTTCACCTATGAGCCTTCCTCTTTCCTCTCATGGCTAAGACTCTACAAAGAGTAGCTTGTAAGCGTTCTCTCTGCCTCTCTCTTTTTCTACTTCGTTAATATCTTTAATTTCTCCCGATGACTATGCATTGATAGACAACGTTTCACTCATGACATTCATGGATCCATATTTTATGACTGTCGCTGAATTCTCAGCCTTGTCCTCAGTGTTGATAGGTCTGTCCACGTGCAGACATACAGGCTCAGACACAAATATGTGTAGACACCAAAAATCCTCCCAATTCGTCCCTAACGTGTCACTTTCTTCCATGTCTCCATCACATGCTCTGACATCTATTTGGAGTTTCTCTGTTTCTTTTAACCCCATTCAATACTTACAACTAAAATTAAAATTCCATTCCCCTTTCAAAGCCTGCCCACACGAGGAAGGGCTAGATCACTCCAGGAGTCTCGCGCAGGCTGTGGTTCAAGACGGTGACACAGGAGTTTCCTGAACTCACTCCTCCCATGAACACACCAAATCTACCACTATATATGGAACAATTCCCTCTGATAGAAATCTATAAACTAGGTGAGCAACCCCTAAGCCTGGGGCGAACAAGAAACAGCCCACGCCAAAATAGGCAGGAGAGGCTGAGGCACAATCTTGTCATGAATCCCGTCCCTACTGTGGTGACACACAACCAAGAGGGAACTCACAACTCCCAGCTTCTCCCTGAGGAGTAGAGGGGTTTGGACCCCACGTATGGTACCCCGATTTTTAATACTTACACCTGAGAGATGGGCCCCCAACATCCAGCTTCGAAAGCCAACAGGGCTTGTATCCCGGAGACCCACAAGGCTATAGGGAACTGAGAAGCTGTTCTTAACAGACTAGGAAGGACTCACTGTGGCTAAGACCCCAGGTCCAGTGCAGAGACAGCAGATTAAAATTTGTAATGCTCAGATTTTAAAATGAGAATATATTATGTATTGCTTATCAAACGTATGTACATGGATAAAAAGATACAGATATGGGTAGACATTAACATGACCAATATCACAGCGATGAGCACATGAAGTGATACAGAACTTTAAATCACTAAAATAGTTTCTTCCAAGAGAAAGTATGCAACATTTTGTGTAGGAAAGTTGCTTAGTCTCTCCATTAAAAAGGACTATTTGCTACTCTTAATAGCTGTGGCCAGAGAAGCAAGCATCTAATTTAATACACATCTAGGGGCTGACTGCAATGCTCTCCAGAGATGGAAGGCTGGCAGGCATCACCGTTGCTGGCTCTCTCTGCCTCGCCCTAGGTGGCCTGATATACCAGAAAGGAGCCTGCACACACGTCCGGTGCCCCAGCTTCTGCAGCCGCTACCAGGGGACGCACCCCTTGATTAGTTGACTCTCGTGTCCCATGGGATTTATGTTCAGGGGTCCCACAAGTCTGTAACAGAGAATCAGTTAACTGTCTAACCCCCAAGGCACAGTGCAGAGGCTATGAACTGAAATACCCACTCTTTCAAAGAAGGATGCCTGCTTGCAGATTATGTACCAATGGGTACAGGAGAAGTGCTTCACCTCACTGATCATCAGGAAAATGCAAATCAAAATCACAATGAAATATCATTTCACACCTGTCAGAATGGTTATCATCAAAAAGATAAGAGGTAACAAGTGTTGGCAAGGATGTGCACAAGAACCTTGTACACTGTCCATGGGAATGTAAGTTGATGCTATCACTATGGAAAACAGTATGGAAGGTTCTTCAAAATATTGAAAATAGATCTATCATATTTTCCAGCAATTCCACTTCTGAGTATACTTCTGAAAGAAATAAAAATCAATATCCTGAAGGGATTTATGGACCTTCATTTTCATTGCAGCATCAGGTACAATAGCAAAGACATGGAAACAACTTTTTAAGTGTCCAGAGAGAAAAGAATAAAGAAAGAAAATTTTATACACACACACACACACACACACACATACATAAAAAATTTGGCCATGAGAAGGACGTCCTGCCATTTAACATAGACGGCCCTTGAGGGCATTATGCTAAGTAAAATAAAACAGAAAAGAGAAAGACAAATACTGTGTAATCTCACTGATACATGGAATCTTAAAACAAAAAATGAACTTATAAAGAACAGACTGAAGTTTGCCTGAGTTGAGGGGTAGGAGGTGAGTGAAACGGATAAAGGTGGTCAAAAGATACAAACTTCCAGTTATAAGATAAGTAAGTCCCAGGAATGTCACGTACAGCATGTGACTTAGTAAACAATACTGTATTGTATATTTGAAAGTTGCTAAGAGAGTGCGTAGTAAAAGTTCTCATCACAAGAAAAAAATTTATAACTTTGTGCTGATAGATGTTAACTAAATTTATTGTGGTAATCAATTTGCAATACATATCAAGTCATTACATTGTGCACCTAAAACTAATACAATGTTATATGCCACTTCTACCTCAACTAAAAAGAATCTTGTATATGTAACAGTCAGATTGGCCACATGTTTGTATCTCTGAATAGTCTAAGCTCTTTGATTGAAAAAAGCATGTGTTCATTTCCGTATTACACAGAACCAAGCATAACGCCTAAGAGTAAAAGGTACTAAATACTGTTGGCTGAATGACCAATAAGTAAAATTAAATTCCTTTAGTCTGAATCTTACACACTTGTATTTGTGTGCATGTGTGTGTATGGCACTTCCTGCTATTATGTGGATGGTGGCAACTAAGAAAATTCTGGTAAATAACAATTTTTAATCTCTAACTGAATTAAGGATGAAGTATATAATTTAGTAATTGTGAATATATGTGATCACTTTTGCTATAACTTGTCGTACAAATATTAATAATAAAAGTAAGAGATTACTTATAGGTAGGAAGGATTATCTTCACTTTATAACATGAATAAACAGAAGCTTAAAGAGATTGGATGACTTGCTTAATGTTCCAAAGTAAATGACAGGTTATATTTTGCTTGTGGATACTGTCCACCATGGTAGTCTTCACCAAATACTTCATTTCTCTCCCGATACTGGGCAGATGGGAGGAATACACCTCTCTACTCCCTTGAAGTTAGACGGGGTCACACGGATTGTTTAGCCCAAAGAAATGTTAAGTCTAACAACATCAGGGAGAAGCCTTCGGAGCCAGCACCCAATGCACAAATCTGCATTTCTCTCTGTGGCAGCATCTGCCAATCTTTAAGGTTGATGACTGCTCCGTCCAACTGGGCCCTGATCAAGGACAATGCAAAATTAAATCATTTGCTGATTCAGATCTAGAAATGCAACAGGAACAAGAAATAAACTTCTATTCTGTTAAGCCACTGAGATTTTGTGAATTCCTCGATCGCTGCCTAATTTGGCCCACCTTGACCAAAGTATTTCACTGAAGTGCTAACTTTAATATTAAAGTTTGTTTCCATAAATCTTAATAAAACTAATAGACAGGGATCAAGCCTGAAAAGTAGGAAAAAATAGACATTTAAGATATCACTGAAAACGATGTATTTTTAGAATACAAAAATAATGGAAATTTAGACATTCATAGTTATTACTTTCTTTTACTATTAATAAGATTTAAGTATTGAAAAGTCTAAGGTATAGGAACCCAGAGAAGCCACCAACAGGAAATTCGGTCTGAAGCAGTACAACAAACAGGAGCCAGCGCCAGAGACGAGGCAGAGGGATTATGCAGCCAACATACATTCCAGAAATAAAATCTGGGTCAGAGCCAGGAACTGCTGAGTTAATCAATGTGAAGCAGAAGAAACAGGGTCGGAAATGAGAGACGTATCATCTAAAATAGAGTCACAGATTCCAATTTCAGACCAAGTGTCAGGGCCAAGCCAAGACATTCCACATTCGGAGTGTAAGTGAGTAGGTTTATATCAAAGAGTAAGAAGTCCTCATTTGATATTAAACTACCTCAGTCATCACCATTATGATCCTCATCAAAATAATAATCTATTGGTTACCAGGGGGGAAACGGGATGGGAAGGGATAAACTGGGGACTGGGGACTTGTTGATACTAAGTGCTATACATAAAATAAATAAACAACAAGGTCCTACGCTACATCACAGGGAACTACATTCAATATCTTGTAATAACCTATAATGAAAAGGAGTATGAAAAGGAATACATACATGTATGTAGAAATGAATCACCATGCTGTACACCAGAAATTAACATGACATTGTAAATCGACTATACTTCAATTACAGGGAAAAAAAACAATAATGTATTGAATCCTGAGCACTTTATAAGCATCTTCACACTTAGTCATCGTCACAACCCTCGGACACAGGTGAAAAATGTGACATTTACATCACAGCACTGGTGCTCAAACCCGGTTTAACCTAACACTGAATTACGTGCTCAGCCACTACACTAAATGACATCTGTGCCATTTATTCTTTCATCCCCTACAAAGGGAGTAATTAACATTAAGTGGTGCCACCTCCCAAAATAAAGCCAATGTAACACAGGGCACAGGCCAAAACTAAAAGCTAATCCCATCAAGACAAATTAGAAAGAGGGCTGGTGTGTATCTATACGTGCTCAACAATAAACTGCACACACACAGGAGAGGAGGGCTCCTGTCTCCCTCCCCTCTATCCCATCATACAGGGATCAAGCACAAAACATGCCTCATTAGACATAACTCTATTATCATGCCAGAAGGTGGCGTTTCCCAGGACAAGAAAGCTACTTGATATGGAAAAGAACTTCACCAAATCTTATATTGCAGTTGCTTCCTGGTTTTATCCTCCTCTCTTTTCCCTCCCACGTTTTTCATAAGGAAGAGTGGGGGAGGTTCCAGAGACAGGAGACAGGCGCATGGGTAGAATGATGAAATCTGACTCTTAGGGTCCACACAGGATCCAGTCCAATCCAGCAGGATAAAAGAGCAGAAAGATATGTGGGGGCCAAAGCCATACTCAGGAGCTTCGCTTCTGTGCTTTGTCCTGTACACAAAAACCCGCTGAGAGATGGCTGTGGCTGATGGAGATCTGAGGACCTGAATCCTGCATTCTAGTTCTCCCTCCTTTGGAAGCAGGATTTAACAACCTATTCATTAACACATCAATTTTTATAAGAAACATAAATGAATTATTATTGTTTTGATAATCTGCCTGAAAGATACCTGGCTCCTCTAGGGCTTATTGTGGATACTTTTTCACACAGTGTACACACACACACACACACACACACACACACACACATATGCATATATATTTTATGGGGGTACTGGGGACTGAACCCAGGACCTCACTCATGCTAAGCATCTGCTCTACCCTTCTTATTGTGAGTATTAAATGAATTAATGCTTACATATTATACAGAACAGGGTACTAAAAATCTATTATTTATGATAATGATGATGACTGTCTCATTAAATCCTGCAACAACACTTGGAGGTGGAATTCTCCTCTTCCAGGTGAGAAAGCTAAGGCGTAGGCAGTGCAGAACATTCCCAAGGTCCCTCCACCAGCAAATCCAAGAAAGGGCAGGGGTTCAACACTGTCAAATGTTAGTCTGCCTGCCAGGCCTACGCTGTTCCCACTAAGCCATACGACGCGCCTCTCTCCAACGGAGGAAACTGTACATGAGCTCCACTATTAGGCACACTGGTCCTTACTGAAAAGAACAAGTTCATCGTAATTCTGCAACTCTCTACAACGCCAGCTGCTATAAACAGTATGAAATTTATAAAAGTTTGGAAGTGTTCCCTCTGTAATAACACAGTATTTTTCAAAAATAATTTACATGCTCTATAACACACTTTAAATATAGCAAATAAAAAGCTAATCCTAAATGACAACATGTGGGCAGATAATGAACCACTTGGAAATACCGTGTAGATTTTACATAGAAAATGTTGTCAGCCATGAAAAGACAGAGTCTCTTAACCCTTGCTGCGCCTGAAGACCACAGCAGGAAGCACCGACAGACTAATAACGTGATAAGCTCAATTCTCTACACAGCAGGAGTGAGAGCGCTCTATCTTATAACAACAGTTTGGATGACTTTTTACAAAGAGTGGAAAAGAAAATTATACCCCTCTCCCACATATCAATGGAAACGCTTCCCGTGGAGTGACTCAGCCTGAAACCCTAAACAGGAGCATGGTCTCAGCATGCTGCAGGCAGCCGCAGCAGGCTTCACATTAGCTGCCGTCAACATTTGTGGGGACAACACAGAATCGAGGCTGCCAATAGCACCAGAAGCTTCTACCTTGTGGGAAGAATTTGGTCTTGTAGCAGAAAAAAGACACCAGCTCTTAATGCTCCAAAATGTGGCACTTTTTAACTTACTCATCAACAATATGTTCACACAGTCAACGTAACACACTCACTCCCTATCAAGATAATCATTGTAAACAGCTGTATTACCTGCAACGTGCCAGGCACTGGTCTCATTACTTGACGTATATTAACTTACCCAAATTAATCATTACAACACTCAATATAGTTGTTTTTTTTTTTTTCATTTTTCAACGACAAAAATTGGGGCACAGAGATGCTATGTAACTTACCCAAAGTCCAAAATCTAAAATATGGTGAGGCCAGGATTTGAACACAAGCTGTCTGATGGGCCAGCTGTCTAACCAGAGATGCCGTGCCAACATCAGTCTAATCTGTCCCAATTAATTATGTGAAAAGCCTCGGAGCTGAAATAACATTTATAGCTGCAGAGTGAAATGGAATAAAACTTTGTGACTTCCCCTAACGCACAGGCTGAAGCCCTGCCTCCCAATATGAGGGGTCTTTAGGAGGTAAACAGGACGAGGCGAGGTCCTGAGGGTGGGGCCCTGATGAACGGGATTAGTGCCTTCATAAGAATCTCAGGAGAGCTTGCAGCCCTTCTCCTGCTCTTTCCACCAGGTGAGGCTACAAGCTACAAGGAGAAGGTGGCAATTTGCAGCCCAAAAGAAATTTACCAGAATCCATGCTGGCACCCTGATCTCAGACTTCCAGCCTCCAGAACGATGGGAAATGAATTTCTATTGTTTATAGGTCACCCAGTCTGTGGCACACTGTTACAGCAGCCCGAACAGAGTAAGACACAGGATATATTACGGGGATTGTGGAGAGAACTCAACATCAAACAACTTGAGGAAAAGATCTTCATGGTACTATCTAGGTCCAACACTGACTATCTGGTTTTGCTGGGGTAGGGAGTCCAGGAGCTAATCCATCATCAAGAATTCCACATTCTTACCACATCCCCCCAAAACATATAAAACACTTATTTGATATATATCAAATATAATTTTATAGCATGCTGCAAATTTAAATTTAAATCAGTAACTTCCTTGAATTTAGTGATTGAATACATATAAACAATTTCTTATTGAAAGTTATTAAGCAATTAAAATCAAGAAAGCAAATGCAATATATCACTTTTCTAATAAACTATGGGAATGTCACTTTGCCAACATTGCATTGCAACATGAAAAAATCTGATCCTTAAATGATGCTGATAAGCTGACCGCAAGTACTGAATAGCATAGAAGATTCACTACTTTTATAACCTTCAGGATAATAAGTTTGTTTTCAGTTATGTGTTGACAATGGCAATTTATTACACAACAATACATCCTAATTTAAATATTTTTTGCTTTTCAATTACACAGGAAACTTCCTGGAGGATTAAGTATAGCACTTTTCATTGTTGTCTTGGTTATTTAAAAAAGAGTAGCAAGTCTAATGATCATTGAATACACACTATTTATTTCATTCACAGTTAATCAGTTAATTTGTCTTCTGATAAAATCCATTTCAATAATGCGTATACTCACCATGTCACTGCTCACTACCCATGTATTGAGTGCTCACTAATCTTTGTCTCAATGTTACAACTTATACATTTATGACAATTTTTATTACCACTTGTCTTAGGTATTTCCACAAATTTATTACTAAATCAAGCATTTTAAGGATATAATTAAACATACTCCCATATTCCTTAGCCAATAAAAGTAGCAGCCTATAATATTTTTAATACTTAATTATTAAATTCTATTTACCAATGCAAATGGAATTTGAATATCTGAGCCAAAGTTATTCTAAATGATCATGTAGCTATCATCACAATAATTTATCTGTTTTATACAAATGCTTCCATAGGTATATTTCCTATAATACCCAAACACTGGAAAATATACCTTAATAATCCAGCTAAGTTCAACGTAACTTCAACCAAGCTATTATGTTTACCTTCTTTGGGAGATTATGTCACCAAACTCTCCTGTCCTCCAAGTCCAATCTTAGAGCTAAATTTTATAACTCCTCTGTCTCTCTCTCCCGCCCTCCTTCTGTCTCTCTCAATTCTCATATTTTATTACCGCCCAAGCTCTCCTCTGTTCGTTTTAATGCTACAATATCAGAATCTATGCTTTTCTCATCATCTTTCACCATCCACATTTTTTCCAACAGCCCACTGGCCTGACTTCCATCTCTCTCTATTACCATAGTCCAGTACCATGTTTGCAAACTAAGCTTCTCAGAGCCTAGCATCCCCGTTGACGTCACCCTACCCCTAGTCCCCCATGATTACTCTTCACTGCCTCACTCACGTTAAGCATCATATATTTTAATTCCATCTCATTTTCACAGCCTTAGCTCCACTTACTTCCTTCATTTGCAGTGCGGCTAAATGTGGGTCATCTCACTTTTTCAAACACATGCTGAATTTTTTTTAATCCATATCAATTTTTTTCCATTTCCCTTAAAACTATTTTTTAAGATCCATTTCAAATCTTATTTCCTCCATGAAGACTTCCCTTTCTTCATCTCTAGCTGTATATACTAAAGCCCTCCAGAACCCTAAACTTTGCTTGTGGCACTTGGAATATTTTCTGTAGATACAGGTATTTATCCATTAATTTCTAGCCTTCATAAACTGTAAATTCTGAGACGAGATGGTCCGTATCAGTTCATTTTTGCATTTCCTGCAGTTCTAAGCAGAGTACCCTCCCTAAAGAAGATGCTCGGAAACACTGGATCACTGGATATGACACCACAGCAAAGAGCATATAGAAAGTGGAAAACATGGGTAAATCATTTTTTACTCAGTGTAGAAACCATTGAGTGCATACACGCAGACAAGAGTTCAGCCATCTTAGGCTAAATTTTCCTCATGCAGTAAGTACGTGAATCATGCTTTCAGTGGCTCAAAACCGTTTTTCAGTTTGAGGACCACATTTTGAGGTCAACAATTTCTGACTCTCTCCTCTCCCTGTGATACTTGTTGTATTTTTATTATCACTGACTGAGAAAATTCACGGTTCTTCTATGGATTTGCATCTTCCATGCAAATACCCACCAGCATTCGCACAACCTCGCCCAGAACACCTCAGCCCTCGAGTTAGGCTGTTTGGGGAAACCTATGAAATTGGCCTGTTCAGGTAATGTACACTAAGTGTTTACTAATGTTCCTGTCTTAAAATACGTGCCCTCTAAATGTGAGTGTTATTATTCATTCACCTATATTTCTTGTTATTCCAAACCCCGCTTTTGTGTTTAATCCTTATCTTTCTCTCCTTCATAATGTGACTCAGACCACTCCTGACTTGTCTGCCCTCCTCGCCACGATTCCTCTCTGCATACGCATCTCCAGCTGCTTCAGTTCTTGCCCCTTTTACTACCGGGGGCTATTGGTTCTTTTTCACTTCCCACATCTTGAGTTTCATTCTCTCCCACCTTCATGGTTACTTCCTGTGTTCATCATGTTCCCAGCCTTTTGCTGCCCCCTCTTTATTAGTTGCTTCATGTTCTCTCTTCAACACCTTGACTGACACGGTTGCTATCCATTTAGATTCAAAATTCAGCTTGTGAAACAGACATGTTTTTTCAAAATCCATGGCAAAAACAACTTCTTATGAATCAAATTTAATGGTTTGCATGTAAAGAAACTTACTATATGTAAAAGTCACATACTGTAAAGCGAATCACCATGGCCTTTCTTTTGTACAAGTGCACACACTAAATGAGTTGGTGTAACGTCCTGACACCTCTTTCTTTTACCACCTCTAATTTCAACTCCATGATGCAACTAGGACTCCATACCGCCAGCCCCCAGTCCTTCTGAAATGTTACACTAACAAACAGGAAAAGAAAAATCTCACTCTCCCTTTGACTTCCATTTATCCTCCTCTCTGACAGTATCACCCGTCTCCACTCTCCCAAGCTGTCTTGCCCTTTGCTTCACATCTATTACAGCTGGAGTGTTTCCAAGTTTAGTTTTGCATCTATCAGCCTAGTTCTTTTTCTTCTAGACTTGATGTTTAAGTTTACCTTTTCCTTTTTTTTCATGCCAAAGGAGGAGTCTCAAATCCAATTACTTGCAAATACAAAAGACATTCCTATATTTATTAAACAGGATCTCTAATCTGTTTTGGTAAGTAAATACTTTTTAATGCAAATGCCATATAAAATCATATTATCAATACAAATACTTACACTCAGCATATTTCTGAAGCTGAGAAAATTCTGAGGGGCTGAGGTGGGCCCACTTTTCCTGGTTTGTCATGGTGGCGGTGGGGAGTTCTCTTACATACCAGGTGAGGAATTCTTTCTTCAGAAGTTTGGCAGAATTCTATGCTTCAAAGTTTCCACATGGTATGTCTCATTATAAAATACCTCAAGCTTTCAAAATATGCAAGCTGTCAACAGGAAACCACTGTGGACATGAGTTTGTAGTTTCAATAAGGTCTTAAAGGACTGCAGAAAGAAAAACATAAAGATCAAAAGATTAGCATTATTAAAAAGAAAAAAATGGTAAGTTATAGAATGTTAAAGATTTTTAATTCCTAAATAATATATTTTAAAGCTATTCTATTTTGCATAATACTCCATCTTTAATTGTTCACTCTTTAATGGCACTATCATATATATTTCCTAATGCCAAATCCTAGAAAAAATATGATTAAAAATACAAAGTGTAAAGATAATTGTGTAAGGTCTACTTAATACAAGGAGGTTTTTTTTGGGTTTTTTTGGTTCAGTTTTATGAACTCTACATTTCACCAGCAAACAAGGGTGTCATTTTTACCAATCAAAAATGTATCATTTATTTAATACCTAAACAAATGATAGATAACTAGACCCGAGTTGTTTTTTTTTAACATTTTTTATTGAGTTATAATCATTTTACAATGCTGTGTCAAATTCCAGAGAAGAGCACAATTTTTCAGTTATACATGAACATATATATATTCATTGTCACATTTTTTTCTCTGTGAGCTACCATAACATCTTGTATATATTTCCCTGTGCTATACAGTATAATCTTGTTTATCTATTCTACATTTTGAAATCCCAGTCTGTCCCTTCCCACCCCCCGCCCCCTGAAGTCATTAAAGATAGGTAAATAAGCTCTAGAGTTCCCTGCACATACAATCCATTAGTCCAACCAGCTTTCCAATAATGGTCTGGAATGTTCATCAGTGGTAGCACGTATATTTGCAACTATGCAAATCAATTTGGGGAGTTAAATAAATTGGGATTTTCTAGCAATAAAACAAAGAGAATAATTTTCATTTTACCATCTGTAAAAATCCCAATAAAGTTTACCAAATTAAAGCAATTCCAAATGCCTGACAGACTTTCATAATGATAGTAGATGGAACTACTGTGAATCATGCTTAAAAATAAACCCCTAGGTTGTCATGGACCTACATTCATTGCTACACCTATAGAGGCAAACAAAATGAAAAACCATCTGGTTTCAATTTTTTATCAGAGACAGTAATCAATTGCTCAGTAACCAAGCAGACTGACACTGCAATTGTTATAGAAATTGAAGCATTTAGAAACAACTTACTTGGATAGTTTATGAAACTGTATGACTGGAAGGCTTATGTATATAAATGCCATTACCTAAAGGCGAGGTACCTATATTTGGCATTAGCCTAAACCTTCTTCAGTATCTCTCCACTGTTCTCCACAATCAACCAAACGACCTAACTGTTCTGTTGACTTTGACTAAAAACACACACACACACAAACACCTCTTCTTGTTGGTTCATCTGCTTACGTTTCCTGCAGTCAGTTTTACAAGGTGATAGTCTGCTACTGATGCATTAGCAGAGGCCAAATTGCTAGGTCTTTTCTTCTTCCCAGGGGCTGCTCCTACATCACAGCCATGACTTTGTAGAAGCAATGCCAACGAAAAGAAATGAAAACATGTGATGGATATCTCTTTGTGTTTTCCACCCAGTTTCTTCCTGCTGATTCCATTCTTCACGTTGATTTCATCCTAATTCTTTGCTTCTATCCAGTTACATGACATTTTGGTAGGATGATAAAACAAGGTGTCCTGTTCTCTCCTATCCAAAGGGAGACAGATGATTCAGTCGCATTTGTAACATCAGATTCTGTTTCATGGGGCTTTAAATGTTAAGTGGAGTTATTCAAGGACAGGGTGAAAATAGCTGTATCTAAATGATTACAGCAATAACAGGATACTTGTCCCTGTCGGAGCCTGACTCTCCATATCTTTTCACTTCTAGAAGCAGGTAATATCATTTTAATAAGGGCGTAAGGGGGAGAATCAGTTTCTGTTGCCTACAACTGCAAAATCAAAATTGATGATAATGGCTGTTCATTTATTCATTCCAAAAACTGTTTACTGATCTCTTCTGTGCCAGAAACCATTCCAGGCACTGGAAATACGACAAAGATCAAAACATACAAAAAATGAAAATAATATTAATTCCAACAATATGTCAGGTTTACAGTATGCATGGCACTCTCCTAACAACATTCATGTGTTACATCATTCAGTCTTCAGGAAGCAACTCTGTGAGGTGCTAACAGTCCCCCATTTCAAAATGAGGAAACTGACAACAGGTGATAGGAATCTGGTGGATAAGACAGAGATTCCCAGAAACCCACTCAATATCCATTCTCTCTTGCTTCTTTGGTAACAGAACCCTAACTTTATTGAATGAAAACACACCCACCTAAACAATTACATTCTTCAGGTTCTTTGCACAAAAAAGTGGCCAGTGAGATGAAAGCGGACATGGGGTGAGGTATACGAGAAGGTTCTATTTGGGGAAACAGCTGATACATGTACTTTTAACCTTTTTTTCTCTTCCTCCAGCCTCCTACCTGGAATGTTGTCATCTTGGCTGCAAATTCAGCAGTTTCTTATGCTACTGAGACAACTTTCAGAATGGAAGCCATGTGGGGGAGAGGATGCAGCTCAGTGGTAGAGTGTGTGCTTAGAATGCATAGGTCCTGGGTTCAATCCCCAGTACCTCTGTTAAAAAAGTATTAATTAATTAATTAATAAGCCTAATTACCTCCCTCTCCAGGGAAAAAAAAAAGAATGGAAACCATGTGCTAAGAATAGCAGAATCCCATAAAGTAGACCAGGGGTAGGCAACTAGCAGACTGTAGACAACTTTGGAACATCATCTATTTTTGTAAATAAAGTTTTATTGGAATACAGACACACCTATTAGAGAAATTAACAAGAGGCTAATTTTTGAAAGGATTTCAATGCTAAGTAAAGAGATCTGGGCATTATTCTGAAGGTAGTAAGGAACTACAAAAAAAGCCAGAAACCCGATTACTTCCGGAAAATGTCATTTTGGATTAATGTCAATGTCTTCACTCAGTTTCTTTCTCTTTCCCTTCTATTGTGATAGTTTCTTTACAGGGCCCTGAGCTCTCTCTTCTTTCCTTAACACAGCTTATTCTTTAATGTCCATGTATAGTCAAAAACTGAGATGATTCCACAGGTCTGCCTAATAAATTACCAAGTTAATTAATAAATTAGAATAGCAGTTAATTACTTAATTAATTATAGTTTTCCACATGGCTATCTGCTCAGAAACTTATTAAAATTCCCCAGTTAGTTTCAGATAAGTCACTCAAATTTAAAATGACTGGTTAACTGACATCCTTGAGATCTTTACATGAATGCTGTCTTCACAATAAAGTCTCACTTAGTCATTCAGTTTAAAACTGAACACACCATCCCTCCGTCATTCTTCTGTTTTGAATATAACACCTTATTATCAAATATTTAACTTATTTTTATTATTTAATGTCTGTCTCCTCACACTAGATTTAGGAGCAACACAAATGATTTTGAGCCCAGATGGGATTCCACAAAAAGGACAAAACAACTAAAAACATTTATCGAATTTGCCCTTGATTTTCATTAGAATGTACGTATTAGATTTTGTGTCACCATCTTCTCATGTGCTCTAAGATGTAACTCCCATAAGGGCAGGGATTTTTGTCTGTTCACTGCTGTTTTCCTAGTGCTTAGAAGAGTGCTTGGTATATATAAATATTTATAGAATGATTCACTTAAATGCTTTTTTCTTAATGAAAAACTTGGGTAGGAGAGTTAGAAGGAGCCCTCACACTAAGAGAAAATGGTATGTAAAGAAGGAGTCAGGAACAGAAGTCACTGTGGGTTTCACTTTCCCTAGGAGCCACGCCCCTCCCTTCAACTGAATGGACATAAACAGAAGAAGTACTTGGAGATACAAAACTTTCACAGTTACAAGGGAAAAAAAAAAGCTTTATTTCATAGTTCGTAGTTTTGGTTGTCGTTAAATATAACTGACTTTGTATAAATGAGCACCATTCCCGAGGGCTGCCATAATTGAGATGTCAGTTAAGCAATTCATAATAACAACACTTACACGAGAGTTCAAGACAGCATTTAAATTATTTTTAGATACTTAACAAAAACACTACCTAGCTTTCTTTTATTTAGAATGAGCTTGACAACTTAGGTCTTCACTTTTTGTGATCGAGAACAGCTTTTCTGAACTGACCTCATCCAACTTGCATTTTAGCAAGCGGTATTTAGAGAGTAAGGTAACCCTGAAGGATTCAAAGTAAATTCTCTTCGGTTCTTAGATTTGGTTAATTCCAACATCAGGATGCTTTGACTAAAACTCTTTCTCATCCTTCTCTTAATGGAAGCCTTTGGTTTCTCACATTTCTGACAGTTCCCACTCTCACACGTGACATGCAGCCAAATAAGGATAATAATAATAATAATAATAATAATAATAATAATAATAATAATAATAATAATAATAATAATAATAATAATAATGTGGGGTACAAATGGAAACGGTTTTCCTAATCAAACCTTTAAACTAGCTGATCTGATGTTTCACAAGTCTCTGTAAAGGCACCTGTGGTCTGTGCAATGCTAAATCAAGAGGCACAGCTCTTCCTTATGCCTCAGAGGGAGATGGGAATGATAGCAACACTTTTATGGTCTCTGCCTCTTGATAAACGTATGGAAAGAAAACAGGATTCCTTATGGTGCTTTTATGGACTCCCCACTCCCTGCAACGGGTTCTCTTCAGGCACAAAAAATGAAAGCCAGGAAGGATCCGCTTTGCTGGCTGTCGGGATGCGGTCTAATTCTGACATTCTCACTCAGTGAATGGATGTGCCACTTTGCTTGGCTGGTGGCAGGACGTTCTTGTATGGGAGGAGCTGGAGAAGGCTCTCTGGATTACTGAGCCTGGACTAAAACACATTCTCCATAATTAGGGAAGAAAATCAACCTTCTCATGAATAAAGCACAGGCAATGTCTACATAAATCGATTTGATGGGTTCGTTGTGTTGTTTGTTCGTCACATAAAGTGTAGATTCCTAAATACTTATTAGAACTCAGCATGTGATGACTCCAGTCATCGAATAAAGTTAACACACACCCAGGCACACTGAAGACTGTATGTATATGAATTTAAGGTGTTACGATGATTGAAAATATGTTCTACATCTCAAGGATCATAAACTCTAAATGAGAAGGTAACCCATGGAAACAAATCACAGGAGAAAAAAGGACGAGAGCCAAAATAGCGATCATAGAATTTTGGAAAGAAAAGTAGGATGACATTAAATAAAATAGTAACGCTACACTTGATTTATAATTATTTGTTCTTTTGTCCATGAAAAGAAGTCTAAATTGAGACCTGCTGACATGCTAGGCACTGTGCCAAGTGGTGGTGATGCAGTTACAGTAAGACAGTTCCTGGATCTTGCGTGAGGGAAAGGTCTACGGTAAGCAAGCCAACTACAAAAATAAATAATTATAAATTGTGATAAGCTACATGCAAAAAACAGGTAGTGGAATTATGCAGGAGAGTGCAGCATGAGCCCTGATTTAGACTGAGAGATGGAAAGTGCAGCCCATAGAAAAGTGTTATTTAAATTAAATCCAGAAAGCTGAGTAACAGTTATAAACCTGAGTGAGAAGAAGAACATTCTGAGCAGAACCCTGAAAGTGAAGAAACAAACAAGTAAAGAAACAAAAAAACAGAAACAGCAGAGAAGCGCTTCCAAAACACCAAGCCTGGTGCCTGGTAAGCAGGAGGGGAAGGGGCACGTGGCTGGACTGCAGAAGCAGGTAAAGACCACATCATGGAGATTCTCAGATGCCACATGGAGGATTTCCTGTAAGCAGATTGTGACATATGATAAGTTAGAAACTATGACATCGTAAGTAAATTATGAAGCCACTGACGTATTCTGAGAAGGAGATAAATATGGTCTGCATCTATTTGAAGAAGTTCATTTTAATCAATGGATTGGAAGGTGACAAGAATTGCAGCAGGAAGGCCAAATAGGAGGCTGTTCCAGGAACTGGACGACAGCTGGCAGTGGCTTTAACTAGGAAAGTCATAGTAAAGGTGAAGGTTAAAGAGCCAAACTCAAGATGTATTTTTGTAGCCTGATCTGAAAATGAACAGGATGAACTGTGCACAGGAAGGAGGACCGAGAATGACTCCTGTAGTTTTGGGTCGAGCACTAGGGTACAGAAAAGTGGACTGTAAAGTTCCCAAATCCTGGAACACTATCAGGTGGGAAAAGAGGAGAAAAATCAGTATTTTTGTTTTGGGGTGTGTTAAATTTGTGGCGAGACATTTAAACAGAAAGGACTAGTAGACAGTGAGACAAGCCTAGCGCAGCCTGAGAGATGGAGGAGTAACGCTGTGAGCTGTACGATACAGACAACATTTGAAGATGCGGAAATGCACACCCTTGCCTGATAATGGCAGCCCTGAAGCTGTGCTACTAAACTCTGCCTTCAGGGAAGAACTTCAATTCAGCTGCAAAGAGAGCAGTTAGCTGGCAGCTTCTGGGTCTTTTTCCTGCAGAATACATTCAGCATTTGAACCAAGGTCACGCTCTTCACAGGTAGAGGTCAATGACTAAAGATGATGTCTGTATGAAGGTCATGCCATTTTTGTCCAGTGTGGGAATCCTCTAACGAGCCATATTTGCTCCAGAACTCCCCAGGGGAGTGGCTGAGACTTTATCATAAGCTATTCAGAACCAAACCTGCACGCCCCCTCTTCTTTCCTTTCTAAGGTATTACATATGAATCATTATTTGAAGGATCTTTCTGCCTAATCCTGCTTTTCTTCTTTTGTTTATCTTTCACAGGAAAAATTTCCTGATAAGCCTTTGTATCCATCACTCCATCTCAGTGTTTGTTTCCTGGTGAAGGACCCCATGTTTGAGGATCCCAAAAGGAAACAGACGGTGCACTTAAAATGGATAAGTAGGAGTTTAATAAAAGGCTTATTTAGGAAATGTGGACAGAGGTTAGAAGAGCTAATAGTTAGGCAATGATGAAGGGAGAGGGAAGTAACAGTGAGAAGATATGAATAAAATATATACAAATGTAGTAAAGGGAGCTCACTAAAGGCATGTAGTAAAAACAGCAGGCAGAGCTAAAAGCTAATAATATACTACTTTTCATTAATTTAAAACTATAACAGCCTGATTTTAAAATATTAACTTGTCAACTAAGGCATCTAAAGGACAATTCATCACATTCTTAACCTGCCACTTCTGAATTAGATAGATCTGTATCCTCATTCAGGTTCTGAGCTGTCTTCCCTTCCTAGATAAAGTAATTCACTTAACTTGAGTTTAATTCCTTTCTTATGAAAAGTGGATAATACCACCCACCTCCCAGGGGCATTAGCATTTCATGAAATAACATGTGCATAATGCATAACCATAAAAGATTCTCAGTAGAGGTTATTTTCTCCTTGCTTTTGTAAGTAAGGATTTGAGATAATTTTTGCAGTCCTGAATTTGAACATATATACAGTATGCGTATCAGGGAAATAGATTAGAAGTCTACAAACCTTTCAGAAGATTATCTCAGTGGCTTAATATTAAGGTTAATAATTGTGTTATTTCTGACCTCTGCTGACACAAAAATCTAAAAAGAAATTTAGGGAAATCTCTGGTGATGCAAAACAGGGAAATATACCAAGCTTTGTATTGTCTGCATTTTGTAGTCACGGTTTTTAACTTGGATTATTATTCAACTGATTCTTTTTAAGAAAATGAAGTGTATTTTCTCTTTCTTTTCACACATGATTTTAAGGAGGACAGAGGACAGAAGATTAGGTGAAAATGTGATCATGACAGGGGTAGGACATTTCTCAAATTGAGATACTGAATGTAAAGTGCCCTCCTGGAATCCTGCTGTACCCCTTCGACAGGTGATGTCTGTCTCCTCCTCCTTATCACTACCTTTCAATCAATAGGTTACAGTGCAAGTGACGCTATACGATGTTCTAGAAGAAAGCCCAAACTAGCCATGTGAAGAGCCCACTTGGGGACGCCACGCGTAGGTGCACCTGTCAACAGCCTAGCTGAAGTCCCAGTCAACAGCAGCCAGTGTCATCCCCCAGGTATGTGAGTCAAGATGCCTTCAGCTGATTCCACCCCAAGCTGTCAGGTAGCCTCCATCTCCAAACTGGAGGTCTCCCCAGATGAGGTACCAAATTGAGTGGAACAGAAACAAGCCAATATTAAGCCCATTCCAAAAGCCTGACCCACTGAACCCATGTGCACGATAAAATGGCTGTCTCGCAGCAGAGTATTCTGTGGTTTGTTCTGGTACAGTAAAAAGAATACACGTCTTAGAGCAATATTTGACACACATAAAAAGTACCAAAGTACTATTACTTTACTATGATGATGATGATCACATTTTGCATGTGCCCAAATATGCAAAACGTGTGTGTGTGTTTAACTCTTATTTTACCATTCTTACATTATATGGTCGAGTTCATATTGCCGTGTATTTTCCATTTCCCTCTGAAGTGAAGAATGAAATCTTTGAGAGCTGAGTATAAATATTTAACCCAGGTTTGGACTTTACAGTGATGGATTGCTAAAAGATTAAGAACCCTGGAATAAAAAATAAAAACCTAGCAGAATACATCAGAAAAAGACAAAGACCCTGTACTCGGAAAGAGAAAAGATCCATTTTGTAGATCGTTATTTTGTTATGTTTTGAGAAGGAACAAGGCCTATTTGTATCTTCTATAAAGATTTTCTGAATACGAATACGAGTCAAATAAAGAAAAGAAAATGAAAAAGACAAAGGATAACCCCTTTCTCCCACCTCCAGGATGGAATACTGATTAAGGAAGAAGGCCAAGGGCTTTTTTTCAACCTGTCTGACTTGAGATGTTTTCAACAGAAACAGTTATTTCCTAGAATGTTGATTATTACAAGTTGACATACTTCTCTTTACTGTTTTCCATGCCCAGCTTAAGAAAACAGAAATTCTCTCTTCTTTCCCGAAGCATCTCTGATATAATGCATTCAGAGTTTATATTGAATTAAGAATGCATATATTTACAATTTTCTTCTATTAATTAAAAAATAATAAATTCAGTCTCAGGCACTTCCTGGAAACTGATGATTGCCGTAAGGAACTAACATCTTTCAAACATTTAATCCCTAGAAAATAATCAACTCTAAAGATGTTATTCAACTTCAAGTTACAGTACACAACTGCCAAAGGAAAATCATTATTGAAGTACACTAGGGACCTTTTTACCAAATGAAATTTGATGTCTGCTCTGAGAAACAAGTAACGCTTGCAGTAAATCCACAGTATAAAACCACAGAGTTGTATTCAATTTACAGACACAGCGATAGATGTCAGCAATAGAAGAATGCGTATTTTGACCATACACAATTTTGTTTTCTACTAAAAAAACTCAAACTTTCCATTGTACATCATGGTTCACCAAAAACAGCACTGAGAAACACAAAGTAATTTTCTTCTTTGCTTTATCTTCTGTTGCTAGTATTGAAATATAAAATGTTGCCATTCTCTGCTTGATAAAATATTAAATGTCTTTTAAAAGGACCAAGGAAGGGTTCAAGATTAGTGACTTTTTTTTTTTAACCATAAATTACAAAACTATAAACTACCAGAAACTTTCAGAAGTGAGCATGGCAAGCTTCTGGAATATAACCATTTTTCTCTAAAATTGATGTAAAAATGGTGATTGGTTTAAATTTTACATGACATTCTATAAGCAAAATATACATCGTCTCCATCCCTCTGGCCATTGTATTTCTACATACCTTCAAGACATCTCCCCTCACTCATTTGTCCTAAGCCCCCTTCATTCTACTATCATCATTGCGGTCAAGGTACACTTTCAAAAAGTCCACCAGCATATGGGAGTCCCACATCTGACATCCCTTTGTGGTTCTCTATTACCTGTAGGATAATGTCCAATTTGCATCATTGAATATTCATAATTCAACCATGAACTCTAAATTGGTAACTTTGAAGCTATATCTGTCCTATAACTGTTACTTTGAACAATATTTAACTTCTTTATAGCCTATTCACATCTTGGGGGAAAATGATAATACAAATGACCTCAGGAGCATTAAATATGTTGCATGAGGCAGCATGTTTATTATAGTGGATGACCTAACTAAAAGAAAGATTTCTTTCTTTTTTATTTTACAAGTTAAGCTTTTACTCTTAACCTATACAAATTTATCCACAGAATTATGAGAGAACAAATAGGCTAACAAAATTAGACTACTGTGTATGTTACTCGTCCTAAAGGAAAAAAAAAGTAGGAGTTTTTATAACCAAAGAAAGAAAGAAAAAAATGAATCAAATTCTAAACTGGAATAATTCCTTGGAAGCAACATGATGCAGTATAGCACACTCAAGAGAGCCGGCAGGACATCCTTCAAAAACCAGAAACAGTGGCAAACTGAGCCATGTTACAAAGGTTTCAATGTAGGTTTCTGAAAAAAGGTATTGAAATTCAATTACTCTTTCTGAGAAGAAGATTTCGAGGTGTGAAACGAGGTTGTAATATTTTAAATCAGGTCTATATCTCAAAAAAGACTGGTGAACAGCAGCAGCTGTTTGGAGATCAGCAGAGAAATAGCACACCTCAGTCTCTCCTGGTTAGAATGGCCTAAATTTAGCAGCACTTGGAAATCCAGGGAGAGACTCAGTCATCCTGTAAGATCTATTTCCAACGAACAGATTCTGTCTTCAAAGTTCTTTCAGAGAGAGGATGTATACCCTTTCCGCTTAGGTAGGCAGCTTTAATCTTGAGATATTTGTTACAAACATGTGTCTGTGACATACAGGAAAAGGATGCAGAACTGAAGATTTGATTATGTAAATCTGTATTTCCATTGACTAAGACACAGCTAACTCTCAACATAAATAAACACACACACTCATCCACACAAACACACACGTACACATTTTGTCAGAGACGAATTGAGTGTTTCGTCTTCCTGAACTATAAGATTTGAGTTCATGTATGTGTGGGTGCTGATAATTTTGTATTTTCTTTGGGGGTGGAAAAAGAAAACAATTCAAGCTGCAAAAATTATCCTTTAGTATTCATTTTTATAAATTTTATTAAAAGAATTTTGTTAAAATGTATATTAAAAAAAGGACTTTACTTACTCTTTAAGTCTCAGATATTCACCAAAAGTTTTTTGAATAGTACAGCATTTTTGGAAAGATCAGATTCTTTCCATACTTAACTTATTGCTATCCTTTTTACCTCTAAATAGCAACACCCTATTTAATGTTGATTAGATATGACTTTTGATAAAACCCCTTTTCTATTCTGTTGAAGAGCACCTCATGTGCACTTCAAAAAAATATTTTTAATCCTGAGAATGAGGCATAAATAACAAAAAACATAAAATGTAGGTAAAACATGCAGAAGACAATATAAAAAATACCACTTGGTAGTAATACTAACGGTATTTATCGTCAGTGTGCTGAGTTAGGTGATGTAATGAATCCTAGTAATTAACCTTTTCCAAAACCTATAATACACTTGAATCTCTGAAGCACATGTTGCTATCATTTTAGTGATAGAAATAATGCTTCAATCAAATATAAAATGATAGCATTTAAGATACTATCATAAAGCGACTCATTAGAGAACAACTTTCAATTTATAAACTTTTCCTTATTAACCTCCTGAGGCTTATTTCTCAGTGCTAAAAAATCCAAGAATAAATTTCAAAAACTGTTTGAGGAGACTATAACACAAAGATCACAAAAAAATTCCTCACTGAAATACAAATGTAAAAGTACACAGTTACAACTGATCTTTTTTTTTTCCAATTGGTAAGCATACATTTTTTTTTCACTCACGCAAACCCACTCACACCTTTTTAAAGTCCAGAGGTTAACACTGCTTTGTATTATTTCTAGCTTCCTGTATTCTTTGACTACATTTGTAACATCATTTATATGTATACATATAAAATGAACACTGTATAGTACCATTTTATATGTTTTGAAACTTTATATAATTTATGTCACACTATCTTTTTCTACAATTTATATCTTTTCACTCAAATTTTCCAGAGCATATATCAGCGTATGTATACAAGCTTATGTAAGCTCTGATCATTCATTGTCACTACTGTGGAACAAAAGCATTCATTGTATGAATATATCAAATTGATTAATCTAGTCTCCTATTTATGGAATTTATATTTTATGTCTGATTT
This sequence comes from Camelus ferus, assembly GCF_009834535.1. Lineage (NCBI taxonomy): Eukaryota > Metazoa > Chordata > Mammalia > Artiodactyla > Camelidae > Camelus > Camelus ferus. Next base: position 52,782,608 of record NC_045702.1, on the reverse strand, counting down.
TTCATTATTAAAAAAATGCAATTGGACATTTGTGCATTTACCTTTCAAGCACATAACTATACATACAGTTGCTGGATTTTAGAGTACACTTTAGTTTATGCTGCCAAATCCGTCTTCACCATGGACTTATTTTAGAGAGCTTCTTAAGTTTTTGCCCATAATATGAGTATGAAAGACACACTAGGGAGTGAACCGCAGGGAGTCATGCCCTTAGGTAATCTTCTCCCCATGAATGGCAGTGGGGACTGTGACTTACTTTTAACCAATACAATATGGCAATGGTCACTCCCTTGATTAGGTTACACTAAAGGGCAAAGAGATTTTGCAAATAATAAAAGTCCTTGATCACCTGACTTTAAGTTCATCAAAAGGAAATCTTCCTGGGTGAACTCCATCTAGTCAGGTGAGCAAGCCCTTTGAAAGAGGGTCTAGAAATCAGAGAATTGAAGTGGCCAGGTCTCTCTCTCTCTGTTTCTTGGCTTCCGCGAATTTTACAGCCTCAAGCAAAGAAATTCTGCCAACAACCTGAGGCAATTCAAAAGCAGACCCTTCTCCAGTCAAACCTCCAGAATAGAATGCAGCCCTGAAGACAGCCTGATTTCAGCCTTGTGAAACCTGGAGCAGAGAATTCAGCTGAGCTATGCCCAGATTCCTAATGTGGCAAAACTAAGACATGTTGTTTGAAGCTGCAAAATTTGTGGCAATCTCTTAAGGAGTTTATAAGACTAATATAATAGTTATAAAATGGTACCTTATTTTTGTTTTAATTCACCTACTTCAGATTCTAGGACACTGAGCACCTTTTCACGTGTATTTTGGCCATTCAGACATCACTTAAAATACATTGCTTATTTGTAACAGTTTTCCATGTTTCTATTGGGTTATTTTCCTTTTTCTTTTTCAGATATAGGGGTTCTTCATGTATAAGTTTATTGCTTTAAGTATATTTCAGTTGCTGATGGTATCTTGTTGTCAGGATCTTAAATTTTTTTTTAATCGACTTTATTCTTTTAGAGCAGTTTTAGGTTCACAGCAGAATTGAGCAGAAAATACAGAGAGCTCACACATATATAATTTTAACTTATTTAAATCTACCAATTTTTATTTTATAATTTATTAAACATTTTAATACTGTATGTAATTCTAAGTATCTCAAGAGACAGAAATCTAGAAAAAAGAAATGTCCAAAGTGAATCAATCTTCTGCTCTATGGAAAATTTCTTACTTGACCTGTGACCTTTAAAAAGGAATACTCAAATGATACTGATTCTCAATTATAATTAAAGTTCCTACTCTAGTGACCTATAACAGCATTTTTCAATGCAATGTATAAAACGAATATTTAAGATTTTCAATGTAATACACGAAATGAATATTCAAGACTGTGGTGAGGATGGAGAATGAGAAGGTAAAACTGTTTTCTAATACTGGCCTACAACACTATAAAAAATACCCAAGAACCATGCTGTAGGGTTTATGTTTTGCTTCCAAATGCCTCAATACAATGCTGCTCCAGAGATTCTCCACAACAGATCCCTGTGTCAAGAAATAACTAGTTAAAAGGACTTTGAAGGTCAACAGTAATACATATCAAAGAGCCAGTGTGATTACACTGTTCTCATAATTGTTTTAGGATATGAATATATATCTCCTGAGAAAAATAAAAATAGAAAATATGTATCTAGAGAGAGAGGAATATATGTGAAAGCAATGGAAGACACATCTAAAAGGGACCAATAAACTCTACATGAGATTAGGCCCTGCCCTGCGGGACAGGAGCAGACAAAATTGGTAAGTGAGGTGGCAGCTTTGAAAGGATTATCTTTGCTTGGCCTGTGGAATGTGTACTATAGTTAAGTGGCAGGAGGGATGCTAAGTTGTCATGGTGTCAGAAGGCAACAGATCAAGGAGTAAGAGGAAAGAGAAGGAGGAATGAATAAGAACCTTAGTTAATGACCAAGAGATAGAGACAAGGTAGATCAGCAAGGGAGTTAATAAAACCAGCCAGAGTAGATAAGGCACAGGTATTCAAATCAGTCATCAAGTGACAAGTGGATGCCACTGCCACAGGCTCCGGGGAAAATAAGCATCATCAAGCAGAGTTCTCAGATCTCAGTGACCTCACAGACTATTTGGAAAGACAGACCTAGACACATTCATCTTCATACGAGGCAGCTTGGTGAACAACAGTGCTTTGGAAGCACAGAGGTGGGAGTGTGGTTCTGACTGGGAAGATTAGGGACAGCTACAAAGAGGAGGCGTCCAATCCAAGTGTGACCTTGAATTACATGTTCCCCAGGAGAGAGGAAGCCTGAGAGAGGGCTTTCCAGGCAGTAGGAACATTGTGATCAGCAGTGAGAGGACGAGTTGTGGGTGTATGCCAGGAAAGGAAACAAAAATCGGAGCAGAAAGAGGTTGGGACCAGGACAAGGGACCTGAAGTATGTACGGGAGGCAGTGTCACAGCTGAGGCTCCTGCTTAGCCTCGATAATGAGATTTGTGTCCTCAGTCATATGAGAAAACATATCCTCAGGTGGGGAGCGGCATGCCCTGGAACCGACCCCTCACGGATACCCAAGGAATACCGTATGTTGTTATTACTTTATTAATTATTTGTTTGTTCAGAGTCAGAAACAGACTATATACGTGAGCCAGACCAAAAAACTAGGAAAGCTAGACTTCAAAAGATAAACCAAGAGAGCAGAAGTACAGGAGTCACTGCTTTTTATCCTCAGACTACACAAGAGTGGGGAAAGAGGTGAACAGTGGGGTAGAATGGCAAAAAAGACATTTTCAGAGTTTACAAATTTCCTTCTCCAGTCTCTTCCTACCAAACCGCTGAAGATTACTAGTCTTTTAATTATAGAAACTCCATGTTGTTTAATAAATACTTTCCTTCCTTTCTCACCAACTTTCCTGACCAACGCAAATACCTGGAATACAGTAAATGCACATCTCACAAGAATTGTGTTAGATCCAAGGATCCGGTTTATGTTACAATGTCACTTCCAATGCACACTAAGGGCACCCAATTAGACACAACCTACAGCCAAAGTTGTTAACAAAGGCAAATATTCAGGTGATTTCAACAAACAGTCTTATGACCAGAGAATCGTACCAAGAAATATGGAACAATCTGATGACATCTACTTATTCACTTTCACTGTCACAGACAAAATAACAAGAAAAATTTCATTAACTACATAAGCTTTGTATTTTCATACTTCAATGATATATTCTAACAATAATGTGTCAGGTATTTCCTTTCTTAAATACCTCCTTTGATGTCAAAGGACAGCAAAATAAATACTTAAAAGATAATCTACCATTTCTGTCATTTTAGAAATTGTGAAGTTTTATAACTGAAAGCACCTATTTAAAAATGTTTAGATCTATAAAGGAGTAATTATTTTCTTACAAAAAAACAAACATCATTCACTCTTGGTAACTCACTGCTTCTCTTATAACATACGTGCTTCTTGGACAAAATCTGAACTCTGATGACAATCATATACATCTATGTTTACCCTTCATTATTTATTGATTTCATATGTGTACATAACACCTAGTAAGCTGGTACTCAGGAAATTATTTTGTGAAGAACAGACAGAAACTGAAATAAGTCAGGAAGAAAAAGAAAATGATTTTAAAATGGTGCTTTGGCATCACTTTCTAAAGACATATTCTATTCTCTTTTTATTACCCTGTAAAACTGAATGATATGTAAGTCCTGAGATAAGTATTTCAGGGACACAGTATTAATCTAGACATATAATCAGTTAGATGCTTTTACTGTTAGTTATTTATCAGTTTTATAGTTACAAACGGCGTGGTTAAATATTACTTATATTTAGAGGACTGTGTAAAGCAATCTCCTTCCTTGAGTTCTTTCCCTCAGGATATTAAACTGTTCATGGACACTGTCAGGGAATCTTTGAACCTCCTTTTAATAAGTGCGAAGTTCTGTAAATATGTGTTCAAACTTTGGAGAGAAAGTTCATAGACTTTGTGACATTCTTTAAAAGTTCTAAGATTCTAAATATTATATGAGAATTTTAAATGGTGCCAAATACTTCCTTCACAAAGAATGTATGATATATTATATCCCTGTATTATGTATATCCTGGTAGGAAAATGATTCTTAGCAGTAATGCAAGGGGAAAGTTGTAGGGGCAATTCAAACTCAGAATTCAAATTCAGGGTGATTTTCCCAAAATGTCATTTTATTTAAAGGTACCTATTTCACTACTTGTATTGCAAGTAGGCCATTACAATTCTTTGACCATTATATTTATACACGAATCATATAAATTTATGGGGTTTTTCACTTTTCATATTTTTTATTTCTCACACCCCGAGGCATCCAATAAAATGTACAAAAATATTTCTGCTCAATTGCCCTTTCAAAAATATGTATATTAAATAGACTTTCTAATATAAAAATGTGCTAAAATGTTTACCTTTCAGCATAAGCCATATTTTAAAATTTGTGATATGGTTTAAAAAATAAAAACAGTAATGATCAATAAAACTAAAAAAAATAACAACAGCTTACAGTTACCCAGTGCTGTCTATAACCTTGGTACATGTTTAACCCTGTGTATTTATTCAGTGGTCAACTTTCTGGTGAGGTAATAATATTATTTCCATATTTCACATAAGAAAACTGAGATGAAGAGTTTGCCCCAAGTCATACAGTGAATAAATGATAAAGCCAGAATTCAAACTCATGGGGCCCCATGGAGGAATGTCCTCTCAGCTCATTGTAACCACTGCATTCTGCTGTTACCTTATACACAGACTAAATATTGTATGTTCTATTTAGAAGTCTGGGATTCAATGGTGGAAAAAGCAAAAGGAGCAACTAAAGGGAACTCATCAATTCTCTTACAAATCGGTTCTTTCTTTCTTTCTCTCTCTCTTTTCTTTCTTTCTTGCCTTCCTGCCTTTCGTTCTTAACATATAGTGCAGTTTTATCTCCTCATTCATCTTTACATTTTTTTGTATATTGGTGTCTTATGTCAACCAATTTAGTTCTGCTGCATCAAATGTATTATATAGGTCACAAAATTCATTAAATTTACTTTTGATTCTTCTCTGTGCATTCCCTCAGGAATGATTATTTAAAATAATTTCCAACAGAACTATTTTATATTAGACACTGTGAGAGGTGATGATAAGAGCAGCACAAAGAATCAGGAAGTGTAGGCTTGGTCGTGGCACTGAGCCCTAAGGAAATGACTGAATTATTTTAATGAAATTATTCTTAATTTGTTTTTATTTGATGGTCTAGAAATGGCAAACCATTTTAAATTACACTTCTTCCAGTATTAGTGAAGGTACAAAACTTTTTATATCAGGCATTTGTAATTTTTTGTACGTGTGAACTGTGTGTTCAAATCACTTTGTTCATTTTCCCACTGGGATGTTTTTTCTTACATGTTTTCTTAATACTTTATATTAGGCATTAACCATTTGGATCATTTATGTGTTGTAAATATTTTCTCTCATTTAAATTTTTAAAAATATTGGGTATAGTTTGCAATTATGGTAAAAAAAATTAAAATCTAATAATAACTCTATTAAAGTTACCAATTTTAGAATTGAATATAAGCCTAAAATTTTACAACAAACTATCTTATATGAAAGAATGGAAACTCACTGCAAACTCAAGAGGAATGGATATTCACTACATATTTATAGTTGAATAAATAAATAAGAATATTATAATATGAATTAAAATACAATTTTAAAGTTTTAGGTAGTATATGTTAAAATCTAAAAGTTAAAAGTGGCACATTGACTTTGCAAAATTAAAATTATTTAAGGATTTTTGCCTTAATTTAATTTGCCAACAGAAGTGATTTTATAATTACAATCATCTTTATTTTACAGAATAGTTTTGTATAGCTGTATTTCTATAGGTATTCCTCCTTGCTCTTAAATCATTTAAATGATACTGTGTATATACATATTTGTATATATACACCCATGTATGTGTGTACATAGAGATATAAATTCCTAAAATGCAAGGAAGTAAATAAAAATAGAACTATGTATGCCTAGTCACTAGAGAAATGGTTTCACAAAAAAATGGGATGTTTGAGCAGAATCCTACAGAAGCACTAAGAATTAGCCAAGCTAAAGGAACAATATGTATATAGAGAGAGAGAAAGAGAGAGAGAGGAATACACATGTAATAGTTAAGGGTGTTATAAGCCATTTGACAGGACTAAACAGAGGCTATGGACAAAGAGATGATAGATGGCAATGGGAAAAAAATAGAGTCAGAAACCAGGCTGATGCCCTAAGATTTTATTCTTTAGGCAATAGGTAAGTATCGTAAAAATATCAGGAGGAGAATCTCACGGTGTGGTTCATATTCCAGACAGAACTGCACCGATGTTGAAGACCAGAGGCAGAGCCGCTGGTGAGGCAGCTTTAGAAAGGTGCAAGTAGGTCTCTGTGAAGGGTAGACACAAAAGCCACAGCAGTGGGGATGAAGAGGAAACGGCAAACTCGAGAGAGATTCTAGAGCGAAAATCGTAAAGAATTGATGACCTACTGAAGAACTAAGAGATTATCATAAATGACACAGGTAAATATTAATTCTATTAATGGGACCCTGGAAGAGCAATGGATTTGTGTTACAGTTAAGGAAAATGACTTCAATAAAATGATTTTACATTTCTGAGACCTGTGAGTTCCAGTCCTTGTTTATTTACAGTCCCTGTTTCTCCTACTATATACCCCAGTTCCCTCACTACCTAGATTCAGCAAACTATGACATAACTCCCATACAGAAACCAGCTCACACAATTAAGTCAGAAAAATTAGGGGAGGGTATAGCTCAGTGGTAGAGCGCATGCTTAGCATGCGCGAGGTCCTGGGTTCAATCCCCAGTACCTACATTAAAATAAATACATAAATCTAATTACCTCCCCCCACCAAAAACAAAGAAAAATTAATCTGATTTTACATTTTTAAAATCATTTCAACTAAGTTTGGAATACAGATGGTACCTAATTTGTTAGTTATATTTGAATTTATTGGGCTCTCCCTTAAATAACTCCATTTCTAACGAGTAAAAGGAGAGTAGTTGTCAATGAAATTGATAGTCATCAGCAAAATAAATCCATTCACAGGAAGAACACTCCACAAATACTACTTTAACTCTTCTGAAGAACTTCCCCAAGTAAAAAGACTTTTTTTTTCCATTCATTAGTAGTAAATAGTCTTCTTGATTGACAGATGGAGAACATCATGGGCTAGTACTGACCTTCTGAGCTACACTATTACACAGAGCTTGTGGAAAGTAAGCACAAATAAGAAGCCTAAGTTATTCTGTAATAATTACGACTCACATTAAGTATTAAGCCTTAAAATAACGAAGGCAAACTCAGGTAGCGTTAAATGATGATTTTGATACGGCAGTGGTTCTCAATCTATGACAATTTTGCCCCTAGGAGATATTTGGCAATGTGTGCAGAGAGGTCTGATTATTAAGACTGTGGAGTGGGTGTGGGGATGCTGTTGGCAGCTAGTGGATAAAGGCCAGGGATGATGCTACACATACAGAGACGCATGAGACAAACCCCAAAGAATTATCTGACCCAAAATGTTAATAGTGCCAAGGTTGAGAAATTCCCTTATAAAGCACTGCAATGCTTTATAGACACTTTATAGACACAAATTTATGAAATACTCTTTCAGAAAATAACCGTTTTCCACTTAAATTGTCTTTCTAAAGTGTCATATATGTTATGTTTCAAGCACTTTAAGAACTAATTTCCAGCAGCATATAAAATATAGTAAGACCAATATTTTCTTGCTTGCATTTTTAAAAGTAATACATTCTTGAAATGTATTTCATTTTATGAGATGGTACTTACTGAATTACTCTTTAAATTTAAAAACTGACTGTGTTTTGTGAAATGGGAACCCTAACTTTTCAAACTCATTTGCTTAAAAGTGTTTGCGGAAAATAATAATAAAGCTCTTGATAGGTATACATTATTAAAAGTAAATGTAATTAACCTATATATGTATTTCTCACATGAATCACATTTTCTCCTTTACTTTTAATAGAAAGTGAAACTAACTTAGCCTTCTGTTTACTCCTTTGAGAATCGTCTTTATAAATACCACCAGCAGACAGAGCTCAGGAAATACAGTACCTTAGAATATATATGCAAGCGCAGTTAACACTGACTCTCTGACTGGCGTCTCACCGAGACATCAGTCAAAACAGTCAAATCAGCTGTCCAGTCAGAACTGACAGGATGTACCATCAACAAAGGACACAGCAGCGCTTTGGACGTGCTTCCCTTTGGATTTACAGCCATTTTCAAATTGTTTATAAAATGAGGTAGATAACAAAGTATGTATGAGATTTGGAGTCAGGCAGACCTGGACCGAATTCTATCTTTAATTAATGGTTATCATCAACCTGTAACCTCCATTTAACTTGACGCTGTTCTGGATCTAATCTGACCAAAAACCCGCCTGAAGTCAGTCTTTCACGGACAATATTCTGGACTATATGGAAGGTTTTGTGATAAAATACAGAAGAAGCTACTGAACACATTTTCCAAAGCAGAATATCCCCTTTAATCTCCTGCTGATCATGGCTCCCCTCTGAAGCGCCCCCATGCCTGCCCCTCTCCCCTCTTCTATCGAGTCTGACTTCAGAGACTTTCCACACACAGCAGCACAGGTTCTGCTCCCAGTTTCATGCCTTCCTCCAGGCTTCCTTTCAGTTTCCCCAACATCTTACCTTTCAATGAACAATTTCTCTTCCCTTCAACTTCTCTAATTTTCCATTTTCCAGTCTCCCTCTTCAGAAGTGGGAAAGAAGGTGAATTCTCCCTTCCATACGATATAAGAAAACAGTACCTACCCTCAAGGGACCCTTGTGAAATTAAAGCGAAGCCCCAAGAATCCAGCATAGACCCTGTTGCATATTTAAGCACTCAGTCAATGTTAGCAAATGGCTAGCGCCTGGCTTCCTTGCACGAATGCAATTTCCAGATACCTCAAAGAAGATGAAGACATAAAACAGCTCCATGAAGACATTGAAGAAAAGAAATCCTCACCACTGATAGTCTTAGAGGTAAAGACAGAACATTTTTTTATCCAACTCCAAGGACAGTTCCTCTGGATATTATAATCTAAACTGTCAGAATTCTTCAAAACGAAATGTTAACAAACCCTACCTTGGGATGGCAATCGGGAAAATAACCAAACCCACGGAGGTGCGCAATGGCATCTTATTAAAGGGAGTATTATACACAAAGGAAAAAGATTATGTTCCTCATCAAGAAGAGTCATGAAAAACCAAAAACAGTCTGTATAATTCTTGGCAAATTCTCAGAAATGAATTAAGAATTCAGTCTTGGTTTTTATTTCACAGTGGGGTCCACCTTAGAGACTACGAGATGTTATCATGCTCTGATAATTAAAAATTTAAGGCTTATTGACACATAGTAACTGACTATACTTATATATATATATAAATATATATATATGTATAATATAAATATAAACATATATAAATTTATAACATAAATACATATAAATATAAATATAAAATATATGTATTATATATATAAATAAATAAATAGAAACTTAAGGCTTAACTGAGTCTATAATTTCCTGTGCATTTTAAAGTTTAAAGGTTTTCTTTTCCTTTTTTACAAATGCATTCTACCACAACTTTGTAACTGAGCATACATTCCTGAAAAAAAAAAAAAGGAAAATATTCTTTCCATTTGTCGGAAAATGTTTAAGCTGCCACGCTGTATCACAGTATTATTATCAATTCTTCAGTAAACAAATCAGTTCACATCAGTTAAGTACTTCACTTCTAAAAAAGAAATACAATCAATCTTATCTCAGTAAAAGCTTTTCTGAAAGCATATTCTCATTGAATTATATACAAGTAGTTCATTGTATATAAGGAACATAGGGAAAAATATATTACATACATTTACTGTACGTGGGCAGGTTTCTGTTCTATACCTAATTTATGTTTCAAACAATTATATATACACAAAATAAATTCAGATTTTTTAAATTAACTCTGCTTTGTGTTTATAATAATTTACTCATATCCAGTCAGTTTAAATGGATCATGACATAGCAGTAAACAAATAAAAGGTTACCCACTAATGTTCATGCTATGTCAGGTCTAGTTAACGATTTGGGAGATAATATTAAATAATGTTTTATAATCCAACACTTATTTGTTCTTTAAAAAAATTTTTTTTAATTGAAATTGTAGTTGATACACACTGTTAGTTTCAGGTATACAGCAAAGTGACTTAGTTATACATAATTACGTGTTTTTTTCTTTTCAGATTATTTTCCAGGATATGTTATTACCAGAAATTGAACATAGGTTCCTGTGCTCTACATTAGGTCCTTGTTGTTTATCTATTTAATAATGCAACAGTTACTTTTTTAAAAATTTACACTCTCTCTTAACCATTGGCCACCTTTCTTACTAATTTTTAATTTCCTTTAAGAACTCTTCTTTCTTTATGCAACACTTTGACCCAGCATTGTATCCTGAGAGCATTGGCTACACATGCTTTTCCCTGAGTGAACTCACTCACGTCTATGGGTCAACTGGCACCCATTTGGAAAACCTTATAACCTTATCTCAGCCATTAATTCCCACCCAATATTCAAGCCCACGGAGTCACATATTAAGCAGAGATTTTCGTTTAGATATCCCACAGATCAAAACTTGAGGTGTTCTCTGCAGTCTCCTTTATCCTACCTTGCAGCTTCCTATAACCTACATCATAGGTATACAAATTCTTTGGATGTTGAATGAGTGAAATGAAATGAAATAAACATGTGAATCAGTGAGCTAATTCTTTAGAAAATAATTTAGGATTTTGCTCCAGATAGGTCCCCTACCATCTTTGAAAAAGTATTTTCCTCATTTTCTCTAATGATGGAAATCCTGACAATGACGAACTGAAGTCTGAACTTCCTAAGAAAATCTGTGTCTAGGTTCCAAGATTCACCTTATCCTAATTTACTACCCTTAAGGTCAGTCCCATACAGTTTATTAATTATTTATAAAATGCTTGCTGTTTTCTGCTTTTGGTAATGTCAGTATGCCTAAATGTTTGGTATGCTAATATTATCTAGAATTGGGACTGAGAACTCAGGACTAAGCATCTTGTTTCTTATAAAACAAGCAAAGCAGACTGCTGAAAAAAATTATTCTAACACACAGATCACTCATCTATTCAAATAATAACCATTCTGTGAGCCTTTAAGTGTCCAACACTGTTTAGATTTTGTAAAAATATTAATGCATTTATTGTTAATTGCTATGCATGGGGGAAAACAGATGACATGGTACAGACAATAGGTGATCATTATCAAAATGAATTGTAATGTTTACCCATTTATATTCTGTACTTCTATCTTAAACGACCTTTACAAGCTTGAAATGTAAACATTCTCTAAGGCTTTTTGCTAAAACTTCTATCGTGGATGTGGCAGTTTGCCAAAAATAAAGCTATCGTCAAGACAGAACTGAGATTCTCAAGAACATTTTAACCTCCCTGAGTTCTTTGTGAAGCAAAGGGCAAACGGTGATTCACGAGATCTAAAAATAAAGATGAGTTTGTAAAGGATGAAGAACCCAGCATCAGTAAGTCATTTCTGCAGTTTCAAATAAAAACTATCATTTATTAATCTGCTCATGTTGTTCATTATATAAATATGCTGCCTATACAGTAGTATATACCTATTTTTTGATGAAATGCTGATTCAAAATAAGAAAATAATAGAACAAGGTTAACAAATGCACGATACTCCTGCCACCACTAGGCACTCAAACAGCCAGGATAATAAATAAGTAATTAAAATATTTTACTGTTAAGCCAAGAGGCAGGCCCAGAAGTTTCCTCTGTACAAAGCACTAGAGGCAAATACTACCAACTGATTAATGTTGGCATATGTAATGAAACTTATTTTTCATCTGCTCTAGAATCACAGAATTTACAGAAAGTGGCTAGACAAAGTGTCTGTCATATATCGTATTATACCCCAAATGCCTGCCACAGTTTCTGATTTAGGATAGGTACTAGATAGATGCTGGCTGAATGAATAATGTACAACATTGGTGAACGTCTCTATAGCAGTGACACCATCACTGTTCTTTGTTTGTTTTTTGTTTTTTTCTCATCATCACTATCTAGAGAACCCGAATGGCTCCAAAAACACTGAAAATGAACTTTGCTTCTTTGTCTACCATCTTATATTTTCAGAAATGTGCCCTCTAGAGGTACCTTTTCTCTAAGACACTATTCAAGCCTCACTCCTGGCTCCCAGTAAAGAAATCTGCCTGCTGAAATATTTACATTTTAGAAATAATACATATTTTTTGCGAAGTTTCTTCAACTTTGAAATGGGAGCCAATGGGAAAGGAATTAAGAATTCAACATTTTATTTGATAATCATCAACAGAGTAGGAATACAACTATTTAGTGATAACATATCACACTGAAACGTAATCCCCTGCATCTAATGCCAAAATGTAAGTTCAAAAAAGTAATCAAAGAGGAGTATCACCTACGACAAGTGACCCACGTGATGGAAAATTCAAATCCCCTTAAAAGGGAAGAAAAGTACCCGGACTCAAAAATAGAACTTCAAAACTTTTTGTAAACTTCTTAGAAATAATAAATTACCTTCAGGAAGGTCTTGTTTGGTAATTATTCTTTTGGCACAAATCAACACAGCCAGCCCCTTTCTAGGACCCCTCTGCAGTCTTCCATTCAAATACGCACTCACTCAACTTAGCTGCCATTACTTGTTCTGGTATAAGGAACAAATAAACATTTTCACATTTTGTTCTGAATCATGATAGTAGCCTGCTTAATAATACCATAATTAACATCTTAACATATTTAATGTATTAGTGCCCCACACTCCCACCGCAATGACAAAGTAAAGAGAGAAGGCAGGAAAATAGCACAGCTTCTACAAACTTAGAAAGTAACTCAAGTTTACCAAATAGTAAAAGTTGAAGCCCATTAGGTTTACTGTTTTTTTTTTTTTAAATTTTGAACAATATACCTATGATTTTGGTGGGACATGTTTCAAATGGGCAGAACAAATATAAGTATCACCAACCTAATATCAACTGTCCCAATTAACTTTTTATACATACTCTTTATAGACATACACAGCCACACAAGCACATGCTTACATATACATACACGTGCAAACGCACATGCCCTTACACACGTATCTGCACAGCGACTTAGTTAATTCTGAACTCCACTATTTCTAGGCAAAGTTACCTTATAGTCCAAAATTATATATTCGTTATTACTGAAGATCTTTGAATTGAGTGAAAAGTATTTAAAAGTCACTCAGTTTCTTTAAAGAAGTATAACTAATAGAATTCAGTAGTGGCAGTATTTATGTATTCTATTGGTAATTGAATTGTTAAATATTACATAGGTAGTTAGTACACAAATATGGAATAATAATTTTTATTAATTAGTGAAAGTGACAAAAAACAGAATGCTGAGTTATTAAGAATGAAACAAAAATATACAACAGTGATTTAAAAATACTTTCAGTAATAGCATTCCTTCTTTGAATAAAATCCTACCAGTACAGCAATGCATCAAACAGAGGTTGAAGGTGAAGAAGACACGTACCCAGTTACGCAGCACACTACTACTTACACACACACATGCACACAGACACAGACACACACACACACACTTATCCCGGAGAGCTCTGTTTTGAAAGTGCTCATAAAATCAGGACCTGACTTCCTCTGCTCTGCCTCAAGACTCTAAATGCTTCATCTACTTCTCTTTAATCAGGATTTATGTTATCACAACTGAACTCCTGGATCATTTCAGCAAACATGCATTTACAATAACACAATTTCTGTGGAGAAAAGTTAGTTGATAGAGCTTAGCAATGGAAACAGGATATATTTTTCCACATTCCAAATTCAATCCATTAAGGTAAATAATATAAACACATTGTTCTCATTCATTTAGCTTATATCAGATGTGACTAATGTATGAGAATCCCAATCTTCTATCTACAAAATCTCACGATGAGATTCTAATGAGGAAAAACACTACACTACTTTAAAGTACAGTAACTAACAGAAAACTTGAAATATAACACTAAATATGAACATATATAATACTATATACACATATATGATAAAAAAAAGTGGCAGAGTATTGCTACAAAAGATTGAAGTCATCTGAAATATGGCTTTGTTTAGTAACAACTGAAAAAAGTATGAATTGCAATAAAATTCACTGTATCCTGAGCTTGCAGGCATTATTCTGAATCAATTCCCTTACATAGATTTATTATTAGATACAATATAAAACTAAGATCACACAGTCCCCTGCATGTAAATTTTCAAGTTGTTCCTCCAAAATAAGCAGGAGGCAAAAATAGCTTTGCAATATCTTCCCTTCCTAAATTTTCTTTTTCATCTTGCTAGCTTAAGGGGAAAAAATAAAATAACTAGATATTTTGTGTAATTCCATAAGCATCTTTGGATAGTAAGGGATTTTTCTTCTGTGTGAGAAAATAATGGTCATCTACAGAGGAGTTTGGTGTGTCATTAAGAAGTTCAATGTGATGGAGTTAAAATGAATTTCCCTGAAAGCCAGGACAGCATACAAGAATAAGATACTTTAACAACAGTTTGATCGGCATCATACTAAGAGAAGTGGTTATGAAGAAATGAAGCTGTCTCTACAAGTCACAGACAAATAAGTTTTATTCCTCTAAAGCTATTTGCCATCTAGGACTGTATTTTCTTTTCAAACATCCTCACTGAATGCCAAATGCTGCTACTTATTCAGAAGGGAAATTCTGCTTCCTGTGTCTGCTTGTAGCTTAAAAATCTAAGAATACTTTGACCATTCACTTCTTAGAATTCATCATGCTTTTTCTTATTAAGCCACAGAGATAACTGAACACTCTACATCTGAACTATCCCAACTGGTACCCCTCTGTAAAATTTTTTAAAAATACTTTTGGTAACTATTAGTTGGTATGATGTCTTGCATTTTCACATTTATTTGTAAAAATATATAATGCAAAACCATCAAGATCACCATCAATCTTGTTGCTCCATAAAATGTCAATAAAGATCATATGAAATTTATGTGAATTAATATGCACATACATGCTAAATGTTGGGTTTCTAAGTGTATGTGTGTGTGTGTGTTGTGTGTGCATGCACACACCATATCTCTATCTCAAAATGACCAGTATTATGATAAAAAGAACTTATCTTTCCTAACACACTGTTCAGCATCATTCAAGTAAATAATAAGACCTTTAAAATTATCATGGCTACATTTTTGCCTTTACTACTAAGGTGAGTCAAGCTAGAACTCAACCAACTGTCCTAACCTGTTCTTCTTATACATCTTAGGTTTTTGTGTTTATTTATATCAGAGCTACCATGTCAGTTTTAAACTGTTATTGTTTGCATTATAAGTTGCCACAAATTCAACTCAATGTAACTTAGCTGCGTTTCTGGACTTGTTTTTTGTTTACAACTGATATTCAATCTGAACCATATGATGTTCCATATCATCATTCAATGACACCGACGTGTCTCCTCGCCTAGCCGGACTACGTATTTTGCACTTCTAAGTCAAACGTGCTAGCGCTGCTATAATACGCTTGGTGCAAAAATTTGTAATCAATTAAATCAAATCATAAATAAAAGTTTAACTTATATTTCAAATTACTTCTCTCATATACTGCATATTATTTAACGAAGATTGGTAACATCCACCGAATTCTGTTTCCAGGAAATAAAAATTAGTCGATGTCTACAATGTCAAGATCGCCATGCTTTTTTCTTTGCTAAGAACTGTGCTTAGTGCTGAGAAGATAATATGAAAACTGTGATATTTGTAGACTTGCATGTGAAAAAAATAAATTAACTTACGTGACCACAGTTTGAGAGTTTTTTCCTTACGAAACAATGCTAAGATGCTAGGGGAGCTTTCATAATTGTGTACCACATACTGGCACTGCTGTCTCTGAGAAGTCCCATGTGTGATTCACCCTCTACAATATTACTGCTGAAATTCTGCCAAATTTTTGGCCTCATCCCTACTCAAATATTCTTTTGAAAAATTCAGTTTAGAGCAATCACTCTGGCATTGCATTTCTGTCGTCCTTGTGCACAGCTTATGCTGGTCTGCATTATGTCAGTGGCTGGCTTATATACAACTTCATTTGTTGTGAAATGTTCTCCAAAAAAATCAAGCTTGTGATAGATGCTTAATAAATGTTTATTTACTAAGGTAACTTCACATGTTAAACTTTTCCCAAGGAATAATTATGTAACTCCCCCCAATGCAGAGTGCTACAAGTAATAGGGCCTTGAAGCTTTTAAAAATATGCTGATTTGTTATGGGGAAAAACCATCTATAGGAGAATTAAATCAAACCCTTAGCCTTGAGGGACTGATTATCATTTTATGACTTTTTGTTTTTGTATCTCTAGTGTCTCGTTTATGTAAGTATGTGTCCTAAAAAGAATTCATATTAGTGCCAATTTTTACAGAAGGGCAAAAAGAGCTTTTTCATTTTGTTTAACTTATGGTGACTTTGGAATTGTCCAATTAAGGGGGAAAAAAGCCAATAATATTTTATCAGTGAAAGAGGGACATGTACAAATACAGCCTGTCAACAAAAATTCTTTATGTCTGACTGTTAGACATATGAATCTATAAATCAAGCTAAGAAGTGAAAAATTCATGCCAATAATAATTCAGAAGTTAATACTTCTACCATGTTTATAAATCTCATCTGCATTCATTAATAGTAATGCAGAGTAAAACTTGTCCCAATTGCTTTATCTTTCTCTTCTGCAATTGTTCTATCATTCCTTCACTGAAGCTTTAAATGATGTCAGCCACTAGGGTAGTTATATGACCACACGTTTTACTGCACAATTTGTAAGTTGGTGAAAAGGCTTTATACACTACATTTTCATTGGGTATAAAAATCCAGAGATAGATATTTATATCATGTAATCTATTCAAATATCTTACAAACTAATTTTACTTTCCTCCTACTGAATTCATTATGTATCTTGTAAATGTTCTAGCTCAAGGGCTGTAGGTCATAAGATCCCCCAGGCCATTCAACTTCATATCAAAAGCCAACAACTATTTAAACACCACCTACACGTAGAATGAGGATCTCCAGAAAGAGAAAGAAAAATACCATATGATATCACTCATATGTGGGCTCTTGAAAAAAAAAAAAAGAAAAGAAAAAATTCGACACTAATGAACTCATCTACAAAACAGAAACAGACTTGCAGACATAGTAAACAACCTTATGGTTACTGGGGGAGGGGGATGACAAGGGATAAATTTGGGAGTTTGAAATTTGCAAATGTTAGCCACTATATATAAAAATAGATAAACAAATTTCTTCTGCTATAGCACAGGGAACTACATTCAATATCTTGTAATAACCTTTAATGAAAAAGAATATGAAAACAAATATATGTATGTATATGCATGACTGAGACACTGTGCTGTACACCAGAAATTGACACATTGTAACTGACTATACGTCAATCAAAAAATAAAAAATTTAAAAATTTTTTTTTAAAAA
This sequence comes from Camelus ferus, assembly GCF_009834535.1. NCBI lineage: Eukaryota > Metazoa > Chordata > Mammalia > Artiodactyla > Camelidae > Camelus > Camelus ferus. The sequence continues at coordinate 52,764,936 of NC_045702.1, read as the reverse complement.
TTAACACCAACAACAAATAAAACCTATAAATCATTATATTTTAGGGCTCAAATCTCCATGCTTTTATTTGATAATAATAAATTACATACTCAAGGTCTCATGTTACCAGACAGAATAATATATCATACAGATTTCTGATATATTTGTTTATTAACAAAGTATTGTGTATCAAGACAAGGGCTCACAACTCAAGGTAATATAACTCTTCCCAAATAATGACAAATACAAATGATCTATATTAATGTGCTGCAAAATATTCATGACCTGAGGTAAAGGATATTCTGTTTAGATGCCCGATTGATCTATGGTTAGCTAGCAAGGTCTACCTAATGAAACAATTTAATATGATAAACTTCCACTCATTGCATTCAGTACATGAATGTGGTCAGATACATCACTTGAAAGAGACAGACTATTTCTGTCACTTCAGATGGGAGTTTGCTCCCTAAATATAAAACACTTAACTCTTCTTCCAAGTTATTTGGATATTTTATACTTCATCTTGTCAGAACATCTCAAACAGTGCTTGCATTCTATCTAAATATTTATGTCTTTGGAAGGTTCTAACCCAAGTGGCTAGAACTTTTTTTTTAACTATCTGAAATGACTGAGGTCTATAAAGTCCAAAGAATACACCTATGACCTTAAATATTTATGTCAGTAAACAAACTTGTAAAACTCCTTTCTGGTATCCAACAAAAACTTTTATAGGAACTGCCCCAATAGCTGGGAAAAAAAACCAAGCAAGGGTACTCATTCTTCACCAAAGTAAATTAACCCCATATTGAAATAATCCTGCTACGTAAGACTTTTGTATGATAAGTCGAAATTCTTTCTAAGTGAAATAATCCAGAAGTTGTCACCGTAAGAAATAAGTGACAGTTGGATGCCCAATCTTTGTTTTCTCTCATAATAGGATTCTACTTTTAAAAAATTACATTTAATGAATATTTATCTAGTTCACCTTGCACAGCATGTTCAAAATCTTCATATTAGCAATTCTGAGCGTCACAAGATGTCAATTTGGGTTTCTATTAAAAACTACATTCTTCAGAATCCTTATGAGAGTTCATGACTAGGGGATATAATTTCTATTGAAGGAGCAAAGTGATAATTTTAGGGAAGTGACATTTAAATGGAATCAGCCAAACAAAGTATGGGAAATGTGGGTTTAAAGTGTATGGTAGTGAATAAAAGATTTTAAGGTCAGAAAGAATCACACTTTCAAAACAAACTAAAAACAGGAAATTGTTTCTAGGAAAAATTAAGGAATGCTAGAATTGTTGAAGATAGATAGATAGAACAAAACTGAATCACAAAGGAATTACAGATGGGGGTAAGAACTTTGGATTGTATCCTAATGCCATAAGAAGCCCCTTGAAAATTTTTGATCATGGGGGCAGAAATATTATACTATTTAAAATTAATATGTGTAATAGTAAAAGTAATGTGCTTTTTAACAAAATGCTAAAGTATCAAAATTTAAAATGTCTTTAGGAGCCTTGTATCAACCTCATAGCCTTAATCTAATCACTGGTAAACTCTGTGTATAACTTTGCTTATACAACCTCATCATATATAGGAAATATTGCTTGTGTATTAGTTTTTATTTTTTAAAGATATGATCACTGTGTGTGTTAAATCATTACACTGTACACCTCAAACTTACACAGTGCAACATGTCAGTGATATCTCAATAAAACTGGACGGAAAAAAATTTGATCATAAACTACACATTCTATAACTCACCATTCTTACTTTAAAAATAGAATAGGGGACAGAGGGCAAGGGTATATAGCTCAGTGGTAGAGTACATGCCTAGCATACCTGAGATCTGGGTTTAATCCTCAGGACCTCCATAAAAAAATTAATAACCTAATTACTTACCCCCAAAAAAGATTTTAAAAAATAAATAAAAATTAAAAAAGTAAAATAGTTGGACAAAACAATTAAAAACTTTTAAAAAGAAAGTTAAAAAAATTAAATTAAAATAGAATGGAATTAAAACTCATCCTTCATGATATCCACTGAACATTACATTGTATGGAAGTGTAATTCACTCAACCGTATCTCTACTGATGTTTATTTGCCCTTATTCCAGTTTCATGTTATAATAAATAATGCTGTGATTAAAAAAAAAATCCCTGCCATATTTTATATTCCAGTACTTTTACTTTATTGCATAAGATATAATGGGGCCAATGGGCCAAAAATAATGGGAAATTTGAATTTTAGTAAGTTATGGCAAAATGTTTTCCAAATATTCCATAGCATTTACAGAACTGCTGATAGTTCTAAGAGAGCAATTTCTTTACACTCCTGTCAATATTGGATGCTATTATATGGTTTTAAATTTCACCAATCTAACGGGTGAGTTTTGGATTATATTGCTGTTGGTGGTGGTAGTGACATGGTCATTATTTCGTTTCCATGACAGTTGAGATTGGGCATCTTTTCACAGGCTTAGCCATTAGTATCACGTGTATGACTATTCTTATCCTGTTGAATCATTTCTATGGTTCTGTCATTTTTTTTTTTTGGTTTGTTTTTTGTACATCATTGAGCATTAGAGAAATTAACCTTGATCGACTCTGTAAACTTCACATCATCTGATTCTCTTTTGAATCATTCCAGGCATTTTACTGGTTACTTCATTAATTAGTGAGTCGAATAAAATCTTTGGAAAGTGTTCATCTATTATTTCTATGAAGGTCATATTTTTAACTTTAATAGATGAGATTTTGGTGGTCTCAAGCAGAGTGATGAGAATAAAGAGTAGTGGATTTTGGAGATAAAAAGACAAAAACTAAGTACAAATATATTTGAGTGTATGAAGGAGAAAGAGGAATCAAGGGTTAGAGGGAAAGAATGAGAATGAATAAATGAAGGAGGCAGTTCACAAGAAGCATAGAGTGTTTGGCAAGAGTATATACTGAGATCTTAACTCCATATGGGGACCAAATCTTCCTCTCTCACACTAGCAGAAAGAAGGAGGGGAAGGGATGGGATTGTTTTATAGACTGATAGGCAATGTTGAATTTCCTGTTTAATATCTGAACTTCTGATATATGTTTCTATACGAAATATAAGCCATGGCCAACTGTGAGTTAGATGAAACACAAAGGCTGAAATTTTAAGAAGAATAGAAAAGTTGTGTGACTTGTAAGCATATAAGAACAAGCTTTCCAGAAAAAAAATTAGTTATTAAAGTGAAGTACTTAGTGTAATCATGTATGTATAGAGAATTCGCTGGGGTATGTTTTCCCTTCTCTCCTCTTGTCTTTGCCTAACTTCTCATTTTCTGTCTTAGCTGAATCATTACTTTGTTAAGATTATGTTATAATCTGTGACTCTTCTATCCACACCATGACCGTTGTTAACAAACTGTTTTTACCTCCTATAAATGGCACAAGCTAAATCTGTAATTTTATATATGTAATTAAATGGTTTTTTTCCTTTTTGATGTACTTATTTATTTATCTAATACTACTTTGTACAAAAGACAAAAGGCTCAGAGTGCTCAAAAGTTCAAAGACATTGAAATTGTCACCAAGAGATGGAAAACGGCAAGTGTTTCCACCAGCTGGCCAGCAGGTGACAGAACAAGGTGAGCCAGGTGGGCCTGGAGTGGCTGGCCACGCCCTCCCCAAGGGACAGCTGCTCCTGCTTTCGCAGGCTAGAGTCTTGAGAAGGGAGTCCACAGGCTCGGGATAGCCCAGAGCTGCTTTCTCAAAAGATGCAGAAATACAAATTTCCTGATTTATAAATATTAGCAACTCAATGATTTAGAAACTTCAGGTTTGATTCGCTGAGGTTAGAAGGCAGGCATTGGTTTTCCCTGGAGGGTCCGGATGACCAGGAGGGGACTCCTAGGAGATCACTGGCGACTTTCTGTTTCTTGATCTGGGTTGGTCACATGGGTGTGTGCAGTTTGTGAATATTTTATGGGGACATACACTTAAGATTTGCACCTTTCCTCTCAGATAAAAAGGTGAAAAGAGAAAAATACATATATATGTGTGTGTATATATATATATATATGTGTATGTGTGTGTATATATATAAATAAATAATTTGTTTGCCATGTATTAAATATGTACACTCTCCATCTGTGAGGGCTTGATGAAGTTAGGAACCATGCCCTTTTGCTCCTTTTTAGTACCTATCACAGTGCTAATATTTGATTAGATGATTATTAATGAGCGTTAGTAAACAATACATAACTAGAATACAAAATATATGGATACAGGAAATATTAATAAATTCATTTTTTTTTTAGTTTCTTTAAACAGATATTTACAATGGAAGACTACATGCACACATACACACACAAAGAAAGAGATGTTAGATAGAGATGGAAAGGGAGAGACAGAGGCAGAGATAACCTTTAAGTTCTTCCTAGGGGTCTGCACTCAAAGTCTCACGGTTTCATATGAACCACTGAGACCGTCTTTACTTTTGAACAAGTCGGAGAGTCACTTTTTGGAAACCTCTTGTAAGAGGGGACCTGAACCTAGAGGTTTCACTGACATTTTGCTCTGCAAAGGATACCTAACTCCGCGATACCTGAGGTAACTAAGGCAGGTGTAAATTTACTGTCTTTTCACTTGTAGCCCTATTTGAAATCCAACTATACCCAACAAACAAATGAATCAGTAGACTAAGATACCAATTAATAAGTAGAAGCTCCCATCACAAGTCTATCATCGATCACGAGACATTGATCACGAGCTTCCTATGAATGTCATTACAGACAACAGAGTACAAACTTCCTTGTATGACACAGTTTCCTGCTAGGCCAGGGGGCAACAAACTTTCTTTTTCAAGGGCCAGAAAGTAACTACATTAGGGCTGCAGACCTACGTCTCTGCTGCAGCCACACAGCTCTGCTGTGGGAGTGCGGAAGCAGCCTTGAACAATACGGAAACAAACGAACTCAGCCACTTTCCAATACATCGTATTTACCTCTGCCTCAGGCAAACCTGGGAGATCATTTTTTTAATATATATAATTATTTATTTCCCTTATAGCATAATATTAATTCTCAAAACAGAATGGAACAGACCCATTTAGCTAGCAAGCTCTCTCCCCAGTACTACGTTACCACGGGGTGGGGGTGGGGGGGATAGTTCATCTTTGAATAATAATAGATCTCAGATATTCTTTACACCAAGGCAGTCCATAAATTATAAATAAAATGGTTGTAAAGCCGTGTCAGACTGACCTTCTCCCTTACCTGTGAACAGTTTCACACTGGTTTTTTAAAAGGTCGGTACTTACCCTGCTCTGCTTCCCAAACGTTGAGATAAATATGTTCTCTGACAGCCTGACTTTCTCTGAGGCAGCACTCAATTTATCACTGCTCCTAGAGCACATTTTCCAAAATCTGACAAAAACACCCCCGAAACCTTCAGAGGGGAAAAATAAACCCTCATCTCAGGCTGTGTAAGTTACCACCAAGTATAGCCATGAATAAAATGAGCATCAATCCTGATTCATGCTTTTGGAACATCCTAAAACACGGCCGCTCATGCTCCAAAGGCCAGGGCTGGGCAGTGCTCAGACCGCAGGAAATTAGGCAGGAAACAGAAAAGATATTTAATATTCTTTTTTATGGCACATTTTTTTTAAAAAAAGAAGCCAATTATTGGAGACCTCCGAGTGGAACAGTATTAAGCTCGGTGCTGAGCTGCCTCTCCTAAGACTGCTTTCTTCAAATTATGTATAACTGGGGGAAAAAACACCAAAAACATCCCCCTAACTAATGACTTGGAACACAAAAGGAGGGCCGTTGTTGCCAGAAGGGCTTAGTTAAATGTACTAAGAGTTCCTGAGAGCACAGGAAAACACATTAGCAATGATTGGTTTAGAAGATTGCCAACTTGAAAGCTCCCATCCTTAAGGAAAAAGATCTGGGACAGGTAGCTTGATGCTTCTTGATGGGGAGTAGAGCCAAAGCCAGTCTGGGTGAGAAGGAAAAGAGAGAATCTGTGCAGGTGCCTGAAGGAACTGCCCACTTTCACTGCGGCCATCTGCTCGCAAATACTGGAAGCGCTACGGATGCTACCCAAATACCGTTCCTGTACTCAAGGACCACGTGTGGTAAAAAGCTAAGAAAGCGACATGTGCAACTACAGACAAGGAGCTGACGAGTATTTAAAATGTGGGGAGGAGACCCTGAGGTGGGGGAGTGGGGAGGGCTGAGTAAGAACGGAATGTTTACTGGAGAAAGAGAATGGAGCTGGCCCTTGAGGATGAAAGAATTTAGACAGGAAGTAATCATGTTGCGGGGAGAGTCGGCCAAGAGAAGAAGGAGAAAGCATTCTAGGTGGAAGGATGCAAGCAGTCTAACACGGAGCGTAAAACGCGCAGTGAGAGGCTAACACAATAACCACAGAAGCTTAACTGAGAGCCAGCTCTGTGCCAGGGACTGTGCGAAGAGACGTTCATGGATTCTGACTTTAAAACAACCATGTAAATGAGCTGCTATTACTAACCCCATCTGAAAAACAGTAAACTCTAATTAAACAACTTAACCAAAATTGCACAACTAGTAAGTGTTAAAGTCAGGATTTAAACCAAGAAGTCCTAAGCACCTGCCTTATAAAGTGCGGCAGGTGAAGGAGAATCTACAAGTTTTATTTGCTTTTAGCCCGAATGCCAGGCCAAGGTGAATCTACAGCTTATTTAGAAAGAAAAGGGGAGACACAAAATTATTTTGAGCAAGGACAGGAGAAAATCAGAATCTAATATTGATATTGATACTGAGGATTAAACAAGAAGTGTAAAGCAAGGAATGGATTGAAAATGGAGAGACCACATAGAAGGTTAAGAGTACAGATGAGTAAAAGCTAAGCATCTGAAAATGCCTGATGGGGGTAAAAATGGACAAGAAGAAAGACACATGAGATAGAACAGAGACAGGAAAGATCAAGAGATGGAACTGAGTCAACTAATACGGAAGCTGAGGGGGTACTAGGAAGAGGGGACATCTCAAGACGACTACGTCTGGATCACGGGAAGGACAAAGTTTGGAGGACGAATATAAACTCAGTTTTAATAACATCCTTGAGGAGTCAGTGAGATATACAGACAGAAAAGTGTAGCAGGCAGATGAAAATGGCTCAAAAGTCCCTCACATTCAACGTGATTAAACTGAATTGATTAAGGCCCCCAAAAGAAACAGAAAACCCATGGACTCCTGTTCCAATTCTCTCTCAATTGGTGCCAAAGCCCTGCCTCTCTACTGCAAATGCCAGAAACTTAGAGGTCATCTTGACTTCTCTACCTCATTTCCTCATCTACTCATATCCAGATTGTCGAAAGTGCTATTCACTTCTTAAACATCACTCAGATTAATCTTTCTCCCCACTGACACTGTTACTGCTACAATCTAAGCTAAAATAAGCACTCGCCTTTATTACCACAATGGCTTGCTAATGGGTTACCCAACTTCCATCTGGCCAACCTGCAATTTGTCCTGTACACATTACAGCTAGAGGAATCTCATCAAAGCATAAATAACATTGTCCACATATCCCCACCTCCCTTAAACCATCAAGTATGCCCAATGTTCTAAGGTTAAGACAAAACAGCCTTGTACCACTGGACTCCTCTTTGAACTCGTAATACCCACTCCAAACTGCATACACCTCAGCCCTCAAGTTTGCCATGCAGTAAAGCCTTCTTACATGCTTCTCTATTTTGGCCTTTTTATCTAGTCAATACCAACTCATCCTTCAGACCTCAGTTTATAATCACTTGGTAAAGCCTTCAAACTCTTTTGATTAGGTCAAATAATACTGTTGTATTTGGACCATTCATTTTATGTACAACTTTCAATTTATATACTCGTATTCACTGTATCTTGGTACTTGATTTGTCTTCTCTCTACATTAACACCAACAACTCAAATTTTAATCTGCTTCAGTCTGATTTGTGCTCACCACTTCCCTGAAACGGCTCTTGTCAAGGTCAATGAAGACCTCTCTTTTCCAGTCCTGTGGTCAATCTGCAGTCATCTTGCTGGTTTCTCAATAGCAACTGTCACATTTCAAAAACCCCTTCTTATCGAAACACTTTATTTGACATCCCAGGCAGTACATTCTCCTGGCTTCCTCCTGCTGCTCCTCCTCATTTACCTTGCAGATTCCTCCACCTCTTCTCTACCCCATGAAATGCTGGCTTACCCCAAGGTGCAGCACTGGACTTTCTCCATCTACGTTTAGTCTCTAAGTGATCCCTCTTGGTTTCAGGACAATACACAATGTTCATTTTTATATTGAGGTAGCATTGAATTATAACATTATATAAGTTTCATGTATACAATACTGTATTTCTACTTCTATATATTTTATAGCCATGATCACAGCCAACAATTTAGTATCCACCCATCATCATACAGTTGATCCCCTTTACCTATTTTGCCCTCCTTTCCAATTCTCCACCTCTGGTAACATAACCACTACTCTGTTCTCTGTATCTTCATGTTTGTTTGTTTGACTTGGTTTGTTCATTTATTTTGTTGATGCTCACATTTTTGTCTTCAACAGCTTCACTTAATTTAAGCCTTGTTTATCTTACTGCCTACTTAACAGCGCCTCTTGGGTATATTAAAGACATTTCAAATGCAGTATGTACACAGAAGAATGAGACATATTTTTAAAATAAATATAAAATAGTAAATTATTTAAATTAGCACCTGTTCTCTAACAAACACTTCACTCTTGCCCTGGCTTATTACTTTTCATGGCACTTATATATAAAAGTGCATTATATATTTGTTACTTTCCATCTCCTCCAAGAAAATGTAAGTTCTGAAAGGACTATTTTTCACACTGCATTTCTCACGCCTAGAACAGAACCTGGCACAAGCAGGTGCTCAAATATATTTATTAAACTAAATAACAGATTATTAATACCAACCTACCTCACTAAACTGGGAAGTCACTGGGTACAGAAACTATTTATGTGTTTGACTAGCACTGTTTTTTGAGTGCCTGGCAGATAATAGTCATTAAATACTTTTTGACTGCTTGAATAAAGAGAAATAATATTATGGTAGTGCAGTCCGACCCATGACAAAGGAGGACATAGTTGCAACAGTGAGGGGAGCCATCAAAAAATGGCAGATGCTGAAGAGGCTAAAGATAACAAGACATGATAAAAGGTAAATACAGCTGACAATCAGAAAATTATTAATAAATTTAAGGCCAATTTTAGTAAGGGCACATACTGATGACAATTATAATAATAAGGAATTAGTGGAGGTACAAAGACAGATGCCCAAAGAATGCTCTCTGTGGTGGATATTACTATTGGCACCTGGGTTCCCTTCAATCTATATGCGAGTGTTGACATTTCTTGCACCATTGTATCAACTAGGGCTCTAACTCCTCTCTTCCCTGCACTTAAAGAGTTCTTTTACCCATTGGGAGAAATCTGAAGGGACCAGCCCTCTTCATTTTTCAATCTTTGTGTGAATAAAGAGCCATACATCTGAAAGCTATCAGGGTAGGTCATTGCTTATATGCAGAACATTGCTATGAAGTTAAGTTTCAAAACTGGCTCCACGTAGATGGTGTTTGAAACCTCTTATTTAAATATTGAAATTAGAAACTGTAAGTTAATATGGGTTGGTAACTATGTTTACTGGCTTGTCAGAGTTTTTAAAAATGTAACGACTTCTGAAACAGTTAACAAGAACTATACAGCTTGCACTTAAGGGGGTATAATATGAATTAAAAGAGCGCCGTGGAGCCACCAGAGCCAGGAAGTGCTGAGGCTCTGCAGGAAGCGGCATGAAATCTACGCCCAGTCCAGTGAAGATCTTTTTCATCATAGACTCCGAGCGGGTCAGAACAGAAAATCTGGTTCAGGTTCTGACATTGGCAAGAATTAGGACCATGACTCAGCTCCATTTGGCTTTCACTTTAATTTACAATTATGCCAGCAAATAACCCTTGCAAAGAGTAAACACAGGATTTGCGAGTACAAGTGAGTAAATGCTCCCTGAGGCTTTGTTTTATTCCACACAAGGGCATAGCTGAAGCTCAGTGCCACCAGAATCCCATGCTGAGGGAGGAATCCTCCCAGTCAATGCAGTGCAAGCCCTAGGATTTTAGTTTTTTTTATAACCATCCAGGTGGGGGGCCATGCCAGCACTAAAGGGCCAGCCCTCTTCCTCTCAGTGACATTCTTGCTGCACCACAGATGTACGCTTCTGTGTTCTGTTTCTTGTGCTTCATCAGGCCCCTCAAACCTCTAATGCCGCAGACTTGGCTCTAGCCTAACACATACCCCACTTGGAAAACTGCCTCCAGCCCCAAAGTGGGTGGGACAGGAAGCCCATCTCACCAATTAGTACTCGATTTCAGAAACAGAACTGCTTGTTAGCGAACAGAGCAATGAACATCCCTTGGGTAGTAACAGGCCACCAACATTTTGCTCATTGTATAAGAAAGAACAAGTCTTCAGCAGAATCAATGAGTAGTTTGTAATTAATCTCTCAGCAACAGAAAGTAGAAAGGGAAAGAAAAAGTCTTAAACAAAGAAAAGAAAACCCCACTCCCAAACTACAAAAATGCAAACTGTGGAATGAGCGGAATCCAGACAAGTGAAGACAGAGGGAGACTTGACCTCCACCAACTTCAACTGAGACCTATGAAGAAAATCATTTTTCAAAAGCAAAAATTAGTTTTTCATTTCTTTTTCTGCTTGGCCTGGAATAAATAGCATACAGAAATATATTAACCTCTTCCAGTAATGTACAAAACCAATTAAAAAAAGTGAAAAAAATCAAACATACATGCATTAACAATGTATCAGCTTACCAGAATTTACCTATTCCTAAAATCTGTTTCCCAGCCTGAAAGCCTTCTCTCTCCACACAGTTTTAACTTCCTCGTGAAGCTGTGTTTTTTTAAATCCCACAAATAAAGTTAATGAGGGCACATACTATATTGTGTTCTAAGCAAAATGACCGACTATACTTTTTTAGGTCAGAGCTAACCTTCTTTATATGGCTTAGGTAAAATTACATAGAAAAGAAATACTAGAAATTCAAAAGCTATTTCAGAGACAATTTCAGTCTACGATGTCTAAAGCTACACATAAGTGAAAAATGCATACTTGCAAAGTAGACTGGTGTCCCGCTATGAATACATCAACCTCAAGGTCAGATTGATACAAAGGATGGTTTCCCCCTAAGAAATGCCTTCATTTATCTCCCTAGTTGACACCTGCTTTTATGTAAAGAATGGAGGGAGGACAGGGCTTCAGAAACCAAGAATCTGAACCAGTGATCACCCGCGCACCAATCATACCTGGAAATCACAATCAAATCTTTCCAGAGAATTTTCCCACATTTCTTCTAATATTCGATGTGGCTGAGAAAAATATTTTCTCTGTCATTGGCGCATCATCCTTTAAACGAGGCTCTGAGAAAGTGACCTAGCGCTGGGGGAAACAGACTGGGTTACTTTCTATTCTCGCCACACATGTGACCTCCTAGCCTTCTGTTTACCTCCTGAAAGCCTCAAAGCCTCCATGCCTGTTCTTGTCAAGCACTGAAAGTAACCCCAACCCTTTTACTTCCTTATATCCAGGTTCACAACTGAAAGCCAATACTCAGTTCACAGAATGTGTCACAAATAAAATAAAGGCCTAAATCCAACTTGGGCTGCTAATATTGGAAAAAGAAAGTCTCAATTACTACATTTGGTCAAATTAAGAATATCATCCTCTCAAAATAGAATCATACAATTATTACCTCCAGAATGAGCAAATGTATTTATTACTGTTATGCACCAAGGAGAAAACACATGTGAAGCACAGACAGTTGTTCAGAATCAGTACAAACCATACGGAAAAACACATAGAGAGGAGGTAACAAACAGTATTACTATTTCAAGAACGAAGGAGATAGTTACCTGTCTCTCTAACAGTAAAATGAAGGATGAAAACACTGTTGACCCAGAGAGATGCTTGACTAGATAACTTACTACCGCCAGTCAAGAAAGAGGCATTTTCAAAGTTCACTCAGGTTTTTTCTCTCCCAGGTACCTGCTTTGTACCAGCTACTGTTCTAAGTACTGAGAAAATAAAGAACTGCAGATACAATGGAGTATAAGTAAGGTGAGAAAGGAGCCATGACAGAAAGGGTATTTTAAGCAGCTTAATGTCAAAGGAACACTGAATTGGAAGAGAACAGAGTGGCAATAGTCATTCTGGAAGAGATAAAGAGGGGCCATGTAATGAAGCTTCGTCTAAAATCAATGAAGGTGGGCGGCAGTGAGGAATTGGGTTGAAGTAATTGTGAATGTTAATATTTTTTAGATTAAAACTAAATTTCATTAAAATATTTAAATGCCAATACCCCGAAATGAAACTAAATGATACAAAGAGGAAGAGGGCAGAGATACTCAAGTCTTTCTTTTCTTAAATATAATATGAAGTACATGGGTGGAAGGGTTTTATGAGAAGGCTGCTCTGGAGAATGGAAAGGAAAATAAAACACGGGCACTTAGAAGAATTACCAACGTCAGACTGAGATGGGAAATCACAAATTTATGATGACATTAGTTTTCATGGTTTTGTGATTTTCAATAGCATTCAATACCCCAAGTGCAAAAGCAAAGCCAGACTGCTCAATTGAGAAAGGGTAAGGATTTTGCCAGATGTAAAAATGGAAAGAAAAGAATACAAAGGAATGGAGATTTGGGAAAAGAGCTATTTAGGTTGTATATTAGGTCTTGTCTGGATAGTACAGAGTCACTGGAAGAAAACAAGGTACCAGAGACTAGTGGGAGGTAGAGAGAAAGAGGTGATGGTTGTTTTGTAATTCATTATTTCAAAGATGTAAGTTTCAGGTAATATTAAGGTCCAAACAGAGTCACTGACCAATGGTTAACATGGAATAGAGTAGAATATGGATAAAGGTAAGGTGGTTAGGGAATTTCAGTAGGGTATTAATTGACTTGTAAAACTATATGCTTTGTCAATTACAATAATGACAGGAGATATAAAGGAAGACTGTCATCCAGATTTCTAAACGTGAAAGAGTAATAAAGAAAATGGCAGATGATACTAAAGGGGATAGCTGATGATACCATAAAAGGCAAAGCAAAATAAAACAATGTATCTTGGATGAACTCTGTTTTGTTTATGAAGCATCCTGAGCTACTGAAAGGAGTCATACATTGAGGTAAATTGTTACCATTGTAAATTCATAACTCAAATGGCCCCCAATATTGTCTACATTCTAGTAGATGTCTCAGGTCATTAAGTGCTCCAACACAGTCCAAAAACTTCAGACTTTCTCCATTTGTTCCAATTCTACCAAGCAAATTTAAATTCCAGAAATATCCTCAATTTAGCACTAAGACACGTGTACACCTATTCGGACTGCACTTTTTCTCCTTCCTTTCCTCGCTTTCAGACACTGTTACTTCTAGTCACAGTCAGCTCATATCCCCTATGTCTTTGAATCTATTCAATGCCACATTCTGAGGTATCCATCAAACAGTTCCTTTTCACTTCTACAGTTTTAATCATTTCAATTTCTCATACATATTTAAACATACTCAAAAAAACCCCATCTTAGAAAAGTAAAAGTTCCTTCAAACTTCCATGATTCTCCAGAACCAAGTCTATCTTTTTACAAAACCTTCATAGACAAACTTTTGAATCTCCATCTTCTGAGGGCCTGTGCAACCTTCAAACACATTTTCATTTGGGTTTCACCCCAATCACTTAAGCAACACATTATCAGCTAAGATCATCAATGATCTCCTTGTGTTCAAATTCAAAGGGTATTTTTCATTCCTCATCTTAATTGACCCCTCAGCAACATCTGGCAGCACTGATTACTTTGTCTTTCTTATGGGATGTTTTTCTCTGGTCTTTGGAAGACCACAATTTCTGTTACTGCTTTCCTCCTCTGCTGACAATTCACTTTCATTCTTTACAATATCATCTACTCTAATACACTCTAAAATATTAGAACTCCTCAGGATTTGTTCCTAAAATTATCTTCTTTCTCATCCCATGGATTCTTATCTACCCCCAAGGAATGGATTACCATCTAGTACCACAAAATTTATTTATCTCTTTTCCTGTTTGCTGCTCTCATCTCTTTACTCATGTAGCCAACTGTTCACTCAAGAGTTATGCTTGATAAATGAAAGGAGTACCGGTTTCCACATGAGGGGTGAAAGAATAATAATCTCTAAATATATCTTTGTAATGCTTTTATTGTCCTTTTTTTTTTTTTTTTGGTAAATTCTAAATTTCCCTCAAGACTCAACTCAAGTTCTAAACTACCTGTGATTAATTTCTTAGTGTCTTACTGCCTCATCTCCTATAGCAACCTAACATGTACATCCTCTGCATCTACTTTTAATGCCACACACAGCCCATCGTGTTATAATTTCTACATCTATGTCTCTCCCTCCAACGCCCAATTCAGGAGCTACTTAGTGTCAGGACCAAGTTCTCTTTACAATTTTTTTTCCCAGAACTTGCTCCTCTGATGTATGGTAGATGCTTGAAAAATTTTAAGTGAATAACTAAATGCCAATAGAACAATAAATTGTGTTCTGGGGTTTTCAAAGATATATTAATAGATGCTTTCAGAAGGAGGGATTCTGTGATTAAACCAGATCAGGGAAGTTTGTTCTAAATCCCACTCCTAGATAGTCTAACACACACTTGCATCGGGAGAATCATAAGAAGTCCTTAAAATAGAAAATGATTTAATTTTGCTTAACATTTAGATAAGGAAAGCTTTCTTTCCCTTTTCTTCTTTTAACACACATATTAGCATTCCTCAAACAATTTTTTTGTCGTGCCTTGACACAGTTTGGATTTTAACACATTAGGATTAGCAAAACAGATGTTAAAGAGGAAGAAGGTATGATACATTCTCTTTATCCAGGATGTTCCTTGATAGTAAGATACAGGTACCCATTCCTTCAGTACAGTTTTGACACTTCTTAGGAGAGAAGAAATGTCTGTCAGGATAGTACAGCCATTCTGTTGACATATACATCAAATCTAAAAGATTCTTAATGTTTACTTTTTTTTTATAGAGTTACTAATTTCAAGAACTTAATCATAAAGAATAGCAATACTATTACAGCCACATTGAAACCATTCCTCTGTTTTGTTTTTTTCCGAAAGGGCTCTTAGCAGGGTAACATAGTTATCCAAGCATCAAATGTGCCACCAAGCAGGTATGTAGGTAGCTTATGGTAGAAGCACTACTAGCTCCAAAAATTCCACTTGAAGCTCAAAAACCTTATCGCTTAGCTTTCACAATACACTGTCTAGTAGAGTTTGGATAGAGTACATTTAAAACCAAAGACCAGAAACCAAACAGTAGTCCTCCCCTGAATGGCTTTTATGCTCTGCTTTCTTCAACGTGTGAGAGGAAAGGAAACTCGACTTGCCAGCTAGAAAGTTCTGACATATGGTGTGGCAAATAACATTATATAACAATAAAGCACCCATCCTGGTAATCAGCACTCTTATTAAGAGCAACAGGAGAGCAAAGTGACTCATCAGCGTGTGTGCGCTTTCCCGATCCTAGTCATTTGGGACAAATGTGGGGAAGCTACAAGTTGTTTGTGTGCAGCCCAAAATGACAGGCCACAGAAGTTACTAAGCAACATTAAGTACTTGCATTTTTCTAATCTTTAAAAACTGCCACAAGCTGAATAATCCTGTAATAATATAAAGATAAAGGGAAAGGCGATGTGGGAGTCATGTTTCTGACGGAATGAAAATGTTTTGCTCGATAATTCTGAAATTCTGATTCACCGTGAATTCACCTGTCTTGGTTTCAGGATTCCTTCAGGTGCACAATCCCCTTCTACTCACTGTTAACACCAGAGACCTGCTCAATAATAAAAGAAAAAGTGTAAGGGGGGGAGGAGTTCTTATGAGTCTTGAAACCAGTCTGTCCCCCAATAAATGGGAACTCTGTCCTCTATTTCAGCTTTCTGTTTGTTTCATAGAACTTATTACAACAGTAACTCATGTCCTTGCTTCCTTGCTCAGTGTGTTTGCTTCTGTTTCTCTTTCACTGAAGTTCAGTACTGTAGGAACCTGTCCATCGTTTTACTCTTCCTTCCTTGAGCCTGGCCCAGTGCCTGATAATGACAGTAGCCCATCCATGACTGAGGGATAGAGAGAGTAGAGCGTCATGGTGTTAGGAGTTCTGTGCCGGAGGTGATGGTCTTAATAACTATGCCTATTTAACCTTAAATGTCCCAGAAGTAGATGAGTGTTGCTTATAATCTCTAAAATACACACCAGGACAGGCAGGCAAGTGACAATTCCCCAGATCTTATTTCTTTTCACTAAAGAACCAGCAAAGGGATTCCTTGGTCAAAAGCCCAGGAACAGCATGGCCTTACATTCTCTGTCTCAGCAAAACAAGTTGCTGAATAAACTACAAACTCATCTTCTGTGCTTGAAGTCTGTTTTCAGGTCAAGGATCCTGTAATGCTTTTCCACAGCACCTCTGTTTCTTCCTCCTTTCCAGTTCATATAATTCAAAAGGAGCTGATCTCGGTAGTAATAGATTTCCTCACCTAAGAGGTCACATTTTCCCAGTCTGCTTGGGTAGAAACAGCGGAGTAGTCAATATAGGTGAAAACAGAAGATCATTTTGGACACTCAGTGAAGGGTAGCTGCAACTATGTTTTAAAAAGAGGACAAAAAAAAAGGAAGATTTTTCATTTTAGTTTTAGATAAGAGGAAAGGAATTAAAATTTCTGAGGGTTCACTGTATGCCAGTCACTCTCCTAGGGGCATGGACATGGGTTATCTACCTGACCTTCGTTAACTTCTTTTTTTTTTTTTTTGTAATTCAATAAAACCTTTTTGGACAAAATAAGTAAAGATGATCCTATGTAGAAGGTGTTTATTATCACATTTAATAGAATTTATGAGTCTTTTTTTTATTAATATAAAACTAAAATAAAAACTACTTTTAGGTTTAGATTTTATTGGGAACACTTTCTTTGCTATTGATTCTTTAATCTTTATCTGAGACAACATCCCAAATAAACAGGAAATAATGCATAGCTAAGGTTCTGAGTATTTATTATGTGTTCTCTGTCATAAGCCCCTCACATGATTAAATCATGTAATTTCATAAAGTGGGTATCACTTTCATTACCCCTGATTTACAAACACAAATCTAAAACACAGAATGCAAGATACTTGCTCAAGGTCATCCAAGTAGTAAAGATTTGCGGCTAGGCAATTTGAATGCAAAAAATAAGTCTGAACCCCTACATCATAGTGCTTAAGAAGAGAACGATGAAATTCAAATCAGTATCTTTGCATATTGAGAAATCTTACATGGAATCAGTTTCTCCTCACCTTCATCATGAATCATCTAAGCTGAGATTCTTTAAAAGAAAATAAATTATAAAGGAAGGTCTAGCTACCTCACTGGGGTAACCTCACCCTGAGATTACTCTGCTGATGAAATTTAAAGGAGATTTTAAAAAGCCACCACACTTCTCATCCCATCTGTCCTTTCTGTGGTTATAATTTCACATTTCATAACTAATTCATGTGGATTAGAAAGAGAACAAAATAGAATTATTTGACCTAAGATGACACCTTTAATAAAAAATACTGTATTTTGGACAGCTTTCCATGATGTCCACCCAGTGCACATTGCTATAGTATTTAAATACTTAACTGTGAGAAACTTACAGAATTGTTAATAAGTAAAAAGCAAATTATCCCATAAACTGAACATGCTTCTTTGGGGGAGGGGGAACGGGGATTGATTTTCCTGCCATGATCCATTTCTTTATTTTTCTCTAGTGGTAATCAAGTTTCTAATGCCTGCTCACACATATGACTCAGTCATTTGTCAGCTATGACTGAACCAAAATCTCCTCAGGATTTTTCCTCAAAAGAAGTAAGAGTTCAAGAAGCAGTTTATAAAAAGCACCATTTCACAGCTTTATTGTCCCACACAGCAAAACATCTTTGATGAACCATTTATTCTAATATTTGTTTTTCCCCCCTTAAAGGTACAATAGTATCAGAAATTAGGTATCATTAAAATCTTCAATACTGTGACCTAAAAATAAGTATGCCATCTGTCCTATTCCAAAACATTACCTTATATATTCTAAATACGCAATACCAGAGAAGGTGGTAAATGTCTTTTGAGTGATTTAACACTTATCATGAGTTCAACTTATTAAAACTTACTATGTGGCTCAGATCTTGTAACTCATATTTGAAAGAGCATTCTCTAGTCTTCTGGGGGGTAAAGACTGTGAAAGTGGAACTACTCATTTCTTTAGAGAATTGAATTAGAGCTTTGCATTCAGTTCATAAAAGAAGGGTGTACTTGAGCTCCAATAATGTGTTAAGTCACTACTATGCTCAGCACTGAAGTCCCAGAGATAAATAAGGCCTGATTTCCTTCCTCAATGTAGATAAGATTATGTCAGCTCTCTGTAGCATACCCAATGTTACAGTCAAGCACACGTTTCAATGGATGCAGAGAGAAAGGTGCTTGGGCCAGTGGTCATGACGCTAGAGTAGAAGGTTAAGGGATGCAAATGCATCATCAGCTTAAGCATTCACAGTTGAGGGTAGAGTAGAGCAATCTGGATGTCAAGAGAGAAAACAGAGACAGAGACAGGCGTGAGCAAAGATAGAAGAGATGGACAAACAGCATGCACGGCGGAGGGTTGTAACGAGCTAGGGATAGTGAAAAGCAGACCTGGAGACTTCTGGTTAACAGCATGGGCTCGAGAGCCAGACTGGCTCACACCCAGCGCAATTCCACGCATCCCGAACTGAGGTCACTTAATCCTCTCCTGCCTCAGTTCTTTTTTTTTATAAAATGGAAATGAAGATGGTAATAGGATTATCCCTGAAGGGTAATTCCAAGATTAAATGTGCCAGATGCTTATACAAGCAACTGGCATGTAGTAAGCACACAATAAAATATGTCATTATTTTTAAACTATGAGGGGAAGAGAGCCAAGGCACCATCTTCAAAAAATCAACCCTTGGGAGTCTGAGATTTGCAAAGGTTAACCACTATATATAAAAATAGATTTTAAAAGTTCCTTCTGAATAGCACAGGGAACTACATTCAATACCTTGTAATAACCTTTAATGAGAAAGAATATGAAAACAAATATATGTGTGTATATGCATGACTGGGAACACTGTGCTGTACACCGGAAATTGACACATTGTAACTGACCACACTTCAATTAAAAAAAATAAAAATTAAAAATTAAAAATTAAAAAAAAATCAACCGTTGAAACGAACTCTATCCCTAACCTCAACCTGCAGTGTCACAAATGACAAGAGATGGGCAAAAGAATCAGGGCTGACAACGCGAATGTATCTGCAAAGCTCCATCACCACGCAGATACATGACAACAGTTCAGTAGCATCAACTCTCCTTACGCAGCATTCACCTCTGTACTTTGATTTTGAAGATGACAGCTTTTGTGGTTTGTATCTGTAGTGACCGGCATATTGCCAATCAAAAATAACTGAGTCAAGGACATTGTGTTTCAAACTTACAAGGCAATATAGACTTCCTGTTAAAAGGCAAGTTCTCCATTTCAAATTGTTGACTCAGAAAATACTTAAAAAAGAATTTCAGAAGAATGTTTAAATTTAGCATGCTGAGAAAGACCAATCTTAAAATACTGTTTGGCTTTATGCCCATAACATTTTCTTTTTATCCCTTGTTAGTATTTGTCTTCTATGATAAGAAGGTAAGTGACAGTAATCACATTAGTCTCCTTAACACTTCAAATTTTACCTAAATGAACCGTTTTGTTTTTATCCTCACCAGTTAAAGATGGCCTTTCATTTCCTGGCTAATTTTCAGAAAGTGCTTATGCAAGAACCAGTGATATTTCCAAGCACTGTTTTACCTCTTCAGTCATCATCTGGCCATTCTCCCCACTTTCCTTTGAATCATCATTTTTACTCTTAAACATACACACACACACACACACACACACACACATATAAAGGAGATTATCTGAAGACAAGCCTACTCTAAGTTTTGTAATCAGACCTTATAACTACTTAAGGATGCATTTTGAGCCTCTGCTTTATTTGTGATTTTAAAGATCCCTACCTCACACACAGCCCAGAGAGTTCATTTCACAGGATCTCTCAGAACAAAGAATCTAGACAAGTTCTCGTACCAGCCTCCCACCACCTGATCCCCTTAACTCCATCATCTTTCCTCCTGGCAAAGATGTCCCCAGCTTCATTTCCACAGTTCATGAAGCCAGAGCACAACACTGATACTGGAATTGTAAAGTATGCCAAGTTTGGCTCTGCAGTTGATTTAGGTTCCAGTTTAGGTAGATCCAATCTTGGGTATCAGTGGAGCTGGAGATCTCCCCTGACTAACATGGTTTCTCAAGCAGTCTCAGCCCACTCACCTGCACAACAGTAAGCTCATTTCACATGATCCATGACAGAGTACCAATTTAATAAGGCAAACTAGCAAAGCGATTAAGAGTTAGAGAAAATCTCTCCTGGAGACTAATCCTAGTCCACTATTTGCTAAATACGTTGCTTTAGGCAATTAGCTCACACCCTCTGGGATTGAGTTTCTTACAGATGGCAGAGAATGTCATCTCCCTCCTACAGCTTTTATTCCATAAATAAGGAGACATTCAAAGTGCTTAACCTAGGGAGGGGCACGATAGGGGAAGGGGATTAAGAGGTATAAACTACTAGATATAAAATAAATAAGATGCAAAAAAGGTAATATACAGCACAGGAAATAGAGCCAATATTTTATGATTTGAAATGCAGTATAATCATAAAAATACTGAATCGCTATGTTGTACACCTGAAGCTAACATAATACAGTAAATCAAATACATTTCGATTAAACAACAAAGAAACAGGGTGCTTAACACAGGGCCTGCCATTGGTGCACTCCCAGTAACTAGGAACTACTCACGCACTGTGCGATGAGAAAGTCATACGTGCAGATAACCCAAGGAGCTATCAAGGAGCTGAACCTATTTCACAGTGAATACCTAAAGGTGAACAAGTGCATGGGATTCTTACTTGAGGTCTGATTTTGTGTTGGTGTTTTACAAGAGAAAGGAAAAGCCATAGACAGGAGAGGGCCAGGAGGAAGAGGCTCCTTCAATAGCTTGTCTAGAGCTTCTGCCAGATGGTTGCTCCTAAGCTAAAGGTATTACTCTTAAAGAGACTAGTGCTCAACAATCTCATGCATACATAAGTACAATTCTATTCCTGAGGTTGGCCAGGAAGAGAAGTGTCCAGGAAAGGATATTCTTAAAATGTCATTTGAAGCCTATGTATCAAGCTCACAGTCATTACTAGCAGGCAGAATTAGGTTGAGGGACCAGCTGATCTTTGTCTGGCTTGTCTGGCCACAACTCTTCCTTCTTTCAAGTGTACAAGGGAAAGCATGAGTCATAGGATACTTTTCCAGTTCAGATGTCACTCCAGCAAACCTCACCAATGGCTGAAATCTTAAGACAACTGCTTTATTTCAAACATAGTATTGAAAATCTTCTCCTCAGATAGCATATGAGGTTTGTTTACCAGAAGGACAACCAAAATGCAAAGCAAAGGTATTCCCCAAACTCAATGCCTCCTACCTAAGTTTCATCTGTAAAGAAATTCTGACAGATTCTTACTCAATCTACATTCTTATCGATTGCAACCAGGGTCTCAGCTTGATTTTTCTTCTCTTCAGCTAAATTCTCTTTAGGTCTGGGTAATGATTTGTTCTAGTGTCTCAGAGAACTGCTTGCAAACTCTGTCCAAACATATTCATAGATGTTACCTTTTCATTTTTTTTTCTTTTCTTTTCTTTCACTGTCTAAAATTTTTAACCACCATTATGCATGCACTATCATAATAAATATATCCCTTGAATTATATCTGAGTCAGTGATTTACAAAGTCATATGCAGAGTTTTTGCACCAAGCAATTATGTATGTGCAGAATTGGTTATCTCTAACAAATTGGGTATTTCAATAAGAACACAAATATTATATCTAGAGATTCCCGAGGTGAGTAGGCAAAGTAGTTCAAATTACCTTCAGAGTATGTTTTACTTTAAATAAAATTATAAAGATTAGGTGGATAAGAGAAAGAGTAACACAATTTAAAACTGAAATAATTGGAGAAGATGGACCTTTAGTTTCCTCTTTTCAAATGATGGAGAATTTCAGAATTACTTTCACATTTCACAGTAGTTATTTCATAAGCTGACATACCCCTTTATCCTATGGAATTTATGGCAGCATATAAAAGTGTTCAGCTTAAAATCCTGGATTCTCTTTTAGATAAGCTCTGTTTTTCCACTAATACTTCTTGGAGAAAACTACAGCTAATACAGTAATTTTTTCAAGGATCCTGTAGCTAAGTCTAGTATTTTTGTGTGAACTTTCTGCTTGAGATTCCCTTTTTTTTTTTCCCTCCATCATAAAAATCTAGTCATTTATAAAAAAGGACCTGGCTAGAAATACCCCAACCTTTTAGATTCATTATTTCTGGTTTCCCTTCTTAAAAAGAGCTTTAGTATTCTGCCTGCATGCACATTCACTTGGTCCATTTGCTTTTCAATGGGCTGGCCCTTGCTGACCTGTTTTTACCTCCTTTTAAAAGTTGGTTATCTGCAACTTAAGTACTCAGAAGTCGTTCTTTGAAAGTTTTTCAAGCCTCTTTTTTTTTTTTTTTTTTTTTTGCCAGTGGACACAACTCTGCTTGGTTCCAAGTATAAAGCCATTTATATGAAAAAACCACTTTGAAATCACATATCACAAGGAAGGCACCGTTTAGCAATTGGAGGGGATTATTGCAGTAGTAAGAAATTGGGGGAATCCTGCACGGTCCCACCCACTAGAGAGTATTCGAATGTTTATCGTATCATCAGTGTCCTCTAGGCTGTTGCCTAGCAGTTATCTAGAGACCCACTTCACATTTTAATTTCTTTACTAAAGTCAATCAAAGACTTTTGTTTTGTTTAATTCTTTATTTTACAGGTTAGGGATAAGTCTGGAATAAAACTTGTAACAATTAACTGGGCACTAGAAAATCTAAGCCTGATTCTTCACAAATTTTCTGTTGAAAAGGCAAGCTGCTATCCATTAGTAACTTTCAGGATCCCATTCTGGTCATTAAATCTAGAACGCATTTACCAGTTTTGTTGCCAAAAATCACAGTGAAAAGGGCACTTTTTGCGTACCTAACCAACAAGCTGTATCCGTGTGTACATAACTGAGAGCAACCTGACTACAGCATAGCTAGGACAAGGGTCGGGGGACAAACCGACTGAATACCTCATGGAGAATTCAAAGCTCTGCTTTCCTAACTTTCCTCGCCATTTCTTGTCAGCCTCCCTTCCCCCGCATCACATACCCAGAAGCCACTCACATTGCCAACCGTGTCGAGTTTAACTTACTGCAGCGTGATGCAGGCGAAGGCTGGGCACATCTCTGAAGCCGGAGCGACTGCTTTTCCGGAGAGGAATTGGGACTAGCCAGCTCTCAGGATCCTTTCCGATTCACACGCTCCGCTCTGTAAGAAGGCTCCCTCACAGCTCGGCTTCCCCAGAGGAGTGGAGCTTCAAGAACTCTGCTCCCAGCATCTCCTCCTCTCTACTTCCACCCCCTCCCAGAACACACAGCCCATTCGAACTAGTGTCTCAGAGATGGAAATTGACTTCCAGTCAACAACGGCGGGCTGCCTGCAGTCCACCAGTTCCTGACAATTTGCAACTCAAAAACAGCGGAGGCTGAAAGATGTGGGTTTCCGGAGCCTGAAAGTCATCTTTGGCAGTCCCCTTCCCCACCCTTCACTCCTCCCACTTCCCCCTCCTCTACTGCGGCCACCTCCAGTCTCCCACTCAAGCTAGGTATCACGAATGATGATTTGATTATCCATACCAATAAGCATCGAAAGGAATTTATCCGAGACGAAATACCTGTTGTCCATGACTAATGCTCTTCTCTCATCTCTTTGAGTCCTTGATTCATATCAAGACGCGTTGATATTGAAAATCTCTGTGGGGTGTGTGTGTGTGTGTGTGTGTGTGTGTGTGTGTGTGTGTGTCTGTCGAGGAGGAGGGAATCTGCGCGGCGGCTGCAAGCAACAGCCCTGCCTATCTCTGGCTGCCGCTTCTACAGCTGCTGTTGCTACTATTGCTGTTGGAACTCAGGGAAAATGAGACAGGGAGACAGGGCTTTACAGCTATTTAACTGCTGGGCCAGTTCTAAGATAAGGGAGGAGACTGTGTAGGTATGAGTGGCTGGTGCTGAAAGACTGAGCTCGATTCACAGCGATTACTACCATTCAGATACATTTCCCCTCCATCAGGAAACCTGATACCTGTCTCCCCTCCCCCTTCCACTAACTATGGTCCCTGACGGGTCATTGTTCATCAACCGACTGCCTAAGCCACTTCTAGCAATTGTAGCAGCTGCACACTCTATTGCTATATTCGAACTTGGCAACCACGGAACAGGTGACTGGAGGATGGATGAGGATAAAGAAGAAAAGATGGGAGAAGAGAGAGTAGGTGAATATTTTAAAAGTTGTATGTATGGGTAACCAATCAGAGCACAGATAAAAATGAAAATTTCAAGCCAGCTGTGCAAAATAACGCACTAGGGTAATAAAAATGTAAGCCAGTAAATAATCATGCCTATTTTATAGCATGTGTGCAAAACCAGATAGTGATTAAGGAGTGTGTTTACCAGCTTAAATGCAAAATATCTTGATATACACGTGCCTTGGTGGCTCTCAGCTTCCCTGGCTTATATATGATCTCAGTAGATTTATAATCTCAGTGGACTGAGATTTCAACGCATTAGTATCTCTGTTAGCTACAAATTCTAGTGAAACCTACAGGTTAGGACTGTCTATGAACTTTCCCTTTCTCTTTATTGGTTGCTCATTCTCTACCCTGTTTTACCTCCAGATTATTCTCACATAAGGTGATATTCAGCAGAACTTAGAAATTAAAGAAGTCCTCAAAACCGCCAAAGATTAGAATACTTCTTGATGATTAACTTAATTTGCTCTAGCAATAGTCTGTCTTCACAGTCTGTAATAGATGGGGAAACCATGAACAACCCCTCTCACATACACACATACACATACACCCCTTAATGGAATAGTACTATTAATCTACTTTCAGCATTCAATTTTCTGAGCTAAAACTAAACTTAATTCCTTTTGATTTTATTAGTAATGAACACCTTTAATTATTTTCGCCTTGCTCTGAGCAATTTTCATATTTGCCATATATTTTCCCTGTTGTTAGGGGTTGTATAAATCAGGATTAAATTGGACAGATGTTAACGCAGAAAGAAGAAAGCCCCTGGAAATGTAACATACAACCCAGAAAGAGGAGAGGAACCCAAAAGGATTAAGTAATTCATCTTCTCCTGATCTGTTTAAATTAGAAAATCACTGCCTTTAGCTAAACAAAGGCCAGTTAATGTGCAAAGTGTTTCCTGATTATCCAATAAATAACAATTTACCAAAACCAACATAACTGCAGTTATAATAGAATAATACAGAGGTTAATGTTTTCTTTTTAAAATCATGCAATGTAGTAAATTCAGAGTATTTATATTTTCAAATGTCAAAATCCTGATGAAAATGATGCCAAATAGCCACATATTTTTGTTTGTCTATTAAATAACTACTAAACCCCACACACAATCAATATTAAAAATGCGAAGAGCAACTTATATACTTATTACACAGTGCAATGAAACGAAGTTGTCCAAAGTGGTATACACCACTTAGAGACACATTGCATACAGAGACCAACTTTATTCATGGGTGATGTGATCTGAAGGTTATCCTGCCCTTCAAACCTATTCAATACTAAAATTATCAGAATCTGAAATTCCATAGTTTAGAATTTGGGGGTGGGGGTGGCTTAACTTTTACTATTACTTTAAAAATCAAATATATTTAGGAAGAGCAGTTATAATTTAAACATTCTTAAGAGAGAGAATTTATTAGATATATCTATTACAGACAAGCAGGAAACGAAATATCCAGTCTTGGTAGAGAAGGAAGAGTCAGGAGGTAGTGAAATAATTGGTCATGGGCATACGTGGTTGGCTTTTTAAAAACTGCTTACAGTAAGGCCTTATTGTTTGTCTATTTTATATATAGTAGTTTGTATTTGCTAATCCCAAACTCCTAATTTATCACTCCCCCATCCCCTTCCCCTTTGGTAACCATAAGTTTGTTTTCTATGTCTGTGAGTCTGTGTCTGTTTCGTAAATAAGTTCGTTTGTGTTTGTATAGAACAAGGAACTATATTCAATATCCTGTAATAAACCATTGGAAAAGAATATGTATGTAGGTATATGTACATGTATGTATATGTATATGTGTGTGTATATATATATATAAAACTGAATCACTCTGCTGTACACCAGAAACACAATATTGTAAATCAACTATACTCCAATAAAAAATTAAGTAAACATTAAAAATTGCTTACAACATTACTGAGATTTAAATAAGAAACAGCGTTCTTAAAAAAATTCCCACACAATCCCCAACATTTGGTATTGAAAGGAAAAAACCTTCAGTTGGAGACTGATGGCTGACCCTCCGTATCTCAACACCGTTAACTCAGGATTTTGCGCTTTGTAGGAAAACTTACAAATATGTATAACCCCTCTGTAACCCCATGCCCATTTTTCTAAGATGCTTCTCTGGCCCCACCACTAAATTTTCAGAAACTTCATAAGGATCGCTGTATAATTAACCAATCTTAAAAAAAGACAGTAGGAGAAAAATGAACTTGCTCTACAAATTCCCATTAATCAATGACATCAAGAATTTATGGGAATACAGAAGGAAATAATTTCTTAATTTTCAACTAAACCTCTTTTATCACGGAAACATGTATTTCCAAACTAAATTCAGTAATTTAATGGTACTCGTTCACTAAAGAAAAGTGAAAGGACTGTGAACTCTACAGGGGCAGAAGCCCTTTTTGTTAAGTTCACTAACGTGTCTCCGGCATCCACCAAAGTGCTCAGAATATGGTGCATGCATAGCAAATAGTTTTTTAATAAATGAGAAAATGAGTAAATGAATTAACCTATGAATGCAGGACACTGAGAAGATAAGTGAGCTGGGAATAAAGATGTTTAATTTCTTCCAGGCTTTTCTCTGCTGCTAAATAACCGGCACTTTAAGGAAGTGACTCACTTCTTGTGGTCTCAAAGCATCCTTTCAGGCGTATCACTCACAGACTCCACAAAACTGCATAATAAATGTCTGTCCCCAGTATGCCTCCAAAATGGGTTTCCTACTATACAATCAATGCAATTCCCTAGAATTTCATTTCCTGAGCATTTTACAAACCAGTAGCATTAGGACTATTTAATCCCTAAGAAAGGCATGATTTCTCCCACTTAATGACTTCTAAACCTGCAATGAGTCTAGTGGGTACTGCAGCAGACGATTAAAGAAAATGGGATTTCAGACATTTATGTGTGTGTGTGTTCCTAAAATGTAAGTCCCGAATCAGGGATTACAGTCAAGGCAACCTTCACTGACTTTTTACAAATCAAACTAAGGTAATTCTGAGATTAACAAACAAAAAATTATGAGAAACAGAGCTTAAAAGATGAAACACCATAGATTATTTACAGTACTTACAATATGAATCCACATTCAGTCATAGACCTTTATGCAAACTGTGCTTAAAAACACCTTTCGTGTTAATTTTTTTCAACAAACATTTATTGAGCATCGTTTCAGTGCAAAGCACTGCAAAGAGAAACAGTCCAATCAGTCTTAGCAACTGCTTTTAAAGGACATATGGTCTCAAAAACAAATGCATTCCTACTTCGGAGTTAATTTTTTTGTTTAAATAGATTATGTTTCAGAAACATACAATAGCTATAATCTATATCAAACGTAATTTATATCCTCACCAAATGTGATATAAACAATGAAAGGAGAGACATTTCCTAAATTGATCAGACTGTCATGGGAAATTTTCAACTGGTTTCCAATGTGTGAATCAGCAAATGTAGGCTGGCAGGTTAGGGGAAGGTCAGAAAAGTTATAATTTTGTGGAACTATCTTTAAAAGAGTAATAGTCAAAATTGTTGAATTAGGATAGGCCTTTTGACCTCATCGGGTGGAATTCTCATACTTTATATGACAGGAAACTAACAGAGTAGTTCACCATGGCTTATTGCTGGAAAGGCCATTTACTCTCTCCACTGGACCATCTGGCTAGGAATAGCACAGTTGTTAGATGTGCAAGCTTTGGCACAAAAAGGCATGCTTTGATTCCCAAGTATGTCAAGGCCTAGTTGCGTGACTCTGGGAAAATTATCTTTCTACACATCAGTTTTCTCATCTATAAAATGAGGATTTTTTTTCCAACTTCATTGAGGTATAATTGACAGACAAAATTGGAATATATTTAAAATGTACAATGTGATGATTTGATGTACATATACATTGTGAAAGGATCCCCACTATCGATTTAATTACCACATCCATCACGTCACACATTTGACTGACATTCCTTTTCTGTGAGAACACAAAAGTTCTGCTCCCTTAGCAAATTTCAATTATACAATATAGTTTTGTCAACTGTGTCACCATGTTATACATTATATCCTCATAAATTATTCATCTTAAAACCTAAAGTTTGTATCCTTTTACCAGACACTCCCGATTTCCCCCACCCCCGGCCAATGCTAACATCCATTCTACTGTTACGTTCAATTATGTTTTGGGGGACTGTATATATAAGTAAAACCAGGCAGTATTTTTTTTTTTTCTGTCTGACTTTTTTCACTTAGCATAATGCCTTTCCAGGTTTATCCATGTTGCCCCAAATGGCAGAATTTTCCTCTTTTTAAGGCTAAATAATATTCTACTATACATATATATCTTATCCTGGGTAAGTACTGAGTGTTGGGGGCCACAGAAAGGAGGAAAGTTCCAGTTGGATAAACATTGTTGGCAGTGACCTTGCTGCTAACTCCGGAGGGCATCCCAGTTAGTACTGCCCATTGAGTGAGAACTGCCTCCTGGTTCTTGGAGGGCACCCGCCAAGGACACAGGACAGGGAGTCCAGGATGGCAAGTGCAACACAGGGTAAAGGCCAAGGAGAAGCAGATGCTCTGCAGTGGCCAGAAAAGGTTCATATGCTGAGGTGGAGGCGCGTCCTGTTATCTGGGGGGGGGGGGGGGGGAGTGTGTATAAAACATTTCCTTTATCCATTCATTCGTCCACAGGCACTCAGGTTGTTTTCATACTTTGGCTGTTGTGAATAACGCTGTCATGAATCTGGGAGCAGAGGTATCTCTTCAAATAATGATTTCCTTTCCTTTGGATATATACACAGAAGTGGGAATGTTGGACCATATGATAGTTCTATTTTTAATTTATTGAGGAACCTTTATACTCTTTTCTCTAGTGGCTACACCAATTGACATTCTCACCCGTGATGCACAAGGATCTCATTTTTCACATCCTTGCCAGCATTTAACTCTTATTTTTTATTTTGATAACAGACATCCTAACAGGGTGGAGGTATATCTCATTGCGGTTTTGATTTGCATTTGCCTGATGATTAGTGATGCTGACCACCTTTTCAGGTTTGGCAATTTTGTTATCTTTTCAAAAACCAACACTTAGTTTCATTGATCTTCTCCATTACCTTTTTACTCCCTATTTCATTTGTTTCTGCTCTGATCTTTATTATTTCCTTCCTTCTACTGATGGATTTAGTTTGTTCTTATTTTAGTTCTTTGAGGGGTAAATTTAGGTTGCTTATCTAAGGTCTTTCCCTTTTCTTAAGGTAGGCATTTATCTCTACCAGCTTCCCTCTTACAACTGCTTCTGCTGTATCTCATAAGTTTCGTATGTGATGTTTCCACTTTTTTTTGTGTCAAGATTTTTTTTATTCTTCTTTTCATTTCTTTTTGATCCATTGATTGTTAAGGAATATGTCATTTAATCTTTACATATCTGTGAATTTTTCCATTTTCTTTTCATAATTGATTTCTAGTTTTACATGACTGGTGGTGGCAAAAGATGCTTAATGTGATTTCAATCCTCTTAAATTTATTAATAATTGTTTTGTGGCCTAACATATGATCTATCCCTGAAAATGCTCCAGGGGCATTGTGAAGAATGTATATTCTGCCACTGCTGGAATAAATGTTCTGTGTATGCCTGTTAGATCTATTGTGTGGTTTAAGTCCACTGTTTCCTTATTTTCTCTCAAACTATTATTGAAAATGGGGTATTGAACTGCCTATGATTACTGCATTGCTGTCTATATCTCCCTCCAGATCTTGTTAATATTTGCTTTATATATTTAGGTACTCTGACATTTGGTGTATAAATATTTATAATTGTTATATAATCTTGATGAATTGTCCCCTTTATCATTATATAATGGCCTTCTTTGTCCCTTGTTGCCATCTTTGGCTTAAAGTCTATTTTGTTTGATATAAATATAGATACCTCTGCTTTCTTTGGCTTGTTTGCATGAACTCTCTATTGGGTAAATCACTTATCTTTCATTAAGATCTGTTTCTACAGATTTATCTCTTTCTTTTGTTTGGAACATACTCCTCTATTTCTTCATTTTCCATGACTCTCTCTGTTGGTTTCTGAACATAAGGTAAGACAGTCACCTCTCCTGTTGTTAACAGACTGGTCTCTTGTAGGAGATATACCTTGTTGATCAAGCTTTGGGTTGTCTCTCAATCCTTTGTGACTGTCCAAGCTGCAGTCTTTGTTCTTAGTGGCTCCCAGTATTTGAGGGTGTGTGAAGACCTGTTAGTGTCCCAAGGGGGATGACTGAAGTCAGCACCCAGATACAGGGTAATTAGAAGCCAGATTCTCAGGCGGCAGCTTGGAAATCATGCAGTTAAGCCTCTCTCAGGGAAAAACTGGGAGATGAGCAGTTTTTGTCTGCTTCTCCTGTGCTGAGTATGAGTGTGTAACCACAGTATGGAGGTGGGGCGCTCCTTGTCACATTTAAAAGTGGCTTCTTTTGAAGACACAAATAAATTGAAAGATATTTTGTGTTCATGGATTCAAAGAATTAATATTATTAAAATGATCATACTCCCCAAAGCAATCTACAGGTTAAATAGAGCCCCTATCAGAAAGCCAATGATATTTTTCACAGAAATAGAATAAACAATCCTAAATTTGTATGAAATCACAAAACACTCCAAATAGCCAAAAGCAATCTTGAGAAAGAAAAACAAAGCTGGCATCACACTTTCTAATTTCAAACTACATTATGAAGCTATATTAATCAAGACAGTAAGGACTGTCATAAAAACAAACACATAGAGCAGTGGAATAGAATAAAGAGCCTAGAAATAAACCCACGAATATATAGTCAATTAATTTACAACAAAAGAGCCAAGAAAATGCAATGGGGAAAGGATAATCTCTTCAATAAATTGTGTTCAGAAAACTGGACAACTACATGTGAAAGAACGAAATCGGACTCCTATCTTACAGCATGCACAAAGATCAGCTCAAAATGGATTAAAGACTTGAACGCACATTCAAGAACTGAAACCTTAAAACTTCTAGAAGAAAATAAAAGGGGTAAGCTACTTAACATTGGCCTTGGAAATGATTTTTTGGATTTGACACCAAAAGCAAAGGCAACAAAAGCAAAAAGTAAGTAAGAGAGATTACATAATACTAAAATGTTTCTGCACAGCAAAGGAGATCATCAACAAAACAAAAGGGCAACCTATGAAATGGAGAGAATATTTGCAAACCACGTATCCAAAAGGGGTTAACATCCAAAATATAAAAGAAATTTATATAACTCAATAACCAAAAAACAAATAACCCCATTATAAAATGGGAAAATGATATTAACAAACATTTTTCCAAAGAGAATATACAAACGGATATGTGAAAAAGTGTTCAACATCACCAGTCATTAGAGATATGCAAATTAAAACTAAATGAGATATTACCTCCTATGATGTCTATAATTAAAAAGGCAAGAGATAGCAAGTATTGGTGAGGATATGGAGAAAAGAGTATACTTGTGCAGTGTGAGTGGAAATATAATCTGGTGCAGCCAATATGGAAAACAGTATGGAGGTTTCTTCAAAAATTAAAAATAGATTACCATATGACCCAGAATTCCCACTACTGCATATATATCCATAAAAAATGAGAAGATCTCGAAGAGACATCTGCACTCCCATGTTCATGGCATCATTATTCATAATACCCAAGATATGGAAACAACCTAAGTGTCCATCAATGAATGAATGGATAAAGAAGATGCAATGTGTATGTATTTATCACACACACACACACACACACACACACACACACACACACACACAGTGGAACCTTATTCAGCAATGAGAAAGAAGAAAATACTGCCATTTGCAACAACATGGATGTACCTCGATGGTATTATGCTGAGTGAAATAAGACAAAAGAAGACAAATACTGCATGGTATCATTTATATGTGGTATCTTAAAAAAAAAAGTCAGACTCACAGAGACAGAGAATGGAAAAGTTGTTAGTCAGGGACAGAGAGGTACTGAGGGAAAGAGGTTGCTAAAAGGGTCCAAACTTTCAGCTATAAGATGAATAAGGTTTGAGGGTCTAATATAAAACATGGTGACTATAGATGACAATAATGTATTGTAGAACTGAAATCTGCTGAAAAAAATTGAACTTTGTTTTCACTAAAATGAATGAATGAATCAGTAAAAAATGAGGTGATGAATGTGTTAATTAACTAGATGAGAATCCTTTCTCATATATACATATATCAAATCACCACAATATACACTTTAAATATCTCACAATTTTACATGTCAGTTATACCTCAATGAGGCTGAAATTTAAAAAGATAAGTAAATAATTAAAAACCACTCTGTTTTTTTGTAGTCATGTAGGACTTGTGAATTAAGCCCCATTTGCTATCAGAGCCAGGTGATCTGAGGGTCACACTCCTTAGATGGCTGTCATAAAAGCTGGGACACTAGGATATGTAAATGAGCTACTTCAAGAAAAATGGTGGTGACCTGGTTTTATAGTTAGAGTGCATTGGAGGGAACAAGCCGCAGCAGCAGAGGAAGTGACCACTGGCTCCCCCTGGCGACATGGAAGATCACAGCCAGCCCCTAGATGTATGCAAATGAGAAGCTAGATGATCAGGCAGCAGCGTGTAATGTATGTAACAAAATCCTTTCCAAGAAAAGAGAGAGATGGTCTTTTTGCCTGCCCCCTCTGTGCTGAGCCCTACTGATAGCCGTGGTTAGTGCTCAAGTGCCTGTTAAGAACAGATTCTTTGCTGTAGTTCTGCTGGTCTTGTGGACGTAAGCGCCTTTGGCTTTCAGAGCTAAGTGTTTGGGGAACTCATCCCTTGAGTGGGAGCCTTAAAAGCTGGGGCACTAGATGTGTGTTTCAAACCTTTCACTCCTCAAGGAGAAGGTGGGAGTTAGGGGTTCACTCCTAATTGTATGACACTGTGCCAGGCATGGAATTTATGGGGAAAGCATGTCTCAGCCATTTCTATCCATTTTGATGTGGGTATTTTTTCAGTTCCCTGATGTCGAGGAGTCACTCAGCTAGTTTCTGGATTTCTCTCAGCTCTGTGTACATAGCTGTACATTCAGTATATCCATGAGAGGAGAGAAGTTCAGGAGCCTCCTATGTTGCCATCGTGGTCCCTCTCAAAACGAGGATAATAATTGCACCTACCCCACAGAGTGCTTTAGAGAAGCAAGGAATCTGACACATGTAAAGCACACTGCCTGGTAGAGTCCTACACGTGCCTATATGCATGCACGCCTGTGCATACACACACACACAGACACACACACACACACACACACACACAATCAGGTTTTATAATGATTACCTCTCCTCTTCATTGGAGTCATAATTTCTGACGTTAATGTTTAAGTACATAACTTTCCAGTTAATTTTTTAATTGAATAATGATGATAAAATTTTTATGATTCACTTTCGGGGGCAGCAAACATATTGCTGACCTAAGAGACACTATTTAAAATCAGGGAGATTTCCCCCCTACTTCAAAGAAGATAAGTGGTGTTGTAAAAAGGTCTGACTGGCAGGGATAACATGAATTACTGAAGAAACCATTCATTTAAACTTTTTAAGCTGCCACCGGAAGTCCTAAGCTACATACACATTTAAAGAACCATAGAAAATGCAGCAAAACACGATTTAAAGCATAAAATAGAAAGCCTGTGATAAAGAAACAATAGTTTTGAAATTGAACTTTTATATGGTAAATGAGCAGACTCTAATACAGCCTAGCTATTCATCTGGCTGTCCCCATGACAGGCATGGATTACACTATAATTAATTTAGCAATGTTTATCCACATAGTGAATTTCAGGACAAATTCCTGAAAATGGCCTTATCTTATATTGCTTGACCCATTTTATTATTTAGACCAATGGCTTAAAAAAGGGCAAAGCATACATATTCTGTCATGACATTCTTCTTTCTTTTTTTCTAAACAACCAGATAGGGAGATATAACTAATTCTTCTATGCCTTCTCTAACCCTCGAATAGCACCCAATCCTCCTTAACACTCTAGAGGCCATTTATGTATTTGTCTTTTCACTGGACTTAAAGGCCAAATTATATTTATACTTGCACAGAGCCTACAAACAGAGGGCACTCAAAGATTTTTCAACTGCATTGATACGGTGTCGTAACAAATGATCCTTTTAAATGTCATTTTTGAAAGAGAATATACAAGTCTTCATTTAATAGCTAAATATTTTAAACAGCATTCAATAAATTTCAAGCAAATACATACTTTAAGCTATTTAACTGGTTAAATATAGTTTATATTGTCTACAGTGTAGACTTTTTGGTGGGGGAAGAGATTGAATAGCTTCCTATTATATCTTACATGTCATTTACCCTTAGAGTAAAATTTTATTAAATTAAAACTGAGATTTCTATAACTTCTAGAATAGCAGGTAACCTGAAAGGAAGATCTTTATTAAAATTTGTATTAGTAATTATAACCACCTGCACTATGCAGTAAAAATATATATACATATAGATTGGCTTGGGAGGGTTTAACAGAGTATTTTGTGGAAAGACAAATGCTGTGTGATTGTGAAAATTTTAATAACAAGATTTATCATCTTTATCTTCACTACCGTGAAATCAGTCATCTATGTGGTATTGGTCCTTGAAGTTAGTTTGAAAAATTGAGGATGAATGTTTTCAATTAAGCTTCTCAGTCTATCCTAGCTAAGAGATAAATATAAATGCTGAAATAATAAAGCATGTTCACGAAATAGAGAAGCTCATTCTAAGTCTCAGATAAATGTGTTGTTTTTTTTTTTAATTGAATGCTTATTTCTTAGTGATGGCTTTCTATTCTATGGTTTCCCTGTGTCCAGCTTGAAGAGTTTGAAGGAGGAAAAGTTTGATCATGTATGTGACCTGCACAATTCCCAAACAGCTATGTCTATTAAAGCTAATTCATTTCACCCTACAGTAATTAATTTTTTGTCTTCATACTGTAACCATATTTTTGAATGTCAGACTCTTAAAAACAACATAAAGATCTGAAAGAAGGGGTGTTTTGTGCAGTGTTGCCTTTTTCTAGCCTTTTGTCATTCTTCCTGTCTACACCAATATCACATATACATTACTTTTCGGGGATTCACCTTTGTAGCTCTTCTTAGAGTATTATAAGAAGAAACAGAAAGAACAATAATTTTCACTGCAGACTTACTAAATAGTTATAAATATACCCAGCCCAATGTTTAAAACTAAAGTGCCTTGGCCAGTATGAAAAATTGAATTTGAAAATGGGCTTCATTACATGTCAGCTTGCAAATTAAAAATAAATTGCATAATTAAAACAGACAATGACTAAATATATTTTTAAAAAATCAGTCACTTTTCCTCAGTTGGCATGACCTGAATTCAGGCATTGTATTTGCCCTGGATGATTTATCTAAAAATGGCTTTTGAGGTTGAATAGTTTCATGAATCACTGGCATATAAGCACTTTCACATCAATCGGAATTGACTTCAAACTCTTAGGGAAAAATTTTCACCCATTATGATAATCCTGGGAAGCTGTGATGTCACGATACTTTATAAAAAACAAAAAATATGATATTCTTTTAAAAGCAGAAAAACTAACACCTATAGTAAGCAAAGTTTTTTTTCCTGGAAAGATTTATTCTAAAATTTTTTTTTAAAGCTTGGTAGAGCATACACATTTATGTTAACTGTTTCCTTTTTGTCCAGCAAAATATATTCACTTTCAATACGAACAAATACTTTTATGCTAGGTACTAATCTAAGAGCTATATAATGTACCATGGCACCTCTTTAACAATCAGAAGTATCTTTTGAGGAAGATACTGTTGTTACTTATAATTTTCAGATGAAGAAACAAAGTACCAAGAATTTAAGTAATTTATCCAAGGACCAAATTCAAGGATGAGTGGCAAAGGCAAGAATCTTTATAATCTTTATAATCCAGATGTCATATTCTTAATAGCTCTGCAATATCACTTCTCTACTTCAACAGATAAATATCATTTAAGCTATGAAATTAGAATGCTTAAGGCAATATAACAGATAATTGATTAATCTATTTTTAATCAGTACAGGATGTAACTAACACTTGAAATGGAGTAATTTATATTAACTTTAAATCACTCAGAAGTAGAATTCTTGACAATTTAATATCCTCATTAAACTACAAATTCAGGATTTCTTATGCTTTTCTTGCATTATAATTTATTTCAAATATATATATATTTATTATAACACAGCTTGTATCTACCAGATACATTTCATACCAAGGTAAAGAATAACTAATAAAGCCATTAATTTTGCATTTTAATAACTATGTTAACTTTACAATAAATACACGTAATGAAACAGTTACAGCATTGTAATTAGTTTTACTGTGGCTCAGTACACTGTAAATTCAGTGAGGAAAAAGCTGTATCTTATTTGCCTTTGTAGCTTCAGTTATTTGAAAAAAAAATTGGAATTAGAAGCATTGCCAGAATTATCACAGCATGGATAAATATGTTTGTGTAAGGATCTGTCCAAATGCTGAAAATACTTCAGTTGGTTTTACTTTATGTAAACATTACAGTCTGGGGTTGAAGAATAAGTATATTTTCTTTTTGAGGGCTTAGGATAATTATTAATTATATAGTATATTTATTGTTTATTTGCTTAAAATTTGTCAATCTCACTAATTTTAAGCTCTATGAGAGGCAGGATTGTGAAAGGGTTTTTGTTTGTTTATTTTGAGTGTGTGTGTTTGTGTGTGTGTGTGTGTGTGTGTGTCTGTGTGTGTTTTAACCATTATGGCTCCAACACTTAGTTCAATGCCTGGCAGACGGTCACTCAAGTTGGATGATCTATTAATTACCAACACATAAATAAAACTGATAAATTCAGGATAAGTTGGTAAATCTTTTCTTTCTTACCCTTCAAAAAACATATTGTCTTTTCCAAGAATACATCATCTGAGAAAAATGTGCATATTCACCTAAGGCTGTCAGGAGTACCTTAAGCTACTGGGTCAGCATCTAGGTACCATGAGCCAGAGAAGCCAAGTTGCAACAACACTGTATTTCATTTAACTTAAGACAGGAGACCAAACAAGATTATACTGTAAAGCACAGGGAAATATATACAAGATCTTGTGGAAATATACAC
This sequence comes from Camelus ferus, assembly GCF_009834535.1. NCBI lineage: Eukaryota > Metazoa > Chordata > Mammalia > Artiodactyla > Camelidae > Camelus > Camelus ferus. Next base: position 52,727,145 of record NC_045702.1, on the reverse strand, counting down.
AAGATCTTGTGGTAGCTCACAGCGAAAAAAAAAAATGTGACAATGAATACGTGTATGTTCATGTATAACTGAAAAATTGTGCTCTACACTGGAATTTGACACAATATTGTAAAACGACTATTACTCAATAAAAAAACGTTTAAAAAAAAAAAAGACAGGAGACCACAGATGTTAAAATAAACTGAAGGTGAATAATTAAATTAATGGACCATACTCTATTATTCATGTGCTGACTTTATTTATACAACAATGTGTTAGAATACTGTATGACACTAAAACAAAATATAGAAGTCAGAAAAAAGAAGAGGTTGACTATCAGGCTAAGATCTTTGGACTATGTTCAGAACACATCTGAGTTGATTTTTGGATTTGTTTTAGTTTCTGTTTACTTCTATTTAGTGTCTTCTTCTGGCAACAAACATTGAGGTTCCTTTGGATACAATTTGTTGGAATGTAAATTAAAAACACCCTGTTACAAAGGCCAACAGGACCTAAATTAAGCCAGTCACACTCTTTTCCTAGGAATTTGAGTTTCCCAAACCATGTGAAGATACTGCAGTTGATAAAATTCCAGTAAAACACCCTCAAATGTTTCTACCTAGACCTTCAAGTCAGCCTGTTTCCTAACCTTTCTAAGCCTAGTCCTGGTGTGGTTTATTTTCGTCTATGAAAATATTTCTATTTCTAGATTATTTTACATGGTTTTTTGTGTGTGTGTGTGTGTGTGTGACAAATCTGATTGGTCACTTTTTATTCTTGTGCTTCTTTCTCATATATTTAATCCTTAATATTATGTATGTAAATATATTTACTAAGAGTGTTTTATATTTTATGTCTGCTGTACCCAGTATTTAATATCTCCAAGTTTGAATCTGGTATCTATTATTTCTTCTGGTTCTTGTTGGTTGTGCCTGTTTCTTTTTGTGTTCATAAGTTTTAGAAATCTCATTTTTACCTTAAAATTTATCACAGGAGTTCTTTGTCACCTTGCTCAATGTGATTTTCTGCAAAAGACTTTCATTTGCTTCCATCTGGTTGGAAGGGTAATAGAGACTCTTCCAACCCAGGACTATCTGAATATCAATTCTGAACGTCAGGTTTTAAACCATCCAGTTAGAGAAAATTTCACCTTCAGACTCATGAAGGAGCCTGTTTAATCATTAAAAATTTTTTTTTTTGCTTTATTCTTTTCTCATTCTATACTAAGCATCAAGTTTCAAGACAGGAAATTTTAGAGTTTCCTATTGTAGGCCTCATTGGAAGGTGACTATTTCTACTCTCCTGTTTAATGACGATTTAGATTTTGTGGGTTCTGATTTTTTGCAGAGTTGGGAAGGACCATGGCTTCCTAATTGAGTGATGTTCTCCACAATGAGTGGGCCCTATGCTTTTTTTCTCTCTCCTGTTGCTATTACAAATATACCTCTCATAATATTATTTCTAGATGATATGACAAGAATAACTAGTGGAACTGCTTGGGAACTTGAAAAATCTAGTTAAATAAAATTTTCTTGCAGAAGTCCTTTCAACTTGGCAACAGTAACCTACTTAAAATTACATTTACATTAACATAAATCAGTGGAATTTCTTTACACTAACAATGAAATATGAGAAAAGGAAAGTAGAGAAAAAAATCCCTTTTAAAATTGCATCCAAAAAAGAAAATACTTAGGAATAAATCTGACCAAGGAAGTGAAAGGCATGTATATGGAGAAATACAAGACACTGACTAAGGAAATTAAAGATGACTTAAAGACATGGAAAAATATTCCATGTTCTTGGATTGGTAGAATTAATATTGTTAAAAATGGTCATACTACCCAAAGCAATCTACAGATTTAATTCGATCCTTATCAAATTACCCAGTACATTTTTCACAGAACTAGAACAAATAATCCTAAAATTTATACGGAATCACAAAAGATCCAGAAATGCCAAAGCATTACCAGTAAAGAAGAATGAAGCTGGAGGAATAACCCTCCCAGAGATCAGACAATACTACAGAGCTACAGTCATCAAAACAGCATGGTATTAGTCCAAAAACAGACATATGCATCAGTGGAACAGAATAGAGAGTCCAGAAATAAACTCATAAGCTTTTGACTAATTAATCTTTGACAAAGGAGGGAAGAATATAAAAGGGAGTAAAGACAGTCTCTTCAGCAAATGCTGGAAAACTTTACAGCTGCATGTAAATCAATGAAGTTAGAACACTCCCTCACACCATACACTTAAACAAAAGACAAGACACTATAAACCTCTTAAAAGAAAACAGACGCAAAACATTCTTTGACATATATCTTAGCAATTTTCTCCTAGGGCAGTCTACTCAGACAATAGAAACAAAAGCAAAAATTAACAAATGGGACCTAATTAAATTTACAAGCTTTTGCACAGCAAAGGAAACCATAAGCAAAACAAAATAACAGCGTATGGAGTGGGAGAAAATATTTGCAAAAGATGAGACTGACAAGGGCTTAATTTCCAGAATATATAAATAGCTCATATGACTTAATAACAAAAAAAAACCAAACAACCCATTCTAAAAACAGGCAGAAGACTTAAACAAGCAATTCTCCGATGAAGACCCACAAATGGTCAATAGGCACATGAAAAAATGCTCAATATTGCTAATTATCAGAGACCTGCAAATCAAAACAACAATTAGGTATCACCTCACACCAGTCAGAATGGCCATCATTAAAAAGCCTACAAATAATAAATGCTGGAGAGGGTGTGGAGAAAAACGAAATCTCTTACACTGTTGGTGGGAATGTAAATTGATAACAGCCACTACAGAGGACAGTACAGAGGTTCCTTAAAAAACTAAAAATAGACTTATCATATGATCCAGCAATCCCACTCCTGGGCATATATTCAGAAGGAACCTTAACTTAAAAAGATGCACGCACCCCAATGTTCACAGCAGCACTAATTACAATAGCCAAGACATGGAAACAACCTAAATGCCCACTGACAGATGACTGGATAAATAAGATGTGGTCTATTTATACAATGGAATACTACTAAGCCATAAAAAGAATAAAATAGTATCATTTGCAGCAACATGTATGGCCCTGGAGATTGTCATTCTAAGTGAAGTAAGCCAGAAAGAGAAAGAAAAATATAGTATGACATCACTTATGTGTGGAGTCTTAAAAAAAAAAAAAAAAAAAGACAAACGAGCTTATTTACAAAACAGAAACAGACTCATAGACATAGAAAACAAACTTAGAGTTACCAGGAGGGAAGAGGCTGGGAAGAGATAAATTGGGAGTTCAAGATTTGCAGATGCTAACTAATATAGATATGATTTTCTTATATATATATATATATATATAAAATAGATAAACAGAAAATTTCTTCTGTATAGCACAGGGAATTATATTCAATATCTTGCAGTAACTTATTGTTAAAAAGAACATTAAAACAAATATATGTATGTTCATGTATGACTGAAGCTTTATGCTGTACACCAGAAATTGACACAACATTATAAACTGACTAACGTCTGTAAAAATATATATATACAAAATTTTTAAATTATATTTACATATAATAGTTAATGAAAATAGATACACTAAAATATAGATTGAGTCTTTCAACAAATATTTAGTGAGCAACTATTATCTGCTGGGCATTAGTAATTCAGAAGTAAACATAAGGCCCTAACCTCATGGAACTTGCATCCTAGTAGGTGAGTTTATGGAAATTTATTTAATAGCAATTATGGCAACATAAGGACTTATCAAATACACAGAAAAATGTTAACCATATAAATACCTATTTACCCTAGCAATATTCTACCAAAATTTCCTCAGAATTTTACGTAAGCCATTAACATGTCAAAATAGTAAATAAACATGTTCTTTTCTCTGTGAGATTACAAAAATCTCCTTTTTCACAGATACTTCTTCATATGTTATTGAGTTTCTCTCTTCTTTCAAAGCAAACTTTTTTTTAAATAGTGAGATACACATGCTGGATTAATGTCCTCAGTGCTTCAACACACTCTTCTCTGCCTCCTGTGTTCTGTGTGTCATTGAAACCGCTCTTAACAAGGTCACCAGAGACCTCTCTTTTGTCAAAGCCAATTCACTTTTTCTCTTTACCTGAATTACTTTTAGTCTTCCCAAATGAATACCATACTAGATTTTCATACATTTTAGTAATCCTGCAAACTGTAAGACTTTATAACACACATGACTGTTTTATGCCACCTCCGTGGGCAAAATCTCACAACTCTTTAAAATTGAAGTATGGTTGACGTACAACGTTATGTAAGTTACAGTTATATAATAAAGCGATTCACAATTCCAAAGGCTACATAGTCATTATAAAAGATATGTATATTGCCAAATATACATTGGCTACATTTCCTGTGTAACACAACACATCCTGGCAGCTTGTTTTATACATAGTAGTTTGTACTTCTCAGTCTCCTACTCCAATACTGCCCTTTCCCCCTTCCCCCTTCCCCCTTCCCATTGGTAACCGTTTGTTTGTTTTCTGTATCTCTGAGCCTGTTTCTTTTTTGTTATAGTCACTAATTTGTTGTATTTCCTAATGCTTTTCCTATCTGTTAAGGGATATTCAAGAATTAGAAACCAAGCTAGGCTTTTCAAACACAGATCATTTACTAGAGATAATTGGTTACTCAGATGTTAAAAGGCTAAAGCAAAATGGGATATAAAAGTAGTAGTTAGGTCCCTAAGTCTAACAAAGTCCCCGAGGTATCACCAGAAACCAAGAGTTCAGCAAAGCTGCTGTGATGACAGCCAAGGGGCTTTTAGGTGGCATGTTGGAACCTGGCTGGGGATCGGGCTAAAGGACAAAGAGGTGAAGGAGTGTGATGGGAACTCTGTGGATAATGACTGGGCTGCCTTGGAAAGTGCTATGTAGCTGGTTCTTGAAGAACCAAATAGCAGTTGAGCTGCCGCTGTCTGCTGATGCTGAAAGCATACTGACAGAAGCCACGGGCGGAAAGAGAGCTCTTTCTCTTCTCCTACCTTCCAGTCACATAGCATTGCTTCCCAAACAGTAAGAAAACCACAGAAATGGAGTTTGCAGACTCCCAGTCCCAGTATTACAGAGAATGTTATAAAAGTGGTGAACCTGGCGCTGAGAAACAATGGCTCCACTTAGGATAAAGCTTTGTTTCCAGATGAATCTACTACAGCATCACTGCTTATTCTCTATTAGATTATTCTCTATCACCCGAACACACGTAAACATCACACACATTATATTCTGACAACTTTGTATGCCTGGAGTACGCTTCCTGTTCTTTCTCACTGGAAATCGTATCAACCCTTGGCAGTTCCTCTCTTAAATTTGATTTATCTATAAAGATTTTCCTTATCCCCAGAGTGAAATTTTTATTCTTAGCGTAGTGCTTGGCATTCTAGTCTATGGGAACTGTGTGTTGCATGAATAAAGTACATTTACCATCTACCGTTTTCTCTCTCTCAAAGCGACTACATTCTGCCTTTTTCTTCAAATAATTACTGTGCCAACTGTATCACTTCACAAGCTCCTTCAAGGTAGAAATGATGTCTTTGATACCGAGCAGGACGCAGTGGTTTGCCCCTGCCCCCATCCTGCCCCACAACGCCCGCCTCTTGTTTACAGAGAAGCTGACGTGTCCCGGGCCTCCCTGGGTCATAGAAGAGCAGGCTCAAGCAGCTGATTAGGGCAAGCCTGCAGGCATGGGGGATGGCTAGGACTCTGACCACCTATATCAACCATTAACTGAGATTACTCCCCCGTTTCCCTTTAAAACTTCCATGGCTGAACAGAATCTTTGGAGATTTTTTTGGTGGGGGGAGTTGGGGGGATGGTGCTGGGTCCACCAGACTGCAGCCATCCTGGTTAAAAGCAACTTCCCTTTTTGTTACCAAGGCTGTTGACCCCAGGATCATACACCTGCCCCTCCCTCAAATAGAAACCAATTACTCTTATCTAAGTCTCAGGAGGCAACTTCAATGAGAAGAAGCAAAAGCTGCTCAGAACCAAGGAGCCCAAGATGGGGGAGGATTTGACTTCCAGTGGACCTTGAGCCTCATTATACGCCCACTGTAATGTATTAGCATGCTAAATGCCACACCCTCAGCACCATGACAGTTGATGATTGCCATGATAACAACCGGAAAAGTCTGCACAAGGACTGAAAAGCCCCTAGAAGGACGGATTGGCTCCATCATACCCTGAATGAGAACACGAAGGCAGAATCCTCCCATAAAAGTCCGCGAGGCCGGACCCAGGCCAAAGCTGTCTCTGCTGGCCATCTTGGTTGACGGCTCCCTGCTTGCATGCCACTTCCTTACTTGAGTGTTGTTTTTTTGTTTTTTTTTTTTCCATCTCCCTGCTGCTGCTGCACCTTCCTTCCTTTTCCTCTTTTGAGACATAAAAGCAGTTTTTGCTCTGTCCCTCTGCTTCAGCTGTGAATTCTTTCCAGCCAGTAGGCGAGGACCCACACTTCAGTAGGTCTCCTAATTCAGGGGTCTCACTATTGGCTAAAATCTTCAGTCCCGCAGATGTTAAGTGCTCATCAAGTGATAGAATTTCCAAAACTGATGTATACCAAGATAGAAAAGAAAAAGAAAAAGTTCATATACTCACAAACATTAATTTTAGGAAGGCAAAGTTTTAACTAGCTTCAGAACATAAATTTCTTCAATTTTTCTACTTGATGTTTTTCTGTTCATTAATTATGATTAATATTTAACAGATCAAACATATCCAATTTTCAAGTGTCCTGAAAAGTTTCTCTATTCAGTTGATGTTTGAAAATTACAAAGCATTGCCGTTTTTTGTTTTTATCAATGTGGCACATAAGTGTAGAACCATGAAAGGCTGACTCCCTAACAACCTAACAATGTGACATCTCAATATGTTCCTCTCTGGAATCCACCCCTGACTCTGTAGAAAAAGAATGTCCTGTCAGTAGTAATTTTTCTTCATGGCATCACAAAAAATGATACCCGTTCTGAATACCCTTTCATTGTTTTATATCTGCAGATGATCAATGTCCTCAGGAAAAAGTGAGCATTCGAATTACCTGTCAGCTCTGAATTCAATAAACAAGGTTCAGTGCTGCAACCTCATGAATAATTCCAACTTCCATTTGACCAGCAGAGGAATAATTTCAATTATTTTTCCCTTCTGACATTTCTAACATTTAAAATGACTAATTGAATAAACTGCTCATAGGAGAGGAATATCACTTTAAAACTTTTAACAACAAACCTTATTTATTTGTACGCATATATGTTAAAAATATATTTACAATATGCTAAACAAGCATTTGAAATGAGAATAAAAAGTATGCTATTTACAAATGCAAGCAATTATCTGATAATCTGATTATCAACTCTTTGAGTGCAGGAGTACACGGCAGGAGTACACGGCTATAAGTTATCAATTCATGTTCTCATTGCATTAAAAATTAATTTTCATCTATTTATTTTTCAGTCATTGTTGTGTGATTAAGCTACTGCTTTTTGAAAGTGCTGATTGAGTACCCTAAAACGGAGAATATACAAGCAATAAGAAATCATTAAACGCTCATTTTAATAATCAAGAATGAGTCTTTTAAAATACATTTTACCATAATTTGTTTGTTTGTATCACTAAAATATATTCTGCCTAACATAATACATTTTATCTTGTGAAAATAATATGCAAAAGTGGGTGTATTTCCAAATGAATACTCACTTAAGCAGCTGAAAAACAGACAAGGCCAAAAAATTACAATAAGAAATGTCTGTTTCAATCAGTTCCTTTAACTTGATTTAAAACTCCATGCGGTATATTGATCTGTTCTTGACATTTGCCCAACTTTTTTAATTCAATGATTTTTATCAGTGACTGAAACAAACAAAAGAAAACCCACATAACTGAATTTCCTTGCAGTCATAATTTTACCTACAGCCTAATATTAAATTTGGAGTCTTGCGGTTCTAAAAGCACATTACTAATGCTAAGACAAGCCATAAAGCCTATTTGAGTTTTATTGGACAAGAAAGCATCCAAGTGCCTTCTTTGTTCTGGGACTATCAGCTGACAAATCAGCGGCGACCAGGTTCTGCCTCACTGTAGGCTTTAATGAGCTTGCAAGTGGGATCCCAATTTAAAGTGGCTTTGGCAGCCTTATTGACCTGTGAATTCACGGTGCTTTTAATAGTAAATCTCCAAAAAGAAAGACAGAATTTATTGTGAAAATGTGTAAGAGAGGTAAGTGTGTCACGCTGTGGAATTTTTTAAGTCAAGAAGGAAAAAAAAAAAAATTCCACTTACAGCAACAGTGGGATGAACTGTGTAAGTTTTGATGGATTGCAAGAGTCTCGCCAAGACTCCACAACAGGCCTCAAGCATGAGAATGTCGATCAAGGATTTTTTTTTTCCCTAAAAATATCCTACCACACAATTCTTGCTGAAAATGTTTATGTAAAAATAATACAATATCAACTAAAAAATTAAAAAGATTGAAAAAATAAAAATAGTATAATGAAACTATTACATGAATTTTTGACTAAAAGCATTCAAATAAATCTTTCCATTGGTTGTTTGTAGTTGGGTTTGGTAATCATGAATAAGTGCAATGATTCCATTTAAAAATAGAAAATGAGAGGATTTGTGAATGTAGAACAATGGCTGTGTATACGATGCACTTTACAAGACCTCTAAGTATATTATATGCAGAATATTATTTCTCTATGGAAAGGCATTAAGTAGGTTAATTACACTGTGAATATTTAAGAGGAAAAACAACATGTTTTCGCTCTTCTCTTCACCTTCTTCTGTCCTTTTCTGCCACACCCTCTTCCCTTCCTTTCCTCTGCCCTCCCCCCTCCTCCCTCCCTCCCTCTTTCTCCCACCCTCTTTTCCTCTCTCCTTCTCCATTTTTGTGTATCTCTCTCTCTCTCCACTCCAAAATTTCATGGAGCTCGTATTTAACAGAAAAGTGCTTGTCAAAACAAGTCACCTTAAAACAAAGGATCTTATTAAATTGTAGATTTGTATTCAGTAAGGTCTGGGGAGTCTTCATGTCTTAAACACTGCCTAGTCAAGTCTATACTGCTGGTCTGTCAACCACACCTTGAGTAGTGAGACTATGGAATTCATTCTGAGACATGCTCATCGAGGCCAAAGATAATGGGCAGCCAATCAGGGACCGAGAAGAGTTGATTCTTCAGAGCCAGGAGTTTGAGTGATGTGGACTATCTCCAGGTATTTAACAAGGCTGACAAGAAAAGAGGTGATATTATTAGCAGAAAGAGAGGTGTCTGTATGACCACTGGATTTGACCTGGAAAAGGAGTTTCATTTTGGCATGGCTGGGGCATCAGCATGATAGTGGGTGAAGACCCCTAACCAACAGCTGGAAATAAAGTCTGCAGTGGAAAAGTCAGACTTACACCTATAAATTTAGTGAGTGTTTAAACACGAAAAGTTTAGTGGAATGAAACAAAAGTGGTTGAAAACCAGGGCTTAGAAACCACTGGTATTTTGGAGGTGGGTCATGTAGGAAACATCTCAGAAGAGGCAGAGGAGGAGCTGCCAGAGGTAGGAGCATAATCAGATACCAAGTGCCCGAAAAATGAGAGAAAAAAGGTTCAGACTGGTGCTGTCTGAAAATACAGGGAACTTGAGAGTATAAGGAACAAGAAACTACATAAAATGATTTAACTTGTCAGTTAAGGCATCTTTTTAAAAACAACTTAGGGAGTATTCCTTATCAAACACCAACAAGTAGGTAATAGGGAAGAGTAAATGAACCTAGAAAGTATTATTTTATTTTTAATAAAAAAGCAATGAAGAGAAAAAAAAAGAAGAGACTGATGGAGAAGGTAACGAGGTTGAAAGAGATTTGTTTTGCTTTCTCTGCAATGGGCAAGCTTGAACACCCTGGATGGGGAGAGACTGTACAAATGATAATAAAGAAAACGGGTGGAGAACAGTCCTTGTGAAAATTGTTTAAACTGGATCAAAACCACAAGTGGAAGTAATGCACATGAATGAACAGGGACTCCTATTTTAGGAGCAGGGTGGAAAGGAGGATGAAGGTAAAGAAAGTCTTGGGAAGCTTCCATGTGTTACCACAGGACGGACTAGGGGAGCTGGAGACAGGCATCTCTAGAGTGTACTTTCTGTTCCTTTATCACTCCTTAAATGTCTTGCTCAATTTTGATTTGTCTGTACAGATCATTCTTCTACCCTCTAAAAGAAACAGGAAAGGAAGGAAAAGAGGAACTCGGGAGGGAAGAGATCACAGGTGAGGGCTGCACGTAAACCTAGGGCAGCCCGGTTTGCCTGCTCAGCGTACTTTGCCCCTTCATTTGGGAGCAGACGTAGACCTCCCCTTGGGAAACCAACCCTCTCCCATTCCCTGTGATCCTGCTGAAACTGTTCATAAGGAAGCCAAGTTTCCGGGCCAGTAAGACTTGCCCTTTCAGGAATATTCTAGCAGTGTTACCAGGATAGAGAATGATTAAAATAAAATCATTCCACTGGTGCGACCTGTAGCCTGGCCTCCCGTTTCTATCCCTGAGCTCCCTGCCCTGACTTTTTTCCTCCTGTGATGTGATGTGAAGGTTTAACTTTGATCCTAATTTTCTTCTTCTTCTTGTTCTTTTTTAAAATAAATCTTCCCCCAAATTTTGCAACCATAGAATCTTACCTAACATACTTAGCATTGAGTACTGGAGGTGACAAGTTGACTTATTCGGTAGTTTCTTACACGCAACAGTAAGAGATACTTAACATAGATTTAACATAGAGAAATATACTTTTCCTCATTCTTACTGGAAAGATAACTTGCAGCCTCCAGACAGGTAAATGTTCTTCCTGCTGGCTCCTCCTGCAGTCTGTGTGTACTTTATATCATATTAAATTAAGCTTCTACAAGAACTTCCCCACTAAATTTTAACCTTTCAGAGCTAGACTATCCCTTAATTGTATTTCTGCTCCACACATTTAATTCTGTGTCAACCATCAAGTAGGTGCTCAGTAAACATGTATTTTTCCACAGTATGAAAGAGACAGTAATAGATGAGACCTTTTTTCTGTATGTTATAAAGAGCTGGTTTCAATATTAAAATCATCACTTGGACTTATTTTTGATAATATCTATTTAGTGGTTTATGTAATATCCAAAGCTCCCTCAAGTGTTTTATTCTTAACCTTGGTAGTAAAAATGATTTTTTTTGTCTATGTAAAATATTCTGCATGCCATGCTGAAATTCTGAGAAAATTTAACAGAACAGAGAAACCTGAAGTAATGGTGAAGCTGATAAACTCAGAAGTTTCAAAAAAATTTTAGTGCAATGAATTTTCCTGGCTATCTCAGAAATCTTTGGCTGGTGAAAAGCAGATGGTTATTAAAGAAAGGCAACATACATGATTTAACTATTTTCTAAAATAATTAAAAATTTGGGGACAAAGTTCATTAATGTAGACAAGTAGAATTATGGGCCTCCCATGTTAGTTTGCAAAAATAAATGATACCATGCTCAATTTTGTCTTTCAGGTAGTTTTAGAAGATTACGTGATAAAATACAATTTTAGTTTTACAGAACTCCATTAACAATTCACTTTGGAGCTAACTAAGTATTTTCTTATGATGACTTTCTGCTTGAGTATTATAAATGCCACTTTTGATCTGATTCATTGTTTTTCACCCCAAGTCAACCTGACCTGACTTCGTCCTTAGATTATTGAGCATCATGGTAATGACATTATCATATTTACAAGATTAGATTTATAATTAACCTAACTTTTCATATATTTATTATTTCACATAATACATAATGCAGCCAGGGTTTTTACAACACACATACTGTCAACACACTAATCTACTGATTCATTTATTACTCATGGAGTTAAGATAAAAATAAATGTCGTATTTATTTTTGTACATCCAGTTTAATTTTTATAGATGTATTCAAATCCTAACTGAATATAAAGTTTATATGGAGGGAGGGTCTCCTGATTGACTGTACAGTTTATATGGAGGGAGGGGTCTCCTAAGGAAAGATGTTACCCTTTGAAAGGGAAGACATCATACATATTTACATTTATAAAACTCTAGCCAGATTGGATGGTCAACATAATTGCGCAAGTCAGCTCCAGTCTCTGGGCAATCACACTCACATGTACATATGGATGTAGATTTCCTAACTCAAGTTCATTGTTCTTTCTTTTATAACATTCCAAAAAACATTGATGTAATATACATGTTCCCCAAAATATGTGAGAGATACATATGTATATAAAACACATGTTCTCTAATTAGTTATTTCAGTTGTAAAATAGGAAGATGATTAGTACCAGCTTCACAGTGTTGTTGCAAGGATTAAATGAAATAAGGTATATAGGGTGCCTAGACAGAAGCTGACACAAACTAAGCAATAAATAAATCATTTGTTCCTCATCTTTCCTCTCCTCTACTGTTTTTACGGCCTCTTTCTCTGCCCAGCTTTACTGCAGATGAACATACACACAACACACATGTACCCAAACAGGCACATATATTTATGTGCACACACATGCCATGAACAATATAGAAATCCATGGACATTCTTCATGTGATTTCTAACTATTCAAAATACATACAATTTTAAATTGCTTAAAAATATGCATTTGTTGCCCATTTCCAAAAGGCCCTGTAAGGCTTTTAAATGTAATTTTAGAAATGATGTCTAAGAGATAAAACAGAACACAGAGCAAGTCAGAGCCCTAGAGAAAACACTCACTATTAGGCATCTGAGATGGGCTGATTGAAGGAGTGAGCACATGATTAGGCTTGAGTTTTTCCCATAGCTAAAAGAAATACATAAAACTTTCAGTTGCATTTTTTTCCTCGTCTGATAAAGTAGAAAGTAAAAACCAAGCTGTAAAGACAACGATAAACATTTCTTTGAAACTCAACAAATATTTCACTGTAAGACACATTTGTCTGGGACCACATTTTGACAAAACCACAAAATCACTATTCAAAATTTAACATTTCCCACGTTATCATTTTTAATGACTGAGGACATTGATAAATCCTATTTCTACTTAGATATGTATCTTTGGACAGTAAGGTGAGATTCTAGGCATTTTATTTTATGATAGCATGATATTAATTGAGCTTTAATAACTCCTTAGACTGTTCAAGTAACATATATCTGAAATAAAACTTTGATAGGAGGGAATATAAATTTATTATTTGAAGTCTTAAACTGTACAGATCATATGGTAAGGAGCATGATTTAAGTACTAGATGTGAGGAAGACAAAGTTCTATTTTTTTCATGAAAATTTATGAGATGACATACTTATTCTTGCTCTGAGCAAAGGTCAACTAACTTCAACAGGGCATGGACAGCTCGAAATGATTACAAATAGAACTGATCACATCATAAAAATTGCATCTTTTCAGCACTTGTAAAAAATAAATTATTGAAAGAGTAGTGCTCTGTGTCATGAAAAAGAATCTTAGCCTGAGATTGTAAGGGGCAGGTTTTATGAAGAGACTGTCTTATTCATTAAATAACTCAATGTGTGATTTTTAGATGGATTTTTTTAGATGGATTTTAGATGGATTTTGTTTTTAAAAGCTGATTTTTAAAAATATTAATTTAAATCAGAATTCTTATCCTGAGGTCCACAGACTTAAGGGGTACTTAAATGGATTTCATGGTGAGTGCTCACTGTAGAAATTGTATTCATAATTTACTAACATACACAGTTATCCATGGTCATAGGTTATAGTTTACATAAGATTCTTGAAGTGGTCTTTAGATAATTAATAATGATGATTTAAATACAGGTGAATAATATCAAATACAAACTTAGGTTTCTTGTTCTTGATTCTGAAAAACCCTCTGGAAGTAACTAACAAAAAAGGTCAATTCCTAATCACTTACAATAGAGATTGCATAAAAGTTTTAAAATTATACTAGATTTTAGGTTAAATTACAATGGAAAGATATCAAATTATATGAAATAGTCCAGGTAAAAATTAATAAAGGGATGCTTGGAAGCAGTATAGATATGACAAGATGCAATTTCATAATTTATTAAATTATTACTTCCAACTCAGCTTTAGTAACAGTCAATTTTAGAATCCAATTAGTAATAGTTTCTTTGGAGCTGTGCTCATTTGTGCTAATTTAGTTCACAGATTTATCTTTGCAATTGGGTGAAAGACTTACCAATTCAAATACATTAAGGAATATAAAGTGACAGTTATTATTGCTTGCCCACGCAACAGCTATGTTCCCCAACCTTTACTTCACTGTTAACAGAATCACAGATTTGTTTTCAAAAATTAGATTAGGCAAATAATTTGTTTAAGTAACCTTGGCCTTCTTCCCCACCCTAGATTCTGAATCAGGGATGTCCCAAATAGGCAATTCTGTCCTCCTTTGCCAGTGACTAATTTCTACTGGTATCTGATGAAGGTTTTCATGTAAATTCAAAAAAAAAAAAAGAGAGACATGAGGAAGTGAAGCATGCAATGGGACTTTCATTTCTTCCAGACTGGTCAAAGACATGCTACACAGTGCAACAAAAGCAATCCTTGGACCATCAGAGAGAAGAATAAAAAATTGTATGATAGCCATTTCAGTGATGTTCTGACATTTTGAATCTTTGAATCCATCCTAGAATTGTCTAACTTCAGTTTCTGGTTTGGGAAAAAATAAATGAATGAATATTCCTATTGCTCAAGATACTCAGAGAGGTTTCTATTACTTGCAGCTTAAAGCATCCCAAATGAGTGTCATGGCATACCATCTTCAGGTTGCTTACATGGAAATATTCACAAAACCAAACTCTAAGTCTTATCCATAATGTTTCAAACTACTGATGAGCAATATTTCAAAAATAATCTAATATAATTTCAGCCACAGATACAGAAATATTTATTATAAGGATGCAAGTTCTAAATTTTTAGTTATAACATTAAAAACTGCATATAAAATTTCAAAAGTATATTAGAAGGCTAGAATATCACATGAATATGAAAGTGTCTTTATGTAATACTTTGAAGTATAAAATTGAATATATAATGTTACAAAAAATAGGATATATTTTTTACACTTCTTATTTCTTACTCCTAAAAAAAGCCTGACACAAAAATAATGCATAAAAATATTCAGTAAATAAATGAATTAACAAAGTAACTTTCTCCAAAGAAAGGTTACTATAATAAAAATGCATATAGAAGGCTTTATTTAACAGAAATAACACTATTTTCATTCTTGTTCACTTGCATTGTTTATATTTATATTATTAATAATAATAACAATCTGATTTTAAAGTTCTCTTATGTTTGTATTTTTTTGACGAAGGGACAATTGTGGGTCATAGTTTCCCTGTTTTTGTTTTAATACTGGGACATATCCTAACTAACAGGGCTTAACTGTCATAACTTCAATCTATCATTCTGTCCTTGGATATTCCACTTACTCCTTCCACTTACTCCTCATCCCTGGCTTAGTTTGCTCCTGCTTTACACACTACCCTCTGTCCTTTGAACTCTCCAAACATGCTTTTAAAATTTTTAAATTTCTCTGCCTGGAATTCTCTTCCAGATATTCTAGCACTAAATATTTGCATGGCTCAGCTTCTTATTTTATTTCGGCCTCAACTCAAATGTCATCTTTCCACAAGTGCTTCCTTTATCACTTGATCTAAAATACCCTCTCCATTTCATTTGCAACCCTCTTACCACAAATTACTTACCTAGCAATTACCTCATTCGTTTCAAAGCCAGAGCTAGTGCTTTATGTGGAGTTTAAAACATTTGTTCAATGTCTTTTTAGTGAACAAATGTAAATGACATAATATGAAATAAATGAAAGGCCCCAGAATGAAAGCTCTATGAATACAGAGATATAATCTACTTTATTCACACTTGAAATAATTTAACGAGCACATTGTAATTACTCCACGTTAACTGGATAACCTATTGGCTTACTGATAAATGTGCAAATTTTATTTTCTTTATTTTTGTATTTAATATAGAAAAGTATTTTTAATATTCCATGTTCACATTCTTTCACTTGAGACACAATGAAAGCTCATTTTTCTGTTGTATTATAACATTGTTCTTAGAAAGATGAAAACATTAGATATTATTATTAATGAAGACTTAGTTTTATAATAGATTAAATCATGTTTATACATATCAGTTAATATCTTTTCTGAATTCTAATACTATACAAAATATGTCATAAGGAAATAAACTCCATAAAGATGTCAGATAATGAGTAATAAATCAAGCGTAGCCTACCATAGATAACAATGATTACTTCTGGATGGTTATTTTATAGACACATTCTTGTGCTCATGGAATGTTTAGCACACAGACCAGAAGAAATCCTCCACCTTATTTTTATTGTTATGAAATGAGTCTTAGACACAGGTTTCTAGATAGTTTGGTACTACAGTGATATTTGTGCCAGACATTTCTTGAAAAAAACTTTGTTGTTCCTGTATTGCCTTAACGAAGCACATTTACATGTATTACTCATGGATTCTCACAATCAGTGAAATCACTGAGGAGTGGTTTGATGAAGACAGCTGTACCAGCTCATGAGTGCTGACTGTATTAGTGAATTTTCAACAATGTTTTGATGCAGTTGTCAAACACAGCTATCGTTAAAAGTAATGTACAGTTAAATAAGTTACATCAAAAATAAAGGGAATAAATACCCCAATCCATCACCTCTTAATTATTTTACTACTATTTTACTATTATTGAGTCAAATTCACTCCTCTCCTGGCCCACAGAACTCTACCCTTGCTTTCACAACGTTATCTGTTTTCTTTTTAGTGGTGGATTGCTCTTAACCTGTTACCTTACAAGGCTGTTCCTCACTCTGCCAACAAATGTGCCCTTCAAAGGTCACTCTATTATTGCAGCAGGTTATTTCTTGAAGCCAATAAGTGAATTCAAGCTCACTGTCAATGACATCTAAACAATTATCCTTTATTGTCTGACAACGAATTACTTAGTGTTGCATGTTTTATCATCCCAATGCTTTATTACACACTTTATACAGAGAATCACATTTAGACCTCCTAATAACTCTACATGCGAATGGCATCAATATCCCATACCTGGGAGAAATCGAGAAATAGAGAGATGAACTAGCTCACCCACTATTATAAAATCTGTAAATGGTAGATTCAGGAACCCAGACTTATTTGGTCCCGCTTAACCACAATAGCTTGCATTAGAATTTTTTGATGCTGCAGTTAGCTAATAAAGAATTGGTGATATGTGTGAAGAGATACAGTGGGCAATCACTGCTGATGATGAAATTTGGGGGAACCTAAGATAAATAGTTTAATAATTATTCTTCTGGCATTGATTGTTTTTGGAAATGGGAGTTTCATATTAAAATCTGATGTAGAATAAAAATTTCAAAGTATTTATGAAACTCTTTTTGAGAAGCAAATCACAGAATTTCTTTTCTGTGGTACACATAATCAACATTATTTATTATTTTTTTCCAGAAATACCATTCCAGTAATTCTAAGCAAAAGGCCATTCCTCTCCTTCCCCTCTCCTGGGACATTTGGCAATGTCTGGAGATAATTTTGATTATGCCTGTGTGGAGGTAGCTACTGGCATCTCATGAGTAGAGGCCAAGGATCCTATTAACCGTCCTAAAATACACAAAGGACAGAATTGCAGACCCAATAAATTTCTTGTGCAAAAAAGTCAATGATGTTAAGATTGGAAAAACCTCAACTAAATCTGCCTCATTTTGTTTGTACAATGAATTTACCAGAAGGGTAGGTTGGAAGTATAATTTTTAGAAAGGATGAGAAAAATCAATTTTTTTTCCCAAATACTGCCTCTCATTTCAAAAAAAAAAAATCTAGTAAGAAATGTTTCAGTGTATACATTACTGAAATGTTACATATGTTCACTGAAATACAAGTACACATATGATTATAACCGCCTATTTATAATACCACAAAAATGGAAATAACCTCAATTTTCAGAACACGAGAATGGGAAAATAAATTGTGGTATAATCACATAACAGATACTATGGAACAATAAAAATTAATAAACTCTAACTACATGTAACACCAGGGATGAATTCTCACACACATACATGCTGAAAAAGATACAATAATGTCTGCATCATATAATTCCATTTATGTAAAATTCAAAAATAGGCAGACTTCATCTACAGGGTTAGAAGTCAGGAGCGTGTTTATAGTCGGAGAAGGGTAACAACTGAAAGGGAGTACATGCAGACTTTACGGCGCACTGGTAACGTCCTGCTTCTTGAACTCAGTTCTGGTGACATGTGTGTTCAATGTGCAAAAACGTTTTGATCTATATACTCATGATTTGCCCACTTTCTTCTTTGTACGTTATTAACTAACCAATTATGTACAAAATTAAAAATGGGTCCAGTAATAAACATACCAAAATCAGGTCTTTTATAAATACTATGATTGTTATTATTTATACTGGTTCTCATACACTCACCCACAAGCACACACACCAACACAAGTACGCACATCACAAAAGGAACTAAATCTGAACACATTCTCCTAATCCTCAATTAGACAGTACAAATATTCTATTGCTAAAAATCCAACCATTTTAGACATAGATGAAGATAAATGAAAAAGCAAGGTAGTGTCAAACATCAATATTCCAAATACTAATGTTTGTTTATTGTACTTTGGTCATCATTAAGAATTAACAAAATTCTTAATCTTTGATGATTTATCAATATCATGAGTAATATATCTACATCAGGTAAATGACCAAATTACAGTAGTCGAGTTATAACTTTCTTCTGCAGTTTCCCATGTTTCTAACGTTCTAAAAAAACTGTAATTTCAAGGGGAAAATATTTTAGCATTGATATTACTGTAGCAGTGTGTAAATTAAATATTTTTCTTTTAGATGGGCCAGAATGAAGATGTATTAAGCATCTAATATGATTGTGCTATTAACAGATAAAATATTGACAGACAAGTTTTTGTACTCATAATCTTGATTTGTTGAGAATGTAAATACTACCTATTATTTTTCTTGCTAAGTTTTCCATATTTTTACCTAATTGATTTTGTAGTTTAAGTTCATATAGATTCTATAGTATTTGTGCTTTTCGTTTTTCACGATTTGCTTATCACCTCTGATAGAATTTAAGTTTGAAAGCTGACACAGAGTTTAAAGAAAAAAAAAAATTCATGGACCGATTCTTGCAGAGAAAATCAATGAACTCTCCATTTCCTCACCATTTCCTCACCTACCACCTTTTTATTTAGGCAAAACTCCACTTGCTTTTACGATGGTGTATTAATATATATCTCTCCATCCTACTTATGGCAATTTTGGGTTCAAACTGATTTCACTTCCTTTCCAAAACATACACATACTGCATAAAAATAAAATCTACCATTTCTTAATTTGGAATTTAATCCTGTATCTTTTAAATGTGATATAGCTCAGTAAAGCATTCTTACCCCACTTCAAAAACTATGTCCCTGCACACACGCACGCACACACGCACACAAATATCAGATCCTCTATGTTCCTTCAAGTCTGTCACCCAAAAGAATCTATGTCATCATATGAGTGGGAAAATTGAGAAGTCTCAGGAGACATGACTTGTCCACAATTCCAAAGCCACTGAGTAATCAAAAAAGGAATGTCACTCAGTCTTTTCAAAGTCCAGTTTGAAGCTCCTTTCTCCATATTATTTACCACTGTATCTATACTCCTTGGCAAAATTCTTCAAACATTTGAATCAAGTTCCTTGAAGTTAATCTATTTTTATTAAACTTGATTGATTGCTAATTTAAACTAACCACCTTATATTTATTATCAGATAGAAATAATTGAAAAATATGTGTAAAATGGCTTGTTTCTAACAAGCAAGAAAAAATAAGCTGTAAGCTAAGAAGATGTTTATAGGATATATTTTTAAAAAGAGATTAATCCACATAGCTAGGCTGTTGTTAAGACAAGGATTAGCAAAAAGGGGAGAAAATCTGAAAAATGAGTTATTTGTTGTTTACAACGTCAAGAACTTCTAGTAGAAAAGAGAAATTCTAATTTCTGTAGTGAAGCACCTTTTTATTTTACTAATAAGCATCTTTCTAATGCTTCAGTTTGTTATGCTTAAACCTAAAAAGTATAAGGTCTGTTTAAGTATCTAAGAGCCTAGCAACAAGCAAATTGTTTTAAGCCATTTGTTACTTTGCTTGTAAAACAAACTCCTTTATATAGAAATGGAAAAACAAAACCATTCTGTTATGAATCTTTTAATTTATGTTTCTGGCATTCCATTTGTTTCTGGATGCATTATTCAAATGTAAACTTTTACTTAATAAGAATTTTTGCATCCTCAACTTTTTGAAACATACAGAAATTATGTATATGCATATTTAACTGGAATTCTTATATGAATGAAATTATTCTGAGCACACTGGAGTCAAGTTGATATAATTACATGATCATATAGTAGTGTGTACTGAGTAATATCCACAGAAGAAATACACTGTTAGGTTTATACATGTGAAGAGCTATAAAATCAAGCAAACCTGAAAATATCATATTTATATTAATTTATATCATATATATTTTATCATGTGCTTTCAAAGAGAAGTTGGGGAAAAGCAAGTGCTGAACGAGTTTTACTAGATATAGCAGCATGTACTCAGTTTCCCCAAATCTTTTTTGTCCAAGCATCTCTCATGTTTTCCTTATATCCATGGATGCAGTCATCCCACTCAGCCCATTATCATTAATCCACTGCTGTCACTGCAGAACTTCTCATATTAATATTCTTTCCCATTCATGGGCTTCCACATCAAACTGGTATATTATGAAAAGGGAAAGGGAAAAGCACCCCTTCTCAAGGTCAAAAGAAGAAGGAAAAGCCACTTGTTGAAGGGAGGGGTAATAGCTCAGGGGTAGAGCATGTGCTAAGCATGCACAAGGTCCTGGGTTCAATCCCCAGTACCTTGTTTTAAAACAGACAAAAAAAATCTTTTTTAAATGGATCATTAAAAAAAAAAAGTTACCGGTTCAACCAACACACCTGAAGCAATGCTCTTTAAATGAGTAGCTCCCAAAGCTAAGAATAACATATTGACAATTGCATTTTCCTTATCTGAGGAGAAACTTGTCAACAGAATGAAAATATTTTTTATAGGGTCTTAGAAAATGAGATTCAGGTGGAAAAATATATCAGAGAATCCAAAACAGAGATTACAAACACCCTAATCTTACCCTTTCTATCTTCGCTTACGTTTTTCTTGCTAAGAACTAAAAGATCACTTATTTTAAATTCACCTATTATGAACATTTTTAACAACTTTTCCCTCTTAAGTTTCTACTGAATTTTTTTTGTAAGTTTCGAACTTAGTACAGTGTTTAAAATAGTGATTCGGCAGAGCAATCCTCTAGAACCCCCTCCCTCTGCTAAAATATATTGTCTCCATATTAACCACAACATGCAAAAGGTGTAATGCATTACCGGGTTCACTAGAGTGTAAAGGAAATTTCCAAACTGTAAAACAACAACAACAAGTACAGAGCAGAACTTTCAGCAGAGATAAGAGACAAGGAAATATAAAACATAAAGTGTGCTACCTTAAGATATCAGCCACCAGAGATCGGTGTGCTAATTATAGGTCTCCCAGGTATCTGAAAAGGCTGAAGCCTGCCGCATTAATTTCAGGACCCGTAGAAAGGTCCCCAAAATTTTGATTTAGTTGAATTCGGGTGTGGTACAGGCATCAGGGTTTTTTATACACTCCAACAGATTTTTCTACTGTGCAGCCAAGGCTGAGAACTACTGATCAGAGCAAGCGTTCTTAAAGTGTGGTGCCTGGGCCTGACGCATTGGCATCACCTGGGAACTTGCTGGAAACATCGATTTCAGCCCGTCACACGAGCTCTACTGAATGAGAAACTCTGGGGGTGGGGCCCAGCAATGCGCTGTCTCCTAAGACCTCCAGATGGTTTTGATGCTGCTCTAATTTGAGAATCAATTTATTAGGGGAAAAGAAGAAGAAGGCTTTTCTAAAGAAGTTTTTAATCTATTTTGGGACTTCAAATTTAAGTAGGAGTGAAGAGGGAAAATGACATAGGTCTGCTTACTCAAGTCAGAAACCTAGGAGTGTTCCCTGAACTTCAACCTCCCAGTTAAATTGCTCACTATGTTCTGAGATTCTGCGCTTCTAGTAAGCTGACAGCTGATGTCCATGGTGCTAACCAGGAGAACAGCCTATTAGTAGCGGGCAGAGAGCACTTCAGATTGATGAGCACTGAGGAGGAAAGAGTTTGGAAAAACACATTAAATGTCAGGTAGAAAGGTTTAAGGTGAGGCTAAAAAATAAAAAGTAAAATTATGAAAGCCTGGTAAGGAACACCAAGGTTTTGAATTTTATACTAAGTTATAGGAAGTCATTAACAGATTCAAGCAGTGTACAGATATGATGAGATTTGCATTTCAAATAATCACTCCAGTCACTGATTTGAGGAAAAAGAAAAAAAAAAAAAACTGCAGGGAAAGAAAAAGTGAAAGTTAGAAAATTAATAGAAGGCTATTACAGTCATCCAGGTGTGGTGATTTTTTTGGATTACAGATATGGTGTCAAGATAAGTAAATGTGAACATATTTGAGACATATTCTGGAAGAAGACCAAATCCATTAATTATTCATATCCTTGATATGAGGTAAAAGCAAAAGGAGATATGAATAATATATGTATAATAAATATGTTAAATTTATAAAGTATGAAATATATAATGCAGATGCCTACTAGATAGCCAAGTGGAGATAAGGAGTTGTCTGTGTATGTCTGGAGCCCTGGAGACAAGTTTATGTTCAAGATCAAATTTGGGTGTCACTAGTATGTAAGAGATATTTTCCCAAATGCATGGAAGCTGTGGGGAACATATACAAGGAGAAGCTAGTATACAACTGAACCTGAAGAAAATTTAAAATTAAGAGAGTTGCTAGTGGAAGAGCAGAAAACAAAGAGAAGAAGCCAAAGTTAGGAAGAACTCCAGGAAGACTGTCAGGTCATAAAAGGCAAGAAAAGGAAGTGTTGGAGGAAGGTGAGACCAACACTGTGGTAAGTTGTTGAGATGTCAAATAAAATTAGGACTTGAAAGCACACGTTTGATTTAACGACAAACATCACTTGCAAGAGCAAATCCAATGGAAACTTCAGGGCGGAAACCATATTTTTTTCAACTGCAGAGCGAATAGGAGGAGAAACAGAGAGAACCTGTGTGAACAATTTTTGTCAAACTCAGCACTTCTCAATCTCTTTTACAAGCTCAATTCTCTTAATTTCTTAAATGTTGTGATTTCTCTCTTTCACTTTCATTCTACAAACTTTTCATAAGTTATTTGAACCATACCTTTTTGTTTTAAGCAAAACTTTGATCTCAGAGCAATTTACCTTCATCTAACTTCTTTCTGGAAATGGATTTCTATCTTGAAATTCTCAGTGGCACCTCAACCCCAGCTCCTCACCCCAAATAAACACACACATTCTTTTTTTTTTAACACACATATTCTTGATCATCCTCTGTTTTCCTTTCTTTTGTGAGTGGCATAAGCTTAAACAAAGTTGCTCAACTCAGTAACTTGGAAGTTATCTTTGACTTTTCAGTCTTTTCCATGACTAAATCCAATTGTTCGTATGTCCTGTTGATTTTTGCCTCCCTTACCACTCTACCAAGTATTCTATTCATATATCAGTCTTTTTTTTAACCTGTATTTTTAAAATCTTTTTTTCAATCTTTCTTTTTTCAATTAATGAATTTTGTTTTTCCAATCTACAACTCTCCTCCTCTCAAAATTTATTCTCCAAATTACGAGCATTACTTGAATCAAATTTGATCATCTTACTTCCCTTCCTTGAAATATCTAATATCCACCATTAGAGGATACAAGGAGAAGGTGGCTATCTTCAAAGTAGGAAGAGAGCCTCACTAAGAACTGAATGTTGGCATCTACATCATATAACTTCAAGCCTCCAGAACAGTGAGAAATATTTATTGTTTAAGTTACCAAGGTTTTCAGATTCTGATACTGAGGGCTGAGTTAAGACAATGATCAACCTCATAGGATAGTCAGCCTTTTAAATAAGATACTGAATAAGAAAATGATTAATCTTCTGCATTGCTTTCATCAAATATTGGCTATAATTTTGAAGACTCAGGTCATGAAGCTATTGAAGAGGAAGCACCAGGACCAGAAATCTAGTTTTATTTACTCTTAGTGCTATAGGTTTGGTTTGAGCATAGCACTGCTTGAATCTCTGGTTTCCAGTTGGGCCACATGGGCCTTGAGTGGTCACAGTTCATCTGCTTCGGCATTTCCATTTCCCCAATGTACTATACAAATTATAACTCTTTTTACTTATGACATGGCCACATCAAAGTTAGATATCATTATTTTATAAAACCAGGTCACCTTCCCCAACCCCACTGATGGTCTGTCCTGTCTGGTTGCCAGGCACTGTTTGGTTTCAAAGTAGAACACTAACAGAGTTCTGGGGAGGCAGCTGTAACCCTGAAGCTACTGACCCGAGGCAGAGCTGCAGTGCACTTTGGAACCAAGGATGGCCTATTTATGGTTATGAAAATGTCTCTCCAACTAGTCCTGTGGCAGCTGTATGGTAGTCTGATGGTGTTGTCTGAATTATGAACACAAGGCTCAATCTCTTTGAGTTTCCCTTGAAAATTTTGGTTTATGCTGTTTTGATTGTTTGTACAGTAAAAAGTTGACACACGTTGAGGGAAAATGACCTGGCCAAAGGATTTGCTTCCTGAATGGTAGAGTATCTTAAAGTCAATGGGAGGAAGAAACTTATTACATATGTCTTTTTTTGCCCTGGTGCCATCTGCAGTGGAGTCCAGTTCTCTGATGCTGCAAACTCTGTATTTGGCAGAATTTAATATCGATGTGAATAGGTCCAACTTTTCACTGGGAGATAGAGTCAACCTTCTTGACTGAGAACAGAAAAGCCAGTCCTATAAAATTTTACATCATGGAGTGATGGTGGCTTATCTTGAAGGCCAATCAAGGCCCCTCAAAGAGGCATCAGAATCACTCCGGTCCAAAGCGACTGAGTCCAATAACATCTTAAAGGCATCTTAGAGGACTGCGGAACATCAGAAGTCAGAGGAAAGCATTTCATAATATTAATCTGATCATTCAGCTTCAGTAAAACCAAAAGTTGCTTGTCCAAGTAGACACTACCTGAAAAGAAAGAGTGCAGGAGCTGCAGGAACAGAAAGAAACACTTGAAAATTTCAGCACCCAACAGAAACAGGAAGGTAATGATTAAGAGAGCCAGGTACAGTAGTTGAAACTGTGCCAGGGTGATATACACAGATGAGACATACGATCATGAATATACCACGTAGGGTAATAACCATTACAAACACTATAAGCAGAAGTATATCTGAAAGTGGGCATCTTCTAATTTGATTTCAGGCCACTTGAGTTTAAGTATTGTGAAAGAACTACTAGAAGTTACACTGAAGAGGCAAGTGTGAGATGTATGCAGTCTGGAGGAGAGTGACAGGTGTAGAAAAAAGTGGTAATTCTAAAAGAGATACTGAAACTAAGGTTGGCAAAGCTCAGGCAATAACCAGATGTATCAAAAATACAATTCAAAGTATGTTAAAACCCATGTCAGGTAACTTTAAGAAAAATGGCTGCTTTGACAGAGTGCAAAATTGGATAGAGATTGAGAGATTAACTAAAATAATTGCCTTTGCCATCCATGTGTAAGATACTTGACACTTTTTAAAGAATTTTAAATACAGTGCTTTATGCAATGAGATCTTCCCAAAATTGAAATCACTTCTGCCTCCTCACAATGACCTTGATGTCCACACAGTAAAGAGCTCTAAATCTGCCGAAGGACCGAGTATTATTATAGTAAAGTAGATTACCAGCACACCTATATGACATGATTTAATTAGTTCAATTGAAGTTTTGCTCAATAACTGGTAAAGATTTTAGGAAGCCTTTGTGAAAATTTAAAATCTGCTGCAGAGTAATAACATATTACAGGGGCCCAAATTTTTAGAGGATGTCAAGGTGAGCGTCTAATGAATTCCATTTATCCCCAAATTAATATGCATTCTATCTGTACCAAAGAGGCTACATGTATGAGTAAGACAGCTTCTCGGCTTTTAATTAAGACGCTCAGCTTCTCACAGCATTCCAGTCTCTATGCAAGAAATATTACCGTAACATCACAGACCAATATTAAATTGCATAAAAATATATGGGTTCGCAGAGAAAAAAGATAAGGTTACCCACGAGTGCAGCACAGCAGATGTTAAGATGAAATTTTGGTTGTCTGAAGCATGAGACTTCGTTTAGGTAAAAAGAAGAGAGAAAAGGCATTTCACGAAAAAAAAAAACACAAAAAGGCAAATGAGCAGAAAACAAAGACAAACATTCTTGTAGCCTTACTTCCTGTCTCCCTCATCCTTGCTTCCTCTAATTCAGCCTTCACAACTCCAGAGCAAAAGGAATAAAATCCCTAGCTTGACACGTGTCAATCACATGCTAACGTTTTTCAGTGTCTATCAAAGGCCCAAATTTGTGAGCCTTTCAAGGTTTCAAAATTTTCTATTTCTACATGTCCTGTTTCATTAAATATTTTGCTTCGTAATCCTTAGACAAACTTTGAAAATTGCTGACACTCCCTATTTTTCTTTCTTGCTATATTATTTTTGGAGCTTTCCAGAAATGTCCCAAGAACAAAGGTGTGGAACGTGGCTTTGACCCACTTAACGAATTATTTATTTTGTGATACATTTGGGATGGATAAAATAAATAACATTACGTACCATTGGAGACATTTTCTTCTACAATCAATCATAATATAACGTAGAATTTGTTACAAGTGAGCACTGGGGAGCAAAAGAACATGAGAAGAAAGAAATGGAGAGATTAATTCCAACTAAGGAAGATTGAGAAAGATGACAGAAGAGTGCCTAAAAGGATGGGGAGAACTTATGAACGCATTTTCTGAGACTAACCGTTATTCACCTAACAATGCTTTTGACACTGTTTCCTCATGTTACCTATCAACATATCTTGTGTTTTCTAAGCTTTTCTTTTTTTTTTTTTTTTGCATGAGACTGTTATGATTTATTACCATGCCTATTTCTGTATATTACAGATTTTATACCTGTCCCAAAATATTATATATAAAATGCCTAAAAATCTATAATTTGACAATGAAGCCAACAGTCTCATTTATAGAGTTATATATGAATGATATGTGAATACTAACGTAGAGTGAAATTTCAAAATTTAGTTCATATCCATAGTGCTATAAAAGCAAAAACTGGAGAAGTACTGCTTTAAAATATTTTTAAAAATATACTTGGCAATCAGTGATTATTTATAAACACTTGTGTTTATACAGTCTGTTAAACAGTAGAATCTGTTACATTGTATACGTACAATTTAAATGCACTGATTTGAAACCCTGATACAAATGCTAAATCATTCTTATATTATTCAAACCATTTTGGCAGCAGTTCACTAGAATTAGATCAACTTCCAGTCAACCCTGGCACCCACATCACCGTATCCATCAGCATCTCCAAATGTAGTGACAGGCATTTGTTCCCCTTCCATCTGCAAAGTTCTCTGTGATGTAATTAAGAAAGCCTCCAGGAGTTTCTTGTGACCTCATGAGGATGGGTTCTTCAGTTGAAGGACTCTTACAAGAGACAGTAGTTTAGTTTTACCACAAAGGAGATGGCAGATGGTGAGCACATAAAAAGGAATCAGGGGTTTTCCTAAATTGTTAAGCACCCACTGCTAAAAGATAAACCTGAGGCACATTAAAATTTCAGGGTATATTTGAGCATACATCAGTTTGAAGTGGGCAGCACCTAACCAAATGCAGTTAGGGGTGCTCTGCCAACAGGAGTTAGGGGGGACCTTTACAGAGAAGCAAAGCAAGGAAAATGATTGGCTACAGCTTAAGCCGTTGCCTTAGATGGACAAGCCTAGTTGGCTGTTTGTGATGGGCTGTTCTTGGGTTTTGTTTCCTCATATTTGATTTTGGCTACCAAGGCATTAGAGCCACCTCAGTCTCATGGCCGCCCTGTTTAATTACATTAGCTCTCCAATTACCCCCCCCAACACACACACACGCACAAGCCCCTTCCAGAAGATGTTACTAAAATAACAAAAACAAAAAACAGAAAGTCTAAGCCTCAGGAAATTTGTTTCAGTATTTTAAGGCAAAAGCACCTGATTTTCTTCCTTTAACGACTGTTTTTGTGAACCAATGTCCCAAAGATGCCATTTCCATTTTCTTAAAGTAACCTACATTTTCATTATTTCAAGGTTTTCAACTACCTGCGCCTTTGCAGAACATCTCTACAGGAGTACCATGCACATCCTTGGCCAGTGTTTATCATCTCCTCACATGTTGTTGTCACATGTTTGTACTGTGGTCTCCTCCTCCTCCCCAGAAGCTTCTCTCGAGAAGGTACTTTCAGATGGGCTAACGTTCTAGGCAGAAGGAAATGTCCCAGTTCACCTCTTAATCAATAATAATCTATATTCTTATGTCAGAAGCCAAGAAAGAACCTAATTACATCCTTTCAAAGCTTCATTCTGAACATTGTTTCCGGAATCCATATTTCAGTGGAAAAATCACTGATGTTGATTCAGTACTTCATCTGGAATTTTGTCTGTGATGGCACCGAGTTAGAGATCCAAGGGAAGGGAAGCTGGATGAAACCTGACATCTTTACAAATGTGTCTTCACATTTAGGGGTATTGAATACATTTCCATTTGCTCAGATCTTTTTTTTTTTTTTTAGTAAAATATTGTAAATTTCTTCACAGAATCAGTGCATATTTATTGATAGGTCTATATCTACATGTTTTATAGGTTTTTTTTTCAGTTACATTGTCTACTTGGTTATAGCTGATTTACATGAAGACTGTTGATTTTGACAAAATGATTTTATACCTGATTCATGACTCTTTTGTTTTCCAGTATAGTAGAGATTTTTTTCTTTTAAATACACTTTTCATCCTTTTAAGGTATTTTTGGTGGACAAGAGTTATAGGCCTTTATTCATTCAATCTGCCATTCTGATCCAGTTTCTTGAATTTAATATTTTTAAGCTTGGGGGAGGACACTAATTTGGGTATTCACAGCCCTACAGTTCACTAAGGACAGCATAACTCATTTGTAACCTAGTAACCATTTTTGTTACTAAATTACATATTGCCAGGCTAGCTGACTAAGTATCTGCTCCAACGTGCCAATCTGAAAGAGGTCACTGGAAATCTCAGTAATTTAAACATTTTAGGTCTATTCCTCCACAATCAATTTTGTTTGAAGAAGAAAAGCCTCTAAACATTATATTTCATCACTGAAAGTAAAAAACAATGTCAGCAAAAACTTGTCTAAATTATAATTTGAGAAAATTTAAGCTACAAATACCATTTTGTGTAAAAAAGTCAGATCCAGCCAAGGAATGAAAATGACAATGACAACGGTGACTTTCCTCCAAAACTTCAAATGATACTGACTAGTCTAATCCTAGTGTCAATGCCACATAGCTCATCATCTGTTTACTCATTTTAAAGTTGATGTGAATGCTGTATGCTTAGTACAGTGAATCCACGTATCTTCTCTGCCCAGATTTTAAAAGTTATGCTAACAAATACTTCTTTTGCTATTAAGTCAAATCAAATATAAGCCATTGGTAAATTTTTCATGACTTAGGATCTCAGGCAGAAGGGCTAAGGACAAATATCAGATAACATGACATCCCAACTTCAAGATTTATTAGATGTTACAATTCCATAAACTCACTTGCGTATCTGGCAATCTCATTCTTGGAGGTGATAGTTATTACACGAATTATACAGCTTATTTTAATGTGCGTTCTAGTTAAGGAATTATTCTTTCTAGGTTCTTTCTTTATTCAATTCTCCTCCAGCATGACTCCACTTACATTCCTTTTCTATTTCCTTTTATTCTTGACTCTTAGTATACTTTGAAAATGGCCTTGTGTTTTGTTTTAAAAATCGTTAAACAGGAGTTAGATGACCAAGGGGGCAGTACAATTTTTTTTTTTAATTTTATTTAAAGAGATCCTGCTGGCAACAGTGTAGAAGACCGATAAGTAACTGACTGTTGCCTATTAAATGAGATAGAGGACAAGAAGTATCATTTCTTTAACCCAATCAGTGATACTAGAGATTGAAGACTGATGGTAGAAACCTGAGCATCATTATAGGATGATTTGTAAGAAAAATATGTTCCAAATTTTAGAACAGACATTAAATAAAACAAAACCGAAACATGTGTCTCTTAATTGTGGATCAGTGGTGGTTTGTATTAATCATATATACACACTGCTTAATTATCATTAGTAAACATCCAATTTGGTTCAAAACACAGAAAAATGAAATAGAACTGAGTGATAGTAACATATGTGCACAACCATCCACACACTATTAAACTCATACAGGCCTACCATCAAATGAATTTAAAACATCATGAAAAAACCTCACCAGCTCTAAAATCGTGTATTTGCCTATTCAGTGCTCTCCATTATTTGACAGCACTTCTATATATTAAAAACCATTTCCAACTCACAC
This sequence comes from Camelus ferus, assembly GCF_009834535.1. Classification (NCBI taxonomy): domain Eukaryota; kingdom Metazoa; phylum Chordata; class Mammalia; order Artiodactyla; family Camelidae; genus Camelus; species Camelus ferus. The sequence continues at coordinate 52,696,476 of NC_045702.1, read as the reverse complement.
ACATTAGGCACACTCAAAAACTCCCTGACTCGATTTTCTCAATTTTTTTTTTCCTGACCCCATGTGTTTAATTACATTTTCCCCCATCATGACATGCCTTTCTTTCTTCTGTCAACCAAACTCCATTCTCCCAGACACTCAAGGCCTGGCTCGAGTCTCCTCTTCCATGATGATTTTACTATAACGGCCCATGCTAATCACTTCCTTCTCTTATTTCCTAGGAGTGAATGAGTAAGACACCATTTGGTTTTTAAATTGTCTCCCTAATTAGACACATAGGTCTTGATGGAAGGACTAAGTCTTACAAGTCTTTTTTTTTTTTTTTTTTTTTAAGTATTTCACATAGCACAGCACAAAAGGCATAGGAAAATTTTGCTAAATAACTCTTTAGTGATTCATGCTGGTAATATCAGAATGGATTGGCATCATTTTCCTTCTTCAAGGAAAAAACCTGATTAGACAGGAATGGTAGACGTTTTTAAGAGGATATATTCAATCACTGCTGCATACTGCCTGAGTCTGTGCAGCTTCCATAGAACAGAGTGACCAGATGAGAGACGGAGCTGGATTTTTCCCTTGGCCCCACTCCATGATAACCTCTGGCAGCCTAATTAATTTTTAATTTTCCTTTTTTGGTCAACTCAAGTACAGAGATGCTGTAAAGACAAACAGCTGAGAATCAGAGAAGGAAATACTTCCATTTGATCAGTAACACAATTTTGTCAAAATGTAACATATAAAATCTATATTATAGAACATTATATAAAAATTAAATGATGGAAGAGTCTTAAAATCCTTTAAAATTTCTTCTTAAAGACATAATATGCATAAATTGTACATTTTACAATCGACTTTGAGATATTTAATTCATTCTACATATAATGCAAATTCTGGGAGGAGCTGGTTACTTGAAATGAACCAATTTAGTGATATGCCTGATGGCAAGTTATTGCTTCAGTTAAACTACATAATTAATATTAAGTTTAAGTTTTAGACTGAAACTTCAGCTGGTTATCTGCAGAATTTTTTTACATGAAAGATGGAAACTTTTATTTATTTATTTTTTAACAGAAGTGTAGTTGATTTACAGTGTTAAGTTTCGGTGCACAGCAAAGTGATTCAGTCACACATACATAAATTTCTCTATTCTTTTTCAGATTCTTTTTCATTATAGGTTATTACAAGATATTAAATACAGTTCCCCATGCTACACAGTAGGTCTTTTTGTTTGTTTGTCTATTTTATATATAGTAGTGCGTATGGAAATAATTTTGAATGAAAAATTTAATCCAAATGTGCCAGGGAAAATCTTAAGAGGATTTTAAAATTCCCACATAATGTAAACAAACTCACCCTACAAGCACACCCTACAGGAAGTGCTTTCTAACTTTAGAAGATGTAGTTGACTCTTAAAGTAGATGTTTTTCATAATTAAAAAAAAAAACTATAAAAATTATTAGACAAAATTTCAGAAGTGATTTTGCAATTTCAGGTGCAAAATGCAATTGGAGAGCTTTAAAAGATCTGAATTATTCTTGCTGGTAAACAATCTTTTTAAAATATAAAAATTAGTAAAGTATGTAAACTAATGAATATCACTAGGTGAATTTAGGACAGAAAAATAACTATAGGAAAAGGTATTGAGAAACTGAGAGACCGAGAGAAAGCAAGACAGGTCTAAGTTTAGTCCAAAGCAGTAACTACTCTAATAGTATCTGGGGACCTGGGAATATTCTGGAGATACAAGTGTGGACGCACAGTCAGCCATATTCCATGTATTAGAAAAATTCAGGACTGAAATATCTGTGTCCACCTTTTGCCTAATGGTATTCGTAGTAGAGAATTCACAAATATTTCTATTATTCGCCTATCTTTTTATTTCAGACAAGTTTCATCTTTTTTCTCCCTTCTTTTCCCCCCACTAAACACTAAAATACATATTAAGATAGTAAAAACAAGCTTCCACTGACTTACTCTCACATAAGTCAAGAAACAGTAATAAAACAAGCCTGCTCTTAGTTGATAAGCAACAATAAGAATGTGAACTTTTTTTTTTTTTAAGGAGTTCCTAACCTGAGGCTTTAGAACATTTCCTTGGAAAGACCTTTGATTGTGTTTGTGTGGATGGCTAACTGAATCAAGCTACATGTACCAGTGCTGTTTTCACAGTGAAAAATAAAATACCGTGATAACAAATTACCCATTTGTAGCTCTTTAAAATATAGCAGGTATTGAAAAAAAATTTAATATATTCTCTACCTTTGAAGACTGGAAATAAAAGATCCTGTCTTTTCCTGTTCACTTTCTTGGGTTTTAATGTTGTAGTGGTTTTTTTGTTTGTTTTAGCCTGAAATAATTTACCCAATAATCAATTCTCAGACTTGGAAGGGACTTGAGTATCATCCACACCTTTCTACTTTCCAGTGCATGGATTCGCCCTGTAATCTGACTGAGAGGCAGTTACTCATTCTTTACCCAAAGACTTCCCTGTGGTGAACTTCAGGCCCTTTGTTCTGGAAAAGCACAGACTAAATTTAAATGACCCTCTCAAAACGGAAGTAAATTTTTAGTATCCATCTTACAATGCAATGTGTGGTATCCTTTATTTGAGCATATATTTTTATCAAAGCAATAAAATTTCATGTTTTTCACATATTCACCATATACTGGCATCATTCAAAGACAGTGATGTTTTTGTTTTCACGCTAATACTGTCATTCTGGGCATTTTCTTATTACATATTTCAACTATTTTTTTTAACCTACATATAAGAGTTTCTATGAATTTTTGTAAAATTCTAGCCCTTTATCTGGACTTATTTTCCATGTGTCAAAATTATCTTGATTGTTCATTGCTCACTTCAGCAGGTATTCACCGTCCTGTCCAGCATTACGCCATTTGCAAAAGAATGAACAGAAACTCTAATAACAACCGCACCAGCAGCAGATGGTGGTGGAATCAAAGCAGTAGTAGACTCTCAGTGTCACCATCAGTTCTCTTTAAGGATTCTTGTCTAACTGTTAGGCAGTTAGACAGACATGAGCACCGGGCAAGGGGGAGAGGAAAGAGGAGGGAGCAGTCCAGAAGATAACAGTACACCTGCTCTTAGGATAAGGGGCTTCAGAGTTTTACTCTCTCTAAATGAGTGCTGACAGAGAAGCCAGTTAGAACTGGATGCTGTGGCTGTGCAGTAGAAAGAAGGATCCAGCTTAACATAACTCAGCGTTCATTATAATGTAATTAGCATTGCGGTTTGGGCCCCTGCCATAGGTTTTTCTGTGCGCATCATGGGTAAGAGCATGCGCAAAGGAAAGGAACGTGCCTGAGCACTCAAGGGACGTGAGCTGTCCATCAATCACAAGAACACCCCTAAGCCAGGATACAGGACAGGAGAAACACAGGAGCGGCTCCCTTTTCCCTCTCTTGGGTGGGCCCGCCTTCAATGCTCGAAGGTGTACTCTCCTAACTTCTGCTCTACCAATAAAATGTTCTGCTTATATCATGCTTTCAGTCTCCCATTTGAATACTTTCTCTCGAGTAAGACAAGAATTGAGGCCTTTTTTTCCCCTTCTCTTGGTAACATCTTAAAAAGTATAAAGACAATTACGGGTCCGGGGGCCTCAAGTGATTATTCATTTAATACGTAGTTAAGGTCTCACATACACAAAAAGTAATTCGAATTCCTGACAAATACAAAAGTGCTGGAAGGATAATATAAAGAAGTGACTGCAGATACCCTCTGATTACAGCAACTTTGAGTTATTTGAAAGTGAAAATTTATAAGATCAATTGGTCATTAAGTACAGTAACATGATTTGAGTCTAATTAAGCGCAATGAATCTTCCAGTTTGGCTTCATTCATTCATTCACTGAACAAACATTTACAAATTTTAGCACAAGGTAGCTGCTATTAATTATTACTACTACTACTACTACTACTACTACTACTACTACTACTACTACTATTATTATTATTATTATTATTATTATTATTATTATTATTTACTATCCATATTATAATTACTAGATGCCAGGCAACCCTCTAGATCTGAAAAATTCAGCAATGAACTACACTGAGAATTTCTTTCTCACCAAGTACAATCTGTAAGAGGGAAACAGACAATGTAGACATCTGGTTGGATGGTATCAAGTCGTGACAAATTCGTTGAAGAAATAAAAATATGGTAAAAGGAAAATGTAAAGTCTTATGGAAGGAACAAATTTGGTAAATAAAATAAAAGTAAAGTGGCTTATAATGCTAAAATGCTCAATAAATGTTAGCTGAATAAATAACTTAAAAATTGAATGACACAAGAGAAAAAGAGAATTAAGGAATGCATGATTTGGAGGAGAAAAAGATAAACAGGACACAAATCATCCTCAAAACACCCACCCATGAATCTCACAGAGCAAACAGATAAAACTGCCCCTCAGATTTTCCTGCCCATTCCCCAAAGTTGCCTTTTCATGATTTTTCCCCTTGAAGTCTATCCATGTTTTAACAGGGGAACAAATTTTGTTGAGAACAAACTGGGTAGTATTCCTTAGACTCTATTCCAAAAGATGGCCCTGCCCTCCTCCTGCCATGGACACCATTCACAGAGCTCTCTCTGGAGTGCCCACCAAACATACATACTAGGTTGGCGCAGAATGCAGGGCGAGGTGTGGAGGTGTCACAGGACACTTGAACCAATTTTGTATAAGGCCCTAAAGTGAAGTTTCAAATGCAAATCTGAATGAAAAATAATCAGCATTTTCTTTCTTTATCCCAAGGAGTCAGATAAGGTAAACTATCGTATCACAATGAAAAATAAATAAATAAACCCGTGCTCTCCAAAAGACAATTTCAATTGTTGGAATTAATTTCTCAGTTGAACAACATCTGCAAGTGGGATTATTCTGCTGCTTCTGTTCAGCTCAAAAGATTTCCTGGCAGATGGTGACATAGCAAGTAAATAAGGCCTATGCACTTCAGAGGCTGGGGAGTGCCTGGGCTCACGAAAAAAAAATATCATCAATAAATAGATTTTAAGTTGTCCCTATGCTTACCACGCTCTGAGATTTCTAGAAGAAAAAAAATCTCATTTATGGTGCAGAAAATAAAGTTTCCTGCCCCTCTCTCACTTCTGCATGATACTAACAAAAGACTTCCAGTGTATTCTTGGGAGAAAATGCTGACCACAAGATACCTCCTTTGTAGACACTAAACATAGTACTTTTTAACTGGCTATTTGGTTCAAGATTTGTAGATGAGTAAAAAGATTTAGTCTATTTTCCATTTCCTAACTACAATACAGAATCAGCTGAATTTAAAACAAACATTTGTGAAACCAATTAGGTTTATTCAAGAAAAAGAAAGCAAAAATAATCAAGTGTATTAGCATTAAGCTTGTCAAATGCAATAAAATACTGTATGTGGAAAAATTCCTGGATTGATGAAAATGTTTTATTTTTTTAAAGTCATAATCATGCTGACAACTGTTTATAAAAGAACATAATCTTAAGGTAAATCAAGATGATATTGCTTTAAGTAAAATAATGATAGAATTACTTTGCCGTAGGATCTGGGTGTGATAAACATCAGTGTCTGGAACCCCTGTCATTCTGCTCACAAATGCAGTTTTTACCACACATTGCAAATAAATTAAAGTTTGATTTATAACCCTAACATACATCGTAGAAAAAGTTTCCATTTTAAATTTAATATTTTTTAAATGTTAGGATTGCTTGTGTACTACAAAAGCTATTTGATGTTATTTAAGCTGGCAAACTGGAATAAATCAGAGTCCATCTATAACATAGAGATTTTGATGCCCTTTTGTCCTAAATTTATAACTAGCAAATACAGCAAATTTTATTTATTTCCAGAGCAATTAACCAAAACACTTATTTTTTTAAATACAAAAGACAGGGAAAAAAAAAAAAAGAGTGCTTTGCTGCCAGTCTCTTTCTGACTTGCTCTAAAATCACAGAACTTAAATATATTTGAAAAAACAGGTGAGGGGAGTAATCATCATACTAAAGTGATTCGTTTAATACATCATTAATATCCTGTTAGATCTGAACTAAATTTCCTAAGATTTGAACTCCTTTATGATTTTGATGTTGTAGATCTCTCAGAGATTACCAAAAAAACCTACCATTGCTTAAATTTTCAAATAAAAAATTGTTCTTAGGAAACTGTGTTTTAAATTGGTTTACTTCTATAAAAATTTTAATGGAGAGATGTAAAAAATAAAATTATGGTAAAATATATCATTTGGATTACAGAAAATAAACACAAAAGCACGTATGTGTATGTTTGTGTATGCGTGTAAGGGGGAAGATAGTAGAAATTAGGTTAACTTCATATAAGATAAAGGAAATCGAATGCTTGTGTTATTATATGATAAAAATAGATTAGATGGATGGTGCTGAACAGATTTTTTTTTTTAGTGATATACAATATGCTCTGCTAAATCTTACTTTAAAATAGAAACTACAATTTGCAAGGGAATTATGCCTCATGAAAACAAATCTCTTAAAGCAATCAATTTGAAGGATTTTTCCCCACTACAAATACAAGTGTGAGATTCTCTTCTCATGAAGTTTCTGCATACCCAATAAGACTTTTGATTATTTTTCTTCTCTTTGTAGCTGTATTTAGTTTATGTTTAAAATGCTATTGAGGCACATTCAAAATGTCTTCTATTGAAATGATATTTATTTTCTTTTTGGTCTAGGCATTGTATAATACAGCCATAGTAAGTATAGTACTATACTTAGTATATGCAAATACAGTCATTTGGAAAACAAAAGTTGTCTAGTCAAAAATAGTATAATCAGAGCATGTATATCTGTCTTCTAATACAGAGACTGACACCAAAAATATAGATTGAATGTTAAGTTAACCATGTCACTTCTCAGAGAAACTTCAGGCTATTTATAAGTAAATGTTATCCATGTTGAATTTTTGCAATTATTTTTCTTAATTGTTCCAGATAGACACTTGAGAAACACAAAAAAACATACTTGACTTTTTGCATCAAATAATATACTCCGAGTAGCACACCCTTTGCCAAGAATGTTTCTTTTTCTTTCAGTGTCTCTAGCACCAAATGATGCATTACAAGAATCTTGTAATTAAGAAGTTATAAGGGAACACGGTGTCCATCGCTATAATTACAGCTCCTATTTATACATGATGTTTCAGTCATATTCTCTTTATTGCTCAGAATAAAAAGTAGACATTTGAAATCAAGATAGGTTACACCTTTTGTTCTTTTAGCAATCAACCATGTCTTAGTAGGAAGGAATTCTTCTAAAGAGTTTCTATTTGGGATCAAATAAAAAGGCAAACATTACTGGGAAAATTGCCATTTGTCAACTGTTCCGTGTCATATCGTGTGGTGATACAATTCTCTAAACAACAAATGTCGGAATGCTGACACGCTACTGTACAAACTAAAACAAGTACAGAATTGAGCATGGATAATCTAAAAATACTGGCAGCAGTGCATTTGTAGATGAATGGCATTTGTGATGACTAAGACCTTCCTACTAAGGCTTTAGCGTACCCTTATTTATTTTCTATAGGGCATCTTTGGTGGGAGAGCAACAGAGAACATATGAGAGTCAAGTCACTTTTAAAGTTAACAATCAGAGAAGATTTTGAATCTTTGCTTAATTAAAAATGGAACAGTACAAGAGGATGACTCACTCCTATCATAAGAGGCTGAAAATGAAAAATTATGCAATATCTTGAAAGTATAGGATGGTGTAAGTAAGACTGATTCAAACATTGCTTCACACAAAAACCTTCAAATAGATCCCAAAGCTCACCTCTTTAATCCGCTGATATCACAGCATTGTGCTTTCTTAAATGCAAAACAAATAAGCCAACAGAACAAAAAGACAGGTAAAGAGAAGGGCACCTATTGCCTCAAACAGTTCCTTATGATGAGAAAACAACTGCTTCCTTTCAAACTGACTGAAAAGTTAAAGGATACAAATTCTCAAATATTCAAATCTTACCTTTAGAGAAACATGAACGTGAATGATGTCTTCGTCCAATTGTGATTCAACATTCCCTAAGCGTTAAGGTACTAATTTATGCAACAAAGTAGAGGCTCTAACATGTGTTACATTTTATTCGGAATTATAGATGACAATTCCTTTTACTAGGTAGCTTGGAGTGACTAGTTCTTGTCATAATGTTGTCATAGTGATAGTGACATCAATGTACTTCATGGTAATCAGTGCAGCGATTTATCTGAGAAAAATATCAGTGCTGATTCCTGATGCATTTTACATTTTAAAATGCTGACAATTATGCTACTTAATATATTCCAGGTAAATGGGCTGTACTCAGGTAAAGCAGACCAAAACTGTAGACTAATTTGATGGATATAGGTATTTATGAAAAGTAGATTAAAAACACAAGCATCTGAATGGATGATGCAGATATTGGTGAACAAGCCAAGAGATCACGATTAACCGGTTGCTAAGGAAGATCCTGCTCTCAAGCGCCTTTGCCAAATGCAAAGCTTCTCAAGTCATGAGCTCAGTTTAATTATTTCGTTAAATCCTTTTTAATTTTTCTGGACTCCAAGAGCGATATGGTGGTGACAGTCCTGAATTCTGGATTCCATCCCTCAGCATCTTGGCAAAACACTTCCAGTCCTCACCTTTCATGCCAAAGGGCTGTTACTGAAACTTCAGATGCCGTGCTTAACAGTAGTTCAGCTACCTCTTACTCTGATGCTTTGCAGATTGACATCACAATAAGCAATGAGAAGAACATTGACAGAACCTCTCAGAGATGCATTTTTAGGTCACCGGCACATTAACAATGGAAAACTACATAAACAGAAAAGGGTCATAGTTTTTCGTGTACTTACAATATCTTCTTTTTATAAACTATTTTAAGAATGAACTATGATACAATAATTACACTTTTCACATAAGATGATAGGATTTATTTTTAAAATAATAATTCATAAGAACTGATGAATTCATCAATGTTGAATGATGTTGGGATCTCTTGCTAAAATCTGGAGGAAAATTACTCCCTTTTCTAATTGAGGCTACATATCTCTGTAACTGGTTGTGCAGTCTCATTTTGAAACCTTAATGTCCTTCATGAATGTGTGAATACGGCCGTTCATCAATCCTTTATCTAAAAGTAATTAAGTCTAATTCAAATAAAGAGATATCAGAGGCTCTCGGGCAAAGTAGACCCTACCATACCTAAATGACAGAATCATAAAAGTTTATTTTTGTTCTTTTTTTTTCCTACTTTACATTTTCTGATTTGTATAAAATCTATCAATTTGTGGAAGATAAACTATGAAAACCACAACAGGATTACTTTCAGTCAGTTATTTGCTTCATCAATCATTCTCATTGTTTAGACTCTAAAAAGTAACACTGCTTCTGTGTCAGCCTTGTAATTTCACTTCAAAAACAATGACTTAGATACGGTCAAACATCATCCTCTCTCTGCACTGAAAGGACCATCTTTTAGTTGATTAAAAACGATTAGTTTACTCAGGGTTCTAGTTATAAAGATAGGTTTAATAGAGCTATTTTGATTCAGTATTATCAATCAAGGGTTCTATTTCCATTTAGTCAATCACAAGTCATAGATTTGATATTTGCTGTTTTGAGCATTTACTTTATGCCGCACCATCTTAGACTGGTTTAGTGTGGAGAGACTGGAGGCCAAAAGGAATATTGAATCTATGCTGTCGGTAACATGTTCACATGCTGTATTTACACCTAGAGAAACATATAAATGAATGTATTCATACTGTTGAGAAATTATCATAGACCAGAGCTTCTGAAATGCAGGCTATTCTGGCCCCCCCGGGAGACACCTGCTGATATCTGGAGACACTTTTGTTTGTCACAACTGGATCTGAGGGGTGCTACTGGCATGCAGTAGGTAGAGGACATGGCTAAACACTCTGAAATGCATAGAACACACCCTCACAACAAAGACTAACATGGTCTCCCATGCCTCAAATATCAGTAGTGCCAAGGTTTAGAAACACTCATTCACACACACACACACGTACACACGCAGGACATATAAAGCTGCAATGAGCTGACGGTCATGACCACATTCTGTTGCTCTGAAGAGCAGATCAAATAATTTGCATCTTAGCAGATGTAATTTATCAAGGCTTATTCTTAAGCCAGGTGTGTGGTGAGCCATCCCAATTTTCAGACACATGCTCAGGCTAGCTCAAAACCAATACCAGTGCTAGACAGTGTTTCTTAAATGTGGTAAAGTTCTGGTGTACAGCACGATGTCCCAGTCTCTGAGATGAATATATCCTGCCACAAAGCACATATATTTGAGAAAGTAACCATACTTTCACCCAGCAAGACTTGCTAGAAGGTACGCTCCTAAAGGATGCATGATATAGCCTGCTTACATCGTGCACGTGCTCTGTTTGGAGGGCTAACCATATTGTCAGGAGCGTATTTTCAGACCCATCCAGGAAGTCTTCTTGAGGTTGCAGAAGAACATATGCTTGCTTTTTTTGTGTTTTGCATTACTAAACACAGGTTCAGAAAAACATTTACCACCCTAAAGAGTAGAGATCAAATCCAAGATAACACAGTATCTCAGGAAGAAAAAAAGACAAAAAAGGAAAAGAAAAAGAAAAAAAGGAAAAAGAAAGACTAATTTAGAAGGATTAGAGATATCAAGCTTGCACAGAATCTTTTATATCATAATTGGTATATCTGTCTTCATGGTTTAAAAATGTTTTTTCCCCCAACTACATGTTCCCATCACTTTTTCTCCCAGATTGACCTATCTTATTCTTCAGATAACATACATTCACCTAAAATATCTGATATATTCCATAAATCTATTCTGACAAATAATTCAGAAAGTAATTAAGGGAATTAATAGGCACCTGTATTCTAGAAGAGAGCTGCCCAGTAGGATCTTCTGTGATGGAGGAAATGCTCTCCTGCAGTGACCGATACAACTGCAACAAGCAGAAGACCTGGAAATGTGGTTAGTGTAACTCAGAAAACAAATTTTCAATTTTAATTAATTTTAAAGTTATTTTTAATTAATTAAAAAACTTTGAATGTTTTAATTTTATCTAACTTTGACTATTAGCTGGTGTATTGAAGAGTGCAATGACAGAATACCAATGACTCAAAGAAATCGAGATTAGAGGAAACATAAAACTGATTCGAACAGAAGGATAGAAGAAATACTGAGACAAAAAAGGAGAAAGATTATGATGAATTAATGCCTATAAAAGTTTAATCTTCTTTTGACATTTAGGTTCTTCTGACATTTTGCTTACAAGGCTTTATTGAATGCAGAAATGTATTATCTAATTTTTTGGTAACTCAATGTGACTTTTTTTTTTTGCTTTGGGACAATTCTAAGAATTTAGAAACTTCACATTTGGGTGGAACATTCCTGTAACTGCTGTATAGTAAAAGAAAATAAACCACATGTATTATGAGATTTAAAGATTTTTTTGATAGAGGAACAAAACACACTGACACTCAGACAGATGAAAAGGAGAACTCTTGGTTACACAGAGCTCCAGAGGAGAGATGCTGCCAGGCAGAGACACACAAGGATTTCTCTCCCACCACCCCGCTGGGTGACAGCAAGCTATAACCGTCGTGGGGAAGGGGCTGCAGCTAGCTAGGTTTACAGGGTTCCCTGTGGATTGGCTAATTTAAATGATTTTTCAGGCTCAGGGCACACGGGCTGTCCTTAGTTGTCTGGTTCCTGGCCCTGAAGCAGCTAGGATGGATGTACAGTGGTCCTAAATATGGAAGCCCAATGAGGGAAGTGGTTGGGTTGTGGGCCTAGCTGCTCAGGAAGGTGAACTGACCAGCTTTTAATGAGCTCCTCAAAACTGGATCAAAACAGCTCAAACACAAAACTGTATTACATCTGACGTCTTGTTGTCCTGACATCAGTTTTGAGCTCAATTATTTGAAGAGTTCCAGTAGCCAAAATAGTAGAGGAGACGTTTAGAGCTTAATTTACCTAGGAAAACATTTTATTGTGAGAGTCAAAAGGAGGGAAACAAGTAGAAGTTTAAGTAGGTTACTAACCTGTAACCATGTTTCCTGTTAATACGGCAAAAACAGATCTGAAATGTGGAGGTCTCTAACAACATCACGGTGGAGTCATAAAGTGTGTTAAAGAACGCATTTTATATATATATATATGTATTTGATAATAATATCTTGGTGTATTCCTTGAGTTACGGTGGCAGGTACAGTTTTGTTGTTGGAGAATATGAACTGACAGCTTAGTAAGGTATACGTAAAGGTTAGCGACATTTGTTTATAACCAAGGGGAAAGGGTGATTGCAGTGGTCAGAGAAACAGGGTGGGAGGTGGTGGTGGCAAGCTGGAGGGGGAGGGGAAGTTGGAGAAGGCTCTGGGTGTTGTGGGGAGGTTCAACTGAAGGGTAGACCAATATGAGGCAGTTCCCCACTGGGAGAAGCGATAATTTCCATTACTTTTTAGAATGGCACAGATAACAGTAACCTTTATAAGATTTCCCTTTAGGTATGCAAGTATAGATAAAAAGCAAGAGCATACCACAAGCTAAGTAAACAGCAAGCTCAGGAAACATATTGCAGTCCCTAACAGCAAAGGAAAAAAGCATCAAACGTTTCATGCCCAGCTGTCCAGCATCTCAGGAGAGGCAACCAGTGGGTGCTGCCAGTGTGGTGGGGGAAGGGGCTTACGGCCTGCCCTGTAGACAACTGGCTTCTACCCCAAGCCTTCCCAGTCCACCACTAAAGGGCTAGGGTTTGCACTTGAGAACAATAGCGGCCTCTCTCTGGGACAGTGCAGGGACACCCACTGTCATAAGTATCAGTCCCTTGACATGTTCTGTTGGGGCCCTTACGAAGGCCAAAGCACACGGCTCACGGGCCTCGCGTTACTGAAGTACCTGGATAACCGGTAGGTGTTCTGAAGGGGGTTGCTGGGATAAAATACTGGTTTCCTTACACCAGAGGCCCCCTTTGGATTACATACTGGGCAGCTAGTCTCCAAGGGCGCACCCTGTGACATTCCTGAGAGCCGAGGGAAAGGAAAGCTCCCTGGGGACAGCACGTCACGCAGCAGCAGCAGCAAAGACAGGTGGCTGCTAACCCTGCCTGAGCAATGCCAACGTGAGACGGGGGGGGGGGGCATTTCTCTACCATGGGGGTGGCCCAGCCAGTATGTGCCTGCGCAGGGGTCCCCTGACACACGCAGGCCAACCAGAGCTCTGCCCCAAATCATAATAAAGAAACACACTGTCAGGAAGAGACGGTACCCCTGGAATAAGCCTCTGCCAGACACAGCCGGTGACTAAAAGCACAGCCACTGAACCATCAGGCCTGGAAAGCACAGCTCAAGTGGCCTCAGGCAACAAGACTTACGCCCAAGCTCAAATTCCACCCCAAACAGCTCCCTCTGTGGTCTGCAGCCAATTAGTGGGCCAAGAGCCGTCTCCCAAGAAGCTATCCAAGAGTCAGTGGTGCTGGCCCCAGTGCCAATTGTTTTATAAGACTTTAAGAATCCTTTTGACGGTGGGATGCAAAGCGATGACTCATGCAGATGAGAGGCTGAGTGTCCTGTTACCTACTGCTACCGAGGAGAGACAGCCGCTGGGCAGGGCCACCCCGGGAACTGCACCCAGGAAGGGGGAGACAGCAAAGCAGAGCTGTGGGGGCAGCTATGTAGGGGAGCTTTGGCAGCCAGGGTGGGGCGAATTAGGCTTTGCAGGCTCCCTGAGTGAGGACTGGCTGATCTGAATCATTAGCATAAGGGTTACCCCTGGTCATCTGGTACTTGCAGTGATCAGGGTGATGCTACACGGACCAGAGTGTGAGAGCCCAGAAAGGGAAGCTAACTTTTCAGAGCGACGTGGTGGGCCCTGGCGAAGCGCATACTATGTTCAAGAACCTACAGCAACCAGGTTACAAGGGTATAAGCTGGGCATTGGGTAAATATCCAGATCCCTTCTCAATTTATAGGCATCTAGAGACTTCATTTAAAAAATATATTTAATGATTGAGAATGGCCTATTTTTTTCATTTCTTGGCATATAAACTGCATGTTTAAATTAGGCACTCAATTTTCTTAATTACTTTTTTTTATAAACATGAAATATTGATTCATTTGATGAGATTCTCTTCAGAATTTTCTAAAATTTCAATAAAATGTGAGGAAATGATGTCAACTCTTAAAAACCTCCCACATGAGTATTCATTTTGAAGACTTGAGAGACTTACTGAATTTCACAAAGTGCTATATTTATAATAAACCTGCTAACTAGGGAATTCCTACCACAGATTAATTAAGCAGAGTTAGACAAAAAATAAAATATCATAGTTTTCCTATCCTTGGTCAGTTTTTTAATGCTTAAAAAAAATTAACAGAGACATTCCAATAAATGTAATTTTTAGAGTTTACAGCACCCAAATTACTATAGCATACCAATATAACATTAACAAGCTATTACAATGATTTTATGTAGATTTGTACAGTGACTTCAAGTAGGTCTATAAGACTGCTCAACAATCCATCTGTGTTATTCTAGAAACTTCCTCTCTCAGTTTTCCCAATGATTACTTCAACTTTTTTTCCCCTCTTTCTCTATATGACTCTTTCTTTCCTTTTCCATTAGAGGCACTTTTCCCTTTTCCTATCTAAGGTAACACTTCCCATCTGTGTGTTCGGACCCCCTTATACCTTCTCAGGAATATTACCCAACTTCCTCTCCCTGGATATTCAATCTTACCTTCTCAGCTAGGTCTTCTCCATCAGATCATTCCTAGGCCTCTAAACCGTATCATCCTTCCTTAGAGCCCTAGCTCTCTGCTACTCCATTTATTTGTTTTGCTGTCTTCATTTTCTCATCTCCTGTGCATTTGCCAACAAACGTCATGCCCACACAGCTTATGTCATTTTGCCAAATTCAGGGGACACTTTTAGAGCTCATTTCACTGATTTCTCGGCAGCACCGAGCAGTGCTGGTAACCTTTACACTTTCTTGATTACCCTCTCACTGTAGCTCCCATGGTACGATACTCTCGTCCAGTGCCAGGATTAAAAGCACCTGAGCTAAAGCAGCAGCAGTAGGAAGGTAAGAAGGAAGAGTTAAAACTCACCCCCAACCCCCAGTAAGCCCGAACGTCCCGAGATAACTGTGTGATTGTCGCAGAGACTACCAGCTGTCCACAGAAATCCTGTCTCCCTTCTTTTGTGGTAACGAGGCATAATATACTTAGTTTTATCACATTTCTGAGCCTCTGTTGTAGGTGGCTGTGAACCACGTGCTGAAATTTCCTCGAAAGGTAGGTGAGAAGCCTGACAACGGTCCTATGAGTCTTCGCACATATCCTGCTCTGTGCTCTTGCCTCTTCCCTGTGGGCGTGTTGAGGATGGCAGAGATGCAGTCAGGTTGGGTCCCTTAATGACTAAGTGAAGCAGAGACACCTCCCTTTCATCACCACACACAAGCATCTCCCTGGGTTGGAAAACTGCCCCATAGATGTCAAACTTGAATGTGCATCAGAAACACCTGGCAAGGTGTTTACCACAGGTTGCCAGCCCTCAAAACCCGAGCTTCTGATTCCATATCTGGAGTGGGACTCAGGAATCTTCTTTCCTAACAGCTCTCATACTATGGGAAGTGCTGCCCTAGATGATTACATAGAAAGAACCAAATGTCTTTTTTACCTTTTTCTTGTTTTTCAGCCATTACATTCTGAGTCTATTGTTAAAGAACTTCAGGCTCCCCCATCTAATTCAGAAATGATTACAAGAACTTGATCAAAATTATCTTATTTTCATGCTGGTATGAGTACCTAATTTGACATAAAATACAACACAGCCTTGTAAGCACATTGAGTGACTTAAAAATGGGTCAAACTCTCTAAGTTCTCTGGTCTGTCATCTTCCTACAGACTGTCCTATTTCTCCTAAAACTGACACCCAGCTTCTAGGCCACAGTATCACCCAAAGATGATCAAATGTGTGAATAATTAAGGCATTAAGGGTTACAGGAAAAGAAATAGGGAGACCAAAGATGGAGTGGAAAAGGCACTTTACAAAGTGACAGAATTTTGGATGCTGAAAATAAGAAATAGAAAAATAAAATTCATTCCAAAATTTATTTTGTATTTGGGGGGGGGGGATCTGGGGAAGAATGTATATGCAATTTGGAGCCAGGATAAAAATGACAAATGCTATTCAGAGAGAATGGGTGCACTGGATAGGAGTCAGCAGAAATGGTCACTGATTCAAAATCTGTAACTGATGAGATCAGAGACCTTGGACTACTGAGTTCAACTGGAAGGGAAGTGATCTAGATAATCTCTAAGATCCCAACCAAACTTGACAACCTGACTCTTGCTGAACTGTTTATTTTGTAACAGGGAAAAGAACAGACCTTTATGATCCTGTAATGACATGTATATAGTAGGCTCAAAACATTTTTGATGGACCTCTATGTTTCAATGGCATTTAACTAGAACAGAGAAAGATTTCCATCCTTAAACATGTAACATATTTTACTTTAAATGCCTTGGGTTTTTTTTTTTTTTCTTTTTTTTGGAGGGGGAATACAACTTAAGGCAGGAAATGGAAAGTTGAGACATGCTGATTCTTAGCAATTCCCAAGTAGTAAGGGACCAAGAAGAGAGCTTTCGTTTTTTAAAGATACTTTCGTATAACAGCTTTACTAATATTTAGTGTTTCAATTTGTCTCTTATTTGGGAGATGCTTTTATTTAATTATCTTCTAAATATCCTTAGGCCACTTAATGACTGAACATAGGGTTTTCGTTTCCCATTATTCTTCTTCATCTATTTCACAGAACCAAGACTGAATCATTTAAAATGACAGCCTCTTTATTGGTTGATATTCAGGACACCTTAAATTTCTTGAGAAACGATTTAAACAAAGTAATGTTCTCCAGCTTCATTCCTTCTCTCCTTAGATTACAGAATCTTAAATCCTAAAGAAACACAAATCTTCTCTTTGTGTTATCAAAGATACTCTAAGTTTGCTCCTGGAAGTAGATCTTATTACTTCTTGTCATCTAATGTCTCTCTCCCACTCGACCGTTGCATGAAAAAAATGGAAAAATTTCCAAGAACAAAATGTGGCAAGTTAGGCAAACCAGAAATTAAAGGAATAAATTGAAAAAGAAACACACACCAAGGAAGTCTAAAGTTAATCTGATTTTGTGAGGCAGGAGGAAGAGAACTGACAGATGACCACTGAAATCAGTGCACTGTACAAGGTATTATAAAAACACATTCAAAGTAACAGTGGGAAATCTGGTCTCAAGCCCTGGCTGTTCCACTGCACATCCCACGAGGTTAACTGGTTTAATAAGCGAACTAAAATTGATGAAAATGTGTTCTGGAAGTCTCTTTATTTTTAACCAACTATTCCTCTTATCATTCCGTTTTGATCAACCTTCCCTACGCCCTGATGGCACATTATGCAAATCCTGTAACTTCCAAGTCACTGCTATTTCCTTTTCAATCATTATGACTCACCCTCAGTCAACTTTATTCAAAAGTTCAATCTAGTCTAAATCAGAGCTCCAATCTCTGATTCCATTCAGAGTTTCTCTCTTCTCCACAGCTCAAGACTGGCCCATGGCTCAGTCTTTCTGTGACAAAGAGTATTTTTACTTATCTTTCACTTTAGCCTCATCATCCTCCTTCTTTCCCTGCTTCCTCTAGGACTGAGGTGAGAAAGGGGGAACCGGAGGAAGATGTAGGAAAGTCTCTCCTTCCTCATACTGTTGTCGCCTGGCCTTTGTTGTCTTTCATGACGGCATTCCTATGTGGTGGCTCTCTTAGAGTGTACGTGTGGATTTTTTCAGGGGACTAGGGGAGATCTCCATAATGCACAGGATAGCAATGTGGGGGCTAGACTCTGGGGACCCTCTTCTTGGCAGTTTCCCTCTGACAGAGCACATTCAAGAAGACTCAAGCTGGGCTACTCTGTTCTGCATCTGTTGGCCTACGAATCCCTGTCATCTTCAACGAAGGGAGTGCAAGCCACTTCACCCCCTCAGAGCTCTCTGCAGAGGTGGCCTCTTTCAGCCATATACCCACCCAGAGAAGACAACAGGCAATAAACAGGCCTAAGTCATCATGTACACGAATGTTTCCACCCTGGAGGGATTCAACCAAGCAATATCTTGTGTTCTACTCCAAAGGAAGCCGCAAGATGGGACCATGAGGTTCTGTGGGTCCTAAGCCTTCAACCATGGCCTGAGATGCGCTCTACCTTTCTTAAAGGCACTGCCTGTCTCTGTATGCTTTTCTGAGATCACCTTGCCTTGGGAGGGAAAGAGCCTGAGCTCACAGCTCAACAACCCAGATGCAGTACCTCTGTCTGCAAACTCCTCTAGACCTCATTCAGGCCGACTGGGCTGGGCGAGCGTGAGGGTCTTAAGAGCTGTGTTGAGTGGATGGGAAGAAACATGTAAGAAACACGTGGTGCGGCTCCTTCTGTTTTATCAAAGCCACAAGAAAGGCTCAGAGGAGAGGCAAGTCCACTCA
This sequence comes from Camelus ferus, assembly GCF_009834535.1. Lineage (NCBI taxonomy): Eukaryota > Metazoa > Chordata > Mammalia > Artiodactyla > Camelidae > Camelus > Camelus ferus. The sequence goes on along the minus strand of NC_045702.1, from coordinate 52,677,910 downwards.
AGACAAGGGATTCGATTTGAGGACGACACACCAAACAGAAGCCACGTGGACCACGGTCAACTGCCTCGCTTACCTCCAGAAAAGAGGACTAGGTGCTGTGCATCCGCTTGACAGCCTCCCCTCAATAATTATCAGCACAGAATTTTCAGCTAGTTCACCCCACTAATACTGATACTCAATCATTCCAAGCTGAAAGCACGGGGCTTTGGAATAATCTCAGATCCCAGTAAGCATTATTACCGCTGCGCCATCATGTGTGGAATTACCTGGCTGGAAGCGTTAGGCTTGTTTTGCAGAGAAGGAGGCAGAGCATTTTGGGATTGAAGAGTGCTGCTGGGTGTCTAATTAATAAAGGGCTCTGACCCTCTGGAGCAGGTGGTCTCTGACACTAAGAACCGGACTGGATGCCGAGCTCGTGAAAACCTATCATGAAGAAATATTTCACCATCAAAAACCTCAGCAGAACAAAAACTTGCCCTCCAATCTTTAAGTCCTTATAAGAATTACTTATAACTGCGTGACACTCTAAAATATGAGAGCAATTTCCGCCCATAGTTACAAGCTTTGGGGTGTTGTCTCAGTGTGTAGGACACAACTTTCTGTCATCTAGATGTGATGATACTCACCAAGTTACCTCCACCTAACCTGAGTTCCCCAGCCGGGCTGCCGTATGAATTTTCTGTAAGTGCTTTAACAAACTTGACGGCTTAAAACAAAGCAAATTGTTCCTCTTACAGTTTTAGAGGCCAGAAGACTCACATTCGTTTCACTGGGCTAAAGTCAAGCTTACCCCTTCTAAAGGCCCCAGGGCATTATCCATTTCTTTGCCTTTTCTAGCTGCTAGAGGCTACCTGCATTCGCTGGCTCATACTGGCTTCCTCACATCCCCTCAGCCTCTTGTTTCCAAAGTAACACGTGCTTCCTCTCTGATCACCTGCCTTCTTCTTATAAGACCCCTGTGATTACAGTGGCCCACCTGGATGACCCAACACAGTCTCTTCATCTCAAGATTCTTAGTTAAATCACATCTATAGAGTCTCTTTGTTATCAGGTGTCATTTATAAGTTCTGGGGATTAGCATGTGGATATTTTAGAGGCCAGCATTCAGCCTACGACAGCTGCTTCAAGGATTAAATCAGGTAAGATACAAAAGACCCTACCACGATGTCTGGCACACGGTAACACTCAGCACATGTTCATTTTCTTCCTTCTACTAGGTTGTATGATTTTGGTTAAGACACTTGATCACTAAAGAGCCCTTGTAGCCTCATCTGTAAAACTAGGTATGTTTTTAACACTCCCTCTAGAAACATAATGGTGAGTAGGACTGACTTAATGTCTGCCATCCTTCAGTTTTTATGTTCATATTCTATTCAAGGGAGTAGACAATAAAATCATTTTATATATCAATATTATGATACATATGACATATATTGACATACGCGGTTATACATTCATGGTATTAATTAGTGCCATACAAGAATTTAGTCAGGGAAGGAGAGAGAGAATGATGGGGGAGGGCGGGAGCATGCCTTGTGCCACTCTCTCCATTTATTTAGCACCTGTCAAATGTCACCTCCATGGAAAGGATTGGATTGACCACATGAGCTCAAAGAGTATTCCTACACCCCCTGCCCATCATCCTCTCTCTTTTCCCCTGAACCAAACTTCATGGCACTAATTATGGACTCAAATTATATACACTTGTTTTATTTACTCTATCGTCTGCTCCCTCTAGTACAAATGTAAGCTTCAGAACAATGGGGGTTAATTTGGTCTTGTTCATTATTACATTTCTAGAAGAGTCTGACAAGGGTAGCAGCTCAATTAATGTTTACTGAGTGAGTTAAGGGGCTGTACAAATCTCTTTAAATACTAATACTAAAGTTCTATTTAATTCTCTTAAGAAACGGTGCTAGACATGCAATTGTTTCATATTTAACTGGTAGGATAAACAAGTAACATATTAAGTACATGTATCATCTGCCCAAAGATCGTAGTAAAAATGGTAAATTGTGTGACTATTTATCAGAAACTTATATTTTTCCCTTTACAACATTTATGCCAGAGGATAAATGAACTGAAAGAGATTCCAGTCCAAAAAGAAAAAAAAGTGAGATGATCTGTGTATATCATTTATTTTAAAGACCACATATATATAATTTACCGATACTTGAAAAAAGTTGTTCACAATGTTTCTCTCATAATCTTTTTCTGAAAATTGAGCAACTATAGAATGTATGCAGGAGAGAGGTTATTTTACCATAAATGAGGTAGGAAGCACACAGCTTTACAAACGTGGACGTAGACCTCTTAGAATTATGAAAATATGGAAGTATTTCTATTCTAGTTAGACTGAAAATCATAATCTATGGCATTTTTACATTCAATTAATAGAGATAATTCACAAAAACCCAGATTTCTTAAAATGAAAGCAATGAAAACCTTTAACTAAAACAAAAGTACTTTAGTTGTGATTCACTTCCAACTACACAGCTTATACAATTAACAATTTAACCTGGTGACATGTTTACAAACCAGCAACTCTTTCCCATTTTTAAGATGTCTGTCATTTAAACTGGGGTTCTTGCTAATGAACTGCAGATTTAAAATAAAAGCACAAGGTAATTACCTGTTATTTCAATTAGTCACCACATATATATATGTGTATGCATATTTGGAAATATCTTTAAGTAAAAAATATTCAAGAGAAAAAGAAGTTGATTGTTAAAAAATCTCATTCAAGAATCCAATTTCTTTTCCCAGTTGAGACTGGTAAAGGTTATCTAAATAAATTAAAACATCTGATCTCCAAAAATTACAAGCAAAGTTGACATACTGTTTAAATACATACTGCTGTCTCAGACATTCAACTATTTCTAACTGTCTGTGTTATAGGTCAGTTTGGTTATTTTCAGAGTTGGTAAATATGAGCAGTCTAAATTGTTTGCAAGCTACATTTTTTCCATGATAAGGTCCAATATTATATTTTCAGCAAAAAAACATTAGAGGCTTCAGGATGGGTGACCCTCCGTGAGTAGGGCCTTTCAAGCACCCCTAGGTCCCGGGGTTGATGTGTTCAGGGTGTGAGCAGATTCTGCTCGAGCCGGGAAAGGTCCTGCCAGGGTGGAGGCTGCGGTGAGCGGAGGCCTCACCTAATTTCTCATTCTCCTACGGCAAATTAAATACGACCGCAAATGGCACTCTTCCTGGTAAGACAGGGGTCTTGTGGCCCTTCCCCTTCACGTAGGCTGGCTGATGACAACTGAGACTAACAAGAGTTTGGCACAGTGAAACTATCCCAGGTCTGGACAGCTTCCACTCTGGTCTCTAAGAGCCCTGGACATCCACATAAGGAGTTCAAGCACCTTGCCAGAGAAAGCATGTGGTTATGCCCTAACACTACACGCCGGAAGAAAGGAAGAGAAGCCCAGCTGAACACAGCCCTCCAGCAATCCCCACCCAGCATAAGGCATGGCAGTGCAGCCGTCACAGACCCACTGGTTCGGCTCTGCCATCAGCTGCATGCCACCCAGGGAATCCTACTCATTTCCATGCACAGTAGGACTGCCCAGGTGGGCTCTGCCTGAATTTCTGACCCCCGATCAGGAGATTTATTAATGTAGTTGTTATTTTAACCCACTAACTTGTAGAGGAGTTTATTAGACAGCATTAGGTAACCACAACATCTCCTAAATAAGTCAACCTGACTTCAGCGTCATCACCTTAACATGTCTGAAAACAGCCCTTGTCAAGCCATGTCACCAGATTTTAATTCCGAACTGGATACACTGTCTTTAGATGATCCGTGCTATCCTTCTGCAGTGGCCACAATGGTGAATTGTGGAGAGGAATGTCTCACGCTTGCACAGTCAATCAAAACTCTGTAATGTTATAACGAGCATGCAAAATCCCTCATGCTCTGCTTTACAAGGTCTAGGAGAAACCGAGAAAGGCAGATGTGTCAGCCTGTACTTACTTCAAAATCAGTGGCTCTAAAGCAGATCAATTTGATTTTCCTCTTTAGAAAAGAGCTAACACTGACTTCAGTCAGTTAGGTTCAAGACTTTAGAACCATTTTCAACTACTGTGTTAGCTGAAGTAAAATTAATATCAGAGCTCTGTAGCACCTACCATTTAAAAAACCTATTGCAGTGTCTTTGCCTCAGCCCCATTTACTGGTCTCAGGTCTTCATTATCTTTTTCGTAGCTTTTCAGATTCATTTCACTAGTATTTTCATGATACCATTTTCTACCTGCAAACCTTTCAATAATTCCTAACTATATATGAGATTAAAAATCAACTTTTCATCCTTGTTTTCACATCCTTCTATGATTCTACAGCATTTTTCTGCTGTCTACTCCCAAATTCCCTTTTTTTTCCTCTTAATGCTGGTCAGTACATCTAACTGTGGTAAATGACATCCAGCACTGAAGAAGGAAATTCTACATTCTCATCTGGCTAACGAGAAGGCTAAGGTGAGGCTCATATCAACAGACATTATACATTATTTTAAATGAAGTTTTAAATATTAAAGAAAACATGGTAATCCATACATATTCTAGAATTTGTGCCCAGGTTGAAGGCAGCATGATAGAGCTGAATAGATAAAATGGGCTCCTGTCCGGTGGCAGCTTTCAGATCGTGGCAAAGGGGATTAAGTCAATTGAGAAACAGCTTGATGGGTCCTCTAGAGGGTATTAACTCACATATTACAATAACAGACTTGTGGACCAAGGAAAAGTACAGAGAACACTTCCCCATGGTTAAAGTATCTCTCTTCTAAGAGCCCATAACCAATCAGTAAATATCTCCTGCTTCCTTCCAGCCCGCTAATCCTAACTGACACTGTTTTGTAAGTCATCTTAAAACCACTCAAACGAAGCCCCCAAACCCTGTAAAAGCTGGTCATTACTTCTGCAGACTGATGAACTCCCAAGGCTCGCCTGTGGAGTGTTCTCCCTTACTGTATCAAGCTAAATAAACTTGGCCCTGTATTACTACCAGTATGTTCCCACAGCCTTCACCAATGGGCTTCAAAACTGCCACTAACTAAACATGAAATCTTGGTCAGGAACTTAATAGTCATGAAGCTCATTTCTCCTTCCTTGTACAATACTCATGTTATTTATCTTGTCGTAATTAATGAGTTTTAGGGACAATATAGAAAAAGTACTTAGTGAAGTACATATATTAGATTGTAAGCATTAGTAGCCACTGGATAATTATTTTATTAGTATATTTGTTTCAAAAAATATACATTGTACCTAATACAACTGGCACTGCTCCTAATATAACTCCTGGTTTATTTCTTTTAAACTTAATTTTTATAGTAGCCCATGTCTGGGAATATAAATCTGAATGAACTGTCAGACAGGGGCGTCTTGAGTAGGGATGACGAATGCTAATTTGGAAGACCAAAGAGTGTTCTTGGTCTACTGCCTTTTGAAAACTACAACTAAAACTGGATTCCATGACCTTTCAAATTTTTCTGTCCTTATTAAATCATGCATCTAGAAAAGAAAAAGTCAGTGCCCTGGATTCTTAATGTGATCAGAATTTGATCAAGACTGTGAAAGAGGAAAAAGAGGGAAGCAATATAAGACTTTTTGAGATAAAGAGCAAAATATTTCACTGAAATGATGCTAAAGTAATGAGAAAATGCAGAGCATTTCCAATTTCCTGCTATAATGAAGGCAGGTTCAAACCATAATTAACTAGGGAGAAGGGTAATGCCAAGGTCAACACCCCAGGAGGCAGACCCGGAGGTTCTGGCGTTTGTAGGTATGTGGTGCATTGAGTGGCACTCTTCAGAACAACCCCTGAAAAACGAGGTAAGGAAGCAGGGTTGGGCAGAGGGAAAAGGCAGACTGTGAAAGAGTGACCATGGAAGACTGACCTGATTCCTTGGGGAGCTCTGGAGTTGGCGTCCCCTTAAGGGATTTCCCAGACTGAGGCGAGGAGGCTCAGCCTTTGTAATCTTTCACCCTTTCACCTGTCCTGGAGAGACAGATCCCTTTGACAGAGGCAATTCTTGGGGAGGGCTGTGAGCCCTCCTCCTAGCTCCCGAGGGAACTGGGGCACTGGTTCTAAAGGAGAGCTCTATCTCGTGCACCTCAACATCCACTACAGTGAATTCACAAACTGATCTACTTTTGTGTTTAGGACACATTATCTAATTGTCTTCAAGTTGCCCTTTGAGGAGACAAAATAAATGTTAATCTAAGATTTCTTGAGGAAAGAAGTTTGAATGAGTCTATATTATTAGATCCAGTAACAAGACTTTCTTAAAATGATTACCTTCTCCCTGTTTGTGCATGTAGATGGTGTGCTGTGGTTAGACAATGATTTCCAACTCACTCTTGTCTGTATTTATTCCTTGAAATATTAAACTCGGTTTGCGTGTGCTGGAGATGAACGTCTTAAGAACTGCGTTGCTCACGCTTTTGTTCTTTAATCATATTTTTAGTGGGCTCCTACTTATTATTTCGTCCATGGTCTAACAGTTTACTTCTAATTTGGCTCTTTTTCTTACTCAAAATTGGTGGAAGGCTGCATGAGACAAGTGGTTCGTTTAGCGCAGCATAGCTATTAAAATAATTCCACTGAACACTGAATCGCTAGTGCATGGAAGAAAGGAACGGTTTTCAGAGGCGTTTATGCAAGATGTACATCACATACCAATTTATGAGCTGGAACTTTCCCTGGATACATTTATTTGGTTTATATATGAGACTGCTACCATTTGATCCATTTATTTACATGGTGATATGATGTAAAACCACCGTTTGTGGTGTTTGCATCTGGTTTTGTTTTTCCTTCATTCAATTTCTGAAAATCTCCTAAATGTTGATCCACCTGAGTCTATTTCCTGCTGCTGTTCCCAGGTCCATAAAGGCTACGTCTGGTACTTCACCAAGCCGACATGAAGATTTCATAAATTACTTTCGAATGTGGATTACATGACTAGGTACCAACTTCTTTGATAATAAGAAATGCTCGTTAACAACGTGCTCCATCATGTTTAGGTTTTTTTCTTTCAGTCACCAAGTTTCTGTGATGTTTCCTCAAAGCCTTGTACTGTTTATGAGGAATGCTAAATAAAGAAAAAAATGCTTCCCCCCAAATAATTAAAGGATACATTCTAGGATAAAACACTTTGCCTAGAAAGACATTAGAAGTAGGAGGACATTCTTGGAAACAGAGAGGGTAAAATATGAGGCTAACATCAGCTCAAAATGATGGCTTGCTCTGCGTGAGGTGAGCGGCGGGCCCTTGGTATGTAACCTGTTCTCATTCCGCCCTGGGCACTGCTGTCACCTCAGCCCGCCCACTGGAGGCCTTAAATTTACTGTGGAAGGCTCAAAGGCCGTTTTAACTTATCTGTAGGGACAGTGCTTTTCATTTTCCATTCTCTACTGTGACTCTAAAATCTCTCAGTGAGGATCTCATTTCATTATCTCACTGAGCCTAAGACATCCTGATGAGCTGATCTGTCGTACCTGTGGTACCTCTGTCACCTTGAGTACATCTCTGAAGGGTAATGTCATGCTAGAAATGAGGAAAATGTGCCCATAAGTCATGTGTGCAGTTATAAATGCATAAAACTCTCATTTTAAAATGAATTATCCATGCTCATCCTCTTCTAGATGAACAGAGGTAAACACAGCTTCTTTTCTGTCACGCTCTGTTTGGAGTGTGCTATTCTGATTTGCCAGGACCAAGTTAAAGAAAAGAGAAATGGGTCGATATGTTGTGGGGACTTTTCTGATCCAATATATCTGATGAACATAATGATGCAAGGATTACAATTTTCAAGTTAATTAAAAGCTGTTTATCTTTTTTTATTCTCCTTAATGTATATGTATTATGTTATAGGTCTACAACAAATCTGGTTGCCATTTTTAAAACTAAGAATTGTTTTAGACCTTAGCATGACAGGATGCCCTGTTAGGGTTTAGAATAATGGGACATATAATTTCATTCAAGCCTTAAGAAAACCTCAAGAAGTACCGAATCATTCTATATATAAGGCCTCTCAGTTCAGGAAAGTTAACCAAGTTCCTTGAGTCCACAGTACATGACAGAGTTTAAACTTCTGATTCCTAATCCAATTTCTTTCCTCTCAACCACGGGACCTCTGTTTATTGAACTACACAAGGTTCACTGGCCTAGTTGAAAAATTCTTTGTCTATGAAAAACTAATTAAAAATGTCAACTTCCTTAGCAGTGCCAGGCAAGGACACTGAGAGTTAAAGAATGAAACATGAGAAGGAGTACTCAATAACAGAGAGCATCGAAATGTATTGATGGCAGCAAGATCTGTTTAAGAATGACATTTCTATACAGTAGAGCACGGGGAACTGCACTCAATATCTTGTAATAACCTATAATGGAAAGGAATCTGAAATGTATACACACACACACACACACACACACACACACGTACATATATATATATAACTGAATCACTTTGCTGTACACCAGAAACACAACACTGTAAATCAACTAGACTTCAATTAAAAAATACATATATATTTCTAAATGTATTTTATCAATATACAATATCACACCCTAGTTTCTTCTAAGTTAGTCCATTTGACACGTAGAAGAACATGAAATAAACTCGCAAAGTTCCATAAACCTCGGGACTTTGTTTGCAGATCTGTCCTCAATATGTACAATAGTGCCCAGCGCATAGTAGGCCCATTACATGTATACTGAGTGAACAAAAGAATTAATACCATTTAAACAGCCAATCTGTGAGAATCACCTATAAAAAAGAATTCCTTCCTTGGCAAATATGTAATTAGATCCTTGAGCAGGAGCATAAAATTCTTTTTAGAAATTACTCATCGAAGGCTGATTTTGACTATAAAATGCATCCTTTGTGTTCAGAAAATTTACATCTGTGATGGATTTTTAATAAATAAATATTACAGAACTAAGTTAATGGATGATACAAACTGGGGAATCTGTCAATGATCTATTTGTTTGGAGTGATGTTTTCTTTAACTCTTACTCAGATTTCGCTGAGTTATAAGAAATGCATCTGGTTTTAATTGACATTTCTTGATGGTTTACCATTAGGCTAAAAAGATCAACAGGAGACTTTTTCCTGGGGGGAGGCAAAACCTGCAATTTATTCCAACTTACAAAAACATGTTATTGATATTATTTTATTTGTAAACACTTATTTCTGAGGCTCAATACACTGACCTTTAGAAAAGTCGGCAATTTATAAACTGAGAATGCTTTAAAATAATACTGCTTCCATCTCAGAAATGAGATAGTTCCCCAACTCCTCCTGACAGAAAGCCATTTGACAATCTTCTGTGTGATACTTTTACAATTATTCTCAATTACGTATGAAGAGAGAGCTGTTTGCCTCCTCAGGTAACAGACACAAAGAATTAAAGAACATTGGATCTGAAGCAGACCTCAGATAATCTGGTTAAGGCCACTTTACTTTTGCAAATGGAACAGAATGAGACCCAGAGAGACGACGGGACTTGCCCAAGGTAACAAAGTTAGACACCATCAGTGCCAGGGCTGGAAGACAGAACCCCAGCCCATTTTGCAGTAGAGGACTCCATCACTATAGAAACATGGTCCTTTAAAACAAACAAACAAGCAAACAAAAAACAACCATGTCTCAATACAGCTGGAAAATGAAATGGGCATATGAAATCCCCGTAAAATAGCTTCTGGAGGGAAAATCAACTGAAAAACTGGGGAGCCCTGATTTGGGGTCCTGTCATCCATGTCAGCCAAGACTCAACACACTTATGGGGAGACCACGCAAGTATGTGACATGTTCTAAAAGTCTCTCACTTGTTTCTTCATTATCACATTTCTGTGTGTGCTGTATGTATGACTAATGTGAAGAAAAGTACAGCGAGGGCTTGGGTAGATAAATGCAAAAGACAAAGAGACTGCAAGTCAGGGAGTGGTTGCAGTAAGGATCTCATCCTCACAATATTTCACAATCAACCTTGCCTTTGGGGTAAGCATTTTTGTTCCCAGTCAGATTCTATTTTAAAGTGGCAATTCCCCTAGGAAAGGCATGGTGCAACTAAAATGATACCTGCATGAATTTATCAAGTCCTTTTTTCTCTGTCAAGAAGGAAGAAATTACCCAAAGTCTGGGGGTAGCGGCAGGCGGGTACTGGTTGGGTGGGGTGAGAACCTAAAGGAGAGTGGGTAGCTTGGAAGAGAAGCAGCTATTATTCGATCCATTTCACACATGTGGAGACTGAGGCTGAGAAGGTAGCCAGCCAGGCAACTAAATGGTGAAGCCTAGGTATGTACTCACTCCTGGCTGACTCCAAAATCCATTTGCTAGACCAAAGTCAAGTTGACCTGAGGGTTAATTACGTTTAATATTATCAAGCTGCCTACTTTTCTTTTGCTCTTTCTCTCCTAATGGAATAATCAACAAACAGTGTTATAAACAAATCATAGCAGATAAATTTGAGAAATCAAAGGCAGTATGGCATGGTAGTTTACAGCACTAAGTAATCTTGGGCAAGTTGTCTATGTTCCTCAGTTCCCTTATCTGAAAAAAATGAGATAAAAATACTTACATCCCAGGGTGGTTGTGAGAATCAAATGAGGGCTTAGAATACTGCCTGGCACGCAGAAACATTTGGGAAAGGCTTTGCTATTATTGGAGTTATTGGCTTCATTTTGATTCTACATCTTACTTTTTTCCCCCATCTGATCAGGATGTCTATTTTTAAATGAATTTTCTTTTCATTTTGGGGTTAGTTTTGTATTTTTGAAAGTATTATATATTCACTTAATAAAAAGGCAAAACTGTTTAATTCAGAAAATTCAATTGCCCACATTCTTCCTTCAATTCTACCTCTCACTCAGATGTTACTACTGTTTATACATACAGACATAGATATGTAACTTTTTTTAGTCATTCCCATTTCTTTTTCTTGAGTTGTTACTTTGCTCTTCATAATTTCTGCCTATCAATGACCATGAAAATAAACTCAAAACATTGCTCATCTTGCAACAAACTAGCTCTAACGCCAGATTCAAATATGCAAAAGGTACACTTGGAGCAGGCAGGGAAGTGCCTGGGTTAACTTCTCTCCATCTGCAAACTCCCATGTTGCAATAAAAGAAAGGCATTTTTCATGACAGCCGAGGATCACAAAAAGGAATAAAATATTCCCAAACTGGCACAGGCTATCTCCTGCAAAGAATGTGAACCAACAACAAAAAAAATCTCAACTGCAGAGCCCAGGTCCTCACTCTCCTCGCCCGATTTTCTCTTTCGCCACCCCCAGACACGTGCTAATCCAGGTGCAACCTGTTTAAAACCAACTCCCAGGGCAGAGGCAGTAAGTGAGAGGGGCGGGGGACTGGGGCTGTTGGAATGGAGGGGGCGGGAAAGGAGGAGGCTGCCTGGGTTGCCTTGGCAATACAGAGAAGAAAGTCAAGAGGGAGGGATTTATATGCTGATGCTAATTGCATTTGCTAATTGCATCTATTGTGCTGACCTGCCTGCTTCCCCAGTTCAGCATTCTGAGTCACTTAGCATTCCCAGAACTTCCCTACACAGTGTGTCCCCTCCCTATCTAATTTTATCCTCTCTCCCAGTCCCCAGGCTCAGTTACCAGAGTGCTACCTTTGGCAAGGCACTAGGAAAGGCTCCCCTGTAACTGACTATGTGACGTTTTAGAAATCCTGTAGGAAAATATTTCCCTGCTGGAGTTTGCTGGAATATTGCTTTGCTGCTCAACCATAGCATGGATTTACAACTAAAAAAAGCAGCTGAAAAACCGGAGAAAATAAATCTCAAAGAAACTTCCCACAGTGAAATACAGGCTGCAAGTGATTCACGGGGCGGGGGGAGGGGGGAGGAAAAATACTGAGCAGTTCCCTCTGGAATCGAGTGTACCTTCAGCTGGAAAGGTGCCTGGACAGGGCTTTGAGATTTGTTCCCTTGCTCCCCCTGGTGGGAGTTTCATTTAATTACAATAAGAATCTGAGGCTAAGAACTGATTTACATCCATCTGTACCTACTGTGAATAATGATTTCTTATAGCCTCCATCACTGAATTGAAGTGTTAGATTCCATCACCTCTTGCATGTGGTAAAAATCAGCAAAGACATTACAAAGCTTGCGCTTTCAACTCCTAAGTGGACACATTCGTAAGTCGTGCAGTAGAAATATTTCAAAAGTAATACATAGGAGATCCATGCTAAAGTAGGTTGTTCACAGTAATGCTTTTCCTTTCTAGACATACTCACTTTTCCCTTTGATCTTTATTTACAAGCAGAGCCTTAGACATGGCAAAATCTTTCTTCAGTTTAATTTTGTTTCCCTTAATTATTTTTATCCCCTTTGATTTAAACATTTGCTCTCCCCGTTTGCTTCATCGCTACTAATTTTCTAAGAGTAAGGTTTCTATTTTGTTCCAACTCTTGCCTTTTTAACAACAGATCTCTCTGGAATTCTCACCTGGTGTTTCTCTCTTTCTCAAGCACTGACGCATTTCACTGCTCAGAGCTCAAATTGGCTCCTGGAAAGCTGTAAAAGGCCTGGCCAGGCCGTCTCTAGGCCGCTCAGTGTCCATCATCCTGTTTTGCATTTGGTCATAAAGTACGTCAGATTTATCTGAGTGGAAATTTTTTTTCTATGGAAAAACTGAGTCACTGGACACATTGAAAAAACATTCCCTGCCAAAGAGCAGACGCCACGCCATTCCCTAATCTTTGGTCTCACGTCAGTGTTTTTCCTTTTTTATAAGCGTATGAAATTCCTTGCAGTCATCAGGGATGGTACGGGAAAAGGGAGAAAGAAGGAGACTCTGGCTGGGATCCCTGACAATTATGATAGATTTGCTATAAAGGCATTAGAAACCTGGCCTGTAACAAGCTCTGTGCTCCTGAAACCCTATTCATTATTTCGCCTTTGTAGAGCGTCAGCATGCAGAACAATATGGGGTGGCTCCTCACGGGAAGCACGGCAGAATTCATCACCCTAAAACATGAGTCTAAAAACTGAGTAGAAGTTACCCTTTTGTAAGAGAAACTGACACTTGTAAGGGAAACCTCCTCTAAATCTCTAGAAACTCTTATCAGTGGAGAAGGCAACAACCTATAGATGCTTAGCCGCCGAACCCTTCATACCCTTGTTTACAGCGTTTTTCTTGGTAGCCTCCCATAACTAGCCTCCCGGCCCACATCTTTCCTTTGTCTTCAACTGGAAAAAGTATTTGAGGGGGCGCCTTTGGCCACTCTGAAGAGTTACTAAGTTTTCGTGGTTATCTCTCATGCCTACAGGAGGAATACATGTTATTAAACTTCTGTTTCTTTTTCTCCGGTTAAATCTGTCTTTTATTATAGGGAGTTGGGGTGGGTTCCAGCCAAGAACCTAGAAGAGTAGAGGGAAAATGATTTGTCCTACCCGACAATTGCAAACATTTCCCATTACATTTCGACACAGGTCTGCATTTGCCCAGCTGCCATGTCTGTTCTCTCACTGAAACAGTTTGGTGGGGGGGGGGGGGGATCCTGATGATCTTCAACTGTATTCGAAGCCTGGGAAATGGATGAAATATGCTCTCCAGATATCTGTGTGTGTGAATGATATAAGAAGACCCTCCCAACAGAGAGATGTGTCTGAACCACATCAAAGCCTCAGCTGTCAGAAGGGTAAAGCGATTCTGAGAAAAACACAGAATGGGTCGCTGAGTTTGTGTCTCACTCAGGGCTTCATGGATTTGCCCTGAATCCTAAGAGAGGTGGGTATTACTTTAAAAAAGTATAAGGAAATAGATAGTCAAATGCTTCTCTAAAACATCTGCAGAGCACTGGCTGACAAGAGGTCATTGCTGTTACGAGGTGTAATTCAGGAAGGAGTAAGGAGGCTTTGCTCTTTTCTGTATTATTACTCCACGGGGTGAGTGAGTCCGCACAGAATGTGCTAAAGCACTCGCCACTTTCAGAGCAACCAGAGCACAGACGGCAGCAGAGGCTGGCAGTGGTACCAAAAAGGAACAGACGGATGTCAGTTTGCTGAGGGCTTGGGGGACAGCAGTGGAACACCTTCACCCAGCTCAAGTGACAAATATTAATAGGGGAGCGGGTCAGAGAGGAGGAGAGGAAACAGAAGATCTCACGGCGACTGACAGGCTCGGTTCATGAGTGCACGGGCAAATCCCCCAAGATTTTTCAAAAATAATGGAGGAGGACTTTTTTTAGGGAATGAAAGTCCTGTGTTAGTAATTCAGGGTGACATGTTAATTTATTTCTGTTACTGTTAATTAATGTGTACTCTAGGGGGACGGAAATGGCAGAAAAGTGAGTTCCATATTTTCAAGTATGAATTAACAAAGTTTTGTTAGTGAATATTTATTTAGTTTCAACTCTGCCCTAGGAATTTTGTAATGTTGCAGTAAACAAGACAGACTTGATCCTTACAGGCAGCAAACAGGTATGAAGAGGAGAAGGGGCTAATTATCACTGGGATAAGGGACACAAAGGACGAGTACATGAAAGCACACACTTGGAGGAACCAGTACAAGTCTCAGGTGATGGGATGTGAAGCAGGCAGAAAGGTTTTCACTGTGAAGCAACGTTCACTTAAGATTTGAAAGAATAGAATAGGAGCAAAAACAGGAGTCTGAGTGGAAAGATCATTCTGGGCAGAAGAAATACATCTGTAATGAGGGGGGGAAATTACGTGGCTGGTTCCCAGAGAGTGAGGCAGGCTGGTGCTGACTGCAGTGATTCATGTAGGCAGGGCCAGATAGCACAGGACAGGTGAAGAATGAAAGCTTTTTGTGAAATAGTCAATGTCTCCACGCTAAATGTGTCTAAGTATTCAAACCATTTATTCCCTCAAATATTTGTTCTAAAATACCATATACCAGGCTAGCTACTATGGCTTTGCTAGCAAACAAGACCGATGAGATTTCTGCCTTAATAACAGAGTTTACATTTCAGGGGGGAAGTTGTTAATTAATAAAAACATATAAAAGTAGAAAATAACAGTAGTTTATTAATGGAGAAAGTAACTTAGGTGAAGTGATAGAGAGAAGCCGAGTGGAAGGGGTTACTTGAGACAAGATGCTCAAGGAATGCCTCCTTCAGGAGACATTTGAGCTGAGACATGAAATGGAGAAGCAGCCAACTATTCAAAGCTCCAGTGGAGAAAAGCCACCACGATGATTCTGAGATGGACAAGAGCTTTTGTCTTCAATGACACAGGGAAGACTGATGTGGCTCAAAAATACTCAGCGAGGGAGTGGTGTTACAAAGAGGAGGTCAGTGGAGGAGTCCGTCGCTTTTATTCCAGCTGCAGTGGGAAGTCATTGAAAGAGTCTGCCGGAGGCATCGTGTTGTTGTCTTTGTTTTTGTTGTCTAGTATTTCTCCAGTGCTGACAGAGTACGGATGAAACAGAAAAGAATGGAGGCAGAAAGAACCACCTAAAGGCTATTGCATTGGTCCAGGAAAGTGAAACTGAACAAACATGAAGTCTTTTAGTGAAGATGGGGAAAAGTGAATGTGTGTTCTAGCTAAATTTTGGGGATTAGAAATAGCATAACCTGTTGATAAACTGGGTTATGCGAAAGAATAGAAATAAAATGATGAAGGCAAGCTGCAAAGCTGATAATGGTGCCATTTCCAGAGAAAGGAAGATTTAGCGGGGAAAAGTAAGAGCTCTGATTTGGATGTATTAAGCATGACGAATTTTAGACATTTGACAAAGCTGTCACAGGAGTAGATGGGTATGATCTCAGAGCTAAAGAGGAAGATGACAGTCAAAAGTCAAGAATAAATTTATAGGGGGGAGGGTATAGCTCAGTGGTAGAGTGCCTGCCTAGCATGCATGATGTCATGGGCTCAATCCCCTGTACCTCCATTAAAAAAATGAATAAATAAATAAATCTAATTACCCTTCCCCCAAAAGAATAAATTTATAGACTAGAGGTCCATGGGCAAATTCTGGCCTGAAGATATGTTTTGTTGACCTACATAGAATTTTATTTTGTTTTTAAAGAGTCACCGACATTTACGATTCAGGCGACTTTAAATAAAATGGGATCTAGTAGTAACAGCCCTGCATTGTCACAAGACTCTAGTGACCTGGAGCTGAGTAATGCCTAGGCCTCTTCAACAGGGCTTAGGCCGTTCCATTTGCCATCCTCCCCAACCCTCCCTACTGTCTTTTCCACAGTGACCCTGAATGTCAGCTGTCTGTGGTAATATTTCTTCTTATAATAGAAAAATATTTCCACTTACTCATGACTGAACCAAACAGGGGGAAAACAGATGACCCTGAAGACCCTGTTTTATTTCTATCCAGCCTGCATTATTCATCTTATTCATCCATGTTTCCTGTAAGGCACTTACAGGTGTTTGAGACTGTGATTCCCTCACATGTATAAATCAGATCTCACAGCATGGAAGAGAATGGGAATGTGGACAGAGAACAGTGGGTCCCTTGAAAGGTTCAAGGTCCTGACACTTTTAAATGCGAATCTTACTGGGGTGTACTTTACTGCGCTGAGCGGTCAGATCCTATCAGGAAGGGAGTCAGCAGAAGATGAACAGAGAAAGCTAGGAGAAACAGACCTCAAGAAGGAAAGAGAAGGAACAGCAGAGGAAAACTGGTACTGGAAGTTCTGTAGCATGAATGGAAAAGGATGAGGTAAAGGGCACACACACACAGCAAATGGTCCCTTCAACATCTACTTAAGAACACTGAAGGGAGGCCACAGCAAGATTCTGTCATGGTTACAAAGCGCAATGTAGAGCTCATGCTATTGTAGCTGTGAGCACTAATAAGAAAATTCATGTCAGTTTTAGAAAAATAAATCCTGTCCTCTCTGACATAATGAAAGAATGTGTTCTGGTTAGTCAACTATCCCAAGGAATGAAGTGGCCACGTGGCCCACTTTGACATGTCACATACGCCACAAATGCATTTCCACACTTCAGACTTAGGAAAAGGATGACAGGTCTCACGCAGAGGAGGCAGCTGCCTCCACAGTACCAAAGACTTAAAATATTTTCATCACCAGGCTGTCTTACGCATCACACTTCTATTGTTCCTTAGATTTAGAGCGGCGTCACCAAAACAGTGACAATCCCCTACCTCGACATTCCATTCAACATCACACAACTCTCAGTGGTCAACGTAACAAAAACAGGTGCAAATGTAAAGTGACTGGGTATTTCCAGATGATAAAATGGCAGGTCATAGCTGCCTTGGCACACCATGCTCTGTGTGCATGCATGTTCTGTGTACAAGTAAGAAGCTGTAAGTGTTCATTTATTAAATGCATATCAGGAAAAATGAATATAAGCAGTAGGAGATAATGGGTCAGATCTGATTCAAAGCCAGATCTGATTCTATCAAGAGACAGAATCTGTTTCTCCCCCCCATCGCACCTGTGCAGTCCTTAAGGTGGCTTTGACCAGTAGAATACAGGGTGAGGGATGCTGTGCCAATTCTGCTGACTTGGGGTTGACAGCTCCTCTCTCTTGGAATCCAGGCACCACATAGGAAGAGTGACTTCCCTGAGATCACCATGCTGTGAGATGTCAAAGCCACATGGAGAGGTCCTAAAGGATGTGATGCCAGGTGGAGAGAGGGAAGCCAAGGGGCAAGCAGATACCAGACCTGTGAGTGAAGAAGCCAAGTTGGAAGTGGATCCTCTGGTCCCAGCTGCTCCATCTGATACCGAGAGGACCAGAGACACACCTCCCAGAGGAGGCTTTCCAAATTACTGATGCACAAAACTGTGTGCAGTGTTACATATTTGATACATCATATGCCCTTAATAAATTGTAATAACAATAGTAGAAAACGAGTATTTGCATAGTTCATTACAGTTTACAAAGGATTTTAAAAATTTAATCCTTAACATTCCTCTATGAGGCAAAATGATCACTTGCATTTTACCAGTGAGAGTTCAGAGTCAGAGAAGATAAATGATGAGCCCAAAATATCACACAGCTGTGCCAGAAGTAACACCTGGTCTTCTAATTCTAAGCCAGATCCCCATCCACAGCTGTCCTCTAGAAAAAATAATTTTCTCTTCGAGGCATTGATTAGACTATGGGATTGTCCACATGACGAGAAAAACAGCTCATCATCTCTCTTCCCTTTTGCACAGTATCTGATTTTACATTGTAGGAAAAGGATTTCTGAGGATCATCCCTATGATTAATCCATGAAGCCCTGAACGAGCGTTTATTTCCATAATAAATAGACGGCAAATCAAGGACAGTTTCTTCTTTGCAGTAAAGCACTTAGTGGTGTAAGAAATATGATTTAAAACAAGTCAAGTTTCTAATTAGGACCAATGATGCCTAAATTACAGTAGGAGTAAGTGGATTTATAAACATGTATATAATTCACATGTATATGGATATCCATTTAAGCTTTTCAAGAACAAAATACACTTTTTCTCCCTGTGCATTTAATTTCAGCCTGACTCTAAAACTTCTTGAAAAACTTGCTTAGTCATCATTTGAGATTCAAATAACATGGGAGTGGGTAAAGGCAGCGCCCCCTGGAGGCCCTTCACCCAAAGATACTCAAATGCAAACGCGTCAGTGGCAGGGGCTAGGACTGACGGTGGTCATGAAGTGTGCGATGCTCAGTTAAAAGCCACCGCTTTACAGCTTTCCTCTAGTTTCACAGCACTCCCCCTGGATGCCAGGTGACGGCAGCATCAAACCTGGTATCAGCCACACCCTTGTTCAGTGTTGTTCCTGAGGGGCAGGGTACCAAGGCAGCACCAGGCAGAAATACACATACATGTTTAAGAAATATACATGAAGTTTTCTAGTTCATGTATAAAATCTGTATACCTACTAGCCAAGGTTCTCTAAAACTATTTCAAGATAGAATAGGTATTGCAAATGATCATAGTGTTTTGGGGGTTTTTTTTAAATGCATTTTATGTGACTGAAAGCAGCTGGTCTTTTTTGAGTACCAGAAGGAAACTTCACCCCTTCTTAGTATGAAGTATCATGGATTAGGGAAAGGAGATGAAGGAAGGAGAGATTTTGCATTAGGATACTCTTTAAAAATAATCTCAGTTTGAAAAGATTGTAACACTTTGTTCTAAGGATACATGAGTTACAGTTACTTGATCATTGTATTTATCCAAACAAAATTATATATTTTACAACCTCACTGTATCAAATAGGTCTAATACAACTCATATGCCGCCCTCTAAATTGTTACACTTCACCCAGTACTTTTAAAAACATATTACCTTTTTAACAAAATATTTTCCTTTTCTGGGAAAGCTTTCTTTATCCGCCCCTACTCCTTTGCCAGCCCACACACATGCACATCCCAAATGGGAACTGAGATATTTTACCACACCTTGGCTTTCCAATTGCTTTCCTATCCTTTCTTTGGTATCTTTTTCCATTCTTCCAGTTTCTAATATTCTTTAAATCTCAAAACCTCAGATTTGTTTGCTCAGTTGTGAGCTCATTCTCTTGAATTTCAACATAAGTATAGGTCCTTTTTAAAAAAATAACCTACGTGGAAGGCATGGTTTTTGTTCTTATGCAATTTATATATATGTATATAAAACCAAACTCAGTTTCTTATGCCTGAAGTATTCACACTCACAGTACTTGGTAGCGAGACTATCCTTGAAACAAATGAGGACAGAGACAAGTTGAAATTGTGATATTTGTATGTCTGTGCCTGCTTTTGGCATGGCGGAGTGCCGGCGGCCAAGGCCACTAAACCTAACCTACTTAACTAAAGAAAACAAGCCAAACCCTGGTGACATCAATGGAGTGAATAAATACTGTATTTGGAGGTTAATCATAACCAAAAAGAAGGAATTCTAAGTCAAATAACTAGTGCCGGTCATTTTTCTAAAACCTGTAGACAGAGTGGTTACGAGATTTACCTTACCCTGTGTGTACTCTTCAGCGATCCTGTTTGAAGGGGAAAGCAAGTGGGTCCCTAGCTTAGACCATACCCAGTGTCTCGTCTCCTGCTCAGCTGAAGAACACCTCTGATCACTGAGCCTCTCTCAGCGGGCGTGAACCTTGGCTAGAAGTGAGATTCACCTGAGGATCATGTAACACTTACCCACGACTGAGGCGCAGCCCAGACCAGTTAAATCAGAAACCCTTGTGGTGAGACCTGACCTTCAGTACAGTGAAAACACTTCCCAGACAATTCAGGGCTAGATCTGCTGAAGCATTCTCATTCCATTATTAAAAAAAAAAAAAAAAAAATCATTGCCAAGGCCACACACTTCGACATTCTAGGCCCCTGGATTCAATATATAAAACCTGGTGATTTGCCCCACAGCTGCTATAGTGAATGGTCTATAGTTCTGTAAGGATTATGAACCTGAAACAAAACCATGGTGCAAAAATGATCCTTTTGGGCCTGTTAAGCCATGAAACCTAAGTGTAGATTTCAGCTGGCAGTTCTGTTTCCAGCAGGCATGGAGGTGTCAAAGGCCAAGCAGCCACGAGGCACACTCTTACCTCATATATAAGCTCAACAGAGCAATTACAATGAACAGAACTCAGAGGAAAATGAAGTCCCTCAATCAGTAGATCCTATTTTTAGATAAATCGTCATCACATTTGAAGATAATGACTTGGTCTTAATGGATTTGGAAGGACAGCCAGACTGCAAACATACAGGTCCCGGAATACATAAAGGGCTGGGCAAAGGTGCCAAGAACAGAGAGATTGGGGCTCCCATTAAGATAACTTCCCGACATTAACAATTTCTCTAAGCCTGCTTTTATACTTCAGAGTGACAAATCATTAATCATTCTAAGTTAGGACTAAGGATCTGTGATTTGAGAGGTTAGGGATACTTAAATTGTTCAGCTTTTGACCTAATTATAAGTCTCTAAAATTAGCCTCGTAGCTCAGGAAGAAAAATAGAACCTTATATAAAAATGTAGTCAATCAAACTTAAGAGACTTAATTTGCCTACACAAAATTCTTTTTCTAGCAGGCATAATCATATTTGGTTCCATTAAGAATCAGCTGTGAAAAAAAATTTTTTTTGCACCTAGTTACAAATGTTCTAAATGGCATGGAACAACTTTTTCTTCTATTTTTGGTTCAGTTAATGAGCTTTCTCAAAGGAAATGACTGCAGTGAATTAAAAGAAATCAAGTAAAATGCCTTTCCTGAATCAAATTAACCATAATCTGCTGGAGTTCAAATACATTTGTGGTAGCATGAATAGTTCATATAGACTAAAACGCAGTAAGTGATATTCTCCCCTGTACTTGCCTACAAATGTCTTACTACTTGCATCCTTACAGGCAACAGCGATCAAAGTATGAGTCCTGATGTACTGGGGAATGTCCTGCTTTACAAACCAGGTCATTTGGTTCCTGGTTCTGCTTCTGTTAGAATATATTCTAGGACCTCAGTAAATCGTGGAACTACCGCCCTTTAAATTTCTCTTTTAAAAGGGAGCAATAGACTTATTTCTTTCTGAGAACTTCTGTGAGACTAGTAGACTGTAATGAAACAAAAAACACAAAGCACCTTTAAATATTTGTAAAACGACATATGTTCAGCAACTGCCTCTTTTTGCCACAGTGAGGACACGTAGTTTGTGGAAGTAACTTACGTGGGTTTAAAGACGCATTAATTCTGTCATGTTTAAAGTATAAATCTCAAGTGAAACAGACACTGTCAACCGAAAGGTAATTATTATGGCTGTGAGTGGAGGAGGAAGTTAAGGGAGGTGACAAATGGTTGTCAAGTGGTGGCCTCTGGCTCCACAAAGAGAGAATGGATGGAGGAATGATGGTGGTAAACACAGAAGGAGACAATGAGAAAGGCCCACAACAAGGCTAGGCATGAGAAAAAGAGAGAGTGAAGGTGGCGACGGAAATGGATCCGCTCCTAGGGTTATTTCCCAGGACAAGATTTTCCTTCTCCCCAGTGATTGAGGGCCAACCCTATGCTAATGTTTTCTTCTCTAGTTAGTGTTACTGGATGGCTTGTGGACAATATTTGACGCAGTCAAATAAACAATTATAACAGATTTTCTTCATTCAATTGGGAAACTACACACATTTTCAGACTCTGCAGTAGGTTTTCTCCTTTTGTTTGCGAAACACTAAGAAACTAAACTTCTTTCAGAGAGAAAAAAATACATTTTTGCTTACCAACTGTTTATTTATACTTTGTATTAAAATGGCATGTATAATCCAATTTTTATTAAAATGTTTCCATCTCTGTATTTCTAGCTATCTATCCATGCTCTCTCCTCTTAGGGCACAGGAGAGGAATGCCTGGAATATTGCTAATCGAATTTTTAACAGTATTTACTTTCATACAAGATACCAAGCGATCTTTTACTTTTTCCTTTTGGATTTGGTGCACTTTTTAAAAATAGCAAGCACACATTCTTTTTTAGAAAATAATAAATTCATTTTGAAAACACTATTTGAATATCCAAATATAGGCCTAACAATTATAATGGGAATTCTCAAGGACCTACTAATGTGTCTAGTTTTGTTTGTTTTAATCACAGTGAGAAAAATTTAGAAACTCAGATTTTATCACTGACAATAATATATGGTTTCTGTCATTGTAGTCTACATATTTGTAAGCAAATTTATCATCTGTGGTCGTGCTGGAAACTTTGAGTGGAATGGGTTCACATATAAGAACGTGATTGGGTAACAGATTCAAGATAGCAGAACAAATTCTGTAACCGCTGCTTTAAAGCCATACCTACTTTTTTCGCATTATTTTAGTTGGCATTAACAGTAATTGGTATCATTAGCTTTACACTATTAATTGTTAAAACATTTTTCCAGTTTTTGCAAATCACTCTGCCTAAAGATATTTAAATAGTAAAAAGATTAAGCTATAAGGTACCTAAGAGTGTCTATCTTGTTTCATTCAACTTTACCTTTCCTCCTAATAAAAAGCTGAGATCCTCTAGAGCAGGGTAGGGGATCAATACAAGTTTAAAGAAAGAATAAATGAACGGGAGAAGCACGGCTCCTGCTTCCTCGAGTTTCTAGTAACGGCGACAATGGACCGCACGGGCCGCCTCTGTGATACAGCATGGTTTTGAACCAGACAAACCTGAACTTGATTCTTGATATTTTCATTTAATAATTCCTAGTTTCTCCATGTCAGTGTTTTTCAGCCTATCAAGGGCCCAATAACCTTTCCGTGTAGGATTGTTATGAAGATAAAAGGAAATTGAGATGCAAATCCCAAAGAGCTCCTGGCACAAAAACTGCCAGATGGAATCATTTTTTTTCCTTCTTGTTAAGCCATTCAAATAAAGAATGACTGCGTGATCTGGTTTGCAAAGCTAGATGAATGTAGACAATATGAATAAATAGAGAGGACACAGGAGGATTCAGGTCTGAGGGCAGAGATGGGGAGAGGGAGGTGTGGTAGACAGACAGTGAGTCCAGACTCAGGTAAGTTGAATCTGACATGCCCGTGAGACTTCTGGCTGGTCTAGTTCAGGAAAGAAGCCTTTATTAAAGATACAGATTCAGGGATCACTAGAATCTTGATGAAAACTGAAGTCGGGAAGTGAGGTGCTCATCCATGGAAAGACTTAACTTTCTTCACCTTTTATGTGTTATTAACTCCTTTGCCCGACTGGAAAAATCTAAGAGAGCCCTACACAACTCATTTAAATGTGTAGAATTAAATACAAAGGGTCACAAAGAAAGCCACTTATTCAAACACAATTGTCAAAATATTTATAAAACACATCCACTTCTTTACTAATAAATCAATAACTAGCTCCTGTAGAAAACCGAATAGCTCCTGTAATTTCAAACTAGTGGTGGGTGTAAATGATACATGAGGTGTCTACAATCACTGTCATGTGATATAAAAATATTCCATTTCTATTCATCACAAAAATACAGGTACTATTACTACTGCTGTGGTTTTTGTCAGCATTCAAAATTTACACTAAAGGTTAATGAATATAATTGTAATTCTTTTTCTTAACCAAGTTCATAGATCATTGAATTATAAGAACAACTTTGAGGTCTGTGAACTTCAAGTTAAGAATACCTAACCTGGACAGAATCCTGGGAGAAGTAATCCTTAAGCAGGACATATAGGATAAGCAGCTGCCATTCAAAAAAACTGAAGGGAAAAGAATTCGGCGGAGAAATAAAATCAAGAAAAAGTGGTCGTCTTGAAGGCAAGGTTAGAATACAGTAACTACCAGTAGGTGGTGGCCAATGTAATACAATGCTTCAAGAAGATCAAATCAAGTCTGAAAAGCAAACACATTTAGTAAATAAGAAGCCATTGGTGTTTCAATGTTTTAGTCTCTATCAGCCATACAAGAACTCAATGCTCATTTTGAGCACAAAATAGAACTTGAGATATTTAATAAAACAATTATTCAGGTAATTTTGACCACATACCTTAGACACTGCATATATTTTCAAATAAATTAAAATTAAAACAAGTCAACAGTTAAGAGATGGACATTTATAGATTAATGTGGTCCATATTAGGTCATACCATCTCTATGTGATGGTCAAATTTTGTATTTTTAACTAAATTAACTAAATGTATAATACATATACATGAAAAAAATCCAGCACTGCAAAAGAGGTCAAACCAAAGGACCTCTCCTGAGGTAATAAATTCTCCTCACAAAGGCTGTATCTGTTAACCATTTGTGTACTCTTCAAGAAATTTTCTATGCATATAAAAGCATACATACATAGATATTATATAACAATATGTATATAAATCTTTCAACACTAACGGAGTATAAGCATTTTCTACCTGTAACTTCTTACTTAAAATATATCTTAGAGATAAATTATGTACCTTTTAAAAGTTATTACACAGTAATGTATTAAATGGATGTATATAAAATGGCTGAATGGTTTATTCAAACAATAACCTATGGGTCCTTAGGTCTCTTTCAGTGTTTTGTTATTGCAAAAGGAAAAAAAGCCACAATATATATGCATGAAACATCTGCAAATCTATCTTTGGGCTAAATTTTGAACAGTAAAAGTTCCAGTTAAAAGCTAGATATGAACTTCTAATTTTTATAGATACTGCCATGTCACCCTCATTGTGGTCCTACCAAACTAGTCTCCCACATTCATACAGTGGATGAAAATTCCTGCCTTCCCACGCCCTTATCACTCTGTGTACTATCAAACGGGGCCTTTGCCAAAGTAATAGGATAAAAATATCTCCCTGTTGTTTTAATTGCATTTATTTAACTATAAGTAGGACTGAGCATCCTTTTAAAAGTTTGGAACACCATCTAGATGGCCAGAGTAATCCAAATGAATGCAGCTGGTCAAATTACGTGAGCTATTTCCACAGCAGGTTCAGACACACAATCCAAGTAAAGCTGCTTCAACCGAGTGTTCAAGGCACAAGATTAGACTCGGTCTTCATTTCCTTCTTTCTCTCACACCCTGCATGCTTTCCACCAACAGATCCTTTATCCAGCATCCAGACTATCCTCATCACCTCCATGGCCCCTCTTCAGTCCCAGTGTCAGCTCTTGCCTGGATTATTACAAATGAATTCTACCAATAGATTCCATTTACTCCATCCTCTCAAGCCTGCATTCTATTCTCAATATCCACAAGAGCAATCCTATTAAAATACAAACCACATCAAATCCACCCAAGCAAAAGTAAGAGCTCTTTGACGCCCTAAAAACCCTACCTGAGCAGGGCCCCCCCGACACGAGACTTCACCTGCTGCTGCGTCTGCTGCCCTTCCTTCCACACTGGCCCAGCCACACGGACCTCCCTGCTGTGCAGTGAGCACGCTCGCTACGCTCACACATCTAACACTTTCCGAGTTTCTTTTCTCAGACCACTAAAAATAAATAAATAAGTGAACTGCATGGAGAAGACTGAGAGAGGAGAAGATCTGTTAGTGGCAGGGGTTTCATTCATAAGTTTGGTTTTGCAATCAGGACTTTGGAATACCTGTTCATTCACAGTAACACCGTATCTGCCTACTGACAGATGTGGAAATCTCATCCCAACTTTATAAAATACAGTCAAAGAATAAGGAAATGACAAGTATGTCATTTCAAAAGATGGGATCGTTTTCCTTAAGAAGCAAAGCCATGTCACGTGACTCTCAGCTCCAATTTGGGAAATTCTGACAAGAGAAGCATGTGTAGTCCTGAGAAGGCGGGATTAAGAAAGGACACTATAGACATTATAGAGACACCCTGTTAGATGTGCGCCCAAGATTGTGAGGAGAATCTGAAAACAATTAAAATGGTTTTCTTTCATGACCCACTGAGCTGCCCAAGGGCAGAACACTCTGAACATCCTCTTTGCTGGCTGCTAGCTAATTTAAAAGGAAAAAAAAAACTACTTTTACCAAAACAATATGTGTTTGTTTTCCTCTCATCTTTTTTATAAATAAAATCATTCTGCTCTTTTTTTGTTGTTGAATGGAAACAGTCTATTGATTGTTATCTCTTATCTACAGGTGAAAGCATCTCCTAAAAATTAACCGTGTATGTAAACTATTCTTTGCAGTGTTTATAAAACAAAACAAAACAAAACAAAACAAAAACCTTTACTCTCCAGATGGAAAACTTGGGTTTACTTTTCAAAAGACTTCTTTATAGTACTTGTTTACTTAATTTTTTTTTTTTTTGTCAATAACATCCAAAACCATTTTGAAGGACTAACATGGACACAGAGCTCTGCTGGTCATTGTGATACATCATGTTTCCTAATTTGCTCTCTTACAGGAGTTTTAGTCCAATGGGAAATAGACTAAACTAAAATTTTATCTTGTTTAACTGAAGTCTGGTTTCTGCTAGCATTAGGGAGAGATGCTCTTTGCTCTTATTCCTCTCACTGTCCCACTTCGAACAGGCTGTTGGGTAGAGACAGGCGATGAATAGCGATGATGATATGGTAAACATTCTTGAACTCTGCTTCTGTGAGATAAAAGACCTAAAATTTATAGAACTGCTTCTTCACGAGAGACTCAGTGAAGTTTTCAATGATGGGTCAATGGATCGAGGGCACACGCGAGGCAACGTTTTGAAGATATTCAGCCACAAGTGGAGGGCAATGTGAGCCCACTTAGTGATCTGATGGCTCACGTTAACAACTGGTCCTGCAGGCATTCCTGACGTAGACCTATGATACTACAGTCTAGGACTGTGACGCTGTGGGTTTTCGGGGGCTTTTTTTTCACCCTAAACTTTCAATGTGCTTGAGGTTCCATGGTGCAGAGTTAAAGAGCTGAACGTTGAACGTTCACCTTTCACTGATAATAGAAGACTTGCAGTAAAAACAAGCAAACAAAAACACTGATAATTGACCAATGGAGTGTGATTGCCAATATAAAAAATTTGGTTCGTTTTTAAATGAGCAGGGAATCTAACTGTCAGTAGAGGCTGAGAGGGTCTGAGGAAAAACAGTCAACAACAAAAAAGGTAGAAGGAAAAGAAGGACAGCGGGGAGAACAAGAAGACAGCTCAGCTACCTGCTGACACAGGGGCCTGGCTGGGAGACATGAAACAGAAAAACACGGGAGGGAAAAAATACCACACTCCTCATGTAATTGTTAAATTTGCTTCTAGTACCAACATATTTGGTAGATCTGCATAACAATACAAAGACTAAGTAGGCCAATATTCATACTGTGCATTAAAATACATAAAAGCCTGTAAAAAGTTAATTCTATTAATTCTAAAAACTATATGCTCAGGAAATCGATTAAGTCTCTTTGGACAACTAAACTCAAGTTTTTTGTGTGTATTTTCCTCTTCTTCTTCTTCTTTTTTTTTTTTTTTTTTTTTTTTGGTGGGGGGAGGTAATTAGGTTTACTTATTTATTTGTTAGAGGAGGTACTTGGGATGGAACCCAGGACCTCATGCATGCTAAGCATGTGCTCTACCACTTAAGCTATACCCTCCCCGCTTTTGTGTGTATTTTAAACTTTTCAATGAAGTAGCTGCACAACTGTCTACTTAAAATAAAAAATTAATCATAAAAGATACGTGAAAAATCTCAATTTCCTGAAAGTTCAACTGTTAAATTACAAAACATTTCCCCACTCTCATTTTCATTGCTCACTAGGAGATAATTATTTTTCTATTTATGCTTTTTTTCATCAGTAATGGTCTCAGAATTTTTATAGTGTTGAAATCTATATTAAATCTCCCATTGCCAAACAACTCAAAGAAAATAAAGGAAAAAAGAGGTGGAATTTTAAGATACTTTCAAAGGTCTCTCTAACCCTGTATAAAAAATGTATTCTGTTTTTTCAGTTTCTATGACAAGACTTTGTAATATACGGTATATTCCTAAAGCAATGAATTTGGAAATGAATTATTCAGCAGTGTGTTTGAAATGCCCTGCTTACTGTCCATTCACATTTCAGTCACTGCACAGTCCTAAATGATGCTGGAATGTGTGTGTTACCACTGACAGACTTAAATTATAATGTGTATATGCCACCCTCATCATTAAAAATCCTAGTGAGTACCACAGAGGGACTTTCCACTTAACAGGGACGGAGTCAATCCCTTGATTATTTTCAGCTGTGACTGACATAGTCAAGGAAACATAACAATAAACAAAAGCATAATGACAAAAGAATTATGATCTTACAGAGCATCACATGATGTTCAACAAGACAGGCTAAGGGAAAAACAGCACCTCCACAGCTGAAAGTTCAGACAGACTCACACGTCCACATATTTCAGTAATTCTTTGCTAACGAAATACACTGCTTTGCAGGTGTTGATGAGGGAACCAAATTAAGTCTTAGAGGAAAATGTGACTAGAAGTGAATTATTAATAAATGGAGATGAGGGTGTAAAACAGGCGGCCAAAACACAAAATGTGAGAGGACTATTAGGAGGAATAGAGAACAAAAGAAAATTAAAAAGGGGGACTGAGTTTGACACAAGGATGCAGGGTTATTGAATGTATGCTTCCAGGGAGCCCTATTAAATGTAAGACAGTGCAATTTGGTGTACAAATAGTGTCATTCCCGGATTTGCTTCACTATTTTTAAAACAAAAGGAGATTAAAAAGTATCTGTCAATATTTTTACGGTTATGATTACACATAAAATTTTACATGAAAATATCTATAAAATGTTATTATGATGGATGGTACATTTCACAAGTAATCAGCAATTCTGTGATATTTATTGAGCACTTTTTTGGTCAGTTTTATCATGCCAAATATATAAGTGTGTGGCATAATGAACGTAAATAAAGGAAACAGTGGCATTTTTTTATAGTTTTACAACCAAATGGAATATTAGATTACGATATGTAAAAATAAATAATATTTAAGTGGAGAATTGAAAGATTCTACCTAATAAGTATCTATGAAAAAACCCTCCCTTTCAAGCTCCCTTTTAGAAGGGAGTGATGGAGAAGTTGTTTGTCATTTATTTTAACTGGAATGTCACTGTAGTTGAGGGAGGTTTGATGTAAATAATATTCTTGTGTATGGAAACTGTGCTTTATTCCTATTTTTCCAGATCTTTGATGAGTAGAATATTAAATTATGGAAATGCAGATTACTGCTTCTATAGGAAGATAACTATGAAAATAAAATCTGAAGCTATTAAAAAATGAGAATACACTGGAGTATTCTAGAACTGATAGATAAAATTGATAAAAATATGCAAAAATCACAATAGACCTCATTTTCCCATCTCAATTTTTATTTTAAGAGAATCAAGACTAAATGATGTAATTTTACCTCCCCTTCCTTCTTTCCTTTATATCATCTTTTTTCAATCTGCATCTCCTATACATTTTCTATGTCTTGAAAATTTTCTCATCAGTGTCTAAATTCTACTCACAAAAGTCACTGAGGTTTCTCTTTCTTTTAAAACAGTGTAACCAATAAGCGATAAAACCATTTTCCCTGCTAGACACTCAAAAGACTGCTCTGTCATTTTTCTTCCTATGTATTGCTGAATGTTATATGTAAGTTTTAAATTCTAAAGTATAAACTAACAATGAACTATCAGAAGGAGAAATTAGGGAAAGGATCCCATTTACTGTCACATCAAAAAGAATAAAATGTCTAGGAATAAACCTACCTAAGAAAGCAAAAGACCTATACTCTGAAAACTATAAGAAACTGATGAAAGGAACTGAAAATGACAGAAACAGATGGAAAGATATATTGTGTTCTTGAATTGGAAGAATCAATTTTATGAAAAAGACCACACTACCTGGGGCAATCTACAGCATCAATGAAATCCTATCAAAATACCAATGGCATTTTTCACAGAATTAGAACAATGAAAATTTAAAAATTTGTATGGAAACATAGAAGGCCCCAAATAGTCAGAAGAAAGAGGAACAGAGCTGGAGGAATCACACTCCCTGTGTGATATCTATACTACTATACTACAAAGCTACAGCAATCAAAACAGTATAGTACTGGCTCAAAAACAGACACACAGATCAATGGAACAAGACAGAGAGCCCAGAAATAAACCCACTCACTTATGGTCAATTAATCTAGGACAAAAGAGGCAAGAATATATACAATGGAGCAAAGACAGGCTCTTCAATAAATGGTGCTGAGAAAACTGGATAGCTATGTGTAATAGAGTAAAATTAGAACATTCTCTAACACCATATACAAAAATAAACTCAAAATAGAGTAAAGACATAAATATAAGACCAACACTATAAAACTTCATGAGGGAAACACAGGCAGAATACCCTTTGACATAAATTGCAGCAGTGTATTTTTGGATCTGTCTCCTAAAGCAAAGGAAATAAAAGCAAAAATTAACAAATGGGACCCAATTAAACTTAAAAGCTTTTGCACAGAAAAGAAAATCATCGACAAAATGAGAAGACAATCTATCAAATGGGAGAAAATATTTGCGAGTGATATGATCAATAAGGGATTAAAATCCAACATATATAAACAGCTCAAACAACTCAACATTAAAAAAAACAAACAACCTGATTTAAAAGTGGGCAGAAGCAAGGGAAGGGTATAGCTTAAGTGGTAGAGCGCATGCTTAGCATGCACGAAGTCCTGAGTTCAATCTCTAGTACTGCCTTTAAAAAATAAAAAAAATATAAATAAACCTAACTATCCACCACCCCTCCCCCCAAAAAACAAACAAAAAAAAGTGGGCAGAACAACTGAATAGACATTTTTCCGAAGAGGAAACGTACACGACCAACAGGCATATGAAACGTTGGTCAACATCACTAATCATCAGAGAAATGCAAATCAAAATCATAATGAGGTATCACCTCATGCCTGTCAGAATGGCTATCATCAAAAAGAATGAACACAAATAACAAATGTTGGTGAGGATGTGGAGAAAAGGAAACCCTTGTACACTGTTGGTGGGAACATAAACTGGTACAGCCACTGTGGAAAACAATATGGAGGTATCTCAGAAAACTAAAAATAGAACTACCAGGCAATTGCATACGACCCAGCAATCCCACTCCTGGGAATTATCTAAAGAAAAAAAACCCACTAATTCAAGAAATACGTACACCTCAATGTACACAGCAGCATTGTTTAAAATTGCCAAGATATGAAAATAACCTAAGTGTCCATCAACAGATAAAGAATGGATAAAGAAGATGTGGTATATACACAGTGGAATACTATTCAGCCCCCAAATTTTGCCATTTGCAGAAACATGGATGGACTTGGAAGGCCTTATACTAAATGAAATAAGTCAGAAAGAGAACGACAAATACTGTATCATTATCACTTATATGTAGAATCTAAAAAGCACAACAAATTAATCAATATAATAAAAAAGAAGCAGACTCTCAGATACAGAGAACAAACTAGCGGTTACCAGTGGGGAGATGGGGAGGGACAGTATGAGGGTGGAGTGGGAGGTACAAACTATTGGGTGTAAAATAGGCTTAAGGATTCATTGTACAACACAGGGAATAGCCAATATTTTGTAATAACTCTAAATAGAAAGTAACCTTTCAAAATTGTATAAAAATAAAAAATAAATTACAAAGTAAATATTCCATAAAAGACTGCTCTATCCTTTTTCTTCCCATGCCATAACTGAATGTTAAATTTAAGTATTAAATTCTAAACTGTATATTAGCACATTAGAGAAATTTCAACAAGCTAAGGAAAAATCGATCAAAAATAAGAGCAAAAATATAAGGACATTATTAGACATCTGAAAAATAGAGGAAACTGTAAAACCTCATTCACAAGTATATCTATAGTTAACAACTCAGTACAATTATTCTGACTGCCTTTTTAAAAAGTCATTGTTTTTAAATTAATTTAAAAGTTTTTCTTTTCCTTTTTAACTACATCTGTCTTTCCTGACCAGCCCTTGTACAAAGGATAAACTTAAGTCTAGTGTCACTGCAAGCAGTTTCAGAAATAGAGCACTAGGTGTCACCCAAAATTGATAGGAAAAGCAAACCAACTAAGGAACAGTCCACAGGAGGGAGGAGAGAGCACAGCATATAGCAGAGGAAAGCACAAGGTAACTCTATTGTGAGAAGGATGGAGGCAGAGGGAGGACCAGCAGAAGGAAGAGGAATGCCATCTACCCAGGGGATGGTAAAGCGGGCCATCGAACAAGATGAAAATGGAATCAGTTTTAGTTGTATCATAACTTCACTCCCCACCTATGTCTTGTTAGAATATTTGCATACATTTGTACATATATTCTTACTCTTCTGGGTAATACTCTGGAGATTTTTAAGAAATCTCCAAGAGTAAGCACAGAAAATAGTACCAACCAATCATCAAACTCAAAACCCCATTTTTTTGGCTGTATCAATGAACTTTGTATGTGAAAAGAACTGTGTGTGTGTGTGTGTGTGTGTGTAAGCCTTTAAGTTCATGAACATAACACAAAGTTTAAAGAAACTTACTAGCTTTGAAGAAATTGCATTGTAAATTGTCCCTGGTGACTGGGTTTATTTCGATTTGATTTGATTTTTTGGCATGCATGCAGACACAAAAATTGGGCATGACGTTAGCCTGTTAAGACATAGATCTGGTGGGATAAAATGAAAGCTACTGATCTTTCAGGACTTACACGAGTCCCACTTTTCTCAAAAGTCGACTTCCACTATTTCAGCTTTCTGTATTTAAAACTGTTTTGTACCGTTAACTGAAACTCTATAGAAGAACATTTGTCATTTATTTTCTCAGTGTAAGGGAGGTACTTTCCAAATCATCATATGGATCAAGTCACTGATTACTTTTAAGGTATGTTTTCTGTTTACTTCTCCCCTTCTTTACAGTGCCGGGCAGAGTACTATGCACAAAGGTGCTCGACCCACACTTGCTGGTCAATGAGCTGATTACAGAAGGCAAAGTGTATTTAGGTACACTGTTGGCATCAAGCTGTTTGAATGTTTAACATAACTATTATTAAAGCATTAATAAAGCTAGAATGCTGTCTTGATGACTGTAGCTCTGTAGTATTATCTGAAGTCTGGGAGAGTTATTCCTCCAGCCTCTGTCTTTTTTCTTCAGTAATGCTTTGGCAATTCTAGGTCTTTTGTGTTTCCATATAAATTTTATTATGATTTGTTCTAGTTCTGTGAAATATGTCCTGGGTAATTGGATAGGGATTGCATGAAATCTGTAGATGGCCTTGGGCAGTGTGACCATTTTAACAATATTGATTCTTCCAATCCAGGAGCATGGGATATCTATCCATTTTTTTAAGTCTTCTTTAATTTCCTTCATCAGTGTTTTATAGTTTTCCCTGCATAAGTCTTTCACCTCCTTGGTTAGACTTACTCCTAGGTATTTTATTACTTTGGGTGCTATTTTAAAGGGGATTGTTTCTTTACTTTCTTTTTCTGTTGATTCGTCATTAGTGTAAAGAAATGCAACTGATTTTTGAACGTTAATCTTGTAACCTGCTACCTTGCTGAATTCTTCGATTATTTCTAGTAGTTTTTGTGTGGACCTTTTAGGGTTTTCTATATATAGTATCATGTCATCTGCATATAGTGACACTTTTACCTCGTCTTTTCCAATTTGGATCCCTTTTATTTCTCTCTCTTGCCTGATTGCTGTGGCTTCCAAGACTATATGGAATAGGAGTGGTGATAGTGGGCAGCCTTGTCTTGTCCCAGATTTTAGTGGGAAGCTTTTGAGTGTTTCACTGTTGAGTACTATGATGGCTGTAGGTTTGTCACATACAGCTTTTATTATGTTGAGATATGTTCCCTCTATACCCACTTTGGTGAGAGTTTTTATCATAAACATGGTATTGGTACAAAAACAGACATATAGACCAATGGAACAGAATAGAGAGCCCAGAAATGAACCCATAAACTTTTGGTCAACTCATCTTCAACAAAGGAGGCAAGAATATACAATGGAATAAAGACAGTCTCTTCAGCAAATGGTGCTGGGAAAACTGGACAGCAGCATGTAAAGCAATGAAGCTAGAACACTCCCTTACACCATACACAAACATAAACTCAAAATGGATCAAAGACTTAAACATAAGATAAGATACAATAAACCTCCTAGAAGAAAATATAGGCAAAACATTATCTGACATACATCTCAAAAATATTCTCCTAGAACAGTCTACCCAAGCAATAGAAATAAAAGTAAGAATAAACAAATGGGACCTAATGAAAATTTCAAGCTTCTGCACAGCAAAGGAAACCATAAGTAAAACAAAAAGACAACCTACGGAATGGGAGAAAATTTTTGCAAATGAAACTGACAAAGGCTTGATCTCCAGAATATATAAGCAGCTCATATGACTTAATAAGAAGCAACCAAACAACCCAATCCAAAAATGGGCAGAAGACCTAAACAAGCAATTCTCCAAGGAAGAAATACAAATGATCAATAGGCACATGAAAAAATGCTCAATATCACTAATTATCAGAGAAATGTAAATCAAAACTACGATGAGGTATCACCTCACACCAGTCAGAAACTAACTGGCCTTTAGCCAGAGTTCAAGACCGAGTCAAGATAGCATCTGAAAAACACCACTTATGGGGAATCGTTACAGCTCCATTCATGGTCGTACTACAGGACTGCAGGGTCCCTCCTCAGAGATACACTCAGCTCTTCGGTCAGCAGCTGGTGAGTCTGAAAGCTGGCTCAAGTCCAGAAAATTGGCAAAGTATGTTTTTTTTTTTAGAGTAGCAATGTCATCTGTTCTTGCTTTAGATTAGATATATTTAAAGCAGTATTTTGTCTGTCTTGCCTTTAGGGCCACCACGTTAACATAATCACCTGCACAACTTTCTGAGGGTCAGACACACTAGGCTGCCACTCTGACTTTGTGAATCATTTACAATTTGTGACTAGCCCCTCCTTTCGGCCTCTATGATTCCATGGACTTATCATCCTCTTCATTTTTAAATGAGCCAAGCTCTGTGACATCCTCTTCTTCTCTGATCCAGGAAATACAGAAGAAAAGCATCACTGAATTTCTCAGTGAGGCTAGTGTCCCTTACCAGTGTTTTGCTGATGACCTTGGTGAACTGCGTGTCTTCTGGGTCTTCCCAGAAATGTAATCTTTTCGTAGGCCATCAGGCTTTACCCAGAATATCCACTCATTTGTGCCTACTTCCCTGAGCCTTTTAATTCACTTCTCAACTGTCTGCCAAAGTATTTCTGGCATTTCAACTTGTTTCAGCAAAGCCATCACTTTCTAAAGGTTCCTAGTACCACCCCAGCAGTAAATTTTTAAGTTCTTGCTGTGTGTTAAATCCTGTATCACAAAAGAGGTCCCAAGTCAATAAAGGCTTTCTTATCCAATCTTCTGTGACCCTCTTGATCAGGCACCCTCAAAATTGAGTCCTACTTTTACCCCCTTAGTTCCTGCCAATACCTGGCAGCTAATTATTATAGCTCTTTTGATATACAGTCCTTCTCTCTTAAGATATGCGGCATATTCCTAAGATATGCTGTTACTTATCCCTTGCTGATGGTCTTGAAGACAAGACAAGAGGTCAGGAGAGACCGTCAGGTCAGCCCCTGTTGCCTTGGTCGGGAGAGGTTTCTGACTCAGTCCCTTCACGCACAGGGAGATCGCAAGCTCTTAATAGCGAGGACTGGCCACCTAGGGAGACTCTGAGGGTTCAGAGAAATCTGAGGAGTTGAAATGTTTGGCTTTGTTCACCAAGATCCCATGTATTAGGGTCCCACATTCTCCCAACCAGGGTCATGACCTTGGCACAACAGACCTGAGCAAATGAATATTAAAATATCCTTGAAACTTGGCAACTCTATTAAATCCTGAGTTTATCTTTTTCTTCTCTCTCCCGTAGGCAATAAAGCCTTCTGACTTTCACATTTAGTTTTCAGTTATTTGTTAACAGCTTTTAGGCTTTCAATACCTTTTAGTTAGTGTATCAGAGATATTTAATTTCAAAGAACAGATTCTACTGACTTAGTATGCAGCGTTTTCTCTGTATTTGCACCAGTGACATGGGCTGCCAGCTTGAGCTAAGGACTGTCCATGCCCCACAGTCCTCTTGATATATGGTCATCATGTCCAGCTGGGCAAGAAGTGATCTAGTTCTAAAAGTCCTGTTCTGGTACCACTGAGCCCTGTGAGAATGAGACACTGACTATGGAATTAGGATGACAAGAGTTTTACTGAGGTGACATACCTGGGAAAGGAAATTGGAAGAGGCAGGACTGGGAAGGGATAGTCATCAATTCATGGTGTAGCTCAGTCTACAAAACAGGAAATGAATACTACCTAATGGAGAAGTCCCACACTGAGCAGAATGACTACACCCTGATGGCACCCACAGTCTCGCTCATTCATTGGCTGGGGCCCTTCTGTGGAAAGCGTGTCCTCAGTTCGAAGACAGAGGCTGACGTGATGGATTTAAAGCTGTCAGGCTCTCCACGATCCTGAAAGGGGACCTTAGTGGTGTATCCCTATCTCTACTATAAGTAGCTAAATAACCAACTAACTGAATAAACCAATGAACAAATGAAAAGGAGAAAAAGTAAGTATTCTAGCCGCAACAATGATTTCACTAGTAAAGCAACATGTCCTGGGTAAGTCCATGACATACTGATAACCAGAAGTCAAGTCAGGTTCATCTTCCAGGTCGTGGCGTGGAGACTTTGGGTAATGATGTGTAGCAGAGCTCCCAGTGTTAATTTGAGAAGCCTGGGATGCACTGAGAATCAAAAGCCAGTTTCATAGTCATCCGTTAAGGGCAAGTGCCCCCATTAACTTTGTTGTATATGAATTATCCACAATGTAATTCAGTATCACAAATGCTTTTTCCAGCTGCACTTTATTGAAAGTGCCACCCTTTGCACAAAAAGCATTGTCTTTTGCGGGGAGCATTTACTATGTTAGGTACAAAAACCAGACTTAGTTCAGCTCCTCACAAAGTCATAGGACACAATAACTGGGGATGTTACTGAAGAACACAACAAACTTACCTACAGAGAATGCACCAGAAACATGTAAGAAGAGTAGCTTTAAAGTAGAGTTGACAGTGAAAGGACTGGTGAGAGGTCTGTATAATAACAAACCTGTGATGGGGGAGAAAAAGTGAGGACGATTATTAAGATGTGCAAAATCCATTTTTCGGAGATTAAACTCAGAGATAAAGAAAATCCCACAGATTGAGGGGAAAATTAGAAAAACATATCAATTAGATATTAGAGGACATCGATTGGATATTTAGAGACACAAGAGAGTTCCAGATTGAAATCCTGCACTGAATTTGCTAAGGCAGGTCAAAGCCATGAAGATCATACAGTTGTCTAAAGCAGAGACAAGCACATTTTCTGCACCCTTCTCCTTTTCTTTTTCCAGGTGGGTGGGTCTGAGGCAAGGACAATGGGAAGACTGAGGGATCATGGTCCTAACTGGACAATCGGAAAGCTTTTTTTAGAATCAGCCATGAGAAGTGAACATGTTTGTGTTTATCTACCTGTCTATTTTAGAGAAGGCAAAATAATCTGCAGAAAACCCTTGAAGCTAAGCACTTCATAGAAGGCTAATATTAGCAGATCTTTATAAATATGATATTTCAAATATGTGAAATCGCTCTTCAACTCCCATGCCGTAATTTTATGTTCTACAAGCAATCTTCTGATTAGAGCTTGGCTTTTATTTTGTCCACAGAGAAAGAATGCATATGGGAGCTCAGTCCCTATGTAGCAGCCTTTGTAGTTTTTAATGGAAACCAGTAAATCAGTGTTTTTGTTATAGACACTGGTGTCTGTGAGTTTTATTGAATTCCAGCTGTGAGAGATGTAGAATCATTCAGTATACTCAACGTCAGGTTTCTATACCTATGAGGCTGAAGGCTGGCCTATGAAATGAGCCGACTTTGCCAAGATATGGGCCAATTTATAGGGGTCCCTTATTTATTGCGATATCTTTGAAGTTTTCACATAAATATGAATATGAATCATTATTAGAATCTTCTAGAATGTAAGCTCTATGAGTGCAAGCAACTTTGCTTTATTCACTGATGTATCCCAAGTGCCTAGGACAGTGCCAAGCACAGAGTACGCACTCAGTAAGTATGTGTTGTTAATCACTCACTCTCATTAAATAAAACTGTTGCTAGTTTTAGTTTAAGTTTTAGTTAAACTTACATTATCACAGATAATCAAGGATTATGCATTTATTTATATTCTTTGTACCCTTGAATGATTCCTACAGATCCCGAAGCATAGAGCAAAACATCACCTTCTATACTAGAATTCATTATTAAGCCACATATATTGGCAGTTCTTTACAATAACACAGTTAAAATTCCAACTTATCTAAAATCATCTAGTTTACTATCAACTGTTTATTTTCTTCATCTGTATTTTTATTCATTATAGATTTTGTCAAGCGTTGGTGAAATATTTCCATATTTAAATATACCATTTTCTCCATGGAGGAATTTACCAGGTGTTGAGAGATTTCATGGGTGAAATGATAATTTTGAATATAAATGGAAAAGTCAGTACAACCAATTCTTGTCTTATGAGTGAGTGCAGAAAAAGGTTTGGCTCTTACAAAAGCTGGAAAAGTTGGCTTACAATTTTCTGTTTTTCTTGCAGTTAAAGAATGCTTTTTGAATTCTAATGTGCAACATGATTTCAGGTATTCCACTGTAACATACTTGAAATTCAGTAAAAAAAAAAAAAAAAAAAAAAAGTTTACACTAGCCACATTGTAAATGGATTCTCAGCGTTTTTTTTAAAGTGTGATGTTTTTCTAAATATTGAAAGAAGACTGAGCCACCTTTTAAAGGGAATTACTCTCAAAGAAATGAGTCAAGTAGAGACGCAAACGTGGTGGAAGGTGTTAAGCCCAAGCAGGGGCTGGGCTACCATGGCGATGGCTTCGGATTGCCCAGCAATCAGTTCTCACCCTGGTGCCTTCTTCTAGTACGACTCTGACCCTGGCTGCAGAGTAGGCACAGAACCCAGGCAAGCTCCCCTACGATGGCCAGACACGTGACCCAGCAGGACCAATCAGTGCCCTTCTCTGAAATTTTTGTATGAATATTGGGGGTTAAAAGGGGAGTTTATTCCTGCTCTGGAAGTTAATCTTCATAAAGTAAATGTGGAACTTGGAGCAGCCATTTTCCCAAGCCACAGGGCAAAAGTTTGTCAATGGAAGGAAGAAATAAAACAAGGGAAACTGAACTGAGAAACAGAAAAGAGGTCAAGAGAAGGGGAGGTTGTAATGCAACTGGTTTACAGGGGGCACAGTGATGTAGTCGGGGGTGTCAAGGAGGCTTTTGATCAGTCAATTAGTCTTCTTGGGCTGCCGTAACAAAATACCATTAGTATTACCTATAGGTATTTATTTCTCACAGTTCCAGAAGTTTAGAAGTCCAAGATCAAGTGCTGGCATATTTGATTCCTTTCTTTCTTTTTGTGTTTTTTTTTTTTTTTTTCCCCAGGGGAAAGCAAGAACGCAGTCCCCCATTACCACAAATTACACAGTCGAGTTTCCCACATTTGGGGAAACTGTAGGAGTCAGCATATCCAGAGGGCAAGGATAAGCCTCCCCTGGGAAACCACTTTCATGACCATGGTGTCTCCTTCCCCTGCCGGGTAAGTATAGATTTAGTTTCTGATGAGACCTCTCTTCCTGGCTTGTAGAAGCCACCTTCTTGCTATGTCCTCTGCTTTTTCCCCTTCTTATAAGGCCACCAAGCTATCTGATTAGAAACTCACCTTTATGATCTCATTTAACCTTAATTACGTCCTAAAAGTCCCATCTCTAGATATAATCACATTGCCAGGAATACAGCTTCAACATATGTAGATTGCGGGGAACAGGTCACTCCATAGCAATCACAGAGTTAATTAGCTTCTTCACTCTTGCCAGATCTCCCCCATATTGGTGCTTTTATGCTGCTGCTCCCTCTGCTCTGCTTGGTTCACTGTTGCTCATCCACAGCTCAACTAATCATCATTTCTTCATGGAAGCTTTCCCTGATCTCTAAGATTAGGATGAAACCTCCTCATTATGCTCTTACTTTATGCTCTCAGGCTGCCATGTGCTTTCCTTTTGGAGCACTTCCATAATCGTCGGGTTATTTGTGCAAGTGTTTGCTCCAGGCCTGTTTTCCTGTTTTGCCTCTGACATCCTTGGGGCCAATGGCTGTGCCTGATGTTCTCATCAGCGTATCTGCAATATTATCATTGCACCTGGTAGGTTGTAGGCAGCCATCAGAAGTTTCTTGAGTCAACATAAGGGATGAAATATAAATCTGAGACTAACCTGGTTATAAAGGGCCAAATATTTTCCAAGCAGAGGTAACAGCATATGCAACAACTCTGAAATAGTTAGGATCTTACCTAAAGGGAGGCGTTTTGTAAAATAAAACTACAATGAGTGAAACATGGAGGGTGACAAGGGTGCAAAGCCTGGAAGGGATCTGATTCTGCAGGTTCTTATTCTTCATTTTTAGGGAATTTTGTCTTTTCGTCCTAAAAGAAATGAACAAATATTGAAGAATTTTAAGTAGGAAAATGATGCTTTCTTTTGCATGTTATTAGAATCTCTCTGGCTCCTAAGTAGGAAATGGTGGACAACAGCAAGATGGATATAAGGAGAACAGAGAGAGGTCTTATAAGAATCTAGAAAGGAAATAACTGAAACTGAACTGTGGTAGTGACAGAGAGATGCGGGACCAAGAATATTAAAAAATGCTTGAATGAGGATACATGATAGTTTATATTTAACCTATAGGAAGGCAGTCAAATATTTTTATTATAACTGACTAATGCTCTACTTTTGCAAACAGTAGGTCAACTTTCCATTTATGTCAAAACTATTCAACATACTCTGTTATGGTTAAGATTATTTAGTGCCAAGAAAATAGAGATGAGGAGTAGTAGTAATGTATGGAAAGTCAATCATTCGCTATTAAAATCCTTCAGGCATTCAATTTTATGGAAGTTCTGCAACCAGCTAAGAAAGAAACCAATTCATAAAGATGCATAAATGCACGTCATAATGTTTAGGGTATGCTCGCTTGTATTTTGCTGTATTAATAATAAATTCCAGAGCTTAAATCAATAGGTATATAAATTAGAGGTCCTTTACTGAGGGCTTTGTTTTATATAATCCTTTTGTAAAGTATGAGATGCTTAATTCCATTAAAAATGAAAAAACTCAGTGTGAAGCTTATAAAAACTCTAAATAATCAGAAAACATTGGTGAAGTTTTTGAAGGACATAAGCTGCTTTGGTTTCTTTTGTTTTTCCATTGACTTTCAGTCAACAGTTGGGAGTCAGGAATTTGCTTATTATTTTAAAGTCAATTTGAACAGTAGTTAAAGACTGGTAGAATGTATCTGCGTAATGAAACACTTAAGTCAAGATGGGTGACTAAACAGTCGGGTTTTTCACTACTCCTTTTGAAAAGCCTATTGAAATGCCCAAAATAAATACTAATAAAATAATAACTGTGCTAGTGGCCTCAACAGATTGCAAAGACTCAGGAAACAAGAGAACTGATGAATTAATAGAGTTGCCTGCACATTAAATACGGGGACAGTGTGACTGTGAAACAAGGTAACTTTAGACTGGTGAGTCCATGCTGCTCAAAGATAGGAACTAGCTTCAAAAGGTGAGCGTTCACCACAGAGCCCTGGAAACAACATCAGAAGGGGACAGAGGACCGTTTTGCTTTATGTGGTCTGCCAAACGGTGGCAAACAACTGTTCTTTCTCTAAATGCTGCTGGCTCCAGCGTTGGCCACGGCATCACCAAGTGGAGTATGGTTCACCAAATGAAATGTGGATGCTTTGATGTGGGAAACTCTAAAAAAAGAGCATTGAAGTTGTAGAAGTAGAGTACTGCCATAAGAAGAAGGGGACCCCAAAATAAGAAAGTGATCTATGAAAAGAAAATTCACCTGGCCATGGTCCTAGTAGTCTTTTTTTTTTTTTTTTTTTTTTTTTTTTCCGCATCCCCCACCCCCTACCCCCTGGTCCTAGTAGTCTTGCTTTACACTTCTGTATCTCTTTTAGAAAAA
The DNA here is from genome assembly GCF_009834535.1 of Camelus ferus. Classification (NCBI taxonomy): domain Eukaryota; kingdom Metazoa; phylum Chordata; class Mammalia; order Artiodactyla; family Camelidae; genus Camelus; species Camelus ferus. Next base: position 52,635,422 of record NC_045702.1, on the reverse strand, counting down.
TTTTGTTAATTTTCACAAAAATAAACTGCTACAATTTTGATATGGATTTTATTAATTGTATAGAAAAATTAAGAGAGAAATCACCTCTTTGCCTTATAAGCTTTCTAGCTACGAGCATCGTGTGACCTGCTATCTATTTAGGCTGATTCCTCTCTGTAACATTTTGTAGATTTCCACTGTAAAGTTCTTACACATATTTTGCATATTTTGAATATTCCCAAACATTGCCTATTTTTGACGCCAATTTAAATACTATCACTTAAAAATAACTCCTAAATAAATTGATTTTATTTGGAAATGCAGTAGGATTTTAAATATTGATCATTTGTCTAATACTAATAAGTTTAGCAGGGATGTAGTTGTATTTATTTTGTTTTGTTGTTGTTTTCTTATGGTGTTTTAAGACATCAATATTTACTGAGGTTAAGCATTAAGTTACTTTTACAGATGGTTTATCCTTTCACAGCATATGGAAACGATCTTTCAAATGTCCACCTGGTCAGGTCCAACTTCAGTTATAATTTAAGTAACAGGGCGTCAATTAAGAAAATTAAAATATAATAATCACATGATCTAATTCTAGAGGGTCTAAAGCAATAAAATTAGATATCCTAAAGTTACAGTAAAGCTATTTATATTCTGAAAACAGTATCTTAGAGTTTATAATTGTATAAAATTTCAAAAGAGTAAATGCAAAATCAATTAAGTAATACGTTAAACCAAAAAGGCATCCACCAGAATTAATTTAATTTAAAGAGAGAAAACAAATCAGATACCCTGCTGAGTGTGTAAATGTTTGGGATTTGGCTCCTGTCAGCCTCAGTCAGACCTACACATCACCCTGGATCCCTGAGCCTTTAATCGCATCCCTCCTGCTCTCCTGGGGACCCGATGAGAAAGGGTATTCTGGGCCACATGTGGAACAGTAGACACAAAGGGTCACTTGGAAAAAGTTGCATTTCAAACTCGAATTCAGCCAATTTTTGTGACCGTTTTCTTTCCATAGATAATTGAGCTTTCTCTTGGTCGAAATTACAGCCAACACATTTTCTTGAGCTCTTTTCTCTTGGGAATTGATTCACCTTGGACTGAAGGAAATGGAATATCCAATTGTTTCTCCAGGTCTTTGGCCGTCTTTCTACAGAAGCCAAGGTTCTGATCTACAAGGCTAATGTTTTCACATGCTATGTAGAGTTTCTCCTCCATTTCTAAGAACTAAATTCCCTCCTCCATTGATTTTCTGCAAAACTGCATTTTATCTTCTGATTTAGCCCAGGCAATGTCTGGAAGCAGGGGAAGCTTCTGAATCTCACTTCCAAACTGTGCATTTTCTCACTGCACAGAAAGGCGCCTGCTTTGTTTGGGGACTTGCTCTTTCTTTCATTTAAGTTTATTTAAGGAGACACTTAAGTTAACAGCATCAGTGAGCTTCTTCAAACTGACCTCTGACTGACAATCTTGGCTTCCATTTTTGATACCCTTTTTGTCCAGGGCCAACTTGTCATCATTGTGTAATCTTCTCTAAAGAGAGCAGGTAAGTTTATCACCTTAATCTTATAGCTCACCTCCTGTTCCCTTTGTTTGTCAATGTTTTCTATAATTTTTTTTCCCTGTTACTTCAATTTTTGTACTCTTTTTCTTTTCAGCATCTTTTTTGGGCAAAGAGCTAAGCCACTTTAAAAACCTACCTGAAGCTGAACATTTTCATCAAAGTTATTAACCATTTCTTCCTGATTCTGTTCAGTAAGTATTCTTCTGAAATGACTTCCAGATATTTTAGGCCTCAGTCATCTGAGACTAGGGAGCTGGATGCCTCCTTTGAGTGACTGTGTCTGTCCTTCAAGACTAGCCATCATGTCCTGAAATGAGCTTTTTGGCAACTCTGTTTTTCTATTCTTGATTGAGAAAGTCCACTGTATCCCACAGGGAAAAGGTAGACCTGTCTGCATCTCTACGAAGTACTACCAAATACAGATTTTGTAACTTCAAGGGACTGGCCTCCACCGCAGGTGACCCTGAGGGCTTCAAAGGTGTATATAGTGGGTCGAACCTTCTCACTGACTTTAAGTGACTCTCCGACTCAAGCAGCAAGTCAAAATTTCCAAGGGAAAAATCAAGTACATTTGAGTTTCATGTCTATAATTGAGACACCACCATCAGAACACTGCACAGCTACCACAAGCCTGGCTGGAAAGACATTTTTTGTGTGACTATTCAGCAGGGCATGTCCCCTGTGGCTCCAGTGGTCACTGCCTCTGGCCAGCACCCTGGGGGTTACAACGTCCCGCAGAGAGCCCTGGAGTATTACACCTTGGAATGAGTCCCTGACAACTAGGACAGACCATCAGGGGGGCTATGGGACAAGGAAAGAGGGCAAGTTATAAGCTAGTACTCTTTACCTTTGCTGTGGTCACTGCACAAGTAGAGAAGGTTACAGCATACTGGGGAAAATGAACAAGTCTGAGCATAGCCAGAGATAACCAGTCCACAGGTTGGGACCCACAGGTTAACCATGAGGATGTAGGCAGAACCATGCCATAATCAAACCTACAGAACTAAAAGTGAACTAAACTGGGTTTCCAGTTCTGTTTCTGTTTGTTCAATAACCTCACGACCTGAGACTTCAAAATCACAACCAACATGAGGAAAACAATGCAGATAATAAATTATCCTCCTTTGGAGTATTCTAGTTAAGCCCAACTACCCTATGAGGTTGGCAATCCCATGAGGGTGAAAATTCTATCAAGGCCATCATTCCATGAGGCTGTTATGTCTCTTTAAACAGATAAACCTACACTTGGACAGGTTACATGGCTTGGTCAAGGACACCAACTATTAAGGTGCAGAGCTGGATTTTGAATAAAAATTAACTGACTTGAAGTTCAGTGGTTTTAGAAATACTTCTATGTTGCTTCATAGGAACAACCTACTCACCCACCCTCTACTGTTAAAATAAAGAGACTGGTAAATGATGTCTATAGGCCATGAAACTCAAAAATTCTTCAGTCCCCTCATCATTCTTTTCACCTATTTAATACAATAGTGAAGCGTCTATTACATGTGTTATTCACCCATTTATTTGATGATCAGTAATGGAACAACCCCTATGTGACAAGTACTAGTGTTACAGAAATAGGCTGGTCAAGGAGACAAGCAAGTTAAAGGACCAGCACAACATCTGTGACAAGCGCTATTAGAGACTGCTAGCACAAGCCCAGGGAGGACAGCCGGCAAGCGGGAGGTGGGGCTGGAGACAGAGCAAGAGCGCAGTGAGAATTACAATGAAGTGAGCTTCTTAACTCACTCTGTGAGGCCAGTATTACCTTAATGTCAGTGCTATGAGCAGAGGACAGGATTTTCAAGGTAATGGGAACAGTACATTAAGGACAGTCAAAAAAGTAAACCTGTGATTTTCAAAACTACAAATAGCTGTAACAGTGGAAGCACTGGGCAAGACAACTGAAGTGACAGGGTATCACTGGAGCACACTGTCGAGGAGCACTTATAGTAAAAACTTGGCGAGGACTTTTGATTTTTGGTCCAACGTGTAAGGAGCTTGGAAGTTATCACTCCAGTCCTTGCACCATAACAAGCAGAAAAAACTGAAAAAGTGTGTTTTGAAATATGCTGAGAGCGCTCTCTGTCATTTAACAAGAGAAGTGCCCTCAGGAGAATCTATTTTACCAGAGCCTAACTACCTGGGGTTTTTACCAAAGCCTAATATTCCTGGAGGAAGAGAAATACACAAATACAGCCTTTTCCAGCCTTTAATACGGGGGAAGAGAAATACTATTATCATGGGCATATAGAATGCCTCCCTTTCTTCCACACCTCACCACCTCATCTACAGGGCTCTTGTGTAACAGCGAGGGATCACAACTAAAAGAACTACAAGTCTTAGACCCTCTTCAAGGACTCTCTAGGGACACCCCAAAACAATATGGGAAGATAGAAATAGGATATGAAAGGAAATTTAGCCTTTACTATCACAGCTACAGCAAAAAGTAAACCCAGTCTTATTCCTAGACAGCTAAACACTAAACTTCACACCAACAGCCTATCTACCCTAGTTCCCTTAACTTGATACAGCATGTTTGGCTTTTCACAAAAATTACAACATGTGCTAAAAGTCAAGACACCCAGTCTAAAGGGACAAAACAAGTATCAGAACCAGACTCAGTTGTGGCCGAGATGTAGAATTATAAGGCTGGGCATTCAAAACACCTATGATCAATATGCTAAGGGATATACTGGGAAAAGTGGACAATATGCAAGACCAGAAAGATAATAGAACCAGGGAAATGAAGACTCTAAGAAAGAATTCAAAGCAAATGCTAAGAAGACACAAATTATTAATATAAAAATGAAGGACCAGCCATCACTACCAATCCCGTGTACATTAAAAGGATAATGAAGGAATATTATCAACAACACTATTCTCACAACTTTGATAACTTAAGAGGAAGCTGACCTATTTCTTGAAAAATGCAATCCACCAAGACTCACACAAGGAGAAACAGTTAAACTCCACAGGCCTAAACAAATTAGAAAAATTGAATTACTAATTAATAATTTTCCAAGGGTAAAGTACCATGCCCAGATGGGTTCACTGGTGAATCTGTCAAACATTTAAAGAAGAAATGATACCAATTCTCTACAGTCTGTTCCAGAAAATAGCAGATGGAACTATTCTTAACTCACTCTCTGAGGCCAATTTTACCTTAAAACCCAAATCAGACAAGAAAGAAAAACTGCAGATCAATATTTCTCATGAACATAGATACTAAAATCCTTAACACAACATTAGCAAATCAAATCCAACAATGTATAAAAAGAATAAATAAAAAGATGTGCATACGTGTCTAAAATTGTTATGAATTCCATTTTCCATTATAAAGTATGCCTCTTAAGATCAACAAATGACTTGAGTAGAAAATATAGTGTGGCTTTAAGTAATGAGGACTTTTATTTCTACACGTGAATTTGAAGTAAGTCGAGTCATTTGAAACGAATGACTCAGTTTTGCCTATTATTATACCAGAAGTCTTGATTGTTCATGTTTATTGATATAGTTGAAATCGTCAAATCATCTTATAATTAATGTTTCATCTTTAACTTTCAGAAAGAGACATGTGCGTCCTGAAGGGGGGGGGGTTGCTAATCTAGGACCAATTTTCTTGTCAAGAACAATTAGTAAAGCTGGAAAAAGAGAAATAAAACCTTATTTTTGAAGGCATCAGAGAGTTACCAAGACTAGTAAGTACTTGAGGAAATAGTTAAGTGGTAAGAAGAACTTTTCCGCTTCCCCCACATATGCTGTAATTTCTTTTGAACTGTTAAACATCACTAATAAGATTGTTTATTTGCTTTATTCTATAGCATATCTTCAAGAGTTCAAAACTATTACAACACGATCTTCTTCATATTTCTAGAAATAGTTTCCAAATTTTCTACACTTGTGTTCTTAAATGTAAGTGTAGATAAGAGTCTCTAGAAATCTAAAACCTGGCCGTAGCAAATCCATTGCAAATATACATCCAAACAAGAGAAATTTTAAATTGATACAGTTGGTATATAATCTTTTCTACATATTGGCCTCTCTTAAAACAAAAAAACATCTAATCAGAGACAAAGTTTCACAGTGAGACAAATTAGAAATTTGGGCAAATAAATTGTAATCATGTCCAAACCTTCTGTGACTGCAAGCTTGTGTATCTGCTCACTGGTTTCATATGGAACTGCTCTGCAGTGAAGAAGCAGACAGGATTAACTTGCTGTCAAACAAGGAATGAAAACTAATCCTTGTTGACAACGTATATCTGTTGTGAATGAAGCGATGACACTTTCTTCTAAACACTCCATTTTCCAAATGTTCCTTACCAAAATCCTTTATTTCCCAAGGAAAAAAAATTTCATATAGGCAATTGCTCAGTAAGTAACGTTTTAAAGAGTTTAATAAAGACACAGTAATGGGGTGCCTCAATTTATATATGATCTGCTTGTATACTTATGGTATATTGATTTTTTCTCCTAGTGAAAAAAATGTAGGTGGAGAAATTTAAGATATGCACATCTATATCTTTGATAGGAGATGCTTTTTTCTCTAAATTTTAGAAGGGTATCACAGTAGTTCCCCTTTATCTGAGGGAGTTACGTTCCAAGACCCACAGTGGATGCCTGAAAGTGAGAACAATACCAAATCCTATACACACACACACACACACACACTGTGCTTTTGCCTATACAGACATATATATGGTAAAGTTTAATTTATAAATTAGGCACAGTAAGAGATTCACAGCAATAATTACCAATAGAACAACTGTAATAATCTACTGTGGTAAAAGTTATGTGAATGTGGTCTCTCTCTCTCAGATTATCTCATTGTACAAATTTAATGCCTTCTCCATCTTAGTTAAGCATTTATGCCTTGTGGCTGTACCTCTGCAGTTTGAGGTGGGACAGCAAAACTAACATGAATTTCTCTTTCTTTCACCACAATGCCACAGATAGCAGACATTTTTACTGTACATCTTAGCAACCCCAGCATATGATTCTTTTTCTTACTAAGTCGAGAATTTTCACCTTTTGACTTAAAGGAAGCACTTTCTGGCTTCTCTTTGGCACAGCCAAATCGCCAGCATCACTATTCTCGTGCAGTGGAGACATTAAGTAAAATAAGGGTCTGCTGAACACAGGCACTGCAACACCAGGACAGTAGATCTGATGACCTACTACGTGACTAACGGGCAGGATACACTGGACAAAAGGATGACTCACATCCTGGGTGGGAAGGTGTGAGATTCCATCACACTACTCAGAACGATACGCAATTTAAAACTTATGAGTTATTTACTTCTAGAACTTTCCATTGAATATTTTTAGAATTCTGTTGAGTATGAGCTAACTGAAACCACGGAAAATGCGACCTCAGATAAGGGGAGACCACTGTACTCTAAAGTAATGTACCTTTCTAAGTATGTCTTATGACATGATGTAACTCAATCTGATATGTCACATAACAGTAGTTTAGGCTGAGCGTATCTGGAAAAGAAACGTTCTTGTCCAAAAGACTGGCAAGTCAAGATATTGATAATATTTACATACTTTGCAAGATTTGGGGGATTTTTTTCATCTCAAGTTTGTAATAAAAGTCAGTCATTTTGCTATATTAGCTTTTCATAAATAAATGATTTATCCTGTTTATTGTTTGGGAGGTAGTATCTTTAGAGAAGGTCAACACCGACTTTTAGAATAATTACATGTGTTTTCAAGATATTCTCCAGGGTATGTAAGTGCTACGATTATACAAATGGTTGCTCTTCAGTTGAGGCCTCCCATCCAAACTGAAGGCTTATCATTTTATTATGTACACTTTAGACGTTTATCTGCATAGTGAAACATACAGAAATAAAGAGTTAGCCATGGAAACTCTTCCTGACAAATAAGGTCCATGATTTGGCTGACAAGTTCAAGTTCGTAACAGAGTAATAACCAGTTTGTAGAACAGAATAAACTGGAATGGACTTGAACAAATATTTAGTTGATCAGTTTCTTCATTTCACAGACTACTGGGGCCAGAGAAATTGACACTTGTCCAAATTCTCAATGTTAGTGTGAGAAAATATCAAAGCTGAATCTGGATTCCCATGTATCTGTATTCTGTGCACCACACATAGTCCTTCAAGCATGTCAGTGTCCTCTCTACCAGGGAGCAAAGAGGCCAGTGACCGTGAAGGAGAGAACTGGCCCCAGGCATCCACCGACAGTTTCATTTTCAGCATAAACAATGTATATTTGAAAAAGAAACTAAAGTCATCATAAAAAAAGGCCTGAACTTGGAGTCAAAGTCTAAAGCTAGTTCACAGGCACTTCTTACTCCGTTTTTGGCCCCAAACAAGTCACTTTACAACCCTGAATCTGTTTATTTTCCCACTTACTTTCCTTCATAAGGGTGTAAAAGTTAAATAAGATACTCTCTTTGAAAGCTCCTTGAAATACATAGAGCACTGAAAAGTGTAAGGCATTCAGGAACTGTATTAAGCATTCCTAAGACTGGATATGACTTTGGATATGATTTGGCAAGTGTGGACCCAAGAAGCCAGCCTAGCAATTTATCTCAATTTCCAATGTGTAAAATATGTATAAATTAGATTTATATTACGATATTTTATTTAGTATTTTGTATTCTAAAGAGAGTGTTATTTTCTCTCTTAATCTCCTTCAAGCTTCTCACGGGGACTTGCACTTAGCAGGCTTACAAAAATATTTTATGTTGTGTAACACGTATTAATTATATATTCACATATAAAAAAGTTGAACATTGTTTTAGATTTATTTGATAGAATTACTCCAGTAGAAAAAGGAAACTATGAAGCATGAAGAAGGAAATGAAAATACGGAGAGTTCCTTTTAGACTCTCAATGGAAATAACTATAGGCACTATACAGGTATTAGAGTGTATTTGTATTTATTTATCTGTGCATATCATAATATCATCCAAAACCCAAAGTGTCTATATTTTAACAGCTGTGTTTGGCCTCTTAAAAATAAGGTATCTATGAAACTTAAACACATAAAAACATATCAATAATAATAATAAAGATATTTCAATTGTATCAGAGAGCATGGACAGTAATATTAATAAAGGGTAGAAAAGTACTATGAAGCATCAGCTCAAAATACACTGCTCAAATTAAAAACTAACTGTTTGATTTTAACGTGTTTGTCAGTAACAAATTATTCAGTTAATTTGCTTCTGGAGTAAAGGAGCATATTTGTATTCAACAAATATTTAGTAATCAGCTCTAGGCCCCCAGATATCAATGATTTGCGTCATTTCTTGTGAAATGTGTCAAGCTATAAATTTGTTACACTCTGTGCAATACATTGTGAGAAGGTTGATTGTTTTAAGAAAAAATTATGGAAACTTTTATACATTTCTATTTTTATTAACAAAATATTAAGCAATCATATCATAGAATAAATCATGTAAATAATACTAAAAATCAAAAAAAGCTTGAATTATTATTCTATGCATTAAATTCCCATGTAGCAATGTGCTTATTTTAGGTAAGAGCAGAGAAGGAGAACACCTGACAGGTGAACTTGCAAGTATTGAATAGTGCTCACTCATTTATACGGACACCTTTGGGGAGAACTTTGGGGGAAATCACTTTTAATCAAATCCATCAGTGACATTAGGATATACACAGATAGATTTGACAGATTTGGAAAACAAATGGAAACCAAACTGAAGGAAACCAATGAGATATTTAACAGATTTCACCATAATGGAAAATGTCTGGCATAGCAAAGACCAGTTTAGCATCAGGATATAGGTTTTAGACCAGGATTGGTGGTGTTGAGAACCAGAATCAGACCAACTCAGCAATTTAGTGGGTATAAAGATGCTTGGGGAAAATTATTCACTTGAATTGAAAGAATCGTCCTAATAAACTCTATAACATGAAAAAAAAATTGTGTGTGTATTTTAGGAGGAGAGATTATAAAATCTCAGTCATTTAGTAGCCCACAAATTTTAAGACTATTAGGAGATAAACTCTATAAATATAAATTTAAAATAATTGTGGCAATTTAAAACTTTTTGTAAGAAATGTTTTCTTTTATGGATTAAAAGGACAGAATAAAAATGTATTATTTTCAATAGAAATATTTCCTAATATATTAAAATTATTTGTAGAGATCATAAAAGAAGAGAGCTCAGCAAGAAACCTAAATGAATTTATTGTGTTAGGGATGATAGTATATATATTGTTCCTGAGGTTTGACAATCTGAAGCATTTTTTTTTCCTTTTCCCTCTTTCCCCGTTCTAGTCTCCTCCCACTCCATTACTGCACATCCTTTCCTAACATTCAAAACTTCCTTATTCATCTCAAGAATTTCTAGTTAAATCGTAACATTACTGGTAGCCTTCAGGGTTTCCCCTAAGGGAAACTAGATAAACTGCACAGAGTCTTTGTAGAGAATAACACAATCTTCTCTTGCTTGGCAGAGGAAGCAAATTAAAGAAAAAGTAAGTGAATACACACGATTACTGAGAAACTAGCTGGACACAAATATCTGTCGTTTTCTTACAAAATGGTTGAATGGAACGAACATGGTTCAAAGACTTGCGTATTAACAAATCACTTAGTCACTGACCACTGAGACAGATATCTCAACTGAAAATAACACAAAAAGACAAAAACACCTCCCACTATACTACTAGGAAAAATTTAGAGATACTTGTGTTCTAAAATTATTTCTCTTTAAGATTAAAAGGATTAAAACTTACACATTTACTATGTATATCTGATGTAGTAATTTATGGAATGGAGACATATTAAGATAAAGTGGAAAATACGTACTCTTTTGGCCATATTAATGAATTAGGAGATCTGATATGAAACAGGTAGTTTATAACCCACCATGAAAAATGGGAAGCCCTTAAACTGCATATTAGATGATCTCATGTAAGTTTCCAAAATATAAGTATATATATGTATGAAAAAACAATCTATACACCACACAGTAATCTCTGGCACTTGAAATTACAAGACATTAAGGAATAGTACACAAACGTGCAAATAGGAAAAAAAAAAAAAAACAGAACACTGCATGCCCTTTTACTGCCATTGTTTACCGTTTCTAAGAAGGATCTTAGATCCCCAGAGAATGTATCTTTTTTATTTTTCTATTTATTATTTAATTGTAGCCCACAAACTGTGATGTCCCGTATTAACTTATCCATTTCTGTCTGGTAGACCAAACTAGCCAAACGGTTATGTGTGTACTGCCCTGTAGGACATTACCCAGGATTGCACCTATTAACAAGATTATCCTTACAGCAGCATTCTTCTCTTCTTCCTGCTCCTCTTTCGCCTTCTTCTCCGCCTATAAACTATAATCTGCTCTTGAAATAAGCTTTACTGCTTCCATTTAAGTGATTTCCTCACTAATGGATGTTAAATCTTTGATATTTTATTGAGGTGTGGGTGGATCCTTAGTTATTTCCAAGTGCCAATATGCCAACAGTACTTTAACCTACCTCCCTCTCTCTCTCTCCCTTCTTCTTCGCCCCTGCTCCTGCTCTCCCCTGATTCTGCTTTTGTTTTGCTTCAAATACTTGATCAAGTGTGGTTCTGATTCTGGTCTGTGTATGGCCCAATAACTAATTCCTCACTGGGTGGCAGCAATGATTAGGATTCTGGTTTTAAGACTGGAACATTTGAAAATCTTTACTGAGATGATGGGCAATCTTTTTTTTTTTCTTTCGGTCAGGTGAGAGATGATAGAATTCTTGTTACTTAGTTCTTTTGTTTCTGTTATTTTCTATTTGTGAGCTTATCTCAATGTAGAAAACATTTCTTGCCCACTAGAAAGGAGAACAGCCCTTTGAGTGATTTGTTTGTTCTTCTTTTTTTGTGTTTATTTTTAACTTGTGACTGAGGTTGTAGAAAGGAACCTGCATGTTCTCTATATATCTATGTTTGTAATTAGCAAACACCTGTACCTCTTGATGTGAGTTTGAAATCTTTTCTTCCTTCATAGTATATCAATATATCGAACTATAAAATCTCCTAAGTTGAAGGGGCTTTGTTTAATTAATTTATAGAGACTAACACAGGTCACATAAATATCAGGGAACCCAAGAATTAGGGAACCTAGGGGAATAAAACAACTGGACATCTGAAACTTTAAATATGCTAGTGTTTTAGGAATTGGTAAGTATTCATTATTAATTAAGAATTAACAAATATTCAGTATCATTTTGATATGTAAGCTTAATATAATATCCAATATCCTTACTTAACTTAAGGAGTCAGACTAATGTTAAATCAAATAATTTAAAAAATAATATTTAGATACCTAGTGAAATATCAAATAAAACTGAATACTGTGTGTGTGTGTGTGTGTGTGTGTGTGTGTGTGTATGTGGATATATATATACCTTTATTTGTTACTTTGATATGTTACAGAGTGGCCATACTTGGGGGTCAAGTTAATGAACATGTCTGTTTAGACCCTTAAGAATGAATAAAAGGGATGTGGGTATCAGCAGGTAGTCATTATTTCACTCAGTATCCTTTGCTGTCTGTCAACATCCCTGGCACTGACTGTCAGTTATCAATCACTACTTTCCAGTTTCCTCCTTGCAATAGAACTTACACTAACTGAAAGTTATAATTAGGATTGATGTTTGAGATTAGACCAGGAATGTTAATGGCATGGAAAAATGACTCTGTAGGTACACCGTAAGTTCTTCATTTTAAGAAAAAAAAGAGCAGTTTGTCCTCAAGTAATTTTGTCAGGTCATTTCACAGTATATAAAAGTCAAGTATCAACAAAATATTAGCAAACAGAATCCAACAGTACACAAAAAAGATCATATACCATGATCAAGCTGGATTCATCCCAGGGACACAAGGATGGTTCAACATACGCACATCAACCCATGTGATAGACCACATCAACAAAAGAAAGGACAAAGATCACATGATCATCTTAATAGATGTAGAAAAAGCATTTGATAAAATGCAACACCCATTTATGATAAAAACTCTTACCAAAGTGGGTATAGAGGAAACATATCTCAGCATAATAAAAGCTCTCTATGACAAACCCACAGCCAACAGAATATTCAACAGTGGAAAACTGAAAGCCTTCCCACTAAAATCTGGAACAAGACAAGGATGCCCACTCTCACCACTTCTATTCAACACAGTCTTAGATGTCCTGACCACAGCAATCAGGCGAGACAAAGAAATAAAAGGGATCCAAACTGGAAGAGAAGAGGTAAAAGTGTCACTATATGTGGATGACATGATATTATATATCCACACAAAAACTACCAGAGCTGATAAAAGTCAAGTAAATGGAAACACTTTAGTGTGCAGAGCAAAAGATTTGAGAGAAGCCGATTTTATTTAACTTAGCAATAAGCAGCCTGCGAACAATAAAACTGGAAAGCAAAGAAACATATTAAAAATTTGGCATAATTTTAGTATGATGGTCTTATTAATAATAGAGTTTAAAATGAGTTTGTGTACTTTCTGTTGCCACATATTAATGCGAAACTGAATTTTGTTATCAATTAACGTGATAATTGAAGTATGAAGTCATTTCTTAATAAGGGATATTAAAATGGTATGCCCAAACAGCTTGTTTTCCTGCCTCACCAGAATAAATAAATAATTTTCTGGTTTTTGTTTTGATTTTATCATGTCTTGGAGATTTATACAAGACTTTACTCATATCTGAGGAGCTGAGGTTCCTTCACTCACGTTTATTTAAAATATCATATTGTCACATTGATTAACTGTTCTTAAGCATCCAAGTGCTTATTTTAATCAATCCTTGCTAAATCTTTTCTATCTTGCTTTCCTCTAAATCAGACTCTAAATTTAGTGGGAAAAAATGCTTGTCTCTTAAATCTAAAACAAAAGTTTAGCATTCTCAGAGAGTTTTTAGGAATAAAAAAGGCTTTTTTTCCCATCTTAATCAAAAGAGAAATAGAAAAATTAGATTCATTTGATATGCTCCATATTTCTTGGCTAGCTTAACACTATTATTAAAAAATGCATGGAAAGAGATTTCAAACCAAATGATGACTTTATACAAGTAAATTGTGAATTATATAAATATTTCAGAGACTTCTACGATTTACAAAATGGATTTGAAGACCCTAAAGATTTGTCAATGTCCTCGCTGTCTTTAATATATTCCCAGAAGCAACACTGATAAAATTCCTATGAAAGAGTTATTCATTGTACTCAGTAAAAACTTGACTTCTCTCCACATTGACATCATTGGTTCTGTAATAAATTAAGCACAGGATTTCAGTCTCATCTACAGATGTTTTCTGCTTTTATGCCATGCTTTCCTGAAGGCTCTGTAATAGAACATAGAGCAAATGTTTGTCTTCAACAAAGAACGGTATGCTCAGTCTCCTGGAAAGTAATGAGGCAGGTATTTTTAACTACTGATGCTTCAAGAAATAGACTTACAGTTGAAGGTGTTGGAGCTTAAAGCTGCCATCATTCAGACAAGTGTCAGACTGTACCAGGAGACTCAATCTACATATCAGGAAACCTATACTATCACGGCCTTTTTTTTTTTAATGCAGGAGCAGAAAACTTTATAAATATGAAAGCTGACCTAAGACTCGGTAAAAGAATTAATCTCATTGGGCTGAATGAACTAAGAAGGGAAATTTACTTGTGGTTATTTGTTTGCAGTATTATAGATTTAGTTTCACTGTTGTATTTTCTGATGGGTATGGTATATAAGTAAGCCCATTCTCTTCCTCTTAATCTCTATCTATCTTCAATTTACTAGTCTCTTTGATTCCTCATACTTCAGAAAAATATTTCTGAGTGTCTGCACTTTTCATGAAAATATACTTATTTGCAGAGGTTAAATAAAATTCTCTTATCCTTTAACTAAGATATAACTGTAGACATCACTAGTGAATCCAAGATCATAGCTAGAATGTCATATTGAGAACGCTGCTCATTTAATCAGAGTACACCAAGCCCACACTTCAGGAACAAGTTCCCATGTGGAGCTGGGGCTCACAGAGGCCTCTCAGGTGAACTGGTCCGCTAACCTGCTACACACTTCTAGCCTCACCAGTAAGGAGGCTCCTTCCTCACAGACTGTAGACCTTAACAGGTTTTATATACCTCAGAGAAGTAGAATCCCCCAAAACTGACAGGAGAGACTTTCCTGGTCTTGGTTTCCTGATCTTGGTATAAAAGAAAAAATTATGTGAAAGCTTGTGAAAATCCAAACTGAGCTCCTTTATGAAAATTTCTAGGCAGATTCAATTCTCCAGTAGGTGCTCAGTAATTACTCTACTGTGCCAAACTGTGTGCTTAAGGAGACACATTGTTAACGAATACCTCTTACTGTAACTGTATAAATAAGCAGTCTAACCATGTGGTCAAACTTCATGATCAAGAGTATTCTTTAGAGATTATTTAGCAAAATGGGGGAACCGGTAAGAAAAACTATTCAAAATTTGGGAAAAAGGCAAAAGAAAGTACGTGATGTTCTTTCAAAGACATACTGAAGCACTGTTTTCATAGGTTCAGTCAAGAGTTATTAAATTCTCCAGAAGAATGTACCTGAGTTCGACGCTGCAATTTATTACTTAAGTTGAGCTCAAAAAACTATGATGTGACACGGTAACTACTAGATTTCTGTCTGGGAGAAAAGATACACCCAATTGTGATTTTGTTGCCTGTAAAACATAAACAAGTTTTATATCTAAACTAGAAATCTTCTAACATTTCTTTTTAAAAAATGCATATAAATACTCAGTTGCACTGGTAACTAACATTTAACATCCTACTGGTTCCTTCATTAATGAGTTAAATTTTTTTTGACATGTTTATTCTATGTAAAAGTCAACTTTTCGTATTTTTGAAAAATATGCTTTGAGAAGGTGAATTTGACATTCTAATTTCTGGGTTTTTTTTTAATGTTTACACCGACTGTACATAGCGTTGTTATCAGAAAAAAGTTACAAAAAATTAAAATAGATTATTTTTTATCTGGTACAGCAAAGCTATTTTGCGGAGGAGGGGGGAGGGTGCTAAATTAAATTCTCTCTTGTTGTAATATTTTAAGACAAGTAAATTCAATTTTTTGTTCTTTCGTATCCAGAAACGGTCACAGCTATTTGGAATTGAGCACCAAGTCCACTTGAAATATATGTGAAATACCTAAGATAGAGATTCAAGATGTAGTGGTAGTACGCAATCTCTCAGATATGCTCAAGGGCACTGCTGCTCTCTTGCATTGATCAGAAGTATTTTTATCCTCCCGGACACTATGGGTCATGCCTACTTACTAAGTCACGTCAACTGGGTCTGTCAGAGAGTGGTGGTCTGTGAGTGAGTGATGGAGAACAGACAGACCAATCCTATACCCTAAAGTCTGCTGAAAATAGAAACTCACCTTGCTCACCTTTCCTGTCCACTTTCTGAATAATCCCTTGAAGGAAAGGGCTGTATGCCTTTGTCCTACAAAATACATTACAACGAAGCCCAGTTGCATCAAAGCAATAAAAAGTTTCCCAGAAAAAAATTTGCAGACTATTTTTCTGTTATTTTGGGTGAAGCAGGAAACTCTGAATAAAAATAGATTTATCAGAATTTTACTTCAAGTACTGGATTCACTAAATGGAAAAAGAAAACATCTTTTTCTGCATTCCTGTTGGGTTTATGAGTATCAGACTGAGGAAACTTTTAAAATATGAATTGTCTGTAGCAATGAAAGTTGTCAGCTAAAATAGAGAGAATCCAATTTGTAGACTAGCGGACTGTATGTTGGGTTGCTTTCTGGCTTTGAGGAGTTTCTAAATTTTTTCTAGTGATTTTTTTTTTCCTTGCCCTCATTTGCATTTTGCACAAATTCTATCAACCACTAGAAAAATTTTAAGGATTTACAAAAACAGTAGTTGTAGGCCTAGCAGTCTTTTATGGAAGGGTCTTTATATAACATTTAAAAGTTTGAGGAAAAACACAAGACAATTGTCTGTGCCACCTTCAAAGGATGGTATAAGGAAAGAAAAGTAGGCTGTGTTGCACAATGAGTGCATGACATGTTGGTGCTATTTTTGAAACTGTAAGTTTGTTCTAATAATTCAAAGATGTTGGTGTCATCCAGATGCTGAACTTATTTCTAAAGGGCTACAAGGTTTTGGAATATATATTCCGACGTAGAAATTCTTGTTTGGAACTTCAGAGAAGAAAGCTATTAAACTGTAAGACGAGTAATATAAAAAAAAAGTAATATAAATATGCTGATTCATTAGCCAAACGAATTTTAAAAACCACCTGTATTCATTCTGATAGAATTACCAGAATGAAATGTCCAAAAACATTTCAGGTGTGAAAACATGAAGAGTAGAATAGTCATTTGGACATTTATACATTTGCTCTTTTAAAAAAATCTTTCTCTTAAACTTTTTTTTCAGTTTTTTTTTCTGGGGGTGGAGGAGAATTAGGTTTATTTACTTTTTTTTTTTTTTATTTTAATGGAGGTACTGGGGATTGAACCCAGGACCTTGTGCATGCTAGGCATGCACTCTACCACTGAGCTAGACACTACCCCTATGTTTGCTCCCAGCAGGCCACAGATACTCTTCAAACACTGAGATTAGGAAACATTCCACCCCAAAAAGGATCAAGCACAGATGAACTGACCAGAGGCCCAGTCGCATTCTCCTATAAAACAGAGGGTAACAAGAGCCCTAGCCCACTCCAGAGGGAGCCCCCCAGTCAGAACTCCCTCACTCTTCTTGCATCACATTTCTCTGTTGGTTACATAATGAACTGTAGATATTTCTGTTCCTTCACTTCCCTCTGTCCTCTCGATGACTGCTGGCTCCACTGAGCCATTTGACTTGAATGGATTTGGCAATAAATATGCCATATATTTTCTGCAATCCATTTCCTTTCAGCTGGGTTTTATATTTTCTGAAATAAAACTCCAAGGGGGAAAAATGTGTCTCATGTGACTAAATTTAGCTGATTCTTATACATGAGTATGTGTATGTGTGTATATATGAAGAGAATTTTCTTTGGAAAGAGTACTTCAATTTAGAGAAGTAGCCGGCTGTTAGACAATTTTAAAAAACATCTTATGTCTCCACTTTTTATGACTTTATCTTATTCACCTAGGCAAATTCAAGGTCTTGGAGGAAAAATATGTTTCTAATGCATCAGAGAACTTACTTGGCCTTGGGTTTAAAATTTCCAATTCAATAGAAAAAAAAAAATAAAAAAGATGTCCTCTAAGGAATGGATTGAAACTGAAAAATAAACATTTACTTTTGTTCTTAAACCACTAGGTCATAAAAAAAGAAGTCAATGAAGAAGAAAGTAATGTTATGCAATTATTTTAACACTATCTGCAAGAAATCTTAGGTTGTTTTGGAAGACTAGAAATTTTAAAGTTGTAAAATCTAAACAATATTGGTATTACTACCTCCCTATTCTGCTTTATTCTCACTCTTATTTATACTACTATTTAATGATTTTTTAAAAAATAAGGATTGTTCTAGAGGCATACTTCAAAAAATTTAGTACTTGAATGTATCTAATAACAACTCCAGTTGGCTTTTTCCACACTTTTCCAATTTATTCTCTCAAGGAGAAAGTAGTTATATGTGAATGGGTATAAGAAGTTAAAAATCTTTAGATCAATGTCTTTGCTTGGAGGAAATTTAACATCCTTGTATTTTAATCCTGCATGCTTGTTGCAAATCATAATTATAAATGCTCTCAAACTCATACCAGTAATTAAATACTCTCCAAGCCTGAAATACTCACCTCTTATTCTCTAATAAATCACTATTTTGATTATATGTATGTATGTGTGTTATACATCACACACACACACACACACACACACACACATACACACACATATGCATTCTCCAAAAAGTGACAGAATTGTTAATTTGTCTACTAAAAAATGTGAGAGGAGACAATTACAGTAAGTTGCTTATCCTTTGGGGAAAATGAATTCAATATATGAGATAATCTGCTCAAAGTACTGACATTTGGAAATTAGTTGGTGACATTACTGATTCGAGTACCTACAATCAGCTAATTTGGGATATATCTGAACTTTTAACCATTTGGTAAAAAAACTACTCAGTATACTAACGACCCTTCCTGGGAAAAACAGTCTGATAATTCAGGTAATTTAGAATCCATGATTAAAAACCTTTTCTTTTAGATATTGGAAAAAAATATGTTTTTTCTTGACTATATCAAGGGATAAAATCAGCTCTTTAAGAAAATAAATAGGGAATGATAGATACATAAATATAATTTTCAGAGCTCCTCTTTTAATCAAACTGTCATCACCATTTTAAAATTTGGCAAAAGACACTACAACCCAGAGAGTGAAGAAAACATTTTCACTATGTGTACATGTACACACACACACACACACACACACACACACACACATATATATAACAAAGAAATGATATTCAACATAATTTATTGTAAGAGAAAGACAGAAAACTCAATAGATGAGCATGCAAAAGACTTAAACAGGCATTTGCAAAAGAAGCTAAATATTTAAAAAGCCAGTAAATATCTGAAAAGATATTCAACTTATTCATTGTTACTTATAAATCTCTAGAGTGACTGAAATGGAATATCCTTACAAAATGATACTACATAGTAATAGGAATGAATGACTTGCAGCTACATGCAACAACATGGATAAATTTCACAAGTAAAATGTTGAAACAAAGCAGAAACAAAAATGTACGTTAAGTATGATTTCATTTGTATTATTAGCCAAAAAAAAAAAGGCAGAACTAATCTAAACTCTTAGAAGTCCAGGTATCAGTTATTCTTATGGGGGTATCAAGTATAAGGAGGCACCCAAGAAAGGTTCTTGTCGTCTTGATAATGCCTTGTCTCTTGACCCAAGTGCTAGGCCCACTATTGTGTTCAATTCTGTGAATACTCACTGAGTTTGACATTTGAGATACATTCTTTGCTGATGTATTATACTTGACGAAAGTTTAAAAAGTAAAAGCTTATCTTCTGAACACTTACATGAGAATAAAGAAAGAAAATATTGTGGAGAGAATTGTATTTGTAAAAAATAATATATAAAAAATTTGTTTTTAATTCTTACTATTTCAAAAATATATGTATGACAAACTTCTTTGAACCACAGATTTCTTTCCAAACAATTGTCATTCATAATTAAAATAAAAATCAGAGTTTTATTGTACCTATATTTGGTTTCCCTTATAAAATATATTAATGTATAATATAGCAATTAGGAGTATACCAACATAAAGAAGATGAAGGATTCAGGGCGGTAGGTTCCATTATATCCTCTTCAGTTCCCTTACATGGCCTCCAGTTAAAAACAGATGGATCATGGTGGACGATGGTGCAAAGGGGTCCAGTGTTATCAAAATGGTGATCGTAATTAAAACTGCTGTGCCCATTATGGAATGACTCGGATTTGCATAGTCTTCTGGAACTAAGTATGCAGCAATCGACTGGCAAAAATTCTCTTCCTGAGCTCCATGATGGGGAGGCCAAAAGCAGTTTGCTTTTCTATGTTAAGGCCAGCTGTACAATGTAGATCTCAGGTTCAGGTTAGTTCTCTTCTATCATAATATATCCACACACTTTGATTTTCCTCGGTACTCCATACGCCATCACACATGACGTTCTTACATGTGGTCTGTAGAGTCTCACAATCTACTACCAGCACCACCATATTGATCCTGACGAGCAGAATCCTGCAAGGACCCTAGATGCCCTGGTAATTCCCTGTCAGAATATAGAAGATACTTCTTGGAGCTGGCTTACAATGACTTGGGGGAGCCACATGTGCATATCTTTTCCCAAGTACATATTTTGGGATGCCCTTTTGATAATTTGAAATCAGCCACAGTGGCAGTATTTCCAGGAAAGAATTTACAAAGCTAAAAACCAGCACTACATTTTTTTCTTTGCCTAGAGAACTGACTGTTAAATATTTACCAGCACACTACTGGAGAAATTCTATAGACACTGAGGGGTTTACAGCTTTGGTGAAATTTGGGGGTTGGAATGACAATGGTCTGTGATGATAGGGAGTATCTAAGATAAAGAGCAAGTTTTTGTACATTGTACTCCCTGCCACTGAAAACTAAGCACAACAGTTTGGGGCCTTCTGAGATTTTAGAAAGGAGCTCTTGAGAATAATGTCCTGCCTCATTTATCAAAAGTTGCGGAACGTTGCTAGCTGTGGGTAGATCTCAGTGGAAGAGGGTTCTGAAGCAAATCCAAAATATATGTTAAGTTCCCCTGCCAACTATGCTATATTGTCCAGAACATTTGACAGGGCTGGAGTTTTCCTGGGTGAAGAGGGCTGCCCACTGGAGTCTCTGGTAAGTCTCAATAGGGGAACTACAACACAGAACCTTAGGAATCTGTACCAAAACAGGTCCAGCATGACAGAGAAAAGATTCTTTTGGGGGGGGGGAGAATACATATATATATATATATGTATGTATGTATGTATGTATGTATGTATGTGTGTATGTATGTATGTATGTATCAGTATGCGATTGAGTTTTTCTAGACATATAATTTGATCATGGAAAAACAAGTATGAGTCGAAACTCCACCCATAAACTGCATGTTACTGAGTTATTAAGTTATGAGATCATGGGTATTTCAGAAAATCATCATGCAATGGAAATCATCTAATTAGGACATAACTCACCAAGGACCAAAAAGTATGAGTAAATAACATGAACATCCACTGTTTCACAAAGAGGCACATCCATTAACTCAGCTAAACAAGACAGTTCTAAGTAAGCTATGCAATACTGCCTTTCAGAAAAGTAGGGAAAATATGGAAAGGGTAGTTTAACTTAGTTGCATCTCTTCCCTTCCCCAACCCCTCCCCCCTACCCTTGATGGTCAAACCCTTGATGGTCAAACTACCTACCCTTGATGGTCAAACTTCACAACATGGGAAGTTAATGTCCCTGATTATCCCTGACTTTCAGTTGTATTAGCTGGTCCCTGGACAACTACTGGGGAAGTCAATTTCTTGCCATGTGGCATGGGACTTCTTGGGAAGTAGTGGGAGGGTCATGAGACTGGGTTTCAGCCTCAGGTAGGGCAGAAGAGCATGGCCAAGTGGGGTGCTTGCCATGGTACCAGCTGGTGAAACAGGCAGTTAAAAGACCAGGAGGCATGTAAGGGTGAAGGAATCTGACAACCACCATGCTTGAGATGTGCCCAGCTTACATCCATAATAAAAACTGACAGTTTCACAACGGACTAAATTTAAACACTAAATTACATTTTGCTTACTTGAAACAAAATAATAATGTCAAGCACTTATTATATATCTGGTACTTTTCTAAGTGATTTACATATATTAAACCATTTAACCCTCATCAAACTTTATGAGATAAATATTATGACCTAGAAAGTTTTAAAATAAAAGGAGAGAAAAAGCTGCATAAGAAAATCATGAAAAATAAAGATGGTGAATTATAACTATTAGCCAAAGTAGCACTCACAGCAAAAAGGAATAAATGTGAAAAGAAGTCACACTATAATATAAGCAAGTACGTACATCAAAGGCATAAGGACTAAAAACATGTGCCAACAATGAAGCAACCGCAGTATACACCTAGTGAAAATGAGCCCTGATTCAGCCTATGCACCTCTAACCTCTAATAATCACCTAGCAGCAAACCAGAATGAAAAATTACATTCTGTACAAATAATACCCCCTTTATAGTTTGACAACAGTGAATGCAAAGGCTTTAATACAACTTGAATAAAAAAGAAAAATAATTCACCACATAGCAGCCTATGATCTCTCACGCTACGTTACTTCTTCCCCATCAATAGGCTTATGGGAATGAAAGCAAATGATGAAAAACCATAGGGAAGACAGAGGAAGGAACCTAAGCTACTGATGTTCTACTTGCTTTTTTTTAAAAGAATTTAAAAGGTTTTTTCCTTCATTGTCATCGTTTTGGAGTGATACATAGAGCAATGAGACTATCTGGTTTGGAATGTTTGGTAGAATTCCTTTGTGAAACCACACGAACCTGATACTTCTGTGGTAGTTCCGTAATAATTTTCTTGATTAGGAAATTGCACTGTTGAAGCTGTCTAACTCCACTAGAGTTAATTCTGTTAATCTGTATTTTCTTAGGAAATTATTCCGTTTCAGTGAGGTTTTCAAATTTATTTGCATAGAGATCTGCCAAGTAGTCTCTTTAAATTTCTTATGTTTCAATGGTTCTCTCTCCTTGTTATCTTACTTTAAGTATTTATGCCTTCTGTTTTTTTCTTCATCAATTTAGCTAATGGTTGGTTTGTTTTGCACTGAGAGTGAAAAAAGGCATGAAAGCTAACCCTTTGCTGATACCATATGCCTATTGTGAATGAAAAATACTGCAAACCATATCAGTAAACAGAGAATGCTGAAACCATCAAGTCATCAGCGGCTCCCGACACCCCCCAGGGAAGACAAGCCTGCAGCCCAGCCTCTGCAGCCACTCACAGTGGTGCACCCTGAGGGGACTCAGAATAAGAAAGGACAGGATACTGGCCCTTGAGAGCTAGATGCTAGTCAAAGGAATGAATTCAATGAGCCCAAATGCTTGCTTCCTCCCATACATAGAAAAGCACTAAATTCTTTAACTTGAGATGCCTGGTTTATCTTTAGATAACAAGTGATCTTTTAATGTTCCAACTCCCTGGTGTTTGTTGTAAAGCTCCTATGCATCCTAGCTCCTCCCCTACCTCTTCGGAGCAGTCCCTCAGGGCATCTGAGAGGCTGTCATCCTGGATCCAGTCCTCCCGCCAAATAAAACATAACTCTCAACTTTTAGGCTGTGCATTTATTCAGTTGACACTATAAATGGATAAAAAATTTATTGTACTTGCCCTATGATAATTTTTTCCTTCTTTAATCTAGAAATTCATGAACATCTATTAGGAAATCTATGAGTATGATTTATCATTTACATGGTTCAAAGGAGGCCAAAAATCATGAACTAAAGAGATACCAAGTTTTGTAATAGAAATCACCATCCATTCCTGACTACAAAGCAAAACTCTTAGTAAAGTATCAATGGAAGAATATTACTTAATATAATTTAAAATCGGATGATAAATCAGGGTATATGGTGAAAAACAGACATTTTTATTAATTGAAAAAACAATGCAATAGCTGCTGCTAGGAGTACTTCTATTTACCTGAAACTGTTGGCTAATACGGATGAGAGAAAAAAATAAGAGCTAAACTATTTAATCAATGTGGACATTACTGCACTCTCACAAAGTAATTCAGTGATTTTAAAACTTTTTGTGTGTTGGTCTCCTTTGGGAATCTGATGATCATTATTTTCCCTGGGGAAAAATGCCATAGAATTCTCAAAGTTACAAAATTTTACATAAAACATTATTTTTTTAAATTCAGTTATTACTTACATGCAATACAGAAACAGTATTACAAAGTCATATTTCTCCTACAGTTTCTTTTTTTGTCAAAAAGTAGATTACCATTTCAGAAAAAAAAAAAAGAACCATTAACACAAGTTATACAATAAAGCAAAAGTAAAATTTAATTCTGGTCAAAAGTTATTTTCAGAATAAGTATCTAAGTTTAAATAAGTATTTGAAAATGTAGAAGAGTTTGAAAAATGGAAATATACATGTAGTTGTTTCTATTTAACCAATTTTTATTTTATATTTTATTTTTATTTTAAATGGCCATATATGCTGAAAATTCAGACTCATAATTATATGTGAGAACAACAAAAATAACAAAAAAATCAAGCTCTCTTTGCCGAACAGTTCTAAATTGTGTTGAGGAACATCAGAATTCTCAAATAATTTCAAGGTGAATTTATGCCGTAATTGCCTTTGTACTTACGCCAGTTAAATAATACCTGCCTGCATGTGAAAAGTGTTATTTACATCTGCAAAGAAACAACCGAGAAGCCACCTTCAACTCTGAGGTAATCTGAGCACGTAACCTTCAAAAGAGTTCTGCCATGTTTCCAGGTGACTGAATACTTTAACTTTCAGAGACAATAAAAACCACTGTCATTCCAGATTCCCCCCTCTTGTAACACTTCCTTTGCTCTGAAGAGTTTAGATGGTTGAACAGTTCCAATATACTTAAAGGTGATTCAGAATATTTTAAGGAAATACCATGCCCATACACAGGCTAATGAATTTGCAGTCTCAGTAAGTTACTGGTTTTTCTAAACATATATAACGACAAAACTGACTCAAGAAAGAAAAGATACGAAAACATCAACAAGTGCAGAAAATGTGGGGAAAAAATTCAAAAATTACATCCAAATAAAACTCTGGAATAATATAACTTACCAGTGAGTTCTTTCAAGCTTTAAAAGAATAGCTAATCATACATTATATAATTTGTACATACATTTTAAAGTTTCTTTAGGTTACCAGTATATCTAAAACCAAATTCAGGTGATAGGAATTTATTATGTGGATATATAAGGAAGTTAAAAGTTTAAAATACCTAAACCATCAAATCTCACAGAGTAAGAACTGGTTGATTGCTTAGCATAAAATACCCCTACTGGCCAATATATCTTACCCTATCCATGGCAGGTATTTATTATTATCTAATCTAGCATCTCTTATTTACACTAACCACTTTTATTTGTTAATCTACTTTTGTGTTAATGACTTCCTTTCTCTTTGTAAGCTTTGAATTCAAATACCTCATGGTGAGAGGGGACAAAAAAATATACATAACTATTTGGTAAGTCAACATCCATTACTGCTTACCTAGATTGAGTAGAGTTAATTTTTTTAATATAGGTAGGTCCCATATGCTCAAAGCATAGGTTCAATTAAATATTTAAAAGATTGCATAGGAAAAATAAGATACATATAGATGTTAAAACCTCACTTAAATTCTAGGCAACTGAAATCAAACACCTTCATGAGCCTAGATTTAGCCAATCAATTAAATAATGATTAAACTGTAAAAGCACTGCATTATATTCCAGGTGACCAGGAAAAAATGTCCATGATTACCGTAATAGAAGTCTGCCTCTAGTAAATTCAATTAAGTTGCTCTTAGAGACAAAACTATTTGGAAAAAAAGAAAGAAATCCCCTTAATCTAAGAGCTAAAATGATACTAGAGTCATTCACATTAAATTTAGATGACTGCCACCAATAGTATTATTAAGTCCCTCATTTGGAACATCGGGCCAAAAATAAATAAATAAATAAGAGTGTTGTATCAATGAAAAGAAAGAATATATAGTTTTGTTTTGTTTTGTTTATGCAAATATTTGTGCCTAAGTTATTTTGTCTCAACAATCCATAGCAATAATTTGGAAAATTATTAAAATTAAAGTTAATGATTGACTTCAGTAATGGATGTGGATAAAGATCAGGGTTGACAAAAAACTGTCTGCAGACCAAATCAGTCTACTGACTGTATTTGTAAATGAAGTTTTATTGGCACACAGCCACGCTGATTCCTTCAAGTGCTATCTATGACTGCTTTTGCGGGCAGAGAAAAAGTAGTTGTGCCAGAGACTGTATGGCCTGCCAATGCCTAAAACATTAATAACTAGTCCTTTACAGAAACATTTACTGACTCCTGATCAAGATAAATACTTAGCAATCAAATTGTTTAACCAGCAATTAAGAGTTTCAAAAAGGGATAACAAAGAAAGACATGGGAAGGAAAATTTCTCAGACCTGAAGCACATAGGCTGTCACATTACAAGGTCTCTGTGATTACTCTGCATAACACAAGAAGAAAAACACCACAGCAAGCCAGACAAGATCATGGCGACACTTTAGAACTACATTCAGATCCAAGAAACTTCCGGAGAAGGAAGATGATTACATATAAAATTGGTAGGATATTTCTCAAATCAACCTAGAAAACTAACAGCTGATGAAATAATTCCAGACTATAATTCTATGAATTTAATGTAAAGCCAAGTCATAATTAGACATAGAAGTTCTTTAAATGCTTTACTCCTGATCTCTTAGAAAATATACTCCACTAAAATTCGGGAATAAAAGCCACAAAGCAAGACATGAGATCCAAGAGAAGACAGAAGAAGAAAATTCTCAGGATGATGAATAAATGGTAATTTTTCAAAGCCATATGTTCAGTAGGCTTTGTGAATAAACAGATCAGATGGGAGCAGTGGGACAGAGAAGTCTAGGAGAGACATAACAAGGGAAAAATAGTGAAATTTATAGATGTATATGAAGCACTTGACCATATTGAAAACAATTTTACAGTTCTGTCAAAGCATCTGAGTGCTGACTTAGTGATAAATGTGTAGAAAAAAGCAACTAAAGTCAATGAGGTAACTCGGGAAAAAGAAAACTCCACAAGAAATGAAGTGTTAGTGTCTTTAGTACAGCAATGAAGTGTTAGAGTTCTGACAATGGCTCAAGGGAGAGCAATCTTTGCAAAACCATAAAAATGTAAACACTGAAATTTGACTTAACCAGGAAGCTGGGTACTAATATTTTAGGAGAATGGCGAGAAGAGTCCCAAAGGGAAGAACTCTATAAGCTAAATCCTCTTCTACAATGGAAGTCAGTAAGTAACGTCTCACAGTGGAAAATAAAGGCACAGCTCTACAGACTGCATTAGCTAGGAATTTGGAGATAGTTTTTAAAAAGAGGAAGATGGAAGGCATAAGGGAAGTAGTAACTGGTGATGGGAAAAAAAAGGGGGCATTTTTATTACCAGTTCTGTTCTTCTATTAGATGTTTAAAAACAAAACAATTTGTCAATTATACTTCAATAAAGCTGGAGAAAATGTAATATAAAACAAAATAAATAAAACAAAAATAAATTATTGCTTAAGAATGCAAGTTCTATATTTAAAAAGCCTATGTATAACCTGAGCTTGGCCACTTACTAACTACAACTCTGGGTAACTAAATAAACGTCTAGGTGTCTCCGTTTTTTTCCTTCTTAAAATAGGGATAATAAAAGCAACCACATAAGAGAGGCATATCAGAGGGTAAATGAACTAATACAAGCAAGACATTTATTTTAAGAACATATTTCACTTTGCTGAAATAACAATTATAATTTTTAAAAGTAATTAAGAAATATAAATGAGAAAACTGTCTCTTCACAACAACAGATTTACAAAAGAAACATCTGTATGAGTAATGGATGAGACCCATACAAAGTGTTACAAACTGAGAGAACATTTTTGAAAAATACTGAATATGAAATCAGTCTTTTAAAATTGTTATTAATTATAATAATAAAAGGTATGTCTCTATGCTGCTGAATCAGACTGTTTTATCTGGAGACAAATGCATACAGGATATTGATGAAGAAGGCGACTAAAATAATTATCACAAAATTTTCAGATTATTTAGAAGACTACGGATCCTCAGATATTCTTTCTTAGGGAGACAATGTTAAACTTACATATAAAAGAAAGAGATTCTATGAACATCAGCATTTTGGGTAACTTTAGAAATGTTTCTAGGAATCTAGTTTTTCCAATTCAGCCTCTTAAATAGATTTCATACTTCCTTTTTCTGTCGTATCATGCTATTTACCACTGCATATTCACAGCCCTTTTGAAGCTATCAGATATCATTACCACTGTACCACTAATATTTATAAATAATTAATATTATGCAAACACTAATATCTTTTTGATGAAATGGGGAGAAATGCTTTTTTTTTTAATGGCAACTGTGAATTTACTTTTTTTCCTGACGCTAACTATAAATTTATTTTTTATTTTTAAAATTAAGTTTTTTATTGAAGAAAAGTCAGTTTACAATATTGTGTCAATTTCTGGTGTACAGCACAGTTATTCAGTTATATATATATATACTCCTTTTCATATTCTTTTTCATTATAGGCTATTATAAGATACTGAATACAGTTTCCTATGCTATACAGTTGGACCTTGTTGTTTATCTATTTTGTATATAGTAGTTGGGGAGAAATGCTTTAAAATGTATGTATACACCTAAAAGCTTGGTCCAGAGATAAACACTTAAAGAGGGGAAAAAGTCCTGATCTCTAAGGACAGCAGAATAGGTCTCCCCCATCTCTCCGCAGATGGAAGAATTATTATGAATAAAGATTGACCTCATAGCAACCATTGACTTTCATTATAAATTGAGGAATTTAACCACCCAATGTGTGACATCAGTGGAATTTATAGTCTCAAAGTAATTTGCCTGAAATCACCCAAAAGAACACCCCACTTGCCCTTCTGACAACGTCCTGGCATTGTGGACAGAAAGTCTGAAAGAGCACGCGACCTGCCCTGCTGGTGCCGTGCCCCCTCACCACCACCGTGTGCACACCCCGTCAGCTATCATCCTCTCTCCTGGCTTAACTACCAAAGCTTCCCAGTTTTCTAAGGGGCTAGATATACTTCAGGATTCTTCTGGAGAAAAAAAAAAAGATCTAAAAAGTCCACATTTTTTCCAAAGAGCTAGACTTTTAAAAGGGACACAGTATGTCTCTACTTACGTGGTGTTTTAAAAGAATTTCCAAAGGCTTCTCTTTCAAAAGACTTCAAGGGAACAACCAGAGGTGCACTGCAGGGGTAATTCAGCAGTTCCCTACCAGAGAAAAGCAATGAGTAACTGGACGTAGAACAACCTTTGTTGGGAAAACTTGGCAGAAATGTATATATACAGTTAATTGCCGAGGTGGACTGGATACGGGGGCGTGACCATGATTGGCAGGACAAAGGCAGAGCAGGACAGGCACCACAGGGAAGTAGAGGCGGCATATGTCATAGTGGTTACAAGCCCAGTCTGAAGCCCTGCTGAATGGATCTGAATTCCAGCTCCACCACTTACTAGCTGTGTACTGAACAACTGATTGACACCGTGTGCCTTAGTTTCCTCATCAGTGCCATAGAGACAATGCTGGCATCAACCTCTCAGGATTGCAGCGAAGACTCCATTGACTCCTGGATGTGTCTGGAATAGGAGAAGCAAGCAGAAAGAACGTCCACATGGGCAAACCAAAGGCGTACATTTCTTGCTCCTCACTTGGACCCAGATCTGTCTCTGATTATTTCTTTTACCCCAGATTTGCTGCACTGTGGCCTTTCAGAGATGATTTCACATCTGTGTGAAATACTTCATGTGAAAATTCAAGCCGAGGGCTGACCTCCCTCAAAGGAGGATTAACTGGTAAACGACTGCCAAGCACTTGGAACACTTGAAGTGTTCCAAAAGCAATGCTTGTTAATTCTCCTCGTCCTGAGAAGGGCCAGCTGATGACAATTCTGGGCTGAAGTATCTCCTGTCTAATAAATACTAACTCCAAAGTTGTTGTGAAATTTCCAATTTGCAAGTGGCCAGAGGGCACTCTCACTCAGAAGACATTCATTGAAGGGCAGCCCATTCTGCACCTGGCAGAAGATCAGTGGCTGCTTGAGGAAAATGTTATTTCCGGCATTTGGTTTTCAGTTTGATTAATTTTTTCAAATTTTTCACATCTGACTAGCTAAGCGAACTTCACATAGCAATCTCCCTGTCATATAGGAAGATCATATGGGGAAGGTAAAAATCAGCCAGATTGAGACTCTGGAAATAAATTCAATTTTTTGTGTGTTCACTAAGTTCTGCAGATGACATCACATTCACAATTTTCATTGTATCATAATCCTTTAGGAAAGATACTTACTGGTCCCAGAGGCATTTTCAGCAAAAGTACACAGTGAAATCTAAAAGGAGACAGTTTTCATGGAATTGTGAATTGCACAGGAGTACCATCTAGAGATAAATATTCATCAGTCATTAACAAATTCCAGATCAGTTCATGATTATTCATCAGTTAGAGCACATGTACCCCATTTTATGTGAATTATTCATTGGCTTTGTTTATGAACATCTTTAACTGATTAATGGCAAATCTTGATGAATATTCCTGAGTTGTTCAAACTGAAGCACAGATCATAATGAATGAAGTCATGCACTGCTTTTCAGAGTATGAGATGAATAGCTGATACAGGAAGAAAAATAAGAAACTGCAATGGTTTTGCAAAGATGTCTGGTTTAGAAATCCGAGGGCTTAGCTTTTGATTAGTAACACATTGACAATCAACATCCCGCTCTTTAAGCCATGAGTCTTGGCTTCAGACTCAGAAAAGGTGATGCAAGATGGTGCCAAGAAACACGCCTCGAGCATTTCAGAATTTCTCTGGCCCAACTTTCCAAAACCAGGCCTCAACTTTTGAATAGGTAGATCAAGCATTTAAATAGCTTCTTCAAATATGGCATTTAATTCTGCTTTACCCAGTAATACTCTTTTTTATTTGTATTTTAGTGTGGTAACATTTAACATGAGATCCAGCCTCTTCCATAGATTTTTAAGTATATAATTCAGCACTGTTAACTCTAGGTGTAACAGTGCCCAGCAAGTCTCTAGAATTTATTCAGCTTGCATTACTGAAACTTCGTATCAATTGGTTAGAAGCTTCCCACTTTCCCTTCCCTCCTGCCGCTGGCAACCACCATTCTGCTCTCTACTCCCGTGAGTCTGACTACTGTAGGTACCTAAAGCATCCAGCGTGGACTCAGGCAGCATCTGTCCTTCAGCGGATGGCTAATTTCACTGAGCATCATGTCCTCAAAGGTGACCCACGTTTTCACACATTGCAGGATTTCCTTTTTTCTAAGACTGAATAATATTCCTTTGTATGTTTATATCACATTTTTCATCCAGTCACCCACCGATGGGTATTTGGGTTGTGCAGTGAACATGAGAGTGCGAGTATCTCTTTGACACTCTAATTTCATTTTTTTTTTTAAGATAAATACTCAGAAGTGAGAATGCTGCATCATAAGGCAGTTTTATCTGTAGTCTTCTGAGGAACTTTCATACTGTTCTCCATAGCGGCTTCCTCATTTCTGTATCCCATCCGACAGTGTAAAGGGTTCCAATTTCTCCACATACTCAGTGACAACTTACTGTCTTTTCCTTTTAATATCCACCTGATATTAATTAGTTTTGATTTATATTTCCCTAATGATTAATGACATTGAGCATCTTTTCATAAACCTCTTGTTCATTTACATGTCTTCTTTGGAGAAATGTCTATTCAAGGCCTCATTTGTTTTACTGCTGTCCTTAGTTGTTTCAATCTATTGTTTCTTTTTCTGTGGCGAAGCTTTTTACTTTGATTGGAAGTAAACATTTAAATTAACCTAACATTTAAAATGTCCATACTACCCAAAGCAATCTGCAGATTCAGTGCAATCCCTAGCAAGATCCCAAAGGCATTTTTCATAGAAGTAGAGAAAACAATCTAAAATAAATTCGGAGCCACAAAAGACCCTAAATAACCCAGAAATCTTGAGAAGAAAGGACAAAGCTGGAGGGAGGCATCACACTTCCTGATTTCAAAATGTATTACAAAGCTACAGTAATTACAACTGTATGTATGTAAGTATGGTATTCACATAAGGAAAGACAGTTGGACCAATGGCACAGAGTATAAAGAACCCAGAAATAAATTCACACATCATATGATCAACTGATCTTCCACAAGTGCCAAAAATACACAATGAGACAAGGATTATCTCTTCAACAAGTGGTGTTGAAAAAAATGGATATTCCCATGCATAATGATAGAACTGAACCATGATCTTACACTACACACAAAAATCAACTTAAAATTGATTAAAGACTTAAACATCACCTTCTAGATGAAAACATAGGCAGAATAGCTTCATGACACTGGTCTTGGAAATGATTTCACAGACAAAACATCAAAGCACAGACAACAAAAGCAAAGATAGACAAAAAATGTGACTATACCAATAATATTCTTGACCACCAAAAATAACCTTTTTAAATAAGAATTCAAGTTTCTTTATTAGAAATTATTTTAAAGCCAGCCAATTAAGTACATTAAAAAATGGAAAAGAGGAAAGAAAAAAGTAGTTTATGTTTCTGCCTATATTAAAACTTTGTAGAGCCCTGCTATGTATTTATATATATTCATGAATCAATTTTCATATATATTTTTCTCATTTTTGTAATTTTAACCTGGCTTGTAGACATTTATACTAAAATAACATTTTATGATGGAATTGGAAAATGACATTCTCGTATCATTAATCCAAATGACACTAAAATACTAAAGATAAAATTACTTTGTGGCACAGGCTTTAGTCAGAGTTTATCACTAAGTTATTATTAGAATAGGCCATTGAATCAGAACAAGTCATAGAATGAAGATGGATCCCTTGGGAAGTCTGGATAAAGGGGAAAAAAAGGATTTATAAGATGAAGTACGTAGTAAAAACAAGTGAAAACACGAAACAGCATCTAGGAGGAACATTTTATTGAAGTTAGACATATTACTATTCTTGACTTTTTTATTCTGAAAAGCACAGGGGATAAATCACAAGACCTAATGAAGAAAGTTTCCCTTGTAGCCATGGCTTACTTCTCCCAAAATTTTAATGGATGGTTTGAACCTGGTAAACAGTTTTGACAATTTCAAAAATATAAGCATACTCTGCTTAAGTCAATCAAATTGCCATCCTGGTAGTAATTTTATTTGACCAATGATTCTCAGACAGGTTATACATTTCAATCATCTGTATGGATTTCTGAACACCTATACATCTTGAATGAGAATTTTTGAAGGAGCAATGTTTTGTATGTTTAGTTTAATATGATCCGCAGTGGACTGTGGCCCCTTATAGTAGCATAAGATGTGTTCACAACATATGAGGTAGATTGTTTTTATTACTTATTCTACTCCCCACCCAATGTCCATGTTTTCTGACTTAAAACCAAGTAGTACTCTCCGACTCTTACTGTGGATTATGGCATGAGACTTGCTTTGGTCAATGGAATGTTAGCAAGAGTTTTAAAAACAGAGGCTTGAGAAGCACTTGCAAGCTTTCAGTTGTGCCCTTGCATCTCTGCCATCACTAATACAAACAGCTCAGTCTAGACAATTAAGGACTTGTGAAAAAGAGCTGGTTTCCCCCTTTTTCCCACGGCCTGCTTACATCAGTTTACAGCTGGTTGACTCCCAGTTCCGAGAATAAGTCCAGCCAAAATGAGCAGAACTGCCGAGACAAGCCCAGTTTAAATCACTGAATTGCAGGCTCATGAGCTAATAAATAAAGCCTTCTTATTTTAAGTCACTGAATTTTCAAGTCTTTTGTTATGCAGCATTAAGGGTGTCAAAAGAAGGCTGATACACCATTTTAAGAAAGGTTATGTTACCTTGATTCTAATTTACAGTTCCAATTACAGTCTCCCAATTCTCCAATTCCAACTTCCAATTTCCAAATCTTTGGAAAAGTTCAAAGTAGTGTGGGGGAGTTATGGAAAATACAGTTAGGTAGATGAGCATATTTAGTGAGTAATAAACAATATTTTTAACTTAGTGATCTGGTCACTTGAACTACCAAATATGATTAAAATTTTTATAATATGTATCATGTGTTAATCACTTATCATTCCATCACAAGTGTCATAGTAATATCTATTGAGTCTAATAAAACCTGTATCTAAAAATAAGCTAAATAAACATTAATGAAGTAATGTGTAAAATTTTTAAGAATTATTTTATTCTTTAATCCATTACTTTTTAAAGAATAACTTTTTTTGCTGTTCTATTGTGTATAAGTTTATGTGAATTATGATACACATATACCATATATAGTAAATAAATATATAAAATAATAAAAAAGATAAAAAAATCTTTATCCCACCTCTCAAAAATGTAAACAATCTTAATATTGAAATTACCCATTTTATAACATGCTATTTGATCACAACTGTTTTCCAAGTTTTTAGAAATTAATATCACATGAATCTGTTTGGATATAATGTTCCTTTTTTCAATAGCATTTTAATGACTGATACGTTAGCATCTACGTAGAGAAGCTATATTACATATATGGAGATGCATTACTCAGAGAGATGATACATTGTATATGGAGAGGAAATATATTATCATGTATACATTATTATGTAGTATATAGTAAACAGAAAGTTCTAAAACATAGTCAAATACATTCCATATTTAGATTAGAGGGTAAAATGAGGAATAGGAAGAAACAAGCAAACAAACAGCCAAACAAACAAACAAAAAAACTGAGGAAGAAAAGTCAGAGAAGTAAGAAGAAAATCAGGGAAGTGTGATGTCCTGTAAATTAGAGAAGCCAGTGTTTCCAAAAGAGGGAGCAGTCAACTCTGTGAGCTGTTGCTGAAAGTCATGAATCTTCATGGGAGCCACACCCAGGAGGAGGTGGTAGTCACTTCCCCACTTTGGGAAACAGAACATATACAAAGCAATGAGCGGAGAGTGAATTACTAAACACAGTGGAACACACTGAAATCTACCAAAGATACCTGCCTCTGTCTCTAAGGTATCATCTAATTAGCTCCAGTGTCTTGGTCTCAGAAGGTGGGATTGGTGAAGAATGGGTATTAAATGGTTGGCAGTCACATGTGGATTTAAAAGACTG
Source organism: Camelus ferus (assembly GCF_009834535.1). Lineage (NCBI taxonomy): Eukaryota > Metazoa > Chordata > Mammalia > Artiodactyla > Camelidae > Camelus > Camelus ferus. The sequence continues at coordinate 52,600,374 of NC_045702.1, read as the reverse complement.
TGAGAGTCCAAAAATCTGGGGTAATTGGAAATAGAATGTGTAGACAATGTTAAAAAAGAAAGAAAGAAAAAGAAAAGAAGGAAGGAAGGGACAGAATGAGGGAGGGAGGGAGAAAAACTACCTTAAAGGCAAATATCAGAAATTTTATTCTGTCTTCCAATTTAAAGATTCTAGAGATCTAAAGATCACTACATAATGTGTCATGTTATAGTGATGGAAAGCATGGGTAACTTTGAGGTGACTAGGTAAGATCTTGAAAATTTGTTCAGAAATTTTGTTTTCTGGACTAGGAGAATGACACTTGTTTTCACCCATGCATATGCTTCTCAGTAATTCTTTCCTTTAAAAATCCTCACCACTTCCCCTTTAGTCTTCCTGCTTGCACAGTGTCATGATAATCATGATAACAGATATTCCCTACGTTTTTTTTCCCAAAAATTCCCTTGCAAGCTCTTGTCTTAATTTTGATTTTTAAAAAACTGTTCTAATCTAGTCTACAGTTTCCTCGTACAGAAAAAGTCAAAATAAAATTTGAATTCAGTGAGCTTACCATGTCTTGCTTTTTCTTTGGAGCTACTACAAAAAGTAGAGTTCTAATTCTAGTAACCCAGAGTGTGGGGGAAGTGGAGCATTTTGTGGAAACTACATGTGGCAGCAGGGGAAGACAGATGACGAAAGTGACAAAAAAAAAAAAAGTATATAAATTAACAAGGAGTAGAGAATTCAAGCCCATATAGCTACCTAGAATGTACTCTTCTATAGAAATTATGAACCTTATGCCTAAAACTTCATTTTCTGAGTTTTGGGTTTCAAATATTTTCAATGAACCATTCAGCTGTATAGTTTTTCTTACCAATAATGATATCTGAAAGCTTCTATATTTAAGCATTTAGGTGACCTCAGCTTTTCTCATGACAATGCAAAAGAGTAAGGAAAGAGAAAAAAAGATGAAAAGAAAAGCAAAGCTATTTTATAGCTAAGTAGGTCTGAATGGTATTAAAGATTTTACTAAAATGTCAGTTGCTATTCAGCCACTATCCTGTGCTCACCTCTGCTGTTAGAGTAATGCTAGGGGGCTCTGGGAATGCCATTCAGCCAGCAGATAAGAAGTAACCGAAGCATCAAGTTAAGGCACATGCTCTTCTTAGATCAAAAAGAAGGCGATTTTGCCATCAGTGCTAAGAAGCAGAGAGACCAAGTCCTGGGCAACATTTTCTGAGCAGTATCCTATCTGAATAATCAAGCCATTTTTCTTTTTTGGTCAGTTTAATGCAGGTTTTTTTTTTAAGTTTTTTTTTTTTTTTAATTTTGTTTTAGGACAAGCTGTACCTTCATTCCATTTAGACTGAGGCAACTCAACTATCAGGAGTCTAATTTACTGGTGGCATTATGCTCCTAGTGTTTTATTTCATTTCAGGATTGTCTCCTCAGGGCTAGACATTTTAGACATCAACCACTATTACAAATTGAAGCGGGATGGTTAAGAGGCAGTGGAAAAAGTGAAGTGTAGAATGAAGTATATAAATAAACTGTGGCAGGGCAATTACTCCCAAGCCATCAGGTTCATGGTCAGAAAAACCATTTATTTGGCACAAAATTGCTTCTTCAATAGGCAACGTATCAAAGCAAGTAGATATGTGGGAAACTACTGTTAACTGTCTCTCAAAGCAAATAATCATGGAGTTTAGGAGAAAAACATTTGTTTTCACCTATGCATATGTGCCTCAGAAATTCTTCATTTTAAAAGCCCTCATCATTTTCCCTTCAGTCTTCCTGCTTGCCCAGTATCATGATAACAGATATTCCCTAAGTTTAAAAAAAAATTCCTCTCAAACTCTCATCTTAATTTTGATTTTTAAAAACTGTTTATTTCAGGGTCAGTAAATAACAATGTTTCAAGAATTGCCTTTATATTTTTGGGCAGAGAATGTAGTCTTGGACTAATGTAAGTCATTTTCACACAAAAGCTGAATTTCCATGGTATAAATTTACCATGTTTTAATGAAGTCAGTTGTTTCAATATAGTTGAAGTTTCTAAATTAGCTAGGCTGATACCACTGTGCTCAGGTGATACAGAGATACTTAGAAGTTCCTGTGTTACCATGAATCTTTTCTTGGATGCACTGGGATCATACCCAGACATGATCTTCACAGTTTACTTAATTCCTCTTTCAGGATTATTAGAGATTCTTGCAATCTCTTCTCTTTTAAATAATGGTACTGCTCATATCCTTTACAAAAAAATACAGCCATAACCGAAACTGAGCTGGAGTCCAGAATCAGTGTGAGAACTGATGTTCCTGGGACTCAACAATGCAGCCTTAAATTTACAGAATTTTGTAGATCCGGATAACACAAAATTCTATATTTTTATGGAAAGTCATGCTTTACTGAATTTTCACAAGACTGAACAAAGATTCTTGTATCTTAAAGTAGTTTAGGGAAAAAAAGAAAATATTTTGAAGCAAAATAATATGACCTGTCTTGGAAAAGTATTCGAAAGTACTTGCAAAGAAAAAAAAAAGTGTAAAGTTTGCTAGGGAGAAGAAGAGAAGCTCAATTATCCCTTTTGTAATTTTTAAAAATAAATGTTATGCTTTTTAGATATTTGAAAAATGTATTATTTCAAACCATGTACCCTCCCTGGTTCCACTACTTCCAAGCCAACTGGCCTTGGGAAAGTTACCTGGTCCTTTTTTCATCTCTAAAGTGAGGGAAAGATTAGTCCTTTTACCAAGTTGTATGCATGCAAAACAATATGTAAAGTCTTAGTACATGAGCTGAATAAATAACTACAAGGAGCTGCTTTGTGCTATTAGGGTCAAAGAAGCTTATGGTACATCTATCACCTGTGACATTAAAACAGCTCAGGGGGTTTATGAACATAGTTCATATGACTTTTTATCAAATGGTCAATATTTTTAACCAATTTTATTTTCAGCCATCTACCCAGAGAAAGTGACATTTCAACTGGAAGGAAGTGAATTCATGCATCCCTGAAGAAAAAGGGCAACAATTTAGAGCTAAGATGGGAAACTGGAGCATATGGTATATTCCAGGAATGGCAAGAAGGCAACTATTGCCGTAACAAGTGAAAGAGGAGGAGCTCAGTAGATCATGAAAGAGGTTAGGGGGGTCAGATCATGCAGTGTCTCTTTGGCCATTGTAAGGACATTACAGTATGTTGAGGAAACTCAAAACTTTCCTTAAATTTAATCTAAATAATAGTGAATTAAGTATATGTGAAAAAATTAAAGAAAACACATCTAATTGCAATTTCTAAACCAGTGCTGACAACTTCTAAGCAAAACTCAATTGTGTAATTACTATATTATCCCATTATAATTTAAAAATTTTACAGACCATCTAGAAACTAATGTATTAAGAAGATCTTTAAACTCTTACCAGTACAATAAATAAGGACAATTTAAGAATCTTAATTTCAAGACACATGTAATGAATTTGTTATTTTTTAAAAGGGCAATAATTAGTATATAAATTTTATTTTGATGATACCGTGGGACTATGACTGTCGACTATCAAAAAGTAAGAATCAAGTCATAATTAGAAAGTTCTTTTCTTCTTTCCACTACTATAGCACCATGGACAGTGACTACCCCACACCACTAGTTAAGCCCAGTCTGTTGGTTAATACGGAAAATTCATAAATATCACCAAGTTTTATAAAGAAGGCTCAACTACACAACAAGGCTTTGAGGCAATAATTAAAGTCAGGTATTTGATTTAGTTGCTATGCTTCTAGAAAAAGCACAGTGTATGTAAATAAAATTGAACTAAAAATAAAAACAAGTGTTTAAACATAGCTCTAAATAAAGTTGTAAATACAGAAAGCTAAGCTATCTTTGGTTTACTATTTCTGGAGTTCACTGTATTCTTTGTAAAATGGTGAGGTGGAAATAAAAAATCGGAATGTTATCTAAGGTTCTCTCCGTTCTAAACTTGAGTACTATTAACTAAAAGTCATCCTACAATTTAGACGAATGCAATCCTGATTTATATAACCCTGCCGCTGATATAAACTTTCAGTACTTTCAAACTCACTCTGATAGAAAGAATGCCTAACATAAGTAAGTGCTTCAATACATTGAATACCAAGTAAGAGAAGAACCACACCAAACTGACTTTGCAGCACAGAAACTCAATACTGCATATAAAAAGAAGATCAGAGGCAGAATGGCTGGCTAACTTACCAGGCTATATTACATCATAATGAGTCATTCTTTCTATGATTCTTCCCTGACTACATGCATGTTGATTAATTCTTTTATACTAGCTCTACTCATGTTCCCCAAAATGACTGCCAAAATTTCAGGTGTCACGAAAGAATCCATCAGACAGAAGATTTGATTTTGCCTCTACTTTTCCCTGTTATCAGTGAGAGTAACAGTCTTTTCCATAATCCCCCTTGCAGATTTTCTCTCGTATCTGTTGGCCAGAATTCAGTTACATGTTTCAGCCATCAGCATGGAAATTGAATTACAGTCATTGGCTTAGCTGAGCAAAATTAGCCAGTGGTATGTGCATTTTGAAATATACGACTGACCTTCTCTTTAGTAGTTGACTATCCAATGCCTGAATAGAATTGGGGTTCTGCTAACAAGAAAAATGAGCAATGGCTGCGAAATCTACCTTTTTTAATTTAAAAGGAAACATAGGTTCTACTCCATCCTGCATTCTTCTGTCTATGCAAGCAAACACTGACAGACACGTGCATCTGCTTTGCAATGAGGTATCATTTAAGAAATTGACCATCTCTCAATAGGTCATCCATGCCTTTTCCATGGCTTCATCCATGGCTTTTCAAACTCCTTTGAGTTTTATCAATTATGAGCATCACTATTACATGACTTTAATTAACAAATGTGAATTATTATCTTATAAGTGCAGTGCTTGTAATTCTAGTTCAACTGACAGTTTGTTCACAATGAGTATCCCAATCACCCTGTTCAATACACTTGTCTCATCAAATTTATCCCAAAAGTTTATTAACAAACCCTGATATTTCTAGTCACTATCATTTCCAATTAGATGCTAAATTATATGCAAAAATATTTACTAAATTATATTTTACCAGGTGTAATGTAACATTATCTTACGTAAAACCAGATCCTCTCCTTAAAATTTCATTTTATCATTTTCCTCACTCTTAATACCCCTAATAGCTACATTTTTATTTTTACTTAATGCTAATAACCCTAAATCAAGATGATGTGCAATTTCCTTAAAATATTAATGTAATCATTCACTTAAAATCCTCTTCAAATCATCATAAAGAGGATATGCCAGTTTTCTTTGCCAGGGAGAGCCATCAGCACCCAAGTAGTATGAAAGTTTTCAAGTAATACACAAAATGTGGAATTTTACTTTCCAAACCTAGGCCAATGAGGAGGTATTATGCACTATTACCCTCACTCTACCAATGACACAATGTGCAGACAGGTCAACAGACTTGCAACACCAAAACTGGAGACTGAGAACAAGGTCATCGTGAGTCTAATAACCAACTCTATTCTTAATTCTCTTAGTCACAAAAATATGATTAATGCAGCAAATGCAGGCTTGTTACCTGATTATTATCCCTTCTGGGTATGACATAATTCTGTCTGTCTCTTTACAAATATATTCCATGTGTGATGTTGATCCAGTGCTCTGCAAAACACACCAGGAAGGCATTAAAGTCTCTTTGCTCAAGAGAAAAAAATCATTAGATTTATTCAAGCACTGAAAATGGAGATTTATATTTTTAAATGCCATATGCCATTTTAGAGAGGGCTCTGGTTTTTCCAAGTACGACATCATAATTGTCATATGAGTGAGATAAAGAATGGGAAAAATAGTTATAAGCTGATCCTTCAAAGAGCAATGGCTCTTGGATCTAAAAAATGGATTACTAAATATTCATTTTCCGATGATGTATTTTGGGTTGATTCTGTTGAATATATACAATATGAAAGGTCATATTTAGTCCCATAAGCATTCAGCTGAGTTTTATCCTTACTGTCAAAGTCTAAAGTCAATGGGTAATGACTATGAGAATGCTGCTTATAATCTCCCCATCGCAGAATGCATTTGAGATGTTACAGTGTCTGAAAGTGGGGGAAAAGACAAAGGCAGAGGTAATGAAAGAGTCTGAACACCCTCTACATCAGTAAGTATGCATTATCTTTTTATTTATATTGCTTCATACATAGTGATTACATTTTTTGAGAAGCTCAGCTGCCCTGTGAGAGGTAAGCCTGCCACAGACAGCAGCATCCTTAGCAGGAACTAGTGCTGAAAGACAGGTGACACACACTGGTGGAATGATATTAAAGGGTGGACGGCTATCACTTGGAAGCACTTCTCAGAGGTTCAAAGCCAGGTTGTCTTGCTTTGTGAAACCTGCACTTAAGGATTTAAGTTATGTACTTTGTGAAATCTGCACTTACAGATTAAGAACTGCCCATAAAACTTTTCTGTACATAAACATTGATTTATTAGAATCCTGAAAATAAGTTTCTCAGTAAAATGATGAATAACACTTCATAATGCATAAAGCCTTATTTTGCATTATAAGGCAGAAATCAATTATTTCAGGAAAAATATTCATAGAAAAATATAAATATGGATGTAATGTAATATTTCTGTTTCCACAACAGATTAAAAGTCACAGGCCCACAGGTCCATAGCGACACTAAAAAGGCAATTCAAGTTTAACAAAATCTGCCAAAATTTCATAGCAGCTGTCCCTCTGAATTTGATTTTAGCAGATCACTGGGAGGATATGCTAAGGATATCTAAGGAAATAGATTTGTTGATGTATATAAGTAGAAAGTGAATATCTAAAAAAGGTAAAAATTCAAAATAAAGCAATCAATGAGTAACAGACAAACATAATTCCTATGAACACTGAAATAATGTAACTAGGTAGGGGTCATTTATAGAACTTCTTTTCTCTGTAAAATCAAATGTTTCCGTAAATCACATGTTCTTATTTTCAAGTGTACTTTTCCTATAGAAAGCTTTAAACTAAATTTGCTTTTGCTTTTTAAAATGTTTTCTATTGATTTCTTTAAAATGTAAAAGTAACGAATAAATATAAGCAGAAAAAAATGAACCACCCATAACCAGTGTATGAAAAGATATCTTTTTTCTGATTATCCTGTAGGAAACTAACAAATGTACTGAGAAAAATGTTAACATCCTTAGTTATTACTAGTTTGTTTAGGCACAAGACGGCTCTGTCCAAACATTTTTTAATTATTTTTTTGGCAGACATTGAAGGGTTTTGAAGAGTTCAATAGTCAATTTTGTTAATTTAATGTACATTAATCAATTCATGTACTTCATGTCTCCATCTATAACTGGCAGCAAAGGAAGTTTGAGAGAATTGATTATCAAAGAAGAAAAGCTGAAAAATATGTGACTCCAAAAGATATTTTGTTAAAAGTTTCAGTTTTCTAAACTAAATTAAAATGGATACAAATTTGTTAGGAGATTTTCAACTGAAATTACTATTTCACGTGGGAACAAATGAGAATCAATGGGGAAGTTTAAAAAAATAACTGAAAAATTTAAAAATCATTTATCCTCCACTGCACAGTGAAATTTACTTGAACTATTTCAGGTCTATTACACACATTGTTTTATTTTCAGACTTCCAGAATTTTCAAAAATTAGTTTTCTTATCTTACTGTGGCAAGATGCAGCTACAACATGTATGTAAATCTCTATGTTTTTACATCTATGGCAAAGTTACAGGATAGCTGTCACTTTACACTTCTATTAAAACTCAATAAAACCCTAAATTATTAACTAGTGATAACAACTACTATTTATTGAGGACATTCTATGACAGACTATACCAGGCACTTCACCAACAGTTGAAGTCACAAACACCCAAAGATACAGATAATGTAAGAGGAAACTAGAGCTCAGAGATGTAAAGTGAGGCACCCAAAGTCAATCGGTCAGAAGCAACCAACGGTGAACCCAAGTCTACTTGACTCAAGTATGAACTTTCCATTGTAATTTTATATTACCTTGCCAGCTAATATTCTTACTACTTTCATAATAAGCAGTGAACTGATTATTAAAAAAAAAAAAACAACTATGCTAGAAATCTGTTTAAAAGGCTTTGTTTAAATTTAATTCAAGATATTTTGTTGGCATAACCTGAAGTCACACTTTCAAACTACTGATAAAGATTTTACATGGGAGAACCATATTTCTCCCAAAAAGATAGAACATTTCTATCACTTTTTATATTACTTGCTTCCAAAAATGATTTGAAACATTTCCAAAATTGACAAAACTAAAACATTTGTAATAGTTTTTAACATCCTAGATAATGCGACAGAGTAAAGATTGGCTGATCCTGGAATTCCCTAACTCAGAAACCAACAAAGTCAATTGATAAGGATATCTGGCTGTGTGTTTTCAAGAAGGGAAAGGATCCAAATGCACTGAGGAAAAAAATTCAAAGCTCAAGACTATCTCAAAAAAGGATACAGTTTTTTCCAACCAGGTGGTATAAGCCCTGTAACAGAACTCCTGACAAGTTTCCACTTCTCAAACTAAATACACAGTTCTAATTTAGCACTTTCGACCCTAACCCACTCCTACTTTTTCTGACACAAATACTGGTACATGATCAGGCTCTTAGGAAACCAGAGAGAATAAACAATTCATATCTCTTAAATAAATATTAGATGGGAGACAAGCAAGTCTGAGATAACGCAGTAAAAGAGTTAAGGAGAACTGAACCATATCGTATCAGAAAAACAAAATATTAGTAAAATTGTTCAAGTGTGAAACAAAGGAAAGGAGAAAAGAGGCAGAATGACATCTATCCGCAACACTGTAAGAAAGAAACCTAAAGAAGTAAAAATCACAAAGTGATGAAATACTCAATTTTCAGATTAAACAAAATCCAGACACACAAAAATAACCCTATTGCTTTGGTCGTTTCCATAGAAGAACTTAAGGACAGCATACCTAATGAAATGAGAGAGTAAACATGAAATGATAAAAGCACAAAATCAAATGAATAGGAGATTTTAGAAATAAAGAACAAAATCATGAACCAAGCAACAATATTATAAAAACAATGAGTCTGAGACCAGAAAGAAAATTAAAATGGCTGAAATAAATTAACAGCATAGGGAAAGGACTTAAAAATTACAGTGAACATCAAATATTGGAAAAAGAACTAACTAAGGTAACTAGAAAGAATATTGTGGGTGAGGGGAACAAAGATATCTACCCAACACATGGAATAGAAAAAATATTAAAGGCTATAAGAGATATTTATATATTTATGCATCAACTTGACTATGATACATAAATACATAAATATTTTCTTCCAATGAAGGAAGAATTAAGTAAGTATATTGAAAAGCGATATTGTGTTACTAAAAAAAAGCCTGATTGGCTTATTCAGGACAAATAACACACTGAGACACACCCTAGTTAAAATGCTGTATTTTCAAGATAAAATAGTTTCTGCATACAAAAGTAAGAGGGAGAGAGTTGTGGGAAGTAGGGAAGAGAAAATCAGACCGGTCTCAGACTTCTTATCAATATTCAATATCATAAAACAATAAAGACTGAAATTTTCTAAGGGAAAAATAATGTGATCCAATTTTTTTATCCTCAGTTTAGCTGTCCTTACAAAATAAAATTAACAGGCAGATACTGCTAACCTGAAAATAAGTCAAAGTAAATAGAACACATGATCCCTTGCTTAAAAGATAAAATGCGATGAAATTCAATCAACTTAGGAATTAAACTTTAAGAGCCAGAAAAAAAACAGACCCAATTTTTTTCCATTTACCACAGTCAGCAAAAGAAATGTACAGATTGGGGTCAATAAACTTTCTGAAAAGGGTCACAGAGCAAATATTTTAGGCTTGGCAGTCTTTAGGCTCTCTGATGCACATGTTTTACTGTGCTGTTTTAGTTCAAAAGTAGTCGTAAAGAACATGTAAATAGATGGGTGTGGCTGTTTCTCAAAAACTTATTTATGAGAACAGATGGCATGTTGTATTTGACATGTGGGCTGTAATTTGTCAAATCACGGATTGGATGAACATTACTCGATTAGCCTGGGTTCCTGTAGTGAGGAAAGCTGGAGTAAAACCCTCAGTTACCCATCAAAGAGATGTGTCATGAATGAGAAATAAACCTGGTTTTAATCTGAGATTTTGTTTTTTTTGTTAAGTCAACATAACCTAGCATATCCTGAAGATAAAAATGAGTGTCAATTGTTGCAAACTTTTTGTAAAGCAAAATGATAATCTCAAATATACAACCAAATTAACTCATATTTGTGAGATAACAAATCCAATGATATATACATGCTACAAAAGATGAACTGAAATGCTCATCAACAGAGAAACTGTTGTTAACTTACTATTGTACCTCCACACAGATGACCTGCAACATGAGAATTCTTTATTAGCAGCATGAAAGACTAGACATCTTGATATCTTGACACTGATCATATATACAATATACGATTTACCATAAGGAATATATATATATGAGATATGATTTATTATATAATATACATGTGATTTATTGTAAGGAATTGGCTAATGTAATTAAGGAGGCTGGGAAGTCCCATGACCTGCTGTCTGCAAGCTGAAAACCTAGGAAAGCAGATGGTGTAGTTTCAGCCTCAGTCCAAAGGCCTGAGAACCAGCAGAATCAGAACTGATGGTACAAATTCTAGTTCAAGTGCACAGGGAGCTCTCGTGGTTTAAGTCCTAGTCTGAGGACAGAAGCCCAATGTATCAGCTCAACAGCCAGGCAGAGAGTGAATTCTTCCTTCCCCCACCTTTTTGTTCTGTTACTCATGCCCCTCAAGATTGCATGATGCTCACGCATATTAAGGAGGGCTACCTGCTTTATTCAGTTTACTGATTCAAATGCTGATCTTCCCCAGAAACACCCTCACAGATACACCCAAAAATAATTTGTAGTCTGGTATCCCGTGGCACAATCAACACATTAAATTAACCATCACAATCCTTCTGTTAAAAATAGTTAAGATAAATGATAAAATATTTTAATAACTTTTAGAAATTGAAGTATAGTCAGTTTACAATGTTGTTATCAATTTCTGGTGTGCAGCATAATGTTTAGTCATACATGTACATGCATGTATTTCTTTTCATGTTCTTTTTCATTATAGGTTACTATGATATATTGAATATAGTTTCCTGTGCTATATAGTATAAGCTTGTTATTTATCATCCCACTGTGGTTCCCTCTTTATGTCTCCAGTTGAAGAAGATCTTTTTTGATAGGTTCCAGTCTTTTTTTTATTGTTGTTAAAAAAAATTGTATTTACTTAGACAAATTCAGAATGTCAACAAAACAGCTGCAACATTTTTTTTTTCGCAATTACACAGTGGTATTCAGTTAACAGAACAACACTTATTTCGTATAAGCTGCATCAGAGACAACTAAAGATGAAAAAACTACTATCCCCATATATAACTAATCAGTGCTGTGCACCAGCAAGAACCTGCTTTAAATTTCCATGCCAATTTACAACCCCTATACTGTACCAGGCAAGGTTAGTGGCTACTGAAAATACCACCAGGACAGGGCTATCTAAAGACACATTCAGTAGTGTGTTAACTATGCAAAAGAAGACACTGTACAGTTTAAAAACAAATCTTACACAGCCTTACATTTCAATTTATTTCTTTAAAAGGAGTTGTGTACAGGGGGGTTAAATGCTTTATAGACAAGAAAAAAAAACTGCGCTAGAACCAACTTATTCATCATCATCATCTTCTTCCTCTTCGTCTTCTTCTTCCTCCTCTTCCTCATCCTCATCATCTTCTTCATCTTCTTCCTCTTCCTTCTTTTTCTTGCTTTTTTCAGCCTTGACAACTCCCTTTTTTGCTGCATCAGGCTTCCGTTTTGCTCGATACGCAGCAATATCCTTTTCGTACTTTTCCTTGTCATCTGCAGCAGTGTTATTCCACATCTCTCCCAGTTTCTTTGCAATGTCACCAATGGATAGGCCAAGATATTCTCCTTTGATTTTTGGACGATATTCAGAACAAAACAAGAAAAAGGCCGAAGGAGGCCTTTTGGGTGCATTGGGATCCTTGAACTTCTTTTTTGTTTCCCATTTAGGAGGGATATAAGTTTTCATTTCTCTTTCATAATGGGCCTTGTACGCCTTTGCCATGTCTTCGAACTTTCCTTTCTCTTTAGCAGACATGGTCTTCCACCTCTCTGAGCACTTCTTAGAAAACTCCGAGAAGCTGACTGAAGCATCTGGGTGCTTCTTCTTGTGCTCCTACCGGCAAGTTTGCACAAAGAATGCATACGATGACATTTTGCCTCTCGGCTTCTTAGGATCTCTTTTGCCCATGTTTATTTTTTCCTCAGCGAGGCACAGAGTCGCCCAGTGCCCGTCCGGCTCTCATGTGCCCCCGCGCTGTCTCTATGGAGCTCAATGTACTGCAATGGTTGTTCCAGTCTTTTTTTAATCGATGGTTGTTTAGCAGTCAGTTGTGGTTTTGCTGTGATCGTGACAGAGGGAGAGCTGGTGGTCTTACTACTCTGTCTTCTTGACCAGAAACCAATAAAATATTTTTAAAATTATTTTTTTCAAATGCTTAGTTCAATTGGTCCAACAGTAAGGAGATCACAGAGATCCCAAAAGTGAAATGAGATAGTATGATAGATGTGGGCACACTGTTGTACTTTTAGTAACTGTAAGTGTCCGATTTTCATCACCAATGTATGATGATTAATGCTGATTAAATCTGCAGTAGAGATTACAGGTTATAATCTGTAAATAAATCTAAATTACTGTGTTCTTCTTTTCTGCAATTTCCAGCAATAAACTCCAAATCATTACAACTATTAGCTACCTGACCAAAAGTGTATCACTGAGATAGTTCAATTATAAGGTGACATGAAGACAGCTTAAAATTACTGAAATTTTCATCTGTTTTATCATTAATAATTTCCTACTACACTGAAATATATAGTATGTGGTAAATATAGTAAATGTTCTCTTTTACTAACAAGTTACGGATATGTGCACTGGAGTGTATTTAAATGTGTTTGTCGTTTTCCTATTTATATTTCTTTTCATTTTAGAGTTCTCCTCTAGTTTGTTCAGTGTTTTGTGTGGGATTCTGGTACATCTTCATCCTAATAGTTATGTAAAAAATTCTATTAAAAATACCTAAGTGTCAGTTTGTCTCAGTTGACTCTAAACTCTTCCAGGATGAAGGGACTGTCACTTTCATGCTTACATCACTTGGGTGTCTCACAGATCCTCGACTGAAGGCCATGTGTGTACTGACCTGTACTCACTCTCCTCTAGGACTGTTGGTCTCATTTCCTACCCTCTTCTACCTTAATCGGCTCTCTGCTCAAACACAAGATTGCATATTGTATAAAGATGTGCTTCAGTTTTAATTTGTGTTTTCACTTATACTCATAGGACATGGAAGTGGGGAATCAATGCCATTACAGAGAAAAGTTGACAAAAAATACGGTGATCAAGTTTGGCTGGTAGAAAATCAATTCCCTCCTTAATTGCTTAATTCTTCACTTACTTTCTTTGTTTACACACAGCTAAATTACATACAAATGAGATGGACAGTCATGTCAATGTTAAGGACATGCAGTTTTGTTTGTTTCTTCAGGGTAAAGCACTGACAATAAGAATTGGCTGCAATATAAACAACATTAGAGAAACCATTCCTATATAATTGTTTTGTTTTGTTTTGTTTTAAACCAAGCAGGATACCCTCATACATTATTGATGGAGGCCGCTAATTCTGATACTCCCTCTGGGAACTCTCACCAAATAAGATGTGCTCGATAGGTCTTCAATCTATACTCGGCAACGGCAGTAAAAGATACATCAATCTAAGACACCTCCATAAACAAATCAATGAATCCGAGGCCTCAAACAAATTTGTATAGTGCTTGTTCCAGTAACGCTTTTCACTGGCTGTGCTTTTAAGTATGTCATTAGCTGCCCATTTAGGATAAGACATTCTCTTTCCCCTCCAGGGAATTCACCTTGCGAGTTCGATGGTGACAGAATGCCATTATCAAGCTTGCAGCCATGCAAGGTTCTTTATCTACGCTGCCAAAGAGGTGATCCTGATAATGCAAGAAGCCATTCAAGTAAAACTTTAGAATTATTGGTTTTCCTGTGGAAGTTTTTAATCTAAATTATCAGTCTCTTTAAGTTTTTAACCTGATGGAAAGATTACATGATAAACAATTGACTTTTTTCTTTTAGAGATTAATCACCCTAAATTTTAATAATAAAAATCATCGTAATGTATACGTTTGCTACAAGGAAAATTATAGGCGCTCAAGATATTTTTCAAAGGATGTTCTCAGTTTTTCCTTTTTGAACATGAAAATTGATGCCCATGAAAGAAGCAACAGAATTGTAATTATCAGTCCAGCTGCTCTCACATGAAAGCTAGTGAAGATGTAAAAATTAGAGACGGCACCATGATTACAGTGTGTCAGTACAGGAGCAGGAATGAGCATCCAAATTAGATGACAAGGGGCAGGTATCTCTTATTTCAGGTAGAACTGCAGGATGAGTACACATTATTGTCATTGTACTGGGAAAGTTATTCTCCAAACATGTGTTTGAAGACCTATATGTCTCAGGGATTTGGATAACATTTTGTTCTAACTTTGCAGCTACTACTGGTAAGGCTACTTATAAAGCAATGTTGAGTTAAATTCCTTCAGATTATTTAAAAAATAAGTCACCAAAAGAGCAAGAAAACATCACAAGACACTGAAAAAAGGAAAGAATTGGAAAACCCTCAAAATTCATTGACTCAATACAGTAATGATCAGTTCCTGGTCCTATTTTGCACATCTGTAAAATACTTTTCTTCACCCTACAGTCTCTCCTTAGAAAATTTGTAACTTGGTTCTCTCTCTAGACAGATAAATCCAAATTTATTTTCAGCTTAGATCTTACCAGAGAGTTCTCCCCAAAACTAATAATATTCTAGCAAATCTGGTATCTACCAACAATCTATCTCAGTAAATGGGACTACCATTATCCTATTTACCTAAGTGAGAATACTGGGAGAAATCCTAGATTCCACCCTAATTCAGCTTATCCCCTACCATCCAGTTAACCATTTTAACTGCTAAGTATTTGCTGAGACATGAAATAACAAAGTGGCCCTAACACAGCAGCTCTAGATTCCCTGGTTAAAAAGCCATTTTCAACTTTTAATGTTTCTAAAGTCTTGAAAAAAGTTACTTAAACTTTGTAACGATTAATTTCCTCTTTTTCTTTTTCCAAATGAAGATAAACATAGGTCTAACCTGATGGGGCTGTCGTAAGGATTATGTGGTATGATTTGTGTGATAAACTTTCCAAAGAACATGTCAAATAGTAAGTGCACCAAAGTAATCATCATCAGCAGGAGCAGGAGGAACAGCACCACCATCCTCATCAGCATCACTACCATCAGCACCGTGATCATTATCGTAATCATCATTTTGAATCTATTCCTACCTCTCTGTTCCCACTTCCTCTGCCTTAATCTGATCTCGATCTCTTGACCTTAGGCTGATAAGATACATTCCTAATTAGTCTTCCTATCTTCAAACTTATTACTCTTTGAAAGTTTTTTTTTTTTAATGAAAATTGATCATGTCTCTCCCCTACTTAAAACGTATGTATAGCAAAACCCATCTCTGTGATTGAATACACAAGGTTTGATGACTTGATGTTTCTATGCCGCACCTGACTCATCTAATATACTCCATCTATTAAGGAAACTCTGCTCCAGGTGTTTCAGAAGTGCAAGCATTGCTTAACACAAAATTCCATCCAGCCACAGCTCCATTTTTAAATGGAGAAAACTTGCTATCTTTTCCTCTGAGAAACTCTCTGTTTCCCCAGATAGATACGTGCTTCTGTGCTTCCAAAGCACTTTGTTCACACCTCTCTCATTCACCTCATTGTCTGGTAGTTATTTGTCCATCTTCCCAAGTAGAGGTTATGGTTCACAGTGCAGAGACTACACACTGTGTATATCTCTGTATCGCTAGTCCTTGCACGGTGCCTCCTGCATAGCTGAAACATACATGGATGGGAAACGAATGCTAATTTTTCCAGCATTTTCTTTGGTAAAGACTTCTCCTTGTCCTTGATCTTATTGTCTCCAACAAACTACATCAAATTATTCCAAAAACCTACAGATGTAACTTTCTCAGTGACTAGCACATCCCACCCCAATCCTTTCTGATGCCACCAACTAATGTACATTAGCTTTCAATTTCTTTGTTCTCTATTTCCTCCTTCATCTAGTGGACCTCTATACTATTTTGGAATTGATCTTCCAAAGGCAGAGGGAGGCATTCATTTACTCAAACTCGGACTCACCTGTCAGTGTTTTCCCCCTGCTTTCCTCATATTTGCTTCAATATTCATTTCTATTTGAACTCCCACGGTGCATATGCATGCGCATGCACACACAAGCTTCCAGTCAAACTTCCACCTCGCTTTTGTAACTTGACTCTCCTCTTAAATGCATGCCATTCTTCACTGTGTTTTTTAGTTTGCAATGCTCTCATTCCACAAACTTAACTGGTCAAAATATTACGAATAAGATGCACAACTCCAACTCATATGCTCCCTCCTGAAAATAACAACAAAAACTTTTCTATCCCTGTTCATTCATGGGCTTGCAATTATGTGATTTCCTTAGGATCCTCAGAGGACTTTGTTATTCTCTTAAAACATGTATGTTCTACTTTTTATATTAGCTTTTCAGCCTAAATGAACTACTTACTTAATCTAGTTCCGTCCTTAAAAAGAAGGCTAAAATTGTTATGGTGCCTCAGGTTAAATAAATTAAATTCTGTATGGGTTTTAATTGTGTATTTTACTGAAAGCCATGGATAAGGAACTTTGCTTATTACTGGAAACCTGATGTAAATACTTCAGATATTATCAAGGTTCTACTCAGAGTAGCAGAATATTTTCTTGCCATTTCTCTTGGCGTTTTGGATAATGTTGACTGTTTTTTCTAATAATACTACAATCTTGTTATTCTGTTGTTAGTGGTAATTTTTCATTAAGTGTCAGGAGCAGGATGTAATTGTTTTGTAGTCCAGGTATCACTTGCTACTCATAAATCACAAATCAACTTTATATCTCTCTTCCAACTATGGTTATTTAAAAGTATACATTAAAATAGTTGATGAATCTCTAGTCAAGGCTAGAGTTCATATTTCACTTGAATGAACACAACTTGATGTCATATATCTGAGATAGGAAACAACAGGATCACACATTATTAGCATGTATTAGAAAAGTCTGGACTAGTAGGTCAAAAACCCAAAACCATTCATAAATACAGGCTCATCAAGATGGAAATTTTCTTGATTAAAGATTGCTGCAAAGAGGAGTCTTACACACCTCCTTAACTCAATTTAAACTTATTGGACATACAAATAGAAAAGTTTATCAGTTTTTGGTAATGACTTCACTTTATCTAGGATTTCTAAACCTTTGATAGCTGCGAAATTACTTTTTATTTTGAAAAACCACCTCCATTCTTTTAAGTCCTATTTGCCATGGATATCTCTTGAATATTGATATGAATTTAAATAATTCATTTTGAGAATCTTCTTGGGAGGATAATAAAATTTTATCTTAAAACAAGGGCTGGGCATCAATTTTCTCTAGGCATAAAATACATTTTCAAAAAAATTTTTTTCAGAGATGTAATCTTGCTAAAAATGATTAATCTGCTTAAAAAAAAAAAAAAGTAACCTATTTCTTTCCAAAAAGGATTTTGAAGTTACTTGATCACATTGAGACCGTGCCTGTAAATATACCTGTGCTTTAGGTACATTTTTTTAAAAGCTCATTTTAATCTCTCCTCTGGGTTAAGTGCTTTTTTTTTTCACACCCACTGTAGATAACATGCAAGCATTCAAATAACATGTGCCATATGGCTTCACCTGCCAGGCATATGTTAAATACTACCTCAATAAATGGCTGAGACTATGAAGGAAGACACTGGCTAAAGGGTACACTCTTCCATTGTACTTTTTATCTAAAGGGACTCTTTTGTGTGGATCTATCCCAAAGTGAATTTTCCAACAGAAACTTAGGAAACACCACTTTTATACTCAGTCAAACCCATATGTGGACCAATCCTTTATTTGTATAATAAAATTTCAGGGAATAATGGTACAACTCTTCTAAACTCCAAAACTACAAACTAAGCAAATAGAACCACCCAATTTTGATGGACAATGTTTGAATTCTCAATAATAATCTTTCATTTTGCTTAATGAAGGTTAACATCTTGCTTAAAAGGATATTTTATGAGATCCTTTAAAACATGAAGTCATGCTGGATTCTGTTACTTTTTATCTAGGTGTATATTATTAGCCACATTTTACACATGATTCTATCTCCATATAAGACAAACATGTTCCAGAAGTTTCCACAGGGCAAATTTTGACAGAAGCCATTTGTTGAACACATGGTCTCTGCTCCACTGAGGAATTATCACCTGAGTAGGGCAGGTAGGAACTGAGAACATTTCTTACACTTCACAATTTGATCTAGACTTGCCCTTGGCTTCGTACCTTATTTATACAGATATCTCAGAGATTTCCTTACAGATACATTCTCTCAATTAAACCAATTAACTTTCCTGAGAAGGCCATTACAGAAGAGCTTTGTCTCCTTACGCCAAAGGATGATGTACAAATGTGTATTGACATTCAAACACATTCGCCAAACCAAAGGCAAATACAATTAGCAAAATACCAAATGTTTAAATAGGAACTGTCATTCACATACTTGAACTTCTATTTAAGCCAGAAGTTAAAACAGTCTGTTTCATACCCATGAAAATTGCCATGGTGATAAATGTGAAACAATTCAGGAGTCAAGTTTTAATTAGAGTCCCTCACTTTATTCCTTTTATACAAATTAATTTAATATTTTTCCTACATGTTTTTATGTTCATGATGTAATTTCTTTATATACTCTTTTTCTTCCTATTTGTTCTACTTTCAGTATCTTCAGTAGGCTTTCCATCACATTTTAGCTTTGTTTATGGATGCAATTTTTGTAGTTTTACCTTTTAAGTGTAAAGATGGCAATTGGTTTGGGGAGTCTTGGATCTTGTCAATTTTGCTACATTAGAGTAATGTAAAAATTGTGGGTTTAATAATTCAGTTTTATTAAAGGGAAATTTAATATTTTAAAATATAACATTTGAGGTTTTATTTTAAATTCTAGCTATAAAATTCAAGATACATTTAGATATAACTTCAAAGTCCAGTCAACCAATTTTACAATGTTTTGAAAATACATCAGGGAAACATAATATTTTAGATCACCATTTTATAATCTTAAAGTTGCCTGGCATTTCTCTATTGCTCTCCCTATTTGATGTACAAAAATTTACTTCAGGTTTTGACTACTTACTAATTAAATATTCTGAAATCCTGATAACTATCTTATTAATTATGGTTACAAACTGTGATAAAATACAATATCTTGATGTGTATCTTAAAATTCTTATTCTATTCCTTAACCCATCCTGTCTCCCAGTAACCTATAACACCTAAATATATTTCAATAGACTTCTACAGATTATCAAGACTTCATTTGCAAATGACATATGTCGTCCTCAATAACCTTACAAAGTTTACAGAATTTCAATTACATCTGCGAAATTTCTCCACAGCAGTAGCTAGTGTTGGAGAAAAAAATAATCTTTCCTCTCCTCTTCCAGATTCTTGGTGGAGATATCCCCTGTAATTAAAGACAGATTAACAGAGGAAGAAATAAACAAGTTTAATAGCATGTATAGCTCCTGTACACATGGAAGAGGCCTAGGAAAACTGAGTAACTCTCTGAAATGGCCTAATTCACTACCTTAAATACCATCCTGAGCTAAAGACAAAAGGAGATGTTGAGGGGCAGTTATGGGAGGTTTTCAAGCAAAGCACAGTAAACAAGGGTATGGTCGTTGTGCAGATTCAAGTCCTTGTCTTCTCCATTGGTAGGAAGTCTCTAAAGATATAGAGGCAACCTTCTCTGCCCGGAACAGAGAAGGAGACACGCTTATAAATGGAGAATTCCCTTCTAAGTGTATCTTCTGAAAGGGCAACTTCTACTTGGTCTTCCAAACTTCTCTCGTATCTTCTTTTTTTATTTGTTTGTTTGTTTCTTTTAAAATAATCAGTTCAATATAATTCTTATGCCAAAGCAGCACATTTTGGGGTGGAAAATTCAGCTTCCTTTCACTAGATTAGTGTTTTGTTGAATGACTAGGGGATGAAAGTCTTGGGGGACAAAACTGTATTCCCAATTTATTGGGATTACCCAATAATCTCCACTGCTTTCTGATAGAAATTTTATAGATTCAACTTTTATATTATTCATCTGTCTTCTCTTCCTAACAGCCTGACCCTGTATAAGGCCAAATATTTGTGATAAATCTCTTATTTTAAAACTCCATAATATATACCTGCACTAGCTATCTTTCTATGCCTATATCTAAACTAATTCTACTTTTGTGATTGAACGTACAAAGTATGATTCTAAAGGTACAAAATCTTAAGGCTGGTTTCTCTGAATTGATCCTGGGTTATGTCCCTGGTTCTCTGATGAGATTAAATTTAAAGTCAGTAATAACTCTGCTTCCCAGGGAAAAGGGCAGTAATTCACAGCTGCAGTTGCAAAACAATTACACAAATTTCACCTCTAGAATCTTCAATTAAATGTCTAAAGACACAACTCTGGGTGACCAAGTATTTGCTGCAGTAGAATGTGTTAGTGAAAATGAGGAGACTAATGGGGTTGTTTGCCTCCCACTTGTGCTGGTAGAATGTGGAGAAGGAAAATCATGAGCAGAGGGATTTAGGTTCTCAGCACAAAGACCACATAAGGGACCTCAAAGTTTCTGTGACTCCTCTTATTTCCTTCAGTCAGCAAGATTTCTGAAAACCAAACTCTAAGTTTCATTTTATGGATGGCTGAATTACAACACAAATTCAATTCTTAACCTCTCCAAGTTTCCTTTGTTAAAGTTACCTTTATGGTTTGGGAAGGAATAGGACCCTGGAATAGGGACAGAAGCTTCTGGGCAAATTTCACTGAAACTAAGACTTTGAAGCCATAAATTCTGCCATGATCACTTGGCCAGTAGAAGTAGCCCTTCTAACGCTGCAGAAGAGATCAGGTTTCCCTGACCTGAAGAATGTGTAATGGCTATCCCCGGAAGTAGCTGCCTTGCCAACGGTGTTAATCTTCTTCAGAGTTACAACTACCCCTCCCCTCCATGCTTCCAGACTTCATAATCAAACTCCAGGCTCAGCAGGCACCAAAAGATCACATACCAAGTTTGACTGATGAGACAGTGCAGTATACACAAAAAAGAAATGATCTTACCATTTGTATTAGTGGAAACCTACGAACATGGGTGGGACTAGGGTAGAAGAAACACAATGCTTGATTAGGTTGAATTTATTGATAGGCTGAGATTCCAGATCCACTGTGTTAGTCTGAAGAGTTGAGAATGGTATGTGTGTTTGGTTGGTTGATGAAAATATGGACCAAAGATAATCTATATCAAATAAAACTCAAGTGCCATATCTTCCTTAGAATACTTTAAAGGAAGTTAATGAAAGGCTTAGTATGACTGTAATGGTAAAGTGACTTGACCATGTAAGGCTTTCTTACCCACCCCACTCCTTAACTATATCCCCTGGGGTCTAAATGACATTCTCTTAACCAGGGCTGTGAGAAAAATAATGAAGGGAGCCCCTCACCTCCATTTTTAAGGAACTCTATTGTGCCTCTTCTTTGTAAGCTATTTATTATAGAGGAAAGTGCTGTAATCAAACAGGAATCTCTAAATACAATTAAGATCCTGGGGTTTCAGAGGCCCACGGGCAACACTTAATTGTCAAGCACAAGGTGAACATAGTTATTTTATTAGACACCAAGTCATAACGTTCATCAAAACAGTCTGATCCACAGAGATCTTCGTATTGGCTAGTGGATCACTGGTGTCCCCACAACTGAAACAGATGAGCAGCCTAGAAAATCTTACTTGATTTGTGTAAGTGGGGAACTCAAGCCCATACCTCCACCTTCCTCACTCCAAATATTTTGATCTGGTCTGAGACAGAGCCCAGCTGTCAGTAATTTTTAAAAGCTTACCAAGTGATTGTCATGTATCCAACACTGGAAAACACTGAGTTAAGCTACTGATATCTCTCCTTTGACCTCTGTAAGAGTTTAATATGAGCAGCACATTGACTGATGTGAATCTCACTAGAGTGATTCTTTCTACTTGCTTTAGGAGAAATGAATAAGGAGTGAAAGAATGCTAGGCATCCAAGATAGAAGAATGAAATATAGATAATGGATACAAATATAGATACACAGATGGATAGACTTGACTTAGGTAGAGTATACCTTACAAACTGAATATGTTCACTTGCGTGAGGCTGTTTGTACCCCTGACTGGTACAGCCACCTCTAGCTACAGAGACGTTTTGATTATGCACAGATAATGGGAAATATACGTATATCACTTTAGAACTGGAAAAAATCCATTTATAGGCTGTACACATATATAATAGTATAAGTATTGCCATGTTTGAAATCTTAGGAATGTTGACAAATGAAATAAAAAATGGAAAACATAATTGCAAATGATTAAAATATAAGAATTGTAAATTGGTTTGTGACTGGTTACTGAAATTAAGATAAATTGGAAATATTGCTACCTGACAATTTTTATACATATAATTTATAAATAATTGATTTATAGTAAATTATGCCCAGCATTAAGATGTGCTCACCCTATCTTAGAGAATATAATTAAATCAAGTGACAGATTATTATTGATTACATCAAGAATACCATATGATATCACTCATATGTGGAATCTAAGAAAAAAAGACACAAATGAACTTATTTACCAAAAAAGACTCACAGACATAGAAAATAAGCTTACGGTTACCAGTGGGGAAAGGGGACAGGAAGGGATAAGTCGGGTGTTCGAGATTTACAGATATAATCTACTATATATAAAATAGATAAACAAGTTTCTTCTGTATAGCACAGGGAACTATAGTCAATATTTTGCAGTAACCTATAATTAAAAAGAATATAAAAATGAATATATGTATGTGTATGTATGACTGAAACATTACACTGTACACCAGAAATTGACACAACATTGTAAACTGACTATACTTCAATTAAAATAAGAAAAAAAAAAAAAGAATGGGTATTCAGACTCATACGGGTAAGATAATTTTCTCTAATTTGATACTTCTAATTTCTACAATGTTAAAATTGACCCTACCATCTTTTTTACTACCCTTCACTCTGTGGATGCCTCTCTTCCTTCCTTTCCCAGCTTTCATTCTAAGGTCAGTCATTACAAACACCTCCCTGCATACATCATCAGCTTCCTTGTACCTCCCTGACTTTGTCAAACTTGCCTGACTGATTAAATCCAGTTTATTAACCCCTGAACCCTTGCAGCTGAATACAGCTGGAGGGAGACGCATGACCTATTTACTAACCATCTGTCTCCAATACACAGGCCCTTCATGCTTCCATGCAATTATATTATACTTCCAAAGACAAATATTCTGTAACTTCATTCCCAACATTTATCCCAACCAAGCTTCAATCTAAGATAATTATTTTGTGTCCTACAGAGAAAACTGAAACAATCAAAAAGGAACTTCACACTCTCCCATCACCCCGTGTACCATCTCCCAGCATCTCCTCTCAGGTTCTCTGCCTTACTGTCTGCTAACACAGATGAATAATGGGACAAGGTCAAACGTGTACATTATGCTTTAAAAAAACAGATTTTATCTTAGTTCTGTTGAACTGGAGAAATAAGTTAACTGGCCCAGATTTTAATACATCTTTGATGACTTCATTTAGTTACATAAGAACTGTGGTATGAGCAGCAGTAAAACCAAGTATTTACCATAATAAAGTAGATGTACTCTTTGCTGAGACACTTTTCTTACACAACTTTCTGTAGCTTTTCTATTAAATCTGCATCCGAGCCAATCCCAAATATTCTTATGAAATGCCTCAAACCAGTTAATGTATAGCATAGCCTGAATGTTTTAAAACGCTCAGAGTTTTCACTGTATTTGTGATGAAGACCTTCGGTGGAGACGGTATCACTGGTTTAAAGGCAGTGACTGCACAACAATCATTCAGCGTGTTATGGTTACAAGCAGTAACGGGCAGGAAGAAAAAAATCAAAGACAACAAAACAAAAAACCAGCTAACAGCATTGTCCTTTGCTTGTTGGTGGCTGACCAGCTTTCTCCTACCTAAGCCACTTATCTCTGTGGTAGCCATGACGTCTCCTTGGTAACGTTCTTTTGTGTAACCCAACAGGCAGAGCCCAGATCTTTTCTCACAGCCTGTTTGGACTGTCAATTATCATAACAATAAAATTTTCCATTAGTCCATACTGTGTTGGTTTTGGCCTAAATTAATCCAGGATATACAAAGACCCTAGACAAAAACTGGAGCAATTCACACTTTTGAGGCCAGAGTCACTTAATGTGAATCATATAAAACTTTTTGGTGTTTATAAAATGTTCAATTCATTGACAGATTCTTGTGACTTCTGGAAGGAAGCCAGAAATAGTATTGTCCTCCGCTCCACCCCTTTAGTATTCACATAATTTCTTACATAGAACCAAACATGAACGTTTTTCAACAATGTTGGAGTAGTGCTTAGAGTTTACATTAGATTCAGGGATAACTAATATCAATTAACCACTTCTCAAGACGTTAGGAAAATCCTAGAACTGTTTGTAGCTGCATTCAGACATTCAATGAATGTTCGTAAAAGTAGTGGCTCCTACAAAGCCTGAAGTCATGGCCCCATCTGAGTCACATAAGTGAATAAGCACCAGTGGAGCTGCTGCCCAGGAGAACAGGAATATAATGGCTGAGAGCGAACAGAGAAGGGCACACAAATGAGTCATGGCAGCAGGGCTTCATACATTCTATAATGAAGTTATGAAATACTGTGGAATTTAGACAACAGAAGGAAGTGTTTTGGAGCGGGATGGCTTCAGGAAACAAATGACAACTGAACTACGAATCACCAACTGGGAGTATTTTCATTACCCCCAAGACCAAGATACTTCCATGTACAAGCTCAAATCTTTCTCTAATCTGTAAAATCAGTAATCTACAGTATGCTACAGCACGTGTATCTCTGGAAACGTATTTAATAGCTTCCTTCCTAGTTGGGAAGTTGAGGCGGCAACCAGATGCATAAGTTTGTCCTCGGAGCACAGGGGCTAGAACTGAGCCCTCCGCTACCCCGCTTCCACACCCTATTCACAGAGACCAGTGAGGGAGACGGGCACTGAGTGTTTCTGGTCTGCAGGTTGGGGCCAGAAAGGTAGGTTTCTATTATTAGACCACTGTCAAGAGACCCATAATTTATTGCAAAGAAGGGACTGATTTTGACAAAAAGAACAATACATAAAGGTGAGTCCCTGGATAAACTGTTGATAGACCTCTCCCAGCCATGATTTACCTTTTGCTCAGCCTCAACTCTAGAATGCTTCAGCTATCATTAATCTCTTTCTTTGGCAATGCTTCTTTTTTAAGAACACTCTTGCAATAATGTTTATGTTAACCAGATGTCTTATGTTTGTCTTCCAGACAATGGGTATACATACACAGATAGATATATATATATATATATGTGTGTGTGTGTGTGTGTGTGTGTATATACATTTTTATATTTATATAAAATCAATAGATTACAGAAATAGTCAGGTTAAATAAGTTAACCAAGTGGTAGGTCCTTGGGGTGCAGGGCAAATAAAAAGATGTTACAGTAGAGTCACATAAAAATAAGGAAGTAAGCAGGAGATCCTGAAAGAAGGATAAAATTAAATAGACATGACTGTGAATTCTCTCAGCTGTGTGACCTCAGACATGTTAATCTCTCTGAATCTCAATTTTGTTACCTAAAAATGGAGATAATATCAACTATCTTTTACAATTACTGCAAGCATTAAAAAGGATATCTATAAACCATCAAAGATAGCGCCTGGTATTTCCTAGATATGCTGTAGCATATGAATTAGTAAAGAACGTAATGCAAATGCTAGGATTGTTCACAATTAGGCTCAGGCATTCAGTGAAGTCATACATGTTACACTAAGAAAGAGCTGGGACCCAGGCACATATTAAACCCCTTCTGGAGAGACACAAATAGCATAATGAAAGTTACACACAGTTTGAAATTGGACTTGGGCTCTGATTTAGACATTTATACCCACTAATTATTTATTTCTATAAAAATACTTAAACTCTTTGAAGTGTTTCATATATGAAGCTAATAGTAATATACCTTAGTAACAATGTAACTATAAAAGAGATGCTTGTAAAACAGAGTGTACACGGTAAAGTGTAAGAAAGATGTAAAAAACAGTATCCAAGTGTAATGAGTCATAGGGCATGCCTACTGGCTAAGGAGAAGTACAACATCTATGAAATCCTTGCAATAACCTCGTATTGTAATCTATTGCTGTTTATAATTATGGGAAATAAAAGATTGTGTACTCCTGCTAGGTACCATATAAAAATAAAATTCAAGTGATCAAATCTAAAAATGAAAGACCAACTTGTAAATATATAATTCTAAGACTCATTCTTTCCCAAGACATCCTTTTCAAAATGTAGCATTGTTGTGGTCCTTTGTACCGAAATGACAAACATTTTCTTAATTTTGGAAATTACTGAGAGTAATAGGTAAATAAATTACCAACAAATCTATTCCCCAGTATATGTAACAGGGTCTACAGGATCTTTTCACATAGAGAAAATGTTTATTAAATCAGCTCTAATGGAAGATACTGGGAAAACTGTTGTAAATTAATGACTGGAAACAAACTTTTCCCCCTTCAAAGACTGAATGATAATAATCTACTTTTGCTGGCCTAGAGAAAAAAAAAAAATCTAAAGCACTCCAAAAAAAAAATCACTAAAGTAAAATTGAAGGCTTAAACTAGAATTATTCCTAAGAATAGTGTTTTATTATCTATAATTGGGTTTGGTATATTTATTTAAATATTTCTATTTTAAAGTCAGTATTTTCACAAAATCTCACTTCATTTTTCCTACAGAAACTTTTAAGTCTGATAGTCTGTGGTTGTAAATTTGTCTGCTAATTATCTTAATTTTTCATTCCTGGAAATGTAGTGAAAGAGGTTGATTTTAATTCATCTAGTTTCTTTTCTGTCTAGTTGTATCTTCAGGAACTGACAGTGTTCATCTTCACTCCTCTCTCCCTTGGTGATGCCCTTGTCCCCAGCCTTCGATTCTTGCCATCCATATTCTTATCTAACCCACCTTGTTCTAAACCACTGCTTGTTAGTTTTGAGAAATAACCACAAGGCTTCAATGAAGTTCCTGATTATTTTCTTCTCTGTTTTACAGCACAGCTCCTGTCTTGCCTGCCCTGAATCCCAACAGCGCCACCCAACAATTTGCCTCTGGCTGGTAGTGCTTCCTCCCCAGGAAGACCTCCTTAAAGGAGAAGACAGCTGGCTGCAACTCAAGCACATGTGATAACAGACATGCCTGATGCCCTGGGGGACAAAAAGCAGCAGCTGTGGCTTATCTCCATGTAGTTGGGGGCCGGGGCCAGCGCGGGGTTGGGGGGGTACTTTCAAGGGAAAAGGACAGAAAGAAAAAAAGGCGTAAATTTAGTGAAGTCGAAGTACTTACTCAGTTATCAAAGTCACCAGTAAAGTAGAGCATAACCTAGGTAAACCCTCCGCCTCATTTTTCCGTACAAATTTTATTTTACTGTGTTACTAGTAGTGTGTCTGTGAAACTATTATGCATCTATATGCCTGCTAGGAACTTTGTGATTATTCTTTTGAACATGTGATTTGTCTTAGCTCTTTAAGTAAATAAAATTGACTTCTCTGATGTAACAAACCTTATTTCTTATTATTCAAAATACTTCTGTAATCAGTTTGAAATGATACTCAATACATACAATACATATGTGTGTATGCGTATGTAGTAAAAATGAAAGTTACCCATAACATCTAATCCATTTCTCAGAAATAATCACCTGAAAGTTCAGAAAGTCTCTCAAAACTAATTTAAATCTAGTACACTTGAAATTCATCTATACATTTTAAGAACATTAACTTGCTATAGAAACAGATGGACACCACCCAAATGAGAACAAAGAGAGGTTTTTCAGAGCTTGGGAGTGAGTCACCATCACTTCCAGTTGGCAGATACGTAGAGGCAGTCGGCAGAGTGGAGACCTTTCTAGCGTAAAAGGAAAAAGCTTCGGTGGATGGTACACACTGATTGGAGGCTGCTGAGTACTTGTTTTGTTTTGTTTGGACATCGTTTGAAGGGGGAGGCAGGAAGAGGGCTAACACAGTGGGGCATCATATGGCATTAGTTTGGGGAGCACACTTGGCTTTCTCAGGCTGAGCCTGAGTTGGAGGCGGGCAAGGAAGGGGACAGGACAGGGAAGCTGGCAGTCTCTGGCCAAGTTAGTCATATTATGGCGACTGCTACACAGGTGCTGTCTGACTTCCTGCACCAGCCGCTGCAAAGACTGTTTGGCTTCCTGAGCTGGTTACCGCAGAGCTGCAGGTTGGAGTTCTGTTACATTTTTTCACATTGTTTGGCCACTGTATGTCCTGCCTCTCAATCTGCATATAGAGTCATTTGATTTCTATTCTGTAGCTTAGCCAATTATTTTATATGTGATATGAAGAAATAAAACATCAAAAGTCGGTATGTATTGTACATCACATTTAAAATAAAATAATCATTTTTTTGTGAAAAGTGGGGAAAAGCAATCCATTCTGACCAATTGAAGATTTCCCACAGCACTGATTCCTAATCACGGAGGTATTATTCGTGCTTCAAAAGTAAAGTCTGTACTACTAAAAACGTCCTTTAAAAATGTATTATTTGAGAAGACCAGTCCTCATAGGAATACGAACAGAGTAGGAGTGGCTCCCCACCTGGGGCCAACAGGAAGCACTTTTCCTCAGGGCTATAGAACTGCATATCCATCCTGTTGCATTATGGGTGGTTGTGCCCTTCTTTCAAAGCATCTGGTAGAGGCTGCTTCCCAGACAGGATATTGAACAAGAGTTCTGCTCTGGTCTGACAATAACCACAGGCAGGTCCCGCAAATATTCATTTAGTGACAGTGTCTGTGCTTAGCTCAATGCAGCCTTGTTGTCACTTGTCAAGTAAATCAAAGGCACATAGTGTGTATTGAATGCCTGATAGTATCCAAGTGTATCAGTCATGCTTGAGTAATCCCAAAGGTTTAATTTAAAGAGGGGAATAGAAAACCTGCATTGTACAAAAGTTGGGGATCCAGGACATATGTTCTAGAAATAGGAAATTGTAAAATGCTACATACAATTCCTCCTTTTTGCATTGTAATGTGTTAGTTTATTTGGTGTATGAATTAAACTAGAAATGTACTTCATTTTAAATAGCATAAAATATACTTAATTTGACTCTGACTACCTGAGTTAGTTTAGGGCAATGGTTCCCAAATTTATTATGACAATTATACTTCAGAAACTCTTAATATTTATTTTCTTTTTCTTTTCTCATTTTTAAAATAAGCTTGCTTCTTTACTCATGAATAATCTACTTTTGTTTTTTCTACATATGGTTCAATCTTTTTTTTATCGTTGTTATTGTTTTGTTTTTCTATCCCACAAATAATAATATTTGAGAACAATGGAACACATTCATGAATGCTGGTATCACATTTCAATGTCATTTCCCAATACCTTCCCTCCCCTTCAAAAGTGATTCAGCCTGGAAATCATCTTAAAAATGCTCCAATGTGAAAAAAAGTTCTCTAATTACTGCGAGGTGTGATCAAGGAAATGACAGCACAAAGAATGAACAAGGAAAGGAATATATGAAAACAAGGGAACAGATTAGGATATTAATATTTCATTCATGTAATCTACATAACTGTTGCAATTAATACACTTGGCCATTGGTTCTATGAAGGAAATTTTGTGTTTGAAATATTGCTTAAAAGAACAGAGAAATGAGAAAAATGTGGTGTTAAAAATGATGGTATCATTTTAATTTCAAAGATATGACATCTGGCATATGTGCGTGTTATGAATATACACATATATTTACCAGGAGTGAGTAATGAATGAGCAATGCTTTCCATTCTTAACTTGAGTATCACATCTGTTGTGTTGTTTAAAATAATTCACTTCCTTGAACATAGAACCTTGGTTTATGCAGAATAATTTTAAAACATAAAAATAATAAGCTTCAAGAACTCAAACTTCTCAATGACAATAGTTTCATCATTCTGTTTCAAATCCTTTTTGCGGATAGATGAAACCACTTTGTTAAAGAGGAGGCAACTTCAGAAAGTCATCAGAAGGAGGTTCTTTCCACAGCCTGCTGAGAGTCTTGGCTTAAACACTGGATCCATCAACAAATGAAGATTTTTTTCATTTGTACAATAGTTTCCATCACTGGTGAATGAAACAGTGCTCTAGGAAGGGTAGAATATTGCTTAATCACTTGCAAAATGAAATTAGAGCTCAGCAACTAACTGAAATATCAGGATGTGATGCTAGTCATTCCCTGGGCTCTAGAACTAGGTTGAGCTATGCTAACTCATCACTGAGAATTAGGTTTTTACATTCGCCAAACAGCTGACATTTTTCTGAGCACTGAATCCTATGTTGAAAATTATTTTCTTAGAATTTAAAGGTTTTCTTTCAGAGCCTTCAAAAATGCAGAATTTCTGATGATTTTTTTTTTGCCCATTTGTCAGTAATTTGTACCTCTAGAAAATTTTTAAATATGCTCTTCATTCATGCTGTCCAGAAATTTCAAAATGATACCTACTGGAGCAATTATTTTGTCTACATTTTACTTGGAAAGCAGTAGGTACTTTTGGTCTGACAACTTACGATCTCCAGCCTTGAAGATTTTTATTTGTATTTGTGATTTTCACCCTTTCCATGTTCTCTGTTTTCTATTATTTAAATTGCTGATAGTTTAGTGTTGTACTTTTTATACTGCAGATCATTTTGAAGAGGAAATCGTTCCCCAGGCATGTGGAGAATGTTTTGGAGGAAGTAGGACTTGATACAGGTCTTGAAACACATGATAAAGGGAGTGAAGTTGTGGTGAGGGGAGACTCATGTAGAAACGTAGGGGTGACAGACACATAAAATCAATTGCAGAAGAGAATGCAAATCAAAGAAGACTGACAACAGTGGACAGATTCACTTTCGATGAAATAGTTTTGTAGTAGGAGATTGGGAGGAATGATGATGCAAAAGAACTATCGTGATCATACTGAGAAGGTCCTTGAGTTCAAGTCCCAGAAAATATTTTATCACATGTAAGGGGAGATCAGTGAATATTTTTACTGGGGAGTGACATGACTAAAAGTATTTTTGAAAGAGTGATCTGATAGTGTTGAGGAAGAAAAACAGTAGAGAGACGAGGTAAGAGACAGTGAAACAATACAGAGGGACTTAACTTGAAAAACTGCTTCCTTGCTTCACTGCCTTCTGTGAACCACAGTCTCCTTATCACTTCTGAGTCCCCAACACTCTCCTGCTGCAGCCTGGCCCTGTAAGGCTCTGTCTTCTTTACTCAACAAATGATGTTTTACACCCATTTCAAATTTAGCTCAACTCTCAAGTTTGCTACCCATTTGCTACCTCCCCAGCCCCCTGAACTGATTAGAACGACCCCCTCCCCCCTTGATTACACATCTCTTTTTTAGCACATCTACTATTGGTACCTATGTCTTCCATAATTGTTACTTATATCTGAACCTGTTCCTCTAGATCATCCTGAAGACAGAGAACTGTTTTAGTCTCTCATGCGCGCAGAAAAACTGTGACATCTGAGTTAACTACTAATGGCAAGGTACACGTTGTGTGTCTGATGACTTGACTTACTCCTGGATGATTTAAGCAAAGAGTAAGAGACACGGCATGTAATTAGATTCCCTGTACCACCTGGACAAGATAAATCACAATCGTGACATCCTAAATACTGTCTACATTCTGAGGCAATGAGCTGTTGAATCAGTATTCGTCAAGTTTGGTCAGACAAGACAAAATTCCAATTTTCTATGTGAGAAATGCATCCTATACAAAACTGCAGAGACATAAATTAACCTGAAAGCATTAAAAAACAACTGGGTCGTCTGGGTGATGCATTACCGCACATACAACCAACAGTTACGTGAGGAGGAGCAGAACAAACTGTTACCCCAATACTGTCAGCTTTTCACAAATAAGGTGTAGCCCGAGATGGTAAAATATCAACTCACTTCAGTGAAGCTGATCAAGGGAAAATGAAACTCTTTCTAATAAAGATAAAATGCCCACGAAGGTATAATTCATAAACTATATGCAGTTCTTAAAAATGGTAAGACAGTTCTTTAATTAAAGTCTGTAAAATGGTATTAGGTACTATTTGACACAAATATACATAATCACATGTGTAAATTATGAAGCTCAATAACAAAATAAACGTCCCTCCCCAAATCCACCACCCAAATTAAGATCGAGCGCACCCGCTGATTCCATCTTTGTCTTCCCACCCACTCCTCTGCATCCTATGAAACAAGGAGCCACTAGATGGAATTTTATATTATCACTCTCTTGCCATACTTTCAGTTATCTTTGTCATGTACCATATGCAACTCTAGGTGACATGTACTTTTTACTTTGTTTTGGAATTTTCTAAAATGATAGTATATAGTGTATATTGTCATCTTTGACTTCCTTCTTCTACTCACAATTGCTTCTAAATTTCATATAAATTGTTAACTGTTACTGTTGTTCATTCATTTTCACTGTTTATAATATTTATTCTCCTGAAAATGGGCATTTTAATTGCTTCCAACTTTGTATTCCTGATAGCAATGTTATGAATATTCTTGTCAGCTGGTGGTCATGGATGAGAATCTTTTGGGAGCAGAGAACGGGTGAAGGTTAGAAATAAAATTGTTGGATCGTTTGGTATGTAAATATTTAATCTTACAAGATTGTGCCAAATTGATTTCCAATGTACTCCAACAATGTATAAGAGCTGCCAATGATTCACATCCTTGCCATTAATTAGCATTTTAGCTAAATGTATTCAAATACAGGATATTCATTAAATATATTAGATGCTGGCCATGTTAGGAAATGGTAGAGAATAGAATAAAATCAGAGAGTCAGGCTAAAAATAAGTCAAAATAAACTAACAAAAAGAGAAATTGCACTTGACATAATAAAAATGCAAAGCAAATTACCTATTTTGTATGTTATTACATATATAAATAGAAAAATGTAACGTAAGAATAAAAAATATGCCATGAAATGTAGGAAATGAGTCACGCAGGGTTTGAAACTGAGCTAGAAGGAATTAATGCAACAGTGAATAAAAATTAATTTGGTTAACTGCAAAGAACTAGATTGACACTTATTTTCCTGGCACTTTTAAAATATTATTCTAATAACAATCACATCCATTACTGCTTTAGGCAAACAACTGTCCAGCAAACTGACATTCCTTTGAGAAGATTTCTCTTTCTCTCTCATATCTTTTAATATCTTCTTTTATTTTTCCCATTTTGTGCTCCCCTACAATAGTTTTAAGTGTTGGTTACATTTTACTCTATCTTTCAGCAGCTATTCAGTGGTCATTTTCTGAGCTATTCTCTCTCACCTATTCTGTCCTTCTGGGATTTAAATTAGAAATATACCATGACTTCTACTCTCAAAATAGTTTGGTCTTTTAATTTTTCAATACCTTTGCTTCTTTAAGCCATATTGTAATTTCTTCAGATCCGTTTTCCAGTTCACCAGTCTCTCATTAGCTTTGTCTAATCTACAGTTCAAACCATACACTGACTTTTAAAAAATTATTTCTATACTTATATTCTTTCTTAAAGCTTACTTTGGCTCTGCCAGATTTCCCAATAATTTTGAATCGTTTTTTACATTTTTTCTTTTTATAATTTCATGTTTTTATTTAAATATTTCATATATGATTATTTTATATTTTACATATGATGACTCTGAAGGGTGTCAGAATATGCCACCCCAAAATATGCCACCTTGGCATAAGGATAAGTTTCAGTTAAAGGTATTTGGAAAACAGCAGCGGTAAGAAAGGCATTCTAATTCCCTCTTTCTTCCCAGAACAGGAGATAAAACCCCACGAGCAAGATGTCCCCACCTGTAACAGGAGAAATGAAACATTCTTTGACGGAGAGTCAAAGACTAGGGAAAAGACCTTGCTAAAATATTTTCTTATCTTTTATTAGCCTCCCTATATATTTCAATTCCTTTTCCATAATTGCCTCTCCTTGTTCGAACTAGTATAAAAGTATTTAGGTTTTATTATTTCTTTGGCTCATTCCTTCTGTCACATAAAACTTACATTTGCTTGCTTTTCTCCTGGTAATCTGTTTTACATCAATTAAATTCTTAGGCCCATCAGAAAACCCTAAGAAGGTAAAGGTAAAGGTTTGCCTCCCCTACAATTCCAGCAGCTGAGGTTGTGGGGGATCCTAAACTAACAGCTTTTTTTTCCTGCTGACTCATTCACGGCCCTTTGTTTTCTTATGTGTTTGGTGCTTTTGATTACAGCCTTATATTGAGTCAAACATAACTGGTGATCTTCCAGAGGAGATACATGCATTTCCTCCTCCCAGCAATCAGGGGAGCTGCCAACTGGGAACAATTTAGCCACCTGTTAGGGTCCCAGCCTTAATTAAGGAGCCTAAGGACTTCTATCTTTCAAATAGATCACTGTCTGGCCACCTGACCCCAGCCCCGATGGCATTTACCTGGAGAGGAACCTCACCCTTCGGGTGTTAATAGGCAGGCCCCAATTCCAGGTCCAGTCTCCTTTTCTCTATCATTGTTGTTTTTGTTTTGTCTCGTTGAAGATGTCCCCAACTTCTGATTAATCCAGTAATACAATAGAACGATGTACAAGGCAAGATCTAGCTTTGTTTTGTGTTCCTAAAGGCCATTCAAAGTAATTGCTGGGAAAGGAAATTCTATAAATTCAACTCTTTTCGAGATTAGTACACTTGATATGTACTTCCAAGTAAAAAATGGTGGTTACATTATTTGGGTTAATTTTAATACTGCTAAGTATAGCAAAAAATCGTCTTTGAAAATTAACCTGATATTAGCATAAGTGATATGTAATTTTTTTGTAAATGCTTAGAACTAAGACTCTTACTCTGTAAAGTAACAGAGCTCCTTAAAACACATGGTAAAGATAACCTAAACCAGCATTTTCCTTCCTCCCAAAAAGTTGATCAGTATGTCTTTGCCTGTCAGCTAATTTCCAAAGTCAAAAATCACCTGACCCATGCGGTATTCATTTAATTCCAGCTCTATGTAGCGGGGTTCAGTACAAAGGTTCAGAACTCTTGTAATATTCCTAATCTCTTAGTCCTTACTCACATGTGTGTGCTAATGATTATAATGTAGAACATATAAATCACAATCCACAAACTGAAGTACACAGGAAATTGCCGTTTTAAACACTTTTAAAATCATCAAATTTAAATAAATTCTAATTAAGCCATCATCAGGGCCCCATCCTCTGTCAAGGTCTTGGTGAAATACAGCCTGGAAAAGGAAGCCAACACTAACATCTGAACCACAGTAGTCACAGCTAAACATGTTACTGTATAGGCGTGAAGAGGCTCTCATCTAGAAACGCTGTTTTCACGGTTTGTTTGGAGTAAGAATGCGGTCCTGAGGCTGGGAATTCCGATATGTATTGTTCAGCCTCCAAAGACTCTCCTTCTAATAACCTTCATTTTTGGTGTCTTCTCACCCACTGTTAGATAAGAGGAAACACCTCTGCCTTTTCTTCTGCTCTTTCAAATTTTCCTCTTCTCCTAATTCCTTCCTCCCAAGGCTTTTGGAGATCAAATGGCAAAAGATGTATTTTTTAAATGGCTTTTACTTTTGGCCCGGCAACGCAACTTCCCCTGAGGCTGTGGAACACCAAGGATACTGGCTTTGTCGAGGAAACAGAGGCAGAGGGGGACTGCAGGGGCAACAGACCAGAGTGGTTATCTTGCCACAATAATATTGCTAATATTTATTGAATGTTTCTTGAATGTCCTGGTATGTGCCAGAAAAGAAGCTAAGACACTTACTTTGCAGCCATTATCTTATTTAATCCTCAAAACAACCTTATGAAATAGGTACTAGTATCATCTCCATTGTACAAAAGGCTAAAAAGGGTTTAAATCACAGCCTCTGATCTCCCAGTTACTAAACTGAAGAGCCAGGAATTTAAACCTCAACAATCCAACTGTAAATTACATTGCCTTTGGTCAACTATTAGGCTCCTGTAATCTTGCCTGTTCCCTAGTTCTTCTTTTAGTAACTACCTAAGTTACCGATCTAGGAATTCCAACTAGATGAGATGTGTGTACTTCTTCTGACAGTTTTCTCCAAGGATTTGGAGTCCTCCTATTATTTGAACCTCAGACTAATAACTGGAAATCTTACTGTCTGTTGACAGACTTCTCTAAGGTCAACTTCTATTCACAGCCATAGAATCCCCAAGGTAACGCTCTGTGAACTTGCTGGAAAATCCTGCTGCTGCTGCCCTAAACCCACGTGTGACATGAGGTGGTAGCTGAGGTGGTAGCACGTGCCACTCAATCTGTCTGTCCCATCAGTAGGGCTGTATTTTACACTTGTCTTTTCTCCCGCTCTTTCCCTTTTTCAGACACCTGACCTTGCCCACCAGATGCTAAGATACGAAAAAGCACATAGACTATACGTGCTTAGCGTGGTAACAGTAAAACTCATTTTGGTCAAAGAGTGAATATTTACATGATACCAACATTTGGTCTTTGGTGCCATATTCATAATCAGAAGTAACAAAAATACACTTCTACTCAGTCAAGCAAGGCTTACAGAGGGAGTTGGCAGGGAAATCTTTTACGTAAAAATCTGTAAAACATATACGGTAAGAGTTTCCGCCACCATAGAACAGCTTGTTCATTAAAATGTCATGTTTTCTTAGAACGGAAGGAGTGATGGGAAGATTTGCAGAATGACTTTACATCTTAGAGAACATTTCCCCAGTATTGTTCATTTTGCAAATGCTCAAAAATAGGGTGGAGTTTGCAGGAATTAGAATGCAAGAACATTTTAAAAATGGGTAAGTAGCATACATTGTAAATTATACAACAGGAAATTTCATAGTATAAACAAATTATGATAAAACATGTATTTGCTGTTATCACTGATCTGTTGAACAATTTTACATTTCTATTACTTGGCCTGTATAAAAAGATATACATCAATGTTAAACTTGAATATCTTATTTACAAATATTTCTCTCTCACATGCATAAACTGTTGGCAGACCCAGAAAGCATACTGCTGTTTTAAAGTCTGGAAACTTGGGCTAAAATTGGTATTATTAGGCAGATGAGTATGCTATAAATACGCAGTCAAATAGTCTGTAAAATAATCCGAAGTAATTAGCACCTGTTTGACTTTCTCAATACCATTTGACATTTTATCTTTGATCTATAAGGAAACATTAAATTTGAATTAAATAACTTTAGAGTACAGTACTTTCTTTAAATCTGTTTCACAGCATAGAAACTGAAGATTAAAAAATTAATTAAATACCCCAAAGGTTATTTATCTGTTACCCAGGAAAGCATAACAAAACACAAATAAAACAAACAAAAGAAGTTCA
Source organism: Camelus ferus (assembly GCF_009834535.1). Classification (NCBI taxonomy): domain Eukaryota; kingdom Metazoa; phylum Chordata; class Mammalia; order Artiodactyla; family Camelidae; genus Camelus; species Camelus ferus. Next base: position 52,562,514 of record NC_045702.1, on the reverse strand, counting down.
TGACTCTTTCAAATCCCTAACATTCTCAATGGTGTGTATGTGTGTGGGAAGTGGTCCATGAATATTTTTAGTAAAGAATGACAGGTGCTTCCAAACATATTTACCTACAGTAGCATTTCCTCAATTGTAATGATGTGTTTACATGCCTGTCTACACCTGCTCCTTTACAGCAGGCTACAAAGTTTTGAGTATCATCACAATTTAAGTGCCAAGGTGCTCTGAGGAGTCACTGGTGCTTGCAGTCATTTTTATGTCTTATTTGCAAGGGAGCAGGCTAAGCGACGTAATAACTTTATTTTTATCAGTAGGGTCAAAACATCACATGATTACTGCCCTGTACTTTTCAAAAGAAATGAAGTAAGATATTGAATAAATACATGATGTCTTAAGTGCCATCTTCAACTTGCTTCCTATTAATAGTATTTGAAAAGATAACTGCTTCCTGAACACCTCCAAAATAAAAAATGATTACAAAAATCCTATGAAATAAAGTTATTAAAAAGCCTATTTTAAAATGTATGAAAATGCTCAGCCTATCAAATTATGAATACACTGTAAATTTAGTATTAAAGTTACAGACATAAAGGCTTATATGTGCAGAATAAACAACACAATGGACATATATTAACATATTAATGATGGTTATCTCAAGAGAGTGATATTACGGGTAATGTCTTTTCTGTATTTTCCATATTTTTTAAAAAATAAACTGTAGTGTTTAAAAGGAAACCTAAACGTTATTTTTACCAAATCTTAGGTTAAACGAGTCTCACCTTTCCTATTTTTCCATATACTTCTCACTGTCAATCTCCATTATTCTCACAAGAGAAGATGCTAGGATTATCATCCCGTGTCTCTTCAGGATATTCTGCAACAGAGAAATTTAATGATTATCTTACGGTCATACCATAGAGCAAGTGCTATGACCTACATCCACTGTCTTCCAAGACGGAGCAAATTGGAAACCTCTGATTTCATTTTCAAATTTTAGGGATAATATGCTCTAATCTGTTGCTCATAAGAATGATTTGAAAGGAAAACTTATATTACAAACAAAGAAGATGGTATTTTTCTTATTAAAATATCTGTACAACCGCGTTTTCCTATGAAAATTAAGATACTGAAGATTTTCTATTCTGAGGATAGAAGTGATTTATTAAATATACTAAAAACTAAAATAAAGCGCAGATCCAATCCTGCACTCAAACATAAGTAACAATAATCCTGATATAAAATGGTTAATTCAACCACATAGTTCATTCTGATATGCTTTATAATTTTTGAAATATAAACATTTAGTCTTGTCAAGTTAATGCTATAAAATGTGTAGACTCAGATTTTGATAACTGATTCTTAATCTGTAAAGTTAGTATTTTTTTTATCATAAATCTAACTTAAGTCACTAGCTTCTTAAGAGAAGGTTAGAATGTAAATAATTTATACATAAAACACAAAGCTTAACATATGGCTCAAATACTGTAGTTCTAAATGAATTACTAAAGGAAAGAAAGATGTGATGGAATTACTTAGTGTTGCACGAAAGGTAGGCTTACATATTGTGTAATTTAATCATTTCCTAATATTTTTAAAAAGCTTAGCTTTATACAGTGAGTCTGTCTACACAAAAGAAACAATCAGGTAGGTATTTTTTGTCAAAGTTATCTTCATTAAAGTGAAGTGATTAGATATGTTAGTTGCGTTGTTTCTTAGACTCCATTACAGTTTTATTAAAATCAAAACCAAAAAGATCATATTCTATTATTTTGGTTATTACTTAAAATGACCTACACATATGGACAGGGCACAAAAATTTAGTCTTAAAGGCACACACTTTTTTTCTGGAGGACACACACTTTACAGATAAAAGCATCAACACAGAACTTCCCCTCTAGATTTCTATAGTGCTTTCATGATCATGGTATTGTCTTCTAAAATATAAAGTACTATTTGAAAAATTACTGAACTATTTACAGCATATAAGAAAAAGTTAATGTTGTTTTCACAAAATATACAGATTAAAGCAGTGCTTTCAGGAAAGAATTTCAGTGTGCCTATAAATTTACACGTGTTCTTTTGTAGTCACTCCATTACTTATTTAACATTATATATTTCAACTAAGTATAACGGATATAAAATAAGAATGGCTTAAAGAAGCATGAAAGCCCAGATGGAGGAGGTACTCTACAGTGTCAAAGACCCAGGCTCCTTCCCTCTTGTTGCTCTGCTATCTCTTGGGTGGGCTTCTCCTCCTCAGGGTCCAAAACTGCTCACCACCACATTCACAGTCTAGCCTTAATAACTGGGTGCAGCAGGCAGTGGACAGCTCAGTCCTCCTTTTTCAGGGCACATCCTGGAAATTGCATCCACTACCTTTTAATGTATCTTATTAGCCATAATTTAATGTCAGAGCTGCAGCTAGCTTCCAAAGAGACTGTCAACTGTGGTCTCTTCTCTGGGTGGCTATGTGACCAATTAAAAATGAGGAACTCTGTCTCTATCAAAGAAGAGAAGAATATTTACTGGGAGAAAAGTAGTAGCCTCTGCCATAGTTAGATTTACATAACCTCAGAAAGTCTAGTCCCTCAAAGCCACAATAAGATATCACCTCACACTTGTTAGAATGGTTACTATAAAAAACACAAGACATAAATGTTGGCTAGGATGTGGAAAAAAGGGAACCCTGGTGCACTGTGTGTGGAAATATAAGTTGGCGCAGCCACTATGGAAAACAGTACAGAGGTTCCTCAAAAAATTAAAAATAGAACTATGATATGAACCAGCAATTCCACTTTTGAGTATTTATTTGAGGAAAGCAAAAACACTAACTCAAAAAGATACACACACCCCTATGTTCACTGCATCACTATTTACAGCAGCCAAGACACAGAAACAATTTGTGTCTACTGATGGATAGATGAATAAGGAAGTTGTGGAATATATATACAATGGAATACTACCCAGTCATTAAAAAGAATGAAATCTTGCCACTTGCAACAACATGGGTGGACCTTGAGAGCATTATGCTAAGTGAAATATGGTGTTATCTCTCGCATGTGTGGAATCAAAAAAAAAAAATCAGGCATACAATCAGAGAACAGACTGGTAGTTGAAAGAGGCAGGGTGTGGGTCTTGTGTGTGTGAGTCCAGTCCCTGAAAAATTGCAATGGTTAAAAGAATATTGAAACATAGAATCTTTTCTTGATTCAGAAACTACACCTGTACTGGATTGAGCATTATTATTTTGACATTTATTCAACCTAGAATACACCTGTCATAGCTTCTGGAATCTTTTTCCAACCCGTTAGGAGGGAGGCCCCAACTAAAGCAAGACAGCTAAATTTGGGGGAGGTCTGCTACAGCAAAGGCTCAAAAGAAGTCACAGAAACCCAAGTGAGTCTTGTTCAGTGGGAAAGTATATCAGGACTCAGTTACTAAAACTGTTAGTGGTAATACTGTTTTTAGTAAAGTTAATATTTTAAATTTAATTACCTTTAATATCTGTGCTTACTATTCATCCTTACATTTCAGGGTTTTTTTTTCTCCTAGAATTATGTTCCTTCCACCTAAAATACAATTTCCATTAAGAAAAGTTTCTCCAGCAGTAAATACCTTATGCATGAAATGTATACTGCTTTTCTTCTCCATAAATAGTTTTAGGTTGACAGTTACTCTCTCTGTATTATCTCAGCACACTGAAGATATTGTTCCCTTGATTTCTATGGCTTTTTCACAGCTGCTGGTACAAAGTCAATCCTCTAATGACTGTTCCTTTTGGGTAGTCTGACTCTTCCGTCTGCATTTAAATTCTTAAAACTGCAAACAACACTGTTACTTGATGCAGACTTAGAACTATTTTTATAGTCCTATTACAGTCACTCCTTGAATTGTGGTCTAATTTAGAAAGACTAGTAATAGTAACGTTTGTTTAGTACTTACCATGTGCCCGACACTGTGGTAAAAAACAAACAACTGAAAACCAAACCAAAACACCGACTAGTTTTGCTCATTCGTTTTCACAGTAGTTCTCGCGGCGCAAGCCCGCCTTGCCTCCGCTCGGCGTGAGGGACAGGAGGCCGAGGCAGGCGGCGCGGCCCCGCGGGGCTGACTGCGGGCGCGGGGCGGGGGGAGAGAGGGCGGGAGGCGCGCGGGCGGCGCGCGGGCCCCGCGCAGGTGAAAGTGATGCAGCACGTGACAGCGCCTCCTCGTCGGAAAGCCAGCAGGCGCGGCGACCTGCAGCCCGCTCAGCCAAACGCGGGAACTACACGTCCCAGAGCCCTTCCCCTACAGGCCTTCCGCTGTGTGTCAGCGCGAGGAATGGGCGGGAGATTCGGGAGCCGGAGTGAAATGGTCGTTACTCTCCAAAGGGCATCCAGTTAGCTGAGGGCAGGATCGGGCGCAGAGTACGTGCCGCTGCATCCCAGCTTGCCCCGCTGTTCCGGCCCCTTGTCCCGCTGTTCTCCTGGCAGGCTGCCAGCCCTGGTGACAGTGACCTCTACGCCCGCCTCCCACCCCAGCAGATGCAAAGGCCACAGTTGTGCAGACTTCTCCTGGCTCGGCCTGCTCGGTGCTACTCCCTCGGCGGGACAAGCATGCTTCCTGGATTCCTCCGCCAGCCTCCACCCTATCACCCACGCCCCGTGCTCGGGAGGGCTGGCCTCCAAATCCCCTTTCCCCACCGTCATTCTCTGGGCCTCCCACAGTCGTGTGTGGTCTACCCCCTCTAATGTCTCTTATCCCGTGTTAAACGCAGTGATCACATATCCCTAACCCTGCCTGAACCCAGAGGCGGTATACCATTAAAATACTCCTCAAATAGTGTTTCAAAACCGTTCTCGTTGTGCTCCTTAAAACGCAGATACTCTGGTTACTACGCAAGGCCAGGTTCTGACTTCTGCTTTCAGAGGCCTCTTTTACCCATAAAAAACTATTAAACATTATATTTTATAACTGTTGATATAAAGACATATGTATCCAAGCTGGATTATGCTTATTTTTCTTCCAATTTTGAAAGAAATTAGAACTATTTTGGGGATCCTAAAAGCATTGTGGACCCTAGGAAGTGTGTCTATTGTGGCTAATAGAGAACAAGGCCCTTGTTCCACTACTTTGGCGAGGAGCCAGGAATATACATTTTAGTAACCCTCCCTTGGTGACTCGTCTCCTTAGGCCAGTTTGAGAAAGGCTGCTAGAGGATAGGGGGGCCTTGGGACCTCAGGGAAACTCTCTGATCATGTCATAAAGGATAAACAACAAAAACCAACCTTCATATGGAGGGCAACACATTCATAGGGAAACCTCTTTTTTTTAAAGTACATTAACAAAAGCAAAACCGAGCCATGAAAGATAGCAAGAGATATCTCACCCTGTATCTTATGCTTATAACACATTGGATTTTTCAAGTTTTGTTTCTTTCCCATGAATTGGTCTTACAATGGAATCGCAATAGTTTTATTGCTGCAGGAAATACTTCTAGACCAACGAGTCTATCTTACAAGCCCCTCTGAGAATTAACATCCAAAAGCAAAGGGAAGTTAAGATAAACTAGGTCCATTCATAAAGCAGAATTTCCCAGACTGCTGTGCTTATAAAGATCTGGCATAAAATTGATTTGTTTTTATGTTTCCACTCTGAATTAAATTTTAATCTTCTTCCTGGAGGGAAATAAGTTGTGTACTATATCCCAGGACTTAGGACAGTGCTTTAATCGATGGGGACTTTTTAAGAAACACTGTTGGGCTGCACGCGCGGGGCTACTAGGCCTGTACTCGCCCAGCTTCCAGACAGAAGGAAGACTGGAGTCAGTGACAGAGACGTGAATGGTTTAATGGATCCGAGGAGCTCACACGTCTGAAGCAAAGTCCTGGAGTGACACCCCACTGTGTGCGAACACGGTGGCTGGCTTTGCTCTGGGGGCAGGAGGAGGTTAACAGTTATAGGGGAAATTGACCTCAGGTTGGCTCATTGGTTACCAGGGAAACCAGATGCCCGTCACTGCCCCTTTGGTAAGAACAATCATAGCTGGAGTAGGGGCAAGGATGTAGGAAGGTCAGTCATGTGAGTAGGGTGTAGGTGAAGCCGGCACTGGTGGAGCAGGGGATATACAGAGAGTAAGAGAACAGGCTTCCTGGGTGGCCTGACCATACAAACACTAATGATAAACACCAAGAATACAAGTAAATGTAATGTTTCATTTAGTCCTGAAAATAAATACAAAATGCTGAGCAGAACCAAGTACAGTATTCAGGATTGAACTGTTGTTGTTTTGGTGAAACTATATGTTCTTAAGCAACTTATATGTGTATATGTCCTATATCCCATCTCTATTCTCAGATGGTTTCTTGATTATATTTTTTTGGTATATGATTCCCAATAGCATCTATATATTACCACAAAAGTTGAGGGCCCTCAAAACAACTAGCTTTTTGTACTTAATGAAAGAAAAAATTTAAGATAGATTATAAAAATATATTTTGGGTTATTTGTTGTGGGGGCTGGGAAATGAGTTAAACCTATTTAGAATGGGGCAAGTTTGCAGGTGTAGGGGAGCAAAATTTGCCACCCTCTCAAATGTGTCTCTTTGACATAAGGATTATTTTAAGTTGATTTATTATTTTTTTGTGCTTTCTTTTTTTAAAAAAATTTTTATTGAAGTGTGGTTGATTTACAATTTCACTTTCAAGTGTAGAGCAAAGTGATCCAGTTATACATATACATACATATATAGATATTTTCTTTTCAGATTCTTTTCCATTATTGGTAATTACAAGAAATTGAATATAGTTTCCTGTGCTATATAGTAGTTCCTTATTGTTTATCTACTTTATATATAGTAATGTATATCTGTTAATCCCTAACCCCTAATTTATCCCTCCCTGCCCTTTCCCCTTTGGTAACTAGTTTCTTTTCTATACTGGTGAGTCTGTTTTTGGTTTGTAAATATAATTTGTATCTTTTTTTTAGATTCCACATATAAGTGATATCTTGTGATACTTGCCTTTCTGTTTGACTTCGCTTAGTATGATAATCTCTAGGTTCATCCATGTTGCTGCAAATGGCACTATTTCATCCTTTTTATGGCTGAGTAATATTCCATTGTATGTATATACCACATCTTCTTCATTCAGTCATCTGTTGATTATTTTTAAGAAATGGAAGACTCAAGAAGTCTTTCTTTTTACCTCCCCCTTAACTCCCTAAAAGAATTTACATAAAAGGGAGAGCTCTCTAGGGAAAGCCCTAGCATCAGAGATGTCTGCAAGGAACATGGGTCTGGGTGTGGCAGTTAAAACTGGGCAGGGCCTGAAGTGTCCCATTGTTTCTGCATGGTGCAGCAAACATCTGCTTACCAAATATTCGCCTTCCCCATCCTGTAAATTATCTTTCTCCCCTCTGAAGTCCCAGGCCCCTACCACCCCCTTCTGTTTAGTTCAGGACTGCATATAACGGTCAATTGCCTGCATGTAGGTGGATCTTATTAAATTTGATTTTCTCATGTTAATCTGTCCCATGACAATTTCATTCTTAGACCAGCCAGAAGATCTAAAAAAGGGTGGAGGGAAATCTTTTTCCTTCTCTAACAAAGACTTTAGTTAAAATACACTTTTCACAATATCTCAAGTTTTAACTCTGAAAAAAATCTTTAAGCTCTAAAAAAGGGCTGGGAGACACAGTAGAGATTGATTGCTTTGTTTTTAATTCTGCTGAGATTCCATTTCTTCTGTTTCTTCTCACTACATGTTTCCAGGGCAAACGTCCAGGACTTGAAAAGAACAGGGGTTAGTGCATTCTCCCTATGCTCATCCTCAGCTAGCATGCATATTTAAAAAAAAAAAAAAATCCTATCTTTGCTTTTCCTAGGGAAAACAGGAGCCAGATAAGAAACAGAAAAGCCTTAAAAGAGTGAGCAAGACACATATAAAACTGGTACCTGGTATCAATTGGAGAGGTGTCTCTTTCTACTTGTCCTAATGGGTAGAGAATATTAACAAACTGCACAAGGGGGAGGAATAATACTTTCAGAGATTTTCCAGTTGTCCCAGCCTTAAGTATTGCATCATGCAATTATATTCCTTTGTTATTTTGGGAATTCTTAGAAAAAATATTGCAAAGCACACTATAAATAAGAAGTTCTACATAAGATGTTCAGAATACATAAAAAGAAAGCAATAAAGGAAAAGAAAATGTACATCCAAGCATCATAATTGGTTATCCTGGTGTGATTACACAGAGACCTGCGTAAATAGAAGAGACTTAACAGCTGGCGGTTTGCTACACCACGTCCGTTAAAAACACTTCTGATGTATCAGTTCTCGGGCTGTTTTATTCCTAGAACGTGTTTTCCACCTCATAAGGGTGTTAGATATATCTAAGATATTATTATGTATGTTCAGAGAACATTTTCCACAGGTTTTAGAAATGATAGAGGCAGAGGTCACTTAGATATTTTTCTGGTTCCTGAGGGAAATGACAATAAAATTTTCCTGCTGTTGGGATTAGGCGTACCTTACTCTTCCTCACTGCTCCCTCCTGAGCTCTTCCTGAAACGGAACATGAGAATACAAGTGAAGTCCCTGAAGTAATGTACAGAGTACAAGCACAAGTTGATGATTTTATGTTAAGTGCAATTTAAGCATTGATTTTGTAAGTATTATGAATTACAAGAGTTATTTTTGCCTTCCAGGAGTTTTAAATAGCAAAGTGATTGAACAAAATGGAATGCCTTTTAACTTTTATTAAAATCTGTAGAACGCAATTTTTGACCCAGTTCCCAACTTTCCAACATTTTTCCTGAGATCCACATCTTCCATACCAAAAACCTCATACGAAGGGTCCCTAGGAGTCATATTTATAAACGTGACTGCACCATCTGAGCCACATTGGTTATACCAGTGGTGAACATTTGATTCAGTTGTAGCCAAATGCCCTCCAAGAAATGGGAAAATGACGTCAGCAGATATTTTGCACCAAGAAGGTAGTTGGTACTGAGGTGATAAAAATTTGGTACCCAAGAAACCTGTCTGTAGAGAAATAAAAAAGTTAAACTAGAGAAAGAACAATGTAGGAGACGTAAAAGAGCAGCTGTGACGAGATACATTGGCTCAAAGACAAGAAAAAAAAAGAGATCAAAGACTGACTTCCTGGATTCTCTAGCTCCTTCACTTCCATCATGAATCTCCAGTATACATTTTACTCTTAGCTTGGATAAGACACTTCTGGACTCTCAAAATTTATCTCCTCCTTTTTGCATAAGTTTGTTCTAAGCATGTTTCCACAACATAGAGCCCAAATAACTCTAAGACATTATCCCATAATTATCAATTGCAAATACTGGCCACAAAAGTATTTTAATTTCTTTCAACATTTAAATGCTCATTCGACAGAAAATGTTTTAGGTTATTTTTTTTTTTCTATGTAATGTATTCAAGATCCCATATTGAACTGGCATTCACAGGTAAGAATAACAGATCATATGTTCACAGCTATGATGGTGATTTTTTTATTCTGCTGCCTGCACACATTTCCAAAAGAATCAAACAATAAATTAATAATCAAACATTAATTTAGTATAAAATGTTTTTAAAAAATACTGGCCTTGGTGCTGTGAAGAGTGTAAGGAGAAAATAATGCAATTCATATGAGAGCACATGGTTTCACAATATACTATTCCTAATATGTGAAATGTAGCAACCTACTCAGTAAATTTTAAAGAAGTGTTCAGAGTGGGAATGGTTTAAACACACAAACAGCTCTGTCTAATTTCCTGAAAGAGTCACATCATACAACAATTTAATCATTCTTCAACGTATTCATTATACAGTATTTGGACTGGAAAGTAATTTCCAATGGTTTGAATGGACTTTTTTAACATTATTTCTCCTTATATAATGTAGAAATAATTGTTTGGTATATCAGTTAGTATTTTTAATTATAATCAGAATAAATCAGTTCTGACTGAAATAAGCAGCAAAATGAATTTATGAAATATTGAATAATACACAGCCTCATGAGAAGGGCTAAAGAACTAAGATTAGAGATGATATAGCAATGATGCTTGGAACTGTGCTGGAGCACTGAACTAGGGAGGACACTCGCTCTAACCCAGGCACTACAAACTGTAACTCCCACAGCCCGAAATGGCCGTCAACATAGTCAGCACTCTACCTCAGGAGCTCAGTTTCCCTGTACCCACCACTCTTTCAGACAAAATTCTGTAGCTCCCGCTTCTTTGCATCATTAGCACCCAATTCATAGTCTAGAAGCACATAAGTCCCATAACTCTGCTCTACCTGCAAGGGCTGCTGGGAAATAATGAGTATGGAACTGTGTTCTCCCTGCAAGGGCATCTGGGAAATAATGAATATGAAACCATGTTCTACCTGCAAGGAAGGCTGGGAAATAATCAGTATGGAACTGTGTTCTCCCTGCAGGGGAGGCTGGGAAATAATCAGTATGGAACTGTGTTTTACCTGCAAGGGCGTCTGGGAAATAATGAGTATGGAACTGTGTTCTACCTGCAAGGGCATCTGGGAAATAATGAGTATGAAACTGTGCTCTTCCTGCAAGGGAGGCTGGGAAATAATATGACGATTTCAGCTGCACAGGGAGAGGTAGGCTCTATCCACTCAGAGATCCAAGGAGCAGAGAGAAAGCCCTAACATAGAAAGGTGGTCATTATCCTGATTAGCCAGAAAGCAAGAAGAACTGTCTATATGGCCAGGTGTGCCAAGGGCTAGTACAATTAATGTCAGTGCTGTTCCTCTTTTTGTGTTCTTTTCAGGGTTTTTCCCCCCTCCTTTCATGTTGCTTCTGTGACAGTGATTTAGGGTAAGTTTAGCCAGAGAAGTTCTTATCCCAATAAAATGTCATGAGTTGAAAATATTAGTGTTTCATGTGTTTTACTGGTTTTCAGCACAACAAAAATATGAGTAGATAAAATACAGTGTTTATAAAGGAAACACTGAGTTTAACTGGAGTTTTTTTCCAAAGTGATCATTTGTATGTAGCTCACTGTGATAGTGAGGATTTTTAGAATTTCTTCGGCTAGTGTTGGAGCAATAGGATAGGAAGCTTTCTGACAGAAGAAAGATGTGGGCCTCAGTTTCCATGTTTTCTAAGGAAAAAAAAAACTCAAAAGAACAAAAAAACCCTCCCAAAATATACAGATTTGAAGAGTTTTGTGGACAACAACCATTTCATCTGACATACACAGAAAATAGTGACTCTACTTTGTGATTAAGAAGGAAAGATAGAAATTACTCCCAAGAATCTGGGGCCATCAGTAGAAGCAAGTACAGTGATGGATATACTCATATGAAGGAGTTAAACCATAGGTCCTCTGAGCTCCTGATCACACTCCTTAAGGGGAGGAGAAATGAAGGAAAATACAGCCCCATAAGCTGCCCAGAGCCTTGATGCTCTCAGACAAAAGGTTCATTCTTCATTTATGATTGTAGTAAAGTTCTCATTTGTATTCTTCCTAAATTACTTAGTCTTTGCAAATGGAGTTTGCCATTTTCGAGAAGTTTGCATTTTTCTCTACTGATGGGAAGAGTTTCGAGCCAAGTGAAGTGTGGTCATGAAATCCACATTTCTCTCTTTCCACTCAGCCCTCTCCTCCAGCCCCTCCCGGAGACATACACACTAAATGGCCAGGGCCCTTTAAGCGAACAAAGGCTTCATCAGAAGAACCCCATGTGCACACATGCCACGTGAGTGTGAGCTCACTTTGTATTATTTACTGGTTTGTGTAATGTTTTACTACCAAAACATTACTTCTTATTGACATTGTTTCTTATAGAAAAATAAAAATAACTGACATTTCAGAAAATATATTGGAAGGCAGTGTGACTTCACACACCAAGCAATAAAAAAAAAAACTAAGGATTTAATCTTGAATCATGTCTCTGCTGTGACTCACTGTGTGACGAGAAAGAAGTCACTAAATTATCTCAGCTTCTAAGCCTCATCCTAGAAAAAGAATGATATTTTCCTGCAAAGGAGGGGGGGCAAAATTTGCCACCCCAAAATACATCTCATTGGTATAAGGATTATCTGGTTTGGTTATTTTTAAGAAACAGTGGACACACGAGAAGCTCTGGAAACAGAGGAGAAGTTTTCCTTTTATAAGAGACATTTACTTTTATAAAAGAAATCTTTATGTGTGACTGTGTCTCCTTTTCTTGCCCAGGAAGTAAAGGATGACTAACTCTCCAGAACATCTAATTTTTGGGGAAGGCAAGTTCTTAAATCTGCATCACAAACATACTCTGGTGTTGTGCCTGCAAACCTCCCCAAAATGTCTCCCCAGCCCTCAACCACTTTTTGTCTTTAGCTTGGGATGGAGTTTAAGGAGGTGGCTTGGGTCATTTCAAGGAATTCCTCAGTTTTCCCAGGTTTCCCAGGTATCCAGGAAGACTGTGTGTTATTAAATTTCTTTCTTCTTTTCTTCTGTTCATCTGTCTTTTGTTACAGGGGCTTCTCAGCTTAGAACCTAGAAGTACACAGGGAAAAATATTTTTCCTCCCAACACCTGAGATGGGGAAGTCACATAATAGTTACTGAAAATATTTTGTAGATTTAAAAATAGTTGAGAGAGAGAGAGACAGAGAGAAAAAGGGATGCAGGGTTAAATTTTTACTTAGTAATAATCAGATATGGAAAAAATATAGCTTATGTATGTTCTACAGTGGACTTATTTATTTTCAGCAGTCCTTTCCCTAACAAGCTTAGCACTTACAAAGCTATGGAAGGCCCGGGGAGAGGGATGGAGAAAAGTGAGGGGTGAGGGCAACCTACACTGAGCCACAGACACTTTCATTTTAAATAGTTTTCTTTTAGTGAATGTTATTTTCAGAAAATTGCTCAGCTTTTTTGGACTTTCTTTTTCACATGGTACTCTTCCCTAAAATGGCACCAAGGCACCTGAGGGCGACAGGGTACAAGAAGGTCTCAGGTTCACATGGCTTCTGCCAGTTGGCTCGAGCTTCTGGACTCACATCTACTGAAAGGCAGTTCATCCTGTCTTATTTATTGGAGTATATTCTAGCATCCACTGCTAAGGTCCATGGTCTCCATCCATTTGCTCCTAGTGACAAAAGTCCTATTCTTTAGAATAATTCTCTCTGTCTGTATATACATACATGTACACACACGTATCCTATTGGTTCTGTTTCTCTAGAGAACCCTGAGTAATACAGCTACCATGTGTCAGGCACCTTTCCTACCTGAAGGGATACAGAGATGAATAAGTCATCGTTCTTGTCTTTTTTTTTTTTTTTTTTGGTCCAACTATTTTTATTTTTATTTTCTAACTTTAATTTTATTTCACTTATTTTTGGGGAGGAGGTAATTAGGTTTATTTATTTATTTACTTTTAAATGGAGGTGCTGGGGATTGAACCCAGGACCTCCTGCATGCTAAGCACATGCTCTGCCATGGAGCTATACCCTCCCCACCGTTCTTTTCTTCTTTACATAATTGTCTCCCTTAGAAAGCAGACTTCAAATAGATTCCATTCAACCCACACCTTCAACAGAGATGTATAATTCTCAAAACAATCACTCTTATGTTACCTAATCCTTTCAAACAAATGACATCGATGATCAACAAAGTGCAGGTCATCTGTAAAGAGGGGGAAAATGAGCTCAAGGGTTTTAAGTAACTCACCCAGAATTAGGCAGTAGCAGACCTGGAAAGTTCTCCTCCTCCTCTAGCGGTTTTCTTATATGTTACTGAAACCACTACGCCATACACTTACATTTCTTTAAATGGATACAGTGCAGGTTAATTGGGATAGTTTAAAATTACCAAAGGTATTTTTCTGTAAATGGGCAAGTACACAAAGACTTATACTATATACTGTTGGTCATCAGAATTATAACAGTGAAAACTGAAAGCATGTCAATGCTCCACAGGAAAGAATTAATTAAATTACTGTGCACAAATACAAGATCACTTTGAGCATATTCAAATGATTCAGAGGCGTATATTTATGTATATATGTTCACATGGAGGAGTATTTGTATCCATTCATTTATTCATTCAATAATTATGCAGCTACCAAGTGCTGAACAAGGTTTTACATACTTAGCATACATTAGTGACCCAAACAAAGACTCCAGGCCTTGTGTACTTTCTTGGGGGGCTGACAGGTATTAAATAATAAACATAGAAATGTGATAGAAAAAATAGATGCACAGCGGCAGATAAGGAGGACCAGTGGTGGAAGGAAGAGTCGGAGAGCAGGTGGCCCTTTTAGAGGCAATCAGCAGAGGATGTTCGAGAAAAGACAGCAGATAAGTGACAGAGTTAGCCATGCTGCTATGTGGGGGAGAACATCCCAGGCAGAGGGAACAACCAGTGCAAAGCCCTAAGGCAGGGGGGTGCATAGTGCATCTAAGGTACAACAAAGATGTGGAGCGGATGGAGCAGCTGCAGAAGAGATGTCTGAGAGGAACGGGGCACCCACCACTCAGAGTCCTTCAGCTTTTATTCTGACTGAAATAGGAAGCCATTTTTAGGTTTTGAGTAGAACAGGAACAGAATTCAATGTATATTTAAAGAATTCATCATTTGGCCTGCTGTAGTAAGAAGGGTCTTTAGGAGAAAAGGGGGGAAAGCAGTAGCCAAGACATGGAAACAACCTAAATGTCCATCGATAGATGATTGGAAAGAGAAGTTGTGGTATATTTATATAATAGAATACTACTCAGCCTTAAAAAATAATAAAATAATGCCATTGGCAGCAACATGGATGGACCTGGAGGTTGTCATTCTAACTGAAGTAAGCCCGAAAGAGAAAGAAAAATACCATATGCTATCACTTATATGTGGAATCTAAAAAAATGACCCAGGTGAACTTATTTACAAAACAGAAACAGACTCACAGACATAGAAAGCAAACTTACAATTACCAGGAAGGAAGGGGGTGGGAAGGGATAAGTAGGAGTTCGAGATTTGCAGACACTACCTACTATATATAAAATAGATAAACAAGAAGTGCATACTGCATAGCACAGGGAACTATATGCAATATCTTGTAGTAACCTATGATGAAAAAGAATATGAAAGTGGATATATGTATGTATATGTATGACTGAAGCCTTATGCTGTACACTGGAAATTGTCACAACATTGTTAACTGACCATACTTCAATAAAAAAAAAATTTTAAGCCAAAAAAAAAAAAAAAAATGCAGTTGGGTTCACATGGCTCTTAGTCTTTCAAAGTAGAATATCCCGTAGGCCGTTAGAGAAGAGGACAAAGAGGAAAAGGAGGAAGAGAGGGGAGAAGGATTCTCTTTTTATTTGTTCCCACATTGGGAGATTTTCGATAACTTAATAGTGTGTCTTTAATTTGATACAAACTGACAGATGCCTCTAAATAGCACCAACATGTCATGCAAATTTGTAGCAGTCAGTTTTTTATGAGCTTAAAACAATATAAAAAAATTAAAAGTTACTTCATAGGAATGTACAAAAGAATATTCTGGAGAGAGTTAGAAAACACTACTTAGAAAGAGTGATTGGCAACTTTTGGCTTCTATTCAGTGTTAAAGGTGAACAGCTGATATAAAACACTGTCTTAAAAGGTTGCCAATTATTAAATATAATATATATTGAAAATTAAGAAAAAAGGTTTTTTGCCCAGATTTATTTAGAAAAATTTTGAGTGCCTTTCCTCCCTTCTCAAATATCTCATTCATAACAGGCTGTAAATAAATACTTATCAAAAAAAAGTTTTCATGAAAGAGCTTTGTGTCTGATTAGAAGTAGGCATACTGCAAATGACATTCCACAGAAGAGGCAAAAAGGAGACCAAAGACACTGAGTAACTACATCACAGAACTTTACACACGCTGCCCATTCTTGAATAGCATAATTAAAAGCAGACTATGTGCTTTAAAATTGGTGTATTTAGAAGGCTGTTACAATCGCCAAACACTACAAAGGGAAGGAAAAAAAGAGCATTTTGAAAGCAGTTATAACACATTTCAGCCATTTCACTGGTTTCTCGGATCAGACTGAAAACTGAAAGTTCAGTTCTGCCTGAAGTTGCTCGGCAAGGATCACTGTTCTGAGAGCTTTTCAACCACTTCTTCAAGGCCAACTCAAGCAAGAAATTTAAATCTACCCTCCATTATCAGTGATGATGGCATCACAAACCTGTGTACCTTTTAACTGTAAGGCAACAGGCATTTAAAATTTCAAATCTTAGAGTATTGCAAGAGGTTTTGGGAATACAAGTGTAATTGACCTTTAAATGCTGCGTCCTAGGGGAACAGTTCTAAACCTGAACGCATGTGAAATGTAGACATCATCATTTATTGCAGCATAATGTTATCTTGTCCACAGGCAACTGGCTGTGTCTACAGAAATTCAGCCAGTATACCGGGCCAGAGCAGGTCCCGGCAATGGTGCAGGGGCCAGACATACCTCAGCAAACATACACCTGTTAGCTATGCAGATATCCACTGCAGATTCTGGCTGCACAGGGCTTCACAAGCAATGCCAGATGCACCGGCCTCAGTAGAGGTACAGGTCATTAGCTAGCATTGGCAGTGCCAGGGTACATATGCTCTGTTTGACTGCAGCTTTAAACTTGGCCTTGTATACCTCCTCCAGGGGAAGGAGATGGTCAGTATATGCTGGCAGGTCTCAGGGGCCTTAACAAGCAGGTGCAACAGAAGTAAGGATTCAAGAAAAACACAGGAAAAAAAAAAAAGGGAGCCTTTACAGTCCTTATATACATTGATGATTAGATCAGCGTTTCCTGGTTTTACACTGCAAAGCATTAACGAGGTCCTAGGGGTAAAACTGTTAGGACGTTACCTGGTTAGCTGCCCGAAATGTTACTATGCACACAGAGCCAAGAAGGGAACTGTGGAGTTCGAGTTTTAGATTCAAAGACTTGTCCACGGGGTTATCATCCCCACTACGTGGTCTCCATCTGGCTCTTCACTGGTTAATTACACAAGAGGAGGACTCTTTCCCTGGGAGCCAGGATATTTTTAAGCCTGAGCATTTCCATAGGCAGTAGAAACAGTTCCTAAGACTCAAGACAGAAAACACTCACAAGAGACTATCCATGCTCTGTCACTAGATGGAGCCCACACTCAGTGCAGTTTTGGGGTGTCGGAACTGTGATTCAAAATCAACAGGAGATTTAAGATACTTCAAATATGTTGGATGGGAAAGAAAGGCACCTAAAAAAGCTGGGTGATTGCAGAGGCTGTTATACAAAATTTGAAACTTTGCAAGAGGGTAGCTGTGTCTTTAATGCCATTCATACTTCAGACATATCTGACAGGCTACATGCAATAACATAGTTGGAAGTCATTTGGACTGCACAACGGAAAAAGATAACTTTGAGCCTTGGAGTTGGACTGATTAATATGCTATTCTGCCCTAGTTCAGAGACTTCTGGGAGTATTGTTTCAGGGGCAAAATCCATCTGCCTGTTTTCCTCAGGAGGATAACCAGAGAAGCAGGGGTTGGTACTGGGGAGGCCTCTTGAAGGTGGGCACATTTTGGCTGCAGAGAGGGCACATTTTGGCAGTTAAGGGAGGACATAAGGCCCTTAACTGACTCCAGGTCAGGGGCTGGTAAACCTTTCCTGTAAAGGCAAGTATGTATTTTTGGCTTTGCAGGCCAGATGGTCTTTGTCACAATGACTCAGTTCTTCCAGCTTGTAGTACAGAAATAGCCATAGGCAATATGTAAACAAACAAGGGTCATTGTGACCAGTGAAACCTTATTTATGGACACTGAAATTTGAATTCCATTTGATTTCCATGTGGCACAAAAATTGCTCTTCTTTTGATTTTTAAAAAACCGTTTCCAAATACTGAAGTCCAGTCTTTTCTCCCGGGTTATGCAAAAACAGGCAGCAGGCTGGAACGGCCCCTAGGCTGCGATCTTTGCTGACCCCTGAACTAAGTTAAAAGGTACGTCCAGCGTGCTCAGGTGGCAGATCTTTTGGCCTAAATGTAATGTTTCCTTTTCTGACGCAGGACATCTTTCAGTTATACTTCTGGCCTCTTGTTATACCCCTTACACCTTCTTATGGCTGTCGTTAAACAGGATTGGTGGATCATGCCATTAGTTCATATTTCTCAATCGGACAGAACTAAGCTATTGAGGTATTGAAGCTACCTAAACTGCAGGTAGATCAGTGAGTCATTGATAACTACTCTTACTACTTCTCTGAGCTGTAGGAGTCGATAACCTGTGCAGGTAGGTCCCATTTGCAGACAGACTTCCCCTCAGGAGGTCTATGACAGACTTTGTTTTAATACTCGCCAGCCAGCCCACCTGTCAGGGGAAATTGATTCCATTACCAGTTCCAGGTGGATCCTGATTAGACCTAACCCATCATTTCCAACTCCTCCAACAGTAACGGGTTCGGCAAACTTGGTTTAAAGCCAGTGAGCATTTGTAATATGTGATGGCCAATGTCACTAGTCGAGGATGGCATAGTGACCTGAGTTGCTTCATATATTTTTCCAAAATTGGAGATGTTTTTCCTCTCTTTCACTGAATATGAACAAGAAAACATGTTGCTATGTAACTAATGTCGGCATTGAAGGAAACAAACACAAGGACAAAGCTGGCATGCTGAGAACACAGCTGAGAGACAGGGAAATGCTCCCATAGCTCCAGCTCATACAGGAGGAGAACCCACCTTACCTCTGGGTTTCCTGTTTTGTGAGAAAATGCACTTCTGTGTTGTGTAAGATTTCTATAGCTTGTAGCCATAATGGGCTACTTAAAAGGGGACAGAGGGTGATTTTACATTTGTATTTTTTTCATTGTACAAATAATAAATTATTAATTTAGAAAAAAAGATAAACAAAAAGAGAAAAAAGCCCACCATTAAGAAACAACCAAGGTTAGCATATTATCATGTGCAGAGGTCCCCCAGGTACACACACATATGTGTGTATTTTGCATTAGCAAAGATACCCTATGCATGGTGTTTACTTTCTAGCAATTAAAACTTTTTAAATAGTTTCAAATCTACCAAAAAGTGATACAGAAGTACAGAGTCTTCCTATTTACCCCATATCCAGTTTATTTTAGCATGGTGTATTTATCACGATGAAAAGGCAATATTGATATATTATTATTCACTGAAGTCCATGCTGAATTCATATTCCCTTAGTTTGTAACCAGTGTTCTTTTTCTGTTCCAGAATTCTGTCCAGGATACCATATCCTATGCAGCTCTCCTGGCTCTTCAGTTCCTCTTGGCTGTGACAGTTTCTGAGATTTTCCTTGTTTTTGAAGATCTTGATGGTTTCTAAGAGTTCTGGCCAGGTATTTTGTAGAATGTCACTGTGTTTGGTTTGACTGATTTTTTTTCCCTGATGGTTAGACAGGGGTTAGTGTTTTGGGAGGAAGATCACAGAGGTGAAGTGCCACCTTCATCACATCATATTGAGGATATACAGTATCAGCACGACTCACCACTGCTGATGTTGCCCCTGATTGCTTGCTGAAGCAGTGTTTGTTGGTATAAAGTACATACTTTTTTCTCCTTTCCACGTTGTACTCTTTGCAAGGACGTCACTATGCACAGCCTACAGTTAGGTTGTGGGAAGTAAATTCCACTTCCTTGAGGGGTGCGTCTCTACATAAATTATTTCAAATTCCTTTCCAAGGGCGAGATTCGTCTGTTCTCCCCCTTCATTGATGTAGTTTAACCAGCACTTTCCTTCACAAAACAATTTGTTATGTCTTCTCATGTCACTAATGAAAAGATTTGCATCATTATTTAATTAGCTGCCTAACATCCACTATATGTGTGTATCATTTACTTTTATCATTTTCTTACTAATTGCCATTTAAATTATCTTCCTTTTAACTACTACAAACACCGCAATAAATATTAAGGAACTTGAGAAACTCATGGGAACTGCCATGCCACAGATGTGAGCTGAGTTTAGAGAATGTCAAAAGTTGTAAAAAGATGGACTATCTCAGAGCTGGAGACACATGAAAATATCTAAGTAATCATCTCTGTGACGCAGCACTAGAGGCCACTTACAGAATAAATATTGAGGGACTGGGATAATCTCAAATTCATAACTGCATCTCAACCAGACAATGAAAAGTGCTTTTCTTTTGGGTTCCCACACAAAGACGTTCCAGAGAGTTCTAGTCATCACCAATGCAAGATTTGGAAGCACCAATGATTCAGACTCAATTTGATAGTTAATTGTTTGTAGCCCAGAAATCCTAAATTAAATTACAGTCTTTCTTATAACCCTGAGTGTCTGTGTCTAAGACTCCAGAATGAGGAAGAAAGATGTGTCCATGGCTACCCTGTGGGCACAGGATTGCCAGCATCTCAGGCAGAGGTAGGGAGCTGTCCACAGTAGATGTTTCCTAAACTCAAACAAGTGACTCTCATAAGTGAGTATCGTCAATGGGTCGGGATGAATGGCTTAAATCACTCCAATCTGAGTTTCTCCCAGAGCTATCCCAGGATACAGGTTGAAGAGAGTGCTTACTTAGTTACCTCTCTTCTTACAGAGAAGGCCACAGGTGGGGTTGCAACAGGCATTTGTAACCCTTAGAAAAGGGAGATTCATTGATCATGCCTGGATAGACTGAAACATCGAGGCTTAAAGAAAATGTGATATTTAACTTAGTTGGTGTGAAGGGAACATTTGTTGACGGGCTGCAACCCTAAGACTTTCCTTGGTAGCTGAACACATTGTCTTTTGAAAGTTACAGTGGGAGAGACCCAGGAGAGCTGCCCAAACCCCAGTCCCAGTATTGTAGGAATGGACTTTGAGGGCTCAAAAAGTTGAATGTGTCAGTGCCTCCACAGGCTGGAGAGATGAATGATGCTTATCTAGAATCCTGAATGGGTGGAGAGGAACAGACAGATGAGGTGCTGGGGAAGAGGGTGGTACTCTGATGTCTTTCCTGCCTTTGCATTCAAACATAAGCTTACCGGTAAAGGTATCATATCTGAAACCACTTACTATCATGATTGAGAGACACAGATAACTAGACAAGAAGAAAATCTCAAAGATAAGGCTTCTGAAATAATTAGATCCCATTTTATCTGCTTACAAGGTATAATATTTATTTGTAGCTTCTCTTATTTTATATATATATATATATATATACACACTTACTAAATTTGATTTTTCACCCAGTTCTGCTGAATAAAATTCCTTAGATCACTCAAGAAAGGCCAAATGCATGCAAAGGAGCTCATTTAAAGGATACTCTTATATAGATTTTAAAAACACAAAAACAAAAATAAAAAACCAAGAAATAGCATGGCATATCTTATTTTATAGAAAGGGATAAAGTGTCATCTATTTTTATGAAGTAAAGAAATAAAAGTCTCTTGGACTTTTATATGGTATTGACTCTAAACATTTTTAAAGCCACAATGAGGGGAAAGAGTACAGCTTAGTGGTGGAGTGCACACTTAGCACGCACGAGGTCCTGGGTTTGATCCCCAGTAACTCCACTAAAAAAACATAAATAAATAAGTAAACCTAATTACCTCCCCCCACCAAAAAAAAAAAAGCCACATTGATTTCTTACAGCAATATGAGTAAGATCTCTCCCCTATAGCACAGGTTGAAATTAAGCTATATATCTGGCCCATTGATTATGACTCCAAGATTCAAAACGACTCTATGACTAGCATGGGCAAAGGAATGTAACTATAACATAATTAAAATTTATAAGTGAAATATAAAATATATAAATGAAAATTACTAAATTGTACTTATGATTACAGAATCATAACCATGTGAAATAAATATGGTCATAAGAAATGCGACAAGGGATGAAAAAAAAGTTGGGAGTTCAAGTTTGCAAAGTTCTTTATTTTGCATAACAGAGACAATAGATACTATATAATTCTGAAAATGCAGTTTAAGGAAAAATATGGTTAATATGATCTTCACATTTTCCCCCTTACGTTTAGTGGGATCTATCTTTAGGAATTAATATCTTTTAGGGTAAAGAAGCATTGATTTAAAGCTCAGTAATTTCTTTGGCTTTATTTCAGTTTCTTTTAATTTTGTACATGTCATGTTAATTTTAATACATTTAAATTTTTAAAATATCATGAAGTGTACCTTATTTATATCTGTGTTCATAGATGTAAGAAGTCTGAAATGCTGTTTGTAAAATATTAAGGACCAGTGTTCCTCAACAGCAGCATTTGAGGGATTGTTACTTCTTTTTTAGTCTTTTTAAAAATCCTTCTATGTATTTCTTGATTTTCTAGAATTAATATTTGCTCCCAAACACAGAGAAGTATATGTGTATGAATAGACACATGTACCACACCTTTTGTATATACACATCCATAAATATGTGAATATATAAAGTCTAGGAAAATCGTTAACACTGTTTTCCTGGGAGGAGGGGAGTGGTATTAGGGGAGGGCAAAACGGAACGATCACTTTTTAATCGCTATATACTATTTACATTTAATCATGTATTACTTTTGTAATTTTAAATGGCTAACTTTTAATCAAGAAAAGAGAGAAGTTAAATTTTAGGAAGAGTACTTTTCTCCATCACATGCTTGATTTTCTTACATTGGTAAAAGCTCAAAGAAAAATGATACGATATTTGGTAAAGTCTGCAATCCAGCTTAATGTAGAGACAATGTGTACCTTACAAGCTGTTTTATAAAACTGAGGTCCTTCCTTGAAGCTCTGTGTCCTGTGCCTCCACGGAGACATCTAGCGTTCCTTTAGACACGAAATGCCCAAGGTAGGCCTAGTACATCCGGATGGACTTGACTGAAGAGAGGTTTGAGTAGCAGTTACATAGTAACATGTTTTATTGGCCAAATGTGCTTTTGCCCAAGTGACAAACAGATTTGGAAAAGTCTAGCTAAAATATTCCTTAAATATTTTTAAGAAAGGATATTCACATATTGAATCAATTAAATTGTTTTAGAAAATCTTTTTTTATGTGTCATTGATGCATGATAGAAAAAAAATCTTCTCTTTAGAGCCTGATAACAGTACACCTGAACTTAAGTCAAACTTAGCTCTTTTCTTTCACTAGAAGACGCTCAATTGTTCTTTTGAATCATGAGCATATTACCTAGAGTGCATGAGTTTTAAATAGGCAATTATATTTGCAATCACAACTACTGCTTTAAAAGAAGTCTATGATTTTAAAAACTCATATAAATGTGTTTTCAGACAATTAGAGGATGATGTCATTAAAATGATTACTCTTATACATTCTTAATTTTTAATATAAATTGGGGTTTTAAATTTAATCAATCCGTTTTTATTTGCCTTCAGAAAACATACACACACATATTCTCCTGTTTTCCAATAGATGTCAGTATCAAAAAAGAAAAGAGCTAGTCTAGTGCTTGAATGTAACTGCCTGCAGTACAGAGAACAGGATTCTTCCCCCTTTTTTCTGGTTCCGTGTACCCAGACTGCTATAGCCAGTATAAGCGATCAAATGAGAGACGATAGTTTTAAAACACAAAATGGTTATTGTTTGTTTTGGGGGGGAGGGGATTCATGTCCTTAGTGCATGCAGGAATTATGGTACTTAAAGTAGAAGAAATACTAAGGAAACATCCAAGTGCCTTCTGGATAGTCCCTATTTCCCTTCTTTCTTTGTTTTCTTTTATGCTTGTTCTCTTCTCTATATAAGACCTAATTTCTCTTTAGTTTCAAATTCCAGTGTTAATTCACAAAGATTTTTCTGTTCAAAAAAGGAGTTTCTATATTCTACTCTTTTAAAAATTCTCCAGAATATAAAGTCAAAAAAAAAAATTCTGTAAGATTAAAATTCATTAAAGCATTTCTTTTATATTCATATTATAGTACAACTTACTTTATTATCTTTAAAAATGCCTCCAAAGAAGTCATCATTGTATTCACTGTTAATCTTCAGTGTACCCCTTTGTTGATTTTTAACTAATTTTATCAGACTCTCTTTCAGAAAAATAAATGTAAACTAAAAGGTACGATGCATTTAAATTAGAAAAGCTAAGGTCTTTCAGTTTCCTTGCTTTTTTTTTTTTTTTTTGGCAGTAAACCCATTGGGTCTCAACTTCATCCTAACTTTTTGGCATTTTGCTGAAAAGGCTTCTTATGAATATTTTTCTGTTTCTGGTAGGTGAATGAATGAGGCCTAGGATTTGTGAGTATGCCTGACATCTCCCAAACCACACACTCTGGCCCCTGTACGATCCACAGCTCTAGGATAAGCAGTTCTTTCATGAAAGACAGCAGGGCTTCCGCCTTATGACTGCCAGTCTGCACCCCAAGAAGGCTGCCCCTCCATGTGCGCAGGTGTGAACACTGAGGGGTGAAGGCAGATGATGTGTCTGAAATTTAATCGTGGCCAGGGCTAGAACTTTCTTTTTGAAGATTAGAGCCCAAGAGCCTGTTCACTAGGGCTCTTAACCAAAGATGAAGAGTGACAACCATAACGTATAAAGAATATGTGTCTTGTTTTCTACGAGAATAAGGTTAATAGAATTTCAATACCACTGCACTTAAGAGACTTATTAAATTGGCCTAGAATCAAAATTAATTAAGCAGTTTCCCAAAGTTTGTGGTACGTGTTCTTCCTGTCCCGTCTAAGTATAGCTCTGCCCTTTGTAATTTTCATAACTCTGTATACCTGATTTTTAATTGTCCTCATACACAAGTTAATTAATGGGCAAGATGTCCAGTCCCACACACTGTGGACTAAAACCAACCAACCCATCAAACTCATCTGTGAGCACTTACAGGTATGTATATCAATATTCTTGTGACTCTCAATACCTTGGCCATTACGGTTGGAGAGTCCCCTCTTTGTTTGGAAAAGTCAGCTCTGGGGCTGGTTATTTTTCTCTAATACTCTGTTGGTAATTTGCCACTTGGTAAAACTGGCTTCATGAATTCCAGAAAGCATTTGGTTCCCAACAATACAAAGGACCGTTGCAAGCATTTTTGGTCAGTAGTGATTGAATGCAGACTGCGGGGTTGTTTGCCTAGACCACATTACTCTTTGCAACGTTTATTTGGTAGTCGCGTATTACTTTCTGATGGTAATCATTTGCATTTTCAAAGCTCCTTTTGCGCCTGATTTTTTTTTTTTTTTTTTTTTTTACAAGGAATTGACTCAGAATTCATCTTTGTCTTCACTGTGCTTCCCTCTGGCTAGAGAGACCTGCAGCTCCTGGAGTTTTCCTTACCCATCTTAATAAATGGCTGCAAAGGACCAGGAGGAAGAAACCCACGAAAACCACCCAGCTTAGGCTCTACAGGGGGTGATGGGCAAAGGAGAATGCTTTCATTTTCCATACTCACAGCAAAAAAAAAAAAAAAAAAAAGGAAGGGGGTGCTATGAACTCTATTTAACCGCCATATTTTAAAA
The DNA here is from genome assembly GCF_009834535.1 of Camelus ferus. Taxonomy (NCBI): domain Eukaryota; kingdom Metazoa; phylum Chordata; class Mammalia; order Artiodactyla; family Camelidae; genus Camelus; species Camelus ferus. The sequence continues at coordinate 52,537,127 of NC_045702.1, read as the reverse complement.
ATGTTTTTCACATGAATGTTATTGCTCTTAGATTTCTTATACAAGGGAAAAGGTAAACTAAAATTTAGGCCATTCAGTTGGGTGATTGGGCCTAACTCCCAGTTTTTCTTTTAGTGTCTGCTGCCTCCGCCCCCACACGCTTCTGTCTCTCCACTTCTGGTGGTCTAAGGCATAGTCTGCAGATGTTTCTCCCACACAGTGGAAACATTCCCCGATGTGTCTGTACACGTCCAGGCTCTGCTCATATGGGAAAAGGAAAAATTGGAGAGAAATAATGAATTTCTGGATTGGCCTTATTTCCTTTTGTGCCTTTCAAAAGCGCTGAAATAGAGAAAAATTACAGTAGACCTATTCACCTTTCCCACACTGCTAGCTACAGAAATGGGTTCTAGAAAGTCATTGTCTTACTTTTAAAAAGTAAATAGTAAATAAACAATCGTATCATACCATCCTCCAGAAGTCTCAAGAGACTCCAGGTTAGAAAACTTTTATAATTTTGTTCAAATTTTATTTTTTTAAAATAAGAGTTATTATAAATGATGTATACTTAGAAAATTCAAGTATCTGTTTTATCCCACATAAAGCATATGGATTGCATCCTGTAGTTTTCAGATAATTTTGATAGAGATACTCTCCCCTGTTTACACAGTGGACTTTGGGCCAGCACTCCGAAAAGGCAGGACTCACAGACAACAAAAGGAAACAACTCCTTTAATCTTCTCTACCCCGCATCCATTCTTTCTGTAAAGCCAACTGTTTCTTTGCTCTTGAATGACATCTTGAGCAGCATCCATCATTTAGCTGAGTTCCCTTTGAATGTGTAACTCCTTTAGTTGTCTTAGTCATAAAAATACTCTCAGTTCAAAAGTTAACATGCCAATATCTATGTCCGAAAAACAACTTTATCAGAGGTTCTTCCTCTCCTGTGCCTGCCTCCCTCCCAATTTGGACTGCTGCAGGTGAGAAGTGTGTGTGTGTGTGTGTGTGTGTGTGTGTGTTGTGTAAGGGGGTATTGGGGGTTTGGTCTTGGAATTTCTTTACTCTGATTGTTAGGCAGCTAGATAGAAATGAGCACCAGGCAAAGGGAGAGGAAGGGGCAGGGCGCAACCAATAAAATAACAGTACGCTTGCACTCGGGATGGGGGCTCCAGAAACTCTTCCTCTTCCTAAATGAGGGCCAGCAAAGAAGCTGGCTAGGATTGACCACTGTGGCTGCACAGTAAAGGATCTGGCTTAACCTGACCCAATGCTCATCTTAATGTAATTAACATTGCAGCTTAAGCCCCCTCCCGCAGGTTTCTCTGTTAAAAACAAAATGTAGAAAAGAGATAGCGTGCCTGAGCACAAGGAACGTGAGCTGTCAGTCAGCCTGAGCACTCAAAGGGCCTGAGCTGTGAATCAGTCAATCGTGAAAACGCCCCCAAAGCCAGGATATGAGAACAGGAAACACAAAGGAGCAGCGCCATTTTTCCTCTCTTGGATTGTCCAGCCCCCAATTCTCAGGGGTGCACTATATTTTACTACCTTTTTACTTCGCTAATAAAATCTTCTGTTTATATCACGCTTTCTGTCTCCAGGTTAGAAATACATTTTTGGGGGGTGACTAACAACTGAAGTAACTTTTATCCCCCTCCTCCTGGTAATGTGATCACATCGCTCTCTCTCCTGAAGTCCAGAGCTTAGTCATGGTTGAAACAGAAGAGGCAGAAAAGAGCTCTCCTGGCTGCCACTGATTTCCTGGTCTTTCCCCTACACTCTAGGGGGTGGGGAGTTGAGGCTAACTACCCACTAGGACCTCTCGGGCCGATTCCCAACAGGGAACCCTAGCAAACTAACACTGTTTGTATGACTGGACCTCTCACCTTGGCAGATCTTTATCCATAGTCTCAGGTTTGCAGTAAGGGGTTAAGACTTGATGTTGGGCTGCACCACGCAGGCCTGCAAGGCCTGTATTTGCCCAGCTTCAAGACCAAAGTAAAAGCTGGGAGTCAGCAACAGAGACATCAGTGGTTTAAATGGATGGGCGATCCTATGTGTCTAAAGCAAGGTCATTCTGATGGCACAGTGAGAAGAGAGTAAAAAGAAGCAGGTTAGGGAGACAAATTAGGAGGATATTGTAAGAAGAAGAAATGGTAATGACTTAAACCGAAGTGGTGGCAGGTGGAAGGGATGTGAGAAGCAATGAAGTTCTGAATATATTTTGAGGGTCATCCAACATATTTTGCTGGAGGCTTGTTGGGTAGGGAATGAGAGAAAAAGAGCCTATGATAATTCTACAGTTTCTGGCCTGAGCACTGAGAAATGCTCACAACCAAGATGCAAAGGACTGGGAAAGACACGGGGTCACACCCAACAGGAGCATAGTTATCAATACCTGAAGGACGCCTTTTAACTGTCTAACCTGACAGCCAGCATAGCATAGTTATAGGGGATAACAATATGGATTCTAGAACCAGGATGCTCAGGTTCAAATCCTGACAGTGCCACTACTGGTCATATGAACTCATGTAAAGTGCTCAATCTCTCACTCAGTTTCCTAGCTGAAAAGCAAGAACAGTACTATCGACCTCATAAGGTTATTCTGAAGATTACATGAGTTAAAACACGTCAAATACTAAGAATAGTATCATGTACATAGTAAATGCTGGGTAAGATTATTTTTCTTTTACTATGATTGAAGAGGCGATGTCAAAGGATAAGAGTCTGTAATAAGAGGAATAATTATGGGCTAACGATACATACTTGGGGGTTTCAGCCTAGGGTGGTGTTAGTGCCATGAGATTAAACGATGGCACCTAGAGGGTGAGTGTAGACAGTTAAGAATGCTCGAGGATTGAGTCCCAAACCCTGCAACGCTGAAACGATTAGAGGAGGGGGAGATAAGAAAACCCAGCAAGAGGGGTCCATGAGTTCAGAGAAATACTAGGTGAGCGAATTGTCCCGTAAAAGGAGGGAAGAAAGTATTTGAAGAAGGACAGTGGGATAAGTGTCAGTGCTGCTGAGAAGTCATGTAAAGCAATGGCCTTGAACTGGCCGTTGGACTTAAGAGCAGGGGCATTGGGCTGACTTTGGTAACAACAATTTTAGTGAAGCAGTGAGGAAATTCCCAACTAGAGTATGTCCCTGGGAGAACGGAAGGAGAGAAATGAGAAACAATGATTATGGACAACTCTTTGAAGGAAATTTGAGGTAAAGTAATGAAGACAAGTAGGACTACTAAGAGCAAAGGAGGGATGAAATTAAAGCTTTTTTTTAAAGCTGGGGGAATACAGCATTTTTTGCATGCTGACAGGAATGATGCTGTAAGCAGAGGAACACTGAGAATTGCTGAAGCAGATGGGAACCGGGCCTCAGGCACAGCGGTTTAGCTTTACAAGAGCATGAGCAGCTCATTAACAGAAACAGGTTTGGGTGGTAGGTTAGATGGGTGAAGTTCTCTTTGACGGCGTCCATTTTTGTTTGTTTGATCTCAGTAAAAAAAAAAAAGGGAACAAGAACAAGGTCATCAGCCAATACTGAGGGCATGTTGACAGTCTGAGGAGTATGACCCAGTCAGTCATCAAAGTGTGTGGAAGAGTAAATAGGGCTGGGGACATATAGCATGATTGCTGGACAGAGTTAAGAGCTTGCTTGAGGTATGTAATCACGAAGAGGTGAAACCAGTTTCATGATTGTGCACTTTTCTCTATCCACATTCAGCTACAAGAGCACAAAATACAGGAGAACTGCAGTTAGACCTAATCTTTTCTGTGACTTAGTAAAACTCAAAGAGTGATTATAATGATTGACCATGAAATTCAATCATCTAAGACAGTTAAGTAAATACATAAGAAAGGGAGGCACATGGAAAGGTGGGAAGGGATACCCCAGTGGGGCAGATGTTGGCTGTGGAGTACCAGAGATAGTGAGCTGGAAAGAGAGATGCAGTGGTGAGTGGGAGGTCTGAAGTTGAAACTATGGTGGAATTACAGTTACTGTAATGACAACATGACTCACGTAAAGAGGGCAACACAATCTTTGCGGCAAGGAGATCAAGGACCTGAGATGCCAGGTTAATAGAAAAATCATTTAAGTGGATACTGAATTACTGAGAATTACAAGAGTATTGGAGAAAACAGTGAGCCACCAGCAAAAGTCTTTAAGGAATTAGAGGAGTGATCTAGAGAGTGGTAAAAACTGCCACAAGGAAAGTGACCTATATTATTAAAGGGATTTACAAGCAGGGGTTTACATGACTTCCTCACAGAGAGACAATGCCAACTGATTTTGATATTTCTTTAGGATTTTTTATTTCATTCTCAAAGGCCTATGAAGATAAAATCTCATTTTCTATAATTTTTAAAGCCTCCATTCCATCAGAGAGCTGGAAGGAAACTCAACTCTGCTGCTGAATTTGTCAACTAATAAAATAGCAAGCAGCAAATGCCTCTCTGTATCAGCACCATCTACAGCACTTCCCCATCTTCCACGTTCTCTGGGGGCTCATGAGGATACAGAGTTGTGACAGTCAATTTCAAATTATCAACATGTCCAAAGAAAGCTAATTTTTATATAACCATTGCCTCATATGTTTCAGGACAGAGAGGTAAGGACAGAAAAAAGCCATTTCTTGTTGCATATTTTAAGCTGATAGGTTACATTTCTAAAAAAGTTATAGCAATCCCTTAAATAAATGTTTACCATTCACATTTAATAATAGATTTTAAACCTGCATGTTTTCCTGATACTGTAAGCAATTTCCTCTTGTGTTCTGGGACTTTCCCTGGTGTTCCAAGAGTCTGACCACACTTACCTGTATAAGATAACCTGAATTTCCTGAGATCTTTGTGTAGTCCCTGTACCCAAGGTTTCCAAGGGCTTTACGCAGTGAGCAGTTGTTTCTTTTTAATTTCAGAGGAAATATTCATTGAATTGAGATTTTTTTTTGCTCCAAAAAAAAAAAAAGTCCGAAGAAATAATTTATTAACTAGTAAGTCAACTTGTGGTGGCCATGATAAACACACAGAATGTAAACTAGACCATACTTCATGTAAAACTATTTTAACTTAACTAGTAGAAAACATCAGAGTGGGAGAAGTAATGGAAGGAACAGAATAAAACACAGAGAACAAAGACAAGACAATAGGCATTAAAAAGAAAAGCATGTCTGAAAAATAAGAATGAGACTGTGTAAACTGTTCTAGGATTGTTAAATGGATGAAGGAGATTTTACTTTTCACATTATAATTTTACAGCTCCCTTATCTTCTTTAGAAGGCTGTCCCCGACCAACTTGATTCTAATTAACATTCTCTGAAATAAAATGTCATTAATGTATTATTGATCTAAGTCCAGATTTGATCATAGTTTTAAAAGAAATGTAGTTTTACTACTTTAAAATATGTAAGTAATTTGGATTAGCTGTTCATTGGAAGGTTAGAGTTACAAGGGACTACAAGACATAATCTATGCCAGTGCTCACATTTTTTCAGTGAAAAACATAAGACAATATATGACGAGACTGGGTTTTGAGGCTTGTGTTCTAAAGACCCACTCCGCCACTTTCTATCTCTGTTCAGGATCACATGGCTAGTAAGTGGCTAAACTGGCACGAGTATCTAAACGCAGGTCATAGTCTCATTTTCTACAACCAAGCAAAATTCATCTTTGAGGGCTTGGTTAATGGATTATTTACTGTAAGTGTGTTAACAACTCAGGCATTTCTTTGTAGGAAAGGTTATTTTTAATAGTTTAAATGTGGTCCTAGGTTTTGATGAAAATATGGCATAGTATTCATACTTTAAAGTAATAGAAAAAGAATAGTTTCTTTACAGAGAGTGGAAAAGAAAATTTTAGATCAGTTGAGAATAAGTGATTACAAGTGCAAAAGGAAGCTTGTGAAACAACAAAAACAGTGCAGGAGGACAAGATCTCTTGCTAAATATTAGAGGACATATGACCCTTTCTTTAGAGAAGAAATTTTTACACTTTAGGGTAAAAAGAATTCCCCTGAGGAGTGATTTATATATGTAGGAGCTAGAACCTGTCTCCTGAGGCCCAGATTCCTAAAGTCTGAGATGAAGCCCTGGAGGTAACAGGTATTTTGACAACAACAACAACAACAAAAGACAGGCCAATCCAAAAATGGGCAGCAATTCCTAAACAAGCAATTCTCCAATGAACACATACAAATGGACAATAGGCACATGAAAAAATGCTCAATATCACTAATCATCAGAGAAATGCAAATCAAAACTATAATGAGGTATCACCTCACACCAGTCAGAATGGCCATCATTAAGAAGTCCACAAATGATAAATGCTGGAGAGGGTGTGGAGAAAAGGGAACCCTCCTACACTGCTGGTGGGAATGTAGTTTGGTGCAGCCATTATGGAAAACAGTATGAGGATTCCTCAAAAAATTAAAAATAGACTTACCATATGACCCAGCAATCCCACTCCTGGGTATGTATCAGAGGGAACTCTAATTCAAAAAGATACATGCACCCCAATGCTCATAGCAGCACTATTTACAATAGCCAAGACATGGAGGTAACCTAAATGTCCATCAACAGATGACTGGATCAAGAAGCTGCAGTATATTTATACAATGGAATACTACTCAGCCATAAAAAAGAGTAAAACAATGCCATTTGCAGCAGCATGGATGGAATTACAGATCATCATTCTAAGAGCAGTAAGCCAAAAAGAGAAAGAAAAATATCATATGATATCACTCATATGTGGAATCTAAAAATGTAAGAAAGAAAAGGACACTATGAACTCATCTACAAAACAGAAATAGACTCTCAGACATAGTTAACAATCTTATGGTTACCGGGGAAAGAGGGTGGGAAGGGATAAATTTGGGAGTTTGAGATTTGCAAATGTTAGCCACTGTATATAAAAATAGATTTAAAAAAACAACTTTCTTCTGTGTAGCATAGGGAACTATATTAGATATCTTGTAATAACCTTTAATGAAAAAGAATATGAAAATGAATATACGTATGTATATGCATGACTGGGACATTGGTTGCTGTACACTAGAAATTGACACATTGAAACTGTACTTCAATAAAAATTATCACTTAGTAAGTGGTTATAAACACTAATGCATTAATTCTTGTATTTACTAAGTTAATATATTTAGAATTTAAAATACGAAAAAAATTTAACTTCATTTCCAGCACTTCAAAATAGGACACATCACATTAGTGTTAAAGAATGTGGAAGAATTTTCTGTCTTCAGGATAATTATCAGTGGATTATACATGGTTTATTGATAGAGTGACTGTCTAAATTACTGGCCAAACAAGATCTCTCTCTCCCTTTTACTCATTTACACACGCACAAACATATGTATGCATACACATACACACACAGCCCTACAGCCCTATTAAACAAGAATTTATTCGAATATATTGCAGACTTACGTAGTAGTATATTTAAAACTATTTCCCAAAATAAAATTCTTTCAAAGAATAACAAACCATGTGATCAAAGCAAATAAAAAAAAACCCTCCATAATGATTATCTAGATTCTAGAATATTAAAAAAAACCAAACAGAATAATTACTTTTTTTTTTTTAATGAGGGGAGGTAAACAGGTTTGTTTGTTTGCTCGTTTATTTAATGGAGGTACTGGGAATTGAACCCAGGACCTCATGCATACCAGGTAGGCAGTCTACCACTGAGCTATACCCTCCCCTGTCAGAGTGAATATTCTTGATAAATATTAACTACTTTAATCAGTTTTTTAACCACTTATATTGCTAATAGCATGCCAATGGTATTTTTCTGAAGATTTTCCCCAATATAGCCTTATTATTTTGAAATTTCCCATAAAATTACCTTTATTCGTATTCAAAGTTTCATATTATGATTAATACATTCAAAAGTGTTGGGACTTGCAACTGACTCTGGTCTGTACAACATTTTTAATTGTGAAAATACTCTTTACTAGGTAGCTGGTAAGCTCAGAAAAATATGGCAAATGAAATATTTTCTTTCCTTTTTTTCTTACTGAAAATGTAAATCTTGAAGTCCAATAAGTATAACAAATCTTGTATTTTTGCCTCCATTCAGAATAACTTACTTGAAATATATTTTACAAAACTCATCAAATAATTTGTCTTTATTATTTATTTTTCATCAAGTTTACATGCTTCAAATTATAGTTTTTTTCTATTTTGTTTCTTTTTGGTACATAACATAAATTTATCTATTTAAAAACAGAAGCTTCATCAATAGGTTTTTTTGAATCCTCACAAATAAAGATATGCTAGAGCTTAAGTATAAGATTTCAAAATTAAGTTTCATGTGAGGTTTGAACTCTTAAAATTTTATTTGTTCAGATCTTCCCTACTTTCACAGGGATAAATTCCAATACCCTCCTGTTTAGAAGCTCTGTCTTTACTAAGTGAGATTTCCTAACAGCATCAATGCTGCAGTTTTGTCACTCTATTCATGGATACTTGCCTAAGGATTCCCATCTAGTCTGGGACAAAATGCAACCGAGTTTAGCTGACTCTACCAAATGCAATCATGCTGCTGCAGGGCACAGGCTGGCCTTGCTCTTCAAAGGCTCGCACATTTCTAAAATCTGTCTGCTCTCAGGCTGCAGAGCACACTGTCGTGTTCATGTATCCTTCTGTACTGAACGTCATCTTCACAACAGACAATTTTCTAGATAATTTATAGTAACTCTGTATACATTTTTTTCAATTCTAACAATTTGAATACTATTACTAATTACGTGTCTAACACAAATGGTTTCAAGCAGTTTCTCTGCCATCAGTTTTTTAACTTAGAAAGAACACTACTTTTATCACTACTCTGTACTCCACTAAAATTTATATTCAAAATACCAACACAAAACAGAAACAATTCTATCTCGAATATTAAAGTTTTTAATTAGCATGGTAGTATCAGATGTTTCACAGTTGGCAGGAAGAGCTATTCAAAACTGCCTTGATTCCACGAATTGGATGAAAATAATGGCCTATCGTTGGTGTTAGCTGATTTTCCATTTACAGCATCAGATGACACTGAGATAAACTGACAGCTTTTAACTGACTGAAGTCCTTCAGCTAATGAAGTCAACACATTATGAGCTATTGCTTCACTTTCTGTTTGTGCACAAGAAAACTTACAATAGAAAAGGAAGTGCACCTATTAGAGCCTTTTAATCTAGATGAAGTCAGGTTCCAGAAAGTGCATTCACCTTCTACAGTTGCATATGTTAAATTGTCACCTTTGAGCACAGTCTTCTTAAAATGAGTACTGTCTTTTAAAACAGATACTGCGGCTTCGTTAGCAAATTTATTTCTTCTAGGTTTCACATGACCAGTGACCTCACTAAGCTTTTCTCCACCTTGTGAATAGCACAGATTCATAAACATTTTATGCAAATTATATACTTAGCATGAATTTTCTGGAAAAAAGCAATACTTAATTCATCACTAAATATGCACTTATTAATTTTTGACTTATTAATGCCAATTAGCAGCCCAATGATTTTGTTCTTGCAGAGGATTGCATAGGCCAAGGTAAGGCTTCTTAGAGCGCCAGGTGGCTGCCAGATGCCATTGTTAAACAGTCTCCCCACATCTCCTGCCTAGAAGGAATTAGCCATCCTTACCACTGATTGTCTTGGCACGCATCATTTTACCAGCAAAGTAGAATGCATGCTGGGCACTGTTCCTGAAAGGGTGATGTTAGTTGTATTTTGTCCAAATAGGGCAGAGTGAACAGAAACCATTGCATATGGACGTCTTTCCTATTTAACTTTGTGTTCATGTGAGGACTGCCCTCACCGCACCTCCATCTTTCACATTACCACAAGAAAACCCGGAAAAAGCTGAAAGTACAAAAATGATGTCTGCCAAACCTCACCCAGTACATTTTAATTCTGCTATTAATAATACTTTACTAAAAGTGAAAAATCAAGGGCAAACATAAACAGAGCCCATGGCACCAATATTTTTTAATCATGTCTCCTTTGCCTGCTAGACTTCCCTCCTCTCCCCATCTCACTGATGCCGACCGAGGCTTTAAACTTTTAGCCTTCTTTTCAGGTTTGTAAGTATATGCAAAATGACCTCATGCTAAAGTGATACTCTTCCTTGGGTGGCATTATCTAAATATCCATGCTTACTTAATCATTATCATTCCTTTCTTTTAATTTGCTTGAGAAACAGTATTCCCTTTGTATGTCTTTCCTACATTTTTCTGAAACTTGAGGGAAGGAGCTAGAGAAGTTTTCTTTCATTCTAGTTTCATTATGGCCTTAACAGAACCTTGAAGAATACGGATTCTCTGACACTGCTTAAATCTCACTAAATCAGAATTCTAATGTTCCTACCAGGAATTTGCATTTTTACAAAGATCAAGAGAGAATCTTGACCCATAAAGACAAAGGCTTCTTTCTATTTTCAGTAACATAAAGCTATGCAAGTTAGACTTGGATTTATTGCTGCTAAAACAAAAGAACACACCCAAGGAATGAACTGATGATTCATTCACTTGTGATTGATGGCTACTGGCAAGGCTGGAATCGTTGGAAATTCTGACTAAGAGGTGTTAGACTTGCAGAATTCCAAAAAGAAGACACAACCCACAAGAGACAACCATCAATGCTTGTTTGTTTGCCTTTTTGTGCTAGTAATTTTTTTCTAATTGAGCCTTTGGCAAGGGAGGAGTTATCTGTCATGCTATTGAGAAGAAAAGGTGGTAGATTAGAGTGAGATTTGAAAAAATACCACAGTAATAAATAGAACATTGTTAAATTTACTTTCACTGAGGTAGGTTTAAGATGGAGCCTAATCTCCACAGGGCTGCTGAAAATCATGTCATGAAAAATGTTTTTAAGTTTCTGAAATCCAAACTAGCCTTTGTGTTTTCTGTTTTTCCTTGGGATTCTGGAAGCTATGATTACAGAAAATAGAGAAGGAGGCATAAAAAAAGGAACTGATTTTCTAACTACCGTTGCTCTCCTTAATAAATTGCACAGCACACCTTAAAGAATTCCACTCAATGTTTGTCTTGCCAATTGCACACTAAATGAATGAATTATATACTATCAGTAAATTGAAATGTGAGACCCTCTAACAAACATTAACACAAGTTGGTAATGTTAAATACAACAAGAGTTCAGATACTTCAGTCATTAACTGAATTTCAGATACTCAATTACAGAACCACATAGTTCAGAAAAATCATGGCCATGAGATGATTAGATTAAGTTTAATAAAAATAATTAGAAAGAACAAGATGAAGGGGAAGTAAATGACACAATAACAGAGCTAGAGAAATGAGCAATTTTATCCAATCGAATCAAGTACAGGAATGGATTTCTTTCAGACAATCCTATATGACAATCCTATAAAATAACCTAGGGTCTTGTCACTCTTAGAAAGATCAGACATTCTGTACTCATTCATATAGTCAACTATTCCATCATGTAACTAAACTACTTCTTCTCTGAACTTTATTTTGCACCTTGGAGTATCGACTTGAATAGGAAGTTCTCCGAACTTAAACTCTCGAGCCTATAATTCTAAAGGCTTGCCTTGGATATCTGACATCATGGAACAAAGAAAAACATCATGGACTTCAACATCAGAATTTAGAGGTGTTAAATTTTCTTCTAACTACCGACTAAGCATGATAGGCCTGAACAAAGTTTTAACCTCTCTTAGCCTCAAAATTCTCTTTGTGAAATGGTGTTAACAACACTTATAGTCAACAAACGAATGTGTCTTTCTTCTCTCTAGTCTTCCTTGTGGTAGACTAGCAAGCCTGAGACTATTCACAATTATTTGCAAAACTGGTTTGCATCTCCCCATTAGAAATGCTGAGTAAACGATGAGCCCTAGTTTTGGTGCTTTTCTCTTGAAAGAATGAGAGAGAGAGAGAGGGAGAGAGAGAGAGAAAGAGAAAGAGAGAGACGTAAAGTGCTTCCAGTCAAAAGTAAGCATAAATTACATGGCATAACTCAAGATTAATTTACAACATTAATAATAGTTATATGATCTGTCATCATGTATTAGAGCTTGGCAAGAGGAAACTGGATGAACAATTAACAAGGTTGGAGGTGAAAAATAAAGTGCCCTGGGTAATGCACACAGGCCCTGGGAACCCTCCCTATCTGGCAATCACGTCTACTTTCAAAGGCCTGAAAATTCCTACCCTGAAAATGGCTGCGTTTCTTTAAAAAAAAAAATCATTTACAATCATAGTGAGGGTAACTAAGAGAGAAAACAAAGAATGGATAAATCTGAGTAGACTCTAAGAAAACTAAACTTCACCGTCAAAATATATTTTATCCGTTTTGAATTCTTTATTTCCGATTAAGCTCACTTTTAGGCCTCTCCTATAAAATTATATATATTCAAGCACATATACTTGTTTATACATGACTCGTGGGGAAACCAATAAACTGTTCTAACATATTAGAAACCTGCTCTCAGGTTTGTGAAACCTCTCTTTTCATTACTGTTCTTGAAGACTGTAACCTATAGACAGAGTCATTAGGATGTAGAATATGGGTATTCTGCTGTAAATTTGGCAATTTCAAACCAGCAGAGGGCTCCCTTCTTTAAAGTGATTCTATATATGCAAAGTCCAGCAAGCACTGTTGGTAAGGGACAAGAGTAAGGTCTAATACTTGCTATGAGCTCAAATATTTGCTGTAACTCTGTGTTAAATTAAGAAAGTATAAAAAGATGAATGAAGCAAAGCCAAGTCTCTACTTCTGACGCTTGAGATATAATTTGCTAATGTTTCCATCATGCAAAATGTAATCTCCCTCTGCTTTTCCAGTTTGCAAAATAAATGTGCTTCAATTCTGCGTCATGAGTTCACAAAGACACCTGCAGATGGATTCTTTTACTAGTTCCACAACTTTTCTCTGTTCAAAGCTTAAGAAGCATATATTAAAAATAAGTTAACCAACTGCTCAGTCTCTTTAAACCAGCAATGAATACAGACAAAGCTCAATGAAGGATCACATCCATTGTTTTAGTGCTTATAATGTTGGTTACTTAAATTGAGAGTTTAAATCTAAGAAATATTGGAAGAAGGAAAGAAAAGAATTCCAATTGTTTTCAGGCCTCCCTCCTTTGAAACTTTCCCTTCTTATCTCTGTCAGTTCCCTCTTACTGAAATACTTGGCAGATTTTTACAACCTCAATGAAAAATGTACACACAATGCCTGGTGCAATTTTATTTAGAGAGTCTTATTAATACTGTGACAATTTAAAATAATGCAGAGTTACTGAATGCTCCTCAATCTGCCAAAACAAACTGACCAAACATATTAGACATATGTATCACAAATTTATCTGCTGAATAAACGAATTCTGACAAATTCTGTTCATTTTCATTTAAGTGATGTCATTGTCTGTAATGTCACTCCTTAGGTTCAAGGTTTTCAAAAGGAAACAAAACCTTAGGCAGATAACTCATGTAATACAGTTTTATGGCAACAACTATGTATCTAAGCACAAATTAAGCCAACAGCAAAGGAAAAATTATCAAATCAATGCAAATGAAATCTTCATTCTTTTTACTGTTTTGAAAATCTCTCCCTTCTTTTTCTCATATTCATTGGTTTGGTTTAGATGCTACCAATGGACATAACATCATTATATTTGAAATCATTTGCTTTCAACCCTAGCAACACAGGAAAGTGACTGCAGCTGACTTTTAATTTTAATAGAGAATAATAAGTGTGGACAGCAAGCAAGAGTAAATATATTTACCTTTCATTAAAGAAGTGGTTCATATAATCATTTTATAAGAGAGTTCTATTTCCATAGGCAGCAGTAATGTATTACAGTTGTGGAGAAAAGATTGAGAGAATTGTGTACAAACTTAAGTTATTTCCAAGGGCCTGAGGCAAGTTGTTTCACACTTCTTACTCCCCAGAAAGCAACGCAGATGGAAAAGAAAATCTGAAGAAATAAAATACAAAGAGGAAGAACAATTAAAATTGAATCAATACTTTTGTTCGGCTGAGTTTGAAATACGCTTCTAGGGGAAAATAAATATACATATTTAAAGCAGATAAATTATTCAAATTGAATCTAGCAGTTGTTCACTGATAGAACTTCGCCAACCCAGCTTAAAACACGTTATGTAAAGATGAGAGTAGGAGTAAAAAGTTTTGTTTCTGTGGGTTTAAAACAAATATCCTCACAAACCTGCGTTATTTCTAGGGATGGGGCTATGTAAGTTAGACACTGAACAAAACAGAACTTTTTTCTGGCAGTTGGGTACATTGCATGTTGTACGTACTGTATTAAATGATCTCATTATTTATATAGTTTAAGAAGCCTTTGGAAAAGGAGAAGTAAAAACATTAATAAGGAAACAGTCTGAGGCAATGTGATCTAGCATATTATGAACTTCATCCAACATGAATTAAATTCTAAACACTGCTGACTTGACTTCTCAGTCTTTTGATCTTATCAAGTGTTAAAAATGTAACTGCAAAATTCTCTTTAAAATTGAAGACATACTAACACATAATAGGCAGCGTAGGAATTCACTGAGCTTACTCCTTTGCTTTCAATTAGCACCAAACATTCCCAGTAAATCACCAAAATTTAGCCAAAGAAAACTATTGATTTCTACTGGTTCTAGCAAGAATGATAATACAGCTATCCTCAGACAGAATGCACAGGTTGCAGATTTTTTTCACTGTGTGTAACCTAAATGCCACAGTGACATAAACACACGTATCTTCTGCTTCTCCAGAGGTAAAGTTTAGGCAGTGGTCATAGTCTTTACATCATCAGAGCTTTCCGATGTCAACCCGCCCCTCTACCTAAGCACTAAAATTAAGCTACAGGATTGCTTTTAGGATCTCCATTTTAAGAGTTACTAGTATGATGAAGAAAACTGCCCCAGCAGCGGGGGATACTGGGATAGCTGTGAAAGAGTTTCCACTATTTTTTTTACTGTGCAAACGTCCTCTTCAAACTATTAAAATATGACCACTGAAAGATCCATTAAAGTACACAAAGAAACACATATAAGTAATAAGATGGCGGCATGGGGAATGTTCTGGGGTGACACACTAAGGTGATGCCAAGGCCATTAACCAAGGCCAGTCATTCATTCACAGAAAACACCCTGAACCGTGGTGAGTTTGCTATTAAAACCTGGATATGAAAACAACACCAACAATAACAATAGCAAAACCCTCTGAAATCCTGATATTTAGATTAGATGATTGTTCAGTTTCACGTGAACTTTCTAGTCCTTTCTAGAGAGCCATTATCCTTCACATTAGCTAATCTGATAGTTTTCCTCAAATCCATGCATTCCTTTCAGCCTATAACAACCAAATATAAAAAAAAAATGCCAAAAATAAAACCATAAGTTACATTGAAGCAGGAGTCAAGAATAATATTAACATTCTGGCATTGCCTCAGAAATCAAATACAATATATTTAAAGGCTGGTTTTGATTTTGTTTCTTTTAACCTTAATTCAAGTAAAATGACCTCATGGCATTTCTCATGGTGGTGCCAAGCAAAGTAGTAGCAAGATAAGGGAGTATTTGTGAAAGTAAATAGATTGTGTGATGTATTTCATTTGTATATGAAGATGGGTTAATGTTGACAGAGATGGATAGCTGTCCAGTGGGATAGAGATGATAAATCTGCGATATCAGGATAAATAGTTTAATTTGGATCCATAATATTCATTGAGCAACTAACAGAGACCTTGTGTTGTGCAAGGCACTGGTATCTGAACTATATTTGGCAATAGAGGTTTTGATTGGTTTTGAATCTAGTGTCTAGGGTCACGAGGATTATTTTATTGATTGATGCCTTGGGATTATGATTTCTGTGAAACCTCTCAAACTGTACAAATTTTGTATGTCATAAGTCTCTTCACCCCTCCACCCCACCCACTAGACTACCCATACCTCCATCTGGGATCCCAGAAATATTAAGAAGTTCTGATCTAACAATGGAGTGAAAAAGATCACGGTTCAGTCCATGCCTTTGCTGTTAATTCACCACCTCACAACTAAACCCACTTTTGAAATTATAATTCAAGTCCTATTTCCCTAAGGATCTATCCCTTACTAGAACACAAGGATTTGTCATTTCCAATAATCTAAAACACTTTCAGTGTCTTATCAAAAAATGAAATGCTGCATACTTTGTACTTTTGCTTCTCTGCTTTTGGATATTTTGTTTTTTCAGGCCCCTCCAAACACATGGGGGAGAAAAGTTGAAGCAAAGGGGTCAGACTCAGATACAATATTAATGCACAGGGAGACCCTTGCTTAGGTGGGCCATTGTCTTAGTGTCCTTTACTGGGTTATCATGTTTTATTCTCATGGCCAACCTTGGAGAATCAGTATCCACGGTACTGATGAGACAATGGGGACTTAGAATTTATGTGGTTTACCAAGAAATCACAAAACTGCTAAATATCAGATCTAGTATGGCATTTTTTGTTTACTTCATATCCCCCAGAAAATCAAACTACACATCCAGGGAAGTCAGTTCAGACAATATGAAAGTCAATATTGAATTCATTTTCCCTTTTTAAGCAATCATGTGTATTTCTTTTGCCAATAACTGCTAGGTCTCTAAGACCTTTTCTCAATAGATATTTTAAGCATACTGGAGTTTTTCTATATAATGAAATCCAGATTGGCATAGGATCATAGAAATTAAACACAGTGAATATGCTCTTCTCAAAATATACATGACCTTGAAATAGACAACCTATTTTTTAGAAAATAGTCAAGAACAAGAAAACAGATTTGCTTTTATATTTCTGAGTGTGTGTATATATATCTATAATAGATCTAAATATATATTTCTTATATAATTTAAGCTAGAAAAATTTTTTAATGTGGACTCAATATGATCACTTGATTATTACAGCCATTCTATTTAACATTTTCCCTTGTCCCACATTTCTCTTGATTTTTATATTAGGCTGTTCATTTTAGTTCTCCATAGTTGATCAGATTAAATGCATCATTTGAGATTATTGTTCATTACCATATTTCTCAATCAACTGTTTAATGAAGGCAGGAGAATTACTACTTGGGCTAGTGTAAGAATAAATGGCAATCATAGCGGGTTTTTAACAATATTCTTGTCTAGTCTATGGACATGATGTTTCTGGATATGTACAAACTCAATGAACACTTATTTTATTCTACGTCTGGGCAAGTGCCATGATTTTAACAGCTGGATTCAAAATATGAAACAGAGGAAGTTCACTCTTGGTGTCAAGCCCTCACTGTGCTAACACATCGTTAGTGGCCCTTGTCCTCAGGCTATTTCCTTGACTTTCCAGGGCCCTCGACTCTGATGCCTGAACTCTGGCCCGTGCAGATGCTCCCCACATTTCCTCCACCCCTTTCCAAAAAGTTCATCAGTTGGCAGGTGGCTAATCTGAGCCACTAACCCATAATAAAACACCAGTGGGAACTGATGTGTTATTCTGCTGCTCCTCCCAGTTATGTCTGCGTTTCAAGAGGCCTTATTAATAATGGCTCCAGCTATGAGTGAATCACACGTCTCATATTAAAGGAGAGAGAACAGTATCTGAAGAGGCATTTGTGTGCATGTGGCACCTTTTCAAACTGTTGGTTACAAATTACAAAGCTGGTGAGTTTTCCTTAAACCTGTGGACATATCTCTCTCTGTTGGTTTGAATCCACCTACTGTATGTAGTAATAAGTGATCTCAGGAGCAAAGGAAAACAAATGTCACCTTGAGGAGTGGCCAATTTCCTTTTCAACTAGCGAGCAATATCCCACGCTTCTCAAATCATTCAGTCTCTATAGATGAACTTGCAAATAAAATGAAAGCTTTAAGAGTACTTGAAAAATTACCACAAGAGAAATAAAATCTCTGAAATTTCTCAAATTTATGTTGATTTCCAAACATTTTTATTGCTACAAATATTGAAATAGAAAACACTGCTACAGTACCTCATTTAATTTTATGCCTATTCACAGTGGCAGTATAATTATGCAGAAGAGGTGAACAATTTAGAAATGTAAATGCAAATTTACAAAAAATTTTGTAAACGATGGGTGAAGTTACTTGCTAAATTCTACCTTGCCAAGGAAGAAACTTGAGCTATTTTAAACACAAAATAGCATTTTTGTGAAGATCTGATTTTTAATCACTTTCAAATAATTTTTCAAAATGTATTATCACACACAGGCATACCTCATTTCATTGTGCTTTGCTTTATTGCTCTTTGCAAATACTGCTTTTTACAAATTTAAGGCCTGTGGCAACCCTGCTTGGAGCAAGTTTATTGGTGCCCTTTTCCCAGCAGTACTTCCTCACTCCCTGTCTCTGGGTCACACCGTGGTAATTTTCACAAATTTCAAACTTTTAAAATTATTATTACATTTGTTATGATGATCTTTGATGGTACTACCTACAACTCGTTGAAGGCTCAGGTGATGGGGAACATTTTTAGCAATAAAGTATTTTTTAATTAAGGGGTATAAATTTTTTTAGACATAATGGTATTGTACACTTAATAGCCCACATTACAATGTAAACATAACTTCTATGCAGTGGGAAACCAATAAAACTGTGTGCCTCGCTTTATTGCAATATTCCTTTACTGTGGTGGTCTGAAACCAAAGCCACAGTATCTCCAAGGTCGGCCTGTACTCCACGGTGTAAATTTGCAGCCAAATGTAGACATTCATGTCAGTTTCCTAAAATCCTCCTGGAATGGACGTATCTATTTTGTATCACTAACAAATCATACCCTACCTATAAACAGAAGAGTATGTTTTTTATTTAAAAGCCATTTCTCTGACATTGATGAGGTTCATGAAATACTAGTTAACTGACTATTTAACACAACTTTTCAACCATGACAGCAGCAATTTGTTTTAAGGGAAATGTGTTAAACACGGAGTTTTTCTGAATTATCTGGAGAAAAATAAAACCAATCTGTTGTTAAATATACTTTTTGAACACTGTTATTTTATTCTTTTCACAGTGACCATTGTCTGCTGTACACATAAGAATTTAAACAGAGAATCAGATCTGAACTGCTACAAAATCTCTCTATTTCCTATTAATGCAAGAGAACAAACATAAATAGAACTGGAGTAGAAATTGAAGCCAAATGTATTAAAGGTTCTTCTGAAAACACTAGAAGGTATTAGGTAACAATATTTTTTCTCCTAGAAGTTTGCAAGAACTCAATTTGACAAGTTACAATGCAAAAGAAATTGAGAATTATTGATTTTACTTCCAGTATATTCTGTATATGACCGAAATACTGAGTCTCACGCAGACAAACAAAAAGCTTCAGAGAAACAGTTTCCAGACCTGACACCTATTTCTTGAAAGTCTTGTGTTCTCTGTCTTTATTTCTAGACCCTATTCCATGAATAGATGTAATCACAGCTATGTTTAATATGTGGTCTTACAAAGATTATTACTATGTTAGACTTTAAATAAAACATTATTTTACATTAGTTTAAATATATATTAATGTTCTTAACTAAGGAAAAACAATATGAAAACAAAGTTCTTGTGAATGCTCATGTCATAAAAATGGCTTATTTGAAAACAATGATTTTCCTCGATCATTAAATATCTCCTGACATTAATGTTTAAGCAAGAAAATACACTTAACATACCACAATGATTTTGAAAGAAAATAAACACAAAATAAACATTAGAACAAGGTTTTAAAATAATTCAGCTTCACCCTGAAAAATCAGGCATTTCACTCTTCCATGACTCAGTGGGAGCAAAGGACCCTTATAATTTCAGTGACAAAAAAGTACTAATTTAGACAACAAATGCAACCATTTATTCAGTTCCTCAGAGATGATTACCTCTTATTATGTACAATAACATATTCACTTCTAAACTGTCCCATTGTTTATCCATACCACGTTTGAGACATTTGAAAGCCATAATATAAGTAAAATGATTAGAGGTCACACAGAGGTCTCCAAAATCTACCTACAGTTTAGGAAATATACTTGAAGACAGTTGGCATGAATTAGCTACTGTGCATACAAACCCATCTGGTGGAAACTGTATAAACCATAATTAGCATAAAGTGAAAATAGATGCTACATTTCTGAAAAACATCTGTTTTTTTCATCTCTGAATTCAAAGTTATAAATAAAGTATCTCTATAGCTATATGACTTCAAAACTTTCTAGTATTACCAACCCTTGTTCTAAGGGCGTGGCCATCCAGTAACATGGATTTTAAAGTTACCTTTGATTACTTACTACACTGTTGCTTTTTCTTATATGCAATGATAACATCTTCTATTTATATCAATGTCCTAGAAATTTTCTAGATATTTTAATTCAGATACTCTTAATATCCAGGCTTCCTTCTCAGTTTTTTTCTAGGTTAGTTTTCTCTGTGTTCTTAGTTGAAGTTTGTCAAAAGGACAGGTAGAAGGAAATGCCCCACTTACTGCAAGTAACACATAGAGAAAAATTAAAGAGACAACCAAAGTTGACTGGACATGATTTATTCGCAAAGGATGATCAGAATACGTGCTTTGTCAAAACTGAAGCCTGACTGTACATTTTTCTAATTGTCCAAGTTCTTAATGCTATATAAGGGTAAGATTTTAGGACTTTTCCTTGAAGTCCAGGAGAGAAAACAATATGGAGATGGAGAGAGTTACAAGGTCAAATTAATAAGGGACCAAACACCACTTGTGAGGATGGATGTTGAGTGAAGGGTGACCGTTCACCATTCTGTTGGGAAGATAGCTCAGGAAAGGAATCCTTTATGAAAAGTCCTTTTATGTGCCTAGTCTTCCTGTTGTACTGTTCACGAAGCCTCATATTCTTTACTTTTTATGGATGTGAGAAGGACAAAAACCAGGGCAATGAAAAATTTTAAGGATCGTCTGTTTTAGTTTTTAAAAAGTTGGGAATAAAACAAGAGTAGGAAAAATAACAAGGGACTGGATGATGAATGCTACCTGGTTTGACTGTGCTGTGAAATTTTTATGAATTAAAATCAGTGATGGGTAAACCATTAGAAATAACCTGACTCCTTGTCCTGTGTACTGTGACTATACTTTTTTTTAAAAAAGTATGATAGTTCAGTGAATTAAAAAAAAATTATTATTTTTATTTTTACTTTTATATTTCTGCAAATAAGTTCTGGTTACAACTCAAAATTTCATTTAATTTTCCCAAGTATGCCTAACATCGGCATAAAATTGTTTGCCTCATATCCAGTATGTTTTGAAACTGAAGAGTTCTGAATAAAATGTTGCTGGATTAATCACGGTTTCTTAAGTGCCCTAACAGAACTCTCTGTAATGATAAACGCCATGATATTTAACCTAAAATTCAAAGTACTACACCTTTCTAATAACCTTTTATTTCTGGCTACTAAAAATTAAAGGACTTATATTCTAAAATCAGAGTTTTGTTTCAACAAAAATTATCAAGAAAATCATTCGGTTCTAATTCACCAAAACGTCATTTTCGTGGTAAATGAGTAACAGTCCCTGCCAGATAATCTTACCACAATAGCATACTGATGCTCACTGTAGCCTACACAGCAACGCTCCAGGCACCTCTCTGACATAAATCAGCAGCCTAGGTCGTCTCCCATGAATAACAACTTTTAATACTTGATGTATGACAATTTATATCTGGAAGAGCGTATATTTACAAATGCAGAATACCACTCAACACTGCTAATCCAGGACTTTTATCGTGCGGTTGAAAAAATTCTTGATACTTGCCTTCCAGCTAGGAAACAAAACAGGTCTCTTAAAAAATGAGTTCATTTTTAGGGGAAAAAAAATGCCATGTTTACAGAAATAGTCGTGATGTCTGGTTTTAAAAACAGGACAGTGTATCTTAGAAAGATATGTTTTGAAAAGATCCCTTTGTATTGTTTTTGCTTGTGTCGAAGGAATGATCCGAGCACCAGTAAACGGGAACCTCCCAGAGCACACTGTGTGGAAGGCCAACAAACCACATATGGCTTGCAGCTTGGGGGATTTCTCTCGATGTTCTGCCAGAGATGGGACTGCCCAAATGGTTTCTCGCGTAAGTCCTAAGTCGTAAACTGCATCCTACTAGTCCAGCCATGCCAGAACTGGACCCCAGGGTATACACAGTCTTGGCTGATGGGAAACAATGACTGCTTCCTTAGGAAGCCACAGCTGCTTTCCTGAGAGGCACCTCAGATGCCTGAATTTTCCCTTACTTTCCATTTCTGACTACCTGTTCTGGCAACAGTTCTAACAAAGGGCGAGGTGAGCAGCAGGCACCCGGCTGTTTTCAATCAGCCTTGGCAATGTAGGTACTGATTACATAAACACTACAAACATTCAAAGAGCATATTTTCTAGCTTTTAAGCTATAAAAAAGGTGTGAGCCGGCACCAACACCCGACATCTCCTCCGCTCCAAAGACCGATAATGACAACGATGCCGATGGTGAGAGTAATGATAATAATGGCTTTAATTGTGAAAGCAAAGAGTATTAAAGGAAACACGATAACACGAGCTGCTGGGAAAGAGCTCAAATTATACAGAGAGAACTGGAAAGATGAGAAATTTCCACATTACAGGGTCAGCGCTCCTTTATGAAACAGCAAGGTCAAAATGTGCACTTAATTTACTTGATTTTTTTATTTTTTTGCACAATCCAGGCAAAAAACAATCAGATGTTGCATTGTCCATATGTTTTCTAGCGCATTTTCCTTTTCAGTCACATATATTCAAAAGTACTATTTTAAACTCCTAATGTAAACTATCCTATAAAGTATATTAATGATTACATAAGGTCCTCTGTATAATAAAATCAGGTCCAGAAGTCTAGAGAAGATGTTAATTCACATTTTAATTACGATGAATTTTTCTGGCTTAAAAAAGTACATACATATCAACTTCCTGGATCTGATAGTTGAAAACAGAAAGATTTAAATAACTGACTCATGCTTATATGTCACATATTTAGGTTTATTATGTTTTTAAGTTTTCTTTATTTTGGCATATTAGATCAAGACTCTGTGCAAACATTGTAAGAATTGAATTGGAGTTTTAGTAATCTAAATTTCTAGGTGACTGTTCAATTTTCTGTACAACAAAGTGGTGTTCCTATCCCAAAGAACAGAATTGCACTTAATTTTTTACCTTAAGGTTCTCATTTATTTTTACCTCAATGATTCATAAAAATGATTTTTGACTAGGCCGATTCTCTTCACTGTATCTATTATCTGGCTGTAATTTTATTTCCTCCAAGACAGGGTATATATTCTTTGATATGGATTTTAAGTTGGACTCTTTCAAGTAACAAACGCCACTGAATAAAAGCAGCAGAATAATAGCTTGTTCGAGAATAATAGCTTTGGAAAAAGTGATCAATTGCTAATCAAACAAAACAAAACAAAACAAGACAAAGCTATTGACAGGAAATCTGAAGTTAATTGGTAAATTAGTGAAGACTAAGCATGATAAACCACATATACATTGCAATTAACTTGGGACATAAAGCGACCCTAGCTAAAACAGAAGAATTCTGGAAAAGAAATAAGGAGATTAGCTTGTCCCAATTCAACACAAATTATTCTACCTCAAGAAGTTACTTCAAATTTCAGTTTCTACTTCTATAAAATGGGAATAATAGCGTCTCTAATTTTCAAAAGATTATGGTGAATATTGACTTAATTTTTAATTGTAAAGCTTTATAAAGATATAAGACAGAACTTTAAAGTTTGTTATTTTTCTTGCTAAAAAGATTCAATACATTAAGTGTGAAGACAGAGCGATAGATAAGGAGACGTAAATTATAGGTAGAATTTGGGCCATGAAGTCCATGGACGAAACTTGTAACCAATATAAAATATTGAATAAAGGAAGAATTATATTTTAGCACAGTATGAGTTTTCAGAAAGTGTCTCTGTAGCTGCAAATGTGTTCATAATTACGTCAAAAGGTATATTTTATGGATTCCAGAGAAATGTGTTAATAATTTTCAGAAATAAGGAAGGGCAAGTGGAACCTCTTTGTTGGCTTCTGAAGTTAGCACATGCAACAAAAGTTGTCCAGAGTTAAAATTGCCCTAGCAAATCCCTTACATAACCCTGATAGTATAATACACATGGCTTTGTGTGCATGCAAACCCTTTATGGTAATTCCTTCACAGACTCGAGTTTGAGAGCCATTGTGCTAGACTGAAGGAAGTAGACAAAGGACAGTCTCCACGTAGATGTCTGAAAATTTAAACCAATCTTGCCTTTTCGTTAAGTGGCAAAACAGGAAAGAAAAGAAAGAAAGGAAAGGGAAGGAAGGAAGGAAGGAAAGAAGGAATGAAGGGATAATGAGCTCTAAATTGTTTCTGATTATCTGTAAGGTTTACTCCCTTTTATTTTTAATACTGAGCCTCTATTCCTCTAGGACTACGTGTTAAATGAAGGGATTGTTTCCGTGAGGGTCAAGCAAGATTATTAGAGTGCATCTTGGAGACGACAGTAAGTTCCAAATTCTGAGAGTAGCTTAAATACATATGTGATGCTACTCCACTTTGTCTAAATATACAGGAGAATATATAGCTTGAATTCTTTGCCATAAAAATTCATTTGAAAATGCTGTTTTAATTGCTCATAGCTTTTTGTGTCCATTGCTATTTCTAACTGCATCTTTGACAGCAATGATCCTACAGAAGTCATACAGGCAGTAGTTTTATTTCAAATATTCAAATGAGAAAATCCAGTTCAAATTCTGTCACAACAAATAGGATGTATCAAGACTTTCTGCTGAGAGTAAACAAATTTTAGATTTGAATGCTATCTTTTTCTTTCCCTTATTATGACCCTCTGCAGTAAACCAGTCCATCACAGAGTATTTAGTACAGGGATTTCCCTTTCTATAAAGCAGGAGTTATACAGTGAAACTTTACAGAATCCTGGAAGGAGATGACTATCCTGACCTTGAGCATTTCACCGGGAGGAATACTGACTCAATTGCATTATAATTAACTGAATTTTTTATGCTCTTATCAGAAGAAAGCACACATATTCAGAAATGCTACTTTTCTTTTTCTTTTTTTTTTTTTTTTTTTTCTCTCTTTCTTTTTTTCTTTGCTGTGGTGAAGTGAGTTACAAGCTCCCACAAGACCTGAAGCCTCAGTGCAGCTTGGGCTGTGGACTGCATTTCTCCCACATGAGTTTGGTGGCTGGGTCAGTCAGAATGATATTAGTACGTTTCATTTTCAAAACACATACAGTGGAACAGATGTGTTTTATAGGGACTGCAAAATGAAGGGGATCTGGGTAATGTTCTGGTACAATATGGTTAGAGATCACTGTATGAAGCTAATTCCTGCTGATAATCATAACTTGTCTCAGTGAAAACTAGTTTATAATATTTGTGTATAGCACTGTGGAGACTATCAAAGCTACCAAGATTTGAAACAGTGCAGCGGGAGCTCCAGAACTTTATGTAAATTAACCCCACAACATGGAACACATTAGCTTGAGGGTTTCAGGAATTTGGAACTCAAAATGCCTAGGATGTGGGTTTAATTGAAACGCCATATTATGACAATCAGTTTTTCTCTGGAGACAGAATCTTTTAAGGTGCATGCAAAAGTATAATTGAGCATTGACATATGACATCAGAGTGATACATTTTAAACAACCCCTATCTGCTTCACAATATTTATTTCACTGAAATACCACTGGATATTTAAAGATTCCTCCTTTCGAGCCCAGCCATCTGAATAAATGAACAGTACCCTGAGGTGAGCCAGTCAACTCTCAGAAGGAGCCAGGCCTCAAAGGCTCACACATACACAAAGCACTTCTTCTGGAAAAAATGTTTCTGGGTTTTCAACATAAATCAGGGTCAACACATAATACAATCGTACTCTAGTACATTTCAAAGCTGGAAAACAGTCTAACTAGGACAGTGATGCTTCCAGCAAACCTTCAGGCCAAATAGCAATCAGAAAGAGAATTCATGGCTTTGTGACCAAACCCCAGCTCTGTTCAAATCCATGAAGGGGTTTCCTGTTCTCCTTGGGGAAATTTTAAATGAGAGTTAGAAAACTACTTTCTCCAAGGTTATGACTTTACAGGATTTCTTTTTTCTTTTTCTTTCCCTTCCTTCCCCTTCCTTTCCCTTTCCCTTCCCCTTCCCCTTTCCCTTCCCTTCTCTTCCCTTCCTTTCCCTTTCCCTTTCTTTTTCTCTTTTTTCCAGTTGTGGCCACAAATGGATATACTTGTGAGCAATACTAAATTCCAGGAGCCTTGATTTTCACACCATAACTATTGACTTTTATCTTTATGGTAAAAGGATGAACCAAATCTTTTGAGTGAAATTCTATATGAATTACTTGTACACAGTAATAATATCAAATAAAAATAATAACATTTTCTAACTGTAAAAAAAAGTCTAACGGAAAATTCCTATTTGGTGAAATTGCATATTGGATTCAGAATATGACAGAAAAAAATCAAGTATACTGTTGTTAAAGTTCTTTTTATATAAACCATAAACCATAAAACTGAGTCACTGCATGGCTGAGTTGGAAGCTCCAGGACCAAAAGACTAATACATATATACTGAGCATGTATTAGTCCTAGATACGTACTAGAACTAAAGTGATTGGGAAATAACATAAAAGAGGGGGAAAGTATAATACACAACGTCAAAGGTGCTGAGCCTTTCTATAAAGTGACAGATTACACAGACACCGGTAGAACTCTCTTCTACTACAAATACACAGAAATATTGGACAAATGCATCTTTTGAAAACGTAAGATACAGCTCATCTCAAAAGAAAGAAAGGGGATACTAGATCCTGGGGAAAAGAGCAGGAGAGGGAGGGAATACAAAGTTGGGGCTGAAGTTTTAATGCTCCATAGAGCCATGAAATGTGGTCTTGAATCTTTAAGTGTTGTGGTGCTGGAGATGACAATTCTAAAAGATGCTCATTCCATGAAAAGATACTAGAAAAACAAACACTGGTCCAAAGAGATGGCAAGAAACTTTTAAGTTCATTCTATGCTATGGATAGGGAAAAACAAGTGTTGTGTGAGAAACTGAAAAGACACTCTAGAAGTGAGTGTGGTTCAGATATCCAAAGATGATAAACTAACATAAAAATGGGTCTATAACGTGAAATTGCTGGGCATGCAAAAGAAATAAATGTTAAATATCATAAAGATGCTATCTAGGTAAATAAGTTTCTACTGTATAGCACAGGGAACTATATTCAATATCTTGTAGTATAAGGAAAAGGAATATATGTTTGTATATATATGACTGAAAAATGATGCTGTACACCAGAAATTGACACATTGTAAACTGACTATACTTCAGTTAAAAAAAATGCAAAAAAAGTGCTATCACATGCCAAGACACATGAGAATCCCTTTCTCAAAACACAAAATAAACATAATAGGGTTATAAAAATAGAGAGAACATTTAAGCAAAACATGTACATATTATGTATACATATTATATAACATATATAAAGCCATACACTAAACAAGAGAATATTATTTTCAAGCAAAAATAGAACCCTTATTTTTTAAAAACCCCTGTATTAGTAAATAAAAGATGTGTCATTTTGTATTAAATAAGAAGATATCATACTGCCCATAGTTTTTGATCAAAAAAGAGTAACAATATAAAGTAAAAAACACTAAAAATCAAATATTTGGAATTTGAGTAACATGTTAAGTAACTTATTGGTCAATATAATTTACAAGGGAGATTACCAGAAAGAGTGAAATGATGAGGAAACTGGCTTATCAAAATTGTGAGATATATCTAAAATTGTAGAAAGGGAATTTATAGATATAAATCAATAAAAATACTAAAAACACATAAATGTTGATATGTATTTCAGCTAATTAAATACTGTAAAGTAGATAAAAATGAATAAATTAAAGTTTTATAATGCTATGTGGATAAATTTCAAAAAACAAAATTGAGGGATAATATAATATCCCTAAATATATATGCCTATATAGTATGACATAATTTATATATATATATATTTTTTAATTGAAGTATAATCAGTTTACATTGTAGTGTCAGTTTCTGGTGTACAGCATAATAGTTCAGTCATGTATTTTTTAAAGGAGGAAAAAACTGCCATATATTGGATATATATAAATGAAAATGTATTACATCATATAAAGGAATAATAAGCAATACTACTACTTTGACTACTGTGTATGTATGTGCTTTGCAAATTTTTGTTTTACTATTTTGGAAGTTTTGCGTTTCAGTTGTTTTCAAAGTTAGTCTGCATAGCCATCACATTAGACAAAAAGACAGTGGATGATGTTAAGGGAAACAAGCTCTAAATGCCCAGATAAAAATGAATTTCCTTCAGAATCTGTATGAAAATATTAACTCAGGGCCCTGAATAGCTAAAGCAATCTTGAGAAAGAAACAAAGCTGGAGGTGTCACACTTGCTAATTTCAAACCGTATTACAAAGGTATAACAATCAAAACAATACGGAATTGGCAAAAAAAAAAAAAAAAGACTTAATTCAATAGAAGAGAACGAAAAGCTCAGAAATAAATCTACACATATATGGTCAATTAATTTATGACAAAGGAGCCAAGAATATATGATGGGGAAAGGATAATCTCTTGAATAAACAACATTAGGAAAACTACATAGCCACATGCAGAAGAATGAAACTGGACCCCTATCTTACACCATACACAAAAATCAAAATTGATTAAAAACTTGAACATAAGAGCTTGAAATCATAAAACTCCTAGAAAAACACTTAGTAGGGTAAACTTCTTGACCTGTCTTGTACACGACTTTTTGTACCTGACACTAAAACCAAAGGCAACAAAAGCAAAATTAAACAAGTGGGATAATGTCAAACCAAAAACTTCTGCACAGCAAAGGAAGCCTTCAGTAAAATAAAAAGGCAACCTATGGAATGGGAAAAATATCTGCAGACTACATGTCTGATAAGGATTTAATACACAAAGAATTCAAACAAATCAATTGTGAAAAAGCAACCCAACTAAAAGATGGGCAGACTATCTAAATAGATCCTTTTTCCAATGAAGACATACAAATAGCCAATAGGTACATGAAAATATATTCAGCATCACTAATCATCAGGCAATTGTAAATCAAAACCACAATGAACTATCACCTCACACCTGTTATAACATCTATCACTGAAAAGATAAGAGATAATAAATACTGGTGAGGATGTACAGAAAGGGGAAACTTTATACACTGCTGATGGGAATGTAAAATGGTACACCCACTACAGAAAACAATATGGATATTCTTCAAGAATTCAAAGTAGAATCACCTTATGATCCCAAAATCCCACTTCTAGACATGTATTCAAAGGAAATTAAATCATTATCTCGGAGATATCTGTGCTCTCGTGTTCTCTGTGGCTTGACAGTAGCCAACATATGGAAATGATCTAAGTGTTTGTTGACAGTAGAGTGGATAAAGAAAATTATATATAAAATATTTAATATATATATATAATAAATATTTATTATATATATATATATATATTACTCAGCCATTAGAAGTGAGAAAATCTTACTACTTGTGACAACATTCATGGATAGACCTTGAAGGCATTATGCGAATTTAAATAAGACAGACAAAGACAAACGTTGCATGATAACACTTACATGTGGAACCTAAAAAAGAGTCAAATTCATAGAAACAGAGAGTAGAAAAGTGGTTGCCAGTGGCTGGTGGGGTCAGATGGAGAAGGAAGAAATAGGGAGGTGTTGATAAAAGGGTATAAACTGTCAGTTATGAGATGAATAAGGTATGAGGATCTAATGTATAATGTGGGGACTATAGTTGATACCTATATAACTGTAGATATATACCACATAACACTGTATCCTATAACTGAAATTTGCTGATAGAGTAGAAATTAACTGTCCAAGGTGATGGATGTGTTAATTAACTTGATAGGGGAATTCTTCCACTATGTACAGGTACAGCAAATCATCCTGTGCACACTTTAAATATCTTATAATGTTGTTTGTCGGCATACCTCAATAAAGCTGAAAAAATTAATCTAAAAATATCAACTCTGATTAAATTTGGTTAATGTTAGATCATGGGTATTTTGAATTTATTTGCTTTTTTCCTGTGTTTTTGGAAAAAATTATAGTTTAAAAGTATTTTTTAGTTAAAGAAAGAAGGACGTTAATGAGACTTGCAAAGGTTCAGGACAGCTTTAGGTAGAAATGATAGTCCTGTGGGCCTAAGCACTGGACCAGATCTGAGGTGGAGAGGAGAAGTAACACAAGTGAAGAGATGGATTCACAGTCATCCTTGTTGGAGATGGAGTTGGCCTGACTCTCTTTGAACACAGTTGAGAGTAAAAGAACAATTGGAAAAGCAGACTTTCTGTGGGGGCTATTCAAAAGCAGACTGAAGAATGGATATCTCATTGGATGATTTTGTAGGAGAAAACCATTATAGAAGTTTAAAATATGTGAGATAAACTGAGTAGGAGACCATTTAAATCAGGAAAATCTGGCAGAGTCATGTTTACCAAAAGAAAGAATAATATAGGGTTATTAACTAATTGTTCAAATTTGTTTTGATTACCTCCATGCATAAGTTATCTATATAATACTCATCAACATTCATCAGGCTATTTCTACTCATATGAGATTTGCACTGGAATAGATAATACAGATCACTGCACAGACAATCACAATACAGAGTAGCAGGGGCACACGATACAGTCTAGGAGATCAAGGAAAGTGTCTTGGAATAATGAAGTGCCTGGAACACATTACCTCCTCAACTAAATCTGTATGAATGAATGACAGCATGATTGAACAAACTGGTATTTAAACTGAGACATTAAAGGACAGGAAAGGAAAAAGGGGAATTTACTAGTTGATAAAAGAATGGAAAATCAGGGGGGCGGGCAGAGACAGCAATCCAGGGAGGAAATAAAGACCTTTCTCTGGAAGAATTAAGAGACATTTGAAGAGGTATACCCAAAAGCACAAGAAAAGAGTAGACAAAGAGAGATAAGTTTTGCCTGAGACAGAGCAGGCAGCTGAGGGATTTGCATCACAAAGTGATATGATTATATTTGTTCTGAAGCACATGGCGGTAGATGTGGATGGGGGATGGAGACTGGCAAACTGGATGAGAGACCTGTGAGGATGCTGTCTCAGTAAGCTGATGATGACAGTGGCCAGACCTAGGATAGCATTGGCTGCAGGGTTAGAGAGAAGATGATGGATTTCAAGGATTTTGGAGGATTAAACCATGAGAGTGAATGAGTTCCCCAAGGAATATATACATAAGAAAATATTTTTATACTCTCCTGATAATCTCCTAGTATATTTCCAGAAAAACCAGATGGCTTATTACTTGTTTCCTAAATACACACCAGATCTTTCCTGTTCTGTGGCTCTCTTCATGCTCACTCCCCCTAATTCTCTTCTCCAATCTCATCTCTTTAAATCTCAGCCATCCTCCAAGGTGGGCCTCAGTGTTACCTCCTTCATGGTCTTCCATAATCTCCATTATCAAAAATATAGACTCTCTACTTCATCTAAACCTCCAGATTTCCCCCCTTTGTTTCTTATTACTACATATTGCCTGAAGGGATGGCCACTGTATATCTTACATGCCTACCCAACCGAGCTTTAAGGCCAGGAAACATATTCAGTTTGTTTCCCTCTAAAGTACTCCACATACTGTCTTATGTACACCAAAGTTAGTCTTTACATGTAATACACTACAGTGTATGTAGTAATAATACATTGTATTAATCCAGAAATATTTCATTAAGTATGAATTTGCAATTTATTTCAATAGAAAATTAATTTAATTTTGAAAATATTTAGATGATTAAATTTTAGAACTGATTGTGAAACCAAGTCTAGAACTGGCTATTAACTCATGTCAATATATGCTAATTATTATCATTAACATCCTCATGTAGCTTTTAATATCTGTCCCTTGAAATAAATAAAAGTAATCTAATTTTAAGTAAAGTAGGCATCTAAAGTGATATGTAGGCTTACAATGATGTTATTTTTTGGTGGTGATATTCATAAATCTTATAAAATAATGAAAACCATCAAAGCATTCAATAGATCTGAGAGAAAAGGACAATAAAATCAAGATATTAGAATTTTTAGTAACGTTATTTCCTTTTACACCCTCTCCAAGATTAGAAGGAGAGAGAGGCAAATTGGATAAACTTATTTTTTATTTTTCTGAATCAGTCTACCTTCTTGGCCCAGGGCCAATAGAAAATGTAGAAGACTCACTCGGCCCCTATTTGGCTTCTGGATATTGAAGACATGTGTGTCGGATCAGAGTTACAGGGTGATTTCCATGAATCTATTCCAACCCTTCTGGAAGTAAAGTCCATCTGTCAGTTCCCTGAGCCAGAGCTCAGCTCTTATAAGTCATCTATCAAAACTTTGGAATCTGGCTGATAATGCTGACTGCTGGAGAGGTGCCTTTCATGAAATAACTTTACCTACATCATAATTACAGAAAGAGAGAAAAAAATGACATGATTAAAAAAAAACTCCTCCTTGTTTTTCTCTTTGAATTCTTTATTTCCCTCCCTGAGACAAAGGGCAATAGTGGCAACAATACATATAACTCTCTTTCCCCCTAAAAAAAGTCAAATACAGATTCCTGAGTTCTTAGCAGTCAACTTTGATATTTTTCCTCCTTACTGAAGAGTTGGATATACTACCTTGCCTTTGTTTGCAGACATTCTGGAAGTAAATTGTGGAATTCCTTTTAAAGAGAGAATAAACATATGGGAGTTGTTTAAAAAAAAATATTGTGCAGTTGAATGTTAAACATTAAGTTAAATTTAAGCATCTGCTTCCCTCAAGAAATAGCCACTTGCCCTCCTTCTGGAGAGAAACACCAACACAAGGAACCTTACCTCTTCTGCAGTATCTGTGAATTAGCAGGTGATGACTACATACATATTGTGCAACTTCATCAATTTCATAACAATTTCCATCAACTTAAAAGTCCAAGATTCTTAATATTTATATAGTATTATCCTTTTTACCTTCAAATTATCTCGAACTTTACAAAGAAGAAATATATAGACAGCTTAAATAATTTTTTATGATTAGAGATTCCATTCGGAGAGTAAAACCTCTGATCTTCCCCATAGTTTTTCTTTTGAGAGATTTTGGTCTGCAATGCTACCATTGGAGGAGAAGGTAAGATATAAGCTTCAAGTTGGACCACTTTGCTACTTTTCAATCACTTTATTAAGGTATTTTGGAAAAAAGAGTATTCCTGTTAATGAACCCAATATACTTTGGGAGGTATCTGGTAACAGAATATTTTTGATCTAGGTAAACAGAATCCTCAGGTTACTCATGATTTGGTGATCAGTTCAATTAACTATTTTATAAATATCTGAAAGGTAGCCTCAACTTTTGATTCTGGAAACCAGAATGAAGTGAGACTCAGCCTGATTAACAGCAAACTTAGACAAAAGGCTCAAAGTATTTTGAAAATAAAACAAAGGGAAAGAAAGGAAAGAGAGAGAATGAGAAAGAGAGAAAGGGAGAGAGAGAATTGAGATTCGGTGATTCTGAAACAGGAAGGGGGCAGGGCACAGCCATTCAAGGAATGATTAACAGCAATTAACATCAAAATGGTGGAAGATTCAACCCCAAGTAGGCCTTGAGGCTCAAGATGATGGGAGATTTGATTTCTAGCAGAACTTGAGCTTCATTATACGCCCATTGTAATATATTAACATGGTAAATAACCTGCCCACAGGCACCACGGCAGTCCCAGGTCTAGCCACAAAAGGTCAAAGAGTGGGAAATGGCCAACTTCCTGGGAATCCCAGCCCCTTCCCCAGGCTAGTCAGACTGGTCCTTCCACTTATTAGCATCTGAAGCCACTGGCAACATGGTGCCTTGCAGCTGCCACCCTCTCTCTCTCCCCACTTCAGAGACGGCCCCGCATGCTGTCTGTGGAGTGTGTACCTACTTTTTACTCTAATCTGAGCACTCAACCCCCACACCCTGTGGCCGTTCTCTTGCCTTTCGATGTATCTCTCTGCATAAATCTACCTTTACTCAACTGTGGCTCGCTCTTGAATTCTTTCCTGTGCGAAGCCAAGGACCCACACTTGGCGGGGTACGTCCCAGCGGCCCAACCGAAGCCTGGGACACGGCCCTCCTCACGCCCCACATCTGTTTTGCCTGCATCAATTCTTAACATTTCCACAAATATTCCGTTAAAGCCAGAACTTTTTTCTGTGTTAGCCCCCTTTTGCAACTTGATAAATGATTAGAAATTCTCAGTAGTTACCAGCAACCCTGCTGGATACTTCCTTTTAGAGAAAATTGTTACTTATACTAAATAATCCTCTTAATTTGTTAAATAAATATAAAAATTTCCCATTGTCTTATTAGGAAAACTTTAAACCTGTAAAAAAGTGGAAAGAATAGTACTGCAAATACCTATCTTCACATCTTTCACATATATTTATAGTTTGCTATTTGTGCTTTTCCCCATCTGTCCTTTTCCCTCTTTCTAAACATTTTTCACCATTTGAAATTGCAAATAGCAAGACATTTTATACCTGCATACTTTAGTATTTGTTTCCTAAGAATGAAAATTTTGTCTTATGTAATTACAAAAATAGCAACACATAGCAAAGTGTTTAACATTGATAAAATAACTCAGCCCATATTCATACCTCTCCAAATGTCTCAAAATATGCATGTGTGTGCATGTGCATGTATATGTGCAACCAAGACATACTCAAAATCAAGCACTGCATTTGGTTAAATTTTATATTTCATTTTAACAGCACTTTAAGATCTTATGGGCATAGATGAAGTACAATTGTTAGAATCTAATAACTTTGCAAATTTTAAATGAACGATCAAAAGTTAAAGAAAATATTGAAATCAAGTTTCTGCCAAAACCTAAGAGATGTGAAGAAAATCCAAAAAGTCACAGTAATTGGTATTTCTAATTTGATCATTATTCCCGCTCAATTTAGTGTTGATACTAAAGGTTACTAGAAATGCTGTTATCTGATATCCAAGATAAAATTAGCAGATAAAAGTTTGACGAGATTACAGTTCCAGTGAGATTATTATATTATATTGAAATTCTCCATCATATTTTCAAGTAGAAACGACTACTTTCTTTTCTTTTAAAAAGATAATTTTCAGAAAAAAAGGTGAATTTCATCTAGATACACGAATGAACATTTGTCAGGGATTGAACTCAATGAGGAAACCAGGCAGATTTTATAACTGGGTCAGAAGAGAATGTTAAGAACAGGCACATTTACAAAATATTAAAATGAATGAGAAATAGGAGGAAAAATCGCCTTTCATCATGTGGAAGAGTGAACTAGACAGGACAGAATTTACATGTCTACTGAGAAGCACTATTTTACCTTGCTATCAGTTATCTATTATTTATAGTTATAAAACAGCTTTGCTAGAATACGAACCTGATACTTGAAAAGATTTTTCCCAAGAGTCTAGACAATGTAGTTTTTCACTTAAGTGCACATTTTCCCCCATATCCCTTTTAATTACTGCCCTCACCCATTTAAAAGTATTACAACGACTGCATTTAACTACAGAGGAACACGGATATCATGGCATTTCAATTATTGAGATCAAAGGGTAAAATAAATTATGAATATGCAAATATACAAACTTTTTATCAGTAGCTTTATTATATAATGTGCTAAAAATAGATGCTGTAAGCAAACCTTGCAGGAGAAATCACACCTTTATTGTCAAATAACTATTACATGAAGTATTATTTTGATGGACCTTTCATAGATGACATTCATTTACATTGATGTGTGTCAGGAAAACTATAAATGGGTAAAAGAATAAAACAGAGACAAATTAAATTAAATGAATCTGGGGAGCTATAATTTTCAAGGAGATAGGATGTTACCTATCAAAAGGTTTCCAGAGAGTTCCAGAAGAATAAGAGTAAAATAAACAACAAAAAAAGGATTTTACAGAGCCCCACCATTCTTTAGACCTATACACTGCTGCCAAATCTTTGACCTCTATGTTACAGCTCTTCCTCGTCACCCAGTGCCACTGGAACTCTATATGCTTGAAATTCCTCTTCTACTGTTTGTCTGAGCACTGCTTTCCTATTCTAAGTGATTAGAAAGGACTGTCCATAGGAAACAAGACACAATGGTTGGGTTATGAAAAGGATCAAAGCAGTTAGCAAAGTTGGCAGTATTAGTAACATGGTCCAATGATATCTACAGAAGTTTTAAAAAATTCTTTTGCTTTATATTACACATCTAGTAATATTAAGAAATTTTTAAACTTTTAATTTTTGTTTAATAAATATATACAAACTTATAGAAATACTGGAAATGGGAATATTATAAAAAACAAAAATAAAGATCTTAATTCAGCAGTGGGGGGCACAGTTTGGGAAGACATTATTAACACTTTGTATAATTCTTTTAATATGTTTTTCATATGTTTCTCTCTTTTTATTCATGCATGCTAAAATCATTATAAATACTTTGATATATTTTTATTTAAGACGTGAACATTTTTCTGTGTGATTACATATTCTTCAGAAAGAAAGATTCTCAAGTATTATGTAGCTTTTCACTGCATAAATGTTCACAGTTTTTATTCATTACCTGAAATTGAGCATTCCATATGCTCCTAATAATTGACCTCTATAAGGAGAGATCTTACAGCCTAATCTTTGTATTTTCTTATGATATGTTTTGGTAGTTGGAATTACTATATAAAAGACTTTAGATTTTTAAATTTTTTCAGTACATATTGCCAAAGCCCCTTGTAAAATTGTGTGAAAATTTATAATCCAACTAGAAATATGAAATATATACATCTCATTACACTCACACCAATCTTAGTATTACCTGTTTTTTAAAAATCTATGTTAATTTGAGTGATGGATAAAGGCAGCCTAATAATTTTTTTTGCATAATTGCTAAGATAATTCATACTAGCTCCCAATAAAAAAACCCAACATATTCATCCCTAAGGTCATTTATTGTTCATATGAGTACATAAGTATGTTTTGGTTTATGAAATATTCAGGAAAGACAAGTACATAGTAAGAATCTTAATGCATCTTCTTAACCATTTGCATACTGGTTAAACTAATTGATCCAAATTATGATATTCATTCTGTGAAATTTGGCTTTTTCCTGACCATTTTTTTCCATAGTTCTTCTCTAATATAGGCATCTAGTTACCTAGCCCACTACCTGGACTCATAGCACTTTCTTACTAAACATTTATTGAATCAACAGAAAAGACAAGTCAGCCCCTATGGTGATAATGCATTTTCTCGTTGCATATTTCACTTGTGTAGATGTGACCAAAGTTTGTCCTGGCTCTATTTGCCCCAGTCCTGTTCATCCTCTGCCATAATAAGAAACCAGCCCTTCTCACATGAGATTGTATTGGCTAAAATCTTATCAAACTTAGGTCTGGAGGATATCCAAAAAGCAGAACTTTGAGTTCCATGTTACCTCTTCACAACTGACACCTGACAAGGCACTCTTTCCTTCAAGTACCACCAGATGAGATCCACCTCTAAAGTCACACTGACAGCCAAGGAGGTGATCTGCACTGAAAGGCACCAGTTTGCTCTTTGATTACAGGAATTCTATATTGTTTGGCCATGTCAGACATGACATTAGAAAAGTCAGTTAAGCTGTGAGATGGCAAGTGTCTTCCTGACGCCAATACTGAGAAGGATATTCTGAGCTGATTTCTAATGAGAAAATAGTGGATATAAATTAATCACATCAGTTTTCTACAGACCCTATATTAACAAATAATCCTTGATGTTCCAGTCCATTACTGAGCTCATTAAGCCATGCTGCACTGTCAAAGAGTAGAAATATGGGGTCAGAATTTCTGTTTAGGTAGAGCTGGATTTTGAGGGGGGAAAAAAAGTAATTCTCTCTGCATAGGACCTTTACTTTATGATTAGGCCAGGGAAAAAAAGAGCCCTGGAGAATGTCAGCTTGCTCACTGACCCACAGCAAATCATTTTGGCACCTAATGGTGCACTAAATTACTCTCAAACCTTAATTCCCAACTATTTTTAGGGTGAAAACACTGGATCCTGATCTTATAGATATAACTCATTATCAGAGTCACTTTCCAGAGAGTTTTATATTCACGAAAAATAATCCAACAGAAGACATCCTCATAAAATCAATAAAAAGAAAAACCAAGGACTATGTTTGTCAGACTGAATATCTCCAGCAAAACATCATCTAGCAGAAGAAAGACAAGGACTTTTTTATTGTAATTAGGAAGAATGGTGAACTATTACCCAAGTATTACCTGGAAAATCCAGACAAGGGCAAAAACCTCGCCTTAACTTCATCTTTTTTTCCCTAGAAACAGCTTATTCCTATTTTTTTCCTATTGTTTTAAATAAAAACGTGTGTTTCTTTCCATACTGTTTCTTTCCACAGGAAATTAAAGTCTATACTTTTCCTACAGGTGATACTGCAAGTTTCTACTTTGGTGGGCAAGTGACAAAATACACTTTAAGTTAGCAGGTAGCTTGAGGCACATGTGGCCAGAACATGAGACAAAGGCTCTCCAAATGTTGACAAAACACACTTCATGGAGGGCATGGAACATCCCAAAAGCTCCACAGAGCTCAAGGAAAGGTGATTAAAACCGACTCGGCAAGTTGTAAAACTGGAAAGGGGTTGAAAGGGAGGCTAACTATGAAGAAAGAGAGACACAGGGAGGGAGAGGCAAAGAAAGATTGAGGAAAAAGGGCTGGAGGAGAGCTGCGAAAGGGTCAACTAAACGAGCCAAGAGACACAGGTCGGACATAAAACATTAAGAGTTAGGCAGAATGAAATATTGGAAATGCATAGAGAACAGAGAAGTGAAAAAGCAAGTCCCTAAGAGAAAAAGAAGGAAAGACAATAACCAAAGGAAAATAAGTAAGATACCAAGAGATAAAATGATCATTTCAAAAACTATCTGGCATTTCTCCATGTTTTGCCATAGCAATTATCTGCCCAAGCTGAAATTACAGTATTCCTCTGTGATTCGCCTTAATAGACTCAGCCAGGTGCATTATCTGTACACATTCTTATTCAGGAGAAAAATTAGCCAATCACAAATCTGGATGTGAATTTAAGGGACACGAATAAGTGAAAGCTTTCCAAATGATATTTATGCAGTGGTCCAATCAAAACTGCATAAATTACTGAATTCAATTGCCAGGAAAAGGGGTTAAATTTAATACAGCTAGACAGCTGAGCAGCTGCTTTCATGATTTAAATAAAAACAAGCTGAAACCCTTGCTGTCAGTTCAGTGATATATGACTTGTAATGGGATGTTTCCAACCTTCACTTCCATATGGCCGCCTCCACTTTAGGTAATGCTCTTTGCCTCCAGTGCAACCAACTTTTCAGAAAACATCTGGGTCCCATTCCTGCTCTGTTACTACGACGCTGCCTCTTATGAACACAAATGATTCACTGGACAACATCCCTTCACTTCAGGATCAAATCAGGGAGCTTCATTGATAATTTTATCATGTTTACAACCAGAGATACTGTACGCGAACACGGCACACGTTCAATCCACAAAATTCCTTCACACTGTGTTCATACTAGAATAGACAGTTTATAGAAAACGAAAGGTGGATTTCAGTGGTTGGAATTAGAAAGACAAAGACAGGCTATTCCCCAAGAGTGGAATTTCTGTCTTGTTACTGCCTTAACTCTTGATCCTAGGGACTTCTCTTCATCTACACATTCCCCCTATCCTTCCAAAATTAAGGGAAGGGAAGAAAAAAAGACAAACATACCTCTGAAAAGTGGGTTCAGCAGAAGGAGAAGAAAGATAAGAACTTTGCCAATTTCCAAAAACTCTCCCTCATGTCAAGGTCAACTTAAAAAACAATAACAACAACAAACTATTCTACCCTAAGAATAAAAATGTCAGAAATGACAATGGTTATGGAAAAATGAAAAATCAAATATATCAGGTACTCCTAATTTGAACCAGGACATTTTGTGTCTTGCAAACGAAGCCATGAAACCCACACCTTCTATGAAGAGACTCATTACTGAAGAATCCAGAATAGGATAGATGCTGTCCCGAAAGGGAATCTGAAACAGTCTCCCGACACTTGATACGTTAATATGCCGCCTCCAATAATCAATTTGAAAATTGTAACAATCCCCCAAGACAAACCGTATTTCCCACTTTTAATTCATGCAACCCAAATTAATATTATAACTTACGAAATTCACATTAATTTCTCATTTTAATACAGCAAGTGTCTACACATAGGCGCATTCAGAATCTTAAGCCAAGTTTTCTAAAATGATTACTATCCCCATTGAAAGTCCACAAAAAGGAGGACCAGGTGGAGGGGAAGGAGGAGGAACAGAGGAGAGAAATAAGGACAGCAGCAAAATCAGCGGCTTCCGGGTGGCTGACTGCAGGTGTTTTGACAATTGTGTTTCAAGGAAAAAAAGCAATAATAGCCAAAGCAGTGTGTGTGTGTGTGTGTGTTTTTCCTTGCAGAAGAACAGAAAGGTGCTTACATTTTCCCCTTACAGTTATAAGTTTATTTGGTACACTGCAAATTTAGAGTTTTCATAAAGTTCACCAGGAAAGATAATTAGGGAATCGGGCTCCTGCTTAAAAGTCCATAGCATAGGCTATTCCGAAGGCTTTCCCTGGCAGGCCAGGAGGGGAAAGCTGCTCTCCCCACGACACTCGGTGCGCAGTCTGGAAGGAGCTGCTGTCAGGGGCTCAGCCACCCCTCCCCTTCCCCCCAACCAGGTGGGACACGCTCTTTCCCAGATTGACAGTCTTGACCCAGGCGATTTCATGCCTGGGTTTCTTGATCTGAGGCCTTGGGCAGAGGTCTTTCTTTGTCAGGTGTCTCCGCTGAGACCTCCTTGTGGGGGAAGGTACAGGAAACTTCGAAGACTCCACTCTGACTCAGGACCCAGTATTCTTCCACTCGTAGCCCTTCCTCCTTGCTCTCTCTCCCCAACCCTGGGTCCATAAAACTGCCAGAGCATTTGATTTGGGGCTCCCTCAGCAGGGAGACACGACCCCCACAGACCCAACATCTGTGCTGATCCACCTGACCCCCACCTGTGTGAGGAAAAGGAGAGGGGAACTCGGGGCTTTGTCTGGGCTTGGACCCCTGCTTACACCATCGCAGTTTCCCGGGCTTCACGTCTTGGTTTTTCGGTGAGCTACTTTAATCAGCTACTCTGACGCCTGGCCGCTCCGTCCTCTCTCTCCTAGCTCAGCTGAGCCCCAGACAATAATGAGCAAAATTCACTCACTTACAATGTAAAGCGTCATCAAAAAGAAGCTTTTCAGAGCATCACGAAATAGAAAGTGTTTCCCCTTTCATTTCTGTTTAATTCCTGAGCATCTTAGTTCAGTGGCAGCAGTAGAGGAAACAGAGGTTACACCAGGACAGGAGCACGATCGCTGCTCTCTTCTGGTACACTGGGAAGCCTGCTCAACTTCTCATATATTTCTATCCTTTTTGTTTTACAATCAAAACCTATACATAAGACAGTTGCCCAGATGCTGCTTCTACAACCATCCCTCACTACATCCGCAATGGGAACCAACGTATACTCTCCCTTGGCCCTCAACAGTCTCCACTTTATCTGGCATAGACAGCATAGATCAAATTTTCATCTCTCACATCTTGAACTATCTTTGAAGTTCCATTTTGTATTATATAATTCAAAGCTTGCATTATATTTTATGATGTGATTATGATTTAGGATAAAAATCATGTTAAGCATAATGCCATTTAAGGAAGTATGTATCCATGTTTAGTCAACAGCTTTGCATAATGAATGACACTGACCAATATTCCATTTCGCAAAGCAAAGTCTAATGGAGCCAGTCAGACCTGGGTTAGATTCCCAGGTCTCCAAGGCATTACTGAGTTATCTGTGGGGATAATGTTACCGTCTTTCAGGGTTGTATGAGGGTAAAATGAAAATATGATCTTCAACACCTATTTCTTCCCTTACTTCTGCACCTCTTTTCATGTGCAACCGGTTAAAAATCCGCTCAGCCTTGTGGTCCAGACATAGCATGGTGTCATGGCCAAAGTAATACCAACCTGAAAATCAAAAGTAATGGAGAGGTAATTTATATATTCATTGCAGATTCTTTGAAAAATGCCCAAGGAAGGTTATGCACAGAAAAGAAAAACACTTAAAATCTTTTTCACTATCTTTTCCCCAAAAGTCATATTTGTCATCCAAGACAAATTGTATCTGCTCTCAATCTCTCTCACAAAAATCTCCGAAGTCATTTTTAAAATTTCTCATCCTCTACCTGCTGAATGTTTTCTTCTCTTTTCCTCAGTTCTCAAACAGACCTCTTCAATGAAAAGCTTTCATCTCTCTCCATCACTCATTTGCTCAGTCTGTACTGTGATTGTCCAAGAATCTGGCTGGTCAAACCTGCTCCTTACAAGGCATGGGAGGTGGAGATGGTGAGTAATCCACGTACACTTGGGGAAACAGGATTTGTGAAGCTAAGTGACTTATATAAGGTCACAAATTTAGTAAATGAAAGATTTAGTATTCACTCTTTGTCTTCTCTTTCCCTCCGTCTCCCCTCTGTCCTGGCTCTAGTCCTCTCTTTCTGTAAACCAAACAGTCCCCATTATGCATCAACATGTCAGAATATGTGAAACACAAAAAATGTGAGTCTTACACTACTGCTAATTTGATGGGCAAGAGGTTTGGGGAAGAGCTCCAAGTGATCAGCTAATTAATGTTTGAATATTTTATGGAGAAAGGAATTCTGCCTTTAGACCTTAGAATGTCTCTGCTACATGATTTGAATTTAGGATGTGTTCAAAAAGAGACAACAGGCTCAAAATGGAGTCACTTATGCTAAGTCCACATCACCATACAAATTGAG
Organism: Camelus ferus; assembly: GCF_009834535.1. NCBI lineage: Eukaryota > Metazoa > Chordata > Mammalia > Artiodactyla > Camelidae > Camelus > Camelus ferus. The sequence goes on along the minus strand of NC_045702.1, from coordinate 52,494,153 downwards.
AGTTAATAAGTAACCTAATTACAGGTTCAACCTCCCCTAGGAATGTAATCTTCATGGGTCAGTCTAGAATTCCCTGGCCAGCACTAGTGAGGTCATCTGCGTAACCGAAACCTTCAATCCCTCAAGAAAAATGAAGTAACCCACTCTCTCCTTGTCCCTGCTTCCTTCTGCCTACAAAAGCCTTCCAGACAGCTCCTTTGAGGGAAGCTCTTTTCTATTTGCTAAATGAGATGCTGCCTAATGAATCATTAAAGTCAATGAGATCTTTAAAATTTACTCAGTTGAATTGTATTTTCTAACAGATGAAAAAAGGAGAAGTACAGAAGTGCTCAAAGAAAAATAAAGTCTTTCAAAGAAGAGAGACTGCAAACGATCAAACAGTGGTATTGGTGGAATTTTATACCATGATTTCTACCTGAGAATAGGACTGCTGTTCTATAGAAATAGTCACTTATTTTTGATTCATTATCAACTGTCAAAAAATCCCGAGAATACAAAGAGAAAAGTTGAAGACATCAGAAAAAAGAAAAAGGGGGTTAACAGCCTCCAAATCTATAGATTTTTACACAAGCATATTAGCTTTTTTGTTTGTTTTGGACCACAATGAAGAAGTTTTACTGAAAAATGTTTCATGGGATAAAATGAACTCATCTAAAGCTCCAGCCACAGTCTGGTATCCTGCACACTTGCCTGGCTGGGTGTAAGGATACCCTCTCTTAGAGTGGACTCACAATGTGTACTGGGCAAGGCACAGGCAAGAAGACACAGCCCACTGCAGGGAGTTTTGAGGGAGAGATCGAATATGGAGAACCAGTAACAAATGTGATGGCAGAGAACAGAGGTGACCAGGGCTGGGGAGAGGGGATGAGGGGGTTATTGCTTAATAGTTACAGTGTATTTGTTCTGGATGATGGAAAAGTTTTGGAAATGGATAGTGGATATGGATACATAACATTGTGAATATATTCTATGCCACTGAATCTTACACTTGAAAGGTTGACTTATGATACAGTGAATCATAGAATTAGCAATGGTCAAATTAATAAACTGTCTGTTGTGAAATTTTTACCACAATTAAAAATAAAAGCATTAAAAGAGCAGTCAATAAAGTGATGGTAGAGCACAAAAACCAACAGGAGTCAGTGTGACAAGTTAGAGATTAAACACAGCAGTAGATTAACCACAGCAAGAAGCCTTTGCTCCCTATGCTGGGGGAACCAAAGAAGAGAAGAATGGAGTTATCAGAGTCTGGGAGACAAGGTTTTAGGACTAGAACAGCAGGAGAGGCTGCAACCACCAAGGAGATGCAACTACTGCTGAAAATGCTGCCCAAAGTAGTCAGAGGGGAAGCTATTCTGGTTTCTGCCTTCCTCCCAACTCTCAGTTTCCCACTGCTGCCCTACAGCGGCCAGAAGTAGGAAGACAGAGGTTAAGGAGCCCCGCCGTGTACTTGGCAGGGTTCAGTCCCCTCAATCCAGAGCAGAGCAAGGAAAAGGCAGGGAATGCATCTGGGAGAAGTAACCACACACAACCTGCATCACTGATGGTGTAGGTGGACATTAAAAAAAAAAAAAAACTTGATCAAAAATATTATTATAATGATTTGACCAAATTACAAAACAGAGAGAGAAAAGGTCAAAATAAATCTCCTGAAATCAACCACTAAAAACCACCTCTGGAAAGGGACTAAAAAGAGTTCTTCCATCCATTTACTTCTTGGACCGCAGGTGAATTTATTTTTATCAAATAATTTATAACTTGAATCTTCCAGTGTGAGGCTCATTATTTCCTATCTCAAAAGAGATAGAGTTGTTTTCTTGCCATCGGTGAGCACTTTATTCTGTGTGAATGTCTATCTCTTCCAAGGTTAGTGTATGCTTTATGTCTTTTCCATCTCTCAAGCACAGCAAAGAACCAAAAATATCTTGACCTGCTCATCAGCTGATGGCATAGTTCACCAGGACACTGGTCTTGACTGCAGTCAAGCTACTTTCAAAATATTTCAAAATACTTTCAAAATACACCCAAAAACCCAGAAAGAGTTTACAAGACAGCTCTTGGTAAGACACTTTCTTCTTAAAACCTCATCCACGCTTTTTCTTTTTCTTTTTTTTTTCTCTTACAGCGTAAACTTTGAAAGACTTTGATCTACAATGAAGATCAGCAAATTTTTTTTCTGGAAGGGAATAGTAAATATTTCAGGTTTTGCAGGCCATAAGGTCTCTGTCACAACTACTCCTTTCTGCCATCCTGATGTGAGAGCAACCACAGACAATCTGTAAACAGAAGGCTATGTTCCGATAAAACTTTATTTATGTGAGCTGAAACTTGATTTCATGTAATTTCATGTGACACAAATCTTCTTCTTCTTTTGACTTTTATCCTACTATTTAAACATAGAGAAACTATTCTTAGCTTGTGGACGGTCCAAAAACAAAAGACAGGCTGCGAAGCCGACTCACAGCGCGGTATTTCCGAAGATCTGGCCCCTCCCTTCTTAACAGTCTTCTGTCTTTCCATTCTCCACTCTTGCACAGTTGTTTCGTGATGCTGAGCTTACTTACTGTTCTTTGAACAAACCGTGCTATCTGCTACAATTTTCCTCTGCCTGGAATGACTCTTCTTTCTTCTATGCATTCTGCAAATCGCTGCTCAAAGAGCCCCTCCTCTGAAGCTCAGGCCTTTGAGCTACCTCATGCAGCATTTCTCTTGAAACCTCTCACTGTCTGTAATATGTGTATGTGCCTAAGTAAGCATGGTTCTCACTGTACTGAAACCATCTGTACATCTTCATTCCCACTGACCTTTTGCTTCATGCAGACAAAGACCGTCCTTGCTTTGTATTTTCATCCCTAGAATTTTATAAAATGCCTTTATAAAATGGCAAATACCTCATGAAAAATTGTCCATTGAATGAATACAGACTGCCAATTAATTAAAATAAAATTTAATCCTTCATCCTAACAGATAAGCAAGGACCATAAATGCTGAGCTTAGCAGTGCTTTCTCATCTAACCACCGGGGAGTAAGTCTGGTTCAGAGCATCATATGTGTAAGGTCACTTCAAACCCGATTCTGCTCAGACAGCTACTGCAATGACACAAGAGAGGTGGGTCCTGTTAGTGGAGCTATAATCAGAAATAGGTGATTGGTTTTTGTTTTATCTTGTTTTTAATTTTCCTAAACACTAATTAATTATTGTTTTGGAAAACAGATCCTAAAGAAGAAAAATAGAGATTGAGATCACTATCGCCTCCAACAGTCACAGACCCTTGGAGACACGCAGATGAAGTGTCCAAAAACTACACTGGCCATTTTTTGTCTGTTCTACTCTTTTTGGGTAGAAGAAGGAATTAATTCACTTGGGGAAGTAATTTAAAACATTACTTTTTAAAAAACAAACTGGTAAACAAGGCAATATTGTGTTTCTGACTGCACAATTTGTGTGATTATTTTTTTAAAGGGAAATGGGGAGACTGGAAAGAAATTCCACACAAAAAGTACTTTTTGTCCTCTGCCTCTTGTATCTTTCAAGCGATAATTCCTAGAAACATTGCTATTAGTGGACAGGGAACCAGAAGAACAGCTTCAAAACATCCCTCAAATACCATAAAGAAATATTAAATAAAGGGAACGAAATACTGCCTTCTATATCCTGAGCAAGAGGGGCAAGTACAAGGAATTTAAGTTGCCCACTGTGAAGCATTGCCTGTGGAAAATGATTTAAAGCTATTGAAAGGATCGCTTAATTGAAGACAGTTATTCTGACACTGTTAAGCAAAAAAAAATCTGTGTGGAGTGAGTGGATAATATTCTTTCTAGAAATAACTCAGGGGATGTCGTGATTTCACGTACTGAGATATGATTTTACAGATTTTGTTCACAACTACATTTGTATGCTGTTTATAAGTAAGACGTTATTCTATTTTTCATAAACGCAGAGGGTGGTTGTATGTTTATTTAAAAAAATAGTGAACAAAAGGAAACAGCTCTTGAGAGGTAAGAATGACAAAGGGAGATAAAGATCTCTGTCTTGAACTGTCTGTATCAGATGTCACATGTGAAAATGCTGTTCCAAGATCCGGGCTTTGACTGGGATGTGAGAGATATGTATAGAGATAATTGGTCCCAGGACCGAAGTGCATAACTTAAAAGTTTAAAGGGGCAGCCAGAGATAATTGGCAGGTGCAATGACGTGAAAGACAACCAACTAAGATGTGAATTAGAAATATATACTTTGAATACCAAGAGATGTGGGGTTGCTGCCCTCCTGTTATGTACTGGAAGTTGTCCTAATCTAAAAAATTGGAGTGTCATTACTGGTTAATGTTAAAAAGTTGGTCTGGGGCTTTTTAAATAACTCAAAATTTTATACTACTTCCTATTTCACCAACAAAATTCTTCTTAAGAAATTTCCAAACACTGTAATTACAGGGAAAACCAAACTGAAGGGCATGACAAATGCAACCATCAACTAAAACCCAAACAACTAAGAAATAGCCATCTGGGAAACAGAAAATACTCAAACCCCAGTATTAAAACTGAAGAGATCTTTATGATTAACACAGAGAAAGAGCCTGGAATGCTTTTCTTCTATAACCACTGTGTAACAGACCTCTAATTTGTCCTATAACTCTCGGAACTTCCTGAAAGATTATTTTGCTATGAAGCTCTGTGTCTTCACATATTCACAACAGACAACGGAGAGAAAACAAGGCGAAGTAGCTTCCAGAAGCAGCAGCTGAGATCCAGAACGTGTGGGTGGAGAAATGCGTCCACCAATGTAGGATGTCCTTTCTTCTTTGGAGGGTCACAGTTATGTCAGAGTTTTCAGACATTTTCACCAGAAAAGATGAAAGAAACATTAAGAAAAAAAAAAAAAAAGAAGCTTATCCAGATTTCCTTTTCTTTTTGTGTCCCCTGTGTTCTTTTCATTTATGAAAAGAAGAAATACTTCTATTTGGTATTTCAGATCTTGTCTACAGTTCTGTGACAATGTCTACATAGCATATTTGAGTTAAATCTAGAGAAATATTTTTTTCTTGCATATAGAACAATTTGCACTTGAAACTTGACCACACAAAACTATGGAATTTAAAGTGTGTTTCAGGAAGTAGAATATAAAATGTCATAGAAACTAAAAGATATGCATCTGTGAGAATTAAGTAAAGATAAAAGTCAAGATAAGCATTCCTTCTGCAGGTGTAAAATATCCAAAATTGTCCTTTAAAAAATAGTTATATGCCATGTATATTGACCAGGATGGCCTTAGGTTTCTCTCAGATTGATACCTTCTTTCTGACTATAATCCCATGACCTCCTTTTTCTTAAGAGTAGTTACTTGAGAAAAACTTGCAATTGTAAATCATTTCTCTGCCCCTTCAAGGCAAAAATTGTTGATGCTTTTTGTTGAACATGGTTCAGTCTGGACCTGTATGAAATACCAAGCAATTTTCCTGGGCTAAAATCATGCTAAAGAAGACAATGGCAGAATAAAGGCATTTGAATTCATGTACTGGGCTGTATGGAGGCCTGGCAACTGGATCTTTACTGTCCAAGCTGGATGTGGGAGTATATATTTTGCATTCTTCATGTCTCTTAAAGGACCACTATAGGAATTTGTGGTTTTGTTTAAAGCAGTATGCCTGCTGAATAAATTAACTATTTTAGGTTGACGTTTTAATATGCTTTTTGAAGCACCATTTATGTTAACAAGCCAATCAGGATAATTTGTAACTCAATCAGGGTGTTTTATAAATAATTTAACTTGTTATCATTTAACTCTATGTAGATGTGCCTGCAAATTAATGTATTTTGAACACCTTCTTGAACTGAATAAAACTGTTTAATGACCATTACTGATTTTTAGCCTTAACAGCTAACCTTAGGGTTTTGTCTAGGACATGTAAGAACAGCCTGTTTTTCCTGTGTGTATTTCCTCATCTGAGCATTTTGCAACTAACATTCTCCCTTGCAACTATCTTTCTTTTTCTTTTGTGTTGTTGCTTTAACCCGTTTGTGAAGTAGTAACTGCAGCTGCCCACAGAAACTTTTAAAAGAGAAAAAAATGTTTTCTCCTGACAGATGATTAAACTACATGAAAGGGATAATGTAATGAAATGATCATAGATAGATAGATAGATAGATAGATAGATAGATAGATAGATAGATAGATACACACACAGATAGATAGGTACACAGATAGACAGATAGATAATGTCAATAGTTTTAAGACTAAATGCTGGAGGAAGGAATAGGAAAGACCATGGAGGCCGGGCTGCTAACAGGCAGTTGTGAAGATCCAGTCCCTGGCTTGGGCGTGTACTAGGTCCAGAGACCAGGACAGAGAGTTAAACTGATCAATGAACAACTGATTTAAAACCTGTATCATATAAAAGGAGCAAAGAATTTCTGTGACTAATTAACAAAAATGAGAAGGACCTGGATATTTACATAATCACTATCTTCCCCATTGTAGGGTAAAACTCCAGGGGAATACACACAATAAGTGAAATATGTACAATATAAAATAAGTACGTGAAATGATGAGCAGAAACTTTATCACCTGACAATTGTATTATTTTAGTTATATTTAAAAACTAAAATGATTTAATTCATTGAATTATGGAGATAAGGTAAATAACATTAAGTGTAGACAATAGATGCTACTAAAACATTTCAGCAGATTAACTAATCTAAGATGGAAGAAAAATTTTAAGTCAGAAAACAAGTGTTGTTTTTTTGGAATGAGAGCTAGGGAGAGAATGTGGGAATAGCTGAAAGGAATTTCTTGAAAAACCCCACTCTATCATATGATATAATTTTGTATACTTACAAAAAAATAGAGATTTAAATGAAAAAAAAAATCTCCTTAGTCTTAATATGCACGGAATGGTCAGCTCTCAAGGGACTGCTTTTACAATCCTACTCACTAGATGTAAATCATCAGGAAAGTAATCTTTAAATTGAATTTAAGCAAAATATCTTTTTAGAGTTGGGTGGTAAACATTCGTCAATGTTTCTTTGTTCTCCCAAGCAGCTACAGCATCATTATTCTCTAGACTATTCTATTATTATGATATCATCTGGCGACCCAAAAGTGCATCTGGTTAAAATTGATGGACCCTTGTTACACAGAAATCCTCTGAGCTAGAGTTTTCCCCAGAAGATAGAGCAAAAAGTTAAATCAATCCAGACCCTCCTATTTTATTCTCTGTTTGGGACTTGGAAGAATCTGCTTTTTTTAATGTTGGCCCATGACCGATAGCAATGGATAGTGTACACGTCATCTGACACGAAGCTGAGAAGAGTATGTAGTGATCATGGCTGGAAAGTTTCAAGGAGAAAAGCCACAGTGTGATCAAAACATATGCCATTAAGTTTTAAACTGGATTTTTAAATATTTTAAGTAGTAACATAAAAAGCATTGAGTTGTTGAGTCAAACTAGGAGATTTTAGCAGTCATCAAAACTCAGAAATCTGCCAACTCTAGGAATGCGCAATCTGTATATATTTTTCCAAAGAACGGAAAATTTCAAGGTTACAACAGACAGAAATACCCACAATTCCCCCGAAATCATCCCTCCAGTTTTGTCACCCACTACTCGCTCCATTTATAGTCACTCAACTGCTTGTTCTTTTCTAATCATTCCTTGAACGTCTACTTTGCTGCTTCTGGGCTTTTGATGTCATTTCTACACAGAATGTTCTTTCCCTGCATGACCGCATTTTAGGACTTGAATCAAACACCAACTCATCCTTGAAACATCCCTTAACTCTTCTTAGCCAGAAGTCATTTTCATCTTTTGTCTGTTCTTAAAGTGTTGTGCTCACAACTCCTAGCAAACCTTGCACGAGGAGTAAAATGGTAGGTATGTAGCAAGACAGGTATGTAAGAAAGGAGGAAACACATACAGTTTGTTTGCATAAAGAAATCATGAAAAGGTAATACAAGAAATGTAAGAAGTGAGAGGGAATAATTGTTCTCAATGTGTACCTTTGTCTATCAACTTGATTTTATGAACCAGTGATTATTTGTTCAAAGATGTATTCAAATGTAAGAAAGAAAATCTTGCATCACTGTTTTCTATGAACATTTGCTCCCTTATTTTTTGGTAAGTTCTCCTAAAATAGGGGCTCTACATTGTTCATATTTTTTTATCCCTTACCTGATTTTGTTTCGTGTAGGCATTAAAGACAGTGCATATACGCTTGTCCCGCAACTTGCCCCGTTAGGGTATATTCTGAAACAAAAGCTAATTAAAATCAACACAAAGAAACCACATCTTCCTACTCTGTGGAAGTAATAGTTTACACCATGAATATGTTGATGATGAGACCAGAACATCTTTCCCGTCTCAATCAAAGACAATAAAGTATTCATTAATTCTTAAAGAGATGAAAATATAACTAATTTTAGTTGACTTAGTACCTTGAAAATAATAATATATATACCTCTCTTAGACTACAAAGAAGACATCTCAGAGTCTAGAAAATTAAAAATACAGGTTAGTTTGTTGATTATAAGGATAACAATGTCAATAGCAGATGATCTGAGTATTCCAGATCACAGGGACATTTGAACTCTCTAATAGATCAGATTATTGTATGTTATATGACACATTCCGTTACAAATCCTTCATTTCCTTTCACTTTTTCTACAATAAAAGATGTCCCCCTTTGCAACTAATCTACCCCTCTACCAGATTCCCAATGTCATCACTGACAATCTTTTTTTTTTCCTTTTTTCTCTGAAGCCTGAGAGTAAAATATACCTCTTTTCCCTCTGACCTGGGGAAAATCTAAATACAGTCTAAATTAGAGCCTGAGCTAGACTAATTGACTGAAAGTGAGTCTGAGATTTGCAGGTTTCTAAATAAGCCCTAGATTCCTAATTAGCTCAACAGGGAACAAAATACCATGCAGCCTTTCTTCCCTCTTCTGATCCTCCCCCAACTTGGCAAGACAATTTGTAACCCATGAGGCTCAGTAAAAATAAATCACCATCATAGAGGTATAGTGCACCATAAATATTCAAAACCTACAATCACAAACTTACAGATTGGAAGGGTTTCATGTATATGTCCAGAGTGCCCAGAGTTATGGACAATTTTCTGCACTAAAAAGGAGGAAAACGCCACAATGATCACTCACGGCAATTTAACCAACTCTATTTTTAGTTAATTAAGAATATTATTTAACTGTTAAGTACAGGCCTAATTTTCCAATCCAGAAATAGCATAAATGCTTGTGTTTTCTCTCTAGGATTAGTACAGAAACCAGAGCTCAAAAGGAATGATGGAGGAAGCGAAGGGAATCCCCAAAGCATTAAATAATAGGCCTGCATCTTATAGATCATCATCCCCAGACAATCAGACACTACATAAATGTTTCCATTGTTCATTTCCTTTATTGCAGATACAATGAAACTGTCCAGTATGATTAAGAGATGTCTTACCATAGAAAATAGAGGCATTTTCCTAGAATACATCACTGAAAATATTTTTTTAAGCTGATTAAATGTCTCATCTGTTTCATCACAAACCCTCACTTACTAAAGATAAAGAACTCATGCAATAATTCAAACTGCATTTTTTAGGGATTAGGTTTTATGCCAAAATGATTACATATCCCAGCAATAGGTCTCCAAGGACCCCGGTTTTACAAAATAGCTTCCAGTGGTTAAAAAAGATAAGCATTTCCAAACTGAATATGTTAGCATTTGGTACTCAGTAGGAAGTTGCTTAACTAACGAATACATCCACTTCTGTGGTAGTAAATGCCACCTGCTGTTAATTAAAACCCCCTAAAATATGTTTTATATAGCGACTTTCTGGGAGAACAGCTACTAATAGAACCTTGTTTCTTATATTCCTTGGCAGATTTTTTTTTTTAAAGTGTCAGTTAATTGATGATGAATTGATGTTTAGTCATTCTCCACAACTTATGCTGCATTCTTTCCCAATAGAAGCTATCAAGAAGAGCTTTGTCTAAACAAGCTCATACTGTATAGCACAGGGAAGTATCTTCAGTATCTTGTAGTAGCTTACGGTGAAAAAGAATATGAAAATTAATATATGCGTCTCCATATATGACATTATGCTGTACACCAGAAATTGACACATTGTAAACTGACTATACCGCAGTAGAAAGAAAGAACGAAAGAGCTTTCTTAAATTCTTACAGTCTTCCCCCTCACCAATAACATATATTATAACTGTTTTAGTATATTATATTTTTTTTATTATCTTATCTATTTGTACTTTCCATGATAAGAGGATCTTTCAACAATTTCCAACAATATCCAACTGAACCCAATAACCAGCTCCTTCATTGTATACCTACCTGCTTATCAAATGCCTCACTTTGCTTTTATTCTTGAATTTCTCACCTTCTATTCCATCTTTAAATAGACTTAACACTCTAAACTTCCCCTTTTTTCCCCTTCACCCTTTGGTACTTTACTCCCTTTTGTCCACCTTAGTCTAACTAGCATTTCTTTTGCCGCTTGAAAAGCTAAGCTTCTGAAAAGTGTATTTGATAGTCACTGTTTTACTTTCTGGCTTCAAATTCCAGACCTCAACCCAAAATAGAAATTTCTTTTCCTGTTGCTCCTCTATACCTGTCCTGAATGTGCCAAGACTGCTCCCTGGTCACCCTGTGGTCCTTATCTTATGTGACTTCTTACAATACCTTTCTTAAACTCTTATCCCTTGGTTTCTGTGATACAGTTCTCAGATTTTCCCTGATCCTTTGACCTGATTCATTCAATCGTCTTCATGAGCAAATATATTATTTATTAAATGGCAAATTCACTGGTAACTAAACAGATGCAAATTAAAATATGATTAATAATGCATTTCCCAGAAAGTTTATAAGGAAATAATTCATACATTGCTAGTGTAAATAAAAATTGAAACAAATATTCCAAAGTCAACCTATCATATCTAAAGATAAATTACCATTACCCAAATTTCTCTTATATAACCCAGTTTTAGAAAGCAGGAAATTATAAATGGCATTTATAATGTTCAGATAGAATCTTACCCTTTCTATATCCTTTTATTAAAATGGAAAATATTTCTTTAAAATTCATTAAAATTTCAAATGTTGAAAAGGTGAAATATGAATGAAAAAATGATAGTCCCCAAATTATAATAATTCTAGTTACATTTTATTACCATATAATAATGTGGAAAAATATATGTGTATTATACTTACACACACACATAACATGCATGAAACCTTTCATACATGTGAAGTCACTGTCCCACTACTCTTCACCAACAAAGCCATATTCTAATTACCCTCAACATACACAGATTTTTCATCACAGATGTAACAAATTTCTCACATTAAATTCTCCATTTAAATTACCTAGGATAGTTTTTATTTTCCTGGTTGGTACCTGATTTGTATAAACCCCAGTCTCTGATTAAGTTCAAAATTCCAACGTACTTTGAGAGAGAATCTCATTGGCTCACATTTGGTCAGGTGCCCACCCCTGAATCTGTCAGCTATGGACAAAGAAACAGGGCCATGCAGTGTGGAGGTGACTGATGGGAACATCGAAGGACTGTCTCAAAGAAAGAGAGGCAGATTGAGATGGACTGAGATATATAATGTTTTAACTGAGCTGTCAAATTCTAATATATTCAAGCAAAACATGCTTGGATTAAGAGCACAGATATATGCATGAACAAACTTTGCTGGTTCCCAGACAATTTTTGCTGGCTTAGACATTCACACATAAATTCTTCATTTCCTCATTGGACTGTACTTTGTCTGGTTGAACCTACAATACAACTCAGCAGTGAAACCTTTCAAATTTTTTTTTTTTAAGTAGTCACCGCAGGAGTTTCTTCAACCTCAGATTTATACAGTCAAAACAATTCAGTCACATGCGTCAGTGTGTGTGTGATTCAATTTCCTTTTAGACTCATTTCCGTCCAAGCCTTCCCTTTACTGGAATATATTATCAGAGCATCAGACTCAATAATGCTTGAATGCTACCAGATCCTGGTTGTACCTATTATAGAATAAACAGATGATTAATTTTTATACCTAGTAGATGCTTCACACATGCAGAATAACTTTTCTTTAATATCGTGTGCCTTCATTTTTCCAGTGTATGAGACTGACTCCTTAACAAGAAAATCTAGTCACTCCTTAAGCGTCTGAGGATTCTTTCTCTAATACTGGGAATATCCTACTAAATACTTTTTGACAACTACCTTGATCATTAATAAAAATTAACAGATTGTGATGGCCTACAACAGAACTTCACAGACATTGTTTCCCAGCGTATGTCACCGTAGGTGCCATACCTTCACCCAAGAACAGGCCATGCTTTCTGTTTCCTACTCCTAAACCTACTGCAGTTTGAATTCCCCTCATAGTTTTTCTTTTTATTGGTATTCTCTCCATCAAGGTCAGCAATAATTTTCTAATTGATGGATCTGTGGTCATTATTCAGCTTTCCAAATGACTGTTCTGACTTTCCTCACACAGTTCAAGGATAAGAGGATAAGAAGTACCTTAGAATTTAGAAGTTGGAAGAGGTTACAACCTTAAACATGGTGGTGAAGTATGATGGACCTACTCTAAGGTGGGCCACATGGTCTCCACCTTCTGACGCGCTTCCTCTTGTGATAGCCCCTCTCCTTGAGTGTGGGTGAAGCCTGTGACTTTCTTTACATCAAATGGAATATGCTAAAGGTGGCAGGATGTCACTTCTGTGATCACATTTCAGATGACTGCGATACCTTTTCATTTCTGGCTTTGAGGAAGAATGTGGCCATATTGAGAAGGCCTATCTGGATACGAGCTGAGGGAAAACTCCAGCCAAGAAATGGAATCTCTCATTCCAATAGCCCATGAAGAACTGAATGCTGCTCACAACCATGTGAACAAAAATCTAGATTCTTTCTCAATCAAGCCTCCTATGTGACTGCAGACTTGGCAGCTTGACTGCAGCCTTGCAGAGGACACAGCTAAGTCACGACTGGACTCTCGACTCACAGAAACTGTGAGAAAATAAGTGTGTGTTATTTTCGGCTGAAAAATGTGTAGTAATTTTGTTATGCAGCAATAGATAACTAATACATCAATGGAGTTTGCATTAAGAAGGTGCACAAAGTCATGTGGTTCTCAGGGTGAAGAGTATTTGGGGCAGAGAAAACAGAGTGAAAAAATCCTTAAGTGGGAATGTACTCAGAATGTTTTAGGACTGGCAATGAGGAAGTGCGGTTGGAATTGAATGAGCAAGGGAAAGGGTAAATGGAGAAAGAGAGAAACATGTCGGAATTCATAAGCTACAGTAAGGACTTTTGAGATTCTGAGTGAAGTAGAGACATTAATTAGAGGGTTTGAATGAAGTAACACGCTATGAGTTAACATTTTAATGGCTTCATATTGGCTGGTGTGTTGAGAATAGACTGTAGGAGATCCAAATAGTAATAAAAGAGACCAGTTAGGATGCTATTACAATAATAAAGGTGAGAGATGATGGTGACTTGGATCAGAGTGAGTGACAGAGTAAGTGGTGAGAAGTGGTTGGATTCTGGTTATATTTTGAAGCTATGACCAACAGGAATTCCAGGTGAATTCAATATAGAATGTAAGTAAAAGAAGACTCAAGGATGACTACATGGGTTTGGGCAGAGACGATCAAGATAGAGAAAACTGTGAGTGAGCAGGTGTTTTGTTTGTTTTGCTTTGTTTTGTTTTTCAGTAAGAGGGTAGGGAGTATCAGAAGCTCAGTCAAGGACATGTGACACTTTCATGTCTACTAGGCATCCTGCTGGGAGTGTTCTATCAGTACTGTTGTACCTTTAATTCAGTGGGGAGGCACAGCCTGACGGATACATTTAGATATTTAAAATTGTGAGGCTGTTTCTTTACATCAATAATGAAATATCAGAAAAGGAAAGTTAAAAAAAAAAAAAACAATCCTATTAAAAATTGTATCCAAAAATAAAATATTTAGGAATAAATGTGACCGAGGAGACTTATATGCTGAGAATTATAAAACATTGATAAAGGAAATGATTTAAAGAAATGGAAAGGTATCTCATGCTCTTGGATTGGAAGAATAAATATTCTTAAAATGTCCATACTACCCAAAGCAATCTACATATTTAATGCAATCACTATCAAATTACCCAGGACATTTTTCACAGAAATAGAACATATAATCCTAAAATTCATATGGAATCACAAAAGACCCAGAATTGCCAAAGCAATACCAAACAAAAAGAACGAAGCCAGAGGAGTAACCCTCCCAGACTTCAGACAATACTACAGAGCTATGGTAATCAAAACTGTGAGGATGAACAAGTTTACTAAGGGGGTGAACATAGAGAGAGGGAAGAGCCATGGACTGAGTGCTAAAGCACTCCAAGCAGCTTTAGAAAAAGAAGGAACCAACAACAGAGACTGCAAAAATGGGACCAATAGGTTACAAAACAAACCAAGGGATTGTGGCATAAAGAGAACCAAGCGCAGAGAATGTTTCCAGGAAGAGGATGTGCTACATTATGTCAAATGATGCTGAGTGATAAAACAAACTGAGAACCATTGGATTCTGTAGAAGTTATTCATAAGCTTCATAAAAACAGATTCAGAAGAGCAGTAAGATTAAATCTGATAAATATGCAGTAGCTCACAGGATGAAGATAAGAGATTAGTCTGTTACTGTAGTTGTTCTGAGATGAGAGAAATAGCACAGGGAAATCGGCAATGTGGAATAGAAAGAGGAGAGTTGCTGGAGTGATATTTTTGTGTAGATGAGGAAGGATGAGGTCTTCTTAAAGCCAAAGCCTGGGTAGAAACAGAGAAAGTAGATGTCATAGAATAGGAAAGGGCAGCAGAAGATGGAGATACTAATGCTGGTAAGTAGGAGTTTACCAACGTTCTTTATTACTGCTTCAATTTTGTCAATTAAACAGGAAGTAAGACTATCAGCTAGGAATGAGGACGGAGAGTAGCTACTGACAGTTCAAGCAGAAGCTAGATAATGTACAATAATCATCTGGGAGAATGGCATAGAGAATGGATAGGAAAGAGAGAACTGATTTCTGCGCAGGGTGAAGGACCAGCTTGCATTTTGTGATTATGAATCTGAAGTAAAATGAATGAAGATGGTATTATGCTTTTTCTCTTTTTATTCCAACCGCACTCATCGGGTGAGTGCAGACATGGAATAGGTGAAGATTTGGGATGAACCAGGGTTTGGGTTTTGCAAAGCACGATGACAGAGAGGAAAGAGGGTATATATGAAGTGGTTACTGTAATGATTGGCCATAGGCTTTAAGCGGAGGAAGGAGGGATGACGGGACACCAGGGACATAAGGGTAAACAGGTAAAACATTCTACCAATTCAATGTGATGGTGTCGTGGAAATATTGTAATAGTATAGATATTAGCGGTAGTAAACCCATAAAATAGAAGTGGTGGTCAATGAGTGGGAGCTATGGAATTGGAAACTGGGAGATGCCAGAACTCACTGGTCATGATGAAGTTCCTTGATATATCCATAGGAGTAGGGCCAGCTGATTGGAAAACAGTAGTCCAGAGATTTGGAAAAGAACATGTCGATACCTATTACAATTGCCCAGAATTTAGTTGAGAGTGGTACTGGGTAGAATGAACATAGCCAGGAGTTAAAAACTATTAAGGAATCAGGGGCTGTATCCTGGTGGCCTATAGGAGGACAACTGTGAGGGGCAGGATTTGATAAAGTCTCACTGCGTTAGATTCAAAGCTGAGTGTTTTTATGAAGCAGAGAGAGATAACGGAGTTAAGGCATCAGTGAAGAGCTGAGAAACTACCTACCTCACCCCTAGACATGCTGATTCGATTGATGTGGAAGAAAAAAGAATTATCACCTGGCAGGGGTCTGGGTGAAGCAACGTCCCTATGGCAGTACTGGTTTTACTTAGAATAAGAAAGGAAAAGGAATTTTCAGATTGGTTTGTTGAGATATTACCTTTCACAATGTCTCTTGAAACTGCCAGCCCATTCTCCATGGCACCAAAGACCAGTATTTTTATAAAGCAACTATGATTTAAGGGATTCCTTCCCTTAAATTCTGTCCATGGCTTTAAAGTCTCCTCAGGATAAGGTCCAATGCCCAAAGTTGAAACAATCCAGCACCATCTGGCACTTGCTTGCATCCCCAGCCTCAACTCCTACCACATCGCCACTTCCACACTATGGCCATATTCTTTGGCCTTATAGTCTACATACATTCACAGGTTCTTTCTATTCCTGCTTTCTTAATCCTTATCATCCATTTCATTCGCTAAATCCTCTTCAGTTCTCAGCTTTTAATATAATTTCCTCCAGCAAGTTCTCCCATGATCATCCCAATACAAGCTCATTTCCCTCCTATGCCCTTCTAGAGCAACTTACACACCTTCATCCACGTTACTGTTCATAGCAAACTCTAAATTTCATGCCTATCGAGTTTGCTTTTATAAATCCAGTATTGAGCACTGTGCCTAAAATAGGTAACAGATGCTCAATAAGCAAAGGTTCAATGTATGAATGGGTGATGAAATACACATCATTTTTGAAGAGAAATATCAGAAAAAGAAAATCCATGCTTCAAACTTTCAACTTATTTACACACAACTAGATGCTATGGAGAAATATAGAGGATTACAGATCCTAATTTGTTATTAAAATGTCACTGTACTGACAGAAAAGGTCAACCAAATAAATAGATAAATTCTAAGATGGCATTGGAAAAATAAAAACTGTTTACCCAAGAAATTACAATGAAAATACCAGAGAAAGCAAACAAACAAACAAACAAACAAATAAATAGGGAGATGTTCCATAATAATCTCCTAGTAAGTCTCTAAATAAAGAGGACCAATTCTCCATGAGAACCTTATATTTGTGTTTCCAACATTCTATACTCTTTAAAGGTAAGAATGATAAAAGCAATTACCTTAACTTTTTAACAAAGTTTTTTGGTTTGGTTTGGTTTTAGTATGAGTTTTACTTTTAGAACAGCTCTTCAAAGCACATTAATGATAACCCATGAAATCAAAAGAAGTGAAAAATGTTTGAAATACATTATTTACATATGGAAAATATGGAATGAGTGTCTACAAAGGACAACAATATGCAACACAGGACTCCAGACAGATTTTTAAATAATGCAAATGTTAAAGTATGAATTGGGTAGTTGTTATGGAAATATTATCATTGTTTAATGCTATTATTATAAAACAAAATTTAGGATACTTTATTGAGATCCCAATTTCTCTATGCTCATCTTATTATTGCATTGACGTTTGGGCCATATAAAAGAGATAAATTTAGCTGAATTTCAATTCTCTTGATTGTAAGATACAAAGAACATCACTTTCTACTTAAGTCTTAGAATGCTTTTTCAGACTTTTCCCTCTGATTAATTATAAACACAATTTCTTTATGGCACAGAACTTCTTAAGAAAATCCAATGTAACAAGAAGAATTGATCCAAAGGATGTTACTTACCTGAAACATGTGTTCGGGTCATTATAGTAATATGAACAGTAATTGAAAGCCTGCCTGGCCGGGAGGTGGGGAGGATGTGGGAGGCAGGAAGTGGGGGTTGGGGGAAGGACAGTGAAGAAAGGTTTAATGGCTGCTTCCATCCAAAGTGAAATCATATGCTTTCATCCTACTTTTTAAAACTTCTGTGAACAAGTGGTGTGGGCAGTGCAGATTACCACCCATTTAACAAATTATGCTAAAACATGAAGCTGCTGCTCAGCACCACACCCAAGCACACATCCTACACAGATTTATTTTATGGAGTTTTCCTTTGTAGTTAACCAAAACTGCATTTTAAGTAATCTGTTTAGCATAATATGAAAACTCAGAATGATAAACTAAAAGCACATGAGTCTCCATTCTTCATTACATTTATAACATTCTTAATCACACTGCCATCTTATAACAATGTAATTTACACTATCCATGTAAATTTGTAGTATCAAGGTGCTAATTTAGGTTATATTTTACAAAAGTTAAAGTATCATCCTTTGTTACATATCAGTACGTTTCTACGTTCTTGTGGTCTCTAATTTTGAGGGCCACAATTTGAGATTAATTTTTGAAGTGGGTATAGATTATGTGAGATGAAAGATAATTTTTCCAGTTAGAGTATTTAGATACTATTTTTGATTAAATTATTTTCCCTGTCCCTTCTTTCCTCTCTCTCTCTTTTTGTTTTTTTAATTTTAGGTGATCAAATGACCTCCATGATACTATCCATTGATTCATTATCTGCACTAAAAATACTGTTTCTACTGACATTTTAGTTTTTAGTATGTTACAAAATTCCGATGTCCACCTGATACATCTTCTGCAATCTTTATTTATTTTTTAACAAGAGTGAAATCATAGTAAACTTAACATGAATACTTTCAGGAAATCTCTGTAATCTTCATTGGTAAGCACAACATCAAGAAAACGCACAGACTGTGAATAAAATAATAACACAATACATTGCCATGCAGGCCATTTCTATGCAGAAAAGAATGAGATGTGAAACAGAATATCAAAGGTTGAAATAATAAATTAAATGGATGTTTGAAATATCAGAAAAGAGAAGAAAGAAGAACATATTTTAAGGTTATATTAGCTAATTATATGTACACATCTAAAATAATGATAGCTAAAAACAATCTTTTAAAAGATTGATCATTATCCATTTTCAAATGATAGCTTTAGAAAAGTCCAAAAGATATTTTTAAACTCCTTTAATCACACACCATAACTCAGTCAGAAATGGCATAAAAAGAATTTCTTCAAAGTAAAATAACTGGCATACATTCTATCTTAAATAGTCTGCAATAAAACCAAAGAAATGAATAGTCCCAGCCAAAAAATACTTTAAATTACATTTGGAGGAAAAAAAATGTATCTTGGATTAATTCATCATCAAGGCTTTGTGTAGTATTAATTAGTATTGAAAATGATAAGGTGGACTTTCAAAGATACTTTAACATTGATTACTTTTTTCAGTCCCTGTTTAAAAAGTAATTTTAATGAACTTCAAAGGGACAATTATTGTGGAAGACTTCTTTCTTGTAACTCTCTCATATTAAATTTTTACTAAATAAATTAGGCTTTTTCCTTTGGACTGTGATTCATTTTTCAACCCATATGGCTTATTTCTATTTCTATTTCTATTTGTCTTCTGCTCAGTGTTTGTCATTTTCAGATTCTTTCCCAGTAGCTCACAGCTTCATAAAAATATCCTAGAGAGGTCTAAGAGAGACTTACAAACTTTTTGAACATTGGGAGTTTTCCTTCATGAGTTTTTATGAAATCATTCTCCTTACTAACGTAAGTCTTCCAAATAAAATACTTTCCATATTCTTCTTTCATATATATTTTTCAACTGTAATTAACAGTATTATGAAATTTGGAAAATCCACGTTTCTGAATAGTATAACAAAATATATACAAACAGCATCAAAATATATAGAGAAATAAAATAAAAGGCCGACTACAATTAATCATTTCAAACTAGAAGAGATTTGAGATGGCTCAAAATTGTAGCCAATTTTGAAAATTCCATGGAAGGGGCAATCTGATGTCTAAAACATTGACTTAACTGGACAATAAACTTCTTTACTTTTGCAAAAACTATCACTTAATAAAAGAGAGAATTTAGAGAAAATGGAAAAAGGTTCTTTCTTTGACCTCTTGTATAGAATCATCCCATTAGAGGTGGTTGCTTTGTTTCAGAGAACTTTAGTAGTCAGGAGGTTTCTTCTCATTAAGGGGAAATCCCTTGAGATTTAGTTAAAAACATTTGCAAAAAATTGGCAAATGTTTCTTGTATAACTAATCCTCATTATTTTCTTCCTTAGACAAAGCTATTATTTTCAAACTCATTTCTCTTTTGTTTCTTGGAAAAATATACCACAGATCATTATAGTGAGATACGTTGACTATACCAAAATGTGTTTTATACATTAATCTAAAGATAGCTGGACTCATTCACTGAAAAAGACTTAGAAAATAAATTCAAAGTATTTTCAAACATTTCATGAAAGAAAGTGAATTTCTTTAGTCATAATGATTTTTAAAGGTAAAAAGACATCAGGATTGTTATTTTGGGATGTCCCAACAACTATTTCATCTAAACCAATCCATATTTGTTTTCATTCAATATTTTACTTACAGTCAAGACAATTATTCAGGGACAAGTTGGGTTATCAGTTCAATACAGCAGTTCACAACTTTTTTTTTACACCTACCTTTTGTTAGTGGCTCCTTATGGTACTATATGCTCAGCAAGAGGGAACATAGCTTCCTATTTATCAATTTCAATTGGAAATAGAAGTTGGAGGTAAAAATGGGTGCATACTTGCTCAGAGACATAAATTGACAACATTCAAGGGCACAAACTGATTACAAACTGAAGGTTACACAAAGTGAAGATTACACAAAGCAAAGATTGAAGATTGTACAAAACTTGTATCAGAATGGAAGTTCACAATTTCATCATGCCTGAGCCAAAAACGTTAACATGATGTATTCCAAGATGTGATAAATATTTCCTATTCTAAGAAATATAATAAATTAATTTTGTAACAACTCTGATACATTGCCAGAAGCACTAATATATACTAAACATGATCACTCTGTTAAAATTTACTCTAAATTAAATGCCTATATTTATTCATCACAAAATCATAATCAAACACTTATTGCACAATTATTATGGGAGCTATACATAAGTGCATAAAAATAAAGAAAGGTTTAATTTTTTCCTAACAGGAACATTGTTATGATCATACCTAGAGAAATATTTATTTCTAGACCTCTGAGTGACAACAGAAGTCCCATTAGCTTCCTTTGATAGTTGTCTATTCTTGTTAATCTAGTGATAAGAAAACAAAATCATTCTAACTTCATGAAGCCTTAGTTGCCTTATGTGTATAGTTAAGATTTGCATCCAGATTGTCCTTTAAGATGCTTTTAAAAACTAAAATTCTATTCTTTTATTATTTTTTCTCATTATTCCTCAAGATCCTTTGCTTTCAAAACCAAACTTTCTTCATTCTATCACTTCTGTTTCTGCCCTCACCTCTATCCTGGTGCTTACCAATATGGAGTCCAAAGTCCTTTTAGATTCCAAATTTGAAGATTTAAATGGGTATCCCCCGTAATTATCGATATTTCAGAATGTCTAGTGGAAATCTTACGTGTGTGTTCCATAGGATTCCACAGTTATCAGGTGTCATTTTGTTTATTCATTTGTTTGGCTTTAAAGGGGCCTTGAATTATAATAACCCAGTGTATAGTTATCAAAAGATAAAATAAAATAGTAAACCAATTACTTGATAAATACTGTTTTTTTTTTTAAAAAATAAGCTTTTTAAAACATTGAATCATGGGCAAAAATTAATAGAAAGTATCAAAACATTGGGAATGAAGTAACTTAATCAACTACATCTCATGAAATCTATTGCTTTAAATGTCCCATGTGGTATTCCTATTCTTATTTTTTTTGCCACCAAAATTTCCTCCTCACCAGACAGAGTAATATTTTCATCAGGTCATTTGCCTTATTCAAGAATATAAAATATTAAGTGTGAAGCTCCCTACTTGGCTCCCAAGACAATTCATAATTTGGTCCTACACCTGACACAAAACAGATTTTTCCCATCCTGTGCCATGATGTATTTTGGTCAATTTTTGAATAGGTGAGAACACTTATAAATATACTATTGAGACTACATAGACTCTACTTTAAAAGCGAATTATATTAATTGGATCCAAAGCACGCTAAGAACTCGTCATCGATATGCACGTGTCTAAGGATGCTTACATGCAAGCTTCAGAACATTTCAAAATATTCCATTGACTGATCCAGTGTCTGTATTGGCGTCAATGACTATTTTAGGTGTATTTTAGCACAGTTAATATAATTTTATGTGTGTTAAATCTGGGTCCTTGGAATACATTACCAAACGTGTTTTCAGTGTACTAAGGTCTTTCCCATAATTCTTGTCCTTTTCATTGGTGGCATTTTTAGTCAACCAATAGTTATATACCCATAACGTATATTTTCTAGGTGCTTTAGGAATCCTGAGTCTCATTTAATTTAACTAGAATGCTTACTGTCATTTTCCAATAATAATAATTTATTTAAAATATGTCAATTTTGATTAAATCATTATGTCTTAAGATATAGAAATGTTGTACCAGTCTTGAAACATAGTTCTTTCTAAACTGTTCTGTTTCTTTCATTTAAAAGCTTTTTAAAATACACAAATTATAAGTTGGAATTCCTCTCAGTTAAGTTCATAAACTAAACTAAAATTTTGTTTGTGAACTCGTTTCTTATCATGAGACATTTCTTCCCAATAGTAGCTTTTGATATAATGAATCTGAATGAAAATTATAAATTATATCTTATTTTCTTTTCTGTTTCACTAGGGATCAAGGAACAATTCTATGAATTAATAAAGACACAGTTCTTTACACCCAAAATTATATGCATATTTATTTACTGAAGAATATAGACATAAAAGGGGAATAGAAATCCCATTTTCCTTATATATGTGAAATTTTCTTGTGCTCTGTTAAAGATTCTGATGCACAATTTTATTTTTAGTTTACCTGTATCACCATTTTTACACTGTCTTCAAAATAGTTATTAAATGTGCTATCATAATAGATTTTAGGAATCAAATCATACTGGCAAAAAAGAAAAGCTATGTATGGAGAAGAAAGAACATTTCCATCTTTATAAACAAAAGCTGTTTTTTTTTTTTTTTTTTTTTAACATTTTTGAAGACTCCATCAATTTTGGCAAACATCACACCAGCCTTATCCAACTTCTAAAGCTGGGAGTTGATCCAAAACTCTGGTAGTCAGAGATCTGCTAAGTGTGTTGTTGCTCTATTACCTGACACTTTTGGCTCAATTTGAAACATTTTTTTATTCACTCTTTATATTTTCTGTTTCTTTTTGTTGAATCTTAAAAGTAATATAAGAGCTGCTTCTTCCTTCTTATTTACAAAAAACTGAATCTTTTTAACCTATGTTTCCATATACAAAGTAATTTACTTGAATTTATAATTCAAATAATTAAAACCTTTCTGGTTCTTCATTTTGCATTACATCATAAAAGAAATTACAGGGTTTTATGGAACTTTCAACCAGTTGCATAAAGCAGATGTTTTAGAGTGTTAATTGTGTTCATTTATAGAACTAAATGATGAATGATTATTTGTTGTTGAATTTTAAAATTTATAATTGTCTAATAATTAAGTCTTTTTAAATAGTAGGTAAATTTTTAAGAACAACATTTAGTCTGATATATTTATAGGCAAAAAATTCAAAACATAACTAGTAAGTATTCAGTTTTACTACAATAACTTTGGTTTAGTCATTACTTTGGTAATATATACTTTGTGGTTCACCAAGAGTACAAACTCTGAAAAAGAAATTTACAGAAGCATTTGATATATAGACTCCATTGAATCTATAATATTTCTTCAAGGATATATATTATTTCATGAATGTATCCATGGAAAATCTGTTACTGGCTTCTACTGACTTCCTTGAGAAATAAAATGCGCCAAAGGAAGAAAGGTAAGTACTGGGTTCTAGTATTTAAAGCTACAATGATCAGTTCCTCAATTTACTGATCTGTTAAAAAAGAGAAAATGATCTATGCTAAATTTTTCTGCAGTAAAAGGTGAGTAAATGGGTATCCTTTTGTTAGGAATCTAGATGACCACTCTTTTGCCTGAAAACTTTCACCTGTAAGTGTCTGTTATGCCATCACATGCAAGAGTATTCTTTATTCAAGCATTTTCCAAAATGTGTTTCTTAAAGCACTGTTCTCATAAAATAGTAATAGTTGTTGAGTGTTACGGAGCTCAGAAAAAAATTCTGAGATATATTGTTAGGAAACTGTTGGGTTAACTAAAATCCATGAAAATTGTTCTTTCTGTAACACTGCTCAAAGTCTAAAATCAAATGCACTCATTATTATCTTCTGACAAGACTCAGCTCAGTGGTTCTCACGTGCTTTTTATTGTTCTGTGTGGTATCTATGCTGAATAGAAGAGACTGGGCTTACAGGTGGCTGTATGGAGGAATGAAGCTGTTAGAAAACTGGTTCATATCATGATTTTGCATGTAAGTAATGAATTCCCTACATATAAGTTAGGTTATCATGCCCAGTATTTTCAGGATAAGCACTTTTGCTGCAAACATTTTCAATCCATAACTAATTGACCATAAGGCAATTTTGCCTGTGAAACACAAAATAATTGGTTGACAGTTTTGGTTTTGACAGTTTGGTTTCAACTGGTTGAAATGCATTAGCATTTCTTCCAGTAGTGATGTTATTGATGGCTTCATGGAGCTGACAGATGACAATGATTTGCCCCAAAGTTGGTTTCTTATTTTGAAATACACTATATTGAAGGAGAGAGAGGTCAAGGGCGAAATAGCTAATTGGCCATAAGGCATTTTTGCCCTTGAAAGATAACATAACTGGTTGAGAGTCTGGTTTCAACTGGTTGAAATGTTAGCATTTCTTCTAGTTAGTGACATTGCTGATGACTTACTGAGCTGGCAGATGATGATGATTTGCCCCCAAGAGTTGGTTTCTTAATGTGAAACACTACACTGAAGGAGAAAGAGGCTGAGGGTGTCAAATGTGCAGAGTTGGACCTACACTTCTCATAGAACTTTGGAACATCTATCAAGGGATATGTGGCAATATGCCAAGAACAAACAACAGAGCAGAGACTTTCACAATACAACACAAAGCGCGCTTACAAATATGCCTCCTAGTATTTGGAAACTGACATCTCTTTTAATGAAGGGGGAAATTCTAGCAAAAAAGGAAAAATGTGATGTGGAAGGAGAAGATGAATCAACAAGCCCCCCAAAATGAATATAATATTCTGAACAAGATTTGGAAGACAAGTGCTTAAGTACAAGCCACTAAATAAAATTAGTTATTTGTTGTATAGTATTGTATGAACCTGTACACATTCTAAATGTAGTCAAATATTTTATATTTCACAAGTCTTTTAAATTGTTATTCATTTCTCTTATTTCATTGTGAACTCTTTAATGTCCCTCTTTTATTTCTGTTTTATCTTCAAGGCAAAATTGCCTATGATCAATTAGTTATGAGCAAATATTTGCAGCAAAAATGCCTGAGGTAAAGATGTCTATAGCAAAGATGCTGACTTTGAGTCTAGATCCAAGGTAACTTAGATGTACGCATATTCCATTTTACCAGAGCACTTAAAGAAAATTTTTAAAAGATTTAAATTTTACTTACGTCAATATTTCCCAGAATTCTGTGATGATTAAGAAACGTATCTGAATGATGATTAACATGGAGACTTTGAGGCTTCCACAACCAGATATCTTAATTCATAATTTCCGGATGACTGATCTGGGAATCATTAATTTTAACATTTTTACCCAGTGTTTCTAATTAAGAAAAAAGAGCTAGGAAATCATCTACTAGAATAGATAATGGAGTCTGCTTAACCTAATTTAACTCTGTTGTACTGACAGTGAATTTCATTCATTTTCACCTACAATAAAACTCAAGTTTTAAACATTTTCTGGATTCCAGCAATTTCCCTAGTACTTAGAATTTCACAATATGTACAAGTCAGATTATATCTACAAATTTGTTTAAAGTCTTCAGGTGGTATATATTATATTTTTTATGGTATGTGAACTTTAATTTATCTTTTTAAAATTAAAATATTTGTAGTTAAATATAATGTAGATGCATATCTTTTCATAAATAAGCTTACATACACATCAGTATAGAGAAATATAGACTAAACAAATTTTTATTTATTACATGCAAAAGGAAACCATATAATCCTTTCATCATAGATCATATATTCCTGAAATAAGAAAATATGTAGGAATGCAGACATTTTCTCCAGATCTATTATTTTTCAAGCTTTGCAAGTACAGAGGTCTCTTAAATGTGACTCAATCTTTGTAACACGGAATTTTTTTTTCAAAACTATGGAAAGTATTCTCACTATTTGCCTATATATTAATGAAAAATAAGCTCTTTATTAATCATAAAAAATACTACAACCTTTCCAAAAATTCACTTATTCATTTTTTAAAAATCCATCGAATAGCCCTTAAGTAATGAGAACCATGCTAGGGCTGAACAGTGAAGTGGATACAAATACTAATACAGACTCCCTGTTCTCAAAGGACTCAGCCGAGCCGAAGACAGACGTATAAACACATAACAAAGACATGATGTGAAAATATCAGGGAACAAGCTGGAGGTCTATGAGCAAGGAGGAAGACCTCATAAAGGATGTTACGCTAAAGAAGAGCAATAGAGTGGAAGCAGGAGTTCTTTAGATGGAGAAGAAAAAGAATGACATTTAAAGAGGCAGTGGAGGGAGCATGGGGATTGTGAGGAGGAATGGAGGACTTGAGGTGCGGATTGTGCTGATGTAGAAGCTTGAACACGACCATATGCTGAGATTAGAAGGTAGACTCAAGTAAGGTAATGAATGAAATGCATTGTCTTTCAGATGTATTTGGATCATATCCCACAGTCAATGAAGAGTTAAAGATTCTTAAAAACAGTGATAATATGGGGTGGTGCGGGCATTGGAGAAGGATAATATAATATGCCCTGCAGGAGGTGAGGAGTGTTTTAACTTACAGCATTTAGATCATTTTGGCTAAATATGTGAATCTCCTGGGGAGTTGTAAAAACATAATGCCCCAAATGCACACTTGCCCAATTACAGCAGAATCTGTAGGGGATGCAACCAAGGCACCGGGATTGTTTAAAGCTCCCTAGGTGATTCTAAGGTGCAGTCAAAATTGAGAACTAATTAGATTGTTCTCTTGGGCTAAACGGTTGATCCATGCAGGTGATGAGAGGGAAGGAGACATCAAGTTCAACTTGGGGATTTTTGCTGGAGGAACTGGGTAAATAGTTAAGCACTTGAACTGATGGGAAATGGAGAGGACAACTGAATACTGAATACTGTTAACATGATTATGAGACAAACCGTTAACATTCTAGATTTAGAGAAACATGTTTTACAATACTGTAAAGATTTTTCCTGTACTTGCTTGTGAACTTTTGTTGGTTTGGGAGAATGAGAAAAGCCTAGACGGACATAAGAAAGGAAATGATAGAGAAGAATTTAAATATTAAGATTTCCATCAGTATGGGTTCTGATTCCCCAGCCCCTAGGAACATATCCTGTTCCTCATGTTTTAGGTTGAGTTTTCTTTATTTATCACTTATTCATTCGATGAACTAGGGAGTTTATTTGTATTAGAGAGTCCTCAAAGAGGAGTGAGATCTATTCTCAACTTCATTTAAGGCTTATCTTCCTTCCAGACTACTGGTATTCCTGGCCTTAACTTAGTCACTTAGACTGAACAGGTTTCACCCACTTCAAAGCTAGGTGATTTTTACAACGGAAGACTAAGACAAAGGAGAGACCTATAATTAAACTGTATCATTCCTTTGATGACGCTGAAAGATTTCAGAGAATACTTAGCTAACCTGAGCAGGTTAAGTAAAGTAAAAATGTTCTAGAGGGATTAGGGTAAGAGAAGGAATTATTTGGCCCTGAGTGATTTCTACATGTGTAGATAATAATCCTAAAAAGGTTGGATTATCCCAATGCAGGAATCTATGATTTCTCCAAGCTATATAAAATTTAAACAAACAAACCCCCAGGTACTATTGACAAAGGAGTGGTGCATCTCAGCTTGTGGTCTAGCTCCCCAAGCCAATGGTTAAAATCCACAATTAGTTGTTCACAGAAAGACCAGTGTTGACTAGTGAAGAATAATATAAATTATGTCTGATTCTCTGCATTTTCTGTGTGCTTAAGCCATGTTCAACCTTTTGCTGTAGTGAGTATTAAACTAATACTCTATGCATTTTCTTTGTTCTATGTAACAATATAAGTAACATGCCTCCTTCATTGTCTCTAATTTTACATATTTATAGATTCTTAGAACACATATGTATTAGACAGTTGTGAGATAATTAAAGCATTCAGAATGCACAAAGGTGCAATATCTCTTAAAGAACAGTGGTATTAACCAAAGTCACATCATAAACTTTCAAGTATTATAAAGATAAGCAGTGATTAGTATACAGGGGAAACATTGTTGCTGAGGTATTTAGCAGAAAGAAAATTTAGCATGACGTCTAAGTAGAAATCTTTTAAAAAGGAAGTTATTTACTTAATATTGGTTAAAATACATTAATGAAGAAGTGTCTTAGTTCAAAGCATTTGTATTTAATAACAAATAAATAGTAGAAGTCTAAAATCTTGAACAGATTCAAGATAATAAGGCATATTTTTCAAACTATGTGACAAGCGGCCAGCAAATTATACTGACTTTAATGATATAATAGAGTTGGCATTTAATCATAGAGGAACAGAAAACCTTTAACAGATTATTTTTTCTTACACCATTAGGGCATATAGTACAAATGCACAACAGCTTAGACATAACATGATAGAAAGACTCAATTAAAGTTGAATGTAATAAAGATATATCTGCTAATACTTTTGGATGTCCTTAAATTACAATGAAACAAAAATAAAAACAGAAAATCAAAAAAGTAAATTATTAATTCACATAACCCAGAAGTAATAAACTAAAAACAATTAAGATAAATAGGAGTAGATGATAAATTGCCAGTTGCAATATAAATATAAACTAATATGCCAACATGTCAATAATATCAAATTATAAAACATGACACCAGCTCATTTTCAATAACAAAAATATAAACTACACGGGGATAACCCTAATGAAAGCAAAGTGTATAATATACATGAAGACAATCTTAAAACAATACTAAAAATATTCCCTTTAAAAATGTGAATAACAAGACAAATATAATTCGGGGGATGGAAAAACTGATTATTTTGAATGTATTGCATATTTTTATATTTATTTAGAGGCTTAAAACCCCATCTAAAATCACTGGGAGTTACTTGAGCACTACCAAATTATGCTAAAATGTATCTAAAGTTTCCTTCTGATCACTGAAACAATGTGAGAAATAGAAAGGAATGTATAAGCTGCGTATAATAATTCAGTACATGATAAAAGAAACATAAAAATTCATGAAATTTTCCAAAAACTATTACAATGAATATGAAAACAGAAAATTTAACCTCCACATCATAAACCTAAATAATACCTAAATAAAATAATAATAAAAAATAATAGAAAAAAACCCCATAAAATAAAATCTAATAGAACTAAATTATTTTTTACAACCTCAAAAATAAAAGAGAAAATTCAAATCTTGAAAGCTATGAATATAATCACAATTGCAAGAGAAAAGACGAACAGATGTTCACAAATTAAAACAACTATTTTTTCCAGCTTTATTGCGATACAACTGACAGACAACATGGTGTCAGTTTATGGTATACAACTTGTTGATTTGATACACATAGACTGCAAATCGATGACCACTGTCGCGTTAGCTAACACCTTCATCACATCACATATCTACGAGTGTTTTTGTGGTAGAGACATTGAAGATCGACCTCCTTGTGAATTTCAAGTATATATTTTACACTATTATTAATTATAATCACCATGCTATACAGTAGGTACCCAGAACTTAGCTTAAAACTGTAAGTTTGAACTCTCTGACCAACATCTCCTCATTTCCTCCACTCTCCCACCCCCAGTAACTACCATTCTAGTCTTCACT
This sequence comes from Camelus ferus, assembly GCF_009834535.1. Classification (NCBI taxonomy): domain Eukaryota; kingdom Metazoa; phylum Chordata; class Mammalia; order Artiodactyla; family Camelidae; genus Camelus; species Camelus ferus. Next base: position 52,464,389 of record NC_045702.1, on the reverse strand, counting down.
TTTTTATATTCCTAAAACATCTATACTGACATAAATACTGACAACCGTCATGTTTATATTGACATAAGCAGATACATGCATCTATTAATCACATATTTATTAAGTATATATGTAAAACAGCAAAGTAGGAAAATATTTTCAGAGCCCAATATAGATATAGGATTTGAATATTGTATACAATCCTCACTTACATTTAGAAAAAAAAATTACTTTAAAAGAAACAATGGACTAAAAAATCGACCAAAATGAAAGTAGTATAATTATCCATTTATTTATTTAACAAATATTTACTAACTACATGCTATATGACAAGCACTGTTCTAAATCTGAAAAAGACAGCAGCATACAAATAGACAAAATATGTTACCCTTATGCAAGAGGGATAGACATTAAATAAGACAAGTAAGTGTGACCTAATATGTTGGCAGTAATTGCCATGGAGAAAAATAATTCGGGGGCGGGTGAGAAGAAATGTGGAAGTGGGAAGGAGACTCTAGTCCACAGCCTTCAAATAATAAATAAATGTTTAGAGAATGGCAAGGTGATCTAAAATTTAATTCTCACTTTGCAAAATAATTTTGAAACAAAATAATACAGAAATAAACCAACACTTCTATCATCAATTACTCTGTAACAAAGGAGGCAAGAATACACAATGAGGAAAGGAGTCTCTTCAATAAATGGTGCTGGGAAAACTGGATAGCTACCATGCAAAAGAATGAAACTGGACCACTCTCTTACACCATATACAAAAAGAAACTCAAAATGGATTACAGACTTAAATGTAAGAACTGAAACTATAAAATTCCTTATAGAAAGATAGGCAGTATGCTCTGCTCTTTGACATCAGTCTTAGTAATATGTTTTTGGATATGTTTCCTTAGGCAAAGGCAACAAAAGCAAAAATAAACAAATGGGACTACATCAAACTAAAAAGCTTTTGCACAGCAAAGGAAACCAGCAACAAAATGAAAAGGCAACCTACTGAATGGGCGAAGATACTTGCCAACAATTTATCTTAGAAGGGGTTGATAGCTAAAATATACAAAGTACTCATATAACTCAGTATCAAAAAAGCAAGCAACCCAATTAAAAAACGGGCAGAGGATCTGAATAGACATTTTCCAAAGATGATGAACAGATAGCCAACAGGCAGATGAAAAGATGCTTAACATCACTAATCAACAGGTAAATGCAAATAAAAATCACAATGAATACCACCTTGTATTTGTCGTAACGGCTGTTATCAAAAAGGCAGGGAATAACAAGCATTGGCGAGAATGTGGAGAAAAGGGAACCTTTTTGCACTGTTGTGAGACTGTAAGTTGGTGCAGCCACTATGGAAAATAGGATAACGGTTCCTCAAAAAATTAAGAATAAGACCACCATATGATCCAGCATTTCCACTCCTGGAATTTATCCAAAGAAAGCAAAATACACTAATTAGAAAAGATATATATGCACCCCCTAGGTTCATTACAGCAGTATTTGCAATAACCAAGGTATAGAGGCAACCTGTTTCCTTTGACAGATGAATGGGTGAAAAGGATGTGACATATATTTACACACACACACACACACACACACACACAATGGAATATTATAAGCTGTAGAAAGTAATGAAATTTTTCTATTTACAACAGCATGGATGGACCTATAGGGTAATTTGTTAAGTAAAGTAAGTCAGACAGAGAAAGAAAAATACCATACAATTTCACTTATGTGTGGAATCTAAAAAAACAAAGCAAATGAACAGTTAAAACAGAAAACAGACTCATAGATACAGAGAACAAACTGGTGGTTGCCAGAGAAGAGGAGAGTGGGGAGATGGCAAAATAGGTGAAGGAGATTAAGAGGTACAAACTTCAGGCTATAAAATGAGTAAATCAAGCAGACGTACAGCATAGGGTATATTATCAACCATATTGTAGTAACTGTATGGTGACAGATGGTAACCAGACATACTGTGGTGATCATTTTGTAATGCATACAAATACTAAATCACTACGTTGTACACCTAAAACTAATATAATATTGTATGCCAATTATAATATAATAATAATATGTGGATGTCATGAAAACAGGAATCAGTGGGTATCTGTCATTCATGGAAATGCATAATGTTACAATACTTTTAGAAAGCAGAGTGCTATATTTGTCAGAATTCTTTGGAATGTTCACAACATTTCACTCAGGAATTCCAATTCTGGAAAGTTATTTGGAGGAAACAGTAAAAAATATAGAAATGGCTCTTAGGAACTGCAATGCTCAGCACAATTTAATTTTTAACAGTCAAAATTTGGAAGCAAATTTGGAAATCCAAATCCCATCTCTAGGGGCTATTTACACAGAGCTTTATACGTATATTTTTGTGATCATTAAAAATTATGTTGTCAAGTCTTTTAAACATATTGAAAATATAAACAAATGTAATGTTCACTGAAGAATATCAGAGTATTCTATTGTATACAAAAATTTTTAAATTTTCTTATACACAAACAGCTAAGAATGAAACAAAAATTTCATGAAATAAAGTATATAGAAATAATCTGATTTAATTTCAGTTTTTCGTTTGTTTGTTTCTGGAGGGGGGATGTAATTAGGTTTACTTATTTATTTATTTTTAGAGTGGGTACTGGGGACTGAACCCAGGACCTCATGCATGCTAAGCATGTGCTCTACCACTTGAGCTATATCCTTCCCTAGAAATAATCTGATTTAAAATGATAGTATTTTTATCCAGAATCACATAATTTTATAGTGAATGAGATCATATAGTGATCAATTTTAACCTCTAAACCAATAGAGAAACCACTCTACATTATGCCAAGATAATTTAGTTCATGTCAGAGGATTGCTCCCTGCTAAGATACACTTTTGTCTAGCTTTCACCTTTTCCAAGGCCCACAGCTTATCCAGCTAAATTATGAATTGCAGAAAAGACAAGGTGCCTTACCTCATCTTGTCTAACAAAATAGGGCTTTTCCACCTACAAGATTTCTGATGCTAGCAACTCCTTTCAGGCATATTCATGGCCTTAAACTGTCCCCGCTTCATTCCTTCATTCCCCCACTCACAGTACCCATCACATCCCAGTGAACTAGCCAGCCCTTTTCCATCTCCTTTTTAAAGTCTTCCTCATGTTTTAGGTCATGGCTTAAATTTTCTTTATTCCATAGTGAAGTGAAGAATTAGTAATAGTAAACATAGAAATAACAGCAGTGAAAACACATCGTAAAAGGCATATAATTGAGAGATTACTAGTGAAAGTATTTTAACGATATTAATTCTGTGTTAGTTTCTCTCCACCCCAAACCACAGAGTGGGTATTTTTATTTCTCCATCCCAAATTAGGAAACAGGAATTCAAGAAGGCCCAATAACTTGCTACAGCAACACAACTACCAAATTAGCTGAGCCGGGATTTGTCTTTGGGCCTGAAAGAAGCCAAAACTAGGGTTTTGTGGTTTTCCCCCATTTTTCCACATTACCATAGTCTTCCCAAGAGCCCTTAGATGCAACAAACCTCTCCCCTTATAGTTTCCCAACTGTATTTTGAACTTGAGTGCAGTACTGAGTTTACAGACTACCTCATATCATAAACATCTGCCTTTCTTCCTCATGTTGCCCGCCGTGTCACACAGGCAAACGTATACACACACACACACAGACACAATGTTTCATGTTGCTCAATAAATACTCCACATAGGAAAACACTTGCTCAATCAATATCACTGAACTGACATAAAGAAAAGCCCAGCTGAACCTGTCGCAAATGAGCCTTTATTAACATTTCTAATTTCAGTGTTAAAGGTAACACGGGCCTGAAATCCCTGGAATACACCATGAAAACCAACCGCACTGACGCAGGGCTGGGAAGAATGCAGAGCAGGGAAAATGGAAAATACTTTTAATACTTCTAACGGACGAGAGCGTATAAATCCTAGGTGGTGCTGCATTTTACTATTGTAGTTATTGGCATTATGGAATACAGTTTTAAATGGACTTTCTTCAAGTCAAATATCTTAATAGAAATGGAGCTATAATCGTACAGTGTGGTAAATTTTCAGCATCTAATGACTCAGGAAAGCTTGCCAAAACATGCAGATTTTGAAAAAAAAGGTTTGCCTCGTTCTTGATTTACTACAGAGCAAATCACAAGCAAGTTAGTGTTGCATTTGGCTAATGAGTCGAGAATAAGACATACGAATGTGCTAAAGAAAAATATCTAACCAGTATATTCTCCTCCCTGGCAACGTTGACCTTGTCGTGTGAGAATGTGAAAGATTTTCAAACAATTATTAAAGTATTTACTCCAGGAATATTTCCAAGAAATCATTTCAAGTATGAAGAGAGAATTATATGCATTTAACGAGTTGACAGGAAGGTAGGAAAACATGAGTGAATGAGGTTTGTGTAAAGAACAAATGACAGATATTGAAATGACATGAACAAATAGCCAGGAAGGCTCTTCTAATTGGTTAAATATTTATTCTTGGAGGAGATGCTGAATTTGATGTTGAAAGGAATTATTTCAGTCCATTTTTTTAAACATGATTCCCTTCTAAAAGCAATACTTTAACTCAAGATTTAAGTCAATAAAATATCCAAGCATATTTGATACGGAATATTTGAGTAAGTCCATAAAAATAACAAGATTCATTATCGTCTGGGCTTTTGCAGAATACATGTTGAAAACTAAGAAACACAGAGACCAGCTATGTATGATAAGAATTATCCTGGCAGACTATATGCTAATCAATTTTCCTTATAATATGATTAATGTGATATGAAAAACATTAAGAATATTTAATTAGTTCAACATACACTTTAATTTTACAATCTAGCCCACTAACTCTGATTCCTTCCCCTCTTAGTGATTTCCTTTCACACTATTCTATTTAACATCTGTTCAATTTTATCTTCTAATTATCCCATATCTCTTTTATGTTTTTCTGTTACCATTGCCACTCATTTCAAGCTACAGCCTCTTTTTTTTTAATGAGAAATAAAGTATGTTACAATTTTTTTACTGAAGTATATAGTTGACTTACAATATTATATTAGTTTCAGGTATACAACATAGTGACTCAATATTTTTATAGACTATAGTTCATTTAACATTATTACAAAATAATGGCTATATTTCCTTGTTCTGTGCTATATGTCCTTGTTGCTTATTCATTTTATACACAGCAGTTGTATCTTTTAATCCCCTACTCTAGTCTTGTCCCTTCTTCTTCCCTCTCCCCACTGGTAACCACTAGTTTGCTCTCTACAGACTCATAAATGTTAAACCCATCTGCTCTCTACTAGAGCAACACTAACCATCTTATTTTCTGCTTAAATCTCCTCATCATTACTGGGTTGAAATAAGAGTGTCTTAGGGCTAATGTCCTCTATGATTTTATTCTTGCCCACTTCTTACTTCATCACTTTTGTCTCACTCCCACTGAACTATTTCATTTCCCCTAAGTCCTCATGGTATTTCACACCTCACGTCTGCTTTTGTCATTGTCCTCCGGGTCTCCTCACATTGCTCTTTCTACTCATCTTTCAAGGCTCAGCTCAAGTGTCACCTCCTCTTGTAATTGATCTCTAGCCGCTTTCTCATCATCACCCCAAATTGTTAGGTTCCTCTCCTCTTGTTCTTTAAGTTAAGATTAGCCAGATCTGAAATTTAAAATCTGTCCCTTTTACTTATGAGTTATTGATGCTGCACAAGTTAACCTCACTAAGTTTTAGTTACCGTATCTGTATAAAGTCATATATTTTATCAACAGCATTGTTTTGATGAAAGAAAAGTGCATTGCCTGGAGTATACCACTTCTTTTTCTCTTCGTTCTGTGCTCCCTGTTCATACCTCTATGGTATTACTGACCAGCAGGCTTTGCTATAATTTATTTTGTCTTGGTGTCCCCTAGCAGACTGTGAACTTCTTGAGAGAAGAAATACTGTGTGCAATTCTCAACTTTGTATCTCAGCACCTTATCTAGGACAAGTAACAGCTGATACCTGTTTCTAATGTAATGATTTACTAAGGGCTAATGCTGTCCTCAGAGTTTTATGAATTAGAAGTATGTATTCAACATATCATTCGCCTTTACTTAGCAGTTAAGAACATATAAAGGTGACATGGGCAAACCCTTTCATGAGAAAGAATGCTGTGAATACCATTAGGTTAAACACTTGCAAAGGCATGGGATTTCAGAAGTCAACAAATATTCCCATCCTGTTAAGAACAGGGGAAAACAGAGGTCGAGGTAACACAGTAGGAAATGAGGAAGAGTCAAAGAAATCTGTAGCATTTGAGTTGATACTTGGAAAGGCAGTAAGAATTTGAACACAGAGGGATCCAAGGGGTAAAGGTAGAAGAAATATCAGATAAAGAGGAAAAAAAAAAAAAAAGCACAGTGAGAAAATGCTGGGCATGTTTAATTACCAGCAAATAGATCCATTAGATTAAGAGTTCATAACAGTAAAAGTGGTGAATGTCTTTCACCAGCAAAGGTAGTTCAACAGCTTAATCAGACGTGGATATGTTGAATGGCACAGCATGGTCTCAGGCATAACAGTTACATGACAGGATTAACTTATCATAGAGGTCCTGACATCTAGAAATGGCATAAAACAGTAGCTGATATAGCCAGGTTCATTATTAATTAACTGTGGTGAAGAAAATTCACAAATCTTCAAGAAAATAGTTTAATACAGTTATCCTAAAATCCCTAGAGGACAGAAGTTGTCTTCCACAGAAAGAAGCTATTTTTTTTCTCGCAATTATCATTTAAATATTACACTTGTAGTGCATTCAAACGTGAAGAGTACCAGAGCATTACCTCATCTGATGAATGGAAGAAGCTATTTTTCTACCACTAACTGGCATGAGAAACAGTAAAACTCTTGGAGGAAATTAGCAAATCTTCAAGGTGTGGATGACATTCTGTAGTAGTGGTTGTCCAAAAACAACCACACAAATTATGGCACTGAACTGTAAAACCAAACAGCAGCAGATCGTCTCTCCATGGCAAAATGCACATTTTTCCAGGGATTCATTTCTCAGCATGCCAACGTTTACGTTTAAGTGCAAGTTTGCAGTATATCCCAAGTTACACGAGGGAGTCAGCTGAACCCCTCTCTCCTCTGATTTTCACGTGCGTGCGTACACACACACACAGGAATTTTCCTCTGGAGAACATAGGAAAACAAATTCTCATGTTTCAAGAAGCAACTGTACATTTAAGAAGTCTTTCCCACATTTATATTGTTTTAGTGACTGTATGTATTTGTGGGTGAAATTAAAAGTCACTGGTGGTAATCTGAATGCAGACAAAATATAGGCAGATACTGTTTTTTTTTTTTAAATGCCAGAACATGACAACCAAAAATCATGCCACCTTCTATAACATGATCTAAAAACCACTCAACAAGTGGCAATTAAAAAATTCATCTTTATAGATAAAGAAGATGAGCAAAAAACATAGGAATGATAAAGCCTAAAGTCAGGACTGACATCCACTAAATACAACAGCCACAGTGCAAAGGCCCAGGGTAATTTGAGGAGCTCAAAGAAACGCTTTAAATTTAATTTTTTTAACTATAAAAATGAATATAATAGTCTTAATATGTAACAAGGACTCTGCCCTGGATTATAATCATCTTACTTCCAACACAGCTGTAAAATACAAAGTTTTAAGATTCTTATTATGGAGAAAGTGACCCAAGAAGACAAAAGCTCCAAGAATCCATGAAAATCAGAATGTAGTCCTCCTTGAATTCATACTAGAAGCTACTTCTAGTACTGAAAGGAGGAAAACGATAATAAAGAAGAGTATATAGAGACAACTCCTCAACTTTTTTGGTACCATTTTATTTATTTACAAGTATTAAACATAACATGATTTGATAAAACTCTCTTGGGTATATACACCTTTGCTGTGTCTTCTCTATCAGTTTATTATTTTAGCAATTCACAATTAAAATGTTAATAATCGATCCTTTTGATTGAATGAATTCTTTGCTACTCATCAGATTTTTAAAGATAACATTTCCGAATGTCTGTAAGATAAGCTGTTCGTATGGTCGTCACAAATATTTTTCATGTCTCAAATGAATAAACTGTCTCTGGAAAGAAATATTTCCTCTTAAGAGAAATGTGATTTTAATTTTACCAAATTGTTCTTCTAACCAAAAAATTAGACAGCAAACTTTTTCTGAAAATCATGTTGGTTATGGATTTTTTATAGGGTATTAATGTTCCCTAATAAAATTGGTATGGTGACAAAAGGTGCGGGGTATTTTTGCAAGATTTCCTTATTTTAAAATGTATTATTTTGTTCCAACTCCAGAACTTAATAAAAACAAACTTAGGAATGTAAAAGAGATGGAAAACGTGAACGTTTTTTAAAAATTAAAATCACTGGCAATGAGAATAAAAAATACATAAATTGAGCCGACCAGTACAGGGCTTTCGGTTCACTAGTGGGTGAGGAGCAGGTATCTATTTTCCAATACACTGGCTCCTTTGAATTAGAAAGTGTATTTTCACTAGACTACAGGCCCATGAAGAGAAGGCTTTTTTGTTTCGTTTTGTTCACTGCTGTACCTCCAGAATTTGAAGTAGTACCTGTCACATAACACATTTTCAATTAACATGTGTCAAATGAACCAATGAACTAGGAGCTTCACAAAGAAGGCTGGGTTCAAGCCAAGGAACTGTTACTGATAATAATCATTGTTTCTGCTGCTATCCCTTCTTGACCACCCTTCTGAAAGATTAAAACACGAGGATTATCTCTATGTTTCTAATCAGTACAAAACACCTGCAACCTTTGTTGCATTAGAGGAGAAAATTTGAAGGATCTCAAAAGAGACAAGTTATCTGGGACAGTCAGTGAAGAAACAGGATGGACAGTCCACACAGGAAGAACAAAAGTAAATGCATCCTTAGAGCTACTCCTCAAAAGACAGCCTGCAATGCAGATGGTTCGGAGAAAAGCACAGCCAGAGAAGATATTAAGATGGTAACTCTGATGTGGAGAAAGGACTTTCTAATATGAGAGTTTTCAGAATTAGACATTTGAGTTAAAAAAATGAGTCTCTGTGACCTAAAGTTTATTCTAAATATCAGTTAGGGCTTTTTTTTTTTTTTGTATTTAAAATATATTAGATAGAAATAGAGATCAATCTTTTCTCAACATAGTGGAAGATAACTAGCAAGACGAATGACGTCTAAGTGTATGTTTGGCAGCAAACAAGGAAGCGAATGGAAGGAAAAACAGGGAGAAGGGGTGGTGAACATCTGGGCTGGTTTCTTTTCTCTGAAAAGGAAAAAGGTCACATCCCACCCAGCGAGAAGAAGTGACCCCCTCAAAAATGTAAGTGATCCTGCTTGACCTGTGACGCGAACATGAGGATGACCTCGGCTGTTTAACTGCAATGTGTGTTTCTTGTTAGAAAAAAAAAGGGAGAGAGTTGTGTTCTGCCATAAAAGAATGTGAGGGATAGGAAGGTGCTGAAAAGCAGAAGAAAGAAGTGGAGAACCTGATGCAGGCTATGGAAAAAACGGAACCTCAAGTTGGCTCTGCCTTTCAAACATGTTAGGTACGAAAGAAAGATAAAAAGAAATGTGTGTATCTGTACTTCTCCACACACAAGTAGGTAACACACGTACATACACACAGAGCTTTTTGTTGTTGTTCTTTGTTTAACTCTGGGGATTAGTTCTTTTTCAGATGACATCTTCTGCTGATCACTAAAATAATGATATTTACCTGGGAGGGCACAAGTCTGTGGGCTTATCTCTTACAGCTCAAAGCATCTCTTTTCCCATGAACTCCTAGTGTCCCCACGTCTAAGACATAGATTTATGGAGTTCAACTTTCAGCCCTTTTAATGGTAACAATACCCAAGTCAACACCCTTGTCCAACAGCATCCTCAGAATATTTTTATTCCATAAAGTAAGTGGGCTTTGTGCTCAAAAGAATCCCCACATTATAATATAAATTAAAGGAAACGTAAGTGACTTGTCCTACATAAACTCCTACCATTTGTTTCATCTTTAAAAGCTTCTTTCATCCCTCTCTCCTCTCCAGCTCTCTCTAGCCCTTCAATCCCCTTGAGTTCTCCTCCACAGAGTCCAAATATTTAAGAATGCACCCAGCAAACAGCTGTGGAAGGGATGAGTTAGACCGAGGCACGAGGCCAAACCAGGGCAGAAATATTGGTTATGATTTCAAATCTACTGGTATAAGGACAACTGAACAATTTTGAGTTCTCAAGTAAGTTAAACGGTGGTGACTCGGTGTTTGTCATTCGGTGTTCTATTACAGAAATATTGGGGAGACTTTACAATGAAAGGATTTGTGTTTTTTTCTGGTTATTTATAATCAAAATTTTACGTACTTAGTTACTGGTTATGAATCAAGGCTCCTGTTTACCTATTTCAAAAGTCTGTGACTGAACCTTTTACTGGGCCACAATTTTTTAATAGTCCAATGAATCCAAAGAAACAGAAGCTTTTACTTTTGAGGATGCTGCATGCAGGAACTGAGGTGAAACTATTAATCAAGTTATTTAAACAGAACCGAGAAGCAATATGTCTTCTCCCATCCGTCCCCTTATCCCCCAAAACATTCTCATGGGAAACATGAGGCACTGTTACTCTTTCATTTACACAAAGCACTAACATGTAATAAGAAAGTCCACTCTGGCCAATGATTTAGTTAAACTCTGGGAAGCACATTGGATAACAATTTCCTCTCACTTTCCCTTTTCTCTGGGATTCCCTCCTGAAATCTTAAAGCAAGGTGAACCAGCAGACAGTCAATAGTTAAAAAGAAATTTAATGTTAAAAACAAGGCACTGTTCTGAAATACACAAACTCTCACTAGACGTTCGTATCCAGGGACACGTGGCTACAGCTATCTTAAGTAATCGAGCATCATCTCACCATGCATGCTCTGCCACGTGTCTGCGCCCTTCCTCTCTCTTTATGCTCCCACTGCTCTCCACGAGAGGGCAGGCAGGGGCAAGGAGAAGGCAGTCCTGTCAGGAAACCTAGTTTTATAAAAGTAAGATAGGACAGGAAGTAAAAAATATTGTCTGAATCTAGATTTGAGGATGATCCACAGATTTTTAATATTCTTCCATATCCCCCTCTCTTGATACAGAGAAATGATGAGGACTGGTACTCATTCTAAGCAATTTAAGTGTTTTCTGTGTGTTTGGGTTCCCTGGTAAAACACAAATGATCAAAGTCTAACATGTTGCATCTATTTCTCCTCACTAGGCAAGATGAGTGATTGTGCCACTTTTTAAATCTTGTGATTTTATAGTTATTTCCTTTGATTCAGATGTTTCTAGTAAATAATTCTTAATAATAATTTCCAATTGTATTCTGAGGAAAATTGCTTCAAAACTACATTCTGGATGTATATGTGATCTAGACTTTAGAGTGTTGATCTGGATTTTACTTGAGGCATCAAGAGAAATTTTACTAGGATACCACAGTTATATATAAACTCAATTTGCCCTCTGTAGTAGTTTAAAATGGAGAGTGTAGTTCTAGAGAAATCATATAGAAGATTCTATGAATTATACTTGGTTCCCTCTACAAAAAGGTACTAAAAATGTGTAATACATGTACAATGCCCAATCATGGGTAAAATGGCATTATGGGTACCTGGATGGGCTATAAGAAGAAGTCATTTTTTAAAGATTTCTTTTCACCTTAAAATTCTGAGTAACAAAACATTTAAGGCAACAGCAAAAGAAACCAAATATCTTATTTTTCCGGAAATTCATAAACTCTAAACATTTAAATATGGATAATTTTGTGATAAGTAGAAGAAAAAAGTATAACTTTTGATAAAAGAAAGTTGTTAAGAGTAATTAGAAGACTACTTGAATGCATCCTCTGAAACTATTTTAATTAACCTACTCCCATGACTCACTTTACATTTTCTTTTACATCATATTGTACTCACCTTAAATAGAACAAAAACTTCTGATAAGCACTGACATTGACTTCATTAAAATACGAAGTTTTGACAGGGAAGAATTTTCCTATTTCATACTAATAAATGGAAGGGTTTTGAATTTCAATGGCTGAAAGGAAGTCAGATTTTAGTTATATGAATCCAGGGTAACTTCATTCATGGATCAAAAAAGACCTCTTGGGGCTTACAAAATCTTTATTATTTTCAAGCTACAAGAAATAGTTTGGTAGAGGGCTGGGTAATGGAAAACATATTCTTCTCCAATCAATCCACTTTGGTGTGCTTTCCAGCTGTGAGACAGTCACTCAAACTTAAAAGTTCTCCAAAGTTCTCCTTGGCCTGAAGCCCAAATTTGCTTATAACAGAATATGACTGCGTAAAAAAAAGCATTACAAAATATAGCAATTTTTGTTACTTTGCTAAAAGGTTAAAATGATCTATGACACTGTAAAGGATTGTTAATCCCTTGAATGGTTAGATTTTTAATGTTGAGAATTAGCACAATTTAAATTTTCACCTACAATTTAAGATTGTCTAAACTCCTATAGGCAGAAAAGTATGTCCCCAAACTAAGATCTCTACTTTATCATGCTAAGTATGCCACAATGGAAAAGGGCTAGTGGAGAAACATATTGCATATATCTAACGTTTAAAATAAGTTATAATAAAGATAATGTACTCTTTTTTTATACAAAATAGTTCACCATTTCTAAATGCATAGTTTACAACTACCAGAAATAAAAGCCACTAAAGCACATCAAATTTGGGGAAATTTTGATATTAAAAAGCCATGTAAGTGTCTACATTTACTTACTTAGATGTGAAACAATGACAAAGTGACTCCAAAAGAAAAAAATAATTTCCAACTTGTAATTATACAGTTTTTCATCACTAATAAGACAAATCTACAGTAATGATGATGATATACTGTATTATACCATCTTAATGTCTAGTCTAGTCCCCTAACTCTAATAGTCTTGTGAAAGATGAAGACAGAATTTATATTCCATCAAGATGAATTACTTTGGGATCCTAAAATGTGGGAATTCTTTTTTGATATGACTTGTCTTCAAGCCAAACCCATTTATTTGGAGAAGATGAAATCACCCATTTTATCACACAGTAAAAAGTTGAAAACAGGCATACGCTTTTACTTACCAGTATAACTGAAAGTAATCTAAAGGTGATAGTGACAGTGGCTGATAAAGAACCCTTTTTTCTTAGATGGGCAAGTTAATTTGAAATCTAACAGAATATAATTCTTTGATTTAGTAGTTGTAAAACTAATGTGGATGTTTTAAAGTAAATCCCAAAGTTATACTAGGCTTTTTTTTTTTTCTTATGACACCTATGGGAAAGGGACATTAAAATAACTACCTAATCGTGAAATTGCATCAAAGTGAGGGACAACAAAAAATTTCCCAAGGTGATTGCTTCTATGCAGATGGTTGCAATTACCACCTTCAAACTGACACCCAAATCTACACCTCCCGGCCTGACCTATTTTCTTGAGTTTTAGACTTGCAACTGAAATCCAGGTGTCTTAACAGGTACCTCATAAACATATCAACAAAAAAACTCCGTATCTCCCTCTTCAAATCTTTGCCTATTCCCAGGTCACCATCTCAGTGACAGTATGAGCTCACCAATTCAGAAATTCAGAAGACTATGTGAGACTCCTCATGTATCCCCCACCTCTGATCAGTTAGTAAACAAGCCTGATGGAGTGTCTCTATTAAGTCTCTCTTGCGTCAATCCTGTCTGTTCCCAGTGCCTAATGTTTTAGTCTACTTTTATCCCCACTTTCTAACTCCCTAGGATTTCCCCACGAGATCCCATGCCTCCAGTCTCACTTGCCCCTTTTCTCACTGTTTTCCTCCAGTTTCCCATCCATTACCTACAAACTGCCAGAAGAATCTCCCAAGAAAGTGAATCCATTCATGTCCCTTCTCTAAGAATTTCAGTTCTTCTTATAACTAGAGTGGGATAAACTTTGCTTATTCTGTATGCATGCCCTTTACTCATCATATCCCTTCCACTCCCCACACATTCACCTGCCACTCCAAAACATGTGTTACTCCCTGAACATAGAAAATTTGCCATACATTTGCACATGCTTTTCTTCCTGTTTAGAAATGTGTTCTTTTCCCCTTCTTCTGCTCAATTTACTCTTGTTCTTCTGTGAGCCTTTGACCAAGTTTACCTAGTTTAAGAAGTGCTTTCTGGATTCCCAGTCAAGATGGGCTATTTCTTCCACTATTCACCTGCAGTATCCTCCTTATATCTACCTGTATCATACAGATTTTCACTTTGCACAGTAACTTTCCTCATTTGTATGTATCGATTTACTGTAAGCTTAAAGACAAAGCTTATGCCTTTAAATGTGTCTTCATCAAATTATAAGTCAAAATGCTAAATAAGTAAAATCACATAAATACTTCTCTGCTAAGCAAAGATATTCCTGTATCTGTTGATAATCATAATATTACAGCACATATAATGAGAGCAGAACCACTAAAGTGATATGCTCTGTGCTTTACAGAGGATTTCACATAACACTCGGAAGCAGGCAATCTTTTCTACATTTTGTGGATAAAGAAATAAATTTCACATTATTTAAGTAATTTGTCTGAAATCCTTCACTCAGTGGATGGGAAAATGAATATTTAATCCAATTTAAGTTTGATTTCAAAATCACTGACTTACACTTGGTCACACAGAGTGTTCTGGCTTAAATTCACAACTTAAAAGCTTACCATTTTGTAGTATTAAGCAGCTTTACTAAGCATTCCATTATCCCAGATACTGGACTGAAATCACTAGCTGAAACAGCCTCATCAAGCAAAGGTCCATCAGCAACATTCCCTTCAAGCAGTTATTTATCAAATACTCAGTATAGAAGAGACATGGTCTATTATAGAAAGACAGGCCCTGCTAAAAATCCTTTGGGGGAACACGTTAATTGCAACTGCAGGCACACATTATGAAGAATCATCATTATCCCCACTGAGCTGTTTCACAGACCAGCAAGATGAGCAGGGCCAACATTTTTTCCATAGGAGGACATCTCTAAATTTTTGAGTAGGTACCAGTAAAACATGATCATCAGAGGGGAAATTCTTTATACTTTCTTAACATCTCTCTGTAATAGTGATGATTTTCAACTACACCAAAAAAGTTACAGACTACACTTTGTGGGTTGGAGGAAACTAAGGCAACTTTGAAGTCCGTTGCCCTAGCTGTAAGGAGATGGACCTTTGTCCAGCTCCTCCACATAACATAAGAGCTCATCTAAAAAAATTCAGAATGTTATAGGAGGGTCCTTGTTTATTACTATATCATATATACTAATACTGTGCTCATATATATGTGTGTATAGGGGTGTGTGTGTGTACCTTCTCTAAAATAGTCAGAAAGTTAGAGAGAGAAGAACCTTGGTTATTATCATATTTATTTCTTATCATTTTAGAAATAATACAAATAAAGCCAAGAAGCTGTGACTTGCCTGAGGTCCCTCAATCAATGATCATCATTCTATTTAATAAACATTATCCCCTATATTTAATAAATACTGGTTACCCATTGGAAAGTATACTTGATTCCAGGATCAGCAGGAGTGAGGTCTAATTCTCCCAACCCCATCTTTGCAGGTTTCCAAATTAACGCTAAATACATCTACATCCCTTCAACTTCATATAAATTTTACGATGAAACATGTATGTCACATGCTGTCTGGCAGGAAATCTTTGCTCATTGTGATTTGTCACAGGATCCCATCCCTAAGCACCTCACATGGTCCGTGCCAGTCCTTTTAGGATTAGCAGCCGCCATGAGCAGACACATAGCAGTAAGGCTGAGTAACTTGGCACACTTTAAATAGAAGGAGTTGGTTTTAATTTAAAGAATAACCTAATTCAGTAGTGTTATTTTAAAAAATGTAAAAATCTCTCACAAAAATGTACATGTAGTAAATGATCAAAGCTGTGGTTATTTAGGTTATTATTTGCTAAAAATATCAAGATAATATTTTTAGCAAAAATTCCCATTCCATCCTTAGCTATAGCTTTGGAGGAAGGGACCCTGTTAAAATTTCAGTTTCTACCACTTTGCCAGAAATCAACATATTTGGTAACGATTTGAAATATTTTGTCTTTTAGCTTCCAATCAATTGGGATTTAAGGTAGGGAACATCAATCACTAATATCATAACAAGTTGGATCAGACAAAAATGCCTTTACTTTCCTTAGTATCATGTTATTTCACTATTATAATGTTTTAGCTAATAATAATAAGCATGTAAAGTAAACTTTCAGTCATATTGGGGGACAAAACTATTGTTATTTTTAATATTTAACTACAATCTTTATAAAAATGGGGAACTTTTATTGGTGATAAGATAAAGTATATTTTCATATTGCTGCTGTTATAAAGTTACCGCAATGTAGTGGTTTAAAATAGCACACACTGATCATTTTAAAGTTCTTGAAGTCAGAGGTCTGCATTGGGTCTTACTGTTCTAAGATCAAGTATGTTGGCAGGGCTGCCTTCCTTTCTGGAGGCTCTAAGGGAGAATCCGTTTCCCTGCTCTTTCCAGTTTCTAAAGGCTGCCCACATTCTTTGGCTCAAGGCCCTCTTCCATCTTCAAAGCCAGTAATAACCAGTTGAGGGCTTCTCACTTCACCTCACTCTGCCTCTCCCACCTCCCTCTTTCACACTGAAAAGCTCTTGTGATTACACTGGGCCCACCCAGATGATTCAGGGTAATCTCCCCATCTTAAGGTCAGACAATTAACAACATTAATTCCATCTGCAATCTTGATTTCTCCCTGCCATACCCTATAACACAATGTATTCATAGGTTCTGGAAATTAAATATGGACATATTTAGGGGGCCACTAAACACAAAAATGCCAGATACGTAGAGTAGATATATTTTTTAAAACACTGAAGAGCTAATGAAAGAATTACAAAGCCAAAAATTTAAGGAAAAATGGGAACTCATAAAAGTGTGAGAACTGGTTTTGGGCTGAGTCCATCTGTGCTGCATCAAACATGACTTATTTTTTGACAAAGGTAGGAGAAAAATGTCCTCAAGAAGCTGCAATTACAACCCAACCCTTGCTCAGGCACGCAGCAAAGTTCGTGTATCTTAGGGGGACCAAATAACTCGTCTGATAGAACCTCCAGCTATCTAGTCAAGGCAAGTGCAGATTCTCTCTGGAGGAAATCACCACATCTTAAGCCTAATTGAATCACTATATATGATTTTTTTTTTTTTAAAGGCAGTGACCAACATATGACAAAAAGCAATCAAGAATAAAAACTTTAACTCAATAGATAGGTTTAACATCAGATTATAATATTATATTAGATACACATCAAGAAAGGATTTGTAAACTGTTGGGAGAGAGAGGACTTAAAAGACATGGAAGATGGGGTGAGAAGGTCTAACACACATTTTATCAGAGTTCTAAAAGGAAAGGAAGAGAGAGTTGGCTAGAGGCAGTATTTGAGAAATGAAAGGCTGGAGATTTTCCAAGACTGATATAAAACTATTTCACAGCTTCATGAAGCCAGATGAATGCCAAGCATGATAAAAAGAAAGCCAAGCCTAGATGCATCATATTAAAACTACAGAACACTAAATACAAAAAGGGGAATGCTTAAAGTTTCTAGGGCAGGGGGAGAAGAAAAGGTAGGTTTCCTTCAAATAACTGGCAGTTGAGATGAGAGCTGACCTCTCAAGAATAGTCAGGGAAGTCATAAGACAATCAAATATATCTTTATTGTGCTGAAAGGAAACAGATGCCAAACTAGAACTCTATACTCTGGGAGAAAGGTGTGATCTTTCACGAAAGAAGCTGTGAAATGAAAATATTTTCAGACAAACAGAAACTTGGAGAGTCCACTGCCAGTCAACAGTCACTGAAGGAAATTCTAAAGAATGAACTTCACCAAAAGAAAAATACTCTGAGATGAAGGTCAGAGATGCAGAGGGGAATATGGGGAAACAGCCTGTAAATACATGGAAATGTCTATATGAACATTCAGTACGTAACAAAAGTATGATCAATGTCTTATATGGTTAATAATAAAAACAGGTTTTAGGTGGGTAGAGAAAGTCCTTTTATGACTTGCCTTCTTTTATGGCAATAAAGGCATGTTTCTCACTGATCCCCTGTAATAATAATTTTAATAAAAATAAATCCGCACTCATTGACTTTCTATTAACTGTATTCCAGACATATTGCTAAGCAATTTACAGTTATTACGTAGAGTCCTGTGAGGTAACTACTATTAAACACATTTACAAATGAGGAAACAAAATAATAAGGTTACATACTATTCAAATGTCCTAAAACTAGTAAGCAGTTGGTTCCAGATTTATCTTACTTCTGTCCATAGAGGTTTCAAAAAACCCACTTCTTAACACTTAGGCTTCCTGAAAAGAATAGGAAATTTTTACCAGCAGATGTGCTTGTATTTTAGAGAGTGAAAGGATTTAAGTTTCAGGTAAACAAAAGATTCAGTGCAATAAAGCAACTGCTTCGTGAACTCAGACACAAAGAAGAAAGATAAGGAAAAACAGATGATGTCTTAGTAATACAGTAATGTAATTTATGGTCAGATACTTATTTTGTTCAGTAACTTAGGAAAATAGGCCCCCAAAACCCTGGTAAATATGCATGTTTAGGCTTGTAAATGTTGATTTTATATACCTCAATCTAAAATTTAAAAAATGAAAACACCTACATTGTACTATAACTCAAATTTTATCCTTCACAGATTCATTAAACAGAATCTAGTTATTTCCTGAATTATTCTGAAAATATTATTTATGGTGTATTAAAAGCAATATACAAAATATTACAAAGTGTAGTGCAGTAGGTTGGGTAGTGATGCCCAAAAGATGTCCATGCCCTAATCCCTGGCAGAACATGTGGATATTTGCTGCTTATTTGACTCTGAACTATTTAGCAACCAACACAAATTGAAAAATAAAATCTAGTTACAAAATTAACAGACATCAATACATAAGAAAGATATAAATGAGCTTGTCAAATTACATTAACTACACCTGTTAACTAAAATGAGGGGAAAAGAAAAAGGACAAGAGCAAAAGTCTCCTTAAAAAAAGACCATCACACCTTTTTTCACAATATTCTTAATTGTAAGTCAACTGGACAATACCCTAGTAGTTTAAAAAAATGTCAAAAACACGTGAACTCTCTAATACCTGAAATTTCAAATATCTGGAGATATAATTTCTAAATGATGTTCCAAGAAGTATTAACTCTAAGAGAGATTATTAGAAGCACTGTTGTTGATTAGAACACCACACACCCATTACCAGCACCAGGGGAGGACTCCAACCACAAAGGACAGCAAAGATCATCACCATCCCAGCCACCAGGAAGAGAGGTTCAAACACTTCTGCCCATTGCATCTTGGTATAGGAGTGTCCAAGGAAAACACAACACAGTCAAGCGCTGGGTGGAATAATGCTGTAAACCACGCAGAGAAGAGACAGAGCAAGATCAGCACAAAGACTGTGCATCAGTTCCCATGTGGCTGGTGGGTTCTCTCAGCAGTGAAAGCAGAGCACCTGGCTTAGCACACCCTTCTCTCGGGTGCAGTGGAAGGTTCTTGGTGCAGTAGAAGGACCCTCCTCCTCCTTTATGGAGTCTAAAATAATGAAGCCTCTGTGACGTTGATACACAGACTTAAGCAGAAAAAAGCAGGACTCAATGGAGTCTGAAATAGAAAAAGATTTAAAAAGATAGTCCAGCTCAAGGTGATAAACCCTGCATGGGCTGTGTGGGCTCTTTATTTCTAGGTAAAAAAGTATTTCAGATCCAAGACCCATTCTTAGGTGGCTGCATGAGGGTCTAAAGATTGCACATGAGATTGTCACCTTTCCCAACAAATAAGCAAAAAAATTTTTCTTTAGTCAGAAAGTCAAGCAAAGTCGATCTCAGTAAAGTAGACTTTTTTTAAATGTGTGCTGTAAGACATGTTGAGGTCCTTAAGAGGCTAAATATTTATTATTTAACTTTACTAGCAATATGACCTTCAGCCAAAAAATCCAAGAAAAAATGTTTCAAAGTAGATTTCTGTGTAACTGGATAAATCAGTCCACTCTACAGGTTAATTGACTGTATGTCACTTAGATTATTATTTTTTAAAATTTTAGGCAGTATGTAGACAGTATAATTCACTGTCTGCCAATGGCACTTCAATTTCATGGTGGTCAAACCAAATTTATCTTCGCATAAAGAGAATGTTTAGCTTTTCTCCTCTCTATAACTGGCAGGGTGGACACAGGCAAAATGAAATACATCAATATACCCACATGTGGCATTGTTATTAAACTGTAAGTACTTTTAAAAAGACTTTCAGTTTACAGCTCTGTTCTCCCCCTAATTAGTCAAGTGAAGCTTCCTTGTGACTGACTCTCAAAATGGTAACTTTGACTTCACTTTCGTAAATTCTGTGTCACTGTTTAACACAAATTATAGAACTATTCCATTATATTGGGGATTGATATTAAGTTGAATTTTTATCCTTTAAGATTTTGATTGGAATTATAGATACACACTATATATCTAAAACATATAAGGTATGAATTTATGACCTTGAACAAGTAGTCAATTCCATAATCCCAGGACACTGTAAAAGCTTATTAACCAACTGTAAACTATTGACAGACGTTTAGGTGAAACTAGAAGCTTATATTCAGTATTGGGATATAAAAATAAATACAGACTAGAATAAATCTTTATGAGTAATCAAGTTTTCTTTATTAAATCAGGAGTGGGAATAGGCAAAAATTTCAAATTCCACTCAAATTATTGGGTACAAAGTCATCTTCTAAGAGATAATAAGAGAAGTCTCTTAACCTATTAGTTGGTCTAAACATCGTTCCCATTTTAAACACCTTATAAATCCTCTTAAAGATGAACTTGATCGAAGTGAACATGAACACATTATTATTAAAGCTACTAATAGTAAACTAGAATATTCCAGAAGACTTTCATTTATTTATTAACTTGCAAACACAGAGTCAGAAGTGATCTGATACTAGTATCCGGTGTAGCAGCAGAAGAGAATTTGCCACCCCGTAAGACAATGGTAGTCTTCAACGGATAGCGCCATTTAATAATTTCCACTGGGAGGGATTCAGACAGGTTTCTGTTCTTTGTTATATATAAACCAAAAGGTTAAAAAGTCTTAGAATTGCCCCTCACGTGAATTTTATTTTAACACATGACAATCAAGTTCAGGTTTCTGCTGATAAAAGATAGAACCTTGGCTATAGTATATCTCTCAAAATAGTATTATCTAAAAACTGATCAGCTTAAAGATAAAAATAACTTGTTGGTCTTGAAATCTTAGTCTGTATTTTCAAACAGATAGATATGTTTGCCTACTTGAGTTCACAAACCAGAATCAAAAGATGATTTTTGAGTTTAAATAAATTATATATTATGAAATTAGGAAAAATATAGAAGATCTAACACTATCATTCTTCCAAATTTAATAGAAATTTCTTTTATATGTCTTGCCAGATTAATTTGAGGATTGATTTGGTAAGCATCATCTGTGGGGTCTGTTCATGAAGAAATTTAATCCCAATTAAATCATGGTATGATTTAATTAAAATGTACAAAAATATATGGACTAGAATTATATTCTACATTATCTCAAAACCATTTGTCTTTCCTTGACTTTACACAGCCTCCTAAAGAAGATGGTAAATATGCTTTTTATCTAACAAGACTTCTGAGAACTCTAAAACCAGTCTTCTTAAAGCTGCTCACATTAAATTTGCTAATGTTTCCCTAATTACCAAATTTAATTACCCTTTTCTCAGCACTCATCCTTTTTGGTCATGCTTACAGTATTAATCATTATCCATTCTCAAAACTTTAGCCCCCTTTAACTTCCATGACCCTTTCTTCCTATTTATACCACTAATTATTGTCAAAATCTTTCATCCTCCTTTTCCTCTACTAGCCTTGTCCTGATCTAACTTCCTTTTACTTATTTCTATTCTACAAAAAATTGATTGTTGATGCGTTTCTATGGAATTTCCTCTTTGAAGAATGGCAATCTTGGTAACCAATCCATGACTGAAGCTACCAAAAAGTGAGACAAAATAATTTAAAATATTTGGGGGGAAATTAATAAATGCTAGTGTGGAATTATCAGAGCGAGAAATTGGAGACAATCAAAATCCAGAGAAATCAGTCCAACACTCAGGACTCTCTTGCTCTCACAGAATTTACCAACTGGAAGAAGTTAGGGGAAGAAAATAAAAGTCAGGCGTCTCCCACAGGAGTGATTCTGATGAATCAACCTTGAATTTGGACTGGAGACCAAAAGGATGCCTCTGATGATGGAGGGTGTAAACCAAGTTAAGCCATGTTTTGCATGCTCTGAAGCTTGGCTTTGAGTCATATCTGTAGAAAATACCATGTCTCAAGGTTGAATTAAGGTCACTTGAATTCTTAGAGACTATGGCAATGCTAGTTTAAAATCCTCTTTGGTGGATTTTCCTAGGATTCAAACAAACCTGTATAAATTAAACTTTAAACTTAATATCCATCACACAGTCAAAAATCACCAGAAACATCAGAGAGAAGACTCCATGAGTGAGAAGCAAGAGAAATGACAGACAACAGAATAGAATCATGAGTCCTTCAAGATAATGGTATTTTTTTGACATAGATTATAGATACATATCTTTAACATTTTAAGGAGATATATGCCAAGTTCAAGTTTTGTGGACAGAAAATGGTAGTTACATAAAAGATTTGGAAAAGAACTATCTAGATACAGAACTAAAAAACAACAATTCAGTGGCCTTGCTTTGAAACAAGTTAGACATACATGAAGCAAAAACAAGTAAAGTAGAATATAGACCTAAAAAAAAAAAAATCCAGAATGAAATTCAGGAGGTAAAGGACAAGAGTGGAGGTGGGGGGATAAAAGAGAAGTGACTGCAAAAGGATAAAATAATGAAGTCTTTTGATATGTTTTATTAGTTTCAGGATGAGAAAGCAAAGAGGACACAGCAGAAGCAGTATTTGAAGGGATTAAAGGTAAGAATTTCCCAACTTAATGAAAGATATTAATTCCCAACTTAATGAAGGACATCAATTCACAAGTTCAAGGAACCCAGAGAATCCTAAGCAAATAAACAAAAAGAAATCTAATAGTAGACGTATCCTAGTGAAACTGCAGAAAGCCAAAGACAAAAATCTTCCAAGTATCCAGAGAGAAGCCATAAAATAGTCACTTCTCCAGGTGAAAACTCTAATATCTTGATTCTTTCCTAAGACTTCTCATATTCGTTCTACAATTGACTAGCGATTGTGCTTTTAATTATTCTAAGTGAATTATGGTTATGTTTGTAAAAAAAAAAAGAAAAGGACGTTAAATCTCTCAACTCTCCATTTATACATTAAAAAGTTCACATTGTATTTTCCTAGTTTGAAAAAAATTAAAAGGAGCATGAAATATAAACTTAGAGAGGATTTATTTAATAAGTGGTTAGATTTTTAAAGTAGCTCAACATTCTTGTTTCCCCTGTCTTTACTGGGAAATTAACTGACAACCATTATTAAATGAGATGATGGATGTCACAGAGTGTTATATATGTCCTAATAAATGCATGGATATAAATGAACTTGAAAAAACAACCTTCAAATTAGAAAAACAAAAAAGCACAAGCTTTCCCTTTCTAATCAGAAAAATCAAGTTAAGAAACTGTGTTTAACATAATTGTCAAGTGGGTTATGTAGCTAGTTTATTCAGTCTTGAAAAACAATTAAAGTTTAAATGCTGTATGACATTTTTAACATGAAGTTAAATGTTATGGCAAATTGTCTGAAACAGTTCTGCTAGGAAACTCTCATTCCAAATCCACTCACCCATTTCATTCAAGCCCCTATTCTGTCAAAAAAGAGAGAGACAGAGACACATCCAGAGAGGATTCTTTGGTACAATTTTACGGTTCTTTTTCCGGAATTCACAAGCTCTGATATCAAACTGTGTGTGTATGTGTGTTTCTTATTTTATTTTGCCATAGAACCTAATTGGAATTGACAGAAGGCTATTTAGATTCTTCATTTGGACAATTTAGGGTAAATTTGCTACAAAATATATTGATTGCTGGACTACGGGTGCTGCCAAGGACCTCCTAGGGCTGTTCAATAATACAGGTATATGCACCTTGTAAAAATTCTAAAATACACCAAATTCCAAACATATCTGGCACTAAAGGTTTCCGAGTGGGATATATTCTTATATGAAGCAATGGCGAGGATCTGTTGGTGGCAAATGTTTATACATATATCATCACCTCCAAACAAGAACAGGTATGTCCAAAATTAACTAGTTATAAGAACAGAGCTCTTGAGGATTTTCTTGGATGGCAGAGGGCAGAAGCATGATATAAAGAAAGCACTCTCATCTCTAGAGTTCGCATTTGTACATAAGATAATTTGCCTAAACTTTTGCTTTTAACAGAGAAGGATCTACACATTTCTAAGAGATGCACTTAACTGCTATAGTTAGAAGACATTTACCCAGTAAAAATCAACTTTAAATTTTAATAGAAAAAAGAAAGACAAAAGAGACGTGAGATTTTTGTTTCAACACTTCTTTTCCTGTAACTTGAACTCAAGGACATTCCAAAAATATGGGTTGGTTGGTTATTATTCTGTATAGGCTAGTAAGCTGCCTATTTTTCTCTACTTTAACCTTTAAACCATACCCAGTTTTCAGAGCCAAAAATCTTGGGCTATGACAGTGGAAAATTAGGGGTTTATTTAATATATATATTTTTTCCTACTGAGTTTTCTAGAATTAAAAATTATTGAAAATGAAAATAAATTAAGCAAAATAGATTATGGGTTTCTTTTTTAAATTCTAATTCCTACAGGAAACTTTACTTCCTTGTTAAATAGAAGAATTTTGATTAATATAAAATGAGACACCAAGAAAATAAAGTAAAATAAAATGAGTCACCAAATTACACATCATTATCAGACATATTTAGCAACATTTTTGAGAGTGTTGCCTTCTTTATAGTTGTATTTTGTATTAAAATCATATATATATACATAATTTCTGTATATATTATCATGTATTGACAACACAATGGATTACAATCTAAATGTATTAAAATAAGACTAGTTTAAGTTCTTCTGCTGGAACCTCTTCAATTTTCCATTCTCCTTGCTCAAACTGCATCACCCAACCATCCCCCGCAAACTCACATACCAACCAACCAAGAAGTATTTATTTACTGCGGATAGTGTGCTCAGTACTGTGCCAGCACTTTGGTGATACAGAGGCAAACTATAAAAATAATCCTTATTCTTGGAGAACTTATAGTCCAGGTAAGGAGACAAAATTACCAGGCATAAAAAAGCATAAGTGGATGTTAATTAGACTTACGGTGATCATTTTACATTCTATACATACATTGTGTTGTACACCTGAAACTAATAAAATGTTATATGTCACTTATATATCAATATTTAAAAAGGTAGAATGAAATCAAATCAACAAATAAAAGAAACAATGAATCTTAGAGGACGAAATACAACCACAGCAACTACAGGGAGTAGACCTGGAGCCCATTCTCCAAGTAAGAGAGAAGGCATTTCAGGCAAATGGATAAGGGCATAAAGCATGAATGTGGCTTGTTAGCGGCTTCGAGGAGACTTGATTAAATGGAGCCTGTGTTGGAGAAAAGTGCCCAGCGCAGTTAGTTAGCAAATGAGAACGTATTACCAAAGACACTGAACGCTAGGCAAAAAAAGCATTTAGAGGTGTTTGAGGGGGAAACTTGGACTTATGTTTTCTCTCATGTGTCTCCCCATGTCCCATATTTGCAGAGAAAGTAAAAGACTTCTTTTTGTTGGGGAAAAGTTTAGGCCAATGCCTCCATCAGATAATTGTGCGTCTTACTCTACAGCAGTAATTTGTCACTTAGCTACCACCGTCTGCTCTGTGAAAGACAATGTCAAGGGAATGAGGACATAAGTAAGCCACAGACTGGGAGAAAATATCTGCAAAAGAAACATCTAGAAAAGGAAAATTATGGAGACAGTAGAAAGATCAGTGGTTGCCAGGGATGGGGGGAAGGGATGAGTAAATTTGGCACAGAGAATTTTAAGAGCAATGCAAATATTCTAAATGATACTATAATGATGAATACATGACATTACACGTTTGTCCAAACCCACAGAATGTACAACATCAATAATGAACCCTAATGTAAACTATGAACTTTGGGTGATTATGTGTCAAGGTGGGTTCATCAATTTAATACATAATAATATCTGCAGTAATTTAATAAATGAGAATTAAAGGATTTTTAAAAAGCTAATAAAGTAACAGTTTTTTAAACTAACTTCCCTCTCAAAATTCACATCCAAACTGTCTAATAAAGTGTAAAATATTCTATACACACACATACATACAAGCACACAGTCACATGTTTGTACAGACAGTATTTTAATAAATACATCAGGAGTTTAAAATATGTTTAAGAAAAAAAAACTTTTAAAATAGGAAAAAATAACAACTCAAGACATTAAAAGAAATACCATGTAAGAAACAAAATGATTAAATTGAAAATATAGCATTGTACTTGACTGTTTCATATCTCACTTTTAGCTAACCAATTTAGATTTTTCATCCAACTCTAACTTTCTTTTATTCTTTGTTTCATTAATTTGTTATTGTTTTTTGTTCATAACTTTTATCATTGTGTTTGAACTATAAGACAATTCATGACGTCTTAGCTTGGTCTGCAAGTTTGTGTCTGTCCTCTTGAATGACGAAAGAAAGAAAGAAAAGAAAGGAAGGAAGAAAGGAAGAAAGAAAGAAAGAAAGAAAGAAAAAGAAAGGAAGGAAGGAAGGAAAAGAAAGGAAGACACCAGAAGAATAATAACTTATATAAAGGAATATTCACTACAATTACTGTTTTGGTCAAATTTTATAAAGCAGAGATTTAAAATATTCTCATTAAAAACAGTAAAAACTAAATGGTGGAAACAAATATTTAACCTTGGATATTATTGTTTCTTAGAAAGAATATGCAACTTAATTCATAATGTTCTCAAGATGCAAACACTATTAAGTAAATTGGGGGCGGGGAAAAAGCGCTGTTTGGAAAAACAGTAAAAACGTCCAGTTACCTTCTACCACTAGGTGGAGCCCTGGCATCTATATGGCAAAATTCTCACGAAGTTTCCATTCGGCTATATTTGATCACTTAGAAAGTGACATCTGAGCAGTATAAAATGAATGGGGGGACTGGGAAATAGGTGTCTTTTAGAATGCAATATCTTGTCAAAATATAAATTAACTAAAAGTAGACACTACTTCTCTTTAGAGCCCCCTTTCCTGAATACAGATTCTCCAACACCAAAAACACACAGACTCCTTCACTTGTCTGCCTGCCTCTCAATATTCTATCTAGTCTGTAATGGCTTCTCTAGAATTATCAGAAATGCTTTTAATATAATTCTCCTCTATTTTTCTTATTTTGTTCTGAACCCACTGATCAAGATCCATTCATGCTTGATCTCGATCATACCATATCTATCTCTCACATATGGTTACAATGATTTCATTTAAAGAAATGGCCTTATCTCTTGTGAGAAGACAACAAAACTCAAGGAGCAGCACTTCGGGATCGATATCAACATCAAAAATACAAATGGCCTACTTGAAACAACAGATGATATCCATTTGTTGTCAGTTGCATCTTTAGGCCTCTGAGAAGTGAGGTAATCGTAGATGGAGGGTTTCTATGTGCAAAAGGTATGGTGAGAAAGAAGAAAAACAGAGATTTGGTGCATCCTGCCTTCAATAATTCAACTGGTCAGATTACTTGATATTATCTTGGAAAAGATTCAAAACCTGTAGTCCTAGGACCAAGAGAGGAAAGATTTTGTGAATGGCTGGAAAGTTTGTAACTTTCCAGAGAACAGAATTTTGGCATTTGTATTCTTAATGCAAATTATTTCAAGTGTTTTTAGTCAAGCCTGGAAGTTCACAATGTTTAATATTTGTAACTTTGCTGAGGCAAAGGTTTAAATTCCCCATTGTGTTTTGAAGTCATTGTGCAGGAATGAGCCTCTCAGCTTAATGGCAGTTCTACTTAACTTCCTGGAATACACATCACAACTCAGCTCTGTTGTTCTCAACTTACTATGTATGGAAGAAACATTTTTTGACTTCTCTGACCAAGACAGTCTAAATAATATTTTCTGTTTTATATTTGCAATTAGTAGAAATAACACTAAAAATGAAAAATGCTTGAGGTTAAGCATTCAGAGAAGGAGAAACCAGTATTGGAGGCGACAAAACGCCTTGGGATAGGGAGACTGTATCAAAAACGGAGAATACTTGAGCCTGGGTACCAGAAAGAAAAGGAGCAAGTGTGGGAATGGCCAGATGGAGCCTAAGGCATCTTCCCAGAACTTCACTTACTTGCTTACATGCAAAGGTCATTTGTTCGGAACCTACAGTGTGTCAGCCACAGAGTTAACACTGCATATCGATAAATGCAAGTCAGTTATGAAGCTTAGGAGTTTAATGAGGAAAAAAAAGATTAGAAAAGAGAAATCTATAGCAGAGTGATATAAGAAATATAAATTATAATGGGAGACCACAGGAAGATTACCTACCTTTGGGGTTTATACAGTTTGGAAATAAAAGGGAGGGAGGAGAGGCTTCCATGAGACAACGATAAGCTGATTTCTTAAGCTATTAAACATTCAGGCAAATTAAGGAAAGAGGATTGTCACTGAAGAGCAAGGGAAGGAGATACTTCCCAAACAAGTAGCCTGTACTCTGGCTAAACTCTGAAAAATGTGTTCCTCAAAGACAAAGATACCAGGAGAGCTGAAAGAAAAATGCGGTGTTGGAGGAGCTAATCAAAAAGGATCTTATCAGATCCCTGTCTGATGCCCAGAAGCGGTCACTGAGGGTTTTAGACAGTGGAAGGAAACTCATTATATTTTTATTTCAAATTTGTCAATCAATATTCCTTTAATTCCTTAAGTTTTAGAGTGATTTTCGAAAGGTTAAGTCATATCACATGACCCTTCTGTTCAAAATCGCCAGTAGTTTCCATGTATCCCTTATACTAGCCAATGAGTCTTTATGAACTCTGTTCCCAGGTTACTTGCTTGACATTCCTTCTCCTCCTCTCTCCTTCCATCAGTCCTTCCCAGTCCCATCATTCTTCCAGCTCTTCCGTGAACACACCAATCACCCTCCCATAAAACAGCTCAGAATCATCCTTGCCCTCTGCCTGGATTCCTGTTTCCTAAAATAACAGGATGGTTTGCTCCTGTACTTCCTTCTGATGTTTACTGCGAGTTTGCCTGGAAAAAAATACATCCTTTGTGATCCTTCTTCCCCCAGTTCCTCCTTCACTTCCCCTGTTTTGTGAGTCCTCACATCTGGCTTATCATTATGTTAACATACTGTGTATTTTATTAACCTATTTCTATTGTCTCTCTTTCTCTAATAAAATGTAAGCTTCCTGTGGGCTTTGATTTTTGTGTGTATTGCTTTTGGTATATCTCTAGAACCAAAGAAAATTCCAGGCACATAGTTACGCCTATGAAGTACTTTTTTCAATAATCATTGCTGATTATACAGGTTATTAAAAATTTCAGAAATATAAGAAGAGAGGTGATGAGGACTTCCAATTAAAGTGTGATAGTGCAGAGGCAGAAAACCTCCACAACTAACTGAAAGCTCCTATAAAATGTGGTAAGACACACATTGTTCTCATGCACCCAGGGCCAGGTAAACAATGCACACTTGCTTGACAGGAAAACATTTCCTGAAAGGAAAATTGATAGAAGAATGATTCAATTATGTCTGTACTCTTAGAGAGGAATAACCCAGCAACTAGCAAGTGCCATTTTTAAATAGTTACCATTTATCGACACTATAGTTGTCACTAACTAATATCTATATTAGATATGTTCTCTTCTTCATTACCATATTTAATCCTCTCATCCCTACCGTTTCTCCCCAATTTACAGAAAGGGAAACAGAATGATCATGGGATAGGAAATGATAACTTTGGGTTCAAAGCGCTTTCTGGGAGTTAGGATGCTATTTGCTGGAGGAGTGTAAGGGAGTTTCATTTCTATGGATGACTTTTCCTTGCTGAAGTTTGGTAGAGAGTGAAGACGCAGCTCACTAACGTTAGTGAAGTATTAACTCTATGCTTTACGTCAGAGGACTAAAACTAAAACAGGACGTTTATCTTGTGCTCAGGCAGCTTATGGACTGGTGGAGGGGAAATGTCACTCATGTATAGAATTGCACATGGCATCTATTAATTTTTGCTGCATTAAATTTAATGACATTACAAAATGATTTCTTAAATGTTTTGACTATTACTTTTTGAACATCACATTCTTTAGATTGTAGTCACCAATGATAAACTAGATTATTCTGCAGTGTTATGAGACTAAAAGAATCCATCTGCCAACCTACTTACCACTAGTCTAAGAAAACAGAATCCGAGGGGAGGATATAGCTCAATGGTAGAGTGCATGCCTAGTGTAAACAAAAAATACTGCAAACCATATCAGTAAACAAAGAATGCAGAAACCATCAAGTCATCAGTGGCTGCTACCACACCCCAGTGAAGACAAGCCTGCAGCCCAGCCTCTGAAGCAACTCACAGTGGAGCACCCTGAGGGGACTCAGAAGAATAAAGAAAAAGACACTGGCCCTAGATGGCTATTTGCTTGTCAAAGGAATGAATTCAATGAGCCCAAATGTTTGCTTCCTCCCATACATAGAAAAGCACTAAATTCTTTAACTTGAAATGCCTTGTTTTCTTTAGATAACAAGTAATCTTTTAATGTTCCAACTACCTGGTCTTTGTTGTAAAGTTCCCGTATATCCTAGCTCCTCCCCTACCTCTTCGGAGCAGTCCCTCAGAGCCATCTGAGAGGCCGTCATCCTGGCTCGAGTCCTCCCACCAAATAAAACATAACTCTTAACTTTTTAGGCTGCACATTTATTTCAGTCGACACTAGCATGCACAAGGTCCTGCGCTCAATCCCCAGTACCTCCATTAAGAAAATAAACAAACAAACAAACAAACAAACCTAATTACCTCCCCCCCACCGACAAAAAGTAAATGAATAAAACTTTTTTAAAAAAGAAAGAAAATAGAACCCTAGGCTAATAGTTTAAATGTGCTTCACTTAAAACCATTGATAGAAGTTAACTTTAGCTCTCTGGGAGGAGGAAAAACAGGAGCAATCATCCTGGCTTCAGAAAGGGACTTTCAGTGCATGTTGAATTTCAACCCTAACTGTAGCCCTCACCAAGCCCCCTTCCTCTGCTAATTTCAATATCCAAGAGGAACTGATAACTTGGTAATATAATCTGGATGTAGGGTAAAGAATATTTTGGCAATCATTTATAATTTCTGGATTTGAGTTGCTAGAAATTTTTGAGCTTTTATGATATTGAGCAGCTTTCAAATACTGACATTTGAGTTATTTGAATTTCTATAGCAGCCTTTGCTTTTGTTTCTGCTTACCAGCTACACACATTTTTCTGGGAAAAATGCATGCCTACGTACTTTATCTGCTTATAGAAACAATGTATTTTCATTGTTAATAGCAGGGATTGTAAAGCCAAATATTCTTGTGTGCAGGTCTGGGCTTGCTAATTAATTACGTGACCATGGGCAAGACACTTAACCTTCCTTTAAGCCTCACCTCCTTTGCCTCCCAAAGGGGAGTACAAGTACACCTTGCAAAATGATCCCAATGATCTATCCTTTTGGTATTCACACTGCTATGTCAGATCCTCCCACAGTGAGTTACGATTGGTCTTGTGTGACCCATAGACTATGGGGAAATGATACTGTGTGACCTCTAAACTAGGTCATAAAAGGTATTACACCTTCGCCATTAGCCTCCTAGATTGTTCACTCTGGGCAAGCCAGAAGCCACGTTTTAAGGACCTTAAAGCAAGTAAGTAGAGAAGTCGGTATAAGGAGGAACTGAAGTCATCAAGTCCATGACCAGCATCATCTTTTAAGCCTTGGAAGTAAGACCTCCAGTCCTAGTCAAGCCTTCAGATGACTTCAGTCCCAACCAACGTATGCGTGCAACTGCAAGAGACAGCCCAAGGAGGGACTACCCAGCTAAGCCTTTCCTGAATTCCTGACCAACAGGAGCTGTGAAAAATAAAAATGATTGCTGTTGTTAGGCCACTAAGGTTTAGGATAACTTGTCATGCAGTCAGAATAACTCTAACAGGGACAACATATCCGATGGAATTGTTACGGGGATAAAATGAGGAAATGCATACAAAGAGGTTAGTACAGTGACTAGCACACAGTATGTGCTTTCAAATGTTATGGCAGGAATTATTCAAAGTGTGTGTGCATGTGTTAGGGCGGGAGGGGAGCTGGGGGGCGAGGTGCTTCGTCCGGGACAAAGGATAGAACAGTCTCAGGACAGGCTGTGCTACCATGTAGATCTTTGCAACTCATAGCCAAGAATAAATGTTCACTGAAACATATTGCCTCTTCTTGTTAGGCTAGATTGCATTTTTCAGCCTTGATTTTAATTAAGAATGGCCATGTGGCTAAGTCCAGCCAATGAAATGGGAGCAAAGGATACAAGTGTTGCTTCCACTGTGGCCCCAAACCCTCCCATGTACAATCTTCTACTTTCTCTCCACCCTTCCTTCAGAATGAAGAAGAAGGTGAAACCATAAGGTGCAAGGAGCCTGGTTCCTAAAAGACCACAGAGAAGGCTGTGCACCAAACATAAACACTGACATTCCTTTTTGTGAGCAAAAGATAAACTTCTATGGAAACAAGCCACCAATAACTTGCGGTTTATCTGTTGCAGTAAGTAGTGTGGTGCAAAGTCACACCCACCTTCCCTGGACACTGATCTCTTCTTCTCTATCAGGACTCCCTTCTCTGTCCTGGACACTTTCCTCTGTGCCTGGTCCTGGTATATCATAGGAATACAACCGTACATGAGGAACGGAACTGATTTCAACTGTTAAAGCACCACTGAGACTAAGAGCTGTCTCATCAGGAACTTGTCACTAAACCAAAATTTTCAAAAGATCATGTCTTCAGGCACTGGATTCAGTGTGCTTCATTTACATTTTCTCTAATGCATTTTCTCATTCTATCCTCTTGCTGATAATTTACCTCATTTTCCTTTCTACCTGCTACAGCTTCTGGCCCATCCTAACCTGGTATCCTGCTTCTTCCACTTACTAATCTGCTGTCCTTTTATGACCTTGGACAAGTCAAAATATGAAACAAGGCCATTCTTGTATGACTCCAAGAATAATTAATGTGAAATAAAGTAAATGAAGTCAGGGGCCCAAAAGAGAGTGCTGGTACTTAATAGGGACTTAATAAAATAATGACTACTATTATTCAAAATAAAAATTATTTACCAAAATGATTTAGATTTATATTCATTACAAAAATGAAAATACATTTTACTTTTTTGACACATAATGATATTTAAAACTCTATATTTTTTTCATCTCTAGTCACTGAAAGACATTACAGAATAATATCAATATCTTATATTGTGGTATAAATTACATGATGCTTTCTGGGCATATGAAAGTGAAATAAATGTCTATCTTATTTTTTTATCTTTAGAATCTCTGGCAATGGAAACTTATTAATGAGTACTAGAAGGAAAAGCTTATAGCCCAAACATATAACCAGAAAATTGAACTCAACTCTATTGTACCATAATATTTTGTACTAATGTGGTGATAGAGCTGACAAAATTTAACCAGCTGGCTGATATTTATTTCAGAGCACCACTTTGTAGACTGAAATGGATACGCATCCCAGCAAGCGTCAAGACTCAACAACAATCCAGTTTCAAAGTTACATTCAAATTATGCACTGAAATTCTATAGAGGAAACAACTCTACTCCTTTCCCCCAAAAAAGACTTCGTGTGCAATATTCTCTAATGAGAGTGCACTTAAATGATATCGTAAATGAACTGGGGGGAAAAAACCCCTTCTGGCTTAAAGAAACATCAAAGTCCATTTCATAAATAAGAAATAAAATGTGACTTCCTTTCAACAAAACAAACACCCTGATGATGATTCTTTACCATATTAACAAGGGATTTAGAGTCCATATATTCTCTTTGAACTTGGTAGTAAGTTTCAGTGTGCTTAGCATGTTGATGTTAAATGTGGCCCTGACAAGTGCTAATGTATACCCTTTGGGTTACTTGATACTCTCTATTGAGATGCACTACTAAATTGACAAAAAAAAAAAAAAAAAAAAAAAGAGAAGAAAAAAAGAAAGTTAATGCTATGGGTTCAAAAACTCACTTGGAAAGAGAATGACCACAGAAAACCATATTTAAAGCACTTGGAAAACATATTGATTATGCAAATGATTTCACACTAATCTAGACATCACAGTCAACAGTTAAAATATTACTGCAATAAATATCAGGGAAAGTGGTGAAAGCAATTATGTAGGCACCTAATAGTCATTTTCTTTGCAGAAGTTTCCAAATTCCAACTGTATCTATTCCTAAAGTATCTCTTTTTCCAATGATCTCAGTATCAGTATTTATTATGGATTTAATATTTTGAATGTCCCATTAAAATTATTCTAGATGACAAGCTAGCCAAAGTTAAGTGTGGAGGAAGCAAGTGAACAAGGGAAGGGATTGATTTCCTTACCACACAGACAATGCCCGTGAGCAGCAATGCTCCAAATGAGGAAGTTTCCAGAGGAAGTTTCATAAGCACCTTTATTTTCTCATTTTTTAAAAAACATATAAAGAACTATGAATTAAAAGATCACTTAAAAAGTGGCCAAGGAAAAGGGACAAAGGATAAGGGATAAAAACTCACAAATAAAGTTGAAACTTTAAACATTATCTTGAAATAATATAATAGGAATGTAAAATTTCAAATCATGCTGAAGTTTCTGATGACAAAAACACACTTATCAGAAAGAGTTATTTATGTCCTTGTTGACTGTTTTAAGGAATATTCATGTGCTAGCTTGTATATTTACAATTACAATGATCCACTTTTAAATAGTAATATCTTTGGGATATTTCAGAAAAAAAATCACCTCACTCTATTCTCCTTTTGTGATATCAGAGTGACTGAAAAGTAGGTGATTAGAAAATAACAATCTGTTGTAACTTCAACCTTGCTCTCCCCTGGGGCACTGGATTAGTCCTACGTCATAATATCTGTTAGTTAATACCAAAGGCTTCACTCAACTTCAAAGCAGAGATATTAAAGGCTCACTTTCCACTACAAGCAGGTGTATTTTTATTAGCTTTCTCTTTCAAAATTGCTATGACTTCACTTGCAGATATCCCGCCAACAGCCATTATTGAAAGCCTTACTATAATTGCTAAGTTACATGCAATGTCTGAAGCACAAAACCAATGTCACTTGCAGCCCTCCAACAATTGACTGAAACCAAGTGTTACATCATTAAAGCTAAGTTACAACACACTCATGGTGTATTTTCCATGTGTGCTATTTTAAACAATGGTAGAGAAAAATCTGGCTGTAAATTCACAGATCCCCAATTTGTTCAGATTCATGAACAATAAGAGCTGTCCTAGAGCCTTTTCTGGCTCTATTTTAGTCAGAAATGTCATGCACCAAAGTGAAATGTCTGTTTGGATTTTATTGGAGATGGAAATGCTAGCTTTATGCTGTAAATTTAAACAGCTTGCCACAAAGGGAGACTCACATTTGTATCGCTCAGGAAGGCATATTCATCTCTAATTGCTTAGGGTAACACAAATAAACTAATGTAGAGTGTTCAGTTTCTGAACTGGTTCTGTGTAGAATAAATCAGATGAAGTGTTGATGGCATGGGTTTTCAGTGGGTTCAGACTGGATTTCTTTTCTCTGATAGAGTTGGATGTGGAATCAGTGCATTCAGTTATTGTTAATGACTCGGAAGTTTGCTGGAAACTCATTTAAAAATTCAGCAAGACATTCATTAGTGTTGATTAAAAAGAAATATTAGCAGCATACGTGTATTTACTTTTTTCTTCTAATTAAGTTCCCCCCATTTGATTATTTCGCAATCTAAGTGGAAATATTTCTTCTGTCACAGTGGGATGCAAATCTATTATAAGTACTTTTTAGAAAGGTCGACAACTTTTTTATTTGGCTTCATTGATTTTATGGTGCCTAGATTCCACCGGAAAATATTTAGTCACTCGCTCACTTGGATAGAAATCCATCACCTGGAATAGAAATCATGGTTAACGTGCCAGCATCTTTGTGCAGACAGGCCTGAAAATATATACTAGGCAAGGCCACTGCCAAATGACTTGTGTCTGGCCAGCACTACCTTTCAAATGTTCTCTGCATACCAGTAACTGTTAAGATTTATTGTCACATGTGTAGGTAAATATACTTTAGCTTTCATATCCACAACTTAGATAATACAGTAGCAGTCTACACTCTCCATATTACCTGTCTTCAGCTGTGGTTTCAGTAGCCACTCACAATATTCGGATTTCTCATCAAAACTTAACAGTAGTCTTCACGTTACTTTAAATAGATCACATTAAACCAAATGGAGGAATTTCATTTATATATATATATATATATATATATATATATATATATATATATATATATATATAAATTAGCCATATATATGGCTAATAGTAGAGAAAGCAGTTTACCTTTTTAAACAAATCACTGTCATGAGAAAATACACCTTAATAAACAGATCTACTCTACAATACAGGAGAGGCCTAGCGCCCGATACAAATACATACCAATCTTAAAGCTAAGTGCCACGCCAGCCAAAATCAATGACCCCTGTACTCGCAATTATTTAAATTCTTGCATTCATGTGAAAAGTAAGTAACTTCTACACACACATAAATACAAATACATACACATCAAAAAATTCTATGGGTCATCACTTCTACCACAATCAATTCACATCACAAATTATGACGGCAGAAGAAATCCATCATACCCACCAAAAGAACGACAAAAAAAAAAACAACCCGAAAAACTAGGCGCTCGCCACAAATACATGTCCACCCAGTTCTTTCCTTTCTTTCGAAAATCTCAGTGCCAATTAAATCAAAGCAACTACACTATTTTAGGAGTTGTTTTCTTTAAATTTGGTAGACACTGTTCTTTCCTATAAAATTGGTTGACTCAATACGGAAAAAAACGTCCACCATTAACTTCCAGCATATTCACTTGCTATTCTTCATCTTGAATCCCAAAATCAGTCTTACTGATTCATGTGTAAGGACTGCTGTTGAATAAAAGCGATTTTATGAAGTTCTATGTTCTGAGTTAATGATTTTGGGGGAAACCTGTCATTTAAGTGTGTGCCATTGAATATATTTATTACATTCTTCAGACTCCAGCATCTGGGCTGTTATACTCATCTTCAAATGTTTGGAATTTGACTACTTGGTATGTTTTGATACACATTGAGGCTGTCATAAAGAAAATAAACTCTGGGTTACTTCCAATTTCGACCTATGTACTAAGTTCTAGGTCGTAGGATTTACAAGATTAAAAATGTATTAATTATCTTATCAGGCCCTACACGTATTTCAACAAATCAAGACGGCCTAGACTGTATTTACATTTGGACTGTAGAATAATTTTCCCAACCCACATAAACAAAGCCATGTTGACACCTGGTCCTTTAAAGTTCATGAACTTCAACATCTGAAAACATGTGCAGGATTGTCAAACATTCCAGTGCCCTCCCTGGGGGCATCCAAACATACGTAACCGTGTATATCACCATGTCATATGCCATCCAATTTCCTTGAAGGAAAGTAACTGGGTCCTTTTATTGGGGCAGCAAAATGCCCCAGCTCTGAATCCGTGAGGTAAGGAACACGGGCTCTGAGGAAGCAAGCAGCTCAGCTACAGCCACAGGCTCTCTCAAGTTGGAGTCAAGTCTACCCACTCTAAGTTTCCTTTCATTCAAAACCCATAAATAGTACCAAGTCACAATGCCAGAAGGACACAAGAAGGAAGACCTCAAGCCAAAAATCACATTTCAGTAACAGAACATATTTTGTATAGAATTTACATTCTCAATCATTCCAGGAGGGGGAAAAAAAAAAGGCAAAATAGGAAGAGAAGATGGGCAATGAGAGGAGTAATTACCCAGAAAGCAGGGTGTGTCCCCTACCTTAGCATAGCTCAGGGGGACACGATGATATCCAGCCCAGCTGCTCATCTCAACCTTGTCAGAGATCTTCCAAGCTAAGCGAAGGATTTTGGAGAAAGGGGCAGATGGGAAGGTTGATTAAATCCATCCTTACCTGCAAGATACGCAGCGTCACCCCAGAGAAGAGCTCTTTGTAATTCTGCCAGGGGACACGGGAAGGTCAAGTGTAACCCACCTGCTCATCCTGCACATTTTAAAGCTTGCGAGCAACATGTTCACAAAAAGCAGCAGCAGTACTCAGGGGTAAAATCTCTTTAGCAGTCTTCATCCACCTGTCTCTGACTGCAGTGACTGGCCGAGTCCAGACAGCTGTTTCTTACATTTACCAGATTGCTAGCCCTCTTGACCGTGGGCAGATAAATTAAGGCACCTGGGCTCCACCCGCCTAACTTTGAATAGCAAGAAGAAGCTACTCTCCAGTGGATTCTCAGCTCCAGCAATTAACTGAAGAAAGCGATTAAAGGCTCCCAGGCAGACATAATAGAGGATCTGAGGTTTTAATTAAGCAGTGATTTGGGACGGGAAGGAATATGTTATGAAATTTTTACCTCTGGTGGAGAGGACTGTTTTCTTAGTACTTAAGACATACTTTCATGTATGTGAACAGGGTAGGGGGCTTGTTTTTGTTTTTTACAATCTGGAGACATTTTGATACATCTAGATTTGGTAGCTGCAAAGCTCTGACCTTTTTAGATTATCTAATTTGAAGTGCATTTTCTGATGAAGATGTACTTTAAAAACTCTTCCACACATGTATACCTCCACAGGCCTCGTCTCCCCTCAGTCTCTACTCCGGAACCAGATGACCTAGCATCTCGTGTATTCTAAAAGGTAAACCGACTTAAAAAAAAAGTATCTTGGGGATTGTAAATGGGGGGACAAATGAAGGGATGAATAAAAGTATATTTCAAAAAAGAGAAGATTTCATGATAACCTACACTCAATCTTTCATTAAGAATGCACAGAATGAAATGAAACCATTTTCACACAACCACATTGCCTGTATTTACATCTGTTAGATATTTACTTTAACACAGATCACTGTTTGGTAGAGAAGGTTGAATCTCAGCTGCTTGGTAAGGAATTGAAGAGCTGATAATAGTACTAAGTTGTTATTAATCTATGGTCTTATATATAAATAAGTTAGAATGCTAACTAGTAGTTCTAAAACAAAAATTGTTTCAGTTAGAAATAATCATTATGTAGTTTGATTTATATATATTCAAATTAAGTAATCTGAGCTTGCGCTGAAATTGTTTTATAGTTGCATTTTTGTAGTTAGAATAATATGAGAAACCTATCTTGTTTCTTCAAACTCATCAGTTCCCATGGATCTTGAAAATGTTGTCTCCCAAATTTACGTGTTCAACCTAGGCAACTCCTGTTATTTCCAAACTTGCATTTCCAATCATAGATACAGAGCAGGCAATTAGACATCTAAGTCTGAAAGTCAGTGGAGAAACCAGGGAAGGGTACATAAAATTTTATATCAATAGCATTTCAAAGGCATTTAAATCCATGAGACTAGGGTAAATCGTCTTGGGTTAGGAGTAGATAACACAGAGTGAAAGTATGAGGACTGAGCCTGAGGCACTATGAGAAATCATGTTTAGAAAGTCGATTCTAGTAGCTGAAATTGAGTGGCTAGTCAGGCAGGAATAAAGCTCACAAGAGTGCATTGCTGTGGGAACAAGAAGGCATGAGGAAGGAGGGAAAGGTCAAGGTTATTGCTCCAAAATTAAACTGAAGTAAATTCATGAATGTCTTCCAAATCCTTTCCCACCTAAGGAGAGTTTACTGGTCTTTAAAACCCAGTGTTAATGATGTCACTGGTAAACTGCCCCACCATCCCTCATCCCTCACCTCGGCCATACATTAGGCCAGGCTTCATAGCTTGTCTTCCAAGGTTTCAGGCAGTTTCATCAATAAAAGTTCTCAGAATGGGAATATTTTTAGGAGATCAAGAAATTTGGGCTTGCTGTCCTGATCAGACTTTTTAAAAAAAGCTTATTTCATTAATGCATGTATTTTGAAAGGAACTGTCATATGTGTTAATACTCTCATCCACATAGTCATTGCTGTTATTCTTTGGGAGATAGAATAACAATGTAACTATGTGGGAGTCTAGTATAATAGCAAATAGATTTTATTGTTAATAGGAAAAAAAAACCTGATTCTTTCATGGTAGATGTGATAAAAAAAAAAGATGTGTTAAATTCAGGTAAATTTCAAAATCCACTGACAGTATTCTTTGTCATAGAGAAACTATACACTTCAAACTGGAAACAGGCATCTCAAACTGCATATACTGTATATTAGCTTTCAATCAGCAATGTAAACAATGTAATATAAGCATTACATGGACTTTACATTAAGATAAACCAATCCACTTATGCCAAGACAGATGTAATCACTCAAATCCCGCTGGGAAAGAGGTAACAGCATTATTTGGTGTAGGTCTCAAGTACTTTATTTAGTAAATAACGTGGGCTTTGTATATTCATTTCTTCATAACACCTATATCCAACATTTAAACATTACAAAGTGTTTCAAGAATTCTGGGCTGAGAATTCAATGGTAAAGCATGACATTTGTTAATCTTACCTCATCAGGCAATTTTTATTTGACAGATACGGAGGTAATTTAC
Organism: Camelus ferus; assembly: GCF_009834535.1. NCBI lineage: Eukaryota > Metazoa > Chordata > Mammalia > Artiodactyla > Camelidae > Camelus > Camelus ferus. Next base: position 52,423,442 of record NC_045702.1, on the reverse strand, counting down.
TTGAACTACTCTTTCCTGCATGACACCTAAATAATAAGAGGAATATTGTATTGCTATACCTTCCTTATATTTCAAGACCCCTCATTTTTTCATCACAGATCTGGAAAGAAAGTATAAAGCATTTTTAAAAAAAGTTATATTCAGAAAAATTTAACAATTTGATTTTAGTCAAGACGTTAACTTTTAAAAAGTTATTCAAGGGTTAAAATCAGACAAATGAGTTGAGTATATGCAACATATGGCTTTGAAAAATAGTTTTAGTGTTGATTACAAGCAAAAAGTAGAGTTGTCTGAATTGAACTGCACCTTGTTACTTTTTAATTACATCCATTTGTTTGAATTAAAAGTGCATTTTCAAGTAATCATTTTACATAACTAAATTTACATGTTTTATTGTATTATATTTATTTCTTATAATTCATGGGAAAATGACTCTTTGGAGAGTCAATACAGGTCGTTAAAAATAAGTAGTACATTCACATGTATCAAACTCTAGAAGATTCTGTGGAAAGTTCCCTCCACATCTGTCCTCCTACCATGCCTCTCCTCAGAGGATCCCAATGTTATTGTGTGTATATGAAAGAGAAACACCTGACAAGTTTTATGCACATACAACCGTAAATACACAAATACCAGAAGACTTAGATCCATGCCCTGGCTCTACACTAACCATGGAACTCTGGAGAAGTCATTTAAACTCTTAGTTACAGGGCATATCTGCGAAGTGCCAGAAAGGATGATTGGGTTTCTTCCAATTCTAAAATAGCTCAGATGACGAAAGCTGACAACAGCAGTTTATCCCTCCTTTTATTTTCATCTTGAAGTTGAAACATCCTTCTTTAATCTACAATAGGCAATTTCGTCATTTTCTTACACGGCACGAAGAACAGGAACTCGCGTGCCGTCTGTAACTTCTGTTTGCCTCCCCTTCTTGACGTCTATGAGCTGAAAGCATCAGAACTCTGCCTAGAGGACTGTTTATGGACTCATAACTATTCTTTGTCTCCAACTCATTGATGTCTGGAGGAAATGCAGGTTCACAGTTGCCAGATCTTTAAATTTTTCAAGAGAAATCTTTAGCCCAGGTTCTTAAAAGTCTCTTGATTTAAAAATGTTGGTAAGCTTTTAGTTTTTTGTTCAGTTCAGTTTATACATATATATCACATCTTCTTTATCTTTATTCATCTGTTGATGGACATTTAGGTTGTTTCCATGTGTCAGCTATTGTAATTAATGCTGCTATGAACATAGTGGTGCAGATAGCTTTACAAATTAGTATTTTCATTTCCTTTCAATATAGTCTCTGAAGAGCAATTGCTGGATCATTTGGTAATTCTAGTTTAACTTTTTGGAGGGTCCTCCATACTGTTTTCCATAGTGGTTGTACCAATTTACAATCCACCAACAGTATAAAAGTGTTCCTTCACTCCACATTCAAGCCAGCATTTATCTGTCTTTTTGATGACGGCCATTCTAATAGGTATGAAATCATACCCCATAGTTTTAATTTGCGTTTTCCTAATGACTAGTAATATTGAGTATCTTTTCACGTACCTGTTGGTCCTTCCTATATTTTCTTTGGAGAAATACCTATTTAGGTCTTTTGCCCATTTTAATAGGGATATTTGGGGAGTTTTGCTATTAAGTTATATGAGTTCTTTATATATTTTGGCTGTTAACCCCTTATCAGATATACAAATTGCAAATATTTTTCCCATTTCATAGGTTGTTTTTTCACCTTGCTGATGGTTTCCTTGTCTGTGCAGAAGCTTTTTAGTTTGGTATAGTCCCACTTATTTAATTTTGATTTTGTTGTTCACGTAATATCCCAAAAAAATTATTACCAAGACCCATGTCATGGAGTTTTATTCCTGTTTCCTGTCTTCTTCTAGGACTTTCAAGGTTTCAGGTCTTACATTTAATCTTTAATCCATTTTGGGTTAATTTTTGTGAGTGACATAAAATATGGGTCCAGTTTCATTCTTTTATATGTGAATATCCAGTTATCCCAGCACTATTCATTGAAGAGACAGTCCTTTCCCCACTGAGTATCCTTGTCTCTCTTGTCAAATATTAGTTTCTCATATATGCCTACATTTATTTCTGCACTCTTGATACTGTTCAATTGGTCTATTTGCCAGTACCATACAGTTTTGATGACTACAGCTTTACAATATAGCTTGATATCAGGAAGTGTGGTACCTCCTGCTTTGTTCTTCTTGCTTCAGATTTCTCTGGCTATTCGGGGTCTTTTGTGGTTAGATATACATTTTAGGACTATTTTTCCTACTTCTGCAAAAAATGCCATTGGAATCTTCATAAAGATTGCACTGAATCTAGAAATGGCTTTGGTAGTATTGAACATGTTATCAATATTAGTTCTTCCAACCCAATAAATGGAACACAGGATACATTTCCATTTATTTCCATTTTCTTTAATTTCTTTCATCACTTTTTTAGTTTTCAGCATAGAGATCTTGCACCTCCTTAGTTAAATTTATTCTAAGTGTTTTGTTGTTTTTGATGATTTTGTAAATAAGGTCAATTTGTTTACTTCTTTTACAGAAATTTTGTTCTTATTATATAGAAATGCTATTGATTTTTGTATGTTAATCTTATATCCTGCAACTTTACTGAATTCATTGATTAGGCCTAACAGATTTTTTGAGTCTTTAGAATTTTTTATACATAAAATTATGTCATATGCAAATAGAGACAATTTTACTTCTTCCTTTTCAATTCTGATAACTTTTAGTTCTTTTTCTTGTCTATTTATTCTAGCTAGGACCTCTACACTATGTTGAATAGGAGTGGTGAGAGTGGGACCCCTTGTCTTGATCTTAGAGAAAAAGCTTTCAACTTTCCACCACTGAGTATGTTAGCTGTAGACTTGTCATAATTTGCTTTTAAAAGGTTAATATATGTTCTTTCTATGCCTAATTTAAGGGATTTTATAATAAATGGATGTTGAATTTTGTCAAATGCTTTTTCTCAGCTAAAGTGATCATATGCTTCTTTCTCTGATTCTATTAATGTGATATATTACATTGATTGATTTGTGTATGTTGTACCATCCTTGCTTCCTAGTGAGAGATCTCACTTGATCATAGTAAATGATCTTTTAAATACGCTGCTGAATTTGGTTTGCTAGTAATGGACTGAGAGTTTTTGCACCTGTACTCATCAGGGATATCGGCCTGTAGTTTTCTTCTCTAGTAATGTCCTTTTCTGGTTTTTGGTATCAGAATAATTCTGGCCTTGTAAAAGAAGTTTGAAAGTGTTTCCTCCTCTTCTATTTTTGAGAGATTTTGATAAGGATTCAGGTTAATTTTCCAAAAGGTTTGGTAAAATTGACTAATGAAGCCATCTGGTTCTGGGTTTTCCTTTGAGAGATTTTTGACTACTGATTAAATCTCCTTAATAGCAATCGGTCTACTCACATTTTCTTTTTCTTTATGATAAAGTCTTGGTAAGTTGTACGTTTCTAAAAAATTTCCCATTTTTTTCTAGATTGATAGTTTATTGGCAGATAACTATTCATAGTAGCTTATCATGATCTCTTGAATTTCTGTGGTATCAGTTGTAATTTATCCTTTTACATTTATAATTTTGTTGATTTGAGTCCCTTCTGTTTTTTCCTAGGTTAATCTAGCTAAGGGTTTGTCAGTTTTGTTTAGCTTTTTAATGAATCACCTCTTACTTTAGTTAATCTTTTCTATTGTTTTTTCAGTTCTCTATTTCATTTATTTCTGTTCAAATTTTTATTATTTCCTTTCTTCTGCTGACTTAGGGCTCAGTTTGTTCCCCTTTTTCTAGTTCCTTAAGATACAGAGTTAGTCTACCATTTTAGTTTTTGGATTCAAAGTAAATAGAAATCTAATGCGAAATTATCCATAGCCTTCAGCAATCATCTGAAGAGTATTTGGCAAACTGAGGAAAATATTTTTTGTACTGTGATTTCCACATAGTATCCCTGACAAAAAAATGGAAGAGCAAACAATGTTTTCCTAATTTTTCTGCCTAATGTATTTTGATTAAACACTTTCTCATGCTTATTATAAACTATTCATGTGTCTCACATAGAGACTTCTTTCTGTGAGTGACACCTCTGTGATTTATAATTAACACTTTAAGAGAACAAAGTAGAAGGAATATATTCCTCTGGTTGCTTTACACTAGGCACGTTGACAATAACTTAGTCTTGCTGAATGTTGATAACATTCTGCACAGCTATTATCAGATTGTGGCACAGGGATTCTCAGAGAGCCTCGTTAAAACTTACTGTCATTTATATCAAAGATACTGGCTTTAGTATTTCAATATCTAATATTCTCCCAATCACAAATTTATTCCAAGCTCCACTCCAGTGACCTGACTCCATTTCCACTGGCCTGGAACCCTTCTAAGCTCCATGCTTACCAGTAAAAGAGCTTGTCTGGGAGGTGAATTTATAGAAAGCAAACTTTTAAAAAAATCTAGCTTCTTAATTATTCATTCATTTGCAGTGACTTTGTAGTTTGACAAGGGCATGGTGGTAATTATATGCAGGTGCAATTAAATTCTTGCAAAGCACAACTAGGATTATTATTGTCCCAGTCCTGTCTTCCATGTTCTCACATACCATGTACTGAAAAATCTCAGAGAGTCAACTCTTCATTTTCCAAAGATTCCTCTGAATCCCACTCTTCTTAGTGAATTAATTATATTAATGTAAACCAAGAGCATCTATTTAATCTGTTTTTTAAAAATCACATAGCCAGTATGAAAACTTAAACACTGAAGTAACTTTAGAAATTGACTTCATTCCCTTGACTTTACAGATGGCGAAACTGAGAACTTCTTCAAGTTGTTAATTCGTAACAGTCATGCGTCTGGAATCTGATGCCAATTTTTTCTCCTTCTCATCACAGTAACTTAAGCACTTGTACAAAGCTAGGCTGAGCCAGTTTCAGACATTGTCATAAACAAATACAGTTTAAAAGAGATAGTACCTTCTTGTGCTGCATGCTAGATCATATTCCTTACAAGTATTGAATTTTGGTCAGAATTCTATGAAAGACAGCATAAGCTGTGTTGAAAAATCTGTATTAGCTTTTAATGTGTATCATCTGATTCCCCAGATCTATCATGTATGCATATAGAAGAGATAATACCACTTAAACAGCAAGCTTAGGAGTCTCAGGTGAAGGTGTCAAGCAGTAACTCTCCATCAGCTAGATGCTTTTCTGTCAGATTGCATGTCTAAATGGTTATTATCAAGTCTTCCTGATACCTACAAGGAAGCCTCATATTTGAGAGTCAGAGAATAGATTTCTGCTTCCTCCCTAGAGAGAATGTTTCAACTGTCAATGGGCTTAATACCGAACAGCCTGATTTGGCTCCTGGATCTGAACATATTTAGGAAAAGCTGGCACGTGGAATGTTTCATCTCACAGAAAAGGAATGAACAAATTAGTCAACTTTTCCTTTCTGTAACAATTTGATCACAAGGAAGTAAATTTTAGAATGTTGTTAAAGGCCGCAGAGAGCTTTCTTTTGTTTTGTTTTACTCAATAAAAGGAAGTTTGGTTCACCAATAACATGTAGAACATATGGAGGACATTGAGAAGGATAAATGAGGCATTATTTTTGAAAGATGGTAATTAAGTTGTTCAGCCTTGTTTCTTTCTGTTCTTGTTTTTGTTGGTATGCTAATTTACCCGGAAAACTATTAGGCAAAATATGTCTTTTTAACTTTTATTACACTGTGGTGTACATGTAACATTAGGTATTCTAAGTAACTGAATTTTTCAGCCTACTTAAAGTTATTCCATGAAGATAATACTAGTGTATGATATTTAAGGTACACTCAGTAATAGTTATTTATTCACTTAGTTGTACTAATGGATATACTTCAGTCCTGAGACCAGACTGATTAATAGGCAGATGTCTGTACATGTAGAGAGAGTGCTCATAAAAACGCAAATTTACCTCTGTCACCTTTAAATACAAAAATACTACCAGAAGAACAGACCTAGAATTCCTTCTACATACCTCTTCACTATTATATAAATAGAAATTGCAATATTTTAAGAGGAAATAACAGGTGCTTGAAGTCCCATTTGATTAGAGAAGTAATAAGTAGGTCTGGGACCTAAAATTCTCTACTTAACAGTGATTTGCTGAGGGAAACAAAAGTTTGATAGCATTTCTTGATGACACAGTGAAGATATCAGTGCTAAAATGTACTCTTGAAATTTTATCTGTTTTTTAGCCGACAGGAGGAACAAAAGCAGACTTCCAGGAAGCATGTCACACAATCAAGGAAAGAAAAGCGCGTGTGTACCAGGTGATAATTTGGATACCCGTGTTACTATGCTTTTTAATTTGGCTTTAGGAAAATTGTGTCATTTTCATGCTATAATAGCTAATGTATTTTAATTGGACACATAAATATAAAAAAGAGTCTTACAGTATCTTCTCAATTAAGCATTAATAAAAGCTACATTTAAAAAAGAAAAAAGTCTTATTGCAATTTTAGATTAAATATCTTATATACACATATAGCTAGAGAGTAGGCAAACGTATTACACAGTATTAATTCACATTATTTTCAGAAGATGGGTTCTGATTTCCATTAACCTTGAATATCTTTACTTGTCAAGCAATTAATATGACAGACAAAATAACAGATGTTCTTTTACCATTAACCTTCAGAAAGGAGTGCCCCTTTTCCAGTATTCACAACCATTTGACACAATCTATTAAAGCAATGGAAAGATTCCCCCACTCAGAGATCTCCAGTTTGCTCATTGTGGATAAAACAAATATGTAACCCAAATTTAACTTCCCTTTCAAAGGCATATGAGACCGTCTCCTAACATGTCTTGCCTATTTTTAAAATTTTTATGATGGTAAATAAACCCTGGAAAATTCCTTCTTCGATTTTACCACCTGAAACTGCAGCTGTTGGCTGCCACTATCAAAGCCGCTCAACTCCAAACTCACGTGCAAACCTCATCAAGGGCAGACGTTTCTAATTGATTCCAGAAGTATTTCTTTTGCTGAGATCAGGGGGCAAAGGAAGAATAATGAGCAGCTTTTTAGAGGGAATTGGGGGGTAAGGGTGTTGAGGGGAGGGGGAGGGGAGCTTTTAAAATCTCGGGCTGGGCCAGAAATGCATAGCAATTTTACGGTCAATTGGCGAGAGCATCTGGAACCAGGCATCCTGGCCTCGTAGTTGATGGTAGTGAAACCAGCTTACAGGCAACAGCAAGCCCATAATGAGTCCCTGTCATGTACTAGTGGAAACCACGTTGATGTTCTGCCAAATATCCCTGCACCTTTTTCTCAGGGTCAGGCTTCCCCTCAGAGCCCTCATCTAGTATATGAAATCCTGCCTACCCATGGATCTTAAGTTATTTCAGCCATTATTAAAGGCAATGCAAAAAGAAAGTCTAAAAATTAAAACTTGCATGTGTTTAATTCCTTGCATGCTGACAAGGCTTTATATCACAAGGTTGTGTTTGCTTTCATTCGGGGGATATATTTCAAACGCAGTGGGCCATCTTGTTAGTGCATGGAGAGTGTCGGATGCTCAGGTCATAAATCACACAGCACAGCACGTGGCACACTCTGACTAGAGAAGACAGAATTCGAGGCTCTTTGTTATTTCAAATGTAGGACAGGTGATTATAAAAAGGGGCAGGATTTTTTTTAATGCCAAGCAGAAAACCAAGGTGATGTGGAAATCATTTCTTTCGAGTAAATGATGTTTACCCTAAGCTGCTGCTCGTAATTCACTCTGCTGACATTGGTAGATTACACCCACAAATAAGTCAGGTAAAAGGACAGCCATGAAAAATGCAGAGTGACGTAAGTCAACAGGATGGACGCTGGTTCAGTGGTCAGGATGGGGGGGACGCAGAAATCTAGACTCCTAACATTCCTAAATTTCTGTTTTAATCTAAGCAATATAATTAATAGAGATGGTATCCATTTGAGAACTCACTCAAAACTCCAAAGTTTGTGATAGTGAAATAAATTCAAGATGTTTCCTCATCCAGCTAATCTACTCTTGGCAAGTAAGCACTTCTTGTTTTCAAACAAGAAAAGTAAAACAAGTGAAAAGGCAAGACCAACTAAAAGAAACAAACAAAAACTAAACAAAAAGACATGCATTTAAAATGTTTTTTAAAAAACACTCAAAAAACTCAGTATATATTTTGATGTACAACTCTCCTTAAAACATCTTTGCTTTGGTGATTTCAACATAAGTTTACAGAAATATGTAAAATCAGTGTTCCTCATAATACCCGTAGTATTAAAATGTGGGGGAAAAGTGCTTGATGGTGAAAATTTCCTTGAAGCTAAAGTGTTTGCAAAAGCAGCTGTACTTGGCAGGTGCCCACACTGGTAACTTTCAAATAAGAGCCTAAAGTAGAAGGGATGGCAATGATACGATATACACAGAAAATACTAAAGACATTACCAGAAAACTACTAGAACTCGTCAATGAATTTGGTAAAGGTGTAGGATACAATATTAATATACAGAAATCTGTTGTATTTCTATATAATAACGATGAAATATCAGAAAAAGAAATTAAAGGAACAATCCCATTTACCATTGCATCACAACCAATAAAATACCTAGGAATAAACCTACTTAAGGAGGCAAAGGAACTATGTTCCAAAAACTAAAAGATGTTGATTAAAAGAAACTGAGGACAACACAGATGGAAAGATACACCATGTTCTTGCATTGCTAGATTCGCTATTGTTCAAATGGCCATACTGCCATGAATTTTTTGATAGTTACTTAAAACTATTATACTTTTGAATATACACTGCTTCCTATGAAGAAGTCTTTTAAGTCCTTTTACACGAACTGTTACAAAGCCACTCTCTATTGTGTGTTTTAACTCATTTGCATTTAATATTTATGAAATATTAAATACATTTTATAAAATTAAAAAAATTTAGTAGAAGGGATGGGTGGGTAAGAATATGTGATATATTTGTATCTCTTAACTTTTAACCATCTTAATAGGAAGCCATGATATTTAGAAAACTATTATGGGTTAACATTTTCTCATATGTAGATTCAAAATTTATTTAAAAATCTCACACAAGGGCCAATACATTTCAGGAATTTTAATGTGATCATCTACAGTCTACTGTGTCAAATGTAGTCTTTCTCTCCTATCATGAAACAGAAAAGCATATATTCTAACATTGCCTTATTTTGTTTACCAAGTGTTTTGTTGCTCATAGAAAGAAAAAGTAATTATTTCTAGAAAAACACAAGAAGTGGAGAGGATTTTTGGAAAAATAGGCCTCATATAAATCACTCCAATCAGCTTATTTTCACCAGCTATTTAGCCTGCTCCACATTCAATACATTAGTTACTTTCTATCCATGCTTATGAACAGTACATGAATGGACATGAGACATATATGTGTGTTATGAGTGAGTTTACACACATAAAGCTTTCTGCACATGACTCAGAGCAGAATAAATGTATTTGTATTTGTATTATTTGTATGTGATAATAAACCTTGAAAAATGTATATCTTTAGATTCTAATAATGCAGGAATTATAATGGACTGTGAAAGAATAAAATATTTTATTTTATTTTTTATTGTAGTGTAGTCAGCTTACAATGTGTGTCAGTTTCTGGTGTACAGCAAAATGTTTCAGTCATATATATACATACATATATTTGTTTTCATATTCTTTTTCATTATAGGTTACTGCAAGATATTGAATATAGTTCCCTGTGCTACATAAACAATAAAAATATTTTAAAAGAAAGCGGCAGTGATACACTGAACTAGAGGTAAAGACAAAAGAATGAAAAACTTTATGGTATGAATATGCAAAAAAATCTAAAGGGAATTTTCTAATAAACTCAATATTTGTGTGTTTTATGCTGTTCCATGAATGCTGCATATGTGGCTAAAAATAAAAATCTCCTACATCCTATAAAATATTTTCTCTTACGTGTCACCTGCAAGTTATTTTCAAATTTCTTAATTAATAGAGTACAAAAGGGATTACATTCTGGGATGTGATCTGCCTGGTGAAGTGGCTTATATTCATGAATCTATTGGTAAATAGCTCATTAACAGAAAGAAATGGCTAATATTTGGTTTTTTTAATAGAAGCCTCATATGTTCTCTGCACATAGGAGCATTCCAATACATTTTAGCACTTTTGATATGATGTAAAGATTTTGGATTAATTTTGTTTGAATACTCTCCCCTACAAAAGGATAGGGGAAATTCTGATCTGTGCATTTAAAATTCAAATGGTTAATAAACTTTGCTAAAGAAGTGATGCTTGTGAAATTAATCTTCATATGTTAGCTTTATATTTTTACATAATTATAGACTACATTCATAACACTGTCTAAGATTCATATAGATGCACTGGTGGTTACAGGAAGAACCGTAGCTGGACACATCTAGCACTACATACATAGGAAAAGTATATGTTTTTCTGAATTAGTAATGATGAATGGTTTAGTAGTACCATCTTCATTTATAGAAGTATAATACTATTTATATGGCATTGCTTTATGGAAATAAAATGCATTTGAGTTCAATCAAGGGGCAATGAGATAAGCTACAAGTTGAGGAAAGATATTTTTGACAAATATAACTGACAAATGACTGGTATCATACATAGAATTTCTAAAAAGCAGAACTAAATAACAACCAAATAGAAAAAAATGGGTAACTGACATGCAAAAGCATATTGCTGGAAAAGAAACATAAATGGCCAATTAAGATGAAAAAATGATCTGCTTCACTAGTAAACAAGAAAATGGTAATTAGGAATACAATGAGATATGATTTAAACTCCCAGATGAACAAAATTTAAGAAATCTGACAATTCTGACTTTGGGGTGGAAATTTACACTCTTACAGTGATAAGCTTTACAACTACTTTGGAAAACAAATTAGCACTCTCTTAAGAATGTAATCAGGCCACCTTTCCTACAATCCAGCAATTCCACATCTAGCTGTATGATCCCACAGAAATTACATATATGCCATGTGCACTAGAAGATCTGTGCATGAATTCTCACGGCAGCATTGTAAAAGTCAAAGCTAGAAACACACACTAGAGAATAGATACTGGACATGATCACACAAGGTACATAAACAACAACTACATGCAAGAAAAAGGATACACTTTAGAAACAAAATATTCAGTAAATTAAAGGAAATTGTAGGAAACTATATATATATGTAGTATGATATCATTTTATTATACTCAAGATTTTTTTTGATAAATCAAATATTGCTTAATGATAAACTTAAGAATATATGAAAAAATAGAATTTGTTCAGAAAAAGCATGGCTATGATAAACACAAATTACAATTTCACGGTAGTATCTGTGGGAGTATGAAGTAGAGGAATAGTCTTAAGGTGGGTGGCTTTCATTTTATTATCTTTTAAAAACTATTTTATATAATTTAGTACATAATAAATATCATATATAATGGAAAATTATAAGTTGATATGAAGAAAGTATTGTTTAAAACATATAAGCTACTACTCACAAACGCAAACTTTGTACAGTTGATAGAAATATTTGAGACTTGAAAAATATTGAAATAGGTTAGTTAAAACTGCTAGATATTATGAATATTCACAAGTCAGTGTGTATGTGTGTGTGTGTGTGTGCATGTCTGTGTGTGTGTGCTATTTTTCCCCTTAAATCCATAATTATATTTATGGCAGATTAACATATATTTCATAAAAAAACTCGGGTGCAATTTAGTCTTCACATTCATAACATGGCCAGGTGTACAGCTGAAATGAATCGTCTAAGATGGCTTTAGACAACTATGTCTACATTTTGTGATATACTAATCATCACTGTGAGATAAACCTAAGTGATAAAAAACCCAAGTGCGGTGTCTTGGATAATGGCCATAAATTTGTGCATATCCTTTTTTAACTGACTGCTCTTCTAATCAAGAGATGGAGTCCATTCTTCTACTGCCTGAACAGTGGCTGGCCTAGTGATGTTCTTGGAATGTGTATCAATTACAATGGAATGTGACAAAAACGATGCTTTTTGAGTTTCAGAGCCTACGCTTCAAGAAATGTGGCAGATTCAATTGTCACGATCCTGGAATTGCCAGATAAAGACCAAGTCTGGTCCACTGGAGCGTGAGAGGTCACGTGGAGGGAAAATAAGGGTATTCCTGCCGACAGCCCTCATGTGACCCTCATGCACTTTCAAGCCCAGCTGATCCCCAAGCTGAAAGTAGCCTGATGAGTGAGGCCAGGTGAGACCAGCAGTGGAAGCAACACAGAATAGTGAGAAATAATAAAATTTCATTGTTTTAAGCCATTAAGTTTTGGGTTGGTTTCTTGTGTAGAGATAGAGAACTTAAACACCAAAAAAAAAAAAAAAAAAAAAAAAAAAAAAGGCTGAGTTTTACTTGAAAAAAAGAAAGAAGAAAGGAAGAATCCATGAAAACACGAAACTGCTAAGAAGCTGCTAAGAACTTTACTTTCTAAGACATGCACTTTTATCAGTTATTTAGATAACAAAGGACATCTGAATATGCAGGTTATTAGAAGTCAATATTTAATTCAGCAGTCTATGTAAGTTTAAATTCCAGCAACTTGCTCTCCTCCATGTTGTTGAGGAACAATTACAGAGCAGGTGACGCCAGTGCTCATTCAAAATTTACTGAATAAATAAATAAATAAATGTTGAAGCATCTTTACCATATTCTACTGGCTGGAAGCAAGTCACAGGTCTTACCCACACTCTAGGGAAGGGGATTCTGTAGGCTGACAGGTTATAAACAGCAGGGGCAGCGCTCACTGGGCCACTCTGGTTTCTATCTGCCACAGCTGGAGAGGGTGCAGACAATAACTCAGACAAATCCTTATACACATATATATTTGTATTCATATGTGTTCATTAGCTACTGGGATGTACTAGGGTGAAGAATAAATCAGGGGTGGAAGGCAAAATTAGAAAACAACAATAAAAATGGTACCCAGGGATGCTGTACATCAGAAATTGACACAACATTGTAAACCGAATATTTAAATTAAAAAAAAAAAAAATGGGACCCAGGGAAGGTTGGCAGCGTATCAGTTAAGACCTGATGTGAGGGCAAAATTCAGGTGGATTCGTGGGAAAGAACAGGCAAAGGCGAAAATCAAGAACAAAGCTCCCAAGGCAGGGTACACTGAACATGCTCCTAGAACACTGCACACGCCCAGAACTGAGCAAGCAAGAAGGAAAGTAGTAGAAACGTGGTCGGAGCACTAAGGCAGGGTCAGCTGATTTTCACTCCATAAAAGTATCCTGGATGAGCCTGCCTACATCAGGTGAGAGCCCCCAAAAGAGGGACTGAGCCTCCCTGAAACAAGTGCTTGTTCTTGCGGTTGGATGAAGTAGGCGGCCATGTGGAGGAAGCCCGTGGTGGCCTGTGGGACCTGGGGGAAGCCCCCAGTCCAAAGCCAGCAGAAAGTCGGGCCCTAAGTCATACAGCTGCAAGGAAATGAATTCTGTCAATGACCTAAGTGAGTTTGGAAGTGGATTTTTCCATAGTTAAGCCTCCAGATGAGAACACAATCTAGCTGACACCTGAAATGCAGCCTTTTGAGACCCCTAGCAGAGAACAGAGGATAGAGAGAAATTGCGCCTGACCTCCTAGCCCGTGGACACAGTTAGATAATAAATGTCTGTTGTTTAAGCCACTAAATTGGTGGTTATTTGTTACGGCAATCAAAAATTAATACACCAGTTAACACTGAGCCCCACAAAGGCAGGGCTTTTGCTGTGATTTTGCTGGAGCAGGCATTCAGTAAGGGCTGAATAACCATTTCTGTCTGCCACCTAGAGCATGGGGCCAGCTGGTTCTGTCTTCTGTGAGCATTTATTTATTACCTATTAAGACCCACTCTTTGGGCCGTTGCTACATCTCACCACTTGAACAGCCCATGGTACCCCTGCTTCCAGCCTTTTCACTGTTATCTCCTTTCAGTAAAGTGTTCACCACCTTCTGCTCTGCTTGTTCAAATCCTACCCATCTCTTGTGCACATCTTCAGCAGTTTAGAGGTGAGGTGCTTCCATTTTAATTTTAAACAAAAGCTATAAATAGGATTTTAGAATTTTTTTGAGGTCTAAATTTATGAACATTGCATGTTCTTTTGGAATCAGCTAATAAGCAGATATTCTCAGGTTTATGTTTTCATTGCTTTTACTACCCTCTTTCTCAAAACATTATTTTAAATGTGTCTGTGTAATTTGTGTACATATGTGTGTATATAGTAAAGATAAGTGGATATAATTATTATTAATACTACTACTTATATGCTAGAATTTATGGTAGGTTCTGCAGACTGTCTTACTTACTCCTTTGAATATAAAAACAGCTCCCATAAGTTTTTTATTCTCCTTCTTGCTGAGGGATCTAAGTTGTGATTATTTTAGATATTTCCTCAAGGCCATACAACTAATTGGCAGAGCTGAGGATGGCACTTGGATTTGTGTGACTTCAAAATCAGTGCTTCTTTCATTACCCTAAACTATCTCCTTAATTAAATACACAGTTACGTGAAATAAAATATACATAGTATCAAAATATATGCAAACAAGTATTTCTCATTATCTCATGTACCTACATACTTATCAAAATAGCTATTCATGTTTCACCTTGCTATCTTCGCTGAAGTGTTCATCAGGTCAGACATCTTTAAAGCTACTGATAAGAGAAATTAAAGCAAGCTCACATTCACAGGTGTACCTTAGAAAGAACAAACTATACCTGAGCCAGCAGGAAAAAAAAAAAAGTATCTGCTTATGTGAGTAAGAAATGGGTGAATGGAAGAATGAATGGATTGTTTTTAAGTCGAATTTCTCATGCATAAAAAAGCAAGTTTAAAAATGGTATGTGAGTTGGCCAAAATACTGATGGAACTATCCAAAGAGAAATGTACAAGGGCATGGACTATACTTTGCTCACACTACATAGATAATCATACGTTGTACAGCAGTAAATTTTGTTCATAAATAGCAAGAGTACTACACTCTTACTTAATAATTTTCTGGATATAAGCTAAAGGGAATAAAATTTCCACACGGAAATCCCAGGATCAAATTCAAATTATACTTTGTACTTCTGTCTCGGATTGTAACTACCTAAGAGCTGCTTTATAATCTAAGTGAAAAATAATTCAATGTCAATTTTCCAGTCTGTGTGTACTCATGTGTATGTGTTTTTAGCTGAAAGTGTAGCCAGCTGTATGCTTGTTCAGTGTAGGACTGTTGCCATACACACCTATGGAATTAGACTTTCAAAATAAAGCAACATAACAGACAGCCTCCAACCAGCCTTCTAGATAAATAGAGAAGAGTCACAGGGCTACAAGCTGATGTTGCCAGTCAGTATATAGTACATTGATTTATAGAAGAAAGAGAATTAATTGCTTCTATGACACTGATTCTAATTATAGCCTCAAAGAAAAATGATGAGAACACTCTTGTAGGATAATCACTCTTAGTTGGCCTTAATTCACATTGAATGGAGTCACTGAGGCCATACATTAGAGTTCTGGACAACTTGTGAGATGCAAAAAAACAGTTTTATTAACACTATGATAAATAGCAAAAATTTACATAAAGTTCTAAGAAATAAAACTGTAAGGAAAACACAAGTTTGAAATTCACAATTAACAAATAAGAATTGGTAACTCGTTTTAATTTTAAAATTTTTGAACTTTAAAAAGAAGTGGAAAATGCAAATCAAAACTACAATGAGGTAGCACCCCACACTGGTCAGAATGGCCATCATTAAAAAGTCTACAAACAGTAAATGCTGGAAAGGGTGTGGAGAAAAGGGAACTCTCCTGCACTGTTGCTGAGAATGTAATTTGGTGCAGTCACTCCGGAAAACAGTATGGAGATTCCTTAAAAAAGTGAAAACAGAGCTAGTATATGATCCAGTGATCCCGCTCCTAGGCATATATCCAGAGGAAACTCTAATTTGAAAAGGTACATGTAACTCAATATTCATAGCAGCACTATTTACAATAACCAAGACATAGAAGCAACCTAAATGTCCATTGACAGATGATTGGATACAGAAGTTAGTGATACACACACACACACAAACACACACACACACACAGAGGAATACTACTCGGCCATAAAAAGAATGAAATATTGCCATTTGCAGCAACACAGATGGACCTAGAGATTATTATACTAAGTGAAGTAAGTCAGAGAAAGACAAATATCATATATCACTTATATGTGGAATCTAAACAAAAAAAATGACACAAATGAACTTATCTACAAAACAGAAACAGATTCACAAACAGAAAACAACTTATTGTTGCCAAAGGGCCAAGGGAGGGGGAGGGATAAATTAGGAGTTTCAGATTTGCAGATACTAACTACTATATATAAAATAGATAAACTACAAGATCCTACTGTACAACATAGGGAAATATATTCAATAGCTTATAATAACCTATAATGAAAAAGAATGTAAATATATATATATATATATACACGTATAACTGAATCACTATGCTATACACCAGAAAATAAAATTGTAAATCAACTATAATTCAATAAAAAGTAAAATAAAAAGCCTGAATAACAACAACAAAAAAAGAAGTGGAAAAAAAGGCTGCTTTTCACAGGTCAAAATGTTGATAGTAAAATACTAGCTCAATGTTTTCCATATAGTTTTTGACCTCTAGTCAGATAAGACTTGTTCAGATTTAACCTCGGAAATTAAATGGTTAATAATAATAGTATTTTAATAATGATAACAGTAGTAAAAATAGTTTTTATAACAAGAATAATAACAGTACTAACAGTAACATGAATAACGGCAACTAAAATGTATCAAGTGCTTCCTATGGTCCTCCCTTGTGTCTTTTAATTTTTCCACCAAGCTTCATGGAGTAGATGTCATTATTACACTATTGTTAGAAAACGTTTTAGTGGCAAACTACAGGCAATATCTGCACTAGAAGAATTGGCCCTGTGTGTGCTTTTCTGGAAACAATAGGTAAGCAGCTTCAAAGATTTTGCCATCATGTCCTGCCTTCCTTGAATCATAAACCAAAGATAACTCAGAGATAAATTATTTAAACTATTAGTCTTTTCAGAATACTTTGCAGTTAAATGGATAAGACCCTTTATTATTGCTCTTTGCATTTTTCAAGGTGCTTTTGCTACACTGCATCTGAATTTTCATCTAAAACCCTTGAAGTGGATGAGCACTGCTATCAATATACGGAAGAAAACACTGTTAGGTAACCAACAGCTCTGGTGTCAGACTGCCTGAGTTGTGTCCTGGCCTGTCTGCGTGTGACTGTGTGAATTCAAACAAGTAACTTAATCTCTGTTTTTCAATTTTCCATTATAAAAATAATAATAGTGACTACGTCATGAGTTTGATATGAGGACTAAATGGAATAATGCAAGTAAGTCTTTACGACAACGCATATTAGCTCTCATTAAACCTATTTTACAGGTGAATGACCCGAGGCACAGAGTCTAATGTCCAGTAAAGCAAGTGTCAGACTAAGAATTCACGACCATAACTTCTGGTTCAGCACTATTGCTCCTCCCCAGCCCCTATGTCAATTGTTCCCAAACTTGACTTTTGGATCTCATGGTGAGCCAAAGAATCGCTTCGAAGGATTCTTAAGTTCATTTAAAATAATTATAATAGCGCCTAATATTTATTAAGCTTGTACTATGTGTTAAGCACTAGACTAAGACTCTTACATAGATTATTTCATTTAATCCCCAAAACCCTATTTGACAGACATTTTTAGTTTATCCTTTTACAGGTGTGGAGTTTAAGGCCAAAGACACAAAGCTAGTAAGTTCCTGAGCCAGGAATCAAATTCAGACAATGTAGCTTCAAAGCTCAAGGCTTAACCACTCTCTTTCACCTATTGACTAAGTAAGTAAATGGATGGACAGCATTTCACCCACAGAGTTAGTCATACTCAAAAGCTGGACATACTACACTGCCCTTCACTATCTCATCATGAAAAACCCCAAACGCAATGGTTTTGTAAGCATACATTTTCACATGTTTACAGCATGGATTAAAGAACATTTAAGATAAGCTACCATAATATACTCAAGAATTACTCTCTTTTATGCCTACAATTAGAACATCTTTCCTCGGGTAGAATATGAAAATGCTATTTTTTTTAAGTTTCTTTTGGCATGTATATTTCTAAATTTCATTAAATATGTACAATTTATGCTTCCATTTGACTTTAGGTTGTAATCTCAAGAAACAAAATATATGTACACATATAAACCTTGTTTAATGCCTATTTAAATGCAGAATGTATTAGACTAGATGAAATCCAAGGTCTTGATACTATGATTTAATGTTTTAATTTATTTTTTAGAATAGGAAATATGTTTACATGGTTCAGAAATTTTAAGGTACCAAAAAATATTACCTTAATGAACAATCTTCTCTCTACTCCTTTCTTCTAGTCACACAATTAACTTTTCCCAACCATGTGTTAGGTACTTGTTTAGTTTTCCAGATATATTTACACGTACACGAAAACATTTATATAGTTATATGCATATAACTACTCTGCCTCATTTTTATACTCTGTGCCTTGGATGGTAGCAATACTTCTCATACTTCACATGCTCCCCTGTATCATGTTTTATTTATTTCCTCTCTCTCTCCATTATATATATATATATAAATATATGGAGGAAGCTCAAATATATAGCATTTTATATAAATACTCTGTATTGGTACTAAAGATTTCCCTGTTTCTATTTATAAATGCATATTCAACTTTATAAGTGAACCATAATTTTTAAGCAGTCCCCTACTAACGGCCATTAGGTTGCTCAGCACCAAAGTTAACAACATAACCTTTAATTTAAAAGAGTAAAATCATGTCCATTAAAACCTTAGCAATGAGAATGAAGTTTTTTTTAACGGTTGTTTAAGATCTGAAGTCATAAACGTGCATCCCAAAATTTAATGTAGTTCTTGGAAGATAAGTTTTATCATAACAAAATATCATATCATAAATAAAACATATTTTTCAGCTGCAGAAAAATCTCAATGACATTAATGGTTTTATTTCTATAGAATTATTAACTTTTGCAGGCAACTGACAAAATATCTTAATCACAATTTTCACTTTAACAGCCTAAAAGAAAAGTCTCAAATGGCAGAATATCTGCCAAGAACTTTTTGTGTAAAATCACTTCTATCACTTGTTGAGAAAAAACTATATGGCCTAATTTCTTTATAAACATTATGCAATGCAGTTTGCTCAACAAGTTTATGGAGGCTAATGGTATGAATCCAAAAAACTGAGACTCTACAATATTAACTAGCGCAAGGTGACATGGGTAAGTATTGGTAAGTAATGAGTGGGTAAACATTTCCGAGGAGTACTACTAGCCACAAAGTAGACAAAAACAATGTTGAAACAATGTTGAATGAGTGAATTAAGTGTGCAACAGACGCTTATTCCCACTATAGCTCCCTAAAGCAAATGTCTTACCTCAGAAGCAAACGCCAAGGAAGGAATGAAAGGCTTCAGGTGACCAAATCTACACAGCGTTAGGAACGCCAAACAACGGAAAGTTTCCAGAACAGCTGCCTTAGATCTGAAATACAATGTCATTCACATACACAGAATAAGACACAGAATGCATCTTTTTAAAGAAAATCTATTCTTTATCAATTTATTGCTTGGTTTGAGCATTCATGGGAGTAGGGTGAAACAAATTTTCAACGAATAAATAAAGTATTACAACTAAAGTTCTAGAGTTCAAAGACTAGATTCCCCTCACTCACTTAACACCTTCATACTTCATTCATTTAATAAATGACTTCTCAGGAGGACTGAGGGAGCTGCCTACTCTAAAATAATGAATGCTTGAATTATGAAATATTGGGAACACGAGAATGTGTAGTTAAGCCTAGTATCATAGGCAGCATAAATAGAGATCTTTGTTAATTATCTTATGATGAATATTCTCTTTATATGTATAGTATTCTTGAAATTCAAACTCTAACATATATGAAATATGTATATGTTGAGTGTCACATCCAGATAGGCATTTATCAAGTGCCTTATAATAATAGTAATGAACAGCTACTTTAACAGCTTAAAAGAAACTTCATATGATAATCAACCAACATTGGTTGTATAATGAAATATTTTTATAAAGACAAATGGTATTATATGACAGGTGAATTTTCTAATGAAATATTATTGAATTAACGTCATTACGATATGGCTATATTTTATGTAGTTAATTTAGAATGTAGAGGTAAAGAAAAAAGTGAGAAAAATCTAAAATAGTGTATTTATTAAGCTTAAAAAATACTTCAGCCATCAGTTATGACATGCTTATAGAAAACTGAATGTAACATTTTTTGTACAAAAAAGACAACACATTTTTTTCAAATAATTTAAGCTCAATTAAAACAAAGTAACAGTTCATGATTCATTTGTATCCAAGTAATGTGACTTGGTATGTATGTGAAAAAAAAATAAGAATTTTTCCCCTTGTAAAATAATGCTATATAATTACTGTAAACTATTTTGTTAAAAAATTGATATCAGGTAATTTTCAATGATAAAACAGAATATAAAATTTCTATTTAAAAACATATTTATTTTTACTGATTCTGTTCTATGGTTTACTTTTTAACTTTTTATATTGTGAAATGAAATATACATAGAGAGCAGTACACAACACAGGAACACACAGCTCAATAGTTCTCAACAAATAAACAACCAGACCCCCACCACTCAACATCAGCAGCCTCAAAGACATCTCACCTCCTCAATGCTCCCACCCTGCCTCTATCACAGAAGGAACTGCAACCTGGCAGTTTATCATTCATGAGAATCAGACCCTTTCTTGCTCTTTTTTAGTTACATTTTTACTGCTCTAGCAAGAATTGCTAAAAACTACTCTTTAGTTTTACCTTTTTTTACTTTTAGAAAATGGAACTATTTTATGTGCATTCTTTTTTTGTATTCAGTATCTTTCAATTAATGCTGTCAGTGAGCTCCATCTACACTACATCTGCATGTAGCAGTAGCTCATTCTTCACTCTTGCACAGCATTCCAGTGTGTGAAGAGACCAATACTTATGCCCCCGTTCACCTGGTGAAGGGCATCTGGCTTGTTGGCAGCATTTGTTTATTATGAACAATGCTTTCTTGGCCGTCTTTCACATGTCTTTGGGTGTATCAGTTAGTACATACCTGGGATTGAATTGCCAGGTTATAGGGTGTATATATATATATATATGTGCAAGTTTAGTAAAATTCTGTTTTTCAATTTAGGTGTCACAGTATAAACCAACTTTTTCAAAGTGTGAGCATTCCAACAGCTAGTATTGTCAATTCTTTTAATTTTAGCCATTTGTGATATAAGGTCCTTGCTCTTTATACAGTTTGCAAACAGCATCAGCTACCTGAAAGTTTTAGATTTTTACTGTCTTAATAACAGTTAATTTTTGAAGAACTGACTTTCTTAACATTATTACAACCTCATTCATCAACTGGATCTGTATGATTAGGCACTTCTGTGGCCCATTTAACATTTTTACCTACTCCAAGGCTGCAGAGATATTTTACTGCGCTACTTGCTCGAACTGTATTGGTTTCACTCTCACTTTTAAATCTAAAACCCTCTGACCCTAGAATTAATTTTTTACTGGTGTGGAATATCTGTCAAGCTTGTTTTTCTTATTCCTATGTGGAAATTCTATTTTTCTAAGACCTTTTATTGAAAAGACGCCTCTGCTTTTCCCATAGCTCTGCAGGGACACCTTTGTCACAAATCAAGTCTATGTATATGCATAGATCTGTTTCTAGGTTCTCTGCTCTAGTCTGTGTGCCAGTAAAACAATGTCTAATTACTGTAGCTTCTTAATAAATCTTGATAGCCAGTAGTGCAATTCCTGCCATTTTTTTTTTTTTTTGAAATCTCAAGACTGTGTTGGCTATTATTGGGCCTTTGTATTTCCATGTACATGTATTATAGAAAGAACCTGTCAAGTTCCACAAAGAAGAAACAGTTTACAATTTTAATTCAAATTGCACTGAATATGTAACTCAACTGGTGAGTGTAATATTTATAATACTGAGCTTTCCAATCTATGAACATAGTTATCTCTCCATTTATTTTAATTCTTTATTTTTTCAGAGTATTTCACTAGTTTTTAGTGTGTTTTAGAGAGCTTTTACTCACTTTTTCAGGATTGGTTTTTGTTGGTATTTGATATACTTGATGCTACTGCATATAATTTTTTATTTGCTAGTATATAAAAATACAGTTGATCATTTCTTTAAAACTTTTCCTAAATTCATCCACTAATTTGAATACTCTCCCTATAGATTCCTTAATTTTTCTAATAAATTCTTTTCCTATATTTTAGATTAATTAATATAAAGTAACTTTCTACTTATTAATTCTTTTCAAATCCTAATGCCTTTTCTTTCTTTCTTTTCCTTCTTCCCGGACAGTTTCCAGAACAGGGCTAAATAACAAGCATATCTATAACTGGCTCTCAATTTCAAAAGAAAAACTTCAACATTCCACTACTAAAGGTGAAGCTTGCTATAGAAGGGCATATAAGTAGTTTTTGCTTCGCCTACATTTTTGCTGGATATAGAATGGTTGGTTGGCAGTAATTTCCTTTCAGCACTTTAAAAATATCGCTCCATCCTCTCTGGGTCCCTCTGCACTGGTTTGGAGCGACATACCTGCATCTCAGTACAAGTTCCTGGGGCAGGCCAGACGCAGCTGAGACTTTTATATAAATACATACAACGAGAATGACTTAATGTATCAGAGGCGATATCAGTGGTAAAACTGATAGCTTGCTTACTTGGCCTGTTTATCTGTATCCATGGAGATAAATAAAATCTTCATTAAAAAATGAAATTTTACTATTGTTGTTGGCTGATTGCTCATTTTAGTAAGTATATGCAACCAAAAGAATTTTGATCTTTAAAATGTGATTCTGATTCTTTGGATCTGGGTAGTTATTTCAGATTGTCTTGTGACTCAGTTTTTCATTTTCTCTTTTTATGGCTCAGTATGTACTTAATTTCTAGCATAGAAAAGTAGGGCTGGAGAGCCAAACAAAATGAATGATGAAAATGAACTCAATTTTTTTTAACTATTGAAGGAAATTAGTTTAAAATCCTACACATTGTTTACATATCCTTATGTGAAGTGTGCCAGCTGCATCTTTCTTTACCAAATGTTTATGAGAATGTGTATTGGACACAGACCATTAACCAGTAAGTTCATGTGGACCTGGATCTCGAAGAAACTCCAGAATAGATTTATATTCCAAAACACCTATTAAACATTTCTTAGGACAGTGACATAACATTCAATATAAATTAAATGTATGTTTATTGGACTTTTATATTTAAAATTTCCTAAAGGTAATTTGGTTACTGGTTACCTACTTGAAAAACAATTACGCTACAACAAGGATAAGATTTCAAGAATGATGGAGCTTTTTTGCAGTTTTTCAAAGTTACAATATTTGTAAAATCTGTATTATATAAATTTTGGAGTCACATTGCTTGTGTTCGTGTTCTGTTCTCTTACTGTTCTCGTGTCTGGCTTGATCTGTAAAATAGGGTTTATAGTAATTCTTAGAGTGTGGTGAGAATTAATAACATGCTGAATGATATATATTAAGTACACAAATATTGGTATTAGTATTAATATTAATAATTGATAAATACTAAGCAATGATGACCAGAGAGTTTTCTATATACCTCCTGCCATAAAAACAATTTAAATTTGTTCAAGTGAATGTATTTTCTGGTCAGAGTACTATTTAAAACAGAATTCATTAAATAATACGGTGTGTGAGGGTAAATGTCATAAACTTTAAATACATTGGCCCTCCATATCCGTGGGTTTTGCATCTCAGATTCAAAAAACCTCAGGTGGAAAAATATTCCCCCCAAATTCCAGAAATTTCCAAAAAGCAAAACTTGAATTTGCCATTGCTAGCAACTATTTACGTAGCATGTAAATTGTATTTACAACTATCAATATAGCATTAGGCTTTATAAATAATCTAGAGATGATTTAAAGTATATGGGAGGATGTGCAAAGGTTTTATACAAATAGCACACCATTTTATAAAAGGCACTTGAGCATCTGCAGATTTTGGTATGGGGAGGGGGGTAGGGGGAGGGTGTCCTGGAACCAACCCTCTGCAGGTATCCAGGGACAAGTGTAATACATTTGGGCATACGTATGAATTATGTAATGGCAAAGATAAAATACTCAAATATATTTTATATTTTATTAAGTACTCAGGGTTACAGTCTATGTTTTGCCAAATTAATCATTGTATTTTATAGAAATTTCTTAATATACTTGAAAAAATATAAATTTCATTTAAAAGGCTTAAATTTAAAATGGATCCTTGATTTAAAATCAGATAAAGTACTACTCTACCTCATTTTCAATGAAGATGTGAAATTGCAGTTTCAACTTAAATTTTTAATAACAAATATTTGCTGAATATCAAAGTTTCACATATATTTTTAAAAATTACATTATAAAGTAACATAAAATGAAAGAATTTCACTTCTTACCTTTGATCCAGAAGAAATCCAATGGAGGTCAAGGTCAGGATAATGAAGCAAACCCTCAGAAGGAGAGTGACCTGTGATAGCACCTGTTAAACAAATAGGTCCTTTAGGTGAGTCATGAGAGGAGCATTAGACAAGGAAATCATCCCCAAATTTTATATTATAGTACACCATTTGTCACTGACATTTTTCAAAAGGTTGAATATGCAGAGAACATTTTGCTTTTCCTAATGTCATTTAGTTATCTTGTCAGACATTTGGGGAATGAATTAGAAAATTCCACAGTGATGTTTGGCTCCAAGTGTTCTTTCTAAAAATCTTCCTTTAAAGTGTTGACTTTCATAATTCTTTGAAACACCTATGCCTCCATGTATGTAGATATCACTTACATTTTTATGAATAAATACCACATTCCAATGGTTATTTTTAATATACCCAATTCTTTGTGGTTTCAAACCCAAACCTGTTTTTAATATAGAAAATATTTAAAGGAGAATGTGTTTATGAGTGCAAACATATATATGAAAGAGACTGCACACACCCACTCACACTCACATTTGATGAAATCTGTATGTTCCTACACACATGTCAAAGGTCATTTTTTGAATTACCATGACAAAAAACAACATATTTTTACATCAAAAGTATACATTAACTATGCATTTTGTTTACATGTAAAAATTTGATAATAACGTTTTTTGAGCATCTACTATTTTATAGCTTCTATACATCACGTTAATTCTTTTAATATTCCCAACAAACTTGCAGAGTAGATATTATATATGCTTCATATATGAAAAAACAAAGTGGGAATCCAAAGATTAAGTAACTTTTCCATCATCACACAGAAGTAAATGATGCCTCTGAAATTCAAAGCAGACCTACCTGACCCGAGAGTGTGACAACAGTAGAAGACACATGAGCAACAGACTTAAAAGGGGGCAAAGGCAGAGATCTACACTGAAGTTACATAGCTCATGTTAGGGCCAGACGATTACTGCTTCAGATGGGGAGTGGATCAATCAGTAAAGCAAGGAGTTAGACACACAGCCAATGGATGGTTCCCCTGCTCATTGATGGTGTTTATGTTTCACCTTTATAAGAAGGCTAAGGTTGTTTTAGGTTGGCTAAATAGTAATCAAGACATTATACAAACACCCTCTTGCTTTTTGCTGAAGTAACTAGAGGTAATCTCAAGTCATTATTAACTAATAGATACATCAACAACTAAGCTGCATCTGTCCAAAGTTACAGACAATAAGCAAAAGCCACCAGTGGCAGTTGCTTCTCCCATCCAATACCTCAGCACTAAACTAGCTTTTAAATCAGCTCTGTCTCTCATAGTCAACTTCTAACACCTCCCTATTCGCTTTCCATATGCCTGGAACGGCACCTGGAATTGCCAAAGGCTTCTAATCATCCAGAGCCATAGTTCAGCAGAAGAGTATGGCTGAGTAGTCAAAAATCTAAATAAAAAGTTCAGAATGTTTAGGAATATGGGGACGAGTGCTAGGAATCAGATATAGGATGGGGAGCTCAGAGGACTCCAGGATGTTTTAGTGGAGAGTGCTATTTGGTTATGGGGAATTCAACAGTGACTGCTTTGGGACAGTAAAGAAAAAATATACCAGAAAAACATTTTCTTGGTGGTAGGAGTAACCAGGTGCACTTAAATAGATTCGTGTTCACTTAAGGGAAATATTTTTTCTTTAAAGAAAAAATGCTCTTACACCATTACTGCTTCTTTTTGATTTTTTAGGGAAAATTTCAAAGGGAAGGGAGAAATAATTTGTGCTTCAAAATTATAGCATAATTTTAAATGCTCTATAAGAGTGCACGGTTTGGTATTATTCGAACCTATCGGCCATGTAAACATGGTCAAATCATTCAGCATTTCTAAAACTCTGTTATGTGTTTAGTACGTTGGAAACAAAGTTCGAGTCTGGCAAGGATGACACTAAAGTATTTAAAAGAGTGCTTGGCAACATAAGTCAACAGACGGTCATGATGATTACCGTTATTACGTTCAGGCTAAACTAACTTTCCAAATGACACTTAGGCTAATCTTAACTAATTACAATAAGATAAGGAAGCACAAATTAAAGATTTATTAGCTCTTTCACATATCATAGGAAATTCAGAGACAGGAAAAATATATTTTTTTGTTTTGGTTAAAGAATTTATGATCCCTGGGGGAAAAAGAAGAACCCTTCTTTCCACAAACTGCTTCATAGCTAATGGTGTTGGAGTGAAAATCAACTGAGTATACCCTATCCAGCTGTCTACTCAGGCCTCTACTTGGCTAATACATATCTGAAACTTAGCATGCTGTGCATTCGATTTTCTGCTCCACACCACACACTCCCCAGTTCTTATTTTAGGAATGACACCTCCAGTTTTTCATTTGCTCAAGCCAAAAATCCATAACTCATCCTTGAATCTTTCTCTCACTGTCTACTTCTAATACATTAGAAACAGATGTCAGCATTATTTGTGAAATACATTCAAGATAAAGATACTTGTTACAAACAACACAAAAAGGATACCCTGTTTCACTCCCAACATGATCCCTAGCACAACTAAAATATCCCCCTAACTGGACTCTCCACTTCTAAACTTTGTATCCACCTGTCATGGCCTCCCACCCCTGGGGTGTAGCCAGAGTTTTCTTTTTAAAACAGAAGTCATAGTACATCATTCTTATGTTCTAAATCCTCCAGAAGCTTCAAAATTGCACTTAGAATAAAGCCCAAAGTCCTTACTCCGGCCTCTACACAACGTATCCCCTATTATCATCTCATTCCTAAGTAATCTCTGCCTGTCACTCGTAAGCCATATCAGAAGTTTTGCTCTTCCTTGAAAATGACAAATATCCTTCTCACTCAGATCGGTTTCATCTACTGCTTCTTCGGCTGAGGTATGACTTCCACCAGGGGTCCCCAGGTTCATTCCTTCGTAGCATTGAAATTCATGCAAGTGCACGTCCTTGTCTGTCCTACATCAAATAGAACTTCTCCATAATCTTTATAACATTATTCTGTTGTATTGTTCTCCATACAATGTATCATTTCCGTAACACTCATACGTTTGTTTGTTTGTAACTTCTTCAGCTGTTTGTTGTCTGTCTGCTCCCACTCCCCTGAGATGTTTCCTCTTCTTATCCACTATTACATCCCAAGTGCCTAGAACACTGCCTGGCACATAGTCATATCCAATATATGTTTTTTGAATGACTGACCAAATGATTTATATTTTACATTTGTGTTTGTTATTCATACTTCTAATATAATTTTAATTGGCTTAGTGAATAATTTAATATTACAACATTTGATAGTTTAGTTCCTTAAACTTCAAAATTCAATTCTTTTATTATTAAATAATTATTTAATATTAATATATTAAATACTTCAAAAGATTAACTATTTAAAATATGTATATATTTAGTTTCTTAAAAACAGCATTGTCCTAAAAGTGTCTGAGTTTACAGGAAACTAAGAATACTAGAAGAGGGAATTCAATACAGAACACATACACATCCATTAAGAGTCCATTTTCCTATGGGACTCAAGTTTTTCCATATAGTACCCTTTGATAGGCTAATTAATAATCAAGTGATCTGTAGAATTTAATTGATTTCTACACATGCATTCTATGAATATTTATTGCGGTAAATAGGAGTTTAAGACTGTGAGCAAGAAAGACAAAATTCCTGCTCTAGAAGTCACGACTTTAATCCCTACTGATAGGACCACAGACCAGTAACACTGGAGCAAAAATGAAAAAAATAAAATAGAATAGACTTGGTAGGCTTTGACCATTATAAATACTTAGCCTCCTGTGTTGTAAACAAGATGTGAAATGACATAAAGCTTGTTACTTTTTATGGCAGTGTAATTTTATCTTTCATTGGGTTTACTACCATTTCATACCACTCACAGCTAGCATATCTTTCATGTAAAATACTGCTGTCCTAAAGTGCTGAAGTAGAATTATTCTAAATTGACCTTTGACTGTAAGTCTTTATCACAAAAAATATGAGAAGGTTCATAACTATAAAAAGCTTATGAAGCAATGAATTAATTTGCCTCATTTAAAATTATTTTTCAAATCCTGAGCAATTTGATAGCCCTATTTCTGTACGTTTCCCAGTGTAGGAATCAGTGCCCAGATTTGTATGCCTGAAGAGCAGTACCCTTCTGCAACTTTGAGTAAATGAGAAAAAATACTCATGAGATAACATTAACTGCATAGGAACTCTAGAATTACTTGTTTGACACAATGTTGTTTAAACAAATAACGAAGGTGTGGGAGTCCTTCCTTTGCCCACAGATCTATAAAGAAGAAAGACTTTTTCTTCATACATATATATATATATACATACACACCATACACACATATATAGTATATAGTATATATATAGTATAGTGTATGTATATATATATAGTATATGTGTGTGTGTGTATATATAGTCAGTTTACAATGTGTCAAATTTCTCCTATACAGTATGTTTCAGTCATACATATACATATATATATTCATTTTCATATTCTTTTTCATTATAGGTTACTACAAGATATTGAATATAGTTCCCTATGCTATACAGAAGAAACATGTTGTTTATCTATTTTATATATAGTAGTTAATATTTGCAAATCTCGAACTCCCAATTTAACTCTTCCCACCCCCCTTCTCCCTGATAATCATGTTTGTTTACTATGTCTGTGAGTCTGTTTCTGTTTTGTAGATAAGTTCATTAGTGTCCTTCTTCTTCTCCTTCCCCTTCTCCTTCTTTTTTTTTTTTTTTTTTTTTGATTCCACATATGAGTGGTATCATATAGTATTTTTCTTTCTCTTTCTGGCTTACTTCACTTACAATGATGACCTCTCCAGGTCCATCCATGTTACTGCAAATGACATTATTTTATTCTTTTTTATGGCTGAGTAGTATTCCATTGTATAAATACAACAAAGCTTCTTTATATAGTCATCTGTCAATGGACATTTAGGTTGTTTCCATGTCTTGGCTATTGTATACAGTGCTGCTATGAATATTGGGGTGCATCTATCTTTTTGAATCTGAGTTCCCTCCAGATAAAAGCCCAGAGGTGGAATTGCTGGATAATATGGTAAGTCTATTTCTGTTTTTTTGAGGAATCTCCATATTGTTTTCCATAATGGTGCACCAAACTTCATTCCCACCAGCAGTGTAAGAGGGTTCCTTTTTCTCCACACCCTCTCCAGCATTTATCGTTTGTGGACTTTTGAATGATGGCCATTCTGACTGGTATGAGGTGATACCTCATTGTAGTTTTGATTTGCATTTCTCTGATAATTAGCAATACTGAGCATTTTTTCATGTGCCTATTGACTATTTGTATGTCTTCACTGGAGAATTGCTTGTTTAGGTCTTCTGTCCATTTTTTGGATTGGACTGTTTGGTTTTTTGTTATTAAGTTGTATGAGCTTTATATATTCCAGAAATTAAACCTTTGTCAGTCTCATCTTTTGCAAATATTTTCTCCCATTCTGTAGGTTGTCTTTTCGTTTTGCTTATGGTTTCCTTTGCTGTGCAAAATCTTTTAAGTTTAATCAGGTCCCATTTGTTTATTTTTGCTTTTATTTCTATCATCTGGGTAGATTGCCCTCGAGGAACATTGCTAAGATTTATGTCAGAGAATGTTTTGTCTGTGTTTTCTTCTAAGAGGCTTATAGTGTGTTGTCTTATATTTAAGTCTTTAAGCCATTTTGAATATATTTTTATGTATGGTGTAAGGGAGTATTCTAACTTCATTGATTTATGTGCAGCTGTCTTACCCTTGCTGAAGAGACTGTCTTTTCTCCATTGTATATTCTTGCCTCTTTGATGAAGATTAATTGACTGTAAGTCTCTGGGCTCTCTATTCTGTCCCATTGATCCATATGTCTGTCTCTGTGCCAATATTATGCTGTTTTGATCACTGTAGCTCTGTAGAATTATCTGAAGTCTGGGAGGGTTGTTCCTCCAACTTCATTCTTTTTCTTCAGTATTGCTTTGGCAATTCTGGGTCTTTTCTGATTCCATATAAGTTTCAGGATTGTTTTAGTTTTGTGAAAAATGTCATGGGTAATTTGATAAGGATAGAATTAAATCTGTAGACTGCTTTGGGTAATATGTCCATTTTAACAATATTAATTATTCCAATCCAAGAACATGGGCTATCTTTCCATTTCTTTAAGTCATCTTTAATTTCCTTAATCACTGTTTTGTAATTTTCCACATATAAGTCTTTTACCTCCTTGGGTCAGATTTATTCCTAAGTATTTTATTGTTTTGGATATGATTTTAAAAGGGATTGCTTCTTTACTTTCTTTTTCTGCTATTTCATTGTTAGTGTAAAGGAAATGTAAATGATTTCTGTATGTTAATTTTGTATCCTGCTACCTTGACAAATTCTTTTATCAGCTCTAGTAGTTTTTGCATGGAGCCTTCAGGGTTTTCCTATAAGTATCATGTCATCCACATTAGTGACAATTTTACCTCTTCTCTTCCAATTCAGATCACTTTTATTTCTTTTTTCTTGCCTGACTGCCATAGCTAAGACTTCCAATACTATGTTGAGTAGAAATGCTGAGATGGGCATCCTTGTCTTGTTCCAGATTTTAGTGGGATGGCTTTCAACTTCTCACTGTTGAGTAGTATGCTGGCAGTGGGTAATAAATAGCTTTTATTATATTGAGATATGTCCATCTACACCTACTTGGGTAAGAGTTTTTATCATAAAAATGGGTGTTGAATTTTATCAAATGCTTTTTTCTGCATTTATTGAGATGATAAGCCTTTTTCTTCTTGAATAGGATATCACCTTCATACTATTCTATAGAAAAACTCCAATGATCAACATAATTACCTTCTATATTTTCCCCCTGACAAATCTCACCATATCAGCCCTGTACACTATGTCCTAAAATAACAGTGCGTTTCTATATAAATTCTTTTTTAGAACTTTGTTTATTGTCAAAATTAATTTGATAATATTTGCCAAAATCTAAGGATTCAGACACAAAAATGTCTGGATTTTATTATATCAAGGTGGTGCAATTTTAGGAGTTTCTCTAAAAGTTTTCTGAAAAGATCTACTAAAGTTGTTATATTGATTCAAAATGCTCATCTTCCCAAACATCTGTAAAATGAGGTCAAAATTCCCTTACACTTAAACCTCTGTAATCTCTGATGTGAAGGCAGAAGAAGGGCTGCTGGCACACCTGCTCTGTTACCTCTTCATCCTCAGGACTGTGAGGGCTTCTTCCAGATGCCTTTAGCTTCTGGATTTATCATGCTGAAACCTAAGGCTTGAAGATGCTTCCCAGTATTACAACACAGACACAAGAGCAGAAGCCAGGGTGATACCATAATGCAATTTGTAATTCTATAGAGATTTCAAGAATTGATATTGAAATAACATCCTGCTTTTCAAAAAAATTACCAATATTGACTAAATAGATTTTCCCTACATTTTCAGCACTTTTGGTTACTGAAGCATACACAATGAAATATGATTAGAATGAACATTTTCTATAATTTCAGACAAGAATCAAAAACAATAAACATGTCAAAGGTGAAAATATATTGGCTAGAAAGTATAATGAATATATAGTTCAGACACGAACTGACATGGGGTGATTGAGTTTTTACAAAAACATGTAAGAAATAAAAGCAAAAAACTTCATTTTAAAAATGTCAAGTAACATAACTTAAAGAACAAGTTACATGGCAGTTATATTTAAAGTATGATTCCACTGCATTAAAAAATGAATGTGCACCTGGAATATCAGAATATAGAGAAACAAGGGCTGGTTGACCTTCCCACTTGAAAACAAAACAAAACAAAGCAAAATAATATATCTGAAACAATTATTTTCAATACCCTAGAAACCAGGCAACAAGGGTGAGCGATCGCAGGGAAATGGGAGACAAGTGATGGGACTCCCCCCCACCCCCAACTACTGTCACAGCTTGCTACTTTGAGAGTTTCTATGTTGCAGCACAGAGGGAACTCAGACGGAATATCAAAGAAAAGAGAACTGCATAGACAGAACTTTAAGAAATCTGCAGACAGTCTAGTGTATCAGCTCATGCAAGTGAGGAAACTATCGAAGGCCAGAAAAGGACTAGAGCTTGCAATGCCCAGTGCTCAGACAGGGCCAGGCATGGTACATGTTCTCGCCAGCCAGACTGGACAGCCTCATGATTCACTGCGCACGGGGTAAAGAACACGGACGGGTCTTACCTCAGAATCGGGCGGTAATTAGTCCATGACTGAGCAGCCTCAGTAATGAAAGGCCCTATGGCGTGTGCTTAGGAAGATGCCCATGTGGACACATTATCGTTCTTGGATGTTCGGGAGAACTACTTCAGGGGTCACTGGAGCCTCTCTGAATCACCAGTATTTGTCTCAAGATCTCACTGAAATCAATATACTAACTTTCTCTATATTCTTGAAAGGCTACTTTTATTTTTTCAAAGAAACAAGTAGAAATATAAGCTATACACCTTTCAGTTATTTCCCAAAATACAAAAGATAAAAGAAACTTTAAGACAGTTTTAGACAGACAAACTTCCTTTTCATAAGGAAAATTTTTAATAAATATGGCCCTCAAAAACTGTGCAGACTTTGAATTTCCAAAGCTGAATTAAAATGTCTAATTTTTATATATTTTTAATACATCAAAATATCTTAATTCAAATTATAATCCATTTATCATTGGTTGTGTTTTTAAAGAAGCATCCTGATACCAAATTTCGAGACAGTATTAATAGTATGAAACTATATTTAATTTCACAGTTAATATTTCATTATTTGATGAAAAAGGCATTTTTTAAATGGGCAATTTCCTACTTTACTATATTTCAGTATAGTGGACAAAATATAGTTTTCATTGGAATTCACCATGGTCACTTTTCTAAGTTCCTGAAGTTTATGCTTATTAGAAAGGTAGCTTTTGCTAATACCCTTCCTTTACTACATACATATTTATTACATCCATTTCATGGCTTTAAACTATAATTGATGCTCAATTTAGCTCACATTTCTTTTTTTCATATTACTTCAGTTACCACCTAAAAACCTGAGGAAATTAAATTAAATCCCAATGGACCGCATTGGAAGAAAACAGTACGCACTGGATATTGATTTGAGAAGTTTCACACAGAACCTATGCTAGATCTAATTTGTGCAAGTGACACTCTCTGTTATGAGAGTACAACCAAATATACTGATTTTTTTCCAAAGGTCTGTTAAAACATGTCAATATGAAAACATTGGTTACAACACTGCAGCACCCGTAATATTTTACAGAGTACAGCATCCAGGGGAATTTATAAAAATCTGTTTCCAGGTTTATACTGGATATTCTCAGACATCTCATTAACCTGAAATACATCACCAAATAATCTGCTAAAACCTCGCTGCAGTAACTTTATTATACATTCTATTATAAGACTCTGTTAAATATTCAGACTGTTTTGAGTGTGTCTATTATTTAAAAGGATAGCATTGCCTTTATAGTTTTACTTTGGAAACATGCTGGTACATCCGTATTTCCATTTCAAACCCATATTCATGATATCACCCCATGAAGTGGACCCTGGCAGCTGAGGAATTGATTTCCCAAGCATTAATAAACTAAAATCAACATAAAAGACTGTGGGTCATATCACTAAACTAAACACTCTGTATTTAAATGTATGCATTGCAAGTTTCAGTTCGAAAGGAATATGCCTTGTACACCATTCTGGTGGCCATCAAATTGCTTTTTTGACTCCCGAAGTTATTTAAACAGAACTTGCACACATGAAACAAGTAAGTATTTATCTACTCTGGTATATGCATAAACAGAAAAGGCTGTGGGACCACAGCAGGGTCCCCAATTACAAGTCAGCCACAACTTTTCTATGTGATTATTGGCTACAGTGAATCTGGAAAAAAAATATTGCTATTGGATTTTAATGTCTTCAGATGCTTTTAAACATCCCTGAGACTAGAAAGGCACTATAGAATTTTGCAAATAAGCAACCTTTTTCCCCTAGTCTCACAGCATGTTTTTAGTAGAGAAAAACATGTGTGGGAAACAAGCAAATGCACTTTTCAAAATTCATTTGTGTCAGGAATGAAGCTGTCTCCAACTCTAATTTCAATTTGAAAAGGATTTCATCACTTGATATTTCTCTTTCTCGATAGAGCTAACACGAGTTTCTCATATAGTTTTTTACGACAGTGGAAAAATCTTGTGAAAACCATGGTATGAGTTACAATATTAATATACACCCTGTCTGGCTACACTTATACCCAAGAAGCACTCATACACACTTAGACATTCAAATTCTCTTGGTGAACTTAATATTAAGGCCTCTCTTTCAAGATCAAAATGGGTACATTTTTATTTCTATAAATTAATATAGTTTATTTTGAGACTATTTAGTATAACTGAAAAATTCAATAATGCAAAATGTACTCAGTATCGATCAGTATATCAAAAGTCAGATGTTTCAGATGCAGATGACAAAGCTTTTCTTCTGGTGTTATTCAATTATCTCAGCTCCATTAATGCGTGCATATTTTAGTCATAATTTAGGTGAAACAACATAGTAGTTTAACAAAGTAATCAGTGATGAGTTAATTAGATAATACTTGAAGACATGATTATGCGGCCTTAGGTGAAGCAATTAATAAATCTAACCATCATAATAGCTTGACATCTACATGTGCACTACTAATACTGATGTAATTCACACTCCTGAAAGAAGTTCCTGGGTTCAAATTTTGTCTCTTTTGAAGCTAAAGGCAAATGAGGAATTGCTTTTATTAACTGTAGCACATATAGGAACCACAAAACAATAAGCCAGTGTATTTCCTACCAAGATATTTTCAGAGCATTTCTGGTCACATCATATCCGATTTCTCATTTTCACTTCACAAAATGGAAACTAAAGTTTAAATCATGGTTTTCTGCTATTACATATTTTCCTGTAGTTTAAAAGTCTATTACATATTTTACTATAATTTAACAAAAATTACACATCGACAGAGAGCGCATGTAAACTTGTCTGTTGTCCAAAATTGGGATCACTATTTGTAGCAAATTTTGACTGTTCATTTTAAATGCAAAAGCTTATGGACAACATCGATCATTAAAGTCTTTAAATATGCTTAAAATTAAAATGGCTTTCTTTTCCGTAATAACTTTTTGTAAACCTGTTTTATTTAGCAGGACACACTGTGACATACGCTGTTATTTGCCCAACCAGAAAACTTGCCCCATATCTTCTGCACTGATACTAGGCTGATTTTGTTCAAGTATAAGGAGGGGATGTGCTCAGAGGGAAAGTGAACCCTTTTAACCCAGGGCATGAATTATGCTTAGAATAATTCATTCATGGTTAATTCATGACCTGGTGTTAAATTATTGCTTCAGTGTGGGCATGTGAGTTAGTCCTGAACAATGAAAGAACATTTGATGGGAAATATTCAGGGACTTTTCCCCCTTCTTCTTAAATGAAATTTACATAACGCTCTAGGAGAATTGCACTTGCTGCCTTTGGTCACAGTGTGAGGACAGAATGCCTGGAGTTGCTGTAATTATGATGATGGAAGCCTAGAGAACTGGAGAGAAGCCTTTTCGGAAACTCTACATGTTTGAACTGCTGAATTAATCAATCCTGGAAGTACTTGCCTCTGATTTTTCAGTTATATTTAAGCCACATTTAATCGGATATTTAATTTCTTTAGAATAAGATTTCTAGTGGACACTTATAGATACTTCAAGTAAAATGATATCCTGCAAGAAAGTTTATGATGTTACTTTATAAGTGTTTAAAGATTATTATTTGAAAACATGTTCAATTTACATGGTATTTATGAGTGAGGAGGATTCATATAGATCTAACGTTTGTTATTTTTGCGTTATTGAATCTATTTCCCTTTTTCCATGTACTATCATCTCAATATTCCTTTCAAGCCATTCTGTCCCTCCTCTCAGACCATGAGGATCCTGTGGGGCAGAGCCTGTCCTCCCATTCAGAGACTGAACAGTCTATGATCCAGGCCTGATCACATGGATTGGTTCAGTGATATCCAGATGAACCAACCCACAATGTCAAACTCCAGTTTGGAACTTTCGCTTCTGGAGTTCCTTGTGTGGCAGTATTTAAAGCTAGAGCTGCTGCTGGAGGACAGCCTGCGTTGAGAAACGCGTAACTGCAAAACAGAATGAGAAAATTCCACAAGACGTTACTTGACTCACTGGATCCAGCCCTGCCTAAAGAAGAAAAATCCCAGATGCTTCACTTATATGAGTTAACAAATTCATTCTGAGTTGAATTTCTGTCTCATATATAACCAAAAAAGTCCTTCTTAACACATTCAGTAACCTACTCATCTATAGGATTCACTGTGTGAGGCATATGGAATACTTGGGATTGTTCCAGTGGAATTAATATACTGGGATCATTATAATGATAGTTAATTATTAAAAGTACTTCCATGGGATTTATATATTTTATTATTAAAATAACCTTATAATAGGCTAATTTTTCTGTGCATATTTTTATTAATTTCTATTATGGGTTTTTCATGGATAGACTGATATCTGTCAATAGCACAGACTTATTCTTTGAAAAGGTAACTCATCTTGCCTGAATTCACTGCCCACTAATCCTACTTATATTCACTTACACATTTTCTGGATTCTTGTAATTTTTTTTAGACTTTTTCAGAGTATTCTTTATGTCTGAACAAAACTTCTATTATATTTTTTTAACATCATTTTCTGTTAGTACTATATAACAGATACTTTTTTTGGCTCTTTTAATGCGCTTAATTCTTTTTAGTTCTCTTTAAACTGCCAATGAAGTCTTTGACTTCCTCATGTCCATTATACTTTTGTGTTTTAGAAGTTTAATTTTATTATTTCTAAATATGCTTCATCATTTTACAGTCTTTTGTTTCCTGATTTTTCATAATTTAAAATTTCTTTTTAATTTCAATTTTTGCTTCTTCAAACATATTAAATTTACTTAATTTGTGTTTTAATTAATTTTACTTTCAAAATCTATTATTTTGAAGGTTTAATTCTGTTGTGTGTGGTTTCTGCTAATGCTTTGTCACAGTGGCTGTCCCCTTGTGTGTTTCTGTGCTTTTTATCTCTGAGTTCGCCATCACTGAGGCATTACCTGGGGGCTATGCTGAGATGTGGGGTTAAGGGGATTGCTTTAAGCATGATTTGAATATGAGTATTCTAAACACGTAAGACCTAATCTGGGACCATGCTAACTATATCCTTAGTTTAGGTTCATAAATCAATGGATAGTGTAAATCCTGGATCCATATCTGAGTGAAGGCTGGTTTGTAGTTAGAAATTCTCAGGAAGGCTTTTTTCTGCCTCCTCAAAGCCAAGTCAGGTAGAGACAAGTTTCCTTTTTATGATTCTTGTTTTTTTTATCCCCACCCCGTCCCCTTCGCTGAGAGTAAGTATTTCTTTTGTTTTCAGTTGTTTTATTTGAAGTTCTTTTACTGACTATTCACCAGTGCAGGCTTTTATCTTTGTCTCTGGAACCTTAAGGTCTTGACCAGCAGAGACCATTCGAGGTCCTAGGACAGCTGTTGGGAAAAGCTGAATTCACTGCCCACTAATTCATTGCATTTACACATTCTCAACATTTTCAGCCTCTAAGGAGTGCCTCAGTTTTCTGCCAGCTCAACTATACAATGTATTTAAAGAAGTTTTTTGTTTTTGTTTTTTAATTACATTTTATACAGCAATTCTAGGTGTTCGATATGTCTTAATAAAAAATAGGTGTATTTAACTTATCATTTTGCTCGAAATGGAAGCCTCCCTTCCCCTGTTTCTTGAAAGCATAACCATTATTCATATAGAGCTACTATGTGAGCCCTTAACCTTCAGCGAGGTTATTTCATGAGGTACATATTTTCTTGGAAACAAAATCAAAGACACTGATTTTTCATTCTTCTGTCATCCTCTTTTCAATTTCACCTACTTTCAACTTAGTTACCTTCCTACAATTTATGTACCGCTTTGAACTACTGTAAATCCTTTCAGAAGAATATAATATAAATAAATCAGTGAAATGAAACACATATTTAAAATGCCTCTGTTTTTATCTTTTTACAGTTTACAGTGCATTTGTACCTATGTTAGGTTATTTTTGTTTTCTCCAAAATGTAGGCAGTGAAGGTATTCTCATGTGGCCCAAGAATGACTCTCCAGGTAGTAATGCCTGAATCAGACTCCAGATTCTAAACCCTGGTCTGGTTCCCTTATATTTGTGTAAGACAAACAATATTTTGACTATTCAGAAAGGACCAAATTAATGAAGTAAAACCTACCTCACAATCTCCCTAAAGTCAAGGTATCAGGGTAGTCTCTAATTGAAGATAAATATGTTGAAATTGATATAAAGTCTGCTTTTCCCAAAACATGTAATTCTAACTTCTGGAATACTTTTTCTTGTAATTACTGAATAAGTTATTTGTGACAAACCATTTTCTGTTTATCATGTAGATCCATGGTGTACCATATGATGGATATTTTATACAGAAACACTTTGGATATAATTAATCAACTTACATTTAACAGTCTAGAAGAATTAATTTACCTGTTGGAATGTGAGATATTGTCAAAATTAAAAGACAATGACAGAAAAGAACAGAGCACAGCTATAATAGAAGGAGGTTACTTTCATTTTCAAAGTGACAGTTCTCTCATACTCTGTTTAAAATGGACACCACTTACAGCTTTATCTGCAAAGGTCTCTTCATAAAATGACAGCATCAGAGCAAACTGCACAACTGTATATATTCTTAATAGTTGAGATGCTGCTGATGAGAAGGGAACTTCTTTCCCTGTGACCTAGGAAGACAAGAAAGAAGCCTTCTTGTTATGTTGCTCCCTTATCTCTCTCACTGAAACTCATGCTAAGTGAAGAGGAGACACGTAAAAAGAAATGAACAGCTTTGCTAGTCTTTTTTTTTTTTTTTTAATCCTCAAACTGAATCTAAGATTTATTATTTTGGATAGAAAAAATAAAGTTAGGAGACTTGCTTTTCATTTCAGAGGCATTAGGATTCTGATCTAGTCTGTTTTAAATATAGCAATGTAAGAACTGATACTGATGATAAACATAACCAAAATGAACATGGAAATTGAAACATGAAAATATGTCCATAATTATACACGAAAGTACAGCAAAAGAGAAGATGGAAGGTGATTTGGGGTAGTGTAGATAATCATGGCACAAAGGGAAATACTGTCTTATTGAAAACAACTTTCCCATGATAGTCTTCCCAGGAAGACTCTAATTCTGTTTTTATAGTGCAGATTTAGGCATCAATATGACTTTAAAATTTTCACTTTGAATTATCAATTAAAAAAAGAAAAATAATAAATGGACCACAGCTGACTAGACTTTTTGGACCTGAAGTATGCAGATTATTTTTATCTATATCAAGTTATATCCTTGTTACACAACTAGCTGTGAACATAATCAAAAAGTCTGGGAAACTTCAACATGCAGCTTTCATAACTGGATGAAAAAATATCCTTATTTAGATCAGGATTTTTGAAAAATAATAATATTCAAATAAAACATGATTTTATTTCCTCAAAATATTGGCAAATTTTATATTCATAATAATCTTTGAAATCAATAGTGATTTACTCTGTTGTTTCTATATTACTATTAATGACAATTATTTTGATAAGAAATCATAATATATATCCTGAATGATTGGAAAGAAATTCCTTTTTCATCTTTATAAGAGGTATTCCAGATTCAAACTGAATTTTTCTTTGTGGTTTCCAATGTTTTAAATCTCTACCTTGTTTCTATTTGTATTTTAATGGGATTTCTGTATTTAATGCTACTGCTCAACTATGGAGTGAATAAAATTATGGTCTAATCCAATAACCATATCATCTTGGTGTAACTATAGACCTCCAGTTCTGGAGACCTCAGGTTTTCATGGACAAAATGAAGGCTAAACTGAATAATTTTTAAGGCTTCCTCCATTTCTCATATTCTAGCTTCTGTGACTGATCCACAAGTGTTTGCATAGTTCCTGCACCCCACAAAGGCTCTTTGCTGTTGGTTCGAAGGATCTGACAGCCAGCCTCTGTTACTCTGCCCTCAAACCATGCTCCCTAGTAAGAGGCAGTGTCACCCTGGGAGAAGGCACCCCTTCACTGGTCCCTAAGTGGTGTTCACTCTTTAAGTTATACTTGACAGGACTGCATGTGCATAAGGGAACATTTTTTTCAGATTTGCATGAAGTCAGCATATATTACAGGCTGGCTGTAGACCTGACAATATAAGATTAATCTTCACCATCATCAAATTCATAAACTCTTATTTACCTCTGGAATTTCTTCACTTAGTCCAAGTCTTGGTTTACCTGGACCCCATCCTGGTCCTTTAAATACGACAGAAAACTTATTGAAGAATCCAGGTGTGGCCCAGAATGTAGTCCAAATGTAAACTAAATAGTGGAACTAGAAGAATAAATATATAGTTTATTTAAAATATGAAAAACCCATAACCAAAAAGATTAAATACAATAAATTATAAATTTTATTTTATTATTTAATGTAAGTTACATATTAATCTTCAATAAATAGGTTATGTATAATTGATAATGTTGATTAATATGCAATTGATTTCAAATTGAAATTCATTCTATGCATTTTGCATACCTTTAAGCTTAAATGTGTTCTTACCGGTATTTCTGAAGCTTCACAAAATTGTACATTTGAAATTTAAAAACAGGACAACTGATTAGAAAGTCAGCAAAGAAGAAAAAAATGCGTTCAGAGACGTTGCTTCCATGTCATTAACTAGCAGGCTGTGCACTCAACAGCCATGTAATGACATCTCTTCTAGACTTGCTAAATGTTTGTTAAAGTTGAACATGGAATCATACAGATACTACATATTGGTTACATATTTTAAAAATAATCTTTCATTTATTGTGTTGAGTTATAGAGAAACACATCATATTAAGAAAAAATGTTCAAAGTCATTTCTGACAGTAGACTTCTGAGTAATAAACAGACCATATTCTGTAATAAGAAAAGGAACAGTTTGCTGAGTCAAAAAGTTTACCTTGAGGCTGACAGTAGGAATCCATATTCTTTAAAAACATACACTTGATATATGTGAAGTTAAAAGTATACCCACATATGACAGGTACTCAATAAATATCAGGATCACTAGCTATATATACCATACATCTGATAGTAATGTGCCAGAGGACTGAAATTAGTCCTAGATAAGGGCATCAGCTGTAGACTCTAGAAATGAGTTCTACTATAGGTGTAGTGATAAATTAATGTAGAAAGAAGTCTTAGCTCTGTCAGACCTTGTGGTCTTATTGGTATTTTCACTGTCTCTTGCAGAATTTTAACTGCTGGCATTATAAAAATGGTTTTTAAAATTACTTGAACTATTACAACAAGGAATCCAAAGCCATTAAAGAACAAGGTAGGATTCAGTTGAGTAGACTCAGGTTTGCATCTGACAAGCTGTGTGTGGTTGGATGAATTATTTAAAATCTGCGAACCTCAGTTTCATCCATAAAAAAAAAAAATTGAGGTTAGAAAGAAGCACTACCTCGTAAGGTTTTAGTAATGGTTACAAATTAAATTAAACATTTGGGCTGTTAGCACTGCCCTGCAGATAGTAAAAGCTCAATAAATGTTCACTTATTCTGTTATTTTAACTTTCTTAAAAACTTTGAAGAAGTAGGTTTAAAAAGCAGACCCAACATGAACCTGGGCTTTCCTCCTTTTCTGAATGCTGTGTACCCAGTCCCCTGGACAGAGCTGTCACTGACTGACCTCTTCAGTTTTTCAAGCATTCTTATCTTTTTCTCATTTACTAGTCCCAACCCCCAGGAGTCTTATTGGTGGTCTGCCGCTGATGGATCAGAGCTTCACAGACATTCCTCATTTCTCTAGTGCCAACCACTGAGATCAGTGAACAACCAATACCACATGTCGAACAGAAAACTGGTCCCGGGCAACAAGGCTTAGCAGGTGAGGTAGTATGCAGACATAACCGACCTGTAATAGCTCCTGCCACCTCAGTCCAAGAAGAGGAGGGCAAAGGCCTCACGTTGAATTTCTAACCAGAGTCATGCAGCCTTGAAGCAAACATTTTTCTTACTCTGGGATCAGCCTTAATTATACATTTCACTACTGCTCCTTCTGAATACATGAATACATTTCAGGTCTATTCTGAGAAAGGATATGTTTGCTTGAAGAGCTATTTTTTTTTAAACTCTAGGTAGTAGACACATTTTAAAATTCTTATACGAGTTTTTTTCAAATGTATTTTGCTGAATTTGATTCAAGCCTTCGAGTGCCAGAGTTATTTCCAAATTATTTTACAGTTAAAAATATATTTTTTCAGGTTAATATTATGTATTTCTGCCTTTCAACAACTAATTGTTATTTTAAATATAAAATTTGTAAAAGTGATGTAATCAATTCAGAAAGAATAAAATCAAGTACATTACCTGTACCCTGAATGGTTCAAATGTATTAATGGGATGTGTTAGACCATATACAACTTTTTCATTTTCTGCCTCAAATGTTCCTGGAAGATAAACAATAATGATATGACCTTTGACTTTCTATGAATTAAGGAGCTAATTTGATTTTTAAATTCTCATACTTTGTACTTACCAAAAAGTCTATCCCATATAATAAGAGTACCAGCATAATTTTTGTCTATGCAATAACGGTTTCTGCCTATGAGACAAAATATTAAACATTTTTTGAAAAACAAAGTCATGCTTTTTGAAACAATGATTTTCCCCAAAATATATTTTCATTAACATCACTAGACTTCATCTGCTACTAAACTGAGTTTTCATTTTATTTTCCAACTGATTTTACTAAAAAGAGCAAAGATTTCCTTAGTCATTTATATTTAGAATTATCCCAGAAATTATAAAAAAGCACCATTGCTCACAATTTTCCTGTTCTTTAAAAATCTGGGATAATGCTAAGTAATTTCTTTAAGACTATCAAAGAGTAACAATTAAAAATTAAATGGTCCAGAACAAAAGGCAATAGGAAATAAGATAAAGAAAATACTTTTTTCTTTAACATTTTGATGTGAACTTTACCCCTTTTCATTGCATCTTTTCCAGGAAGAAAATTTTCCACTTAGAGTAAGACAGTACTATTATTTTAATAATAAAAGACATAAGTAAAAATTAAATTACTTTTAATTATATTAACTCATAACATATATGATATTTTTCATGCCTCAAAGAACTTAAATAATAATTTAAATAGTTAGGTATAGTTTCTTTAATGGTTTTTTTTCCTTTTTAAATTTTTTTCTTTTGTTTCTTTTTAAAAATATTTTTAATCGGGTAGGTAATTTTAGGTTTATTTATTTTTATAAACAGAGGTACTGGGAAATGAAAGGCATAGTTTCTTAATTTAAAAAAGCTTAAATATACACTATCATACCCGTGTGATTATTAATCAAAGGAAAAAGAATATTGTTCCATAAACCACTACCTGCGATAAATTCAACTGTCTTCACGTGTCATTTCTTTACACACCTCCCATATATGCAAAT
Source organism: Camelus ferus (assembly GCF_009834535.1). Classification (NCBI taxonomy): domain Eukaryota; kingdom Metazoa; phylum Chordata; class Mammalia; order Artiodactyla; family Camelidae; genus Camelus; species Camelus ferus. The sequence goes on along the minus strand of NC_045702.1, from coordinate 52,379,149 downwards.
GTACATTTGAAAGTGAAGACACGAGGAAAAATCTCTCCCAGTGCAAAAGCAGAGTGGGGCTAGCTACACAGATCCACTACCCATTGCCATCCGTGGGCTGACCAGTAGCTCCCAGTTGGGTAGAGGAGCACTGTGCCCCTAGGGGATGCTTGGCAATGTCTGAAGACATTGTTAGTAGTCACAACTGGGAGAGGATATTATTGGCATCTAGTATGTAAAGACCAACATCCTATAATACACAGGGCAGCCAGCCCTCCACTCTGCTCCCAGATGAACTGTCTGGTCCAAAATGTTAGCAGTTCAGAGGTTATGAAATTCTGAAATAAAGCAACATGCCTGGAAAGGTGCTCTGAGGCCAAACAGGAAACTAGCAACTATTTCTTCTTCAGTGTAGACGTGTTTTCTTCACTCCTTAAGTTTCCTTTTAAATGGAGGGAAGCCCAAGAGCATAACGCTGTTGGCCTCTCCATGGCCCCTCACTAACGATTCGCTGGGGGTGGGGAATGACTGTGGAGTTTGGAAGAGGAAACTGACCATGTACAGCCTGATCCCACCCTCTCCCCTCCCGGGGGAGCCTGTGCTCCTGCTCTGCTCCCTGGCTGGGGAAAGGGACCTGCCTGCCTGGGAAAGGCAGGCTTGCCGTACTCCAGTACTGCCTGTGATGCCTGGAAGCTTGTCAAAACAGAGCCATGATATTCACCATTTTATTACTAGCTTCCTTCTTTCAACATTAAGCTTGTGAGATTTATTCCTGCCATTGCCTGTCGTAACACTTCGGGCATTTGCGTTTCTATGCAGTTCTCCATTACATGAGTGCATCTGTTCTACTGCTGATAAACACTGGGTTACATCTCTTGTTCTCCCTGTTACAAATAATACCGGTATGCATGTTCTTGTTCAGGTCTTTGCATGCACAGGTGCAAACATTTCTGTTATTTCTTAAGCTGCTGATGGTAAACATTAGACACCGGCCACATGGGATTTTTTTTTGTAAGTCAAGCAAATGCAGCGTAGGTTGAGTTTTTTCACAGAACTGAGGCAGGAAAGTGAAGTGCTGTTTCTTAGGCTTTCCTCAGATACCAACAGCTTTTAAGACCAAGATTCCTAGGGTGGTTCCCCTAGGTTGGTAAACTCTTTTCTTCTACTACAACTGAGATCTAGGCAATGAGGAAAATCCAAATGCCATCTATGGAAAGGTTTGTGTGTCTCTGTGTGTGTGTTTTCTGCTCCAGTCCTTGCTTTGGCGATAAAGTGTATCCAGGTACAAAGGAAGAAACAAACACCTGTTTGCACAGTGTGTGGTGACTATGTCAAGTAACTGTGATGAAATGATACAAAATAATAATACCAGTTTTCAAGAAATGAAGAAGGAAAGAAAGATCAAATTTCCTCACCGTGATGAACTCTGTGATGGCTAGGAGTATTAAGAATCAGTTCCAAAGGACCCAGGTTATTGATAACCTGTTTAAAAGAAAAGGAACCTAGTTATTATTAAGTTATATGTAATATTTAAGGACTCATTAAAATCCCACATGGGTTAAGAAATATTGCAAGTTTCAGGGTTGGCATCAGAGTTTATCGGAAGAAGTTTATCTCCTGGTGTTCATACAAAGACAAGAAGAAGCTCATCTCGCTAGTCTAAGCGACAGTATAATACAGCGGTGAGGTCAAGAGCTAGACTGCCTCCGTTCAGCTCCCGAATCCTTCACTTATCATTATGTGGTACTGGGGAAATAACATAAGCTTTTTATAACTCAGTTTCCTCATCTTTCAAATGGAAATGGTATCTATACAATAGTGTTCTGAGGATTACAGGTGTTACTGCATTTAGATGCTACTACTATCAAGGGATACTTTTTTCAGGTTTCCTGTCGTCATGTTTCACGAGGATTTATGTTAAGAGTATAACTCTGGGAGGGCAACCCAGTATTATTTTCATTTTCTGGGGTTGATTTCGCCCAATAATCGGTCATGGAGCAACTTACTATGACAGGCGTTATCTACTGCGCTAGGGTGATCCTTGCCCAGTCAAGTACATTCCTAAATGCTCTCTTACTTTTAGATGCCCCACCTTCCAGTCCATTCCTAAGGTGCAATTCAAAGTCAAATATGTAACGGGGCCTTTTTTGGAAATAAAGACCCTTTAAAATCCGGTCTATAATTCTCTAATGCTCTCTCTCAACATTTTTTAGTAAGAATCTCCTTTGCCAGAGTCTATAAATTCTAAGGAGTGTAGGAACCAGGTATGTGTCATAAAAAAGAACAGCAGGCCATATGTCAGACATTTGTTACGTTATATAATTAATACTGGACAATGTGGGAACTCTTTTAATCTCAATTACATTATTCTTTCTTCCATCAACCATGGCAGATAACAGAATCTTTTATTTTTCTTTAATCACAATCTAAATGGATTTGTTGGAGACTACTAATGACAGAATCAACACATTGTCATGGTATTTTAAGTAATTACTCACCTCTAAAGTTAACTTCCATTTAAAGGATATATAAGGAATATAGTAATAAGTTCAATGCTTTTTAAGGGGAAAGAACAGTCACTGACAATCATGATACTGATATGAATTTTGCAACAAGTCAGTGGTATGAGAAAAAAATAGGGAGATAGGGTCTGCTTCCGATGTAAAGATATTTACAATACATAACAACCAATGTACTGTGGGGATCTTGTTTAGATACTGATTTCATCAAACCAAACATAAAAGAGATTTTATAGGCAATGAGGGAAAATTGATCATAAACTAGGTATGACATGATAAAAAATACTGTGTTATTGAGAGTTATAATGGCATTGTCATTGCATAAGAAAATGTAATTGTTTTTTTAAGAATCATATAACTGAAGTATACATGACATGAGATCTAGGTTTTGCTACATAACATTTGGCAATGAAAGAAAAACAGGAAAACTAATAAAAATGAATCAAAATTATAATCATTTTTAAGTTGAAGTGATGGGGATATGTACATTCATACTGTTAGTCTCTCTACTTTTCTGAATGTTTAAAATTTTTAAGATCAATTTTAAGTAAAAGAAATCAGTACTCTAGTAATATATAGGAATGCTCAGTTAGCCAATTGAAAATATTAATAGATCCCTGCAGTCTCAAACATACTTCTAGATTGTAACTCTTTATATAGCAGGGTTTAATAATTTTTTGGCAACTTCTGACGTTAAAACACCCAATTTACAATTGCTCTGCAAATGTGGACAGCCACAGTAGCCACACAGTCCTCAGCCTGTGCGGTCCTGCACGTTCCTGAAGTCGAAGCTGCAGCAGTGTTCCCAGGTAACAACGCTGCATCTCTCCATCAGGTAGGTACCACCAGTATCTCCTTAATAGACCCATTGTTTAACACACCTATAACAGTACTTGCCTCCTACCCTGCTGCCCAGCTTTTAAGAGGTTGTTGGTTTCCATGACGGAACAGTCATGCAAAGGATGCAAATGTTTGCATGCAAAGGATGTGTTATATTACGTGCTATATATTGATTTAGGCTTCTCTCTCTCTCTTTTCTTGTCTGTCTCTCATACTGTAGAGTTTTATCACCATTTTTAAAGTTACTTCCATGAAAAGTGTATCATGAGCTCCAAACAAGAGACTTTTTGGTTGACTCATTGAACAGAACTCATTTATACACAGAGAACCATCTATATTTTTTTAATTTCAGGAGTTCAAAATACTGTGACTATATACGCAAATACAGCATTAATGACCAGGAACTGGGAAGGGAGTAAGTAGAAATAACCCTGTATTTTATTGGACTACATTGCTTTGTACTTAGTGGAAAAATATTTGTTGAGGAGAAGAATGGTGATGGATAGAGAACGAGAAAGTAAGGTTTCTCGGCAGTCAGAACATTGAAATCTGATTCTCTGCTCAGGCTTTGTATCTCTGGCAGAGAACCAGATGGGAAAGGAGAAAACCATTTTACCCGTTTGTCTCTTTGGTGGCTGACATATGTTACAAAAACAGACAACAAAAGCAAGTGGAAGAGACGACACTAACCAGCTTCTGCTACCCAGATGCATTTCTGATCCTTGGTTCTGGCGTGTGTGTAGCCAGATTTAAAGCCACACAAATGGTGAGTGAATTCAGATGACTGGAGCCCTGGCTGAGTGCATTATATTTTTTTAATGTCAAGCACTTTTCCGCAAAGAAAATCTTTTGCTTCTGCAGGCTAAAGCATGTTGATATCAATATTGAAAGTTCCTTTTTTTTTTTTTTTTTCCTTCAGTAAAATGCCAAGTACAACACAGGCAACCACAGTTAAATTTCCTGGTGGTGCCTATGAGTACCTTGGAGCTGGGGAAGACCACCTTGGTGTGGGAGATGATTCATCATTCAGACAGCCCAGTCAGAACCTCTCTTATAGCAAACCCTTCTGATTCAAAGTCATGGAGAAGTCATAATAATTAATAAGGGCTGAGCGTAATGACTGAATTATCGCCTACTTTTGCAAATTCAGTCTTGGAGCAATTCAACCACATCTAGCTTTGAATCACTTCCCTAAAAAATGTTATTGTGGAAATAACTGCAGCTATTCTCATGTTTATTTGTCTTGTTTTTTAAAGATTTAGATGAGTTAATTTCAATTATGAAATTTTAGAATGTATAGAGGACTTAAAGATAATATAATACAGTACTCTGTTATACAAAAGCATGAGACTAAAGCTCAGAGAAGTTAATTACTAGTCCAAGTTTAAACATCTTGGAAGAAGCCCTAAAGCCTTCTCAGTGTCAGCTCAGGAATCCTTCTTTCTTTTCCTTCTTCTTCTTTTTTTTTTTTTTTAATCATGTTGCTTTTAAGAGATATAGCACTTTTTCCATCCAATAAAAGTAATTTTTTAAGAACTTGAATGGAATATGATAACAATGCTTTTGACTACATTGCAGTCAAAATGAATCCAGGTATTTAGAAAGAGTTCAGGGATTTCAGCTTCCAAACTACCGCTCATCTTGTTATAGGCATTTCTGGGGCATCTTAGGTCTCTGAAGCAACGGTCTGTGTCTCATAGCCTGTAGTTTCCTGTCAGGGCTTTACAACCTGAGGACCATGGAATGGAAGGGCGCCGAAGGGCTTCAGCATGTTGACGACACCCTGAAGTGTCACATCAAGTTTTATGAATATATCCCTATAGGTATTTTGGGGGGGGGGAACCACCATTTTCACAGTGTATTTAAAGTCTCCGGAAGTCACCAGAGACTAAGAATCAATGTCCTAAAGAGGGCTTTAGATTATTCCCTTTGCCTTTCCTACTTATATCATGTTTTTAGTTCCTACATTATTAAAACTTGGGTGCTAATTTCTCACCCAAACTTCAAAGACAGTAACTTTAACTTTTTTTCTGCTTATCTCTTGAAAGCATTGATTTCCAGAAAGATCACTTCGTAAGCTATTTTTACCTGTGTAGTAATAATTATAAATGAATAAACAAGAAAAGTAATAATTTTATAATTATAAGCTCCATCCATTCTATTGATTAATCTTTTTTTTTTTTCTTTTGATTGAAGTATGGTTGATTTAAAGTGGTGTTTAGTTTCTGGTGTACAGCATAGTGATTCAGTTATACATATATATTCTTTTTCATATTATCTTTCATTTTGGTTATTATAAGCTATTGATTATAGTTTCCTGTGCTATAAACTAGAACCTTGTTGTTTTCCTATTTTGTATACAGTGTTTATAACTGCTAATCCCAAACTCCTAATTCATCCCTCTCCCAGCCTTTCCCTTGGTAATCATAAATTTGTTTTCTTTGTCTATGAGTCTCTGTTTCTGTTTTATAAAACAGAGTAAGTTCATTTGTGTCATTTTGTTAGATTCCACATATAAGTGATATCATATGATATTTGTCTTTCACTGTCTGTCTTCACTTAGTATGACAATTTCTAAGTCCACCCATGTTGCTGCAAATGGCATTATTTCATTCTTTTTTATGGCTGAGTAATATTCCATAGTATATATACAACACATCTTCTTTACTCAATCATTTGTTAATTTAGTTGCTTCCTATTGCCTATTGTAAATAGTGCTGCTGTGAAAATTAGGGTGCATGTGCATTCTATTGATTAGTTTTATTCAGCAGAAGTGCTCTGCACTGTATTTGCTGGACTGGTCACAAACTCACTTCTTTCTCTACAATTCATGGTGAATGCAGGGGAAAAGAGTTAAATGTAAAAGTAAGAGAACAGGGACCATAAAACTATTGTCTCATCATGTCATTTCCTCTCAACAAAAATAAAATGAAGTCAAATGAAAGAATCTTCATAATGAGCTAGATAAAGTCCAAAACATTTACAGTTCAAATCTGTTGACATTCTTTCTCAAGATTGATTTCAGTGTTCTCTTTCCTTTGCCTCTAAGGCCTTGACATTCCATCCTAACCTGCTGGAATCATGCTTTACTTTCAAGTTCTCCCTAAATTTTCCAAGTATACTTCTTCATTTTTCCAAAGAGAATTTTGATTTCCTTTCTCTCAATACATATCAAGATATCATTACTTTCTAAGTCAGGCTGTTCTAAGTCCTAGTTATTTGTATTCATTTCCTATACTCTTTTGGAAGTTCTGTGAGGACAGAAACTGTGCATCATACTTCTTTAAGTTTCTCACAGCACAGACAACACTGCTATGCACACAGTGATTGCTCAATAAGATTATATTGAGTAGGTAAGTCCACCTCACTGCCCTCCACACTTCTGCCCTTATAGTAGTGGTTCTCAAATGGAGGTGATTGTGCTCCCAGGGGACGTGTGGCAATGTCTGGAGATTTTTTTGGTTGTCACAACAGGGGGAAGTGCTACTGGTATCCAGTGAGTAGTGGGGTTTAGTGCTGCTAAACATGCCAGAGTACACAAGACAGTCCCACCAAATAAGAATTATCTGGTTCAAAATGTCAATAGTGCTGAGGGTGAGAATCTCTGGGTCACAGGTGGGAATGTCTTGCTGTACTCTAGTCTTCTGCAGTTCAGGAAGGAAGGACTGTATAATTTCTGTCTTCTAATTAGGAAGTTGGAGGAAGGGGTGCATTAGGGAATGAGCCTGGTAGCTACTCCTAAGGCTAGAGGCAAAAAATGAGTCTGGAGTGTTCTTAAACTTTAAAGCCAGGGAAGTATGTCCAAATATAATCTTTGACCTAGTGAATTGAAAAATTAAGATAAATAGCTAAAATAAAGGAGCTAACCACCCCTGCAAAAAACTCCCAGAAAATCACAGAGGCCAGAAGATAGGATAGTTGAATTATGGTAAACAGTGGCAGGTGAATTTCTTGAATAATTTTATGTTCTCAACACAGGATTGTGTGGGCTTCAGTTTCAAGGAAAAGAATCAGAAATGGGAAATATAGTTTCCACATCATCAAGTGATTTTGAAAATTCTTTTGAGAGTTCTCATGACCTCCCCCTGCCCTACTTGCCCTCCAGTCACGCTTTGAATGAGCTGAATAACTTAGGGGCCTAAGTAATGAAACTTACATAGTAAGTAGGTTACCAGCTTGAAGTAATTTTGCTTTGGAAACTGATAAACTAAATACATGTGGTAAATCCAATATTTAAATGTCTACTATGAGCTGATTGTGAAAAATTCTTTCCGTAATCTAGTCATAAAGAGTTTTCTCACTACCCTACATTACATGAAAAACATACCTCAGTAAGTCCTTCCAGTTGAAACTGAAAAACTGCTTAGAGTTGAACTCTAAAATCATCAAAATAAATAGTCTAAATTAGTGTCCTGTCTGAAATTATTTGTTACAAAAATAACTCAGTCCATTCTATACATTTCTTATTTAGTTTCATTGAATTCTTCTGATTGGGAAACATTGGTTAGATTTTTACAGTTCAATAAAGAGTACAGAAATAATAAACGAATGGCCTCATCAGATGACAAGACTTGCTTTCAACAAAAATGCTCAATTAATTCAAAACAAAAGTATTTTGTTTGCCTACATTGCTTAGAAAATTGCCTCCTCTCACTTCACTCTGGCCTTGAGATTAGGGAAGAGTTTCTAAATCTAATTTTAAAAACTCTTAATTCTATTTTTTTCTAATTTTAGAATAATATGGGGGTATCCTATTATATTTCTACCTTGCAGTTTTTCTGTCTGCAAACTGGCACTAAAATACTGTAATGCATTTTTGAAAGGCCATAGGAATAGTTATAACCACTTACTTTTCAGAAAGAAGTCATGAGCTTATGGTTATTTGTAAAGTTCTTTCCAAAGAAGAGATGCTTACAAATATTCATGCTTCCTGTCTGAGAGGAAAATATTATAATAAGGAAAACGTGTCCTAAAAAGCATGTGTTTTACAGAATTATGAAAATGAATGTGCTAACAACATGATAAATGCTGAGGGGTGAGTGGGTTGGGGTGAAGTGAAATGAAATCTCCATAGTAGAAAAATGCCTGCATTCAGATGAGCATTGGTTAGAGTGACGACATTGACTCTAACTAGGCAAGACTTCTCCTTACAGCATCCCGCGTGATGGATGTTCCAGAGGGACCCGTACCACTGTGGGCCTCTGGGTTTCACTGCATCAGTGTTTAAGGGAAATACTAAGCCAGCTCCTAATACATTTATCATCTGATATAAAAATCATTGTCATGTTATATTAACTGAGAAAGATATGCTTGAAGAGCAGTCTGAAAATGGCAAAACTTTTCAGGTAAATTAGTGGCAAGATTCAATGCAAATCCAAACTAAAAGTAAATGAACTAACAGTTTTTCTATGATTATTTGGCTTTTGCCTATTAATTTTCTTAATTTCTTCCCTCCTTCCTTCCACCCTCTTTTTCACTTTTACCTTCTTTTATCTATGTATGTATGTATGTATGTATCTATACATGTATGCATGAGTGTTTTTGAATAAAAATTAGGAGAATCTTTTATTTGAAAGATCTTTACAGTTAACTCTAGGCCCATGCATATCTTTCTGAAAAGTACATGGTTATAAATATTTCTATGACCTTTCAATAATATATTCCAGTCCCACTTACAGATAAAAAACCTGAAGGACAAAAATATTAATGTATGTGCATATATTTATCCTTATTAAATGTATTTATCATATATATTAAATATTACATTTAAACTCAAATGCCAATCAACAACAATTTTACGTACCAAACCACCAATAAGAGTTTTCTATTAGCATTGGAAATAATCTGTTTCAGATGACTAAAACCTATGTTTGTATTATCAAAGCCTTTTATTAAATGCTACTTGCATAATAATCAGAGCAAGAAGTCTCTTATCAGCAATTCCCTTCATTCTGCAAACATTTATTGAATTTCTATGAACTTTACTACGTTTTAGAAGTAAAAAGAAATAAAGGGATATGCAGGCACTTTCCCTGGAAAGTTTATTTATAGTCCATGGACTCTTGAATGGAAAGGCAAAGCTATTAAAAAAAAAAGTTTTACAAAAAAGTGATCTTTCTCATATAATTTTGTGTTCTTTGGGGAAGGATGAGAAAATCATTCTTTTTTTTTCTTTTCAATTACAATGAATAGTTCAGAAATTTGAATTTATAAAAATTTGAAGATATAATTGACACAAGAGTTAATTTAACAAGAAGCAAATTGAGTTCCTTTTCCAGGTCACTCACTGAAAATTAACTTTAATAAAGATAAACGCTTTTATTTAGTTTTCTACAGAGCGGCTTTGCAAAAGTTCCATCATTTATTCCTGGAGAATGCTCCCTTGTTCATAAACTTCATCTGCCCATATGGAAATTAAAATAACCTGTGTGGGTTTCACTTTGAATAAATAGGTATTTATTGAGTGCGTATTTTATGCAAAGTACCGTGTTAAGGTCTTCTGTAAGAGCACAAACTAGAACAATGCAAATCACAATACAGTAGCAGGTAGTTTAACTCTTGAAGGTAGAATGAGTGACAATGTCAGGTTTTACTATTTGAATACATATAGGAATATGTTTTCACTCTTAAGAATATCTATAGTGATTCCTCACTTAAAGTTTTAGAAAAAGGATAAAATCCCTAAACAGTATAAGTCAACATATTAAAATAATTTTAATTCTTGTTCTGAATTAGTTCATCGTTAAACACCCATTGTTTTCCTTATTAAAAACTTGATCAATCAACATTTATGGATAAACTTATGCTGTAGAGCATCTGGTGACGAACTGTAAAAATGAAATCTTAATTACACCCCCCACTAGATCTGCTGTGTTAATTCAAGACAACACACCCACGTATTTAGACAGATGGTAGTGGAAGCCATATTAGCCTCTGATTTCTCTATGGGGAAGCAAGAGAAAGTGGAGCTCTTAGGATCTGTGCCTGTCTGCCTACTCTCACACTTTGAAATCCTCGACAAATGCTGATTTATTCACAGCCAAATGTTTTCCTATCTGATTAGGCAGTTTTCTACTTCAGTAAGCATGTAATACGGAGGTAGCCGAATTTCCACACTAAAGAGTGAAAAAACAATATTTATAGTTTGGAAATAAAACAATCTGGAGGGATCAGGGCTGTTTGGATCATAAAGAGCTTCATAGGGAGTAAATTTTTGATGAATCCATACCATAGGGTTAAAGTGTTAAAAGCTTAGTTTTAAGAAGAATGAGACTAGGCTATGTTTATACAATAAACAACGGTTTTAAAGGACTGTGCTTATAATAAATTATCTTGAAGGCTGATTCTTGTCACTTATGATTGTATTATTCCTCAAACAAGAGGACAAGAGCTGGACAAGTTAGCATTTTATTTGAATTCATCTCTGCTTGCATTTTGAGTAACACTTTTAACTTTTCCTTGGAAAAATGAACGCAAGTAGCTGTTGAATGTGTTCCTTCAAAGGGAGGTGGATTCCAACTGGCTTTTTTTTTTTTTAACAGCACTCAATTAAATGACATAAGGAAAATGGGAACTATTCATAAGCATAACTATATAAAACTTCATTCTTGTGTAACACCATTTTATATTTACCATTATTAGTAGTAGTAACATTATGTTAAAAGAAGGTAACTGATAAATTAAGGGGTTAGTTCTTATTAAAAAAATCCAGTTCAGGTGGTCTTATACATACTCCAAATGTTTGACTCATATTAAAACTCAGTACATTGTGACTGTTACTATGATCATAATCCCAATTTCTGTGCAGCTTTTTCATTTATTAATCAGCAAGTGTCAATGATTACCAACCATGTATATGGCACTCTCTAAGCATTAGATATTTTCATGAATAAAACAGATATAAATCTGCATTTTAATATTTACAATCCCATAGGTCAGATCTCCTGTCACTTATTATAAATTTTAGTCTGTTAAAAAATACTGCTAAAAAAAGCTCCAGTCTCCAAGTATCATCACATTGAAAATTAAGGCTTCAACATATGAATTTTGGAGGAACACTATTCAGTCCACAGCACATCCTCCCTGATCCCAAATCTTTGCTGTGAGTAGTTTCTTCCTATTTCTCCTTTCCTTGTCTATAAATGAATCACTTTGCTGTATACCTGAAACTAACATTGTAAATCAACTACCCTTCAATTAAAACATTTAAAAATCCTCGTAAATACTAATCATTTAAAGTCAAATATGATAGAATGATTTCTCAATCAATTGTTTAGAAGTTACAAGTATCTGTAGTAAATTTATTTGCCCTATTTCTATTTGCATATTTTCCTTCTAAGGACAAGCTAAGGTATATCCTTCTCTCCTTGTCCCTCAGAAATTTTTAAGAATTTATTTATTTTTTAATCTTCACATCCTGTCTTAGTCAGTTTAGAATGCTGTAACTAAATAGAATAGATGGAGTGGCTTAAACAACAAATATTTATTTCTCCCAGTGATGAGAAATAGGAAGTCCAAGATCAAGGTGCCAGCAGATTCAACATCTTGTGAGAGGCCACCTTCTTGCTGTATCCTCTCCTCTGTGTCTCTTCTTAAAAGGGCACTAATCCCATCATGAAAGCTCCACTCTCAAGGCCTGATTGCCTTCCAAAAGCTCCATGTCCAAATGTCATCACATTAGAGAATTAAGGCTTCAACATATGAATTTTGGAGGAACACAATTCACTCCATAGCACATCCTCTCTGATCCAAATCTGAGCTGTGAGTAGTTTATTCTTGTTTCTCCTTTGCTTGTCTTCAATATGCACACATACTATAAAGGATCTAGTTAACATGATCAATTCATTCATTCACTAAAAAAAATATTTGCTGATGGTCATCCAAGTTCAAGACAATGGGAAAACAAAGATGAATAAAACATAGTCCTTGTCTTCAAGTTTACTATCAGCTCCTATTCATCACATTCATTCTTCAAACTTCATCACATCAATGTTCAGTCTAATCTCTTGGGGTGCTTGTTCAAAACTCAGTTTCCTGCACTCACTCTCCAGACATTTAGATTCTGTGCTTCTTAGAAGGGGATCATGATTCTGTATCTTGAGTAAACACAGATAATTCTGATGCATGCAGGTGACCCATAACAGTTATGCTTGCTTCTATTCTAGCTTTGTCTCTGCGTACCAATTCCAATATGTAGGGTCTCTTTTTTTAGCTTTTTCATAATTACCATTTGTTGAAACCATATTATTTTTCCATACTGTATACTTATAACACCTTATTTCTCTAATCTTATTAACACTTTAGTCCGGTAGATTTGACTACTTTCACTTAACAGATTAGGAAGCAAGGTCAGAGAGTTTAAATAACTTTACTAAATATTAATATTCATTCATCCAACAAACATATCTTGATCTCCTATTAAGTAGGTAACCTTTTAGATTCTGGGAACACGCCAGTGAAGGAAGTGTACAAACCTCCAATCGAGGATAGATTACTCTGATTATAAAATCTATACTTGTAGTCCTTGTGTTTCACTAATTCCTTGTTCTTGAAATGTCTTCCTCTTCAGTTCTGATTATGAATTTCTGTCTTCTTTCCTTTTTATTTCTTGTGTCTGAAGACCTCCAATTCCAGCCCTTTCACAACAGACATTTAAAAATGGCAATCTATCAGTTTAGACAGACTATTGATAAACTTCAGAAAGCTCAATAAAATTCTTGAAATTTTGTGAAGTTTTTTTTTTCCATTGGCAGAGTCACCAAAATCCAACAGTTTCTTGAAGAAGGCTGTGATCCTCAAAATATTAGTAACAAAGGGTGCCAACTCAGGTCAGAATACTGGAATAAGCTCATGGGCCCAGAGTAGGTTGTCAAGAAATATTTTTTGAATATATGAATTTTAAAGAGCTTTATATGTCTAATACATGTGGAAAATACTACTAATTTATATAAGAATAAACAGGGTGGGGTGAATTATCTTAAAAGGTAACTGTAGAACAGAACAATAGATTCTTTCTAGAAAGAACATGTATAGATCTTAAAGATAGGCTACAAGAAAGATACAGGAGTCAAAGTTGACCCAAGATTTGATCTTGACAATGTCTTAAGGACCAATGGAAGCAAAGAACAGCTGATCTGAGGTGGGAAGAGGAGTAATGAAATATGTTTTGGACGTGCTGACTCAGAGTGGTGTCAAATTCTAATGAATATGTTAAGTCGAACATTAGGAACATCAATCTTAAATCCATAAGAAAATATGCATTAGAGTAGACTATGCAATTACTTAGAGATGACATAAAAATGGCAAAGTAAATTAAATTCTAAGAAGGAAGAATTGAGAGAATAAAGGAGAATTAGAACCAGAAATTCAGGAAGAAGTAAAATGGGATAAGGGAGTAAGGAGAGCTAAACATGCTGAGAAATGTCTCAATTTATTTCAAGAACAAATGATTTATTTAATTAGGTACTATTGGAATAAGCATTGGATAGCAAAAAAAGCATGAAATTTGATTTTTGTTAAAATGAGTATTTTCAAAAATATATTCAAAAATACATATTCAAAAATATGTATTTGAATATATTCAAAAATATTTTCAAAAATAGTTTGAAATATCACTTAATTGCTTTCCAAAATTCCTTAAAAATTTCAAGAGATGTAATTGTAATCCTTAAAAATTTACACACTCAGAGAAGCAAGATGGTGGAGTAGAAGGACGCTTGTAGCTCACCCTCTCCAACAAATGCACCAAAACCCACATCTATGGAACTACTCAGCCAACCAGAGCACCTGCCAAACTCCGACAAAACACTGTCCTCTTCAAAAGACAAAGATGCCAAAAATCTGGTAGGAGAAAAGGAAAAAAGAAAGAAGAAAAAACAAAACGGTGTGGGACCGATCGCACAGGGAGGGAGCAGCAAAGGAGGACTGGTGCTCATTCGCTGGGTCTTCCCCTTCCAACAGAGAGGCCAGCGGGATAGACGGGGAGCCTCCAAGGCTCAGATCTGCCCCGAGCACTCCTTGACAGACAGAGCTAAATTAAGTGGGCACAAAGGGTCCCCGTGACACCCAGCCCGAGATGTGAGCCAGCAGCTGGGGGCCAGGACAGGCCAACTGAGCCGGGCAGAGGACTAGGGCAGCTGCACTGAGGCAGCCCTGGGGGACAGCAGGGTGATGTGCGCCGTGGCTGGGAGGGGATACGGAGCAGAACAACCTCGGTCCCCCATAAATTGTGAAAAAAGCAAAGCAACAAGGCTGGTATGCCCTGGGGGTTGGGGCACCATAGCCTTTGTCTCCTCAGACCTGCACCGCCATCACTGGTGCATCTTGCGAGAAGAGAGGTGGGGCGCAGCCACAACCGCCATCTCCTTCTGTGCACAGCGCCCAGGCGGGGGCAGGGCCAAGACCTGAATCCGCACCGGGGGGCTCCGCAACCTCCTAGGCAGGGATTGAGACTTGTTTACAGCCCAAGGCAGATAGGATCTTTCTGCCCTGGTATCTCAGAGAACTTGCGCCACCAAGACAAACAAGGAGCTGAGATTTGGCACGGAGCAGGGATGGGGCCATTCCGCAGTCTTCCAAGCCTGCCTTCGGAGCGCTGACCTGAGGCGGAGCGGGCAGCTGCACAGAGCAGTGGGGCAACTGGCACTGGGAGAGGGCGAGCAGCCACCCGCTGTTCTGGCAGGAATGCAGCACCTGACCACAGTGCTGGGTGGGGGCGCAATCCTGCCCACCTGCCTCCCCAGAGCACAGCATCTGACTGCAGCATCAGACTGCAGTGGGAGTGACCCGCCTGCCCACCAGGTAAGAGCTCAGCACCTGACCCAGTGTTAGGAGGGGGCGTGATCTGCTAGCCGAACAGCCACTGAGAGCAGAAGAGGGCGCCAACAGAGGGACTCTGGAAACAGCAAGCTGAGTTCACGAAACAGGGCAAAGACATAAAGACCTCTCGATAAAATCATTAAGAGCACACCTGTCTCCAGGAGAACTAGATAACTGATACTCCTTAAGCCACAGTGCCAGAGAGATATGAGCAACATGAAGAAGCAGAGGAACCACTCCCAATTAAAAGATCAAGAGAAATCCCCTGAAAGCACGATCAAGGAAATACACATTGATGGCCTACTAGATCAAGATTTCAAAAAAGGACTGATCAAGGTACTGAAGGAATTAAAAGAAATAGTGTTTAGAGATATAAAATATGTCAAAAATGAAATAGAAGCAATAAAGAAGAACCAAGTAGAATTAGTAAACTCATTGGCTGAGATGAGAGCTGACCTAAAGGCTGTGCAAAGCAGGCTAGATAATGCAGAGGAACGAATAAGTGACCTAGAAGACAGGACAACAGAAAGCACCCAATCAGAACAGCTGAGAGAAAAACAAATAAAAAACAGTGAAAACAATATAAGGGGCCTATAGGATAATATAAAGCATGCCAATCTATGCATAATAGGGGTTCCAGAAGAGGAAGAAGGAACACAGGGGATTGAAAAGGTATTGGAAGAAATCATGACTGAAAACTTCCCAAACCTAAAGGAATCAGATATCCAAGTACAGGAGGCTCAGAGGGTCCCAAACAGGAAGAACCCAAACAGACCCATACCAAGACATATCCTAATCAAGATGGCCAGAGTCAAGGATAAAGAAATGATCCTAAAGGCAGCAAGAGACAAACAAAGAGTGAGTTACAGGGGAACCCCCATAAGGCTCTCAGCTGATTTCTCTACACAAACACTACAGGCCAGAAAGGGGTGGCAAGATATATTCAAAGTCCTGAATGAAAAAAAAGATGCAGCCTAGGATACTCTATCCAGCAAGACTATCCTTTAGAATAGAGGAGAGAGAAAGAACTTCACAGACAAACAAAACTAAAAGAGTTTAGCAACACTAAATCCATGCTAAAAGAAATATTGACAGGTCTACTCTAAATAGAAAAGCAGCAGGATGCTACAAAAATGAGAAACTCATAACTGGAGAGGAGATAACTGCCATGAATTACAAAAAGAATAAACGCAAAATTGTAAAAGAAGACATCTAAATCATTAAGAGTGGGAGAGTGAAGCAAGGAAAACCACTGTGGAAAACAGTATGGAGATTCCTCAAAAGACTAGGAATAGACTTACCATAAGACCCAGGAATCCCGCTCCTGGGCATATATTCAGAAGAAATCCTACTTCAAAATGACACCTGCACCCCAATGTTCATAGCAGCACTATTTTCAATAGCCAAGACATTGAAACAGCCTAAATGTCTATCAACAGATGACTGAATAAAGAAGCTGTGGTATATTTATATGATGGAATACTATTCAGCCACAAAAACCGACAACATAATGCCATTTGCAGCAGCATGGATGTTCCTGGAGAATGTCATTCTAAGTGAAGTAAGCCAGAAAGAGAAAGAAAAATATCATATGAGATCGCTTATATGAGGAATCTAAAACAAAAACAAAACATAAATACAAAACAGAAACAGACTCATAGACATAGAATACAAACTTGCGGTTGCCAAGGGGGCAGAGGATGGGAAGGGACAGACTGGGATTTTAAAATGCAGAATATATAAACCAGATTATACTGTACAGCATAGGGAAAAATATACAAATCTTGTGGTAGCTCATAGCAAAAATAATGTAACAATGAATATATATATGTTCATGTATGACTGAAAAATTGTGCTCTACACTAGAATTTGACACAACATTGTAAAATAACTATTACTCAATAAAAAAATGTAAAAATAAATAAATAAAAGAAAAAAATTCACACTCTCTTAGGGGAGATATGGTATACATATATTCCAAATATAATTACAAATATGTGCACATATAACGTATTTATTAATATCTAACACTAATAGTTATCAATAAGTTATAGTTAATTATTTATTTAAGTACGATTATTTGTTTTTTATCAAAGTTTGCATTATATATCTATAAAATCTATGTACATATGCACACAAACATATGTTCACATAATAGATGAGGGACATTTTCTGCTTTCAAGGACCTCAGGGAATAATGGAACAGAGCTAAGCACAGAGCTTACACCACAATATAGTGGTATAAGAATTAAATTCCACTACTATTAACTGGGGGCTTCCCATATGAAGGAACTAATACGTTATCTCATTTACGCCCCCAGCAGAGCCCATGCTATTAGTCATTAATTGCCCATATGGAAACAGATATAATCACACGGGTAGCATTAAGAAAAGTGCACTCAACTGTAAGTAGGAGGTGAAAAACAGACATTCCAGGGGAAGTGGTAACTGAGTTGCATCACGGAGAATGTTTGGGAAAAAGGCATCACAGAGAGTCTGTGCAAATACAGAAGAAAAAACAAATAAATATTTGTTGCGCTCAGGGAGCAAAAAGCAGTGTGGTTTAGCTGGCTGACTAATGGGGTGAGACTGGAAAGGTAAGCAGGGTCATCTAAGGCTGCTGAAATCTATGTATGTATTTAAGGTGTTTGAGTGTATCTTGGAGGCAACAGAGAGCCATTTAAAAATGTCTGTTGTTGGTGTTTGTTTCATGCTGGGAGTACCCTAATATTATTTAGGTTCTAAATTGATCATTACAGTTGTCGCATGCAAATATATGGGAGAGAAAAGAGTCCGTGGGAATAGAAAAAAAATGGAATTTTGCTGTTTATCATCTATGTAACCAATGATAAGAGCATAAATTAAGGTGAGGCAGTAGAAATGAAACATGTAAGAGAGATGAAAGCTGAGGAAAACTCAGCAAGTGTATAATGAATACTTTAAGAGAGTGAAAGGGTGTGCTATTAATAATTATGCCAGGAAAAAGGCATATATTGGAACCATTTCAGGCAAACTGGGGCATCACTGAGAGATGTAAAATCAATAATACAGGATTTCAAGAGAGGAAAGGAGAGAAAATTGTTTACCAGGTTTGAATCCCAGATCTACTTACTAGCTACAACAACACTAGACAAGTTCCTTCATCTCTATCTAGTTCAATTTCCTCACTTCGAATGGGAACACTATAGCTGTATTAATAAGTACATTGTATAATCAAGTAAGTAAATTTTATAGTGACTGACACATGGCCTGAGGCACACAGGCATTTGCTCTTAATAAAGGAAACACTTTACGGAGAAGAGGGAATTGAGTTGGGCCTTAAAGAATGCATGGAATAGCAGCATGCAGAAAATGTAAAAAGGAGAGAAACTGCAATGATTATACAGCAGATGTATTTGGGAAATGGAGATGGTCTAGTCTGACTGAACTGTACAGAATGGAAAGTAATGGGATATACACCAGGAGATCTATTTAAAAGGCAGTGCATGAGAAACATGAAATGCAAGAAATTTAGACTTTACTCAGCAAGCTATGGAACATCACCATAGAGTTTTCAGCAGGAGTAGCCTCTGAGAATGGATTAAATTTTAAGAGAGACAAGTAGATTCACGTAAAGGTCACACAGTACTTTGGTACAGGCAAGGTTACAACTGATCTTAAGTTACCAATAGCCTTGATCTTTCCACTGTGCCATATAGGTTCTTTATGAACCCTGTTGCCAAATGCCATGGTATACTGAGACACGATCAAATAAAAGTTTTGTTTGAAAAAGAAGTGTGATGGGTGAATAATGGCCCCAAATTAGTTGTAAGCCATCTATGTTACCTTTTATAAACCACAGAATCTCAGTATTCTTAGCTTTAAAAGCAATGGTGTTTGCTCACAGAGTTGGTGAATATAAAAATTCCAGTTTTCTAAAACTGTCTATTAAATTTCTGGTATGGTTTCCTGCTGCATGTACTTCTACATGTACCCTTAAAATAAAGCCTTATTAACTGAACTTACTTGAACTTATATTCTTTCTTTACAACCTGTAAAAGTTTAATTGGCCTTAAGTGACTCAAATTATTTTATGGGAATTAAATGAAAAATTTTTGCTTGGCACGTACTGGATGCTTAATACATGGTAGCTATTTTACTGCGACATTAAGGTCAGAAATGACCCATCTGTAAGAAGCTGTGCAGAGTAGTAGATGAGAACAGGGAATTTGGATCCTGACCACTTGGTATGAAGCCCATCTTTGACGTTTACCAATTGTGTGATCCAGAGTAAGTTCCTTACTGTATTTAATTGGAGGAAATAGTATTACCTATTTCATAGAGTTGTCATGAAGATATAATGAGATATTTGTCAAAATGCTTAAAAATTAATATTTTATACAATTTAATAATTTAATAAAATAAATAACATAAATTTAATTTAAAATAAATAATAAATTTAATAGTTTAATAAAATGCTGAAAAATAGTGAGTGCTTGAGAAGTGTATGATATACAAAATGAGTAATTAAATAGACAAACAGAAACATCATCTCATATTTGCCTGAGGACATCTTAGCCAATGATAACTATTAGTAACTGAGAATTATTGTCCTGGGATGACTGTAACTGTTTATTCTCCTAAACTTCAGTCTTTTTTTTAACATCTTTCAAGCTCAGCTAGTTCTCCTTCTACCAGAATATTGCATCTTATTCCGGTCTTTATCCAATTTTTATTTTTGTTATTACATGCAAGACTAGGAATGTTGTAGGCACTCAAGAAATGCCTGTAGGATATAATAATTGAAATATTTAGAAAGATATATTAAACATGGCAAATTTAATAATTTTGTACAATGATTAGTTTCTAAATCACACAAAAAAAGATTATAACAAAAACCTGAACAATGCACTTCATGATCACAATCCCAAACTCCTGTAGTTAGAAATGTATTTTTTCCAAAGTAAACTTGTACATTAATTATTTAAGTCTAAAATACAACTACATCTATTTTATTAGTAATTCCTATAAAACAAAGTATGTATTACATTAAAATTATATCATAAAATGTACACAAATAATCATAACAATGACTAGGAATGATTAGTAAGTGACATACAGTAAAATCGGTATCTAGAATGTAGAAATAGTAAAAACAACAACAATAATAGTACTGAAAACATTTTCTAGTATTTTTTTGTGTGTCAAACTCTGTTTTAATCAACAGACTGTAACATGAACTATCTTTTATAATCCTCACAACAATGCTATATATTGTTCCTATCCTTACTTTACACATGAGGAAAGAGGCATAGGAAAGTAAAGCAAACTGGGCAGGATTTAGTGATGCTAATATATGAAATCAGGATTTGAACTCAAGCAGTTTAATCTCTGAGGTCACAAAAGGAAACCACAGTTTACATTATACAAATGGTACCTCTTACTTCTAACTTATGTTTCAAAAAAAGCACTTGAGATGAATAATTGTGTGTTTACAGTACTCATAATTAAGTTTACATGTTTATAGTATACGAAATATTCAAGAATGTCTTCCCAGGTGTCACTTTTCTTGAGTAGAGTATGTGAGATTTTGAAGACTAGATAAATACTGCCAAACATCTATGAAAATCATAATGTTGGATATAGAAGGGCAAAACCAAAACACTCTTGGTTGCATGATCAAGAACTCAGACATCTTAAATCTGTTCTCATGCTGCTACTACGCTATCATTTTTCTCCTACAGGGTTACATTTTTCTTTTCTCCATATATTCTAGCTTCTGCAAATTTCTGGCTTCTATTGTCTTGTTAGCTGTGTTGCTTCACAATCCTACTGCATATTTTTCATGCTTTCTATCTATGCACATTACATTTTTGCAGTTCTCCTGTACTCTAATTTCTACTGACCCTTATTATATAGTCTATCATAAATGTATCCCCAAAAAAAAGATTGGGGCAGTTGCATGAGTATATAGTGTTCCTGATGAGAACAACTTGTTGTCCTCAAAGCATGTCATCTAGATCACTGATAATAATGTTTGTTCTCGGTATACATATAGCCGGCACAGTAGGATTCTACTAGAATGGCTACCCTAAAGCATGTTCTGATTGCAAGGAGAAGAGGAGGTGAGGGTGGTAGATCTTTCAGAGAAAGTGCTGGTCACATTTTGAGACTGCAAGAGTGAGTGTAAATTGAAAGAAATTCCAGAAAGAAAGGCACCACAGAGGAAGGAGTCACAATACCTGCACACAAATCTCCCTTAAACCTGACTCTTGAATTAAGAATCTTGGCTGACTCTTAAATTATTCATGTATAGGACAAGACACTAAGGAACTTGCTAAAAAGCTAAGAAGGTAAAAAGCTAGAAAATTTCTAAGGAGAAATTTCAACTGCTGCCTGGTACTGGCAAAAGAGAATTTAGAACTCATATCCTAGCAAGTAAAATGGGCTTTATATAAACACCTTAGGCATTTCATCAAAAACAAATGAAAAAAAGGCAGACCTTGCCCTAAGATAAAAGACCACCAAGGATAAAAAATATGCCCCAGGACTTAAGACAGTACTAAAAGACATGTCTTATCAAAGTGCAAATCAGAGCCTCCAAAAATACAAGATGGTTAGCTAATTATGTTGCTGCCACCTATAATTTAAAAAAATGTTCAAAGGAATAAAACAGAATCTAGATTCCCTACAGCAAATCTGCCATAAAGATTCTCTAATAATAATTCACTAAGTATACATAGAAAAAAAATGTGATCTATATCAAGGAAAAAAACAGTTAATTGAAGTGCATAGGACTTGCACATGACTCAGATGTTAGAATCAGCAAGCCAGAATTTAAGCATAATTATTACAATTAAGACTTAGTGGTTGCCAAGGGGGCGGAGGGTGGGAAGGGATAGGCAGGATTTCAAAATTGTAGAATAGATAAAAAGATTATACTGTATAGCACAGGGAAATATACACAAGCTCTTATGGTACCTCACAGAGAAAAAAATGTGACAATGAATACATATATGTTCATGTATAACTGAAAAATTGTGCTCTACACTGGAATTTGACACAACATTGTAAAATGATTCTAAATCAATAAAAAATGTTAAAAATAAATAAATAAGCTAAAAAAAAGACTTAAAGGAAAAGATAGTCATAATGAGTGATAATTCCAGCAAAGGAACAAAATTTAAAACATATCTGATGTGAGAAGTCACTGAACGGGCTTAAAAGCAGAGTGGTAAGAGCAAGTAAAAGTGTAAATGAACCTGAAGACAAATTGATAGAACTTATCCTATCCAAATAAGAAAAAAAGCAAAATTTTAAATTACAGAGCATTACATCAAGTAGTCTAATAAACAAGTATTTGGAGTCCCAACAGAAGAGATAGAGAAAAGTACAGAGCCAATATTTAAGGAAATAATGGCCAGATTCCAAAATTTGATTTAAAATACACTGTCTGTGAACGCTAACCAATAAGGCAATAAAAATAAATACATGACAAAAATACAGGAAAGAAAGGAATAAAATTTTTATTCAAAGATCACAAAGTTGTGCATGAGAAAAGGCCTAGAGGATTTTAAAACAAATTATCTTCCAAATTTTATGAACAGTTCTTCCTATAAAGCTATAGTAATCAATAAAATGAGGGACTATATAAGAGGAGACAAAGGAGTCAATGGACGAGAAGTCTAAAATTAGATCCAATCATACATGGTCAATTTCTTTTCAACAAAGAACCTAAATAATCCAATGGATAAAAGAAAGTATCCATAATAAATGTGTTGGAATAAGTGGATGTATGCCTAGAAATAATGAATTTTGACCCCTACCAAATAAAATTCACAAAAGTTTATTCCAGTATTAATAGACCCAAAGGTAAAATTAAAACTCAAAAATTTCCAAAGGAAATCCTAGGGTAATTTCTTTGAGTTTGTGATAGTCAAATATTTCTTAGAGAAAAATACAATGAAATAAACCTAAACATAAAAATTTTTTTCCTGATAAATTAATCTTCAAAATTCAGTATTTCTTTTCATGAAAATCATTAGGAAGAAAATGAAAACCATACAAGTTGGGGAATATACTTAAAATACATATATCTGACACTGATTTATATCTAGAATCTATAAAGAACTCCAACAAATCAACTTAAGCAAACACCATAATAAAAGTAAGTGCTTGAACAGACAGTTCCTTAAAGCAAATATATTGATGTCCAATAAATACATGCAATGCTGCTCATGATCATTCATTATGAGGGATACATTACCACAAAGAGATGGCTCTTAACCCGCAATAGAAAGGGAAAAATTAATGTTAATATCTTATTCTAAGCCTACCTCTCAGCCATTCCGAATATCTTTCCCCTCGGAAAATGGCTGACTATCCACATGTACTTCTAGAGACATTTTAGGCATGTATGAATACAGGAAAACATAGAGTTGTTTTCTTTTTTTAGATATAAATATTGGCATACACTATACTTCCTTATGCAGCCTGATTTATTTGGAAATCTGTTCCTATTAGTACATAAAGAGACTGCTTATTATGTTTGCAACTGAAAATAATGTTACTCATAGATGCTTGAGCTTAGCGCTATAAAAAATCATCAAGTTATACGGCCCAAATCTTGGATACCAACTAACTGTTTCTTTTTTATATTTCTTTGCCCAAACATCCTCTGATATGTACATGAACAATATGATAGTAAATTTAAGTTAAATCAAAGGTAATAGGTAAAGTTACTATTGTTACTGTATTGTGTAAATCAGTTAATACTCAAGCATCATCTAATATCTTAAAAAGTAACTATAGTGTCCAGTTACTAAGTTTAAAACATATTAAATAATTTTTTCTAATTCCATTTAGTAAACTCAAAAGAAAAGAGTATAATGGACTATGTAAACAAAAAAGTAGTCATAAAAATTAGGCCACAGAATACAGTTTTAAGTAAAATATTTTATAACTCAAAAAAAGAAGGGAGTAGATGCTATCGCTTCTGCACTGAAGTAACTCAAAAGTAAACAGAAAATTTCATTTTAAACTCTTTAGCTTGTTTTATGACCTATTTCATGTCTCATCAACAATATTTCAAAAGCATGTTGTTAGTTTTTTTTTTTTTTCTTCCTTTGATCATCACCTGATTGAAGGGAATAAACTTTTCTTTGATTTTGGAAAATCAGTACCTCCTTAATGCCAGATTCCCCTCAGAGTGAGAACTGAGTTTATGGATATAAGCAGGTGAAACAACTGGTAAGAAATTAAACCTCCAGGCAAGCGTGTACAGGGCTCTGCAGCCAACATCGCCATGTGTGTGGCTCATAGGCTTTTTTCTGTGAATGGAGACCCAACCGTGATACCTGAAACTGAACAGTGCCAAAGTGGCCTAAGGGGCTAACGTGTCTCAGAGTCACACGGTGGGTATTCTTCTAGACTAAAGGTCATTGTTTTCAGTTTTCACCTTTTATTTCTTAATCTAGTGCATATTAACATTTAATTTTTAAAGGTAGGGCAAGAGCATGAATACCAAAAAAATAAATGTAAGTGTTCTCGCTCCAGTTCTCTATACCACCTGCCCCTCTCTCCAGAAGCAGCCACTGTTACAATCCTTTTGGCTCTACTTCCTGAATGGTTTTATTACAGGTAAATGAATAACAGTATGCTGTCTATAATAATGAATGTAATTAAGTAAAAATCTTAGAAATAGACTCACAGCTAATGATATAATTTAAAATTCTAAGAATCAGACTTTAATTTCAGAAGGATATTCTTGCTTCTGCACAGCTCGACTGCAGTAACTGTGCAAAGTGCAGCCCTTGCAAAGGATGAAGTGCAACACAGGGGAGAGGTTCCACAGCATTGCTTTTGAGTGTGAAATGAAGCCACATGGAAGTTCTGAGCTTTCAAAGAAATGTCTGACCACTGGCTTTCCTGCATTCCTCATTTACCTTCTGAGATGGATCTGAAGCCCTGGCTTTCGGACTTCTCAGAGGGCCCCAGGAAAAGGCGGAAGTTACTTAGGCACCATTGTTCCGTATCCAGACTAACACGGGACCCAACGCGTGGCATGACCTGGAGCAGAGCTGCTATAAAAACGTAATTCTCCTTTAACCCCTCCATGTAAATCATCAGAAAGCTTCCCTCCACTGATTTAAACAAATTTGGTCTTTGACCTCTAGAGTCAGAATTGGCCTCAACAACTCTTTCAGATGGTTGTACTATTGACTGTTTGATGTATGTCAGCTACCATAAAATGCAATACTATCTCATGACAGATCTTCAAATAATGTCACATATGTCCAAAGTTACGGTAATAGTCTTTTTATCCCACGTAAAGCAGTAGCATGAAACGTTGCAGATTAATGAAATAATGCACTTTGTTGTATCAAGCTCTGGCATCTAATGCAGCTGTGATTTGCAGTATTGTTCAACCAGTTGCAACACCTGTCAACATGCTTCCTATTGAACTTCAAAAGGCTTCCAATAAATACCAAATGCTTGAAAGGGTTCTCATGTGTATAAGTAAGAATTTTTCTGGGTCTGTGATTTTTGGTATTTAGCAACCAGACCAGTACGATAGTTCATAAAACAATCAGTTCCTTAATGATCTATCTGCAAACATTCAAGTCTGACAATTTGAGATACCACAGAAGACCCGAGAAATTATATTTGTTCACTTCTCTGGGGGAAAAAATTAACAATATATTGAATTACACTTTAAATAAAACCTAAACTTTAAAATTGGAGCAAGATTTTTAGTCAAAAAGCACTTTGATACTTTCTTTAAGCATTAAGCTTTTTTAAAGTTTTCAAGGAGTTTCCATTGATTGATATATGTATATCTATAAATAAAAATGTATAAATATTATAAATTTATATATAATTAAATATTACTTAAGAAATTTTATTATAAATATAATCATTATTATAAATAATACATTAAATAAATAAATAGTATATATATTTACAAATATATAATTATATATAAACTTGCATCTCTAAATTGAAATGAATCTCAACATCTTTTGGTGAGCAATGTTTAATAAACTGTAATACAGGAAGATATTGCATTGAATATAGTATTAAAATGTTTTGGTACTTAATAGTTCAAAAATTGTTTTATTTAATTGAGACCAACTGGCCTCATTGCTTCTTATAAACTTTGCAATATATATTCAGTAAAAAGGAATAAAAATGAACAGATGTTTCTCCTTAAAGAAGGCAGACAAAGATTTTTCTTACACAATAAATCAGCTGCTGGTGGATTTCCAGGACATTGCTTTAGGCTAACTATTTAGGTATAAAACTTAAGAAAAAAAATTACCTTTGTGTGGATCCAAAACTGGTAGAGAAGATTAAACTGAAGATGAACAGCATATACTGAAGGTGGTATGAAGAGGGCCAGGGGAGAGTAGAATATCTGAAAGATTAAGACATTTTAAAATTGCAAGTATGATTTCTCAATGTAACATATACTCTTACTAATGGCAACATTCTGAATATATACTTCAGCAAATATACCTCATGCTTTAGCAAATATATCTTATCCCATATATTTTATTGCCAGGTTTGACTTTGCAACATTAATTTTCCACATGATGATAAAATTAGAGACATGTTGGGGAGCTAAGTCCACTGGACTTCTATTTTGCATTTAATATTGTGGAGTTAAAATAATGTATGTGATGTTATTTCCTTAATCTTGAAAAGGTTGAGTGTATTTCCTGGAAGTTAGGAGGTTTTTTTATATACACAAAAAACACTCTCTTTAAGTAAAAAAAAAATTTAGAAGCATGTGCCTTTATACCTTGACAGTTCCCAAATACTGTATTATTATGGCATTCTTAATAATAAAATGAAATTATAATAAAAGAAAGTAACTTAAAAGAATAAGATAAAATATATTCTCCCTTTTAATTTTTTTTTTTCCTGTGGTTGACAATTGCTCCTGACTTTTTCAGTTAGCAAGGAAGGGGCTATGATGTGGTGCCACAGTGGAAGCAAATTTTGAAGGTCCCTATTTCCTAACAGACGGAAATGCCTCTGACTTGGAAAAACAACTTATGCTTAAACCGTTTAAACCACAGAACTGGTTAGAATCAACTAATAAGCACAATCTGCTGTGTTCACCCAATGACTTTGATCCCCAAGAGTGGTTTCATGTTGTAAAAAAACATTTTATAAAGTGAGAAACTAAACAACCAAATAGGAAGGAAAAGAATCTGACTTCCTCTTTATATTCTGGGTTTTACAGAGTTAACATTTCCAAAAGACTAGATATTTTAAAAACTTTTTTTTCAGAATAGTACAATTTTATTTTTAAATTATTTTAAGGCTTTTGTTCTCAATTAGGTCAATATCATTTCAACAGTGTCTAGTCATGATTATACATTTGAAATTGGGCATTTACATAAACTCTTCTAGTTTTGTTTCAAAACTTAAGTCATGAAAAAATCTCAGCTGTCATCGCAGCAGGATCAGTTTCATTATTTATAAATGCATTATTAAGCAATGGATTCTATTAGTGAGCAACAAAAGAATACTGGGCTCTTATTCAAGGCATTCTCTTTTAAGCCTTGGTTTTACTGCAGAATCACTTGTAGGATTCACAAAGTTCTTAAACTTCTCTAGCCTTTAGTTTTCTCAAAAGAATGATGAAGAAAACCATTTGAAATCTAGCCACCTTTCGGTTCCAAAAGTTCTGTGATAACCGTGACTCGATTTTTTTGTGATATATTAAAATAGTCCTCTTACAATAGGTTAATTAAAAATATTTGAAACACATACATAACTTATGATTTAAGTATTTTAAGTTAAGGAGTATTTTGGAATCTTTGAGATGTAAATTAAAATGTAGAACACCTTATCTGGGATGCTTAATAAATGACTATTTGGAAAGACAGTGTGTACGGGGAGAATATTTATAGTTCATTGTAATTCCTCAAAGTGTGAAGAAATAGTCCTTTGAGGTAGCAACAGCTATTATTGGAAAAGGGGGTTCTATATTCAGATAAATTGTAAAGAGGTGAGTCAGGCAAGTGAAGTTTCTTCACCATAGGACTTCACAGAGCCTCTGACGTCCTAGTATAAACCGGGAGCCTTTTAATCCATAGAGTACTTTTTAAATGAATTTCCTGTAAGATTAGACTTTCTAAAAAAACACATCTGATGAAACAATGTCCCAAATTTTACAAATCAGAAAATACAATGGTGACCTGACAATTAGAAAATGAGCTCAGCAGGAATTCTAACAAATGACTTTTCTGACATGAAATAAAGACATGGATCAGAAGTAAGCCACATGAATCACATAAAGCTAATTTCTTGTGATTAATTCTATAGAAAGAGTCAAATAATACACCTAAGATTCTAATTTCTAAAATCAAAAACAGCTTAATAAATGCCACCTAGGTCTGAGACCTCTAACTCATCTTCTTCTCCACCTTCAATCTTTGCATTCCCAAATCCAGTACAGTTTTCAAACCCAATTTAAATGCCACTTGTATCATAAACCCTCAGATGGTACTAACTTCTCAGAATAAATTTCTTCCTTCTCAGACTTAAACTCTCAATACCTGAGCCAGAGGCTATTACACTATTTACCAAATACTCCCCTTCCTGCCATGCATTCAAACCCATATGCAATCCTGACTCCAAGACTCTTTACCCTTAAACTGTACTGCCCACCCACGGTTATTTTATTGTCTCTGGATAGTAGTCATTTATTATAGCATCATAAGGGAGGGAAACAACCCAGATCTGTACGTGTGAAGAAAGAATGAGAATGGGTTTAGAGGTGAGCTTAGGCTAAGGTGAGCCTTAGGGGAGAAGATGAGTGGGTTTTATCCTGTTCATCAAGTAAATGGGGCAGCCAGTGGTCGTGTGAGGAAGCATTATGAATCAAGAAACAACATGGCATTCAAGGGGCATTGTAAGTATTTTGGCATTGCTGGAGGTGTTGGAGAATGTGGCAAGAAATTGGTTTGAACCACAGAATTCACGGGTAGATCTCAGGGAGTCTGTGAACTCCCCCGACATCACTACAACAAAGTGTGGGCTTCTGTGCATGGGGCAATGTGCAATTTTCTAAGAAAACAATCAACAGCTTTCATCTGGAAGTCTCTGGTGAATCCATCACTCACCACAGACAAACAAAAGCAAAAACAAAAGATAATTTAGACATTGGTCAAAACAGAGAGGGAGCTTTTAATGCCCAAAATGGAATGGAATCCTATTTCAATAGCCCAGTGAAAAACCATGTACAGTGAACCACAGCAGCAGCCATGGGGATGGAGACGCAGAACATATAAGAGATCCAAGTATTTAGTAACTATTTAAACATAGGCGATGAGAGGAACAGAGGAGTATCAGAAGACACCCAGACGTCTCTGGCTTGTGCGATGGGTGACTGATGGTGTTTACCAAGCTGGTGAATAGGAGGAGGACTAGATTTATAAAGTTCAACGTAGGGAATCCTGTGTTTGGTATCTCCCAAGGAAGTTGTTGAGTAAGCAGATGTGTCCTGCAAATATCACCCGAACTGAAAAATGACACTGGATAGCAGGTACAGAGCAGTGGAGCAGGAGGTCTGGAATCCAAACCCAGTACATTTAAGAGTCATTCAAAGAGGTGATGAAACAGAGGTAGAGATTACTTACTTTTCTCTTTCCTGAGTACAAGGAAGGAGAGAGCTGGAGGTATTTTTGGATAGAATATGTGGATGAGAAAGGAGATTTTATGGGTTTTCTTTCTTTCCTTTTTTAATATGAGAGACACTAACATATTTATGATGTATTCAGAAGGAGCCAGTTGAGAGGAAGAGGGACAAACGCCAAAAGTAGCTGATGAAAAAAAGTCCAAGAGAGGAACAAAGTAGAAGCAATGTCACCGATCTAAGGATAAGACTTACTGAAGAGAGGTGAGCACTTTCTGTAAAACTAGAGGGAAGAAAGCATATGTGATACTCCGGCATTACTCACAGCCCTCCGAAGGAACTGACCCTGCAGATAACTTGATCCTAGATTTCTAACCTCCAGAACTGTGACACAAGACATTTCAGTCGTCCTAAGCCACATGGTTTTGGATACTTTGTTAGGGGGTTCCAAAGAAAATAATTCATATACTATATATTTTACTTGGAATTCCCTATATTTATCATGTTTTTCATAATTTGGGTTTTCACAGGCATTCTCCTTCTACATAATGTTCTACTTACAACAATATTTATGACAAAATTTTATTCTTACAAATTGAAATCAAGCATCATTTCTTCTGTGACTTTTCCCTTCCCCCCATGGTTCTCGGAGCAGACATAACCCTCTAAAATCTTAACAACTCGTACTGCAATGGCTGTAGGCTTGCTTGAGTCCCTCCAAGGAAAGCAATCCCCTGAAGAATAGAAGCTCATGACTTACTTCTTCTCATATCCCCAAACTTTGCCACCATGACAACCTCTGCCAATCAAAAGTGCATATGGAAAAAAAAAAAAAAGAGTGGATGCACTTCTCAAAACAAGCACGGTGACACGTAAAGGGTGTTGAATAGTTCAGCTTGTTGTACACCTTTTTAAGATGACAATAAGATAATGCCGCTTTGGGCAGAGCCTTTGACTACAATTCCCCTTATTTCTTCTTCTTCATTGCAAATGACTGTCAGGTTATCTGCAAAGAAAAATTTCGAGAACCAGGAAATAATTTTATTTTCTCAAATTTCCAAATGACTTGGTAAAGCAACAGAGAAATTCCATTTTCTTCATCTATGCGAGAATCAACGATCTAAAAGTGGCCAACACACAAACTGGCACAGGGCTTCGTTTACTTAACGTATGGACACAAACTTGGTCTTATTTGCTGTCTTTGAATGTGGCTGAGGGTGGTGAAGGGAGGCCTGGGAGTTCTGAGGAAAGGTCCTGAGAGAAGTCTTGTTTTCTTACTTCATGGGGGGCTCAAGTCTTGCTTTCATTCTGTGACATAAGAGTTATGAGAATTTTATCCCTAGTGCATTTGATTGCATTACATCAAAGTTGTTAGTTTTTTGTGTCTTTATTTGTTCACATTCATCTTTATATAGCTCCAACTCCCACATATTGAAAAATAGTCTTAGGTTATGTAGTTTGGCAGAGAGTACATTGTAATAAAAAGATCTGAGATTTCACTAAAAGTTCCTCTGCAGTTTTATATGTAATATAAAAACATGTGAATCATACTTGATACAGTTCAAAGAATTTCCACGCTCATTTTTTAAGGTGATCTTCAAAATAACAAAGTGAGAAGGCAGAGCAAATATTAATTGCCTTATTTCACGTACAAAATCACTGAGATCCAACATTATTTGGTTCAGGGTGGCAAAGTTTCTTAATAACTGAGCTAAGGCTGGGAACCAGACTTCTTTCTTCCTAATAAATTGCTTTCCACTGTTTTCTAAATAAAATCAACATGTATCTTGAAATTATTATGCTCAAAACTAATAAAATCATCATATATTTATGTATTTCCTAACTTGTAGAAATAAAGGTTTTCACAAATTGACATTATAACTACATTCCTTTCCTCTGGTATGGTTAAAATTTACCTCTTTTTAGTTCACTAATATGCTGTAACCATTTTACTAATTTTTATAATATTAATAATACCAACCTAGAAAACAAAATTTTAACGTTTGAGACCTACTACAGAGCTAAAAAAAATTACTCAACCCAGTCATGAAACTAAGTGCATTTATCTTTTTTTATTATGCTTTTAAAAGAAATATTCAGCTTGTAGAAATGTAGATAGCTTACTATTTCCCATTTAATAGTTTCATATAATTATACAAATATGCTAAAATATATTCTATTCCAAAAGACAAATAAGTTACTCACCCCATGCTCTAATTTTTTGAGGATCTATTAGATCACAAACATTTAAATGAGTAACAGATTTAAATTATTTCACACATTGGCTTTACTCTAGTTACTCTGAAAAATGTTTTCTTTGACACATTTATTTTGACAATATTAAACATTTGTATTTCATTCATTCATGTTATGTGAGCACTTGTGTGAACATTTATACATGCTAAGTATATAACAGTGAAAGAAGTAGAAGTACATTCATTTCTTTTAAAATTTCCAGGCTGGTATTAAAAGCAGCAATGCAAATAATGTAAATATCTATAGTAGAGATATGCAAGGCTTTATGGGACCGGGAGAAAAAAGTGACCGAGGAAAGTTAGCGAGAAATACATTGAATCTTGAAGGATATAACAATCAGAGGTAAATCGGAAATAACATTCCAGGCAGAGATAACTCCATGCTTAATAAAGTATCAAGGCATTATGGCATGGTAGATTTAGAGAACTGAAAATTAATTGTTAAACTGGAGATGGAGTGACAGTGGCAGAGGGTAGAAGACGAGACTGGAAGGAGAGGTGGGATCAAGTTTTGAATACCTCTGTGTGTGATAAGGAGTCTATGCGATTCCTCTCTCAGAGCCATAAAGGAGTTTAGCTTGTTCCCAGCTGGCATTCTGGAAAGGGAACTGTGAGTGATGGATTGAGGGATTAAGAATGGAAGCACGGCTACTTCAGAACAACAGCCAATTTAAAATAGCATGGTTGAATCCTTGTTCTTTAGGGGGTCCCAGGAGTCAATGTCTATTATTAATGGCTAGTTCTAAATTTGTTTTATTTTATTTTATTTTTTAGAGTTGATATATCGTCTATAGTGGCTCTGAGTTTGAAAATATAAGTATGTGCACGTAATTTTATTGTTTAATAAATTGCTTATTTTATAATAGTTTCATACTTGGAAAAGCGTTGCAAAGGTAGTACAAGAATTTGCCACATTCCCTCCACCCAATCTCCCTATTGTTAACGTATCACTAAGAAAATAAGATGTTAATCCTGACACTATCAAATATTACATAATAGTCATGGATATAGACACATTTTATTATTTGCAAAGCGGAGAGACAAACATGTTTAAGGCATTATATTAATCGAGATGTGTATTAAAGATTGAAGTAGCAAGCAAAACCGTGTATTTCAGTATACTAGTAAATAAGCCTCACTTAACTTAAAAAGGCATTCTCAAAGAGAGCAACATGGGGTCGGGGATTAAGAGGTGCAAACTACTGTGTATAAAATAAGCTATAAGGATAGATTGCATAACACAGGAATACAGTCAACATACTATAATAATAACTATAAATGGAGTATAACTTTTGAAAACTGAGTCGGTGTATTGTATACCTGTAACTTATATAATATACACCAACAATACTTCAATAAAAGTAAATTAGTAATTTGGGGGGAAAAAGGCAGTCTACTAATTGTAGCTTTTTGGGGATGAGTCATGTTAAATAAAAGCTTCAAAATGGATAAAGAAATGCAGAAAGCATGGTTATAAATTCTTGAATGCTGAATTCTCATCTTTAACTACATTAAATGACAGGTCTGCCACCCTCACTTTCATGGTGATATCAAAGAAAAGCACTCTGAGCTTAATTTGCTTTTCATTTCACAAATCAGTTTTTTCTTCAAAGACATGACCCATTTATTATTTGCTCGAAAATACATTGTTACCTTAGTAACCAAATTATACGCCTTATGTAGCTCTGTTGATGAAGGGAGTCTTACAAAAGACTCAAAGAAGATAAAGAGACCTGACAAGTCCCTTTGATTTTAATTTTAAACTTGATTTTAATTTTAAAAGACCTGTCACAGACTGGCAACCATCTCAGGCCCTTAAACCATCGAGATTATCTTCTATCAGACCTACAAATGCTAAACAAGGATCCAGGCTGATTTACAATCCCTACCTTTCATCTCTCCCACTGCAAAGCCTCCCTTTTCCCCATTTCCACCCCAAACTAGCAGTATGTGTTGCGTTCCAAACGCCCATTTGCTTATTCAGCATATTTTCTGTGTCCTCGCAAAGAGAAATGAGATTAGAAAGGGGCTTTATTCTGGCGATAAATAGAGGTACATTTATATCTACATTTCACTTAGATCGTCACTAATCTGTATCTTTGAATGCACTGACTTAATAGGGCAAAGAACATAAGCTAAAGCAGGATAAAGATGACCATAAACTGGGAGTCAGGTGTCTGGACTCAAATTCCAACCAGCAATGTTCAATACTGTCTCAGGCTCCCTTGAGGTTCATTTTGTAGCCCTTAATATAGATGATTTAAATATATTATCTCTGAGGTTTCTGCTAGTTCTGACATCTGTGATATTCAGATACAAATTGTCCTTTGATAATGCCTCAGATAATTAATTCACTAACTGCACTGATGTCCCTGGAGCAACTTCACACACAGCTACACCCTTTCTTGGAGGCTTTCTCCCCCATAATGCAACTGTTGGAGGTTTGAGTCATCCTCATGCAAAGTGAAATACATAATTAAGGAGAGAAAAAATATTCTGAGATTACATTTTAATCAGTCATACAGTCTGCCTATTTTGTACAGGATATAATTGAAGTTTCGTATTAATGCAGCTACTCTCTAAGGAGGGAGGGTGAACAGGATCCCCCTTCTCCATCAGGGGCCCGTTCTTCCCTCCATTCTCTGGAGCCCTAGACTAGTCTTGAGTTACACAGCTGTGTAACAGGTATTTTCTTCTACGTTTAATCCATCCAGAGTTCAGGCAAAGGCTAGAGAAGATGGGGGAGGTGGATAAGTACACATCCCCACAACCATACCAGCACTTTAATTTCAAACTTCCGGCCTCCAGAACTGTGAGACAATGCATTTCTGTTGTTCTAAACCACCCAGTTTGTGGTACTTTGTTACAAGAGGCCTAGGAAATTAATACAAGCTGTAACATAGGTGTATGGTGTGGGGAGCATGGTTTTTTTTTTTTTAATATCCATTTCAGGAAATGTATCAGTGCCATCCCTGGCTTATACATTTGTACTGCCTATGCTCCTGTTTGGGTTAGAACACGTGCCAGTATATTTTTCTACTGGTTATGAGGCATCTGATTTCAAATATGGGGCTTTGTCACTGTGTAATTAACCTCACTAATCCACAGTTCCCTGATAATAGTAGTACTTGATCTAGCATGCCACAGGGCTTATTTGTGAGGATCAAATGGGATAACGTAAGTGAAAAACAATATAAAGGCACAGGATTTTGTGTGGAGGTTGAGACTTCTGCAGCCAGGTTGAATGAGTTCAAATTCTATTTCTCCCTTTACCAATTTCATAACTGAACTATGGACTCAGTACCATCTATTTTGAAGTGAGAGTTGTATAATACTACCTGTGTCTTGAAGTTGTCATGAAGAGCAAATAAATTAATACATAAAATCTTAGAAGACTATCCAGCAAAAAGAAAATAATCAATAAATGGTCACTTGCAAACTAACGAACCATACAAATGTTAGATCATTATAATTTATAGTCAGCAAACAGCTATTGACGAATGCATTTACACATCAATAACCCTGACTTTCTAAGTCAACATGCATTTCAGCAGCAGAATTTTGAAAAGCTAAGAAGAGTTAAAGCGGAACCATCACAGATGAGGTCTGACACCCAGCGGATCAGGTCTGCCCAGCAAATCAGAAGACCCTTGGAACTAGAGACAACTTCTGGTTTTCATGAGTCTTTTCATTTCCTTGTGTTAAGATATTTTAGAGCCAAACTTTTTGTTGAGCATGGCACGAACCACTCTAACACGTAAATAAAAAGCAAAAGATTTAAGCAGATTTGACTTGGACTTGCAGAAATGGGAATTGTTTTTTAAAAAAAACTGCTTTTAAAAGTTTCTCATGAAATCTTTGCATATATTTGAATTGAGATATATCGTCTACCCATCACTCCCCTTAGCTGACTGTACATGAAGAACAGACAGCCGCTTTCTCACCTTGCTGTCTACCTCAAGGTAAGTTTTAGGGCACAAACAAAAGACTACCATTGAAAAACACCAATTGCTTCATGTGTGTCTGGCTTTATAGAGGAGAAAGAAGTATCTTACTAAAACACCTTCTACTGGTTTACTCAGAAGAAATAGAAACAGTTGAGACTCTTAAGAAATGGATTATATTGTCACATCTATTCAATTGCATAAACTTACCCAGGAAGTATGTATTTGGAAGACAGATTGTCTCAGAGCTGTGGATAAGTTATAGCCTTCAGAACTGTGGTGTGTTTGGTGTGCAGCCCACATGATATTAACCTCTGCAAAACACATAATTTGAAATGAGCCATGAAAGTAAGAACAAAGCAACTTCCATTTTCAGTTACGTATGCTGCTCTGCTAAGTGAGGAAGAAAAATTTGGAACATCTTTGAAAAAGCTAGCAATATAATTATAATTAAAATAAGCTGCCTCAAATCATTTTTGAAAGCAGAGACAGTATAAATTACAAACAAATAAATAAATTGAAACAAAGCCAATAAATATGTATAATGTATATGATATAATTAAATGCCTCCAGCAAACTGAAATGACTTCCAAAATTTACTCTTTGCTAACATATTAAAATATGACAGATCATAAAAGCTAATTGGTAATGTAACAATACAGTCAATTCAGAGAGATATGTTTTCAGTATGTGATAACACATTTCTAATTAAAGAAAAATATTCTGGTGGTAGAAAATGGTGTATAAATTTTGGAATGAAATATTACATAATATTCTTCCCTAATGGCTTTTTAAGAAGTCTCGAAATCTGTCTGTTGGAATCAGAGGCAAAGAAGAAGAATATTTAAGGTTTCACTTTCATTTATAAAAATATATTAATAACTAATAGTTATATATATTTCTTCCCATATCTTACCAAAACACACCATTTCTAAAATTGTCCCAAACAATTCCTATTTGTCCTCATAATAAAATATAAAGTGTAAATTTTTTATTTTTATTGAGCATTATGCAAATTACCCTCATACTGCCTTGCAATTCATATATACTCAAAGGATGGTTGCTTGTACCTTCAACAGCAAATATGCCAGTAAAATGACCCCCTAAGTATATGGAATATATGAAAATGTCCACATTTTTCATTGTGCCCTCATTTTTCATTTCCTATCAGAACTACTATGGTTTTTGCTCATATACTTATATACTCATATTTAAAATACATGGCACACGGCAGAATCATTTGAGATTTTTTAAATGAAAGGAATGAATATATTGAGAGAAAGAAAAAAAGAAAGAAAGGAAGGAAGGAAGAAGGAAATATAGTCAGTCTGAATGGATTTCTTCTTGGCCTTTCACTTAAGAAATGAAAGCTCTATGGACAATTTACATAGGAAGATATCAAACAAAACTCGCAAAAGAGTTTTGGTAAACAAATGAGACATAAAAAAATTCTGAGAGAATGAGAAGATTATGAAAAGAATTATGAATAGACAGCCCTATCAGAAGTCATTTCTATTAAAGTCATATATTATCAAGCAGGGCAAGTATTTTCACAAACCATTAGCTTATATCTAAGTTAAACTCTGTTTGGTTGACATTTTAATCATTTTAATTGTTCCTTGTAATGACCCTGTATTTCTACCTAAACAATTAAGGAAATTGTTCCCACACAAATGAGAACTACTTCACCACAACAACCTCTCACTTTCCAGGCATAATCCTTGAGATAACCTAGAACCTACGTCTCTGGTTTACTGACTAGCCTGCATAGCTGTTAAGTAAGAGATATACAAAGAATGCCATGGCCCCTGATAGCTATAAATGTTGTGTGGAAGTTCATTAAGAGGTATTAAATTTGACCACGCTCCTAAATCTTTTAAAACCTCTTACAGATTGAACTCTTGAAGTAATCTAAACATCATTATTTCTGTAGAACATACCCATCATTGAAAATTTCAGAACCTATCACATATAAACTTCATTTCAAATAAAACCAATGCCCATTTTGATTGACTTTTCAGGATTTCTTTTTAAAACTTCATCATAATGTATCCATGTTATGAGTTCAAAAGCAGACGAGCTAATCAGATGGGGTTTAATTAGAGGGTAATAGCATGTATTGGAACAACCTCCTTATAACCTCCACAGAAGCTAAGGGTGGAAAAAAGAATCTATGAAGGTGGAGGTTAAAGACCTGTCTCTTTAGTTGTTTTAAAAGCATTTACTTCCTATCACAAACTGTGTGTAACACAAGCCTTCATTCAATGAAGTACAGCTGTATAAACAGGGTACAGCAACTGGATCCTACAGCCTTACCTCTGTCACTTTTCAGAACTGAGGAAAACAAGAAGAAATACAGGATTTTTTTTCATAGTGTATATTCAGTTTACATGTGGTTATAAAACTGCATTTTATAGAAAATTGTTCTAATTTTTTTAGTAAATGAGAAAAATTTAATAGTACATTTACAAAATGTTCATCTTCCTTAATACTTGATGAATTTTCTGTTCTAAGGAATAAAAACAAAATATTAGAGAAAAAACAATATTATCACAATAAACTTATTTCTATGAGGAAATTAATTGTCATCATTAATAATTTTATTTTTCCATAAGAAAATTATTAATTATATAAGCATGTTATGTTATTATGGCTTTTCAATGATACTGGGAAAAAATTATGCTACTTTACAGTGCCAAAATGTAGATTTCTTTAAATATATTTTATTAATACATTGACCAATAATTCAATTTATTTGTCTAAAATTTAATGTGATATGTGAGTTTGTGTGTATGTTATATTCTTGAGTCTGTTTCCTTGTTTCCCTTTTTTAAAAATTAAGGTACAACTTACATACGATTAAATCCATCCCTTTTAGTATTCAATTGTATGAGTTTTTACCAAATACAGCTGTGCAATCCCTATCACAATCAAGATATGGAAGAGTTTTGATCATCTCCAAAATTCTCTGTTCCACTTTGTTTATGGGAAGCCAACACTAACATAGCTCCCTGATTCAGAGGATGAGATTCTGGACTTCAAACTGATAATGTAATGGGATGAAACTCTTGGGACCTTGAGAGAATTAAGAATGTTTTGAATGTGAGAGAAATAAGAATTAATGGGATCCAAAGGGCTTCCCGTGGGAGGAAGCCTCTAAGATGGCCCCCAGTGATTCTTGCCTACTGGTGTCCAACCCCTTGTATAACCCCTCCCCTTGTGTGTGGGCTGGATTTAATTACTCCTTTCTAGTAAATGTAATTTTGACAAAGGTAATGGGATGTCACTTCTGATACTAGATTATAAAAAGACTGTGGCTTATGGTCTTGTGTGCCTTCTCTGATATTCTCACATGCTCTGTCTAAGGAAATTCAGCTGCCATGTTGTGAGCTGCCCTTTGGAGAAGCACATATGGCAGAGAACTGGGAGAGGCCTCAAGGTAACCAGCTAGCACTGAACTAAGCTTCTCAATCCAACCCCACAAGAAACAAAACCACTCCAACAACCATGTAAGTGAATGGAAGCAGATCCTCCCTCAGTTGTCTTCAGATAACACTGCAGCCAGCAGATAGCTTAACTGCTTAACTGCAACCCCATGAGATACCTTAAGCTTATCTAAGCTGTGCTGTGATATCTGACCCACAGAAGCTGTGAAATAAGCCACTGATGTGAAATCAGAAAACAGTAGACAATTAATACAATCCTCCTTGACCTCATCCTCAGTCCCTAGTATCCACTGATCTGGGTTCTTTCTTATAGTTTTGCCTTTTTGAGAACATCATGTGAAGAATTATATAGTATTCTGCCTTTTGAGTCTGGTTTCTTTCATTTAGTATTATCCATCAAAGATTGTCCATTTTGCTGTGTTTATCAGTAGTTTGTTGCCTTTTTTGCTGAGTAGTATTCCATTTGTATGGGTGTACCACAGTTTCTGTTTTGATTTTTAGTATTTGAGGAACATTCAGTATTTGAAGAACATTTCAGTTGTTTCCAGTATTTGGCAATTATAAATAAAGCATCTATAAACTTTCTATTATAGTTTTCATGTGAACATAAGTTTCATTTCATTTGGGTAAATACCTAGGAGTGAGAGTACAGAACTATATGGACTATTTACATGTAGGTTGTTAAGAAACTGTCAAAGCACTTTCCAAAGTGATCATGCCCTTTTGTATTACCATCAGTAGTATCTGAGAGTTAAATTTGCTGTACATCTCTGACAGCACTTGACTTTATTAATTTCATTTTTTATTTCTTTCATAGCATTCTAATAGGTGTGTATTGTTATCACATTGAAATTTTAGTTTACTTTATTGTAATAGCTAATGACAATGATTACTTCTCCATGCACTTATTGGTCATTAATATGTCTTCTTTTAACAGTCTATTCAAAATTAGTTTAATTGGTTTGTTTTCTTATTGAGTTCTGAGATATCTTTATATATTCTGCATACAAACATTTTCTCCTAGTCTATGGCTTGACTTTTCATTTTTTGTGTCTCATGAAGAATGCTGTGTTTTAATTTTGATAGAATCAAATTTATATATTTCATGGTTTCAATAAAAGATATTTTTAGTGTATATAACAAAGAACAGAGATTATTTCAAAGAAATTTTTCAGAATGATGAGAAATATGTAAGATAACAGTAAATTCATAATTTAGAAGCCAACAGAGTCTATATGTATTATATGTCTAAATTTATTTATATCTAAATAACTCTCTTGTCTCATATCTTGTCACCTACGAAATAGAGAGAAATAATTCTTTAGATTAACCTGAGAGGTAAACACAGATCTACAAGGAACTTTCACTGCTGTATGATAGCTATTTAATCTTCAATAGCAGACAGACAAGGAAATCTTGGGGCATCTGGAGGGTGACAATATTGACTTCACTCATATTTTGGAAAACCTTCATGTTATGAAAGAAACAATGTTCAGGCATATTTGCAAAATGTTAGTGATGTCTGGCACCAAGAAAGGCATGTTAGTAACACTTTGGGGAACATTTAGCATATTGTGTGGAGACTATGGCATATGAGAACTATAAAGAGACTTGTGAAATTACTTCAATTTTTTTTTTATTTTATAAGTGATAAAAATGAAATTGAAAGGGAGAAGGGAAAAAGTTTCATTAAAGGAGAGAAAGCTTTTTTAAATTTTCTCTTTTCAACAGTGATTTGTTTGATGCATTCTCTCCCCTCTTGGATTTTTATTTTTCCTTCAGGAATGGAGGTGACTGGGTCCAAGTATTCTCTGGGCCCCAGATGACACATATTTGCTAACTTCTAAGAAGTAAAGGACATTTTGAAGCTCAACACACATTACTAAATGATGGCACTAAACCTTTTCAATTGGAGCAACTGCTTATGGGTTTTTACAAGAACTCATCTTACACTATAAAACCCTGAACTTGAATGAAATTTTTGAATGAAAACAACTGTCGCTCTGAATTTGAAAATACCAGATATAAGTGAATCCTTTAAAAGTTTGTTCCATCTCTGCCCAACAGATAAGCAGGAAGAATAAATGATTTCAAAAAAGTAACTAAACTAAGCAATCAAAAAGTTAGTAACATTGATCTCCAGAATATATAAGCAGCTCATACGACTCAATAAGAAAAAAATAAACAACCCAATCCAAAAATGGGCAGAAGACCTAAACAAGCAATTCTCCAAGGAAGACATACAAATGATCAAAAAGCACATGAAAAAATGCTCAATATCACTAATTATCAGAGAAATGCAAATCAAAACTACAATGAGGTATCACCTCACACCAGTCAGAATGGCCGTCATTCAAAAATCCACAAATGACAAATGCTGGAGAGGCTGTGGAGAAAGGGGAACCCTCCTACACTGCTGGTGGGAATGCAGTTTGGTGCAGCCACTATGGAAAACAGTGTGGAGATTCCTCAAAAGACTAGGAATAGACTTACCATATGACCCAGGAATCCCACTCCTGGGCTTGTATCCAGAAGGAAATCTACTTCAGGATGACACCTGCACCCCAATGTTCATAGCAGCACTATTTACAATAGCCAAAACATGGAAACAGCCTAAATGTCCATCAACAGGTGACTGGATAAA
Source organism: Camelus ferus (assembly GCF_009834535.1). NCBI lineage: Eukaryota > Metazoa > Chordata > Mammalia > Artiodactyla > Camelidae > Camelus > Camelus ferus. The sequence goes on along the minus strand of NC_045702.1, from coordinate 52,337,076 downwards.
GAAGAAGTGGTATATTTATACAATGGAATACTACTCAGCCATAAAAACCGACAACATAATGCCATTTGCAGCAACATGGATGCTCCTGGAGAATGTCATTCTAAGTGAAGTAAGCCAGAAAGAGAAAGAAAAATACCATATGAGATAGCTCATATGTGGAATCTAAAAAACAAAAACAAAAACAAACAAACAAACAAAAACAAAGCATAAATAAAGGACAGAAATAGACTCACAGACAGAGAATACAGACTTGTGGTTACCAGGGGGGTGGAGGGTGGGAAGGGATAGACTGGGATTTCAAAATTGTAGAATAGACTACAATGTATAGCACAGGGAAATATACACAAAATGTTATGATAACTCACAGAGAAAAAAATGTGACAATGAGTGTGTATATGTCCATGAATAACTGAAAAATTGTGCTGAACACTGGAATTTGACACAACATTGTAAAATGATTATAAATCAATAAAAAATGTTTAAAAAAAAAAAGTTAGTAACAGACTCAAACTGTCAAACCAAAGTCTAAATGGAAAATGTAATAGCTGGTGAAATAAAAATGAATAAACTCTTTTTTTAAAAAATTCTTTGATACTCATTGAATAAATTAGCAACATCAATTCTGTCATCACAACTTCATTCACGTCCTATAGCAGCAAATGAAAATGATTTTAAAATTGATGACAATGCCAATTCATTCAGTGAATAAAGATTATTTTTTATCCTATATTTTTAATAGGATTTTTTAAAGGACTAATCTGTCCTTTGCCCCCTTAATATCAAAACACACATTACTAAGTATATCTAAAAATGTCAAGTCAATGAGAATTAAAGTAATAAGTTGACTGTATCTCCATAGTTCTGTCAATATATTTTGCAAATATCCAGATGTATATCATCATAGAAGCCAGTCATCTGAAGGATTGACCAAAATTTTCACTTTTTATCTGGACATTTGGCAACATGTAGATATTAAATCATCTCTCTAGAGGAGGTAAAAAATGATGGCTCTAAAACTGTCACAAACACTAAACTGTCATTCTAATCTTTCTAAAAATCACAAATTTAATACTGTTTTTTTCTGCTTAATTTATGGTCAAATGGAAAGTTTTTTTCTGCTAACATGCAGAATTTTAAAAGGCTACCTCTCCATGTATATGTTTATACTGTTTCAAAATTTAAACAAAATAAAATAAGATACAGTTTTTTAGTATGAAGCAAAAAAAAAAAAAAAATCCGTAAGACTGTGCATCATCTTTTCAATCAAAACTTCTGTTTATATACAATGCAAGAGCAAGAAATAATATAACACTTATTATTTAGTTATTTGAACAAAATGCTAAAATTAATTAAAGATATACTTATAAGAATGTTATTTCTACCCACCATATTCACTAGCATTAAAAATGAAATAATATTTTAAAATTTCAGAATTTTGACTTGTCCATATATACATCAGCTTTATTGTTTTAAATCCATTGAGAAAGCCTAAGAATTAAGATTATATTTAATTAGATTTTATTTACATTGTGTATTTTTCAAAAATAAGGATTTACTTAGCACTGATTTATTGAATCCCTACTATGTTCATCTTTGTGTTAGTATTATGATAGATGAAATCAAACAAAAAACATCCCTCAAAGAACCTACAGACAAATAGAAGCAAAAAATATATATATACATATATAACATATGTATAACATATGTATACATATATAAAGAACTGACTGATACCGGAAACTTCTACACCCCTTAAAATAAAAACAGTGTTATATAAATTATACATGTCCTGTATCACTTTGCAGTCATTTGTCACCACTTCCCTACCTGCTTTCTGAATTGTCTTTTCTCCACATGCTCTAGGAATGAGATTTTATAATCCCTCATACCATTCAAATTTGGGTCATTGCCTACTTACCTCAATGGTCTGAATTACCATGAGAGTTCTTATTTGTCTTTACTCAAAGATAAGATTTAATAGTAATAATAATATTGATAGCTATTATCCTAAACGCACAAAAGTACGTAACATATACTAGAGGATATTCTCAACATTTCATACGTATTAATTTGTGTATTATCTATAGCTATATTGGAAGATAGACATTTGTATAATTTCCCTTTCATAGATCAGGAAATGGAGATAAAAAATGTAACAACTCTTACAAGACAAGTAATGAACAACATATACAACTATTGAATCATTATGTCGTACACCTGAAACCAATATGTGTCAATTATATCTCAATGAAAATGTTTTTAAAAAAAACAAGTAATGATTATTTTTCTTATTACATATGAATACATTTGTTGATGGTAGAAACTGTATCTTCTAGCCCCACTACCCCTCAATGGGTTTGTGTGTCTGATTCTCAATGGTGCTGTGTGATGGAAATAATGTGTGTCACCCTGGGCTGGGGTAGAGAATTGGGGTGCTCCTCTGTACTCCCTCTGTTCCTCTCCAACTGCAAGCAACATACAGGATACTTCAGTAAGATACTGAAGCCTGGGGGTATGCAAAGACACCAGATGGAAGGATCTGAATAAAAGCATAGCGTGCCCCCACTGATCCATATTTTACCAGGATATGAATGAGAAATGCATCTTTGTTGTGTTAAGTCACTGGGATGTGTTATAGCCCAGTGAATTTACTCCCTACTAGTAATTTTTACTCTTAATACATATGAATTTGATGCTATAACCACCAATATCAGTGACCTTATTACAAACTTATGTTCTCCATCACTCAGCGTTTCCTATGGACTGAATTCTATGAGGAAAACACTCTGCAGCATACTGGGTATACTGGTACCTATGTTTCTGAAAGCAGACTCTAACCAGCATAGCTCAAAGTAATACATTTTCTTAACTTTCCAACATGAGTGCTTTGAAGAGATGGACATATGGAATCTAGAACATATCTTGCAGATTTTTTGTCTCTCTCTTTCTTCTACAACATTGAGTCTTCCCTCACTTCATTCTAATGAAAGGCTTTACTAGGTGGGCAGGTGTGTGTAATAGGGCTGGGAATGTTAAGGAAAGAAAAATGTCTCCTGTCTTCTTAGTAGCATCTGATACCCAAGTCTCATTCCCATGTTTATGAGAGTGCTCCGTATCTTCTCAACAGTATTCCTGATTTTACAATCCACTCTTTCATCACCACCTTGCTTTGGAAAGCCCAAGCCTAATAGTTTTTCTCAAAATGCAGATAAGTCTAAATTTTATTTACCAATAGACCCACCATTTTATTACTGAGTATGATCTTATTTATACCTTTACTACCTAAATATATAAAGAACAGGAAAACTTTTCTTGTTCCCTTGCCAGATCAAGGAGTAAGAGATTTTAGAAAACTTCAGTGGAACTGTGAGCTATCCTTGGCATAGAGAAGGCGAAAAGCTGTAGGACCATGTTCTGTTCCACAGGGAGTGAGACAAAATACTAGGAACAAAGGTCCCTATGATGAGCCAGAAGTATAAGGATTAGAAAGGGAAACAGATAGATAGGCTGTGAGGAGTGATAGAATGAAAGCAGCTCATGCTGGGAGCTACAGTGAGCCCTAAAAACTCACTTCCAATCTCTCTCTACCCTTTACCATATTTACTAACCCCTTCCAGCTTAGAACCCTTGTCCAAAACCAGAAAACACCAAACCAGCCATTTCTTGAAATTAAATGTGTACGTTCCTTCTCCTAAGTCAGGCAGGTAGAACAGAAAGCGACAGGGGGTCCTTCATCCCACTGCAAAGAGAGACATGCCTTTTAGCTTCCCAAGTTGGAAGGCTAAAAGCAGTTCCCTCCTCAAATATTACTGAACATAATAATTATGTCCCATAGAACAGTCTCTCAGTGTTATGATGAACTATATGTATTTATATAGGCAGATCTGAGAACCTAAGTTCAGAAAGGTGCACTTCTTTGTGAGAAAGGTGCACCTGGGTCCTAAGAGCCAGTTTATAACCAAGATTTCTAAATACTGGTCATTCATAAGTGGAAATTGCTCATATTCGTGTTTTGGGAATTGAAAAAGGGAATGAACGTGAATCTATGGAGAGAAAAAGAAAATGAGGTAAATGTCCAATGTAATTATCACACATATGCACACACATATGCATATTGTACATCTGTATGTATGTGTGTTTATGTACATTTAAGGTAGACAGATATAAAACACACGTAGTTTCATATTACATTCCACATTGAAGTATGCAGATATGTAGTATGGCGTTCATGGCTTCACTGATAGAGTAGAAAGAAATAGTCATGCGTGTATGTATGAAAGCAGAGAGTTCCACTTTGTAGCCAACATTCTAAACTTTATTGCATGCTGTCAATCCATATATTCTTTGCAACACTTCCAACCCAACAAATAAACTGGCTGCCTACTAGCTTAAGAATAAAATGGTAATTTTTGACCCTACTGTCCACTCTATTAGAAGTTATATGCAAGGATGCCTGAAAGTAATGCTGTGAATATGATGGTTTGATGTCACACACACTCTTCTTTCTCTAAGCTTTATCATTCTCCGTTTATATCTATCTACTCTCACTCATTTTGTGTGTTGATACTTGCCAAGACAAAATAGTCACCTAGAATCCTCTTCTTCCTGTTCAAATTTATATTACCTTGATCCCAGGCCATGGGTCAAGCAATCTGCTAGAGAGCCCTGATTATATCACCAGTGATGCATGGAAAGTGTTCTTCCTCACTCAAGAGAAAAAGTGTTATTGATCTAAAGGATGAAGTGGCTTGAATACTGACATTCCTAGAAACGTAACAGATTAGTGAAGAGAGATTTTTGGTTAAGGGAGATTCCCATAGTTTTCAACTGTGTGAAAAATAAGCTGTGTTTGTAGGAAAACTAGCCCTCTCTGCAAAAATTGGCAGGATCAGATAAATATCCTTTGAAATAAAAGTTATCAGTATTACATTTTAAAACAATTACTATTTGGACAATTTTTATGTCTCATGAAATCACTTATTTATTTAATGAAACCAAATTCTAGGGCACATGGATCCTGGTTAGCAGCAACAGTAAAATCATGGCTTAGGTTTTAGTGTGCTGTTAGTGATTTTATCATGAGACTTACAATCTATTTAGATTCTAAGGAATCCACATGATTTACATAGATTAAAAGCGAGGAATCCTCCAGAGGATTTAATGACATATATGTGTCATTCATAATGACCTAACTAGCACAATCTGGGGCAGAACTCACTGGGAGAACTGTCTTTTTGTCAGCAGAGTCACCTGGGATTGGCAAGCACTCCTACCACACCTTCTGTTGCAGCACGTTGGCCTGTGGTGAGACAGAGTGAACTTCTGCTGTATTATGTTTGGAATAATGATGTATGTAATTTGTCTCCACAAGTCACAGAATCCAAGAACAAATAACCTCCAAAGTTTAAAAGGAGAGCAACGTAAGGAAGTGAATAGGAAAGCAAAACAATGAGGGATTATCAGGAAATGACAGGAAAGCAGAAAAACGGCACTAAAACCATGAGTTAAAAAGTGGCTGCAATCTGTCTTTATTCTCTCTCTAATAAGCCTCATGGATTGATATAGATTACCCCTGTCAACAGCAACAAAAAGCTACCAGGATCTCTTTGCCAATAACAAGGGCTTCCTATTGGTCTTACCATTTGCCTTTGTGTTTTGAAACTAATTTTCACTGCTTTGCAGCAAAGGAGTCAGAAGCTTTCAAAACTACAGAATTTGCAAGAAGCACGCAGGTGTCTAGTGAAGGTGCCAGAATGAATTAGAACTGGATGTCCACTGTTGGAACAGGTCAGTGTGTCCTTTGTGAATGGCTTCACTCTGACATAGATTAGCATTGTCACTGATCTTTGAGAAAGCAATCTGGACCTGATAGATTCTATTTTGTGCATTTGGGGCCTATTGTTCCTCACTCTGTTTTTACGGCTTTTGTCTTTACGCTGATTGTTATTTACTTTAATGAGTTACTTTGCCCTTTCTTCTAATCCCTTCAAAGTAAATGTCTGAAATCTGAATATATGTCTAGTTTAAAAGGGATCCTATCACAGGGAACTATAGTCAATATCTTGTAATGACCTACTATGAAAAAGAATATGAAAAGGAATATATATATATATATATACACACACACACACACATATATATATACACACACACATATATATATACACACAGCTGAATTGCTATGCTGTACACCAGAAACTAACACAACATTGTAATCAATTAAATTTCAATTTAAAAAATTTTTTAAAATAAAAGGAAGGCTATCAATGACTCCCAGGGGGACCCACTACTACTGGAGGAAGAGGTCTCATGGAATATTCTTTGACTTTTGGCCACTGAGAGATGGAAGTGGCTAAGCAGGAATACAACCCCCATTATTCTAATAGAGGAAACCCCGTATTCTATCCCCTAAATCCCCAACCATGACTCTATTGCTACATGACCTTCAAACTCAAATGCTATTTATTAGCTGAATTCATTGTTTTCTGCCAATGCTTCTTCTTTCTGTTTCTGATCCTGGAATATGACTATTGTGTCTTTGATCACCCCTGTTTCCTCCCTTCAGTCCCCACCACGACTCCACAATTGGCTTCCATCAATCCACTGAATCACCTGATTTTTTTCCTTTCCTATCCCCTAGCTGCCTTCCTAGATTGGAGCCTCATTGCCTCAGGACAATCAGCAAATATTCCCTGCATGATACCGATGCACAAGATATGCTGCCCTTATATCACAATCCAGGGCAGGTCAGCAAACCCCAGCCCACAGCCTGCTTTGTACAGCCATCAAGCTGAGAATGGTTTTTAAACGATTGAAGAAAAATCGGCAGAGTCAGTTTGTGATTTGTGAATGTTACATACAAAAAAATATGTATTGTCCCCTTTTTTTCCATTTTCTGGGCTCCTTGAACACCTTCAACACTTTCACAGTCCCCTGTCTTCAAGTGACTTGTCAAAATATTCTTCATTTTTCAAGAATAACTGCATGTGTCATTTTCTCCAGGAAATCATATTCAGGAGTCCCAGACACAATTATTACATAATCTTCATTAGCCCTAGCTTTTAATATCACAAATATTCTGCTGTTTTGTATCCTCCCATATTTTATGAGTTTTGTAATGAGAGGGATTAATTTGTCCATCTTTGTATTTTCCACAGTATCTACTATTATCTTTGCATAGTGGATCACTAATATTGTCTTGATCACTGTGCTTATAAAACTGGTTCATTTGAATAATCAATAACCAAGTCAGTATTTATTTTATTTGCTAAATATGTGTATTGTCACCAGTAAAATCAGGGCTTTTTAAATTTTTCCTTTTGCTTTACACTGATTCCTTCTCTCCAATTTCATTCATGTCCAAACATCCCACTTTGTAAAACATGATCTTTTGACCTCTCCTTTCCTTCATTTATTTTTATCTCAAACATCTTAAAAGAGCAGGTTATTTACTTACCTCTCATTCATTCTTAAGCTCATTGTTAATATCACTTAGTTCTCTCCAAAATCATTGATGGCCTCTTTCTTGCTAAAACTGAAGACGTCATTTTAGATAACATTCTATTTGGACTTTCTGAGATGTTTGACCACTGCTTCTGTCTTGAAAAGCTTTCCTTTTGGATTTAGTAATCATCCCTTACTCCCAGTTTTCCTTTCTTTATTATCCACGTGCACTTCCCTGACTTCTTCCCTGATTCTCACTCACCTTAAGAGGGACAACTCTTGTTTTCCTTTGCTCCTTGCTGTCACTGTTTTTCCTGGTGTGCTACCACTTGAAATGACTTCAGTGATTACTTATCCAAAAGTTGACGGCTCCCAAGTACTTCAGTCTACTGGTTTCCACTAACTTGACCTTGGTGTGAATTCCTCTTAGCAATTCAATACATATTATGTCTACCTCATGGTCTTACTCTTTGTCCCCTCTTGTTCCTTCTTTCTTAATGGCATCACTGTCACCTTGGCCACCTAGGCAAGGGAGATAACAGCCAGGAGGGTCTCAGAGCAGAACTAGATGTGTTTTTTTTGTTTTTTGTTTTTGCATCTTCTGATCTCTCTTTTGATATTTATGCAGTACTTAGTACATAATCAGGACAAATGCCAGTATTTCTGAGTGAATAAATGTTTTTAAATGACTTTACATTAGCTTGTGATATTGACTTTTAAGACACTGTAGCAAATCAGGCCCAAAAGTTGGCTTTATTACTAATAGGAACGAACATCTATATGAGAAAATATAAAGAGAAATGTGGAATTGCAAAGGTAACATGAAAAAACATTATTTGTGAAAATCTGTAATAAAATGTGAAGTTCTTTCCTCAAAGATTTGACATTTTAGAGAAATCCATAAGGAATAGTACACGAAGAAACTCAAAACCTGTGTTTGACACAAACTCTAAAATAGTGAGATAGCTTTCATACTAAAGAAAAATTTCCTCTAATTCCTCAAAGTATTTTAGATTATTATTATGTGATGTATGTGCCCCTCCAGATCTGAAGTTATAATATCACACTTGGAGCCCATCCACCTGGACGCTGTTTTCAGAGTTTCTAACTATTTGCAAATCATGACTACAGCTATCTCACCTGCTCATAATTAAGCTTATCTCATTAATTGCACCTTTACTTGAACATATCTATATTTGATATATTTAAGATATTGGTAGAATATGAATGTGATACAGAATTTTAGCATGATTTTCTTTTCAGAAGCCTCAAACATTAAAAAACCCAAAACAAATAAAGAATATGGCTACACAGAACTCCCTAAAATTTTTTAAATCCTCAAATGGAAAACAAAGAAATTGTGAAAACACATAGGGCTACTATCCAGGTGGTTCTGCTGCTGTGTAACCTCCACTTGCTCATAAAACCTAAAGGAAGTTAAGGCTTCCATGCACCCCCTCTCTTCTGCCATTCCAAATATGTGTGGTTGTCTGTGAACTAAACTTAATCCTACCCCGTCGAATACACAGAACCAGAATTTTTATTGAAGAAATACTCTTCCCTAGGAGGACCGTTGTATTTCAATATAATTTTGAAAGCAAGTCGTTGGGAACAGTTTTATAACATCATTAGAATCAGGAACTGTTATTTTTAAAGTTATGTTGCAAGCAATGAAGATTAATTAAATTGGTTACAGATAAAAGGTCACGAAGCAAAATATTATTAAAGTTTAAGGCTCACATTGAACATTTCGCAGCACAACGTAACACCCGAGGGTCCATAGTAACTTGCCTTGATCTCTGAGCTTTGCAGGAAAATATGAATTTGAGCAGCTACAAATCTATTAGTATATAACACAACAAATTCCTACAGGTCAGAACAGTGATTTGAGCACATTTCTTAATTCTCCCTTTTCTTGTGATCAACTTGTCTGAAACCTTGTCAAATGAGAAAAACAACAAAAAAGAAAAAACAGTTTTCCTGGTGTTGCAGAGTTGCATAATGTGATTTCCTATAATGATGTCACGTTTGATGCTGCAGACCATGTGAAACAGATTAACTGTGACCAAATTAGCATTCTTTTGTAAGGCCAGCTGATACGCACATGTAAAACATGAAGCACACTCATACTTGGAGATGCAATTAAATGATTCTCAAACACTATGCCGTAAATCATTTAAACCTCATAAATATCCACCTTATAAAGTAGAGGTGGCTTTTCATTTGTTTCTTTAAACAACCATCATGACAACCTAAGTAATTTCAGTGCATTTTCATCCTTGAGAAACTTACTAGGAAAATGCTTTGTGGCTTTTTTTTTTTCTTGGTTGGATAATGTCTCGTTTGTTCTTTTTAAAGAGTTCTTACGTTCATGTGTTCTCTGCTGTCTTTAGGAAAGATTGATGTCTGGTGTCACTGCTAGGAAGTGCAAACTGTTCAGCCTCACTGCAATCTATGTCCTCATCCTCTTGCTCCACAGGATACCACATACTTTGGCAGCCAACATTCAGAAGGGAAGTGCTTTAATGGCAGTAAGTGATGCCAATGAAACCTTTCCCACAATGCTCGAAACTTAGTGGTTGAAGGCTGAGGAACCAAATAGCCAGGCTGAAGGGAATAAATGAACACGTTAGCTGAAAAGTACGAGTGCTATTTATCTAACCAAGGCTAAAGGAGATTCGAAATTTCCTCTATCATTAAACTTTTCACCAAAATATCATCCTCATGATAGCCTGGGAGAATCTGGATCTGTTTAAGGACGCCTTGACCCTCTTTTTCCAGACACAAGAATTTAGTGATCAATTGTGTTAATGGTAGCAATTGTCAGTGTGCTTTTTAGAGGTAATCTGCACAGGATAACATGTTGCAGCTCTACCTCCACCCCTATGGAGAACCGAGCAATAGGAGGGAACCCTTTGCAACACAAGTAAAATGAAAGGAATTTATATAAGATGACACGAAACAGGTGTTTGAGACACATTGCGTGCCTTAGTGGGGGAAAAAAAGTGCTATTGCGGAAGCAGGATGTTCAGAAGCTGTGTGATGGTGGCAGACTCATTTAAATTTAAAGTCTGCAATGTTCCCATCTCAGTGAGGAGTTATGGTATTGCTTTTCATGAAGAACAATGTAGCTGTGTGATGTCAGGCAGAGTTAGAATGTGGATTTTTCTTTCTTATAAATGAATTTGATTCTGAATGTTATAAATGAGCTCATTTGATTGCCTCAGGTCACAAATGTAGTCAAAGCCACCAAATCCAGTGACAAGGACTAACCACATGGTGATGTGACCTATCACCTTGGTCTTGTTGTCTCCATGCTTTAAGCAAGTTACCTAATTCTTGGAACCTTCCAATGAAATAGACATTTAATAGTTTACAAGTAAAACCAGTAAGTGTAAAAACTCTAATTGATCCCAACAGCCATGTGAGATTTCTCTGGCAGTTTAGATTGTTTTTTTGTTTGTTTGTTTGTTTGTTTTACTTTTTGCCTAGGTCACTACCAAGACTTTATCAAATATAAGTAAAATTCTACCAGGTTTTTTATCTTGCTTTTGAATTAAGGACACCGAAAAGTAACCATTAAAAGGGAATAGGGTAGTAAAGATTTTTTTAAAAAAATCATTCTTGCAAGCAACTGTGAGGAGAGGTGAGGGTAGCTGAAGGAGAAATTAAAGATATATTGAAGAGTGAAAATGTATAGAGTTCTAGGCAGAAATTTGAGATGATCCTTGCTAATCTTAACAATCAGTTAACACTTATTTTCTTGCTGTTTCAAAGAAGAGGAAACTGAGGTAAGAACTTTTCAAGATCACAGCTACAAAGATTCAGAGCGAGAATCTGAATCAAGGCCTCAGAGCCACACCTTCTCCTGAGCTCTAACCTAGGTACCTGCCCACAGCTCTGCGTGAGGCCAGGGATGCACGGTGTTTACCTTTAATAGTTTGTTCCTAGACAGAAAGAGAAGATAAAGACATTCATAAGGAAAATTAAATATTAGAAAATGGTAAACCACTAGTGCCAAATTAGTTGTGTAAACACTGCAGATAAGGGAGCTCAGAGACAGAACAATGTAGCTGAGAACTGATGAGTCAGGTTAAATCCTCTGAAAAGGTTAGGGTTAAAGCTCTGCCTAAAGGATAAAATTGTAATGTCCAGAAGGCTGGAGTTTCTCATATTATAAGAGGAAATTTCTCTACTAAATACACACACACACACACACACAAACCAAAATATTTGTCAGGGTATGCTTTCCTTTAAAACAAAGTCACAACATTGACATTGAGATGAACCCAACTGATGTATATTTTTTACTTTTACAAAGTACAACTTGGTTTAAAAAGGTAAAGTATTACGTGGTTTAAAAATTATTCTATGCATATTTTTAGGAACTATTACTAACGTTCAAAGTGAAGTCTACAAAATATAAACAATCTAATAATTTTCCATTTAGGGAAAGAAAAAATAGAATTTAAATATCATTTGTTTTAAATAAAGACCACTTAATACTTCATCACATCTTGAAAACCTCATTTCTCAAATTTTACAACAAACAGTTCTAAGACACAGACAGTTAAATGAATTTCTGCTCAACTCTTTTTCCAACTTAATTTACATAATCATGAAGCATAATTTTTCTTTAAAAGCCTTAGCAAAGTTTTATTAAAATATCACAAATGATCTTTGTTTTATCAACTAAGTATTTAAAATTTCTCTTTCAGTTAATTAAGTTTACTGAAAATGCTTAATTTTTTCCTCAAAATATTTGTGCTAGGGTCTTGAAATGTCACCAAAAATACTTACTGAAATGTATTTTTTAGAAATAAAGAAAGAGAACAAGTCCCTCTACAGATTTCAGAGTGAATATTTACATAAATGAGATTATTCATCTCAGTCTGTGTGTAGTCACAACCACACAGACACACACACACACAAAGTGCCTGATATTGTCATCAATGCCTTAAGCTGTTGGATTTTGTACCTTTTTAGCAATAAAATGTGCTCCTAACAATAAAATGCACATAAATGTATGTTACTTTCTTTGGTTTCACTGACAGGTCTGTTGCTGGCTAATTCACTCTCCTTTAATAGAACAAACCCATTTGACAATTTTTTTTTTTTTTTACTTTGATTTGAAAAATATATTTAGGAATCAAAACATGAAACACTGACAAAAAAATTAAATAAATACTTTTATGCAATATTTTGGAAGGGGCCAAATAAAGTACCTAACTAAAGGGAAAAAAAACTTCAACAAATAATGCTAACTATTATGTTAATTGTTCAATTACATTGTGAGAAATGATGTTAAGTTTGTTAGAAAAATTGTTTAGCATCACATTTTACTTTAAGAAAATAAAAATTTCAGCAAAGGATGTTTCAGTCAATCCTTTCATCTCCTTTTATCCAGAATCTTAGCTGGGCTTTTATAGCCACTTCTTTAGGGAAAACAAGCAATTATGTAGAGGGTTACATACATTTTTTCTTAATAGAAAAGAAACCTGATATGATATACAATTATTTTTCACTGCAATGAAATCTACAAGGCTCCAAGAAGACATTGTTTACAATTTGTTGCCTATCTTTTAAAAAGGTATGAGTGATTCAAATAATCTTTCTATAATTAATAGAACATGAGGAGTTCTGTGTAATTACTCTAGTTAAGAGATAAATACAACTCATATGAATTATCCATTTTCAAAGAATTAGACTAATAATAATGGCCACATGAAACTACACTGAGATAATGAAATCTTTCTCCTTTCAAAAAGTACATAGTATTGAAACGCCTCAGGTCCATGTCACCGCTCCAGCAATGTTGGATGGCACGTGTGCAGACAATGTGTGTAGTGAGAGGCCCAGGGTTGCAAAGAGCTTCAGACACTGCCTTTAATTTGATAGCACTTATCTGTTATTATAACATGTTGATCAGCTATAGAGATTTTTGCCCACCATTGAAAGAAAAGGTACGCTGACCTTGTGCTATTGATTCAGAGCTGCTTCAAAACAAAATACTGTTAGATACTTTGAAGTAGTTTGAAGACAGTCTGTCTTTCCTTACTTCCTTTCTCTTTCCCTCCCTCCCTCCTTCCTCCCTTCCTTCTTTCCTTTGTTCCCATCTTTTTCTCTTCCCCAGGGACCTCTGGGGGAACCTCTCCTTCTAAATAACCTTTGACCTCTTGATGCTACTCTCTTAGAGATGATTATGAGGGACCATTTCCCTTTCAAAGGGGATATTAGTAACACGCTAATCTAGAATAAGGATTTTTCTAGTAACATAAAAGGCACACAAGTTTAAATGTCTCAAGTTCTAGTATATGATAACCCAAATCATTACATTATTATTATATATTTTTAAATTGAAGTATAGTCAGTTACAATGTGTCAATTTCTGATGTACAGCACAATGTCCCAGTCATGCATATACATACATACATTCATTTTCACATTCTTTTTCATTAAAAGTTATTATAAGATATTGAATAGAGTTCCCTGTGCTATACAGAATAAATTTTTTAAATCTATTTTTATATAGAGTGGCTAACATTTGCAAATTGCAGACTCCCAAATTTATTATATTATATTACTTAACCTTGCATGGTTTCAGTTTCTTCATTAGAGGGACAATGGCATTTTGGCAAATGCTTGCAGAAGGGCTTTACTATCATTTGCATCACATTTACATTCATTTGCACAAACATTTGTGCCTAGGAATAGGCTGGCTCCTATTTGGTATGGTATGAACAGCCAACCAGTGGCTAGGAATAGCATCAACCAGTAAAACTGATACTTCTTTAAGAAATTGGAAATCTGAACAAAGGAAAATGAAAGAAAGAGAGAAATTAAAAAGAAAGAAAGAGAAGGAAAGAAGAAAAAAAGAGAAAAACGAAGGGAAAAGAAAAAAGGAAGTAAGAAGGAAAGAAGGAAGAGAAAGAGGGAGGGAGGGAAGGAAGGGAAGCAAGAAAAATAATTGTAACCTAATAATAAGCAAGTATTAAATGCTATAGAGTTATTACAATGTCATTATCTAGGAACCAGAATCGTGACTCCCAAGTTTCACTATCAGTTAAGGGTTAACATCCTGCTTAGTTCTGTACATGAATCTCATAGCTTACTTTTGCTGTATAAAAAGTAAAAATTAAATCATACCCCTTTGAATTTGATGTATATTATACAATTTGCATAAAACTTGTCTTTAAGACCATCTTTTCTTCTTCCAATTATTAAATATCCTGGTCCTCCAGCCTTTTATCTCACCTGAATGGCAGTTCTAAGGGACTCTTATTTCTTCATGTACCTGTTTCATATTTGCTTTTCTTGGAATATCAGTATGACAAATGTCCTTGTCATCTAGACTTTACACTTGATTTTTTTTTATTCTTCTCACTGAAATCCCTGGACATTATCAAGTTTTCACATAGAGAAGGAAAGTGAGATTCAGAGAGTAACTTGCCCAAGGGCACAAAACAATTTGGTGACAAAACTGATCTAATAGTACAAATAATCACCTAAATAATCACCTTTTACATATGTGTAGCAATTTACAGCAATCCACATGCTTTACTATAGTTTCTATATTATAATCGTACTCTCAACAAAGCAACTATAACCTCCGTCTCTGGAAATTCATTTCTGTGTTTTCCCATATATCATACTGGATGTGAATACATTTTTCAATATTTATCTTTACCTCTCTGCCTGGCCAATTCCAGCTCTATAGTTTCTTAGTGGAATAAAATTCCATTAGAAGTCAATGCTCCAGTCATTTCATCCTCAACTCAGTTAAATTCAGTAAACATTTTCTGTGCATCCTCTATTTGTAAAACATTATGCTCATTCTACACACAAAATAACTTAAAATGGATCAAAACCTAAATATAAGAGCTAAAACCATAAAACTCTTGGAAGAAAACATAGGTGTCTATCTTTGTGACCTTGAATTAGGCAATAGTCTTTTAGATACACCAAAGCCCAAGCAGGAAGAGGAAAAAAAAAAAGATATACTGGCCTTAATTAAAATGTAGAACTTTTGTGCATTGGAGGAACCAATCAGGAAAGCTGAAAGACAATCCACTGAATGAAAGGAAATATTTTCAAACCATATTAAAAACCTCGTCTCCAGAATACATAAAGAACTCTTTTAACTCCACAATAAAAAGACAAATTATCTGATTTAAATATGAGCAAAATATTTGAATAGACATTTCTCTCAAAAAGACATACAGAAGAACAATAAGCACAGGAAAAGATACTCAACATCATTAATCATTAGTGAAATGCAAATCAAAACCATAACAAGATACTACTTTATATCTACAAAGAGGATTATAATTAAAAGTAGACAATAACAAGTGTTAGTGAAGAAGTGTAGAAACTGGAACACTCATACATTGCTGATAGGAATGTAAAATGGTACAGCTGCTTTGGCAAATAGTTTAAAAGTCTCTCAAAAAGTTAAACATCAAGTTACCACATGACCCTGCAATTACACTCCCAGGTGGTACTCAAGAGAACTGAAAATAAGTGTCTACACAAAAACTTGTACACAGATGTTCATAACAGCATTATTTATAATAGCCAAAGGGTAGAAACAACCCAAATATCTACCAGCTAGTAAATGGATAAACAAAATGTGATATATCCATTCAATGAAATATTACTGCACCGTGGGAGGAATGAAGTACTAACAACACATGCTACAGTGTGGATGAACCTCAAAATAATATGCTAAGTACAAAAGGCCAGATACCATTTACATGAAATGTCCAAAATAGGCAACTCTACTGAAACAGAAAGTAGATCAGTGGTTGCCAAGGTCTAAGAGAGAGGAACGGGGAGTCACTGATAATGTGTACAGGGTTTCCTTTGGGGTGATGAAATGACCTGGAATTAGATAGTCGGGATGGTTACACAACCTTGGCAATATATCAAAAGCTACTGAACTGTGCATTTTAAAAGGGTAAATTTTACTTTAATGGATATGGAAATTATATTTCAATAAGTTAAAATCAAAACTTCACTGGGTAGAGGGTAGAGGAAGAAAGACAAATATCACACGATATCACTAATATGTGGAATCTAAAAAAATGACACAAATGAACTTATTTACAAAACAGAAAGAGACTTACAGACATACGAAACAAACTTATGGTTATCAAAGGGGTGGGGGGAGGGATAAAGTGGGAATTTACAATTAGCAGACACAAACTACCATATACAGAATAGATAAACAGCAAGGGCCTACTGTATAGCACAGGGAACTATACTCAATAGATTGTAATAACCTATTATGAAAAAGAATATGAAATAGAATTTATATACACATGTATAACTGAATCATTATGCTGTACACCAGAAACTAACACAACATTGTAAATCAACTATTCTTCAATAAAAAAATTTTTAAATACCTTAAAAATACTGAAGAAAACATAAATACAAAGTTAGCACTGCTTACTTTAAAAAAGGAAAAGAAAAAGAAAGAAACCTTTACAAATGGTCTCATTTTGTGCAATATATTCTGAGGAATTTTGCTGTGGTTTTAATATTTACTCTCGTACAGTTTACAGACATAATGTGTAACTAATGCTTATTGAAATTACTATCAACACTTTTAAATGTCTTAGAAAAGAGGGAAAAGTGGATTTGTTGCCATGATAATAATGTTACTTGCCTCAAATTTAGTTAATAAGTTTGGCAAGGATAAGACTACATAAGTAGTCATTTAAAATGTAAATGCTTTTTTATATAATATATGACTACAGTAATATCATTGTTTGGACTCCAACTCTCAATTGTGACAGTCATAGTTTATGCAGAAGACACAAATATGAAGAATGCATTACACCTGCCGTCTCTACACTTTAATCTAGTTTTATAGTTAATGCTGAAATCACATCCTTGCTGTGTTTTACTGTGTAGTACAGATACATGTACTTTTAAAATCCACCCCACCTGTGATATTCAAAATTGTTATTCCAATTATATACTATATGATGAAGTCAAATGGGGTAACTTTACATAAAATACTCAGAAATAGGGGGGAAAATGGTCATTTAGCTCACAAGACTATTTCTATTTATTCCCTCACTTGCCTACAAGAAAGTGTCATTTGAATCACCGAAGTAGTTATTTTTCTGCTGTTAGCTCTTAACCAAATATTGGCACATAAGAGCACAGTCTCTCCTGCAGTCGATCAAGCCAAATACAACTACAGCCCAAAAAAGACATCCTGTCCCTCCTTCAACAGCCAGCAGTCTCCTCTCACAGTTCCAAAGAAAAACAAGAACAAATATTTGCAAAGATTTTTGTCTTGTACCAAAAGTGAGCGTTAATAAAATCATGCTTGGGGAAAAGACTGAGAAAGTATATAAAAAAGATATTGTAATGTCACAGAGGGAAGCATTAATTCATAATATGCAGGAGTATTTTTAGATGGTACTGACAGTTTGCATGAAGCTTGGGAGTGGTGTGACTTGCTTTCATAGGAAAGGAATGGCCTAGCCTGGGAATTTTATTGGCAGATATCATAGCTTAAATATGCACATGGGATGTCTGTCTTATAAAGCAACAAGTATAATATTTTACATTTTTTTCATTTTATGATAGGAATCAGTTATTATACAGGAGACAAGTTTTCTTGCTTTTCTCATTATTCATTGTACTTTTGCTAGACAGTATTAAACAGAAGTCTGCATATTATCTTGGATTTTATCGCTCTCTGCGGTTTGCAAAGTACTTTCACATACATCGCCTCCTTTAACTCTTGCAACAACTGTTGAGGCTGTTATTAATATCTCTGCTTTATCTAAGAGAAAACTGAAGATCAGAAGGGATTAGTGTGTTGCCTAAGACCGCACAAACCAAATAACAGAGCCAAATGTGGAACACTGAGCCTCTGCTTCCAAATCCACAGAGGACACTCCCCTCTCCCACCTCTGTGACATGTTCTTTCTTCCTTTAATTAGTTTAACATGACTCAGGACTTTACAAAATGCCAGCCTACACTGGGGGATTATTTTCCATTATATGTCAGATTGAAGCACACAAATTTACCATTGTTTTTTCAGGTCAGAAGCAGTTGAATATCAGGCAACTTCACAATATACAATCTAATACACACAGAACCCATGCAAAGATATTTGACCATTTGCAATACTGCTCATACACAGAGATCCTGTTTTAAAACTATATCCCAAAAAGTTAATTTTTTTTAAACATCAGTTCGAGCACTCTAAGCTGTGTCTATGCACTCACGCTGGTTTCATCCATATGACTGACTTAGTTAAGTCCATGCAAATAAAATAATCTGATGGGTTGTTTTGACTTAAAACTCTTTGTCTGTTTTTGTTTTATACTGAATAAATCAATACAAAGTTAGTTTAATAGGGCTCATTTGTGTAGCAACAGCGTAAGTGGTGCAGTTAGAAACGGTGCTTGTGGGTAGAGGTTCGGGGGAGTCCTGGGATGACAGAGGCCCTTGTGCAAGGACGCAGGATGCAGGATGCTGAGAGGGAGGGAAGGGCCGTCGTGCTCAGAATTCTCTCATTTCCTGCCCCCTCCCCAGGGAGGCATAGATATCATAAAAGGTCCTGGAATGAACTTCTCTGAACCTTAAAATAATTCATTTTCAACTTTTAAGGGATGGATAAAATTTAGGTTTGATTTGTTTTTTCAAAGACATGGTTTTCAGTCACTAAAAAAAGAAAATCCTCACATTGCCCAAGCCATGAATTTAGTAAGTTGTGTTTCCAGATTTTATGATGGTTCTAAACAAAGTATGTATTTTAAAAGGCATAGATTTTACATGGTTTAAACTGAGAGAAAAATAAGAGGAGGAAGAGCAAGAGATCGATATGGTAAGCTGGTTGACAAGCAAACTAACAATTGCTGTTTGAGATAGAGGTAGTCTCCTTAATCTTACCAGATTCTATCCGAAGGATAGCATGCTTTATAAGGCATGATCAGTATTGAATTTGAAGCTATGCTGTGATTAATATTTATTAAGAATTTTCATTATTTCATTAATTCACTGATTAATTTTTTATTTGTTCAGAACAAATACCTAACGAGTGCTTCTCATGGATTTACTCAGGGACTTTGCAGCCCTGGGGATACAATGGTGAACAAAAGGGATACACGAGGTTTTAAGGTGGCTATTTATCCAATTTCACAATTTTTTAAAAGTGAAACTTGCTTGTTAAACCTTAGATGCAAGTCCTCATTTTTCAATTTTTCATAAACACGAGATCATAGACACATATGTTCCAGGAATGTTTTCTTTATGATGAGCTTCAGAAAAGTACATTCATCATGATTATGGAAAATATTTTATCTCATTTAAATTAGATTATGTTCAATTATACTTACTATATTAAAATGCGTATAACTTAAATAATGGATCAAAAGAAAGAATATTAATTTTAATAAGCTAGCTAGTGAGAACTGAGAAATTAAATTATTGACCTTGGCTTAGAAATAAGATTTTTGACTCATATTGTCATGATCTTAAAATAAGGCAGTAGTAAAAAAGTAACACATATACATAATTGGAAACTTTAATAGGAAGCTGATCAGAGAAAGTTGGAACAAAAATAAGTTTATGAAGAAACATTTTAGGTAAAATATGAAATAAAAAAGAAATAGTTTTTAACTTCTGAAATGGAAATTAAGCTGAGTTTTTGAGAAAGCTAAAGTAATTCCTGATTATTAATAAAAGAGATAGATTGTGATATTTTAGTACATGATTCCTTCATTAAATTATAATCATAATGTTCTAGTAACACATGCAATAGACACTTATTGTGGGCCTACTATGTAATACAGCCAGTGCTGAAGAAGAAAGAGGTAGTCCCTGCTCCAGGGGACCTGCCATTAAACAAAGAAGATGAACGTTGTGTAAGTGCCCAAGGATGAGGGGACATCTCCAGCTAAAGCATGCGTCATCGGGCAAGAAATCATTGTTTTAAAGTAGCTGTAAATTTCTGCCTGCCAGTTAACATTCTCATTATTACAGTGCTGTATGCTTTTGATATCAGTATAATATTTCTTTAAAATTTTATATTCGAAGATAATCAGAAATTTCTCATATTTAACTCCATGTGTATAAAAATAACTTGATCATCCTTTCTGTTTTCAAAAAACACATGTTAAGTAAAGACTGTACAGAAACAGCATCATTCATAGTTCCTCTCAATGTTACAGCTTCATCTTTACCACCTCTAGATAATAACAACCATTAATGGGTCAGACTTAAGGACAAGCATTAAGAGCTTCAGTTAAGAAGAACAGGACATGGTGATCTACGTAGATAGTAGGATGTTAGATATTATGATAACCATGAAGGACCTACTTTTCCAGAGCACTAACTTGTCTATTTCTGAGCAGTAGGGGTTTTCATTAACATTCCTCAAATCCTCCTGCAGAGAGACCTGGGCTGCTGGTCTCTCTAGAATGAGCATGTCTTTTGGCACTTTGTTGATCAGACCCTTGGGAGAACAGAAAGCAAGCATGCTCAGTAAATGATTCAGGATTTGAGAATTCATTTCCCTTGCCAAGAAAGGAAAACCAGAATCTTTGGGGGGCTGAGAAGCACACATATTTACACATGTATTTACTCAAAGAAGTGCGGTGCAAATTCCCAGGACTCCTAGGAAAGTAAGAATACTATCTAGTGGTTGTATTTGGCAAAACGACCAGAGATTCAATGTCATGATAGACAAATATTACAAACACTGAAATAAATGAAACAAGACCTTTTCTTTATTTATGCAGCACAAATGTTTCAAATAATTCATGTTATTTCTGCAAATGACTATAGGTCCATAAGCCTAAGGTTGAATGATATTAAGTTGGACCCAGAAGAATCCTACTTGGAAAAAGTAAAAAAAAAATTCTAAAACTAAAACAAGATACAAAATATGTATGATAATGTATTCCCACTTTATACCTATATCAAGACAGAATTTCTAAGTAAGGTAAGTTTTACAGAATATCAGAAAGCTAATTTCATTGTACATATTCCCCAGCACCCTAAATTATGTCTAACACACCATGTGATCTCCATAAATATCAGTTGGCACTGATGTATTGTAAAATTTTTGTAAAGTAAAACTATTCTATTCTAATTTATTTGATGTTCTGAAAAAGATGGAAGGTTTCAAGTCTGTAAAAATCAAATGTTTTTATATAATTGTTCCATCAAGTACAAGTCATTGAGAATATTTATTAGTGTGCTGGAAAATCAATTCTACTAATGTCATAGAAAGTTTTCTTTCTACAGTGTTCAACCACTGGCAAAGTTCTACAAATTGAAATATCCAGTTAAGTGCTAAAATATACCAAGAAATAACTTAAAAGAAACCATATTTCCTGTAGCAAAATGATAAGCCTTGACTACTGAGCACTAAAAATAAAAGTTAATAGGCATGGCTAAATCACAGTCATCCGAATTGCAAGACATGTAGGAACTCTGGGTCTATATCAACACTATTGAAGAAACTTGTGTACATTTTTGATTCACTAACTGCAAAAGTTAAAAATTTTCTCTTTATAGACTTCTGTCACAGGGATGAGGACATACGAGCTCTATCATGTGACTGGCCAAACGCCCTGTATAAACATTTCATATAGCCAATCCACATAATGGTGGAGTAGATTTATAAATGAATCCATGAGAAATGGGGAGAGAAAGAAAAAAATGAATTACTGTACAAAGTATAGTCAATCCTGTCTCCCCTAAAGGCATCTTCTAATATTCATCGAGTGAAATTTCAAATTTCCTTGAGGGTAGGGGGAGTTGGCAGGATAAGTGATGAGATGACAGGTTGTCAGATTCCTGGAAAAGATGCCCTTTCACAGAGTTTTACTATAGAACGTGAATAAATTAATTGGATGGAAACACCTGGGGTGTAGGATTACTATGAATTAGGTAACTGGGATAAGTTGTAAATAGAAAGTACATCCCACTGTCATTGACTTCTCAGTCACTGGATAAAATTTTGGTGTACATATCAGGGATGCAGTGGATTCATCAGTACACAGTGAGCAGTGAAAATTTAAAAGAGAGTGAGTATAAAAGACTAGAGTGTAAGTAGAGGCAGTTTTGGGGGGTGAGTAAGTGGAGGCCATGGACATGGACCAGCATGCTTAGAAGCAGTGACAACGTGCTGGACATTTGTTTCACTGTTAGCAAATTACACAACCTTACTTGATACTTCTCTCCTTTTCCCACTGTAGGCCAGCAAATTAAACCGTATTTATTTTACTATAGTTGCTCAAAGGGAAAGACCAGAGCTTTCTCCACCAAGTATCTTCTATACGCCACTCCTACTGGCAACACACACACACACACACACACACACAC
This sequence comes from Camelus ferus, assembly GCF_009834535.1. NCBI lineage: Eukaryota > Metazoa > Chordata > Mammalia > Artiodactyla > Camelidae > Camelus > Camelus ferus. The sequence continues at coordinate 52,314,272 of NC_045702.1, read as the reverse complement.
ACACACACACACACACACACAGAAATAATAATAATAATAATGAACTGGGTTGCCCTTAAGATTCTGTAATTTTACTTTCTTTCTATTTACTTTCAAGAGAAAAATTAACAAGAATTTCTTGAACACATAATAGGTTCAACACTGAAGGTCCAAGGAGAAAACCAGATAGGGTCCCTTTTCTTCCTTAAGAAGTTTATATGGGTGTATTTTCAATGGGCTGCTTGAGCCAATGCCTCTAATCTATCTGTGTAAAACTGGACAATGTAATAACCTTTTGGAAACAAGTAAAACAGTAACAAAATTTGAATAGAATTTTTATAAGGTAGAAAAGGAAGGTGGGAATACCAGATGGGGAGAGAAATGAACAGTTAAGACACAAAGAGAACATTCAGGAAAAACAAGAATAAGTATGATGCCTGAAGTGTACACAAATGTTAAAGCAACAGAGAAATTATAGTTTTAATGTTCAGATACAGGACTACAATGACCATTTTGAACATTTGTACCTGCAAAAATAAAAGAAAAACTTTAAAGTTATATCTGATTATTTTTAGCCTGAAGTCTAGATGAAGCTCTATAATGCAAAATTGAAAAATAATCTTCAGAGCATTTTATCAGGACCGACAAAAGTTTAGAGCTTAATTTGGTATATTGAGCCATGAGAAATATATTGACCCATGTCTTACAATAATATGCCCCATTAATAGCCAAGGGGATTCCTCAACATTTCTACTTGTTTGCTTGAAGATGACACAATTCCAATCACTAAATGAAGGTCTTTTTTATAAATTCCTCAAGCAAAACTTAGATAAATGCACATTCTTTAGAATTCATGTTTGTGCATTACTCTGGCTGAACTGGAATGGAACCAGAAGTTTACCAGTTCTTTTTAGCTCCTCTCTCCATAAAAACATGTCATTTTAGCCAGAGCTACTTGGTCACTTGCCATAAATAAACTAGGGCCGTGGCTATTAATTGTCTTTTAAATTTTTTTTTTTTAAAAATCTACAGCTTGAAATACAGACTTTAGCTAATCCTCTTAAACAAAATTAATCTCCAGGGTGCTCCATGGCACATCAGAAAATAAAAATTTCTAATAAAAAATTTTTAAACAGGTAAGTCTTACTAGTGTTCATGAATTACTTAATTCCTCTGGTAGTTTCTGTCTTATTATGCTTCCTCCACAATCCATGAAAGACACTGGCAATAAAGTCTCAAAAAAAGTTAGTTGAATAATCTAAGAGGAATGTCTTCTAATATAAAAACATTCAGCAAAATGAGCCTAGAAAAATCTAGGGTGAGGTTTGTGGTTGTTTCAGAATATTAGATGATGGTATCATTTGTACACAAGACAGTAGTTACAAGTATTGTGCATTATGTTGTAATAATAAGCAAAGGGGGGTTTTTTGTAAGAAATCACCAAGTATAATTACAAAAGATTAAATGCTAAGGACAAGGCCCAAAAATGCAATAGTGGAACTTGTTGATCCCAGGACACTAACTCTTGAGCAGAAAATAATAGCTTGGTATTTTTTAATTAATAACATAAACTGAGGCCACTTTGGCAGGAAGCAGTGCTCTGAGTTCACTGCAGTCTGCAAGCACAGACCAGAAGGCATTGACTGCTTGACACATCACCGACTCCACACTGCCACAGCGTGCCAGGAAAACAGAATCTGTTGGTGAAATGTAAACTTCTGATCATGATTTAAATGCTTATGGAAAAGTCATGATCAAAAAGGGCCCAGTGGTTAATTTCAAAAACTTACTACATGGCTTAGTACGAGACGAAACTGCAGTAATTTGGCATTATTATGACATATATTAATGTTGGGAAATACAACACTTCAATGTGTACCAGTCTCTATTCAAAAAAGAACAAAAGTTTTCTCACTTTATTAATCCAAAGAAGGGAGCATTTTTGCCCTACAGCAAATTTGCCCTACAGCATCCATTTTTAGTACAGGAAATAGTCTCATATGTTTAGGAGTTAATCTATGCTACCGATATTATTTATCTTTCTTTACTTAAAGATGTGTTCTGGAGATTAGCTAAGACAAGTACAATAAAAATCAATTTATATAATATTAATTTATAATAAAAATTTAATTTAGTTTATTATTGTAAGAACTACTCTGGACTGTTGTAAAGCCTCTCCTAAATCAGTGTAAGATTCACTTTCAAGAACACAAATGGGATGAACACACTGGCATTCACTGTCTCATTTATCTAGTCATTCTGAACATTCTTACTGAAACTCCTGGCATGTTTTTAATTCTCCTTTATAAGCTAGAGGTCCAAAAAGGGATGGAAAAGACCAAAATTTCAGTCCTCACAGATCTCATGTTCTATTATTCCAGAGCTTGTGCTTCAGGCAGCACTATGCTAACTGCTGCAGGTACAGAGATAGGGATGCTGGTGACAACAGTGACAACAGTTAATATTCACTGCGTGCCTCTCCTTTAATACCCAGAGAAGTTCTATCTTTATCCTGTGGTACAAGTGCAGAAGTGGACCACAGAGAATTGGGGTAACTTTCCCAAAGACACAAAGTTAGTAATTAGTGGATCCAGGATCCAAAACCAGGTAGTATGAGCCTCACGCTTAAGGATTCCTATGCTTAAGGATTCTTTCAGCCTGGTGGAGGAGACGAGAATTAATGTCAATAATCTTACAAATAAACATGTAATTTTAAACTATGATAAATACTATAAAGGAAAAGAGACCTGGATTTATAAATGTGTACAACAGGGCATACTGGTCTGAATTTTGCACTTCCCCATACTCAATTTGTATACTTGCTTTACAACTTGAGATATCCTATCTGTGCTCTTCCTGAAATCATGAGGTCAAATTGCTGGCATTGCAGCCAACTACAGCCCCATCACACACCCAGGGGCCTAGAGTGGTGGCTGTTTCAGTCCTCATGTGATTCAAGAGAGCACACAAACTGTGTCTTACCTCCAGGCTTTGCAAAACACCTCTAACCTTTTATCTTGTGAACTGGATGTTGCCTTTAAAGTAAAAGCCAGGGTAGATCTGCTTGGCACCCAGGCATGTACAGAAAAATGTGGAGGCATTAAAACCTCATAGGGCACATTTGACTAATGGAAAACAAGAACCAGAAGAATAATGGACCACTCAGGGAGCTTCTCAGGACTCGTGGAAGATGCAGCGGGAGAAGGACAATCAGCTTGTCAAGAAGCTCGGCCACCCGAGAAATGTGCTCCCTTGCATGTACTCGCTCTCCACTAATACCTGGCTTTCACTGTCCTCCTGCTTCCCTGGGATTGCACTTCCTGAGGAAATATCCAGCCAAATGGGAAAAACATATGCCTTTGCCTCAAGCTCTTTTTCCTAGGGAGCCAAAGCTAAGGGGTGGGGAGTGTGCCCCTTGTATGAGGGTCAGGAAAGGCCTTCGTGAGAAAGGTACATTTGTGCAGATCTTATCAGTGCATAGAATGATTGGAGACGGAGGTCAGGAGGGTTAGAGGCAGAAGGAGGGAGAATTCAGCTTGCACGTGCAAAGCTCTGATGAGGGTGGGAGCACAGCGCCTCTAAAGTCATGAAAGAAGGTCAGTAGGGAAAAGTGAGGTTGAAAATAACAATAGTTAACACTGCATGCCAAGTACTGCTCTAAGCATTTTACCACTATTATTACATCTAATTTTCACACATCTCTGAATTAGGGATCCTTCGCAGTCCCGTATTTATAGATGAGGAAAGGCTGAGAAAGGTTAAGGAAACTGACCAAGGTTGTATTTATGGAGAGGTAACAGAGGCTAATTTAAGAATACAGACTTTAGAACTAAGCTCGCTGGGTTTGAATTCCTGCTCTGCTGTGTATGTGCTCCATGACTTTGAGTTCACTGTGATGCGATTTATTTGTCTATTAAGTGGACTCGTAACCCTGTCTCCCTCATAGCCCTGCTACAGAATTCAACAAGTTAATATTTGTAAAGCATTTCAAGCAGTTTTAAGTACTCCCACTTAAAATACAGTGTGTTTGATAAGGAGTAAAGTCAGTTCCAAGTGAAATGCTGGGTGTAGATCCCATACTTTACGTTTGGTTATACTGTCTTCTACTGTGGTAACAGTAATAGATAACGTTAACCAGGAAATGGCAAGGAAGACAATGATTAGTAATGACCTAGCAAGGTAAGTACAAATTAGGGGTTTAAAATAGCATTTAGTAGCTTGCATCTGCTGAGTCTCAAACACTCAAAGGTGGATAATTCAGGTTTATAGTACTAAATTCAAAAATATATATTACAAAGAGTGGAAGAATGTAAATCCTAGTCAATGTAATAGTCTCCGGGGATTTTACAGGGGAAGCACGATCCAGACAACAATGAAATGTTGTATTCTTACTCGCCTAATAGATGTGTTGAATTTACCATGGCTCCCCTGTTTTCCTGTGGACATGTGGAACATATCGAGCAGGAAAGGGTACATCTAGGGAACGTTAAAGGCCTAAGAAGAGCAAGGGGATTCTGTTGTTGGGGGAAAACTTGGCCAGACACATCAGGCTTCATTCATGGGAAAGGAATGGCAGCTACAATATTCGTCCTGACACTATAAATGGTTACCGGATTTTTACCTGTTTGGACATAGGTGTTTCATAATTAAGCCTGTTTTAATTGAAAGCACTGTAGTTTTCTTGCTTTACCAAAAAAGAAAAAAGAATCAAAAGCGTTTTAAATATATACAAAAGAGTAAAACTTCACAACAGTGCATGGAAATTTAATAATAGCAGGATTCCTGAAAATATTTACACCCCAACACTGCGTCTATAATGGTTCTTCCAGGCAAATAGAAAATCCAGAATTTTACACAGGGTATTTGCACCATATTAAATAACAGGTATCTGTAGTTTTTGGATATTATTTCTGAGGCAGCTATGGGATTTGTTAAATAAATCTATATTTGAATTCACTAAGTCTTATTCATAATTCTATAATTTTAAGGAAATATAACTAAAGATGACGACTTTTAATCCCTTTAGAAGAGTGGTTTATATGTTGCTGTTTTAGGAAGATGTTCATTGTTCACTACAGTATTATCCGGAGATCCTGGGGGAAGGATTTGTCCCGCCCCTGACCCCTGTTAGGCCCCCGCCACCTCCCACACAAACTCAAATTCTCCTTTGACCTCAGCAGACCTAATAGTCTGTTTCTCATTTGTAACTCTTCCTTTGCCTCACTTAACAAGATGTTCTAACAGATCTGCTCACAAACAGCTCTCCCCACCTCTCCTGACAAAATAGGTGGGCAGTTCATTAAATTCTCATCTGCTTCTGGGATAAGTCATCAAGAAGATGCTGAATGTAAATGCTGGCTTTAGTCGCTAACCCAAAATGGTGATGGCAAAAATACCGATACATCCATTGTAATAGTCTTATAAGTGGCAGCACCCACAATGCAAGCATTGCTTTGTTTTTGTTTTAATTTTTGCCCTTAATTCTGACAGTACCTGACATTGGTACCAAGATGACTATGCCAAGGATATATCTGCTGTATAATAACTTTTTTCTGAATATTCAAATGCAAGATCACTCATGTTTGAAATTTCCTATACTGCTTAACAATTTTGCTGTAGAAAAAATGTGCAGTCCTGTCAATTGTATAATTATATGTACATGTACAATACATATGAGTATGTGTACTAGCATTTAACATTATGTGCACTTGTGTGAGTTTACGGACAAAAATTATATATGCATATATAATTTCTATACAAGCATATATATGTATGTGTTTACGTGATTTTTTTCTACACTTGATAAGATGGTGCCTTAGAAGTATAAACTCAGATTGTATCTGAAGATGTGTACACACATATTTTGGGTTCCTGGACCCAATTACATCATGTGTTTGGGGAGGGGTCTTTCCACACATCAAGGAACTCTTGGACACCAGCAGGGTGTCTGAGAGGCCAACTCAGTTCTGACACTATCTATCCAGAGACGGCATCAGAGTCCACAGGTTAAGGCAGGGCTCAGTCCTATGAGACCTTCCCCTCTCACTTTGGCCTCCAGCCACTAGCCCACGTTAGTAGCTGTGCTTCTGACCCAGCAGCTACAGACTGGAAGCTCCCAAGACCCCCCTCTTAATTTGCTAGAGTGGCTCAAAGAGCTTAGGAGAACATGGTACTTACCAATCACGGAACTGCTATAAAAGGATATACTCAGGAAGACCCAGATGGACGAGATGCATAGGGCAAGGTGTGGGGAAGGAAAGCAGAACTCCTGTGCCCTCTCCGAGCTCATCATTTCTTTCCAAACCTCCACATTATTGCCAACACAGAAGCTCTCTGAACCCTCTACTTTTAGGTTTTTATGGAGGCTTCATTACATAGGCACTATTGATTAAATGATCGGCCATTGGCAACTGAGCTCAATCTCCAGCCCCTCTCCCCAGAGTTCTGGGGGTGGAACTGGAAGTTCTAACCCTCTAACCATAGGGTTGGCTCCACTGGCAACCAGCCCCTGTCTTTAGGTGCTTTCCAAAAGTTAGCTCATTAACATAGCAAAAGACACCTCTACTGCTTTCACCACTTAGGAAGTAGCTCAGATTCCTCAACAGGAACAAAGACCAAATATATATTTCTTATTATAGACCATGGTATCACAACATATATTTACATATCACATAAAAAAGACACAATACAATTATATAAATTTTATATGAATAATATATATGTATATATTTCTGTTCACTTATTTATGTTTTTGTTTATATGAATTCTTATCAGCAAGAGTTTATATTTGACTTGTTTTTCACATATGCCTGAAGCTTACACAGGTATATGGATTGGGGTAAAGTAAGCAGAGAAGGGTGATTTTAGTATTCAGTTTTTTTCTAATATCTCAACACTACCACTGCAAATTGAGGAGAAAATTCACTAAAATTTTGCTTTATTGACATACCCAATATCTATCTTTATATCAATAAGTTATCACAATAACAGAAGAAACTAAGAATTCTATTTGCTTTGTAGGCTGATTTCTGTTTTCGTTTTCAATTTGTGTAAATGTATACTCAGAACATATCTGGGGAGTAAACTTTTCAATTGGGAATTTACTGGTCGTTTTCTTTGCATGTTACGAAGTAAGGATATAAACACTTGGTTGGCCTGATAAATTAACACAATATAAAGCCATGATGACCTAGACAGAAGTTCCGTACACTCTCCACTGCTTCTCCAAGCTCCTGGAAAGCAGTCTTGGTAGTAATAAGGCTCTTGCTCTTACGCACGATAATATCTTCTTTCAACATTCCTCTCTATCTCATTTTGGAAATGAGAATTTTAGAACTCCCCCTTTTATTAGTTATTTTAATATCTTACAACTTTTCCTATGTCTACTTGAAGACTGTTTTGAAAAATCTCACATATGAATGCATAGTTTGCCTTGTCAAAAGCTAAGGAAGTGGAATTTCTGGTGAAATAATACACTGATATCATATTATCTTCATGTCTGATAGCTGAGGAAAGTTACTATTTTCTCCATAATGTCTAACACAGGTTTTAATCCAGTAAAAGCAACAACTAAACCATCTACAAAACCAATTTTAAGACAATGAATAAATAGATTGTACCATTCATTATCTGACTGTAGGACAAAGAGTCAGAAAGACTCACTGGAGTTCTGCCATCTGCTGAGGCAGTTACTGACTACGTAACCTCGGTTGGTCATCTGAGTTCCTCATGCCTTCTGGCAAGAGACAGAGGCTGAACTAGGACAGGGAGAACGAAAAGCGATGAGCAGACTCAAGAACCTCTCAGAGTAAATTGACAGGATTTTGTGACTGGCTGAATGTGGAAGAGAATTAGAGAAGAGTCAATGACTAAACCTGTGAGATGACTTTGAGATGGCGATGTTGTTAATAGAGATATAAAATACATGAGAAGAGCCTGGATGGAATAGGATTTCATCTTAACACAAGTTATTCTGAAGGGGCTGGAGGATATCCAAGAAGAAATGTCTAGGAGATATAGTTGATAATAGAAATCTAGGTCTCAGGGGAGAGAGGTCAGGTGAGGATGTGGATTATTGTAATGTCTAGCATGCCTGGAAAGGCATCTAGAGAAAACCAAAAGAATGGATGATCTCATGCTGGAGTAGCTGACTTAACCGTAAATGGACCAAGTAAAAATTTAAAGGAAGCAATTTTTAAGGTCTCAGCTTAAAAAAAAAAAAAAAGGAATGAGTGAATGACTACAAAGGGTAGTAAAGATATAGGAGACTTAGAAGAGGTGACCTGAAATAGAAGGCAGATGCTCAAGAAAGATAGCATATTATGGAAAGAGATCAAATAAAATAATGTCTGGAAATCTGCTCCATAATTTAATCATTAGATTACATTAAACTTTTGTAGGAAGAGTTTGGTAGAGTGTCAGAAACAGAAACTAGACGGAACAGCTAAATAAATAGCAAGAAATTTGAAAGTTAAGGGAACACAACATTAATAGTCAAAACAGTCATACTGTATTAGCATGACTTAAGTTTTTTCAACATAATTTTTAAAATTTCATCTATTACACAGGCTTGTAAATCTTTAAGCAGGAATAATAGCATCAATCTGTTTCTATAATCTTACAACTTAAGGTATCCATAATTAGAATGTTAATAGTTTGACTTTCATAGGTTTAGAATGTTCTCATGTTCCCAAAGGGAGACTGCCCTTTCAAACCTATGTAATACCGAAATCTCACTTTAAGTCATCTTCAGATCACTAAAAAACTGCTATTTTTTCATTGTTATTATTATTTTTTTTTATTCTCCAGGACAGCAAACTATGGGAACATAAGCATTTACCCTTATATTACAGAGCTTTTTTAGAATGCCCATATATATACAAATATTTATTTCAAATTTATCCTTTTCTTTTTGGGGAGTGAACAGGTAACACATTTCTTTTTCTTATTTATGGCATGTAAATATTTTATGAACAGTGAAATGTATTTATAATTTTAGACCTAAATTGTATATTTTTAAAAAGAATAACGAGATCCTTCTGGGACAATCAGTTGCCTCTGAGTAAAACTTAAGCGCTTGTGGGGATATATTTGCTCTCTGGATTTAGTGATATATTGCAACTCCAACACGTTCAGATGAACACATTTCCCTAAGTGGTTTATTTATACCTCTAGACTAGTGTGCACATAAATCAGAATCAAATCCAATTGTCATCATTATCATTTCTCCATTTCCTCTATAATTCTCCATATTGATATTACACACTGGTATGATCTCACAACTTTGCAAGCTGGAGATGAGATATTAAATACCACGGCCACTAGTGGACAGAGGTAATACAGGACTGAAGTACAGAACTTTAAATTTACTATTTTGTGACTTCATTGTATTTCCAGCCATAATCTATGATACACATAGTACCCCCCAAAAGCAAGATAATCATGATGGGTCAGCATGAACCTCTGATGAGCGTGTTCCATTCTGTATAAGAATGAGATCATTGCCCAGGATCTTCCTTTCTTCTTTAATTATCAATGAATAATGTCATGATTGTCATGTCTCAGCCATACTTGTCAGGGCATGGAGGAGAATCTTTACTCTTGAATATTGTTTTGTAGCTTAACTATAAATGGGGATTACCCCACACTAAAGCAGCATTGTTTCGGAGACAATGTTAACATTGTGATTAATGAGGTGATGGATGAGGAACAGATGACTGTTTCCAGGTTCATTCCAGCATTTTTCTTAACTTCAACCTCAGCCAAAACTGTCAGCACTAATGACAAGATGACCAGATAATGTTTCACCTGCGAGTGGGGAGCTTGACTGCAATTTAAAATTTCCAAAACTTCCACAAGGCACAGCTCTCATGTGAAGCCAAATTTTTTTTTCTTTCAAAAAGCTTAAAAACAAATGGGACAGCAAATCTCTGAGGAGGAAAAGCAGCGGTTCAGTGTGCACTTTTGGAAGTCATGTAAGTGTAGACTGAATAGCAGGGTGACTCGGCTGCCCAGAAACTGGAGACTCAAAACAAAGAATTTCCAATTAAAAAGAATTCTGACAATAAATAGGGGCCTGATTCTGAATGATCTAGTCATTCAAAATGCTCCAGCCTACAAATTTTGATGAAAAGGTTTTGAAAGATATATTGAATTTTAGCAGCTTACAATAGACTTTCAAGGCTTTGAAGTTAAGGGCCTCTCAAATCTCTAAACTTCCCAGCACCTAGTGTGCAATGCTGTGGGCCACTCAGACGGATGAAATTAGCCAATTACTTCAACCCATTTCCCCTCTGTAAAATCACAATATAGAACTAAATCTGGGAACTCCTTAGCACACTGAAACACTGAAACACGAAGTACTGTAGAATCGTATTATTTTAGAACTGGGGGAAAAAAAGATGCCCCCAGTCTAGACCCTCAGTTTTCCACATAGGAAAATGAAAGGTCGTGCTGACTTGAGAAAGGTCACACAGCCCTGTTGTAAAATCACAGAAAGACGTCGATGTCACAAGTAATTTAAAAGTATTTTTATGCTGAAAAATGTATTTGTTGGATGTTTTAATAACATTAATGCGATCATATTTCTGGATGATATTTAAAGGAACTGTCCTGGCAATACTGGCCTAGACATTGTACCTTAGCTTACGCCAGTAACTACTGGCATACACTGTAAATATGTATTATGAAACCAAAATATTCCACCCTCTTCTGTGAGTGACCTCTCTTACAAGGTAACTGAGCATGTGTACTGTGACTAAGAGTAGTCTTAAAAGTAACTTTGGACTCTGCACATTTAGAACAAACGCAGGTACAGAACCAAACAACAGGAGATCTGGTGTCCAGTTTTTACAGTCCCACACTGAACTCTTTTTGCGTCTGTCATATATTTCATTAGCATGGCCAAATCTCATTTTCTTCAGTGGAAAGTATCAAGAGTTTGTAAACCTACAATTGCACTTCCTAAGCAAGAATTTAAGCTCATTAAATGTACATCTAACAATGCTTTTCCATCTTATTTAGAATTTCTACTGTGGTAACTTCACCTAGAAAGGACCGTAGGCTAAAAAGAGAAAGAAGGAAACTGATTCGAGAAACAAGATTTCAAGAGGACTGAACTGAGCTGTAAATAAGTGTGGTTACATTTTCCATGTGAAATATAAAAAAAAAATTCATTTCTGTGAGCCCTAATTTTCAAATCCTGAGGTAGAAATACATCCAGACCATCACTTAGGAGACCCTCAACCATGAACTGGAGTTTCATAATCAAGGCAAGTGAGCGGCTGAGTCCGGCTGCCATTGGACTGAGGCAAAACTTCTAGGCAAGTAATACAAGTGCCACTTTAAGAGGAAGCTTATTGATATAAATATGTCCAAAGTGGGAATACATTTCAAAGCAGAAATCTAATTTCACTTCTGGTTTGTCTTTATCCTTAAGGAATAGAAGATGACCTCAATTACCAAGAATGATTGCTGTTTGAATAAGCAGAGGATTTTAAGAAAGAACTGTGGAAACCAAGGTAACAGTTTTCCAAAACAGGTCTCACATTACAAAGATTTCTGTGAGGGTGCATTAATCCACATATGGGTTATATCATTCTTGACATTTTACTGAAAGTAGTGAACTATAACATTCAGGAAAAATGCAGTCTCTGAAGATATTCTTCCCATGGAATGATTCTTCATGCCCCAGTGTGTGTTTATTTGACAAGAAGCCCTACGGAGGGCAGGACATGGGAAAAAGACATTGTTGTTTGGCTTCAATTTTCTATGAGCATAAAGTAAGGTAGTATCTCTGCAACTTTCTCCTTCAACTTGGATTCTTTTCAAAGTTGGGAGAAAACTAACAAACCCAAGTTTGTGGTCATGGTGGTTTTAATCTTTCTTTCTTTTTTCCTTTTCTTTTTTGTAGAGTTCTTTCTGCCCAGTTGTTGGTTTTTGTCCTCTGCGAGGAGAATGAAATGCTGAGGAACCAAATAGCCTCTTATTAAACTTTGAAAGTTGTTGATAAGGTTATGTATGCTGGGCTTTAAAACTTTTTACTCACATTTCCAAATATTGCAAAATACATGTAAAATAAAATAAGAGAAGGTTTGCACTATTTGAAGGACTTTCCATGTCACATAATTAAATTCTTACAACAGCCCTCCAAGATTAATGTTATTATTATCATCCTCCCAATGTTATATGTGAGGAAATGGAGACAAGAGTCGGTTAAAGTAGCTTACAAGCTGAGCTGGGATGTGAACTGCAACATTCTGAGTTCCAGGACCACCTCTTGGATCATGATCTACTTCCTACCTCTGCAAAGTCCCCCAATTATCTGAGAGTGCTTTTTTGTTTCATTTCATTACATCAGTTTATGCTAAACAAAGTATGTATATATAACAAAATTATTAGCCTATCATTAATTATCCATTCTAGAATGTGCTTTAAAAAAAAGAGAGTCTCAAAACTGTTTTATGTGTAACACAAAGTTGAGAGTCTCAGATGAAAGAAAGGAATAAAACTTTGAAATAAAGCCTTGAAGAATGGGAAGAAAACATTTAGCAATAAATAAATAAGAAAAGATTGCTTGGCTGCAGGACCTGGGTGCCACTCAAACAAGGAACTAAACCGGATTGTAGAATCTGATTGTAGACAATAGCATAGGCTCCTATGAAATAACTGTTAGAAACACATTCACTCTGTCTTTTGTATAATCCTACCACGTTTCGAGGTGTAACTGACTATGCTCAGCAAGGCAGCATACAGTGAATGTAAATGAGTAAGAACCTGGGGCAGGGAAATGAGAAAAGACTGTATATCTGCCAGTAGAATAAAAAGAGTTTCTTAGTTTATAAACTTTGAAAGAAAAAAATCAGGCAATTCTTGTGGGTTGTCTAATATTTCTATAAAGCTGGTATCTAAAATAACAACAATGTATGAGCTCAGAGAGCCAGTAAAATAACTTTTTTCCCTGTTTCAATTCTGAATTTGTTACTATTAATTATCACAAGTAATAAATTTCCTTGATACTCAAGACCCCCAAAAGTAAAGCTTCCTTTCTTTTATAATTTTGTCTCTTCTTCAGAATCACTGCTATGAAATTAACCAATTTCCATATAAGAAAGCAGCAGAATGATTAAGTCAGTTTCCTATTTTTAAGTAAAAAGTCTAAGAATAAAAAGGCAAGTGTGCCTAGAAGCTACTAATTGATAGCGATCAACTTTAAGTTGTTTACCTAAATGTCAATATTTCCCCACAGTCATCCTTTCTGTTTAAATAATGCATGCCTCAGTTTAGTCACTCCTTCCTTCCCTCTGCTTTGAATGCCACAATTTTTAACTTGGAGCTCATGCCTGAAAGTTTGATGAAATGGAGGAATTATCATGAATAATCCATAAAGACGATTTTTCATAGACAGTAACACGAAGCTTCGTTTCCCCAGAATTTCTGTGTGGTACTTCAAAGTTTGAAATTACCTTCTAGACGCAGGTTTAAAATGTTAAAAACAGTTTCAAATGATGTCACTGCCCTTCAGATTAGGGCAAGGAGGCCAGCAGAGGAAAAAAGATACTCTACACTTCCAAGGCGTGATTCAGTCGAAAATATACTTTGTCCATTCCTGATGGCTGCTTAGCTGCATATTATAGAGAAAATAATGCCTTGTGAAAAGACCAGGAAAGCATTATTGTCTAAATGTATGGGCTTGTCAACGTGGAGCGAGCTTTCCAAACTTTACTGAAAGGTGTTACATGACCTAAACATTCCCAGTTGCGGTGCGGAGTGTCTGAGATGTTTGGGCCACAGCAGAAAAAACCACAAACAGCTGAGTCCTCTTTCCACAAAGGCTGAAGTCCGAAACCTGACCGCAAGTCAGAATCACCTCAGGACGCTAAACCAATACAGATGGGCTGATCTTGCCAACAGGGATTTTGATTCTGTTGTTCTGTCATGATACTTGAGAATCTATACGAAAATATAAATAATTAAAACAGAGCAGATGGATAAATATATAATCACGTAACCCTCGGTGAGTCTAATACCCAGCCAAATTTTAGAAAGACTTCAATGCCGGACGTCTGTTGAATCTGGGCCACCCTGCAATCAAACACCAATTTCAGAACAGGAGAAAGTGAATCCTTGAATCCTTCTCCAGGGCGTATGAAAGAGATGCGTATCCTCCAGAGAAATGCTCTGTCTTTGACTGGCTACCATCCACTCCTGGGTACAGAAAAATAAAGCTTGTTTGTGGTAATAGTTTAATCATATGTATGAATTAAGTATAGCTTTAGCCTTAAGTGGAAAACGAGCATAGAAAAATGGGAAAGCCCTGGACTGGGAGTTAGAAGAGGGTGAATCCGTATCTCTCACACAGTCCCTAATTTGATACATGACCTTGAGCATGCCACTTAATCCCATCAACCTTTAATTCCTTCATCTATAAAACAAGAATGTATGATTCGGTCATCTCTGGGGGTTCTTCTATAAGAGGAAGGACCACTTGCTCTCGAGGATCACTGAAGACACACTAACGTACAAGGGAAATGTTTCACTGCTTTTTTCTCCTTTCCAAATTCAGTGTGGATCAGACTACAAAGTGATCACTGAAGCAAACCAGCCAATACACTTTACAAAAACCAGAAGAGTGAGTCCAACACATGCACGCAACAGGCTGTGACTTTCCTGTCTGCTGACAGACATCAGATCTTGTCACTAGTACAGTCAATGGGGTGCAAAATCCTGCGGAATTTGCTGAACTGAACAGGACACCACACATAATGATGGGAACCTCAGACACTGGCCATGTCATGTGTTGTCATCACTGGTCGTGTTCCTGTTCTCACTCCAGAGCCAGCCAGAGTGTCTGTTATATACATTATGGTAAAGACTGTTCAGACCAGATCAAATCTTAAGCAATTATTTTGACTTAATCAAGACCTTCTCTTCTATTTTTAAGTTAATGATTTAGTTTTTGAAAAACATATGCCTCGGGTAACCAGTTTTAGGCTAAATTTGGTGCTCTAGGACCCCAGTCTATCGTGTGGCTCATCACCTGGGATAGGTGCTGGAAACACAAGCTTATTTAGTAACTTTACATCACGTGACGTCAGACAAATGAGCTAATGAACATTGTGCCTGCCAGTGATACAGCTCTGAGGCTGAAGAAGTTAGATACACAATTGCTCTGCATAGTTTTCATTAGAATCAATATAAATATCTGTAGAGACAAAGCAAAGATGCATTGCTTTACCCGATCATTTGCTCTGCAGAAATAATAGCTATTAAAAACATTTAATTAGTATGGAAAAGAGGAGACATCCCAAAATCAGAGATCATTTTTCTGTTTGTGATACCAGAATTTAAAATGAAAAAAGCAAAATGAGGCAGGACCAGGAAAGGGAAGAAGCCAGTCCAAATGCAGAAAATAGAATGAATCTCATACAAACACAGGGGATGTGAAGATCATTCTAAATCCACAGAATTCTACAGTTGAAAAGACCTGAGAAAGACCTAGAAGTGAAAGATCCCCTGAGATCTTAGAGGACTTGCTTAAATTCACAGGACTAGAACCAGGATTTCCAGACTCCTGACCACTGCTTCTTTCTACTCTTTTCCATAGCGACAGTTTCAGGTTATTAAACAGCTCCACTGAATATAGGTGATTCAAAATTGAAAAAGAGATTATCATTTTTTTTCATGCACTATCATATGATGAAAACAAGGAAGGCATGGTGGTTTGAGTTAACACTGGCAGACATAATTTAGTGGGAGTCATTTCAATAAATAATAACAATAATAATATAATAATAAATAAATAAAAATTGAGCTCTCATCTCATGCATCATGCAGTCCCACATTTCATCTTTAGTGAGGGCTTACCCTGTGCCAGGGCATTTCCTCGTCTAGTAAAGGAGACAAGCATATAAATAGATGGCTGCAAAAAAGGTATATGGTAGGAATGGTAACATGGCTGGGATTATAAGAAGGAGCCAGATTAGGAAGAAGTTGTCCTTGGAAAGGACTCTGTTTTGGCAGACAAGAGTCAGTGGATGACTTTAAGCCAAAAAAAAAGTAACACGGACAGGTTTATTTAGGAATTACTCTGGCTTGTTGAGGTAATGGACAAAAGAAGAAAAGACTGCATGGTGATCAAATCAGAAGCAGTTACCATAGACTGAGAAGACAGTGAATCTGAAACAAAACAGACGTAGAAATGTTTGAGTCAGCAGTTACTGGTCTTGAGCAGTAATTAGAAAGTGATTAAGTTGCTGGTGCACGTAGTAAAGGATTATTCCTTTATTCCAGATTAGAGTATGGGTGCTTCAGGCCCATGGAAGAAAGCGTAGGTTTCTTAGGACAGAGAAGTTCTGTTCAAGGCATCTTCAGTTTAAAGTTCTATGGGAAAGGTAATGGTGTCTCGAATCCATTGAACGTAACTTCCTAAAGTTTGAAATGATGAATGAAGTAAGAAGTGGGGGATTGAGTCGCCTTCTGGGTGCAGTTGATATTACTAAAAGCAATGTAGATAAGGAGAGAACCAGACAGCATCAGAGAATAAAGAGTCTTGGCATTTCCTATCACTAAGTAGCAAATAAATAACAGGATACCACAATCAGAATAAGATTAGACTAAATTTTTAAATTGCCCTGATTTGGGCTGGAATTCTCCTCCTGGTCCATATACATTCAAACACTTCCCCAAATTAGCTGAATTCTTTAGCATCAAAGTTTAAAAGACTTTTAAATGGAATTTTCTTGATCTATCTCTTACTTTATAAGAAAAGCTTATAGTTTGAATCTTTTAGGTCATGTTTTTCTAAGTCTTTGCTATTATATAAAAAATATATTGGAAAAGTCACCTGTTATTGCCCCAGGAAAGTGATGATAATTGTTCGAACCCCTAATCAAGCCCCACCTAATGTTAAAGTAAGTGAGAACTAAGTTTGTGTTGGTCATGATGATTGACTAATGAATAAGACATGCTCACAGCTACAGGCTCTGAGGTGTCAGAGAGAAATGGAAGCAGCTATAGCATTAATATATACTGCCACATCATCGCAAGATGGTGGACTCAAAGAAAAATTATTTCTAGATTTTAATAGTCTCCTTTCACTATTTTGAAGGAAAACAGTGACATAAAAAGGGAAAGAAAACAAGGGAGAAAATATAATGGCTCTTAACACGAAGTATTTTATTCTAGTGATCCCTTCCATAGTTTCTAACAATGGGAAGGTCTGGGGAAGTGCAGAGGAAGCTTTGTCAGTAGTGAAGGAGTTTTAGAACACTTTGAGAGTGACTGAAGTGTTGGGAGCTACTACTGGGTCCTCGGATCTCTGCCAAGTACATCAAAGCTTAACATGAAGAAGAAGCAGACAGTTTCCTTGATTCTAGAAAGGCACAAATCATCTCTCAAAAAGAGGAATATTTCAAAATGATAAGAAGATCAATACAAAAGGAAACTACAACTGTCTTAATTGTATAGACCTTACAGTATAGCTTCACAAAAATTTTTAAGCGAAAAGAAAATAACAGAACTAAAAGAAAATAAATAAACAAACCTGTATTCAGACTAGGAGACATAATTGGTAAGACAAGTACACAAAAAGAAACTTAGTAAGGATATAGAAATTATATCACCTATTAATTTTGCTATTTGGGATCCACAAATACAAAATTCAATTCTTTTCAAAAGCTCCTGTTGCAATTTTAAAGCTAAATGCTGGACCATAACCAAGTTTAATAATTTTCAAAAGATTGAAATAGTTCAGATCATGTTCTCTGAACACAATGGGATTAAGCTAGAATCAATAAGAAAAATCTAACTAGAAAACTACCAACTGTTTGGAAATTAAACGATACACTTATAAGTACCACAACAGTTCATGAAGAAGTCACAATGAACTAAATGCTAGTAAAAACATAATAAATCACAAATAGTGAGATGCATAGAAAGCTGTGCTTTGAGTGCAATTTATAGTTCTAGCATACAGATTAGCAAAGAAGAAGGTGGGAAATCAATGACATAAGTATCTATACTGAAAAGTTTAAAAAATTAAACTCAAAGGAAGGAGAAAGCTGGAAATAATAAAAGTAAGAGCAGAAATATAAAATAAATGTATAATAAAGACACAACCAAAACAGATATTCCTTTGAAAGGATTGAAAGTTGATGCACCATCAGCAAGACAGATCAAGAAAAATTAAGGACGGCATAGATGACCTATGTAAGGAATAAAAAAATTAAGATAGTCTAAAATCTACCATTCTAAAAAAAGTTAATAGGATTACATTATGAAAAAATTAATGCCAATACATTTGAAAATTTAGATAAATTAAACAAGTACCTATAAGCAAAAACTTATGGAAAAGGAAACAATAATTAGAAAATCTGTATAGTGGTAGATTTCCTAAAGAAATTAAATCCGTAATTAGAAACTGCCCTAAACTAAATATGCAGGCCCAGATGTTTTCATGGATGAATTCTATTGATCAGTAAGGAAGAAACAGTGCCAAATTTAAACACTTATATATACTAGAAAAAGCAGGGACATTTCCCATCTCTACTTGATGGCTAGCATTCCTTTTGTACCAAATTCTGAAAATGAAATTATAAAAAAGGAAAATAATGCTGCACTATCTTTGAAAAATAGATGAAAAACACTAAAACATAAGATGTCTCAGAGCTGGAGGGAAAAAAAAGTAGTATCAGAGTCTTAAAAATATTATTGAGGACCAATTGGTTTAAAAGGGCCCATGATTTCTATTTAGCTAGGTTTACACATGAATGAAGTATATATGAGGTAGACAAGAAGTTCTAAGGTTTGAGAGTTAAAAGAAGTGAGATGGGGTATAAGATAAAGTGATAAGAGTACAGAGAGATACAGAAATGATGATGGTAAGAAAAAGATGTTTTGTTTTTAAGCAAGGGAAAATGAGAGAAAAATTAGAAAGAGAGAGAGATACAGGAATGACGGTCAACAAAGTCAGCTCAAAAGATAAAAACAAACCCAAGAAACCTTTTTTTTTTTTTAAACTCAGACTTTTTATTGTACTTAGGTAAAAACCAACCAGATCTGCAGAGGGTGGCACAGAAAAAGGAGTGGATAGAGGGTAAGGGATGCTGAGGACCAGGTCCAAGTTCTCATCCTCCTCACTGCCCATCAGGCACAGCCAGATCAGGTCTCCCCAGAGCAGTGAGTTCTTACAGCTACCAAGGGGTGCAGTTGGTAGAAGACAGGTCTGTATACATGACCTGTATCTGTGGTCATAAGCTTTTAGTGGGCTTCATCAATTTTCTCATGTTCAGCTGGGGTCCCTCGGGTGGTTTGTGCTTTGGCGGTCAGGGCACCCTGCTCAGTGTTAACAAATGCACATTGTAACTCGTTGCTTAAAACATAACAGAGATATTTCTCCCACTTTGGTCTGGGGTATGGGAGAAGTTGGGGCCTGATGGAGATTGATGGCAGCCTTGGAAGAAAATGTAGATGACAAATTACAGGCTTCACACTCTTTACAAGGTGCCCTCTTGATCACTACCAGGATTGTGTTACTCCTTCTCGCTCTTCATGTCATCAAGGAGTAACTTTTGTTGACGAACAAGTCTACCTTCTCAGTGAAACATGCTTTATTTCCTTGTATCGACCTCTCTTTTATAAATAGGCCTTACTGGGGGCACCAAGGTCTGAAATTTTCTAAGCTATTGGTATAGTTACAACATCATATTTTGGTAGTCTTCTTAAGTGAAGCTCAATTCTACTTAACTGCATTTCTGCAATTTCTGTGTTTTGTGAGATTAGGCAATGTTTGTCAGCAGCAGTTTTAAATTTCACATTCGAAATAGTATGACTGCAACTGCGACTGCTTTTTCCACTGTAAATGCAGTCTAGGCTTTGGAGACAATGCAAGCCACCCTTCATATGTACAGAAGCATTGCTATTTAATGTTTGCAAGTGGACCTGGGCTGTGAGAGTGCTGTTCAGTATCTAGACTATGCCACTCAAGCTCAGTGGTCTCCAGGAGCACCTCAACACAAAATCTGCAGACGTTCGGGGTGTAATTTGTATTTAGGAGGCAGAATGTTGTTTCTAGAAAGTGATGTCGCCTACGTACAGTTCAAACCTGTAATCCTGGGCTTATGAAAAACACTTTCTTAGGGATGGAAAGAAACAAGTTTGAGAAAGTGACAACACCTACTAAATAGGAACACATGGCGAGTTCGCTTGATGGAAAAAAACATTCAAATACTCCTGAATTTTGTAACCCATTCTAAATAAACACATAAAGAAAAAACAAGTTAAATTTTGTAAGAAAAAAAAAAAAAGAAAAGGTAAACATAGGGAGACTGAGAAAATGTGGTAGTTAAAAAGAAATTATGCTGTCATTAGTTTAGGGAAACCGAAGCTAAATTATAAAACCCAATTACAGTACACCCTGTATTGTACTTAGTGACTGGATTGTCATGGCAAATATGATTAACAATGCTCATTTTAGATTTCTGGAAAAACATAATAATATTCTGTATATTTTATCTCAAACGTGTCCTTTATGAAAAATATCTTACTCACTGGGGAAAAAATAGCAAAAATTATTTGGCTTTAAGTAACTTGTTTGCTCTACCTTCACAAAAGTATACGCCAGCGAGGCGAAAACAAAGAACCACTGGCAACAGCGTCTTTCTTTGCTCCTCTGTTTTCTTGGCAACCATCAGGCGCCTCCTCCATCCCTCCCATCCTCTATGGAAAACCTGTCAAATCCCATTCAGTCTGAACATATTAAGAGAAGTTAAGAATTGATGAAAAGGACATGAAATTACTTATTAGTAACTGGTCCCAAATTGACTGTAATCTATTATATTTGAAATAGTGGTGGATTAAAGTTCATTAACAAAGATTTTAAATAAAAAGTTGTATTTTACGCTCTAACTTGGTGGAAAAAAAGATTAAAAATGAATTGTAAAAATAATGAAAATGGAAAAATATAAATGTGAAACAAAACAGAATCACTGAAAATAATAGGAGTAAGAGACTAGCCACAGAATGGAACACAGAGAAACAAGTCAAAAGCCATACATAGTCATAAAATTTTTGTGACTAGAGCATCCTATGACCTCCTTGTGCTGCCAAATTCAATCTGGGAGATAAGTGAATATGTTAGATACAACTGAATAACATACTTAAATGTGTAGAGATGAAGAGTACAATTTCACTTTCATAATAACTGTCGTGTCTGACCAATTGGATGGGGATTCTGTTTATGTAGCATGTTCTGTTTGGGCAACCTATTTAGAAGTACAATTATTTTTTAAAATATATTTTAATTGTCAGCTTCCTAAAGATGCAAGGATCCACTCTCTCCCTAAACACCATGAAAACCAACAAGAAAATTTACTGTTGTATTTAAACGTGTTTCTTAATCACATCTTTTATTTTACACTTAAACCAGTTTTGCCAAATGATGTCAAACATTTTGAGGAAAAAAAGTACGTAAAATGAGCTTAGCTTTCCAAAGTAATGAAAACTATATTCAGAGCCCTTAAGACTATCTGAAAACATTTTATAAATTTTTGGAATGTCAGTTACGACTAAAATATATTTTCACCTACAGTGTAATTAGAATAGACACAGAGAATAAATAGTACACCAGTTTCTGAGGATAATGACTTAAACAAATTTTAAATATTTAAAAAAATAAACAGCAAGGATTCAAACTTTAAGTCTTCAGTAGTTTCTCTTAACAATATACGTACAATTTTCCCCAAGATCTACTTAGAATGAAGGGAGGGAAGCGGCACATTTTATTGCCAGCCCATAAGCAGAGAACAAGGCATAAAGCCACTACGTTTATTGAAATATGAACGCAAAGTTTTCCCCAACTTTCAAAAGCTATTCAACCTGAGCTTCAGCTTAACAAAAGGTAGAAGGTAGTTTTTTAATCTTACACTCCTAGTGAGTCCGTTTAGCCTAGATTATAAAAGGTGCTCTTTGGAACTGTAGTTTCCTGGGCAAATTATTGTTTTTTTAATAGTTTTGCCTTTGACGATTCACAACGGGTACTTACAGTCAGGCACCTTATTACAAAAGAAGAGGAGTTTTGTTTTGTTTTGTTTTTCATTGAAACATACTAAAAGGGCAGTTGACCTCTGTCACACTCTCTGTCTTCATGATAATATTTTTTTTGGTAATATATAAAAATGACTTGGAGCAATCACACTCAAACAACTTTAAATAAGCCCATTCTTGACATTATCATCGATCATATAACACAAACCTTGTTGTATCTGTTGGGCAAAGCATGGGAAATTACTGGGCTTGATCTAAACTTTGAAAATCATTAAGGATGATATCACACATTTCATTTAAGCCACAAAGCAACAAACAGTGCTGAATAGTTAGAAGCTACTTAATAAATATTTAAAAATTATTTAATTTGGATTCTGACAAACTATTTCCAAGATAGTTTAGAACTGCCAGCAGGAAAAACTATATTTTTGGCCTGTTCATGTTCAACAATAGGTGTATAAAAACATATTCTCTTGTGATCCTTACACTATATGTAAACAATAATAGAAATATAATTAGTGCTAATAATAGTTTATGTTAACAATTTACAGAAACAAATGATAGTATTTGATAAACTGATTGTGTGATAAGTTGGTTTATTAAAGCTAAAGATTTCAAATCAAATAGAAAAATTTGGAAATAGTTACAATGTAACATAATCAGTTTATCCTTACTTTCATTTGTAATAACTAATAAAATATAAAGAATTCAACAAATGACATACTATGTCTTCAAACTATGACCACTACTATAAAAAAGGTAAAGTCTGTAGTTGTCAATGATTGTTTTTGAATTTAGGAAAGGCTCTTGAACATGTTCAACATAAATAACTGGAAAACACTACTTTCATAATGGGCATAAAATAAAAATAAAACAACAAGTATTTATTATAAGGCTGTGTAGAATTATGGAAAGCCTTTCACTGGGGTACGAAAACTCCAAATGACAATAAAAAATCTGTATAACTTTAAGAATTTTCTTTAATGCAGAAGAAAAAGCAGAATCTAAAATTAAAACTGTTATTAGAAGCAGTTGAAAGCAGGCAGGAACTGAAGTCGTGCCTTGCAGTCTTGGCTATTGTTATATTATTGCAAAGTCCCATAGGCAATCCTCACATGCACAGTACATCCTGGATCTTTTGATTCTTTTGTCCGCCCTCCAACCTGCACGGCCAGGAACCTTCAGCCAGGAAAGATTTATGGAGCTCCTACTAACAGGGTCAACCCTGTTTTATCACCAGAGGCCTTCTTCGTAAAAATAATAACATCCATCTACAGCTCTGTTGGACCAATTCTCTTGGCACCAACATACTGTGTTTATCTTAACAACCAGTGCACACTCAAAGCCCCCCATTACAATGAGTGCTGTCATCAGTCCTGCTGGGCACAGTAGCCTAGACTCCTGTGGTTTGTCACCTGATGTCATCTAAGGTAACGAGTAGGTCAGAGTGTCTGTCCGCTTCAAAAAGTTGATAGGGTTTGCATTTTGAGATGAGGGGAATGAGTTTTAAGGAAAAGAATTTGCAACAACAAAAGCAAACATATTTCAATATAATCATGGGTAAATGACCTCAAAACACGACGGAGACTATTTCAAATATTACAAACAACTAAATGGGAAAAAGTTAAAATATTTTGAAAAAGAAACTATTTTTAGAACTTATGCTATTCCCTGTACATGGCACTCTGAATTGGAAAATGTCTAATTTGAGGGTACTTACCAATAAGTTATTTCAATGTAATCTTTGGTCGGCTTTTAGAAGGCTTCCTTAAGTTATTTTAAAATAATAGATTCATATAAGAAAAGACTCCTGAGATGTAAACATTACATATTTTTAGATGGGAAAAACTCACTTTTAGCAATTTAGTATTTGAAATATTTTATGGATCAACTAAATTATGGTTTCTGAAATGCTGATAATTTATTTAAATCATTAATTTTACTTGCTGGTAGTATAAATTTGTGAGATTTTACAAAATGTTTTGGGATTTCCTCTTGGAAAGGAATGTGCATAAAATCCAAAGAAATGGTCAATATTTTATTATAATTGCATAAAGTAGTTCTCTCAGAAAGATCGTTCTTAACAATCTTAATCCCCTGTGCTGTGATGAGAGAGGCTTTTCATGGGTATTTGGCCAACCGTTTTTTTCTAGAATTAATACTCCCACTCTTCTTCCTTAAGTGTCTTGGGATTTTTTAACATCCGCAACACAGACAGGAACTTGGTTTTATGCCTCAAGAAAAGAATGGATCTTTTTTCATATAATAATCTGCAGTGCAATTACCAATGAAAAAGTAATATTGTACGCCATAAACTGAACAATCTGCAAGGAACATTTTAGTAACAGACAATTCTAAACTGAGGGAGCATACGGAATTTAAATCAAGTAAAGAAGGAAATCAATACAAGAAAATAAAAAGTAATCCCACCATTTCTTATGCAAAATAAATCTGAGGGAAAAAAATAGAACATGGTCTGCCCCAGATCTTGAGCTCATCAGAAACTCATGTGCTTTTTTTTTTAAGTCTTATAATTTTAAAATCAAAACGTGTAAGATGCTTGAAGGTAGTAAGTAATCATGCATGGCGATGAAACCAGTTATTAATACTAGCTTGGCTCAAGAATCAATATTTTGGTAAGAATGTCTTCTGCCATCAGGACTTCATGCCAAGTGGAGGCACAAACGAGAGCCCTGATGTTTCAGTGTCTATAAATCTGAGAACTCTAATCTGCTCAATCTTACAGTTAGGTGTGATTACATTTATTTACTGTTTCATTTCTCAGTCCCGTTCATTAACATAGATGTATCAAACAACTCCTCTAGGTCCAGGCCCTGGAATATGCAGAGATGATGGAGAAAAAGTCGCCACCAACCTGAATCTCTTGGTCTAGCTGGGGGGACAAATATGTGAGCAAGGAATAATTTTTCAGTGTCATGTGCGTGAAATAGAAAAATAAACTATAGTGGGCGTTATGAGATAAGCAGTGCTAGGAACAGTCTCGATCCCAGAGTGATCTTAACATCACTTGCTGAAATGGTCTCACTGGTATTTATTCTATTGGCTCTCCATTAGTTATAAGACTGAAAGTAAGTAAATTCGCCCAAGTTTCTGCTATTAAGCACTTAAATATAATACTTATTATGTGTCATACCACAAAGTCAGCACTATGTATAATGTTGTGAGGACTTTAACAATATTAAATCATCTATTTCACTTCATCATATTAGTAACAAAAAATAAAGTACCATGTCCCAACGCTACACTTCAACAGCACAGCCCAGGATGAGATCCCAGAGACAGATGGATTATCTTTTGGTACATTTTAAAGACATGTGTTCATCAGTTCATGCAAAAGTCACACTTTCGTATTTGTGAGCACCAAAAAGCACACCACGTGAAATCCAGAAGATGGAGGCAAAAGAAGACTTCTCTCTGGGTAATTTTTTATATTGGTAGTGAACGAACAATATATATAGATCTTCACAGAGGAACTAAAGAGCCACTTTCGGAATCTTAAAGTCAGAGACACTGAAGTCTATCATCTTTCAGTTGGGTGGGGGGAGGAGAGATCGTGTCCTGGCTTCACCCCCAATTACTCTAGTTGGCCAAAGCTAGAAATATTTGCAGTACAGTTCTAGAATAAATGATCTAGCCCCTCAGACCTTGCAGAGCGGCAACACCAGCAGTGATGGCCGTATTAAAACATCACCCTTAGGCAGAGTTTCCTGCATTCTAAAGGCCTCTCAAACATAACTTTTTATTTGATACTCATTCTAGGATTGTTAATAGAGCAAGATGTGTTTTTCACTCGGGGAAACTGAATCTCTGTGGAGTGAAATGATTTGCTTAACACACAGCTAGAATCTGGTTGTCAAAGTCCAGTCCTTTTTTTATACTCTACGCCACACCAGGGTTAGTATGGCTCCTCCCTGGAGATAAGAAAATGCTCTTTTGCTCAGCTACTACAGTGGGTAAACACAACCTACTGCAAGTTGTAGCAGGTCCTTTTGAGGCCCAATACTACTACTGCAATATTTTTATTATTATTATTATTACTGTTGCTGTTGTTGTTATATAATTCCCTCACTAGCAAGAGAAATGTTCTGATTTTCCACAGGGCTACACAAGTTCCACAAGTGGAATCGTCTACAATTGCAGTTTCCAAATTGTTCCTTAGGTACCCCAGGTCCCTCCCAGCTATACCTGACATCCGTCTGATACTGTACAAATTACTAACGCAAAGTGTTCACAATTCCAAGGTTACATTGCATTACATTTCTTTCTATGACGTCCCGTCTTCAAGAAAGGGGGTTTTCATGAAACACAAACACCGTGCATAATGCAACACAGGAAAGGAAATGAGCTCATTGGTGCACAATCTGATTCCCAGATCCAGGAAACTGTGCAGTGCCCAATAGACACACATACTCCATTAGGAAGTAATCGTGGTTGTTTAAAAATGAAATAAATGTTTTCAATTTATATGTCTTATTTTTTCAAACAGTTACTAAGTTGTTAGGACGTAAATACTTTTAAGTTGATTTGACCTAACTGCCCAATAAACAGGACGGCTGGCTATTTGTCTGAGGCTAGGAATGCCATGAAAAAGTAACTGAGACACTAAGAACATCGTAAGCCAAGAACTTTGGAAACTTCTGCTTAGAAGTTTAGAATGACTATCGAAGTTTCTCAGCAAATGGCTTCTTGGGCTCCTTTCGTAAAGGAAATAATTTTGCAAAATGGAGAACATAGGAAATCTTCCCTTTATTAAATTATTTTCTAGTTTTCCACAAAGTAGTAGACGTTGCACTTAACGAAAAACCAAATTATTTTCCTTTTAACAAAAATGAAATACGTTCACGTAGTAAAAAGTCAAATAACCCAAATGTACTCGCATTGAAAAATACCCCTTCCCTTTTGCTTCCCCATGCTCCCTGAATGGTTTGAAATCAAGTATTTCTGACCTTCTTTATATACTTTCTTACTCAAAGTTTTTATAACATTAAAAACTCTTAATCATCTTCTTCTATTGTTGTTATATGTGTGTGTGTGTGTGTGTGTGCGCGCGTGTGTGTATATTTTTATTAAACCATTAGCTCAATAAAGGGAAGGACCTTCTTTACCTAGTTTTTCGTTATTTCCCCAGTACTAGCAAAGTGCATGGGACTTAGTAGGCATGCAGTAAATACACGTTGAATTAATAGATAAGGAAGGAAGGATTGCTCCCACAACTGCCTTTATCCTGGTCCTTTTATAGCCTTTCCTTCTGGCCCTGCTTTGGATTTTGTTTGGCCTCCTTCTACAAGTGAAACTTGCCATTTCTGACCTCATCACCTTCTTCTCTTATTATGGGATATTTAGGGTTTTTTTAAGTGTTTGGTATTATAACCAATGCCACAATAAACAATTTTCCATTATTTCCTTAGGCTAGATGCCTGGGAGTGAAAATTTTGTTTCAAACTTCATATATAGACATCTTAAGGATCTACATTTAGACATTGCCAAATTGCTCTAGTAAAGGTTTATATCAGAGATTTACTTAAATAAGCTATATTAAAAATAAGATTTTTAGGTAAGTTCAATCTTAGTTAAAAGTTGCAAAGGACAAAAAAAGCCCCATATAATCATTACCCATACTCACTAATTTTTTTGCATTTGCCCCATTTGTTGTATTATTCTCTCCCTTTCTCCCTCTCTTCTGTGCACGCGCGCACACACACACACAAACATCATAGACTGTTTTCTAACAATTTGTTAGTTACTTGGAGGCCTCGTGCTTCTTTACCCGTCTTTTCACGTGTATTTCCTAAGGACCAGTGTATTTACTTACATAATCCTTGTATAATGATCAAAATCGGGACATGGTTTTACAGACATTTATTTGTAATATATGTTTCTTATTTCCTCCTTAACACTAAACTAAAGCTCTTAAGTTCCATGAGTGACTCCCACAGCACCATACACCGTCTGAATCTGGCACAGTACATATCACACGTAGCGGGGAAGAAGTAAATGTGTCTTGATAACTTCCTCAAGACAAAGAGAAGGCGGCTTTCATGAGGCACTCCTCTACCAAATATTGGTTTGAAAACAGAGGCTCATCAAAATTAAAACATAAGGGGTTCAGGATGTTTAAACAGAGCTATTCACAGACTGAAACATACGGGAAAACTGCATTTAGAACCAGATCCAGTGCATTAGAGTTGATTATATTCATGCTACAATTAAAATAATTACTTCATTTAAAAATTAATGCACTCTAAATAGTTTAATGACTGAAATTAAAATGTGCAATTATAGTATAAATACATGAAATGATGTTGTAGTGTGTTTATACTAATTACCCTGTGTCAGCTGAAACAGCTGTAGCGGACACTTAAATAAGGTCCCAGAGAAGCTGTTCACAGCCCAGCTAGCCAAGGTGCTCCTGGACTGACCTCCACGTGGGAGATGCATGCCCACTGTGGTTGAAGGTTTGAGCAAAGAAAATATTGCCTTTTTCCTCATTAGTCTTAATAATTATGCAAGTAAGTAGCTAGTTTACAGAAAATGCCTAACACATGAATATCTTCAAGCATTAGGGAAAAGATCTGGACTCAAGAGTTCCATTTTGCAGGAGCTTAGAAATACAGCCACAACCTACCAGACTAAATATATTGTCCTGAAGGGACTGTCAGACTGTCATACAACTGCACAGCCACTTCCCTCTTGCAAGTCTATTGATTAATTTTTACAAATTGGATGAACAGGCAGCTGTCACTAATTACAAACAGACTCTAATATTGCCTTGCATTTGATGCCTCTAGGATGTAAGAAATTTTAGCATGGCAATATAACCTGAAGTATGACTTTTTCATTTGTTTGCTTTAATAAATGAAACTTTGGCAAATACAAGGCTGATGACAAAAATACTGCCCCCCTCCCGCAGCATTATCATTGACGCATCAATGCCTTTGCTAGTACACACTTGACTTAGAGCATTTTGCCCTGTGCTTTAAATTTTTAAGATTCTGACACCCTAAACTCCAGGACTTAGAAGGCTCTGGTGGCTCCTGTAAGTTGTAAAACACCTCCTCCTCTTCTCAAGCTAACTTGAGTGCCCAAGAGGATTTGGCGTCCTTCCAAATACTGCCCCTTCCCCATCATGTTTATGCTCCAAAGTATTTCAGAGAAAATTCAGTCCATATGTTTCCGATTCATTTACCCTTATGTCATCAAAACAGTGTTTGCTTAGAATTACTTGATGCCCAAGTCCGTCTTACCAAATTAGTTCATACACCATTTCTCTTTAAAATAGACGGAGGGATTTTGTAAGCCTTACACAGGAACCAAAGGGGAAAAGGGGTTTTGCTTTTAAATTCCTATAGCCCAAAGCTTCCCATAGCTCTGTTTTTAAGTGCATCTACTATCTTAGCCTGCTCAGGCTGCTGCAACAAAACACCATAGACTGGGCAGCTTAAAAATAGGTATTTATTTCTCACAGTTCTGGAGGCTGGGAAGTCCAAGATCAAGGTGCTGGCAAATCTGATTCTTGGTGAAAGCTTTCTTCCTGCAGATAGACAGCTGCCTTCCCACTGTGTGCATACCTGGACTTCCCTGAGTGCAAGCATATGCATCTCTTCCTCTTTTAATAGGCTCTAATCCCATGATAAAGTTCCTACCCTCGTGACTTAAGATAAACCTAATTACCTCCCAGAGGCTCCATCTCCAATACCATCATCATTAGGAATTAAGAGCTTCAACATATAGATTTTGGGGAGAATATCAACATTCACTTCCTAATGTCTACAAAACATTTAAAACATATTAGAGAAGGAATACCATGGAATACTGTCTCTCACACAACATGGGCGACACTGCAAATATCATCACACCTATCCTGAAGGTGAGCAGAAAGACTTCACCTCCCATGGGAGCAGACTACCGTCCTGAGAGGGCTAACACAGGCAGTGAGGAGAGCTCAGTGAGGACAGAGCAAAACTGAGATGTGCCTGATCAGCATCCATCCAGCCAGGCTGGCCACTGAACAAATGATTTTGGGCTTTGCCCATCAGCCTTGTAAGGTGTGTTGAGAGATAAAGTTATACCTCAGCAAAATAACAAATGACTGCATTTCAGATAGAGAATCTCTTTAGCACAAAAGGAAAGGATGCTTACTGTCTATTATGAAAGACTTGGATTCCCTCAGATCACAGTTTCTCTCCTGCAATGTAACTTACCGTGTGTTCTGATGTCACCTGACACTCTCTCCCTACTGGTTTACAGGAACCAGGGCTGGAGGAGCCAGTGGAGATGCTGATACCTTATCTACTCCAATTGCTGTGAGAAGACTGGACACATGGATGGATATGTCATAAAGCAAATATATCAAAAAGGCAATCATAGGATCTAGGTAGTGAATGGTTATGTGGGTGATCACTGACAATTCTTTTAACTTTTCCAGTTGATTGAAATATACTTCACAAAATATTGGTTAAACGTACTTTTTCAAAATCATATTTCAAAATTAGTAGTAGCTTAGGAATGTAATGAAATTAGCAAGGCCCATTTGAGTTACCTTGGCCCTTGTGCCATACTCACTTATTCATGGTAGTTCACTCTTTTACTAACCATGGGTCATATCCCCAGTTACCCCAAAGCTCAGCGGCACTTCACTTAGGCCTGCTGTCCCTTACAATGCCCCTAGGCTTGAATCTACTCCTCTGCCCTCAAAACCTGTCTACACTATAATCCATTCCTCTCCAGCTCTCTGCTAGCTGTAACATCTGAAATGGATCTGACTACAAGCATCTCAGTTGTGCTTGAGAGGGAAGAACAATGAACTCTAAGTCAGAGAACTGGAACTCTCACCTTAGTTGTCTCATTTATTTGTGCAAATAGCCTCTGTTTTTTTCAGCACTGAATTATTTATTTTAAATCATTTTAACACATTAAATCTTCACAACAACCCTACTATTCTTATTGTGCAGACGAGGAAAGGTGAGCCGGAGAAGTAAAATATTTTGCTCAGGGATCCACGATGCAGCCACGATTTGGACCTGACTTGTCAGGCTCAAAGGCCCAGACACTTCTTCGTATTGTCTCCTAAGCAACGTTACCTCTTTGAGTATTTGTTTCTAAGATCAAACTATTTCATTTCACATGGATTTGTTTTTAGAATCAAATAAAAACATAGTTGAGAAAGCATTTTAAATTGTAAAGAACTCTATAAATGCAGGTATAAACATTAGCAAGGAGGAAAGAACCTCTCAGATAGCTTTGACAAGTGAAATAAGCCATCTCAGGAGAGGAAAGCATCAGAATATATCCTTATTTAACTGTTAGACAGCCATTCCTTTGATAATTCCAAATAGTGGGAGTGCATACACACTGAGTCACATTAACTCTAAAGCTCAGCTGTAAACACAGTTAGTAGATTCTTTTTAAAACCATGTCTTGGTGAGAGAGAAAAAGTATGAAGAGACAGGACACACAGAAACATAGAGGAGCCAGAAGAACTGCAATAAAAACATCTTTGCCACACTGATAACAACACTGCCTGGGACTTACCTGACTTGGGAACTCCAGTATAGTCTGTTTTCACTCATAGGACAATTGCAATTTAATAGAGAGACATAAAGATTATAGTTCCTTAACTCAGTGGTTCCTCAAAGTGAAATCCTATGAATATCAACATTTTAAAAGGTATTAGGTTTTGTGTCAATCTCTAGGAGAGTCTCAGTGTAGCTTAGTGGGACTTGAGAAACTGAGATTTTAGAAACCTGGCTGAGACCAGAAAAAATGAGTATGTTTGAAACTACTTTTTTGTGGGGGGAGGGGGACCACCATATCATGCTTGATGGGAGAAATATTTGGGGGCAAGAAGTCTTCTCAAATAATACTATGTAGGCTGCCACTTCCACATACTCAGTCTATGTGGAAAATTAAGCCGTTTCCGCTCAATAAATTAGATGACACTGACTTAACATAATTTGCCTCAAATTTAATTAATTTTACTATTAGAGACTTAATTTGTCTAAGTATTAAGTATATCTCCTATTACAGAAGAACAAAACAAAACAATACAGCTGTTCAAAAGGATAGTTTTTAGAAAGGATAGGTATGATTTCCTAGCACTCAAAAAATATGTGGATATAACTCCTTGCAAAAGTTTTCCCTATGGAAAAATGCAAGAGTGATAATTTACTTTGATTATTAACAAAAAAGGTAGCCAGTGGGATTTTTTAACAGTTTATAGTGTAACTCCAATTTCTGCATCAGAAAACTGAAGAATGCTTTTTTGGGGAGACATTACTCTTGTTTATATTGTTTAAGTCACTTGTATACATAGAGGAAGCGAGGAATGACTTTTCCATGCTTAAGTTTCTGCAGTTTGTTACAGATGAAAAATAGTTTAATTTTGTGTGCTCAGAATAAAAGAGGTTAGAAGGTTACAAATCATGTTTGTATAAGGTATTACAGCATCTCTCTAGTCAATTGGAAAATTAAACTTACCGATGCATTGACCAAATCAAAACAATGTGCTTATTTTTTTCTCTAGAAAATCTCCAGCCCAAATAGCAATTTGGCTTCCTATTCCTTCACTTACAAAATACGTTTTGATTTACCACAAGTGTCTGATTTAATCAGAGGTACAAACATGTAAAGGGTGTCTGGTTCTTGTTTCATTGTGATTTTAGAATATAAATGAGAAACAGTGAGAAATGTACTTTCTGAAGACATCTATTGTATATTTTCCCAGCCATGTTTATAAATTTCCAACTCTTTTGCAGCAGTTTCTAAAATGTAAGAACATTTTATTTGATACCTAGATATGGGGGGAAAAAAGACCTCTGACTGATATAAAAGTCACGTCACCCTCAAAGAACATATGAAGTTGCATGAGTCATGAGTGTTTAGAGTAGAAAATACGAGGAGTCATGGAGTCGCAAGTATGCTCCTATTCTTGATCTTAAAATGAGTAACACATAAAGTTTTAAATCAAGGTTCTCAGATCTTTTCAGAGAAGATCATTATTAAGTGACCACCAGGAAGTGATAAATAAATGCGTCCATGCAGCACATGAGGACCCTTCGTCCTCTCTGTGGTAAGTTTGGGAACAATGCGGATCTCACTTTCATTCCACTGCAAACATCTATCTATAAAAGCATTTACCCGAGGGTCCCTCTCCCTTCATGTGTTTGTCTCCTGTCTTGCATAGAACTGAACAGAGCTTTGAAGCAAACACTTACCTCAGAATAGGTTTATTGGGAGATACATGTGCATGAAAATTCATAATACACATGATCCCTTATTGTATCCACCAGAGGTGCTCCCAGTGGGTTTCTGTGCCTTTAAATCACTCTCAGATCCTATTTTCACCTATCAGATTGGCCCATCTTTAGAAGGCTGACAATACACTCCTTGCGGAGAGACTATGAGGAGACTGGTGCTCTCATGCAAGGCTGATGTGTATACAAAATGGATCAGCGCCACTGGAAGGGGATTTTGCAATAACCTGACAGTTACTGCATACTCATTTTCCCTTTGCGGTCTCCTCCAAAGAACCTATGTCAGATATACACTGCCAAAAAATAATAAAGAATATATGGACAGGGCTATTTATTGCTGCCAAAGGGTGAAATAATCCAAATAACCACCAATAGTGAACTGCCTGAGTAAACTAGGACACATCCCACAATGTATTAAGCAACTGTAATCGAACAAGGCCGATCTCTTTGAGCTTCTTCAAAATGATCTCCAAGATACATTATTAAGTGAGAAAAAGCAATGTACAGAGTTATAGTTAACCATAATCAAGCAATTTTTGTGACGAAAAGGAGTATGCTATGATTACATATACACACACATACACATAAATATTTGGGCTTTTTCTCCCAAAAAAGCAAATAAATTTTGAAATAAGTATTACTGAAAAATGTTTAGACAGATAATAAAAGACAGAACTAGATGTGTGCACATGTGTATTATAAGAAAGCAAATTCTTTCTGAATATGTGTTGTCTTACAGCTTTGACTTCAGATACAAATGTTTCATCTAAGAAACAAGATTAAAATTTTAAATAGCAACATTTAGAAACTGAAACTAACACATGGGCTTCACTGAATACTCTGTTAATCGAATACCAAAGAAACCTATTTCTAGTGATTTTAAACAGAATATTTTGAGTGTTTATCCCTAGTGAGATATATGCAATGGAAAAAAAGAACCACAAAGGAGTCTAAAACTTCATTAAGTGGCGTTGTTTTTAAAAAGAGTAGGATATATAGATGAATAATTACATCAACATTATTTGGAACCAAAATTTCATTTTAAGTGAAAAACGTTTTAAAAACCCAAGAAGCAAAACTCTATAATATTTATTTTTATGTGCAAGTATCAGTTTAAATTTATGTTTGTATGTTACTTTTAATTTTGATATTATACCAGATTGGAAAAGTGTCAAGTATAGAATAAGGAGGCCCCATAAACTCTTTCTAATTTCCCCAATTTTTTTAAAGAAAGAAAAATATCTCATAGCTTGTCCACTAAAATGGCCTATAAACAGTGACAATCTCCTAGAAATGGACAACCTAGTACCTGGAATGTGGCTCCTATATACCATCTCCCTTAAATGAAATCAGAACTTTTTGAAGAAATAACTAATTCTAGGTTTGGGTCAGAAAATGTACACCATAAAGCTGGGTCAGCTTTCTTGCCTGAAAGCAAAAAGGTATCAAATACTATTAAGGTCATATTGAAATGTCATAGAGGTATCGATTATAATACGAAAACACATCATGAATCTAAAGGCTTAACACAGCAAGCACATTTTAGAAAGCTCATAAAGCCAGGATTGTATGATATTCCAAAAGAAAAATGTACTCATGGATAATCTTTGCTAGGACATAAATTCATGAATCTGAAAATTATTAGGAAAAAACCAAACAGTTACCCTGCCTTTCCTGAACTGACTAACTAGCCGGTAAACTAACAAAATATACAGTAATGGGAAATTTTCTTTATAAATATGCAATGCAAGAGAAACAATATACTTAGAAAACAGCCATCTGACAAGTCCTGATGAGATCAGGAGCTAAGAAAGGCTGTCACTGGATGCTGTAATCACTGGATTGACAGTTGATGTGGACCTTCATAATGGATGGGTCAACCTGGCACTAGACATGATACATTAACATAAGAGTATATAGCACCACCTTAGAAGTATCTTTGTTATTCCCATCTCCTGCCAAAAATTCGACTTAAACCTAATCAATTCTCTAGGTCAAATCATGGCTTTCATGAAATATGGTGAAGGAAATAAAAGTTAAATAGTGTTACAAGAACTAAATATGGGAAGGTCTTGGAAAAAAAGATGCATGGTTTTTCAACATATAAATGGCAAGAAAAGGGTAGACTGTTAGAGATTTTAAAGGACTAAAAAACATTTGATATAAATGTACTGTTTGCCCTTACTTAGATTCTAATATGAATAATCAACTGTTAAAAACAAACACAAATGTTCATTAGATACTATTAAGGAATTATTATGAATTATGTCATGTGAAAATTGTTTTGTTTTTATTTAAAACAAAAGTGTTGTCATAGTTGTAAGCTGAAATATTCAAAAGTGATATACAATGTTTCACATTGGTTTTACACTATCTCACGCAAAAAGCTACGTGCTTTTGATGGAGGAAATAAGAATGGCTGGAGGTTGGTAATTTTGAAATGGTAATGAGCACCTTGGTGTTGACTGCAGTATTCTTTCCACTTTTGCATGTATTTGAAAATTTCCATAAAAATTAAAAGAATAATAATAAAGTGTGTGACTAAATGACCGAATCACTTTAATGATTGGCTTTAGGTCAAATCAAAAGAATACACACACACAAAAATAACACACAAGAACTCCATTACTGCATCCTATAAAAGGAGGAGTGTGATAAAATGAGGGAGAACACAATGCCAAGAGCGTATGTGATAGAACTGTGCTGACAGTGGGGAAAGGGTGTCAGTGGCATTTGAGTTTTTAAAATCAAGAACAGACTCAGGACAGTAATTGTAAGTTTAATAGGAAGGGGAGTGTAACTGAACCAAAAAGTAGAAAGGATAAAGGAAGACAGGAACTCTCTATGAAAAGTAGAATCCAGGAGAAAATGTAATAATCCAAGAGTAAATAATCCCAAGGGAATAAATCAAAATGAACGGCACAAGAACCTAAATGATTTCAAGGAGCTTTCCTGTTATGGAGGTTAATTTAATTCTATATTTAGTTAACACTGCAATTTTATTTTGCATTTAGAACAAATTTTATCAAGACTACTCAGCAAGTATAAAATGGAAAGAACAATTCAGAGGCAGTAAGTTGTTCCAGGTCTTGAAGTTCACAAACCTAAGCACAAATCTCAGATTTTAGATGACAGATTAACCAATTTATTCTCTCTGGGCAAGCATTAATTATTTCATCTTCCAGAGGAGTAAGGTTTTAAGTCAAGTGACATCATGAGTGATCTAGAATTAACATTCTGTAATTAGATGACTCAAGTTTATTTCTTCTTACTTCAAAATTCCCTGATCCTTTATACCTTTCCAGAGTAGAGGAGATCAACTGTATGCAGCCCTGCCCTTCCTCCCTCATTTCTAAACACTCTTTCTCTCCCAACCCCCAACCCCACCCCCGACACATTTTGGCAGCACGGGTGAGTGCCAGAGGCAGGATGCTGGGAAGCAATTTATAATCATATATACTGCTGCTGTCACGTCGGAGGGAGAGACAATTTATAATAAACAATGGACCTCTTAAAATTATCAAAGCAGTGGTCCTCAGCTCGCAGGGTCAGTTCTCCAGAGAGTCCTGATGGTTTCAAGGGTCTGGCTTTATATTTGCATCCTGTGTTGCCTCCTCATAAAGTTCCCTCTCATCTCTTCTCCTGGATTCTGTAAGGGCCACCCTAGGAAATGCCGGGGCAAATTATTCTAAGGAATAAATGATGAACTGCAGAAAGGTCGACTTCAGTTTGGCAACGAAGAGGAAAAACAATGCTTTCGGTAAGTAGATGTTAGGCAGGTAGAAACAAAAAATGTGGAAAGTCAATCAGGCAAATATACTTAGTGAAACAGAGAAAATGTCTTCCTTATTTAAGCCGCTAAAGGGCAAGACAGTGTCACTGTGGTTAAAAAAAAAAAAAATCAAAAAAACACTGAATTTGATGCCTAAAGATCTGTGTTCCAGCTGCAACTTCATTATGCATCAGATTTCTGACTTTGTTAATAACAGAGATTTACATGTAGTCAGACAAAATGATAACAATAATAACTCCCTCACACCTTCTTCAGCCTGTCCGCACCAGCGCCCTAAGCCCAGTATCCCTGATGGTACTTTTGGAATTGAGGCACTGAGTTAGAAAAGTGGGACAAATCAGCCAGACTGGCCCACAACTTCTAAGTGATTCATTTATTCTCCCTATTTATTCACTCTGTTCTCTGAGGTGGTTTGGAAGGTGTACCTGTTAATCTGGAATAGAGATTATCATCAAAAAAATTGCTAGCGCCAAACATCCATGGGGTCATTTACTGCTCACAAACACTTTGATAAAGAAGTTTTATTATCATGATTTTACAGATGAAAGAAGTAGGATAAAAGAAGTTAAATCAAGTATCTTGAGCATCCAGTTGTTCAATGACAGAACAAGGGGTTGAGGTCAATTTTGCTTATTCTATTTAGTATTTACTGATTTAATAAAAATTATATATTTCAAGAAAGATATCACTCAAATACTGCATTTGCATACAAGTGAAATACACTTAAAATTACAATAGAAAAATTTTTTTTTACTTGTACAATGTGAATCCGGGCATGCAATGAATGTAAACATTGATAAGTATTCTCTGACAATATCAGAGGCCTTTCTCTAAAATCAGCAATAGGAAGTACGTTACATTTCTTGCCCCATTTCAAAAATTAATAAAAACTGTATTACATGTTTTGTGATAAGTAAAATAAGCATACTTTCATTTTTCTGATTACATGAGGAGACTGGTTGTGTATAGTTTTAAAAATCATTCTTTATTTTCTTCCGTTCTCCCCAAAGCAATCACAGAGGCAATCCCATCAAATTTACGTAAAAGCCCTCTTAATTCTTCCAGAAGAAATTCAAGCATCTATCTGGATACCAGCAGAGGGAGTGGAGATCTAAGAAGGATACGTTTTGGGAGAGACTAAAAGGAAACATTTTAAAAGGCAATAATTATTTTCTGACCCAGCACATCAACTGCAAAAATCATGCTTCTAATACATAAATTCTAATGTAAACATCCTAGCTTCTCCTTCCATCTTCAGTTGAATACATCAAAATTTATAACTGGAAAGTTTATAAAGATAAATGTGAGGGAAAAAAATGAGTCCCACTACTTTCTAAAGAACATTTGATATGTTCCAACCCTGGGCTTCTCTGATGGTTTCTACAGCGCCATGTGTTAAGAAGGAAGGCTTTAATCTGTAAAGATGAATTTCAACCTCAAAACCCCCACTGGTTTTAATGGGAGTGACACAGCTAACATGTCACAACAGACTTTGGAAAGGTACCCCTGAGTGTCCAATTATTTTAAGTGCTTTTCCTATTCACTGTCGCTCAACTGATCATAGTGGATTTATTCGGCAATAACATTCCTCTGACATGAACTTCCGGAGGAATTGCTCCATAATTCAACCTTAGTTAATGTTACCTTAAAAATTAAGTGTTTCCGTAAGTTTTAAACAGATAACAGTACTTTCTAACAACTACATTCTTGAATACAACTTTATTACTTAGACAGGGTTAAAAAAAAATCTGGCAAGAAAGAGTTTTCTTTTTCTAGCTAAAATGAAAAAACATTGGATAAGAGAAAACATCCTTTCATAGATGCCAGAAAAAAAATCCCCAACCAGGAACTGGAGATGCAATCATTTTCTAATATTGCCTCAACAAGTGCAAAATACTCAGTTCAATATTCATATCCTTTAAAAAGATTATTAAGTTTTTAGTAGTATTAGTAAGCACTTCTTCTTCCCTGATGTGTTTTTCTAGGATTATTATGTGTTCCAAGTCCTCAATTTTATAACGTCAATGCTAATTTCATGATTATTATAAGAGGCATTAAACCAGTTTCCTGAGTATGATCTCCAGTGGGCACAGACCTATACTTCTGGCTTTATCCATGCTTCGCATCAAATCCCCAACTGCTAACTTGTTCCTTTTTGATGTAATAATGAAGATACAGATGAATGGAATCTTTTCATTGTACTTAAAATAAGAGAATAGTATCAATTTAAAATAGCAGGACAAAAGGCTGTTTTCTTTTTGTTCTTCTCAAGGTCATCAGGATTTATGAGCAGCATAGTTGATGGACCAGACAAACAAGCTAGTGTGACACACAGACCTGGTATTCATACAAGATAATGTAAAGCTAACATCTGTCTGTCTGGCTGAAAGGCAGTCAGTAATTTAGCAGAATTTATGGATATCTGTACTAACTCAAGCCTACAGCTAAAACTGCTCTCTGCCACTTCAACCAAGTGGGCAGACGTTATTTCTACATAACCCGTAGGAACCCAAGGGCTATGTCACTCCTCCTTCCAATCAGTGTCTTGTGTTACTAAAATAAACAAAAACCAGCTCTCAGGCATCTATTTGTGTTACAGAGTTGCAAAAGTTCTTGAGTTTTTATTCCTGGGGACAAAAAGGAGTTGGTATGAATGTAAGAAGTATAACTACTTCTGTAAAAATTAACTGATATTAAATTCCCATGAAGTTGAAACTATGGATAATTACCACCTCTTAGTGATTTTAGGAAATATTTTTGTTTAAATTGTTCATAACAGAGAGAGTCTAAGAAGTTCAAATAGACTTTATTTCTGTTTCTAAAGAAGAAAGTAAAACAAAAATGACTATCAGATGAGCAGTCTGATGACTTTTTAAAGCTTAATAGCTTCAGCATGATACAAAATTCAGTATTTTAAAATGAAGTGTCCACCTACATACTTGGCAAGTGACCAAAGTCTAGATTACTGCCATGGCAAATTTAGAAAAGGACAGGAAAACAAAAATTTAATCTTATAAAGATCAAAACTACCTAGAAGGAATATTCATTTTCATTTGAACTATGATTTTTATTAAACTCAAAAGTAAAGTCAAATTAATAAATCTACTTGGAGGGACACCTGGAGCTCAGTGATTTGAATTTTTCTCAAAACCTCTAAAGTTGAACTGAGTGAAGTTTTTAGTAACTGAGCATTTACTATGTGCTGGGAACCTCACATAAATGATAAAAAGGTAGGTGATTACTATCACTTTCTTTTTATAAACGAGGAAACTGAGGCATAAAGAAGTTAAGAAACTTGGTTAGGGTGCACAAGTTCTAAGTGAGAGAGCCGGGATTCAAACACCAGGAGTCAGATTCCAGAGTCTATGCTGGTAGCCAGTGCCAACCTCGCCGTCGACGGGAGCGTGTTTATGACACTGCTGTACTCCGCGGCCGTCTGTCTGTGTCCCGGGCATCTGCATTACTCCCTGAGCACTGATAGATGATTGCAAGCTTGTGTGTTTCTGCTTGTTTTGGTTTTGAACCTTAGTTGACTATTTACTCCTGTATCTTTGTTTGTGGAACAAAATATAAATAAAGACAAGTTTCTTAAATAATATGAGACACTAATATTCCACCTGAAATTGCATGTTAATTTTAATACCACTGTAGATGTAGAAACTGTACAGAACATAGGAAACGGGAAATTCAGGTAAAAGTAGAGAAGAAAATAGAACCAGGATAGCTCAGAAAATGAGGTGTGATCTATACAAATAAATATATTAATATATAAAATATATAATATATGTGAAATGCATACATATTGCATTAACATTTCATAAAAACTACAAAAGAAAAAGTGTTAGCACTATGAGGTGGAAAGAACTCTAGCAGTACATGCTTTCTCCTAAAGTGAAGGATATGGAAACGAATATATTTATGTATATATATGACTGGGACATTGTGCTGTACACCAGAGACAGACACATTGTACCTGACCGTACTTCAATAAAAAAATAAAATAAAACAAAAACATAAAGGGAAGGAAAAGTAAATTCCCAGGGAACAAGTAAAAGGATCATGGTCTCATATACCAGAGACTATGCAAGGTCATTTAAACAGGAAAAGAAATCAAACTTCTATCCCTTTTATTAAAAATAATTCTTTACTTTTCAGAGAAGAAACAAAAAGGAAAAGAATAACATATTTAAGATACTCAAGGAAAGAAAATGTGAGCCAAAGATTTTATATGCAGCTAAAATGACTTCCAAGTGTAAGAGCCAAGGACAAATTGTGATCGCATACAAAAAGTCAAGAAACATTGTTCCCAGAGGAACCCACTACAGAGCACACTTCGGAAAACCACCATGGATGGAGAGCCACCAGTAAAAGGGCTAGTCGCAACAACGTCAGTACTAACCTCACAAAAAGAGAGAAAGCACAGCAGCACGCTCCTCCTGGCAGAGGAGAATAATAGCACTTATAAAGTGACCTTGTCCCCATCAAATCAAACCGGGATTTTACCCCACCTCTAGACCCTACCATTATTTCATAGGAATTACAGAGGCCAGAAGACTACGTTAAGCTATACCACAGGGATGCAATCAGCAAACACTCGATAGCTGTATGTGTGGGAAGAAGAGGCACAATTTCTTCAATAAATAAAAGTGGAACTTACAGTTAAACGAGATTTAACAAATGAAGCAATCATTGCAATGTAAAGAGGGGTTTTTTTTGCCATCCTTATTAATAATCTAAGCTCCAAAAATGTTATGACATTTATGAGACCATGAGAAATTTGAAGCCTGAACGGATAGCACATGACATTATGCAATTCTTCTGAACCATTTTTATAAAGTTACATTGGTCAGGTAAACACATGAAAGAAGGAAAAGAAGGCCTGCTCTTTAGATACTAAAATACATCATTCACAGATCAAATGAAAGCACAAATACAAGGTCGGATTCTTGCGTCACACTAATTTTGTGGGGATGGAAGTGAGAGTTCACAGTGGGATCAGTCATGGAGTGACAGCCATTGGGGTGGGTGATGGGTCCTATATGCCTATTTTTGTCTGTGTTAAAAATTCACCATAACAAAAATTAATATGGAAATGAAATAAAGACACTTTCAAACCGACAGAAGTTAGAAGAACTCATTACGAACAGACCCGTGTTAAAAGTAGCACTACAAGGGGTTTTCAAGAAGGAAAAGTATCCCAGATGAGGGCACACTAAAGCAGGAGGGAAATAAGGTCCTTGGAAAGGGCAAGTAAGTGGGTAAATCTAAATGAATGCTCACTGTTTAAGATAACAGTAAGGGTCTGGGGATGCTGAAATACGTGTAGAAGTGAAACACCTGGCGAAAATTGCACAAAAGACAGGAGAGTCACTGACGGAAACAGCCTGTGATCCCTGCACTGTCTGGGAAGTAGCACAGCACAGACTCACCATCCACTGCACTGACTCAAGAACGCAAGCTGCCTCTGTGCAGTCGCCGTGGCTGGAAAGCTAGAGACTTCTTTTCTTCAGAAGATTAGAGACTACAGTGGTATATTTGTTTATTTTTACCAACAGTGAAACTATTGAAATGCATCTGGGGCAGCTGCTTGTTGCAGTAAAAACCCTCTTTTGTCTTGCTAACATACCCCACTAGGAAGTGGGTGATAAACATATGCAGGCAGCCAAAAACAGATGAAGAGATAAAGAATGTGGCAACAAGGCTGAACTCAAACTGATCCACAAGGGGAAAGATACAAATGCCAAGGGAAGTCCACCAACAAGAATGCCAACCCAGGACACGCAGCCTGCGCACATCCCACCAGACAGCAGACTCTTTTTCCTTCTCACCCCCCACCCATACTAGGTTTGATGGAGAGTGATTTTTTGTAAGAGAGCAAATAAAAATTAACCATATTTTTGACATATTTCTGTTTTTACATCATGTAAATAATAATGGATGAAAACTGAACATACAGATATATCTAAATATGTTCCGTTCAAGTCAATGCAATTAGATCTAGGGAATACTTTCCAGATAATTTAGCTGCTTTTAAAAACATACATGAATAACAAAAAGAAACTAAAAAGTTGGCGTAACATTCTAAGTTGGCATAAGAATCTTGTTTATATGGGAGCTTCAGAGCTCTGCGTGGAACCACTGCTTCCAACTGCAGGGCTCTTAGTCGTCTGACACAAATCACCTTATCTGAGCCTCATGGAAATCTAATAAGGTAAAAGGGGATAGTTGCATTAATTCTAATTTTTAGTTAAGGAAAGAGAGGTTTTAAAGAAAAAGCAGCTTAGTGAAGGGCAAGTAGTTACTGAGTAAGAAAAGAAAACAAACATAATAATTTAAATAAGTTAAATAGAATTTATTTTGATGCAGGATGCATCATTCATTTCAATATTGCACCCTCAGAGTCACAGACTATTTAATGTTTTTTGAATTTACCAATCTCTGGTGGTGTCTTTAAAAATTAAATTAGCAAATAATATTGAGCTTTCTCATTAATAACTCGCTTATGATGAAGTTTGGTATTTCTTTTTCAACTGAGAAATATGTAAACTAGAAATTTGCCTACACATCTAATAACATTGATTACATTGGGTCAGTAATTCATAGGTCAGTGTCCTCAGACAATATTTTTTTAGACTTTCTCCATTTCTATAACATTTTCATTTATTTAGAAAATTTGTGGAGTAATGTTAGGATTGGCTTCAGGTCTTAAGAAGTTTTAGAGAATTAGGACTCCAACATACGTGAGACTTCACTCCGTTTTCTGTTTTCTTATCATTTCTTCCATAGTTTCCATCCTTTCTTTCCTCTAAGCTATAGTTTTTGTAGTTTTTTTTTTGATCCACTACTGAGCAATATTCTTTTCTGCTTTATACAACCTGCTATCAAATCTGAGTACTCAATTTAATTTCAATATTTGTCTATTTCATGTCTAGAAATTCTATTTAATTCTTTTGCAAATCTGCAATGTCACTTAATGCCTATGTATTTGCAACATCTTAAAAAAAATCTCTCTCAATATAATAAGCATAGCCGCTCAAATTTGCATCTGATACTATGGTGTCTGAAATCTCCACAAGTAAGTTTCATTTGTCTATTGTTTTGCTGGTTGTCAAATATAATTGCTTGTTTCCTTGTGTGCCTGATTTTCAATGATGTGTGCTGGTCATTGCTGTTGAAAAGTTGAAAAAAATCACTTGTGGTAAAGATAAGCATCACTATTTTTCCAGAGGCATTTGCATTAGTTGTTGTCAGGTACCTGGAGCACCACTTTAAACGACATTCATGGCTTCAAATGTCTTGCATAAACCCGACAGTGTACCTTTGGACTACAATTATGTTTGGGCTGCTGTTTGATTTACAAACTCTTAGAGATCAGTTTTGTTTTTATTGTTTTTCACTTCCTCTGTTTTCCCAGCACCAAGACAATTTTCCCCACATTCTGGTGGGAATGTAGGTGAAGGAGTGGGTTTACGTCTATTTGACCCTTACCTCTGGAGGTCTCAGCTTAACTGATAGCGTCCCCATCTTTGGGGTCTCTATTCCCCTTATCCCCAAAGACAACCAAAATCACCACTCATTTTCACAGCTGTGTTTTCCAGGAGAAAGAAACTAGTGTAAGGCCACACCATAAAAGTGGATTAAAGT
This sequence comes from Camelus ferus, assembly GCF_009834535.1. Lineage (NCBI taxonomy): Eukaryota > Metazoa > Chordata > Mammalia > Artiodactyla > Camelidae > Camelus > Camelus ferus. The sequence continues at coordinate 52,269,542 of NC_045702.1, read as the reverse complement.
GTTACCTTTATTTCGGTGTCCCGGCTGTCTTCAGCATTTGACCTGGTGACTCCTCACTCTTTGGACATGTCTCTGAAGCTCTTAAGACAGTTTATGTATTTCATCCAGCAGTTTCACTTGCCCTCAGAGAGGAAGTCAGTCCCAGTGACGTGGCCTACTGTGCCTAACGCAGGAATCTCTCAGAAGTATTTGACGTAGTTTATCCTGCCCTTCTCCTTGGTATACTTGCTTCACCTCCTTTTGGGACCCCACACTACACCCTCCCGTGCTTTTTCTGCTGCCTTCCCAGTCTCATTTGCTGGTTCCTCCTAGTCCCACAAACACAAATGGTAGAACACCACAGGGCTCAGCTATCGGAGCGTCCTCTCTCTCTAGATTCATTCGCTTGGACCTCAGTCTCTCCCATCATTTTAAATACCATCGATATGCTAACAATGTGCTCATTTTAATTTCCAGCCTGGCATCTTCCTGGCACCAGTCAAGAAGTCTTACGTAAAACTTCCTCCTCGACATTTCCACTTGCAAGTCTAACAGTCATCTCAACTTCACCATGTCCAAACTGGAACTTCATGAATCCCTGGCCCCCTAAACCTACTTACACTGCTTCTCTTGACCAGAGATTCAGAAGTAAAAATACATTCAATTTGTTCTGTGTAATGAAAATAATATTCTTTTAAATCAGTTTTAAAATGTGGGTAGTATTTGATTTAAATAATCTCTGAAGCCAATTCAAGACGAAAAGACATAAAGAAAGGTATTATTTTCATCTTTAAAGAAAGACACAGTGTAAAAGCAAATGAATAGTACCCATCTAGAATATTAATTCAGAAAGCATTTATAAGCATATAGAATATACCAGTTAGTACTTGATGTTGAGTTTTTTCAAAGATGACTAAGACAAGATCCTTGCTCTGCTGGTCTCACATTCTATTCCCACAAAGGGATGGAGTGTAAGTTCCATCCTTAGAAGTAATTATTTAGACCACTCGGCTGAAAAAGATTCTGAGGTTGTTTGGTATCAGTGAGACAAAGCTCCTTAATCAAACAGCACGATCTCTTATAGTCTGGAATTCTGGAATTCCTGGAATGGTCATCACACACATGAATAACAATAATTAAAAATGACTATCACAGATAAGATATATACTACGTGCCAGCCATAGAACACATGATTACTTCTTTTAACCTCAAAACACTTTGAGAGGCATATAATATTAATGCCCATTTTACAAACAAATAAATGGACACTCAGAGGAATTAAGCAATTTGCCCCAGGTCACAGTAATGAATAGATGATAGACTCAGAATGTGAAATCCGCTCTGTCTGACTTTGAAACCTCTCATCTTATCCTCTGTCTGAAATTGTCTCTCTTAAAATGAAGAGCATCTAAAAATTAGGAAAGAAAGTAAGTGGATGTCTTAGAAGAGTCCATGAGCACGTGAAACATGCTTTTAAATCTTGATGAAAGAATTGTCATAGGCATAGCCTCTTAATGTCAGTGAGGGAAAACATGAAACAGTTCTAGCAGGATATTTTGCGAGAATAACTAAATTAACGCATTTATTCAACATCGTTTCCTATGGCTTTTCGGGGCATTGGTTAAAGTGTGGACACTCTTCCAGAGACAGGCCAACATGTTGGCAGCCTGCTCACTCCCCGCCCCCCTCCCATCTCTGGACTCAAACGCAAACAAGGGAAGGAGGGACGCAACATCTCTGTTAGGACTGGGAGGCTGTTCTGGAAGAGGAAGGGGTCCCTGAGCCCTGTGATGCCTGAACACCTTGCCAGCATCAGACTCCTCTTCGTGCAGTTTCTCCACGCTCTTCCTCCTCCCACCAGCTGTCTAGAACAGGAGGAAGTTAAACCCCAGAGAAGTAGCTCCTCCCTCGGGTGCATTTACAAAGGATGAAAAGGAAGTGCTGTGACTTCTAAAATTTCTCTTCCAACGTGAGGAATCGCTTTCTGTCTGCTTGTGCTCCTGAGATGACTACAAGGTTTCACCCTGGTCCAACTCTCCAGTGAATCTGCACTGACAAATTTCTCTTTATTAAAGGTCGCCTGTTTCATTTTGAATCAACTTCCTATTATCTGAGCAAGTTATCATACTTTTACTTTGGACATCATTTTTCGCTTCAAAACTACATGAGATTGAGGGAAACACAGAACCCAAATGGCTTCTTTCTTCTCCCTGGTTAAGTTGTGTGTTGGAGCTCAGCCAAAGAAGTGTCAACTTCAAATCCCAGAGCCCTTTAAAATTCCCGAATTAGGATGTGCTTTGTTGTCATTCCCATGGATGTATGTTTTGGCTTCTACGAAGTATGCAAGGCACGGTAACCATGTAGGACAAAAAGAATATCTTGCTGTATATAAATGAATATTTGAATGAGGGCAGTATCTATCCTAAACTGGAACAGTGGCTTTCTCACGTAGAAAATACTCCACTTTTCTTATTATATATTTTAAGATTTTATTCATATTACTTCATAAGAAAATCAACAAATATACTGCTAAAAAAGTATTTATGAAGCTCTTTACTACTCTCTAAGAAGAAAGCACAAGAAATTTGCAGATATAGATGAGTAAAAATAAAAAACAGTCTTTTTTTATATTATGATAAAAACAAACTCATCAAAAATGTGCAACCTCAGATTAAAAGTGATATAGCAAGAATTACCATATTCAAAGCCTCCATTTGGTTTAATTCAATCTATGATCTTTTTGATCTGGTTTTACATAAATAAGGATTTTTTAAATGGTATAAAGAGATGAAAAAAGTATTTGGTACTTTAAAATCTTTAAAAGTCAAACTACAGCTGATAGCTGAGTTACATGTTTACTATTTACAACTTCCTCTCTACAGATACAGGTATTGCATTCCTTGTCTTTTAAAGTGTAACCTTATACATCTGTTGAGCACACATCTGGACATTTAGCCTAACTCATCATTTCCTTCTGTATGTCCAAAAACTGTCAGTTATTTCAGCTGAGATTCAGCCCTTGAGAGAATTGAAAAAGTTGTAACTTTCTTTTGCCCAAGTTTTACAAACTCTCCTTTACCTTTTTTCCCCAGGATATCTGTAAGTATAAAAATAAGCAGTCCGAATTCCTTCAGGCTCTGGAGAAAGGAGCACAGGAGGATGAGGGACATGTGCTGCATTAATATTTGCTTCTATGGAGTCAAGAACAAAGCCTTTATATGAAAGAACAGACACTGACTGTCCACACAGTTATAAAACAAGTATCTTTTTTTTGACAAAGGAAATACAATTTGAATGCAGGAAGGAGGGAGCTTTAGCACCAATGAGGCAGATTTGTACTTTCAGAAGATAAAGGTCTCATACTTCATAACGTTAAATTTTTCAATTCGTCAAGGGAAAACTGTATACTATGTGACATAGCAAATGATTAAATACATTAATATTATTCCAAGTCAAGACTTTCAGTGTAAATATGAAAAAAGCACAAAATGTCAAAATATTAAACTTCAATTTGAGATATCAATATGAAAATATATACACACCTACATATATTCTAGGTCCACTGTAAGAGATAGAAAATTATCAACTAATGGTCGTAGGAAAAATAATAAATTTTTTTAAATTATCATAATACTCTCAAAATAAAATCCCAATAATAATAATTGACTCAGATGAGTTTCAAAAGTGGAGGCTAAAATTATTACATGAGATGTTTAATGGGAATAAGACAGACCCATGTGTCAACGTATAGATTAACTGCTAATTACTTTAAAAAATTGTAATCTTTAACAACTGATGTAATTCCTAATCATCTTTAGGAAAATCTGTACTTTCCTCAACTTACTGAATCCATTTGATATGCAACATTATTTTTCTAGAAATCTGTCATATGTTCTTTTCACACGCAGGCATACACACATATATAATATGAAAATAATTACAGATACATATTTGTGTATTGATTTCTTACTAATTACAAAGGGGAAAATGTACCTTTATATGTTTTGGCTAAAGCAATCATAATCTGTCATGATCTTACCTAATGGTGTGTGGCAACCTGTTTTACAGGCATCCTGATCTGAAGGGCCTCACATCATTTATGAAGTTTTCTCACCACAATTACTTACCCTGGATCCAGTCAATCTAGAGTCCACACCTAACATCCATTGCAGAGTACTCAGGACAGAGGGTAAAGTCAAGCAACACTGACAGAGAACAGTCAGATACATCTAAAATGTGGACCATTTTACAAGAAAACTGGGCCTAAGCACTTCAGATATAAATGACATTTTAAAATGGGGTGAGAGTTTTAACCTCAAAGGTACAAAGAACCCCAAAGAAACCTATTGATTTGACCTATTTAAAAATTTAATAAAAGACGTTCTTGGCATAATTAGGAGAATTAAAAGATGGCTGGACTATTAGATAATGTAATTTATTGTTTAATTTCTTAGGGATAAAAACTAATGTTCTTATAATGGATGATTACAAATGAAGTATCTGGGGGTAGAGTTATATTTCAACATCCATGGAAATTGTTCAATTATATACATACACAGAATTCTATCTATATTATTTAAATATATATTATTGTCAATTCATCTTTAAAAGAGCTAGCAGGTTTCTTGTTCCAACTGTCAATATCTTCAATGAGTAATCAATGTTACTCAATTTAGGAAACACATTAGAGTAACTGAATTGCTTAAAACAACATCAACAACAAACACAGTCAAGTCCCTCTCCCAAGGATTCTAACGTAAGTGGTTCCGTTTATAGTCTGGGTATCAATATGTTTTTTAAAGCTTCCAAGGTGATTCTAACGTGCAGCCACAAACAGTATCACAGCACAAGTCAATCAGCAAACACACACTGTGCTCTGGGCTTGAAAGGACAGCAGTATGAGTACTGCATTGATTACAAGAGGAGAGAAAGAGGGTGAGCCCTCCTATATCCTAATGGAGATTAATTCTTATTTTCAACAATGTTTTGACACTTTAACAACCAAAATGCTAATTTTAAATTTTCTCTCCTACCAAAATATTTGAGGGTTTATATGTCATCAGCAATCTAAAACAAGTAGGTCGGACAGCTGTTGACATTAGTATATACCTTATTTAGTGAAAAATTAACTTCATAGAGGCTAGGGCATCAGCAAAGCCAGGAGACTCAGATCAATGGCCTCTGGTCAAAATAACCAGGCTCTGGAATGTCAACTCAGAGTTGGGCAAGTTACTTAAACAATATTTGCTTGAGTTTCCTCTTTTGTAAAAGTGCTGTGATAGAAGCCATCACCTGGCTGTTCCATATTTATGAGAATGTATAAGGAGCACTTAGAAACACTGAGAAAGAACTCAGTAAATGTTAGGTATTATTAGTATTATTTTATAAAGTGGTAAGTTTTCAAGGCCTACTAGGACAAGAAAGTCTGATACTTTGGCCTTAATATACTCACAAATATTTTTTGTTTACTATACCTAATTTGGGTGGAGAAGAGTCAAACTCTGGAGTCTGCATAAGATTTGAAAATGGCAAGAAGACTTCTTGTCACCTGTAGAACATCCTACCTACATTTAAATTTTCATGAAATTCAGTGCTCATCCATTACCCACAATTTTGGCAAAACCACTCAGAGTGACACCCTCTAGTTCGCCCTATTGAAGTTTCTGATCTGTGCATACACTGAAGTATGCATGTAGAGTCACTAAAAAGATGGTGGGTACTTAAGATCTAAGTAATGTGTATTGTCATTCCAAGAAGTTCCTGTTACATTGTGGTTATATATTTCTTTATGTTGAAATATTCTTATTCATCTGCATTTTCATAAGACATTAATCAACCTCTTTTCTTGACATTAATAATTATATCGGGGGGGAGGGATAAATCAAGAGTTTAGGATTAGCAGCTATATACTCCTTTATATAAAATAGATGAACAACACAGATCTACTGTATAGCACAGGGAACTATTTTCAGTATCTTGTAATAACCTATAATGGAATAGAATCCAAAGAAGAATGTGTGTGTGTGTATATATATATACACACACATATATATGGATAACTGAATCACTTTGCCGGCCACCTGAAACTAACACAACATTGTAAATCAACTATACTTCAATTTTAAAAATTTACATCTTATCCTTTTTCTTTTTTTTTAACTAGAAATAAGTTATTTATTTAGCTGAGGGTAACATTTTTCTTTGTAATACTTATTTTTCTTAGAAATCATACTCATCGTCTCCATTGCGTCATAATATTTTAGGTTTCACAGCATGAATTACTCTACTCCCATATTATTAAATTAAGTCTTAGTGTATCTATCCTTTTTCATATCCCAGCTTTCCCACTGACATTTATCTAGTCAAAAAAATAAGCAATGATAACTTACCGTACCTATGTAAGTATTATCTTGTTGTATTCTTAAATTATATGGTTGCTTCTACTGTTTATTTTTAGTAAAGTTAAAAAAATTACAGATTACAGCTATAAATATGATTTATATATCACTGCCTGCATTCAGATTTCTTCCACTCAAACTCATTTGCATTCTTTTTCCTACTTCTGACTCATTATTCTTCATGTGCAGTTCACTACGTCCTTTAACTTGGAGTTAGTTTTTTTTCCTAAGCAATATTATCATCATGGTGGAGTCCACAAAATTTTGCATAGTGACATATTTTCCCACTATATTTTTAAATTTCTAAAGAAAAAGAGATTACTGCTAATGAAATTGAATATGATGAAATAAGATTTCTTGTTGATTTATCGACCACCTGCACATCTGGTGTATTTTTCTGGGGCTTGTCTGTACTGTTTGTTTAACTCATGATATAAGCACTTCACATTAGAGGATGTGTCCCCTCCAATACTTCAAACAGCTCCAAAGCACAGAGCTGGCACTGAACATTTGTTTTTAAAAATGATGCAGCACAAGCTATTCTGCGAAAATCGACAGTTGTGACGTTTTATTGCATTATCAAGATCTGTGTGAATTGGGAGACAAAAAAAGTCATACACATACTTTAGAAGTACCTATAACACAAAATTACTTTTTGGAAAGCATTCTAAGAAATATGAGGCTTCAAACTGTAAGAAAGAAGACAAAGTCAAATTACTAGTGTTAAGAGAAGAAAGAACAAATCTGTCTTAGTGATTTTTTTCCAAGTCATTTTCCAGGTTCTGGAAAAGAGATTTCAATCTCTAAGCTGGAAAAATTCTTTGATAAATTAACATTTAATTAAGCTGAAAAGGTAACAAAAGGAACTTTAATATTTAGATAAAAAATATACATTCTAATGGATTTTGTTTCTTCTAAATTTTGTTTTACTACTTTTCAAACAAGCAAGGTAGAAATTGTGAAGTCTGAAGGAAAAAAGGGTATGAATAAGCTTGACCTACCAAAAAAAATTCAAATTATATGATATTTACCTGTGGAAAGAAACAATTTTAAAAGAAAAGCACATTGTAATGTTATTAGTATAGCTGACAACTGTTCATCTAGGGGAAGTTTGTTAATACCATGACTATGTGAGTGGAAGCCTACAACAGTCTTTAACCATTCCCTACTGTCTATATATCTACAGCTGAGACCTGAAATGTTCATTTTCTTAGGTATGCATCTTGTTAAATACAAAGATAATTCTGTTAAAATTGATAAATAAAAATCCACATGACCTGTTTTACATAATCAAAATTCTCTAGCTTTAGTGTATAGGATATAACACGTGTGTTCATATACCCAATGACACAGATATTTGCCAAATCCTTCAGGATCCCTCTTGAAATACTACTATTACCACCAAGTAAAAATGAGGACAAAAATAAGTTTATATGAGGATAAGTAAACTTAATTATGCATGCTGATAAAGGCAACTATTTTGATAACTTATATATATATATATATATATGTGTATATAACTTATATGTATATAATATATATATATATAAACTATCATTTAAGGGAAACATTTAATATTTTCATATTATTATATAAACAGAGAGACCAGACAACAACATAATAGTTAGTATTTATTTTTTACTTACTAGTATCAAGCTCTGCCCTGTCTTCTTAATTGTAATACATTTAAACCTCACAATAATCCTATTGTTATTTGCATCTTAAAAATAAGATAAAAAAGAAAAGGTATACCTTGCTTGATATTACACAGAAGGTGGGAGAGCCAGGGTCTGGATCCAGACTCTAGAGCCCATTCCTTAGACTATACTTACAAAGGCTGTCTCTGGGGATGGACTTAGGCACACATTTTATTTTCTATTTGTACTTTTTTTGCTTAATGATCTTTTTTGTACGAATGCTTGGGGAAAAAAAATGTCACTCCCATTTTTAATATGAATGTTGGGTTAATTCTTCTGGCACTCTCTCTCTTTGTACCTTCAGAATAAAGGAATTCAAATTCAAAAAAAAATACGTTATAAAAAATGTCATTGCAAACTGAAATTAAAATCAGAAGTTTGTCTGGTTTTGAAATTAGTCAAACCCCCAAAATTATACATTTCAAACTAATTACTTTGATTTTTGTTTTTAATTTATAATCTGTACATCGAAAAATATTTTGTAATGTTTTACGATTTAGAAAAAACAGTAAGAAAATATTTTGCACTTTAATTAAATACAACATTCTTTAAAATTAGAGTAAGAATTAATATTCTGTGTGATTCTGTGATGTATCACAATTCATTATTTGTTCAAGCTTGATAACCCCATCAAATTGAAGGGATAGTTATTCCCATTTCACAAGTGAGGGAACACGTCATTGGCTCAAAAGGTGTCCTTTTTTTTCCCCACTAAACATTGCCTCTTCCTTGAGCCAGTTCCGTTTATGCTCATGAAAAAAGAACATTATTGCTTTATTGGTCAACTGTGTTATCGTTAAGGGCTAAATCGTGCCCTTTTAAAATTCATATGTTAAAGTCTTAACCCCCAGTGCCTTAGAATGTGACTATCTGGGAGATTGTAAATTAAGATGGGTTCTAATCCAATATGACTGATATCCTTATAAAAGAGAATGTCAGGACACAGACACATACAGAGGGAGGATCTTGCAAAGACACAGGGAGAAGAAGGCCCACTAAAGCCAAGGAGAAAGGGCTCAGAAGAAACCAACACCAGTGACATCTTGATCTCAGACTTTAAGCTTCCATGATTGTGAGAAAATTTTTTTTGTTTTTTTCTTAACCCTGGAAGCAGAAAATTCCCCCAAAACATTCAACCTAATGCCAAGACAATCAATCTGAGTCCAAATATCCTAATCGGAAAAAGAAGAAAACTGATATGTTCCGAAATTGGGAGAGGGCCAGTAGGCCAGCACGTTAAGGACGGCCAATTCCACACAAGTCCTCCTTAACAGTTACTTCTGGCCCTACAGTACTTTCTTTGCCAAGAACTACAATGTATATAAGAGCATCCCATGTTTCCTTCACAACCCACATCTATAGTCAGACTGAAGTTGAACTGAAAACAAGCATTAAAATTTATTAGCTTTGTGGCATTTTGCTTAACTACTTGATCGCTTTTTCTTCTCTGTAATCGGGGGAATAAAACTGATAAATCAATCCTCAGCCCCACTCTCCACATTCCAGTCTACTCAGTCCTCAATATCCTCCTTCCAGATGAGTACAACTATTCACTCATTTTCTCAGGCCAAATTTTTGGAGCAATTGTGAATTTCCTCTTTACTACACAGTCCATATTAAAAATGTCAGCAAATACTACTGGCTTCAACATATACCCAGAATCTGAGCAATTCCCATCACCTCTGTTGATACCATCATAATCTAAGGTAGAGCCTTTAAAATTGGAGTATGCACTATAAAACTACAAAGGTTTAAAAGTGTATCATTTAATGCAATGATAGTTTTATGGAATCATTTCCAGATAGTCAACATCCTTATGTACAAGCTCCTAATATCATATACCTAAAAATAAACATGCATACATAATATTCATTTTCTAACTTAAAAAAAAGCATAGCCACATATTATCTTAATATATTTCATTACCTTGGGATAAGGAAAATTCTGAGGCACCAAGCAAAAGGCTATAACTAAATATCGGTTTGGGAAGACTTATATAAGGATTAATGAAGCTACCTCAAAAATCAGAGCTTTAAGTGTTTCAAATCACAAACAGATTTCTAATAATAAATGTCATAAAACCAATTCACTGTACTTGAAAATAGATTTTTTAAGGACTTGATTTCTTTGGAGCAGTTTTAGAGCCACAGCAAAATTGAGAGGAAGGTTCATAGATTTCCCATACACTCTCTGTCTCCCCCAACCCATTTAGGACACCCTCCATCAGAGTGTGATATTTGTTACAATTGATGAACATACACTGATACATCCACAGTCCATAGTCTACATTAGGGGTCACTCTTGGTGTTCAAAATATATGGGTTTGGATAAGTGTATAAAGACACGTATCCATCATTCTAGTGTTACACAGAGTATTTTCACTGCCCTAAAAAACCTCCATGTTCTACCCATTTATCCTTTGTTCCCCACAGCCCTTAGCAAACACTGACCTTTCTACTGTCTTCATAGTTTTTGCCTTTTCCAGAATGTGCATATAGTTCAAATTATACAGTATGCAGCCTTTTCAGATTGGCTTCTTTCACTTAGTAATATGTATTTGTCTCCTCCATGTCTTTTAATAGCTTGATAACTCATTTCTTTTTAACACTGAATAATATTCCTTTGTCTGGATATACCAGAGTTTATGATCCATTCACCTGCTAAAGGACATCTTGGTTCCTTGCAAATTTTGGAAATTATAAATAAAGCTGCTATAAAAATTCATGTGCAGGTTTTTGTGTAGAAATAGCTCTTCAGCATCTTTGGGTAAATACTAGGGAGCATGACTGCTAGACCATATGGTAAGAGAGAGCATTTTACTTTTGTAAGAAACCACCAAACTATCTTCCAAAGTGGCTGTACCATTTTGCATTCCCACCAGCAATAATGAGAGTTTCCATTGTTCCATGTCTTCACCAGCATTTGGTATTCAGATTTTGACTATTTTAGTACGTGTGGAATGGTATCTCATTGTTGTTTTCATTTGCATTTTCCTGATGGCATATGATATGGAGCATCTTTTCATATGCTTAGTTGCCATCTGTATATCTTCTTTGGTGAAAATTCTGTTCCCGTTCTTGACCTATTTTTAAATTGGGTTATCTTTCTTAACATTGAATTTTAAAAGTTCTTTGTATATTTTAGATAATAGATGTGTCTTTTGTGATTTTTTTTCCTCCCCTCTGGCTTGTCTTCTCATTATCTTGATATTATCTTTCATAGAGCACACATCTTTAATTTTAATGAAATCTAGCTTATCAGTTCTTCACAGATCATGCCATTACTGTTGTATCTACATCATTCCAATACACAAAATCACACAAGCTTACTCATGTTATTTTCAAGGACTTTCATAGTTTTGTTTTACATTTAGGTCTGTTGTCCATTTTGAGTTAGTTTTTGTGAAGCATGTAAGGTCTTGGTAAACTTTTGTGAAGCATGTAAGGTCTTTATATCAGTTCACTTTGTCCATGTAGATTTCCATTTGTTCCAGAACTATTTGTTAAAAAGACTTTCTTTGCTACATTATATTGCCTTTGCTCTTCTGTCAAAGATCAGTTGACTATGTTTATGTGGGTCTATTGCTAGACTCTCTAGTCTGTTCCATTAATCTATTTGTCTATTCTTTTGTCATTATGACACTGTCTTGACTACTGTAGCTTTATAATATGTCTTGAATTTGGCTGGTGTCAGTCCTCCAACTTTGTTCTTCTCCTTCAACATCTGGTCAGCTCTTCTGTTCTTCTCCTTTAGTGTTCTGTGTTGGCTAGTAGTTTGCTTCTCCATATAAATGTTACAATCAACTTGTCAATATCCACAAATAACTTGCTCAGATTTCAATTAGAAATGCATGGAATCTATGGAACCATTTGAAAAGAGATGACATCTTAAGAATATGAGTCTTCCAATTCTTAAACATGGAATATATCTCAATTTATTTAGTTCTTCTTTGATTCCATTCATCAGTTTTTTTTTAACCTGGAACTGTAGTATTTTATAAATGTTTTACATCTGGGTTTTTTTCCTATTAGAATGTAAACACTGTAAGAGCAATGACTTTAATTTGTATACAGCTATACTCCCAGAAGTCAGAATTCCCAGTATCTAGTAGGTTCCCACTTAGTAACTGATGAACAACTAAATGCCTACTTCTTTGGATTGTTCTGCAAATGAAATTATATAGTGTGTTGTTTCATTAATATAAAGCACTTAGTTTAGTACCCAGCACTATGATGTTTATAATAACTCAGTAATAACAGTAATCCTTAAAAAGTATTAACAATATACTAGTCAATTTTCTAAGTATTTATTCATTTAAGCTTTATAAAAATTCTATAAGGTATATAGTATTATTAATCCTTTCAACAGATGAGGAAAATAAGACAGAGATATTAACCTGCTCCAAATCTCAGTTAATAAGGGGTAGTACTAGGAACTGAAATCTATTGTAACCTGACTTCAGAATCTATCTTTTCTACAACTATACTTGTTGCTTCTCCAATGGCTTTCAATAATAGTTGGCTTTTAATAGCAGTACTATTAATACTATTAATAGCATCCTTATATCAGGAATATGGATTTTTAACAGGATTCTATTTGGCTTTTATGTAACCACTTTAAGAAAGCACAGTCAGAAATTTGGAAATTTAAGAATTAGTCCAATGAGAAGGACAAAGTTTCATTTGTAAATTTTAGAATTCACCTCAAAATCATCTGTGCATTGCCCCACTATTTACTATAATAAATAACAGTTATGTTAATATCTTTTACCCATAGTAGAATGAACAATTGGTGATGAGATCTGTTATTATCCAATGGTAACTAATTTAGGGTTGGTATAAGATACACTGTCATTAAACATTTGTTGGAGAAAACTAATGCATGAATGAATGGATGCATGAATGAAAAGTTTGTAACTGTAGAAAGCAGTCTCTAAGTTAATTGATGATTCTAGAAGAATCTTTACTTAGTGTATTCTCTTAGTATTTCACATTACTTAGCCTTTTTTATTGTGCTTTCATATAATAAAAGCAAGTCAGTCACAATTACACTTGTTTAGTAAATGAAAGAGAATAGAATTTTACTTGATTTTGCCTTTTGCAGTCTAAAATGTTTGTGCTCAAATATCTTATTTGCTAATGCATCATATATGTTCAGTAAGAGAGGCTTTTCCAAATTCTTTTGAACAAAAACACTTGGGGAAAATGGGACAAATTGGTGTGGAAACACAAAAAAATCCAAATAGCCAAAACAACTTTGAGAAAGAAGAACAAAGCTGGAGGTATCATATGCCCTGGTATCAAACTACACTATAAAGCTATAGTCATCAAAACAGTATGGCACTGGCACAAAAACAGACAAATGAATAAATGGAAAACAATAGAGAGTTCAGAAATGAACCCACAATTATATGGGCAATTAACTACAACACAAGAGACAAGAGTATATAATAGTGAAAAGACAGCATTTTCAATAAACAGTGCTAGCAAAACTGGACAGCTACATGCAGAACAATCAAACTAGAATATCCTCTAATATCATGCACAAAAATTAATTTTAAATGTATTAAAGGTTTAAATGTAAGACCTGAAATCATAAAACTTCTAGAAGAAAACACAGGCAGTATTCTTTTTGACATCAGTCTTAGTAATATATTTTGGATCCACCTCCTCAGGCAAGGGAAGCAAAAACAAAAATAAAAAAAATGGGACTACATCAAACTAAAAAGCTTTTGCACAGAGAAGGAAGGTGTCAACAAAATTAAAAGGTCACCTACTGAATGGGAGTAAGTATTTGCAAAAGATATATCTGATAAGGGGTTAATATCCAAAATATAGAAGGAACTCATACAACTCGACATCAAAAAAAACAAACAAAACCCAGTTAAAAAATGGGCAGAGGATCTTAATAGACATTTTCCAAAGAAGACACAATACAGATGGCCAACAGACACATGAAAAGATGCTAAGCATCACTAATCATCAGGGAAATACAAATCAAAACCACAATGAGGTATTATCTCACATCTGTCAGAATAGGTATTATCAAAAAGACAACAAATAATGAGTGTTGGCAAGGATGTGCAGAAAAGGGAACCCTTGTGCATATTGGTGGGTGTGTAGCCACTATGAAAAACAATATGTAGATATCTCAAAACATTAAAAATAGAACTACCACATGATCCAGCATTTCCACTTCCACTTCCTGAAACAGGAAGTTCCACAGCCGTTTCATTTATCCAATGAAAACAAAAGCACTAATTAGAAAAGGTATGTGCATTCCTATGCTTACTGCAGCATAATTTATGATAGGTAAGATATGAAAGCAACCAAAGTACAAATATATATATATGCACATATATATATATATATAAGCAACCAAAGTGTATATACACACACACACACGCACACACACACACTGGAATATTACTCAGCCATAAAAAAGAAATCTCACCATTTGTGACAACATGGATGGACCTAGAGGGTATTATGCTAAGTGAAATATTCAGACAGAGAAAAACAAACACCAAATGATTTCACTTATATGTAAAATCTAAAAAACAAAACAAATGAACAAACATAACAAAACAGAAACAGAATTACAGATACAGAGAACAAACAGGTGATTGCCAGATGGGGAGGTGGGCAGGAAAGAAACAGGTGGAGGAGTTTCAAGTACAGACTTCCAGTTGCAAAATAAATGTAATGGGTAAGAAATGTACAGTGCGAGGAATATAGTCAATAACTAATTAGTATCTTTGTATGGTGACATAACTAGACTTATCACGGTGATCACTTAAAAGAAAATACTTGGGACAAAATATCTGGTTTTTCCAGATGTTCTTTAGTTGAATATTGTTTTACTGAAATCCTGAAGTCCACCCCAAATTTAAGTTTTTCCCCCCCATACCTATGTTGAGCATCCCTAAATTTCTACACAAACCTCCATGTTGCTTTCTTAGAGTTGGTGTATTCATTCATTCATTAATTCATTCACTCATATTATCTTGGTTCCTGAACGCTCAGTGTTTTTCATTTAAACTTCTTCACAAAACTGTGCGGTAAATAAAATCTATCTTACAGAGGTTAAGCCCAAGGTTATTTGGGTAGTAAATAGTTGTGTGCACAGGGGTATACACTTAAATCTCTTGACTCAAATTCCAGTGCTCTGCTATGTAACAGGCAAGTGTACTAGGTCCTAGCACTAAAAGAAAATCGGCATGTTCTCTGTCTCAAGTAGAGTCAGTCACAAGTCAGACCAGGCTGACAGATTAGTCTTTATTGCTGCCTTGCAGTTTTGTTTTGATTAATCATTTCACAGCTTTCTTAATCCTTGGAAAATATTACCACGGCCATCCTCAAATGCTCCCAACTATTCCTGGAAGTATTTCTCTCCTTAAGTATCAATGTTCAAAAATAGGCTGACGAAGATTACTGAAACTCTAATTCTTTATTATCACATATATGACTTCCCTGTTTGAAAGCATCTATACTCTCCACCCCTGGATCATGGCCAGAATCTTTGTTTCAAACGTGCTTTTCATACATTATCCGCAGAATCTAAGAACACCAAAGGAAATTTAGACAGTGGGCTTCAGGGTGACTGCAACTGCCAGTAATAAGAAAAAAGTTATTTCTAGGAGGAAATTTCCTTCCAATGGTGCTCTCTGAGAGGAAATCATGATAGTCTTTCCGTGCATGCACATTTGGAGTGCTCCTATAAGTAAATTTTTAACATTAGACATAAGATAGTCCCTCTCATTGAAAGAATTCAGAGGAAAATGGTCGGCATAGGTGCCAGACTTCTTAGTAGAAAGTAGTGATGGGAAACTGGAGGTCACAGACACATTGATGGGAATACCAAGGCTTCCCTTATACACATTCTGAGTGATGACTACTCCAAGAGCTAGGAGAAGGTGAGAAATCAGGGAGAAAAGCAAGATGAATGGCAGCAACTAAGCCAATGCAGAGTGGACTTCACCCTCAGTGATCCAATAAAAACACAATTACCCTGTATTTATTTTTAAGTGAGACATAATATATAGCAAAGAGTTACAAAAGTATTAGGTATATTTTGGTGTTAAAAAACAGAAACACAAGTGTATCTGAATGTTAAGTAACCTATTTTTCAATTTAGACCACAATCCTTGCACTATCATAAAACAGAACAATTTCTGATTGATGCATATGCTTGTTTTATACAATGATGAAAATTAGAATTATCCAAATTTAACCTCTCTAAAATTCAGAAAGAAATGAAAACTTTTCTAGGTCACACACAAATGCTCACTTAATCACAACAAAGTTTCGGGAATAAATGTTTAGCTAATTACATGTGTAATCAATGCCTCCTAATGAAATAGTAAAAGTATAGTCAGGTGAATTCTAATTTACAATCCTATATAACATGTAGGGAGGCTCAGTGTGTCAGTCAGGGTCTAAATAAGAGACAAAAACCACATAGTAATTTGAATAAGGAAAAGTTATATAGAGAATCATGAATTACTAAAAAGGTAGTTAACTACTAAAAGAGGTAAACAAGGGGTAGTTCAGTAGTACAGAATTAGCAACTACAGAACACAAGTTTGCCTATAGAGCTGAAGGAGAGTGAGCATGGCAGCTACTTATCGCTTTAGAAGAGACCCCTATCACCACAATCACCAAGGCGAAGAGTCAGACATCTTTGTAGAGGGGGTGGCTACCACAGTAACCCTGCTGGTGCCTGGGAGACTTGTTGAAGTGTGTGGGTCCCAGAAGGTATAGGATACAGGTGGTCCTCTGGCATACTTCTCTAGAGGACAGAGGATCTTACCGGAAGTGACAGGCTACATCTTAGCCATGAGGTGAACACTGCTAGGTTCCCTACATACCAATCTGCTAAGTGCCAGTGGAAAATAGCACTCTGGAAAATGGAAATAAAAGTCCCTTCCTCCTGTTCTGGCTTTGCAATATCCCTCTAGACCCTTAAATTGGCAAAGCCTAACATCAAGTCAGCTAGCAAAGGCGAAAGGTCCATCAGGTCCACCTCTTGTAACACACGACATAGCAAAGAAGGTTGTGGAGAAGACAGGCGATGAAATGAATAACTGGCATGCGGGCATTTCCAGCATCCTTGATTGTGGAAACTGATAGAGGTAAAATCTGTGCAAGGTCACATGTTTATGCTTACAGCCACAAATGGTAACTTCATCGTTCCTATTTCTAAATTTGGTTACTCATCATGTAATTCTGACTGCAAATTATTCATCAAAAAATCATATTGGTGGCATTATTTTACTAACTTTTTACTGAGATACAGATAAAGTACATAAATAGTATAGATTAATACGTTTTTACAAACATATACCTCATGTAACCAGCACCCAATGAATCTGTTACCAGGACCCTGGAAGGCTCATTCTTCCTGCACCTAAGCAGTAATCACTTGTATTTTAAATGTTCTCTTAAAATTTCTTACTCCTTTTCTTGTTAGATGTTCAGCACAACTAACAGGAATGTACCAAGAAAAATAATGCAGCCTTTGTAATATAGATGAAGCATACAAGAAGCTACTTTTGAGACCTATTTTATTTTATCATTCTACATTTCTTTCTAAAGTAGTCTATGGAAATTATTATGCTACTCTTGTTTTGCATAAATTGCTAATATTATCATAATCTTTTTCATTTTTCCAGAGGAAAAGGGAATGACATGTAAAGAACATATGCAGCCGTAAACAATCCTCTGTCATTATGCAAAGAAACAGAGGTGGAATTCAAGTTTTTGCAATAAAGTCTTTTCTACTAATACCAAACTACCCCCTTGGTGTGAGAGAATTCTACATGTATGCAAACAGACAAGCATTAACAACAAGTCCAAAAACCCACCAGTAATTTGGGTCACTAAAGAAGTAAGTTAAATACATGCAAAACCAAAATTTAAATATATAATACGTTTTTTCTTCAAAACTCATAGCATTTAACATGTTAACAAAAGCGGAACATATTTTTATTATATCATTTTATTGCAAATAATGAAAGGAAAGTAACACATTCATTAGGAAAAGCAAGGTTTTAAAAAAATATTTTAAGGCACTTGGATTTTAGAACGGTTCAGCTTTTCCGTTGAATAAATTTAACCAATTAATCACCATGGGCTCAGTAACCCAAGAGGCTCAAGAAACTTGATATTACTAATTTTTCTTATCCCTCTGTACTTCTAGATTTCTAAATCCCTGCTTTAGTATTTTACATTATCATATAAAATCTAAAAACCAATCGTCATATTGAAATTTGACACATTCAACTACATATTTTATTGTTTTCCAACTAGCTTTCCATCACAAGTCAAGTCTTTGAACTTATGCTTAGGCTTTACAGCCTGAAAGTGGTGAGTGTTTTTCCAGAAGGTTTTCAGATTTTTTTTCAATGCCTGCCTACTGGATTTGGTTCCAAATTTTCTAATGGGAAGCATACTTTAAACAGCCTTGATTCCATGTTTTCAATATACTATTTTACTTTATTGCTCTTCCCTAACTGAGAGCACTTACAATCAACATATTTTTCAAGTTTTATATTTGGTAATATGTTGTTGGTTCTTTGTTTCCTGTTATAATGGGCTTTCAAAGATTAAGCGAATTTGCAGATTTCTCCAAACAAACACATCTGTACAGGACAGTGTGATATTAGAAGGTTCCTGAAATTAAGTAATACAATGTAAATGCTTTCTGCATTACCCATGTGCTGCATGGAAAGTGAGGAAGATTGCCAATAGGTTTATTTTAGGGAGAAAAATACTATTTTGAAATGAAATAGTAAGTTTACTGCATAGACTGTATTTTATTCTTAATCATGTTCAATTTGGGAGCATCCTCTTACATTTATCACAAGGAAATGATGTCAGGAGTTGACCTATTATTTTCAAAGACAAAGGTTTATCACACAAAATAAATAACTTTTTCTAGTTTATCTGTTCACTCCAAATTGTTTTAATGAATTAACCCTCTTTCTAGTTTCATCAAGGGTGCAAGTTTAAAGTGTTTAACTAAATAATGCTCTGTGTAAGGCTTAGCTGCCTTAAGCACAATGCTGTCCATGTTATTCCTATTTCTCTCCTCCTCACTTGGGAAGGACATTCGGTCACACAAACTCCTAAACACACAGCTCAGTTATTCACCCTGATCTCTGGGCTCTTCTTTCCATCTCCCGTCTATTTTTTATTATTGTTCCAGGTTTCTTCCTCTTCCTTCCTTCCTCCCCACCCACTCAACCCAACTACCACTAAAGCTACTGCTCTTTAGTAGTTTTTCCAAATTAGCACTTTCCTCCATTTCCCTCCAGAAATACGTGTGCTAACCTAATTCCTCCCTGGAGACCACTTGCTCACCTTAGCTCTGCAGTCATTCTCCAACCTCTGCTTATCCCTACAGAGGCTTAGACAGCTCCTTGCTCTTCCATTTTCCTTTCCAGAACAAAACATTTCTTTGGAAGATGCAACCAGGAATTCCAAAAAGCAAATTCAGTGAACTAGTACTGTCAGAGAGCTCTGTAGCAGATAAGAAAATTTGCAAAGCTGTGGTCTTACTAACGTGCATTATGGCTAGCGCCGAGCAGATTGCATTCTCATTTGTTATGGGCAAGTACTGCCAAGATCTGGAATCAAGCTTACCTATGACAGCACACATTACCTAGGATTCCATGCTGTTACAAAGCTCTTCTCAATGACCCTCGATAACTGGGATCTGAAGTTTGATATTGTGTGCAAGTGCGTGTAGACTCTACCAAGCATGTCATCATAAGAACAACGTAAGGCAATATATTAAAAAGTAATGCTATAGCCATCACTTTCCAAACAGTTTTTTAAGTAAATTAGATACAAGACATGTGGAAAATGTACCTCTAGTAATTTCACTTTTTTTTCTAGCATTGACTTCAGATTTTTTCCATTTAAATCGCAATGTAAACTTTCATTATTAATCTTTAGACACTGTAAAATAGACTGTTATTCATTTAGTCATTCATTCAATACATATTTACTGAATATCAACTATGTGGCCAACACAGTTCAACATAAGTTATCAATAAAGCCTTGGTTTGCAACTTACCGTGAGCCATGCGGTGGAACCAGTAGTAGCCAAAGTCAACTCCCAAGAAAGTTAAATACCAAGTCCACGGTGAATCCCAGGGCAGATTGAAGAGCCTGTAGTTCTCCCAGATGTAAATGTAACTAGTCAGTTCAATGCTCTTGAAAAACAAACTGGAAAGATAAAATTTACAAGCAATAATTATACTACATTTTAGATTTAAAACTGTGCTAAAAAATTTAGATAATATTTAAAAATTGATATGTTCACATATAAAAATAAAATCCTTCTCCCTTTCTTTGTTTCTTATTGGTCTATCATGACTTTAAGAGGGTCAGTTTCCTTGGAATCAAAATAATTCACATGGTGTTTCCTTTTGTTTCATAGGCATCATGGATGCCAGCTATTGTTGCTCTCAATTTCATGGAATTAAGGGGGTGTTTCTTTTTTGTCGCCTAAAAATACTTTTCATGGAATCTGTATCACATAAATATAACAGTATGACTTCTTTTCTGTGATTTCCATGTCTAAATCTTAATGAAGAACACAATAAGAGTACTTTTTAAGGGATATATAAAAGACAGAAAATTATAAGTAGCATCTTTTTAAAGGGGACTGTGAACTGCCTAATACCTTAAAATACGTTAAATCGTAAAGTTTGCCTTTAAAGTTGCTTTTGCTAATTCCGTTTCTCTCTTCCTCTACTCTCTCCTTCCTCTCCCTTTCTCATAGACACACACACACACACACACACACACACACATACACTTTTAATGTTTTATAGATTTTATACTTAAGATCACAAATTGGATTATCATAGCATTTCAGTATTTCTTGTAGTAATATAAAGTACGGCTCTCAAAATATAAGGGAACAATCTTCCCCTAGAAATAAAGTATACAAACCTAGTTAAGATAAACAACTGTTTTTAAAACCCAGACAGAATGTGTCTTGTCACCCATTCTACCAAGCTTCTATAAATTCTTATTTCAAGAACTTTTAAAAATATATGTAACATACTTTTTTTTAAGTGTAGCATTTTTCTTTTAAATTTCCTGTGATCAAATTTAAGATCAGATAAGATAATTATTCCTTTATCACTTTTATAAATTTGGTTGATTTGACTTTTCTATTTATCATTAACATGTAAAATAAGTTGATTATTCTACCTAATAAAGGTTTATTTATAAACCATGAACAAGTGAGGAAATCCTTAAATATCCTGATTTTAAATAATAGTCAAAGCAGCAGCTTAAGTTAGTATATTGTTAAAATTCATTATTTTAATAGTATTTCTTTTTACGCAATCCGCTTCTATGAATTAGCTTGTAACTGGGTCATTTGGAGATCCAGGTCTTTAATTTTAATCTACTTTTGACTTTAATTATAATACGATTTTAAGTGTAATTTAATAACTTTCAAAGTGCCTTATATTTTGAATCCTTCAAATCATTATTTAATTAAAAATATAAAACACTAGGCTACTTCACAACAGCATTAATATAAATAACTAATAGAAACGCCAAATTTTTACACTTTCAAAAAGGATCACACATCATCAGATCTTAAAACTCAATTTTAATTTAAGATTACTATGGGTTTGTAAATTGGCCCCCATACACGCAGGGCAAGGAGAGACAGAAGAAAGAGGCAGAACACTCCAGACTGGGAGGTGGCAGTTCTAATAAGCACGGGAACCTACAGAGGAGGTTTGTCTTGGGTGGCTGCGAGATGCGTCAATCTCCACGCTCTCCCACCAGAACCTTCAACGTTTCCAGAAAGGTCTTAATTGGGTTCAGTCACTTGTTTAGTCCAGATGGTCTCAACAGCATCTTACTCTCTCAAGGCTGCATCCCTGAAACAGCTGCTAGCATGGGAATTGTAGGTGGAACTTACATTCCACGGACAGGGAAGTGGGTAAGGGAGAAGGTGAGGATAAGTGCGGTCTGCTTGCAAGTCAACCGGTGGTCGCATCTTCTCTCCAATCTCCTCCAACAGTTATATCGTTGGAAACAATAATTCTGTCCTTAAGTATAAGTCCTTGACCCAAGGGGACTGCCTACCCAGAATTCCTGTCACAAATCAGGCCATGCCCTGGATACTCCAAAATCCCCTGTCACAGTGGCCCTGAGCCTGCTTCCAAGACCTGTGTGGGCCTCTCTCCTGGTCGAGTCCTCCAGAGGGCCAACTTGTGCAGGTGTGTAAAGTCCTGGACGTGACAAGGTAGACAAAAGAGGTTTTTGGGATGTGCAGACAGAGCTGGGATGAGCAGTCTGGGAAGGCCACACACACGTGTGTGAGCTCCCTCACGAGACAGACAAGCCAAGGGCCAGGGGTTGTCGTACTGCTCTGGAACTCTGAGGCATTCAAGAACTTGAAATTTAACATGTATCCTCCAATATGTTATCCAGGTTATTTATCAACGTGGGTGGATAGAACAAATTTTATTTTAAAGCACGTTAACTTGGTAACTTTTATACGTTTAGACTAGGCTTCTGAACAGCGTCATTATGAACTTTTGAATAAGATAATTCTTTGTTGTAGAGCTCTGTCCTGTGGAAACAGTTCCCCAAATTATGAAATCTTAAAAAGTGCTCCCTGGTACTCATTGGTAGATGATTAATCACATAAAGTTGAAGTTTTAGTTTTTTTTAAAAAGGTGAATAATATCAATTTCATATGGTTTAACCAAATAATTCCTCAAAAACATAGATTCTACAGTTTGACTGCTGGTGCCATTTGGACCAGACAATTTTGTTGGGAGGCCTAGCCTCTGAACTTAGAATGTTTAGCCGCATAACTGACCTCTGTTTACTAGATACCAGTGGCCTAGCTCTCCACCCTAGTTGTGACAAAAAATGTCCAAATGTCTCCTAGGGGCAAAAGCTGTCCCAGTTGATAACCCTAAAAAAGACTGATCTAGAAAGAAAGAAATGCAGCTTAGAAAATGCAGCAAAAAGTTGAAATAACCTACAGGATTTTTTTACATCAGCTTTAGTACATGATGTCAAAGCAGATCAATTCCTGTTACCATTCAATCATTCAATAAATTCGTAGTAAGAGCCTGGGTGGTGCCAGGTACAGCACAAGAAAGGGAGGACACATTAAGGAAGGAGGACAGATATAATCACCTGCCTGATGAATGGCCCATCAATTCAGTATCTCTTTTTAAAGTTGCTATCTTTCTTGTCAGTACCAGTGATAACTGAAATAGGCTTTTAGATACCAAGACTTCAATAAAAGACAAAGGGTCCCTGGAAAACTTCCATTTGTAAAACAAAAGGAACCTGCCTGCATTGAAATTTTTTTTTTTTTATTTCCTGTACAGGTGCCAGGTCTTGAGCAGACACCCAATTTATTATTCTGTCATCTGACTTATTAGGGTTGACACAAATCGAGCTGAAATATGCCTGACATGCTACAGTCAAGGCTTTTTCTTTTTTTTTTTTTTTTTTTTTTCACACTTTAGCACGAAGCCAAACTTTCCTCAAGGTGAAGGGAAAGAGGGGAGAAGCTATGGGAGTTAAATTCCCTGCTTTCTATCAGCAAGATGAATATGATCCTCTTCCATCATAGAAGGGGAAAAAACAGCCACAGAGTGCCCACAACTAAAAACAGCTCAGCAAGGGATACATCTGGGAAATGATTAGCAAGTTCTGGAAAGCCCTTGATTGCAGGAAATAGCACCTACGTTTTTTAAAATGTCCCCACCAGACCTTGAATCATAAAGCTGAACTCCTTCCTCTTTCTCTTCCCAATTCCTGCGTTCTCTCCCAGCCCTCAGCCCCAGCATGTGACTCTGAGCTCTGGAATTCAGACTACAACTCTCTAACTCCCATCCTGTGGGATGAGACATACGTAATATGTATGCATAGAGTGAGCTTACTTTACCACATGGAGATGGAATATTGGGTTGTACAAGGGGCTGTGAATAACCAAATGCGAAAACCCCTTTTATTCATTAAGTTTGTATGCAAGACCAAGAAAATGATCTAAATATAAGGGGATATTAGAATCTGCTAATCAACAACCTGTATGTGTACAGAGAGAGAGGTTACTGTTTTCCATATGCTTTATAAATTTCCCCCCAATTGCTGTTTCTCTTGGGTTTTAAGTATGCCTTTTGGCAAATGAAAAACAGCTCATTTTTTATGTGTTTTATGTAACATCTTCTGTCAATACTAGAAATTTGTCCTGTCAATATTTAGTGACTGTAATATTTGGTAAGATACTAAAATACTATTTCAGTACTGATCCTGGATTTTAAAAATATGTAAAGTTAATTTATAATGTAGAAATTTAAAAACAGTAAATGAGAATAAATATTACTTGGGGACTGAGAATTACAAAGCTAACTCATTATCAAAGTCATCTCAGTTTGAATGTTCCCATCATCAAAAGTAGAAAGGTACCACTGGACACATTCTTCATCCTTTATCTCACAGCTACTTTCAGATATGAGAGCATTAGGCTGAATGGACCCTCACATTATCTAGCTTTCACATCCTCTCATTCTCTAATCCTGAATCAAGCAAATGAAATTTGATGTAATACTCTCATTGCAAACTTCAAACTTCAGAGCAACTTTCAGAGTAAGCAGAATTACGTACCCGGTACTCACAGACATCTGCCAACCTGCACGATTTCATAACTGTCATTAGAGCTGTGTGTGCTCTCTGATTTGGCCATATTATGCAAAACTGAAATACAAATTTTAGACATTTTTTTATTTCTAATAATTTGCCATGTATTAGAAAATAAACCAATATTTAAATGAAACCATTCTATATACCCTTACAAGTTCTGGGAAGTTATAAACAAATATATCTGAACTATATATACTGATTTTTCTGAGGAATTGTATTATTTCAAAATCTCTTATACCTGCCTAGGAACTTGTAAAGCTACTGCCACTTTTGCTCCATCTAGTGGAATATTGATTTTTGCTCAGTAATAACAAAACACGCAATACAAGCTCTACCTTCTGCAGACAGATGAAATTTGTACTGCACTTTCTTACTGTGAAATGACATTGCATTTATGAAAGAATCATTTATTTAATGTCATCTTACAACAACCACTGAACCACAGACTCGTGCAAACACAATGTGGTGGATTTAGAAGTAAATCTGCTATTTTCTCTACTTTGCAAGAAATAAGTTGCTTCAAGTAATTCAATTACCCTATTGAATAAGCACACAAACCCAGACTAATAAGGGCAAGGAAGCTTGAACTCATTAAGGAAGGAGAGTCCAATAGGAATCTCGGAAATTACACAATTCATAGCAAAGTCTATTTATAATAAGGTTTCCAAGGTAAAGTTAAGAGGAAAGAAGGCATTCTCTTTGGCAAAAATAATTAGCAAACTCCCAGGTTTTCAAAATTTATTTTGTCAGCATGGGGTGTTCTTTTAATAATCTGCTAAGTCAGTAAGATATATATTAATATTGATAATAAACTACCATTATTAACATTACATAAATGAATTTATCTCTTATTTTGGGCAATGGATAACTGTTTATTAAAGGCATCATCCCCAATGACAGGCACTCATTTGTCAGAAGTCTGATGCTGCCAAAGACAGTATTGCCCCTGATACTGAAAGTCTAGTGTAAAAATGCAGTGCACAATTTTCCTTTATTCTCTAGTCCCACCCCAGGGAGTCAAAAGTATTTCAAAAAAGTTTAATTTCCTCTTCTTTAAATTTTTTTTGATGAATTGAAACTTTCTTGTCAGGAGTGGAAAATTCCATGGCAGCCACGGCCGGTGTAGATATGTATGGTGGAACCTCATAGACTGTAGCCCCACAGTAAAAATTGGCAGTGACCCATATGTATTAAAAGTGGAGTGTCCCCAACTTATTTGAAAATTTACCCACTTAAATTATCCCTCCAACCTATTGCAATTTGATTTATAATCTGCTGTTTCAACAGAATAAATGAACCCCTAAAAACAAACATACTGTAGATATTTATATCGGGAATAAAATTTCTCTGGGGAGGATGCAATTTATGGAAGCAGAAACATTGGAAGGAAGTAACAAATTGAAGTCCCGGTTTTCTAATGAAGGATTGGAAATTGAGTTCTGCTTCAACAAGCAAGGAAAAAAAGTTGTAATTATTTTTCACTCGTTAGCATTTAAGTCAGTAGCAGGATATTTCACAAGTTTTAGATAGATTTAAAAAAATACATTTAGTAAATTTTTTGTTAAGTTTCATGTTTTTTTATGGTCACATATGCAAGTAATTGACAGAAAGGCAGATTATCTGCACAATGCGTTTAACTGTGATAAATACATGTATCTGTCTATAACTCCAGGGCTAGATCCGACTAGGAAGGCTGCCTACTGGATTCCAGAAGAGCAAAACAAACGCAGGCCTGCCCAGAATCTGGTTCTTAGGACAGATGGACTTTTATTACACATCACGGTCTGTCCGACAGGCTTGTAAACAAGACAGAATCTTGTCTATGATTAATATTTCCCCTTACATAAAGGTTTGAAAGATACAATATACATTTTTTTCTACCAATATGGTAAGTATGCTACTAATCTTCAAGGTACTTTGAATTTTATGTAATAATTCGAGATCCTCAAATAAACACTGTGTTTCCTCCAAGTCTGCACACAGCATTTCCATTACATGAATGGCAAAGTGGAAAAACATGTTCAGGGCTTCACTTTGATTTCCACGACTTCTCTTGTCAGAGGCCACATGCCTATTTGGAATTAGTATCCAAAGTCTAATGCTTCACGAACGGATTAACAAATGGTATACGACCATTTTTCTTGCAATAGTGTATTTTAAGGAGGAGGAAAGCCCCTGTAGAAAGCTGGTGTAGAAAATGAAATTAGTCCCTTGGAGAGGATATGATCAATGCCGTGTTAATCTAACCTTCAGCTGTTAACGATTTGCATGAGGATTCCCCTTGATGCTGCGGCTTCAACTGAAATATTGTTCTAAGAATTTCTGTGAAATCCCCCTTCTCGTCTTTGGCTGAAAGGAGATCGAGGGAAGTGGACCCTGAGGCTCAACTTTCCTTCTCTGCCTCTATCTGCGTAATTTTTAAAAATAGCAACAAAATAAATGAAAACATTTTAAAATTTCATTTTCAAATCATTTGTTTTGCTGCCATCTTCCAGATAAAAGACTAGGAAAAAGAAAACCTTTTGCAAAGCTTGCAAAATGATCCATATTTCATAACTTAGAAGAGTGAACAAGAACGAAGCAATTTACTCTTCTCATTCAAAATACAGCTCTAGAAAAATAGGCTCCAAATTCAAGTTCACAACCTTTTACCTTTCTTTCAAAGGGCGCCAGAGTTCACAGCTTGTGTTAGCTTAAGGGGTGTTATGAGTAGTGGGATGAGAAGAAAAAAAAAACTGCAGTCATCCCTGAAGGGCTGGTTTGTTTTGGTTCCTCTCTCTCTTTCTCCCCCCAACCCCCACCCCTCCCTCTCTTTCAGTCTCTCTCTCTCTCTGTACCTTTTTTTTTTTATCACAGTGTTGAACAGAAATAGAGACCTAAGAATGCAGCTGACTTTTCTCGTTGTTACAGTATTATGACAAGAGAACAATCTAATTTCACTTGTGACCAAAGTTAAACTTAAAAAGCTAAAAGAAACACTGCAGCATTCATTTCACTTGATATCTCCCTGAGTTCTTAATAAATTCATTCCAACTCAACAAAAGATGTGATCCATAAGTGTACCTGCAGGGCACTTAGTCATCCAGTTATTTTTATAGTTGATCAATCATCTGATTTCCATAAATTTATACACTAAATTTTCTTACACTGAACTACAGTAAACAACTGGGTATTTTTCAATAACCAAATATACACAGCCCTTGAGTATGCTGAACGTTTTTCTTGTTCAATTCTGTTCAAGGGAGAGATGAAATAGAGAAAATTATGTATAACCGTTAATTCTTATTTAGAATATTCTGGAAATTAACTGCAAATAATTTAAGATATTATCCTTCACTTCTGACAGCAATGTGCAACCAAATGAGTAGTTTTTCAGAGAACCAATACTATTATGATTATATCATTGTTATTTTATAACTATTAACCTCTTTTTCATAGTAGCAAATATGAAAAATATTTTACCTTTAGCTTACTTCCTATCTAAGCAAGTTTACACAATTAAATGAAATTATTTTACTGTTTCTCAGATATCTTTAAGTTTGCATTTTATTTTTAAAAAATCCACCTTGGTTTCCCACTGGGCGGTTCATACAAACATTCCAAAGCAATGAGCACTGGGCAGAAGTAAAGCTCTTAAAACAGTAAAAGAAGCAATGGGTGGGAAGCAGGAATGAGAACATTCATCAGTAAAGCAAAGCACAGACTTCTTAGGGAAATCTTCCCTCGCCTGCTGCTCTTTGGAAAATTCTCGGGTACTAAAGAGCCTTCCATTCATTGATATCTCCTCTAAACACATTAAAAGTTACTCCTTCTCAACAGTACCAGGTCATCTATTGCTCACTGTTGTTTGGTCTCATCATCCTCAGACTTGATCATCAATATAACACTCTAAGAAAATTAAATTTTAAAAAAACCTATCATGTACTGGACATCATTCCAGGCAGAAGACTCTAAAGAAAGAACACCTCTTTTTCTCAAGTTGCACGCAAGCTAGCAAGAAGAGCTGAGCGGCAAACTGGTGAGCTTACGGTCATGAGACAAGTGTACATATGGGGTAAGCGCAATACTCCACAGTGAAGAGAGCCCACAGTGAAGGGGTGCATCACGGAGGCTTGGAAAACAGGCACGATTTGCTCAAGAGTATGCCTCTTTAAGAGCAGTCTATGCTTAGACTTAAGAAATGAATGGGAGTTGGCCACGTGGATGGTCACATGAAAATCTGGGTCATAGCAAGTAGCAGAGTGCGGTAGGAGCAACTACTGCAAAGGGGGAAGGAGAATAAAGGGGCCAGAAGCAAGGCCGGATAGACAGACGCCTCCACAGATCAAGAAAGAAACTGTCCACAGGCAACATGGAACCTGTAAAGAGTTTTCACCCGATTCACATTATGGAAATGTTTGGCTGCAAGTAAGTAGCACTAGAAACAGGGGTACCACTTAGTTGACCACCAGTAATCCAGAACTTTGTGTGATTTAACTGGGGAATGTCTGCACCCCAGACTGCTACAGCATGTGAATCTGCCTGAGGCAAAATCAATTTTCTAATAGTGAACTAGAACATCGCTCAGGGCTGGGACGAGGGTAAGGCAAGTGAAGCACTTGCCTTGGGCACAGAATTTACGGAGGCACTGATAAACTCAGTAACCAAGAGAAATAATATTTAGAGCAATATTTTAAATAACAATAATCCATGATGAGCAAAATATCAAAAATTTAAATAATGACAGTAACTGAGTTCTTTGGGGATATATGTACAAATAGACTAATTCCCCATACAGTGGGTTTCTTTTTCATTTTATTTGGAGAATTTTAGTTTATTCAGTCAATGTGGGTAACCATCTAACTCACCTTGGAAGCCGAGACAGAACACCGGCTGACACTGATGTTAATGCATCATCCAAATGACCGGGTGGCTTCCCTTTATGAATCCAGCTGACAAGCAGTTCAAGAAGCATCAAGGAAATGAAAAGTGGAGTTGCCTGGAAAGGAAATTGCAGAAAAGAGATGCGACTGGGCTCAGTATGAAATTCTTCCAAGTTTTCTGGTTAGTCATTCCCGAAGTGGGAGGCCCAGAGTGATATCTCAGAGCAGAAGAAGGTATATATTCCCGCCCTAAAGGATCATTTCCTCCCAACAGGCAGAGAAATCTGATTATTTCAGACACACACTAAACAGGTGCTCAAATTCTATCATCTAATTTGGACATGAAATACAGATTTAACCATGATAATTCTATCACGAAGATAATAAGGTTAGGAGGGACGTGTTTCAAGTTAGGTCTGAAAAATACATTTTAAAATGACTGCAATAATAAGTCTGTTATCTACATGACTAAGGTAGGTTTACTTTAAAAGGCTTTCCTTAAGGATGCACACGATTCTAGTCTTTCACACTGGAATTACAGGAATAACACTGAAAACTATAGGAACAAAAAAATGCTTCTGAGTATTGCAGAGAATAAGGTCATTTTAAATGCTTGTTTCTGACATCATTCAAATTTTATTCTTTCAGTTGGTTTTTTTCTTATATAATGTTTTAGACTCCACTATTAATGACAAATATTGGACTAGGATTGGTATTATAATATGAAAGTAATGAGTTCTGAGGATACTAGTATCACATATTTTTCTGAAAAAAAAAAACAGAAAGAAGTAATATCAAATCCTGAAAAAGTTATGGGTTTCACTCATTTGGAAGCTGATTGTGAGTCTTAAAGTTTTCTAAACTCAACTCCCAAGAACATACTCTCTGATGTCATTTTTTTTTTCTATTTCTGGTCTGAGCTAGTAAGTGTTGTAGGAACAACTGTAACAGGGAGGGGAACTTCAGTACTCAAGTTCTAATTCTGGATATTTCCACATCTAATCATAGCCAGGAACCAGGAGTGAAAAGAGCCTCTGAACACTTCTGAGTTTCAAAGAAAACTTGGTGTAAGTTCAAACTTAGGAAGTCAGGGTTGAACTCAGTCAGCTGTGTATCCATTCTTCAGAACTACTTGACTAAAATAAGGAGGAAATAGTTTCCTGGGAGGTGGTAGACAAGTTTTCCCTTTAGAAACAAAACTGTTATGAATGTCATATAACCATTACATCCTGAGCTTGTGAGGGCTGAATCTGTAATGCTGCTGTGTCCAGGAAAACTTTTAAAAATTTTATCCTATTCTGGAGTGATATTTCAAGGAAGAAAAGCTTAATAGAAGATGGTTGTGGATATTGTACAGGAATTCAGTTCAAGCAGAAATTCTACTTTTGCTCCGTGCTTTTTTGAAACTGAATTAACTTTTATTAGAATTTAATTATTTGAAGAACAAAAGTGAACAAAAGCCCTGAATGTCTTTTACTTACTTTTTATTAAGAGAAAAGCAAGAGCAGCCTCTTCCCAGATAGTCTCACCTTTTGCACATAATTAGGCACGTCTTCTATGGTCCGGAATGACGTCTCATTGGGCTTCATCATGTAAAACATCATGCGAATTCCCTGGGAAACTGAAACATCCTGTTGGGCTTCTGGGTTCTTCATCTCTGCCCTTGTCTGATTCCCAGCTGGAGAGTATTTGTGATTCAGTGGTTGAAGCCAGAGGCTGAACAAAGAGGACAAGATGTGCTGCACAGATCAAGCCCTTTGTCAGAGAACAGCTAGAAACAAAGCTCCATAGAACACAGCCAACAGCAGAGTCTGTGTTGAGAGACAGGAAAACACAAGGATCAGGAACGAGTTCA
Source organism: Camelus ferus (assembly GCF_009834535.1). Lineage (NCBI taxonomy): Eukaryota > Metazoa > Chordata > Mammalia > Artiodactyla > Camelidae > Camelus > Camelus ferus. The sequence goes on along the minus strand of NC_045702.1, from coordinate 52,238,045 downwards.
GAGTTCAGTGGGCGCTGTCCCAGAAACAGGGCGCGTGGGGGAGGGGAGGGGGAGGGGATCGTGCCCAAATCAAACACAAACAGTGGAGTTCTGCTGCAGGTGGAGTAACTGATCATTAAAAAAGAAAAACAGGCAAACAAAAAAACTGCACATGATACCTCCTTGGAAAGGAGAAGGTAAAAAAATGATAGCAGGTGAAAGTTCACTCTGAAAAAGTGGACAGAAATTCAAAACTCAATCACATGAGGAAAATACATTTTTTTCCTGTCCCTTTTGAAATTCACATTGTGTTCAGGTTTGTAGTCTCCCCCCAGAGCCCTATTTCCTGAGAAGACAAGGTGCTTGAATCTCACTTAGTAAGACTGAGCTTGAAAGTCACTAAGCACTGAAAACATCTTACTGGCGATTGCCTGTGTTTCTGTATCATGTTCACTTCTGAATGTTTGCAAACCAGTTTAGGGGCATTTGGCTCATTAAATGCTCTGCGTTGTCTAATGGAACCTTGACTATTCACATCTGTATTCTTAGCACCAAGGGGGCCTCTGAGTGAAGAAGCTGTTGAAATGTTTCTGAGAAAACTTATCTCAGTTTTCCAGGAGAAGCATAGGTTGATTTGGCCTTTCAGGTAGACTAGAGGGCACTTAATTGACTGCATCACCACTGAATAAGCAGAGCTTTCTGAATTAGACTCAGGCCTTCCACCTGGAATAGCTGTGGTCATCTTTTGGCTACCTCCTCATCTTTTAGTATGTTTGTATAAATTTAATTAAATTATTAATACATTATTGTTTTAGGAGAAATAAATAGACACTATAGATAAGCAACAAATAAATCACCAGCCAGAGACGCTGTCAACATTTTGGTATGTGTATAATCAGTTTCACTATCATGTGCTGTACTTGCTGCTAAAAATCACTGTATAATGGGGAAGAACAAATCTGACCCAATATTGGATCTGTTTGGTTTTTTTTTTTAACTTTAACATTTGTATTCTATTGCTTTTGCTACAAGTTAATCACTAAAGGGATGTTGCCTATAAATTCATATTATTCATAACAGCACATCTCTGGGAACCCTGCCTCCCATATAATGAGTGTTAAGCTAAAATACCTTTGCCTAGCTCATAGGAAACACGCTGGCCAGGCCCACCTGTGAAAAGCTGCAGGAAGGAAGAACTGAACGTATCCAGAACCAGGATTTTACCCTCTCCCCTTCCAGTCTAAAAGAAGCCTGGGTTCTAACTCAGGGAAGATGCTTCTTTGAGATACTACTCCACCATATTCTCAATCTGCTGGCTTTTTGAATAAAGTCTCTATTCCTAGCCCCAACAACTCATCTCTCAACTTACTGGCCTGTCATGTGGTGAGCAGCACAAGCTTGAACTCAGTAACTACTGTACTATGCATGTTTGTGCAATAAAAACCACAGAGCTTATGAAAAAGAGATTAGACTGCAACAACTCAACAACTTAATGATCCATAAGGAGAAAAAAGTCAGAACCTAGTAAAACTAGTAGCACACTTTTACACACAGATGTTATGTGCTAAAGAAATGCATAAATATTACAATAAATATGGTACTTCACCTTGCAAAAGACCTGACCTGTATTTGTGGAAATGGGCATTGGAAGAGTTACAGATTGCGAGTTACTGTGGAGAGTTGGAAAAAGGCTTATCTGAAATCAGACTAGAAGTTATAAAACCAGACATGGCTACCATGGCTCATAACACATAGGTGGACTGAGGATACTGGTTGATGTTTAAGGCATGTGCACATATATGCATTTTGTGCAGTTCACTTGAGTGCAGAGAGGGAATGGAAAAAGGTACTATGGCTTCTCCCTTCTTCTGCCAACCAGTCTCCCAGCAGTACTTCCCCTTGGCTTAAGGGAGTTCAAAGCCAGGTGAGGGAGGAACTCAGGAAAGGAAATCTGCCCCCTGGAGAGCACAGCAGGGAAGGAGGGGTTGGAATGGATCTGAGGGAAAAGTCTCTCAAGGACGAACACACCATCAAAACTTCCTTAACTGCGTCTCTATCATTATGCAATTCAGTATAGTCTTCCAGTTGGGCTAATAAATTTAATGCAGCAATGAGCATCATGTCATAAATGTCTTGTGCATTTGTGTACATTTTGTATTAAATAGATCCCTAGCAGTGGAATTATGTGGTTGAAGGGTTTATAAAATTTATATATTTTTTAATTTTATATATATTCTTATTGAAATATAGTTTAGCTTACAATGTTATGTCAATTTCTGGCGTACAGCATAACACTTCAGTCATACATGAACATACATATATTCGTTTCATATTCTTTTCCACCATAAGTTACTACAAGATATTGACTATAGTTCCCTGTGCTATACAATATGAACTTGTTATCTATTTTATATATATATATATATATAGTTAGTATCTGCAAATGTCAAACTCCAAATTTATCCCTTCCCACCCTCTTCCCCCCACCCTGGTAACCACAAGCCTGCTTTCTTTCTGTGAGTCTGTTTCTGTTCTGTAAATAAGTTTGTCTTTTTTTTAGATTCCACATATAAGTGCTATCATATAGTATTTTTCTGATTTGATCATTTTCTTTTCTATTAGCTTAGTTTCTTTTTGGTTTTTGTGACTCAATTGTATACTTTTGATTTGTGTTTCCCCTGTTTTTCAAGTATGTTAACCCCTTACTATATTTGTTTGCTTTAGACTGATAGTCATGTAGGCTCAAACACATCCTAAAAAGAATGAAAAAAAAAAAAAAAAGAAGAGAGAGGAAAAAAATTTGTATTTTCTTGCTCTTCTCTCCCACTTTTTATGATTTTGATGTCTTTTTTTTTTTTTACATCTTCTTGTTTATTCTCTTGCAAATCATTGTAGTTATTGCATTTCCAATTATGGTTTTCTCACTTCTATAGCTTCCTGTTTATTTTCTATTTAGAGTAGACCTTTCAACATTTCTTTTAGGATAGGTTTAGTATTGAAGAATTCTTTTAGTTTTTGCTTGTCTGTGAAACTCTTTATCTCCCCTTCTACTCCAAAGAATAGCCTTGCCAGACAGAGTATCCTAGGTTGCAGCCTTTTCTCATTCAGGACTTCAACTATATCTTGCCACTCCCTTCTGGCCAGAGTATTTGTGTAGAGAAATCAACTGAAAGCCTTACGGGGATTCCCTTGTTAACTAACTCTTTGTTTTTCTCTTGCTGCCTTTAGAATCCTTTGTTTATCTTTAACTTTGGCCATCTTATTTATAATGTGTCTTGGTATAGGTCTATTTGGGTTCTTCTTATTTGGGACCCTCTGTGCTTCCTGTACTTGGATATCTTTAGGTTTGGAACATTTTCAGTCATGATTTCTTCAAATACCTTTCAATCCCCTTTGCTTTTTTTTCCCCTTCTGGGACCCCTATGATGTGTAGGCTGGCATGCTTTATATTATCCCATAGGTCCCTTATGTTGCTTTCACTGGTTTTTACTTGCTTTTCTGTCTGTTGTTCTGATAAGGTGATTTCTGTCATCCTGTCTTCTAAGGCACTTAGTTCTTCTGCATTATCTGGTCTGCTTTGACTGCCTTTAGCTCAGCTCTTATCTCAGCCATTGAGTTTTGTTTTTAATTGGCTCCTCTTTCTAATTTCTATTTCCTTTTCATAGTTTTCTCTGTCTGTATTCATAGTCTCTCTCATTCTTCAGTGCTTTTTTCATCCCCTTTTGAAGTCATGATCTAGTAGACTGTAAAAGTCTATCTCATTGATCGTTCTTTCAGGAGACTTCTGTTGTTCTTTTAATTGGGAGTGGTTCCTCTGCTTCTTCATTTTACTTATATTTCTCTGGCTCTACGGATTTAGGAGTATCAGTTATCTACTGTGGTCTTGAAGGGCTGTTTCATATTTTGTTTGTTTTTATTTAAAGTGGGAGCATTTCTGTGTAGACTGTGTACATCTAATAGTTTTGTTGTAGGGTTGTTCTCAGTACGGATGTTTGCCATGTCTTTCTTCTGGTGTGTTGGCTGTTATCCCTTTGATGGAGGTGTGGTTGGTGTTGTGGTGATCAGAGTCTGTCCTGATTGTTGTTGTTGAGCAGGGCCTCCTTTTTTGTTCTGTGGTTGTCACAGCCTTGACAGGGGCCGGGTCTGCTCCCCTGTTGCTGGAACAGAGGCTCCTAGACCCGTTTCTGAGCTGTGGTGTGTGGTAGACAGGCTTGGAGCACTTTAGCTGGGAGGAAGAGTTGGCAGGAGACGTCCACTGGGAGGTCCCCTCTGTGGTGTTGTCTGTCACTTGTTATGTGGGCTTACAAAGTACTCTTTGTTGACACTGCCTTTGTCCCTACCTTAGCTGTGGGAATGTCAGCCACCCACTCTGATGTCCCCCAGGTTCTGGGCCCCAGGAATCACCAGTGCAGGTCTGCCAATGTCAGATGCTAGGACCCACCGTAGCAAGCATGTGGTCACACAGCTGCATCTGTGGTGACCCACAAGGTCAGAGCAGATCCCAGTTCCATCTCCACTTAAGGTATGGTCCGCCAGCCTGTTGTAGATACCTGAACTCACCCACACCGTGTGCCAGAACTCCACTCACTACCTGTTCCTCCAAGAGGCACAGGTCCACAAAAAGCCCAGAAAAAGCAAATCCACTCTCTCTGCCTGGGGCTGTTAGGAAATCTCAGCCCTGCCTGTGAAGCTGCAGGGCCACTGGGTGTGGATGCAGCTTTCATCCCCACCTCTGCACAGCAGTGATGACTATGACCGAGCCCCACCTCTCTACTTGCAAGAACACACCGACAATGGAGGCAAAAGGAGAAAGCAGCTACGGTGTGGCTGCCTTGCAATGCCCCCCCTCCCCCAGCACACACACACACCATCAGCAGTGCTTTTTTATGGGGGTCCTAGGCTGTTGCATTCCATACACACAGCCAGCCAGAGCTCACACCACCCTCCAGTCCCGAGGCTGCCTCTGTGCAGTGGGCCCCAGCCTTCTGCCCAGGCTCCTCACCGATCTCCAACAGCCAGTCTCAGCTTGTCCCTGCCGACTCACATCTAGGGCTGGGGATCGCAGAGACCCTCTGTGTCACTTTCCATTAGTTCTGTCTGCCAAGCAGCTGCCACTTACTCCTCCAAAACTCAGTAGCTCTGCTTCTGTCCCCGCTGACCTCCCAGCTGGAGAGTGGACATCCCAGCCTGAGGGTGCCTTTCTTTCTATGCTGCTCCCAACCTGCAGGACGGGTCCTGCACCAAATTTTTCTTATTTCTTTTTTTTCCCCTCCTTTTATTTCTCTTATCAGATTTTGTGAGAATCCTCCTGTATTTTGAAATGAAAGATACTCTGCCAGAGTTCAGTAGGTGTTCTGTGTGATTCAGTGGGTTTCTAGATGAAATTCTTGGTCTATTTGTGGGAGAGGGTGATCTGTGAGCCTCTCTACTCGCCATCTTGGCACCTCCTCTATATCCTATTTTATTACAGGTTACTTACAAGCCGTTGAACACAGCTCCCTGTGCTCGAAAGTAGGACCTTGTTGTTTACTTATTCAGTGCATAGTGGTTTGTATCTGCCAAACCCAAACTCTCAATTTATCCCTCCCTCTCCCCTCACCTCCCTCACCTCCACATCAGTAACTATTAGTTTGTTTTCTACATCTGTGAATCTCTTTCATTTTGTGAATAATTTAGTTTGTGTCATTTTCTTTAGATTCCACATATAAGTGATAGCATATATTTGTCTTTCTCTGACTGACTTACTTCACTTAGTATGATAATCTCTAGGTCCATCCATGTTGCTGTCAATGACATTATTTCATTCCTTTTTATGGCTGAGTAGTATACGTATACACACACACACACATATACACCACATTTTCTTTATCTGTTCAGCTTTCCTTATCTTGGCTCTCTTCTCCTTGACCTATTTTACTCCAGTTTTACCAATGAGTTCAAAGCCCAACCAAAGGATGATTTCCATATACAGATTCTTCAACCATGCTCATATGCATAAACAATACTCACTTTAATTTAAAAACCATGTATACTATATTTATTTTACTTCCACAACAAAATTTCTATAGTTCAAACACTGAAAACATAAAATTTTATAATTTGCACATTATTATGAAGAATCTCATTATGGAAGTCATTGAAAGGCTATATTGTTCTCCTATGTTAATATACAGTACAGTAAGCATATGTTTTAATAGTAAGAAACTGCTAAACTGTTTTCCAAAATGTATGTACCTTTGAGCATGCTTTATAGCAGTTCGTATACTCAGGACTGTTTTTATTTTTTATCCTCTTTTTCAGATCTATATGGCGGCATAATTTGTGTAGAGTATGTAAGTTGTCACAATGCAAAGTTTATTATCTTCATTCCTATTGTATTTCTATATATTTTGAGGGCATTTTTTAGAATATAGCTATGTTTTGCCAAAAAATTTAACACTGTCTCTAAGAGTCTTCGAATCCTTTGTATTAATACTTTCCATTAGAAAATGGCACCGTATGACACTTAAATCACTCTCTCTGTTTTCTTAGATCAGATTTTATTACTTTTGGCCAAAGTCCTTTCCACGATTCAGAAGGCAAAGATCAGGTAGAACATGATCTTTAAAGAAATTTATGGCATGCACTTGAGTTCAGAACATTAAAAAACAAATAGTATTTCAGAAGTTATTTCTTTAAAATCCCATCAAGCTAATACATCTCATTGTTATTTTAACAGTAGTCAGAGCCAAAAGAGCAACTCCAAGTGCTGCACTCATATCAGTGTCAGAATGTATGTAACTTGCTCTTTATAGGATTGATTTTGAGTCAACGTTGGAATTAATCCAAATGCACAGTGCAGAATAAAAAAATGTGGAAAATCTCAAGAGCATTTCTTGAAATAGCTCATGAGAGTCTCCAGAAACAGGACGATTTCTTTTGGAAAATGTTTGGAAATCACAAAATAATGCATATACCTCTTAAAGATTAATCTTGTGTGTAGTAAATTTTTTAAAGGTTCTGACAAGTCCAGCAGCAAATGCATTAATTTTAATTCGTTCGACTTGCAGTTTCTCAACTGTAATTTACTATAGAATTCCTGTTAATCTACACTTGCAAACACCTCTGAGAACGTGTATTACATAGTGCATGGTTTGGGAATTGCTGTCTTACTTAGGATCTCTACAGTGCCATCTCTCTGGTGGGGAAAAAATGGACACCTATCTTTGGTAATAGTAATTAATGCCCACTTATTGAAAAAAAATCACTATAAAAGACTTGTATATTCCTAAAAATAAGTAAAAAGACAAGATTAGTTAGTGTTCTACAATACATACAAAAGTGTGTTTCTAATAACACCAGCAGATCAGACAAAGCCCTTTACCTAAATATCCATCACAGGAACTGCTGCCTGCTGATGAAAGGACCTGTGAACCTTCTTTTATAAAACAGAGTTGAAGCAATTCATCTAAGACGTAAATCCAGTTCTTATCATCCTCTAGGACATGTGGTTAAGAATCTCTCTCTAGTTTCAGGACTAAGAATAATGTGTTTCTCCTGAACAGCATTTGCGTTACTTAACTTTATGGATGCTATGAATCACCTACCTAATCATGTTTCCCACTTCAGATGGTTTAATATGTAGCTTAGAGCCAAATTCATGACATAAATCCAGCAAGTGTGTAGGATTCAAGCAGGTGGCATATTAAACTCACCCCTGGATCCACATTGATTCTGCTCATATTTTTCCTGTTTAATTTTTATCCCATTTTTCATTCTATTTTATTAAGTGTTATTGAGTGTATTGGTGTAAGATATTTCAATTTCTTCTTGTCATGAGGTAAAGATTTTTTTTACAGTTAATAGATTAGTTAATAAGTGAAAAAAAGCAATTCTATAGTTAGATAGTGTCTCATTTTGATAGGCATTCTTAGGAGACACCTGTAAAATTTTATTATCTTCACAAAAGCATAGATTGCAATTAAGAAGAGCCAACAATGACTGGACTCACACTGCTGGTGATACCAGTGGAAAAAACTGGAATGTTTTAAGGCACTGAGTCATTATCCAAGCAAACTGATGTATTTTTCATTTACTTTAATTTTTAAATTTCAATCACCATCTCCCAAAATAAAGAGATCAATACCTTTGAATCATAGTTGACATTTACTTCAGACTTTTTCTTGGGGAAAAAGGATTAAGTTTACTCAGTGTTTTGTAAAAGGAACTGTGCTGCAGTATACTTCAAATATACAACTGTGATGTTTGGATTCTCATTTTGGGTCACAACAAAAAAGGGTCTACAGTAGTACTAGAAAAAATAATTCTCAGTAACATATGTCTCTACATCACTTCCCCATGTCTTCCTCCAGGAAGTTCAGGAATCCTACCTGGGGGTCGGTGTTCCTGGTTGGAAAAGGACAGTCCCACCTTGCTGGTGTAACCCCTGCCCTCGAGGCTGGATGACTCCACAACACAATGACTCCAGAATTCGCCTTATAATCAATCACTGTTCTGTTGCTGCCATCACCTAATCAAGAACTCTTCTGTTTCAGCTGAAATCAGAAATTTCTCAAAAATATCTTCTGTTCATTTTTGCTACCGCTTCTGGAACATTACTGAGCATCACTGTCACCTGTCCTGTCCAAAGGGATGAACTGGATGCCTCATGATCTGCCTGCTGCTTTTTCACTCATGGAAAAAACCTCTGGAGGCATAGGGGTTCTTTAAAAGAAGAAACCTCACACAAATATATCCAAAGCCACATACCTTCTACCTCGTCCCCACTCCCTCAAGAACTACATCAAAATGTAAAACTTCTACTCTTCAAAAGTCACTGTTATGAGAATGAAAAGACAACCTCAGACTGGGAAAAATGTTTACAAATTCTGTATTTAATAAAAGACCCAGATCCAGAATAAACAAATAACTCTGAAAACTCAAAACTCAAAAGCAACCTAATTTTAAAAAACTGAGCAAGAGATTTGAAGAGACTCTTCACCAAAGATCATTCAAATGGCAAATCAGTATTTAAATAACGCTCAGTGTCATTACTAATTAGAGAGATGCAAATTTAAATGGCTACACACCAATCAGAATGGATAAAATTCACAGGACTGGCGATAGCAAGCATTTGTGAGGATGAAAGGAACTGAGTCTCATACTCCTACTGGTGGGAATGCAAAATGGTACAAATCACTATGGAAGACTGTTTGGCAGTTCTTCTAAAAAAAAATTAAACACAGACTTACCTTATGACTTATCTATTTAACTCCTAGAAATGCACTGAAAAAAAGGAAAGTATATATCCATACAAATACTTGCACACATGTTCATAGCCCACTTATTTGTATTTTTAACAGACAAATCACACTAATCCATAGATTCATTATGTAACATGCTGGATGTTCCCAATTCTATAGTGGCTTTCTGGGGAATATTCAGTTGTTCTGTCAAATTGCACTGTGCAGCCTACATCTGGGAATCTACTTCGATGCTTCCAGCTTTTTTTTTTACTTCCCATATCTAAGTTAACATCAACTCCTGTAAGTTCTACCAGCAAACCAATGTAGTATCACAACCTACCAGTGGGTTGTGAAATCAATATAGTGGCACTTGAGTAAGAATTTCAAAAACAAAATAGGACAACAAAAACAAAAGGTAACAAAATTATTTCAAAATATCAACATTTCTGACCAGTTATAAAATTAAGCATCATTTTATGAAATTCTGTTTCAGTCACATACATGCCCCTCACAGATACACACATCTCATAGGTTGAAACTTTATTTTTGTTTAAATGTAAGTTGCAGTTAAAAAAAAAAAAAAGACTCAGAAAGAGTGCTCCTATTCTGACTCCTTTTCATTTTCTCTCTAACAGTGCTTTGGATCCAATACCTGCACAGTAACTAGAAAAGTATTTTTAGGATGCTAATCATATCAATCCTTTATCCTGCCTCAAAATTTTACATTCCCTTTTATTGCTTTTGGAACAAAATGAGATCACACCCCCATGCCCACCTACCTGGACTGGAGTACTGAACGTGGACCGACCCACCCTATCCCAGCGACAACCTCCCCACATACCCCGCCCCCTTCACCTCCCTCCTTGTGATCCTTCTGTTGGTATCTCAAATGCATCTTGGCACCTTTGAGCTTGTTTTTCCCTCTTCCTTGAATAGTTTCCCCAGCTCCTTGGACTCTTTAGATACTTCTTATTCTTCCTGAATGATGTCAATATGCCCTCCTTCAAGTGGTCTTCTTTGAATACAAACCAGCTCCTGGATATTTCTACTTGAATACTATCTGCGTGTTGAGACCTGAATATGTCAATATTGAGCTCATCATTATTTTCCCTGCTCCCCGCCTCACACCACTATCATCAAGGCTGTGAGTCTTTCCTACATCCTCCCTCTGCGAATCGTGCCACTTTTTAAAGGACAGGTGTTTCTCCAGTTTAGACACATTCTGAGCCCTCCCACTCTCACATCCATTCTGTCTCTTGAGTCTTGTCAATTCTACTTCTCCTAGCCAGGAAGATAGGCTGTTTCTAACCAAAAAGCTTAGGATGTCAGCTTTTCACGCATGGCAAAAACAGAGACAGACAGAGATAGAGACAGAGAGATAAAGGTTGAGGCACATAATGTCCTAGGATTTTCCAACTTCATAGGTATTATTATTATACTATGACCTAATTTGCAACAGCCATGCCTATCTCTCCATCTGTACAATGCCCTACTGTGTGCATTCATGGCTTGGGTAGTGAATTAGAGCCTAATCACGCCTGCTTTAGGGTTGAGGCCTCCAAGTCCAACAGCAAGGAGAGCACAGCTGGCAAGTTCCAGCTCCACGTCAGTTCCAACACGCAGTAGAGTCTCCTACAACTAGGCTACAGTGATGGACTTTTCCTTTTTTTTTTAATCCATTAATACATGATTTGTACTAGTTTTATCTTGTTTTTATCTTTACCTTTTTCGGTATTCTTTTAAGATAAATGTTTGGCAGCTTTCTTTAAACTATCAGCCAATTTAAATAATTTTTTTGTTAAATTTACTTATCATATTCCTTGAAAAAATTAAAAATTTCCTTTAGAAGTTCTCTAGTAAAGTGAATTTGCCAGTTCATACTTAATACTTTACTTATGAAACACTGAATATTTCTGAGTCTTCAAATATGTGGTATCTTTTTGATAATTCAACATATCTTGAGGTAAATTAATAAACATTTGCACCTCTCCTCTACCGACAGTAAGGCTGCCCACTTCTATTAAAATTTTAAATGACAATCCAAGTAGCAATACACTGAGACGTCTTACAGGTAAATAACCTCATCTTCATCTTAAAGAAAGCAATACTGAGTATGATGCTGAGTTCACTGCCAACTGATTACTAATTTCCTTTATTCATTCAGGGACATTTTTTCAGTTATAAGCATTTTATAAATTAAATTTTATTATTTGAATTTAAGTTCTTTTATTGTACGTTAAATGGGTAATGACATTTACTTTGCCATGTTATTTTTTAAATTATCATCTATAGAATGTATTACTGAGTGAGCATTCATGTTTGTCATATAAAGTTTCTTCTTTAATTGTATTATTTGAAATATGCCATTAAAGACATATTTAATATACGATTAGTCTGGGAAATTTTTCAAAACTGATACATAAGTGAAGTTGAACTAATGCTGTACTATCTTATTAAATCTGTATCTTCTGAGGTATACATTATTCCATTTTACAAATGAGGAAACTGGGGGTCAGAAAGAGTACTTAAATTATTCAAGTTCACGTTTATAATTTAAAGTGATCAAAGTCAAAGAGAACTATGAAAAACATAAATACAACATGTTTTTTGACCATCACTATGCATTAAAGGTGGCAAAGATAAAGAACCTAACTTTGAGGAGTGTGCAGTTTTGTTACTGACAATCATGTGAGCCCCTCCCCCCGCATATGATGTGCTCAGTGTCTTAGCAGAAAGGACTGAAAAAGGGGCAGTAAGAAGGAGGTAAAGTATAGTCATATTAACCTGCCTGGGAGGTGAAAACAGAAGTAGTGAAGTCCAATGCAAACAACAGGCATCTTTTAAAACACAATCAAAATTTAAAAGTAAAAGAAAAAAACTGGAATTTCCCCACCTACTAACTTCAGAATGCTTCACATTAAATACACGTAGATATGGAAATACCTAGAAGACTTAATGATATCCATCAAACCTGAGTGGGATGAGAAATGTAGCCCACTTGTAAAGCAGGCAATGTTCACAGTTCTCTTGGTTATTTATGACCCATCCACACACCAAAACAGAATCCCCAGATGCTTCCTGATTGAGATTCTGAATATTGTACCTAAACTAAACACAACTCATGAAGTACAAGTTGGAGAGAAGCTAGACAGGACAAGGTGAAATAAACAGCCACTTACTGGATTTGAACTGCTACTCAGACCTGAGCCAATGCAATTTATTTCTGTCATATAACACTATCTTGCAATATGAAATAAGCTAACAAAACGGAGAATATCCTTGAAAAAATTACTCTTCTATTGTTTTTCCAACTATTTGCAGACTATATCAAAATTGGCAGTGGAATCTTTTTAGGGATTTATATGGCATTTATTATTAGTCTGGCTACCTAGTGTAGCACAGATGCTTGACACAGAGAATGCCAAACCAAAAGCTGCGTTTTGGCCAGCACCAATAGATTGGGGGGGGGGGGTGCATGTGTGCAGGTGCATATTATTCTTTAAAATATATATGGCACTGACATACCTAACAGAAAATGGAATATACTTGGACTAGGCCATCATGACTCAGCCAAATTGCTAGGTGAAGCTTCAAAGCCGATGCTAAATCAAGGCCTAGTTTAATCTCACTCCCTAACATGCTACATGATAAAACTCAGGCAGCCAGATTCCAGGAGGTTGTAAGAATGTTAAGCACAATAGCTACTATCACTTGTATCAGTTTCCTGCAGGGCTCCTTCTGAGGGAAGGAAGTGGGCACTCAAAGCCAACAGCACGCCACTTGCAGAGCTGCAGCTGTGTTAGCCGCAAAGAATCAGCCTGCTCAATAGGGTTGAAATGGACATTGCCATTCCTGTTCTGGAAGACTGTTCAAGGATCAGACATAAAGTCCTTTCCCTGAAATCAAATAAAACAAGAATAACTTAGAAAACAAAACTCAGAATACTGAGCTGTCACCCAGAGTGCCAGGCTGTTTCCCACACTAAGGCATAACGTGAACCCCCAGGCTCTGGCCTCGGCCACACGTACATTTCATTCCATTTACTGATTCTAGTACAACCCTGAAAAAGTTGCTTAACGCTTCTGATGCTTTGCTTCCTCTATTTCACAACCAAAATAATTTTATATTTCAATGGTATTTACGTGTTCAATGACTCTTTACTGCGGCCCTTTCATTTGCCTGGCACTCAAATAGGAAATGCAAGATGACGGCAATTGGCTTGTTATCAGAATTCATACCTAGGATTATTGTAAAGATTAAACCAAGTGATGCATGAGGCAAAAGCAGGCACTCAAAAACATCACTTTTCTCCCTTCCCTTTCTGGAAAAAGGGCATTTACCACCAGACTGTAATTCTCTTTTACACTAGATTTCCTATAATGATAGGTGGGGAAAAGTGAAGTTGTATCAGATGAGATTACTTAAAGGATATCACAGTATTCCCTGGACCTACACAAATATCATGGTGACTGTACATTTACTTAATAGTTATTGAGCACCAAGGATATGCTAGACCTTGTACTAAACATTAAAATATGAAGAATAAACAGAGCCTATAAACTCAAGGGGTTCAAACTTTTAAGGCTCAAGGTATCATTATCATGAGAGCAAAGCATGAGTTAAACCACAGATAAAAATTTATTTATGTTATTATATATAATTTTATAATTATTTTATATATTTTCTAGTATATAATATATAAATATATTTAAATATAAATAATTGACATAATATATGTAAAATAATATGTACTTAATGTTATATATTATTATTAACATATTTATTCAATACTTGCTTTTATTTGAAAAAAGCACCATAGAAGACGTAATGTTGAAAAGCATCATTCCTCCTTCTGTGTCTTATTCCCTAGAAACAGTATTCTATTGCTTGTATTTTAAATTCTGTCAGAGGCTATTGTTCTATGACTCTCCTACTCCAATGGTGATTCATCAGTTTCCACGACTAACTACTGATCACCTTGTCCTTGAAACTGAAGGTTCAGCTCACTCATTACATCACACTCCTCTGTATCTTCTCCTTTAAATGTTGCTATCTGCAGTACTGTTTACATATTATTATGATTGTAACTTTAAATACTTCATTTAAATCCATGTTCCTTGTTCAATCAACATGCAGTGGTACCTCTTGCCTCCTATTTTTTTAGCAGCCTTGCTCTTTCCTCCACCTTTCTGGCCAATTTCCACTTCCATACTCCATCCTTAGTGAGCTCTTCTTACACAGCCAATGTTAATACATGAATCTGTTTTGCAATTCTAAGCAAGCCTTACATGATTTGTTCTCTAAAAGGTTGAAAGTAAATAAACACGATCTGAGTTACATGACTATATAAATATTGTTCACTACTGGCCAAAAAATATACAAGGATTATATTTCTTTTTCATATGTTCCAATGTCAGGAACCCTGGACTATGTGAGGAAAATATCAACAGTATTCTTATTTAAGACACTCTCTGAACTGTTTAAAATCATGTCACATTTTAGTTTGCTTTTTATTTGGAACATAATTTACTTGTTTAATTTATCCCCAGGTGTTTTTTTTTTCTTAATTTTGTTTTCTACTGAAGTATAGTTGATTTACAATGTTAGTTTTCAGGTGTACAGCAAAGCAATTCAGTTATACATACACATGTATATGTATTTCAGATTCTTTTCCATCATATGTTATTACAGAAATTGAATATAGTTCCCTATGCTATATAGTAGGCCCTTGCCATTTATGTATTTTATATATAGTAATGTGTATCTGTTAATCCAAAACTCCTAATTTATCCCTCCCCTGCCCTTTCTCCTTTGGACACCATAGTTTGCTTTCTATGTCCATGAGTCTATTTTTGGTTTGTAAATAACATTTATATCATTTTTTTAGATTCCACATATAAGTGATAACATATATTTGTCTTTCACTGTCTGACTTAATTCACTTAGTATGATAATCTCTAGGTTTATCCATGTTGCTGCAAGTGTCATTAGTTCATTCTTTTTTATGGCTGAGTAATATTCCACTGTGTGGACATCTTTATTCAATCATCTACTGATGGACATTTAGGTTGCTTCCTTGGCTATTGTAAATAGTGCTGCTATGAACATTGTGGTGCATGTGTGTTTTCAAAATACAGTTTTCTCTGTATATATGCCCAGAAGGGGGATTCCTGGAGCTACAGGAGTTTTTAATTGCTCTTTTTGTTCCTTATACTATTTGCCTTTACAATATCTCAACGTTTTTCTATTTTTCAACTACGTCATCATTTCCATTGGTTCTCAAAGAGCAAAACCCTTTCGTGAGCTATAAGGTCTAAATTATTTTGATAATGGCAATAAGGCATTATTTGCCTTTTTCACTGTGTGTAAAATCAATGGTGGGTAAAAGTGCTGGCAAGGAGCTGCACTAGGAATCATACTCCTCACTGCTGCCCACTGGCAGGGCAAAACAAAAAGGAAAAGACCATTACATTTAAACATGTTCATGCTGAAGCAGTCAAAATTGTTAACTTTATTAAATCTCAACACTTGATTGTACATCTTTATAATATTCTGTGTGACAAGATAGGAATGCTGATCAAGTCCTGCTGTTGCACATTGAAGTATCATAGAAATCTCAAGAAAAGTCACTTTTATGATTGAGCTGTGAACTTAACCATCCACTTTTTTTCCATGGGAACAATTTTGACATAAAAGAACAATCAAATATTATGATTATTTTGATGCTATAACTTAGAGACATTGTCAAGAAACTGAAATAAATAAGTCTGCCAACTCAACAAGAATTTTAGCTTCTGAATGAAAAGTTTACCATCTTGGGAAATTTGTATAGTCCATCATTAGCTTAATTCAGTGACATATATTTTTCAAATCACCAATGCATGTTCTTCCAAAATCATGCATGGATAAAAGGTTCATTCAAAATGCAACTTGGACCAGAGCATTTTTAAGTAGCTTTACTGAGGTATAATTAACATACAAAAAAACAGTACATATTTAAAGTACACTACTCACATATCTATATATATGCTCTCATGCAACCATCACTGTAATCAAGAAAACGAATGCATTTGTCTCATCCACAATTTCCTTGTGACCTTTATAATACATACAAATGGTCCCTGACTTATGATGATTCAGCTTACAATTATTTGACTTTATGATGATGGGAAAGAGATGTGTGTTTCGTGGAAACTGTACTTGGAATTTTGAAATGTGATCTTTCCCCGGGCAAGCAACATGTGGTATGATACACTCTCATTATGCTGAGCAGCCAGCCACAGTGCCTAGTCAACCACATGATCTCCCTGGCTAACGGCCGACACACTTACAGCCATTTTGTACCCAGGCAACAATCTCTGTTTCTCACTTTCAGTACAGTATTCCATTAATTACACAAGATAGTCAACATTTTATTGTAAAAGGGGCTTTGTGTTAAATGATTTTGCCCAACTGTATGCTAATGTAAGTATTCTGAGCACAGTGAAGGCAGGCTAGGTTAAGCTAGGAAGTTTGTTGGGTTAAGTACATTAAATGCATTTTCAACTTAGGATATCTTCAACTTATGATAGGTTATCGAGATGTAACCTCATTGTAAATAAAGGAAGATCAATATGTCCTTCTCCTTCTGCCCCCACAAAACCACCCCCTAATTCCAGCCTCACCCTCAGCCAACCACAGATCTACTCTCTGTCACTACACATAACTTTTTAAAAATGTTCCTTAAATGGTATAAAACAGTAGTACTTAGTTTTAAGTATTTCTTATTCCTTTTACGATTTACTCTTTGGTACACAGTTACTGCTGTGTGTTATTTATTTTCCAGATATTTCAATGTTTTCTAGAGATCTTTCTGCTATTGATTTATAATTTAGTTCCACTTTATGTTTAAATAATGTTTTTTGTAAGACTTGCAACTTTTTTCATTTATTGAGACTTGTTTTATGATCCAGAATATAGTCTATCTTAATGTTTCCTATGCATTGTGGGAAGAACTATAGTTTGCTGTTATTTGGAGAAGTGCTGTATAAATATCAAAAAAACCAAGCTGTTAGCATTCAAGCTTTTATATCCTTACCGATTTCTACTTGTTCATTTATTTTTGAGAGGGTGGTATTAAAATCTCTGACTATAATTGTGGTTTTCTTTATTTTCCTTCTAATTCTGTAAGTTTTTCCTTCATGTATTTTTTCTCTCTGTTATTAGGTGATAAATATCAGTATTGCCATGTCATCTTAATGTGTAGGCTCTTTATCATTATGTCATAGATTTCTTTAGTGGTTATATTTTTGCCCTGAAATTTAGTTTGTCTAAGATTAAAATAATCATTCCAGCTTTCTTTTGGTTAGTGCTACAATTGACTGTCTCTATTCTTTTACTTTTAATCTATTTGCATCTTTATAGTTAAAGCATGTTTCCTGTAGACATCATATAGTTTGGTCTTGCTTTTATATTTAGTCTGACGTGGTTTCTGATAATTGTGATACATAGAACATTTACATTTAATGTAATTATTGACATGGTTACTTAAGCCTATCATCTTCCTATATGTTTCTGTATGTTCTATTTATTCTTTGAGTTATCTTTCTTCTATTTCTCCCTAGTTTTGTATTGCTGGAGAGTTCTTACCCTAAACACAGCCTCAAAAGGCAAGAAATTTTTTTGACATAATTATGGTTCTAGTGGTTATTAGCAGAGGTGGATAGTACCATCTTTGTGAAGACATTTAATCATCCCATATAATTATTAATGGTGCCAGTTAATTCATTGTAAGTTTTTGCAATACTTATTAAATTACTAGAGTACAGATACTGATTTGAAAACATTTGAAATGACCTTGCTTCTAATTTCCAACAAAAATCTAAAGAACATGCTTTTAATAATTCCTGCTGCAAACCAGTATTACATAACAGATTTCTTGTTGATATAAAAATATAAATATCCCAAGAAACTTTAGATGAACCAAGATACAACAGAGTATGATTTTTCAGAACTGAATAATTTTTAAGAATCATCACAAAGTGCAAATCTATTTCAAAGTAAGTTAGAGGAAGCTGAAAGATACATCGACATTATAAACTCTGAAAATGAAGATACTTGGATGACTTCTGTCTTCATGGCTTATGAGTTTTTAAAATAGGAAGGCCTGTTCAGTAGATTTCACTGGGGCAAATTTGGCATAGACCCTGGCCTGCCTGGAAAAACTCCATTGTGCTAATGCATAAAGCAGAGTTAAAGTCCTGTCTCCTTGGCATAGTATGGCCACATAAAGAAGGATGCATATAGCTCCAGTTTAAATAGTTTTTTCCTCAAAAACTGTTCTTTCTGCCTTAAGTACTAGAATTTTTCTCCCTAATAATATTTATTCAGCATATGCCTGATATTTTTAAAAGCCATAGACTCTAGAAAGTAAAGAAAGCAAAATGCAGTATGCATAGAAAAATAATTAATGAGAACTCTGAAGTGTTTTCTTCAGTGCTGATATCCTAGAGCCTGGCACAGGTTCTTACAAGGTGTATGATGTCAGTAAGTATTTTTGAATAAATAAGTCAAAATATGCCATCTTTCCTTCAGAAGAGAAAACTCTTATGGTATTTTCTCTTACGGACTTTTTCTGACTGCATGATTACTATTCAGTGTAGGAAATATTGAACCTCAATATACAAATTATGCCATTATCTCTAAGAGTTAAACAGGGAGTCACCATATGACCCAATAAGTCCACTTCTAGGTATAAACACCAAAAAATTGAAAACAAGTATTTAACAAATACTTGGATAGTTATGTTTATAGCAGTCTATCTGCAATAACCAAAAAGGTAGGAACAGTTCAAGTTGTCTATCAATAGATGATGAACAGATTTAAAAAATGCTGTCTAAACATACAATGGAATATTATTCAGCCATAAAAATGAGTTAAGTACTAATACATAATTCAACATAGATGATTCTTAAAAGTATTTTATTAATTGAAAGAGGCCAGGCACAAAAGGTCACATATTAAATGATTCTAATTATATTAAATATCCAGAATAGGTAACTCCTTAGAGGCAGAGAACTGTTGTAGGGTGAGGGGGGTAATGGAAAGTAATAGTAATGTTATGGTGTTTCCTTTAAGGGTGGTAAAATGTTTTAGAACTAGATAGAAGTAGTGATTGCACAACATTGTGAAGTTGTGAAGTTACACAATTCCACTGGATTGATCATCTTTGAAAGGGTTAATTTTATATTATGTGAACTTCATCTCAGAAAAAATTTTTAAAGCATCTCTATTTGAAGGCATTAGAGAGTAATCCAGGTAGGACTTGATAACCCCTGGACCTGAGGAGAAAGGAAGTGAATTTCAGTGATTCTGACATTTAGCATTTTTTCTGTATTAAACCATTCGTTGATTTTAAGCTTCAACTCAGAGGCTAAAGTGGCTGAGCTGAAGAAGAAACTGACAAAATCAGAAGCTCAGCAAAACTTTCAATAATTTGATGGGGCTGAGTGTGTGTAGGATGTGGGACAAAAAATCGAGTCCTGTTTCCAGTAATGAAGAAAGGCTCAAACAACCTAGATTAAGGATTAATTAGAAATAGATCAGCCTCAAATAGACAAACTCAGAAAAAAAAAAAAAAGTACCTCATTCCTAATTGAATTAAGTTATGTGGTCCTACCCAAAAGAATGCTAGAAGCAAACCTGAATCCTTTCTGGAGGAAGGTAAAATCTTCGAAGTCTCTAATAATAGTGAGTGTCTTGATCAAGGTAATGAGAGGTAAGATGGAGTGAAAAGGAGGGACTTAAAGTTAACTGAACTGTTTACCATCAATTTAAGTTTGAGAGTCAGAAGGAAGAGGCAATTTGGACTCAGAATTACAATTTGAGCATCTAGGAGGATGGTAGTTGAGTAGGACATAACACAGGGGGAGTAGGTTTAGGAAATTAAAGAGCTAATAAGTTTGGATGGGGATTTATTACACTTTGAAGTATCTATGGATTTGTTCCAGGTGGAGATGTGTCCCGTTACAGGAAAACTGTCTAGGAAAACAGTAATTTTAATACGTCTGGACCTGACTCTTTGCATTTGCCATCACTGGGCAGCCTGACTATACATGATGTAAATGCCACCTGTTAAAGTTCATCTCAAAAAGCTGCATGGTGAAAGTCTAAAAACTGCAAATTGTCAAGTTGGTAATGAACTCTTTTAAGGGCATAAAAGAAAAAGGAATTTATAAAAGTGAAATGAAAGTATTACTTTACATATTCGAAGTAGAAGTCACAAATTCATGATTTTTTAAAACAAAATTTTGTCTCAGTATAGTTTTTCCATTCAACTGAAAACGATGCTACTGAAATATCAGTATATGCTGGAAATATATACTCCTCTTCAGTTTGCAACTTTACAGAAGACATTCCTGTCTCAGTTCCAGATTACATACAAAGTTTTAATAATATTTGAAAACTGTGTATAACTAAAAGATGATTTGCATTTTCAGTTCTTTTAAAGCCTTCATCTAATTTGTATTTTTGTGAACACACTAAATTTTACGTTATTTTCTTCTCTCTTTCTCTGTCAGCATATTTACATAAAAATCCCTTTCCAAGGAATTTTACTTCTTGCCATTAAGAAAAGTGGTTTGTAAAAGTGGTTCTGGGCCTTATAAGGAAATAAACAATTGATGAAAATTGATTAATCCGTTAGAAACAAATTATATAAAGTATTATTATATTCAATATAAACACCTTATTTATACCTTATAAATATATTATTTTCTTTATTATGGTAAATAAAGAGTGGCAGAGATCTAAAAGGAATGTCTATATTGAATACATATGCAGAATGAATAAGAAGGGGGTTCCAAACCATTTCATGAGAGGAAAAGTTTACACCTTTATTTTGGTGGAAAAGTCAAATGGTGGGTTTGGGCAATTTTTTTTTTTAATTGAACTATATTCACTTTCAGAAAAGTGGTCAAAGAGGCCAAGAGCCAATCAACAACAACTGCAGAATCCCAGTTCAGCTTCTTAGATTTCAGCTCATACCCATGTTCTCCTCTCAGAGAGTTCCCCATTACAGAGCCTATTTAAAGCTAACCCAAGACATTAAGTGGCCTTGATTCCTGAAAGGAGTTCCTGCAACTACTTGCTGGGCTGTCATAGGCTGGGATGCTCCTGAACCACGTGCTCAGATGGAAGCCACTGGCATTTGGAAAGGACTGGACCTGAAAAAGTAGGACCCTGACCTAAGCCTCCAGAAAAAATTCAAGTTAAAAAAAAAGCAAAACCTTAATCTATCAATGAGATAGATAATATAAATTAATAACAAAATTAAGTGATAAAACAAGCAACACACATAACAAGTCACTTAACTCTCTAGACAGATAATCATGTAACAAGGTCTAAGGAGGTAGAGAGTCCTATGCCATCATAAAAGTAATCACTACTCATTGCTGGGTAAAATCTAACATGGCTTATTCTACCTAGTTTTTTTGCATTGCACATTTTATGGTCATGTTGATTAAAGATGTATTATAGGAATTGGCTAGTGAGTCACTCACTATAAATACACATGGTAGATTAATTTTGTCATTTAAATTTAGATTACATGTAGAAGAATTCAGAATCATTATGATATAATGATTTTCTATTGAACCAAAGTGACAAAAGAAGATGTTAAAGGCAAATGCAGAAGGTTACACAGTTGTGAAGGAAACTTAGCCCTGTCAATACTGAGAAGACTGAGTTTTCTTAAATAAGCAAAGCTCTGATAAAGGCAACATGAAACACAGTGAAACACAGTAAACTGTTTTTGTGTGTATGGATGCAAAATCTTTGCTGCCAGGTAGAGTACTTAAATATAAAGAAAAATCTTAGTTTATAATTTCTTATAAGAGCAGACCAACAATCTAAAATAACTTTGTCCTTTTGACAGAGAAAAAACGAAATTCAAACTTTGTACCAGTGTACTTTTAATATTAAAACTCAATTTTTAGAAACTTGAATAAATCTATCCGAGTCTTAGCAAGCACATATATACAATTTCTTCCTCAAGATGCCTTTTCCACAAATCTTCTACAGTTTTTTTTTTTACATCCATTTAGTTTTGTCCTATTTTTTTTTTTTTCCTTTTTCTCATTCTGGAACAACCAGTCATTTTACTTTCTTTACCTACTTTTTATACATTGTTGTTTCCTTTCACCCTTATTATGTCTAAGTAGTTTTAACTACATATATTTATTAGAATTCTTAATCCTTAGAATCCTTAATTCCTATTGAAAACTCAGAAGTAAGCAATTGTGGACTGTCTGTTACATAAGCACTCTGTGTATTGGCAAATTTATAAAGACGTTTCTTAATTTCTAGAAGGATATTCTTCCTTACACTAAATTTTCTAATGTGGCACAAGTATGTTTACTAGTAGACAAATATTTCTAGTCCCTCAGTAAAAGAAAGCCAAAAGTGAATAAACTTGTGTTCAGTATTAATGTTTCAGTATTTTATCTTATTTGGAAATGATCCAGATAATCAATGAATATTTATCATTTAATTATCTCTGTATAATTGTAAGATTTTGGAAACTATTTTTCAGTGGACATACTATTAAGGTTAATAACTGTTGAAAAGCTCATTTATAAACTTTTAACTTACATCTATTTAACTTATTTGTTCTTAACAATATGTTTAGATTACCCATGAAAATTTCATTGTTCAACAGTTCAAACATTAAAGAGCTACTATCGTCTTAAGTTTTTCTGCTGACAAATTCTTTAACAGACATAACATGAGCTTATTTGACCTTTAGTAAACCTAGGTAAAGAAAAAGGCAGAGTAAAAGTTAAATGCCTACGTTATATTTAACACTGATAGCACTAAAGACCTGCCTGTTTTACTTAAACCAAGAAACTTAAACTAGCTTTTATCTACTAAAGATTATCCTAACATGAACTGGAAAAACATTTACGTTAGTTTCTATATTTCTGAGAGTATATCTAATTTATATAAACACTTAATTTTCTTTAGGCCAATTGAATAGAGGTGTTTACCAACTATTTTTGGCAATACCACTTGGAGGCAGAAAAAAACCCACACGTCTATAACATACATACAAAGATATACATAAACATAAAGAGAGACACAGAGAGCTTATGGCTCTTGGTTCAAAGAGGGGAAATGGTAGAACATTTACATCTAGAAAGCACAGAGAAAGGATGTCAGTTTTTCGAGGAAGGGCTTTTGTTCCTGAAGTCCAGATCTTTTACAACGTAAGCAAGCCTATGAAGATGAAAAGGAGAGGTCTGGGAGTTGATAAAAAGGACAAGTGGGCTTTGCATTGTTTCTAGAGCTGATTTCTGTTCTTGTAAAGACTGGATTTTTAAAACAAGTACAGTTGGTTTTAATTCCTCAAAGAATTGGTTTGCAACCTGAATGATAACAAAAGGCTGACCCACCCGTCAAACTAATTATCTTCATTTTGCTTCTTTATATCAAGGAGAAGGTCTACAACTAAGAAGAAATGAAAAATTTCCTATGTTTAGATTTAGAACAATGAGTCTTTGGAATGTTTTAGTAAATCTTTCCACAAAGGCTTCAGAATTATGTACCTCCACTGCCGCCATGTACAAAGTTTCATCTTAACTTAGGGAAGGAGGCCTTAAAAAAGTTCTTACTCTGACTCTAAACATCAGCTTCAATTTGGCCAACTTCTGACCATAGAGCCACTTTAAGAGGCATCCCCAAAGAAAGTGCAAAACATACTACCCTCCTAAGTTCCAGAGCCACTCCGCCAACAACAAAAAAAAAAAAAAAGGAAGAAAGAAAGAAAGAGTTTCCCTGAGAGCTAGCGACAGTTCATAAGACCCTAGCCCAAAATGGAGTGAAACCCATATTTCTGTTTAGCCATATTTTGGGGGCCCCCAACCTGACAGTTATACTGCTGGCACACACAAGAACCTGTGTGCCCCAGTCAGGCAGAAAGTCACATGAAGTTCCAGGACACAAAATGAGACAAACAAGTAGGCATAGCTGTCCCTGGAGAGGAAGGATCAATAACCAATGAGGACCTGAAAGTAAATTTACAAGTCACAATTCAGAGATCTGATCCTTACAATTTTTTTTTCCTACCAATCTGGAAGGCAGGGGCTGTGTGAAATTTTACCTTCCTCTCTTAACCAGACAACACAGATAGAGATTTGGGAGAGCTCTGATAAGAATATTCATAGTTGACACAACACTGTAAATTGACTATACCTCAATTTAAAAAAGAATATTCATAGCAGCACCATATACAATAGCCAAGACATGGAGACAATCTAAATGTCTATCGAGAGATGACTGGATAAAGAAGTTGTAGTATATTTACACAGTGGAATACTACTCAGCCATAAAAAAGAATAAAAGAATGCCATTTGCAGCAACATGTATGCACCTGGAGATCATCATTCTAAGTGAAGTAAGCCAGAAAGAGAAAAAAAAAAAATACCAGATGATATCACTCATATGTGGAGTATAAAAAAGAAAGAAAAAAGAAAACACTCTTGACTAATGAAATTGTCTACAAAACAGAAACAGATTCACAGACATAGTAAACAAACTTATGGATACCATGGGGAAAGGGGGTTGGAAGGGATAAATTGGGAGTTCGAGATGTGCAAATACTAACTATTCTATATAAAATAGACAAAAAACCGAATTTCTCTGTATACCACAGGGAACTAGATTCAATATCTTGTGATAACCTATAATGAAAAATGTGAAAACAAATACAGTTACGTATATGTATGGTTGAAATATTGTGCTGTATACCAGAAATTTAAAAAAAAAAAAAAAAAGAATTCTCACCCTTTGCTGGCTACTGTCAGTTTTCCCAGTATCTCGTCTGCAGGCTCTGGAGCAAGCAGGGTATCCCAGCAACTCTCATCCTGGTCACCAGAATCTGCAAAGGAGGTAAAATAATTTCCCTCTACCTTTATGGTGAGTGATTGGCTGAAACCCCTTTTTCTCTAGAGCACCTCATAATAGGATAAGCTGGTCTAGCTGATCTAGGGGCCGTGGCCACTGTAATTCAAGATTATCTTTGGTAATGTTAGCCTACTTATTCAGCTTTAAAGCAAAATTTTACCCACTTGAGGCCTCTCCCTGGACCCAGTCCAGCTTAAGTCAAACTCAGCCCTACCTCAGACCCAGTCTGGATTCTAGGTTGGACCCAAGCCTACTCTGGCTGGTTTCCAGACCCAGTCTAGATAGAAAAAGAAATTTTCAAATGAAGTCTGACAGCTCATAACACAAAAGCTGCAGAGCTAGGATCTGAGAGCGACTTACCCCCCACCTCCAGAGGCAGCAAGAAAGTGGTGAGCTCAAGGGCCTCACAGGTACCCTCACCTGGCTGCTCTCTGCTTCTGGGGGCCCTTGGGGGTCTCCTTCAGTTTCCTCCTCTGACACCAGCACTGTTAAAAGATTAACTGAGGTACATTAAATTTTTAAGCACTTGTTTGAGCAAAAATCAATTCCATTCAGGCAGCATCCAATCTAGCAGACAGAAGAGAGCTCTGAGAATCTGTGCAAAACGTGCAAAAAGATTTTTACAGGCAGAATGGAGCAGGGACAGGGAGTCAGACAGACAGGGAAGTGGCTCGGCTATTGCAAAGCTACTTTCCTTTAGGGGCTGGCAAGTATCTATTACCTAATGTACAGAATACCAAACTAGTGCTAATCAGGTGAATCCTGATGGACTAATTTAAGATTCCATTTCTGGCAGAGCCAAAACTATAATTAAGTCTTGGTTTAGAGAATTGGGACTTAGCATAAGCAACTCCATTTTGTTTTTAACACATCTTAATGAACCAAATCCTGCTGTAATATGGAGATTTTTCATGTAAAGATAATTAGCTCCATTAAATTAATTAAACAAGGAGGCTTTTAGACTGAGGTGTCTGTAACACCATGGCCGCCAATGTAAGCAAACCAAAATCTAAGCCTATAAATGCCTCAAGTATATGAAATCAAAATGCTAAGGACAACCAATCACAGCCAACTACGTAGGCTTCAAGCTATAGCCATTCAATAATTTTCTTACTTTGCTTCCAAATTTTCTCTAGGTAAGTATTTCCCCAAGCTCCTGTCAGTGGAGTGCTCCTAAACACTTTTGGTTTGGCGCTGCAGGATTTGAATCACTTTTTGCTCAAATAAACTCCTAAAATTTTTAACATACCTCAGTTTATCTTTTAACAACTCCAAATTACTTTTTATCATTTTTCTGTGTTCTCCTTTGATATATAGTTTCCAGTCCTGTTCATCACCCTGTGTTTGGCAGTAACAACTTTCCAAGTCTTATCTGATCATTCTAATGCATTGTAGGATGAGAGACAAGATAACTGAGCTAGCTGGAATTGGATATAAGACCAAGCTTCCTCTGTTAAGTCTGCTGGCTTTAACAGACCACTAGATTCTTGGTGAAGAAGGGGCCTTTTAAACTCCCTGTTTGTGGCTCTGTTTGCCTTGGCTACAGTGGCCGAAGTTTCAGCTGAGACCAAGCGGCATGGAAATTACAATAATTTGTTATGCTAATGACATTTGCTTTGATATTAAATGGGCTAATAAGGGAAATCCTTCTGCCTAATACACTTGTTTTATGACGAGGCTATTTTTGGAGTGGTCAAAACACAGGCTTTGGGGTTCAACAGATTTCACTATAAACCCCATTTAATGGGTTGCACATGGGTTTAGGCGAGATGCTTTAACTTGCTCAGCTTCCATTGTCTCATCTCACCTAGGACAATACTGGACTCTAATAGAGCCGCTGTAAGGATTGAATGATAGTAATGCATTAACCATATGGCAAACAGCAGAGAGGTCACAGACAGTAAGCAACAACAAAGTTAGACTCACAATAATGATGAAGGCTTCTTACTGTAGTAGATACATCTATACTCATACTTCAAAATTTGTCCGAGAGGTTTTTCTATCTCGCTTTATACCAGTTAGCACAGTATCAAATTAGTGTGCCATCATGAACCTGCAGAATAACTGTGAAGGCCAATAAACTATCTAATTGCTATATTTAAAGAAAATAAATTGGTCACTTTTGCCCTGAAGGGGGCTTAAAAACTCCATTGAGGCTATTTATTCTGATAATAAAATCAGTTCTGTGTAATAACTATAAAAAACTAATTTGGACTAATTTTTCAAAATTAATGGATGTATTTTGGAATTGGTAGTCATATGTTTCAGCTTACTGTTCCTCCTTCATCTACTTTTCAGAAAAAAATATAATTGGAAAGATATTTCAGTGAGGAAATATATAACTTTGATGTAGCCCATATCCTTGATTTCAAGTAAAGCTCTATTCCATTGTTGACGGTGGAAGTCGTTTGAAAGTTTTACAGCTTTGCTATGAGATCTGACCTTTGCAACACCCCAAAAACGGAATGCTTACATGCCATGCTTAAATTCCATTTTACAATACGGTATGCCATTCTTTTTCAACATAGCATAGTCAGTTCAGACAATTATAAGCTTGACACCTGATTTCACTTTAACAGCACCTGCCCAGAGTATAATTAGCAGTCCATTTTTAAAAAAGGATTTCCATACTGCACAGATGGCATTCCTCATACCAGACAAGAAACGATGTATGTTTGGAAACCAGCCAAACTGTCTGCAAAAAATTGTGAGAATTTCAAGACAGGCATCTGAGTAGAAGGAAAAATTTTCCCTTTTCTCTCGAACCATAAATGAACATCTGTTAAAGTCTATTCCCCTTAACTTGTCTTTCTATTTATTCTCATTCAACTTGGTATATTATTAGTACAATTTTAAAGACTCTAACCAAATTTTTGTTTTGGCTTGTGACACCCACATACGGCTCATTAAGAAAATGTTCCAGAGCTGCATTTTAGAACTAATCGAGCTTTTCAGGTATATCTCTGACTGGACCTCATGTTATTTGGTTCCTGAATTAATTCAACAATATTTATTGCTTGCTACAACTGCAGCCGCGCCCCGGAGGCTTAACAGAAGCGGGTGGCTGACAGGAACTCTTGAGCTTGTCTTGTAGAGCAACAGATAGTGAAACAGCTTGTTAAAACCCCTCTGCTTATAAAGGGCCTTCACCGATTAAGCTGGCTTTAGTTATTTATTTTTCTTTCTTTTCTTTAATTGCATACCTTCCAGCTTCAGGTACCTTCCCGGCTTCAACTTCTAGTCCTTGGGTTGTTTTACAGGAACTTGGAGTGAGCGCTGGTGCAGCGGCGAGCCCGCTGAGGCTTGTTGGAACCACCAGCGCTAAAACTGGGCCCACACAGGTGTCTGACAAATGGCCTTGTGCCATCAGAGGACTGAAAAACTCCTCCTCAGATCGTGCGAAGTCCCTCCATTTTGAATGTGTACACGCGTGAAACCCAGATAACGCCTGCGCAGGTCACCTGACTTATCCCCGCCTCCAATCTCCTTCCTCCGTGCCGAAGACCTCCCTGCTTATCCCAAAGAATCCCAACCCCGCGCTTTCCGGGAGGCAGGTCTGAGACTTGCTGTCCATTCCTCCTTTGGCTGCCTCGTGAATAAACTCTTTCCTGATTGCACGCCTTGGCTTCTCAGCGCTCCGCTTGCTGCGTAAGGCAGAGGAACCTGGTTCAGTAACATAACCATTTAAGCTCAGGGTCTGTGTTCGCAATTGTGCAAATCATGAATTGCATGTCGCCAGGGGGTATCATTTACTTCACAACTACGGTTTAGTTTTGTAACAGATAGGACCCTGTGGGGCCTTCCAGGTCAAACCCCTCCTTCATACCCTCTGCTGTAGCTCCTCTCTGAAGTTCCCAGATAATAGTGTCTCATGTATATTTCCTGAGTTTTTCAGATGCTTAAAACCACCACCAAAGGGAAAAAATTAATTAACTACTTTGATCGAGAGTGCATGGCCCCCGGACCTTCTGGTGCCTCGGGGTTGATAGCGTTGACTGCCCTGTCACCTTAACATCAAACAATCAGAGAATTGTGCACTAGCTGGTCAAGCACCCTGCCGCCTGCCTCCCTCTCCTGGTCTTTAAATATGCTTTGCTGAAACCCTTTGAGTAGTTTAGGGTTGCTTGGGCATGAGCCACCCCGTCCTCCTTGCTCGACCCTGCAGTAAACCTTTCCCTGCTCCAGGTTTCGATGTTTCAGTTTGTTTGGCCTCATGGTTTGTTCAGCCAGCACAGGGACTTGCCTTCAGTAACAGTTTTACAATAAACACTGGTCAGCGAGCGTCGGCATTATTGGCAATACGGGCAATATTGGCAATATTCTGAGGCAGGAGCCCCCTTTTTCTAATTCACACAAATTCAGGATATGGGCTGGTGGTGGGGCTTCCAAGGTCTGTGCAAGGTGCTAGAGACAGAATAAGGAAGTCAATAGACAAAGTTCTTGCTCTCAGGAAGCCTGCAACCAATTAAAAGAAAAAATCAGCAGATACTTAGCTAACAGCTGAGAGAAAAGAAAACAAAAACAAAAACAATACTTCCTTAAGGACTAGAATGTGACAGGTGGTACTGTGTTATTTAAGATCAGGGAATGCCTATATAAGGAAGTGGAGAGCTACAGGAAATGAGGGAGTAAGTCTAAGACAAATGTGGTAGAAGAGCATTCCATGCAGAGGGACTAGGGAATGCAAGGCCCGGATGAGAGAGGCAGGAATTCAGCGTGGTCACGGGTAGGCGGGAAGCCAAGAGCGGTCAGAGCAGAGGCCTTGCAGAAAAAGTGTTGGCAGACAAGTCACCAGGTTGCAGCCAGATTTGAAGTCTTGAGGCCCAGGTAAGGGTTTTAGTTTTTACTCTGAGCTATTGGAGTGTTTTGTGCAAAGGAGGGACATGATCTGAGTTGTCTTTTTAAAACATTCATAAATGATTCTTGTGGACTACAGATTTCGCTTGAAACTTTACTATTGCAAAAGTCACCTTGAACCACTTGTTAATCTGATTTCTGCTTTACTGGGACTACTCTGGCTGCAGTGTGAAGAACTGATTAGAGCAGAGGAAGATTGGAAATGAGGAGGACAGCCATTTTCATTTGTTAAATTTCCCTAAATACTATGTGAGTGGCTTTAGCATAGGACCACTGCTCAGGGAGCCACCTAGAACTCCAAGCACTGGTTGGAAAAGAATAACTGTTTCATACAGCTTTATTAGCGAAATGATTTTTTTAAAAATTTGCAGATAACCTTTCTTTAACTTTGAATATGTTCATCAAAATTACTTTGAACATCTTTAAAAGTCACTTTTAAATTATTTTTTTAATAATTTGATTATTGATTATAAAGAATGACAAAGGAAACTGTAGGTATACTCAATTTTCTAAAAGATTTATAAGAATTATAAGAAACAATTTCGAGTGTGATTGAGTAAAAATCATGTAATAGTCTAACAAGCATTTAAAAATCTATTTTCAAAGTAAGAAAGAGGAGTAAAATTATAACGAATGATCAAAATAAACTTCAAAATATGGAGCATGAATGGTCATACTTACTGCTTTTGCCACAGTCTTGCAAATCTGTTGGCAGAAATGTAATGATAGTTGAATACACAGAAATGACGGGCAATAACTGTCAGCCAGCCCTTGTCAACTGCTTGCTCACGTAAAGGTGTTTGGCTGCCCCTGCCCAGCACTCAGGGGATGTAAATAGGTTTCTGCATCGACCAAACAGAACTGAACCAAATAAGTACACTGAAGTGTTGAATACACAGTCATTCCAAATGTGCCTGAAGATTATACACTAACAGAAATCAATAACGCATTATATAAAAGGGGAAAGCCCTTATTGAACTTCGCAAGTCATTCCCACATTTACCATATGCGGTGTCATTCAGGAGTGTATTAAAACTGTGGCTGGGATTATTTGATGTGCATTTAGTTTGTTTAAGAAAAAAACAAAATGGCAAACTTGGTTCCCAGGTCTCTGACGTGGAAAGTGCAGGCTGACAACCCTAGGTATACGTGGGAAGGAAAAAGTAATTGGAATCATGTTAATAATGAGTTAAAAATACATGGATCAGCTTTTGGAAAAACTTTGTAGTGTTCATCCCTCTGAATCTCGCTGGAAAAATCACTCTAACCACGATTCCATACTATTTTCAGAAAAAGGTACTTTCATGCTATTATAAATTTCCACAGAGCTACAAGGTCTGACACAGAGTTACATAAAAAGGGCATTATATATGAAAAGATATGATGGCAAGCTGGGATCTCAGTGTAGAATCAAAACAAGGAGAGCTCTTTTAGATTTTATCATTTCTGGAATAAATTAAACCCAATAGAAAATGAGAATATCCTAAGTTTCCTTTTAGGATTCTAATTCTAGAAGAGTGTTGAGTTTTTGTCTAGCAAACTTAACGTACCACTTTTACGATAGGAGAATACGAAATACTCCAAAATGACAGTAACTTCTTCCGATTAAAATTAATCTAGCGTCAATGTGTCATCGTTTTGCTAATGTGTTCCAGCATCTTATATAGTGGATCATTTTAATTCACTATGAATAAAGTGATGCCCCCTTTTGGTCAGTCAGTGGCCTGTCCTGCCTGATGATTAATGTTCTCTGGAGTCAGATTTCATTACGTCGTTTTAAAAGAGCTCACAATTCTCTAATAAAGGCATGATCCACAATCCAAATGCTTCCCATTTCCTAAATGTCGTATCTATTCAGAATCACTTTTTCTGACTTCATTTATCACGTTAAATTGTTATTCTCGTATCTTTCCATTGGGCCACAGACCTTAGCTCTCTTTTTAGCTGCTCCTAAGCTGTCCTTTCCTCTTATTTCTGGAAATTATTTTCCTGCCGAAATGAATTATTCTCCACTTTGTCCCTATCAAACTCAACTTCATTTATATCTTCCCACTTCTTCAATTTGTCAAGATGTTTTGAATTTAAACCTACAATAAGAAAGTCATTCCACCCAAGTAGATGTCATCAGTACAAATACACTTTGTATTCATTTAAGTAATCGATAGAAGAGTGTCTGTTTTACAGCTGAAGGTACCAATCTGAATTGCCTTCCCTCTAAAGTTAATTTAGAAATATTGCTGACTGCTGTGGTAAAATTTATTACACAGTGGGAAAAATGAGATACAAACAATCTCTTTTATTTCTTGAATACTTTTTAGATATCATGCTAGACTAAGTAACCGAATCTATTTTTTTTTTTTAAGTCTCACCATTCTAAAGCATATGAAATCAGATAATGAGGTTTTTGGAATTTTTAACAGATTAGTGTTCTTTATTTTTATTTCTAAATAATTAAGGACTAGGGGGAGGTGCTGGATATTTGCAAACATTCCAAGTTAAAATATGGAACAAATGAAAAACAGTGTCATAAAGTAGTAAGTAGAACTTAGGTACCCACTGTATGTGCAATCATGCTTGATACAAAATACAGTAAGTTAATATAATCCTTGACTTCTTATATTGGTAATGTCCACTAGGATTGAGAATTCTGATTAGCTTACTTAGCTTATTTTCACATCAACAACTCTGGATATTTTGATTAGAAACAATTATTGGATGAATTCATATCTATTATACATAAGCTTAAAAATATATGAATTTTGTTTCTCTCATTATGGTGAATAATATTACTTTTTCTCTTACCTTTATCTTTGATTTCATAAAACACACAAGGAAATCCATCTGGCATATTCTTCAAGTCAGGGAAATGGCTTACTGTATACCTAGTCTCAGCTGCTTATTTATTACACAAGGATTGATTTTTTTTGTAATAAAAAATGTAGATGATTTATTAATTATGATCATCTGGATTTATACAAGTGCAGATGAATTTGGAACCTTCTTAAATATTTACATTAAAACCTGTAAACATTCAGAAAATCACAGTAGGAGACCAAAATTATTTACAAAGGATCATTTATTAAACATTTTTTTTACAAAATACAAAGATTGTTGTTCTGCATGAATACATCATATATGAAAAAATAATGTGTTATTACTGATTTAAATTTGAAGACATTCAGAATTTTACATTCTACCAACTTGAATCAGTTTTGCGTTGCAACTTGTCTAATGCCATTGCCAATCACGAGGGCAATTAATTTTGTTAATTAAATCATATTCATAACAGCTAACATTTTATAGAAACAAAATCAGACAATGTCTGTCATACAAAGCTCTTTCTGCAAGTAACTGATTTGCCTATGATCCTAAATTTTTTTTCAAAGCTATAAGATAGGAAGAGTTGAGGAGCTAGGTAAGTTTTATAATAATGTATTAGCAGCAGTTGATAGAAAATGCAACATAAGATTTGTTTTGTCTGTGGTACAAGAATATGTCCTATCAGACTCTAATGTATTTTTCTCTACTTGAACACAAGTAAGCATGTGCTGACTGTTTCTGGGATGACAAAATGTATAAAAGACAAGAAGCTGGTTCTGGTTGTCATCGTGAGTGCCTATTTTCATCAGCTAATATGAATGCATTGCTAAACGTAGTGAAGACAGGAAAATGACTTAAGGGTAATATATACAGAGTTAAAATACATTTTTTATCCACTTAAGAGTGATTTCAGGCACTGTGGCTGTTCAGGATAGAGTGTTTCATGGTTTATTCTTGATAGCAATGTAATTGTCAGTGCAAGCAAGAGCAAATACCTGCCCACTGTCACCCATGACCTCGGACATCTGGAATGTTCAAAGCAAATTCATCTTCTGCATCTTCACTCTGGAGGCATCTTGGATACAAATGTCTCATAGTTTGCTCTTGATAGCAATTTAATTTTCAGTGCAAGCAAAAGCAAACACAAAGTTGCTCACTGTCATACACACGACCAACACATCTGGAATATTCAAAGCAAGTTCACCTCCATCTTCACTGTGGAAGCATCTTTAATAAGTGGCACTTAGTGTAAACCCTCTAACAATCATGAAAAACAGACTTGAGATGCCTGAATTTAATAATATTAAAAACCACCAGCATAGTCATCTCTCTGTGTAAACGATGTTTGAGTAAGGCTTGCCATCACAACATTTCTTTCCTGAGAATGGAGCTGGTCCCCTCTGTGTCTATCATAAGTGCGCATGCTCTGAGCTGTGGTCACTGTCGTGGCTGTCTTCGTTGGCTAGAGAGTCCCCTGTTTGCTGGAGGGTGGCTGCACCAATTCCCGAAAGCTCTGAAGGCAGAAGGGTTCCTTTTTTCACATTCACCAGTTCCTTTTCTCGAGCGGCAGCACCTTGCTGTCCTCCTTTTACTCTCTTCCACTTCATCCGCCTGTTCTGGAACCAGACTTTCACCTTTAACAGACAGGGAGCAAAGAAACAAAGGAAGGAAAGACATTAAATGGACATTTTCCCTCCATTTTGGTCATCACTGAATAAATAGCTTTTCAAAGGCCTATGCAAACATGCTGTGAAGGATTGAATATGAAAATAAATCAACACTGAATCTGATCAGGTACCACGTTCATGATAATTAAAAAACTTTCAGAAGGTACGAAGTACTATATTTCAAGTTTTATGACATACAATATAAAAACAGGTGAGAAAACTGTTATTTGGTTGTTCAAAGGTATTTAGCTTTATAAAGAGTTTCTGTGAATTAGAATTAACATTTAATAATTGTCTTGGTCAAACAACCCCCCGCCCTGCCCCCTCACTCTGCCACTGTCATTTCTGAACCAATTTTAAATATGCTCAGGTTGCTACTGATGAAGCTACATTTGGAAGGTCATTCTCTGCCACTGCAGTCCATTGCTGCATTCACAAAGCTTTACTTGACTGTTTTATCTCAAAGTGAGTCCATCTTCTTTGGAACTACTCTTTTTTCTCCTGCCCTTGGTACTTCTATTTGACTTTACAAAAATGTGAATTCCAATAATTTCCTGAAAACAAGATCAAGATAAAAAATTCTCACTGATATTGGTTAAATGCTAATACTGAGATTGCACAGTATTTTAGTCATATCAGCTTTGTAGAGATAAGTATTCCTTCTAAAATATTAATTGAATTTGCCTAAAACATTAAATCTATATAGAGATATATACATATATAATAAAACAAAAAATTGTAAACATGCGCTAAATGACCATCCATGACCAGAACCAGAATGACGTTGGCATCATTTCATCTTCCTAGTTCCTAGGAGGAACTTTTCCTTCCCCACTGCACTTCTCATCTTTGTTTATTCTTGTTAAGCTAAGTGTTCCTAAAACATTGCATTTCTCTGTCCTCTCCACTCAAAGTTACCACAGCTTGAATTTTGTGTTTATCATCCCCAAGCCTTTATTTAAAACCAACAAAATAAACAGAAACAATAGCTTTTTCACCACACATGATCCTAAAAAGTCTCGTTTAACTTTGTTTTGTCTTTTAGGTTTATCAAAATGGAATGTTCTTAACTCCAGGCTTCTTGCCTTATCCATGTTGATTCAAGGGACAGCATTCATTCATTTTTTATGTCTGTATGCAATTCCATTGTGTGAATATACTGCGGTGTACTCATTTTCCTGTCCAAGGACACTTGAACTACTTTCTTTTCTTCTTCAAAAATGATGCCACTATAAACATTCTTGCATTTGTGTTGTGATAAACATGTGATAGAACTTCTCTGAACATACATCCAGGAGTTGCTTCAAGAGGTCACAGGGTGTATGAATGTTCAATTTCACATAATACAGAAAAATTACTTTCCACAGCTTCATCAATTTAACACTCCCCTCACCCCCCAACCATCAGGGGTGTATTAACCCACATCTTTATCAATATTTGGAGTTATCAATTTTTTTCAATATAACAACTATAAATGTTATCTCATCATGTGATTATTTCGTATTTCCTGATTACTAATGAAGTAAAGCACCTTTAAATGTTTATGGCCCATTTCTTCTTTTGGGAAATGCCTCTAAAGTTTGGGTTGCATTGAATTTTTTCTTTCTAGTTTTATTCCTTATGGACTTTAAAAATATGTTCTGAATGCTAATTTAATGCTTTGTGGTTACACAGATGTATTACATTCTAAATTTATAGTGTCTTTTTTCTTTCTTTAGAGTATCTTTTGATGATCAGAAATTCTAAAATTTATTATATTCAAATTTATCATCTGTTTCTGTTACAGCTATCTCTTTTATTCAAAAACCTTCTGTCTTCTGAGACCATGAAGATATTCTTCTATCTCTCTTTCTAAAAGTATTACTGTTGGCATTTCAAGTTGAAATGCTTAATCCATAAAGTATTGATTTAAGTATATAGTGCAAAGAAAATTTCTAAATTTACTTTATTCCAGATGTATAACAAGTTGTTTCAAGACCATTTATCATATAGTCCATCCTTTTTCCAGAAATCATTGTTTCAACTCTGTCATACATCAAGTTTCCATATATGCATAGCTTTATTGATATACTCAATTGTTATATCTTGTGACAAAACTACAGTCTTACTGTAATTTCATAGTAAGTCTTTATATCTAGCAGAGGTAGTTCTGTTTCATTCTGCTTCAGGAATATTTTGAATATGCTTCATTTGTAGTTCAGACACAATATCAATTTCTATAAATAAATGTACAGTGCTAAAGAGAAAGTGAAGAGAAATACATTGCATTTCTAAAGATATAATTATTTTAGTAGTCTTCAAATCACAATACTCCATCAAAATTAGTACAGTTTTCTCAGATGCTGGCACCAAAACACTATTTAAGGCAAGTCACTTCTCAACTCTGGATTTTCATTAATCTATCAGGCCATAATTAAAATTTTGTATCATACGTTACCCGTACATATATTAATCCACTTAACAATAAAAAATAAGAAAATGTAGGAAAAATTGCTTAAAAACCCAGAATGTGTGGTAAAAAGATTAACAACTAGCTGATGTGTGTTCATGCATTATTATTACTTATTAACCAAATGATAAATTGTTACTTTTTATCACATACCAACCTAGGACTAAGCAGGGATACTGTTAAGTGCTATGTATGCATTATTTCTATTTCATTTTTTCCACATATTTTTTCCATTTTTCAAACATTATTTCTGTTTTATAGATAAGGAAATTGAGCCTCAAAGGTTAAGTGACTTGCCTAAGAGTACACAGATGGGAAAACGTGGTGCCAAAAATTTAAACTTGGAGGTTGGTTTGGCTCCAGATAGAGTTTTTTGTTTTTTTATTGTTGTTGTTCCTGGTATATTTCAAACTCCTATTTTTTAAGCCTTCAGGTTAGAAAAGTAAAGCATACAAAGTATGTGAAATCCATCCATATGAATACTATCATTCAGGTAATTCTCCTCCTCAGTATAATGAGGTGTGTAAATATGACACTATTTTCCTGTACCATAATTTCGGTGATTATACTACTCAGTTTAATTACCTTTGCAAGCTTGACATTTCATGTTTCATTAGATCTTTTCCACATGAGTTGGGTTCCTACTTCTGGCTTCACTTCTAAATTTCTGTGTGAATTTGAGAAAATTATACTTCTCTCTGCCTCAATTTTCGTATTTGTAATGTTGGAATAATGAGCCTTTCAAGATTCTCTATAGGGACATTTTCTCCATGGACAATTCCAGATGGAAGAAACACATCATCATCATTGTCACCAAGAAGTGAAATATCCAGCCAAAGTCATTTTGGCAGAAAAATGGGAGGAATAGGTTTCTTAAAATCTACACTTATTTCCTTTTCCGGGAGAAGGGGGTGCAGTAATTCTATAATACCAGGATAAAATCTGTTATGTGCAATTCTAAATGAGAAAAATGTTAAGAATATGGTATTGATTTTAGAAACAGTATCGGCTGTTTTGTGTTGTTTCCTATGTCTACCATGGGAAATCTGGCCATTTCATTTTTCTATGCAGACTGATGAAAGACTTCATAGACTTCAATAGTAGCTATATATCCATACGTGTATATGGCCATGTAGAGATATGCATATACACGTGGGAACAGTTGATGATTATATAAAAATCAAATAATCCTAATGTCTTTAAGTATTTTCCTTAAGGACCAAGCTATGTGTTTGATACAAGAACTCCAAGAAATTAGTAATGGAACGAAAAAGAGCAACAGATGCATGATGAGTACATCTTATAAAAATGGGAATAAAGAGTCCAGAGCTTTAAAAGCCAGTGTGCCCCGATTTATTTTCAAACATACTATAAAATACTGGGGTGAACTGAAATAAGGAAAGAAGGTTCTGGGGAAAAGGGTATGTTTTCCTTCTACCATCACAGTATTAAAAACAAATCTACCAAAGTAATTCCAGATTATAAACTGATATTGCCATTGGAATAATAACATTGCAGTTTATAAAGAAACTTTATAGTTTAATTTATTCTCACTTAATAATCCAGCTTCATTGGCTGGCTTGAAAAAACATAACTTTTGTTTTGTTTGTAAGATAGCTAAAGGATAATCATTCAAATGTTTAATGATTTAAAAAAAAACAATTATTTTGATTAAAATTTACAAGAAAGTATCATATAATAACCTGCACTTATAGACTAAGTGAAGTAAAACTAACCTCACATTTCCTTGGTGGTTTGGAATCTCTGTTTATTCATTCATTCATACACTTAATATTACTGAATATCCAGCAACAGGTAAGAGGGGCTAGATTGAGGAACGTGTACAAATAAATAAGAAATAATTTCTGCCCTCAAGGGCAGTTTACTGACTATACATGAGGCCTCTGGCATGTACTGAAATGCGTAAAGATTAGTTTCATATATTACAGAATATCCCTAAACTGTTGTTCTAGCTGGTGTCATTGCTAATCTCCTTAATAAGAGATTTCCCCAGTGGTCCATGAGATAGCATGAACTCTACCCCTATACTCAATATCCCACACTGCTTTGCTGCCACAAAATTATAGAAAATAATTTCTTTCTTCTGGCATTGTTGTTTTTATTGGCATCCTGTGTACCTCTGAATTTTTTGTCCCAGTAACTTAGGGTAGTACCGTAGGTGCTAGGAAATTGGACCGTCAACTATTTTGCACACAATTACAACAAATCTGTCCATCGTGAGGCATGATATATAAATTTTGTGAACTTACATTATTTTATTTGGGCTTAAAGTCAATTTTATCTCCTATCTGCAGTTTCACTGGAAAATGCTGGTTAATGAGACTTTTTTTTAACGTTTCCTTTTTTTAAGCTTGAAACTAAGACAAGATTCCACACAAAGTGTGTTTTGTTATACAGTATGATTAACAACTCAGATAAAAATAAATTCTCCCACAAGAATCTGAGTAATGAAAAAATACTATTGTTCATGAAATCAAAACAATATGAACCAAAACTTATAGGCTCTTAATATCTCTGCATGAAGATAATATATTTCAACAAAATCTTCATAATAAAAATAACAAAAGTGAATAACAGCCTGCAGTATTAGTAGTATTAGTAGTAAATATAAAGTGCTTAGTTACCGACCTTACTTTTCAGACCATCTGCTTATTATGAAGTCTCACTTTTTACCCCTTAGTTGACAAAGTATTCAGTATTTACATTGCCTGGATGATCAAACTACCTTTTAAATAAACAGAAAAATGTTTATTCACATCTTGACTTTTTACTGAAGAAAGAAGCCAAGAGAATTTTACTGTAGTTAATTTGTTTAAATGATGTATGTCAGAATCTAGAAATCATATTTTTCTCTTTAATAAAAATACTGTAAATGAAAGTCATTGTTGCCATTTGCTAAATATCCATTTTATCTCTTTGATTTATTTATTTG
Organism: Camelus ferus; assembly: GCF_009834535.1. NCBI lineage: Eukaryota > Metazoa > Chordata > Mammalia > Artiodactyla > Camelidae > Camelus > Camelus ferus. The sequence goes on along the minus strand of NC_045702.1, from coordinate 52,198,157 downwards.
TTCACATACAACCTCCTATGTGTAAGTTCACAGTACCTGTCTTTTTAGGGATCACAATATATCACAGGAGAACACAAATGAAATATGTATTTTTATTATCATAACAATTTCCTAAGATAGCCAGAGGCAAATTGGTTGATAGAAAGTAGACTTTACACAATGCTATAACCTATATTTATAGAATACCATAAATGTCTGTCTTTTGAAGAAACAATCATAACATACAACATCTGGATGGAAACTGAATATTTCAGGGACATATCCAGATGTCTTTAAACATCTGGAGTTTGTAGATTTAATATTTCAACTGTTTCTATTTGTATCTGGGCACTTGAAATCCTGTAGACTCTGTCTAACAAATATTTATCCACATCTCTAACATGTGAAAACATGTAAAGATCAATTGTATAAATACAATTTTGAAATTTAATCACATTCCTTGTGATTAAATTTGGTCACGGCAGCTGATCTAGTAAACCTAATGTAAACAGACTGTAGTAAGACTTACCCAAGTAATTCAGTGGCAAAGTCAATAGTTAAACTGAAGAAATAGAACCAAGAATGCTCCATAAGGAAAGGATGAAAAATGGGGAAAGAAAGCTCCCTACTCTTCCTGCTTGAGTAGATTTATATCTGATTAAGAGAAAGAATCCTTTAGCTATTTCCAAAAAGCTCATGAGAGCTACCAGTTGACTCTGCTCTTTCTACACCAGTGCAATATGGGCTTAAGAGGTGGGTGTGTGGTGTGGTTTGTGTATGTGTGTGTGTGTGTGGTGTGTGCATGTGTTGGAAGGTGAAGGGGGTTAGGACATAGTCTATGACTAAAGACTGAATTCCTGCTTAGAGGACTGCCTCTCTCCTTTCTCCTCTATTTTAACACAGTGTTTATAACCAAGAAATCATTTCCCTGCCTCTACAATTTTTAGTTTTGCAGCCTCTTTTTTTCTATTTAGAATGCTTGAAAACCAGGCTCACAAATGTAGTCATAAAACATTTGCTATTCCACATGTCTTTGAACAAACTGAATACACATTAGCTACGGGCAAATATTATATTAAATAAGAAATAACCTCTTCTTGAGGCAACTACAATTATCCATAATAAATTATAATGCTATGGGTTCTATTACAAGACAATCACATGTATCATATTCTCCTTTCCAAAAATGCAACCAAAGTAACCACTCACATGATGAGCAAAATTCTTAAAGAATTGATTCCTTTTAAATGGACCTTTAGAAATGTCATAGTAAATGCTAACAATTAATACCTCTTCCTGTCATGCCTGATGAAATTCAATTCAAATGGCCTATTTTACCAATATTAATTTACAGAGAAAATTCATTACACCTAATCCTATTTTTTACGCAAGATTAAAAAAAATAGATATGCGTTTTAGTTATTTTAAGTAAGGTATTGTTTACTCAGGTACATCATGAATAAATGACTTCAGCAAATCTGAGTGGAAATACCAAAACTAAATTAGGTATTTTTCTCCATTATTGTGTTAAAAAAATTCCTGAATAGTAATTCTTGAATACATGGAATTTGTGTATTCTGATTCCCTATTGGTACTTACTTGTTAAAATTACTAAAACCAGCTAGAATGATGGCCTTTGTTCTCAACATCTTACCTAAACTCTGGGATAATGTTTAACAATAGTCAGCAACACATCAAAATCAGCATATATCATGTTGAGGAACAGCCTCTACTCTAGCCACTGTCTAATAAAGTAGAACCCATCAAATAGAAATGTTTGGTTGAAATATAGAAATTCATTATTCTTAAAGGAACAGTAGAATACTGGCAACTTCCTATGGTTCAATCGAATTAAATTAATATTCTGATTATTTCTAGACAGCTTTAAGTTCAATATCAGAATATCTGTGAGCCTTCACTACATTCTTATTAGATGTCGGGACTGTCTCCTTAGAGGCAAGATTATTGTAAGATTTTTTCTTTAATATTACACTTTAAATGATGATCTTGTGATATAATGCATGATATGTTTCAGAATGTTATTGTTGATTAAATATAAATTAATATATTTGTTCCCTTATTGATGAAATTATATAATGAAATGTGGCAAATTCTGAGATTAATGGAAAGATTATCTCTATTTTTTTCATTATATCAGCTTGATGAATCCTTATAGCAAAAATCTAAAGAGCAAATTTCAATAGTTTCTAAAATTAAGGCATATATGTGTATATATATATATATATATCCACACCTACACATACACAGACATATATGGATGTATGTGTGTATATGCATATAGATAGAGATATATCTGTGTATCTCTATATCTATCTATTCATCTGCCTAACAGCATTAAAATAGATTATATATTTTCAAGGCCAATGTTTTTCTATATTATTTCAAACTTGGATATTTACATTTGTAAATGATTAGAGTTCAATTATTTATCTCTCAGCACTCTACTTTATATAGCTAATGTCTCTGAAAATTAATTTAGGAGAGGGTTGAATTGTTAATATTCTCTTTTTAGATTTTGCTTTATAATTGACCTTCTTAAATTACTTTTTTTAATCGTAGACTTCGTTTTGTGGAACCTACGGCGGTCCTGAATATAGCTGTTAGAGCTCACCACACATTATTAATATGCATTTATTTAAAAAACAAAACTGCATTACTCAGGAAATAATCTCTTTTTATCTCAGACTGATATTTCATCCTATATTCCACCATCAACTCCTATCATTTTTTCAGTCAGAGTCAAGTCATGTTTAATCTCTCAACATAGCAGATATACCAGATGTAGGCAAAAGAAACACCTTACTGTTATTCTAGATGACTGCTAAATACTACTCTAAAGAAATGAGGAAACAGTCTAAAATTACTACACAGGTAGTCTTGGATTACTCTGAGTAGACAATATGTCTGATCATGGAGACATAACTTATTAGCTAAATAACTAAAAGTATTCATAAAAATGTATAGAAATAACCCTGCAAAGCGGAGGGGTTGTGTAAAATGCTGAGCAAAAGACAAAACCCCTGATTAATCGGCACAGGCAAAATTCTTCATAGTCATCAAAAAAATGGATGCCCATTTGGAAAACACTTGGTGTTGAGCCATTTAATGATTTACGAGTAACAAACAAAACATAATCTCTCTCATTTCCTCTAATGGAATATGATCCAACTAGGTGGGATTTTCCATTTATCTTGGCAGAGATACTACAAATTCGGTCTGTTTATGCCGGCAGTCTTAGTTTACAAATTCGCAACACTGCACCTTTGATTAGCTCTGTGAAACAATTTTGTGAAATGGAAGGATCTCCCATTCTTCCTACATTTGGCAGCCTTAACTCTACAAAAATCTCCGTTCTGTCACTCCTATCATTTTATGCAGCTGCCTTCTCTCTTCTTCCCACTGTGAGATATTAAACATTTGGCGTGAGCTTTCTCCAAGTGTATCTGGATGGATGAAAAGCCAGAATAAGATTGTCAGACTTAAAACTACCTTGGGACAGGAGAGTCTTCAGACTGACTGGCTCTTCGAAATATTCCAAGTGGCTCTGCCAGCGGAGGACTGTTAGCTGCTGATTGAGATGGGTGTATGAGAATATGTTGTTCACTGGAAACTATAAGTTAGAAGCTGGAAGACTACTAGAGTGGTAAAAGTTCTGCAAAATGGCATTATATAATATTTATATATTTAGCATTTTATATATTTATTTATATAGAAATATATTAAAACTCAACTTTATTTCAGTGTCTCCATTTTTATGTAACATAAATAATTTTCTTTATTATCTAAATGCTAACATGGAATTACTGTTCAAGATAAACCTCTTTTCTCCTGCCCTTCTCCTTCCCCATCTCCTTCCTTTTTGGCCAGATGGAGTACAAAGGGCTGTTAGACCTCCCTGACCTGTACAGGCATTGTATTATGGAAGACACAAACACAAGAGTCCAACTTCTTCGTGAGATTTCAGAACTGTTACTCAAATTTGAAAATTTGAGCCCTGAGTGATATTTAAGGATTTAGCATATCTTACTTTTTTCCAAAAGGAAACCTAATCATTATTGCAAATATTTATAATCATAGGACCACATATATGTGGCCCATCATAAAATGTGTGGCAGGTATGGTGACTGGTGATAGAAACATGGTAGAGGTATCTATAAATAAACTATCTGTAAATAGTTACACATATACATATTTTATAGGCAATTATGTGCAATTTCTGAATAAAAGTACATCTAGAAATGGTTTCTGGCTATAAAGTGAGGTTTCATTAAGGAGAAAGTTATTTCTGTAAAACAATTCTACTATTGATTGAAATGGTTCACTATTTGTTGCTTTTTCCCTTTACATTATATAGAACATACAAGTTCTTTCTCTGTATTTGAATCTTGAAAGGCTTTTAAAAAATCGAGAAAAAATATTTTAGGACATTAAACATTCTACGAAGTTAAGGAAAACACTGCACAGTATGAAGTTAGATATAATGTTCTTTGGTGTATACATTTAAATTACTTTAATAAATCTCATGTAATTTTAAAATATAGAAAAAATAAATCTTGCAGCAGAATGGAACTGAAAAAAGTGCACATCCATAATTAGAATATTTTACATATGGAACACCTATAAAAAGAATTTATTATTAAAGAATTTATTATTTAAGAATTTAGATGTCAAAACACAGATTAAATAAATACATATTTACGGCATTAACACAAAATCAGAGTAAATGAATAACTATATTCCAATTAAAAGAAGATGAATGAAAATGGTTCAGTTTATAGCTCTATGTTTATAATTTTAAAAGTCCAACCATGAAAAAATGAAATGAAAATATCTCACTGGGACGAGAGCACTTGCATCTTGGTGGAATATGCTTTCAGAATTTTTAGAATAGCAAAATTGATGCCTGACAGCATACAATATTTTTCTGACAAATTTAGCAGAGTAAAATTCAGCCCAGAAAACATAAATGACGTCTTCAGATTCTTAATTTAAGATACTAAATGTACACAGAAGCATAGGGGAAAAAATGAATCGGTATAACCAGGAACATTCTCTCATACGACTCTGACATTCCTCTCTTGTGATATTTAGCACTCATCACAATCGTTATTATTTGTTCAGTTTTTGCCTCTTCCATAAGCTCTAATGAGACTTGCCCAGCTTACTTTAACAAGATTTTATTTCTAGCATCTAGCTCAACAAATATTTGTGTTACAAAAGAACTAATTTACTATGTCCTGCATGGCGAAGACTTTTTCCCCTCTCTGGGTGTTAGGTGTTTTATGGTTTATGCTAAAATTTCTTTCACATCCATTATAATATATAAATCTGAGTAGAAGAAAAAGAAGGTAGTTTTAGTTTCCATTCTATGCCTTGGGCACATTGTTACTTGCTTAAGAATACACAATTACAAACTGGCAAATCTAGGATTTTTGTCCCGTATTTCTCATAATAATTCAATTTTTTCTGACTAACAAATACTAGTCATAGTTTTTATTGGGAATTCAGACTCCACATGAAGGCATTTCCTTTTTATATTAACTTCCAAAACCACTGATAGAGATTTATAGGATAAAATATTTTTTTCTGCACAATACCAAATTTTCAATCCTTTGGAAACCTAATTATCTCTCAGGGTTTTTTGCTTGTTTGTTTGCTGCCTTTATTTTTCCCCCATGAGGCTATAGTTTGATTGTTTCACTAATGATTGCCAAAAAATTTTGCCTTCTTTCCCCTTACTGACTCCCATAAGTGATCCCCACCTACATGGCCACTGAGGTTGGTCATATGATTTGCTTTAGACAATGGTCCATTAGTAAATATGATGCAAGCGGAGGCTTTGAAAGCCTTTGTACATTGGCATTCTTTCCTCTAAATACTGCTGGAAATGTGCCTAGCACCATTTGAAGAATCCCAGTGAGTCTATTAGAAGATGAATCCTCATGCAACAGAGACAAGCTGTCCCACATGGAGCTGCCTAAACCAACCCTTAGTCACCCACCAGCTGACTGCAGCTCCGTAAGGGTTCTAGGTAAAGCCAGAAGTAGAACTGTCCAAATGAACCCAGTCAAAATCTTTGACCCACAAAAATGTGAGCAAATTAAATGCTGGTTATTGTTTGAAGCCACTAAGATTTTTGAGTGGCTTGTTACACAGCAAAGGCTAACTTTGACACAAAATTGAAAAGAGATCTATTTTAAAAAAACAAAGGGTTAAAATTGTGTATATAAATTGATATTTTTCTCATATAATGAAAAAAAGAAGAAATATCCAAAATTTTGGATTGAAAATTCCCAAACCAAATTTACAAAATTGCCCCTAAAAAGAAATTATTCTTAGCCAAAAGTGAAACTTCCGTTTGTGATCAGATAACAAGTGATCATAAGACATCCCCAGAAAGGAAAGCATGGATCGCGACTTTTCTCTTGACTAACAGCACAGTAATGCATCCTATTATTTCTGCAGATCACAAGCAAACTCTACTTTCTGATTTCCTTTATGTCTCCTTTAAAACATGATTTTATTTCCTAGAATTCACTCTCTATATAAAAATATTAAAGTGTAATTCCCCTCTTCTTTTTTTCCTGTTCCTAGTTTAAAAAAAAATAAAAACAAAACAGATGTCTGATGATGTAGATTTTGGATCCTGCTTTCCAGCATGCCAAACGTTGTACGCTTATGGAGGGAACTTTGTATGCGAAGTTCAAGGGAAGGAAAATGTTGTGCTCCATAACTTAGGTACTAGTCATAATATTTAATAAAATATAAACTGCCAATAAATAAAACCACATAAAAGTGTTCCTCCATATATTTTCACTACCCAGAAATATCCTACCAAATGCTGAAACACAGAAATTACCAGAAGGAAAGCAGATGATTTAAGAAATTGGATAAAACAACTTGCTCTCCTAAGATAGTATTCATTTGTCCACACCCTGTTTATATTTCTTTGGTTCCAATGGGATCCCTGGAGGAGGTGCACACAGTGAAACAGGAAATGAGACTCTAGTCCTAAGAGTGCCAATCATAACTGCACTGTCCATAAAGATGTTTGCATTTGCCTTTCAGGAATGTTTTTCTAAAGATTAGCAACTATTAACCATCAGTAGGCTAGATTCTCCTAGGGAAAATCAGGATCCATACAAGGAGTGCTCTGGGAACACTATTGGAGCAAATCATTTGCCATTCAAATAAAATCCAAGAAAGGACCTAAAAAGTAATTAATTAAAACTATTATTTAGATTTTATTAACTGGTGTCCATAGATCTTTAATAATTTCAAAGAGTTCTCTAAATGAATGAGTATCAGAATTTTGAATTTCTGAGACTAAAAGAATTTCAAAAATATTTGAAGTAATAGGGTAGAAATATTTACCAATGATCCATATGCCCTTGCTCTCATCAGTTCCCAGATCCCTTGAATTTAAGTGGTACCATTGACTATTTCCAGACATTAGAGTGTAAATGGAAGTGACATGGGTCATTTCCAGGTGAAAACATTAAAAGGTCAATGAATGAACCTCCAACTCTTTCTTACCTCCTGTGTTACCAAGGACACCACATGTTGAGATGCCAGGGAGTCAGACTGGGTCCCGAGTGACTATTTGGAATGCTGGACTTGTAAAGTTAGGATGGAGAGTAAGCAAATAATGAACTTTTCTTTTATGTCTTTGGGGTTTGGGGGTTAATGTGTCCCTACAACATAAACCCTATCCTGGGTAATAGAGGAAACTAGCATGGGGTTGTTTCTATTATGCTAAATAAGGAGATTTTAAAATATAGGCAAACCAAATTTCTCTCTGTATGCCATCATTATGTAAAAGAAATAATATGTTAAAACAAACAAAAAAAATAAAGGCACAATCACAGAATAAAGGATGATTCGTTAAATGGAATAAATGTAGTTTTCTTTAAAACATCGCTATCTTATTCTTCCTTAATTTTGTTATTTTGCTGGGCAAAAACCTCATCATGAGATAGAAAATCTGTCTTCCAAATGGTATTTAAGAACCACAGATCTAGATATTTCAAAAATGGAGAGAGAAGACTGTTGACCTGAAGCAATTAAAAATATCATATAATGAAAATGTCCCACGGTACCTGTCTTTCAGTCAGATCCAAATTCACTGCTATCTCATATCGCCTCAGTCTGGTCAGATAATTATGATGGGCAAATTCTGCTTCAAGTTCTCTGATCTGCTCTTTGGTGAAAGCTGTCCTTTCCTTCCTGGGTTTGCTATTGACTTCTGACTTGTAATTTCCTTCCTGGGAATCTGAAAAGAAATAAGACAGAATTCAACTTAGTTCATTCATGGAAACACATTCAGTCACATCATTCATATCAGAAATATTTGTTGAGTAACTACTTTTTTCAAGTACTGTGTTAGACATGGGAAAAATAGTGATAGACCAGTAACACTAATCTCACCTCAACAGAGTGAGCTGAATTTCTTTTTTTTCAGTGTGCCTCCAAATGACTAACGGAGTAATTGTGGAAGTGTTTAGTTTTCTTCCTTCAAAATATGAACAAAAATGGAACTGCTGTTAATATGCTACTATCATAATGAAATAAACCAGAGTCTTTCTAGAAAACAATTTTATATCTGAAATAATTTAGATATAAAATTTCTTCAGATAAGTTTTTCAACATATATACTTGAGGTCTAAGTATGGTGACCAGAGTGATCCTAAAAAATAATGGTGATTCAGTTTGTGACTGAGCAATTCAAACATTTAGTAGCTGGACCACATAAATTAGTCCAAGCTCAGACTAAGCATACAGAAGTGTATGTGTGTATTTATTGACCCTTTAATTTTTATTTCAGTGCAGTCTCCTTGAAGGCAGTAGCAATGCTCTTCTTTCATTTTACATAATAGTTCAATGAGGAATCTATGAATAAAATTTTGTTCATTTAACTCAAAACATGACCAGAGTTTTAAAGTGTTTTTTCACTACATATGAGACAAATATAGGATGTAAAACACCTAACACTATCTATCCAAGCATCAAATCTTTTATAGTGCCACGTAGAAATAATAATAATTTACAGAATACAATGCCATCTTTCCTCCTAAGAGTTCAAGACATAGTTAACATATAGTTTTTATTTATCCTCATAATATTCCTGAGATGTAGGTTAGAAGATGTAGGTGAGAAGATATAGTGAAGAGCAGAATGTGTGCCTATAATGGAAAAGTATTCCACATACACCAAGTAATAGATAATCATACCAGCTCTAATAATTCATGTCAAATTTATCCTCAGTGAAATATCAGCATAATCAAGATAAAGTGGCATGTTTGTTCTCTCTTGAAAATCATTTCAGTTTTCTAATTACTTTTGCCCATGTACACACAAGTTAGTGATGCCTCTATGTGGCAGGGATACAATGATCTCTTTCACGAGGCCAAGTGAGAGAAGTGATACAGGAAAATAGATAGTCAACCAAAGATTAAAAAGAGAGGCATTTTGATTTTTTAATTGACAAATGTAGTATGGTACACCTTTATGAAGGATCTTTTAAGGCAATATTTGTTTCTTCATCCAATCATGTTTACACAGGCTATATAAAACAATTTTTGTTATTTTTCTAGTGTTCTTTTCCTTTCTTTCTGGCTTGGGGTAGTCTAACTGAAGTCAAGAGGGGACTGCATAGTGGAAATCCACTAGACAAGTTGCTCTAGTGGAAACAAGTTTGATTTGACTCTTACCAAAATCTAAAGTTTTCCAGGTCTAGTAGCAGTAGCGGCAATAGGTGTGCATCAAAATTTTGGTACATGTGGCCATTACTTTTGCTCTGAGGGATCACAGGGTATGTTTCACTTTTCTAGTGCATTGGTACTGTTGGAAATTCTTCAGATTTCACTGACCACGTTTCTGGGCTTGTCACTTACCCCGCTGTTGACCAGCTCCCCACTCTGTCAGGGAAGGCAGGACTTTATCTGGTGCAAAAAGCCATTTGTGATATGTCAGGCACAGGCTGACTGTATTTTATAGTAAGATGCTGGGACCAGATGAGTTAATGTATTAGATGATATGCTAGCTCTCAGGTAGGCTGTGTTTACACAATGGCAATTTACCTGGCTCTAAGTGGAACTCACAGTCCATCACCCACCTTTTTTAGTTATAGTTTTGTCAGTCTCCACATCTTTGGAGCATTTAGGTCTTCTGGTATCATGTGAACAAAACTTTCCAATGATTGATTTTTTTTTTTTATTTAACTTTTCCATTGGCTGTTCTGACAGATTGCAAATTCAGTCATAGCCCAGAATATTCAGATAAGTCCCTCTCACAAGGATTCATGTTCTCACGTGAATAAAGAGTATTTTTGCCAATTTGGAGCCATGCTCAGTCTGAAATCTGTGGTTGATTATTCTTTATGTGGGGACAATGCTTTTTTCCCTTCAATAATGCAACTCTGGAAACTGACAGCAAAGCCAGAGCATTTTTTCTCATGAGCAATTCAATTTGAATGATTCATGGTTAACACATTCCCTTACATAAGCATGAATGAACAAATTCACATTGAGGAAAGCCTATTAAGTTGTATTTATTTTTGAAACCGATTTCCTTTAACTTTTGAAGTATTCAAAAATTCTTCAAAAATGCCACAAACATACCCCCCCCACACACACACACAAACACACAAAGACATAAACACAGTACTTGGGCCAATGTGTACAAGAAGGGTCACATGGAGTGGGTCCATATGCATACCCACTGAAACTAGAAATATAAAAGAGGAGGTTTGTATACCCAATGACTGAATTTAAACAAAAGTTTGGCTAAAATTCAACCCTGAAATACAAAATCCAACTTACCAAGTGCATGAATTCCAAACTCAAGTAGCTCACAGAGTGAAATCCAGTGACTAAAATGATGTGAATTGTGTGCACTTACATTTACAATAATCACAAATGGGATAATTGTATTGTAATTAACATGACAAGAGCGGGTATGTGCTTCTTGATTTCATCGCCTAAGAAAGAGCACGTCAATGTAGTTGAGGTAGCACCAATGTCAACTAATTTTGTGGACACTTTTATCCTTGCATCTATGATTCTTTGGTGGTTTCCACTCATGATACTCCCACTTTTTTCCCTATTAAAACCATGCTCCCTGGGATTGCATTTCTGGACTTGTATTTCCTATAATCTTGGATTTTAATTTTTTTTAATTTTTTATTTTTTACCCTACACTTTTCAAAGCCCACCAATTGCTGACTCTGAAGCCTCGATGACTATCACCTGAGTAACTTTTCTTTGGTGGAGAATGGGTGGGAGACTTGGACGGGGCTTTTGGCAAATTGCACATTAGCTTCCATCTGTTTCCCAGCTGTTTCAACTGAGGCAAAACTCCCTGCGTTTTCTTCAGCCTCCCATTATCCGATACCAAATGGTAGGTGTTGAGGGGGGTGTCTGCCCTCCTTTTTTCCATACAACCACAAACAAAACGTCACCATCTGTACAGTACACTGCAGTGTAAAATATTACAATTGTTGTTTCTCGTCTCAGATACTTAAATGCACATGTGGGTGCACTCTCATGCTCCCTCACTGCCTGGAGAAATGTTGACTTATGTGTTCAGGTATAGTAGGCAGTCCCAGTTCCCTCACCTTTTGCTCCCTGGGACTATGCTAATGGAAGAAGTCTGCAATACTTCCGTGGAGGATAAAAACTGCCCTCCAAGGATCATTTCTGTCTAGCATTTAGAACTTCTCCACATGTGACTTTTTATTTCCCCTAGTGCAAGAGGATGCCAAAAGATAATAATGTTTTATTGAAGAAAAGTAATGCAAGGGCTTGGTCTGTTCACTAGTGGCACAGAATGCCTTTTAGCAAAAAAGAAATAACAAAGTATGATGGAGTATATTTTTGGCTACCCTGAGTAAAATTATTAACTTGTTTAAATGAAGAACATAATTTACCTGTGTCTGTAAAATATCAAAATGTAAAGGAATGTCTCTTTAGCTTAGAGTAAAATGAATACTTATTTCATATTCTGAAGAAAGAATGAATACCAAGCCACAGTCTATTTTAGCCCTTTGCAATTTCTTGTATATTTTGTAAGCTATTCAAAATGATAGATCTTCTGTTATTATTAACAAAACTGCACAAATAGTAGATGTAAGAAGCTAATAATTATATTAACATAGGTATAGAGATTGTGGATGGAGGCAGGGAACTTTATAGAATAATCCTATTAAAGCTAGTAATTTTCACATTTAAATGGGAAATTGCCTTCCTTATGGAGAATTTATCCAACTTGCTACTCCAGCTTCTTAATGAATGAGCATTTCAACCTTTCCAGACTTTTTTTTTCAGAGTAAACAATCTTCCCCAAGGGTTCTTAAATCCTCTACTAACCCAGTCTCCCGATTTGATAACCACAGTCATAGTAAGCTACTATTAGTAATAAACGTGTCTACTATACACTGAAGTGTGTAAGGTTAAAAAAGGATTGAACACTACTATGCTAAATCTAGAAAAGCAATTAGCATTGAAAATATGCACTAATAATTTTACCTTTGATATGAAAAAAATGTATAGCCATTATAATACTTTCTCTTTATTTGTAAAGCAAACCCAAATTTCAAAGACCAAAAAAATTTTCCATTTTGGAATAGTTTAGTTTTAGTAATAGTTGTATTCAGCATGTGAAAGTCATTCGATGTGCTGAACCAGTGACTATCAATTGGTAGATGTACTCTTTCATCATCCAGCCTCCCTGTTCACTGCCTCCTTGATCATTCATTGTCTAGTGTGCTTTCATGATGAAGTAAGTCAGATAAATCCCAAGTTAGTGAAACTGAAGATATATTTATTTTTATCATATTTGTGTTGCCAATTATATGTTTTGAACAAATTTATAAAGGACATCTTATTTATTTCTGTTACAGGCATTTAGGATCTTACTCGGTGGGAGATATTGAAAGACTGTGTCTAGTTAAAAATTTTATGTAATTTTTATATTAAGAGTAAATTTTAGTTTATAGATTCAACACTTGGGCAGATTTTCATACAACTAATTCTTAAAACGAGAATAATGGAAATTCAGTATACATGGTTGTGTCAGTACTTAGCAATAGCTACCTACATAAGCAAATATTATAATTGGTAATATTACACAATCATGCTTTTTGAAGGAGTTACATTAAAGGGAAAGAGTATGATGCGTTGATATACTTTATAAAATCTATACATTTTTAGGTTGCATTTTAGAATGAGAGAGAGACATAATAGCATGATTGTTCTTAAATTATTACTAATTTAATAACTTAGTATGAATACAGATATAAATAATTTGAAAGCAAATACCTCAGAATTTACATAAAAATAAAATATTTTTATTTTTAAAATAAAGGGTCCCTAAAGGCATCCACACCTTATATGTAGATGTTTTCTCAAAGTAGGTAATAATCTTGCCTTGACATTGCACTGCATTCCTAGGGTAAATTGGCAAATATCATAACAAAGTCTTTTTCTTAGCTTCCTCCCTCTTCTATAATTTTGAGATGACAGCAGTTATAGGAATTTTAGCCAGTTTAAAACAGATATTGACCTTTTAATAATATTAATTCTTCCAATCCAGGAGCATAGAGTATCTTTCCATTTATTTGCATCTCCTTCAATTTCACTCATCAGAGTCTTACAATTTTTAATGTATAGGTCTTTCACTTCCTTGAATAAAGCTACTCCTAGGTATTTTACTCTTTTTGATGTCAGCGTAAATGGGGCTGTTTTCTCGATTTCTCTTTCTAAGAGTTGCTACTAGTACATAGAAATACAACAGAACTTTGTATGTTAATTTTGTATCCTGCAACTTTACTGAATCCATTCTTTAGCTCAAACAGTTTTTTGGTGGAGTCCTTAGGGTTTTCTCTGTATAATATCATGTCATCTGCAAACAGAAACAGTTTACTTCTTACTTTCCAATTTGTATGATTTTTATTTCTTTTCTTGCCTGATTGCTGTGGCTAGAACTTCCAATACATGTTGAAGAAAAGTAGCAAGAACGGTCGTCCCTGAATTGTTCCTGATCTTAGAGGAAAACCTTTCAGCTTTTGACCATTGAGTATGATATTAGCTGTAGCTGTGTCATGTGTAGCCTTTATTATATCAAGGTACATTTCCCTTATACCACTCTGTTGAGAACTTTTTTAACATAAATGGACATTGAATTTTGAATAGATGTCTTTTCTGCATCTATTGAGATGATTGTATAGTTTTTATCTTTCATTTTTGCAATGTGGTATATCATGTTGATTGATTTTCAAATGTTAAACCATCCTTGATAATTTTAATGTATTATCAATACATTGTGATCCTTCCATGTATTGTTAAATTTGGTTTGCTAATATTTTGTTGAGAATTTTTGCATCTATGTTCACCAGGGACATTGGCCTGTAATTTTGCATGTTTGTGTGTTGTCTTTGTTTGTTTTTCATATCAGAATAAAGCCTACCAATGAAATAAGTTTGGAAGTATTCCCTCCTCCTCATTTTTTGGAAAGATTTTGAGGAGGATAGGTATTAAACATTTTTTGAATGTTTAGCAGAATTTATCAGTGAAGCATCTGGTCCCTGGACTTTTGTTTGTTGAAAGGGTTTTGATTAATGATTCATCTTCTTACTAGTAATTGTTATGCTCATATTTTAATATTATTAAAATGTCCATATACTCCTAAGCAATCTACAGTCAATACAATTCCTATAAAAATTCCACTGGCATTTTTTAACATAATTAGAACAAATAATTCTAAAATTTGTATGGAACAACAAAATACCCAAATAGCCAAAAGCAAATTGAAAAAGAACAACAAAGCTGGAAATGTCATATTCCTTTATTTTCAGTTATACTATAAAGTTATATTAGCTAAAACAATGTGGCATTGGCATAAAAACAGACACAGAGATCACTGGAACAGAACAGAGAGCCTAGAGATAAACCCATCATATTTGGTCAAATAATTTACAAACAAAGGAGGCAAGAATATACATCAGGGAAAGGGCAGTTTCTCCGAAAAATGGTGCTGGGAAACCTGGACAGCCATATGCCAAAGTAAGAAACTGAATCACTATTTTACACCATTTACAAAAATTTACTCAAACTGGATTAAGGAATTGAATGTAAAACCTGAAACTATAAAATTCCCAGAAGAAAACAAGCAGTAAGTCCTTTCACATTGGTCTTAGCAATTTTTAAAAATATGACTTCAATAGCAAGAGAAACAAAAGCAAAAATAAACAAATGGGACTATATCAAACTAAAAAGCTTCAACACAGTAAAGGAAACCATAAAAAAAAATGAAAAGACAAACTACTGAATGGGAGAAGATAACTGAAAATCTTATTTCCAATAAGGGATTGATATTCAAAATATATAAAGAACTCATACAACTCAATAACAAAAAATCAAGGCATGTGAAAAGATGCTCAACATCATCAATCATTAGGGAAATGCAAATTAAAACCTCAATAAGGTATAATCTCACATCAGTCAGAATGGCCACTATCAAAAAGACAACACATAGCAAGTGTTGGCAACAATGTGAAGAAAAGGGAACCTTCATACACTGTTGGTGGGAATGTAAATTGGTGCAGCCACTACAGAAAACAGTATAGAAGTTCTTCAAAAACTTAAAAATAGATCTACTGTATGATCCAACAATTCCACCACTTCAAAGAAAATAAAAATATGTATCCAGAAAGATATATGCATATCTTCACTGCAGCATTATTTACAATAGCCAAGATATGGAAACAACTTAAATGTCCATGCATGGATGAATGGATAAAGAAATTGTGGTATATACCCAATGGAATGCTACTCAGCCACAAAAAAGAATAAAATAATGCCATTTGCAGCAACATGGATGGACTAGAGATTATCATACTAAGTGAAGTAAGTCAGACAGAGAAAGACAAGTAGCACATGACTTCACTTATATATGGAATCTAAAAAAAAAAAAAAACCGAAACAAACAAAACTGAACAAAACCCAGGCTCACAGATACAGAGAACAGATTGGTGTTTGCCAGAGGGAGGGGAAGTAGGGGTATGGGAAATGGATAAAGAGGATCAAGAAGTGCAAACTTCTGGTTATAAAATAAATAAGTCATGGGCACATAAAGTACAGCCTGGGGAATATAGTCAGTAATGTTGTATTAACTTTGTATGGTTACAGATGGTAACTAGACTTACTGTGGTGATCATTTCACAATACATATAAATGTCCAATCACTATGTTGTACGCCTGAAACTACTATAATATTGTACATCAATTTTCCTCAATAAAATACGTAATGAGAATAATTAGAGTAAAATAAATAGGCACCTAAGCAATAATTCATTTCATTTCACCAATTTTTCTGCCTATCAATGTATGAAGCCAGTTTTACTTATAGCTTCTTAATGGAATCTTTCTGTTTTTAAATAATGAGACTTCAACAGTTGATTTTGTTTTAAATTCATTACCTTGCCATTTTTACTGTTGATTGACTATGTAGTTCTTTCTGATAGTTAAATGCCAACCTAGTGATTCTTCCTTTGAAACATAAATAAAAAATGAAATATCAAAGAACTAACAAATTTTGATGAAACTATCATGATTAATGTCATACAATTCCAAACATGTTTAATAAAAAGCAGTATTGTTGCTAAAAATTTAAAGAGAAGCCAGAGACACACAAAATGCGAATATAATGCAAATTGAGTCAAATTTAGGAGAGATTTAGTTCTTCTCACTACCAAGTTCAAAGTATTTAACACAAAAACAAAAGCAGCACATGACTTTGGGGTAAACATAAACTTCTTCAATCTTGCTACACAGTTCTAGGCTTAGAAACTCCCTACAGAAGCCCAGAATTGACTTTGTGCCTCTAGCTATACCCAAGAGAGAAAGTATAAACTACAAAAATATCATGGCCATCTGTGCAGCCAAACGAGGCACATGCACCTTTTTGGATTGTGCTTGATAGCAAAGATCACCTTGTGCGTTTCCAATGGGACCAGGAACCCCTATTGAAGAGTTTCTGACATAGCACTGCATTATATTTTTCCCGATCATGTTAGTTTAAAAAAGTGCATCCTTCCTCTGAGACTCCCATCAAATGGTCTTTGTTCCTTTCTTACAATGCTTACCACATTCTGCCATGATCTGGATCCTTTATTTCCTCTACTACAATGTAAATGTTTAATGTCAACTGTTGTTCTCATTTACTCAGTAACTGGGGTGAAGAAAGGTAATACCATTATTCACATTTACATTTTAATACACCCAGAAGCAATAGACAAAACATGAAGAGGATGCAAATCTCCTATTCACCTCCCTCATTCACCTCCGATTCATCTCTTATGTTAGCAAATGGCTTGGAGTTACACGGTATTCCTGTATCCTTGAGAGAACGAAGAAGGAAAGAAACTATTTTCAGAAACTAGGGACCTAAGTAACTTGGCAGTGGCCAGAAAAACTGTGACTTTTCTAATTTACAGCTGTCAACAGGGCAAAAAGGACTGAGCTTCCTTATGACATTAGATACCACAATACAACTTTTGCAGTGAGGCTCTAGAAAACTCAGTACCAATTCTGCTAGCAGCTTGGTAAATCCCTTGGACACATAAGAGCAGAGCTTCCATAAAGTTTTCTTTTATATTCTGGAATACAAGTCTATGTCTTCTAAGAGTGTGAGGGCTTACATTTATGTCATTGTTCTCAACCTTTTTTGGCAAGTCACCATATATTTTTTGGCAAGTGACTTTAATATATTTTTATAGCAGTAACTCATAAATTACTGAGTTCTCTAACTTTATGTCTGCTTTGCTTCTCTGGATTCTAGACCCTAGGTAATTTAATATTAAGAAATTTGACTTATTCATCTTCATATTCCCAATGCTAAGCATCTAATTCTGAATCTCTTCTGATCTTTGGTTTTCATGCTCTGGTTATGGATTATGACTCCAGTGATAACCCTAAGGGACTTTTCTTCCATTATAAGAATTTAAATGACTTTCAGCTTAAAAAAAGAGAAAGCATCACTCAACATTGCTTTATATTAACTTTTCAAAGCACACAACTTTCATGCAGTTAATAGCAGATGGAGACAGGCAATATTGCCTTCATTTTAAATCTATAATCATATAGCTAAACATGTTCACAGAGAAAAGTACCAAATCAGTGTCACTGTTAGAAAATTTACAGCCTGAGAGAGTGAATGTTACACCAAACAAAGGAATGGATTGTACATAGTTCATAATTCCCACCGTCAGCACTACAGACGTTTTGGACTGAATATTTCTTATTACATTTATACGCAGTGAAATATGAACTTATTCAAGATAAATGGGTGGTGATGGCTATCCTGGGCACTGTAAGATGTTTTAGCAGCATCCCTGGCTTCTACTCACCAGCTGCTTGTAGCAAACCTCCGCCCAAGTTAAGTGTTGTCAGATACTATACAGCAATACCAGTTCAATTTAAAATCCAAATAAACAATGAATAGCATTTTTGTATAAGTATATCCCTAATATTGCATGGAACCTATTTATGTTAAAAATATTGATCTTTGATCAAAAGTTCAAATTTAACTGAGAATCGTAGATTTATACTGGTTAAATCTGGCAACCCTATCCAAGCTGTGACTCTCAAAAATGTCTCCAGATAATGCCAACGCCCTCAAGGGGCAAAATTACTCCCAGTTGAGGTCTACTGAGTATAGATAATATTTGAGACAAAACGTTAATAACTAACTCCAAGTTGCACAACACTCTCTAGGATGACCAACTTAATTCATAAGTTAGCATAAATGTCTTATGTGTAAACAATATCATCTTTATACCAGCGCCAAGTCTTACCTCTTCCAGGCCAATAACTAGATTGTTTGCAGATTAAAATTGCTAAATGTTTCTGTCAATGTTATGTTTCTACAACACATCAAAGCACATAAGAGCTCTAATAAATTCATTATTTCATTAAACATATTATTTAATTAACAAATCTTGATTTTTATACGCATGAATTTTAGAACTTGAACAGATTCTTATACTCATCTAGTTCCACCTGCTTTATTTACAGATGAGAAAAAATGAGACTCAGAGTGACTAAAGTGCTCGTCAGAGATCACATACTATCAGGTTATGTTTCTAGGCCTCAAGTGTCATTTAGTTACAGAAAGGGACATAAATGCTTTTTTCTAAGCCCCTAAACATCCTTATCTTTTTCATGGCCTTTTCACAAGAACAACGGTATGAGAAACATCACTATTTCACTGTGATCCTAAATATGGCTATGAAAGCTAAACTACACAAACAGAATCTTTATTACCCAAGATGCCAAATGAGCAGATGTTAAGAGCACAGACTCTGCCACTTACCTACTTATTCAACCATTAACATCCCTTTCCCTCACCTTTAACACAGAATTAAAGTGAAGAGGATTAAATTAAATAAATCATTTAGCACTATATCTGCATATTACAGGCACTCAATAATCAACTGCAAGCACTAGCCATTATTAGGGGAGGACCGTGCTCTAAAGACCTCAGGAATTGAAAGCTATAGATTTGATAGATTCAGGAATTAGAAAGGTTTTTTTGTTTGCTTGTTTTTGTTTTTGCATGTAGGAAAATTTTGTTCTGAAAACTCAATATAACACGTAGGAAATTCAGAATTTACACAGTGACCAGTAGAGTTTTATTTTACATTGAAAAATGGATGAATCTCTAAAAGGATCTGTGTATTATTTTTGGCTAGTCTACAAATGAAGCTGAAGGTTTAACTATGATTTTTCCAATGAAACTGTTGAGGTGACATTTTACAAGGCCCAGTGGGATCAATGTATGAATTTTTGCTTCCTCTGAAAACTTTATTGGGAAATTTGATGACACTTAACCAAACCTGGCATACCCAATAAACTGCGGTCAGATAGCGTGCTGTGTATGTGCGTGTGTGTGTGTGTGTTTGTGTGTGTGTACTCACATGCATTTCTTCTCCTGCAAAGAATCCTAGCAGCCAAGTAAATCGTGTTAGGTAGATAAGAGTCATGTTCTGCCTTGATATTAGAGTATATAACATGTTTAAAATTTTTTTCATTCAAAAAATAAAACCAGAAGTATTTATGAAACAACATTGTAAGCCCACTATTTTAAATAATGTTCCTATTATCTTGCTTGAAAATACTGTCTACTTATAATCTTCCTTGCTTAGAGGGTTTGAGAAGCAAAATCAAATAGGTATTTTTTAAACCTCAGAAATAATTACATGGAATGATTAATAGCAAATGACTTATACATTGATTCTGCTTTAATTTCACATTATAAAA
The DNA here is from genome assembly GCF_009834535.1 of Camelus ferus. NCBI lineage: Eukaryota > Metazoa > Chordata > Mammalia > Artiodactyla > Camelidae > Camelus > Camelus ferus. The sequence goes on along the minus strand of NC_045702.1, from coordinate 52,177,842 downwards.
GACAAATTATAAAAATAATAACAGATAAAGGTAATAAAATAAAAATAACTGGAAAATCCTAACCAACTCAGGATTCTGACCTGCGCACTAATCCTTTTGACTGCTGCTGGTGGGGTTAAATGCTTTGTGGTCTTTTTCTCTATTGCAGCCATATTGGCAAGAAGGAAAGCAGCCTCAGTGTGATCTTTCTGCATTAAAAGCAATTTGTGATGGTTTCCGTAAAGGGATTTTTCCAGTTGGGGGAAGTCTAAGAATTTAGGACTTAACATTTATGGGACACTATTTAGATACTTCACAAATAGAATTCTCTTCACACTGACTAAGTAGCACTTGCTTTCTAAAAAAACAAAAACAAAGGCAGTGCTCTGTGATTAAATCAAGTTGTTGTGTGATTTGATGATTTCCCAAAATAATAATAAAAAAAAAAGAAGTCTGGTGTAAATACGTTTGAGCATAGTGATATAAAAATGACAAAGAAGTGCTGGTGGTCCCCCAAATGTACAAGTCATATCACCCTCCTTCTCCTCATTGTTGTTACTATTACTACTTACATATGTTTTGAGCTGAGAAAAAAATGCAATGAAATTTACTTGGAAAAAAACCTGAAACATGAGATCTGAATTAGGGGATGAAATGATAATTTTAAATTATTAATGATGGTAAAATGTTAAGAACTACCAGGCTATGTGATTAAAAAAAAAAGGTAGGCAAAGGTGGTTGGGTGATGACAGAGACCAGTGAAGCCAGAACAGCTGCAGTGAATAAGACAGGAAAAGATGAGCTTCCATTTAGTTTATAAACGTTATTCTGAGAGATGAAGGAAGAGGTTGAGGTCAGAAAGACGGATTCTAGAGTTCCACTTCTCAGACAAAAGAAGGTAGGGATGATGGTCAAGTCTGGATCTGCCTGTCTGTGAAGAATGGAGTACTGGGAACTGGCAATCTTGTTCACCTGAGAGGTTCAATAATAAAATGTCATTTACATACAAATTTATGCTATAATCCATCTTTGAATCAGGTATCCATAGCCTATTACTCTATGTTGACAGTGTGGTGGGTTAGACACATATGTGATTAGTTTATCATGTAATGTGCTATGAAATGGATCAATATGACACAGTACCTATCCAAAGGTAGCTTACAATCAAGTTGGGGATAGAAGCTGCTTATGAGAAATCCACAAATAATCGTAAGTAATCATTTTGGGTGTAATATCATGGCAGTTTGATGTTTGATGTTGAAATATGATGTTTTGGGATGCATAACCTATATTTTTGTTAAGAGCCCTTTAGGGGAAATACCTGGATGTTATCACTATTAGTCCATTTCATGGGGGGAGGCAATTTTAGAAGGATACGTATGTATATTTGCATAGGTAGACATACTCTCATCATCTACCCACGAAGCCTTCCTTTAAATCTCACATATGGCATAAAACATTCTGCAAAGCCTTAAGAATTGTTAACTATATATGAGCTTCTAAAATACTTTTTCAAAGTCTTAAATGCAATTACACAAAAATAGAAACTTAAGAACTGAAATGTAATTACTGTCTACGCATTCATAATATTTTAGAGACTAACTTGAATGTACTACTGAAAGAATTTCACCAGGAAAATAATTTTCACTGAAGTCTGAAAGATAAAAATGATAATTATTTTTATATTATATTAGATGTGAAAAATCTTCTATACTAATTTTAAATTACTACCAAGATAGCATATAAATGGTACAGAGTTAAGTTTATGAGAAAGTGAAGCTTCTATCTAGGTCTAACAGACAATTCATGGGTTCTAATTTTACATCAAATTGAGGCATTCCATCAAGACTCACAATTTAATAATTTTTCACGTTATAAATCACAGCCTGTGGCTTTTGAAATGTTTGAAAAGCTTATGAGTTTCAGATATTAAATAGCATTCAGTATTCTACTACACTGTGGATGGAAAGGAGCTTGAAGTATCAGCATTTTTGTTGTACTTAACACTGTGGGTCAACACCTGTGTTGTCCAAGGGAACACACAATTCATTCCTACAATGTAATTCCCCAACACACACTCACACACATAAAGCATACCCTCTATTTATCTTATAATAATATTAGTGGGAAAATCTTGATAGCATAAATTTTAGAAAATTTTGCATTGATTAAACAGAATTATGGTTATAATTAAAGTTGTACAAGTTTTACATATTGTTTACAACTTTTATGTATTAAGAGGGGAAGAATGACTTGGGGAAAGTAGCCTGAGCTTTGAAGCCAGCCAACCTGAATTGAAAATCCACTGTGGTTACTTACTATCTGTGTGGTCTTCTGAGCTTAAGTCTTCTGAAATTCAAATTCCCCGCTTACAGAATCCACATATGATTGTTGTAAAGAGGAAAATTAGCAAATTTACAGCATGTATATCTGAGCTGTAGTACCAATTCAATAATATACATCTATTATTAATATTATTAAACTTAAAATGAATCATGAGTAAGATTTAATTAACTGAAATTTTTACTAAATCACATTTATTAGTCTTTTAATTTTATTTGAATTACTAAACTGTCATTTCACACCTAGCATTTAGTGAAATACATCTTGATTTGTTTTCTAAAAATGAAATTGATTTCAAAAGGAGGTGATTATATTTTCTAGCTCTTTCTACTAGCACATATTTTAAAAGACCCAGCTGTGCTCATAATTTTTTTTTTGGCCAATCAACAAGTTTAATTATGTTTCCTTTTAAAAAATAAATGGGTTTTGCAAGTATGTATGATTTTATTCCTTTCATACTTTCTTTTTACAGCTCTGCTACTAAAAAGTGTAGTCAAAATTAAAGCACACTTTTTCCCTCAGTGTAATTAAATGCCATTGTCCTTTATATTTAAAGTAAATCAAAATAAAAAGTGTGTATATGTTTGTATGTGTGTGAGTGCATATATATTTACACTTTAAACATTTAAAATATTTTGATTTATTTAGTTATCATTGGTCACATAGGCATTTAGTCAACCTCTTAGACATTTTGGTACATATCTAAAGGACTTTTCAATTTTGGAGGGGGGAGTAGGTAATTAGTTTTTTTAAATGTTTTTTAATGGAGGTACTGGGTATTGAACCCAGGACCCCCTGCATGCTAAGCATGCACTCTACCACTGAGCTATACTGACATCCCTAAAGCACTTGTAGATCTTTAAATTTTCAATCACTTATGCAATATTTGAATCCTCTTTTGAATGACTGAGAATGAATTATATCCAGCTGTGTATTGGTAGGAGGAGGAAATGCTCTGGTTTGTACAATCTGCCACTTTCATGCTGGGAAATATTCTCACCATAGTGAATTTCAAGCCACTAAGTTAAGGCGATGTTTACTAGTTCACAAATTTCCTGAAAACTTAACAATTGCCTCGATAGAGCCACTAATAACTGGCCCCAGCACACTGCTGCAATACCTTACTATTTCACAAACTAAGTTCTGGTAATTAAAAACTATCATAGAATCATGGATAACAATCTACAGTTATAACCTCTTAGAAAGACAGATTAGGCTAAGACGGTATGATTAGCCAATTCAGGAATGATCTTAGTGATTAGACAATAGTGTGTAAAGAGAATTCTAAAGTTTATCTATAGAACTAACATTTTTCTGTGATATATAATAACCCTTCCTGCTGTGTTGATCAGTTCACCAAAATGGGTAAATCACAGAGGCTATGTTCATGTCATTGTGAACTAAGAAAAGACTAGGAGTTGCTATAAATAAGTGGAAAAGATTTTTTTAATCACAAGAAACATACAGTAAGCTGTTGCTAATCATAGATTACTGAGGCATCCAACAAGGATCACCACATCTGAGTGTTCTGTTGTTTAAATGCAGTAAGAGCTGTGTCAAACCTAAAGCACAGAATAAAACAGGTTAAAAAGCAGAGCACAACCCTTCAATATCCAAGTGCTGGAAACTAAAAGTATAGACATGGTCTCATAAGAGTGATAAAAAAAACCTCCAAATTTCCCACAATTGTAATAATGTTTTCTCTTGAAAATATTTCTCCACTGAAATTCCTTAGGGAACTTGCAACTTAAAACAAAGAAAACTATAAACAGTTGTTTGGAAGATGAGAGAGTACCTGAATTGTCAGGACTGTCAACAAAGAAAAACACATTTCTTAGATGCTCTTGGCTGTCACGCTATTTTAAGTACTATATTAAGTGGAATATACAAAGTACCTAGTCTCTAGAAAGAGTTGGCTTTCAAATAGTAAACAGAAGGAAAATTACCACAAAAACATATACAAACATTGTATTCTGAGAAACGTCTATGAGTATTTTTGTGTCACATGCATTTTGTTTGACAAGCATTTATCTCCATGCTTATGTGTATGTACTTCCAGCGGTACTAAGGGAAATTTTTCCTGTTTTTAAGCTTATATTTAATTACAACATCAAAGCTAATCTTCCACAGTGAGTGCTTACTCTAAAATATTGGAAATTAAAAAGAATGTGTTTATAATTAAGTTCCACGTTAGGAGCCACACAACAAATGTTAATTAATCTACACTGAAATGTTATTTAATCTACACTGAAACACCAAGTTTTCTGGCCATAGCAATGGGAGCAAAAATGGCAATAAACTTGACATAAAAACCTCAATGCTGTGAAACCCTGTTCATTTATCTAATAGTTGTAATCTTTTTATTCCCAGTTTACTGCTGGCCTCACAGATTTCTTAAATGGACAAATGAGATAATATATGTGAAAGTACTTTATAAACTACCCCTTAAATAAATAGAACATTTTACCTGGGACAAAGTTTCTGTAGCACTTTGAAAATATAGTTTCACAATAAATTGTATTTTATTTCTCCCCAGATATTAGATAAAGTGACACTGGCTCTCTATTATTGTCTTTTTCACATACCTATACATTTCCTTCCTTCCACTCTGAAATACTCTATTTCTCAACTGAAGAAGAGTTTATCTTTGTAACATAGAAAAGTTTTGAACTTAAGTTTGATAAAGTATGTCAAACTCAGTAAAATCCATGCTATTAAATATCTGGGCTATTGGAATGTACTTAAGTGAGTATAATTTAATTGCTTCTTGTATTACAAACAGAGCTCTATCATGCACTTAGCTGGCTATAAAGCAATGACGTATTAAAAGAAAGTACTCTGTGGAACATGAGAAGGTTTTTATAATGAAAAGAGAAAATTCCATAATTCATAATTTAATCACCAATTTGAGAAGAGGTCTAGCATTTTTCACTTAAATAAATCATGCTGACATAAAATTAATATCCAGATTAGTGACTCAGTGAATGACTTAATCTGTATTAGCCCTTCCTCTCTAAGATAATAATGGATTTAATAAGCGTTTTCTCTTTAGTGATAAGTCATTATCCTCAGGGTACTATACTGCATGTGACATGTGTATCTCTAAATAGATTAGCCACACTAAATGCAATTCATGTACTGTATTACCCACATCTTCTCTGTTTATATAGATTGGTATACACACCAAGAAACAAATGTAACAAATAAATGTATTATATTAAACAAATCATAGCTAAAGGTATAATTTATCTAATGTTCATAAATAGAAAAATTTCTTATGTTAGGTATTTCAAGAGTTCTATAGGAATAGATTTTATTAGCTTAAGTAAGGTCTTTTCTGATAGTTATTATGCTCTAAAAATAGTAATTGAGGTTTCTGTTGAGAAAAAGAAAACATCATGCAATTTCCACAAACCTATGATACTTAAACATACATAAAATGAGTGTTGGAAGAATATTTTCACTGCTCATTTTTACCGGAAATCCAGGTTTGCCTCATGAACCCATCTTAAAAGTATCTCGGTGAGGTCTCTGGGCTTTCCACATTAAAATGTAAGACATTTTCAGACATATGGCTCAAAAATATGTTTCAGTAAATTCTGTAGCTAAGTTCAACAAGCACCAAGATTCTGCTTATTATGCAAAAATCTACTTTGATGGTTCAATTTCTTTGTCTTCTTATGTTACACTATTTCCTTTCCTTAGCAATTGTATGCATTAACATAGCAAAATCTCAAGGATTATGATCTAGGTCCTAAAATGTAAAGACAGGAAGCTCAATTTTATGGAACATGAAACTAAAGCTGCTGTGAACAGTTACTATATTCTAGTGTCAACTCTATAAGATTTAAGCTATTTTAATTGTTTTTAATAGCCAATAACAACAGCAAATCACGGAAAGTTTATTATTGCAATTTTCCTGAAATTGCTAGAACATAATTTCTCATTTTACAAAATAACCATTTTAAAAAACAATAGGACTTTTAAAATTTAACTAACTTTGAAAAAATGATCACTTTTTCTAGGATTAGCACATGTATGCATTAGCTCATCTTCTTACAAAGACATGACTTCAGAACTCTCTTTTATTTTTAAATTCCTCAATTTACAAACCATGTTTTGGAAAGCTCATAAGACAAACTCAAATAATGGAAACATAATAATCTCAGAAGAATTTCCGCCATCTACTCATTGAAGTGCGAAAATCTGGTCTTCAAAATGTTGAATATTAACATGTTGATCCTATTATCCTAGAGATAGTCCCATAGAATTCAAATTCATCCTTATGATAGACATTTTTTTTAAGTAAATTAATACATATTGGAAAAAAATCAAGAATAGGTACGCTTTGTCTCTTTCATATTTAAAAAATCTTCAAAATTTTATGTAATGTTTTCTTCTCTAAATTATCATTAGCAGCGTGAATAATAAATGTTGACAGATAAAGCACAGTTACTTTAAAAGTTGACTCAATTAGCATTATTTAATTGAATAACAAGACAATTTTGAACCATACAATCATGTTGTAGGGGACTTCCTTTTTTCTTTAAAAATGTAACAAATTATACATAAAAAAATAATTTGATGCTGCCATGGATGAAGGAAAAAAAAGGGGGGGAAAAAAAACCAAGGAAGTGAGGATCACATAAATAAATGACAGATTTCTTTTGGAAGGTTTAAGATGGCCCTCTCTTTGGAAGCTGTATAATCACTGCTAGACCATAGAGAGAAGAACTGCAGGCCAGAGAAGGGGATCTGGGTCCTTTATTGTTACCATTAAAGTCTTACATAAAACTGTCTCCACATTCCATAAAAATGCCATGGTGCTTCAGGAAAAAGACAGACCTGAGACAATAGTTTATTTTGGCTGGAACTAAAGTTCCAGAACTGAAGAGTTATTGCCAGAAATAGGAACCAGCTTTGAGAAAAACTGAACTGAACTAGGATGCAAAGAAAATGCTGCAGCATTAATACCCTAATGCTTCGGGATCTGAATCAAGGATCCTTTGTTAACAATCTTGCAACATAATTAATTATCCAGAGGAAGTAAAGAGGATTGAGGCTGGAGGCTAGTTACTCAGGGAATTCCCTTTTCCTCTGGCACCCACTTGCCAGTACAACTATAAAATAGGAGTAGAAATGTCTCACTCTGTAAATGATTAATAATAGCTGATTTACATGAAATTAAGTTGTTCTCTAGCTAAGCCACAGTTGACCTGAGTTCTAGGGAGGCCCTCCCATGACTCCTTAAATAACCAAAGCAAGTCATCACATCTTGGTTTCCTCATCTCTGTTTCCCTTACTCTTCTGGGTTATGTCCAGTCTTCTATCTCTTATTATGAATTTACATATCTTAACAGTTCTCCATCTTCAAGGTGTCAATTGCCATATGAATTCCATTCAGCAAATATTTATTGAATATGTACAAACTGGTAGGTAATATATCATGTAATTTCATTAAGGAGCTTATAAAAAGGGAGAGAGAGAGACAGAGAGTGTGTGTGTGTGTGTCTGTGTACCTGTGTTGGATGGAGATATCAGGAAAACGGATACTTATAAAAATTCAAAATTAATTTGAAACATCAAAGAATAGGCTTAGTGCCAGAACAGACATATAAACACCCATGGATAAACAAAGAAGAAAAATTTCACACAAAATTGATGACTCATGTGAAAAGTCTCAAGAACAGATCACATTTATGATGGTTCTCAAAAAAGGCAGGGCTTCTACAATGGGAGATGGCAGAAGAAAATAAGAGTAAAAACTAAGCTTAGAGACTGACTAGCAGGTGCAGAAAACAGTAAGTACCTGGAGTATAGAGTACATATGGAACGGATGATGGGATCACTCCAGAAAGATAGATGAAGGATAAGCTGAGAAAGTAGTATATTTTTGATAAGAAAATAATGTTCTGTCACTGTGGTAAGGAAGGGATGCGGCAAGACTACAGGTACTCAGCTTATGGGCTCACGGGACAAATAAGGGTATACCACGACTCTAAGCTGCTGACAAACCATCTGGGACTTAGGGCAGGGCTCTAGTTCAGTATAGAGCCTGACATCTCATGGAAAAGTAAAACAGAAGACTTTCAAATTTAAACAACACTATACAAATTAAGGGAAGATGGACTGGTATATTTTGCCAAACAACTTATTCTAAACTCTTACAGCCGGTGGTGACTAGACTGGACCATGAAGCAAAGGTTTTGAGGACCAACACCTAAGTAGGGGTGGCCGTCAGGAGGGCTCCCCCCAGCCCCACTCTTGTAACTGACCCCGGGCACTCCCACTTAGCTGTCTTGCCATCCCCCGCAAATCAACAGATTTCAAGTTAAGTTCTTCCTCAAAACTAAACTAGCTTCCTTTTCTAACCTGTCAGTGGCACAAAGTTTTCCCATTTCCAGCCTCAAAATGCTTAAAGGATTCAGATTCCTTCCACTTTTCTCCATTCTGCACAATCTATTAGTCACAATGCTTTGTGTAATTTTTCTTTGAGAAGGCAAACAACACTGGAGTCAGGTTCAGCATTTCATGCTAAGATTACCACAATAATCGATTAGCTCCAGCCACATTTAGTCTTTACCTCCCTTCTGGATACTTCTGAATTTGCTTTCACTCTGCCTTTAAAACTATTTTCCTATTTTATCAAGGTTAGTGTCATATGTTCAAATGACTTTGGTTTCATTTCTGTATCCTAAGAATATTTTAAGCTAATCCCATCTCCTGTGTATGCAATTATTCATAAAATGCTTACTGAGTGCTTCTTATGTGCCCATAACTGCTGCGCACAGTAGAGGACACAAAGATGAGTAAAAATTATTCTGGCTCATGGGGAGCTCATGACATTAGAGAGGAGAGAGAAACAAAGAGGGAGAAAGAGAAAGAGTAAAAAAAGAATGCCAATTACTCTCTTCTTTGTACTTCCCTGTATTGATAAATTTTGAAATAAAAAATCAACTAGACTAAAAAAAAAATAAATCAATACAATGAAGGAGATAGGGCAGAGGGATTTTCATAGCGGTTTTTAAAAGAAGAGAAGCACTCAATCTTCTTAATTTTAGTTAGGAAAGAATCCTATAGAAGGCAAATGTGAACTAGAATTTGGAAATGAGGAAGGGTTTGCCTAAAAGAGAAACAGAGAATTGCAGGATTAGAGGGAACAAAGGACTGAGATGGAGCATCTGCAATGTACTAGGAACATTTACCACCTCAAAGTGCTAGAAACGATGTGGGGAAAGAGGAGGGGATGAGGCCAGGGCCAGTCTGTGAAAGCCTTGAATTTCTAGGCTGAGTGCTTTCTCTTAATAATTGAAAGCCATTGATGGTTTTAAAACAGGGGAAGTAAAAGATTAGTTTTGAACGTCTAATTTTGGTATTTATGAATGAAATAAGATATATGCTCCATCTTTACCAGTATGAAAATCTTAACTGCTCCAGTCCAGAGCAGTTAAAAGTAGGGATCATTTAATACATCATTACCAGTAGTCGTGCAAGGCAGGCACTGAATAAAAACCAATCAACTAATTCTTGCACAATCTTGATGGTCAGTGATTACCATCTTTGACCAGCTATTGTCTCTTATTTCCAATCACTAAAAATAAGAAATTCTTTAAGAATATAATATAATTTTACAGCATTCTTGATATTGACATAATAATAATGGCTACCCTGTAAGTTGTGCTTATTATGCACCAGCCTGTATTCTAAGCCTACATTTATTAACTCAACCAATCCTTCCTTTCAGGAATAAGGAAATTGAGGCACAGAGAGGTCCAGTAACACATGCAAGGTCACTTGGTCAGCAAGGCTAAAGCTAGGGTTTAATCCTGAGGATTCTTCCTCCAGAGTCTATGCTCCTAGCCATTGCACAAGACAATCTTGTCCAAGTACTTACTTGAACCCATGTCAAAAGAGATCCTACTGAAGAAAACGCAAAATAAGGACAAAAGACTACCGTGAGCAACATTTAATGGCTTATGGCTTTCCAATATGGAAAACTTCAAAGCCATCGATAGTTTCAGAATTCTCAAGGTCTCTAATTACATAGGGGACCACATTACTTTTTTTTAACCAGCATTATTATGTTAGAATCTTTATTTTGAGAAGTAAGTGCATTGGGAACCACATTATCAATACACCCACATGATTACGAGGTAATTTTGCTGCCCCAGCTTAAGGCCACTGGACGTTATCAAGCATATTCTGGGAAGAAGGAATGATCGAAACCCCATCCTATGATAAGCTCATCTGTTTCTCAGCCTTAGATTCTACCAACAAAATACCATGTTTAACAGTGTGATATTACTATTGGGCATGATGATAGGGTATTAGGCTCAGCTACTTTGAAAGTGTAGGCATCTCAGCAATGAATTCATTTTCTCTGGACTTTTTCTGAAGATTTGTTTTCGAATGCAGTCATGCGTTTTTCACTGCTCAAAAGAAACTATGGTATGTGAACTAGCTGTAACTAGGATATTCTTAGGATGCCTCTTTAGAACCCTGTCACAGTGTAAAACTCCTATGAAATTACTCATGTTCCCTGAATACTCTAAGTAATTTACAATATTTTCAACAAAATGTATGTGACATAAACGCATGGAACGTATGTTGTGACATCTTTTGTAAATACCAGTCATGTAAGCAGATCTTCTATTCTCAGCCAAAAGGAAGCAGCACTAACATCTCTTTTTTTGGGAGAGTAAATATCCACTATGAGTATAAACTATAGCATGTCTCACATAAAAAGTTAAACAAACATATAATATTTTGTATAATAAGATATTCTAAAGAACTACTAAGCCATCATAATTTTTTTATTAAATTAACTTTTTCATTTTGAAATGATTGCTGATGCACATGCAATTATAAATAACACAAGGAAATCACAAGTACTCTTTGCCCAGTTTTACCAAATGGTACTCTTGCAAAACTAGAGCACAATATCACAGTCAGGATATTGGCATTGATTCAGTCAAGATTCAGAACATTTTTCCCACCATAAAGATCCCTCATGCTATTTTTATAGCCACACCCAATGCCTTCTGGGCTCCATCCCTTCTTTAATCTCTAGCAACCATTAATCAGTTCTGTTTCTATAATTTTTGTTCTTTCAAGAATGTTATATAAATGGAATAGTACAGTGTATAACCCGTGGGATTGACTTTTTTCATTCACCATATTTCTCTGGAGATTTATCCAACTTGGCAAGATTCATCAACAGTTACCTCCTTTTTAATTGCTGACCCTGTTAACATGGGCTATCACAGAGCAAAACTTGCTTTGCTTGAGTAGAGCAGTTGTTGTCTTAAAGTATTTTGCTTTGTCAGACCAGCCCTTTCCTGGACCTTTACCCAAAGATAGCAGACTTTTGTTGGAGCTTCTTCTGTTTGTGTTTGTTGGTGTTTTGACGTTATTGTCTTCTTCAGTTCCATGTCTGGCGCATATAAGGCAAATGCCAACTCAGGGACCTCACCACCTTGTCACTTCTGGGGTCTCAGAGTTTCTGGCCATTCTGTCTTTCTTTCTCTACTCTTCAGAATCTTCTTAGATTTGTTTTATATATAGTATCCAGGATTTTCAGTTGTACTTAATGGAAGAAATCAATAAATGTATATTTATTCTATCTTTATGGCAGCAGAAGCCACATTTACTTCTAATATATAAATGTATTTATAAACTATGCACTGTTTTTTTCTTTTATGCAATGTTATTTAAAATGAGTGGTATAGAAACCATAATGTTGCATCTTTTTTGCAAGCAATTTCCATGTGTTTCTTTGCAAGTATAGAGATTAGCAGTAGAAAAGGAAATGAGTTTTTGCTCTCATGTATGTAACGCAAATTCTGTATCTACGTCTGTTAGATGTCAAAGGATGAGTAATGTCTAAGACCAGAATTTTAAACACTTGAAAGTAAAGAGAATCAAGCTTATCTATTTTTAAAAGTTTTGTGCAATTTAGGTCCTTCATTCTCTTTCTTCAATTTTTCAGGTATTTATTTCATTCTTTTATCAAACACTTAAAACAGCAACTCTGTGCCTGACATTGTCCTACGCACCTGGAGCTAAAGAATCAATCTCCGAAATCAAGTAGAGGAGCTATGGATTAATACATAATTTTAATACAAATGGCTCATTCCAAAATAAAGGGTGCACAATAAGCTACACGACTACCTTTTCTAAGGTGAGTTATGGATGATGTTATGGAAGAAGTGACATCTGGGGTGGATCTTAAAGAACGAGTGGAATTTCTGTAGATGTAAAAATAAGGGTATTCCAGACAAAGGAGATAGCAAGCACAAAGTCTTACAAACACAAAAGAGCACAGAATGCCCTTTCCTTTAGAAAGCAACACTCTCCTAGGGTTAAAGCCCAGCACATGGAGAATGCTGGAGTACTGGTGAAAATAACATTGGCAAGAAAGTGTGGGCTGTGAGCAACATAAAGTGTATTACTGTGAGGGTTTTACCCAGGGCAGAATTAGATGAGTGTGCCTTCAGAGCAGGAACCTGACCTTATTCTTTAGACCCTCTTCATCCCTCCCACCCATCCCCATCCCACGGATTTTCCAGTTTAGGCACTATTGACATTTGGACCAGGTAATTCTTCGCTGTGGGCACTGTCCTGTGCACTGGAAGATGTTTACCAAGCATCCTTGGCCCTAACCACTAGATTCCAATAGCATTCCACCTTCTTTCAAGTTGTGACAAATATCTTCATATATTGCCAACTGTCTCCTTGGGGACAAAATCACCCTGGTTTGAGAACAATCAATCTTGTTTTAAAGTTCTAGCACTGTGCCTGACACAGTCAGTGGTCAGTGAAGGATGCTTAAGTCAATGTTCATACTTGCACTAAAAAAAAAAAATGAGGAAGGAAGCATTAGAATAAACTGGAGAGGGACTTGTAATGATACAAGTGAAAAATAGCATTTCTAAACTAAGAAATCAGGTTAAGGGAAATATTAAACAGTTGTTCAGAATGTAAAATTGATAGCCTGTGATAACAAAATACATGAATAGCTTTTTTATTATTAAGTGGTTATCTTCTTTCCTTATCAGACTTGTCATGGTCAGTAGCTGAGATCTTAGAGTTTAGCTAATTAACATGCTTTGAGAGAGGAATATTCAAATTATTTTAAATTTTCCTGTCAATTGATGAATACATTAACACATTCAGTAAGTTGACTTGGTCAAATAGGCAAGTACATAATATATGGGACCTAAGCTTTTATGTGCTTTTTGCTTTTTAAGTCAATGACACCTTTTTTTTTTGACGAAGTACAGCACTTTGTCAATGGGAGGTACTCAATATGCAATTATAGATGACTGAATGACTGAACAAGTCGGGGAGATGAATCAATCACCCTAAAATATGATCAACCATTTCAAAGTGGCCTTCTTGAATAGGTTTTCCATTTATGGTGGAGCAAACACACACAGGTCCCTGTGTAACACAGAATGCATTTATTATATGACTGTCAATGATTAGGGCAATGCTCTATAGCCACGAAAGAAAGTTGTTCTCTAATAAAAGCTAACGTCACAAAACCTACGCCTGTGGTTTTGGCATTATTAGCACCACTCTATCCACTTGAGATAGTGGACAAATTTTCCAGTAACAGATAATGACTGGCTGGGGTAGCAGATATAGGTGCTACTATCACCATTATTATACTTAATCACATAATATAAGATAATATTATGCAACGGAAAGAGTCAAGTTAAATAGCGTAAAACAAAATAATTTTGTAGTTAGAACTTTGCAGAGTTAACTCTTTCATATTTATTTTAGGCAAGACCATCCATTTACCCTGGTGTTAAAAAGGACAAGACCACTGCTCCCCCACAATGTAGCTTAGTCTCTTTTCTAGAGATGACTAGATATCTAAAGAAAATTAACACCATCACTGCTACTTGCCTTATGAATTATTTTTGAAAGGAAAAATAGCATCAGCCAAAGACTTATTTGCAGAATTCTATATTTAGCAATGTTGAGGTCTTCAAGGAAGGGTGCCACATCAATGTAATGCATAATATTTTCTTCTTTAGGGAAAGCTTGATTTTTAGTGTTTTTCAGTTCTCCGCTTGCCTAAACTAAACTAATTAAGCATATATGGAAAGAAATCTTGAGTCAACTCTACTTGTAACCAATAAAATACATAAAATGGCTCCTATAGCATCAAGAGACTACCAGCTGTACAATATTCTGATGAGATTTTAACTGTCGGCAGATCAGAACTTTAGAATGATACTGGATTCAAAATAAAAGAATAAATATAGGACTGGAAATTAAACATATTTTGTAGTTGCCAGGCAATATAATTTTTCGAGGTTGAGTAATGCATTAATCCCCTATAGGAATAAGTAGACTTTTAGTTTCCGTAGTCTTATAAGCCAAATTTTGATGTTTTTGGCTTAGAACAATGGAGCAAGCCCCCATTCCGTCAACATTTTTCCACATCCTCTTTAATATCCACATAGTGCAGCAACTGAGTATTTTTGGTAATTTATTTGTATTTCATCCTGAGATTTATAAAGAAGGAAACTACTCCAAAAGATTTATGATTGAATGTAGTGCATATAAAAAGTTTAAAAACACAGCTCCCATAACCCAATCAATGTTTCCCATAGTTAGAAAGTAACAGCCTAACAGACAATGAATTCTTCATGTTCTGGACGTCGAAGTCTAAGGTGTTTATCAGTATTGTGGGAACAGAAGGCCTAGAATTAAAAGGTCTCTATCGCTTTTTATCAAATAACTGAGAGATGTAAATTACTCAAGCTTCAATTATACTAACACAGTGGTTGTTTCCACATCTATAAATAACCAAAGCACTACTTGTGGACAGAAAATCAACTTTCTTATTGCAGCTCCCAAGGACTGAGGCTGCACAGAGCATACTGGTATGACACTACTTCATAGCTACAAACTGCATTTTGTTTAAAAAAATCATCAATTTCTAAAAAACCAATATAATCACACATGTATTGATGAAGAGGTGATAAGTAGAAAGATTCAATTTTCAAAAAAGATGGAATGAAATAAGAACTCTCATCTTGTGGCCAAATCTATAAATGTTAAGTAAGAGAGCATTCTACAATAATCTTTAAAATATCTGAATGGCATAGCACTAAATTTATTTTTAAAAGAAAAAAATAAATGTGCAAGTTTTTCGAAGGTCAAATGACTATAAGTAATTATACAGTGCAGGCATCCTTAAAATAAGGACACATTAGTACAAGGCAGGCAGTGAGAAGCCTGGGTACAGTCATGGCATCATTCCAGTCACTGGGCTACTGGCAGATACAAAATGACTTACTGTCTTGATCTCCCCAGTTACACTCTTAGTCCTTTCAACATCATCTATTTGAAAAAATATATATGTGTGTGTGTATAGATATAGATATAGATATAGATACCTGAGTTAAAAGATTTATCAAAACTTGAGATGAAGAAAATTTTTAATTCAAATAAAAATTGTAATTTGAATCAAGTTTGTTTTGCTTTTTTTTTAGCATTATGATTGCTAAAACAAATATCAAAGTGCTAATAACTAAGTATAAAGGAAACAGGTTAAGAGAAATTTGCTCTGTTATTGAGACAAATTCCTTAATTAAAAATAAAGGATGAAGACAAAATTTAAAGAGAATAGCAATCTATTTTAAATTTAATTTGGAGATACATTTCATGCTTTCCTTTTAATGTGTTTTTTATTTCCTTTGTATCTTATTTGTTCTTTGGTCTTTCTAGGAGTTTTGACATTTGGCTTCACTTTTTGTTCTGCCTCTTACGTGACCTTGTATTTCTCTAATGAATTCCTGGTTAGAATACGTGTGCATTTACTTTAAAGAAACCCATTTATTTTGATTGAGATAAACAAAAATAAAACATTAATCTGGAATTCTCTAAAATTAAATAAGCAAGCAAGCAAACAAACAAAAAAACCTCAAGTGATGGATGCTTGACATTTACCCCTTAACCAAGACTCTGCCTTTCTAATAGAAGTTCTTATGCAAGCAGAAAAAAAATACTCTAAAGATAAAACAACTATAGGGGCTTATTCAGTTGGGGGCTACAGGCCTCCAGATTCCTAGACTTTCCTCTTTAAATTTCCTAGGCTCCCACAATTCAGGCTTTCTACTTAAGTCGTTTCCAAGGGCTTGACAAAGTTTATTCTTGGCTTCAGTCTCTGCACTTTTGGTGAACGTCAAGGTCTGAGGTTTGTTTGAATTCCTGCTCTGTGGAGATCTGCTGGACCTTCTAGCAGGTGTGAAGACCCCATGGCTCCTTCTGCTGCATCTCATTTCCATTTATTAAATACTTTATCTTGGAGGATGAAGCAAAAGTGACTTTTGTGTTTCCTGGCAGTCTCCTGCTTCAAAGGACTTAATAGTGATTTGTTTATTTCAGAGGAAATGGAGACCAGTCAGTGATGACAGATTTATTAGTTAAGTGGACATCACACACACAAAAACCTTTTCTTACAGTTAAGGCTTTCTTCTCAGCACACTCTAAATGTTCAAGACAATATTATACATTTTGGCAAATCAAACCCATGTGATTCAATATAATCAAATTTGTGAACTGATATGACTTCCTCTACATACATTTCCAGAATAATTCAGAGAAAAGAAAATGAGCGAAGAAAACTAATATTTCCCTAAACTAAGAGAGTAAAAGCACCCTGATGAATTGGTAACATTGAATATGTTTTGGAAAATAACTGAAGGAATATTAAAGCAAAAAGTGATGAAACAAAAGAATTCAAATAAGATGTCTGGAATTCAGAAAGAGCACTTGCAACACCAGGAAACTCTCAAACTCCAGATTATGAAGTAACTTCAAGCATAACAACAATATAGATTTAACTCTTGTATTAATCACTGATAAAATATATGTTAATGTTTACATTTTCAGAGTGAATGTGAAGAATAGACACCAACCCCCAGAATGGCTCAAGTTAATCTTCCTTAATGAATGACCAATTTTATCAGGAAGTAAATGTCATGCAAGGCAGATACTGGGATCTCATCAATGAAAATTCTATCCCTTTCAGATTTAATTGATAAAAATCAGACAACTAATACTCAGTATTCATTCAAATAAAACGGACAGTGGTAATTAAATGATAATGTTGCTAGAATAGGAAAGTAGATTTATATGTTATCAATCCCCTTCTCGTAGAAGGTAAACAGTTGAGTAATTCTCAGAAGAAAAATTTAAGCTATTTGACATCTTCATAAATAAATGAGAAGAAATTTTCAAACAGCAGATTATAGAAATAAGAGAAAGTTACTGGATTAGAAGTTATTAGTCCCAGCTCTACATATATTATTTTAGGGGTGCCACTCTCTGAGCATCAGTTTTCTCATCATTAAGAATGAGAGGGTAGTCTTAATAAATTCTAGAACCCATTCCAATTCTAACACTCTATGAAGGTGTTTGAATATAACCTGCAGGAAAGTCTTACAGCTCTCAAGATAAAGACAGAGGCAAATACAAAGACTACGAAGGGAAACCTAGGGAGGACTAAAAGTTATTTCATTTGTTTCACAGTATTCATCTAAGTCAGCCCCTGAAATATGGGAGCACTAATAACATCAAAGTCATGCCTATTCCACAGTGTCTTTCATGGGTCTAATCCTCTCCTGCCTTATCAAGATAACATTGATTTCATGCCAGATATGATACAGCACATACATTTAACCAGCTAGAAAAATTTGTTACCTTTCACTGTGATTTTATCAAATGATGTCCAGGGAATAATATTTTTGAATCATGAAATCTAGCTATCTACAATCAGTTACTGCCCTACAAATCTTGGTGCATAAGAGAAAGAAATGCTTAAATCATAAAAATTGAGTATGCGGACAAGAATGTCCTAGGAATGGATTTCGTGCATGACTTCTCTGTATTTCATATCTTCATTATTCAACTACGACCCTCATATTTTTCTCCAAGGGTGATTTGATCTAGGTCACAATTTAATAGATTTTCATGTCTACATGACTTGAAAGTAAGAAAAAATAAGAAGTGAGAGGAATTGAGGCAGGTGTCATTCATTTTCTGAAAACTTCCCGGATTTCTCCTGATATTCTCATCACCTTTGCTACATTAGTATTTCTTTTGGTATATGGTTGCATCCAGTTGTTTCCATCTTTGCCTTTCCTACCATGCTGTGGACCCTTCCAGAAACCTCAGGGTGTTCTATTCACGTGAGTGTACCCACAGCACAGAACCAAGTCCTTGGCACAGAGTACCCATTTAGAGAATTATGTCTGAGTTTGTGAATTATGATGCTACGGAAATATCTGTGGTATCGGTGTGTGTGTCCTGTGTGTTTTGGGGGGCAGAGGAAGGATAGGCCACAATTTGATACTAATTACCATTTACCTAAACAGTCCCTCTCTGAGCTGCTTGTTTTTAAGGAATTCAGCTTTATCTAAAATACTAATGATGCTTTCTAAGGTTAACAATTACGTGATTCAAAATGAAGTGTAATTCTATTTGAAAGTGTAAAATGAGAACTTTTTTGTTTTATACTTTAAAAAAAAATTAATATAAGAACAAGGGTAGAGAAATGTGAGAAAGTATTTATATTTGACCTGAGAATAGCACAACCACCTCATGAAGAAAATCCCATAATAATAGTTCTGCTTGTGACTCTTGCGTTAAGCATCCCCTCTCTCATTCAGCACCTCTTTAGAACATAGTTAAATTTAAGGAAACTCTTTATTCAATCCACTTTGAATAACATTTATAAATTTCCTGTTGGTTTGATTTGGCTCTCTTACAACCTGAGTTTCCAAGGTAGAATCATTCAATTTGGAAGTCACCTACCTATTTCTACTGTGTACTAAAATACATTTGACTACTTTATTGCATTTAACTAACATACTTTAATTAGTGATGCTTTAAAAAAATAGATTCCACATATGAGTGATCTCACATGGTATTTTTCTTTCTCTTTCTACAGAAACAGACTCATAGACATAGAATACAAACTTGTGGTTGCCTAGGGGTGGGGGGTGGGAAGGGATAGACTGGGAATTCAAAATTTGTAGATACTGACAGGCATATGTAGAATAGATAAACAAGATTATACTGTATAGCACAGGGAAATATATACAAGATCTGCGGTAGCTTACAGCGAAAAAAGTGTGACAATGAATACATGTATGTTCATGTATAACTGAAAAATTGTGCTCTACACTGGAATTTGACACACCACTATAAAATGACTATAACTCAATTAAAAAATGTTTTAAAAAAAGAAAAAAAAATAGATGCTTTACCTATGCAGATAGAAATCAGTCAGGGTAAAGAAATAAAAGGGCTCCAAATTGGAAGACAGGAGGTAAAATTGTCATTACATGTAGATGACATAATATTATATATAGAAAACCCTAAAGGCTCCACACAAAAACTACAAGAGCTGATGAAAGAATTTGGTAATGTAGCAGGATACAAGATTAACATACAGAAATCAGCTGCATTTCTTTACACTAACAATGAAATATCAGAAAAAAGAAAGTAAAGAAACAATCCCTTTTAAAATTGCATCCCCCCCAAAAATAAAATACTTAGAAATAAATATCACCAAGGAAATGAAAGACTTGTATGTGGAGAACTACAAAACACTGACTAAGGAAATTAAAGATGACTTAAAGAAATGGAAAGATAGCCCATGTTCTTGGATTAGAAGAATTAATATTGTTAAAATGGCCATACTACCCAAAGCAATCTACAGATTTAATGCAATCCCTATCAAATTACCCAGGACATATTTCACAGAACTAGAACAAATCATAATAAAATTTATATGGCACCACAAAAGACTCAGAATTGCCAAAGCAATACTGAAGAAAAAGAACAAAGCTGGAAGAATAACCCTCTCAGATTTCAGACAATACTACAGAGCTACAGTAATCAAAGCAGCATGGTATTGGCACAAAACCAGACATATGGATCAATGGAACAGAATAGAGAGCCTAGAAATAAACCCACAGACCTACAGTCAATTAATCTTCAACAAAGGAGGCAAGAATATACAATTGAGAAAAGACAGTCTCTTCAGCAAGTGATGTTGGAAAAAATGGATAGCAGCATGTAAATCAATGAAGTTAAAACACTCCCTCATATCACACACATAAATAAACTCAAAATGGCTTAACGACTTAAATGTAAGACAAGACATGATCAACCTCCTAGAAGAAAACAGGCAAAACATTCTCTGACATAAATCTTAGCAATGTTCTCCTAAGGCAGACTACCCAGGCAATAGAAATAAAAGCAAAAATTAACAAATGGGACCTAATCAAACATATAATCTTTTGCACAGGAAAGGAAACCATAAGCAAAACAAAATGACAACTTATGGAATTGGTGAAAATACTTGCAATCGATGCAACTAACAAAGGTTTAATTTCCAGAATATATAAACAGCTCATAGAACTTAATAACAAAATACAAACAACCCAATCCAAAAATGGGCAGAAGACCTAAACAAGCAATTCTACAATGAAGACATATAAATGGCCAATAGGCACATGAAAAAATGCTCAATATTGCTAATTATCAGAGAAATGCAAATCAAAACTACAATGAGGTATCACCTCCCACCAGTCAGAATGCCCATCATTCAAAAGTCCACAAAAAATAAATGCCGGAGAGGGTGTGGAGAAAAGGGAGCCCTCCTACACTACTGGTGAAAATGTAGTTTGGTGTAGTCATTATGGAAAACAGTATGAAGATTCCTCAAAAAACTTAAAATAGACTTACCGTATGATCCAGCAATCCCACTCCTGGGCATAAATCTGGAGGGAACTCTAATTTGGAAAGATACATGCACCCCAATGTTCATAGCAGCAGTGTATACAGTAGCCAAGACATGGAAACTACCTAAATTAAATGTTCATTGACAGATGACTGGATAAAGAAGCTGTGGTATTTTTATACAGTTGGAATACTAATCAGCCATAAAAAAGAATAAAATAATGCCATTTGCAGCAACATGGATGGACCTAGTGATAATCATTCTAAGTGAAGAAAGCAGAAAGAGAAAGAAAAATACCACATGATATCACTCATATGTGGAATCTAAAAGAAAAAGAAAGAAAAAAAAGAGGACATTAATGAACTCTTCTAGAAAACAGAAACAGATTCGCAGACATAGTAAACAATCTTTTGGTCACTGGGGGAAAGAGGGTGGGAAGGGATAAATTTGGGAGTTTGAGCTTTGCAAGTGTTAGCCACTGTATATAAAAATAGGTTAAAAAAACAAATTTCTTCTGTATAGCACAGGGAACTGCATTCAATATCTTACAATAATCTTTAATGAAAAAGAATATGAAAATGAATATATGTATGTATATGCATGACTAGGACATTGTGCTATACAATAGAAATTGATACATTGTAATTGACTCTTTCAATAAAAATAAACAAACAAAATAACATGTTATCTCTACTAATATGTCCATGGGAAAAGCACTTTTTTAATTGAGAAAGACTAAGTTTATTCATCTAAACAAAACCAACCATCACTAGTAACATAGATTACAACATCCACACACGCAAGCCAAAGGCCACCAACATCATATGAGCAAATTTCCAAAATAAAAGCTCACAAATTTCACTCACTGAAAACTACTAAAATGTTTTCTCTATGCTTTTTCCACACTGCAATATAACTTTATTACAAATGACATTTGGTCTGGCCTGATTCTATTCAAACACCTCTCAAAAAACAGTGAGAGTTGGTTGGCTCAGAGCTATAATGTACGTATTTGCTTTTTGTGCTCCTAAGATAGTCTGAAGGCAATCATTAACATTTTTCTACATTTTCCTACTTGAATGTACACTCTCAACTCATACATTCTTACGTGAATGTATCCAGTGATATCTTTGCTTACTGTGTAGTGTTAACATTGCTTTTTCTCCCACAAATCGCTAGCAGTTCAATCATCAATTAGTTACCAATCAGTCTCTACTAAAAATGAATCCACTGATGAATAGTCTTGCTTCCCACATATTCAAAACTCTGCGGTTGTGGCAGCTTAATTGTGTAATGTATGGCTGCAGCCAAACAAGCCCAGATGGTTCACAGGACAGATGCGAGACTCCCTATACTTCACTTTCCCTTGCATTTGCTCTTTCCTAATGCCAAGATGAATACTTTATCCTCACTTTCTTTCTAAAAAGTTAAACATCCTCTCTAGTAGGCTCTTCTGTTTGTTAGCTACCTCACTTGCAATTCTAAAATTCACACCAGGGACTGTAAAGCACTAAGTCTTTTGAGAGGTTTTAAAAGTTGATAATTCTTTGTCATTAATTGCCACTGTCTGATTCTATTAAGTTTTCATACTTTCCCCCTGGAAAATCTAGCCTAATTCCTGGCATGTTCCCCACCCTTTCCCAGAAAAATGTTCTCCTCCCTATTCCTCAAGAGGCCTGGAAGAATCTCCCTAGTTGACCTTACATTTTTGAATATGCTTTCATTGTTTGCATTCCCACTTCCAAATTTCTATTATTTTTTTACATTCACATTCATTGTCATGTTGCATTTTATTTCAATTCTGTATTTATAATTCAGTAATTTAGTATCTCTGATTTTGCCTTTATTTTGATAACTGCCCCAATCCCTAGCTTATATATTATGTTTAGTTGTTAATTATTTTCAGATACACTTTGGCCTCTTCAAAACCATGGTTTTATTTTAGTGAACATTTGGGTTGGGTAAAGCGAGCATTTATCCAAGAAATCTTTTAGCAAAATAATACTCCTTACCTTTTGCTTTCAGATATGCTTCAACTTTCAGAACTATTCTTTTAACTACATTTGGCTTTGAGTGGTGTTTGAATTCTAATAATCTCTTTCTCCACTAGAGAAGGTTCCCATCCTTGATGACTCTTTCAGTAGCTGAAGAGTAAGAAAATTTGTCTTTCTGTCTAGAAGTACTGTTCTATTGGACTTCCTAGCAGACTGAAATGTTCTAAGCCTGCACTGTTCAATACCAATAGCCACATATGGCTAGTGAGTATTTGAAATGTGTTTACTGATACGGACGAAATGGTTTTTCAATTTAATTAATTTTATTTGATTAAATTTAAATAGACATATGTGGCTAGTGGCTACCATACTACACAGCATACGACAGTATTACTATTATTGATGATAAATACAGACGTACAAATGGCCATTTCTAGTAAATCTGTAAATTTTTTGGAGCAACCACCTAACACTGCCCTCCATGTGCAGAAAAGTTTAAAATTTAGAATATAGAGTCTTGCCTCTCAGAACTTTTCAACCTAGTAATAAGAATATTCTATTGGTAGTTCTCAGTCTTGGCTATACATTAGAATCTCTTGAGAGCTTTTTTAGAAAAATATCAAGTTCAGATGAAATAAATGCAATTTGTTTCAAAGTAATTGGGACAAGGTAAGGGAGGAGTAGGAAGATATAAATAAGATCTGCCATGTGTTGATAAATATTGAACATAATGGGTACCTCAGCATTCATTATACTATTATCTCTATTAATTCCAAAATGATTTCATTATAAAAATTTTAAAATTCCAGCTCTACTCTCGGTTCACTTAATCTATGAGGCATTAAAATTGTTTAAGAGTACTCAAATCATTCCAATGTGACATCAGTTTGAAAGCTACTGGACTGAATAAAGCATTTTGTGCTACCAGGTTAACGAAAAGGACCAGAAGCATGGAAAATCTGAAAGTTATTTTTCTTTATGAGTTGAAGGAATTGTTAAAATAGAATTAGTATCATAGTCATGGATAACAGATTTTTTTTAAAAAAACTGTCAAAATGTTTTGCTGACTAAACATTTGCTGTCAAATGTTTAGGTGACTAAGCTCAGAACCACAAGTGAGACGATTGTTTTTAGCTTGCCCACCCCTCACTAGCATTGCTTTTTCCCTACTAGCCAGGCCACCTCATGTGTTGTCCGTTGTCAGTCTTAGATCAACATTCTCTAACCACATATCATTGCCTGAAGTTGGTTAACCAGACATAGTCAAAGCAGAATGATACAGACTGAGGCATCAAGAGTTGAATCAGCATGACTGTATCAAGGTACTCAGAAAAGGGAGTTTTCATTTCTTTTTTAAATTCAGCCTACTTGAAACATTTAAAAATGATCTTCTTTTTCAAATCACCAACTATTTGTGCCACTATCCAACACACAATACGGACTGATCAATACTCCATATTTTCCCCAATTGCCTGATAACTTCAAGCTTAATTTAATTTTGGCTTTGTTAGACATATGTTTTAAATACTATGATTACTTGGCTGTACGTAATGTGCAAAAGCTCAAAAATGCATGGCATAACTACACAGAATGTTTATAGAATCTCACATCTCACCCCAAAATAATGGAATGAGGCTTTCCTATACATTAGTTAACAGGAAATTGGATTTCAAAATCACTAAATTCCTGAAAATACAGGCATCTTACCTTTTTAAATGTAGATGAGTTTTGCTGACTTAGAATACAGTTTTTAATAAATGTGGATTTACTTTTGTCCCGATTAATTCACATACGGTAAATATATGATGTAATCAAAGGTATTTCACTTTAGAAAGCATCCATAAAAATTATTTGGAAACAAACACAATAATTACTTAAACTGAATATTCATTAAACTTCCTTATGAATTGCCCAACAATTTTCTGAATTTGTCCAACTACTAGAATCCTGGATCCGAGAGTCTCAGAAATCCTGATACAGACAATTCATTCAACATTAGTAAAGCATTTTCTATGCCACAAATGGGATTCACCAAGCTATTCTGTGCACCTATCCCAATGCTGAATACCACACTAAAAGGAAAAGAAGACATTGACTCTTTCTTTGGGGATGCATGTAATTTAAATAAAGATTGAAACATGAAATAGGAACAGCAAAGAGAACCACAAGGCAAAATTTAATTGTGTTGTTATGCAGTATATAGACATTAATGTGGTAAGGGAAATGTAATGATTATCTTAGGGTGGTACTGACCTGAGAAGGTGTCAAAGCTATTATTCTAATGAAAGTAATAAATATATATTGGAAAAATATATTACAGGCTATGGAATTAAAAGTACAAAACAAATCTGGCAGGCAGCATAGAGCTAAATACACACATACCTGCACACACAGACAAGTGCAAAAGAACTCATGAAATCTGAATAAGATTAGTGGACTTTATCGATACCAATTCCTGGGGCAGGGGAGGGAAACAGCTCAGTGGTGCAGTGCATGTTAGCTTGCAGGATGTCCTGGGTTCAATCCATTAAAAATAAAAGTCCTGGTTATGTTACTGTATTACAGTATTAACACTAGGGAAAATTAAGTAAAGGTTATCAGGATCTCTCTGTATTATTTCTCACAACTGTACGTGATTTTACAATTTTCTCAGAATAAAAAGCTTTTTAAAAAGAGAGAGACATAAATGAGTTTATTGAAGAAATATTGGTTAAAATAAAAGCAAAATCAATATCAACAAAAGTGACCCAGCTGGTCAACAAAGCCTTTAATGATTGAGTTGTGAGGTTATAGATGGAATTCCATTAATATATAACTGTAAATTCTTATCAAAAGAAATTAGATTGTAAGTCATATGTAGCATGTCTTGACAAATAGAAGATGCAAAAAGTCCTGTGGGAAAACTCTTGAATGCAGCTATGATTATATATATATATTTAGGTACACACATTAGGAAGTATCAGAACACAGTTTTAAGGTAAAATTTAGCACTGTGTTCCAAACACTAAATAAAGAGATCATTTTGCCAGAAAAGAACTGCTCTAAATATATCCATCAGATTATATATATATATATAAAAATATGAGATTATGTTGTATATTATATTTAATTATTTGTAATATATAATATATATTAGATGTATATAATACTAAACAAAATTTAATTGCACACAAGAAGCAGTACAAGTAAAATCTAGTAGTACATCATTGATGGACATTAGCCTCTCCATGTGTCATACGCATCAAAGTCTATAACTAAACAATCATATTGTAAGCGTGGAATAATTTCAGTTTAATGTAGAATTCCAAGAAGGGGAATGACAAAACCAAAATATTAAATATTGAATATAAGATTCCATCAGAGAAAAGTGAACTGAGGTAAAGATATTCAGAAGGGAGAGCTACATCACAAGTCCTGGGGAGAAAACTAAATTAAGTGCAAGAGACATCAAAGTAAGAATAGGAAAAAAATATAGAATGATGTGCAATAGAATGGATTTGGGCCAAACTATGTAGGAAAAAGCAGCATGACTGAGTTTTGAATTTAAGTCTAGTGGAAAAGGAGAAATCAACAATTGAGGCCACTGATGTGAAGGGATTCTGAAGGCAAATTAAAATTAACTTTGTAAAAGAGGAATTATATTTTACTATTTTGGAAATGGAGTTATGTTTAGACAAAAAAAAAATTGCAAGAACCAACCATGTATTTGAAGTTTAATTCTGTGTTTTGAGCGTCTAGTAAAAACTACGGATCTGAAAATACTACGGGAGGTCAGTGTTAAGAGTGTTCCAGAAGTTACATGGTTCATTGTACTGCGGAAGAGCAGATGGGCTTGGTGTTTACAGATTGTGGGGAAGATGGTGGAACAGGAGGATAAACAAGGAAGACTCGTTTGATTAGAAAAGGCAAAAAAAGGCCAATCGTGAACATTTTTTAGTATCTTCTGGGCAAAAAGACTGCATTCAATTAAAAATTAAGTTCAATACTTATTTACAAACGAAGTTAAAGTTAACGACTTGAGACAAGGGAAAGTCGCTTGGTATCTTCTTACAGCTATTTATTACTCTGAATAAAAGACAAATATATCACAGGTAACGCCCAATTCAACAAAATATACTGGTATTACATAAAACATTTAAAAATAGGAAACAGATTCTTCAATTCACAAGTGACTACCCAAAATACAATTCCATTTACATAAACATCTATTACATATAGATATAACATAACAAAGTCCATCTGCACATTACCAGATATTAAACTATAAAATGCGATGGTTTATTGTAGGAGGTATCAAAAATATTTAGGCACAATGGTAACCTACAGCAAGAACCACATAACCAGAAAATTAAAGCTAATAAAGACTAACAGTGTTCATATCCATAAAACAAGAATGAAAAATGACTGAAGTAACCTTAAATTCAGATTCAGAGAGAGGTAGTTTACACTCAGGCAAAGTATTTTGTCAAACTCCATTTTATTCACTCAAAGGTAGTAGCCAACATTTTAAATGATGCTGAAATTTATTTTTACTGGGAGAACTAAAAACTTAAGGTTTCAAAATGTTATGAGATTTTCCTTTTAAGGGCATTAGGCAGAAGTCAGGATATGGAAGTTCAGCTGCCACTACTTGGCTGAACGGACAGACATTACTTAACTTCTCTGGGTACATTCTTTCATCTAGAAAATACATTCACTGAACTGGGTGATGCCTTGGGTCTCTTCTCGTCTTGATAATTCTGATTCTAATGATCTGCTGAAACATTACAGGTTACAAATCACTAAGAAAACTGACAAATCAAGCCTACGCTAAAACCCGAGAGAAACGAAATAGTTGATGCAATTGGCCCTTTCTTGTCACTGCTGTGTAGTCCTAATCACTTAATGTTTTGTTTTCCTTCCTGCATCTCTCTCCCTAATACCTCCTGGCTCTCACATTGTCTGGCAGAGCAGTCTCTAGTCCTTTGAAATTCTCATTGTAGGGATTAAACTGCTGTCAATCTAAGAAAGAGCTTCGAAAGAGCTCTCAACATTTAGAATTACAATACAGTACTTGATTCTACTGTTTATTCAAAAGCAACTGCCACAGATCATTACATATAATAATTAAAAATTTCTCTGAAATATATTTCTGAATTCCCCACGTTAAACTGTGGACATAGGAGAGGTGAGTAAGTGGAATAGAATGAAAGTAGCCAATCACCCAGGACTTGGAACTTGAGTGAATTTTGTTCTCTGTTGCCTCAACCTAAGCATTAATTCTCAGGAATTTTTTAAATATAAATAAATAACTATTTTCTTTGAAAAAGAACTCATCAACATCATAAAACTGTTGTGCATTTTATGTGGGATATAATACATTTTCAATTTTTTCTGTGGTATTTGCATATTTGCCACTCATGAGGGTCTCCAAATGGAACCCCCAAAATAACCAACGGCTATAATCTGTAAATTTGCCTTGCAATGAACTTTATAACGCAGCAGAAAAATGTCATGTCTGTCCTTTTAGTTAACAGCAGCAACAGAGAACTGAAATTTCAAGGTCATATTTAAAACGTTTTCATTTAAGTTCTGTTCTCTCTTGACTAAATAACCCTCTGTACATTCCTCTTAAAAACAGGTGCTTGATGGAGAAGTGGTAAGAGACACCTGAGAAAGGTTAGGAGAAGCCCAAGCAAAAGAGGCAATGAAATGGGAATCTTAAGAGTGATTAAGTGAAAGCAATTTGAGTCTCTTACACAACTTGGTCTAGAAGTCACCCTACGTGTCAGGAAAATGATCCGTAACTTACAATTCTAGGGACAGTTGCAGATTATTTTAAACAGCAATCTTTCAGGCAAGTAACATTTTCTACAGCAATGTTAGTAGCAAAATATGAATAAGCAGGCAAATAAGACAGATTGTTTTCAGATGGTGTAGACCCACAACATAACAGCACTTACACTGATAGATGATAAAAGGAGCAGTGAATACTTACTGAGCCAGACATTGTTCTAAGTACTTTATGTTTACTGACTCACTTTAATTTTTAGGAAACTACAGTATACAGAGAAGTTAAATCTCATTAGTAAGAGACAGAAGGATCCACTATGTTCTCCCAGATCAACTCTGGATATTTCTCTTCTGTGGCCTGCATTCCTTTAGGTTGACTTCTATGGCTTTTATCCACCAAGACCCATGTGATCTGCCTCTGTCTTCTGATTACATTTGGCCAATGGGATGCAACAGAAGGAGACTGGAAGGCATGAAGACAGACTACTGGATGGTATCTGAGAGCAGCTGCAATCCTCCCCAGGAGGTCCCAACTTTGCTGGAAGGCTTCTGTCCTGCTGCTCTCACTGGATTCTGGATTTTTGTAAAAGCTCCCTCCATTTGCCCCCTCAGGTTTAGAGGGGCTAATCTCTTCCAATTTGGGGTAGACCCTGAGTGATTCCCCATTTCTTGTTGCTTTCCTACGTACTGTCTACCATCAAATAGTCAACATCAGCCTCTCTTTAGTGATCCCTTTGACCATGCCACTTTTTCCTTGTCTGATAGGATGACTAAGAAATAAGATTAAATCCTTTGTGATTTATCAACTATTGGCAAAAAAATGCAACAATAAAAAAAGTGTTGCTATTTCTTTTAATTTACCCAAACATCAGAGTATCCAAGAAAAAAGTCTGGTGAAGCTCCACTTCTAGGAACAAAGAATAGTTCTGGAAGAAATGGCATCTATAATTCTCTGAATTTTGAAGGCAGACATTCAGAAGATGATAATCCTGAAGCCGGAGGCGGCAGCAGCAGGACCCAAATTTGGAGGCCTAGCCTCCAGGTTTCCTGTCATTTCAGCTTTCTTACTCATTTACATCTAGATGCTGTCTAGTTTAATGTATCCAGGCCCTCTTATACTTCAAATGAGAGGAAAAAAATCCAAAGTAAACATGGCCTGTAGGGGAGATTTTTCTTGTTAAAGGCACTAAACATACTGAAAACTCATTTTACTTTTGAAAAATATTAAGTAAGAGAGATATCACTTAATTCCATCTACCCAATTGGGAGTAAAGTTCTCTTTAGAGGGTTCTCAAAATGTGAAACTCATTGGTGAGAGTACTGGAATCCTACAAGATCTAAGTGACATTTTATCAATTTAGCTACCACTAAGTTTTTGAGGGCACAGTTCTAATTTTCCTGAACTACATGTTTTAACTATCAAAATAAAATCAATCACTTGTGAAATTTACTTGGTACTCATTGTTTATTTGATAAGAGTCACTACCAATTTTATGCTTTTCCTTCCCAACTAATAAGAAGTTGCCTCAGTTTAGCTCGCTAGTTTTTCAGGAGGCTAAGAATGGTTATCCAAAACCTTTCTGTGCAGTCCAGACAGTTGTAAGAAGCTGCCTCTACAGACACTGAATACATTTCACCACTACACTTGCAAATAACTCTCATTTGCAAAAGTAAGTTTTTATTTGGGTGTCATTTCTGGCAAAGCTTTAAGGCCATATTTTCAAAGAGCAAAATTCCCGGCATTTATAATTCTACTGGCATCTACCAACCCAAGCTGGACCCTCCTCGAGGTTTCCACAGAGCTGAGAGGGAGATGACTTCATCTTAATTATTTTCTTGCCCACAGTCATGTAAGATAACTGAGAATTTTTTTGATAGCTTTATGAAAATCTCTTGAAGTGTATGCAAAATAATGAGCTAGAGAAAGAGAAAAACAAAAGAAAACAAAAACTGCAGGGAGTTGGCAGACTGGACTTTATGACTATCATTGATTACCAACTTCAGCCTGTTGGACTCTCCACACAGCTGTATATGCTTTAAACCTAATATTTTATTTTGTAACTGGAACATTTAACATTGTATTATGGTCTTTAATACGGTCAGATGATCTGTTATCAAGAAATTAAATTTGGAAAGATAAGGTCCTGCTGGACCTGCCTGTGGTCCAGTCACTCCCAGGCTCCACTTTATTGCTCTGGAATATGTTTACAGCCCTTCCCCAAACCCAAACATCCCACAGCTTTCATCCAGTCAGGCCAGGCACTCCCACCTAGCACTCACAATTATCACCACTGAGGCTACACATGGGGAAAAAAAATTAAATTTGAAATTCTATCTATTAGTGTGTCTCTATCTTTATATTATATGAATAGATTAAAGTGTGCTTTAAGTACAGCTGCCATAACCTAGTTAATTGAGCACCCTCCCATTTTTATATCATTAATCTTTCAACTAAAATAAAGTAGAAAATAAAAACTATAAAAAATAAACACCTTATATTCATAATCTCAACTAGTATAGCTTATCCAAGCTTCAAGAAACATACACACAACATCTTTAAAAGAAAGCTTATGAAAACAAACAATAGGATATTTAAATACACTTGCAATATTCTAATCAAATCGATTCTATGAAATTTCGAAGAGCAACAAACTTCTGAATTTAAATCTTTAAACAAAACCTTAACGTTTTCACTACTACGCATTATTACCCAGTAAACTTATGCTATACTTGCAGTAAATAAAAACTCCAAGGATGTAAGAATTAAGTCACCAAAATACACAAGTATTTTAGAATGATTAAACTTTTATGGAAATGATAATTTTGAAAACTAGAACAGCAATAATATCATATAAGTTAAAGATTTTATTAATTTTAAATCTGTATAGTATAGAGAGGCAAAGTGATTGTTTTTGAAAGAATTTTCCTCAAACCCTTTCTAAAAATGTATACATATTAATACCGATTTTACTTGATTTTTCTTGTTTGTATGCGCATGGAAGAGATCAAATAGCATATCATAAAATAATTTCAAAGCCCTATGAAAATCAGTATGCCAATACACAGTACCAAATTTACAGATAGTTAACGTATAAATTCAGAAATATTATATTGCTGTGGAAATGTGACATTATAAAAGAAGGATCCATGAATAAGGGGACAATTTTAATTGTATATTTAAAATTCCAAATATAGAGGAAAATTAATAGCTGACACATTCAATCACATATGAACGTATATTTTTACCAAGTAATTTTCAGTTAATTTAGAAAGAAATATTTCAAAAGGTTTTAAATAGAAACATTTACTCTGAAATATGAAAACATCTGAAATTTATACAAGTGTGTTTCTTGATTATTTTGTATCATAAAATGCTAAACGTTTTTTTAAAGGGAAAATAAATTCCTTACAATTTTATAACGTAAGTGGAAAATCATTAGAGAAAAGGGCACCTGATTTAAATTAATTTTGCATCAACACAGGTAATGCAAACTAAAGGATGAGACCTAAAATGAACTTTACCATTGTTAAGTTTTACTCCATAAGAGCAATAGAATATCCTGCAAAGTTTTATCCAGTTGCATTTTGAACCTCACTAATAACTATCATTTAGCAGCAGTGTAGAGAATGAGAGAGTGTTGCAACTAATTCTTCTTTATTGTGTTACTCCATCTCTCCTTGGGGGTTTCAGTTTGATACAGCTATTTCAAGAAATAATCATAAAAGTATCATAACAAAAATAGGAAAAAAAGTTTGTATTTGATTTTCTTTACAACCTTTACAAAAAGCTTATTATTGATAACTAAACCATATTACTGACTAAAACACTTAACAGAAACAAGCTGTGACAATGAAATGTGTTTTGCTGTTTAACTATGTTAAATAGGAAATACATCATATCTAAAATAATTCCTAATTTGTGGACTTCAGTCCTTGTGTTTTATCTTCTTTTTATTGTAACCATTGGAATCAGTCACCAATACAATAACTCAGGGAATGTAATTTACCTGGCCACTCAATAATTAATCTTTCTTATTTTTTGATTACGGTCAAGGGGGGAAAATTCTACTCCTGATAGTCTTACTTCATGTGCTAATATATTTTCCCCACAAAAATTTTTATCATTAAAAAAAGAGGCAAAAATACAAAAAAAAATTGAGAAATAAATCATCTGCAACTATTAACTCAAGAAATATTAATTAAGGAATTCCTGTGTCTATTTTATTTTATAATATTTTGTCACTCATCATTTATCACTCACTAATGTTTGTGATAATTACAGCAATGCTTGGGGGAAAAACATGCTCTGATATTTTAAAAATAAATTACTGAAGTGAACACAGCCTAAAACTAAAATATATTATTGAATCAGACTGGTTTTTCTCATTTGAAATGAAAATCTAAAAAAGCCCTCACATTTTTGTTTTGTTTCTGACTGCCATTTTTAATACAGTAAATTAATAAAACTGCCCACCATATATATATTTTAACATAGTAAATGAATAAAACTGGCACCATTACCAGGCCAAATACATGTAATAGATTTACATGTGGGGGTTTTTAAAAACATGATTCAGCTATTAATTCACCCACAGGTTATTTCTAAAAAAAAAGTTAATTCTTCTACTAAATATAAAATTAGTCTCCCAAATTTTGTGAATCTAAGAGAAGGGGTTGCCCCTTTTGCTATTTTACTTTTGTTTAAAATTAATTTCTTAGACTTTTTACATCTTATAATAAATACTATAAGTTATTATAAACACTGTGATGAAGGGTCTAGGTTTCCAAACACAGAGGAAAAACAAGGTAATGTTTAAAACATTTTTTTAGTTTATTAGTGGGGATCAGCTTACAGTGCGCCAACATAATGGTTTCCATTGATAATTACCTTAAACAAAAATTAAAATTTAAAATAGTTGGTACAGGGTTTCAAACCCAAATGAAAGTTTTAGCAGTGCCATGTCTTGCATTTAATATTTTTCTTTTTCAAACCAACTATAAATAAAGATATTTACAGAGAACTAGAAACTCTTCCAATATTTATTTGCTTTCTTCTTTCCATCCATTGCTGACTTTCAACCAATAAAGCACCTTAATTCTAAAGGAACTGCTGCTCTTGACTTTTGAGTGTAATCATTTGAGAACACTCATATAGGTCAACAGTACTTAAAAATTTTTGTATGTCAGGTCATCATTTAAAAACGTTCACAGCTAAAATTAATCTACCACTCCAAGTAAAAGACTGAAAATGGTACTTTTTTTATTCCACAGATTTGAGCCATTTAATTTGCTCAATATTCTCCTATAATTATCCAGATCCAATAGACTGTATTTTAAATTCTAAACCAAGTGCTGAAAAGCCATGATCCAGTAACACAGAGATGAATAATAAAGTACTTCTTTTCTTTCAGAAAAAATGAAGATTGAAATATCTAGAAAAAAGTGTAATATAATACTAGACTTAGAGTGGGGAAGATATTACTCTGTATTTAATTTCCAGCTTATTAACGTAATACTTGCTTGCCATTCTGCAGAGCCAGGCATATAGACAGACATTATCTGACAACAGATACTTCATGATCTTGTAGCTATAATATTTACAATTTTACAAGAATATAATGTGATTCAAAATCTTGTAAAATCCACACTCCCAAATCACTCCCTTTCTTTTTTATATAATTTTGAATATATGCTTATATTCATCTCATTAATTAAATAGGAAATACTTACATACTTATACTGTATATTACCTGCATAAAAACTAAAGTTAGATTCATTAATCTATTTGGCTATACTAACTGAAAGTAGGCAGTTTATACCTATTACTACACTGCTTGGCAAACAATCAAAGGTAACCAAAGCCAAGTAATTCACACTATTTATAGACTTTTTTTTCAGAATCACCTGTTTTGTATAGATTGTTTTAAGTGCAGTTGTAAAGTTTTGATATTTAAGAGCTCCTTTGAAGGTGTGGCAGATGTTGGCTTTGCTAATAATGCTGGAAAGCATAGCAGGTTCCAAGTTGGAAATATGTTTAACACATATAAAAAATAGTGTGATTTTCTATTAAACTTTGTTGTTTCTGATTGTCAGTAAACTACAGTGGAAGTGTCAAGTCCATAAATATTTGTTTCTAGATCCTTAAGCTTCTTGAGTTTGTACATGCATGTGTTCATGTGTGTTTGGGAAGGGGAATGCATGTAAATGCACACTGGAATTTGTTACATATTGTAGTTTCAGCATCATTACCATGGATAAAAATTTGGGTTGTTTTCAGTATTTTCCAGAGCTTAAAATTCCATCATAATTTCACACAGTGGTACATACATACACATATACATACAATCTGGGTATGAGACGCAAGGATAGAGAATTTTGGTTCTGACTGTGACTTGGATTTATGTACTACATTTACTCTCAACTAGAAATACAAGAAATACATAGTAATTATAAACTGCATAACAAAATATGAATGGTCTCTACAATGTATGATGTGGGTTTCGTCAAATACAATTTTAAAATTTCAAAAGTTTAGAAATTAATTTATTTTTTGAAAATATTGTAACATTAAAACTCTGCTATAAGTAATGGTTAATATATGAGTTAACAATGTATCAGAATTATGGTGATTTTCTTCATTGCTTTAGTTTCTGCTGGATCAAGATGCCCTTATAATATTATCAAATGAAGTAGCTGTGAACATAAATTATGGAAGGCCAAATGCAACATCATCACAGGAAAAAGATACCTTGAATTTAAATCTACCCTAAAATCTAACAAATATAAATTAACCAAAATACTGAATTTGGCAAATTAAAATTTATTTTCAAATAATATACTTATATTTAATCAGAAACTATCGTGATATTTCCTTTTAGATAGTCAAAAGTTCTTTCAAAATATCCCATCAAAGAAAATGTTCATTCTATCTCCCCAGTGATTCCACCCTTGGTGATGACTAATTGTATTTCCCAGTCAAGATGTAATCTGTTAATACATTATGTAGTTGAAGAAAACTTTTGTTTGTTTTCCCATCACTTTAATTATCATCTTCAACAAGTAAAAATAAACTTATTTTGTTGTATGGTTATTTCCCACCAAAGGAGGGTGGCACTATTAACATAAGGAATTTTCTAAGAAAGTTGTTATTAAAATAATTGAAGGGAACCAGTTCTGAGATCCCATTTTTCTCATTTCTACTTAACCAAAGTAACGTGCCTATACGAAAATTCAATTTGCCCTCCGAAACTTGGGTGCATT
Source organism: Camelus ferus (assembly GCF_009834535.1). Classification (NCBI taxonomy): domain Eukaryota; kingdom Metazoa; phylum Chordata; class Mammalia; order Artiodactyla; family Camelidae; genus Camelus; species Camelus ferus. Next base: position 52,141,719 of record NC_045702.1, on the reverse strand, counting down.
GATTCAGCTGAGGAAGAATAAGGAACAATCCATGACATAGGCTTCACACCGCCGAAAGTAAAATGAACAGTAAGTTTCTAGTAATTGCAAAAGTGCTGCTGACCAACCTGAACACAGATCTTATTCCAGAAAAGTTACACTATCAAATGCTGATTCTATAAAATGACCACTGCATTCTAAAACTGATATTTTTTCCTAATGAAGATGGAAACTTTCTTGCTATGATTAACTTTGTAACACTCTGAAAGAGAGTTTTACTTACAGCTAGTAAAAATCATTAAAAATGAGTGATACTGCTAACTTTCTTGGATATAAACTAATTTGTGATGGGGCATCAGAAGTTCACCCCTGACCTTGGAAAGTAAAAGTTAGATTTTAAGTTTGTGATAGGAGAATCCATCCTATACTACTGCTGGCGAATAACTGACACCATTGCTGCAAAAGAACATGAAATATGCGGCTCAATCAATGTCATTCATGTGGGATTTTACCTAAAGCATTTTAAAGGATAAACATTTTCCAATCTTTCAAACTAATATCTAGAATTATCTTCCAGGACTGTTAAACCAATTCTACAAAGGAAGAAAATATGTAAATATTAAACAAACGACAGCTCTTTCAAAAAGATGGAACACAGGTTCCGCTATTGCTACAGAAGAAAACTCACAACCTCCTTAAATGTAAAGCATCTTTTAACAATTCCATAAGGATACACATAGGTAAGGGCTTTGAGGAGTTCCCTGCAAAACTTTAGTTTCTCTGGATTGCTAAAATTTAGTTGGCAGCCTGCGCTAAATTTCAAGCATCCGCGTTCAGCAAGCTTCCCTTTTTGCGTGGCGGCTCGTTTACCCACGGAGATAAGCGCCTTCTGCGCGCACCCTCGCGTACCAGCGATACCCGGGTTGTTTGTTTCCCACTTGTTTCTGATAATACTCAAATGGAGGATAATTTTACTTTCCACTTTCGAAACTTAAATTCTCTCTTTAGATTAGCATCACATGAATGCACTATTAAGAATCGTCTTTCTTCAAGGGTTTGAGCATATATCTAGTTACAATTCTCTGACATTCCTTAAAATCCTCTGAAATCCTGAATTTGTCTTCTTCCCCAAGAAAGGGAAATTTTTACCATTTGGAATAAAGTCCTATTTAAAGAAGTCTGAAATCAGAATTAAAAAAAAAAAAACCTAAAACTTTTTCTCATATGCTCTGCCAAGTTCCATTGCAAGTTCCAAATATTGTGCAATAATTTGGAAATCCAGTTAACGATGGGAAAAATCGAGCCACTGAGTCGGGAACTTGCAAAGGAAAAGTCAAGGAACGGCACCCGCATGCCCGCCCAGCGGACGCTGCATCCCAGGGTGCACTCTCCTCCCCATCGCTCAGATGGAAAGTCACGCTTCTCAATCGATTTCACATACTTGTCACTTGCCTTTTTTTCTCAACCCTCTGGTAAACTAGTTTGAATCTTGGAGAGCACAGTGCAGTTGGCTGCAGTGTTGCCCTCGGAGAAACACGTGCCCCCAAATAATAGGACCAAAGCAGCCTTGCCGAATTTGGCGGCGGGGAGCCAGAGAGGAAAAGACCATACCATGTTCCCTGCCGCCTCACTCTAATGCGAGTATCTTCCCTGTCATCTCTCCGCCCCCTTTCGCCGAGGGTGCCCGGCGCGCCCTTACCTGAGCTATCGCTTTTCCTCTTGCTGCCACTTCTCTTCTCCGCCTCCGCGGGTGACAGCGCCTGGCGGCCGTAGTCCCCTGGCGGGCACGCGGCCCCGGTCGGGGTGCTGGAGCCCAAGCTGGAAGAGTTGGAACACAGGACCGGCGGGCTGCTTCCCAGCTCCGGGGGCCCTCCCGAGTCTGGCTGGAGGCAGAGGCTGTGCCGAGCCGCACTCGGGGGGGAGGACATCTGCGGAAGGTGCCAGTTGGTTTGCAGAGCTTGGTGCTGCTGCTGCTGGTGGTGGTGGTGGTGATGGTGGTGGTGGTGATGGTGCCCCCTGTGATGCTGGCTGGCAAACATGCCCTCCTCGTTGGGGTATCCCGCGATTATGCAAGACGAGGAAGAAGTGGAGAGCTCGGGGTAGGACATATGGTCAGATCTTCCATGGAGGGCGAGAGAGGATTGGGAGAACGGGTGCAAGCCTTGCGCGGTGGCGTGAGGGCTGCGCAGGCAGCCAAAGAGCGGGTGTTCCATAGCATGCAAGTCTCGGGTTCCAGGCAGAAGACCACGACGGTTCCAAACGCCACCACACTCTGTCACTTTTCACTGGAAACCGTGTGGCTTTTCCCCCTCCCAAATCAATAGTCGCCCGCGTTTCTGCAGAGCTCGGATAATCCCGGTCCTGAGCCCTAGCGGCCAGTCTCCTTTACATATAAACCACTCGGACCTGGAGGAGCTTCCCTCCGAACTACTCAGATGTCAAGAGTGGAGAGGTTGAAGCCAAAAGAAGGTGGTCCCAAAGAACTGCTTTCAGGGGGAAACGGCTCTGAGAGGTTATAAATAGAGTGTAATGTGAGCTGGGGGCTGGCTTAGGAGCCCAGTGCTGACCACATGCAAACTCCCTCCAAAACTCCCGCTCAGTCCGCGCCATGCGCTCCCAGTTCCATTTCCTATCGCTTGCTGGACGCGCGCAGAGTGTCCACGCCCGCCCACCCCTGCCCGCCGCCAAGACTGCAAGCGGCGCGCCCGGCGCCTAAGCCCGAGCCCCGGCCGGCAGCAGCTCCCCTTCCTGCTGGGTCGGTTCAGGAGCGGCCCCGATAGTCCCAACCCCGCACCCAGTGTCCTACCTGCCCACTTCTCTTAGGAAAGGTGTCTTGTCAGTGCCACCTGGGCACTGTCACCTGCAGGAAATCTAGGAGTGTGCCTAGTTCTGGAGGGGCAGGAAGGAAGCAGTAAGATTAAGGAAAAAGAGCCTGTTTGGAGCGCACTAATTCAAGTTTTTCAAACTTCACATCAACTCGTGCCCTGGGCACAGTGGCGCTCCTGGCTTTTTACAGCCGGTGTCTGTGGGTGGGTTGTTACTGGGCTCGGACGCCAGATCTGAGGTTGCAGGGAAGTGCCCTGCGGGCAAGAAAAGGCCATTCTCCGTGCCGTGCAGCAAGGAGCGAGACCTGGTGGGGTGGAAGAAAGCACGGAGCGGTGACAGTTCCTGATGTCCAGACCTTGACATCCTCACCTGCGGTGCCAGGTGGGGTCTCTTCCCCGCTTTCCGCAAACGTCCTTCCCTCCGCTTTCCTAGTCTCACTCCATTTCCTAGCCACTTGTCCACCAAGAAGAACTTTCCCTGGGTCGGGAATATTTCGAAGCGATTTCGTCCCGGTCACATGAGATGTGTATATTGCATGCACATTTCCAGTCTTTCCTCACAGGAGCCAGCCCATGTCTCCTCGTTTCCCTTCAGAAATCCACCCTCTCTTTTGCTCGAAATTAAACCGGCAAATCGCACCCCTTCCCCCAACCCTGCCATGGTTCCGTTTTCTGAGAAACAACACTTGGGTATCCCTCAAAGTTTACTAAGCCTGGTGCCTCGGGTCTCCTCGGTTACAATCTGAAATTCTAGAAAATGAGTGAGAAAACTTGCCACCAGTGAATTAATGCGAGCGATGGCTGGGCTTTGATACTGCCACATGGTTGAGGGGCGACACTGTCTGCTGGGGGCCAAATCGTTTACACAAGGCAAGCACACCGGCTGCCAGTAATGAGGTGCAGGAACAGTTCAGCCCTGCCTGGGACATGTCACATCAGGAGAATATCGGCGCTCACCTATCCTGCCTGGGACCCCAAATGTGCCACCAGCATTGTCACCCTATTATTTTCATTGTCTCAGGTGTCCAGAGGACGGGGAGCAGGTCTTTGAAGTTGTTAATGGGATTAATGGGGACAGCAAAGTGGGCCAGTCATCTGGTTTGAATTAGGAAAAAAAAAGTATTGATTAATCTTTGAGAAGTGTCACCAAGGCAGAACCTTTTCCCTAACCCAGTCCCTCAGGTTCCAATTTGACCATCTCCCTTTTCTCTTAAGTGGTCTTGTAGAATAGTGGCTTCGCAATAAACCTCTACCTCCGTGTGAAATTTCGAACTGTTTTCCATTGCTCAGAGGTGGGATGGGGTGGGGGTGATCAGGAATTCTGAGATTTCTAAGTGCTGCTTTCTTTAACGGAAATTGAGCCCTATTTTAAGGGAAATTAGTTTTGCAGACTTCGTTTAAAAAAAAAAAAAGGCTAAAACTTTTGTTCACCAGCTGCTCAACTTTTCAGTCTGGGTCTGAGCTGGAACCTGCTGCAAGCGTTTGACGGTAAGGCTTTTCTTTGCCGATATGTTTTGGGAATCTAATACTGTTTTAGACTTCGAAAGGGGGTGTTCTTCACGTTGCACGTTTCTAAGGGTTTTAAGCACTCGAAGGATGGCGTCCAGGACTTAGATCTTAAGAATGTTTCTTCCTGCCACTCCCCACGCCCTTGGCTCTTTAAGGATGAAAAAAAAGGAGGGGATATATTCTTCTAATATCGTCGGAATATTTTTTGAATTTTCACTGTGTTTATGGTTTCAATATGTGCTCTGATATTAAAAGTTGAAGTACAAAGAGCAACACTAAACTTCACAAACTTGGGTGGCTCCTCTATGGATTCTGGGTGAAAGCATTAAACACTTTATCCAAAGAAAAATTTAGGCAGCCACCTCCATGAACAGTCACCAGAAATATTTACATAATGTAACGCTGTCTACTAAAGATATTGAGGAAAATGTCAGACAAGATTAATTAAAGATACACTTGATTTGCACACATCAGTAAAAAAAAAATCCATAAAGGTCCTTCGATTTGCACTACAGCGGTTTAGAGGGAGCAACACAATTGAGAAATGAATGGAGCTGAATTTAACCATTGTGTTGCAGGTAACCAGCAACTAGCAAACACACAGAAGTTCTCATCTCCAGGAGCTGCCACTTCTCCTTGAACCTGCCTGGTGATTGTGCTGGCTTTTTTCCTCACTCATTGTGTTAGATGTTAACAACATGTCCAGAAATTTCTCTACTACCTGCCTCAGTCAGTCAGCTGAGTGTGGGGCCAGAAATCTTGCGAAAGAAAAATTAGAAAAGGTTAAAAAAGAAAAGAGTCTCTTTTAAAGGCACACAATGAAACAAAGCTAGCAGGAAAGGTCTTTTTAAATGAAGACCCCAAACATACATCAGTATACATGATGAAGTCCAGATTTTGAATAGAAAGCATTATATAAGGAAATTGTTATTTGGAAAAAAAAAGTGTGATTCAAAGAAAAAAAAAGTAAAAAAGAAGGTCTTGATGCATTCTAGAATTAAATATGGTTCATTTTCTGTGAATTTCTAAATATATATTACATTTTTTTCAAAATTTTCACTTCTTAGAGTATTTGGAATAATATAAAATATTTATTTTTGAGGCCATAGAGAATTTTTTAAAAATGCAACGATAACAGGAAAAATCCCTAGCATTCCTATAATAGCTACATCAGTGTCTACATCTATAAAACTCAATGCTGAAAGACACCTTTTTACCTCTAATGGCTAATTATATCATGGAGAATAGTAAAAATTACAAAATTTATTATAGAATTTCTATAGCATTCATTTAAAACTATATATAGCATATTTATCCTATATTGACAATATGCTTGAATTTCTCTGAAAAAATGTTTAGTTAATAACATTTTATGCAAGATTTTGATATCAAGCAGCACATTATAAGAGGTTGAATGTATGAAAAATGTAAACTGCTCACCTTTAGTTGGAAATATGATCAAAACTATTTTAAACATGCACTAAGCTCTTCACATTTGATAAATGTGTATATCTATTATTCCTTCTGCTTAATGAAATGATATTCAATAATAAAGGCAGAGGTATTTTTAAGAATCTTTTATTTTAAGGGGAATAGAACTTAAGCAATCTGAAAATTTTATGTTTATATTTTAAGAATCATGATGATTCTTTTAAGAGCTGCCATTCTTCTGAATGTCTGCGCCAATAAGTATGATGGGAATAAAAATACTTCAAATTAAATATGATCTTTAGTTACAGATATTATAAAGTTCTATTTTGCATTTTACCTGCTACATAAAATTGCCTTGGTAACATACAGTCATGATATATGAATTGAAGTATGGAAAATTAACTTGAAACTGGGATTTGTCTCTGAAAGTTTTGTTGAGAATATAAATATTATTTCTGCTATATCTCTCCAAGAAATAACAGTTATGTCCTTTAGTTAGTTATTCTGAAATAAAGAATTTTGAAAATATATTAAAATATGCTAAACAGCCAATGGTAATTTATGAGATTTATGATGCACTCCATTTTTAAAAATTTAAGAATTGCCTTTCTCCAGGAATTACGCACCACAAAATTTAAGAGAGAATTTTGCTACTGCATGTTATTTAGTGATTATATGTATTTTACTGATTTTTAAAATAAGTCACTTATTTTTACCTAACAACAATCGGTTCTTTCACCATAAAATGTGTTCTGTTTCTACATATACTATAAGAAATACTTATTCATTATTTCTGAAAAGGATAAAATAATATTCAACATATTTCATTTTTCTAATTTTTATCTCTTCCTACATTTAGATTTATGATTTATTCCAGAAATTGGTGGTTTTCTTCAAGTCCCATGTATCAGATAATATGCAGAAAACTAGCACAAAATATAGATTACGACTGATAGTATTAAATTTATAAGATTTAATTAAAAATTCAAAATAAATGCAATTTTGCAGAATTCCAATTGGTTTCCACAGGTATTTTATGAAATTTTAATTATCTTTTTTTTTGTCTGTGTGGGGAGTGTTAAAATTAGGAAGGAACCGACCACCTCTCAAATTTCAAAAATTTCTAACTGAACTTCCTTTTGTCCACCTGTTTTAAATCCAGAATTATTCCACAAAGTTACCTTAAAATGCTGCATTTGAGGAATAATTACATTCCACTGCTACATTTTCATTTGCATTCAACTTGCATGTTATCTTTATTGATAACGTATGCATTTTAAATTTTTATAGTTGAAAACTGCCTCCTTTACATATTTAACTATAAGATGCAGAGGCACACTAATGCAAGACAGTTACATAATGAAATGCTATATAATATGTTATATATTCTATACCATCAAACTCATAAACATTAAATTTCTATCTACCATTTAAGGGAAAATAAAATCATTTATTTCTACCATGTCATAAAAAGCAACGCTATACGTTTAAGTGGACTGAATTTAGAACAAGTAATAAATCTTGGAGAATAAAAATTCAGTTGAAACTAAAGAGGGGAATTGTAGGTAAAAACCTTAGCTTTTTGTTTTAAGTTTTCCAACTTGACGAGGTTAACATGACTACTGTAATTATGGCACTATAGTAGGTTATTCTTACGTGTTTTTATTTTTCATGCTTCATCAATTTGTAACATGTTTTATTCTTAAAGTGCCTCTTTCATTGTGAGCCCGGGTTTATGACTTGTATCACGAAAAACTTCTAGTGTTTTAGCTGTACTGGTATAGCTCCCCTAAAATATTTACTTGCATACTCCAATTTTACATAGTTCAGACTCAGCAAAGAAATACCAGTTGCCTTTGATGTCAACATTTTTGTTTACTGGAATAAAGGGAAAACTTTTTGCTTACCAAACAAAACGTAAAGTTAAGGTCAAATACAAGATACCTTGTAACAAAATACTTTTAAAAATTTAATGTTAATACTTCAATTCAGCTCAGATTTGTAAAGATTTTGGGAAATGACAGGGAGTATTTTTATACAAGGTAATGGACATATGAAAATGGTTCAAAACAGAATGAGAATGACTAAATGACAACTATCTGCTTATGTCTTAGTTGACTTAAGAAATTAGAAAGATGATAGAAGGACAGAATAGGTCAAGGGAAAACCAGAGGGAAGTATTTAGCAGGAAAGAGGCAGAGAAGTAAGATAAGCTTAAACATATGGAAAATGATTCTGTATTTGTACCTCATAAACCACGTATACACTTATAATGACGGTAAAAAGATCCCAGGTACATATTTTAGTTTAATTGGAATTTTAAAAATAAGTAATCAGAAAGGTTTATGCTTAAACATATATATATGGCATTTATATTTTTGATAAAAGTAATAGTAACAAAATACTGTTTTGAGAAAGTTTCAAGCAGTCACACATGCGTAATGTGAAACTTAGGTAGCAATGTGGTCAACGCCTAGAAATGTGCAAGCTACTGTATGTCTGAGGTTCAGAATAATCATTGCCTTCTGGGCTTACAAATCTGTAACCTGAAAGTCATTGTAGTCAATTGTTTTTCAAAATTTTCTTTATTTTTAAAGGATGATTTTTATTAAGTTGGGGTAAACAGTATATGGGAAGGGAATAAGCTGATATAGAACACTTTTCATTGGCTGAAAGAAAAAAAAAGTATTGGGCTAAATGTATTCTAGAGCATTTCAAAGTACTAGGGAATCTCAGCAGAATAAAACACTAACCAGAACTCAGAAGGAATATTAGCTCTAAGCACAAGGGCCCAGTATAAGGCAATTCCTCATACCATCAGCTAACAGTTGTTTTTTACCAACTAGGAGACCTGTGATCAAAGTAAAGCTTTCTTTGTACTACATGAGTGTATAAGTACTAACTGAAACCTCTTCAACACAGAGTGGCTACAAAAGATTATTTCCATCTACCTGGCAAGTTCATTTTGCTTGACCCTTGCCTTATAACCTCAGAATTGTAGATACCATCTTGGTCTAATTCCATGCTTCCAAGGGCTAATTCTTGAGGGCATAAGTAACTAATGGACAGGAAAACAGAGCCATGAGTAAAAATGTCAAAACAATCTTGGAACGATCTATGATAAAATACAGTAAACTACTGATCTTGAAAGTGAGCTGCATGAGTAGTGGGGAACTCGGCAGTTCCTTCCTCTAACCTACAGTATCTGTAGCGATCTACAGTGGCATTTCTGCAAATAACTCATTTCAGATGACTACATGTGTTGGTTACAGTAGGTTAACGTTTCTATGAAGACATACTCAAAGTCAATTTAAATAAATGTGATGCATTATCAACTACAATAAACCTCCACTTATTGCAAACGACTTTAAGAATATTTCCCTGATATAATAAATATAGAAAAGTAAAAATAGCTCAATTATGACTTTTTAGGATAACTGTTACATTTTTTTTTTCCCAAAGCAGTTACCATCTGTGGGCCAGTAGTCCCTGTCAACTGCTTTTGAGATGCTTGGATTCCTCCAAGTTTTGTACTTAGTCACCTCTTATTTCCCGCATTATGCAGTTAACAATGTGATTTGATCGGAGTAGAAAGCCAAGCCCCTTTGGATTATTAAGATCAGATTTTCCAAAGTACATGGTCTACTATCATCTGACAAGACCCTGCCAAGTCAAATGTCTCAGGCCCAGGTGGCATCACTTGGAATTGTTCTTCCAGGTCCAAAGATAAGCACACAATTATGAAACTCCACAAAAATCTCCACTGTTGCATGTGTAGTGACAAAGCCTAATGGGTATCTTTTAAAAAGATATAAAGAAGCCAGAGGAGCTTGTAAATGTATTATGCTGTAAATCTGAGGTTACTGAATTAGCTGTTAGTATTTCTCTTTCCATAATAATATTCGAGATTTGCCAATCTATTTGTAGTTCTGTTATGCAGAAACTGTTTTTCTTAAATAGTTAGCAGGTGTTAAATCATTATCATATGGCATTTGTGACCAAGTATAACCTAGTCATGGCTTAAACAAAAAAGGTTAGGTTCCTTGCACTGTACTAGCAATTCCAGTGATCAAAAATGGCTAATTCTCAACTTCAAGTTAACAAGTCTCATGTCAGTCTTTTTCTGAACAGCATCATTGCCAATCCAGTTTCTCAAGTCAGAAACAGGAACTCATCCTCCACAAGCCCCACCATTCTCACCGTCCATATGCAATCAATCTTCAGGTAGAGTAGTTTCAACTATACCTCTTTAATATTCATTAACTTCATCTTTCTCTCCATCACTAATGCCATTGCTTTATGGGAAGGAGATTACTTGGATTACACAGGACTCCCCATTGTAATCCACTTGCCTAGAGCATTGTCCCATCTCCAGAGGCAGGAGGGAGACTGGGTTTAAATCTTAGCTCTGTCACTTTAACCCTGCAAGTATATTCATTTGTTAACTCAAAAGAATATTATAATAAATTCAACAATGTTGTGAGTGTACCTAGTACCGTGCTTAACATAAGCTTAATAAATGTGGAATAAATTTAAGTTAAATCTTGAGCTGCACGGTTAAATATAGCCTCATGTGGTTACTGGGCATTTGACATGTGACTAGTCTAAATTAAGATATGTTTTAAGAGTAAAATGCACATCAGTTTTCAGACTGTGAAATTAATAAAATTTTATACATGTCAAAATGCTATTTGATGGATACACTGGCCTAAATAAAGTACATTATTAAAATTAATTTTCTTCCTTTTTCCTTTTTTAATGTAGCTACTAGAATATTTAAAATTACAAATGTGGCTTACATAGCATTTCTCTTGGACAGTGCTGATCTTGAGGATGTCATTTAACTTTCACTCTCTTACTTTCCCCTTCCACAAATAGGTACTAAATTACATATAGATCTGTCAAAATGATGTAAGACCTGAAATCTCTCTGTAAGTTGATCCTCTTGACCCTGTGATTAGGAGCTTCACAATGTGGTACCACACCTGGAAATCTCCAGAACAAGATCTCAAGGAAACACAGGAAATTCCTGGAGTGGCAAAACATCCTATTTGAAGACATTCAATTACTCCTCTGTGCATCGGGAGCATCGTCGTTAATTAACTATTGATATGCTTGAAAGAGTTTGTTTAGCAACGAAACTTGCAAAGAGGACGGCCAGGTATATTATTTGTGATGGACTAGACACTGCTGTCACAGTGAATTAACCTCTATGTCTTATTGCCTTAGCAAAAGTTTAGTTCTTATTCCCGCAGATTCTAATGCGAGATTGTTGGTTCTCCAGGCAGATGCTGACCTTGTGAATTAGTCATCTCCGCACGTTCCTCCAAAACAAAACTCCACAGCAGGGGAAGACAGAAGTGGAGGGTCACACACCTGGTCTTATATACTTTGATGCAGAGGTGATACATGTCATTTTTACTCACAGCTTGAAAGCAAGAACAAAGCCTGATATACCTGCTACGGGTCTGGAATATATTCTGGAGCACATGGCTATTTGGTGAGCAGTAAATGTTTCTGCCACACCAGGCTTTTGGCAGACTTCAAATTTGTTCCTGAGGGGCCTAATTCACATCACTAACAGTATATTTCTTGAGTCTTCCTGGAATCTTACATTGATGTTTTTCTAGTACAGTGTCTGGCACAGGGTAAATACTCCGTAAATATACTCAGCAGAGCACTTAGATCTGTAAGTTTCATTTTATCATCGGACTTGAGTACCCATTTAGCTGCTATATCAGATCAGGAAAGTGTAACTGCAACTCTAACTGTAAAGAAAGTTTAATTGATAAACTGCTCAGCTCAGATTCAGTTTTATTTTATTTTGTTTTTGATTTTTGTAGTTTTCACTTTGTTTCTTTGCTCTAGAGCAGTTCATTCCTAATTGTCATTAAAATTAGAACAAAAGTTGTGTCCATACACAATGAGAGTCATTCAGATTCTTTGGGGGAATCTCTCTTCAAGTGTCTGCAGCTGTGTTGGGGCACTTACCTCTATGTGTAAATTACATTCATTCCCTGTTAGATATTGTATTTTATTTTCAATCAATACTGTCCATTCTGTAATGGGTCATTGCATAGACATGAATATGACATTTTGGGCTGTGTCTTCTATTTGTCACTTACTAGCACTTAGATTGTGACAAGGTTAATTAACTTTTAGTGTCTAAATTTCCTCATTTCTAAATAAAGATTTTTATTTCTATAGTTTCATGTTAACAATGAAATAATATACACTAGCAAGTCAATTCAAGGCTAATAAGTGTGTGTGTATATAAATGATATATATTATTATCATTATTGTAATTTTCATTATCATCTATCCTAAGGATCTTATTCTGTCTAAAAAGAAGTCCCTGTAAGAAATTTTGAAAGTACTTACAAATATTCATTCATTCTACTTTTTCCCCAATTAACAAGACAAGATTCCATAAATGTTTGTTGAATGAATAAATGATGTACTAACGATAAATACAACTTTATCTCAACATTTTGTGTGTAACAAACAGACATTTATGTTGCATACACTTCACTTGACTTTTCTACTTGCTTCAAAATATGATTTTAAAAACCTCTCAGCATATAAAACCTAGAAATTTGGATGAATGACAGAAACTCTTCAGTATGGCCAAAAGGACTATTTACTATTAAGTTCTAAGGAAAAAGCTACATAAAGCTATGTAACACTGCTTCACTATGGTACTTTGGAATAAATTTGGAATAAATTTATAGTAGCATTTGGCACATTTCATTTTAGGTTTTACTAGATCTAGCTTTTGGTTTAAAGGTAATGAACATTTCTTTAACAGTAGATGTTTAGTGGGTTGATAACAACTGGACTAATCCTACCTTCAATTCTATTGCAATATGCAACCCTTTCAACTCCAAACAATTAGACATTTAACAACGAAACAAAATACCCCCAAGACAAACAACACTATAGGACTTAAGATTTAAAGTCTATCTATATCTATATCTGTATCTGTATCTGTATCTATATCTACTTATCTATCTAACTTATGCTTGATTCATATACTGAGTATATAAATTATGCTAAAAGCAAGCTATCACATAGGTATTGTTTAGAACTCGTTATATCATCTATGCCTGAATAATCTGAGATAGCTTTATGAGATAAACACAAACCTACATTTTACTATATTGATTAAAATTTCTATTATTTTAGAACTGAATCTTTTCCTAGTTCCAGAAAGGTTTTGTGTTGCTTTACAGTAAAACTTGATATAACAAAATAATTTAACACAAAGAAATGAAAACCTTCTAGAGCAGTAGTTTCAAAACCCTAATTATCAGAAGAGCCCTATTTTTTTTTTAAAGGAAATTCATCACAGAACAAGTATATAAAGTGAACGGTGAGAAGCAGAGCAGTTATGATGGATGCAGTTTACCTGGGGATCTGGTAGCATGTGCTTAGTGTTTTGCCTTCTCCTCACCTACTACAGGTTTGTGAGTAGCATCCACAAAGAATCAAAGGAGGCAGGGACACAGCCTGAAAACCACTAATCTTTCCAATATATACAGTCCACCCAGTAAAGTGGCCCCTCAATCGCCATACCTGTGTTTTCCTGGTCCACTGATTTATTTGATAGGCACATTCCTGAGGTAAATATTTGAGCCACATTCTTTTCTTTTATTTCTGTCTTCAAATGTCTAGACATCAGTTTCTTCAGATTTTCTAATTTTTCAAAAATAATATAAAGTTAGATTGTTAAACGCTGAGTGTAGAAATCCTTTTAATGGAGAAAATTTTAATATAATAACCCTATATGTGTCGAGAGTCAAAATTAGATTAAAAATAGCTATATGAGGAACATCTCCATAAGATCTGAACACCACAATGTTAATAGAACCCAAAAAAGATCTAATCCCCATAGAATTCAGGTGCCAGAAAAACAGACTGCCAGATAGAAAAAGGGGCAGATGACACAATCTTCTAAATTATCAAAGAAAAAAATACATATGAATAAGAAATAAAAAAATAATGCAAGCTTACTTGTAATGAAAATACAAGTTAAAGAAGACAGCATTTTCCTCCTACCAAGTTGACTAAATTTAAAAAACAGGTTATCATGACAAGGATTTAGGAAATTAATAAATTCATACACTATTTGGTAAGAGTGTATTTAAAACAGATTGCTATGACAAAATCAGAAATAATTATTAACTTTTGATTCAATAATTTCAGATGAATTAATGTGTTCAAAAGATATAATCTGATACTATCAAAAAGTTTGTGTATAGTCAAGTATCTGAAGTAATATTTATTATATTGAAAATGTGTATCCAACAATAACATTGATTAAATGCTTACGGTAAATCATTACAAATACACTGCAACTATTAAAAATCATGTTCCAAAATAGTAAGAAAGAATATAGGAAATCAGTCATAATTCTAAGAAAGCAAGCAGGTTACAAACATATATAAAAGATGATTCAAATTCAACCATATCATGTATCTTTTGTATATATTATGCATTTGTTTTGTACATTACACATACACACATATATAATACCAACAGATATACTCCAAAAGACAACAGTTTAATTGACTGTTATCTCTGGTTGGTGAGATTAGTAGATATTTGTATTATTTCTTCAGATGTTTCGAAGTTGTTTTGTAATTTAGGGTAATGAATGAATGGCACTTTCATAATCAATAAAATAACACTGCTATTTCCATACAGTTAAAAGATGTCCTATGAAGTAGAATACACCTTTGTGGTTGGAATAAACTTTTTACATGTTAAATAGTTCCATCATGTATAGAAATAATGACCATATAATTATTGACTAGTAGCTTGTGTCCAATACATAAATTATCTTTGCTTATCTTTCCCTTAGAAATTGCTGTTCCTCTTTCTAAATAGCATCCATCATTCTAAAACTGTATTATTGTGCTATCTCCAATTTCAAGCTACTAATCTGAACCAACTCAAATGTGAAAGATTCAATTGTCTGCCTATACAGTATGGTGAAGCATATGGAGTGCATTACACCTAAGACTGAGAGTTTACACTGGCTGCATGGCAGTGTCTGGAGTATAAACCAAGGTGTTGTCTTGGACAAATACAGTCCTTAATGGTTTGAGTTATAGTAAATTTGAAACCAATTCTTCTCCCACGTGTGAAAGTAGAGACTGGGTAAGGGTTTTTTTTTTTTTTTTGGCAATGGCAAGGTTTAATCTTTAGTAGGGGGTCAGAACTGTAGAAGGTGTTCTCATATTAAGGTATGACAAGGAAAAGTTCAGAGTATCACATGACACCTTCTATTGTCTAAGAAGCAGGAGCTGCTAGTGTTAGAGCAGACTTCCAGCATCTTGAGATTTTCACATACACCGCAGAGCTCAAACTATCACCTTTTCTCCCAGTTGATATCATTTTGTGAAATACATTATTTAACTAACAATGCAAATATAACACATTCAAATTTCTAACACATAGCCAAAGAAGTTTTCTTTCCTTACCTGATAGTGAATGTATTGCACAAGAAAACACAGATTCAATCCACTTGCAGCGAAGAAACATCCTCTCTCTCTTTTTCCCTCATCTTCTCTCTCCCTGTCTCCCACCCCCTCCATCTCTAGCATATGACTTAGATAACGCTATTGGTATCTTTAATATTAAAATACACTTGGCATCATCAGAGTTTAAACCAGAACAGAAATTCACCGAAATGTAAAATTAACAACAAATCCTAGAGCTGGAAGAGAGTTTAGAGCTCATCTAGTTCAATTCTTTTTATTTAAAGAAGGATATGAAGGCTACACATAAAGTCCCAAGTTAAATTAGTTGTAATTTGTTAACAGGTTGTGACAAAATTTAACTTTCAGCCAACAAGTCTAATACTATATTTCAAAACAGCATTGATGCTTGCTATTATTTGATTATCTACTTTAAGCTCTCATTAAGGATCTGACGAGGTCTTTCTCATTTTTAGTTACATTTCATTTAAATGGGGAGGGAGAAACATATTGAATATAAATGATATTAACAAATATAGGAATTCAAAAATTCTAAATGAATAACCCCTACAAATGATGGCATAATCTTATATTTTCCAAAAATTTTTATCAAAGTATAATATATAGAGAGAAAGTGGGCAGTAGTTCTACTTTGACAAGAAAATTGTTCTAAGAATTTCCTTAAGATAATAGACCCAATACAGTTCTTTAGCCTTAAATGCACCAATGGAAAAACAAGAAATTCACCAATTGAATTGTTTATTATTCATCATGACTTTGTCTCCAAATCCCATGAGAGCTGCATCCAGTCAGTCCACAAATAGCAGTCAAAGCTGCATAACTCCTCATCTGGTACTTTGCTGAGGACTTTAATGTAACAATGGCTTCCAAAGAAATGTGGTATCATTTAACATTGCCATAGTAGCCAAGTTCATTTACAAGGTCACATGTATACAACTATATGAGTTATATGATGGGTGTATAAAAGGAATTTTATCCGGGAATAATGAAAGTGTATTACTGAAGCACTTGTAACATCACTTAAATGCCATTGGTACAAATATCCCAAATTCTCTTCTTCCCTGTTGCTATTACTGCATACATATTTTGCTTTTAAAATGCTAATTTTTAATTTCTCAGTTGGGGAAAAAATTAAAAACAAAATTTGTTTATTTTATACTCAATTAAATTACAAAGTTATTTGGCTATTGGTAATTTGACCCAGAAATTCTAAATGGTCTCAATTAGTATACATTTGCATCTTGAAAGAACTAATCTGATGACTGAGAAAAGTGACTGCCCTAAATCATATAAAAATACATGTGTGAAATACTAATATTTTATTGCCTTCTTAAATTTTTTAAGATTATTCTTTTATTTTCTATAACCAACACTAACTAAAAGTAACTGTCCATAAAAGTTTCCTTGCATCAATGATGAACATAGATGCCAAAATCCTCACCAAAATATTAGCAAATAGAATCCAACAACACATAAAAAAGATTATACATCATGACCAAGTGGGGTTCATCCCAGGGACACAAGGCTGGTTCAACATACGCAAATCAATCAATGTAATACATCACATTAACAAGAGAAAGGACCAAAACCACAAAATCATCTCAATAGATGCAGAAAAAGCATTTGAAAAAATTCAACACCCATTTACGATAAAAACTCTCACCAAAGTGGGTATAGAGGGAACATATCTCAACATAATAAAAGCTATTTATGACAAACCTACAGCCAGCATAGTACTCAATGGTGAAAAACTCAAAAGCTTCCCACTAAAATCTGGGACAAGACAAGGATGCCCACTATCACCACTCCTATTCAACATAGTCTTGGAAGTCCTAGCCATAGCAATCAGGAAAGAGAGAGAAATAAAAGGGATCCAAATTGGAAAAGAAGAGGTAAAAGTGTCACTATATGCCGACGACATGTTACTATATATAGAAAACCCTAAAAGGTACACACAAAAACTACTAGAGCTGATCGAAGATTTCAGCAAAGTAGCAGGTTACAAGATTAACGTTAAAAAATCAGCTGCATTTCTTTACACTAACAATGAATCAACAGAAAAAGAAAGTAAAGAAACAATCCCCTTTAAAATAGCACCCAAAGTAGCACCCAAAGTAAAATACCTAAGAATAAAACTAACCAAGGAGGTAAAAGAATTATACACAGAAAACTACAAACCATTGATAAAGGAAATTAAAGAAGACTTTAAAAAAGGGAAAGATATCCCATGCTCTTGGATTGGAAGAATCAATATTGTTAAAATGGTCACACTGCCCAAGGCAGTCTACAGATTTCATGCAATCCCTATCCAATTACCCAGGACATATTTCACAGAACTAGAACAAATCATAATAAAATTTATATGGAACCATCAAAGACCTAGAATTGCCAAAGCATTACTGAAGAGAAAGAAAGAGGCTGGAGGAATAACTCTCCCAGACTTCAGACAATACTATACAGCTACAGTCATCAAGACAGCATGGTATTGGTACCAAAACAGACATATAGACCAATGGAACAGAACAGAGAGCCCAGAAATGAACCCACAGACTTTTGGTCAACTCATCTTCAACAAAGGAGGCAAGAATATACAATGGAATAAAGACAATCTCTTCAGCAAATGGTGTTGGGAAAACTGGACAGCAGCATGTAAAGCAATGAAGCTAGAACACTCCCTTTTACACCATACACAAAAAATAAACTCAAAATGGATCAAAGACTTAAACATAAGACAAGATACAATAAACCTCCTAGAGGAAAATATAGGCAAAACACTATCTGACATACATCTCAAAAATGTTCTCCTAGAAAAATCTACTCAAGCAACAGAAATAAAAGCAAGAATAAACAAATGAGACCTATTGAAAATTACAAGCTTCTGCACAGCAAAGGAAACCATAAGCAAAACAAAAAGACAACTTACGGAATGGGAGAAAATTTTTGCAAATGAAACAAAGGCTTGATCTCCAGAATATATAAGCAGCTCATACGACTTAATAAGAAAAAAACAAACAACCCAATCCAATAACGGGCAGAAGACCTAAACAAGCAATTCTCCAAGGAAGACATACAAATGATCAATAGGCACATGAAAAAATGCTCAATATAACTAATTATCAGTGAAATGCAAATCAAAACTACAATGAGGTATCACCTCACACCAGTCAGAATGGCCATCGTTCAAAAATCCACAAATGACAAATGCTGGAGTGGCTGTGGAGAAAAGGGAATCCTCCTACACTGCTGGTGGGAATGGAGTTTGGTGCAGCCACTGTGGAAAACAGTATGGAGATTCCTCAAAAGACTAGGAATAGACTTAACATCCGACCCAGGAATACTGCTCCTGGGCATATATCCAGAAGGAACCCTACTTCAAAATGACACCTGCACCCTAATGTTCATAGCAGCATTATTTACAATAGCCAAGACATGGAAACAGCCTAAATGTCCATCAACAGATGACTGGATAAAGAAGAGGTGGTATATTTATACAATGGAATACTACTCAGCCATAAAAACCGACAACATAACGCCATTTGCAGCAACATGGATGCTCCTGGAGAATGTCATTCTAAGTGAAGTAAGCCAGAAAGAGAAAGAAAAATACCATATGAGATCGCTCATATGTGGAATCTAAAAACAAACAAACAAACAAAGCATAAATACAAAACAGAAATAGACTCATAGACATAGAATACAAACTTGCGGTTGCCAAGGGGGCGGGGGGTGGGAAGGGATAGACTGGGATTTCAAAATTGTAGAATAGATAAACAAGATTATACTGTTTAGCACAGGGAAGTATATACAAGATCTTATGGTAGTTCACAGAGAAAAATACGTGACAATGAATATATATATGTTCATGTATAACTGAAAAATTGTGCTCTACACTGGAATTTGACACAACATTGTAAAATGATTATAAATCAATAAAAAGTGTTAAAAAAAGTTTCCTTGCAAAATACATACTACTGAGACACTATTATGATTCACATTTAAGGAAGGTGAGTAGCAAATATGTTCTATTGGTTATAAATTATTATATATCTTGAAGTCCTATCATCTATTACTGCACCAACACTGTTATACTTTGAAAGAATACCTTAATCCATGCCAAATTAAATCATATGTAAGCGAACTTTTTCTCATAAAATAATTATCCTATGTACTATAAAGAGTCTGACTCATGATTTCTAGAAGATATATATTTTTTGTTGTAAATGATGAAAAAAACTAAAGAGTTTGTGGCAAACATTGCAGTTATAAGGAAGAGGTTCAAGATTCCATTGGTATATAAATGTGTGTTAGATGGATAAAACCACATCATTTTATATTTTTATCTGATAAATGTCAGTAGTGTACCTCCCTTTTTATCTTGATTTATTTTGTTCACATCCAAGATTTTATTTTATTTGACATATTGCAGCTGTGGTAATAGGAGTTTTTTTTTTTTTTTTTAATATACCTGACACAATGATGGGAATATTTGACTCTAATATGGGCCATATATTTCACTTTTAATGGGCCAGATACGGTTTGGGTCCAAAGGTGAGTGCAATAAATTTACACTATAAAATTTGCCATCAGCTCAGCATTTCCAAAGGAGGTGTCAAGAATATGAATATACATCATTTCCTTATTTAAAAAAATAACCTTATTATGTTGCTATTTGATAATAAGTCTTTATGGAAAACTGAAGTGTGACATTTAAGTACATGCTCTACATGGGCTGTAGAAACAGAGAAACCAAAGATTTGAGTGTCTGCTTCACTATTTACTATCAAATGACCCTGAAAGTTAATCTCTTTGAGCCTCAGTGTCCTTCCTATAAATAGAATAATTATAGTCAGGATTAGAAGAGACTGAGCATGTGAAAGACTTACACAATATTTGTACTTTATTAGTTAGTCATGAAATTTTAGTTTTCCTCCTTTATTTCTATGTTATCTTTTCAAGATATATTTAGTCATCAAAATCACAGCAATTAAAGTGGAGACTCTTACCTGATGTGTTACGTATATCCTCACACGTATTAACTCAGTATTTTCACAGGTGTATCTAATTTAATTACCTAATTTAAAATCTCATTTTTCAGGACTCCTGCTCTTAAAAGTGTGTGTATATACATGCATCGGTGTGTGCACCCCAAGATTTTTAAAGTGTTTCTTAATAAAAAATATGCTTTATTTTAGGCACATTAATATGAACATTCATAGAATGAGCTACAAAATTCAGAGTAGACTGAAGTTATGTTAGCATTTTTAGAAGTCTATGTTTATTACAAATTTCCACAATTGTTTTCTTAGCATTATAGATTTTTAGACAATTATATAACTTGTAAATAATATTAACCATGTGCCCTAAAGGCAAATTACACTTTTAAATAAATTATGTCAATATTGAATGAGGATTGTTAGCTAAAATAAAATGAAAGCCATTTTCTATGTTTATGAAGACAAGTATTGCTGGTTTAATTGAGAGAGAATGTACATATATGGAGCCTGCATATTCCTCCATTATGTTTAGTGAAAATGAAAACCATCAAGTTAAAATTTAATAATTTGATTCTGTAATGGGAAAAATGCAGGTTAAAAATGTCAACAAATATACCTTGAAATAAAAATAAATTTCTATTCATTTTAAAATAGGATTCAAAACTTACTTCAATAGGCACTAAAGGATACAGATTCCAGCATTTGGTTGTATTCAATCTACTTTGAAATGACAACCAACCAGGTTTAAAAAAAAAGTTACAGACTTTTTCTTCTTCTTCTTCACTTTTTCCTTTATACCTATTATTTTATTTAAAATATGTTTTATATATAAGTAACTGTTCATTCTATACTAAAACATTTCAGGTTTTAATTATTAAACACATCTAGCTTTGCTAGAAAATTGTTAACAATCCAATAATTCAACTAAGTGTGACGTGATATAATCCCAAATAGCTCCAAAGAAATGCTCAGTCATAAAAGTAATATTTAAAAAGTATAGTCAGATTCCTGTCCTAAGGAAACTTGCCCCATTTTTGGTAAAACAAGATTTACATATATGAAGAAGCTAAATAATACTACAATATATAAAAATAGATAGTCCTCTGTAATTTATGAATGTAAAAAAGGCTCTATCTATTGGAATGGCCTGCAGAGTTTCCGTAGGAAGATAAAACAGTATAAATTTGAAGGGAGTTTGGAATTTCACTTAGAGGCAATGTTCTTGCATTGTTTGGAGCAGCAAGTTAGACAGACGGGAATTGTGGTGATTATATTTTAGGATCAAAGAAGAAGTAGTTATTAATGGTCACGGTGTCCATCCTTTCGGGACTAGAATGTTGCTGTAGTTGACAGAATCAGAAACATTAAAAAGGGATCCTATCTAAAGAAGACAGTGGTGAGTTTTATATTACATGCATAGAATTTGAGTCGATGTTTGCTTATTGAATAGATCCTGTTATTAGATGAACTAGAGCATGCATTAGAAGTAAGCATAAAAGTAAGATTTGATTGCCAAGTGATCACTGAAGCTATGATTATGAATCAGCTTTCTAAGAGTATAAAAGGTAACAATATAAAAATAACAGCTCAGCTTTGTGGTAGCCTCTCACTTAGAAAAAAAAGATTGAAACCCATAAACGCTTGTCAGATGAATTACTAAAGAAGCAAGTGGCAAACAAACATATTATTCTGAAAGTCCAGAGAAGAGAAAAACTTTATAAATGGGTGATGAATAGTTTCAAGTAGAGTAGAGCTATTTTGGAAAATAATATTTGAAAAAAGACTCAGAAAAGGATATGGTTAACAGCACAGAGAATGTTTCAGCAGAGTATCCCTGGACCCAGAATGCAAGAGGAAAGAAGGAAATGGATGCGGTGTTTTTCAAAAATGTGTACATCAGCCAGAAAAAAAAAAAAAATAGTGCAGTTACCTAAAGGAGAGTCAAAGATTGTGGAAGCGTTTTTGTTTGTTTTTTTTTCCTAAGGAAGTGACAACTTTTAAGAAGTTAAAGTTGAAGAAAAGAAACTGATTATGCTGTCATTACTTAGTGCATGCCAATATTTACTGAGTGGATAATTGAAAACTAGTTGGAAAAGGCAAAAAAATTAAAAAGAATATTTTTTGGAATTCAGAGAGGGTGACTGTAAGTAAGGAGTTTATTTAAATCAAGAGAGAGAGAAGTAGTCTACTTGTAAAACATATTTTAAGAGTCATATCTTTTCTATACATTGGGATGGGACTGTAGAGTTTGAATAAATTATCACTTTGAAAGAATAATTATTAAAGAATAAGAATTTATAAATAATAATAAGAAATATTGCTTAGAGGCCTTAGTTTATCTTTTCCATATACATTTTTCTTTCAAACTTACCATTTAAGGATGCTGGAGTTGATATAAAATGTTTTCCATACATATCTGTAATCAATTCTATAATAAGTAATAAATATGTAATAGTGTAACTAACTATGGGTATCAACATTCTGACCAATAAGAACTTGGTAAAGACTGGCAACTAAATAGCTGCCTTATTAAGGCCTCCGAAAGTTGTTAAGCATGCAATTTTTAGGCACATCTCAGAAGAAAGTACTGTGGACTTCAGGCCATGAATTTTAAAGATTCACTCTTTCATACAAATTTATAATTTGCTTTATAAACCTTAAATCACACTTCATTTTTCTATGAATTGATCAAGAATTGACTATTAAGTTCAATTAGGCAACTCTCATGTTCGCTTTGCTTAAACTTAAGGTAGCATGTTTTCCCAATATTATCTTAGAGGAAACAGCACATTTTGGATCTTTGAATCCGGTGTAGTCACAATGGGTCACTGTCTCAATTACTTTATTTTGAACTACAGATCACTGTTTGTAGACATACTAATCTGAAACATCAATCAGTAATGAAGTAAATGATAAGAATTTTAATGCTATTGAGTGTTGAAAAAAAGAAAAAAGTAGAAAAAGAAATTTAATGTGGATTTAATTTTTTCCTAGGAAATGATCTCAGAGTTACAAGTGTTAGATATCTAATTAGTTCAGGTTGCTGTAAAGAAGTCTTCTGAAGATTACTTAAAAATAGGGAATGGTTAAGTGGTGAGATCAATATACATTTATAGGGAAAAAAATCTGTTGTAATATTTTGCAAACTGATACGTAAAAAGTGAGGTAAAATTTCATGTGAAAGAATTATGCAGTTTTTAAAAGCTCTGTGCCTCAAACACTATAGGAGAAGGTGAGGATTATGTACTCTTGAAAACTGTCTTGGAAGATTCAAAACATGACTCCAGTGTGTATGAAAGCACTGATGCTGAAATGTATATTAAAAGTGTAACTATCTTAGTATAAATGTATTCCTAGGGCTGCTATAAAAAATTACCACAAATTGGGCAGTTTAAAACCAGAGAAATTTAGTCTCTCACAGTTCTGGAGATGAGTCTGAAATCAAGCCGCTGGCAGGGCCATGTGCCCTCTGAAAACACTAGGGAAGGACCCTTTGTTGCTTCTTCCTGCTTTCTTGGGGTAGCCTGCAGATATATCACTCATGCCTCCTCTGTCGATACATGGCCTTGTTCACTGTGTCTCATTTTTTCTTATAAGGACACTAGTCATATTGAATTTTGAGCTCACTCCAATCTATGTATGACCTCATCTTAGCCAATAACACCTGTAAATACCCCATTTCCAAATAAGGTCATATTCTGAGGTTCCAATTGGACATGAATTTTGGAGGGACACTACTCAATCTAATATAGTAAATGAAAGTATTCTATAAAAGTGGAGAGTGGGAAATAGCAACATTTGTAAATCATCTATCATTTCATATAGTGTGTAATTTAAGTCTGAAAACTGATTACATAATATGAATAGATATATGGTTACATACATTTCTCTAAGTTTATAAATCCAAAATGGCCAAAATCACTTTTTTGCATCATCCTACAGAAAAAAATCACCCTATAGTCAGCCATAAATGGTAGTCTGATGAATCAGTTTTTTTTTTACTGACCATTTGCTCCCTGAGAAATGTTTATTTGACCTAGCAAAGTTTGTCTTAAATGTTAAGAAGATAATTATACCTGGCATGCTTTGCAATGGAAAAACAAGAAAAGGATTTCTTCCTCAAATGGAGAATTCATATCTAGTCTGTTCCACTTAAATCTCTTAAACGGAGTTTCATTAAAGTTTTTATGCCCTCCCTGTTTAAAGACAGGAGTATGTCTATCATCACTAGATGGATGTGGCTTGGAGATACAGCAATATATTCTTTTCTTTACTTTCTCACGCTCTTGTTCTTTTTTTTCCTGCTCTCTAAATCCTTCCAGGCCCAGTCCAAGACTCAGTTTTGCCAGGAATATATCATATATTTTATTTACTTAGTCTTCTACATATATCATCTATTGCTTCTCAAAAAACAAACAAAACAATCAAAACTCTTACATAGAGTACACAGGCATACCTCCAAGACACTGCAGGTTCCCTCCAGACCACCATAATGAAGTGAGTATCACAATAAAGTGAATCACATGAATTTTTTTGGTTTCCCAGTGCATATAAAAATCATGTTTACACTACAGTCTATTAAGTGTGCAACAGCATTAGGTCTTAAAAAACAATGTGCATACCTTAATTGAAAAATACTTTATTTCTAAAAATCGCTAACCATCATCTGAACCTACAGTGAATTTTAACCTATACGTTGGTGGAAGGTCTTGCCTTGATGTTGATGACTGCTGACTGATCAAAATAGTGGTTGTTGAAGGTTCAAGTGGCCGTGGCAATTTCTTAAAATAAGAAGAGTGAAGTGTGCCATACTGATTGACTCTTCCTTTCATAAACGATTTCTCTGTAGCATTCAATGCTGTTTGATAGCATTTTATCCTCAGCAGAACTTTTCATAATCGGAGTCAGTTTTCTCAAATCTTACAGTTGTTTTAACAACTAAGTTTATGTAATATTCTAAATCCTTTGTTGTCATTTCAACAATCTTCACCAGGAGTAGATTTCATCTTAAGAAAGCACTTTATTCGCTCATCAATGAGAAGCAACTCCTCATCTATTAAAGTTTTATTTATCATATGATTGAATCAATTGAGTCACATCTTCAGGCTCCACTCTTAATTCAAGTTCTCTTGCTAATACCACATCTGTGATTACTTCCTCCACTGAAGTGATGAACCCCTCAAAGTCATTCATGAGGGTAGAAATCAACTTCCTTTAAGCTCCTATTAATGTTGATATTTTGCCCTTTTCCCATGAATCATGATGGTTCGTAATGGCATCTAGAATAGTGAATACTTCCCAGAAGGGTTTCAATGTACTCTTCACAGAGCTGTCAGAGGAAAAGAATTATGTATGAAATTCCTTACAAAACGTACTTCTTAAATAATATGACTTGAAAGTTGAAATTACTTCTTGATCCATGAGCAACAGAATGCATGCTGTGTTAGCAGGCATGAAAACAGCATTAATCTTATTGTCCATCTCCATCAGAGTTCTTGGGCGATCAGGCGCATTGTCAATATGCATAATATTTTGAAAGAAGTATTTTTTTTTCTGAGTAGTAGGTCTCAACAGTGGGCTTAAAAATCTTCAGTAAAACATGCTGTAAACAGATGTGCTATCATTCAGGCTTTATAGAGCATTTATAGAGCACAGGCAGACTTAGCATTTATACAGCACAGGCAGACTTAGCATAATTATTAAAAATCCTAGGATGTCAGAATGATAACTGTGCACTCGCTTCAACTTAAAGTCACCAGTTGCCTTAGGGCCTAGCAAGAGAGTCAGCCTGTCTTTTGAAATTTGAAGCCAGGCACTGACTTCTCTTGAGCTATGAAAGTCTCTGATGGCATCTTCTTCCAATAGAAGGCTGTATAGTCTACACTGAAAGACTGTTGTTTAGTGCAGCCACCTTTATGAATTGTCTTAGCTAGGTCGTCTGGATAACATGCTGCAGCTTCTACATTAGCACTTCCTGCTTCATTTTGCACTTTAATGTTATAGAGATGGCTTCTTTCTAAACCTCATGAATTAACCACTGCTAGCTTTACACTTCTCTTCTGAAGTTTCCTCACTTCTCTCAGCCTTCAAAGAATTGAAGAAAGTTAGGGACTTGCTCTGAATTAGGCTTTGCCTTAAGGGAATGTTGTGGCTGGTCTAATTTTCTATCCAGACCACTAACACTATCTCCGTATCAGCAATAAGGCTGTTTCACTTTCTTACCACCTATATGTTCACTGGAATAGCACTTTTAACTTCCTTCAATAACTTTTCCTTTGCATCTGCAACCTGTCTGTTTGATTCAAGAGCCCTAGCCTTCATTCTATCTTATTTTTGACATGTCTTCCTCACTAATCTGAATCACCTCCAGCTTTTGACTTAAAATGAGAGATGTGTGATTCTTCCTTTATTTGAATACTTAGAGGCCATCATAGGGTTACTAATTGGCCTAGTTTCAATATTGTTGTATCTCAGGAATTAGGGAGGCCCAAGGAGAGGGAAAGAGACAAGGGAATCGCCAGCTGGTGGAGTAGGCAGAATAGATTTAAGTTTGTAGTCTTATATAGTCATAGGTTATGGCATCCCCAAACTATTACAATAGTAACATCAAAGATCACTGATGACAAATATCATAACAAATACAGTAATAATGAAAAATCTTAAAATACTGTGGGAATTACCAAAATGTGACACAGAGATACAAAGTGAGCAAATGCGGGTGGGAAAATGGCACCAAGAGACTTTCTTAGTGCAGGGTTGCCACAAATCTTCAATTTTTAAATAACACATTATCTGCAAAGTACAATTAAGTGAAGCACAATAACACAATGTATGCCTGTAGTTATTCTCAATCAATTCACCAATGAGATGTTAATAGTTTGCCCAAGTTTGCAGAACTCTTGGAGGCAAGGACAACAGTAATGTCCAGTACTTTCAGATCATAATCCTTGTCTTTATGACATAAAGTCTTCTTTGATTTTCCACTTTCTCTAAGCACCTACAGCTTTTATAATTGATATGGAGCTGGAAAGTTCTTCACCTTAGTTGTTTCAGTTAAGCTTGTTTATCTCTGTAGGTTCCTATGGGAAGTCCCTATTTGGGACTTCAGGGCTTAAGAGTCTAGATTTGCAGCCTGGCTTTACCGCATTCTAGCTCCATGACCTTGGACATGTTATGTCATCTCTTTGCACTTCAGTGTTTTCATCTGTAAAGTGAAAATAATACCACCACAAGGATTACTGGAGCGAAGATTTAATTTAGTATTACACGTCAGGCAAATGGACCAGTAATTGGAAGAGAGTAAGTGCTCTATAACTGTTAGCCATTGTTATGTACCTCCTGTTGCCCCTCAAACATTAAGCCTGCAATAAGCATCATGTGCATACTTTTTCATTTTTAACAGTTCTTTGAAATACCTGATTTGTTTTAAAAGTTGCCTTAGAGTTGATTCATGCATAACTTAACTCAAAAATTTACTGAAAAATCATATTCCAAATGTTACTTTAGTAAGTTTGAACTCTGATTGACAGCTCCTGAAAAGATGGAAATATGTATAATTTAAAATATGTAAACATAATTTGGCTTTTAGGCACATACTTTCTGATGCACCTGTTTTAGTTTTGCCACAGTGTATTAAATTCAAAATTGTAGTAATGTGATAGATACAAGATCTCGGATTAGATTTCAGAAATACTGTTCTAATAGCACTGTGCCGCTAATACCAAATAAAAGTCAATATTTAATGGTGTGTGATATGTCCAACACAAAGGTATAGAATATAAAGCTATGCGAACTAATGTATGAGAAGAAACATTATACCAATGAAGTAATACTATCTGTACTTCATCAACTAAAGGTAATGAAATTTCCTAAAGAAGGAGAATTCCTATTTAAATGAAAATCACATGACACATAAAAGCTGGGAACTGAGGTTACTGAAAAATATAAACAATATTTTTATACCCTTTGAAATAAAATTTTAACTAAAATATATTATATAATTAGATTCACACTTACAACAGGTAAAAACAGGTACAAGGCATTTCCTTTTTATTTACCATATCTGCTCCACAGGAAAATTTCAGGGTCTACTCTCCTTGAAATGCCAATTAAATTTATTCAATACATTTTCTATGTTATATGAAACCTTCTGATTTACAATCTATAATTGTTGATCCTTACTTTATGCACAGAATAGTTAGAAAACTTGAGTAACTTTATTTCTGTAGCATTTGCTGTGTCCAAGTTAAGTTCACGACAAAAAGCAGGACCAACCAGCCAGTGTTTCAACATTCAACTCAAGCCATTCTCACTTAGTCAAATATTTCTAAGAAACAGTATATTCTAGAATCGTTTCTCTTAGGCATAAAACTACCAGTTATCAAATCTTTTCTATCTCCCAAATACATTTTGACTCATTTCCTTTTCCTCCATAGTCATCTCTATTGCAGTTTGTAAAATAACTTCCATATTCTTTTGCTTCCAGTTTAGGGTTAGGCTGGTCAAACTAACCTACATACTGTTGTGAAGAATAAAACCCAGATTTGTTTATAAGACTTTTTATACATATATAAAGCACACACACAAGACCTGACATATAAAATGACCCCTTCTTAAGGTAGAATGATGTTATTTCCCTAGTTAAAATCCCCTTTCTAAATTGCCACAATATTTCCTGTTTGTCTTCAAAGTAAAAATCTTTTTTGCCTTGATAAACTGATTCGATGAGCCTGCTACAAGAAATCTAGACGCAAAGTGGCTTAACAAGGATAATATGAATTTCACATAACACGGAGTTTAGAGATAGGGTGGGCTCTGGGCTAGCTACCTCAGGGTTCCAGCCCTGCTTCTCTGGTTTTTTGGCTCTGCCTTGTATCAGTTAATTCTCAATCTGGCTCCTTTCATGTTTGCAAGAGGGATTCCAGTAGTAACTGCGGAACATAATTCTTCCCATGTTTGGAGAAAAAGTTGTTTCTCTTTTCCATGGAGCTAGAGGAAGTTTCTCATTGATTTCAATCTGTTTAGATCTAATTACCACTGAGCCAATTTTTAGGGAAAGAATGAAAGAACTAATGATAAGTTTATCAATATCTGGAGAAAAATTATCTGGAGTATAATGAATACTGAAGAGTAAACCATGTGCTCCCTTTATGTAACATATCTAATTTTTGCACTTTATAGCCCCAATTTGCCTATACATACTCTAAATGCTAATCACAACAAACTACCTCTAGTTTCCTGAACATATCATGTGCTTCCTTCCCATTAGCTACTTTTTTCCCTTTTGCCCAAAATCCCCTTCACCATGTCTTCATCTGACTAATCCTAAGTATTCTGTAAAGGCTAAGTCCCAACTTTTCTGGATACATTTCCCTGATTCTACCAGATTGAATTAAGAACACCTTTCTTATGACCTTCCTTGCCTCAAGCACAGTATTTCTCAACCTCCTGCATATTGAGATTACTCAGCGGATCATTTCAAAATACTGATGGCTTGAAACCACTCTTAGATATTCTGATTCAATTGGTTTGGGATGGAGCCTGGACATGGAGCTTTTGTTTGTTTGGTTTTTTTTAACTACTCAAGTGATTCTAATGTGAAGTCAGGATTGAGAATACTGCTCTAGCATATCATTTGCCACATCTGATTATTACCCACATTTGTTTTTCCTTACTAGGCTGTGAGGTTTTGAGGATGGGACTATGTTTTTCACCTTTGTAACCAAGCACCAGAAAGAGTACTTGAACAAAGTCAGTGCAAAAAATTAGTTGATGGGAAAAAAGGTTGAGTTTTAAAGGATGGTCATGTCAATTCATGTCAACAGCTATTAATCACCTACTATGCCAGACTATATAAGGGGTGTTGGTGTACGAAAGTACAGTGTCAGCTTTTAGAAAAATCATATTCAGTGAGGTGCTCAGAAATGGACATAGTGATAGTAGCATCAGGCCACTGCATCTTAAATTACTCTTCAAGGACTACCAACATTTGCAATTGACTAGAACAAGTCATTCTTTCCTTCAGTAATACTCCATTACCATAAGCAACTAAATGTAAAATTTTAAAAAATAGGGTCTTGCCAAGTATATATTTATAAATACATAAAGTCTAAATATAAATAGTTCCCTTTTGTTTTATTTAAATATTTAATATATAAAAGAATTTCTATATTTATCTGAGCTCCAAAATAAAACTACTAAAAAAAAAAATTCCATTAAGTCTTACTTTGGTTCAATATCCAAGCAAAGGCAGGTGTTCACTAAACAGAATGAGAAAATTAAAAGCAGTCTAACTGCAGAAAGTCCCTTTGAGCCACAAGTTTAAATTTTTTTAATGGTTTTACAATCTTCTCAAGCTGTCAATGGAAAAAAGTGGCTTGACATTGAACACATACCAAGTCAGTAGCATAACTATTTTATAATGTCTGATTGGTCACTGAAAAAAATAGTTTAAAATTCAATCCATGTGATGGAAATGCCACTTAGAAAAAGACCATTCATACTGCAGTGCTGCAGGAAAATTGTGGTTATAACAGTTCCGATTTCATTCAGCAACAGGATTCTTAAAGACTTACGAATGGAATCGTTCCTAGAATATTACATGTTGAGTATTATTAATATAAATTTTACCACCATAAAATTCAACAATAGTAAGGAAAAAAATATTATTTTCCATCCTATGGGTTAAAATGATTTCTCATGTTAAATGAAGATTCTCAGGTTCATTTATGGGAACCCTTTGGAAATGCCCATTCATAATTTCACTAAGATATTCACACATTAACTTAATTTATATATACTGAACACTCACTGTTACTGCTTCTCATAGTGGAAGCAATTTGCCAAGTCATCTGTCCAACTTCCATTAATACTGGTCATAGATTTTGAATTCTATTTTGGAAGTCTATGAGTAAATACAGACTCATTAGTGATTATAGGTTGCTCAATCACAGATTACCTGAAACAGAACTGGTTGCTTCAAAGAGCTTATATGTTGCATAACGCTCTCCCCCTTCAGCAGAAACAAACAAGCAAATAAGGAAATACATCAAGTAATGAATTTTAAAATTCAACACCTGTTATAGAAAACTGTTATAAAAAGCTAAATGGATTTAACCATATTTAGAAATCAGATTTGTCTCAATATCTCAGTACTAGACAGCTTTGAGGCCTGCAAATTTTCAGCTTTTAAATTTGTGCTAATTTCAGCTAAATGTCAATTGCTTAATTTTGAGAAATCCAAACTAACTGATGTTCTTTTATGCCTATTTTCGTATCTACTTTTTGGCTTTTTCATTCTTGACTAGCAGTTTCTAAAATGAAAAGGTAGTAGATAAAAAAGAAAGCATTACAAATCAAACAGAATTTGCCCTACCTTGTTATTAGCTCTAACAATAATTTTAGTAGAAGTTTAAAATTAGTGGATAAAATAAAAAACTTCAGATAAATGTGGATTTCCAAGATCTCTTTTATCAGTTTCCTCACCATTGCCCAGATCAGGAATTAATCCTACCATGTAACAGTTTGCTTGAAATTTATCCCAATTTTCATCTATAAAATGAAATTAAGCATTAAAATCTACTTCAATAATTATGTGCTGATAATGAATAAAAACTCCTGTGAAGTACTGAGAGAGTATCAAGGACAAACTAGCTATGAGGTGATGTTTTTAAAGTACTTTGAGACCTGGAAAGGAAAGTAATTTATAGCTACATTTTTTTTCTATCATTCAATTTACTTAGTTCCTTAAAGAAAACATAGTACTAAGGTTTTGTTTCATTTTTTTCAATGGACTTGATTTTTTAGGTTCATAGCAAAATTAACTGGAAAATTACAGAGTACCCATCTAACCCCTGCTTCCACACACAAAGAGCTTCCGCCTACATCAACATGCCCCACCAGAATGGCACATTTGTTGTAACTGGTGAACCTACATTGACACATCATTATTACCTAACGTCCATAATTTACCTTAGGGTTCACTCTTAGTGTTGTACATTCTCTGGGTTTTGATAAATGTGTAATGACATCTATACACCATTACAGTATCATGTAGAAGAATTCCACGTCCTTAAAAATCCTGTGCTCTGCCTACTCATCCCTCCCTTCACACAATCCCTGGTTAGAATTATGCAGCATGGAATCTTTGCAGACTGGCTTCTTGCACTCAATATGAATTTAAATTTCCTCCATGTTTTTTCATGTTTTGACAACTCATATTTTTAGTAGTGAATAATATTCCATTATCTGAACATATCAGAGTTTATGTATCTATTCACCAATGAAGGACATGTTGGTTGCTTCAGAAGTTTTGGCAATAATGAATTAAACTGCTGTAAATGCAATTTTTCGTGTGGACATAAGTTTTCAATTTATTTCAGTAAATACCAAGGAGCATGATTGCTGGTTCATATAGTACTATGTTCAGTTTTGTAAGAAACTGACAAACTGTTGTCTTCCAAAATGGCTGTACCATTTGCAATGTATGAGAGCTCCTGTGTCATTCTTGTCCGCATTTGCTGTTGGCAGTGTATGGATTCTGCCATTCTAATAGGTGTGTAGTGGTAACTCACTTTTTGTTTGAATTTTCTATCCTGAATGATGTATGATGTGGAGGATCTTTCATATGCTTCTTTGCCATTTGCATATCTTCTTAGGTGAGGTTTCTGCTCAGGTTTTTGACCTTTTTTTTTTTATTGGTTTGTTTACTTTCTTATCGTTGAGTTTTAAGAGTTCTTTGTATATTTTGGATAATAGGGCTTTATCAGATGTCTTTTGCAAACGTTCTTTCTCATTCTGTGGCTTGTCTTTTTCTCTTGATATTGTCATTCACAGAGCAGAAGGGTTTTTTTTGTTTATTTTAATTTTAGTGAAGTCCAAATTATCAAGTCTTTCTTTCATAAATCATGCCTTTGGTGTTGAATCTAAAAAGCCATCACCATATTCAAGGTCATCTAGACACTCTGCTGTCTCCTAGGGGTTTTATTAACTCATATTCTATATATTTAGGTCTGTAATCCATTTTGGGTTAATTTTTGTGAAGCATGTAAGGTCTATGACTAGATTCATTGTTTTGCATGTGGATGTTCAGTTGTACTAAGGCTTTAATGTTTGTTTGTGACCTGTATTTCTGTGATAAAAACCTCAAAAATTTCATTAGATTTATTTTAGAAAATAAGTTGTAAAGTTAACCTCAGGAATAGCTATCAAGGCCAAATAATCAAGAATTATAACCACGATGTTTATGAAGAGAATACCTTTTATAAAGACATTGGACAAGTACATAATATAACACTTCTATAGAAATCAGCAGAAACATTGAAAACATTTCCCTATTATATTTTAAATTATATTTTACTGAATTACATCTTCCTGAAGAAATACTGAACAGTGATTTCACTATTCACTTGGGTAATATAAATAATTATTTATTAGTTAAACTCATACCTAAACCTAAACAGACAAAAAATGCTATCTGTAAATAGGATGGCATAGCTCTTATCTAAAAAACTAAGCCTCTGCTTTACAGAAATGATGGGAGAAAGGAAAAGCCAGGAAGATAAATATCTAGCATGTTCATTCAGTCTCTAATTTTAACAATTTATATAGCAATCATTATACACCCATTTCAATCAATACTGCTGAAAAATATTCTAAGTCTACAGGCTTGCTTTAGAAGGTAACTATCCATTCCTGGATAGCTACCCTTAGATTGTCATATTGGACAAATGTGACAGTTACCATTAAAAGATGTGTAGTTTAAAGGGTTTTTAAGAGTCATTATCTGTCATTGTGATTATTAAATGTATTTTCCTCAATAGACAAGTAATATCCCTTTACTGTGCATAGTTAGGATGAAAAGTCAAAAGCTGTGGTACGTGTGTACGTATATGTGTTTGCGTGCATACACAGGCTCTTTTTTCATGTATGCGATGAGGAGGTAAATAGAGAACTTTCCCTTCAGGACTTTGAGAATTGCATATTTACATCTCTTTTTAAATCAAGCACAAGATGATGTTTAAAATGGTGAAATATACCCAGAAGGGGAACAGAAATCACTGACAAAAACTTACGTGATACAGAGGAGAGTTAAGTATGTGTGTAGAGAAGTTAAATCGATTAAGGTTTTTCTGGATATAGCACTGCACACACATTATTTCAACAACTTATCCTTTTTTGGGGGGGTGCATAAAAGAACATATTTTGTTTTTTCTATCCTAGATATATTATTAAAATAAGCAAATTTCCCCTTTTTCCTTCCTCTCAACCTCTGATCCATTTTCCAATCCCCCACTGATTCCATGTCAGCAAGGTCTGTTTTTGACTAGACAAATAGTACACAGATTTATTCCTACAGAAACAATCTCTGGTAAAATCATAGAGTGTCTGCTTAAATAATACCCAGAAGTTAACTGTGAGCTTTCCACTGGCCAGAAATAACTCACAGCAAACAAATCCACAAACCAGTCAATGGAATATTATAACCCTCTTAGGGGAGCCATTGTTCTATGAGAGAAATTTGAGGCAGTGAACCAGCCTTTATTTCACACACACACACACACACACACACACACACACATACACACACACAGAGTGTACTGTGTATGGTATTAACTACTGAAAGAATAAGACTATGTATAGATCTGCAAAAAATTTCCACTTGAAGTCATATAATGTTGTCTTAATATTCCTTTCAGTTACTTTGTATCATGGTGATAACATTAAAAACAATTTTCATGTATTATTGTTGTAACACGGACAATGAACTGGAGTGCAGTAATTCCAAAACAAGAACTGACTGATGCTAGATATAAATCAGCATGTATTGGAAAATTGGTAATATGGGATATGTGTTCCTTAAACCGAATTCCAGAACTTATTTAAGGGGGGGAAATCTCACACTTTCAGTGCATACAGGGATTCTGTATTTCTGAGATTAACTATAAGAATTAATTTAACAAATTTCTTTCACTAAAGTCACTTTGGAATTCGGTGGCAAGGCTAGGCTGAAAGTGTGGAAAAGATGGAATTAAAAAAATTTAGAAATAAAACTGAAGTGTGTCACAAGGGAAAAATTATTAACTTCTCAAGTAAAAATGTTTGACTATTGTTATATCATGGTTCTGCCAATGTTCAGATTCACTGTTTCATGCTGACATGTTGTGTTATAATTTTTGTGTTATTTTTGGAAGCTCAGTTCTGAAAGTTTTCTGTGAACATACTGGGGGAGGATTTAATGCGCCTGAAAACAAAAAAAACATAATTTTTAAAGGAAATCAGTGCACAATTAAGAGTGGAGACACTTTCTCAATTTGCACCAATACAATTTAAATATGTCCCTTAAATCTAAATGTCACTAAGAATTAAAGAGTCTTCCTTTCAGCCTAGGGATTTGGAAAATCTTTTCCTCTTCCAAAATAATATTCCAGGGGATTTCCAGATTCCCTCTTACACTTGATTGCTTTCCATCTCATCACTCCAAATCTGATGCTTCATAAAATGTCTACACATTTACACACAAACACATATACAATATCTACAATAACTACACTGAGTTTCCTTTAGCCCTAGTCATGTTCTTACTTCATCTACTTTCTGGGATGGTCACATTATTTCCCTCAATTCTGAGGGGTGGGACCTCCCGTATCAGGACTGATAGTGAAAGAGCATGAGGAAGGTGAGGAGAGCACACCCTTGCTGCCCATTCCACTCACCCCACCTCCCCAGAGAATATGGATCTCATCCTGTCATTCTTCCTTCAGAGGGGCTGCTCCAAGAGACACAAGGAAGTGATCAAACTCACTGCCTGTTAGAGTGCTCTGAGTATAAGGAGCCTCCACAGGAACCTCACCTGAAGTTGTGCACTTTTATAATTATTATTCCTCTGTGTTTGCATGTCTCTGTATTCTTAATGGGGAAGATAACAACAAAAAAGGGAAAGAATAAAAAGATAAAAAATGGTGCCCTCTTCACATAGCCTCCTAATAGAGCTCTCCCTTCCAACCTGCATTTCCACTTCTTCCCTGGTCCCCTCAGACCCCTTGTCCCAGACATGGCACCACAAATGGTAGGTTACAGTTCATGAAATGCCAAATACTGCAACCAGCTAGGGTCTTCCTATTCCAGTGCGAGGGCTAAGGTGTGACTGTGGCATCTGAAGGTAGGATTTCACCCGAATTTTCCTTATGTTTAATATTTTTGTAATGCTATTATAGAGCTTTTCTCTATGCACAATATGTAGGATAAACAAACATTGTGGGTCAGGTTGGAAATGCAACTACTGCTGAAAACATTGCTTTTTATTCCTTTGCTGAATAAATATTAAGTACTAAAAAGATTCAAATTTGCAAGCACATGAGAACTAAAGGACCATATTTTTTTTTAATCGGTGATTATCTGGGATTAGAATGTGTATGTTGAAGTTATTCCCTTTCAATTTAAATAAAGGTTTAATGTCCTCTTCCAGAAGATGGTAAATAATAAATTTTAATTATTAAATCACCAATAGAAATCTAATATCTCCAGTTAGATGTGTTGGGGTAGGGTTTTCTTACTTTTGAAACATAGATAACTTAGGTTATCTTAAAACTTATAAAAACAGATTTTTAAACAAATGAAAGATTGTCTGACTCTCTGTCACTGTCTCTCTTTCAGCCTATCTGTATAGACAGTCTATATAGACAGACATCTCTCTATAAATATATATTTATATGTATATTTATATATTTCTCTCTCTATAAATGTATGTAGAAATAGATACAGATATTTATACTTATATCTTATATCTAATATTTATCTAATTTCTAATATATGTAGAGATATCTATTTAGAGAGAGAGAGAGAATTTCATTTGTCTTAATAATTAGGAGATAATTATATACATATATACATACACATGTCTCATTAATAATAAAGATATGGGGTATGTATGTGTACACACAACTGCTACATTAAAGTGGAATATAAACTGGAAGACTACTATATATTTCTGCCATAAAATTAATAAATAGAAAACAATGTGATCCGAAAAGGTACTTTCTTCCTATGTGATTTTCATAAGACTTATTTTAAATTCATAAGATACCTTCTTAATTTGAAGAAAGCAAGCCTATATTTGAAAAAGATACCACAACAAAAATTTATTTCTGAGTTCATCCTCAGGTACAGAGAAATGTTAAGGAACATTTTATTGCTAACCATATAAATTAAACTTTCACATCTATAATAACTACTACATGATATTTAAAAATCTGTATCACCATAGAACTAGAATATTTAAATTTAATGTTATTTAATATTAACATTGATTTAACAGTTAATTTTATCAATGCATATTTTAAATTAAGACACTCATAACAGATGAACTCATTTTAAGAAGAAATGAATGGATTGAGGCAAAATAATATTGACATACAAGTAGGAAGTTAGAAACACTAAGCTGAATTTCTGACTTCTTGTACAATTCTAATCAATAGTTTTGATTTTAAATTTAGAATATTAGAATATACAATGTCTTAGTATGAGAGAATTTGTTTCAAAGATATTTTGGGATTTATCCATAACATCTTAAAAGATACTTTTTAAATTTAAAAATGTTAAAATGTTGTATTAAAATGTATAGATTTTAATGCCTCAAATTTAGAATGCTTCTTGTACAAATGCTTCTTGAGTGTCCAGTTTATACATGGCCTGTATTAAATATCATGTTATCTTCATAAAGAGAAGATTTAAATATTATCTTCAAAAATATTCCTTATCTGCTTTTAATATGGAGTGCCGATTTAAAAACCATACATTTAAGATGGTCTTTATGGAATTCTTCAGCTCTAACTATTAGAAAATGGGCATCCTTAGGTGATAGGTGACTCTGTTAACTTTGTAATCCCTTGAACAAAGACATTTTGACAATTATAGTACATGTACATTATTTTAAAAATTATATTTTAAATGTAGACTATAAACCAATAGCAAAAAACTCCTCCAGATAATTACATTTTAATCTCTAATAACAGAGTAAATCTAGAGGGAAAAAAAGCTCCAAAAGTGTTTTGTTGTTGTTGTTGTTGTTGTTGTTGTTGTTGTTGTTGTTGTTATGAAATGACCCATAATATGTAGATGTGGAAAACCCCTATTTTTCCAGTGGTCAGATGTTTTGAACTTGTGCTGACTGAACCACGAAAATGGCTGACTTTACCACTCTACCACTAAGGAAATTAAACCTGAAAGATATATTTCCTTGTTTTGTTCCTCTTCTTTTTTTCCCCTCTGAGTTGCTTGCTTTTCCTACATACTTCACAATCCCTTCCCTTATATTTTAAACTAACTCATTAAACTCTCAAGCAAGTGAACAAAATAGCCTTAGATAATCATGTGGCTGAAAGTTGATAAAAACAAATGCTGCACCATAAAATTTATTATTATTTTTTGGCCCTGCATGCTTGTAAAGGTTTAGGTGTTACGAAATTAAAAAGTTGAATTGGAACAGGATACAGTTACAACTACAGACAAGAAAGAAAAGCCTTTTTCCTAAAGCTCTACTTCCTACACCTGTATGATCCACCATTGGGACTCAGATGTGGGGGGAATACAAAAAGAAAAAAACAACTTAAGAAAAGAGAAACTGGAACATATGCTTAAGTGTTGGGGAAGTAGAAGTTTGCCAGGACACCAGACATCTTGCTATCTAGAATAGCAGCCAACCAAACGTACTTCACAAAACGCAATGAAATTTCTGAGGATTACTTGGAAAATCAATCTCAGTATGTTTAATACCTGAGAACATTCCCCAACAGATTCTGCAAATATGGAACTTGCTTCTGAAATTCCGAGAAAAGAGTGAAAGAATGGTTTCATCCATGGCGGTGAATCACACCCTGTCAGCGCCATCTACCTGTTGCAGTTCAAACTGCAATGAAAAAGATTTTAAAACAAGCCCTCTGACTGCAAGTAACTCAAATTCTTTCTTAAGCTATGTAATAAGACAACTGTATCTAAGATGAAACATTGTTTTGAACTCATCACTTTATACTTTTAATGGCCTCATAATAAATGATGTAGGTGGTTTCCAGATAGCCAAAAGCACGCAGTCACATAATCCATGAATCACTATATACAAGTCTACCTGTCACACAAAAACACAGCTTCCTAAGCTAATTACTATTGGAAAACTCAATTAATATTAATCAGGACCAACATTTTCTCCAGTACAAGATAGTGTCCATACTTTGTCCATGTCTCTCTTTTTCCTTCTTTTCCCCCACCTTTACTGATACATATAATATTGTGCACATGTAAGGTATACAACATGATGTTTTGACATATATATATATAAAACGACGTGATTACCACAATAAGGTTAGTTAACACATTCATCACCTCAACTGGGATGGATTTTTTTTTTCCAATTTGATGAATTTTGATAGATGTATACACCCATGAAACCACCACCACAATCAAGATAGCTAACATTTCCATCACTATGTCCATGTCTTTCTAACTGTGATAGTGTGTCATGTAGTGAATACTTTCATGAATTTCTGTATCACAGGTCTTCTCACAGTATTCTAGGGTACAGAAAAATCCTATCTTTAATTCTAGTACAGATTTGAGCTTGACATTTAAGGGCCTAGAAGGTTAGTTTTTATTTTTCTCTTGTGGTACTTGAAAATAATTGAAAAGAAACTTATTACTAAATCATTAAAGTATTATCACAAGATGTTTTTATATATCATTTGGTCTAGAGCCTGCAGGATGGGAGGTACACTGTTCTAAATTTTGCCCTGGAACACTGCTTTAGTTAAAAGACATTAAAATCTCTCATGGGCATGTGGTATAAGCTTTTCTTTCCAAAACTAACAATCAATTGGCTTCATTCTCATTTCCTACCCTTCCTTTCTTCCTCTTCCTCTTTCTCCTCCTTTTTTTCTGACAGAAGCAGAGAAATTATTTGAGTATTTTGAAAGAAATGCCCTTTTGGGGCCCAACACGTCTCCCTTTTCACTAAACAATTAGAAAAGCAGAAAAGGCTATGTAAACCCTGAGAACTAATTCCAACTGTGAGGCTGAAGGGTAAGAAAGTTTCCTAGATGAAACACTATTGCTTCCACGGGTAATTGAATTGGGTTTGGCACTTGAATCTATTCTGAAGATTCAAAAAAGATAATTTGCTTATAAGCATATACAATAAAAAGTTGAAAACATTATTTGCCTCAAGGTATTTCTTCTTTCATACATAATCTCCACTAGGTATTATAAATGAAATGAATGAAAAGAACATTTATTTGCTGGATCATAAAGCTCTATTTGGTTCACTTCGTTAAAAATTTTATGAAGAATTTTAAAGGGTCACAAATAATGTTCTGATTGTTTAACTTTTGGGAAGAAAGAGTATTCAGTTTGCACTTGTCCAGACCTCAGCAATATATAAGCCTTTTCCTTTTGGAAAGGAAACTTTTTTATACACTTGGTTGAATTCACAAAAAACAATCTGGGACGCAAATGTAGGCAATTTAAACATGTCGTTTGGGTGAAAATCTCTCTGTCTTCGTTTCACTCAAAATATTACCTAAATGTAATCTGAACCATTTAGAGTAGCTCTACTTAAACCGTGTTATGTTTTCAGTAGTAAAGACTGATAACTTGATAGTTCCCAAGGGTTTGATTCTTACAGTTTAAGTACAGAGTTAACATTACATGCTATTTTTCTGAAAATCCCCAGGGTTATATTAGAGATGAGATAAGTAAAGACGTATAGAGTTGTTTAGAAATCTGGGGCTATCTTCAAACTAAGTGCCATTCGTCAACATCCCTAACAGTTTATTCATTCTCACACTAATAGAATCTTGTTAACTGGTAATCAGAAGATAATGAAAACTTGGCCTCAAAGTTCTAAATATATACTTATATATTATATATGTACCATGAAATTGCCATTAAATATACTTTGTTGGTATTACTTTTTGAAGATTATGAGTTC
Organism: Camelus ferus; assembly: GCF_009834535.1. Classification (NCBI taxonomy): domain Eukaryota; kingdom Metazoa; phylum Chordata; class Mammalia; order Artiodactyla; family Camelidae; genus Camelus; species Camelus ferus. The sequence continues at coordinate 52,100,504 of NC_045702.1, read as the reverse complement.
ATTTTTTCATTCTTTCTTTCTAACATAGAATTAAAATTTTATTACCAGAAAGGCTTTTAGCTCAGGCCATCAAAACTTCTCCTCTGAACTCCTGCTTCACTCCCTGTGTCCCTAACCTCAATCATACTATTCTTCAGTTAATCCTTTCCACAGTTATCACACTGATCTTCCTAATGTGATTATCCTACCACTGCATAAAAACACACACAGGGACTCAACAACAGTCCCTCATGTTAAGATTTCACCTCACTTCTCTACCTCAAACCTGAAATTCAGCCACACCGAAGTGATGACAGCTTTTTGATTTTTTGTGTTTTTTTGATGACAGTTATTTTAAACGCCATTCACTTTCTCTCTCAGTCACCTACTCCTAACCCCAATAGCACATATTTAGGACATCATCCTTCATTTTTTAATGTGGGATGGCATTCTACTAAATGTTTACTAATTCTACCTACCAAAAGGGCACTCCTATGAGAAATCTTTCCTGACCTCTTCAATTTCTCCATTCATCTACCCAGGTTTCCTTCTCACATTGTACTGTGACCACTTACTTGGAATTCATGAGTCTCTAAGATTTTATAGGCAGAAAGCACACTTGATCCAGACAAGGCCTGACCAGAGGTAATCAATATAAGTTCACTGAATAAATGAATGGATGACTGAATAAACAAATAGATCAACTTAGTAACTTGAGACACAAGGAAATTGAGAGGTAGCTTGATTAAGAGACTTGTCTAAGGCCACTCTTTGAAAACACTGCACCATAACTTAGCAGATGACAATTATCATTGTTCATCATTCAGTGTTCCTTCCCTTATATCTTGTAGTAGTCCCAGAAAAATCTTAGTGTCAGTATCATTTGTTTCCAACTAAATCTTAGCTACCATGGCCCAGTAAGAATAATGTTCCATGTTTTTTTCTTTGTATTTAAATGAAGTATGTGATCTAGAACAGTGCAATTTGAATTTAGTGGCCTCTACCTCATGCCAGAATTGTAGAATATAGGTTTGGAAACTATGACTGAGTGATAGCCCTTCCTATGAAGCAACTAGGCTGCCCATTTATTTAGCCCTTTTTTCCATGGTTTCTTGAATATTTGGATTTTCCTGACTTTCTCTAGTTTTTGTTGTTGTTCTTTTTTGTTTTGTTTTGTTTTGTTTTGTTTTGAAGTTTGGAGAAGTACAGCCAACTGGCTAGAATCTGCTTCCTATCTGTTTTTTAATAATTTTTATTCCCCTAAAGGCTAGCCTATGCTTCTCCAACCTGGCTATACATGAGAATCACCAGGGTAACTTAAAAAATACCGATGGGTAAACCTGTAATCAAAGATCATGATTAAATAGTTCAGGGATGGATCTTGGACAATAGTAGTTATCAAAACTCCCATCTGCTTCCAATGTGTGGCAAGACCTGTTCAAGTCCACTCTTGACGTTTTCAGGGGGAATACGAGAATGGCCTAAACTTTTATTCAACTTGTACAACATTTCTGCACACAGCTTCTGAGGCAGGGGATGCTGCATGCTTAATATATAATGACTATTCAAATGTGGAAAGAATTTGAAAAAAAATTTGTTCTTTCCTTGTGTTTTAGTTTGGGGATGTGGCTGATCAATAATGCCTATGAGGACCAACAGGAAGAGAAGGAATCATTGGAGTCCCTACCATTAACATCTGACTTTGTCTTGGAAAGAATATATTGGAATCCTATTCAGACTCTGTTTTGGAAAGTCCCTCCTTCCCCCTGGAGGCTGAGGCATGGGGTGGAAGAGGCTGAGTATAGAAGAAAGAATCATTTACCCTATTTTCTCTTCAACTGTTGCATTTTTTTAAATCCAATTCCCATTCTCCTAAACTCAGCTCTCCCTTGCATTGAATATGTGATTGGAATAGGTCCTATATCAATGTTAAGCGTTGAAAAAGATAGTATTAATACACAAGAGTAATGAAAAACGAACAATGAGCTATACTTGGCATAAAAATACAAAAGACAGCAGCACTCTAGTGCCTTAACACCACCTAATTAGTAATGATTCTCTTGAGATACTAATTTTGGTGTTGGTGGAGACCAAAGAGGCTGCAGCTAACATGCCAGTCAATTCACCTGTCTTTTCTATGCTTCCTTTTCTGAGAAGCTGCTTTGGTTCGCAGTTTCTGTCGACTGAACAGTGGGGTCTAGAGAAACCTCCACCTCTGGCCATGGCTGATTGGACAAGAATAGACATTTGATTTAAAGCAGTTCAGTTCATTTGCTGGCCAGTGGCCAGTCTGATTTTCTCCCAATCATTCATACCAACGGTGTCAAAGATATTAAAAAGTGTTTGGACACAAACCTTAAGGTTATGCATCCTGAGGCTAGCGGCCAATTTCAGCAAAGTATAAGTTGATCATTCAACAGAGAAATATGGTTGCAAATAAAATGTAGTGGGTATTTGGCTTAATGAGTGGCAGAAAATCACCAGGGTTAACTCTGTCCCCACCGCCAGGAGCAGAAGCGGGCTGGCGTGCCCGGAGTCCCCCAAAGGCCGCATCCACCTGAGCAAGAAGCCGCGGCGACAAGCCACCATCCCCGACATGCCCCGTGGCCGACCACTATGAATGCACAGGCCGCTGCGTGAGTTTCCACAGCCTCCAGGCCTACCTGGCGCAGAAGTCCTCCAGCCCTCCGGGGCGACTCCGTCCGCGCCCGGGCTGCCGTCGCGCGCGCCCCTGCTTCCACCGGGCGGCGCGCTCGTGGGAGACGTCATCGAGCACTTCCGCCTGACGCGCGGCCGGCCGGTGGGCGAACTTCCGGCCGCCTCTAGGCCGAGGCCTGGTTTCCTGCGGAGCGCTGCCAGCCCTCGCACGCCAGCTCCTCGCAGCCCTGGCTCCTCGCTTCCCCTCCCGGGACAGCCTCCACGAAGCTGAAGGAGCCGCCCCGGGACCCAGCCTGTCCGGGACCCCGGCCGTCGCACCGGCCCGCAGCCTCTCGCTGGAGCGTTGTGGGAAGGTGTGCTGCTTTCCCCCGACCCTCCTTCCCACGTGGACAGACTGGGGCGTTGCAGACCCTCAGCAACCACAGGTACTGCGGTCTGTGCAACATCAGGTTCAGCAGCCGGTCCACCTTCATCCCCCACAAGAAGTATTACTGGTCATTGCGCGCCTCTGAGCACATGACTGAGCCAGCCGCCACACGTCGGAGTAGGGACCGCTGTACACGCCCCATTTGTCTCTCTGGGAGCAGGACCGGCTTGCCCGCTAGCTCGAAGAGATGGGCCAACCCTCACGCCCCTGGCTGTTGGGAAATCTTGCACCTGGAACCTCACCAAACACAGGCTTTGGTAGCGGGGGCTGCAGGGAGCAGTGCCCCGCTCTGGACCCCTGTAACCTAATAAAGACATTCAATTTGATGAGCACAGCTTCAACGGCTAGAAGCTAATGAAGCTGCCCCTGGGACTTCTAATGACTCCCTGGTTCCAGGAATCCTTGCTACGTTTCCTTCGAATTAGTTCGGAAGATTCCCATGTTTTCGTCTGAAGCATTCATTTTTCCTCTTCTAATTTTTGTTTATTGAAATAACACTGCCCTTAACTAGGAAAATATAAAGAGCTGCAGAGCATAGTTACCTGGATTAATCTACGCTTTGATTTTTTTTTTTTTTTTTTTTTTTTTGGTAAAGAGAGATTTAGTTTTGGATTGATAAATTTCCAAAGAAAGCTTTTCACCAAAAGATCAGACTGTGGAAAGAACCACTGGCTTATATGATGGAGGAAAAAGCAAGAAGAACTTGAAAGGTGAGGAAAGCATTTTGAAGGTTACCGATACATCATATCAGTAAGTGATTTATTGTTGTATAAAACATCATAATATTCTTTGCAGGAACAAAAATATTTTTTATTCTTTGAAAAGGCTACATGGGTACAGTGGTAAGAAACACATGAAAAAGGAAAGACAATACTGTCATTTTAAGGAACAATTATGATAATGATTATTGTATGCTCTTTGGCAAAGCGTAACAAACTTTACATAGAAGATAAATAACACTGAATTCTATCAACAATTTTCTTAGATACAAATTTTATGAAATGTTATGCCTATTTTATGGATAGGTAAACCTAGGTTTAGAGTGATTAAATCATTCTAAAATCATAGCTGGAATGTGGTAAAGCAAATTCAAAACCAGTTAAGTCTTGTTTTAGAATCCATGATCTTATTAACCATCTGCTTTATCATACTTAGAGGGAAACTTTCCTCAGTTTCTAGAGTTGGAAAATTATCCAGGCTAGTGACAGTGCAAACCGTCTGAGAAGGGAGAATCTAGGACTGTTACTGTCAGAGGCAGCATTTCATTACAGCTAATGTTCTTGGGTTGAATAGAGACTTTGTAAGATTGAATTTGAAAAAGATTATCTTGACACTTCTGTGGAGGATTCATCAGAAAAAGTAAGATAAGTCAGAAGACTGTTTCTGTAATTAGAATGAAACACAGACATGGACTAGGATTATGGTTGTCAAGATTTGTGGAAGTTGGTTAAAGAGAAGAAGAGTTATAGACAATTGTAAATTTTGAGTCTAGTGGACCACAATATAATGGTGCCATCGGGAGCAATAGGAATATTTGAAAGGAATATTTGATGCGGGAATGGAAAATGATTTTTGTTTTACTGGTGGTTTAATCAAATTGTGAGGAAGATGTGAGATCTTTTTTTATTCAGGTGAATTGTCTTCTTGTTTTGTTCTAGACAGTCTCCTGAGTGTGTAGTTCAGTATCTCAACCTCACATTAATATTTCCTGTTCTGTTTGCCACATGGATCCAAGGTTATGGAAACCTATAACTTAACCCAGTAGCTGGAGTTTCTAACTAGCAGTCGCTCTTTGGTGCCAACTATATGCATACTTGGATCTTCACTTACTGACTTGATATGTCCAGTTCTCATACTGTCATATTTTGCCTACCATCCAGGATATCAACTTGATAACTATCCCTAGGTAAAGTTGATGATCATAGATTTCTAGAGACCAGCTATTTCCAGTGGGGCTAATTCTACCTGGGCCACAGTCCACATTTTTTGGTTCCCCATATACGCAGAATTCCCTGCTTTTATTTAGTACATCAGATATAATGGGTTGCTATAAATCTATAGTTTAATAGCAAGTATGCCAGCATCTTTCCTTCCTCTTTTTAAACTTGTAGCTACAACAAATAACCTCAGTTATTTTTCTTTTTTATTTTACACAAAGTTGCTTTTGACTTGGTCACTTCCATCTCCCAAATGTAACCACTACTGAATTTGCTAAATATATTTTTCTAATTTCCATACATTTATACAAATACACATACGCACTCTGTTACATTTATTATATTCATTAATTAGTTTCTTTGTTTATAAAACTGGAACTGTGCTACATACATTGGTTTGGGTTTTTAAAATCCACTTAATAAATTATCATGTGTAGGGTTATAGGTCAATATCTCATTCCACTGAAGAGTTTTATAGTAATCTTTGAATGGAGGTACTGTATTTTTTTTCATTCATTTTATTTTACTGACATTTAAACTGCAGGTAATGTTTGCAATGAATATTGCTCTGCTTGAGAGTATAAATGTGTATGTGTGTGTGTGCTACCATGATTAGACCAATATAACTGAAGAATACATTGTTCAAAGCTGAGTTATTGGAAGAAAGAATAGGCAAATTTTAAAATTATATACATATTCTCAGATTACTCTTCAAAACCTGTATCTACTCACATCAAATATTTGAGTACCCTTTTTACCACACCCTTGCCAACAGTGAATGCTATCAGTGTTTTAATTTAGTTAAGTAACTATGTAAAAAGTATATTATTTTAATTAAATTAATGAGGATGAGGATCATTTTGTTTTCTGACTGTTTATATTTCTTCTTACATTAATTTTTATCTTCATTTCTTTTATTCTTTTTCTTATTTACTAAATTTTACTAAATTATTTTAGAAATTATTTACTAAGTTTTATTTCCCAGATTTTACTAAACATTATGTGTAAGAGCTACTCTTTATTAACATGTTACTGACATCTTTACTTTGGTGTATTTTATTTAGATTATAAATATATTCTTCTGTTTGAATATAGCATTTTAAACTTTGTATTTTAAACAATTGTACTTAAAAAGATTAAAGCTACATTAAATAACCACAATTGATTTTCTTTTTGATTTTACATTAAGCAAGGACTACAGGGAAAAATAGACTTCATCTACCTGAATGGACATACAATTACAAAAAACTTACCATGTGCACTTTAAAAACATGTAAAATATGTCAACTTTGTACAGTCTGCTCATAATCACAGCAGTAGCAATACGTTAAAGGCAATTTTAAAGCTACTTAGCATACATAATTGAAGTATTTACAAAGAATAAAAGAATTGAGATTATGTTTACCAGAAGTACTGTTTTGTACAGTTATTCATATGTTATATGTTTAAGGCACAGCTGATTTTTAGCATGTTTGTGAAAGGCACGTATAAACAAGTTTACTATTTTATTTCTCTGCAAAATACTGTTTCACAACTTCACATTGTGTATCAGTATAATAGTGATTACAGTTGCACTTTAGGACTAGATTTACAGGCAATAATCAGATTTCAGTGAATGTGTTTTAAAAGACGAAGACTAGAGAGTAGACGGAGAAGATGGCGGAGTAGAAGGACGCTCGCAGGTCACCCTCTCCCACAAATACACCAAGACCCACATCTACAGGCCCGCTCAGCCAACCAGAGCACCTGTGGAACTCCGACAGAACATCGCCCTCTTCAAAAGATAAAGACGCCAAAAATCTGGTAGGAGAAAAGGAAAAAAGAAAGAACAAAAGGCAAAGCAGCGCAGGACGGGTCCCGCGGGGAGGGAGCGGCAAAGGAGGACTGGCGCTCCCTCGCTGGGTCTCCCCTCTCCAACTGAGAAGCCAGCGGGACGGCCTCCGAGGCACGGATCTGTACAGAGCAGCCCTTGACTGACAGAACTAAGTTAAACAGGCACAGAGCGTCCCCCGACACCCAGCCTGAGACGCGGGCCGGCAGCGGCGGGCAGGGCCAGGCTGCACAAGCCGGGCGGAGGACGGAAGTGGCTGCACGGAGGCAGCCCCGGGGGAACGCAAGGGGCTGCGCGCCGTGGCTGTGGGTGCACAGGGCAGAACAACCTGGGCCCTCCATAAAACAGCAAGGTTGATGTGCTCTCAGGGGAAGGGTGCACACCCCCATCTCTGAAAACCCACGGAAAGTTTTCAGGGGAAGAGAGGCAGGGCTCACGCACAGCCGCCATATCCCCCGGCGCTGAGCACCCAGGCGGGGGCGGGGGCGAAACCTGCATCTGCACTGAAGGGTTTACCAGCCTCAAAGGCCAGACTGAGACTGGCCTGCAGCCCGGGGCAGATAGGATCCTTCCATCCTGGTCCCTCGGAGACCTTGCTCCACGGGGACAAACAGGGAGCTGGGTTTTGCCTCGGAGCAGGGACAGGGCTGTCCCTCGGTCTTCCCCGAGCCCACCCGCGGAGCGCTGACCAGGACGGAGAGCCGATCAGGGCGGAGCGCACAGCTGCACAGAGCAGCGGAGCTACCGGCTGCGCAGGTAGAGCGAGAGCAGCCCCCGCCTTTCGGGCAGGAACACAGCCCCTGACCGAGGTGCTGGGAGGGGGCACGACCCGCCCTCCTACCCGGCCAGTCTGCAACATCTGACTGCGGCATCCTGAGGGGCAGCGACCCGCCCGCCCACAGCAGAGGAGAGCTGCACCTGACCCAGTGTTAGGAGGAGGCGCGATCTGCTTGCCGACAGGTGCTGGGAGCAGCACAGAAGAGGGCGCCAACGGAGGGCCTCTGAAAACAGCAAGCTGAGCTTCCAAAACAGGACGAAGACAGAAAGACTTCACATTAAAAGCACACAGACTCCAGGAGAACACTGACAAACCCACCCACCCCCCTTTTTTTTTTAAATCTGTTTTTACCTGTTCTATTTTCTATTACTCTCTTAATTTTTACTTCTTAATTCATTTCTATTTCTCTTGGGTTCTGATATCCTGTTATTGATTTTTGTAAAGGTTTTAAAAGGACATCTCAACCCGATTAATACTCAGCTTCAACTCACTCTTCTATTATTCATTATACACTGTTTTCAAACCCTCTTTCTCCCTTCTTTTAAAATTCTTTCTCTCTGTCTTATTTTTTTTTCTTTTTTTCCTAAGTTCTATTCCTAAATAGGTATTAGATAGATAAAATCCTTAAGGACCAAAATAAACAACTGATACTTCATAAACCACAGTGCCAAAGAGGTATGAGCAAGATGAAGAAGCAGAAAAACCTTTCCCAATTAAAAGAACAAGCGAAATCCCCTGAAAGAAAGATCAATGAAATAGACATCGATAGCCTACTAGATCAAGATTTCAAAAAACGAGTGATCAAATTGCTGAAGGAATTAAAAGAGATAGTGTTTAGAGATAGAAAATATGTCAAAAATGAAATTGAAGCTATAAAGAAGAGCCAAGTAGAATGGGTAAACTCATTGACTGAGATGAGGAATGATCTAATAGCTGTGCAAAGCCGACTAGATAATGCAGAGAGACGAATTAGTGATCTAGAAGACAGGGCAATAGAAAGCACCCATTCAGAAGAACTACAAGAGAAGCAAATAAAAAATAATGAAAATAGCATAAGGGACCTATGGGATAATATAAAGCATCCCAATCTTCGCATAATAGGGGTCCCAGAAGGAGAAGAAAGATCAAAGGGGATTGAAAAGGTTTTTGAAGAAATCATGACTGAAAACTTCCCAAACTTAAAGAAGGAATCAGATATCCAAGTACAGGAAGCTCAGAGGGTCCCAAACAGGAAGAACCCAAATAGACCCACACCAAGACATATCATAATCAAGATGGCCAGAGTCAAGGATAAAGAAAGGATTCTAAAGGCAGCAAAAGAAAAGCAAAGTGTAAGCTACAAGGGAACCCCCATAAGGCTCTCAGCTGATTTCTCTACACAAACACTACAGGCCAGAAGGGAGTGGCAAGATATATTCAAAGCCCTGAATGAAAAAAAGATGCAGCCTAGGATCCTTTATCCAGCAAGGCTATCCTTTAGGATAGAAGGAGAAATAAAGAGTTTCACAGACAAAAAAAGCTGCAGGAGTTTAGCAACACTAAACCCATGCTAAAAGAAATATTGAAAGGGCTATTCTAAATAGAAAAGCAGCAGGATGCTACAGAAATGAGAAACTCACAACTGGAAAGGTGATAACTCATGAATTACAAATAAAGTAAACATGAAATTATAAAAGAAGACATACAAATCACTGAGAGTGGGAGAGGGAGGCAGGGAAATATAGAATATCTTTTTCTTTCTTTTTTTAAATTTTTTTAACAGTAGGATGGGTTTGAGATCATGTTACTATCAGTTTAATAAAAACAGTTATAGTAATGGGTTAATAGATTTACAAAAAAGGGTAACCACGAGCCAAAAATTTACAAAGGAGTCACAAAAATTAAATAAAATCCATGAAAATACAAAGGAAAATTACCAAACCACAAAAGGAAGAAGAAAGGAACAAAGAGGATATACCAATTCAACTGCAAAGATAAGTTCAAAATGGCAATAAACACATATCTATCATTAATTACTGTAAATGTTAATGGACTAAATGCTCCAGTCAAAAGACATAGAGTGGCAGACTGGATAATAAAGCAAGAACCTTCAATATGCTGCATACAAGAGACCCACTTTAGGGAGAAGGACACATATAGATTGAGAGTGAAAGGATGGAAAAGGATATTCCATGCAAATGGAAAAGCCAAAAAAGCAGGTGTTGCAGTACTGATTTCAGACAAACTAGACTTTAAAACAAAGGCCATAAAGAAAGATAAAGAAGGACATTTTATAATAATTAAAGGAGTGATACAAGATGAGGATATTACACTCGTGAATATATATGCACCCAATATAGGAGCACCTAAGTACATACAAGAATTACTAACAGAGATAAAGGGGGATATTGATGGGAATACAATCATAGTTGGAGATTTTAACACTGCATTAACATCACTAGATAGATCTTCCAGACAGAAAATAAACAAGGCAACAGAGAAATGAAATACTACAATAGAAAAACTAGATTTGGTGGATATTTTCAGAGCATTACACCCCCAAAAAATAGGATATACACTCTTTTCAACTGCACATGGAACATTTTCCAGGATCGATCATGTACTTGGGCACAAAAGAAACCTCAACAATTTTAAAAAGATAGAAATTATCTCAAGCATCTTTACTGACCACAATGCCATGAAACTGGAAATCAACAGAGAAACAAAGGAGAAAAAAAGGAAAGCATGGAGATTAAACAATATGTTATTGAAAAAACAATGGATCAATGAGGAAATCAAAGCTGAAATTAAAAAATACCTTGAGACAAATGATAATGAAAGCACAACCACTCAAAACCTATGGGACACAGCAAAGGCAGTGCTAAGAGGGAAGTTTATAGCGATACAGGCCTTCCTCAAAAAAGAAGAACAATCTCAAATAAACAATTTAACCCACCACCTGAATGAATTAGAAAAAGAAGAACAAAAAGCCCCAAAAAGCAGCAGAAGGAAGGAAATAATAAAGATCAGAGGGGAATTAAATACAATAGAGATTAACAAGACCATAGAAAAAAATCAACCAAACCAAAAGCTGGTTTTTTGAAAAAGTAAATAAAATCGACAAACCTCTGGCCAAACTCACAAAGAAGAAAAAAGAGAGAGCACAAATTAGCAAAATAAGAAAGGAAAATGGAGAAATTACAACAAACAAAATAGAAATACAGAATATCATACGAGAATATTATGAAAAACTATATGGAACCAAACTGGATAACCTAGAGGAGATGGACAAGTTTCTGGAAACATACTGTCCACCAAAACTGAATCAAGAAGAATCTGAACACTTGAACAATCCGATCACTAGAAAGGAAATAGAAACAGCAATTAAAAACCTCCCTACAAATAAAAGTCCAGGACCGGACGGCTTCACTGGGGAATTCTACCAAACATACAAAGAAGAACTCATACCAGTCCTTCTCAAACTCTTCCAGACAATTGAAAAGGAGGGAATACTCCCAAACTCATTCTATGAAGCCACCATCACCCTGATACCAAAACCAGGCAAAGACACTACAAAAAAAGAGAATTATAGGCCAATATCACTGATGAACATAGACACCAAAATCCTCACCAAAATTTTAGCAAATAGAATCCAACAACACATAAAAAAGATTATACATCATGACCAAGTGGGGTTCATCCCAGGGACACAAGGCTGGTTCAACATACGCAAATCAATCAATGTGTAATACATCACATCAACAAGAGAAAGGACAAAAACCACATGATCATCTCAATCAATGCAGAAAAAGCATTTGAAAAAATTCAACACCCATTTACGATAAAAACTCTCACCAAAGTGGGTATAGAGGGAACATATCTCAACATAATAAAAGCTATTTATGACAAACCTACAGCCAGCATAGTACTCAACGGTGAAAAACTCAAAAGCTTCCCACTAAAATCTGGGACAAGACAAGGATGCCCACTATCACCACTCCTATTCAACATAGTCCTGGAAGTCCTAGCCACAGCAGTCAGGCAAGAGAAAGAAATAAAAGGGATCCAAATTGGAAAAGAAGAGGTTAAAGTGTCATTATATGCTGATGACATGTTACTATATATAGAAAACCCTAAAAGGTCCACACAAAAGCTACTAGAGCTGATTGAAGAATTCAGCAAGGTAGCAGGTTACAAAATTAACGTTCAAAAATCAGTTGCATTTCTTTACACTAACGATAAATCAACAGAAGAAGAAAGTAAAGAAACAATCCCCTTTAAAATAGCACCCAAAGTAATAAAATATCTGGGAATAAATCTAACCAAGGAGGTGAAAGAATTATACACAGAAAACTATAAACCATTGATGAAGGAAATTAAAGAAGACTTTAAAAAATGGAAAGATATTCCATGCTCTTGGATTGGAAGAATCAATAGTGTTAAAATGGTCACACTGCCCAAGGCAATCTACAGATTTAATGCAATCCCTATCCAATTACCCAGGACATATTTCACAGAACTAGAACAAATCATAATAAAATTTATATGGAACCATCAAAGACCTAGAATTGCCAAAGCATTACTGAAGAGAAAGAAAGAGGCTGGAGGAATAACTCTCCCAGACTTCAGACAATACTATACAGCTACAGTCATCAAGACAGCATGGTATTGGTACCAAAACAGACATATAGACCAAAGAAACAGAATAGAGAGCCCAGAAATGAACCAACAAACTTTTGGTCAACTCATCTTCGACAAAGGAGGCAAGAATATACAATGGAATAAAGACAGTCTCTTCAGCAAATGGTGTTGGGAAAACTGGACAGCAGCATGTAAAACAATGAAACTAGAACACTCCCTTACACCATATACAAAAATCAACTCAAAATGGATTAAAGACTTAAACATAAGACAAGATACAATAAACCTCCTAGAGGAAAACATAGGCAAAACATTATCTGACATACATCTCAAAAATTTTCTCCTAGAAGAAATAAAAGCAAGAATAAACAAATGGGACCTAATGAAACTTACAAGCTTCTGCACAGCAAAGGAAACCAGAAGTAAAACCAGAAGAAAACCTACGGAATGGGAGAAAATTTTTGCAAGTGAAACCGACAAAGGCTTGATCTCCAGAATATATAAGCAGCTCATATGACTCAATAAGAAAAAAATAAACAACCCAATCCAAAAATGGGCAGAAGACCTAAACAAGCAATTCTCCAAGGAAGACATACAAATGATCAAAAAGCACATGAAAAAATGCTCAATATCATTAATTATCAGAGAAATGCAAATCAAAACTACAATGAGGTATCACCTCACACCAGTCAGAATGGCCGCCATTCAAAAGTCCACAAATGACAAATGCTGGAGAGGCTGTGGAGAAAGGGGAACCCTCCTACACTGCTGGTGGGAATGCAGTTTGGTGCAGCCACTACACTATGGAAAACAGTGTGGAGATTCCTCAAAAGACTAGGAATAGACTTACCATATGACCCAGGAATCCCACTCCTGGGCTTGTATCCAGAAGGAAATCTACTTCAGGATGACACCTGCACCCCAATGTTCATAGCAGCACTATTTACAATAGCCAAAACATGGAAACAGCCTAAATGTCCATCAACAGGTGACTGGATAAAGAAGAGGTGGTATATTTATACAATGGAATACTACTCAGCCATAAAAACCGACAACATAATGCCATTTGCAGCAACATGGATGCTCCTGGAGAATGTCATTCTAAGTGAAGTAAGCCAGAAGGAGAAAGAAAAATACCATATGAGATCGCTCATATGTGGAATCTAAAAAACAAAAACAAAAACAAACAAACAAAAACAAAGCTTTGTAAATACAGGACAGAAATAGACTCACAGACAGAGAATACAGACTTGTGGTTACCGGGGGGTGGAGGGTGGGAAGGGATAGCCTGGGATTTCAAAATTGTAGAATAGATAAACAAGATTACACTGTATAGCACAGGGAAATATACACAAAATATTATGATAACTCACAGAGAAAAAAAATGTGACAATGCGTGTGTATATGTCCATGAATGACTGAAAAATTGTGCTGAACACTGGAATCTGACACATTGTAAAATGATTATAAATCAATAAAAAATGTTAAAAAAAAAAAAAAAGACGAAGACTGAGGAGTTCAAAGAAATAGAAAATGAGAAGTTATAGCTGAAGAGAGATGCTCAAGGAGTAAATCCCAAGTTACTAGGGGAATCAAGATAAATGAATTTATACTAGGGACATTTTCCTTCACTCTTTTTCTCATCTTTCTTTCAGCCCAATTGCTCTTAATTCCTCCAGGAAAATGAGATAAGTGGTAGAATTGAATATGGCTATACTCATATATTAATAAAAATTTATATCATTCTTTTATTAATTTTTTTCTATGAGTAAGTTAAATCAACCATAAACTTCCTTCACCACTCCAGATCACTGGGTCATGAAAAAGACATCTCTGAGAGAGATTCAGAGGTGAGAAGTTATTGCTGTCAGAGAATTATGACCAGCATAAATGTCCATTGTCTTCTAAGTGTGTGTTTGGTATGCAGTCAGGTCAAACATTATAATGTGTATTAAAATCAGTCAATATGTGTGAATTGGTAATGACTATCCAATATTTATTGTGCATTTATGTTATGCTAAAGAATACATTGGTGAGTCAAATTAGAAATTTCTTTCATGAAACTCAAATATATTTTAACAAAAATATATTTTAATTTTATAAAATATCTGAAGAATATAGTGGTATAGTATAAATCATTCGTCTTTGGGGTCTCAGATATCTAGATTCTTGTTGCAGCATTGACACTTACTAACTTTATGACCTTGGGCAATTTATTTGATGTCTCTAAGTGGTTTTAATTACATTTTTCAGAGATTATTTCCTCCTGTCATTCCAGAGATATAATAGGACCTAGAAGTAGGACCATGGCTATAACACTGACCTAGAAGTAGGACCATGGCTTTTTGGTTTCCATGCCTGGCTCTATATTCCTACTCACTCTGGGCCTCAGTCTCCCTATCTGTGGAAGAAGGAGATTGGATCAGGTATTTTCTTAAGCTTCTTCTGTATTTTAGGATGGAAAGAATCTTTGTCTTCACACTAAATTTCACATTCATGAGTTAAAATTAGCCTTCCTAGTGTTCCCTCATGCCTTTGTTTTTTTAAGTTCTCTTGCAAGACTAGTTTTGAATCAAGGAACAAAGTACGTTGAAAGTTTTAAAGTTTCAAAATCATTTATTTACCAGAAAAGACCTTTGCCATTGGATTTCAAACAATGAGAGGAGTGGTTTTAAGAAACACAGTCTGCACTGCAACTTATTTCCCAAGGGCTCCAAAAGACAGACCTCTCCTTCTAAAACTTAACATTTTTGGGAAAGGTGGAGCTGAACTCTCATCTGTAGAAAACATCTGTCAGAATATGTGACTCATTGCCAGAAGCCCTCTTTTGGAATCCTTTCTTCATAACAACAATGTATAACAAAAAGATGCTTTGTATTTCAGTAATGCCTTTATTTAGACCACCTTTCCAATCCATTTATAAACATGTCTAAGAAACACAGGCTATGTCTAGACTACCAAACAAAAAGGTACCAAAATCGAACAAGAAGAATGTTAATAGCATTGCTGAACTGCTGTATTCAGTAGTCTGAATATTCACATTAGTTTATTCCATTGATGACTTTCACAAAGACTCTGGAAAGAAAAATACAGATTTTATGGCAGCAGATTTCATTTACATCCTCTGTAGGTTTTAGGCCGTATTTAAAACATGTTTATTAATTGTGATTGCTGCTGGTAGCTTCAAGAAATGTAGGCTATGCAAAGCTTATCCACATAAAAAGATAAACATCCAAATAAGAGTGTCTTAAGATATTTTATGCATTTTAAAATTGTATTATCTTCTAATTATTGAATTGTAGGAATTCTTTATGTATTTGAGACACAAGTTCTTTCTCAGGTACATATCTTACAAATATTTTTCAAGCCCTTTTCTTGTCCTTTTGTTTTTATAACTGTCTGTTGAAAAGCAAATGTTTCCTATTTCTATATAAATTTTGGGAACAATTTTTGATTCTAAAGTAAAGTTTACTGGGATTTTGATTGGGATTGCATTGAATCTAAAGATGAATTTGCAAAACATTAATGTCTTAACAGTATTGAGTCATCCAAATTGTAGGTGCAAGATATTTATCCATCTATTCAGGTCTTTACTTTATCCTAGGTATGTTTTGTAATTTTCAGTGTGTATGTCTTACACCTCTTCTGCCAAATTTATACCTAAATATTTCATATATTTTATGTTATTATAAGTGAATTATTTTCATAATTTCAGTTTCTAGTTGTTCACTGCTGATATAATAGAACTGTGATTAATTTTGTAAATTTTTCTTGTATCCTTACAATCTTGTTAAACTCATTTACTGGTTCTGATAGCTTTCTTTGTTGATTTTGTATATAGACAATTTGCTTTTATTTCTTTTTTTACCTGAATCAACAGGCTAGAATCTCCAGTATAATGCAGAATAGAAATAATGAGAATTATTACCACCTTGCTTTGTTCCTAACTTTATAGGAAAAGCATTTAGTCTTTCACCATTAAGTAATTAAGTATAAACTGTTAGTTTTTCATAGATGTCATTTATCAGATTACAAAGAGTTTAATCATTACTGATATTCACCAGACTCCACAGAATGCACATGTTCGAGACTACTATTTAGAGGCAGAGGATAAGGTACAGAATGAGAAAGAGAATGCAGGCAAACAACAGGTCTCTGAAAGACATGCCACAAGGGAGTTCCCGGTTTATATGCATGTACTGCATGTGTACCATGCTGTATCTCCAGCGTGAACTGGCTGATCTGTGCAAGGAATGTTGGCTTCAGGAGAGTGCTTTGAGAAGCTTTCATTGGCCATTTAATTAGTTAAGCATGTTGTCAAAGTGGTTACACAAGTTGTTAAGTATCAGTAAAAAAAAGTGACCAAGAGGGTCATTAGAGGAGTTTCAGACTTTAAACAGCACATCTTAAAATCTGCTGTAAAATCTACTGCCCTTATCTGGTCCTAAAGTCACAAACCAGGCAGCTAGGCATCTTACGAGATAAAGAGCTTTTCCAGTCTAGTAGTAAACCAACTCATCTCCTTGTAGTTTTAAGTTTACTTCTATTCTTAGTTTGCCAAGAGTTTTTATCAGGAGTGGATAGTGTATTTTGTCAAATGTTTTTTCTTCAACTATTTGGTTCTTCACATGGTTTTACCTTATAAAACTGTTGATAAGGAGAATTACATAGGTTAATTTTCAGGTGAAACTAAGCAGGTACCCCTGGGATAAGCCCCATTGGCTTTTTTACATGTCATTATACTGATTTGCTAAAATAGTTCATAATGGATATTCATCTTGTTTCTTTTATTGTAATATTTTTACTTGTTTTTGGATCAAGTTCATAATGGCCACATAAAGTTGGGAAGTGTTCCTTCTTCTTCAATTTTCCTGAAGATTTTTTGTAGAATTGATACTATTCTCTCCTTAAATATTTGGTAGAATTTTCCAGTGAAGCTATCTGATCCTTGATTTTTCGTTATGGGAAGATTTTAACTAATTAGTTGATTCTTTATAGATTTAGGCTATTCAAATGACCTATTTCTTTTTGAGTGAGCTTTGTTGGTTTGTGTCTTTCAAGGCAGTTTTTCATTCCTTCCAAATTATCAAATGTATAGGCATAAAATTTATTATATTCCCTTATTATCCTTTGAGTGTGTACAAAAATTTTAGTGACATCACCTCTCACATTCCAAATTTGGTAATTTGTCTTCTCACTTTTTTTCTTTATCAGTCTGGTTAGAAGTTTATCAGATATATTGGTTTTCTCAAAGAAGCAGCTTTAACTTTATTTTTGTATTGTTTTTCTGTTTCCATTTATTTCAACTTTTCACAATAATTATTTCATTTCTTCTGTTTACCTTGGGATTAATTGTCTCAGATTTTGCTAGTTTCTGAACGTAGAAGATTAAACTACTGATTTGATAATTTTCTGTTATAGCATAGATATTTAGTGCTACATTTTTGTTTTTAAGTACAGTTTTAGCTGCATCTCAGAATTTTTGACATGCTGTGTTTTCATTTTTATTCAGTTCAAAACACTTTCTAGTTTCTTTCTTTATGTGTTCTCTGATTTATGTATTATTTAAATTTTTGTCTTGTAGTTTCCAAATATTTTAGGACTTGCCTAATATTTACTGTTATTGGTTACTAATTTAATTCCATTTTGGCCAGAGAACATACTTCATAAATTTTAGGCTTTCTAAATTGAGACTTCTTTCATGGCCCTGAATTAAGCCTTTCTTAGTAAGTGTTCCATGTGCACATGAAATGAATGTGTATTCTGTTGTTGAATGGAGTATTTCATAAACACCAATTAGGTCATATTGGTTGGTATTTTTAATTCATGTTTTTTGTATCCTTAAGGATATACTGTCTATTTGGTCTCTCAGTCATTGAGTAAAGGATGTAATCTGGTCCTATATGGGTGATTTTCTATATATTTTTTTCTTGTGGTACCATCAGTTTGTTCTTTATTTTGAAGCTTTTATCTCATTTATTCTCTTTCCTCTTTTTTTGTCTTCTTTCAGATTATTTTTATGATTCCATTTTATATAATTTTTGGGTTATTAGCTAAACTCTGTACTTGATGACAAATAAGCACATTAAAAGATGCTCAACATTATGAGTCATTAATGAAATTCAGGTTAACACTACAATGAGATACCAATATGCCTATAGAGTGCGTAAAATTAAACAGTCAAATAATAATAATTATTGGTGAGGAAACAAAATAACTAGAACTCATACACTGCAAGTGGTAATGTAAAAATTATACAACCACTTTTCTAAAACTACTTGAAAGTTTCTTAGAAAGTTAAACATATAATATGATTCACTTATTTAACAACTAGTCATTTATCCAAGAGAAATAAAAGCAAATATCCGTATAAAGAATACACACAAATGTTTACCACACTTTTATTCCTATTAGTAACTTGAGAACAACCTGAATGTTTATCAAAAGGTAAATAAATAAATTGTAGAATATCTATGCAGTGGAATTCTACTCTGCAACATCAGTTGATGAATATCAAAATAATTATGTTGAGTGTAAGATGCCAGATAAAAAAGAGTCCATAGTGAATGATTTATTTGATGATTAATTTTATGTGTCAAATTCACTGGGCCGTGGGATGCCCAAGTAGCTGATTAAGTATTGTTTTTGAGTGTGTTTGTGAGGGTGTTTATGGAAGAGAATGGCATGTAAGTTAGTGGACTGAGTAAAGCAGATGGTGTCCTCAACATGCATGGATATCATCCAATGCATTGCATTCCTGTATATAGCAAAAAGGTGGAGAAATGTTGAGTTCACTCTCTACCTGACTGTTTCAGCTGGTACGTTGATCTCCTCCCCTCAGTGCTCTTGATGCTCAGGTCATAAGGCCTTGGACTGGCTCTCAATATCTCTCTTCATATATATACATATATGTAAACATACATAATCCATTTATATAAAATTCCAGAAAAAAAAACGAATTAATCTATAGTGAGAGAAAGTAGATTAGTGGTTGCCTGGGTCTGGGGGATGGGGCAGAGTGATGTGAAGGAAGAATTGCAAAGACTGATGGGAAAATATTTGGGGTTGATGGATGAATTTAATATCTTGATGGTAATGATCAGTAGGTATTAAACACTAAATGTTTTGAGTCAACTGTATTTCAATAAAGTGGTAAAAAAATCAACACAAGGTATTTTATACTAAATTCAGAGTAGAAGGTGGAAGAAATCTAAATTACAGGAGTTCCAAAAATTGGATGATCATTGAGATTGGGTCAGTTACAGGAGCTATTTTAGAAGTTATGAGACTTAAACTGTGTCTTGAAGTTAATGGGTATGTTCATGAAGGGAGTTTATGGTTAAAAAGGACCCTGGTTTTGGATGGTGCTAAATAGAAGCAACTTCCTGTAACTTTATAAAGAAAGAATGTCTCCATGTGGTGGAAGCAGAAAACAGTTGTATTCTTTTTCCCCTTTACCTGTTCAAAACTTTTCCATGGGGCCAGTTATTTCCTAAGGTAGTTCTCATGTCTTTGTCTGGTCTTATTTCAGTAATTAAAATGTTTAGGGTCATGTAATTGTCAAAACTCAAAATTAATGATCTCCTCTCTCCACTCTCCCTTGTTATACCTGTTCAGGTGTAGAGCCTGTAGTTTAAAAAAAAAAAAAAAAAGAATGTGCCTTAATTTTCTTTACTTTGCCAACCATTGCTTCTTTTTTCCTCTACCTGCCTGGCAACCTTCCAACTTGCTAGCCCAGGTTTCTACACTCTCTAGTGAAGTTGGAAGAAAAGAGAGGTAGGGGAAGGAATGATTTTACTTGTTAATACTGTCATGATCTTGCTCAACAGATGTTTAAGTTTAACTGTTTTTCTCTTGGAGTGTTCTACTGCACTTCTGGTTATTCAGGTAACGTACCTTTTTGTTTGTCCCTTGCCTCTCAAGTCGAGATTCCTTCTTTAGCCCTGGATTTCTGAAGGTGTACCCATTTGGTTGGGTAATATCAAACCTACAGATGGTCCTTTTTTAATCTGTTCCTGTCCATCAGCTCTTTCTCATTTGACACAACTCTAGATTATAGAAAACACTCACATATTATTGCAGGGTGTGTGTGATGTCTACCTCACTTCTCTCTCTCTCTCCTTTCTCTCTCTCTCGTCTCTGTCTCTCCCTGAGATTTCTCAGGCACCTGCGTGTTCTTCTCTCACATCAGAGTATATATATCAGAGTCTCCAAATGGATAGCTTAGACTCCTTTTTAGTGAATTCAATTAAGAGTAAAATACCCTCCTTACTTTTCTGACTCTTTGAGTAGAGGGAAGGAAAAAAATGTCATAGCAGTTTAACAACTTTATCCAAAAAAGTTTATTTTTTTAGCAGCTTAATCCTCAAAATGTGTGTGCCATGGTGATTACTTAGCTAGGGCTTGAAAAGCAGTATTCATTTTCTTCCCATGCTATTTCCTTTGCTAGTCTGATATATGCTGTATTTCACCTCAGTGTGGAATGTGAAAGCACTTGCTCACTATTGTTTTCTTCTTGGAATTTGAAACCTCAGCCAAAACTGAAACAGAAAGGCTTCCATTCTGACATTCTGATAGAAGACTATATATTGCCAGGAATAGGTTTTCATTGAAATTGACTGTCAATGTTTGTGCTTCTCAGCACATAGGATTGCAAGAATCATCATTTATATGCATCTTGAAAGAATATGGATTAGAGTTAAGATATTTAACTTTGTGTTTGCATTTATTTCAGACTCTGTGTCAAAATGATATTAGGATTTGGATTGGATAACAAAACAAGATTATGTATAATTCTAAAAATGTCAAAATATTGGAAAACAGTCTTGCTGATATAATAATTTTTTGTGGAAGCTATCAGGATAAAAATTATGTTTTGAAAAATAGTTTTTTCTTATAACACAGATTTATCTAAATTGACATTAAAATCATAACTTTCATCTTGCAACTAATAATGTATAATTGATGCTTTTGGGCATGGAATAATATGACTATTTAAATAACCGAAATAGTTTTACTATATCATGAATTTATCAGTCAGAGATTCAGGTTGAAAAATGCATAACGAGTTAAAATGATAAAGTCTTATGCACCCCAGTGTTGACAATAGCACTGTTTACAATAGCCAAGGCATGGAAACAACTCAAGTGTCCATCAACAGACAGCTGGCATAAGAAGATGTTGTTGTCATTAGATCAACTTTGTAAGAAATGTTAAATAATTTTCAGAAAGAAGAAAAATGATATAGGTCAGAAACTCAGATCTAAACAAATAAAGGAATAGCTTTAGAGAAGGAAACAAAAGTAAATAAAATACTTTTATTATACTTAATTTATCTAACAGATGCCAGTTTGTCTAAAATAATAATAACAGCAATGTATTTGTTGAGTATAGCTTAAGGATAATTAAAATGAATGACAGTGACTTTACTAGGAATGGGAGGGATGAGTTGGGAATGCTCTTTTATAAGGAACTTGCACTACCTGGCAAGCAGTATAGTGTTATGGGAAAATGGACTTAGATTACCTAAAAATGTATATTAAAAGCAATAGAGTTCTAAATTAAAACAAAATTATAATTGATATGCTAAGACAGGTGAGAAAATAGAATTATATAAACTACTCAAACAAGCCAGAGAAGGCAAATAAAGAGTAGAAGACAAGAACTAACAAGACAGAACAAGTCCAATGAAAGAAAACAGTTATAACTCCAGTAGAATTTAAGACTTAAATAGGTTAAAGCATTTTCTCTGTATCAGGAACAAGACGAGGATGCCTGTTCCCACCACTTTTATTCCACGTGGTATTGGAAGTCCTGGTTACAAGCAATCAGAAAAGAAAAAGAAATAAAAGGAATCCATTTAGGAAAAGAAGAAGTAGAATAGTCACTGTTTCCTGATGACGTGATACTATATGTGGAAAGTCCCAAAGACACCACCAAAAAACTACTAGAGTTCATCTATGAATTCAGGAAAGTAAGGGATACAAAATAAATATGCATAAATGTGTTGCATTTCTATACACTAAAAATGAACTCTCACAAAGAGAAATTAAGAAAACAATCCTGTTTATAATTGCATGAGAAATAGTAAAATACGTAGGAGTAAATCTAACTGAGGAGGTAAAGGACATGTACTCAGAAAACTTTAGGGATCTGATGAAAGAAATTGAAGATGACAGAAACACATGGAAGGGTATACCGTGCTCATGGATTGGAAGATTGGAAGAATGAATATTGTTAAAATGACCATACTACCCAAGGCAGTCTAAGATTCATTGTAATCCCTATCAAAATACCAAGGGCATTTTTCACAGAACTAGAACAAATAATTCTAAAATTTCTGTGGAATAACAGAAACCGCCTCACCCAAAGTGAAAACAACCTTGAGAAAAAAGAACAAAGCAGGATGTATCTCATACCCTGATTTCAAACTATACTACAAAGCTACAGTCATCAAAAAAGTTTGGTACTTTTGCACAAATAGGTCACTGGGACAGAAGAGAGCCCAGAAATAAACCCACACTTCTCTGGGCAATTCATCTACAACAAAGGAGGCAAGAATATGCAGTGGAAAAAAGACAGTCTTTTCAATAAATGGTGTTGGGAAAACTGGAGAGCTGCATGCAAAAGAATCACACTGGATTACTCTCTCACACCATGTACAAAAATAAATTCAAAATGGGTAAAAGACTTAAATATAAGACCTTAAAACATAAAACTTCTAGAATGAAAACATAGTATGCTTTTTGACATCGTTCTTCGTATTTTTTTTTTTTTTGTATATGTCTCCCCAGCAAGGGGAAAAAAACCCAAAAATAAACAAATGGAACTAAATTAAACTAAAAAAGCTTTTGCACAGAGAAGGAAACTGCTAACAGAACAAAAAGGAAATCTACTGAATAGGAGATGTTTGCAAATGATGTATTCAATAAGGGGTTAACATCCAAAGATATACAACAAACTCATACAACTAAAGATTTTTTAAAAATCAACCCAATTGAAAAATGGGCCGAGGATCTGAATAGACATTTTTCCAAGGAAGTCATACAGATGACCAATAGTCACATGAAAAGATGCTCCATGTCACTAACCATCAGGAAAATGCAAATCAAAACCACAGTGAGCTATCACCTCACAACTGTCAAAATGGCTGTTATCCAAAAGAGAATTAATAACAAGTGTTGGCAAGGATGTGGAGAAAAGGGAACCCTCATACACTTGTGGGAATGTAAATTGGGGCAGTCATGTAAAACAGTATTGAGGTACCTCAAAAAATTAAAGACAGAAATACTATATGATCCAGCAATTCCACTTTTGGGTATTTATCTGAAGAAAACAAAAACACTAATTAGAAAAGATATATGCACCCCTGTGTTCATTGCAGCATTATTTATAATAGCCAAAGTCCCCATCATAGATGACTGGGTAAAGATGTGATATATGATACATGCATGTGCACACATGCACACACACAGTGGAATATTACTCAGCCATAAAAAGAATGGAATCTTGCCATTTGTGACAACGTGGGTGAGCCCAGAGGGTATTATGCTAAGTGAAGTGAAGTTAGACAGATACAGACAAATATGGTATGGTTTCAGTTATATGCTGAATCTTAAAAATTAAGACAAATGAGCAAACATGAAACAGAGTTATAGATACAGAGAACAAACAGGTGGTTGCCAGAAAGGATGGGGTGGAGAGAAGGAATAGGTGAGGGAGATTAAAAGGTACAAACTTCTGGTTGCAAAACAGATGAGTTTTTGGTATAAAATGTATAGTGTAGGAAATATAGACAGTAACTATGTATTATCGTTGTATTGTGACATCTGGTAAGTAGACTTATTCACGGTGATTAGTTTCAAATGTATAGAAGTATTGAACCATATTTTGTGTAACAGGAATAAGCATAGTGTTGTACATCAATTATACTTTAGAACAACCAAGAACAAACCAATAAAAAAAACTCATAGAAAAAGTTCAGATTTGTGGTTACCAGAGCCAGGGGCTTGGGGCAGGGGGTTAGAAACTGGATGAAGGTAGTCAAAAGGTGCAAACTTCCAGTTACAAGATATGTAAGTACTAGGGATGCAATGTACAACATGACAAATATAGTTAATAATTAACACTGCTCTATGTTATATATGAAAGCTGTTGAGAGTAAATCCTAAGAGTTCTCAGCACAAGAAAAATTATTATTTAATTTATTATTATTGTTTTTTCTAATTAATTTTGTATCTGTATAAGATGGTGGATATTCACTGTGATAACCACTTCATGATGTATATAAACTAAACCATTATATTGTACACTTTAAACTTATGCTGTGCTGTATGTTAACTGTCTCTCAATAAAACTGAGGAAGTTTTTAAGACTTTAACAGGTTAAAAAATAAAGGGATATTGAAAGGTATATCATGCTAACACTAATGAAAAGAAAGCTGGAATAATAATTCATTCCTGACAAAGTATACTTCAGAGCAAGGAAAATTGACAGGGATAAAGAGGCTATTACATAAACATAAAGGAATCAAATATCCAAGAAGACATCACAGTCTTTTATGTGTATGCATTTAACAAGTGTCAAAATACTTAACACAAAAACTCAGAACTTCAAGGAGAAATAGACATCCACTCTTATGGTTGGAGACTCCAACACTATCAATAACCGACAGATCCATTAGGCAGAAAATTATTAAGTATATAATTTAACTGAACAGCACCATCAATCAATTGGCTCTAATTGACAGTTATAAAATATTTCATCCAACAATATCAGAATGCACATTTTTTTCTCAAGCCCACTTGGAACATTCATCAATATAGACCATGTTCTGGGCCATGTAACATACTTTAACAAATTTAAAAGAATAGAAATTATATAAAGTACGATTTCAGTTCACGATAGAGTTACATTATAAATAGCAGAATGATAGCTTGTAATTCCCAAAGTATTTGGGGATTAGACTACAAACTTCTAAATAACACAAGTCAAATAATAAATCTTAAGATAAATCAAAATGTATTTTAAAGTAAATGAAAGTGAAAAGATAGCATATTAGGTTTGTAGAATACAGTGAAAGCAGTGCTTAGATGGCTATTTATAGCACTGAATGAATATAGTTAAAAAGAAGAAAGCACTAAACTCAAAAGCCTATACTTCCACATAGGGAACTAGAAAAAGAAGAGCAAATTAAAGCCAAAGTAAGCAGAAAATAAGACATAAAAATTAGAGCAGAAATCAAATTAAAAACAGGAAATCAATAGATAAAATCAATGAAACCAAAAGCGCTGGTTCCTTTAAAAGATTAGTAAAATGTGTAAACTTCTAGCCAGGCTAACCCAGAGGAAAAAAGAAAAGCTACAAATGACTAATATTAGAAATGAAAGAGGGGTCATTACTACTGATCCCATGGATATTAAAAGGGTGATAAAGTAGTGTTGTAAATGACTCTATTCCCACAAAATTGATTACTTAGGTGAAATGAAACAATTCCTTCATAAAGTTACTGCCATTCAGAGTAACACACTTTGGAAACACATTGCTTTAAATGAACTTCAACTGCCAAGATCTTTAAATGTTTCTTTTTTTAATGACAGTATCTTCCTTAACATTGAATTGCCATTTGCCACTTCTACATCTTAAAACAATGAAAGCGAACACCTGTAATTATAAAATATTCATCTTTTTATGCTTTTTTCTCTGTCTTGGATGTTTGTTGGTTAATCTTCAGACTGGGATAGAAGTCTCCCCATCCATGAATAAAGAAATCCATCTACACACAAAATCTCAGCACCAAGTTATAAACAGTTCTGTAACACGAGAGAGAGAATACTTTTTTTTTGAAGATTTGGGAAAACAACTATCTGAAAATTATTTATTATAAAACAGGATGTTCTTGGGAAGATCTACTTAATAATCTTGCAAAAGAGAGGGATAAATGTCTGAAACCTTTCTAAGAAAATCTGATTTGAACATGTTACTGGATATGAATCACAACAGAAAACTCAAGCTATGTTCTATTGGACCCTCTTATATAAACATTAGGACCAAATACAATTCATCACACAGGTTCTGTCAGAAATCATCCCCAAAGGGCAGTCATGGTGGAAGGAATGTTAACATCATTGAACCCATATGTGTGGGCAGGATAGTCAATGTGTGTGTACTGGCAGGTTGGCCTTTTACAGTGTAATCTGGCTGATGAGCCAAGGGAAACAATTTCCTTATCTGTGTTATTCACAAGCCTTCTGGTAGACTTGCTACCAGATTCTGAAGTTCAATGAAATATTATTTTAATTGGGTAAAAAAAATAACATATCTACTATAACAAAGTTATCTTTACATAATACATATTCTAGTAGATCAATGATATTAATCATGTCTAATTTAGTTATTTATATATATTTATGGTGACTATAATTAAACATTTGCTCCATAGTCACCACTAAATAAGCTCAATAATAAAACTCTTAAGAAAGTAATATGCAGTGTTCTCTGATTAGATACATATTACTGACGGCATAAGATTCTGCCGGAATATTTCCCTGTGACACTCTGAGATGCATGTGATTTTCATAAATACTTTTATGCATTATATTGAGTTCAAAATCGGTGACATATGTTTAACATTACCTGTTGAGGAAATTCCAAGTTTACATTCAATAGTTAAAGTAAGCAAATGCTTAGAAACAGAAAATTCTTATAAACTGTTGCTACCTAACTGTCACCTGTCAGTGTTAACATTTTAAAACTAACAGGAGTGCATTCACTGGAGTGATCGCATGAAAACCAGAGTTTGGGGAAATGGACATAAAAAGTTTGTGCAGATGAAAGAAGATAAAAGAGGATATTGGTAGACCAAAATTTAGATCCCAGCTGGCCCTCTTCCTGCTTTGTGTGCTGCCTGGGTGGATGGCCAGGAGTCTTCCTGGGTTCTGAGGAGGGAAAGGGAGTTTCATGGGTATTCTGCTCAACGTGGTAATCCTAGGGTATTCTAGAAAGATCTCTTTATCTGAATGGACCAATATATGTGTCACAGTCGATGTGTATGTTGCCAGCATGCCCAGAGTTGTCAAGATGTAAGAGCTATCAATGTATCTAGACTCTAGAGGATCGTATTAGTCATCCTGGGCTGCCAGCTTATCCAGAGGGCACGAATGCTCAGGCAGGTGATTGGTAAGTTTATGCTATACCTTTTTCCAGCATCTCTTTGTAGGCGTTGGAGTGGTCCTCCCCCATTAGCTGGGGTATTGCTATCGGCAGATTGCTGCTAGAGTGAGATGTGCTAACAGCTCATTTTGGAATTCGCACTCCTGTTGCTCCAGCATTATTCTTCTGGCTGGATATGTCTGAACTGTCTATTACTCTCACCTCTAGGAAAGAAGGCAGAGAATGGAACTCTGGAATGTGGTTTAAGTCCCCAGTAATCTGGACAGTGGTAATCTCTTCCTCACCAAACTCCCTTCCCAAGGTGATCCATCTTAAACCTGGAGGTGTGTGTGTGCTGTATCCCCAATAGTTGCCTTCTGTAGAATATGGTTGAACCAAAGTGTCAGTTTTACCAATTACTGGTTGAACAACTGTTAACCCCTGTGTGCCTTAGTTAAGTCATGTAAAGCAAGAATAGCAATAAGATTGAACAGTAAAGATTCTGGAACTGGAATCCTAGCTCCACTATTTTCTAGATAAATCACTATGGACAAGTTATTTAATCCTTTTGTACCTCAGTTCCTTCATCTGCAAAATGGGGATCATAGTAGTACCTATCTGATAGAATTGATATGGAAATTAAATGTGTTAATATATATAAGTACTTAGAAGACCTGGCATATAATAGATACACTGTAAGTGTTTGTTGCTGTTTCATCATCATCATGGCATTTTCCCAATAATGGAAAGTTGGAGAGTTTTTCACATGATGGTTAAATGTCTCTGCATTCATCAGCCAGTATGATTATGTAAAATGTACACACAAGTGAAACTTTAGAAAACATAGGTAGATAGAGAAATAAATAAGTAATATGATATAAATGATAGTATTTAAGTGGCATTTCAGTATTTCAGTGGGCAGCTATTTTTCAGTGTTCAAAAAATGTGCAAATAAATATATCATTCTTAATAAAAATCCAAGCTTGAATAAAAGCTTATACCTGACAAAGAATAATGCAGGCATGTAGAAAAGAAAAGAAATAATATTTAACATGTGGTGGATAGACAATTAACTAGCTTCTATCAAAATAAATTTCTAATGGAGAAAATTTTAAATGTTGAGAAGTCAGATAATAAAAAAGAAAATATAGGGGGAGAATTAATAAATATCTGAATAACGATGAATTTTTTAAAGTTAAAACTTAGTAATACTTTAGACTTCAGCAGGACTTATGAAGTGGTGAAGTGAGAACCTTGGTAAATCTCTTCCACAAAAACAACAAATATCGACAAAATCAAACTCTTTTAGAACTCTAGAAATTAACCAAAGGCTTACAACAGTCTGAAGAGGGATTATTCAAGAAAAACCACCAAACTGCAGTAGAAACAGTGGGGTCTTTGATGTTTAACTTGGCCTACTCCCATCCTCCCGTCCACAGAAATGCAGTTTAAAACCACAATAAGATCATTTTACACTACCTAGAATGACTATAATAAATGAGACCGACAATAACATGTTGATGGGATATAAAGAAACATGTTGGTGGGAATGAAATTTGTACAGCTGCTTTGGACAATGGTTTGTCAGTTTCTGAAAAAGTTAAACATAAAATTACTAAAGATCTACACAAGAGGACTGAGCACATATATCGCCACAAGGACGTGTTCATTGTTATATTATTCATAATTTTCACAAACTGAAAAACTGCCAATCAACTGGATAGACAAAATAGTTGGATAGATAAAATGTAGCATATCCATGCAATGAAATACTATTCAGCAATAAAAACTATGGATATATGCTGTATCATGGATGAACTTCAAGACACTATCCTAAGTAACAAAAACCAGACACAAGAGAACATATATTATATAATTCTGTTTATATGACATATCCAGAAATGGCAAACTTTTAGAGAAATAAAGTAGATTAAATGGTTTCCTGAAGCTGGGAATGGAAATGGGGATTAACTGTAAATGGGTAAGAACAGTCTTATTGGATGAATAAAAATGTTCTAAAACTGATCTATGGTGATAACACTAGTCAGTAACATTAGTAATCTTTAAAATGTACATTAGAAATGGATGAGTTGTATAATATGTAAAATATATCTCAATAACATTTTTTACAATAATATTTTAAGGTAAATCCCCCTCCCAGCAATCAGGGAATGCAGGCCTGCATGCCTGACTGGACAAAGAGGCAGTTTCAATTGCTAATAATTTGCTGTACCTGGTTCTGAGAGCAGGGATACAGAGGAGAGTTTATGAAACAGTCTTCAGAAGCTTCTGAATGCAAAACCAACTGAAAGAATGGCCTTTCTTTAAAAAGGGAGTTCTGGGTGTGAAGTTAATTACTGGATGAGTGAGAATTAAGTATGTGTAAGAAGCAGATTTAGGAAACAGAACCCAGACACGTTTTTCTTAATGACAAAGAGATAGCTGAGTGGCCTTGTGCAGCTGTGTGTAAAAGGGAGCTATGTTGACTACCACACAAGTTCCTCTCCTTCTAGATTTTGACTACGGAAATAAAAATTCATGGATAAATAACCAAAGGAAAAACAAGTAGAGCTTCATTATTATAAATAAACACCGTTTATCATTGAAGCTGAACTTGAGAAAATACAAATTACAACACAACTTTTGTTTATTTTATTGCAGTATATGTATATGGAATATGTGGTATTTCACCTTTCTCCCTTAACAGAGGGTACGATATTTACTCTACAGTTCATAACTATCTAAAAAACAATTATTGAGCAAGTATTATGTTTCACGTACTCTTCTAAGCATTTGGGATACAGTAGTAAACAAAGCAGACCTCAAATATGGCTTTCATTGAGCCTGTATTCTAAAGGGGAAAGAGAAACAATAACACAAACATAAATAAATATATCAAGTATGTCATATAGCAATGCTATAGAAAGAAAGAAATATAGAAGGGCATGTGTACTGCTATGGGAAAGGAGCTGCAGTTTTAGTTAGGGTGGTCAGGGATGCCTCAAAGAGAAAGTGGGCCACTCTAGGAAGGGACAGGACTTTAGGGTGAGGCCAATCTCTGCATCTGAGGCAATCTCTATATTAGTTGGCAGGTAAACACTGTTCACCAACAGCAATCCCAGCCATGCTGACAAGAGAGATCCAGGTCCACCACGTAATCCAATATTCTCAAACTGTGGAAATACCAGAATGAGTTGTTCATCAGTCATTATATACAGATGTACATATAGGTGTTTAGGTCCCACTATAGTCAGATCAGGTGAACAGGTGATGATGTTTTTGTTTTAAAGTTTAAGACATACACATTTAATTGCTGAAGGATCCGAATCAAGTCATTAGAGCTATATTAACTAACATAGGTTAAAAAAAAGAAAAAAAATGTGAAACAATTATCAAAATAGATATGGATATAATAATTTACTGCTAAAACTTTTAGGTACAGAATATGTATAAGAATTCAGAAAGTTAACAGTAATGTGGTGGAAGAAGTCATCAAGGAATGGGTAGGTTCTGACTTGGGCACTTGCCATCTTAATTCTTACACTTAGTAAAAATTAAATAATGTTGCTATTTAGTCTTTTTTTTTTTTCTCAAGTATGTTAAAATTTAAGCAACAAGATTCAAAAGTCATATGTATATTCTTAGAGTTCTGTTTACTTCAAGCCATTAACAAATTCCAGTGCTTCAACATTGAATCATAACCTAATACAAGATCGTTTAATCTAAATCAATAGGTATTTCATAGAGAGTTTTGAAGAGTTCATATTTTCAGAAATAATAATAGCTGTCATTTATTAAGTAATTTCTGTGTGTCAGGCATTATATGGAACATTTTAAATAATTTAACTCAGTCAATCCTGTAACAACCCTAACCGGAACATTCCAGCCTTAATTATCTTTATTAACATATGAGGAATCTGAGGGTTAGGAAGTCTGAATAACCTATCTAAGATTATCAGGTACTAAGTAGCACATCTAGGATCTAGCCCCAGCCTTGGTGATAGTTGCAGAACTCTTAAGAGCTTTATTGCAAACAATCCTGTAGGATGGCAACAAGAGAAAAATTCCTGATATGAAGCTGAGTAGCAGAGATAATGGTCATATATCAATGATGTGAGTAGCACTCCTCAGTCTGGCCTCAAGCCCCAACTTTAGCTCTTAACCTCAAATCTTGAATGGAACAGTCAGCCACCATGGGACCATTCACTTTTGTGATGGGAAGTTAGAATGCCAGGAGCTAAAGACCTGAATAATGACATGAGTCGTGATAATAAGTTGGTAAAAGCTAGGAAAGACAATTCAGTTACATAATATTTCACAGAAGTATATGATCTTTAAAATGTGCTACAGGATAGGGTTGATTCTCTGAAGATACATAGAAAAATCAGTCCAGTATTGAAGGAATGGAATGCAATGTTTAACAAAACTGAATTGCTGAAGAGTTGTCTTTGCAAAGGAATTCTCAAGTATGCAGTTGCTTTAGCTGAAGCAGATGGAGTTAATCATGCCATATTCGAGATTTTTTTTTCATCTCTCCTTGAGGCAATAATTAGCCACAAGACTATAAGTACATTTTTCATGTCAAATGGACAGTGGCTTCAAAGAAATTGGAAAGCGGAAGTACAAGAGAGTGACAAAAGAAGACTGACTTGGTGCACGAAAGACAAAATATCAACATTTCTTGTTTTACCACTGAACATGTGTCAGCAAGCATGAGGTCACTTTTTCACTGGAAGTAATAAAACTAAAATAGGTAGTTTATTAAGTAAGAGAAGCAATAAAGGAGAGCTCATCTTGCCTATCAGCGCAACAACTTGTGGAATATTGAGGACAGCACAGGGATTTAGTTAACTCTAAATTCAAACAATATGAGAGAAAGTATGATAAAACTTGTAGAAAAACTAACGCTGTATATGATGACTGGAAAAAAAGAGCAAAATTCTCATTTCTACCTTGATCAGATTAAACTTGATGGAATATCTTCTGATCAGTACTCCAGACTTCACATAATGGTGGCAAAGGGGTATGTTAGGAGAACATTTATGTTATAGAAGGCATAGTAGGAGACCTCTTTTTCAAGACTATCAAACTAGTAATATTAGGTTAGGTAGTTCTGTTTTAGCTCAAAATGTCAGTTGTATGACTTCTGCCTGTGGTCATCCTAACTTGAATTTTGAGTAATAAGTAGTCAGTGAGTTTTTTGTCCCAACTTAGTTTCTGTTGGATTCTAGTTACATGAGCAGAAAACAGGCCCCCTTCTGGTTTGGCTATGATAAGATTACTTACTGCCAAAATGTGTACATTGTATCACCAACCACAAATAATAACAATTGCAGTATTCTGGTCAAAGCACTTTACATATATCAACTCCTGTTAACCATCACACCTTTGAAATAGATCCTATTATAATATATTCATTTTACTAATAAGCAAGAGAGATGCAGAGCTGTTGTGTGTCACTACATCACATAGCTAGTTAAGTAGCAGAGCTGAGACTGAAACCCAGTTACCCTACCCTCACAGTCTGTGCTCGTAACACAATATACTACAAACTGTGACAGCTGTACTGAACCCGCTTTGCTGTAGTACATGCCATACTCTCCCTCTTGTATCTAACTAGAGGTTTCTCATTCGCTACTACTGACTACTCTATGGAGTATCTCTTTTTGCCTCTACTCTAGCGTGGCCCAAATCAACATTTATGAGGATGCCATAACTTACATGTTGCCTCTGTGGAATCAAGTTGATTTTCTTTAGTCTTAATAAAACAAGGTCCTGGGAGGCCTAAACATAAAGTGAATGGAAATTTACCCAATTCAAAAATATAGTATCGTGTGTATCGTAAAATAAGAATGCTCAGAGGAGCTATATCTAAACTCTGCTTGTATAAACTGGGACTAATGATTGAAAAATGTTTTTAAAAAACTCAAAAAATAAGTTCTAAGTAGTTTTGGAATGAGTAATTGATGTTTGTGGTATCCAGGGACAAATTAGTCATTCAGAAATTTAAGAAAGGAAGAAAAGCCCCATGGGTGTTTCTCCAAATCTAATTTTTCTTTTTTTCTTCCTGTTGTCCCTGTTTATTATAATTATCTGTGTGATTTTTGGATACTTCCGTTCTCTCTTTATATAGCTAAGATCACTTAGGGAACATTTGCATGTTTGGCATTTCCAGAGTGTAGGACCAATCCTGAGATTAGTCAGTGATGATATAAGGAGATGTGTATCAGAGAAATTAATCCTGCTGACGTAGGACTTCTCTCTCCTTACATTCTAAAAATACCCTAGATACATGCTCCTAAGTTTTAATTTTGTTTTTGTACTCTTAGCCACTACTGCAGTCATCATCTGTGACAGCAATATGTCATTCCCTTGCTTTCCCCTTTTTCTAATCTAAAACTAACTCGACTTCTACCTTTAGAATTTAATTCCTAGAATAAAAGTTTTGCCTATTCCAGTCATTGACCTGCCCTAGAAATTCTTTCTAAACTCATTTTGGGCTCATTGTCACTTTTACCTCTGTCCAGAATGTCCTAATAATTGCTGTCATTTCAACTACCTGTCTCCTGTTACCTTTTTTTTTTTCCAACCCATGACCTTTCTCTGTGGGAGTTCTTCTGATCCATAACTTGGTTGACATCCCTCAGTCCCTGCCCTGTCCTCAGGCCATAAGCCCACCCTAGGGCAGCTATTTTTTTCTCTCTGATGGTCCCTATCTTTATGTTCCTTTACAGTGCTATTAGGAATACGAATTCTATTTTCAGTCAACCATGACGTTATTTGATGCTAACTAAATTCACAGTTACTAGGCATTAAGGTTCAAGGGAGCAAGGACACTAATTTCCTTTCTGAGGTCTTTTCCTGATTAAAGCCCTAGTACAGTACAGCATATTACCTAGCGTATATTGGACACACAAAAATATGGAAGAAAAGAAGTGAGAAGAACATGAAGTCAGACACTCTTATGTTCCAACTTCAGCTTAACTTCTTGCTAGGGTGTGAATGTGGATGAATAAATTAAGCTCTGTGTAAGGCACTTTCCTCACTATAGAAGTAGACTAATAATACTTTTCTGTAGATTAGGAAGGGCTAGCAATTTTTGCCTCTAGGGACAAGGTATAATATTTTGTTAAAATATTAGGATAAATAAACAATTTAAAACATGCATGTATCATATAATTATATATGATTATATATTATATCATATATAATACTTATATGTATACACATATTATATATGTAATAACTGGGATACCAGCTAATGCGAAGGAAAGGAAAATTTAATATGTTTCTGATCAATGTCTTTAGCACATTTGTTTTCCTAAATGCCAGATAACTAAACTTGCCATGTATGTATTAGTAACATTATTTTTAATCAGTTAGTAATATTTTAGTTGAAGTGACAGAAAAGCCAGCATTTGCTATTTGTATTTTTTTAATTCTGGATTTTAAACTAACCAATCAAATTGATACCTGTCACACATAAATATCTCGTCTTGTACAAGAAATTATACTACTTTTATAAGTATAGAAGAAAGAGTGTAAAAAAGCTTGAGAAAAGTTTTGGTTACTTTGAACAGCTAGTAGTTGATTACAGAAATGGTACATGAATAGAAATATGGATGAAATACAGTTTACACTGTCATGTTTCAAGGTCTTCCCAAAATTTATGTATTTTGACTTATTAGTTGCACTGGTCTATTTCACTTGTCCTCATGGTAAGCAAGGTAATGAAATAGGAAATTATTTGAGCCAAGTAATTTCATTGGAAGTAATTCAGTTCAATTGTAGTTTTTGAATCTCTCCAGGACAAGTCAAAATACACCTTAACTTACAAATATCCAAAATTCTGACCTTTTGAGTTTTCATAACTTTTTTTTTTCTACTGACATGAGTTATTCTTCCCACCCTTTTCCAGTTAGTAATTTGGATTCTTTCCTGAAGAGGATTTTTCCATGCACACCACATAAAGCTATCCATCAACTTCTTCCCATGCTTAGGTTTTTATTCATCTTACCAACACCAATTTTTGTTGGAAACAAATCACAAAGTTAGGGAAACTACAAATGGAAAAGATATGACATGTCAACCAGTATAACTTCCTACAAATGAGATTACTACTTATCATTTATTTAGTTTATTTTATTATACCTGACACCATCACAAGCATGCCATTACCCTTTAATCATGGAGTGAGAATATTATCCTTGTTTAATGCTTAATATAATATTCAGTTTTATGTTTTCTCCCTTCCCAGAGTTAGAGGGAAAAATGAATAGAAATATTTTGGCTGCATAATTCTCCTCCCATCCCTGCTCATGCCAAGTCTTTTCCTTTGAGTCCTGAACTATTAACTCTTTGTGCACCCAGAGATATTACTAAGCTAAAGGTGATTCTCCTTACAGGGAAAGAGAAAAGAACAAGTCCATTTATCATTTGCTGGAGAGGGGAGAAAGGAAGAATATCCACATCCATATATATTCTCTGGTTAAAAGCAGATAGTGCCGTGATCCTCTTAATTACTATCTCCCTCCTCAAAATTTCCATGTCTATGACTCTCAACTCTCTCATCCAGTTATTCAGACAATGTTCAAGTAGGTCACACGATCTGGCAGGCATTTTCCTAAGAACAGGGTTTAAAAAATTGAAATTCTGTAATCCCAGCCCTCAAAGTGGTGGGGAAAGAGATGGCAAACCGCAATTACATACTATATAAAAAGTGATTTAATAGAAGAATGCACACAGCGTGATGAAGATATAAAAAGACATTACCTCTGGGATTAAAGAAAGGCTTCAGGAAAGGCATGATTGAGTTTTGATTTGATATTTGACTTGAAGAATGACTAGAAGGAATTCATCAGTTAAGCTAGCCAAGCAAAGGGAACAGAGTAAGTAAAAACTGAAAGCTGTAAGTGAGTGCAGCACACTTGGTAAACAGTTCTGAGTCATAGGATGCCTGGAAGGAAATAGTGAATTTGGAACTAGGTGTCATAGTGCTTTGATTTTTATTCAGAAAGATCTGATCTGAGAGTTTGAATGGTTTAAATAATAAGAGATGCCTCAATCAAGTTTACATTTATAAAAGTTTATTCATCTTATTGATATAGTTCTTCTGCAAAGTTATCATTTAAAATATTTAAGTCCAGATGATGATGACAATATTCAATAGTGAGAAGAAAGGCAAGAGTAATTAACACCATGAAATGACAGGTAAGGACTTCTGAAAATCCTTGATTCCATAAAAGTAATGAGAACAAAAACAGTCAAAATCACTTTTTCAAACTCTGGAAATTGACCAGTCTTACAACAATGCTAGGAGCATTTATTCATGAGAAATGGATGATGTGACAGTGATGTCAGCTACGTGGCTGTATAAGACCTTCCTCATTGTGTCTTCCCTCCAACAACATTTGGCCATCTGTCCACAGTCAGAAATATCTTGAGGGAGCTTTGGGATCCAGCACCATATGCCAAGAGACCTGAGAGGACCCACCCGAACAGTAGGTAATAGGCCTACAGACTTTGTCTTGGTGGTGGACGCTGCGGTGATCTGTAAACTGGCTCTAGGTACACTCAGTGCTCTCTCTCTGTGCTCTCTCTTAGAGAACACTGTCTTAGACAATCACTTATGGATAGGTGACCTATTGTGGAAATCCAGGAGAACTTCTAGCACTTATTGGAACAACAACAACAGAAACAGCAAAATGAGTTTGCAGGCATTGAAGAAGGTAAGAGGAATGATTTGACTTTTATTACCTCTGCCTAAGGTGACAGAGCCCAGTGCCAAAGAGACCTTCTCAGCCCTAGATTTCACCCAAGGAGGAAAGTAAGAGCAAGTGAATGAACACCCAGTTTTCCTAGCTGTGTGGACGAGATGCTACCACAAAAGCCCATTTCTCTCTCTCTCCATCCAGAGTACTGTGTTGTGAGCCTCATGAGTTGGAGACACAAAGAGGCTGGGGGAATGGTATATAGGACTCTTGGAGGACATTAAAGAGACATGGACCCTACTAACTGCATTATGAACTTCATGAAGAAGCTGCCCATGAGCAGATGCAGGTGCCTTGCCTTTAGATTCCCCAAATAGCTGTTGGGCATCCCCAGGGCTCTGTGTGCTTTGTGGCCAACTCCTTGTACATGCTCCTGATGGTAGTGAAAGTGAACTTTGGCAGAGGACTAGTGAGCCTATGCAGAAAATTGGCCTGAATCTGCAGGTCAGGGAGAGACCACAAATTTGAGCTTTGGCATTACCCTTGGGAAACCTCAGTAAGATCAGTGGCTGACTTTTCATCAGAAGTTGTGGAAACTAGAAAGCAATGAGATGACATTTTCAAAGTACTGGAAAAGACTCACCCAAGAAGTATGTATTTTACATAAACATCCTTCAAAATTAAAGGAAAAAATTCATTTTCAGACACTAAAACTAAAAATCTTTATCATTAGGAGACCTACTTTACAGGAAATATTAAATATTAAAGGAAGTCCTTCAGGCTAAAATGAAACTAGATAATAACTTGCTTCAACATGAAAAAATAAAAGCACTGATAAAAGTAATTACATAAATTAATGAAAATTACAGTTTACATTGTTTGTAAACGTTTTCTTCTATCTAGTATAAAAGACAGACGCCTACATCATGTTGATGAGACTAAATGTGCAAAGATGTAATTTGTAGGGGAAAAGTAACCCAAAGGAGTGGGGAGGGAATGGAGCTATCTTGGAGCAAAGTTTTTGTATAATTAAGTAGATACTTATTTGAACTAGATTGTTTCAGTTAAGATGCTAATTGTAATCATAGGGCAATGACTCAATAAATAAAAATGTAGTAAAAGAAACAACAAAAATTTTAAAGTATTTCATTAGAAAATATCTATTTAACACAGAAGAAAGCACTTATGGAGGAACAGAGGAATAACAGCAACAACTAAATAATATAAGACTATGGAAAACAGCAAAATGGCAAACGCAAATCCTCCTTTATTTATAATTACATGAACTGCAGATAGGCTTACCTTTCCAATTAATAAAACAGATGTTGGCATAATGGATTTTTAAAAAATCTTAACTATATGCTGTCTAGAAGGTACAGAGACATGAGATTCAAAGGCAAAACTAGTTTGAAAGTACATGATGGAAAAATAAATACCATTCAAATAGAAACCACAAGAGAGCTTGAACAGTTATACTAAAATCAGACAAAATATACTTTCAGACAAAAAATTGTTACTAAAGATGAGGAGAAACACTATGTTGACGGAAGAGTCTACTCATCAAGATGATAAAACAGTTACGAACGTATATATCCACTTAAGAAAAAAAGCACCCCTTTCAAAAATTAAACAAAAACTGACAGAATTGAAGGCAGATACAGACAATTCAATAATATTTGGAGATTTCAGTACCTCACTTTCAGTAATGATTAGAATAACAAGGCAGAACATCAAAAAAGTGAAAAATGAATAACACTATAAACCAACTAGCCTTAACACACATCTATTGATCACAACCCAACAATGGCAGAATTCATGTTCTCTAGTGCACATGAGATATTCTCCAGGATAGATAATATGTTAAGCCCTTAAGCAGAAAGAAAAGTTGTGAACTTTTTTTAGAGGAAGTTAATTCAAAAGATTAATATTCAATAGAAAAATTACTATATAATGATGTTCATAATGATAATTGGTAATTTATATGATCATATTAGAATTACCAAATTTAAGAATTATTCTAAGTACCTCACATTCATGAACATATTTAATCTTTCATAAAACCTGTGATAGAGGAGATATTATTATTTGTATCTTCATGTCACAATCAAGGAAATTCAAGATAAAGGATATTAATAACCTTGCATATCATCACACATACCATAATTCATTAGTTCTCCTATTAAGAGGTATCAAGATTTGTTTCAATTATGGGGCTGTTTACAATAGAGTTGTTATTAACATTTGTACACGTTTCTGGAACTACATGTTCATAATTCCCATCCTCTGAAAATCAAACATTAAAATGGGATTAGGTGTGAAAAAGATTTTTTGGTAGAAGTGACTATGAAGGATAAAGGGAGAATCAGAGAAGACGAAATAGCTTCCAGACCACAATTCAAATCTGATACATTGAAGGAAAGGAAGGAAAGATGATTGTAAAGGAAGAGTGTCAAGCTGCAGTGCTATTCTAATAAAGTTTTGGCCTGGTTGATGGAGACCGCATTTGTAATTGTAATACATCAGATTAGTGAAGTTACTTTCTAGTCCTTATTTGCTGATGTTTATCATGAAAGGCGTTACATTTTATCAGTTGCATTTTTGTGTCTGTTTAAATAACCACAGCCTTTTTTCTTTAGTTCTGTTAATATAGTGAATTATATTGATTTTCAAATGTTAAGCCAACCTTGCTTTCCTGAGATAAGTCTTATTTTATCATGATCTACTTTCTGATTTTCTTGGAATATGTTTAAGAATCATTTTTAAAAATCATGCTAGGTGATTCTTAAGCACATTAAAATTT
Source organism: Camelus ferus (assembly GCF_009834535.1). Classification (NCBI taxonomy): domain Eukaryota; kingdom Metazoa; phylum Chordata; class Mammalia; order Artiodactyla; family Camelidae; genus Camelus; species Camelus ferus. The sequence goes on along the minus strand of NC_045702.1, from coordinate 52,060,614 downwards.
GAGAACAAATGTAGTCCGTATGTATACCTTGCATAATCTTTTTTATAGGCATAATGTATATAGATGAAATTATGAGTTCACACCAAAGCCTCCAATTCCTGTGTAACAGAACAGGTTATCTAGCTTTCTCCCTTGTGATATTTGTAAATCCTTTCTCATGCAGTGGGTAATGTAGTTCCCATTATACACATACATATATATAAAAGCATTTTCCCTGGATGCAGATAGTTTTTCATCACTGCTGCCATCACATCATTCTTGTGAATACCTCATCACCCAGCTTGAGTTTTGACTCCCAAGGCCTTGTCCACCTTCTTCCACGTCAGTGCTCTCTTCAGCTTTTTTGGGCTTCAGTACCTCACACTACACAGCCCCTCCGTTTGGACATCCTTCTCATGCTGCTCAGAATCTGACACTTCACAGAGGGCTACCCATCTTCTTGCATAAAAACTCTTTTTAGCACAGCTGGTCTCCAACAACTTTTATGCTGGGCTCTTCTTCTGTGTGCATGTCCTCCTTACTACCTTGCTTGGATTCTAATTGCCCAATTGCTTAGATTTTCTCCTTGTCCTTCCTAGGCTAATATCTCACACCAGGTTGTCCCTTCCCAGGAACACACTTCTCACTCTCCTCTCTCTCTGGCTCCCTGCGTTGACACTTTGCCCTGTGTCCATTCTTTCCTCATCCCATTCAGTCCCTGACACTCTGCATGGGGAAGCTTTTGTACAGAGTTGCTCTCTACCTTGCTTAGGCTTTGACACCTCGTTTCTGGCTAACCCATACCCTTCTTAACCCAGTAGAACTCAGATAATCTTTCTAAGGCATCCCTGCCATGTGGGCACACTGCTCACCCCAGTTGGACTCTGGCATCCCTCTGTGAGCCTCATATCTCCCATTATAATGCTGGATATCCATTTACCTTGATCTGCCTAATCTAAAGGAAGGGTGGAAGAGATAAAGAGGAAAATGAAGCACTTACTATAAACTTTAGGACTAGAACTTCCTCCAGAAGGAGGAATCTGACATGCTATTTCTATTCCAGACAAATTCCATCTGTTTGTGTTCATGACATAAACAGTATTGTTGAATATACTATCTGTGAGCAAAACATATCAGCATTAATTAGTGTGGCCTTGGAGAATGCCAATGTAAAAAAAACTGTATTGAGATAAAATTCACGTAACATAAAACTCGCCAATTTAAAATGTACAGGCCAATAATGTTCACTATATTCACAGACTTGTGTGACCATCACTACAGTCTAAGTTTAGAACATTTTCATCACCCCAAAAAGAAGCTGTGCCTGTTAAGCTGTCACTCCCCTTACCCCTCCGCCCTCTGACATAGGCAACCACTAATTTACTTTCTTTTCCTATAGACTTGTCTTTTCTGGACATTTCATATAAACAGATATGTATGAAATGTGGTGCTTGCGGCTCGTTTCTTTCATTTAGCTAAATGTTTTCAAGGCTCATACATGTCATCGCATGGATCAGTACTTTATTTCACTTTATGGTCAAACTTCATTTCGTTGTAGGATAATGCCATATTTTGTGTATCTTTTCATCAGTTAATGGACATTTGGGTTGTTTCCACATTTTGACTATTACGAATAATACTTCTACAGAATTCATATGCAAAGTTTTGCATGGACCTTTTTCACACCTTGTATTAGTCTGCTCAAGCTGCTGTAACAGGATACCACAGACTGAGTGGCTTAAACAACAGCAATTTATTTTCTCACAGTTCTGGACACTAGAATTCCAAGATCAAGGTGCTGGCAGGGTTGGTTTCTGGTGAAATCTCTCCTCACTTGCAGATGGTTACCTTCTCCCTGTATCCACATCTGGACTTCTTTCTGTGCACATATACTCTGAATGTCCCTTCTTCTTAGAGAGCAGTTTATTTAGGTTAGGCTCTCACCCATATAACCTCACTTAACTTTGGTTGTCTCATTAATATATCCAAGTTGAATCACACTGGGGGTTGGAGCTTCAAAATATAAATGGGGGGACACAGTTCAGTCCATAACTTTCCATACTCTTGCCCCTCAAAGTTCATGTTTTTCTTACATGCAAAACACATCCACCACATCCCAGCAGCCCCAGAGCATCAATTCCAAGTCCAAAGTCTCATGTGAATATCATCTAAGTCAAGTATAAGTGAAGCTCAAGGTATGATTCACCCTGAGGCAAAATTCCTCTCCACATATGAACCTGTAAAACTGGACAAGTTATATGCTTCTAAAATACAGTGGTTAGACAGTCATAGGATAAGCATTCCCATTACAAAAGGGAGAAATTATAAAGAAGAAAAGGGTAACGGGTCCCATGCAAGTCTATAACTCAGCCCAGCAAGGCATGTTCCATTAGATCTTATGACTCCAGAATAATCCTCTTTGACTAGGAGAAGGAGACAGCCTTTCCCACTGCAACCCCCATTCTGTTCTGGTGCTCTATTTGTCTTGCAGCACATTAATTACACTCAGTTTCATATAGTTAATGTCCATAACACATATATATCTATGAGAGGAATTACTGGTCTTATGGTGACTCTATGTTTAACCTTTGGAGACTTTGCCAGATTCTTTTCCAAAGTGGCTGAACTATTTTATGTCCTCAGCAATGAATGAGGGTTCCAATTTCTCCCCATCTTCAGCACTACTTGTTATTGTTTGAAGCTTGTCATTTTACAGGAACTCTTGAGCACACTCCCTGCCATCATAGTTTCAACCACAACCACTCACATTCTTTCCTCTGCCCTTTACTGACTTGTTTTCCTTTCCCTATCATTCCTTCTCTTCAAGCTAGTGCCAGCTGACTCCCAGAAAGCAGAACATAGAAGGGACCTTATGAAGCTATTTAGGGTTTTTATTTATTTATTTGAACTTCTTTTTTTTTTAATATTATGACATTTGCCATCATTTAGTTAATATGGTTTTACAAGGCAAGCTCTCTAAAGCTGGTTAATTTTGCTGAGACTCTCTCCCTGCTGTTTCCATCCAGATAGTTTCTGGTTGCCTAAAATTTAGCCAAGTGAGCCTCAGGCCACGACTGTGTAATATCAGAGCATGTACACATCAGGAAAAAAGTACATTTTAAAAGTCAATATAACTAAAAAATATAATAGCATAAATTATGTAATTACTCAATAATTTGTGCTATTTACATAGCAAATTAACTCATGATTTTAAAATTTATGCCCTTATAATAACCTCTTCACAGGCACCAATATGGGACACATCTAAATACCAAGGGAAAAATAAATGAGGTAGAATAAATATTTTTTATTCAGTTAACTGTGTATTTTCTTAATAGCCCAAGTAAAACTGGTGCTTCTGGTTTCCAGCTGTGTAGTTCCTGTCTGTAATTTTTTTTAATGGTTCTATTTTGGTTCACAGTGCTCACATAAGCCTGGGATATCACCTTTAACTTTCAGTTGAAGATTATCTATATCAGGCTGGAGTTATATCATAAAGAATTATTGACTAATTCATTAGAGCTAGTGTTGTAATGTTTCTTCAAGTCACAAAATGCGTTTATTGTGAAGCCAGAGCTTCACAGATTTTCTGATACACAGATATTTCCATGGTAGCAGAGAGTATCTTGTCATTTATAATTTACTAGGCTGAAGTAAGACCCAGGCAGAGCACATGTTTGAGAAAGTCAGCAGATGCTTATAGCAGGCCAAACAAATTGCAGACCAAAACTAAAGACATTATAAAAGCCCAAAATTGCAGTCTTTATCTCTAAGGCAGGTGTTTCAAAACTGGATTGGTCCCAATTTTTTTTTCCTTTTTGCTTATTGTTTTTCTAGAAGAATTTGAAAAGGATGTCAAAGATAAGGCAGGTGTTAAGATAAAATTCCTCACCAGGAATGACTCATCAGCAGCCAATCAGGGGTTCTCGATCTGAAAACGACCAGGGGTGGTGGCTTGGCTCTGGCTATGAAAACTCCCTGCAGTCCAGGAGGAAACAATATTTTTAAACAAAAGTTTGAAATAATTCCCACTTAAGGGAGAAAAAAAGAAATTTCTGTAGCTACTGCATTCTTTAGATAATAATCTGTTATTATGTTACTATAAAGTTAGCAGCAAAAATTTCAACTTTGCCTTTTATGTTAAAGTGTACTATATACCCTTAATGTTTAAAATTTTATAGGATGATAAATTAAATCTCATAGTACATCTGAATTGAGCATGTCACAATTAATTATTAAAGTTAAATATATTAATGAATGAGTCATTAGCAAAAGAGAAAATAGAGTTTAAGATGTTCAAGGCCGGTGTCTTTCAGAGCTATACCAGGTTATTTTCCCAAGGGAGAAAATGGATTAATAACTAATACCAAGAAAGAATTTTATTGGCCCCTTTGTCATTTACCTCCTCTGGGAATTATGGCAAGGAACAGTTGCCCTGGTTAACCTGTGAACATTTTTCACTCCCATAGGTCATTGACTCTGGCTCAGGGGTCCAATTTTCCTTTCATTCATTAGCCACATTGGGAAGCAGAGTTCCTAACCCTTTCCAGTCTAAATGTGGAACAATCACATCCCCTCACAATCAACTGCCAGTGTGCTGGGACCTTTACGTTTCACTGTGCTCCTGCAGTGACGCAAGTTTTTAACAATTGAAGGATATTAACTCAAAAACTTGTTTTCTAATTGGAGGCGCTCAAGGGATTTCAAATAAATGAACTTGTATAAACTGGAAGCTTGTGCGTGTGCCTTTCCAATTATTTTTGTTCAAACTGGGGGAGAAGGCACTGCTAATCTCAGAAAGCAGATTTCAGAAATTATTTTAGCTATGAAGCCAATTTAGGATAAATCTGAACAGTTGTGAATTGTTTGGATAGCTGAAAAGATATAACTTTGGCTTTTATCTTAGTAAAGAGATCATATATTTAGAACAATGTAATATTATTTAAATATGTGAATTTTTGTTAATTCATTAGATTATTTCCTTTTATTACATTTATTGGAAAGAAGAAAAAGAAATGTCATTGAATTTTTGAGTTTTGCTAGACTCTTTTCACTTTTCTCTCCTTTGCATAACTTAATTGTGAAAGTATCCATTTGTAACAATTATGACCAAAATAATGTCTTTGTTAATAAAAAAGACACAAAGAAATCTATGTTGTTAGCATCATCAGGGAACATCTTCCCACACTGTTTGAATTTAATCCATTACATTCGGGAATTGAAAGGCACATGTGAAACAGGGCTTTCTAGGAACTTTCGAACTGTACACTGACATGTGAGTTAAATTTGATTTGGAAAAATGGTAGGGAAATCCTCAGTGTTCTCTGTCATTTCCTATTTCTCTACACAAGTGAATAAGAGAGAGAGAGAATAAGGCATGGGGTAAGGTGGTGATTCTAATTGTTAATTAAGCTTCTAGTCAGATAACATTAGATATTTCTTGAAAACAACAAGATTTAGGCACTTAGAATCTACAACTGATCTTCACAAGAGAACATACTCTAATAAAATATTTTATCATCTAGGAATAACTATGTAAAATGATATATTAATATACAAATATATTAGAAAATTTAATACTAAGAATTTGCCTTCTCTCTCTCTCTCTCTCTCTCTCTCTCACACACACACACACACAAATACTATATCTCCAATGGCAAAAGTGTCTTATACTTAAATAATATTTTTTTCAGTCAGCCCCCAAAGGGCACTTACTAGGTCAGTTGGTAAAGTATGCACGTCTGGATATAAAATTAAAATAATTAACCATTCATTTAGCTTTTTAAAGGTTTGTTTAAGTTATAGAGGTAATTCATAGAGACATATCACTTGTGAAAGATTCACACTATACATAACACAACTGGACAACCAGTTCTGTGAGATAGATTACCAGCAGTAGAATCTTTGGGAAAAGGGATATCTACATTTTTCATTCCCTTATTTCTTCCACAAATATTTTATAATATACTGCAAATGACCAATTTACAGTTTCACCAAGAGTATGTAAGAGTGCATTTTTTTCATAACTCTGTCAAGACACAGCATTATTCATTAAATTGTTTTCAGTATTATGGACAAAAATATTTGATTGCTTTTTTGATTTGCTTTTCTCTTGTTATAAGTGAATTTGAGGTTCTTTCAGTTAATTCACTGATTATATATTACTTTTAATTTCCTTTTTGTATACTTGTATTCTTTAGATTTTTTTATTTTTCTTTTTAGTTTTATTAGAGCTCTCTATATAGTCTCACCTTGAGACAGTTAAACTTAATGGTTTATTTGTCAGTGTGTATTTACTAAAGGCACTTATTGTAACTTGCCAATCACTTTTTTATGTCTTAGGAAAACAGTTATAAATAAGACAGTCCAGTAAAGGAAGTCAGACTAAGAATAAACAAACAAATACATAAGATAATTGCTGTGAAGAAAGTAGATTATAGAAGAAAGTTATAACAGAAACTCTTACTGCTGGTGTGAATACTAAATGGTACAACCACTTTGGAAGACATTTTGGCAGCTTTTTCCAAAAATAAACATACTCTTACCATATGATTCAACAGTGGTGCTCCTTGGTATATGCAAAAGTGAGTTGAAAATGTATGTCAGCATAAAAGCTTACACACGGATGTTTATAGCAACTCTGTTCATAATTGCCAAAACTTGGAAGCAATCAAGATGTCCTTCATTGGTAAATGGATACATAAAGTGTGATACATTCAGACAATGGAATATTACTCAATTTTAAAAAGAAATGAGCTATCAAGCCAAGAAAAGACATAAAGAAAATTTAAATGCATATTTTTTAGAGAAAGAAGCCAATCTGAAAAGTCTACATACTGTTATCATCCCAAGTATGTGACATGGAAAAGGCAAAACTATGGTGACAGTAAAAAGATCGCTGGTTGTCAGGAGCTGGAGGGAGGGATGAATAGGCAGAACACAGCCTAATTTAGGGCAGTGAAACTATTCTGTCTGATACTAATGGTGGATACATGTCATTATAAATACATTTGTCAAGACCTATACAGTGTTCAACATCCAAGAACAAACCATAATGTAAAGTCTGAACTTTGGGTGATAATGATGTCACTGTAACTTTATCCATTGTTGAAAAAACAAAAACAAACAAACAAAACAAACGAACAATCTACCACTCAGATGTAGGATGTTGATGGTAAGAGAGGCTGTGCCTGTTTGTGGGCAGAGGGTAGATGGAAACTCCATATGTACAGCTCAATTTTGCTGTGAAGCAAAAACTGCTCTAAAAATAAAGTTATTTACAAAAGAACAAATTATAATACAGGTTCTCATATTTCTTCTAATTTATTTGTAATCTTGCATTCTTAAATACTGAATACTGTGAAGTAAGAGCTAACTTAAATTTGGTAAATGGAAAAGAAATTTCCCCATGTTAAATTTCATATTGACTTGGAGATCTTTTGAAATCTCACATTAACATGGGTCAATGTCTGGACTCTGTACTATCCTGTTACTTATATGTCCATACTTAATGACAGCACCAAATGGTTTTAATTACTTTGACTTTATAGTATATTTCATTATCAGGATGCGTATGGTATTGGTCAAGGATGTGGATTCTAGAATGAGACCACACAGTTACTAATGGTATAATCTTGGGCAGTATACTTAGTCATCTAGTGCCTCAGATAACTCATCTGTCAAATGAAGATATTAAGCTTTTTTAGCTATGTTGTATAATATATATGTAAAACTTTTAGAAAAATGCCTGGTACAAAAGTGGTATTTGTTACAGTGTTTACTAATTCTGTGATTGTTGCTATCATGTGATAGAGCAAGTGCTCCCCTTAAGTGTTCTTATTTTTCAATAAACGTTTGATCTTAAAATTTAAAGTTTTGTCTTCTATCTGATGTTGAAAACAAACTTGTTGCATTTCATTAAAAGATAATTTTGCTGTTTTGATTTCTTTTGTAACAGATTACATTTTAATTTATATATTAACTTGTATTGAATGAGTGTTATTTACATGGAATGAGTGTTTTAACTATATCTTCCCATGCAGAAACACTGAATTTCTTCCCTGTTATTCAGGCTTTTATGCCCATTGGTGAATTCTCTCCTTGAAGTGATGACCTATTGTATGCTTATTTTAACTGTTATGTTGTTGTTGTTTTTTTTATGGAAGCCACCCTCCCCCTTCTCTCATTCTCTCTCTTATGACAGCTTTTAACTTTTTATTTTTGATCTAAAGGAAAATAAGTAATTGATGTTAATATATATGATCATCTTTTTCAGCTTGCTTATTAGTTCTAGAGGTTTTTCAGTTGGTTCTTTTTATACTTTTGGGGCGGGGAGCTCAATTTTATTCCCCCCAATGGTATTTTGAGGTCTTAATCTCCAGTGCCTTTATAGTGTGACCTTATTTGGAAATAGGATCCTTGTAAATGTAATCAAGTTAAAATGAGGCATAAGTGTGAGCTCTAATCCAATATGATTGGTGTCCTTACAAGAAGAGCAAAAAGCACTGTGGGCAAACAGAGATACACGGGAAGAATGCCACGTGACTACAGAATAAAAGATAAGAGTGATGCAGAGAAGGAAACTAAAGAAACCAGGAAAAGGCAAGAAACGATCTTCCCTACAGCCCACAGAAGAAGCACGTCCCTGCCAACACATTGATTTTTCACTTCTAGTCTACAGATTTGTATGAGAATAAATTCTTGTTATACTACTCCATTCAGTTTGTGGTACTTTTTTATGACAGAGAAAACAAATACACTAAAAAGACATAATGTCCTGCAAATAAGAGTTTTGTCCCTTTCTATTTATACCTTAATCCTTTTTTCTTATGTGGTTTCATTGTTTGAGATCTCCTCACAGTGCTTAGTAGTAACTAATGGAACAATGATCTTACTGAGTTCAGTGAGATTCTCTTTACTGATTTACCAATAGTATGTTGCTTTCTGGAATTTATCAAGCATTTATCAAGTTAAGAAAGTTTCCTTCTGCAGTCTGGCTAGCAAATTCCATTAAAATTGAGTTTGGAATTTTTTTTTTTTTTTTTTTTGCCTTCTATTGAGAAAATCATACTCTTTTTCTTCAATCTTTCCCTGCAGTGACTTACTTCATAATGTTCCCTCATGCTGAAGTATTCTTATATTCCTGGAAGAAACTATTGTTGATAATGCATTGTTCTTTTAATATATTGCTAGATTCAATTTACTAATATTCTATATAGGATGTTTCATACAAGTTCATGAACAGAATTGACCAATAATTCATTTCATCTTTTTGTGTTCTTCTGGTTTGTTTGTTACAGAATTATGCTAACTTTTTTAAATGAATTGGGAAGTTTTATATATATATATATATATTTCCAGCTTTATTTCTCATTCCTAATATTATTTTGTGATGTTTTTGCCTTTTTCTTTTTTCTTCTTTTTTTATCTTGTCACATTATATCTATTTAACATTCTATTTAAATAATAGCATTTGACATTTTGATCATAATTACTCTTTAAAATTGTGTTCTTATCTATTTATCCTCTTTGCTTTATACTGTTTTTCCTACTTTTTTCATATAAACCTTGGATTACTTCATTTTTATATTTTCTTATTTTTATTTTTTAGTAAATCAATTTTGGGGTAAACATTTTCTTTTGAGCATGACTTTGGTCACTTCCCAGGAATTTTGATATAAAGTATTCCGATCTTTGTTTCTAAAGAGATTCTTATTTTCATATTGATTTCTTCACTATCCTTAGAGATATAATAATTTATTTTAAAATTAATTAAGTAGATACCTTAATTGTGATTTTTAAAAAGTAATGTGGGCTATGTGGTCCATGCTTTTTGAAATCTGTAGAGATTTCCTGTTCTGTATGGCCTAGTGTCTGACTAAGCGGTGAATTCCCCAACTTAAAAAAAAAGTGTTGTTTTGTTTGTAGAACACACACACACATACACGCTATATATATGTGTGTATATATATGTGAATATATGTATCATGTTTCATTTTCATCTTAAAAATCTTCTAGATGTTTTTATTTGTAAACTCTTCTTGTATTTTTCAAAGCTATAAAAAAGTGTTTTTTAACCATATGTCTATTACCACTTAATTTATTGGATTTATTTTGAATTTTGTTCAAAATAATTTTCTAGTAGAACTCTTCTGGAAGACCTGTGATTAGGAAACTTATGAGTATTTATGTTTTATAATGTCTTTATTTTGTTCTTTCTGTTGATTGATGATTTGGATGGCTGTAAGATTCAGACTTAAATTCACAGTCATATACTGTAAACTTGATAAATACTGCTTTCTTGTGCTGTAGCATCTGCCATTGAGAAAGAAGCCGGATTCAACTCTAATTCTTGTGCTTTTGTAGACAAGTTGTATTTGACTGTCAAGAAGCTTTTAACTTTTCTCTTTATCCTCAGAGTTTCACATTTTACCATGCATTTCAGTGTGTAGTTCTTTCTTCATTCATTCATGTTAGGATTTTCTTATATGTACATTTAATTTGAAAATGCCAGTTTTTATGGGGGAAATTTTCTTCTATATTATTCTTGTTATTGGTTTTTGGTCACATTTCTTTATTGTCTGCTCATTGTTTTATTTGATAACACCTGATCAAATTTTATCAGAACTATTTCTGATTGTATGAATTTGCATGCTCGACTGTGGGAAGTGAATATATATAGTATGCCTGTATGAGGTGTGATTGCAGTGTGTCCTCTGGACATGGAGATTCATTTCCTTTTAAAGAGTTGCTAGCTACCTGAAATGTTGTCTAGAGACCTTTACTTTCTCTTGATTAGCCAAAGCAGGAGATAGAGAAGGGTCTAATTCCTCTAACATTTACCACTGGTCACCTGAACAGCCCCCTGGTTATCATTCTGTTTCTTACATTCAGTTACTTTGCTCTATCTTCCATGAAGTGTTTTGTACCAAGTTAAACTGCAGCTTCCCTATCAGTCTGATTCTACCTGCTTTCTATCTTACAGAAATTCCTCCTAATTTCTAATCCACTGGGGCAGGGCCGCTGTATTATGCATGGTACCTTTTGAGTCATGCCCTGTATATGCATTGCCTGTTAATGTGCGTGTTCCTGGGTAGGCTGGCATTGTTTTCATTTTCCAGTGCTATTGAGATTAAATTATCAGTTTAAAAATAACCTTTCTTCTCTATTAAAGATTTACTCAGGAAGCAAGCCAGATGTATTTTATTAGATATCTTCTAACAGATGTCTTTATCGACCTTATCATTTGACTTTTGCTGTCATCTGTATACCATAACCTAGAATTCTTTTTTTTTTTTTGTATAGTATGGAATAGTAATATAGATCTTGCCCTGTCGTGACCATGACTATTACTATAAGAAATCAGATAACATAAATTTCCCTCTTCTCTCTTTCTCTTTTTTGGAGTGTGTGTGGGTGTGTGTATGTGTGTGTGTGAGAGAGAGAGAGAGAATCGTAGCAGTCTGCTGTTTCTGAGGAAATTGAGAACATGTTGACCCCAATCAAATAATTATGTTCTTTTAGCTTTGTCTAAAAATTTGGAATTAGAAGAAAATTATGAGAGTTAATTACTCAAGAGAAGCAATAAAGCAAAATAATTTACACTTTCTTAGTCTTTTGAGAAAAGCCATGGTTTGTCAAATTTTGATGTCTGAAACAATTGGTTTGACATCAGAGACTTTACCTGGCTTATATACTGGAATTAGTTTGATCCTGAGTACAATTTTTTTTAGGAAACATAAACATGGCTTTCTAGGTAATTAGAAAAGAACCTCAGGAAATAAGATGTGTTCCTTCCTAACCTTTGCACTTCCTCCACTACAGGGGAAAAAAAAAAAAAAAGGCCCTTAGAATTTTTTCATTTTACCTAATCTGACTCCACACAAGTGAGTTACTGAAGTGAACTTCCTCCCATACATAGTCTAGTATTCTGCAATACTTCACCCATTAATCAAGCCTTCTGGAACTTTATCTAGTCACAGGCCAAAATCCTCCTCTGAAAGATTTTCTGGCCCTCCTGTGAGTTTTCATTTCCTCCCAATCTACCCACATGATGAGCTCTAACCTCTTCCCTTCAGATGTCAAACCCACCTATTCCCATGAGTTAAAATATCTCACTGCCAACCATTCACGAAGGTAAAAATGAATTTTCATATCCATCTCAAGCGTCAAAAGAACTCTCTTCAAATGGAAAGAATTCTATCTCTTTTTAAACTTATCATCACTCCACCAAATATATCAACTTGAATGCAAGGAATTATTTTATTTTAGTCTCAACCATTCTTATAATTTCTTTAGTACTCTCACACATGTGCTAACACCATGTTCATGATGAATTATATCCAAATGGCCCATTTCTATTTATTAATTTATGAAAAAAAATACTATCATGTTTCTGAATTATTTGGAGGCAGGATTTCTTAGTATTTCTCATACATGCCTTATATTTTAAGTCTCTTTTTATAATTTCTTATAGTATTGGTTGCTTATGACACTAATTGAATTATATGATCTTAACAATTGAAGGGACCATAGAAACACAGGTTAATAGAAAATAGAACATAGAAATAGATGTCTAATATAGCTTCTTACTTCCAGCATAGAAGCTTAAATATATCTAATTTTAGATGCTTACTATTTTGTGATAAAGTTTGTTTATTCAGTCATTTAATCAAGAAGTATTTTTGTGTGTTTTACTATGTCCCAACCTTAATCTAATGGCTGGGCATAAATCAAGGATCTGTACTTTCAACGAAATTACATTTTAGTGGAAGAGACAAAGAATAATAAAAATAATACTTAAGTCAATAATATAATGTGGTGGTGTCATCTTGGATTTTACCTACTTACAAATTAGTAAGATAGATACCCTGTTGTTTCATGGTTGTTGGCAGAAGATGTGAGACTCCTGGGTCAGAAACTTTTATGCACAGCAGAACAGGCAATGTGAGTATTAGCATATTTTGTGTGGGGTTTATGCAGATAGGACCAGACAGATCCTCTGCCCTCAGTAGAGTTGTTTTGTGGAGGAACAGTGAGTATGGGGAAATCACCATTTTTTAACAAGCAGTAAGAACTCCTTTTCTTTGTCTCAGAGAAAGACACTAACTTCTCTCTCAAAATTGCTTGCTACCAACACAACTCTGATAAATGTCCTAGTTAAAGCTATCTAGGCTTGGCATTCTTGACATACTCAGCAAGATGTGTACAAGCACAAGTGACCCTTCAAGGTGATTTCCAAAAAGTAGAAGGCGACAGCTGCTAAGGAATAAAGAATAAAGTAGATGAGGATCATTAGGACAGGGGAGGAAGGAGAGGGAATGGTAATCTGCAGAGCTGAAGAGGTTGGTCAGTGTGGATAGGATAGGCTAGGTTATGCTCTAGTAATAAACAGTTCTAAATCCTAATGGTTTATAGTGACAGATTTTTGTTTCACTCATCATACATGTCCGCCATGATTTTCAGGGAACCTTGTTCATGGCAGTTGTCCTTTCTCTTGTACCCACAAGAATGAACCAAGAACAGTGCTTTCCTAGTCATAATATTGAATGAAAGGGGGAATATAGCAAAGCACAACCTATTAAAGCTTCTTTCTCACTTACATCTCGTCAGCCGGTGTAAGTCACATGGCCAACCCCAGTCTTATATTAGGGATGGAAAGTAGGATGGTGGTAATAAACTCTACCACAGTAGTCTTCACTGAGAAGGTGAAATTTGAGCACATATTTGAAAGAAATGAGGAATCTAACCAATATATGGGGAAGGGGATTCTAGGCAGAAAGAAAAAGTAGAAAAAAAGTCTTTAAGGTGACAGTGTTCCTCGGATGTTGGAAGACTATCATTGAGGCTACTGAAGATGGAGCAGAACAGAGGGGAGATGATTCCTTTAAGCAAATAGAGAAAGGCTTATAAGCCACTATAAGGAGTTCCTGTTATACTTTGAGTGAAATAGGGAATCACTACTGTGCTGGAACTAAACTGTAGGAGAGAAACAATAGAAGTAGGAAGATTTGTTAAGAGCTAAATCAGTCATATAAGTAAGATGTAATAGTGGACAGACCAGGGAGATATCAGGTATTTTGGGAAAGAGATGGGTGTTGCATATACTTTGAAGGTATCACCAATAGGATTCTGATAGGTTGGATATGGGGGACTAGAGGAGAGAATGAGACTGTGAGAGAAGCTCATCGTGTCGTACTTGAAAAGAGTATATTATGAAAGGTTATGTATCCTCTAAAATTCATGTTAAATTCATACTAGTGTGAATTAATAATGTATTCTTAATCTTCTTTACCTTTAAGATCTTTTGCCTACTTTTTCTACCAGTTTCTGAAGGCCGGATGCTAAAAATCTCCCAATATGATTTTTCAGAAGAATTCAGAGTTGTTATATCTTCCTATTGGCTTGATAACTTCATCATTATGAAATGCCTCTCTCTGTTCCTGGTAATATTTCTTGCTTGAAAGTCTGTTTTATCAAGTATTACTGTAGCTGTTTCAGCTTCCTTTCATTTAGAATGCTTGTGGCATATGTCCAGCATTTTTACTTTTAAACATTCAAGGACTATGTCTTACATAGCTTCTAGCTGGGTATTATTTATTTTTTATCCAATTTGACAATTTCAAATTCTTTTTTGTATATGTAATTTTTATTAAAGTATGGTCAGTTTACAATGTGTCAATTTCTGGTATACATAGTAATGCTTCAGTCATACGAGAACATATATATTTGTTTTCTTTTTTACCGTAAGTTACTACAAGATATTAAATATAGTTCCCTGTGCTACACAATATGAACTTGTTGTTTATCTGTTTTATATATAGTAGTTACTATCTGCAAATCTTTAATTCCCAATTTATCCCGTCCCACCCCTTTCCTGCTCTGGTAACCATAAGTTTGTCTTCTATGTCTATGAGTCTGTTTCTGTTTTGTAAACAAGGTCTTTTTTTTTTTTTTCAGATTCCATGTATAAGGGATATCATATGGTATTTTTCTTTCTCTTTCTGACTTACTTCACTTAGAATGACAATCTCTAAGTCCATCCATGTTGCTGCAAATGGCATTATTTTATTCTTTTTTATGGCTGAGTAGTATTCCATTGTATAAAGATACTGCAACTTCTTTATCCAGTCATCTGTCAATGGACATTTAGGTTGTTTCCATGACTTGGCTGTCATAAATAGTGCTGCTATAAACATTGGAGTGCATGTATCTTTTTGAATTAAGGTTCCCTCTGGATATATGCCCAGGAGTGGGATTGCTGGATCATATGCTAAGTCTATTTATAGTTTTTGAGGAATCTCCATACTGTTTTACACAATGGCTTCACCAAACTATATTCCTACCAACAGTGTAGGAGGGCTTCCTTTTCTTCATATCCTCTCCAGCATTTATTGTTTGTGGACTTTTGAATGATGGCCATTCCGACTGGTGTGAGGTGATACCTCATTGTAGTTTTGATTGGCATTTCTCTGATAATTAGCAGTATTGAGCATTTTTTCATGTGTCTATTGGCCATTAGTTGTCTTCATTGGAGAATTGCATATTTAAGTGTTCTGCCCATTTTTGGATTTTTTGTTATTAAGCTGTATGAGCTGTTTATATATTCTGGAAATTAAGCCCTCGTCAGTCTCATCTTTTGCAAATATTTTCTGCCATTCCATAGGTTGTCTTTTTATTTTGCTTATGGTTTCCTTTGCTGTGCAAAAACTAGTAAGTTTAATTTGGTCCCATTTGTTAACTGTTGCTTTTATTTCTATTGCCTGAGTAGATTGCCCTAGGAGAACACTGCTAAGATTTATGTCAAAAAATGTTTTGCATATGTTTTCTTCTGAGCAGTTTATAGTATCTTGTTTTATGTTTAAGTCTTCAAGCCATTTTGAGTTGATTTTTGTGTATAGTGTGAGGGAGTATTCTAACTTCATTGATTTACATGCAGCTGTCCAGTTTCCCCAACACCACATGATGAAGAGACTATCTTTTCTCCATTGTATGTTCTTGCCTCCTTTATTAAAGATTAATTGACCATAGGTTTGTGGGTTTACTTCTGGGCTCTCTAGTCTGTTCCATTGATCCATATGTCTGATTTTGTGCCAGTGCCATGCTGCTTTGATTACTGTAGCTCTGTAGTATTGTCTGAAATCTGGAAGGGTTATTCCGCCAGCTTTGTTCTTTTTCTTCATTATTGCTTTGGCAATTCTGGGTCTTTTGTGATTCCATATAAATTTTAGGATTATTTGTTCTAATTCTGTGAAGAATGTCCTGTGTAATTTGATAGGGATCACATTAAATCTGTAGCTTGCTTTGGGCAGTATGGCCATTTTAACAATATTAATTTTCCAATCCAAGAACATGGGCTATTTTTAAATTTCTTTAAGTCACTTTAATTTCCTTAGTCAGTATTTCATAGTTCTCTGTGTAGAAATCTTTCACTTCCTTGGTCAGATTTATTCTTAAGTATTTTATTTTTTTGTATGTAATTTAAAAAATTATTCCTTTACTTTCCTTTTCTGATCTTTCATTGTTATTGTAAAGAAATGCAACTGATTTCTGTATGTTAATCTTATTTCCTGCTACCTTACCAAATTCTTTTATCAGCTCTAGTAGTTTTTGTGTGGAGCCTTTAGGGTTTTCTATATATAGTATCATGTCATCCACACATAATGACAATTTTACCTCTTCTCTTCCAATTTGGACCCCTTAAATCTAGAGATGATTTAAATATACAGAAAGATGCACATAGGTTATATGAAAATATCATACTATTTTATATAAAGAACTTGAGTATCTACAGATTTTGGTATACACGAGGCTGGGGCAAAGCCTATCCTGGACCAATCCCCCTGCAAATACCAAGGGATAACTGTATAAAAGTTATATATTTGATATGCTAAGCATAGAATGTAGCACTTGTGAAGCACAAAGACAAGTTACAAACAGTGAGTATCAGTCAGGCTCTTCTCCAAAGGTACTCACTTGTTACTCAGTAGAGTAGAGATGTTACATTACATTTTAAATTAACCCTTGTCAATACTTAGCAATAAAACTTTCTTAGTAATCAAAAAAAAAAAAAAAACATACAAGAATCTATTCAGTGATTATTGTGAAGTTTATTAAATCATATTTATTTTTATTTTTTATTTTTAAAATCTGCCTTTTTTTCTGCCTACTGCACCTAAACTGTTCAGCAAAACTTTCCTAATATTCCCTGTAATAATATTATACTATATATATATCTTCTTTGGACCCTGTTTGGCATACAGTTTTACACTGTTGTC
The DNA here is from genome assembly GCF_009834535.1 of Camelus ferus. Taxonomy (NCBI): domain Eukaryota; kingdom Metazoa; phylum Chordata; class Mammalia; order Artiodactyla; family Camelidae; genus Camelus; species Camelus ferus. The sequence continues at coordinate 52,043,359 of NC_045702.1, read as the reverse complement.
TGTTTAACTGGAACTTATATTTTCTCCCTAACAAAATTTTACATCTCTAATGGAAAGAAAGCATGACTTTCATTGTTATTGTTGATAATATCCCTATGAGCAGAGTGCTGAGCGCATTATTGCTATTCAGTAATTATTTGTTGAATTTAATAGAGGCATGAGTTGAAAGAAAAAAAATTGGAAAAAAAGAGATTCCTACTTCAGTTTAAAAAGTTAAGAAGATATGTATAGCCATTCACTGTTCTTAAAGTTGTGCTTTCAAGAAAATATTTTTTTTCTGTGCTCTTTGATCACCAGAGGATGTAAAATGTTAAGTCTAGTAAAATAGATCATTTATATATTCCAAAGATAGAAAATACTTCCAAATTACATATTTATTAATTTCAGAGACCAATTATGGCTTATAATAGGAAACATTAGCCTAGACTAACATAGGAGAGCCATTGCACTATAAAAATTGCATTAAAGTCTTTTGTTACTTGAAAACAATTGATCTTATAGTTTGGTTTTATGATTAAAAGTTCCAGGCTCTTTGGTAAGAGAGATAATTCCAGGAAGGCATAAACTGTGAAAGCCTCTGTTTAAGGGCCTCTTGGCTGCCCTGGTCCATTAGCCCATTCTTAAGACAAAGCCTGGCTTGTTAAACTAAGAGACTTACCTGGAACAGAACTTTGTCTAGCTCTGTCTCAGTTCTTTGTCTAACTCTAGTTTTGATAAACTCCATACAAGCATTGGTGGATCATTACTTATACTTTCTACTTTTGACTTTTGTTTAGCTCTTCTTTGGTTTCAGAGTCTTTCCACAGAGAACTCAAGCTCAAGTTTTCTACTTAGGCTCCCTCTGTAATTCTAGCAATTGCCAACATGAAGCTTTTACCAATATGGTATAATAATTACCTAAAATTCTCCAGAGAAGCTCTTTCTCTCCAGCTTTTAGGGAATTCCTTGGTCACAACATAGTCTAAAAACCAAACTCTGATTAAAAGTGATGAACCCAAGATGGAAGAAAAGATACAGGAGTACTGTAAATAGAGATTTAAACACTGTATACTGTTCTTCTAGGTTTAATCTTGAATTTGGAAACTGGCAACAAAAGTCAAGATACACAGGAGACTTCACCCAACACCAAGTTGGCTTAGCTTTAAGAAAGAACACATTACAAGAAGCAGTACAGCATCAAAGCAATAGTGTACAATTCCCAGGCACAATTTCCTGTGTCCTAATATCTTACATTTGTATTATGTGTGTTCATAAAAGATATGAGGCTAAGTCATCATTCTTGGGGCCTTTCATGTTTTATTCTTGCTTTGTCACTGAGCCCCTTCAGAAGTATGTGACTCTCCTATTTCTTCCTGTTCTTTGGAGCATCTGTGTCTCATCAGTACATTCTACATATTATTTAGTAACAGGTGCTTGGTAGCCCTTCGCCTAATTTCCATTTATCTTGGATTCAATATAGATAAACCACTAATCACTAATAGTTCATTGAGTTAAAAGAAAAATTGCCTGAAGAACAAATTCTCCAGTGTCCTGAGGCCAGTGGAAAGGCCCCACAGAACCAGCTGTTGACCGTAACTATTTAACAGTGCTTATGAATTTATGAATAATGGACAAAAATAGCATCTGAAAATACATCAATTATTTTGTAATTAATTAATGATATTCAATTAAGGAAACATTTATTTATCACTTATTATATTAAACTTGTCGCTAATGCAAGGATTTTCATTCTTTTAAATAGGTAGTTGAAGTCCAAAATGGATTCTGTTATTAAATGTTGGAATCATATTTTTAATAGATTAAGTAACTTTTGCAGTTAATTAAGTGACTTCTGCAGTGACTTCATATTGGAATTATGTGTGTTAGCTGATATTAGCACAGAAAACATTTGAAAGCAAATAAGCTAGTATGAATGGGTTTCATTGTCTATGTCTTTATGTTCAAAATATTTGTACCAAATGAGGTTCAGAATGAAGAAAAGATCTTCTTTACTTCAATTATTGACAACGATCAATGTGAAAACTAACAGTAAAAAATCTAAGCTTAGTTTCCTTTAGCATGATCAAAGTAAAACAATGTTATCTGTCATAGCATGGTTAACATAAAAATATCTCAATACTAATAACATCTGTAATATGTTTAATTAAGGCATTCATAAATTTTTAGTCAAAATACTGAAAATAATGAAGTACCATTAACTAGCCAACATCACATTTATGGTACTGTTATTGAAAATTATAAAGCTATTTATTGTCAGTTTTGAACCTCTCATCCGTCGCAGTTATTCCAAGGAAGTGCCAGTGTACTTGGGTCTGAATGTATCATTATGGATCTCTAAATAATCTGCTCATTATTTGGTGAAATTCTTCTGGAAGTCTTCCCAGTATTATGCAGCAACTGTTCTGTAAGAAGGGGCATACAGAAAAGCCAGTTAGCTTACCAGACTCCGTAAGTGTTTTAAAGCTGATATGTAAGAGGGGGCTATGGATACTTTGATTTGACAAATTTCACTAGGTGATAATTTCCCAGCTATCAGAGTTAGTGAAAATCCAGGAAACGTCAAATTTCAGGAGATATAAAACCTCACATAAGAACATTTTAGAAAAGGAATTCAGTAACTTTCCCAAGTGACAAGTCAGGCCTTTCGTTATGTACACATTAGAAGGAACAAGAGAAGGTAGAAGGTGAAGGTAGGTATGGGAGGCAAAGCTGGATCTAAAGCTTCTGACAGATGCATTTTGATCCTCTACTGCCCCTGAACATGGATTAGTCTCATTTAATTAATCTTTCTCACACATTCTTTAAGAATTGGAGTACATGCTAGATCTTTTGCAGGATATAGTAATTGGAAAGTGGATAGAAGTACAAAGGAAGTGAGAGAGAAACTTGCCAAGTTCACAGTCTAAGATGATGTGGATGTCCATCCATGACCCTTCATAAGCTGTTACTCAAGAAGTCGCTGATCACTCCTTAGGGATTTCAGTTCTCACTGCATTGTTCTTTAGGACCAGCATCTATGAAGGTGATTGAACTAGTGTATTAGAATATTCTCTATTAAAGGGAGGAGGGAAATTACCTCTGGCATATGTTGATTGAATTTTTCCTTTCCCCTAAGAAGTATAATTCTCACTTAGCAAAAGGGAGATGTTCTTCTTTGTAACCATCAGTTCTAATACTTTTTTGAACTCTCTTAGGAATAGTATGTATGTCTTGCAAGGTCAGTTCTCTGTACCTGGAATAATCCTTTGCATATCCCTCACCTTTCTCTGTGCCTTCAGTGAGAAAACAATTCTTGGATGTAGAAGAATGAAGGGTTTCAAAGTGATGGTGCTTTATATGAGTAACCCGTTGGAAGGCAGTGCGTTCACTTGTAGCAGTTCATGCATCTGTCCATATACTTAAATTTTTTCGCACCCTGACCTAGAGATTTCAGTAATAAATTGACCTGATATCACTTTTCATCCATTTTTCACACTGTACTCAGGAACTCAGCCTAAAATAAAAAGACTGTGAATCACAGCCATGGGAGTCTCTTCTTTTACTAGAGCTGTCCTCTGGAAGCACTTTTCCCCTCCCTAAAGAGCTTATGCTTTTACCAGCTAAACTTAAAATGTGTCTTTTCCATGTCCATTTCCTGCATATTTTGTTCTTGATCCAAAGTATTTTTTCTCTGCCTTTCGTGTTAGTATTTTAAAAAACTCTCACTTTGCACTAGTACATATATTAGAATATTAAATTAAAGAAGATTAAATGTGTAAACAGAAAAGTCAGCAAGCAAATAAAGAGCCTAACACCAAACAGAAGTAGATTAAAAGGTTACAAAGGAAAAGAATATGGGTTTCTGGAAGGGGTTTAAATATAAACAGCCCCCTGACCTTGAGTTCAAATACAGAATGAATAGAATGGTTGGATATATTTATTAAGGCTGATGATTTGAAAATTTTAATCCTCAGTTACACTAAAAAACATCTAAGGAAGGCAGTATTTGAATGTCTACCCTCAAGTCCAAAAAGAGGAATCTCTAGGGATTTTCTGGAGAGAAGAAACTCTGTTACAACATTTTCCTGGCCTGAAAGTCTGCTTAGGAGGAAGTGAACAGAACCTTGCCTGAAGGCCAAATTTCAGGCTCAAATGGATGGACTGCCAGGACATCCTACACACCGGACAAAGGCAGTGAAGCCAAGACTACCCACATTCCCATGCTTTTAAAAACTGGGGAACCTCAAGGGGGTACTTGATTTATGTGGAGTAATTGGCCTGCCCAAATACATTTCAGAAAGAAAACCTTTTCCAACACCCTCACCTGGGATTGTGGACTCTGGAAAGTGGGGGTGGAAGAAGAAAGAAATAGATCTCCTTGGCTAATGCATTAGGACTCTTGGAAAAGTGTAAGGTTGGGAAAATAGCAATGACCAGCACTTACTGAGCACTTACTGTGTGCCACGCTATATAGTTTTACATGTAGAATCCCCTCCATCCTCACAAAACTCCTACTAGACATATGCAATTATTATATTAATTTTTATAGATGAGGAAGCTTGAGCCTAGATTGGTTAACTAACCAATGAACCAATAAACATGCTATGAACATAAAATGAATAACCAGTAAATGATAGTGCCAGGATCAAACCCAGATCTGCTTGACTTAGGGCCTACATTCTTGACAACCGACAAAAATGGATGAATGAGCCATTGCGACAAAGATAATCAGCAATTGGGAAGCAAACTCAAAACACATGTGATTTCTATGATTCTTTACTCAAAGTAATGAGTCTCATGAGTAAAAGATGTCAGAGAAGATTGTTTAGAACTCACCTATAGAACATCAGGCACTTAGAGGAACTAACACTGCAGGCTACAATTTTCATATTTATTTAGGTTCTAAAATTTGAAACTGCTATGAATTGGCCCTACTCTGTTGTCAACTGTTATCAGTATAGTTTACTGATATTAAAATAATACAAAGTAAAATTTTAAATTAAGTGACCGCAATATATTGTTTCCAATGCTATTGCTATATACATTCATAAATGTTCTCTCCCTTAATCCAATGCCCAGCTCAGTGGTTAGCTTAAAATATGCATTCAGTAAGTATTTTTAAAATAATGAGGTAGGTAGTATTTCCTTCATTTTGCAGTTGTAATAACTGACACTCAGAGAAAACTTACCAAAGACCACAAGACCTCATGTAGGATTCAAATTTAGTTTTTTGAATTTCAAAACCCATGCATTAGGTGCAATATCAAAAGCCACAGAATTACAAAATTATGTTGTTATAGAAATGAATAAAATGAGTGGAAATGAGATTACACTTGTGTAGAATTTTAAATAATGAACAAAACCTTTCACAGAACAAAAATTGATTATATATGAGGATGTGGATGGGTATGGAGGGAAATATTCTTGGTTACTACTTCAAATTTTGTTCATATCATAGCACATATAATATTTTTATATCACACTGTGGGAAATTGAGGAAATAATTGTCAGCTGGAGGCAACTCTCCTGAATGCTCTGGCCACCCCTGACTCTAATCCCATGAGCTGTGAGGATCCATATCTTCTCACATGTTTAATCCGTTGGCCACATACAAGTAGTCCAGAGTTACCACTTGAGAACCTTAGTTCTAGGTATATAAAATAGCATGCAGAAATGTAGGTATGAGGAAATTCATGAAATATTTTTGAGATCTTGAGAAGTGCAGCTTGGTTTAGGAGATACGATGGGAGAGGATTTTCAGGAAGTAGTTTAGAATCAGATTATGAAAATTCTCATATGCCATGTGTTAGAATTGCAAAATTACAATAAATAAAAGTAACGCAATACAATAATGGAAGAAAGATTTTCCTTTATCAATTTTTAATATCATTTTGTGTATTGGAAACTCAGGGTTTCTTACTGTGATGCAGTAGTTGGTACTACTACTGTAGAACCTTCCGTTGAAATTAACTGTGAAAGCCGAATAAAATGAAACAAGATAAAATGGAAAAAGAACAACTGTTTAAAATTATCCTCCAATAACTAAGGCAGCAAGAAAATGAGGAACCAAATTCCTAAAAAGAAAGGAAGTGCATTAAAATGAACTCTACGCTTGTCTCCACTTTTTTACTTTGGCTGCCAATTCCTAGCCCTAAACAAAGAAATTGATCGCAAAGCAGCAGCCTGGTAAACTGCAGAAACACAACAGATTGGACTTTAGGATTGTCAGAAGAACTATAATTGGAAGGGTCAAAATCACAGGACTTTAGAAAAATGACTCTGACAGTCTACATATAATTCCTACTCTAAGCATTCACTGCTCTGGTGCATGAAAAAAACACTGAGACTCTGCTCAGAAGCTAAATAATATAGCAGAGATTTTTTAAATCTCATGATCCTAGAGAGACAAAAAGCAGTGTCAGATCCCCCAAATAAGAATGATCCCATTTAAACTTCCAAGTTTTTTTATACCTGAGATTCCTGAAAACATTGCATACAAGGCCAGTTTTTCCTGGATGAATAACTCTAATGAAAATTATAATACTTTGATGCAGAAATCTATAAAACATAAGAGAAATCAAAGTAAACCAAAATAAATGGAGAAAAACATTATTGTCAGATGGAGGATTCAATATTGTTAAGATGCCAATTCTCTCAAAATTTACCTGCAGTTTCAATATAATTTCAGTTAAAATCCCAACTTTTTGTTAAATTAACAGGCTGAATTTAAATTTATATGAGAATGCAAAGGGCCAAGAATAAGCATGATAATCTTGAGAATGAACAAATCTGAAAGATTTATATTCCCAGATACCAAGCTTTTTATAAAACTACTATAATGAAAAATATGTGAAATCTCTAGCACATGAGTAGATAATTTGACCAATGGAACAGAATATGGAGTCCAGAAGCAGACCCATTCATATATACTCACCTGATTTACACAAAAACTGCTATTAAAATCCAGTAAGGAAAGGATGATCTTTGCAGTAAATAGTAATGGGTCAGTTTAATTTTTATGGAGAAAGTGGTAATTTATTTCTACCTCAGTCCTCATATACAAAGTTCAGTCCCAAGGTAAAAAGATGTAAGATCCTACAAGATGAAATAATACCAACATGTCCATTTGATAGAAAATATTTCTTAAAATCTTTCCAGAAATTATTTTTTAAACCATAAAATGCTTTCCCAAAGAAAAGGACTGATAAATTGCAATTTATTAAAATTAAAAGAAATTATGTTGATCAAAAAGACACCATTAAAAGAATGAAAAGAGAAGTCATAGAGTTTGAGAAGACATTGGCAATACATATATTTGGCAAGAGATATATATCCAGAATATATTTTAAAATGCATAAAAATATATAAGAAAAAGGTAGTCAGTTGGATTTCAGTAGCCAAAGACTTGAACAGGAATTTTAATTAAGATGACTTCCAGATGTTCAATAAATATGTCTAAAGTTGCTCAACCTGGTTAGAGGTCAGAGCAATACAAACTCTAAAATCACAATGAGACAACACCAAGTGTTGGTGAGCATGTGGGACACTGAACTCCTATAAATTATAAATTTTCATAACTATTTTTGAAAACCAACTATCTATAATGCGTAGTGTATGCATACCTTATGACCCAGCAGTTTCACTCCTAGTTACGTAATCAAGAGAAACATGTATCATTTTACTCCAGCAGACAGGTGTGAGAATAGCCACCACCACACTGTTAGTCACAATATAAATTGAACACAATTCTCCATCAACAATAAATTTTGTTTATTTGTATGATGGGATGATGCAGAGGAATAATAAATAAAAATTCTGCTATATGCAGCAACTAGATGAATCTTCCTGATAGATGAGTCAAAGGACCCAGACATGAAAGAACACCTATATAGTATAACTCCATTTATTTAAAGTTCAAAACTGGTAAAAGAAATATATTTGATAGAAGTGAGGATATTGCTTAATATTTGGGGGCATTTTAATTGGTAGGCTGTTCGGGAGGCTTTTTGGATGTTCTCTATCTTCTATATGTTCTATTTTTTTATCTGGTTGTAGTTACATAAATTCATTCCTTTTGAAAAAATTCATTGAGCTAAACATGTCAAATGGGTATACATTACATGAGTTACATTTCAATAAAAAGGTAAATAAATTGTATATATTTTATATTATTATACATACATTTAAACTGTTCCCTTTTGGATCAGTGTACTGCCATCACCTTAAACTAAGCTGTGTAAACTCATCCTGTCTTTGGTTTCAACCAGCTACTCACATCTCTCTCCTTCCCCTTCCTTGATCCTCACAGGCCATAAAAAACCTGAATAGTAACTCTACTTTATGGCTCCTGTTTCTATATATGTAAAATCTCAAGATTGTGATACATTACTTCAAACTTTCTTTCATTTTATTAAACTTTTCTTCATACTACTGCCACTTGAGTTTTCTTTACATATAGCTTTCATTAATTCCCTGGACAAATTCTGACATCTTGAACAATAAATTTAAAATTGTCTCCTTGGTTGATGGCAAAAACTCTTCTCTGCCTATCCAATGTTATGTCTTGCAGCTCCCAGGAACACTTCTCTCTGCTATCTTTCTGATCCAGAATCCTCACTGCCCTAGGATTTCTATATATATTAAATTCTGTTATGTCCTCTTTTTCCCTCTTCCTCTCTGATTATTGATCTTGCCCTCACTGATGTGCGTATTTTCAAACAATTTGCAGATAGAACAGTGTAACCTTATGCTGGCATAATTTCCCTTACCTATGACCATTGTATCCTCCTAAGGAAGTATCAGCTCTTTAAGGAGAGGAAATGTGGGTTTTCATTCCATACCACTGATTTGTCATGGTAGTCTCCTGATATAAGACATTTTCCCCCAATTTCCTTGAAATATAATTGACCTACAGCACTACATAAGTTTAGGTTATAGAGCATAATGATTTGACTTAACATATATCATGAAAGGATTAACACAATGAGTTTAGTGACCATCCATCATCTCACATAGATTTAAAAAAAAAAAAACCTAAAGCAAAACAAAATATGTATATTTTTTCCTTGTGATGAAAGCTCATGAGATTTATTCTCTTAACAACTTCAGTATAGGTATCAGGATCATATAGCAGCATTAACCGTCTTAGGGTTTTACATTGCATCCCTAGTACTTATTTATCTTATAAGCGGAATTTATGCCTTTTGACCACCTGCCTCCAGTTTCCCTTCCCCCATCTTTTATCTGTTTGTGATACGTATGCTTGAAAACTCAGGATTCTAGAGGCCAGGCTTCTAATTGTTTACTTTATTTCTTCACAAAAATGAGCCTAATGTCTTGCATAAAGAAAATTTCAGTATAGACTTATTAATTGATTTTTCCTGATTCTTTCAAAGAAACAGGCCATTATAGTATTAGAAACTAACACCACAGAAGTTTCCTTTACTCAGATCTTTCAACTGGGTTACACTTCTCCTAAAATCCTAACTACCCATCGTTTCTACAGCTGTATAGGATCTAGTCCTTGCTCAGTTTTCAGGCATTCTATCCTGGCCTCTCTCCCCTTGCTCTTTCCCAGCCATTAGCCTTACTCTTTGACTAGAATGCTCTTCCCCCAGGTTTTCACAGTGCCTAATTTTCACATATTCTAGGTCTTTCTTCAAATGTTATGGAGGTCATTATCCCTCTTATCACTCCTTATCCAGTATTTTCTTTTGTTTTCCCTTGGAACTTCATCTGTTCCTACCCCGTATATAAACTACTCAAAGACAGGGACTTTGAGTTTCTTATTTTTGGTGTGTCTCCAAGCCTTGCAATACAGGAGTGTTTAATAACAATGAATTGAATAAATAATAAAAAATAAATTAACAAATGGAGTAAACACCTATAATAATGATGGAAAGAAAGACTCTAATTCAAAGTACTGATTCAGAGTGAATTAAAGCTGAAGATCCTGGTGGGCAGAGCAATATATCAACCATATAGGAAGAAGACACAACCTCAGAACCTGTGGGTGTAATGAAACAAAAACAGGGTGAATGTGAACTGTGGGCAAATTCTTCTTACAGAATGATGTGATAGTGTTTTGAAACTCCTAAATTCAGCTTAAATTGAATATTGAGCTCCATAGTAAAAAAAAAATGAATAAAATTGATTATCTGCATCTAATTTTATTATAAAAATTTTAGCAGTGCTTCTGAGGGCCAGATGACGTTAGAACGCATTATAGACGATAACTATTTAATTCTTTAACATAGATGGAGACAGCAATCATTATCCCACTTAGCAGATTGTAAAAGTTGAGGCAGTAGAAATATCGTGTGTCTACCATGTCAACATTAATTTTAGAGTGGCATGTTGAATTTCAGTTCATAGCTACGTTTGTTACTGTATTTGCTACATTATTACAAAGTCACAATTATTATATAATTCATATTATGAACATAAATTTCTTCATAGTGAGAGAAGCATCACACTTCTCATTCTACAATAGATTTCTCTTCTGTAATCATCCAATTGTGGGTAACCAGAAGGGCCATGAATACAGCATTAGGTCTTAAATGTGGCCATTTCCCCTCTTTATTCATTCAAAAAGTTTTGTCAGGGATTTGGTTCTAGTTCAAGAATGGACTCACTATGGAAAGACATAAATTCAAGCCCAAATTGGAATCTTAAAGGAAGTATAGTGCTCTACAAAGCAGAGAAAGTGGGTTTGTGGTAGCAAAGTTGTAGCACATACCAATTTGATGACTCCTGACAAATCACACAGAAGCAGTTTCTGAAAAAATTAAATCAAGATTTTAGAAGTAAATTTAGTGATGTATAATCATTTTTCCTCTTGTGTGCCATTCTCCATAGATTTATTTCTTTACTTTTAATTATTTTTTATTCATGAATATTCCAAATTCCATTTTCCCCCACTAAGAAAGTTCCAGCCTCAAAGTTGTTAAAGTAAAAACAATTGTTGTTAAAATGGAAAATAGAAGCAATTTTTATCATTGGCCCACCACAGTTTGGCTCAGTTCTTCCAGTCTCTGCTCTAGTGAGTATGAAGCCAGACCACACACTGAGGCTAAATTACAACACTTCAAAAAGAAGAAAAACACTAATGGAAAAAGTCAAATGGGTTTCCAAATGGGAGGTGGTAGACAGTTTGCAGAAACCTCTTAGCACAGCCCTTACGAAGGACTAAACTCTGAATACAAGGCCCCGACACAGTCGTGAGCTTGCATTCTCCTTCTTTTGTGGCTGTAGAACAGGAAATGTCCATTCAGCTTCAGAGTATACTAGAGTCCATCAGCTTGAATGGAAATGCATGTTTAGAGCCTTTCACCCAATCCCCACTTTTTGCAAATTGATCCTGTCATTTATGAAAATAAGAATGAGTGCTGCATGGGAGACTTTCTTCCTTAAAATTATTTCAGCAAGTGAAAGAATAAATTAGGGAGTGAATAACTGGAAGGATGACCTTAAGTTGGTAGTGGCAGAGAAAGCTAAATTCTGCTATCGTGGACACAAAGGCAGTTCTCTAAGTCCTAGAATCCAAATAAGTTTTGATAAGTCAAATTGTGGAAGAGGGAGGAATGATTATTATATTTTAGAGAAAACTCAGAAAAGGTACTTGGTTCTTTCTGGATATTCTCTGGTCTTTTATCTCTGGCCTCAGCACTTAGGATATAGTAGTGAATAGAAGAAAATACTGTCCCTTCCTTCAGAGAGACAGATCTGAATTTAAAAACAGCCACACAGATGCAAAATTAGAATTTCTGTGATTGCTAGAAAAGAGAGATACATGTTAATTTGAGGATGTATAAAAGGTATGAATTGATTAGAAAATCAGGGGAAGCTTTTCTGAAGATTATAATGGAGCTGACCTATACTGTGTGCTAATTAATCTCAGAATCATGAAGATATTCATTATCCTGAACATAGACAGACTGTGAAGGGCTTTCCAACACTGTACCTCAGTTAGACCTCAGAAAGTTAGGGGTATTTGGTGAGACATATGTTTCCATGGCTGTTTCACAAATATTATGCAAACTTCTTAAAATCAGTACCAAACTTGGCATTTAAGAAGTCCTTTGGGGAAGAGCACCAATAGGAGCTTGGGAAGATGCTTTAAAAGTATTCTGAAAAAAGAAAAAGGAAACATAAAGGAAAGAAGCAATAGGGAAGAAATTCAGCATTTCTAAGTAGCAAGTAGAAGCTAAATGCTATATATGTTATCTCATTTAATCTCCCCCTAATACCATGGGCACTGAATGTAACTACCCCCATTTTATAGATGTGGAAACTGAGGCTTTCAGGAGTTAAATAATTTACGGACTATGATAAATCCAATTAATAGATACGATAGAATTTGAACACAGGGCTCTGTCTTCAAACTCCTGCTCTTAATTTTTCCATACACAGTACTTCTTTAGAGAAATCTCACTAGGCCTTATTAGTGGATAAGTTCTGTCATTCTAAATATAAACTCTGCTTCTAATCTAATTTAAATAAAGGAGAATGCTCTTGAGAACTCAACCCAATTGCCATTATCCCAGGAGAAAAATTCCAAAGTTTTGACTTAATTCTGCAAGTCTTTGGTACCATTGTTTCTGTCAACCTAGTCATGGCTTAACCTTTTGCTTGTGAAAATAGATTGTGCATTCCCCTAACTGCAGAAATAGGCTCATAACCCAGGCAAGAATAACAATACATTTCTATCCTCCAGGCATATATAGCATTGATCAGATGGCAGATGTTGTAGTTTGGCTCACTCAATATTCTAATATAATCCCTTTCTTCTCTCCCTGACTCCATCACAGAGTTTGGAAAAGATGAAATAATCCATTTCCCAATCTCCTATGGGCCAAGAGTGGCCGTGCAACCTGGTTCTGGTCAATGAGATGTGTATTTGCTGAATAGTACTTCTAAGAAAGATTTTGCTTCCCTGATAAGAAAGAACAGACTCAGTTAGTTTGTCCTTTTGCCTATTTTTTATGTTTCCAGACTGAAATTCAGATGTAATACCTGGAGATGCAGCGTTCACTCTGTAACCAATAAGCAATGAGGACATAAGCCAACATTGAGGGTGTTGGAACAGAAAAATGGAGAGAGCTTCCGATTTTGAGCCACTTTGCTGGCTATTGACTATGTGCCCTTGGTTCTGTTATTGGTAGAAATCATGATCCTCCAGTTGTTTAAGCCACTTTTATAAAATTATCTTCTGTTTTACTGTCAAAAGCACTATTGACAGATAAAGTCAGAATTGCATATATTAAACAAGCCAGGCTAGTTGGAATCCTGCCTCAGTATTTTTCTTCTTGAATTAGAAGAGTGATGCTTTTTTCAATATTTTGTCTTAAGGAAGTAGTCATGTTCTCTGATTGCGGTTGCACCACAGAAACAGAATGGATCCCCAACAAAACGCAGTTTGGATGCCTACATTGATGATACCCCACACAACCAGGGAAGGTATGAAAAGATTAAGAGTAGAAAAAAAAAGAAAAAGGCATGCTAGACCTGTACAAAACTATAAAACTTTACTGGAAGTAATTAAATAACAGCAAATAAATGGAAAAATATGCATTGAACAAGAGATGGAGAACTTAATATTTTAATCTGTAAATTCTCCCTAAATTTAATATATAGACTCAAAGAAATTACAACCAAAATCTCAGCAAACTATATTTGTAGAAGGTGACAAACTGATTAAAAAGTTATTTAAGAATGAACTAGAATAGCCATAACAACTTTTGAAAAGAATGAAATAGTTGAGAAACTAACCCTTGATTTCAAGTCTTACTATAAAGCTATCATAATCAAGACAGCATGGTACTGGCATCAAAGTAGACAAATAGATGAATTAAATAAAATAAAGCATCCAGAAATAGAATCACACATACTGATATATGAACAATTGATTTTTGGCAGACATGCAAAAGAAATTTAGTGGAAGAAGGCAAAACAAATGGTGTTGGAATAATTGGCTATCACTATGTGAAAGGTAAATGTCAAACCATACCTCACATTGTGTAAAAAACTCAGTGATAAAAAAAAAAAAACTCCCTACAAATAAAAGTCCAGCTCCAGATGGCTTCACTTGGGAATTCTACCAGACATACAAAGAAGAGCTGATACAAATCCTTCTCATACTCTTCCAAAAGATTGAAAAGGAGGGAATACTCCCAAACTCATTCTGTGAAGCCACCATCGCCCTGTTGCCAAAACCAGAGAAAGACACTACCACAAAAGAAAATTATAGGCCAATATGATTGATGAGCATACATGCAAAAATCTTCAACAAAATATTAGCAAACAGAATCCAACAACACATTAAAAAGATCATATACTATGATCAAGTTAGACTCATCCCAGGGATACAAGGATGGATCAACATATGCAAATCAATCACTGTGATACACCACATCAACAAGAGAAGGGACAAAAATCACATGATAATCTCAGTAGATGCAGAAAAAGCATTTGATAAAATTCAACACCCATTTATGATAAAAACTCTTACCAAAGTGGGTATAGAGGGAACATACCTCAACATACTAAAGGCTATTTATGACAAACCCACAGCCAGCATAATACTCAAAGGTGAAAAGTTGAAAGCCTTCCCACTAAAATCTGGAACAAGGATGCCCACTCTCACCACTTCTATTCAACACAGTATTGGAAGTCCTAGCTATAGCCAGTCAGGCAAGAAAAAGAAATAAAAGGGATCCAAATTGGAAGAGAAGAGGTAAAGCTGTCACTATATGCAGATGACATGATAGTATATATAGAAAACCTTAAAGGCTCCATGCAGAAACTACTAGAGTTGATAAAAGAATTTGGTAAAGTAGCAGGATACAAAATTAACATACAGAAATCAGTTCCATTTTCTTTACACTAACAATGAAATATCAGAAAAAGAAAGTAAATAAACAATCTCATTTAAAATTGCATCCAAAAGATTAAAATGCCTAAGAATAAATCTGATCAAGGAGGTGAAAGACTTATATGCAGAAACCACAAAAAACATTGATTAAGGAAATTAAAGATGACTTAAAGAAATGGAATCCATGCTCTTGGATTGGAAGAATTAATATTGTTAAAACAGCCATACTGCCCAAAGCAATCTACAGATTTAATGCAATCCATTAAATTACCCATGACATATTTCACAGAACTAGAACAAAATCATCCTAAAATTTATGTGGAATCACAAAAGACCCAGAATTGCCAAAGCAATACTGAAGAAAAAGAACGAAGCTGGAGGAATAACCCTCCCAGACTTCAGACAATACTACAGAGCTACAGTAATCAAAGCAGCATGGTATTGGCACAAAATGAGACATATGGATCATTGTAGTTTGGAATGTAGTTTGGTGAAGCCATTGTGTAAAACAGTATTAAGATTCCTCAAAACATTAAAAGTAGACTTACTATATGATCCAGCAGTCCCACTCCTGGGTTATATATCCAGAGGGAACCTTAATTCAAAATGATACATGCACTCCAGTGTTTATAGCAGCACTGTTTACAATAGCCAAGACATGAAAACAACCTAAATGTCCATCGGCAGATGAATGGATAAAGAAGTTGTAGTATATTTATACAATGGAATACTACTCAGCCTTAAAAAAGAATAAAATAATGCCATTTGCAGCAATATGGATGGACCCAGAGATTGTCATTCTAAATGAAGTAAGCTAGAAAGAGAAAGAAAAATACCATATGATATCACTTATATGTGGAGTCTTAAAAGAAAAGAAAAAGGACACTATGAACTCATCTACAAAAGATAAACAGGCTCACAGACATAGTAAACAATCTTATGGTTACCAGGGAAAGGAGGTGGGAAGGTTTAAATTTGGGAGTTTGAGATTTACAAATGTTACCCACTATATATAAAAATAAAATTTTTTTAAAGTTTCTTCTGTATAGCACAGAGAACTGTATTCAATATCTTGTAATAACCTTTAATGAAAAAGAATATGAAAATGAACATATGTATGTATATGCTTGACTGGGACATTGTGCTGTATACTAGAAATTGACACATTATAACTGACTGTACTTCAGTTATTAATTCTTTGACTATAGGACCTTTCTTAGATAGATAATTTTAGGAAAGATCATAGACTGAAGTTGAGGATATAGAAGTAATGTCCTATTTTAAAGCTATCTGTGTCCAGGCATTACTTGGAAACTCTTTATGTACCTCATAGGGCCACAGATCCCAGTTGAAAGATCACGTGACTGGAAGACTCTAGGTGTGTGCATCTACTATCAACAATTCTAGACATTGTGCAATGTAGAGTGTATGATGTAAAATTCTGCTTTCTATAAGACTACACTTTATTTGGAAAGAAAAGACTATGTTCTTAAACCATGTATAAATATACTACTCATTTTTTTTATAGCTGAGGCAAAAGAAGCTCAAAAAATTAAGATAATATGTCCTGTTTCACGGGTGGTATGTGTTGGACCTGGAACTCAAACGTGGGCTTCTGTCATTCCAAAGTCCAGGCTCCTTTTACAAATATTGTCTTTCACATAGCCAGAAAAATAATTAAATCTGACAAACTTCAAAAATGGAAGCTACTAGGTGAATAGGTATTCTCTGGAAGTCTACGTAAAGAAAGAGAGAAAAGAAAAAACTTGATCTTGAAGAATGTGGGGGATTTCTATAGGTAAAAACAAAGAGCCAAATAAGCTAGGGAGTAGTACAAAGGAGTTAGGAATGTGTAAGGTACATTGTAGGGGAGAGGGGAAACAAAAATAGCTAGATATGGAGTTTATTTGGAAAGTAGAGTAAGTTGGCAAGTTGCTGTCGAATGATTCAGTCCTTGAGAATTAGGAGTCACTGATGGGTTTTGAACAGTGGACATGATAAAAGTCATGTTTTGGGAAGAATTATCTGGTAGTTGCTTGCAGTATAGTTTGAAAACAGCTTTGACAAGACTACCTAAGTAGGCTTTTGTAATAAGCCAGATGTGAGGTTATAATGGAATAGCCTAAAGTGTTAGCTATGGGAATATAAAGGAAAAGACAAATACCAGAGACAGTATGAAGAAGGAAATCACAGGCTGTGATAGATAATTCATGTGGGGAATAATGAAATATTAGGCAAGAGCAACTGCCTTGGGTTGCCTTAGAGCCTTTAATGCAAGCTTAGGGCTCTGGATATTATAGGTAGTGAGGAGCCAAAAACTTTTTGAGCATACGACTTAGAGTGTTTAAAGAATATTAATAGTGAAGTAAATATATTGTCTTATTCTGTAGCAAGAACATTAGAATATAATTATTAAAATCTAGAAATCTGAAGTCTTAATTCCATTAATTATGGTTTCTGTTCCTCAAAGGGTAATATAAAGTTATTTGTCATAGTAGGTCACAGCCAGATTATTGTTTCTGGTATTTTATGTTTAAAATAAAGTGTAAGATGTTCAGTGAGATTTTTGGATTGCTATGGAATTGGCTTCTATCAGGAAACAAAGAGGATATAAACAATTTGGGCTTAGACACCTCTTCAGATAGTAAAGCCTGTTTAAGCATGTACCCCAACTATAGAACATGCCCCTTCTTTTCTGCTTGTAAAGGCTTTTGGGGAAGGCAGTGATGAAAGGATGTTTAGGGGTAGCAGAGATAATTTGGTATCTTCCTAAGAAGATTTTAAGAGGATCTTACCCCTAAATTTTTAAAGCATTTTTCAATTTTTTGATGATTTTTACTTTATACATAGTTCCAAACTTTCTGAAAATTTAATGAATATTAGAGGGAAACTCCCCAACTGTGCAGACCCACATATTGTTTACATTTTATTTTATCATTCTGTCATCTATCACCTGAAAGTTGCAGATAGTGAATCTTTTTACCCTTAAATACTGTACTATGTCTTTTCTAAGACATCTGGTTCTTTTAGAATGTGCCAGGACCAGCAATTTGTCCCTAATTTTCAATTTTAGTGGTAAAATTCAGAGCAACTAAAAAGTCCCACTCAAGATTCTATTATAAAAACTTCCTATGAAATATTTTTTCCTGGAAAGCAAATTGATAAATAATAATGTAACATAGATTCATCATCATTATGCAATAACAACTACTTATTAAGATTTTAAAATATACTTGACAGTGTATTAGTATTTTAGATGTAATTTATTGCTCTCATATATTTCTAATCATGTTATTCTTCACAATAAATTTATAATGTATGCTCTATTTGAACAAAGTAGCCACAAAATATTAATTCACTGAGTAATAAAACCTGGAAGGTAGGAAGTTAAAATTTGATTAATTATTCATTTATGCCCTTTTATGTCAGAAAGGATGAATTTATATCCTATTAATAAAAATATCATTAAAGTGATTGAGAACATGCACAATTTGCAGAAGACTGTATCAAATAGAATCTCAGGCTCTTATTTAAAGTGTTCACTTTGGGCAAGGAGTTTGGGTTGCTTTGATTTTATATTTCCTTTACTTTGCTCTAGCCTTCTTCAGTGGGTAGCTCAGTAGCCTTTTATTCTTGAAACTTGTAAGTTGACTCCTTGTTCATTTATCTTCTGATACCCCAATGTTGTTTTCCATGCCAGTCTTCACTCTTTTTTTATTTTCCTGGTCATATATATTTGGGGAAGCCTTTGGATCTAGATGGCATAGGAGAGGAAAGATAAGAGAAGTTCAAATATCTATAATGATTAGATCTTTTAAACAGCCCAGGGTAAATCATTCTTAAAGTAACTCCTATGCTAAGATCTTCTAGTTCTTTTCTCATCTTTGTCATTAACAATGAAAACATACGGTTAATTTAGTGTCTTCTAAGCATCATGCATTGTTCTATCATTTTATACATAATGAAATTTAATCTTCAAAATTTTCCTCTGAAGGAACAATGTAACCAAAAACAGAAAATATTGCTATTGGAAAATCTGTGACTAGAATATAAAAGTTATTATATATGAAAGTTTAAAAAGATGCTAGAACATATAAAACAAAAGGTAATAGAGTATAAGTAATATAAATAAATAAGAATATCTCACTATTTGAGACTCATTTTATAAAATTATCATTTTTTTCTATTATTGTTGTGTGTCATTTTGGGAAAAAAAAATTCCTCAGAAGTTGTTTAAGATGCTTTTCTTTTTCTACCTTATTCTGTATGACCTCTTTTTGCTACCTGGAACAAATAAGATGGCTAGAGCTCTAGCCACCATCTTGAATAAAGTGATCTTGAGAATGGAAATTTTGTGCTAAACATGGTAGAGCAAGAAAAAAGGATCCCTGGTCATAATCATATTGTGAAACCTCCATATCAGCCAGAATCTACCTAACTCCAGACTTTTTTTATATGAAATAGAAATATAGTTATCTCTCTTATAAGCAACTCTGCTATCATTTTTGGTTTTTCTATTATATAGAAATAAGCTCAAACTCCTAATTATAAGTACTTAAATATTTCTCTGTGTATTTAGGTGCTTGTATCTTGTTTTACTGTAAGCACATTAATGGCTACTAGGTAGAGTAGAATAGGATCAGAATTTTTGTTTCAAATTTTACTGACTAAAATATAGGGGATAGTTTAAAAACAATATTAGAGGCAGAAAATCATATAGGAGGCTGTTATAGTTATCCAACAAAAAGATGTGTGTGTGTGTGTGTGAGAGAGAGAGACAGAGAGAGAGAGACAGAGAGAGAGAGAGAGAAATGAGAACAAAAATTACCAACTAGAGAGAAGACAGAGAGTGGGAAAATTAATGGGCAGATTATATAATCCTGGAGGAAGTTTAGAGATTGGTGGTGGAAAACAGGTGTCCAAAAAGGAGATAGATAAGAAAAAGTGAGTGAGAAACCTAGATATCCAAGAATCTTTTCAAGAAGTAGTGAAAAATAAAATACGCTCAATGTAGCCGATAATCACTGGATTGGGCAATGAGAAAGTCATTATTATTAATGAGCAAAATTTTGGTTGAGTTGTTGAGTTGGGGTAGTATTACAGTAGATTAGGAGTGAATGGTAAGTAAGGATAGTTGAGCAATCTTTAGAGAAGTTTAGGTGGGAAGCAAAAGGAAACATTCAGTAATAGAGCAAAATCTAGATTAGAGGATGCTTAAATGACAGATGATTAAAAAAAGAGAATTGAAGTGTGATTATTAAATAATTGACTAAGAACATTTGGAGTGACATCAAAATGATGCCCACATCCTAAATCCAAAGAAATTTGGTCTTGGCTTTAATTGTTGTAAAAAGAGAGCAGCAACTGGATACAAATTTTAAGTCTCTGTAGTAATAGATGAGATTATTTAGATAGGAAATAATAAGCCACTTTGGTTGGACTTTGTATCAATGGGAGAAAAATGATTGGTCCATTAATATATTTTCATACTTCTGCTGATAGTTAGGAAAATGATACACCAGTCACATCTGTACTTTTTCAGTCAGCATACAGATCCAGGAATAGACTCTAAATTAGTTACCGTGAAGCCAGCAAGCCCATGCAAGTGTTGTAACTCACGTTTTTGAAATTTCACCATTTCCCAAAGCAAGTTGACCCAATGATCTATATTTAGTGGTGATTTTTATTCCCAGATGTCAAGAACAGCTTCTTTGCTGGCAGTAGGTCCTTGAGGATGCATTTTCCCTAAGCTTTAAATAGCATCCTTTAGGGAATTTGTATTACCCAAGATATAAAAAGATTAATAAGGATTTAAAATTAAATAACTCCAGTAATTCCTTTAATGGATGTGCATCCAAACTGTTTCCTTGGTTAATATTATAACGGCTTATTTATCACCACATTCCTTAGAAATAACTCTCTTAAGTTTGCAACCAGAGGGTTTCAGTCATAATGCAGTGCAGAGGCCACAGGCCTTATTTCTTGGCACAACACGAGCAACCTTGCATAAGTCCATGTGTGAGACTTTGGAGAGCCTATCCCCTTCAATCCCCTGTGTAAAGTTTCTTTTTAAAGACATCTGAATTTTATCTGTGTCTTTCTGGCTTTCATTGAGAATGTTTATTCAGTTCAATGTGAGAGAATTGAACTCTCGACAAGGAGCATGATGAATTTTCTAATTCAAACTGGGTACCAAGAGGTGGCCTGTCATCATTTTCCTTTTGTTGCACTGAAAAAAAAAAAAAAGCAAATGAGTCTCCTTGAGAGCAGTTCCCACTTCTGTTTCAAGTTCCCCCATCAAGTCATTAAACATTCTCTGGGTTTTGTCAACAGCCTGGTAAACATCCAGAGAAAGAATCAAAATAAGAACGTTTATTTAACATTCTTCTCCTCCAACTGCTGATTAGAATAAATAGTTTGGATAAAGCTCCTATCTGATCCAACAATCACAAAAAGAAAGTATTTAGCTATTGGAGAAGTTTAGATTGAGTTAGAAATACTTTAAACAGCAAAGAATTTTTTGCACACTTTGATATTTTCTTTATCTTCAACTCATCTTGTTACAGCAATGTCAGAGCTAAACATTAATGTTGAGTAACTACTGAGAAAGCTCCTTAGAATCTGAGTAAAAATGTAGGCATTGATTTCCAGAAAAAGCTATGGGCTAGAAAGCCTCAAACTCCACGTTCCATTTTAACTAACTGTAAGAAGTTGAGTTTGGATAGCTATTTCCAAGAATTGCTTTTTCAGACTTTAAGTGAAATGTGTCCTGATTCTATTTATCTCTAGAGAACCCAATTAACTTAGCCAAAAGGGAGGAAGTGTTTCTAATTATCAAAAAGATTTTTAGGCTTATAGGAGGTCAGACATAATATTGTAATGCCTCATTTTATGTCTCTGTGCAAGCTTTTTCAAGAAAATATGTTGTAATCCTAAATAAAGACCTTATGTATAAATATACTGCTAAGTATATAAAAGACGTATTACCATCTTTTGTAACTTACAATTCAGATTTTAATAGAGTAGTTGTGGTTCAGTAAATTAAATAATTAGCAGATCAGATTTTTAACATTGCATTCAAGATTCTAAATAGTTCACAAAATCTCCTCTACCTCCAGCTCCTACCAACTTTGCTCTTATTATCTATCCTATGCACCCGACATAATATAAATACAGGATCCACAAGATGCCGCACACTTCAGTGCATTTCTGCCTTTTCTCAGCCCTCTACTTAAAATGCTCTTTTTATTCCTTAAAGCTGATTATCATCCTATTATTCCTTCTAAAATGACCTCAAATGCCACCATGGAACATTATCTTTACTCAAAACAGTGATTGACCAACAAACTATGGCTCCAGACGTGGATATTGGGCAGACATTTCCTGGAAAAAGAATAAAATAAACCTGGCACTTTGAGAAAAACGACTGACAGTAATTGTGATAAAATTAGAGCTGTCAAAAATAATGAAGATTTTGGAAAACTTTCACCTACCACCATGAGTTTTGTAGTTTCCCGATACTTTAAACAGTTTTCTGATGAAATCGGTGAGGACATTAATGAATGTGACTTTTTGATAATGTATAATGAAATATATCAACTTTTGGAAGAGCTACGTAAGTCAATGATCTGTTTCCTGAATAAAGAATATATGAAGTTACAAAATCACATATAAGTAAAGCAACCATTTAAAGTGTAAAAAATAAAACTAGTGGATATTAATATGATGAGGTAAGAAAAATTGGTATGATTTCAGATTTTACATTCCAGCTAACTTTTAAAAAACTAATACTTGCCAGGTTTTGGTATAATATCAAAGAAGAATATTTGCAATTATCTGAAAATGCTCCTCCCTTTTTCAGTTACTATGTGTGGGAATACAGATTTTCTTCATATACTTCAACAACAACAACCACAAAAACCAATACTCCATAGATTGACTGCAGGATAAAAAAAGAAAAAGTAAGAATCCAACTATCTTTGATGAAGACACGAAGAGTTTTCCAAAAGTGTAAAACAATGCCTCACTTGTCACCGAAATTTTTAATACATGATTTTTTTTCAAAATAACTGCCAGTAAATGTGCTTTTGAAAGTGTGGGTGTGTGAGAAAGCAATTTCATAAACCTTAGCTCAATATATTTTCTGAATCCAAGTAAATTATTTTCCTGATTAAGAAAAAGTATACATATATTCCTGACAATGTTGTTTAAATTTAAAGATTCTTTAATGATTTTAGGTTTAATACAAATTATTTTAATCTCTTTCTTCCCACCTAAATTTGGTAAAAGGAGGGAAAATGGAGATGGGGCTAAGCAAGTACTACAACGCTCAGTGGAGCAAGAAAGTGTTAGCTTCTCAGTCTTGATCTGAGATCTAGGATACTTCCTGTATCATAC
The DNA here is from genome assembly GCF_009834535.1 of Camelus ferus. Lineage (NCBI taxonomy): Eukaryota > Metazoa > Chordata > Mammalia > Artiodactyla > Camelidae > Camelus > Camelus ferus. The sequence continues at coordinate 52,020,111 of NC_045702.1, read as the reverse complement.
ATGCAGTCATTTGTAATCTGATGTTCTGCATAGAGGGGCTTGAGGTTCCAAGGGTGCATGTTGGGTGAAAGGGAATAAGTTAAGTAATATGATGTGAGAATACCTATAAAAAGCATATCCACTAGAATTTTGATATATTATAATCACCACATTGTTTTATAGTTATGTATATATATATGTGTATATACACATATGTATATATATACACACATACACTTTATATTTTCTTGTTCCTCCATTACATCTGTTTTATAAGCTAAATATGTTGGGGACATTTTCTTTTGCCATTAAATATTCTCTAGATTATAATTTTTAGAAGTTGAATAATATTTCATCATATGTCTTCCAGAGGACATATTATACTTTAAAAGACTCTTGTTGAATATTTAGATGTTTTCAATGTATTATTATGAACAATGAACTTATGTGAACATCTCTTCATCTGTTCACTCAAATCTTTGTATCCATTTATGATTATTTCCTTAGGACAAATTCCTGGCAAAGGAGTTCTTGAGTCAAAGACTATATGTATTACTAAAGCTTGGGAATTTTTTTCTCCATATTATCCTCTAGAATAGGTGTACAGGTTTACATTCCAATGATATATGTAGGAGTGGCCATTATTTCATATATGGAATGGTCATTTAGTTATCTTTTGTGAATATTGTATATATATTTATTTATTGCCAATTTTATTATTTGCATGTTAGGCCCCTTGTTATTGTTTTAATTATTTGCACTATAATCCTTTTAATGATATGTTAATAATGCCTGCCTGTTCTTTCTTTTGGTGACATTTGCCTATTCACTCTTTTATTTTTAAACTTTGTCAAGCATTTTTTTTAATGAATGTTTTTTTAAAAATAGCAAATGCCAGATTTTTATTTTTCTTAAATTTCAATTGAGAAATTTAACCTCTTCATATATTTTTACAATTAATATCTAAGTTCAGTCTTAATTCTGTCATCTTCTTTGCTTTCTATTTTTAATTTTTTTTAATATAAGCTTTTTTTCCTCCTGTCTTTTGCTTTTTAAGCTTGTTTTCTCTGCACTTCTCTTTAGTAATATGGATACTTAACTTTTCCAGCTTTGTTGAGGTTTAATTGATAAATAAAAGTGTAATATATTTAAAATGTGTAATATGATGAATTGACATGCGTGTGCATTGTGAAAGGATTCCTCACTTCGAGTTTAACAAATCCATCAAGTCACATATTTACTTTTTTTTTTTTTTTTTTTTTGGTGAGAAAATTTACCTTCTGCTCTCTTAACAAATTTTAGTTTTACAATACAGTAGTGTCAACAATAGTCACCATGCTATACATTAGATCCTTATACCTTGTTTACCTTATAACTGAAAGTTTTTACCCTTTTACTAGTTTCTTCCTACTTCTACCCCCACCCCACCCCCAGCTTGTGGAAACCACTTTCCTACTTTCTGTGTTTGATTTTTTTCCTTCAGAGTCCACACAAGTTATAAGTGATACCACGTAGTATTTGTCTTTTTCTGTCTTAGTATAGCATCTTCCAGATTCACCCATGTTGTCCCAAATGATAGAACTTCCTTCTTTTTTAAGCCTGAATATATTCTAGTGTGTGAACATTGCTGCAACTAACTTAACATAGGGCTACAGTTATTTTGTGATTTCTGGATCCTATAGTAGTCCTATTTTTATTTTCTTCAGGAGCCTCCATACTGTTTTCCTCAACAGCTATACAAGTTTACTTTCTCACCAGGATTATACAAAGGTTTCTTTTTCGCCATATCCTCACCAGCATTTGTTATCTCTTGTCTTTTGATAATAGTCATCCTAATAAGTATGAGGCAATATCTCATTGGGCTTTTGATTTGCATTTCACTGATGAGTAGTGATGTTGAGTACCTTTTCATGCACCTATTGGCCATTTGTATGTCTTTGGAAAAAAATGTTTATTCAGGTCCTTTACCCAATTTTTAATTGGGTAAATTATTTTTTTGTTTATTTGTTTGTTCGTTTTTGCTATTTGAATTGTATGTATTTCTTTTATAGTTCAGATATTAACCCCTTATTAGATATACAGTTCACAAATATTTGCTCCCATACCATAGGTTGCCTTTTCATTTCGTTGATGATTTCCTTTGCTATGGAGAAGTTTTTTTGTTTGTTTGTTTTCATGTATCGCCATTTCCTTATTTTTACCTTTGTTGTCTTTGGCTTTGGTGCCAAATCTAAAAAAAATCATGTCAAGACCAATGTCAAGGAGCTTACCCTCTGTGTTTTCTTCTTGGAGTTTTATGGTTTCAGGCCTTAATTTCAAGAATGTATTCTATTTTGAGTTGATTTTTATGTATGGTATAATACAGTGTCCAGTTTCATTCTTTCATATGTAGCTATCCAGTTTTTCCATTACCATTTAATGAAGAGACTATCCTTTCCCCATTGGATCTTCTTGATTTCTTTGTCAAAAAACTAATTGACTATATATGTATGGGTTTGTTTCTGGCCTTTCTATTTTATTAATTGATCTATGTGTGTGTTTTTATGCCAGCACTATACTATATTGATTACTGTAGTTCTGAAATATAGTTTGAAGTCAGAAAGTTATGATGCTCCCTTTGTTCTTTTTTTTTCAAGATTACCTTGGCAATTTGGGGTCTCTTGTAGTTCTATAGTCTATGATATGGATACTTTAGATTCTGCTCCTTAGGGAAGTTGTGGTTAATTTTTAGTTATTAAAATATATTTTAACCACAGCAAAAATATTTACCTAGCATCTGTTTCATAATTAGAGTAATAACACTTGAATTCTTTCTCTGTTGCATTACCAACCCAGTTGTTAAATTCCATAAGGAAAACACTCCTTGGGTGAGGTTTAAACATAACTCAGAATTAAAAAGCTCACTGTAGCCCCTTATACACAGCATCAAAATTCAAGTAAGACAGCTACCGCTTTGTCATCTATCCTTTTTTATTTAAGAATATTTAAACTCATGTCTTTCTAATTATCAGTGTCAATAATGAAGATGAACCAGTGTAATATCTTTTGTAAAAATGATCATTTTAGCTCAGTTTCATTTTCTTTCTTATCTCCCTCTTATTTCCCAAATCATTGTTGATATATGAATATTAATATTAAATTATGTTTATATCATATATACAATAATATAAGAATCTTTTGGAGACATATATTATTGTAAAATCTCTGGAAACAATTATTTAGACTTAATTCTATGTTTCCTTGTTTTGTGGTTCACCACAACTTCTTTCATACGATTATTTCCTACACTTGAAATTTTGCATTATTCTTCAGTCTACCATAGCATGTATTTGGGTCCTCTTTACCAGAAGAGTATATAGGTAGCATCCTTCTTAATCCCTTGTATGTCTGATAGTATTCACCTGCTCATCTTGCACATAAAAGAATTTGGCTGGTAATAGAATTTTGCCATACATTGAAAACATGACACCATTATTTTCTGGCAGATAAATAATTTTTGTGTCTGGATGCTTGAAGTATTTGAAAAATTTCCCCTAAAATTCAAAACTTTCATGAGGTTATGTGAAGGTAACAACTTATTTGTTTTATTTTTCCTGAAACTTGACAATTTCTTCTATTCTGAGTATATTTTTTTTACAACTCACGATAAGTTTCTTCAGTTGTCTCTAATTTTCACTTTTTATCAACTCTTATCTTTTCTTAACCTCTGTTACATATATTGAAATTCTTTGGTCTGTCATATCTTAACTGTCCACATTTTAGTTATTTTCTTCTGTGTTGTGAGAGACTTTCTGGAGCTTGACTTCTGTTTCAGTTATTCCACTTTCTACAATGCTAGATATGTTTTCTGTCATTTCTTTTAAAGTTTCAAATTCAGCATCCATGTTTTTCATTTCCACATATCTTTCTCTGATGTTGTATTTTTATTTTCATGATTGCCTACTCTAGTTACATAGTTATACCTTCCTCAAATTTTCATAAGATGATTTCACTTTCCTCAAAAAAGAATATCAATAATATACTGCGGGGTTTCATATAGTCTTTTTCATATGCAGAGTATTACTGTTGGGGGAAGAAAGTAAACTGAAGTGGTGGCTTCTTTAAAATCAACTAGTCTTACTTTCAATATTTTTAGCAGGAATTCTATAGTTTCTCTTAGTAGGGGCCTTACCATTCTCCAGTTTCTAGCACAGATTAAAGGAGTTTCTGTGTATTTAGAATGCATCCTTTCCATGCTCCATTTCTAACCTAGCTGTTGCCCTCTAATAATCTCATCCATAGGGTGAGATTTGGTGACATTTGAATCATTGTTTCTGACATTTTCCTCCAAGATTCTGCTATTCCTTCAGGATATTTCCATTCCAAAGAGTGCTTTATCCTTCCATCACCTATCACCAGAAATGTTTTAGTGCTCTCCATTATCTCCTCCTCTAAACCACTATGCACAGATATTTCAGACTGGAATTTGACATTATTCCACTAAGACTGGTGGCATTAGCATAATCCTATCCATATTTACCCTTTCTCTAAGTTTAAAAGGGAGAAAAGGGATGAAATTAAATAATTTATTAAATTATTAAACCTCAAATCATTTAGAAATCTCTCTAAAACACTGATTTTATCATATAATTCTCCTGGCTCAAAAACTGTCAGTGCAACCAAAATGCCTGTGGGATAAAAATGTAAACATTGCAGTTTATCGTACAAGGTTGGTCATAGTATGCTTTTAAAATAGTTTTTCCAGTCCCAGCTCACATATCTCCTCAACTCAATTTTTTGCTTTAATGAGATTGTTTCCTCATTTTTTTCAATTAAGCTATATGAGATTCTACCTGCACACTTTCCTTCACACTGCATCATTGGTCTGGAATGCCTTGTGTGTTGTCAGTAAATTCTCTCCATTATTTTATTCCTAGTTCAAGACTTACTTATTTTATTGAGCTATCTAAAACTATTATAGTTTATATAGCATTTTCTTTCCTGTGTTACTCATGTAGTTGGTTAATTAGAGGATGTTGAATATTTTATCATACATGAAATGAGGAGTTGTCTCATGTCTTCTACTTAGATAATACCTTGAGAAATGCACTTAGCATTAATACTGTTTGATCTTTATTTTACTGCCAACATTATTTATGTAATAGTACTCAACAAATGCTTACTGTGTAAAGGAATAAATAAATCGGGGAAAGAAAACAAAAAGACCTGGTAGTTGGTTTTCATTTTAAGGTACTTTACATATTCTTGGGGAAAAAAGTTTAAAATTCTCACTGAAAAGTTTAACTGAATTAGAGAGAGTTTAATCTATAGTTTTCATAAGTAAGTTTAAATTCTCATAAAAGAAAATTAGAACACATTCACAGGGTATTTAGAATGACCTTCAATGGTATCATTTCTAGGGAGAGATAATATTGCCTCCTCATGGAGGGAGAATGGTGAAATGGTCTCTGAAGTGAGATAACTCTGAGTTCAGCTCTCTTCTGTGTCACTGTCTAATGGAGTCCTCTTAGGGCAATTTTCTAACTGCATTTTACCATTTCTTCATCCGTAAAATGTGAATTATAATGGTCCATGAATGATATATCAGGAAGTTAAATGGAGACTAACTGTTCAAAATACTTCTAGAACTGCAGTGTCTACTACATAGAAGATAATAAAAACCCCATTTATTGAGTATGTTTCTCTTATGTTAAAATATGTTAATTCATCGATTGTAACTTGATAAGTTGTATTATTACCTAAGTTAAAGGTACAGAAAGAGAGACAGAGAGTATAAGTACTTTTCCAAGATCATATAGTTAAAAAAAAAAAGTGGCAGTACAGTACCAGACAGTTCATGTTGTGTATATCCCGAGCCCATAACCTTGACTACTAGGCTATACTGTCACCAAGATGTATAGGGATTCTTGTATCTATTTTTATTCATCTTGACTCACACTGGCAGTCAGATCTCATGTAAGTTACTTCGTTCTTTTGCAGAGCTTGTTGGGATGTTAATGGGAAATGATAATCTTCTATTTCTCCTGAGATGTGAACATGAGGCAGGAGGGATTTAAGAAAACACTACATTACTACAGAAAGTCATAAAATCCCTTTTCTGGAGATTTTTGTTAGTATTATTTGGAATGGTTAAGGTATTTCTGGATGAATTTTACAGTATTTCATGGTCCCCTTTGAGCCCTATATTCATATAATTTGATTTTCTAAATCCATTGATATATAGTACAGGTAAGTTTTCCTTTGTGTGGAAATGAAATAGCTAGTATCCTAAGTGGGACAGAATTCATATTTCTAAATTACGCTTCTATTTATATGTATATTTGGGGGAAATTTTTTATAATTTTATTATATACATTTAAATGGAGGACTATACCTTTTTATAGTTAACAAGGAGACTGCACTCCCACAAAGTTTAAAACATTTAAATTTCAAAACCTTTTTCGTGGCTTTAATAGATCCTGCACATTTTAGTTAAAATAAATAAATGGTCATCTCAGAACATTCATAGCATAGACATATTAAGAGATATAAAAGTGGTAACAGAGAAGGAAAGAAAAGGGAAGTGACAGGATAGCAATGGAAGAACAGCTCACTGGCCTTGAGACACTACTGAATATGTATATATCCTAGCCCCAGTATCCACATCAGAGCATGATGACAATTCTGAAAGGCAGCTCCCAGTATCAGACTTTTGGACATGGATGGCGTGAACATGAGTGAATGTGTGAATGTTTTTTCTTGGCTGGACAGGAATTGTTCCTCTTTTGCCAAAGCCTTATTGTTTGTTTGAAAGTTGAAATCCCTGTTCTCGATGCTGTTATAGGTAGGCACCAGGAAGCAGTAGGAACATACTGGGAGCCAAATCCTTTTTGGAAAACCAGACCAACTCTTGGAAAGAGGCTTCAAAATATTGAGTTAATCTTTGTGTTGAAAATCATTCTTCCTTGGTTTGCATATCAGTTATTTAAATATCCTGAAACTGAAGTAGGAAGATAATACATTATAAAAATAGAACTGAAATGTCCTTAACTGCTTATGTGGACAAGGTCTTACGATACCATCATAAAGCCAACAATAAGAAAATCATAGCAGGATGGTGGCCAATCAACTTCCTCAATGCAAAGAGAACTATCACAGATTTTTACTTGTGAGGCCATTCCTACATTTTATCACCTTTCAGTAATGAAATTTCCCTTTACAAATAGTGCATGTAGACACATATGAGTTAGGGTATGAAAGAGAAGAAATAAGTGGAAAAAGAAGTGAAAAAGCTTAAGTAGTTTAGCACTAGTCACTTGGAAGATGTCAATGAATAGCAGTCCCTTCCCCTTTACAAAAATCTTCTCGATAGCCCTTAAATACTAATGCTATGCCCATTTTCCAGAAAGGCAAGTAAAGCCTAATTACTTGAAGATAATGGAGCTGGGCTTGACCAGTCTTTGTGACCACAAATGCCCAGTAAAATCTTTTCACAACATCAGGATCTTTCTCCAGTTGCACTGGCTTTCCCAGAACTATGGCAAAGACCTTTTTTTTCCTGTTTAATTGAAGCAATTTCTTCTCAAGATGTCTGATTTAATGAGCAAACCTTTCTCTCACAAGGCATTATAAAGAAGTGCTTTAAAGTTTGGACCTCTGGAGTTAGTCTGAATTTAAAGACAAGCTCTGTCAACAACTATTGTGTAATCTTGGAAATTACTTTTAAAATGTGGTGTACAGAACAGTAAAAGGACATTAAGAATGAAGGAAATTTGAATAAAGTGTGGACTTAAGTTGAGAATAATGTATTGGTTCCTTAATTGTAACCACACTAATGTAAGATGTTAATTATAATGTTAGGACTACCTTGGGGCTTAGGGTATATGAGAACTAATTACAATTTTTGTATAAATGTAAAAGTGTTCTAAAAAATAAAGTTTGTTTTTTAAAAAAACTATTCTTCAGTGTCCTCATGGTTTTCTTATGAAAATTTTGATGAATTAATATATATAACAGAACTTTGTTACTGGTAAATTGAATATGCAAATAAGTGTTAGTTATTTTTTAAAAAGTGTTAGCTATTTGGGGAGATGTTTAGGGCAATGGGAGGTTTTGGCAGAGAAGGGAAGTTTGTTTTTATTGGGAATCTACTTAAAGTGTGCAGAGAACCAGTAGAGAGACTAAAGAGTTCCTGCCTTCCTTCGTACTAAAAGTTTGTAGAGCAAAAGTCTTATCAAGGTTGTGCTTTTTAAGATCAGCAAGTATTCCTAGATCTTCCAGAAGGAGTTGACTAGCCTGCTTTTCTCCAGCCTGCCCCCAGTTACAAAGCAGGGTCAGGTGAGACTGAAGAGAAACACAAAGAGAGGAATTGAACTAAGCACTGAAGAGAAGCAAATTAATACCACATACAAGTTAGGAGCATTCTGCTGAAGATTCAATGTGGCTGGCTGTCTGTACTATGAAACTCAATGTTGGAAACTCAATATTCTGCTGCCTAAATTTCTCAGTCACCAGTCGCCAATCACTAAATTCCCTCACTCCTCAATATTTGGCTGTATTGCCTTCTGTTGCAATTTTCTTACATAGGATGAAAACTTCTGTGTAGTGCCAAAGAAAGAAAGCATATGTGAAAAGATAGCACATTCATTAGGAAATGAAACTAGGTGTCAGATGAAAAGAATTAAGGACTAAAATGAGTATCTATGAATCATCTTGAGAAAGCTTGCCGTTTGGTTCACTTTCTGTATGTTACAAATTTGGGGGACAATTTTCCTGCCCCCTTCTTAATACAGTGCTCGTTTTATCTTCTGGTGGAAAACTGGATCACAAAAACAGTGAACCCCTAACTTCAAAAGACTTTCTAGTAGCGGAAATTACACGCTGATTCTCCCCAGTCTTCAGTTGTACTTCTAACAAGCTTCTAGACCTTTGAACCACACTTTGCTGAGTATGGTTATGAAGAGTTAACCTAAGGTGCACTATACTCTGCCTGCTCATGATGTTTTAACTCAGTAAGGGCCAGGGGTCCTGTCTGTCATTGGCTGAATAAGCTCCTGTGTTCTGAAACTCTCAAGTAATTCTAAATGTCTTCCTTAAAAAAAAAAAATTAAAAAAAAAAAAAGATTGCTTAGCTCAGTACTCCTCAGCTTTGGCAGTACCAGGGATACTTTCACAAATTTCCCCTACGCAGTCTACAGAGATTTTGATTTAGTTGGTCTAGTACAAGCCTGAGAATTGGTATTTTTTAAAGCTTTCCAGATGACTGTATCATGCAGCCAAGATTGAGAACCACTGTAGAAGTGAGATCAGCTTAATTAATACCTTTTTACTTCGGCTCATTTGTTAGTTAGCTTCCTCACTTCACCCAAATGGTACTAAGTTCTGCAGGAAAACAAACAAAAAGTGACCACTAGCCTCTAGGATTCTGAAATCAAATGTGTTTGAAAAATGCTGTGTACTGTAGTTCTTACCCCTTTCTTAGAGATTCACTTTGCATGTATTAAAGCTATGTAGGTTATCAGAGTTTCTGTTGAATACGAACAGAATGTTAGAGCGATGGGGCTATCAGCAAGCTGACAGAAAATGGACTTTGGGCAGACGTTTGTGTAGGTTTACACATCTATGTGGTGTCTTTAAAACCTCCCCTACCAAAAATGAACCGGTCTCTAGAGATGAGACTGACAGCAACGTGGGTGACAAAGTCTCCTTGGCCTAATTAAGGACATGGGTATCAAGTTTGTATCCATGTAAAACACATTAATGATAAGATCTTTAAACAGCATGATCATAGCTCTTGTCCCTCCAGCCTGTTGATCAGAAAGGAAGAGGGAAAAAAAAAGTGTTATAAACAGTAGGGACAAACCTCGGCTTCCCTTGGATCTGTGTAAGGAAGGAAAAGTGGTGTCTTCTGTCCTCAGCATAGGACTCTGAATACAATCAGGACCAACTGCTGACAGATTTCTCCTTCACTCCACCCTTGGAACCAGGCCAGAAGCTGGGCTTCAAAGTATATCTAAGTGAAAGTTCATTTCAGCTTTATCAACAAACATGAGTGCAGCCAAGTAATTCTGAATTACCCTTATATAAACAATGTTTATCTGTTATTTCCTTTTGAAAATAACTATTGTGTTTTTTGAATAAACCAATAAAATATTGTTTTTCTTTCTGATTCTGACATGTTTGTTTATACAAATTCCAACAGTAAAACCTGCTTTTAAAGATTCCCAGGATTTGAAAAACAGTCAGTATTTTGCCCATGAGTGTGAGTGCAAACACATAAAGGGATATTCTGCATGACTGAATATTAAATATTACTACAAAGTGTTCCTCCCCTCTTCAAACTTTAGTTTCCTTATTAGTAGAATGGGATGAATTATACCTACCTTAGAGGTAACAAGGATAAAGTGAGAAAATGTTCACTGTATTTAACAGCTTTTACTTATTTATTTGTTTGTTTTTATTGAAGTATAGTCAGTTTACAATGTTGTGTCAATTTCTGGTGTACAGCATAATGAATAGTTCAGTCATACATATACATACATATATTCGTTTCCATATTCTTTTTCATTATAAGTTACTACAAGATATTGAATATAGTTCCCTGTGCTATACAGTACTATACAGTATAAACTTGTTGTTAATTTTCTATATAGTAGTTAGCATCTGCAAATCTCAAACTCCCAGATAATCCCTTCCCCTACTCCCTCACTAACCATGAGTTTGTTCTCTGTGTCTGTGAGTCTGTTTCTAATCATATTTAACAACTTTGAAAGCCAAAACAAATTCAAATTAAGTCTATCCTGTCCTACACTCAATTTGTGCATGACCCAGTGATGGGACTGAGAAAGAATTGTGTCATGCACTTGAGGTTAACCTAGGGAACTTCTTGAGTGTGCATCAAACTCAAAGGCAGAGATACCATTTCCGCTTCATCTACTCTCAAACTCATTGAGATTCATTCTGCTTTTAATAAGTGCAAACAGACACAAAAGTTTGCATTGGTATCTCCACTTAGGCCTTTACTTTTTAGAATCAGTGCTTTCCAAACTGGTTCTCACAGAGCTCAAATACTTCCTCAGGGGTATTGGCAGGGGACAGAGGAGGAATGATCATAGGTTCAAATAGGTGCTTTCATTTCCAATTAGGCAGCTTTATTCCTACTCACTTATAATTACTGCTCTGGAATGAGACTTCTAGGAAGGAAAGCATTTTACAGCTAAAGTAAGTGTGGTAACCATTGCTTTAAAGAATTACAGGAGATAGAGCACTGCCTAGGATGAAACTATCTCAGTCCTCAGTGAACAAAATAATAAATGCACAAATGGCTTCCCATTTCCCTACCAACTCTATTAATATTTCTTTTAAGTTGTATGTTAAGTAGCAATTTGTATGTTAAATTTCATTTCGACAATGACTTCCTATGCACTTTCAGATCTTTGTTTCCACTAAAAAGTGTTTGTTTTTTCTCCTACCTCATTGAAATACATAATCAATAAAAAGGCATTTGTCAATTTGGTTAAAATACATTATGTGAAATGTCATTTTATTGGAATATGCTGTTCAAGCTATCATTCTGGACATTCAACAAAGTGTGTAGAAATCAAACAAACAACAGACATGGCCACATGGGTATGCTTTCAGGGGGCTGTATAGGAGTCTCTAATATGTGCTCTGAAGTTTTATCCTAAATCACTGTTCATATTTTAAAGGTATTTGCTGACCTCTGCATAGCAGCTTTTGCATATTTGCTAGAAGGATAATTCCAAATACAAAGAGAGAGGCATCAGATAAACAAATCAAATTACAGTAGCACTTCATTAAATGTAAGGATGTGAAAGTTCATTTAGTCTAAGAGAACTCTGGGACATGAGGTGCACTAATACTCACATTATAGGGGTCCAAGAAAGAGAAGAGACATAGGACCTGAGAAAATTTTTGAAGAAATAACAACCGAAAACTTCCCCAACTTGGGAAAAGAAACAGTCACCCAAGTCCAGGAAGCATAGAGAGTTCCACACAGGATCAACCCAAAGAGGAACACACGAAGACACAGTCATCAAATTGACAAAAATTAAGAATAAGGAGAAAATATTAAAATTAGCAAGAGAAATGCAACGAATGACATACAAGAGAACTCCCATAAGGTTATCAGCTGATTTTTCAGCACAAACTCTACAGGCCAGAAAGGAGTGGCATGATATATTTAAAGTGATGAAACGGAGGAACTTAGAACCAAGAATACTGTATCCACCAAGGCTCTTGTTCAGATTTGAAGGAGAAATAACACATAAACAAAAGCTAAAAGAATTCAGCACCACCAAACCAGCTTTACAACAAATGTTAAAGGAACTTCTCTAGTCATCAAACTACAAGAAAAGAGAACAAAAAGAATAAAGAGGAAAAAAAAGACCTACAAAAGATTACTTTTATGGTTCCATACAAATTTTGGAATTTTTTGTTCTAGTTCTGTGAAAAATGTCATGAGTATTTTGACAGGGGTTGCATTGGCTCTATAGACTGCTTTGGGTAGTACAGCCATTTTGCTAATGTTGATTCTTTCAACCCAAGAGCAGAAGATATCCTTCCATTTCTTTGTATCATCTTCAATTTCCTTCATCAGTGTTTTGCAGTTTTAAGAGTATAGGTAACCTCCTTGGTTAAGTTTATTTCTAGGTATTTTTGATACAATGGAAATGTTTATGCCAGTTATAAAATTCTGGGTTTTAAAGTGCAAAAAAAAAAAAAAAAAAAAACCAAAAGTGAAGGGTCACAAATGGCAAAATATCCTTTTTATGGGTTAGTTGTATTCCATTGCATATATATGCTACATCTTCTTTATCCAGTCATCTATTGATGTGCACTTGGGATGCTTCCACTTCCAAGTCTTGGCAATTACAAATAATATTGCCATTAATAGCGGGGTGTGTGTACCTTTTTGAATTAATGTTTTTGTTTTTCTCAGATATATGCCCAGGAGTGGAATTGCTGGGCCATATGGTGGTTCTGTTTTTAGGTTTTTGAGAAACCTCCACATTGTTTTCCATACTGGCTGCATCAATTTACATTTCTGCCAACAGTGTACAAGGGTTCCCTTTCTCCATATCCTTACTAACTTTTGTTATTTGTGTTCTTTTTGATGATGGCCATTCTGACAGGTGTGAGATAATATCTCCTTGTGATTTTGATTTGCATTTCCCTGATATTAGTGATGTTGAGCAACTTTTCATGTTCCGTTGGCCATCTTCATTTCTTTTGGAAAAATGCCTGTTCAGTTCTTCTGCCCATGTTTTAAATGGGTTGTTTATTTGCTTATTAATTGAAGTACAGTTGATTTTAAATGTTGTCTTAGTTTCTGGTGTACAGCATGAATGGACTTGGAGGGCACTATGCTAAGTGAAATAAGTCAGATAGAGAAAGACAAATGCTGTTAGATATCACTTACATGTGGAATCTAAAAAAATACTACAAAATAGTGAATATAACAGAAAAGAAACAGACTCACAGACATAGAGAAGGAACTAGTGGGGAGAGGGAAGGGGGAGGGGCAAGATGAAAGTGGAGGATTAAGAGGTACAAACTATTAGATATAAAATAAGCTGCAGGGATGTATTGTACAATGGGGGAATATAGCCAATATTTTATAATAACTAGAAATGGAGTATAAACTTTAAAAATTGTGAATTACTATATCATATACCTGTAACATATACATCAACTATATTTCAGTTTAAAAAATATGATATTATAAAATAAATACATAAAAAAGAAAAAGAAAAAGAAAGTTCATTTAATAATTATGAATACAAAAAGCTGACCTATTAAACATAAGCCTTATTAAAAGATATATGAATATCAAATACTAAATATTTAAATATAAAATTCAAACACTGCTAATGCTATGGAATTTTTTTCAGAAGAATTCAATTATTCACCAAATTTGATTCAGACTGGTGTATATATTTTTGGACTGTTCTTCCAAATAATCACAGGTGAAAAATGTTATTTTTTCATCAAGTTAATCTAAGCAGGTTTGGGGGAAGGTAGGATTTATTTCTCTTTCATTAAAAGCAACAACGAGAGAATATATTTCTTTTCTTTTGTTTCTTTCTTTTTTGTTTAAATCAGGTCATCTCTCTAGAGAGGACCAAAGAGGAGAACAAATGAATTTTACCAGTTATTTCATGGAGTAGACTATACTTTCCATGTGTTATCATAAAAAGATTTTATTTAATGTTTTTAAAGTTATCAGATGAATGACAAAAACTTTGAAACCCCAATATATTTCCCTTTTGCTAAAGTTTGTTTTAAAATATAAATTCGTAGTATCTTCTTTGAAATCAGTATATGAGGTTCCTTCAGGGGTATGTAAGAAGATATCTGTTGTAGCATTATTTTTAGTGCTGATGATTTGGAGGCAAACTGGATTCCATCCAGGGAGAATGGATAGCTGAAATGTGAAGGATGTGCAACATGGAAAACTGTAGAGCAATTAGATACTATGGATCAGATTAATGCAATGTTAATTGACCCTAAAGACATAATAATGGTCAATGCAAAGGACAGAAGAGAATGTGACATATAACATAGTACTATGTATGTAAACTAAGTCTCTCTGCACCCTGAAAAACAATACATATTTTGCAAGAGTACATATAAACCAAAAAAAAAAAAAAAAAAAAGTGCATTGACTGAAGAGTAAGATTATTTCATTCAGTCCTGTGCAACCACAGGCCACTGAAAAAGAGTGTATAATGTTAGTTCTCCATCATATATTGATTAAGAAATACAAAGAAAAGAAATAAACAACATAATGCTTATCATGCTTCTTCTCTTTCTTATGTATAATTTTTTAAAAGAATTAAAACTGAATATTTACAGGACCAGTAAAAAGGTCAGGATTATTAGCTACCTTGAAGTTAATTTAATCGTCATTTCTGGTATTAAAATTCTCTTTATACCGTTTCCTTCAGATGCCTGTCAAACCAACTCAGGAACATCTGTACTGGAGAGGGCTCTGTATTTTTTGAAGAAGCACACTTTTTTGGAGTGTACGAATTTATTCCATTAACAGCAAAGCCAATGGGAGAATAAATAAGACTAAACTTCTTTGTGCAAAATTTATTTCCTCATTAGATATAAGGCAGTGTTTTCTCAAAGTTGAGGAAATGACCATTGACATTAGTATCAGGGAGAAAGTTGTTTAAAATGGGAACACCTGGACCCCACCCCAGATCTACTGAATGAGAATGTCTGGGTGTGAAAATTTGAATTTTTCACAGATACCTTACCCCCCACGTCTACTAAGTGATTCTTATGTTCATGAAAGTTAAGAACTAATTGTATAAGGAAGCAACATTAAAGTAAAATTCACTCTACTTCTGTTCCTATTCGTAACACTTTAGATGTCTGGTAGTAAGCTATTTTATATCTTTCCTATATATCAAGTTCACACTTCATCTTTCTCCTCTTTAATTGTTCTAAGACATCAGATTCACAATGAAATTTAAACTAAAGGAAACAGAATCTATTAGCATATTTTATATTTATAGTCTTTTTGTTGTTGTTGTCGAAGAATCCAAAACCATCAGGAATAAACTTAAAACGTGATTACACTTATGACTTTCTATCATAGTAACAAAGAATCATTCCTTTTCTAGAGATCCCTGTAGTTATCCAATTCAAAAAATCCTTTTCCTTTGAATACTGTCGAAGAAAAGCAAACACTCACTCACTCACTGGCTTAGTTAAAAGAAGGCAGTATGGGTAAAATGTTAAGATCTGGCAGTAAAGTTACACTTACCGCATATGCATATCTGTTTTACTAAGAGAGGATACTACAGAGGACTTTGAGCAAGAGCAACACTGTTTTGAGATGTAAGTTCTGAAGCTGAAATTCATTGCTCTGTGCTAATGAGAGGACCTGTGCCCACCGCCCCCACCACCCTACCCCAGCCCCGTCATTCTCTCATTCGTAAAATCTGAAAATTTACATTTATGATGAGGGGGAAAAAAGGATAGGAAAAGATATTCTTTTGACAATACATCCTGTTGAAATGGACAGTGTATTATCTGGCATACAGTGATCAAGTTATTGTGCTTTTTAAGGCTGTTATCTTCCTCATTGATTCAACATTGCAAATGTTTGGAATTCTGGCAATGATGCCGAGACTTGGTACTTACAACATTTTTCCTTATAGACTCTCTCCAGAAGCTCAAAGAAAACGGCTTCTACTGCTTAAACACCCATAATTGACTACACACTCACACATGCGTGTGCATGCATGTACAAGAGTGCAAGTGTCTGCACATTCACAAGCACACACACAGCCTATTGGTCTGAGAATAGAAATCTGGCCCTTTGGTGCATTACAAAGAATACCGAGGGCCAAAACTCTTAGGGCTGGAAAATAGCTAATGTTCTTGCCAGTGAGTTAAAGCTGGAGTATCCCCTTTGTCATAGCCAAATTTATGACATGGATCAAAAACTATAAAAAGCTATGTTGCATCCTGCCATTAAGGAGAATTAATATTTTCAGTGGTATGTTAACTGACGTTTTTCCAGTGTCTCTCGTTAAAAGCAGATTGTTGACTTTTCATCATGGTGTGCCAAACATTTTCATTGAAACCCTAACAAGACTTTCATCTTAGAACCATTATTTCTTAATGGACTTGGATAGGGGCAACATAAAGGAATGGCTTTGCTTTGCAGCACTGCGGCATTTGGCAATGGCCGTCATTAGTGTGTTGGGCCTTGCTGAATCACTACACATGCAGACATTTAAGGCATTTCCAGTGTGACTTGGTCTTTCCCTTGAAGCACACTTCATGTTTTATCTATTATGCTTAAGCAACATAGGTTCTTTTTCTACTTTCATGTATCTTTATTATAGTTCTTTCTATTCAGCTACTCAGTAAAAACTACAATAAATCAGATCATTCACACACAGAGCTTTTTTTGCTTCTTATTTTTTTATGAAGAATATATATCTGTGGAATTTTCTTCTGTGCTTAGGAAATCAGTGCATCTTTAAAAACTTTTAAGCCCCAGTAAATTAGCAATAAACTATACAACATTAGTTGTTCAGATTCACCAAATATGTATGTTTTCATTTATCATTGTCTTGATGTGAACTGGAACTGACTGTACTATAGCAAAGTGAGTCTGTAGGCTAGAAGACCAAAAGTGCCATGAAAATAGAATGGACCCTTACACCTGGCTGAGTTTGAAATACGTGACGTGAAAATGATTATGATACAGCCAGTGAGCTGATGCTGAGCTGATGCTATTTTGCCCAGTGGTCCTTCTTTTCTCTTAAATACATATTTAGAGTCAATGACAATTACAAGATGGAAATTTTGGCTTTTGACTTGGGTTCTCAGTTAAATGTGTTGGCCTGTATGTCAGTTAAATGTCTTAAGATGTAGTTGATCAAATTGTGCAGTATGACTATAGATCACACCACTGTGAAACCAGCAAGCTGAGAGTCACCTGAAGTTAGCTGTCAAAGTCAGATAAACTTCTGAAATCCAAGAATGCATGAAAGAGGACTGTTTATCCAAGAACTACTTAATTCTAGAATCCAGGTTTTATTGAATTTAATATGCCTCCCAAGAAGTTTTATGATTTGGAAACCAGCATGAATTAAATACATACTACAGAATCCTTTATTTGGAATATAAGTATAGCTATTCAATTTTTATTCCTAGGAAGCAAAAGTCATTGCACTTCCTCGAAATACATTGTTTCAGATGCTTTTGACTGCGAGTGACAGGTTTTTACAACAGTGCGTCAAACTAGGAAAGTTATCAATATACCTCACGTGAAAAAGTCCAGAAAGTCCCATCCCAGATGGGTAATTGAGTAGTAGCTCAAGTTTGTAGGGCCATGGTCAGCACCTTTGCAATTAGCTTTCCCTTACAATTGCAAGACTAGTGAAGCTCCAAGCATCACTTCCTAATACAACAACATCCAAGGCTAGAGCAAAAGTAATTGAGGCTTTTTACTCACACCTCTTTCTTTTTTCTCAAAGAAAAAACGTTCTCAAAAACTCAATAAATTTCCCCTGTGTTTTTGTTAGTTTAAGTGGTTGTTTTTAGCAAGCAATGGTACATATGTAAGGTAAATACAAATTTTTAAAAAGTTTTTTGGTTAAAGTTTCTATTGTGTCTAAACAGGCATGCAATTAAAATATTTAATTAATTGTACAACTTGGAAACTAACCAGAATAGAAGCAGTGACCAATCAGAATGGATGCCTTGTATAGTGACCAGAGTGTGTTCAATTGAGAACTGGCTGAATTGACTTGTCTTCACTTAGCATTTCTAAGTTTTTAGCTAAAAGGGCTTTAAAATAGGTGATGGCAACCCACACTGGTGATGTCCTCCACCAAACTATCAGTTTCTTGATGGTAAATAGTGTATTTTACTGAAGACTGACTCCCCAAAATTCAGCATGGCACTTCAAACTCAGATGGCACTCAGTATCTGGTGAATTAATCAATGAATAGATGTAGTCAATCACAGAAAATATGGATTCACTTACTATGAAATTAAATTCTATTCTTTTTTAACTCTTCCATCTGTTACATTCTTTATTTGAATTTCAATAGTTTTTCCCTTCTTTAAGCTTTTATTTGTCCTTTTATGGAATATAACTACAGTTGGTTAGAATCTTTTATTCTTGATATGATGAAATACCTAACCATTTTATCATTGATATAACAGAGTGTAGGTCTCTGTGACTTTTGAAGGGAAGCAGAATTTGTGACCCTAAAATATGTCTCTCTGGTATAAGGATTATTTTAGGCTTATTATTTTTAAGAAACAGCAGACTTAGGAAATGCTCTGAAAAGTGAATAGAAATTACTCTTTTATAAAAGACATTTACATTTATAAGGGAAATCTCCATTTGTAAGAGTGTCTCCCTTCGTGTACAAGGAAGAGGAAGATGTCTAAATCTCTAGAAACTCTTCTCTAAGGAGAAGGCAATGACCTAAATCTGCATTACAACCTTACCCTTATTTACTGTGCTTTGCCTGATAAGCTCCCCAAACTGGCTCGCCCACCTCCCAACATCTTCTTTTGTCTTTAGCTTGAGATGGTACTTAAGGAGGTGGCTTGAGCCATTTCCAGTAGTTACTCCATTTTCCTGGGTCTTCCCCATGTATACAGGAGGAATACACATTATTAAACTTCTGCTTTTCTCCTGTTAATCTTTTCTTACAGGGCATGTAAGAAAATAACCTAGCCAATAACCTAGAAAGGTAGAGAAGAAATTATTTTTCTTCCCCTAAACTTCATTTTTTAATCAAATAATTGTATTATAAATGTTTCAAAATAAGTGTGTTCATCCTGTGACATATTTTGTTTCTTCTGTGATAGCAATTATGAAGTTCAATATAGCATTACATTTTATAATTTAAAATAAACTGTTTGCTTTATGCTTCCTCTTTGGGCAGAGCCATGCATTAAATGAATTTCCTAACTTTATAAAGTCCAAAATAAAACTTATCTTTAAGAAACACCTTGCTTTTAGCATACAAATATTGTATGCCTCAAAATACATACAGATGGAAGATTATGATAATAAAATTGCCTTGAAACTATATATGAAAAACTATGATTGTGAAGTTAACTCCTTGTTTAATGGGTCCAAAACAATGGCAGGATACTTTTAAATGTTACACTTTAAAAAAGCAACTGTACCAAAAGAAAAACTGTGGGAAAAACAAAACTTTCAAAATGTGGTTTTAAAAAGTGGAACCGGAGAACACTATTAATACAATATTTGATGTGCTAAAATACTTTTAATTATTTCAGAATTCAAACCTGCTTTTGCTTAATCGAAATTGTTGCATAACTCAAAAGTGCCATTATAATTCAACCCAAATGGTATAGTACTTCAATGAGCTGGTGGAATTGATTCAAGACATTAAAGAGATGCTGGCAAAGTTATAAATTGCTATTCTAATCGGGAGTGAAGAGGTTAATTCAAGATTTCACTAAAAAACAGAGTGGCAGAAATGTTTCCAGGGCCGTACGTTTTTGTTTTGGGTCCCGTCCCCCCACCCCCCGCTTCTCTTTCTTTTTTTTTTTTTTTTTTTTTTTTTTTTCTTTTTTTCTTCTTTCCTTTTTTCCTTTTTTTTTTTTTTTTTCTTTACTCAGTAGGGATTTGGAGAAGAGGTTTGGAAGGGAAGGAGGGGGCTGGTTCCAGGCCCCCTGCATTCCCCAGAGCACCGTTACGGAAGGGGGAGGGCTTCCTGCCCAGGCAGCCATCTGTAACATTCTGTGAACAGCAGGAACCTAGGCTGCTCTAGTCAGTAAGCCTGGGGTGAGGATTCTGTCTGCATTCAAACAAAAAAAAAAAAAAAAAGGAGTTTCCCCTCTTACTTCTGGAACTCTCTCTGCCTCTCTTTTCTTTGCTTTTATCTGTTGCAGATTAGCAACGTAATTGGCTTTCTTAGGAGTTGCTTGTATAAATAAAATAGCATCTCAACAATGTCAGACCAATACAATTGAGGAGACTGCCTTGACCAGTACCAAAATACCCAGCCTGCCTCCTGGAATGTGCTGGCAGCAAGCTGGGAATGTCATCATCCCAGCTAATGTCACACTGTGGAACACTTTCTGGGATCAGTGGACGTGTGTCTGATGTTCCCTAAAGTTACTGCTTTCTAGGCTTGAGTCAATTAGAGCTGGCTTTTTGGAAAGTGGTGTCATTTAAAACCTATTTTATGAAAGTTATTTTTGTGCCTATAATTTGGGGCTCACACGTCTGTTATTTCCTCCAGTCCTTGGCATGCACAATATGCCGCCTATGGAAAGTAGTAAAGAGTGACAATGGAAAAAATAACAAGGGCTTTTTTACTTTCAACATCTGGAGAAAACACATTTAAGGAAATGTTAACAAATAGGTACAGGAATTGATAAAGAAGATACATATATATATATACACACACACATATATATATGCTTCCTTATAGAGGCAAAATAATCAGAATAAATGTATTTTTTATAATTAGTTTTACACAAAGAATACAATAAAGTATAACAATGAAAATGATTTTACTTAAGAAGATTCAGTTCACATCCTTTCCTAGGGTCAGCCAAATGACTAATGTCAAATCCCCAAAGCACATAGGTACAAAAACGTTTTCTCAGAAAAGAAGAAAGGCATAGGATTCCAATTTTCAAATTTTCCTATTTTTCCATTTTTCAATAAACCTTTACTATTACATTTAGATTCCTGGCAGCAGTCTAGAGAAGCAAGCAAATTCTACTGTAGAATCCGAAACTTAAAAATAAGAAAACTTCAAGAAGCATTCCAATGCAGAGATAAATATTAGGATGAACAACGCAACCGTAGTATTGAGAGAAAAAACGTGCAAGTGTGAAAGTATTCTTACACACTAAAATAACTTAAAGACAAAATATGCTTCAAGGGAAAATAAATCATAATGATTATCTCCTACTGTTTTACCAAAAGAACGGTGGATTCATTTCAGCAGTTTTCCTACCTCAATTTTTCACATTTTTATATCTTAAAGTAAGCATTAGTAAATATTCCCATCTTTTCTAAGTTTTTATTTTTGACCCTGAATCACAGTTTTACGATAACATAGGCTAATTTATAAAGACATTGCATCAAAATTTGAAAACACAAAGAATCAAATGTAATAGTTTCTTTTTTCCTAGAAGTATCCTCTGTTCAGATGAGAAAAAAATTCCAAATCAGTATTCAGATAAAAATGTAACATCTTGACATAATACTGTAATGAAATGTACTGAAAATTGCAAAATCACATTTTTAAAGCTTTAGAAAATAAGTGGATTGCTCCCAGGTGCACATAGTGCTTATGCGGTCAGAGTGCCCTTGATGGGGGCGGGGGAGGCACCTCCTGAGGTTGCATTAATTCCTTTCTTGTGTCTAGTCATCTCGATGTCAATGTCCAGGATCAAGCTTTGAGTTTAAATGTCTTAGAACTTATTTTCTTTTTAATATTACAGGGGAAAAAAAGGCCAATACTATTGTTAGGATCATGATTCTGCTATATAATATCAGAAAAAAATTACTGATTTACAATTTCATGATAGCAAATAATTATTGTGAAAAGGAGGCTGCCCTGATTCACACAACCAGGGTTCATCACCTTTAGGTAAACCATCTAGCAATCCAGCCAGTTAATGAATTTGCAATGAGAACATGCTGTCCAGCATAAGAATGGTCTGAATCCTTGTGACCAGCACATTTTTCTCCATTAAGGCAGATTTTCCTTCTTTAAGCAAATTAATATATTAAACAATGTTACTACCCAGATAGGAAGTGCTAGGATTCACTTGGTCTCTTCAAGGAAAATGTAACTATGTTGGATGATATACAGTTCTAAAGTACAAGTCTCAGCAAACAATTTTATCTCCCTCATGTCTACATTTTTCCAAGGCACTTTTTATTTATATATTATAACTACTGACAGCAGAGTTTATTTCCATATATTGACTGTTTTCATGACTATTCAGTAGAAATGGTTATTGTGAAAATCTCCAAATTAATGGAAGCCCCCATTTTTCTGGGCTAGCGCAAGATATTCATGAACCTTAGCTATATATGTGCCAGTGAAAGACTGTGAAAGTTGTCATGGGGATGTCTACACCTGGTTAACCACTTTATACTGCCCGTGTGGTTAATACAGAAAACCCACAAGTAAGAATAATTATCCCTATTTTTCTGGTGAGGAAACTCAGCTTACACATTTTCTAGCCACTCGTTTGGTAAAGGCAAAGTATGTGAACGAGGTGTCTGTGACTTCTCAGAAGGGCTGCAGGGCACTTCTACGTTGTAACCTATACTTGGCTAAAGAAAGATAATGTTCCATAAAGCGGATAGCTTATTAGAGAGCAGGAACTGTGGGATTTGATTTATATATTTCCAGAAACTAGCACAGTGAAACACAAATGAGACCTTCAATTAATATTTGTTGAATGAATGAATGAATGAATGATATGAACTCAAAGAGTTTAATTGCCGTATTGGAAAGCTGTAGACTGATTATAAAGTACTGGCTTGTATTTCATTAAGCTGTTTCCTTCAAATTTGTACTCATCCTTTGAAAAATATGTGTTGTGTTTAAATTATGCTCACGTTTTTGGAATTTTCTTTTCCTTTAGCTCTTTTTCTTAGAATTGTCGAATAGAAGGAAAAAGGCTTTATATATATATAATATATAAATATATATATATATATATATAGTTTAAAAACATAACCAGAGCTCAACATCACTCATAATTAAGGAAATTCAAATCAAAACTGCAATTAGATACCACTTCACATGCATTAGAATGGCTACTATTACAAAAAAACAGAAAATAATAAATGTTGGTGAGGATGTGAAAAATTGAAACCTTGTACACTGTTGGTCAGAATGTAAAATGTCACAGCTGCTGTGAAAAACAGCATGATGGTTCTCAAAAAATTAAAAACAAAGTTATCATATGATGCAGCAATTCTACTTCTGGGTATATACACAATATTAAAAGCAGGATCTTGAATAGATATTTCTAAATTCATGTTCATAGCAGCATTATTCATAACAGCTAAAATGTAGAAGCAAGTCAAGTGTCCATCAACAAAAAAAAAAAAATGGGTAAGTAAAATGCAATATATACATACAATGGAATATTATTCAGCCTCACACAGGAAGGAAATTCTGACACATGCTTCAACACAGATGAGCCTTAAGGACATTATGCTAAGTGAAATAAGCCAGTCACCAAAAGACAAATACTATATGATTTTACTTATAGAAGAATGGTAGTTGCCAGGGGTTTGCGGGATGGGGGAATATGATGCTATTATTTAATGGGTATATAGTTTTAGTTTTGCAAAAGGAAAAGAGTTTTGGAGATGGATGATGGTAATGGTTGCACAACAATATGAATAGTTAATTTTATGTTACCTGTTTTTTACCACAATAAAAAACTTTGGAAAAAATATGATTAGGGAAAAAGACATTGGTCTATACGTATAAGTCCCTTTTTGATTCTACTCAGCATTACCCCTCCTCTGTTTTTTGGTTTATTATTTTAATGTAACTGTTTTAATTATCGACTTGTACTTTTTTTATTATGAGGGAGGAGGTGAAGATCTGCGGATCCTGATTAATTATTTAAGTGAATCACTTGTCTTTCGAGTTAAAATGACCAATTTTTTCCCCAGGGAATTTTAAAGAGCCAATGCTTAGATATTCACAGGAAAATATTACCAATGAGTCTTAAGAAAATCAAGAATTACAAGAAAATTCAGGTCTTTAAAAGAACAATACCACCATAGCATGAATTATTTATTAGAAGTAAAATTTAATTTTATGCCTGTAAAAAGAGACATAAAGAGACAGCAGCAGTTAATGGGCTTGGTCTCTTGCTCCACATAATATGGATTCTTTGAATTGATTTTGGAATTTTAGCCTCTGAGCAGTGAAGTTTCCATGGGCCAAATGGTACTATATTTAGTCAGCAGTCCATTAAAATATGTATTTTTAAAAATTCATTTACCAATATTACTGATGACACAATCTCTACTCATCTTAAGTAGGAGGGATACAAGTATGACAAACATAGATATATTGAAATATGCATTTTATAAAGTAACAGTTCCTAAATTTAAATAGTTATGTATATTGTACAAGGTTCTTCTTTTAAAATTTATATAATCCAAATTTCTGGCTTTGAATTAGAATGGCTAATATATAGCACTATAACTGATTGACAAAATTTTGAATTTTGCATTCTTCTACTAGTGCTTGTAAGTCCTAGTGGTCAAATTCACACATTTATGGTTAAAATGAAACTTCCATGATTTTTGCTCTAAGCTGTTTAGTAAGGTCAAATGAAATTCTCTGACTCTCAGTTTTTTCTTTTGTGACTAATTACATAAACTCACTTATTTAAGAATTTAATTAAAGGGACCATTAAGGGGGTAGAGATATGTAGAAAGGAGTGTCAATATTGATTCAAGTTGTCAAGCATGCTTTTGGCCATGGTACATGTTACATCTTATTAACGAAGTTAGTGAAAAGAAGGCTGTGTGGTGCACTGCCTTGGTTTTTCAGGGGAGCCCTGATGTTGGTACCAGCAGCCTTCCTTCGGTGGCTTGAGGGCCCTTGACTTTGAAAGAGAAAACTGAGGAGAAAGAACCTGAACAGTTACAATTTTGCACACAAATTAGGTAGTCCCCAAACTCAGAGAAATAACCAGGTAAAAAATGTTTAAAGGATAAGCTAAGTTCCTGCCATCATGCATGTGGAAATAAAGCCTTCTAAATTCAGGCTTCAGTTTTAGCATGAACACATTTATCCACTCCCCAACCCACCCCCAAACTGACCGGCCGGGGGACATTCACAGAAGACATACTTCATATCTCTACTTTTTACCTGGCCTGCATCTTGTACCACTTTGGATTCTTACTCACATTCTTCTGTGCTTAGATTTACCTTCTCTGGGAGAACTATACATATCTTTATGAAAATATATGGAAAAGCTTTCTTCTTTGTGGAAGTTCAGCAGGTAAATACATTTCTGATACTAAGGAAACACAAAGCAGAGGAGGCTGGGATCCTAAGTAGCGGGATTCACCAACTGCAAAATTTCTAGCACAGGATTCTGATCACATTATGTTTGGTAAAGGGTAGCAGCAAATAGTCTGTGGAGGAAAAAGAGATGGCTCTGCACTGGGAGGTGTAGATGAGTAGTTTCTCCGCTGTGATTGGTTTATTAATGAAAGCAGTTATTGAATGCTTTCAGAAAGTTAACAGATACTTAGTTTTCAATATCTAACAGCCAGTTCTAGAAAGAGTTCTGCAGAAAAATAAATTGTTTAGTGGTGGGGAACATAAAGATGGAAGGGAAATATTTGGAATACAAGGATTTCCCCTCTTGTTAGCCCAGATCAATCTTATTGTCCCAGAGTGGTTTTATCCTGGCCAGGTAGCACCATCAAGAAATAGTAGTGTAGAAGTGGGTGGGAAGCAAATGACAGTTTCCCCCTACAATGCACACACTATAAGATTTTTCCTAAGTCAGAAGAAGTGTTGAAATTGGAAGACTGTAATCTGGTGTAATAACTCATATTTTTATCTTTGTTTTCACTTAGACTTGATTTAACATTGGCAATACTTAGACTATTGCAAAACAAGTTAAAGTGTACATATATGTCACAATTTATCCAGCTAATTTCATGTACAAATTGTGTTTCATGTATTATCATATCTAAACATAGTTTCTTCCCCACACAGTAGTATCCCATTATAACAATGTTACCTGGAGGTGAGGGTAGGGGCAGGTGATCTGGTTGTTGTTCTTGGTGGTAAATTATGATTATGATTATGATTATGCAGCAACATGGGTAAAGGGACATTGTGAGCTAATGTGACAAGGCATTATCAAATTTGCCCAGTGACAACCAAGGGGCTTATGAAATTTGTGAGAAGAAAGAACATCAGTGTAGAATAGAATAAATTTTTTAGTGTGGAATTAACAGTGACCTTTCCTCCCCTTCCCTGCTGTTTCTTTATACACTCACATTCTCATTCGAGCCTCACAACCATTTTATATTAGCCCCATTTTACAGATGAAGAAACTGAGGTTTCACTTAGTAGTACTAGAAGGAAATAAAGCTGGAATAGGGGCTCTATGTCCGGGAGTCTGTATGCTGCTCACCAAGTAGGCTCTCAATAAACACATTCGTCCACAGAGACTGAGAGTTGCTTCCTGAATGTTCTTGTTTTCCTGAAAGACCTTTCAGCAAGAACTGTGCTAAGAAATAAATGGGGGCGTAGTAATTTAATGCTCTTGTATTGCTGTCTGCTCATTGTCTCTCTTTTAAACAAGAACACATGGCACAGCCATTTCTCAGCAGCATCACAGAATATCATTACCTAATTTAGGCTTCATTCAGGAAATAAATAGCAGGTTCTAATACAGGCCTGGGAGGCGCAAATCCATGTGTATACATACCAGCATGAATGTACATAAGTCCCCTTGCCCTGCTCAGTCACAACAATTACTATGAAAGCTTCAGTAACTTCATTTTGGCAAACAGAGTGATAGGTCTGTGAACCAAATGTTAGCCTTCAGTGTGTTTTTCTGTTAGATGATTAGGTTTCTTTTTTCTGTGCTTAACAGATGTGTGGGAACTAAATGGGTCTGGAGGCACTCATATTTTATGAATATGAAAAGCACTGTCCTTCCTGTGAATAACAACAATCATTATCCACTTAATTAATCTAAATAAAATATTTTTCTGCATGAAAAAAAATATTTTCTAATGCTCTTAATTTCACTTTTTATGCTCTTAGGCTCTGGAAACCTAAACGTAAAAACCCATGAGGCTATAAAAAAGAGAAACCCTTACTTTTGAATTCTTCTCCAAGTGCCTATTAAAGATGACTCACGTCCTCTTTGAAGAAGAGTGAGTGGCAAGTCTGCTGCCCCCACTATTGTAAATAGTACAATAACGTGTGCCATGTCATCACACGCTAATCACTGCAGGGAATAACAGGAAGGGACTCTGGAGATTACCTGCTTTAATTCCCTTACTTTACAGAGGAGGAAACCAGGGTCTAAAGAGGGAAGTCCCCTGCACAAGGTCACTCATATAATTAGGGGCAGACCATGTTTATTTATATTAATACAATTCAACCTTCACTGTTCTACAAACAGCTGATGGCTCTGTGACAGGAAAAAAAAAGGTTAAGACTGCTGCTATATAAACAAGCTTCATTTATTCATTCAATTTATTTAGTCAACATTTAACAAACATTTATTGAGCCTTCCAGCATGCAAAGTGTTGGGGACAAATAGCTGAGCATATCAGCGGAGGTCCCAGGAGACGAGAGCAGTTCTCTGCTTCCATAAGCAACAATCAGGATTTGGTCCCTAACAAGCAAAAGCTACTGAGGACTCTTCAAAGCAAATGAGTATTGCACAAAGATAATGGTTCCTGCCACATGGCAAAGAAAATTCAAGGGGTGGTCCATTAATATTTTCAAAGTCAGTCACAGCTGCCACTTCCTGTTAATAACACTACCATGGGACACAACATGTGAGTGGCAAAAAATAGAGCCAACACTAGGACGCTGATTTGCATACACTGCTGATTCTTGAATTGCAGTTTTCCATAGACTTCCTACTCTCTAAAAACATTACTTTATAAGAAAAAAAATTCTTTTAAGCTCTGGAATAGAGGTCAAGAGATTGGAGCCTTCTCTTAGGTAGATATTCTCAAGGAGTTTTGTTTTTTTTTTTAAAGAATAACAAAAAACTTACACACCTTTAAGAATGCCACGCTAGATAAAAGCAAATGTCCCTTTCAGCTAAAAATTCTATTTCAGGAGATACTTCATATTTCATATAAAATGTTTTTATCATTGAAATAATTTTTAAAAATAGAAACATATATAATTTTGAGTGATTTTCTTCCCATAACAGGATTACACAAAATGGAAGAATCAAAAATAAATTCCTGGAAGGCAGGCAGGGCCTAGGATATCTTTGTACATACAGGTCATAAAAGAGCACTAAAATTAGTGGGTACTCGGAGACTTTTAACAAATCTCAAATAGGAAGGATCAAAATCCTGGAGGTAAAAACTAATAGAAAATATGGTTAATTTCAAATAGAAAATTCCCTTACTCATGATACAGCCAGTTCACTAAGCACAGAAGTTGAAGAGGCTCCAATTTCTAAATCTAAGTGATCCAGTGTGCTGGGGAAGACATATCCGGTTTGAAATACTGGTTCTGTCATAATAGTTTCAATAAGATTCAGTAACATTGGGAACTCGGAAGATGAGGTAGCCAAGTTTGTTTTATATTCCTAGATTCAACTCTACTTGAAACTGCAAAATTTTTTATTTAATATTTTAAGCAGCATTTCGGAAAAGATACCGATCACTTCCTATTACCACCTTTAGTCAAGAAGGATACATTATTCACCAAATACTGCAAATCCTTTTCTGGTTTCCCTACATTGAGATCTTCTGCAGCCAGTTGTTCTCTCTCTCTCTTAAGGACATGGACAGTTAACAACAAGCAGAATAGAAACTGAAGTTAAAGAAGGGACTGAGAACAAAAAAGGCTTTACTTAATTGCTTATTTTATGTAAAAACACGCCTTGGGCCCAAAGAGGAAAGTGAGTCTGTTTTTTAACAGATAATTACTGGGAGGATAGTTTCAGCGACCGTCCTGCTGCCAGGAGAGTCAGCAAATCGGCAGCCTGGTTCTTCCGTTCCACTCTGCTGGTGTGTCAGCAAGATAAGGTGGGGTGAGATCAAGCACCCCCGTTCTCCTGCCCTGAGCTTGCTTTCTCTAGCAATCAAAGACAGTTCCTTTCCTTGTTTCAATGTCAATCATCCCTCACCCACCCCGCCCGCCTTAGAAATCAGTGGAATCTGCCTTGAGTTAGGAAAGTTCCAAAATACTTCCTAGCAGAATCATGGAAATTAAAGATGTGGAGGACTTCATTGGATCATCTCGTTCATCTATTTCCCATTAAGGAGTTTTCCAGATGGACGATTTTCATACGCTGGATGCCTCCCCTCCTTTCTGCAGGGCCTAAAGTCAAATTTTGAGCATCCGAGCCTAATGTGGAAAGGTGAATAAGGCCTGCATTCAATAATTTCATAGACAGAGAAGTGCCTTATCCCAAAGGTGTTATCATATTACAACAGCTTTTGGATGGAAATAGGTGACACCTCATCAGAACAGTTACGTGAGAGTGCTGTATGGTCCTCCAAGCTCCATGGCCTGACATTTTTTTTCCAGAGAGCACTGTTTGCTTGCTGTGTCCTGAGCACAATGAAACCCATTGGGAACTCAGTATTTTTCCCCCCTCTCTATTTCTCTCTTTCTTGTTCTAGTTTTCTACATATAGGAACTGCTGTTTCAGGGGTTTTTCTAGAAATCTCCTTGAAGAGAGGAGTGATGTCTGATGATACATAGATAAATCTGCCGAAGGACATAAGTCAGTAACAGACATCTTTCTACCAGCAATTTATTTATGAATCTCCCCTTCATATACTTCCATCCGCATCACACAATGCTGCCAAAAATTGGTATGAATTTCTTTCTTAGCGTTATATTAAAGAGCTACCTTAAGTAAGTGCCATTGTGATTAGAAGGTTATGGCCACATTAAGGTCTAGAACAACCTTCTGATTTTCCCATAATACATAAACCCAACTTTAACCTCCGATGAGGTGAAATCCTGGCTTGCTTTCTTACTTAGCTGTGTAAACTTGCCTAAGTTATTTAGCCTGACTCTCAATCTACTTTACTGTGCAATGATTTTTATAAGGCAAAATGCATATTAAAATATCTGGCCCATGCTCAGTGCAAATAAATAGCAGTTTCTTTTCTTTCTCTTTTAAGGTAATTAATCTAGGAGCCTTGGAAGGATCCCAAAAATGAGGAGTAAATGTGAAAATGTTTTTTCATCCCTGCTTCACTTTAAGAAAAAAAGCCAAATTAATTCTACGATTTTCTGGTAATAATGGTTTGCTTCTGAGTACACAGTTCTGTGACACTCTTTTTAAAAGAAGAAAAAGAAAAAAAAATCTTACATCCAATGTAGAATTGACAAAAACCATTAGAAGGACTTTAGATACTAAACGCATTAAATCCTACAGTATTCCACGATGCCTTTGCCCTGACACATTAAAATATACTTTAAAAATTTTAATAACATTGGAATCATCAGACCTGTCATACTCTGGATCAAAGGAGCAGGAAACAACTTGAACTAACAAACACAAAGGGCAGCTTATGGGAATGATTTGGGGAGCATCTTTTCTTGAAGTACTCTTCCCTCAGTGCCTTTGTTTTTCCTTTTCTTCCCTTAAATTGTTATTCAAATGTTACCTTCTCAGTTAGGCTGCCCATGATCTCCTTTAATACAATTACAATCCCATTTACGTTCCCAGTACCCCTTTTCAAACCTACTATATATGTATTTCTGTATATTGTGTATTTCCTGTCTACTCTCGCTGAATGGAAGGTCCACAACAGCAGGGATCATAGACCATTTTATTTATTGATTCTGCCTTAGCAACTAAAGTGGTATCTGGCATGCAGTAAGAACTCAGTAAACATTTATTGAATAAATGAACGAATCTGAATCTTACGGAACGTGAGGAAGAATATAAAACTTAGCTTCAGAAAGAGCCAGAGTCATGCTTTTTTAGAAGCAGGAGTATTTAGATTTTTCCCCCTGGAGCTCTGCCATTAACATGGAAGTCCATTTTTATGGGTAGAATGTGTCTTCTAACATCTCATTCAGTGTTCATTCTCTGTTAGCATACCCAAAGAATTCATTCGAAATAGGGTGTAACTGATTTGCCTGCCATTAGTGTCAAATGGCACCTCAAACATTTCTGCTTAGATTCTGGAGAAGTGGCCAACATTCAGATGCTTACCAAGTAATATAAGGGTGTGAAGCAGACTGGGTGTAATCCACTGGGGAGTAGTGTACCCTGGTGGTATACATTAAAGGACAATGTATTGAAGCAGAGAACAAATTCCGCTTTGAAAGGGTGAAGCCCCTGTTCAGTCTGGCTGAGTGCTCTATTGGGCCACAGCCCACTTTTTCCAGACATTCTGATTTTCACAAGAAGCTGCAAATATGGATCTTTCTATAAAATCTCCCAATTTCCAAATTATGGCAACCACTTAAAATATTGTATTAAAATAAACTGTGAAGGTCATGCAAAGCATATCTAGAGGACAGATGTGGCCAACTGGACCTGTGTTTGTAACTTCCAGTCTAGAGTTATCTTTCATTTCTAGTTATCTGAATTTTATAATCTAAGCCTTTTTCACTTACTTGTAACATTTATAAAATTAGTAACAAAACTTGCAGCTTTCCAAACTAGATTTCTAATATACATGCTTTGGAACTTTCTGCTTCCAAAGAACCCTCTTTATTCTCTTGATTATTTTAATGATTTCCTTTAGAAGCTTTTCTATTTCATTCTGTCTATACCTCCTTTCAGTGCTAAGTGAAATTGGCAAAAGAGCACTGAATCTGCATATAGAACATCTAGCTTCTAGCCCTAGATTTGCCTGTCTCACTAGTTATGCAAACTTGAACCAAGTAACTTAAACTACTTAGATCCAGCCTTTGTACCCTTCAAATGAGAATGATACCACCTACTCTTTTACCTGATGTGAGACCATGTGCGTGAAAGAATTTGCAAACTGTTAAGTGCTTAAAACGGAAGACTTATTCATGCATGGTAACACCATTCCTTAATATGACTGTTGAGTCCAACCGAATGTTTTATTTCTAATAAAATGCTTTATTGCCAATAAAATTCTTTATTTCTAATAAAATTTAGAATGTGTAATTGCATGGTTTTGTTGCTGCTGCTGCTGCCATCACAGCAGCATTCTGAGACGTTCTCCGGACTTTATGACCTTTTTCTGAGGTCGCAGTTTATAATTCACAGTGTCGTAGTTTGTAGTAGTTTATAAACTCATTTTGCCCTCAAGCTATCTCATCTTATCCTTTTCACCCTTCAAATCGACTCTCTGAATATCTTCATTTTGTTGTCAGTTATCTCCTTTCAGTCACCCCAGTTGTGTTTATTAAGTCATATCTGAGCCTTCTCTCTCGTGTACTTAAAAATACTTCCCTTGTTAATCTCCACCTTTAAAAATCACATCAAGAACATAGTTAGTTGCTCAAATAAAATGTTTTCCATGAAGCTCCCAATTCTTCCAACTAAAAATGATCTCTTACTCTTCTAAACATCAATATAACTTTATTAACTTGAAGCTTAATACAGTTCACTTTGATCAATATCTGTATTCATGTATCAGAGTAAGGACAATGATTCAGGCTTGTTAACTTTTGTGGCCCCTGCAACTCTTAAAATGAGACTTGTGTATAATAGGGACTCAAATTAAATTAGATAAGTGGATTTTTTAACTCCATTACCTTTATTTTCTGACATCAAAGTCAAGTGTTATTATTCTTTATTTTCATTGCTTTCATATATTCTTGCATGTTATACCTGTCAACTCAGTATCTCACTTCACTTAAGACCTTGGTAATTAGAAAAAGAAAACTTAAAATATTCTCTCTATCTTTTTTCTAAGCAGCATATTTAGTATGTTGGTTGAGACTGTGTTCCAGCATTAGTCCCCAGGGAATCTTGACACTAACTTTTCTAAGTAGAGAAATGATCATTTATTCCTACACATTGCTTCCTGTCATTAAGCCATTTCCGTACGTAAAACAAAACATTTTCCATAATAACAAGGAAACTAAGTGGTTTTTTTAAATTGTTGTTTGACTACTTATAGCATACACACGCTCTCAAAGTTTTTTTGTTTTTTTCTGAAAGTAGAAATAAAATCACCTTCTCTTTTGTTGATATCACCTCTGAAAATTGTAAGAGATCTATTTATTCAATAAATCTCTGTTGGAAACCTGCTTAGTGCCAGGCACTGTAAGAGACTATAAGAACACGTAGAAGGAAAGCCCATGTAGCCCTTAAGATGCTGCATCTTTTGCAGTTGGCTAAGTGCTCTGATAAGAGTACAAAGGAATAAATCTCTAGTTCTACCTTGTGGGGAAGCCCGTGAAAGTTTAACTGAGGTGGACACTTAAGCAGAGTCTCAAAAGACAATTTACTTGGTGGTGAAGGGCAGGAGGTACATTCTGAGAAAACAGAATAGCACAAGCTAAGGCTTGGAGGCGTGCACCAGCATCCCAGTGTGATGGATTGCATGCAGGCCGTCAGAGGAACTATAGAGCAAGATGAGACTGGAAGAGACCCTGTTGCAGAAGCTCTTCTGAACTTTGGTAGAGAGTACCTATTTTATCCTGTAGTCCAAATAATTAAACATCTGCAAGCAAGGAAGGGGTCCAATAAGATCTATCCTAGAGACGTTACTCTGATGATGGAATTAAGTATGTATGGAAGGTAAGGCTGTTTTCAGATTATCTGAGAATTAGTTCAATGCTCTAAGCTGTTAGGGCAGCAAAAATAAGGAGAGGAAGGGATAAGATGTACTATTTTGGAGATCTAATCAATAGGGATATACAGTTATTATTAACTAATAAGACATTTTCTCCCCTTGTAGAAGCCACATTACATATTTCCCCCAGAGTTATATTTTTCCAGGAATCCATGATGCTTTCATTCTTTCCAGGTGCTGCCATCCTGACGAGTATAGGGTGTACGAATCATTACTCTGAAGTTCCCAGGTTTGCTTCCAGTTTCCTCCCAATGGATACTGTATACTAGAAACCATTAGTCACCACAAGACAGTTTAGCATGACAGTTTGCACCTTCTAGCCAAAACTTTCACCAGGGTCCCTGATGACTTACTTATATCTAGTCTGTCAATTAAATATAGAACGTACTCTCGATTTACTTAGTGCTACTTTGTTTTTAGGTATTAACCTGCTATAGTTTGTGCATCCTTTGCATTGTTTTTCTTTAAAGATGATCTTATCCCTGCCTTCAACAATCTCTACTCGTCCCTCATTTCTCATTCTAGCTTGCTAACGTGAGCTATAGTTGAGTTACTTTTTTTTTTTTTTTTTAATGTGACACACATTTTCCATGAGGTTTCTAGCAAGGTGACTTTCTAGTAGACTTTCCTGAGGTTTCTAGTAGGTGACTCCAGGCTTCCTGTGTTTCTGTTCCTCTCTAAATGATTCTTATTTCCTTTACTGGTTTATGTCATTGAGGAGGAAGAAATATAGCAAAGAATAGAATTCTGACACATTACAGAGTATATACCATGAAATTAAAACTGTGGGTCTACCCTTAATTCTTTAATTTTGTTATTTCTTAAGATCCCAGAAACATAATTAAAGTATATACCAATTGTTCCAATAATTCCATATATTCATCCTGGTATTCTTTTTAAGCACAGAAAAATAATGGAAATAATAAAAATGTACTCAGATGGTATATTGAGTGACTCAATTTTAGCCTATCTAGATAATGTACTAAGGAGCCATTAAAATTATTATTTCAATCTGATATTTTGTCATGAAAAGTTATTCATTATATATAATAAAGGAAAAACACATTGCACAGTTAGATACAGAGTATGATCTAATTTTGTGATAGATTTCTTTTTATATAATTCTATTTGAGTGAAAGAATATAGTTGAATTTAGTTTAATTTAATTTTTATTATTTTAAATTTTCTGGTGAAGGGAGCACATTGAAAATTCTGAATGCTTGCTCTCTTTATTTGGGAACACTTGTCCTGGGTTTGAGCTTGGCTAAAATTTTCAGAATAAGGTATCAGTAATACAAATGATCAGCAGTGTATTTTAAGAATGTGTTTGTGATATGTCACAAAACAAAACAAAATAAACCAAAAACTTTCCATCATTTCCTCTGAGTTACTAGCTCTTGTCTGACTAGGGAAAGACACTGGGGGGTCTCCCCTGCACCTAAGTCTAGTCAGGGATAATGTCACAAATGATAACATCACCATGACTAAATCAAATAGACAACTCCAGATTCACTATTTCTGGGTAGATATTTAAATTTTATGTCTATTTTTTAAAATAGCCAACTGGGCTTTTTGTTTTTGTTTTTTTCTGCTTCTACACTCTTAGTTTAAAAAGTCCTGACTCCCCCACCTTTCAGTCCAGTGCACAAGAGCATCATTTAGCATTATTATTCTCCGCTAAGGAAAGGAAAGGACAGTGATCTGGCAAGGTGACTTTCAGATCTGCCCTTATTTTCTTGATGGCACACATCCTGACATGTCCCACTTGATAACCAGTGTTGATATATTGTGTGCCCTTTTCTTTCCTTTTATTTTACTCCCCTTTATTTTGGCAGGTCTCGTAGGAAAAGGGAATGACTTCTTCCAATATCCAGTCTTTTTTTTTTTTTTTTTTTTCCTTCACAATCTGGACTATTTCATTATGAAATCTGAAACTTAATATTATGCCACCAACACATTTTGCATGTTAATTCACCAAGAAGATAAATCACATTTTCTCATGTTTCCAGAATCCCTAGGATAATAGGGCATCCCACACTTGCTCCCTGGATGTTCTACTCTGGAGCTCCATCTGGTTTTCTTTTCTAAACATGTTCCCCTGAGATCTTCTTTAATTTGAATTGTATTAAATTCATCAAACTTCTTAATGAGCCTTGGGCATTGTTCAGCTTGTGTGGTAGTCTCTCCTGGATAGTAGCAGAGGGGAATCCTAACCGGCTTCAGTATGTGTACTTCTGGGCGTTCTCATCAGGTTTAAGCACTGTTTCACATTATGTGAATGTCATAAATATCTTGGTTGAAAGGGTCAATGTTTTCTTATCTTGAAGAGAGTCAAAGGGCAGTTTGCATTTATCTAGGAAATGCACCTCACAGATGCTAGTCTTAAAAGCTCCTCAGGGGATGGGTGGGGAAATACTATTATCCTTACATAATTCTAAAAACCTGGGGGGTAGTGGACCAACTGCACAAATTCTTCCCTTTCCTTTTCATCAAGGTCACAGCAAAAGGAAAACAAAACACCACTAGTAATTTCATTTTTCTTACAATTTACAGTTTCTTCTCAGGAGTATTGTTGTCTTGTCACATCTTAGTTTATTTCTTTTAGGATGTCTTTTACTTGTATACAAAGTGGATTGTAAGAGTTTTACTTTAATAGTATCTTGGAAACAGTCTCAAGCACATCTCCCCAAATCACAAGAGCAGAAGCCAAGGGTTTTTTGTTTTGTTTTGTTTTGTTTTGCTATGATGAACTGGGATCTGACTTAAGAAATTTAACTCAAATCAGGTTTTTTGTTTTGTTTTGTTTTGTTTTAAAAAAAAGATTTGTTACTGTATTTTAAAGGCCCCCTACACAGTCTACAGCTGTCTGGATGTGTTCCTGGATGAAAATCATAGATGAAGACTGTGATATCTCCCTACTGAATTTTCAATCCACCACCCAGTTTTAGTTCATGCTATCTGCTCCTTGCCAAATTCCACTTCCTTTAAGCTATAACCCATATTCATTTATTTATTTTTGAAGTCTGGGAAAATCAGCTTCTAAATAGTAAAGAAGTTGAATTTTACCAATTCACCTTAAGAGTTGATAAATGCCTATAAAATCCCTCTTTAAACAAATATTTTGAGATCAATTCTACTTTATTGTTGACTTCTGTAGCTGAATTAGAGGTTCTTTTCCCTTTAAATCAACTTTCTTGAGGTATACTTTACATGGGGTAGAATGCACTTGTTTGTACAGTTTGATGAATTTCCATAAAGACATATGAAACCATGTGGCAACCAGTCCAGTCAAGATAAAGATAAACTTCCCCTGTGCCTCTTCCAGAGCACAGCTAGTGAAAGTTTTCTGAGGCAGGACTGAGATTGGCAGGTAAGGGGAACGGAAAGAAAGCCAGTGCAGCTGGTTTAGTGAAGAAGCAGAGAAGAATGACATGAAAAGAGGGCAGGGAAGCAGGTGGGACCTGATCTTGCGTGAAATAAAGTCTGACTTTATTTTTATGTCCAATGTCTACAGAAGCCCTTGGAATCTTGTGTATAGAAGAATATTATGATCTGATTAGCATCTCATTTTCCTTCCATCTCCATTGGTCCAATCCTACAGTTTCCACCTGGCCTAGATCCCCTACTTCATGCTTTTCTGATCTCATACACAAGAATGTCTGGAATCTTTTCTAACCCCTGAACTTTCATGCTACATGTGTCTTTCATTACTTACCCCACTGCTTCTGTTCTACCTCCTAGCATGTGAAAGGAATGGAAGGAAAGAAAGCACTACATAGAATTAAAACATACTGTCACACTGGTCATGACACTAAATGATATATTTTATAATATATGACTGCCTAACTGGCAACTTACTGCTATATAGGTAGTTATATGAAAAGTGGGACAGAGCAGAAAAAGCAACCATTTTTAAATGCTATCTGGCATGCTATCTGGCATTACTCCAAGCATTGTAGCAAGGACTATACAGTGTAGCATTTAATTTAATAACTAAGCAGGCCCAGAAGATGCTGCTTGCATTAGCAAATGAAGAAATAGTTTCAGAGAATTAAGTTAACTTTCCCAAAGTCACCTACGTTGTAAGCGTGCCCAGGTCTTTATGGTACCA
The DNA here is from genome assembly GCF_009834535.1 of Camelus ferus. Lineage (NCBI taxonomy): Eukaryota > Metazoa > Chordata > Mammalia > Artiodactyla > Camelidae > Camelus > Camelus ferus. Next base: position 51,982,012 of record NC_045702.1, on the reverse strand, counting down.
TAACCCATGCTGTTTTCCTAATACAATTTCCTTAAAAGTCGAATTTCCTTTCTAGGAGAAATAATATGAACATTTTAACCACGTGAACAAAAGAGGGAAGGGAACTGATACTATTTATTAAGTTGCTAGTCTGTACTGCTGATTAAACAAGGTATCTAAAATTTGATGTATTTTAATTATTCCAACAATCCCAAAGGAAGGCTCAGAGAAGTTAAGAAGCTTGCCCAAAGTCACATAGTCCACATGGGGCAGAGCTGGGAATGGATTCAGCCATGTGTGGTTCTGATACCCATGTTATTTGCACCTAACTAAGCCACTTTTAGAAAGAAAAAGTTGGCATAACCTCCCTAGAACTAGTCTTAAAAGGTGCATAACATACTTATTCTGCAGAAGCTTTCATCCAGAAATAAAATAGAGAAATCTTGGACCAGCAGGAAGTGGAGTAGTAATCTCCCTCCACTTTCTCGGTGTCTCTGAAAGAGAACATGGTTGTCAAGTGCCCTAGAATTAATGACATCTTTTGATGGAGGCATAAGAAAGTCTCTGTCTCAGGACTCCCCCAGCCACAGAACAGGAAATGGAGCTGTTTTCAAGAGAAATGAAGTTGCCTTCTCTGTGGGGGAATAAAAAGGAGCATTTGAACAGGCAATTGATCAGTGGGCAGTCGCAAGGTGATAAGAGAACTGGAAGTCACAAAAGTCCTTGGCATACTAGTTTTAATAAAAAGAGTTGTCTCCAGCTACACTTTATGTAATGAATTCCTTGACATATGTTTCTAAGTATTATCTTTAACAATGCAGGTGTTTCCATCCAGGGCCGCCCTCCCTCTTTACCAAGGATAAAAGAATCCCTTTGGACTATTTATCTGATTGACCAATCAGGATGTGCATTTATTTTGTTACTGATTTTAACCAGTTTTCACTGCTCTCCATTGTCTCAGGCAGGATGTGCTACAGTTTTGGATGTGTGACTTTTCACTAATTATACCTAAGATTAAATCTGAAACCATGAAAAAAGTAGGCAGTCACTAAAAATTCCTTTTTTAATTAGATTGCTACTTGGCAAAAATCCTAATAATTTTGAGTAAATTATTAAATGTCCCAAGTTGGTTTAACATAGGAAAACATATCTTAAAACATTAAAGAAAGTTAATATTTAACATTTTGACCCTTATAATATGCGGACATATAATTTATTTCCTAATAATTAGATTAGAATCTACAAAATAGGTCATATAAAGGTAGCATAACAATCACATACATTACATGATCCCTAATATCTCCTCACTGTGAATATATTATTATATGGCACAGAACTACACTAGCTAGTAAAGTGATTTTTCAGCTCAAAATGAGTATCTGAGTTGGTTCAGAGGGTTTTCAGATTGAAAAATGCTGGTAGCTGTGGCACCAAATTATTAATCTCAGTAATGAATAAGAGTAAGAATCTCTTTGCCTATGTAGGAGCAGTTTTATAACATGGTGAGACAATCATGGTGAAGTTTTCTCTTTTTTCCTCTTTAATACATTTAAAACTAGGAATCACCTGGCATTACCTAGGTAGTTTAGGATTTCAATATTACTGCATAACAGCCCTTTCTCAAAAGTGGTGTGAATGAAAGACTCTAAACCATATGCCCCAGATATTTTTTTTCCTCTGGAATCTATTTGGAGACTCTTTATTTAGAAGACTCCAGAGAAATTTAGCAACACATGAGGATCCTTGTCCATTGTGATTCGCCATAAAATACACTGAAATAGTGGAGATATCATCTACATCTAATGGTTCTGGGGGAAGGAGGGCTGTAGAGGGCAAGCATCAGAGTCCTTTGACTTTGTGGATTAAGATAAAATGACCATGACTTGTGTATTTAACTTCTATCTAGAATACAGAGAATAATTAGTGTCTCTCATGGGACACCCCATGTATCTATCTATCTGTCTGTCTGCCTATCTATCTATCTACCTATCTATCTATCTATCTATCTATCTATCTATCTATCTATCTATCTATCTTTACATCTGAAAGTTACCCCCAAATACACCAAATATCCTTTTAAGTAAAAAAGAATGCAGTAGGATGTTACGGGATGCTTCTCTACAAACGTAGCTCAGCACATCAGAGCCATGATGTGTGCTTGGACTGAGTTACACCATTAATTAAATGTGTCTAACAAATATATAATAATAAATCAAATTAGCTAAGAAATTTTAAAAGTGGATTAATGTAGTTTAACATTAAACTATGTCCACTTATTTGTTGATTTATCCCTCACAATCAAAGAAAGCCTTTGTGCCTACCATAGTCTAAAAAACGTATTTTAGCTCTTATTTATTACCATGCTTTGCTGCTGCTGCTGCTGTTGCTTGTCACAATCATTCTTCCCTTTACTCACATTACACTCTACTTGTGGCATTTTTCTTTTCTTTGGAATTTGTCGTCCTACTTGTCTCTTAGTCACTTTAGCACTACTCAGTGAATTGTATATAAAAAAATGAATAGAACTTTTTTTTTCTTTTGGGTTAATATACCAACCTTGAAAGTGTAATGTAAGATTCGTATCTGTAATGAAAGCAATATTGTAGATGAAGATTGACAAATCCCCAAGGAGGAAATGGCTCAAGTATAAATATTGCTAGTTGCATTTATTCACTCGATTCCTCTTGATGTGTTAAGCAGAAAAACAACAATAGCAACAGCCTTTACCAAAAACATTGTTGTGGGGGCTTCACTGTTATCCTGAAGGTCAGTTGGACTTGATATAAGGCCAGGATAACGCCAGATGGTATTTATTTTTTAAAGTTACCTCTATAAATGAATCTTCCAGTTTCTCATTTTTATGTTTTCTCCTTTGTAATTAATCTTTTGAGAGAATACAAATTAAAGAGTTTTTATTCAACTGAAATGGAGGTTTTCTTTAGAAGAATTTCTTTCATAAAGCATAGATCAAATCTAAGCTCATATTTTGAATATGGAAATTCTCTTGGTGATGAAAGTTATACTGAGCAAATGTGGAATGTGTGCTTCATACTTTATGTGTTCTTGAAAATAATCACTATGCCAGTGAACTTCAAAATGATGAAGTTTAATGGGCCCTGGAGTCTGAACAGATCTCACTGCTTGGATTCAAATATGAATTTGCAACCAAAAGTGTATGTAGAGTCAGCACAAATCAGCAGAGAATCGTGGCTCTGGTGGGAAAAACATGTGTGCCAGTCGGAGGAGCCCCTGGCTGGTGTAAGTGATTGAAGAATTGAGAGCTTTGGCTCCACTGAGTGTAACTGGGTGCTAGACAGGATTCCACTCGGAAACTTGCACTGAGATTAGAGTCGTTTGTAAAGGATGCCAAGAAAAGCACAGTTGGTGTGAGTAGGGCAGACTGAGGCCTGAAGAGTGAAATCATTAGACATTATACAGTAATCTGAAAGATGAGGGATTGTCTAATAGAAAGTGTTGTCTTTAGTCTTTGGACCTGCTTTTTTGTTTGTTTTCTTTTTCCTTTTCCTCCTCCCTGTCGTGGCCAGTGGTTGACCTAAGCCGTGTTCAGTTATTTGGATTCTCTGGCACTAATGTCATCTGGCCTGGGAATTTCAATTAATTATTTTTGTGAAATAGCTACTATCTTAAAGTAATTCATTTATACTGGCAGAAGGTCAAGGCTAGTTTCAGAGTTTTGAGTGCCTAAAAAAATTGGAAAGTCTTCTCTTCTCATGTCCTGACGATGAAAGCAAATAGGTAATACCAAAGCGAATTGTGGGGCTTCTGGCATTATTGGTCTTTGCTTGGGTAACAAGAAGAAAAAGAAACGATTTGGAAAGACATAGGAAATTTAGCTCTTACCGGGAGGGATTATGTCAAGTTTTGTTTTTTCTATTTCCCAGTATTTCATTTATTTTTTGGACAATGCTCTAATTTCACAAAGCGGTTGTGAAAACACGGCTGACAGCTTAATTTACATCCCTGGGTCATACTGGTCACCAGGAGATTGGGGCCACAGTGAATAAGCAGCAAAAATCTGAGTAGAGGCAATAGGCACAGAGACATTACATTAAAAATTCATTTTAAATAGCACAAGATAAGACCCACTCTTAACTTTTTCCCAATCAGAATAGTTACAAGGTAGTCTACCCCTCAGTCACAATGTGAGGATATGAAAAAAGTTAATCATGTAAATTAAAATATTAATTGTATCATTTGTCTTCAAATATCTTTATAATTACATGAAAAAATATTTTAGGCTATTTGAAGTTTAGAATTAAAGGCTGAATTATTGCCAGATAATGAGTGAGTTATTTTATTTATAAGAGTCACAGAAAGATGGGAAACAGACCAATCAACTGAAAGTAATTATTCATAGAACAGTACTTTGTTGAGAGAAAGTTAGGAATTAAACAAGCCCAATGACCTGTAATCTCATAACAAAGAAAGTTTACCTGTCTATTCCTTTCACGTTCTTTGAGGCAAAGCTATAGACTTTCAGAAACTCTCAGTGTTTCCTCACAGCTGTGTGCCTTACCGTAAAGGGAGAAGAAACAGAGCAGTATTTACAGGTTGTCTCCTTTGTCAGGTGTTTCACACACACTGTCTCACACAGTCTGGATTAAATGCCATGGAGGGAAGCAAGTTAGCCATCTTTTTAGTGAAGGAAAGCATGAACCTCAACGGGAAAAAGTAACTCTACCAAGGGCTATTACATTAATAAGTGGTGAAGTTCGGATTTTGAAACAGATCATTCCTACCCACAGTTCACATTTGATTTACTTCAGTGACAAGCTAGAAGTGGAAAGTGATTAAACATATTTGTAAAAACCTGTTCTTTTACCCTTAGCCTTACAGGAACAACAGAAAATATCAATGGAAAAGAAATCCTGCTTCATTCTTACTTTATTCATTCAGTGAGAATGGTTCGGAGCAGTGCACTGACCAGGGCTGGAGCAAAGAACTAACAAAAGTGCCTGTAGCCTTCGCAGAGCCTCACAGAGGAAAGCCTGATGCTTTTGTGTTTTTTATGTGCTGGTCTGTCAGGTGTGGCCACAAGAGGAGACACAGGACAGACTCGGGAAAACAAAGTTTATCATATGACAGTAATGAGAGACGGGAGGCAGGCAGGGCCACATGGGAAAGACAGCAGGGTGGTCAGGAGCCAGAAGACGGGAGCAAGAGAAAAGCATTATGCCCGAGCCTTTCCTGCAGTTTCCGAGGGCAAGGCGAGGCAGGGCAGAGGGAAAAGTTTAGAATTGGCTAGTTGGATTCATTTCGGTGGGCTTTGTACAGTGATAAAGGTGGTCCTGATGCAGGAAAGCAGATGTGGGCATGAGGAGGGCCATGTCCCAGGCTTCAGTTGAGTCCCTGGGATGTGCCTCGCCAAGTGTGGGTCCTTGGCTTCGCGCAGGAGAGAATTCAACAGCAAGCCATAGTTGAGTGAAGGTAGATTTATTCAGAGAATACTTTGAAAGGCAAGAGAAAGGCCACGAAATGCGGGGGTTGGTTGCTCAAATTAAAAGTAGGACACAGTCCATAGACAGAATGTGGGCCCTCTCCAAAGAGAAAGAGAGAGGGGAGGCCGCGAGGCGAGGTGCTGTGTTGCTGGTTTTTATAGGCTTGATGGCTTCAAATGCTAATAAGTGGAAGGACCAGTCTAAGTAGCCTAGGGAAGAGGCTGGGATTCCCAAGAAGTTGGCCATTTCCCACTCTTTGACCTTTTGTGGCTAGCCTTGGGACTGCCGTGGTGCCTGTGGGCATGTTATTCACCATGTTAATATATTACAATGAGCGTATAATGAGGCTCAAGTTCTGCTAGAGTTAAATCTCTCTTCATCTTGAGCCTCAAGGCCTACTGGGGGTTGAATCTTTCACCATTTTGATGTTAATTGCTGTAGCATTCCTTGAATGGCTGTGCCCTGCCCCCTTCCTGTCTCAGTCCTAGTTGTCGGGTAACTGGCCCTGGGATGATTAATGCAGAGGAATAGCTTCTCCTGAGGTGTAAGGCGAGATAAGGAGTAGTCGCTGGCTAGGTTAGTGTGCATTTCAAAGGCATGTTCCTAGCTGGACTCTTTGCTATCATCTCTAAAAGCTAGCTGACCCTTGGAGGGGCCAACTCTCCCCAGCTAGAAAGGCTTTTTTAAGATGTCAAAACACCATAATATTCAGAAAATTAAAAATATATACACTACACCTGACTGCCTGTCTCACGTGCCATGGTTATGGCTGTCCCTTGGCTTTCATGTCACTATCCCTTCGGTCTTTGGTTTGAGAATATAGTGCACGTTCTTGACCACCTGATTAGCAGACATTCTTCCTTCCACCATCCAGAGAGGCCTTTGTCTTAGTTCACATTTCTGACTTCTTTCATGTAACGCACATGACTCAAGACAGGTGACCACACACCTTCTGCTTGTGGGTTAGCCTGAATTATCTAAGGGTAACCATCCATCCTTATTAGCAAATGAGTCCAGGATGGGTTATGTGACTCTCTCTTGACCAAAAAGATATGAATATTTCTGGAGTGTTCTAGAGAAGCTTTCGTGGATCTGCTGAAAGGAGTACAGAAAGCCTCTCTCTCGTGTTTAACACTTGCAACCTTAGTGCCACAGGCAGCCACTGCATGAACACAAATGGCAACAACCTCGGGATGAAGTCAGCACTGCATAGGAAAGAGCAGAGAGGCGGAACTTGCAAATGAAAGGGATAGTGGGGCTGAGGGCTGGGCAGTCATACCTCTAGATGCCCTCTCGTTGTTCAAGCTAGGTTACATTGGATTTTCTGTTGCACACAGGGATCCAAAAGCTGCCTCCTGATACAGGAACTTCAGATAAGTGGGAAAAGACTTGAGAAGACCCCCACTACAACACTGGCTCTGGTGCTTATCTGAGACTACTGTTTGGAAGCCCTACTCTTCCACTTTTGCCTTTCAGAAGGTGTTGCATTAAAGGAAATGAGCACAAAAGAAGGCATTTTCAGTGAACTTGTGTCCCAGAATTGGGCTCACACAATGGGAAGTTAGTTGAGCATCTACACTGGGTCAGTTACTCTTCTGGGCTGTAGAGATATAACGGAAAGCAAACAAAATCTTCAATGACAAGTTGCTAACTGTTTTAAAGGAGGAGAAAGACAGTAAACAAAAAAGCAGATGAGTGTATAATATGTCAAGTGGCATGAATATTTTCATGCTAAGGCAAAATAATATTTTAAGTAAATATTAGAAAGTGCTGTGAAGAAAAGTAAGAGAGAATAAGGTGATAGAATGGCAGTATGTGTGGAGGGGAGAGTCCTATTTTATAGAGGCGCTAAGAGAAGGATTTCCAAAGAAAGGGCATGTAAGCAGAGACCCCAGAGAACCAAGAGAAGCAGTCATGAAGTCAACTGGAGGAAAATTCTTCCAGGCAGCAGGAACAGCAAATGCAAAAGCCCTGAGGTGGGGCCATTCCTGGTGTGTTAGAAGAATATCAAAAAGAACGATTTGGCTGTAGTAGAATGAATGATAGGAGTGGGAGAAGGGGAGGACAGAGAGAGAGGACACATGTCTTACAGGCAAATACAGAGGTACAGTCTATGTAGGGCTTCATAGGCCATGAAAAGACTTTGGACTTTCTTCCTCTCAAGAGCTTTTTGTGGAGGTATGACATTCTCACTGAAGTGATGGTTCAGGCCATGATTTTGGCCTGAATAGGTAGAATCATCTTTTTTCTAAGATTGTAGTAACTGTAAGATGGGCAGCTCGGAGGAGGATGGAGTTACAAGTTAAATTTTGGAATAAACAATTTTCAAATTCAGAATTAGTGGTGGGGGGATCAGATTTTTGTAGACATCCATAGAGAAGTGTTAAGTAAGTGGTTGGGTATACAACTCTAGAATTCAGGAAATAAAATTAAGGTTAAAGACCTAAATCTGAAAGTTATCAGAATGGATTGAAAGTTGTGGGACAAAATAAAATCATTTGGGAAATGACTACAGTTAGAGCAGAGTTTTAAGACTGATTCTTAGGCACATCAGTGTTTAGCAGCTAGTTAGGGAATATGAACATGACCCAGAGAAGAAGGGAAGGAGATCAGAAGGGAAGGCCAGCAAGTTAAAAAAAAAAAAAAAAAAAAGATAGGGATGTTCCAGAAGCCAAGTGAGGAATCTTAGTTTTAATGAGGAAGGACTGAGCAAGTCCTTTAAACACCAATAATTGGTAGAGTAAGATGAGATCTGGAAAATGACATGATTTTATGAGGAAAAGGCCAAATTCAACTTGCTTGGCTTTTCTTTTCTGCAGGTCCCACCTTATATTTCTTCAGCATTTGGAATGCAGATTAACTAGACTATTTGAGATTATATTTAACTTCTTATCCTAGCTTAAAATGAGAGCCAATAACTGGTGTACCCTTAAATATGATTAGCAAACTGAAAATACCTGCCTCTGTGTCCCTACCTAGACTCCAATTTGCTGAGTGGTTTAGAAGTATTCTGAGAGTCATTCTACACAGTTACATGAGATTCTTGGAAATATGCAAGTAAACCCCCCAAAGCTTTACATTTCTCATTGGACATTAGCATACACATTTCCAAAGCCACCAGGAAATAGGTTTAAAACCAGTCTGATTAATTTTAGCAATAGTCAGAAGACAAGGACAGCATATATTAATGCTGTTTGGCAAATCATTTCAAGATTTCTATTTAACTTCCATTATATATAGATGTTAAATTATCAGAAGACCTCATGCCAATAAGATAGGGTAAGTTTTCCAAACTAAAACATTCCACATCTGTGAAACAGCTGAATTTATGTTAAGTTTGTGAGTTTATGTAGTTACAAATTTAATTAAATTCCAAATGATATATTAATGAAGAATTCAGGCTTCTAAAATGAGTATTATACTCAGATTTCAGCCTCTCTTCTGTGTATTTCTTAATATTGGCAATCAAATATTCAAAGTAAATGCTTTGTGTTTTATTTTGTAGTGAAAACAGTGTCTTTAGGCTGAAGGGAACTGGTGGAGTGCAGTAAAATGAAACGGAAGGCTACATTGGTTAAACAGTAGTTAGCAATTAACTTTATGTTCCCTCCTGATTTTTTCTTATGTGATAATAGAAGTTAAAACAAAAAGAAATGGCCACTGTTTTATTAAATTTCAGTTCTTACTACTATTTTTTGCAAAGAGATTATTTTTGTCTTCTAGTACATGATTCATAGAAATCTTAGTTTGTGTTATTTTGGCATTAGCAAATTTCTGTGGCTACAGATTTGAGAAATACCTCCATGACACTGAATAAGTTCAACAGGAATATATTGTGGAGAATATATTTATTACTGATTAGGGATAAATATTAGTCAGTTTTCCAAGAAAGAGACAAATCAGTATGTCCACAAGTAATCATAATACCAAACAATAATTTAATAGTTTTCCATGTTCCAGACACTGTACTAAGCTCTTGATATGTAATTAATTACTCAGAAGAACTCTAAGGAATAGAACGATTCTCCAGAGGAGCCCAATTTTAAACAACGGAAACTGGGGTCTGGAAATTTTAAGTAATTTGGAAAGTCACAGTAGGTATGTTGGCTTGTCAGGCTCTTAATCAGTACTCTGTACTGGGCTGCTATGTACAAGTCCACGTTTATACATCAAGGCTAATGGTATGAGCAACTAGAAATCTTTTACAACTGCAAATGTCTGTTTCCAAAAGACCTATCATCTTGTCTGACAGTTCCATCATTAGAATAATGTGCAAAGGTGTTCTGGGCTTTTTTAATGGACTAAGACATGATGTGATATGAGATTAACACACCTCCAGCTAACACAGTAGTGCAGATTCAATACTCATTACCAGCCATTACTTCTGTGACAGCTAAAGATTAGGAATAACATAAAGTTTACTGTTTCTTGTTAATATGTTCCTAAGACTTTTTTCTAAAAATAATTCAATGCCTTAGACACATTTAAGTATACAGTTTTTAAAATATACTCTTCTAATATACCTATTATAAGGCAAATATAATACCCAATTGACATTCATTGTCATCTATCAAAGTATTCATGAACAAGCTCTTCTTTAATATTTGGAGATTTCACCTTGGTTCATTTTTCCCTTTGAAATATTGTTTCCTTTCTCCTTCCCCCAGTTCAAATTCATCTTAATGTAAAATATTTTTGTATTTAAGTCTATAATTAACCACCCTTTCTTTTCATCCTTAGCCATGACAGCATTGTATATATGTATGTATATATGAATTGAAATTTTCAAAATTTCCTTTGATATGTTCTTAAAAGTTAAGCATTTTCTTCTGGATTTAACTTTTATTATTATGATAATTAATATGCAAATTATAATGTTTAAAATTTTGATAAATAATTATACACCATAAGAACATACAAATTAATTTATATATACATCTCAGTGAAAGGGATATTAATGTTCCTTCATTTTATTCCCTAAAATTTTACATATTGAAGACAATATATTACAGTAATATTTGGTATGTGAGAGAGCTATACCTCTTATTTGAACAGTGAGTATGATTGGGATAATGGATATAGGAAAGAAGAGTCAACTTCACTCTTGACGACATACATGTTCCCAGGTAGATCAGTTTTAGGAAAGAGCAGGTACGGAAAATTCAAGGATACGGCAGTGAATTGCCATAGAACTAATTGTACCATTAACACCACTTGTGATGATCACTCCTTGAAAACTCTTTGGTACCACTGGTACTCCACCAGGGAAGAGGCAGGGATGTTTTGCAGGTAGACCCTGGAGGTCAAACAGCTTGATTATACTGCCAGAGATAGAGAGAAAGAGAGAAACCAGAGAGACACAGAGACAAGGACATTGAAAAGAGAAATTAGGCATATGGAAGAAAAAATAATCTACTATATGCTGTTTTACCATTCTAGTTTGTGCAGTGCTAATAACAGGGTCATTGCTTTTTACAAACTATTAGGTTTTTGTTTGATTAGTATTTTGATCACAAACGTAGTATATACGATTTTAAATTATTATATTTAATTTTATGCACATATATGTGAAGTATAATAATCTAGGCTTACATTTTATTAAATTATTATTCAGATTATTAATTTCATCAAACAATAGCTAGACATATATTACTGATTAATTTCTTAATCCTTTATCTAGATATCAGTTGAAATTTTGACTCAGACGTAATTATGTAAAGAAAATTATAATCCTTTTTCCACGAATGTGGTCATTATGTCAATTCTTCATTCAATAAGCATTTACTGAGCATCTCGGATGTGCCAGAGATTATTCTAATTTCTGGAGAAAACAGTACTGAAAAAGACCAAGTCATTGCTCTTGTAATGTTTCCATTCTAGAGGAGGAGGTAAACAATAAAGAAATCAATATATGCAATTTTTCCACATAGATATCCCAAAGTTTCTTGAGCTTTTGTTTTTTTCTGGATGGTGAATAGATCTAACAGATAACAAATTTTATATCTTGTTCATGTATTTAATATAAGACTCATATATATTTTATTTAACTTATTAATTAGTGAGGAAAACAGTAAGCTATTAGAACATGTTCAAAAGAATTCAGAGAATTCATATAGGCAGTCAGAATTGCTGAAATGAATGTGTTAATAGATACAAAACTGAGTTCTTGGAGGTGCACTACACAAAGTCCCTTTTATGGACAACAGTCATTTTCATTGCTACCAGTTTCTACAAATTACAAAGTTACAATTCTATCTCAAAGACAATGAAATGCACAGATAACTCAAGAGTGTGGCAGATAGGACACCAAGTAATCTTTTTGCCTGTTCCAAGTCTTTGGTATCTTTTTCTGACAGTCTATCCATCCTGTGATCATAATATTCTCAAAGATTATTATTGATCATAAAAAAGGGCTATTAGTTTTGACCTGATTATTTTCCCATGTGCAGCAAGAGAGTTTATTTATCATATAGGCTCCTTGAGTTTGCTTTGCAATTCCTGAGTCATACTTATAGTTCTGAACAGCTACATAGGCCATAAATTAACCTCTGCCTAGATATTTTCATAAGGAAGCTCAGATTTTACTTTTTAATAAAAAGTCTCTATTTTTCTATCCCAAGGCAGGAAGCCAAGCCCAGGAATCTTTCTCCACCAGATTTTACTGGCAGTACCTACATATCAAAATGAATTCCTATCTTCTGGAAGTCCCCCAAATTTTTAAAGATTCCTAGCCTGCCAGGAATTTTCTTACTACCCTTTAGGATAAGCCAGATATTGGGCCAGTTTTCTTGAGAGAAGTTTGGAGACACTGGCTCCGTAAGTAAAGCCTTTCCCTCCCACCCCTTAAAGGCAGCTTGTCACACTTGATTCGAAGAGTTTCAGTCTCTAATACAACACCCCAGGCAAAATCTTACAGATTCTTATTGTGCTTTTGCAAACATTTCCATGAAAAGTAAGGAGACATACTAAGTTTCTGAATTCTGGGTGAATTGTGTCCCCGCCCCCAAAGATACCTTGAAGTCCTAACACCTGTGAATGTGTCCTATTTGGAAATAGGCTCTTTGCAAATGTAATTACGTTTTCTTAATCAGTCCCAGGACATGAATTCTTATTCTCCTGGATCCTGGGTTAGTTGTCTAATTTCACGAAGCAGTCTACTGGTATGGTTTGAAAGTTGTCTATGTGATGTCGGCTCCCAAGCCTCTACCCAAGAATTTACTCTTTGAAGAGTCAATCATTAATTAAGAATTTCAAGATGAGATCATCCTAGATTTAGGGTGGGCCCCGAATCCAATGACTGGTGTTTTTAAGAGAAAGGAAAGGAAGATTTGAGACACACACATACTGAGGGGAAGGCCATGTGAAGGCAAAAACAGAGTTGAAATGATACATTTACAAACTAGGGAACATCAAGGATTCCCAGCTGCCATCAGAAAAGAAGATACATGGGACAATTATCCCTCAGAGACTTTAGATGGAATCAACCCTGCTGACACTTGGATTTTTAAACCTCTGGCCCTCAGAACTATGAGAGTACAAATTTTTATTGTTTTAAATCACCCAATTTTGTGATAATTTGTTATGGTAATCTTCAGAAAGTAATACAGGTGGTCAGTAAGAATCAAATATTATTTTCAAATGCTTATTTCTGATTTCAAAGTCAGATTTTTGTAAGTTGTATGCACTGTAGATAGTTGAAGGAGAACGAGAAAGGGCTTCCTCATATATCCAGGAAATAGAAAGGTAAACCTGTACCAACAGTATTCCAAACAAATAATCACAATAAGATTATTTCCATCAGTTTTCTTATTCATTCCCAAGAAATGAATTCTTATTCAGCTGGATCTTGGGTTAGCGGGCTGCCTGCACAGAGCAGCCCACCAGTATGGTGTGAAGGGTGTCTATGCGACGTCAGCTCTGGAGCCTGAACTCCAGAGTCTGTTCTTTGATGTGTCAGTCATTTAACATCTCAGAGAACTTCTTTGTCAATGTCACAACTCCGGCCTGTAGCTTATGGCAGAGACTTCAAGCAAGAATGAGAGTAAAACAGAATTAGAGACTTAACGGCTTTTGTTAAATTATCACCACAATCAGTAATATTATCATCATGATTAATAACATAAAACAAAAGAGAGTAAAATTCACTATTCAGGTATAGCATTTAACTATTTCATAGAAATTTTGATCCGTTTTCCCCTTGAGAGCAAAAACATATTATGGCTAAAGAGGGCAATAACAAATTTGCAGGGAATTCCCATGTTTCTGAAATATTTACATTAATAGCATTTCACCCTCACACACATTGTCTAGGAAAGGCTGAGTATCTCTTCTGAAATGACAACTTTTCTGTGCAATCCTCACAGTACCAATAGATCAAATATGCACATAAAGTTGTCTCGCATCTCTTTATTTATGATGTGCTAGAACAAACCTTTACGATTTCTCAGGAGACCTCTGGGAAATCTCAAAAATAGTTGTAGGTGTAAAATATATACTGAACATGTTTTTATTCTTTTCTAAATTCAGGGACAGGTTTCAGGAAGGCAAAATCAGAAGAGTAGTCAGCAACAATTTGAGCAGTTTAATAAAATAGAATAATGGGTGACTGAGAAACAATTCCAAGTTTCCTATTTAATCAAAGTGATAATAAAAGGTTTTTAAAACAAATCTAGAAGATAATATCATTGTAAGAACTTTAGCACTTTAATAATTGGGGACACTTTATTCTTTCTTGTTTGTTTTTTAACTAAATAATCAAAGACATAATAAAGTAAACATAAAGCACAAAAAACTGTTTTGATGAGACTTAGTCTGTGCTATCTAAGCAACTTACAGAGAAGTAAAGAAAATCCTTTCATAATATAGTTGAAGGCACGAATCAATAAACCATTAAGCCCATCAAAAATGAGCAAATGTTACTCAAATTTTAACATACTTCATAGCTTCTTTTCATATTTAGATATTGGAAACCAAGGCTAATTAATTCCAGCTTTCAAAGTTTTGTTCTATATTATGCTCTTTCCTATTCCTGGAACATACTGACCCTTTATTGTAGGACAACGTACGGTCTGAGGACCCCTGGGAAATCCTTTGAAGATCCAAGAGGTCAAAACTAGTTTCATACTAATATTAAAATTTTTTTTTTCCATTTTCATTCTCTCACAAGTGTGCATTTGAGCTTTCCAGTAGCAACATGATGTGTGAAATTGCAACAGATTACATGCAGAAGCAGGTTGAGAATCCAGCTGTCATCTATTATTTCATATATTAAAGACATTTTAAAAATGTGAAGCAATGTCACTCTTCTAAAATAACTTTTTAATAGTTATTTTCATAAAAATATGTTCTTTGTATTAAGAAATGATTGATTTACCCCTTCTATCTTTAAATAAACCAATAAGCCAGAATTTTAAAATTTTCTCAGTTTTAAGCTTTAATATGACAAACATTGATAGTTATAACCCCCAAAATAATGCTCTTTGGGGTTGACAATAATTTCTAACAGTTTAAAGGCAGACAGAGACCAAAAAGTTTAGCAGAAGCTGCTTTAGGAAAAACTAACTTCTTCTTTAAAAAAGAAAAGCATGGGCAGAGTTGTGTCTTTCTCCCTGTATCGTCTCAAGCACCATATTAATTATAACTTTTAACCAAAGTAACTAACTTCTATTTCTAAAGTCATAGGAAGAAACACATTTCTTAAAATGCACTTCCAACCTATATGTAGGCCACCCTCTTACAGAATACACAGAAAATCTGAACTACACTGACAGACAAGATAGTAACATCTAGACAAGAAAAAAAAAATAGCTCAGGAAGATCAGTGGGACCAGACACAAAAGAGCACATGTTTTAGAGATTAACAAAATTTCATTAAAATCACAAGTTATCACATAGAAGAGTTCAATATTCGCCAAGAGACAGGCTCTGTATTTTATGAATGTAGCCAGAAAAATCTAACAAGAGCACAGGAAGGAGGACTGTCAGAATCACAGCCAAAGCAAACAAGCTTTAGTCAGAAAGACTAGTGTTAGATTCACTGCATGGCTGTACACTCCTGGCCATCTTACACCTCCCTAAAGGGATGGGAGAACGTGCACTTATCTAGGGATTCACTGAAGATCCAATGACAGAAAGAAGCTACAAGTGACTTTCTTTGTAAAGATTATTTTAGGTATGGTGGATTTTGTTTCTTTGTTGCTTTCCTCTACAAAAGAAGGGGAAAAAATTCATATTATGCTGGGATGTTACTAGGAAATGGTGACACAACAGCTGAGTACAGTGAAAGTCTGGTGAACGCTAAGAAAGTACATATGAATGTGAAAAATCACCTCAATTTGAGGAATTTGTAGGAACTGCCCTGTGCGGTCAAGAAGGCTCTGCACAACTGCTGACAGTCTTCCCTTGCTTGTTGGCTGAGAGAGACTCTCCCATCTAGGCTTGAGAGAAACTTTATTTATCATTTTAAAATTTCCTACTTATAGTTATTTATTTAAGTTGCATGACTGTAAAAACAACACTGAGATGCCAAGTTTTAAGATCATACTGAGAAGCATTCGAGTGAATGATTGTACTCACCACAGCCAATGCATTGGACTGGAGACACTCACATGTACTGCTCAGGAGTGTGACTCTACACTTTTTCTGGAGGGCTATTAATCACATAATTAAAGACTTTAAAACTGTGTCAATCTTGTAATGCAAGCAATTCTACTTCCAGAAACTTACCTTAAAGGAACACCCAGATGCCAGTGTTAATACAGTGTGTTAATAATAATAAAGAACTAGAAACAAACTGAACAAGCATCAGTCAAAAATGGTTGAAAAAAATAACAGTTCATCCATGTAATGAAACATTATGAGTAGTTACTGATGTGACTTCATGTATTTCTTCATTCACTCAACAAATAGTTAAGTGATTGTAACATTCTAGGCTACTGTTCTATAAACTGGGCATACAGAAATGAACAAAACAGAAAAATCCCTTCCCTTTGGGAGCTTACAGTCTAGCTGGAGAGAGAGGCAAAAACACAATAGTAAGTAAATATATGTAATATATCATGTTAGCACTAAGGAGATAAACAAAGGAGGGAAATGGGAAGGCAGATTTATGACAGGGTGACTGAGGAAGGACCCAGCTGAGAGGGTGAAATTTGCATCAAGATGTGAAATAGCTGAGAGAATAAACCACACAGACATCTGGAAGAATAGGATCCTACACAGAGGGAACAGCTACCACCAAAGCCCCTGAAGAACAGCAAGGGGTCAGCATGGGCAGGGGACAGTGAGCAAAAAGCAAAGTCCTATGTGATGAGCTCAGGGAGGAAAAGAAGTGCCGGTGAAGGACTTCGGTCATCGGAGAAGAAGGAACAGAGAAGCAAAGTGATCTGTCTTACATGATAATAAGATTATGCTGACTGCTGTAAGGTTTCTACAATAATCTAAGCAAGGGATAAAAGGGCTTGGACCTAAATGTAGTAGTGGATGTGGTAAGTGGTAAGTTTCACGATTTATTTGGAAAGTCAACAGCAGTTATGTCAAATCAGATGTGGGATATCAGTAAATAATTAAAAGATGACTTCAAGATTCATTTCTTGAAATAATAGTAAGAGTAGAATGATCATTTATTAAGATAGGGAAGAGGAATAGGTTTGGCAGATAATATTAAGTAGATTGCAACTTGAACTTTGAAGTTTTGAATCTTAAGTTTGAGATGCCTATGAAACCTCCAAATAGAAATGTCAAATAGTCACTTGTATGTATCAGTCAGGAATTCACACAACTCCAGGCTGGAGATATATATTGTGGAGATGCCATCATGTAAATGGTATTTACATTGGACTGTATATGAGCATAAAAGGGAGCAGGTGTAGAAAGACAGGAGAAGAGGTGTAAGGACAGAGCCCACTAATGCAAGAAATGTTTAAAGACTGGAATTGAGGATAAGTTAAGGAGACAAAGAAAAAGAAGCCGGAAAATAAAGCCAGAAGAAGCTCTGGGAGCTGAATGAACACAGTGATTCAAGAAAAGAGAGGTATCCACAATATCAAGTTAAGGTCGAGTAAAAGAAGGAATGAGGATTGCACATTGAATTAGAAGTTAGTGGTGATCTTATTTCAGTTTCAGTGGAATGGGTATAAAAGTCTAATTAAATCTATATTTATAGATAGATAACATTGTTGAAGCCTGTTTAAAAGAACAATTGGGATGTAAAATAATACATATTTGAAAAGCATAGTATGAACTTATTAAATATATGTTCATATCAGTGGGGTTTTTTTCTTAAATTTTATCTCCACACTGTACATTCCTACCCATGACTCTTTTACTTCATAACTAGAAGTTTGTACCTCTTAATGTCCCTCACCTATTTCTCTAACAGGTGATTGCTAGAGGGAAGGGGATGGAGAGATAAGAAAAACATCAGTGGGGTTTTTTTATATGTATTTGTATACATGTTTGGTATTAAAATATATACACAGGAAAAGTATGAAATAAGGTCCACAAGATATTAATAGGGACTATTTCACCAGGTGATATATTAAATTCTATAAATTTTGTACTTTCTCTGTAGCATTTTTCCTAATGAATATCTATTACTCTGGCCATGAGGAAAAAAAAAAAAAGCCAAAGCAATTTCCTGAAAAATAAGGTATTCTGCATTATGGTAAAAATATCTATGAGATAAAGAATAAACTAAAATGACCTTTGGTTCTTCTTAAGCTAGGAAATGTTTTAGGAAAAGTTTAGTTGTAAAATGCATTTGTATTTAAACACTTGAAGAAGTTGATAGAACTCTTTCCTCTTACACTGTGAATTATTATTTAGTAAAGAGTGTTCTTTTACTTGAAAATAAAAATCTGATTTCAATTGTTCTTAATGGTCTAAAAACAAGATGCTGCATTTTAAAAATTCATAACAATATGCATAAGAAGGTTGAAATTTTTTTTACAAATCTACTTTTTTATTTTTCCTACAGATCAATAAGTGTGTATTTAGTGAGACTTATATTTTACACATTTTAATAGTGATACTTCAAGAAGGCCTCAGTTTACCAAAAGATCCTCAGACATAATCATGACCCAGGAAGCAGCTGTATCCCATTTCCAAAGAAAAAATTACACCATGCTGAATTGTTTAGAAGAAGTAATACAGTCGTGAATTTTTTTCTTGTGATTTAGTTTGAAATACTGGGCCTAAAATGCTGAGCTTGAAGTCCCATAAAGCTTGGTATGCTTTGCAAAAAGCACTCCCAGCTTAATTTAGGCCAGGCCTCCTTTTGCTTTGAAGGAACAAAGAAGAAACATTAGCTGTTCCTGGCCTTCTTCTTAGGAATTGACTCAACATTTCCTCAACGGTCATGGTGATGTTCATAGCAAACTGAGCTCATTCTTGAATGAATGAATGAATGGATGAACCACTGAAATAAAAAGAAAACAGTAAATCACATTTTATTTTAACAGAACATAAATGTAAAGTCTTGAATACAAATGTAAAAGCTTGCCGTCAAATTTTTTTTCCATGTAAGATAGTTATCTTTCAAAGTTATAGTAACTTCAGACATACACTGTGGTATTTACATTGAGCCTCATTGTGCCATATCACTTGTCTAAAATGTAAGATAAATTTTTAAAGTATTTATATATTTATTCTGCAGTCCAAATAATATAAGTGGAGATTCAGTCTTGCTCAGTAGTTGTCATTTCTGTACTTCTTATTTTCTCTTATAAGAACTATGTTCCTCTCTTTTCTTGTAGTAACTCTGAAAATATCTTTTCCACTATCTCCATAATCTGAGCTTAGAACACAAATAATATTAGTGTCAAATAGTCAAATATCTCTTCTATATATCATATATAGAGGAAAATTTCAAGTTCAAAAATAACCATCAGAATGCATATTCTAGTCTATAAAGTAATAACTAAAAATATAAAAGCAATGAAATATAAATAAAAAGTCATTAAAGGGGACAATACAAAATACTTGAAAAATATTTGATTGTTCCAAAAGATCATGGAAAAGGAAGAACAAAGGAACAAAAACTTGATGGGACAAATAAACATAGAAGAGAGAGATGGTAGAATTAAATTCAACAGTGCCAATAATCACATTAAATGTAAATGGACTAAACACTCCTATTTGAAGGAAGAAGTTTTCAGAATAAGTTTTCAGAAATATCCAAGTATATCCTCCTTACATTGATAAAGTTGAACAAAGTTGAATGACTTAATTCTCTGGCTTTAAGATTTATTGTAATGATACATTATATAAGAGAGATGCTATCTGGTACTGGCATAATAATAGATCAATGGATCAGAATAGAGTCCAGAAATAGACCTAAATATATACAGTCAATTTATTTTTGAAAAGATACTGAAGCTATTTAATGGGAGAAAAAAAATCTTTTCAACAAACAGCATAGGAAAATTGAGTAACCATAGGGAAACAATAAACCTAAACCTTGACCACCCCATACCATACATACGTGAAGTGAGTTGTCAGTCTAATGTAAAATCTAAAACTATAAATTGCCTAGAAGAAAAAAATAAGGGAAATAGCTTTGCAAACCTTGTTAGACAAAGATTTTTTAAGAAGTAAGGAAGTACTAATTTTAAAACAAAAAATTGATAAACTGGACTTAATACAAATTAAAAAAATTTTCTTAACAAAAGATATCACCACATGAAAACTCAAGCCATAGAATGTGAGAAAATATTCACATTTAACATCTCACAAGATGCATTTAAGTTATACCTCGATTTTTAAAATGTGATTATATTAAGGTGCTCTGACTGCTAGGATTCCTCTTCTGTGTTCGGGAATATCAAGTAACATACTACCTTTGTTTTGCCCAGAAATCCTAAAGATAACTCTACCCATAGGATATAGTGATAAGAACCCTTTATAGTGATCAAGCACATAGAGTTTCAAAACAAACATTACTCCCTTTTTGCCTTAAAATAAAACCTGAAGTAGGCAGACATCATTATTCTATGTCATAAATGAGGATAGTAAATCTTTTTAGCAGGACATAAGATTAGAAGAAGAATCTCAGTTTTCTGACCATTAACCAGTCCAGCTCTTATTTCACTACATTATACCTGTACAGAACATTGCATTTTACAGTGTTGACTGATTATCCCCATTCAGCAAACACCCACTGATCTCTTGGCTGGGCTGTTGGGTTGTAAAGATGAATAACAGAGGGCCTCCTTCCTTAAGGAGATTGTGGTCTATACTCACTCTGTTGCAGCCCATTACAGGAGGATACCTATTTTGAACACTCTGTTACAGACATTAATATGTGAAGGCATTTTCCACATTTTCTGGTATGCTGGAATTAAATTAGATATCTTGATCAATAATCTACCAAAATGTATTTATTAGGGAAAAAAAGTCACTTTTGAGCTTTTAATTCAAAATTTGTCCAACTCTTCAAACCCTAAAGAGTAGTTTTTATTGCAACAGACCAACCCACTAAATGTGTGCCTTTATTTCTCAACTGGAAGTGGAGGCCTCAAAACCCCAGAAAGGAAACATTTGTTTTGGCCTTTTTTTAGCTGTTCTCATTGAGAATATATGGACAGCTAGGAGCAGGAGGGATCCTGTTAAGTTTCCATAAAACCACCAGCCCTGACACCACAGAACAGTTTGTTCCTTTTGTTGGTTTTCACATTCCCTGAAACTTGGAGATGGTGACAGGAAGAAGAAAGGCTCGTCAGTAAGGAAATGGGAATGTGACCTTAGAATAATTAGAAGCTTGGTTCTCCTGCACAGTATTTTTTATCTAATGAAAGAAAAAGTTTCAATTTCACTGTGAAAATTAAAGTAATTTTCATTGTTTTGAAATGGTGACTTTACCAAGGATATCCTTCAGCCATAATATTTATTTTCCATCGTATCCTAAAATTTAGAATTATAATGCTTATTTTTGCATTTTAAAATCAACAGAATAGAATAAACATACCTATTATAACCTTTTAACGTATTTGGATATATTAAAATTCATAGCTTTTAATCTGTAAAAAAGAAATATGTTGACATTTTATATGGCCTTTTTGACAGATTAAAAATATCCTAAATTACTGTATAAATAGTGAGCTGTAGAGTAACTGAAAGCCTCACTTGTAACTTTAATAAATGTCAAGAGTAATTCTTATTTAACATTTTAGAGGAGGTTAATACCATACCTTTTATCCATTTTTCATATAAAATGTGAATTGCAATTAGTCTGCAGAATAAAAAACACTTAAGACTATAATTATTTTCATAAAAATCACAAAAATGAAAATGATAATAAAGAAAGATTTAAACACTATTCAGTGAGAAAAGCAATGGATGTTGTAAGACTTAATCAGAAATGACTATGAGTATGTTGAGTAACTTGTTAAATCTTGCAGCCAGCCTGAACAAGAAACTCTGATCAAAAGGAGAACCCGTTTCCATTTCTAGTTTCACCACTAATTAAATGTGTGATATTGGGTAAAAACAGAGAAATTTTAGAATAAGATGAAGAGCTAAAGAACTAGGTGGAGGAGTTTTCTCCAATGGCAAAGACCATAGCACTGACCTTACGGTCTCTGCCGGACCACTTACATTAACGAGGACTCGTGGCTTCATGAAGCAGATGTTATAATTTCTGTAAATTATCTGTGATTATGTCAGTTTAAATAAAGTGATATAATATGTGTGTTAATTTTAATCTGTGCCCTAGAGGTAATTAGTTAAAGAATCCTAATCAAGACTGTACAGCCCAGGGGTGGCTAACTACTGCTTGGAAAATTCTTATCTGAATCCTACACTGCAAAATGATGGTCATAATCAGTTCAGTGATCCCAAGTCTTGATCCCTGCTCAGTGTCAGATGGTATGATAAGTAGACTAAGGAAAGTTAACAGTGATTTTTCTATGATGAAATGAATATTGCATAAGATAACATGGGCTGATGGCTTATGCTCTTGATTGAAAGAAGTTTAAGAATCTTGGGTTAGTGCAGTTGTTCAAAATGGACATGCCTAGGGCTATGTCCCCCATTCTTACTAGCAGACTAACATAATTTTGCTACTGGAATGTTGTCACATTTGACTCATGGCACCCTTTCATTTAAATCCGTTGCAAGAGTGCCCAAAAGAACAAAGAAACTTCATCAAGTTTGCAAGTTGAGTTCCTGACTTCTGTGTGCTTGCTAATGTATGGCAGAATTTGGCCTGTGACTTGCTGTTATTATAACATACCAAATGGTAGTAAGGTGCTGGAGGCTACAGATATCTACCGCCCCAGAATCCAATAATTATTTTTTCCAGCTTTATTGAGATACGATTGACATATAACATTGTGCAAGTTTAAGGTGTACAGTATGATGATTTGATATATGTATTTCTTACTAAATGATTTCTACAATAAGAGGAACCCAATAATTGGGAAAGACTAAATCAGTTTAGGTAAGTTCACAACAGCAGCTTATTCTTTTTTTATTTTTGTGTTAAGGTCTTAGAATACCATTTATTAATTCGCAAAGAGAATATCAAATTTTAAGTGAACCAAAACGTGTACATTAGCTGATGAACACATTACCCCTTCTGGTTTTATCGCTCCCTTAGGAAATATTCTTTATATTTAGCTGACATCGACTTCTGCAAAACTTCCATGTATTTGTCGTGGTTTTTACCTTCCGGGCCACACACATGAGCCTAATCCCTCTAAAGGAGGGCTCATTTTTAAACACAAACTCAAAGCATAACGTAATTTTTGCATCCTGACTGAGCCCCCACTTACCGTAACAGTAGCAAATCCAGTCTCAGTCTATTTGAGGGTTTACCCTTTCCAAATCATGTGAAAATCCCCAAGTATCACAGAAGATAGCCCATTCAGGGAGTCTTTGCTGGTCTTCAGCCCATACTTTTTTCTTATGAGTTACTCATTACTCAAGACCAACTGATCCCTTGATGCAGTCCTGCACCTTGCCATGGAGCTTAAGGCAGGGCTTCTCTAGCTGCACTCTGACATTCTGCTGCTTTCCTGGAAAACAGCACCTTAGGAATCCATGCTATTAACAGAATTACAGATCTCGGCCCTCTTCTCAAAATGGGAGAAACAGTCCCAGCTCCAGGAATTTCTACCTCTCCATCTCCAAGAAATCAGCCCTGATACACAAGCACCCACTTACCCATGACCTTCATCCCGCAATGTCTCATCTCTCCCTTCCCCTTGAGTCTCCATCACCATCTTCCCAGAGGCAATTCCTGTTACAATTTTTTTTAAACCATAGATTAGTTTTGCTTGCTCTAAAGTTTGTATAAATAGAATTACACAACATGTCCTCTTTTTCTTGTGTGTAAGGCTTCTTTCACTCAGCAACATGATTTTGTGTTGTTTGTATCAGAAATTCATTCCTTTTTATACTTCTATAGTAGTATTCCATTATATGAATATACCACTGTTTTAGGCATTCTGCTATTCATGAACATTTGGGTTGTTTCCAGTTTTTAACTACCATGAAAAGTGTATTGGTGAATGTATTTTTAAACTTTTTTTTTTTGGTTAAATATACTAGAGTAGAATTTCTGGATCATAGGGTAGCTGTATGTTCAGTTTTATAAGAAACTGCCAGACCTTTATTGAAAGTGACTGTACCATTTTACATCTTACTGAAAATGAGTTGTTCCCCATCTTCATTAACATTTGGTGTTTGTTATTCTTTTTATAATAACCATTCTGTTGAGTATATAGTTATATCTTACTATGGTTTAAGTCTATCTTGTCTATACTTCTGTGTCTTTCAGTATTATTAAATTCAACTACAAGCCACAGTGAAACCATCACTTGTGTTCAAGTTTCGAATCTTCTTATCTTAAGAAACATCCTAGTTGGAAAAAGATGAATATACAGGCCTATTCCTAACTTGCAGGCTGGGAGGGACAGGGCAGAGTCACAGTTTGCACCTGAATGTGGACGTGGGGATGCCAGCCTGAGGCCTTATGGCCACTGTTGTGTCCCAGCTTTGGCTTCCTCCCACCCACCACGAGGTTACCCTGTGCCCTTCCATGTGGAATGTCCAGGCCCGGTGTCTGAGCTTTGCTCTTATCCCCATACACAGCTTCCCCTGGGTCTAGGGAAGGACATACTAATGTAGTAATTTGGAAGTGGGCTGAGTGAGGGACTGTGGGTAAGGGATTCTGCGATTGCAGGTACGTGGAGGGTGGGCCAAAGGGGAGAATGTGGACTTTAAGTGTGCACATCCTTTGACCACTACCCAAATCCTTGCTCTTTGGAAGAAATGGAGCCAGAGGCAGAGACCCCTCTTGCACACGTCTGAGTATAGGTAGTGTGAGAACACCCATTTAATCTGCTCCTAAAGTTTCATTTTACTACGTGCCTGAGTGACATCAGTTTCTTGCTGACCCGCCACTGGTGCTGCATTGGCAGATCCTAAAGGGACCTCTGATTTCCTCAGCCACCTCCTCTGCCTTTCCCCAGTATTTGGCTGAGACAAGTGTAATGTTTTCACAAGGAAAACAGGCAGAAACAACGAAACCAATCAATAAACCCAGAAAATGCAAAAGCATGTAAATGGTTGTTTACCTATCTCAGAGAGCTTTTTATGGCTGATAGCTAGAAACATAATAGTGATATAGCCAAAACGGAGATAACCAGAGAAAAAGAATTCACAACCTCCTCCCACACACACATCATATACACACATAACCCTGACATAGTTATACACAGATGGATCATTCAGAAATGCTTCAAAAGCATTTATCAATCATAGTTGACTGAATACTGCCTGTATATGATAGCCACTGCTCTGAGGACTTCACATGCACTACTTGTTTAATTTCTGCATGCCATTATCATCTTCATTTTACAGATGTGGACACTGAGGCATAGTGAGGTTAAATTGAAAAGATTGCTCAAGTTTCCTTGCTAGGAAGTGGCAAAGGCAGCATTCAAAGCCAGACAGTCTGGCTGCCGAATCCACAGCCTGGCCAGGAGGCTATCCTGGGTAGGTCTATGTGTTAGGCGTTTTATGAGGTGTTTTATATAGATTAGCTAATTCAAACTGTGACATAGGTATAATTATCTCTGCTTGACAGATGAGAAAACAGAGGCTAACTAATTTGCCAAAATTATAAAACTAGTAAATGACTGAGCTGGATTTTACTAACTTGCCAGAATTATATAACTAATTAAGTGGCTGAGCTCAGTTTCAAAGTTGATTAAATTATATTTGGGCCACATAGCATGTGAAGGCAACATGTAATAGTTTTAGGAATATTTAAAAAGTTTTTGTGTGTTTTCGCTTTCAATTTACACGTAAAAGAGGAAAATTCAGATATCTGGGCATTTCTTTTCCAGAGAGCACCTCATCCTTTAACAATGCCTGATAAATGAGGCATTACTTTACCTCACTGCACACAGGGAAGATTTGATTTGATTTCCAGTCCTGCAGCCTAACCCAAACCTGGGGTTTTGAAAGTTGTGTTATAATTGGCATTAACTGCATTTGATTTTTCTCTGGGAGGCAGAAAAAAGTTTTCCTTCTTAGGCATAGAAAACAATACATCCATTAAGTATCAAGCATGTTATTTCATTTCTATATACATCTATGGATAAGATAACTTAGTAATTTTATATTTCTCTGTAAATGCAATAAAATCTGAAGAAAATTGAAGAAAAAATATCTACACCAAATCATTCAATATGCATTCCTCAGTGCATTCCACAGCTTGGAGCACATACAGGAAAGTATGGAAAAAATGACTGCCTGAGCTCTTCTACTTAGAAAGATTTCATTTTCCTTTTGAGCCCTTAGTGTGAGCAGAGGTGCAGCATTTATTGTACATCTGTCACACGTTTTCAAGTTGCCACTGAATTAAGCATGTGCTTCTGGAATGTAAGAGGGATTAAAAATCTAGGAAAGGCTCTTACAGGAAGCAATACACTTTCTATCCCTGAACAGAGAAATATTTGCACACTTAAGCATAAACCAAGACTGTCCTTACCCAATAGCTTACGACTTTACTTCTCAGTGCACTACTTTTATAATAGGTCTTATTTGAAGAAATATTCATTGGAAAAATACTATATGGTATCACTTATATGTGGAATCTGAAAAGAATGACACAAATGAACAAATTTACAAAATATAAACAGACTCACAGGCATAGAAAATAAACTTATGGTTACCAGGCAGGAAGGGGGTGAGAAGGGATAAAAGGGAAGTTCAGGATTTGCAGATATTTTATACTGCTATTGTATAAAACAGATAAACACGATCCTACTGTATAACACAGGGAACCATATTCAATATCTTACAGTAGCCTATAATGAAAAAGAATGTATTTATACATATATATAACTGGATCACTGTGCTGTACACCAGAAACTAACACAACATTGCAACTCGACTATACTTCAATTAAAAAAAAATTCATTGACTAATCATTCTGGTTAGATTACGCCTCACAAACTTCACAGTAAAATTCATTCTTTTTCGCAGATCTTAAAAATACTAGAAGGTCTGAGAAGAGTCCCTGTACAAATGGGGAGTCTCCAGTAGCATTCTAGGGCTGATGATTAGAAAAAAGAAAAGCAAACAATTACAGGAAGCTCTTTAAAGGCTCCTTTAAAATCAGTACCTCTGTGGAACATCACTTCTAATGAGAATGTCGTATCAGTATGGATCTAGGTTTACTAAGCCTGGTGATATTGTGTGTGAATATTAGTGGGTATGTTTTACTTCCCCTAAACCCTCCACATGACCATGCTATAAAATGTCAATGCGTACTGTTGCAAAATTTGTGCTGTTTGTTTAGCTTTGGAACTTGACTTTCCAAGAATGCTTCAGCAGAGACCCATGGTGAGAATGGACCCCACGCAGCTGCTGGCACTGAAGGTGCCTGGGCACAGCCCATACCGACTGGGAAATCACTCCCACGTATTTGGCAGTCCTGCAGGGGCTTGGAGCCACTGGCAACCTGGCCGCCCCAGATCCTTTCCTCAATGATAGGGTCTCTTTCTGAGGATGGGAGCCAACATTGTCCAAGGCAAGGCTTAGAAATGAGCATTCAGAACAAAGGCAGAAGAGAAGGGGAAAAACAAATAGGTTATGGCTTCTTTGCCAGAACCAACAGTGGGTGGAGAAATCCTTTAACTTGCTGGTTTGGAAGAAAGGGCCTTCAAGGTGAAGAGCATTTTTCTTCTGTTCAGCTTTTGAACTTTGCCCTGCTTTGATTTGTGATTTATATTTCACTTTGGTTTTTTATTGTTGTTGTTTGTGGCTTTTTTTTTTTTTTAAAGAAACAGGCTATAGTAAAGGTGTAGAAAGTATCTTTTAATTAACTTTCAAAAAATGAAGGGGAGGTGGAATACACTACCTTAAGGATCTGCTACGCACTAAAGAACATGCTGGATATTTACTATCCCATTTGGTGCTCATAATAACACTGATAAAATATTTATTTTTAGCTCCTTTTTGCTGATGTAGAATTTAAGGTGCAAAGAGGTAAAGCAACATGCCCAGAAGCATACAACCACAAATGTGACTTAACCTTTGTCCAAGAGAAAAATTTTCTCTGTCGTCACACTGAAAAGCAAATTGTGTGCATTTCTCCTCATTAATAATTATTAAATAAATTTTTTCACCTAATAATGTCATGCCAAATACAAATTTAGATGTTTTTCAGAAAATTCCATTGTCAATTCTATAATTTGACTTTAACAGGATTTCTGTAGTGATGTAAGTTTCCAGTCTATTTGGTTACATGGCTAGAATTGAATATTATTATACCGAATCAAAAAAGAATTAAATTAGGAGACTCTAGAGATTGTTGAGTCATGCACTGTCCACAGTTGTCACTAGCCACTTGAGGCTAGTTAAATTTAAATTAATGAAAATTCAATGAAACGAGAGAAATGTATTGCTAGGTAAAACTCGCCACATTTCAAGTGCTTGAATAGTCACATGTGGCTGGTGGCTCCTGTTTGGGACAGTACGGATTATGAAGTATTTCCAGAATTTCAGAAAGTTCTTTGGGCAGTTGTTCTCTATTCCTCATCACTTTACACTTGGATGAAGAAGCAGAATTCCAGGGAGTTACTGTTTGTGTGACAGTAACTCCACTATGCTTTCTCATGCAGCCGTCTTGTTTCCATACTCCATTGACATATAAAGTTTTTTTTTTAATATGAGAAAAAAGTGAACAATTATAGGAAGAACTGCAGGAAATTTGTTTCTTCTTTGTGACATGCCAAAGTGAGGGGAAATGATACTTTTTGTTTCCAGATCTTATTGTAAACTATAGGTTTAATGGCAAAGGTAGAACTCATCTACCTAAAATCATGTTTCTTAGGAAATTGCTTTACAACCTTAAGAGGACTGAAAAAAAAAATGCTATGAAACTTTAATCAATATTTTTTTTTCCTAAATGCAAATATCTGTAAGAATTTATATCTTATTTTTAAGTGATGGTTATTTAATAAGGAATGTTTTTCAAATGCCCATTTTGTGATAAAACAAAGTAATCCATTCAATTATACTTAAATAATGAAATTTAAAATGGAAACTACCAATATATTTTGTGAAAAGGAAAATAATTTCCAAAATGTTTTACACTTTAATTCTCAGTATTTGGAGGCTGTCATTTCTTCACTGATTCTTTCATATAATTAATCATATATAGATAATACACCTAAATCTACATTTTTTTTCATTTCAGCCTAAAACTTCATGTAAACAATTGCAAACATGTATCAGGACATTTTGATTGAGACCTTTTGATAGGTTTTTCTCTACACGTATTTAGCGATAACAGGTGGAGTCACTTTCCTTATAGTAGTTACAGCTGGCTTTAAACAATACTCCACTGAGTCTTCGCATTAACACTTGCACTTCTATGTTACAAAAAGCTGTATTTATTTGTTAGGAAGGATTGAAAATAACTTGTTATCTTTCCTCAGAGTATTCTCCCAACATTGGAAAGCAGCTAGCTAAATTCTGAGGGAAAATGAAGCAGAACGCTATGATTATCTGAACGCTTGTTCAGTATACCAAAACACGCAGCAACTTGGATGTCAGGTAGCCTGGATCCGATCGCTCAGCAATGATCACAAACTACGTAAGTCTCTCAATTTTCACGTGTGTAAAAGCGGTATTAGAGTTAAAGGGCCCTGACCTGAATATGCTCAGTGTATATGCGGATGTGTTTATCATTTGGATATATACCACAGTGAATTATCTCTGCTAGATTCTGTGAAGTAGATTGGGTGTAGGGTTAAGTCCTGACATGATTATAACTTTGGAAGATACAGAATTTTTCACCTTAACCATCCCGCCCGTCCTGCTCCACCATTACGGGTATCTCATGGAAGAGGTTAGACAAACATGAATTTAAACCATAACCCTTCAGTGCAGAAGTTACAGATTTTTTTAGAGTTTATTTCCCACATTGCTTCTGTTTTGTCCAAGTTCTTACTGTCCCAAGATGGCTGTTCCCTTGCTCTTTGTACATCCCCCTATTCGACCAGTGCCCTCTTCACCTACACCTTACTCACCTGACCTTATTACCTATTTGCCCCAGGCCCCAACTAATGATTGTTGTAATTTTAGATCAGAATGACTCCACCTGAGTGCTGATCAAAGGAGCGGTGAGGCGCATGCCCCTCGCTGGTTTCCCCGGTAACCAATGAGCCAATCAGACCTCAGTTCCCCCTATAAGTGGTAACCACCCGCCCCTCCCCCCCTGCCCCCGGAAGCGGAGACCGTCCTTGCGTCCTGCCTGCCTTCTGCTGCACACTGTGGCGTGTTGCTCCAAGACTTTGCTTCAGATATGTAAGTAAGATACCCCATCCATTAAACTGTTGATGTCTCTGTCGGTGCTCTGGACTGCGTCTTCGGTCTTGAAGCTGCGCCGGTACAGGCCTTATAGGCCTGCAGGGTGCGGGCCAACAATTGGCGGATCCATCCAGGAGAATGAGGAAACTTCCGGGAGTGCCAAGGTAGCAGGGAGTAAGGATGGGGAGTGGAAAGTTTTGGGGGCCACCTACTAGCATGTGGAGCCCGAAAGTTACAGAGGTAATCCCGGGGTGACCTCCACTAACGTGGGGCCGGAAAGGTGTGGGGGAAATGCCCGGGTGGCCATCCCCTAGTACGTGGAGCTCTGTGGGGCTTGTCCTTGATGAATGGGGGCCGCCAGGGGCTTATGGAGGACTCATGGACAACCCTAACGCTGTTGCAGACACTGGCTGCCATTGCAGTGGGGAAGAAGCAAGGTAGGTAACAAGGCAGTGGCCACAGCTGTGGGCTGGCCGTTGCTTTTTGTACTAAGAAAGGCTGCAAAGGCTGAGCTAACAGCCGAGTTGACGGTTAACTTGAATGCTGATTCTTATTCCTCTGAAAGTGAGGCATGTGAATGTGATTAAACGATATGTATTATTGTCTATTACTGTTATTTGTTTAAACTGAATTAGCTATTTAGAATAAAAAAATAAATAAAAACCCTGAAAATAACCAAGATGGGACTCTTTTGACATTCTCAATTGGTTTTTGGCATATGCCTTTAGAGAAAGTTAGCTTTTGAGAAGTAATTGGTATGTCTCTTCTTGTGCCTTTGGGATGTAGATGATTTGCCTGGGCTCTGGGGGAACTTTAATCCCTGAGAGTAAAGAAAAAAGGGCCTTTTAAAACTCTAGCAGGACAACTGTGAGATCACTGTCTATATAGATATATGTGTATACCTTATAAATATGATGTCTCTGCCTCCAAACGGCATGGCCAAGATTGGTTTGTGGATGAGGTCTGTTTAATTGTCTTAAAAGAAATTAAGCGCTTATATAAATTCTCAGAAATATAAAAGAAAATGGCCAGAATAAATTTCAGGTTGGTGCGATGTGGGAAGTACTCAGTACAGAATCGCTATCTGGTAATGGAGCTACTTTAGCTTGTTGGTTTGATTAAGATAGACATGTCTTTAGAGTCATCAATGTTAAGGACAATACTTCTGTTGTACCTTGGTCTATTAGGGGTCAAATAAGACCTTATTATATCTGTTGCAAATTTGTCAGCAAAGAAAATAACTTGATATGATGAAACTTTGAATATAGATAAGAGCTTTCGGATAAACTATGGGAATAATTATATTTTGGGAATGTCTGTCTAAAATAGCATCTGCAGATTTTGGTAGCTTGAAACTAAACTAAATTAAAAGAATGAAATTCATTGACTATCTGGGTCATTTCACATGGAATAAAATATTGGAAGATTAATTGCTGGGCAGGTCTAAGTTTACTTACCTTTGCCTTCTTAGGAGATGAAGACTAAAAGGCATAAGTTTTCCAATCAGGAGATGCTGGTGTGACGAACAGTTCACAATTACTTGCTTTTTGGTTTTTGCCAGAGATTAAAGTTTTTAAGGGTTACGATTAGAATCAGTCGTAATTCTAGTTATTGCAACCAAGTTTCTTTATCAGTTATAGTGTAATAAGTTGTTTGACAGTGTTTTTAAAAAGTCTTTTGTCATTTATAGACAGTTACTGTTGTACTCAAATGCTTTTGGAAAAGTATTCCATCTTCAGGAAGACTCACAAGAAGGACCTTTTTGACGAGGTCCCTACAGGTCCCTGATAAATTTCAGATCACACTGCTGAACTGGGTAAGAAATTAAAGAATCCTAAGGGAAAACCTGATGGCTTCATAAAAATTTAACAAAAGGATTGGTTACTGAGTGAACTGGTGAATATGGTTACAATTTTTATGGGTTTTGTATGAAACATGACTGGTTTTGATCTGTGTTTTCCTGATATTGGGAAGCCTATCCCCTCAAGTTATGATTTATGGCAATTGGGTAAACACCACCTGTGGGTAGAATTGAAACCTTTTTCTGTGCTCTTTGCCTGGTCCCTTCAGAAACTAGAGACGCTTGGGTTCTGAGCAGCTTTATCAGGTGATGGAGAAAGACTGTCTCCTGGCATGTGCAGAAATCTTTATATTTTGGGAACCTCTAGAAGAGAGAAACTTACTGAGGTGGAGTCTGGTGGCAGGTCTTTGTCATAGCTTTCCCGGCTTTGAGAGGCCTTTTGGGAATTCAGTCTGAGTCTCCTTCTGAGGAATTCCACCACAGCCAGTTTGAAGGAGCCTGTGTGGTCAATTGACCAGAGTTATTTTGCAAATTAGTCTTGATTTGATTGTCTTTGGTGGAGATGAGGGTGAGTTTAGACAGAAAAATAGTATGTTTCAGTGGATATTAAATTCTAGCTCTGCTATTTGAGATCTCTGTTTATGCAAGTTATTGTGTTAGCCATAGCCTTTTGCTCTGATGTTCAGGATGGAAAGAGAATTCTCTATTGAAGTTATCACAGTGTATAACTACTCATAATGTGTGGCACTGCTTGCTTTAGGTCTGCTGATAAAAGCACATGCATAATGCTTGTGTAACAGTTTGCTATAACTGATAAAATGGATAACCTCTAAAATGTCTCCCCATCAGCATACCTCTAAGCTTGTTTACAATATCCAATCAGTTTTTCCCCAGTTTGGATAACTAGGCAAAAGTAAAGGAAGCCTAGCACCAAGGGACACCATCTGGACCCAGGGCAGGCAGCTTTCACCCTGACTTCCAGGGATGTGTACTTTGGTCTATCAAAAGATTTACAATCACGAGAGGATATGATGGAAAAATGTTCACACGTAGGGGTATGAGGAAGTCATACTGACCAGAGTGGCCTGTTTTGTGACTTGTTGAACATACATTGTACATCTGTTTTGGCCATTGAGGAGGGGAATGCTTTTGGAAGTCAAAATGGAGTAGCTGTGGTTCAGACAGCCAAGGTAAAACTAGGTGGCCATAGTAGACGTGATTTTAGACACATTCCTGTGTTAATAAAAACTTGAGTTTTCTGAATTGTATTGCAGACTGGGAAAAAACCACAGGCAGGTTTGGTATGATCTAAGGATGCAGTAACTGCTTGTGTATTGCTTAATTATCATGATCTCCTCTTTGTTGTGCCTGTTAGATGTCTTACATTTTGTCTCTAGCCCGAGCAGAGGAAATCTATTCGAGGACTGAGCAGTAACAATCGCCTCACTACAAAATGAGTCAATTGCTGGGTCTCCAGGGAGAAATCATTGTCTTCCTCTGGACTTCATGAAAAATCGACCCAGCTAATATGACCATGTAGGGGATGACTCTTTCCATCATCCTGTCCCGCATGCCAGTGTGTCAAAAGGACCCCTGTAGGTAAACAGTCATATGCTTTGCCAGGGTGACTACCCATGAGTCCCCCTGGGCTATGCTGTGTGGAGTGGAATAGGCTGGTTTCTGGACACACAACTCCAACTGGGAATAACTGTTTCTTGTTTAGAAAGACCTAATGGGTCCATCCCTAATGACACTCAACAAAACGTGGGATGGCAGACCTGTGCTGTGACTGCTGACTCCTGGCTCGGCCACCAGAATGTTTTCTTTTAGGACTGGGGCTTTCCCCTCCCCGTGGGAGTGGCTCTGGGTTTGTGAAAACCAAGTGTGGCCTTACCTTCCTTACAGCTGGACAGGGCACTGCTGCCATTGACTCTCTCTCCTTTGACCCAGTAAGCACTTGGCTCCAAAACTTGCCCACATTCTGCCTGGCAAATGACTATTCTTGGCATACTGGCTATCTTACTCTTGATACTCCTTGGCTGCTGTTGTCTGTATTGTATGTGTGGTATTGTATATGTGGTATCTGGTTGTGCCCCTCTACATAGCTGACCCCAGAGATAACGAGGAAGAAGGGCAGACCAAGACTTCAAGGGTTGTGCATGGTATGTAGGGGTGGAGTGTGTAGCCAGGCCACCCAAGATGGCTGTTCTCTTGCTCTCTGAACATCCCCTGCTCTACCAGTACCTGCTTCACCTGTGCTCTACTCACCTGCCTGACCTTCCTAAATACTTTCCTTAGGCTCCAGCTAATGATTGCTGAAAATTTAGATCGAAACATCTCTACCTGAGAGCTTGTCAGAGGGTGATGAAGAGTTTGTGCCTCTGCTGGTTTCCCTGATACCCAAAGAGCCAACCTGATGTCATTTCCCCCTATAACTGGCAACCTACCCCTGGGAGCAAAGACTGCTGCCAGGTCCTGCCTGCCATCTGCCACACACCATGGGGTGTCACTCCAGGACCTTGCTTCAGACATGTCAGACTCCCCCATCCATTAAGCCACTGGTGTCTCTGCGGCAGACTCTGGGGGCTCTTTGTTCGATCTTGAAGCTGGGAAGGTGCAGGGCTTGCAGGTCTGTGGGGTGCAGCCCAGCAGCTATATTGGAGGCACTTTGGCTAGGCTGTTTGGAGGAACCCCCAAGTGTAACATCTATAGGCCTTTGTCTTGGGATATTCTGTTTCTCCAGAGAGGTGGCCCTCAAGTTATTCCTGGCACAGTTATTTTCTGGAAAAACTGCCCCCACTAGAAAAAAGTCCTCGGTGGAATTCTCTCTTTGTGTGACCCCACACAATGAAGTTTCAGGTAAGGAACAAGTTTCTAGAACTTCTCTAAGCCCACACAGTTAGGAAAGGAAAGAGCTAAGCTTTCAAAGCAATAGCAAACTGATTCCAGGATGCAAGGTCTTAACCACTACTGCTCCTTACATCTGTTTCATCCCTTCTAATCGTAATGTCATTTTAGTTTTTGAACCCTTATCACCTCTATTATATTTCCCCCTTAATGTATCTCTTTCTCATGTGTTTTTCCCCTCAGTGCAATTTGAAGGATGACCAGAGTAGTGGTTTTCAGATTTGACATGTAGGGGGTGTGAAAACCTAGACTTCTGGGTCTCACTTCTAGAGATTCTAATTTAGTAGGTGTGGGATGGAGCCAAAAAGTTGCATTTTAAACAAATTCTCCCCAAGTGACGCTCATGCTGCTGATCCAGAGACCATACGTGGAGAATCATGGTCACAGAGGCTAATGCACCCAAGATCATCAGGCTTAGAAGCAGCAAAATGACTTCAATTTACAGTCATTAGTGGCAAAAGAGCTTCTGATGCCATTCAAGATTGGCTAGCATAACTAGTTGAAAGCCTTATTATGACTTCGAGCAACACTCACTTTGATACTTGGAGTGCTGTCTTTTCATTTCCTTCTTGTGTTTCTCTCTTCATTCATTTAGCATGTCTTTTATTAAATGATGAGACAAGAGGTAGGAGTGACCTGTTCAAGCAATTGAAACAGCACCATAAACGGAAGAAGATGGGAAAAAAAATGAGGTGTTTTGGAGACCCACAAATACCCAGTTTTGCTGAATTATAAGAACTTCTTGAGTAGTAATCACAATAGTTTTATGTGTCAGCTTGACTGGGCCAGTGTGCTTAGATGTTTGGTCAAAGATTACTGTGGATGAGATTTACGTTTAAATCAGTTGATTGTGCTCCGTAAGGTGAGTAAGCCTCATCCCATCAGTTGAAGGCCTGAATTAAATCTGCAGCCAACTGCCTTTAAACTTCATCTGCACCATCTACTCTACACCCACTTTCTCTTGGGTCTTCACCCTGATAGCCTTTTGGCCTTAACTGTACAATTGGCTCATCCCTGGGTGTCTAGCCTTCCAGCCCACTATGCAGATATTGGACTTGCCAGACTCCACAACTGCATGAGCCATTTCCTTAAAATAAATCTTTTTGTATATACAAACTCTATAGGTTCAGTTTCTCTGGAGAACCCTGACTAATACAGTAATGGAAGAAAGAGGAAATTTGCAATAAGAAGCCATAAGCAATTTTTAAGTAGAAGAAAGACAAGATTAGAGCCACATTTTAGGAGAACGAATCATGTGGTGAAATGTGAATTGTATTGAGGGGCAAGACACATGGTAGAGAAACACATTAAGGGGGAAATGTAATAGAGGTTAATAAGAGTTCAAGAACAGGAGTGACATGATTAACAGGGATGGAATAGACGTGAGAAAAAAATTGATGGTGAAGCTTGCAGGTTCTGGATGCAGATTGATCTGGATTAGAAATTCTAGTTCTTTTCTTTCCTATTTGAGCTTAAATAAGTTCCAGAAAAACTGTTGTTACCTGTAAAATGGAAATAATTGTTGCACCTATTTCATCGAGTGATTGGAAGATTAGAATAAATGAAAAATTACTCCTGTAATGTATAACACAGTTTCTGTGTACCTTGTACAGCAACCATCCAACAAAACCAGCTCTTCATTCTGCCCCCACCACAATAGCTAGCACATATATGGAAAGTTAGCTGTGCAAGAGCTAGAATACATATGTGTATACACGCACATATGCTGGCTTTCCATATATGTGCTACCATGTGGTATATGTATAAAATGTACATAAAATACATGTCAGTGAAAACAGCATCTTGGTAACATGTTAAAAGGAGGGGAGGGGAATTCAAGCTTAAATGATATGGGAAAAATGGTACATTAACAGTAATAGCAAAATCAAATGCAATAGCTCTTTTTGGGTAGGAGACAAGAAAGGATAATGAACTTACTTCATTTTGGAACATGTTAGATTTGATTGGCTAAATAAGAGCCATGGAAGAATGTATAGGTGGTTAGATGTGAAAGTTTAATAATGCATAATAAATTAGGGAGAAAAGCAATATCTTAATTCCAAAATAACTGTAATGAAACTCTCAGGATTTTAATATATGAATATGTATATTTCTACAAAAACAATATTAAGCAAAGATGAAAATTTTAATGAAATGGGAAAATATTGCAGTCATTCCTTCCAATGTACATACTAGTTAAAATATAATCAATTTTATATATAAAATTATAATTCATTATGTTTTCATCTCTGTAATGCTTCAGATGAACTGCTTTTTTAAAGTGGGCACATTTATCAGATGCCAACTACTATTGAAAATGCCAGGTTCAATGTTAATTATAAAAATGAGAAATCATGGTCAGACATACCTACATGACTAATTAGTGTTGATCACTTATTACATGCCAGGTGCTGTGCTGTATTTACTTTACTTCTTCCTTAGAACATCCCTATTGGGTAGGAATTTCTTCCCAATCTATAGATGAGGCTCTGTTTCCTTTGAAAATACATAGCTGTAAGAATACAGTTTGATCTGAACCCAAATTTGTGTGTTTTATAGCACTTAGATGTGTGGACTGGTTATCAGACAGGATTTTTTTTACCCAGTGGTTATCAGTGTTAAACATTATTAACTAGAAGTGCCTCAAAAGCATTCTGTGGCAGATTTTTCTATTCTTTTTGGATTCTGCTCAGTCACAGAGGAAGTTGTTATAAAAGAAGTTCTCATGATTAGATACTTATTTTACTTAAGCTACTGTCTCCCACTGTCTATAAAAAGTTTATGTACCACAGACCATAAAGAACACAACTGAAGACAGGCTCACAGGGTAGGGCTGAGGTAATCTGTGTTCTGCAGACACCCTTTCTGTACACCATTTGTAGGAAAGCACAATAAGATTTCTCAAGACGTCTGTTTTTGAGGTTATGAAAACTGAAAACATCTACAGACTTCAGATAGCTTTGAAAACTTTTAACACAACCTGCCATATTGGAAACTACCAGTCAAAATCCATTATCTTAAAGCAATCTGTTTTTCTTTCATATTTAATTGTAAAATTTTTCTACAATCCATTAGTCTAGCACTGAGTCTATTTACTGTATCTAGGGACATTTTTAGAGTTAAAATAACATTGTAAATTGAAGTATATGGTGTATTCATTGTCCCTTCGCATTTTCAAGCTTTGACAAAGACCAGGGCAAAAGCCATTTGAAGATGGTCTATGGGGAGCAGCAGGGGATGTTTCAGAAAATTGGCTTCTCGAGGAGGCAAAGTTCCTGGCTTTGTGGCCAAGCCACAAATTGGCTAATGGCGCAAGCAAGTGACCATTTACAAAAGTCACTGTAACAGGTGACTATAAGAGGTGACTGGAAGGTGAACCCCAACAAGAACCTACTTTGTTCCTACTCGATGAACACTCATAGGTCAATCCATTTTTTTCCTACAGTGAAATGATGCAAACTTCACCTAAATTCCTGAAAACCCTTTACACACCATAAAAAATGCCAAAAAAAGTTATAAAAACAAAACACAAGCATATACTTTTTTTTTGGTGTGTATACTTTTTAAATATGCATTAAGTAATAAACCCAAACAGAATATAAAAGCCACTTTGTAAATGTGCCTTATGGTGGATTTTCCTATGTAAGTAGAAATGGCAGACAGACCTCCTTCAAAGGCCAATCCAGTGAAGTTGGAAGTGTTTCTTCTTTTAGTAACAGTGAGCTGCCTTTGGGGAAGCAAACATTTCTCTTTGCACCAGGATAAAAATTAGATTCATCTTAAATTTGTTATTAAACCCTGAAAGCCTTTGAATTGGTAAATTCTAGAGACAGGATTGCCTGTAATATTTGCAGAGCCTGAGGCCTGCATGCCACATATCTGAATATTTTGAAGTTATAAATCAGACTATAGTCATGGTCCTGCCAGGTTCTCACTAGGACTTTTGAACCCTGCTCCTTCCACGTAACCTGCAGCTGAGGTCCAAGGGGTATTGCTCTCTCCAGGCTGCATCCATTCCTGTAAACCCAAGTAGCCACATGGATCTGCTGGCACAGGGCAAGGCAGAGGCTGGTCCAGCTGTCAGGGCAGTCACTGGAATTTCCGGAGCCCAGGATGGGTCTGATCTGGTCAAGTTCCATGGGAGCCAGGGGTGAGCAATATCTCCTCTCCTTCTTACCTTTCCAGCTCAGAATTGCCAGGCAGTTTTCTAATTGCTTCCAAAAGCTACATTGCCCCAAGAGTGGCAGGTTGGTGTTGGGTGGGGGAAGGGTAGAGAACAGAATTTAGTTATATGGAGAATCCAGTCTGGCAACACATGTAATCTGAGTTAGCTGGTTTAAACAGAAGCGGTCCCTTTCCCTGACTTCCAGGGCGGGAATTGTGATTTTTCTCCACTCCCGTGCCTTACCCTAAACACACACTGATTTCTCTCAGCTTTGCATCCTTTGTATGGGGGGGGGGCTGGGGGGCTGGGGAGGGACAGGGGGCTGGAGACTGATTTCCAGATTTCTCCCAAATAATTCCATTTGTTTCTCCAATCAGTTACTCAGCTTTGAAAACAAAAAGAAATAAAAAAGCCTTTGTACTTTGATGTTTTGAGAAATGTATTGGTTCCCCTATAGCGTGGGGCCCAGCTCTGGAGCCTTTGAAGGCAGGACTTACTCAGAAGAGATTTATCTTGTTCATGCATTTTAATATCATCCTTGTTGCTTTTCTCCAGGGTCTACTAATTCAACCACATTTGTAGGAGAAACTTCTAGTTGTCTATTTGTCATTTCATTACAATTACAGTATTTCTTAAGATGCAGTGTTTGGTATCAAGACTTTGAAATCTTGAAAGGTAGAGTGTCTCGTATCTCATTACATTCTTACAGTTAGACTGAGTTTCAGTAAGAACAAAATCTGCCACTCAGAACTCCTCTTTCTGCAGAGATGGGCCCTTCTCCACCCCAGAGAGATTGTGGTTCTCTGGGCATGGTCAGCCACGCAGCCTTGCCTGGGACCTGGCCCCCAAGTCCTAGGAATTGATTTAGGATTGGACAATCTGAGTATTTCATGCCTTGGTAACATGATTGGTGCATGACAAACTAAGCTAATCAGAGTCCAAAAATTCTGACAGAGATACTGGGAAGAGTATGTTTTCTTCCTGGGAAACAAGAGCATGTAGGATTAGGGCTGTCTGGAGTCATCTTGCTGCCTCATGGACAAAGCCTCTGAAATTGAAGCCAAACAGAAGCAAGGAGAGATGAAAGTCCTAGGGACAACGTTTAGATCCCTGAATCCACTTGTGCCCACTTAAAAAAGCCAGTAAATCCCTTGACTTGGCTTGAACTAGTTTGAGTTGAATTTGTGTCACTTGCAACAAAAAGTGAACTGAATAATAGAATTCAATTCTGAAAGCAACGATTCCATCTGATCCCAGGCAGATCCACCCAGATGTCCCACAGGCACATCATTCTAAAAACTAAATTTGTCTTCTTTTTTTCCCCCTCCATGACAAGTCTGCTTTTCGTCCTGTATTCCATACCTCTGGTCAGAAAACCACCAGTTCCCTGAAAGTTCCATTTTCATAAGTGCAGCCAGACTTTCTCCTAAGTATTTTTGAATTCATCTTCTGCTGTTCTACTGTTATTGTTTATTCCATAATCTCAATATCTTGCTGAACTATTGCAGGAAACCTTTTTCTAACTGGTTTCCTGTGCCTCCAGTTTTGTGGACTTACAACCTATATTTCATGCTGTTGCCAGAGTGAGATTTCTGACAGGTACTTTTAAACATGTGACACCCCCCAGTCCCCTCAACACACACACACTATCAGCTTCAATTGCTTATTGCCTAAAAGGTAAAGTTCAAATTTCATAGCATAGGTTAGTTAGCTACTTTATAATCTGGCCTCAGCCTGAACATTTTTTAACCTGGCCTCCTGCCACTACCCTACAAATAATCTGTGGTCCATCCATAATAAATTGCTCCAGTTCCTTGGGCCTATTAATTTATTTACACATGCTGTTTCTCCTTTACCTGGAATGGCCTTTCCAGTATTTGTTCTCAGCAGAAAATTGTTCTTTGCTTCTCTAGCCTCAATCAAGCCTTACTTCCTTCTAGTAAATTTAGTCTTTCAAGGTTCTGTATAACCTAGAAACCCCAAATCCTGCTAAAACTCAGCATTTTATTTGTATCCATTAT
This sequence comes from Camelus ferus, assembly GCF_009834535.1. Lineage (NCBI taxonomy): Eukaryota > Metazoa > Chordata > Mammalia > Artiodactyla > Camelidae > Camelus > Camelus ferus. The sequence goes on along the minus strand of NC_045702.1, from coordinate 51,940,852 downwards.
TCTTAAGTTGACTTAGAGGCTCTGCGGGGTGATCGTAGAGGAATGAATAGGAGATAGTAGAACTATGTCTTACAGCTTTGCTGTGAAGAGGCTGTAGTTACTATCTCTTGTTCCAGGAGCCACGGGAAATGCAACATTTTGCATCTCTTATCCTGTACTATTTGGCCAGCTCAGCACATCCATAGATTATACACTTGTGGTCTCGTAATGTTAAACAAATATACAGTGATAGATGCTGAAAGCTGGGGACCCTCCAGGTTGTTTGACCTTTCTCCTTCAGTAAGCGTCTCTCCCAGGGCCCAGCTTGTAACTCTGTCTCTGCACCTCTAAATTAGAAAATTTTCTATGTTTTCATCAGTTTGTTACTTTGGACCTTTCCTGGCTTTGGACAGGTCTCTGGCTTGGCTTTCTGCTGCGTACCCTCCCTACTTGAGGTTACTTGATAGAGCATATGTATTGTAACCAGCCCCTTGGAACCCACCCCTTACACATCCTCCTCACTCTTGGGTATTTGGACACTTTTTAATACTGACCAGAGCCTCCTTTTGAGTCTAGTCAGCAGGAAATATGAATGTTGGCTTAGTCATGAGCACAATTTAAAGACCCAACAGTAATCTTGAAAACCAACTGGATTTCTTTTGCAGTTACATAGCACTCCTTCCTTTGTCTTGCCTTTTCGCTTCTAAGTGGAAGGAAACAAAAGTTCCTGTTTATTTCTCTAAAGTGCCTGCCTGCCTGTAACACTGGTTTGTTCATTTTGAAGTGGAGAATGGTTGAAGCCAGCAGCCGTGTGACTTACCATTCGAAATAAGTCTTTTGGTCCATCTCAACAGACGGGCTCGTTGAGGCTCCAAGGCAACAATGCCTGGGTAAAGTGGTTTATCATTAACTCCGGGATCACATGATGCCAAATGCTGGATTTTTAGAGTCATAGGTGTTCTGTGAAACCCTCAATGCCAGGCGAGACGTGCCGAATACATTCTGTGCATTCTGGTAAATACATCAAGGTAATAATTACTTCCACATTTCCCCTTTTAAATACACGTTTTTACTCAGGGCCACAGTTTGCCCTTACATACACCCAATGCATTTCAGATTCCTGTGTAATTTAAAGAAAAAGCGTTACTGAGGTGAGCCAAATTTATACAAAGAACTCATATAAGTTATTTCAGAGCTGCAAAGGCTGTGTGGACCCACTTCTGCGCAGTTTGTTTCCTCACAATGGCTTTCTGCCATCAATTGGAATACCCTTCTTACAGAGCCCTAGATCCCAATATGAAAAAAGTTTACTTATTTTTAATTTTCTAAAGAAAGACTTCTTATGTATGTTTCTAAGAGGACTGGTTTACATTTTCAGTACCCTCAATCTGGATAAAGTAGAAGAGGTGATAGGTTGGAGGGGGTGGGGATGGTGACTTGCAAGGCCAGGCGAAAGAATGGGATAGTTTTCTTGTTCTGGGAGCAAAGGAGAACATACATGATTTTTTTTCCCTCTATGGAAGCTGAAGACAAAAACTGTTGTATTGTGTGTATTGTGTATTCAACAGTGCAAATATAATAAAATATTTCTTTAAAAAACAAAGTAAATTTATAATTATTTATAAACAGAATTAGCTTCTGTTGTACTCATCTTCCTTGAAGAATGCATAGCCACTTAGTTTCCTAACACTTTGAAATCTTCCTTACAGTTATAATTCATATTACTATTTACACCGCTCTCTGTACAGTATTGAAAAATGTCATTTAAGAATGACATGATTCATCTCCATAGATTTTGGTTTCATTAATATTTAGGAGTGGCTTTAATAGTTCTTTGGTCATAGGGCTTTCATATAGAATTAGTTTTCTTGGTTTCGGTTGCTCCTTCTAGTTGTATTTGACTCGAGAACTATTGAGACTTGATTTGAAGGCTCTCTTTGAGCAGTTTCTACATTTTCCTATAACAGCTGATAGTTTATGGATGTATTGAGAAGTCACTAGGTTTTACTGTGTTTCTTACTATTGGCCATGCTTTCTATTAAAATACTTATTGAAAATAGCACAAAATGTTGTCTGTGGCTTTGGGAACATTAAACTTAAGTGCATCTTGTGCATCAAATATGTGTCTGTTCAGAGACAATCAAAAAGGAAAGCAGTTGAAAACTCAACTGCAATGTTATGTTTTATTGAAAAGAAGTTTTTTTAAAGCCAGTTATTGTGGTGCCAGATACATTACTTTAATGATTAACTCCTTGATATCCTGTCAATAGATAGAACTTGTATCTGGAATAGCTTGATGGGATAAAAATGTCATAGCTTTGATTTTACTGCCTCTGGCTATAGAAAATTATTTTAACTGTGAATGTCATGTGGTCAGCACCTTCCATGGAGCTTTTGTGGAGAAAATTTCCAGGATGTATCATTTTTGGGGTGTCCTTAGATTGTTTGAGTAAGCTTTAAGTTAAAAATGACTTTTGAATATCTTAACTTGAGATAAATTCCATCCTAGACTTAATTGGTCTGTTATCCAAGTGAGAAGTCCGGAATTCAGTAGAATCTCATGAAAGTATCTTTATTATCTTTACTTGAAGCTTTTGCATGAGTAAATCAAAAGACAGTAAATGTATTTCGTAGCATGTATCCCTTTACATTTATTTCTCTATTGTAATTCATGCATTCGTATCCGACTTTCCACTTAGGCAGAGGATATTTGGAAAGTAAGAACAATGTATCTTTATATCTTCAATGTGAGAAGTGATACAACTGGATTAATATAAAGAACTCGAATGCCTCCTCTGTAAAAGGGGCCAGTGTGATGTAGTAATAGGTACACGTCATAAGTGAAATACTTAGGCCTGGTGTTCACCAAATGCTAGTTCCCTTCTCTGAGTAGTCAGTGACCCATTCTCTATGAATTACTGAAACATGCATCTTCCATTATCATTTGCCTTAGTTAATCCTCCAAACAACAACTTAAAGCAAGTTGTACCTGAAGAAGGGGGAGAAAGAGGAGCTGGTGCTACTGAACGCTAACCGCTTGCTACATGTCTCCGAGACAGGCCAGGGTGTCTCATTTGGGTTGGTGCTTCTGATTGTTCCTAGTCCCTTTCCTCTTCTTTAAAGAGAGGATAGTCAGGTGGTTAAAAGCTTTGGCTTCAGAATCACATTGAAAATGTTCAAATACCACATTTTATACTTGATAGTCACATGCATTTGGGTAAATTATTTTGTCCTTTCTGAGCATTCATTTTCCCAGGAAAATTTGAATAAGCTTTAACCTATATCTAGAACAGTTGGGAGGATCAAATGAGATTAATTCAAGCAAAGGATTTATCTTAGACTATGGCACATGGTAAGAGTTGTTCAGTCATTCCCCAAGTAGTAGAGATGAGGTTGAAGTACGGAGTGGGGACTGCACTGATGAATGGCATACAGTATCATTTGCTACCATTCTGGCAACAGCATGAAGTTGATAAAATTTAATATAGGTCCATCCTTATCTTCCCATCTCTCCTAGTAGTTCGCTTGCAAAGATCTAGTAAACTGAGAAGCGAAGCCGGCATTGGGAGCTGCCCAAAGACAGTGGCAAGCTAGAAAATGGCGACTATCTCTGAGCGCAGTGACTTCCCACGTTGTTTATCCTAGAGAGGTGGAGGGCGGGCAGGTGAGCACTTGGTTTACAGCGCCCCCAGGTGAGACCACATCTGTTAAACCAGTTGCTCTTGATCACACTTAACAATTGGGAAAATTGAAACATGAAAATTATGTGCAGTTTATGTAAATCCACAAAATTTCCAAAAAGAAAATGCAAGTCATGCCTATGTTTTCTACAAAAGGAAAGTATAGTACCTGTAAACCCTTGCTCATGGTTTTGGAGAAATTGCAAAAGAAACATAATTAGCAACACATATATTTACTGAGGTGTTTCCTTCAGGAAAGAATTCATATTATTTAGAGGGCTAATGCCAGTATAATATAAAAGTGGCTGTCAGTGTTAAAAAATGACCCAGAATATTTTCTTAAACAATTGATGTAACAATTTAGCACACTTGCATGTGGAATGAAACTTGAGAGGGAACATAGTATCACACCTCATTGTTCAGAACAAGTCTGTGCACAGTCTGGCCTGTAATCTCTTGTTTCTGTTTTAGCCTCTGTCTCTCCACCCACATTTTAAGTTCTTTAGATACAGTGACCACCATCCTCTTGAATAAGGAACTGGTAAGAACAGTTCCTACTAAATGACACTGGTTTTAAAAATAAGTTGTTCTTCATCTGCCAAAATGTTGCTACCAAGGCATTACACTCAACACACACGCTCGGAGTTACGTCCCTCCAGTGTGGATGGTGCCGCTGAGTCACCCACACCCTGTCACCTGATGCCCTTTCTGATCAACAACAAACATTTGCAGAACAGCTGGCTGGCTGGATGGTTAACTGCAGTATGAGCAGAGTGCTACTTTTTGTTTTTGTTTTCCTATATGGCTCTAAAGGGATAAATATTACAACTCTGGCATCATTAACACAGTCTTCTTTACAACCACTGAGCTGCATGGTGAAATGTGTATTTGAATTGGGACCAAAGTCACAGTGGCATACTAGAATCATTTTAAACTCTCTTGTATTGAGAAAGCCAAATCAGAATTTCTATGTGTATTTTGTGCCTAGAAGATTGGTGGACCAGAGCAGTGGTTTAGGAGAAAGAGATGTGGGTTCTAGGCCTAAATGAGTTATCCTTCGCTGGATTAACAATTTTCCTTTGTCTCAATCTTCATAGCTGAAAAACCAGGGATTGGGCTAGTTTGTGATTCTCCAAATTTACTGAATCTTTATAAGCTCACCAATTGCTGGATAATCCTAAACATTGCTATTCAGCAGGGATAGATCCTGTGAATTCATGGTTTTATCGAACACTCCAAATAACTAATCAGGTAAGAAAAGATGAAATACTGGAATAGGTGTTGTTTGATTTCCCTGCCCCCAATCTCAAAAAGTCAACAGTATGGAAGGTGGTCATTATCACATTGTTATTAGCACATTCATCTACAAATGGCTGTGTTGAGAAATTTACCTAATTGTAATGACAGAAAACTCCAAGAAATAAATTTAAGAACCCCTTATTTTCTTTCATTGTGTAACTAAATGACAAGATATACATTCACTAGTACACTGAAACCGACTGATAGGATGTAGTAGTCCCTAAAAGACATGGAGTTGAGTGAAGTCTGTTAACGAGAGGGAAAGCAGTTTTACTTTTCTGCTCTCTAGTCTTGCCTGTAGTCACAGATCCCTTTGCAACACACTAATTTTAGATCTAGAGCATGATGAAGTGTTATAAAAATCATGGAAATTTAGGCTCAATATGAGCGCAGCTGTGAAGATTCTGAGCAAAGCCCTATTAAAGGAATGCATGATATGAAACAATACCATTTCCTAACACGCACACACCTTTGCTCGTGCATGAATATCCACACAAGCCTGCACACTCATGCCCCCACAAATATGAACACGTGTACACCCTCTTCAGAACACATGCTGTGTCACACTCTCAACCCTGGATTGAGTTTTTAGTTGATTAAACACATGAAACTGAAACTATCCAAATAAACTCTTTTGGCAGTTATTGAAAGTCTTTTGAAGTAAGCCAGAATGCGCCTACAGTCAGTGTTTCCATACTGAATCAGTCCCTGTCACAGTGATACTATGTTTATTTTTTATGTTGGAAAGTAAAGTTCTTCTTTCATTGCCCCAGCTCTGCAGAGGTAAAAATGAAAGGTAGTAAGGCCACATTCTGTGGGTTTGAAATCCTCTCTGGGTGAAAGCTGGTGCCCTGATTCTTTGTGTCATCTATAGTAAGAGTGCGCTGCTACTTCGTGGCAGTAATCTCCGACTTCTTCTATCCCCTCAAGAAGGGAAAATACTTTCTTGCCTCTGTGAACTAGTAAAGCTTCTTCATACTTGACGAATCCCCCATTCCTTTTATGTTTCCAGGCCATGTGGTCTGTTTGAGCTTGTCATCTGTGACAGGAACTGCCTGGGAGGGACCCATGTGGGAAATTCTCAAGGTAATTTTGAAGATTTCCTCCAAATCTTCTTTCTTTTTTCCAGAGCCCTTTACTGCTCAGAAGCAAAACATTTTGATATACCAAATTTAGAACTCGAGTACAAGATACAACAAAATCAAATATTTCCAAAAGTTAACTCGTGACTTTCTACACCCCGCATAAAACCACTCCCTTCCTCCAAAAGTTGCTTCAGATAATGGCATCAACTGAAGACCTAGCCTCTCATCCCTCCCGACTCACCAAATCCAGCTGTTCCTCATGAGCTATCTATTCTACCTCCAAATTTCTGTCCGTTCTCCTCTCTGTTCTCACCTCATTGCTGAGTAGAATCTTACTGAATGTAACCTGTTCATTTCCCTGCCATTTCTGCTTCCCAAAGTTCTAACCCTGTTGCCAACAGTCTTACTTCTAAAGTATGAATCTGATCTTGTCTTTAGGAACTTTGTAAATAGGGTGAAGAACAAATGCTCTTCTATTAAGATTGTCATCACCTTATAACCTGGCCATAGTCTGTTGTCTCAGACTCATCAGCTTGCATTCCTTTAGCCCTCATTTAACCCTTCCAGCCCCCCTTTAGGGACACTGACCTTCTTACTATTCCCTAAACATGCATTGTTGTCACCTGGAATATCTCCTCAGAGGTGGCCTTCCCCTGCCCCTCACATGGTTACACTTCTGCCCCAGTCTAGCAAACTCCAGTTCAACCTTCAGTATTCATCTCACGTCACATTCCCAATGATCGTTTCACAATTCCCTCCCAGAGTGCTCTGTTCATACTCTGTTACAGTGCAGATCATGTTATGGGTAGTGCAGTGAGTTGAATGGGGGCCCCAAAAGGGTACATCCACCCCCTAATCTTCTGAACCTCTGAATGTCACCTTGTTTTGAAAAAGGATCTTGGCAGATACAATAAAGAATCTTGAGATGGGATCGTTCTGGATTATACGGGTGGACTTTAAATCCAATTCAAGTGTGCTCATAAGACATATAGAGGAGAGAGACACAGAGGGAAAGGGAGACTATACGAAGATGGAGTCAGAGATTGAATTGACCACAAGCCAAGAAACTCCTAGAGCCACCAGAAGCTGTAAAGAGACGGGAGGGAGCATGGTCCTGTGGACATCTTGATTTCAGACTTTGGGCCTCCAGAACTATGAGAGAATACACGCCTTTTGTTTATAGCCACCAGTTTGTGGTAATTTGTTGCAGCAAACCTAGGAAACTAATAAAAAATAGTTTATTCATACATCTGCCCCAAACTAGATCTTGAAATCTGAGAAAAAAAGACCATAGATTTTTTTAAATTAATAGCCTTTTTTAAAATTAATAGCTTAAGTTTTATAGAACATTTGAGCAGTAAGCACAGAGTGTTCTCATATACTCACCTCCTCCAGTTTCTCCTATTATTAACATCTTGTATTAGTGGTATATATTTGTTGCAGTTAATGAGCCAACACTGGTACATGAGTATTGACTACAGTCCATAGTTACAGGGTTTCACTCTTTGGTATATTCTATGAGTTTGGACAAATGTATAATGACGTGTATCCATAATTACAATGTCTTAATGGTTTCACTGCCCTCAAAAGCTCTGGTGGTCCATCGATTGACCCCTTCCATCCTCCCAAACCCTGGTAACCAGTGATCTTTGTACTCCCTCCATCTGCCTTTTCCAGACGTTCATATAGTTGGAATTCTATAGTATGTAGCCTTTGCAATTAAGGTTTCCTCATCTTTTTTCATGGCTTGATAGCTCATTTCTTCTTACCATTAAATGATATTTTAATCGTCTGGATATAAGATCATAGATTTTTATTTCACCTTTGTAGCCTAAGCACCTAGCTCAGTGCATGACACACAATCAGTGTTCATTAAATGAGTGGGTACGTAAGTAGGTACATGATAGATGGATGAATGGATAATGAACTGTGAATGAGTTCAAATGATTTACTGAATATAAAGTGAAAGCATGAAATCCTATAAAATGACCAAAGTGAGTATTATTTTCTTGTCACTGAAAGTACCCAATGGCTGTTATTCAGGGATTCTGGATTAGTTCTGGGTTCTGCCTTGCTTTGATGTGATTTGTTTAAGACCCGAAAGCCAGGGGACTAAACATGAACTGATTGTGAAAAGGACACCAAAATGTCTGTCACATGAGAAAAAGTAAACTTAAACCTCCAAAAGGCATGTAATTCATATTCATGTGTTGAATAGGGTTCAAGTTTTATTACTGATAACTTTGATTATTTATTTTTGTACAGTTAAAAGGTAACTAATGTGACATTTAAGAATCTCCTTTAGAGCCAGATTTCAGGCCATTACAACTGCTCAGCCCCATAGCTGAATGGCTAGGATCAGATTACCCTCTTATTTTGCCCCCCCACCACTTTTTTTTTTAAGAAAAAAAGTGTCTCTTAGGAGTGGTCACTACTGGTGAATGAAATGATATAAAGTAGAAGTTTTAATAGAAAATAATTTGTGTAGGTCTTACAGGAGAGGTACATTTGAAAGATTGGTCCTGAGATGATAGGTGTTGAATGTGAGTGATAGAAATATGAGGGTTTGTTTTATTATTCTCTGTAAATTTATAACTGTTTGAATTTATTTGTTTTATAATAAAGAGAATTTCAACATACTTTAAGGTAACTATATCTTAATGTGAATTGAACTCTATTCTATCTCGAAGCAGAAGTTTTTATATCCCTAAAAAGCTTTGAAAGACCAAAAATTCTGTATTAGTTAAGCAACTTAAGGATCTAAATGCAAACAATGTATGTATATACATATATATGTGTGTGTGTACTGAATTATTTATAATGAAATATATTCTTAGAAAAATAGATATTCCAGGATAATGATGCTTTTCAAAGTTACCATGTGGCAATGGACAGAAGCAGATTGATCATTTCCTTTTTGAATAGTGGAAAATATTCTCTTCAAAATGCCCCAAAAATATTGAACAAGAAAAAAAAACCCTAGTATTTTATGTACAATTTCAAATGATTTTCAGTATATGAAGTCCTACAACATAAACTTGCTTTGATCAAGCTAATGTTACTTAACTTTATTTCTCCTTAGTAAATGTATTTATACTTATATAAGAAAACCTCATTTAAGAAAAGAGCAGAAGGAAAAATCCCAGCCCCTGGTTTTCAGAAAATGTATATAGCTCAAACATAGAATTTTGGTCCCCCGTAGATCTCCAGCCAGCCCCCTCTCAACACCTCTAACTCTGGTCTTCTGCTTTTGCATTCTTCTCTTCCTCCACTGTTTATGATAAAAATTTCTGGTACATTTATCATCTTTGGTAAATTGTTGAAATCTGATTTGCTGCCAGTTTTCTAGTGAACATGGAAAAGAACTGAAATCTGTTTTTTTGGAATAACATTTTATTATTTGGTTGATACTTCCTTTGTGCCTGAAGCAATGTTATTTTGGTTTTGCTTGTTTTTAAGCTTCTTTGATTTTGCTGCATAGTTTGGCATTTGACTAATAGAAAAATGTTTGCTTCTTTTCTTAGTCATCGTATGTCAAATGATTTATTTTTTTCTGCCTTTTTTTTTTTTTGGTGGGGGTGGCTAACATCAGACATGTTTAGTGGTGCCTCTAAATTTATCATGCAACTGTGGAAAAAAATTTCCTCATGAGAATCCTGTGTACTTTTACACTGAAATGCACCTATTTAAAAAAAAATTAACTAATACTTTAATGTATATAGGATACATAACAACATCTCTGAATCCACCTGCCTGTCCCAGAAGTCAGAATAGGCTACAGAAAAGACTGTTCAGGTATGATGATTTTTCTAGTGATTGGGGTTATAAGTAGTCACTACCTTCTTAGCCCTATACACCTTCCTAGTCATTAATTCAGTCTTAATTCACTTAGTTATTCAATAAACATTTGTGATCACTGCTTTTTTGCTATACATGAGGTTAAACATTGAAACCGTAAGATGAATAAGACATGGTTACTGCATTCAAGTAGTTCACACCTGAGGCACATCCTTGTTTAAATGGAAGAGAAACCAATGTTAAAGACATGAAAAATGAAAGTAATAACGACTTTCTCTGACATAAGCATAACTGAAAAACTGAAACTGCAATATAGACAACTTTGGAAAGAAAATGGACTTTCCAAAGAACTTTAGATTGGAAGCAAACATTTGAATTTAAATACGACGTTTTCTAGAACCCACTCAAGTTGAATTCCAAGGGTCTCTGGTGACATTCTGGTAACAGTATGCAGCCAAATAACATATGTTGATAGAGTATGGAGCTCACCAAGTGGAAGTGCAGGGGTTTGAAGTGAACAGAGACAGAGGGGAATTAAGAGACATGAAAGGAAGGTGAAACTGCTAAAGCTTGAATATTTAGAAACTGGGTTCTCTACCCAACTTGACAATATTTTTCATATCTCTTACCTGAGATTTTTTATGTCCCCAATCTACACCTTCTTCATATTTGAGCTCATTCTTCCCCTTGGTTTAAGTATAGTCTCTAACTCCTAAGTTTATTTTTCTGGCCTAGCTTTCTCATTGGAGTTCCATAGCCATATATCCAACTGCCTTGACGTTACCATTGGGCATCTTATAGGTTCATTAGATCTGCAGTCTCCACCTCCAGTGCCCTTAAATCACAACACCATTCACCTGGTTTTCAAACCAGAATGCTGCTTCATCTGTCTTTCTTGCCACGTCTCTGTCCTTCAGTGTTTATATCTAATCCATTATCAAGTCCTGTGGATTTTGACTCTGTCATAAATTTTGTAATTTTTTTCACTGTTCTTCATCTCCACAATCACTAAGAGGCCTCTCTGGTTGTGTTCTGGGTACTTTTCCAAACCATTCTCAATATTGTCTCCCAAAGAGATGTCTTTTGTTCTTTTTCTTTCTTAAAAAAAAAAAAGTGCCTCTTTAAATGCTTGACTGTTTATTCTGCAAGACGTCCCATTATGTTATATTAAAATTCAAAATCCTTAATAGGACCCAAATGATCCTATATGGTCTAGTTGCAGCTTGTATCTCCTGAAATTCCTTGAGCAGCTCTGTCCTTTGCTCACTCCACTTCACAGTGGACTGACTTCTTTAAGTCCTTTGGAAGGACATTGTCTTTCCTAGCATTGGAGCCTTCACACATGGTCGGTCTTCTGCCTGAAATGCTCTCCCACCATTTGTTTTTATATTGCCTTTTATAATCTTAATCTGTATATTTCTTCACAAAACAAAAAGCCTTACCTTAAATCCTCCTGTAATAAATAAAGCCTACTTGATCCACATCCCTTTTTCAGAGGTGAAGTAAACTGTTGGGAATATAGGCTGCTGGTTGTTCATAGTTGCATCTTTCACTGGAAATGGTCATCTGCAGAAGGCTATACCATGTCTGAGGAGGGAATAAAAATGGTTGGCCCTTTGCCGTAAGTTGGGACAGCTGAGCTCCAGATGTCCATGTAGTGGTGACTGAGGTCTCAGTTGTATGGTGAATCAACATCTCTCTCTGTCCAACCCTGTCTTCCCCACTTCTTCACAGATAGCTCCTTAGAGCTCTTCCCAATAAACTTTTAGGACACAACTTTTTTTTTCCCCCTCAGTTTGTTTCCAGGGAACCCAACCGAAGATAGTATCAAGAGTGTTCCTAGGAAGCCAACTATAAAGTGAAAACCTTAGCACTGAAATGCTTAGTGTATGGGTGGCATAAGGACACTTTCACTGATGTTAAGATGAGCATGGGTCACCTCTGGCTTGCTCTAGTTTAGATAAACATTCACTGGTGATGAACTGGGATGGAATACCGGGGGGAGGTTACAACATCAACTGTAGTGTTTCTGGCACATGAGAGGGATGACCAAATTAGCTATAGTGCCTGTAGGAATAGGTGACTCCTGATGAGTTCCATTGACTCATTGAAAAGAGATGTCAGGCTCGGAGTATTTATTCCCAATTTAATGCAAAGTATAAAACCTACAGGGCCTCATCAGATGCACTTAAAAGAAAAAACCCTCATCCCCTGTGGCTGAGGGAAGACAGAGCGGAGGATCAGATACATGACTCTGTCCTAAGAATAACAGCTTCAGATGAAGCTGCCGCCTTAGCGCAGCAGCTCTTCCACACCAAGGTTAGAGCCCACGCAGGAAGAGAGGGACTCCTCGGGTGCAGAGTGAGGATTCCTAGATGTATGTTGTTGAGAACTTCGAGTTCCCAAATTACCTGACCCTGTTGACCTACAAAATTGAACATATACTCTTTTTATTAGAATTTAGGGGCTTCCCTTACTTGAAGATTGTGTACAGGCCTCAAGTAAGGCAGATGCTTTGCAAGACAATGCTTACCCCTCCAAAGATCTACTGCCACCTACCATCCTAGAAACCATTTCAGTAACCATATCAGTTTTTAAAAAGTCACATCCCATTGTCCCTGAACAGGAATGAAAGTGATCTGCTCTGGAAGGAGAGGGACACTGAAGGAACTCCAGGATCTGGCTGATACATACCAGCCAGAGCAGGGAGAGAATGTACGGAACTGATTCTGAGATGCACTCGGGGAAGCAGACATAAAACCGATAAGAAAGAGTGTATTGATGTGGGTGGGATACGTTTTGTGCTATAAGACGTAAAAATCTGACCAGAGTCCTAGGAGATAGTACTAATACATGGCTAAGGTGACTCTTGGAAACTGCTAAAAATATTTAGTGCTGGTAACACCACCCCAGCTGTAGGGAAAATAGGCTGCTGAAGCTCACGGTGTATCTCTCAATGTGAATCTCCCTCGGCTGCAGCAGAGAGCACCTTACCGTGGTTATAAACTCTTCCAGCAGAGCAACCTATAGCCAGAGGCTACAATGATGGGAAGATGCAGAGCTCTGTTCCTTTACCTCAATATGAGGCATCTTTGAAGAGCTATTTTAGCAACCAGATTTCCCATAGGATCATCTGAGACTTCAGGTGCAACCATGTTGTGGCCCAATGTCTACATTAATCCAATTCTGCTTCTTCAGTGTCTTCACAAGTCACAAAGAGAGCACTTTGCAGTAAGATTTCTTTGTGAAGCTCCCATTCTAAATCTGTTTCCAGGGCATCCAGTGTAAAACATTCCACCCTTTGTGTTCTCAAAATTTTATTTTTCTTTCAGAGTAATTAATACCATTGGTATTTACACATTATATGAGTATTCATTTATTTCTGTCTCAACTACTAACATGATTGAGGGCATAGTTACATATGTAACTATTTTGTTCACCCCTGTATCTCCTTATACATGATACATAATTGGTACTTATTAAATAGTTCTTAATTTTCTTTCTTTCGCTACTCAAACTAGGTAACATGATCTATTTTTTTCAGCTCCTCTCTTAGTAATACATTTACCTTCTTCTAATGAAGTCTTCAGTTAACAGTATAGAAAAACCCCAAGCAGGCACGAATACAGTTGTCTGCCTTCTGCAGGATGCTGAATTCTCCTGGAGAAAATAGTACCAACTCCCAGGTCAGGCCATGAGCTGTAGCCTCAACTTGCTCCCCAACACTGTTTACTGATCCTGTTAGATTCCCCTACTCTGTTTTCCCTTTTCCAACAAACAGCTAATTCAACCTTCTCTGAGCTCCTTTAGCAACTCTCCCTTCTCTCTGGCTTGCTGTATCTTTGCAGAGGTCTTCAACTTCTTGATTCTGTATTCATTTGCAAAATGTAAACACCTATGCCTACTTTTTTGGTGCCAGAATCACGTAGGAGTACTTTTTGTCTAAGCTTATCAGCCCTATTGATGTGTCCTTTCTGGCCAGCACTCATTCTTGCCCCTGCCCTTCACAGATGAGCTTCTTAGACAGTTGTTACATTTACTATTTCTGCTTCTTCACCTTCCAGTTTTTTCCCCAGTCAACTTCAGCTTGCTTTGTGGAGTCCTTCATTCCATTGAAATTACTCATACCAAGATTGTCAACAATCTCATTGTTAATAAATCCAACAGAATCTTTTCAATCAACAGATTACTAGTCCTTTCTTAAAAATGCATGACACTTGTCCTGTCCCCTGAAATGCCCTCTTTCTTGGCTTTCATGATACAGCGAGCTTTGTATTCCTCTTAACCACTGTTCAAAATTGTGTCAGGCAGCTTTATTGACCACATCTTTTGGGACTTCCATGACTATTGGAGTTTTCCTGAGTCGTTGGCTCTCTTCTCTCCATATTTTAGGATAATCCCATCCAGTTCCTTGGCCTCATTGATTCCATCCATACCCTTGGTGCAAATCTCTTTGTGAGTGTTGCATTCTGCTCCATCCCCACACTCCTTAGTGCAACCCCACATTTCCAAACTCAAGTTTCTCATCTTTCTTTCTCACTTACTCCTTCTCCAGTATCCTTGTATACACATCCCATTCACCCAGCAACACAAACCAGAAACTTAGGAATAATGTGTATTTTTCACTTTTTTGCCTCCAGTTCACCACATGACTACCAGAGGGAGCTTTCTGAAACTGCACCAAATTATGTCAACTCCTCACTTATATCCCCTCAATGATCTATCTTGTCTTCAAGATGAAGCCCTATTTTGTTTGTAAAACTCACTAGACCTTTCATGAGCTGAACTCCTCTCACCAGAAATATGTTAATCATCCATCTCTATCTTATCTAGAAAGGCAGGATATTTCAGAAGAATCAAGCTGCCTAAATTTAAATTCGTTGTGTACCATCTTTGTAACATTTATTTTCTGTGTGGGGCAAGAGAATAAATCTGTCCATGTTTCATTTTCCTTTAATGTTGAAAGGAATTAATAATAGTATCCATATGTGTATGTGTGAAAATTAATTCATATGTGACATGTAAAATTCTACAGTGGTGCCTGGCAAGTAGGAAACACTCAACAAATTTTACCTGTATTGATTATTATTACCAGCAGTAGTAGTAATATCTCGTTCTAGACATTAAATTTCTTCAGAGAAGGTGCTATGGTAGGCATATAATAGATATTAATTAAATGATTATTGTATGGATAAACAATAGAAGAGCTCTACTTTAGAAAACAAATGCATAATACTACCGAATATTTTACTACTTTAAACTCTGAAATAATTGCAAAAGTAAGCACATCTCAAAGAATTTCAATAAGTGTAAACTCTGAAATTATGGCAGGAAGAAAACATTCTGGGACATACAAAATGAGAAAGAACAGTAAGGCTATCCCACGAAGACTCAAGTACTTCACACATAGAGGCTTGAGAAGCAAATATTTTCTGAAATAATCAAGAAAATGAAAAGTTCTGCCATAAATTTATCATGCCTATGACATAGGAGAAAGCAAGTTTTGCAAAAGAAAGCTCAACCAAAGATGACTTTCAAACTTTGTTATTTAAATCTGGCAGAGACTGAAAACTCAACAACTTGGCTTATCAAAGACCGCAATCAGTATAGCAAGGCTGAAGAAGGATGGGAATGAGCAAGCTGCTCTGCAGACTGTGAAGGCTTAGAGTTTGATAGCATCAGAGCCAGCCCGCCATATGGTTACTGAAAAATGCACTCATCAGGAAGAGCCATAAAATCGCAGTATATTTCTAAATGCATAAAATGCCTACCTATTAAGGATTTAAAAAAAAAAAAAAAAACCCGCAGAGAACTTGCCAGGAAGGAAAGTGAATCAAGATTAGAAGTCTTCTGAAATGCTCTTGGAGTGTTTGTGCTGTGTGCAGCTACACACCAGGCAACAGAGTGTGTCTTAGTGGCAGCAGAGATAAAGTGATGCATAGAAGTTCCAGGGTGTTTAGCGAATTGTCTTCAGGCACGACTGACTCAGTTCTCACCCACTGCTGACGCGTGCCCCTCTGATGGCCTTTTCACCCGCTGTGTGTCCTCACTCAGCTACTGCCATGCGTTTCCTTTTATTCCACAGACCTTTTGGATTGAAGCAAGTACTATTTTGTTTGAATAAAACCACAACATGTAGGTATCAAAACATACGTATCTCTAAATCAAAATAAATTTGACTCTGAATCACTGGTGAGAAATTCAGTCTTTCATATTGCAGATTCCCAGGTCCCCCAAACTATATAAAATCCATAACATTTAAAGAGGGCCTCCTGTTTTTTTAGATGTCATTTTCTGTTGGTGTGTATTGATCAAGTGGGACTGGTCTCCTGAGGTTGGGAGGCACCACTAGTTCCTCACCAGGCTTGGGAGAAGGCATTTTGCCTAAATTTGTGGCTTCAAAGGCTGCCATCTGGTCTTCCAGGAATGCCCTGAAGCTAGGATCCTCTGAGGTCCTGCTACCCCCTGAGAAGTAGCAAGAAGCATGCATTGTAACTGATCAAAATGCAACTTTATTTTTGTTTCCTGCTCCATTAAGTCAGTGATAGAATTCTTCCCCATTTTTGGATGAAATCTTGGATAAAGTCAAGACCCCTTCATTTTTATTCATTCTTTATGTAATTGGTCACTTTGTCACAAGTGCTGTCGTATTTCAGTTAATAGCCTGTCCAGACCAGGATTTTTATTAGAACTCTCAGATTGATTAAACATAAAGCTCTTCTCTAGCCTAGATCAGCTTTAGGCTGGAGCTTGCAAAAGGGGCCAAAAGAGTCGGAGTGAGATATTTTAAGTCCGCAGTATTCCTGGTCTTGATCCATGGTTAAACCTGACTTTCTCTTGTGAGGCAATTTCACAGGTTCTTCAGGGACCCTCACCTCTGGAGACCTCTAGTCTGCAGCCCCATGCTAGTCTCTGTTCTGAGCAGAGACTTTGCATTCTTCTTTCAGCATCTTGTGATAGACGCTATCAGGTCTCTCTCAGCTGAGGTCTCCTCTGTCTTCTAATCACCCTCGTTGGCATCATCTTAGATAACCTCATGCCAGCTCACAGGGCCCATCCTGATCTATAGCACACACCCTTACGTGCTTGGCCCCGAGAAACTCTGTTTGCAATCCCGCAGCAGTCTCCTGGCTTGTCACCAAGCAGTTAGTTTGCCCTTCTCCTGCCAACTCATGCTTTCTTTCAGTGTGACCCCCCCTCACCCAACTACAGAGACACACACATGTTCACTCTCCAGTCTTCGTGTGAAAGTCCTCCCTCCCAGGCTTGGGTAAATGGTGCAGACCCATGTGCCTTTGGCGGAGGGTAAAGCTCGCAACACTGTTTTCTCAACAGGTATTGTCCTCAGAGATCTCTCTCCATACTTCAACCTCTTGCATAACTTCATCTGCTGGGAGTTCTTGGAGTGGTGACACTGGAACTCAGTTATTTTATGACTGTGTTGCATATCAAGCTGTGTCTCACTGTCCATTCTGGTATCTCAGTCTCTCTTATTGGAGCAATTGAGACTGCGTCAGCACGAGTCTTGTTCCAGCATCTTGTCATGGCAGCACGACCTGCTAACACCATAGAGTTTTCAGTCTGGGGCCACGTTCCCAGGCTTTATACTCCTGCTGCTTTTTTCCTCCTTGTTGCTCTCTTCGTCCTTAGTGCTTTCTAGAAAAACAGACACAGTTTCTCCTCAATTTAAACTGGCTTTTAAATCTTCTATTCTTACATTGGAGTGGGTAAACAAGATGCTAAGATCAGTCTTAAATTTTTCTTGTCAACTGACCCCACTATATGAATAATAAAAATGAAAGCAAGAGTTTCACATAAATAATGTAGCCACATAACTATACAGATCAGTAACTACTGGGAAATTACATACACACACACACACATACATACATACATACATACACACACACACTTATGTAACTTCCCAATATTAGAAGATACATGTGTATGTGTGTATACATTTAAAAATTTCACTATACAAATATCCAGTGTATTTGAAAGCGTTAATAATCTTTGCAATGAGTGATAAATCTTTAGTACTATTGAAACATTCCTTGGGCTTACCATGAGCATTCAAAAGGAAATTTAAAATTTTTATGGAGCACAAATATAGCAAAACCAATAATCACAATTAACAACATGTGGTTATTCCCAGAGGTACTCTGACAAGTGAGAGCTAAGATCATTCATCTCTAAGATATCTCTCCTCTTCTTTCTCTATTGTCAAATAAGTATATCTGAGTCTTCGTTGTGGGCAGAAGTATAAACAATGCAATGAAGAATCTTACAGGAGGAGCCATTGATTTTTCAGTTAACAAAAGAGAAAGACAAGGACCAATCTGAAATGCTTGGCTGGGATCCCAGAGCTGAAGCTTGATACCTGCATTTTAATAGAAGTTTGAAACTGAACCAAGTATTGGAACAGAAGTATATTAAAAAAATGGCAAGGCTATCAATTATTTGAGACATCAGATAAAATAATATCAAGTAAAAAGTTCATGTGGAGAACGAACTCTACTACAGATGAGGGTATTACTTTGTTTCTTAAACATGAATTATAATGCAAGGAAAAGGGAAGAGATATTTAAACTGCCAAATAAATAATTAATGCACTTACCTCCCTCAAATACAATGAACATTCATTTAGTTCAATTCAAAATTATGTTTCTTAAGCCTCATTGCTTTAGTTTGTCATTGAATTTGTGTGTCTGTGTGTGTGAGTGTGTCTTGTGTGTATATATACAGAGAGAGAGTGTGTTAGCTCATTAATGGTAAGGAAGTAATTCAGTTGATGAATCAAATTGGCAATGTGGGAGGAAGGGTGGTTCATTGTAAATATTACACAAAATACGGTATTTTCTGATCACAGATAATTACAAGTCAGGGAGTGATGGTGCTCCTACCCTCTGCAGCAATTGGAATGTGTTTGAAGTGTGCCGAATGATATGTTTTTAAATGTATTGAGATGAACATTAACTCACTTAACAGTGTGTAATTAAGAAGATAAACATGACACCAATTTACATTTTAAAAATGACAGAAAGAGCTGAAAACATTTTCTCTGGAGAGTACAGTACTCGGTTGGATGCGTAACCCGAGGAGCATGAGTATTCTCTTCACGTGTTTGAAAGTACCATGTGGAACAGGAGGTAGACGTTTCCCTAGATGTCAGAGAAAATGAGCAAAAGGTAAAGGGAGATGATGTTTGGATCAAAGGTAAAATGGGATGTCTTG
The DNA here is from genome assembly GCF_009834535.1 of Camelus ferus. Taxonomy (NCBI): domain Eukaryota; kingdom Metazoa; phylum Chordata; class Mammalia; order Artiodactyla; family Camelidae; genus Camelus; species Camelus ferus. The sequence continues at coordinate 51,921,777 of NC_045702.1, read as the reverse complement.
GAAGGAAGCTCTCTGCCATCTGAGGTGTTTCAGTAGGAGATGTTAATCATGTCTGAGATAGAATTTCGCTCGACTCATGTTTCTAGGCTCATGAATCCTGGTCCATCACCTCCTAACACATTAGACTCATATGGAACATATTCAAATAGGTTAAAGAGGCAAATGTGTAGGGATGCCCCTTGGCTCCCTACCCCAGGTAGGGGCCCCATATTGACTCCTACTGCTGAGCCTGGGGCCGGGAAGATCAAGTGTCCAAATCACAAAATTCGTTTGTGTCTTAGACCCTTCAGAATGGATGGCTTCCTCCACTGGGCTCTGAATCAATTGCAAAGAGTCCTCTGTTTCTTTGTTCAATTAATCCATACCCTCCTTCTTTCGTTTTCAATCGTGAAGCTATTCTTTATGGATTTCATAACTTAAAAATTCATGTGATACATTGACAGACCAAGAAAGCACTTTCCCTTTTCAACATCTGTAGTATTGTGATTTATGACCTCTCTTTATTTGGTTTTCTGTCCTACGTTTTTTAAGCAGTAGGTAGAAGAATGAGAATCAGTTCTTTGAACTGTATCGTATATAAATATCAGAGCTGAAGTACAATGACGGGTCTGTTGTGCATCACAAAGTAGAACCAGTAAGATAAATAGTGTAGCCACATAAAAAATACCTTATTATTCATATTATAAACACCTCTGATTTTACCTAAATGGCCAAGTACAGAGTAGCCGTGTTATCTTGGTGCTGTGCATAGCAACCTTGAAGCATATAAACTTGTATGGGTATTTTCAATATTTTCTAATCATTAAATGGAGGTTAGAGTTAGTTCATCTTTAAATTCAGAACATTATTCTATACATATGGTGCTATAACATTTTTTTCCAGATGGTGTTATATTTATTTCTACAAAGGAAAAGTGATGACAGAATTTTTTTTTAAAAAAGATTCCAAAAAATATGTATTAAAACAACAGTAGATTTCCCATTAAGCAAAGAATTCAGTACCTCATTTTTCAGCCAGTTGAAGGAGCGCCGAGAATGTACTGGCTTTGGAAGATACTTCTTTCCAGCCAGAACTCTGCAGAGAAGTTCAGTAAGAATAATTTCCATTCAGGAATTCCATCTTTCATATGCCAGGTGTCATCACTGTCAAATCTTTGGACTGTTTAGTCTTATCAAACCTACTAAAACAATCATACATAACCACTAGGAAACATTTTGTTGCTCTTTTCTTCACAGCATCACTTTTAAGTTCAGCTTGGTTTATGAAAAACCAGTTTTGCATTCTTGAACATCTTGTTCAGATTTCTAAAGAAAATTTTCTTGAAAGCATGTCAATATAAGGAGTTACTCAAATATACATATAATACAAGAGTGATATTCAGATGCTTATATGTTGAATGTAAACTATGAGTTGTGGAGTCTAAATGGTATTCCTTCTGAGGAAAAAAATTGGTGGTAGAAACCTTTTAGCCTTATCTTATTGACAGTTCATGGGGAGTCAGATGATGCTGGCTGGATATTCCTTTGGGCCAAACTTTTGAAAGCAAAGTGCAGAAAAGGGTGTGCAGATGGCCTCTTTGCACCGTGATTCAGTTTTGTGATATGACGGCTTCCCCTGTGGAGCTTTGAGTTAAAGGGATCCTTGTTTTCCTTATTTCCTAGAACTTGTAGTTCTACAAAAGGAATGGGTGGAGAGAATTTCTCAAATATTTTGTATCGCCTACAACTGATATTGTTGAAACGAGTTCCTTGACTTAATAACATTTAATTAAAGTCTTCTAATTTCTCCATCAATATATTGGTGAAGAAGAACTCTATTTCCAGAGGGGGCTGATGCCATTGCTCAGTGTTGCTCCAGCATAGGATAAAGCATGATATAGACTGCATTTTTATAATCTTCTCTGGGTTACACTTTTCTGTACTTGTGAGAGAATACTATAAATCACTCCTTTGCATACCTGTCCTGGAATGGTTGTAGATGATCTTAGCAATTCTTGGATTGTGCCAGATTATGGGCCAGGTGTTTTTATGCATATTGTCTCATCTCACAGTCTCAGTTGCCCCTGAGGTTGTCAGCCAGTCCTGCCTTGAGTTAAGCGGAAGTCTAACCTGTAACTTGTTTTCAAACCACTGGGTCCAGTAGGATTTTTCTGACCATAAATTATAGTTCTAAATTCAAGAATTCTGCCTTAGGTTTAAGACTGAGTCCCTGACCTCTACATCAGTTATAGTAGGTGAGTGCATGGTTTATTCCTTCAATACTGACCTGATACTTGAGTTCACCCAAGAATGATTGATCCTGTTTGCTTTAACCATGTTTCTCCAGAGACTTGTGTTCAGTTTTAATAGTTGCCACTGAGTCCTGATATTTTATTGTTGACTTTCAGAATGTCCAGTCATCTATCTGTTGTAGCCTCTATGATAAGAACCATCACTTTGAAATTACAACTAGTAGCTAGTGGACTAATAGAAGTATTTGGAAGCCTGTATATTCTCATAGCAGGGCGATGCATTTGAACATCAGCTGTCACATTTGTCATGTTAAAAAAAATTTGAAAATCACCATTTGTAGGAATTTTCAAGGTAATGTCAGAGCAGATTTTGTCATTTTTGTCTCCTGAGTTCATAAAATCCTCAAAGCCAGAGAGCCCTTTTCATCTTTGTATCCTTTGCAACTGAAATGGCACCTGGCCCCAGATGCCTCTGTCCTTTCTTGAAAAGGCAGGTCTAGTTCCTACATCCTAGTCCTTTTCAGCCTGTTTCCAGAGTTTAGTCCCAATATCTAATCACTTCTTTTTAGAGCCTTGGGAACTTAAATTAAAAAAAAAAAAAAAAAGCTTAAATGAGATTAGCAGTTGTGGAAGTTGGTGGCAGAACAGAGCAAAAAGTTAAAAAATTGAAGTGCAAGGGAGAAGAAGGTATACCTCTTCCTACCTTTAGAAGCATCATAAGTGATTTGGTGATTGTTCATAGAACCACATTTGACAGATAACATTTAGCTTTAAAAAAAAAAGTTGAGTTCCAAAGTCTAATTTAAAAAATGGATCTACATCATCTCCTTGAAGGATTCTTAATATGCTTTAAGTAGTTTTTTCCATTTTGGTTCCCATGGCAGTTGATGTCCTGTACCTGACACTGTGTGGTCATACCCACGTTCAGACACCAAATCTAGAATTTTCTCCCCAGTGGTCAACAAAGCAAGGGAGTGAGGACAACACAATACAGACAATGTATTCTTGGTTCTTCTCTAATCACTATTTAAAGTAAAACACAAATTTACAAATTTTGCACATCCATTCTTGTCAGTAGGAAATGTTTAATCAAAAATAAACCATTATTAATAATCATTATAAAATAAAATATGGAGTGACTATTAACCAGATGTGAAGGTAAATCTTTATACTGCTAAGTGCAATTTGAACACAGAAATATGAATTATCGCCAAGGACTAATTTAAGAAATGCAGGAGAAATCATTTATTGGGCAAGAGAAACACTGTATATTTTAGAGACTGTATTTAGCCTGCTTTGGTCATGAATAGTACATCCTCTCAAACATCAAGCTGAATGATCGTGGAGTACAAAAGAAAGTATTTTTGGTATATGCCAAAATTTCATAAATTAATATGTGCAAGTTTCATAAAAGAATTTCTAAGTGATAATTTTTACATGGAGATGTACAAACATTCTTGTAGCCGACAGAACTTCACCCTTATTGAAGAAATATTCTTGAATATCAAGGATTATTTACTGAATTTTATAAGAATATTAAAAGTAAAAGCCAATAATTATATATATACATATATATGAGAAAACATTTTTCAGAAAATGTACACAAATAATTAATATGGGATTGAAAAAGCATTCCTCCAGAACATAGTATGAAGAGGATGATACCAGTAAATATCTTAGCAAAATGTTTTCATGGAATCTCAGTCACATCTATGTTCTTACCTCTTGTCTAAAATCTCCAGCTTTTCACTGAAAAATTTTAGTTGAAGTTTTAACAGAGATTGAAAGCTGACTATGTGAGAGTATATGTGGGAGACATCTTCTAAAATGAGTGCTTTTAACATGATGTTTGTTTCTGTGTTTATTTTACTCGTACTTCTACTCTTCTATCTTCTTTTTTTTAACATATTTTCCTTCAAACTGTGACCTGCATGTCCGGAGGTGGTTCTCCCTACTTCCTGACACTTGAAGTACAAAACTCTCTCCCTCCTTACATCTAGTGGGAACCATGGTCTCTTGTTATGAGAAGGTGTGTTGTGAGATTCCATCTCTGGCCACTCAACATAACATCTTTCTAATCCCTGGTGATGGTCAAAGGTCAAGGTGGCATATAATACTGTCACGTACACCACAGTGAAACACAAAAGATGAATATTCATACTTCAAATGCTTCAAAGATGTACACAATGACACAGTTGTTAGTAGTGTTGAGAATCAAATTTAAAAAAAATACTCAGCTAACCTATCTTCAGATTTTTTCCCATGTATAATTTTAACATATCTTTATGCTTTAAAAACAGAATCTTGAAGGAAATATCATAAATATGATTCATGAAAGCTCAAATAGTGACCAGAAAATATTTTCAGCAAGCTGCAAACTACATTTTATTAATTGCTCACAAAAGGGTAGCAGTTTGATTATCTTCAAACTTAGTGTTGAATTCCTTTAAAGTGTTTGAAATTATTTTCCTATTTCTAAATTTCTCATCATCTATGTAGAATCACACTTAGAGTCAGCAGCATTTCATAAATGTATGTTACATGTATATTATATAAAGATATATGTGATATATATACATGTCCATATATACACATACTTTGGAGAATAGAATATTTATTGGTATGTTTCTCTGTTCTGCCTTGACTTTCAATTCAAAACCTGTGTTTTGAATAAGATTGTAAGTGGTTTATTTGTTAAAGTTTAACGAACAGCTCTTCATTTTCTGCATGTACGGTCTCCTTAACGATGATGCTCACTGTTTTTCGCTAGCTTCTCCACTATAAATTGCCATTCCAGATGGCATTCCATTGTTTCAAAATTGATGCCACTTGCCTTCTTTTAGGAAAAGATTGTATTTAATAGGAAGTCTGGGCAGTGTTTTTCTACAAAAAGGGAGAGAGGGTGTAGCTTGAGGAACAATATTAGGCTTTGCAATTGAATTGTTCTTGTATGAATTACTTCCTAAAAACTGATGTAAGCAAATAACTCTTCCAAGTCTCTAAGAACTGCTTTACAATAGGAAGTATCTCAACAATTTGCTCAAAGTATTTTCATCTCTTCACTCAGGAAGCAAGGATCAAAAGTGATTATGATTTCTTTTTCCTTAAAGAAATACATCATAGGTGCTGTGTGTCATCCGACACACACCCGAGCTGTGGGTGTGTACCTGTGTTGAGATACGCTAATACACTCTTGAAAAGAAGCATCTCCCTTCCCCCCATATATGTTTTTAAATAAGTGAAATGTAAAGATCACTGGGAGTAGGAAAAGACAGATTTGCTGTGTCCATCCCAGTGCCTCTCTCAGGGTCTGACACAGACGCTTCATAAATATTAACCAGATGAACGAGTGAAAGCTGTTCCGAGTCTCAGCTGCTGAGTGGAAATCTCGGAGTAAACCAAAAGAAGCTGTGCCCTCTCCTCCCTCACTACATCCTCCCCATAGTTAAGCGAGGCCTCACAGATCTCTCAGTGTTAGTTTACCCTTTCAGGTAATAAGGAGGTAAGAATTGCCTGTCTTGTACCTGGGGAACACCAAATATGCAAATAAAGGCTGTGTAGAAAATTAGGAGGGAAAAAAACAAGACTGAGCCAGGCAAGGTACCTTTTGTTGAGAATCCAGCCGATCACTGGCCTGTTGTTAGGTGAAGGACATGGTCTGGGTGTCTGGTCTCTGTCAGGCTTTATATTCTGTCGTTCTGTGACCATGTTGCCCACAATACACTCTAAGTTTGCGTATATTCATGGGTGTTCTTGTACTAACGAAAAACAGACCTAGATAAGATACCTTAGGAACTGCCTGTAGTCACTCAGGAATGTAGAACCTGGAGGGTCCTTCCCTAGTTCTGCTGTGGACATTTCTTTCCATGTAGAGTAACTTTTACTTCAGGTTTAGTTTAACACTCCCTTTGTAAGTTCTTTCTCAGTTGAGATTCTACAGAGTAATGACTTTTTTAAGTCCTGTAATAATAACTGTTTTTGAGGAAGAGATTTTAAGCTTATAGTTGTTAAAAATCCTGGTTCATCAATAATCATTTCCCATTTTCCCTCTCATCTGGACTTCTCAACTGGCACCCACTCGACCCTCGTCTCACAAAGCCACACTGCTCTTCCTCTTCTAATGTTCTAGTTATCGATAACATTGATCTGAATGTCCCAGTACACTTGGTTTTTAGAGAAAATGGGGAAGATAGGTTTAAATTTTTTTTTCACTTGTATATGCTGGATACTAGAGTTTTATGGTTACCATTTACATATGAAATACTATCAAAGAATTCTGAGCACTTCACTCATTTGTCACATTTCTTATATTGAGAAAAGACTAGTGATTGCTTCTACCAGGCCCTTGGTGACAAAGCTGGAGCAGTTCAAGTCCCCCTCATTTCCCTTCCAGGTCACTCCATGTGGCTTCACTCTGCTAGGGGTCTTGGCAGGGACAACTAACTCACTGTTTATAACAAGTCCAGCAGTCTCCCTTCTTCTGATATAAACACCCTGATTTTCCTTAGGGAGCCACCCCTCCCCAAGTCTCAACCATGTGGTTAGAATGTGCCCAACATTACTACTAGATTCAGGACTGGCCATGTGCCCCAAGTTTGTCAGATCATTTACATCACACTGACACAGGTTTGTTCAAGGGAGGTTTGCCACTCAAGCCAAATTAATAAAACTCCATTCTAGAACTTTACTTGGAACTATTAGGAAGAGAAACTAACTTTTACTGGACTTAAAGGTGCCATAGATATTTTAGGCACCATAATGTGCACGAGTCTTTCTTGGGACAGAGGATACTCCAGAGTGTTGAAAAGAGATAGATTGAGTTATGACATTATCCAAGTCATGATCCGGCTACATCAAAGCCACAAATCTCTGCAGTTTACAAATATATGAGGCAACAAATACCCTTTTTCTTTAATGAGTTTTTTAGGGAGGTAGAGTGGTGCGGTAGTCAGAAAGTAATAGAGAGGGGTAAATTGTCACTTGCAACGGACAGCATCTTAAGTAGGTAGTTTTACCTTTTGTTGCTGGAATTTAACAATAACTTTAAATCAGATTCCTTCATCCATGTACAGAATAATAAAAACTTGCCTAAACCTCATACATTATACCAAATCATCTGGAAATGGGCATGGACCTAGGTATAAAAAGTAAATCTATAAAACTTCTAGATGAAGCATAGAAGAAACTGTGTGAACCTGGGTCAAAGAGTTTTGTGACCCATGTTTGATGAATCAGACACCAAAGCACAATGCATAAGAGAAAAAAAAATGATAAACTGAACTTTATTAAAACTAAAATTTCTCCCTGCAAAATATCCTTTTAAGAGAATGAAAGGACAAACTACAGTGGGGGAAAAAACAAACAAAAAACCTGTGCAAAGTATACATGTGATAAAGCTATTGTATCTAAAATATTTTTTAAAAAACTAAAACTTCAACAATTAATAAGCTAATAGCCTACATTTTTAAAATAGGCGAAAGATCTGAACAAACACTTCACAAAAGAAAACATAAAGGGCAAATAAGCATATGAAAAGATGTTCAAGATCATTAGTCATCAGGGAAATAAAATGCAGATTGAAACCAGTGAGACATCATTACACATCTATTAGAATGTGTAAAATCAAAACAGTTAGCAATACCAAGTAGTGGTGAGCATGCTGAGCAGCTGAAACTCTCACACACTGCTGGTAGGGTTTTTAAAAAGTCTCAGCCATTTCCAAACTGGAATAAAAGTTTGGCAGTTTTTTTTTTTTTAAATAGTATTCAACATAAACCTTTCATATGACCAAGCACCCCTACTCCTAGGTCTCTACCTAGAATTAAAAAAAAAAAAGGTATATTCACACAAAGACATGAGTATTTATATAGCTTTGTTCACAGCTGCTAAGAATGGAAACAGTCTACATGATCTTTAACTGGTGGAGCCATAAACTGCAGTGTGCATGTATCTGCAGTGGAGTATTAGCCATGGAAAGCAAACTGTTGGTCCATACAGCAGCATGGCTGAATCTTAAGTATATTTTGCTAAGTGAAAGAAGCCAGTCCATATGGCAAATGACAAGTCAGTGGTTGTTAGGAGCTGGGGAAGGGGAGACAAGGTCGTCTATGAAAGTCTAGCTTGAGGGCAGTGCTTAGTGATAGAACTGTTCTACATGGAACGGGTGTGGTGAGCAAACGACTTTACGCATTTGTCAAGACCCATAGGACCGTACACAGTAAAAAGTAAATTTTACAAAGTGTAAATTTAAAATAAATCAGCCAGGATGTGGATGTAGGGGAGGAAGGAGAAACGGTATTACAAAGAAATTATTTAATCACGTTCAAGGGGATGGGGACAGAAGCTGAAACAATGTGTTCTAGTCTGTAAATTTGCTTCTCAGGGGTATGGATTAGAAGTCTAAAATTATTTTATTTATATACTAGGGTTGAACAAATAAGTAAGTAGATTATAGATAATAAGAGCTAGGTCTCAATATTTTAAAAAAAATGAAATTTCTTGAACATTTAACCACTAGTAGGTTATCAGTGCTATTCACTCCATACTGCCAGTTTGAGAGTTTTTATTATTTAGAACATTTACTAATTTTCCCCACTGTTCTCTGTGATCATAGAGAAAACATGTTAGTATCTCAAAACATGATGTATATAACTTTTATTAGTTAAGATTGACTAAGGTGTTGTATCAAACAGGCACCAAAGACTCAGTGACTTAAAAACTACAGTTTATTTCTCTATCCAAAACAGTACAGGGTGGGCCTTCCAGGGTATCAGGCAGCTTGAGTCCATAGGGTAATTCAGAGACCCTGGTTCCAGTCATATGTTTTCTTCATCATCCTCTAAGGTGTCTTCTTCATGTGTTATCACCATGTCCAAGTTAGAACTGGTAGAAAGTGGAAAAAAAAAAAAAAAAAAACCTCAGGAAGCACTGCCTGGTCTTAAGAAATTATTCTGGAAGGGTAGGGGGTACAGCTCAGTGGTAGAGTATGTGCTTAGCATGCATGAGCTCCTGAATTCTATCCCAGTACCTCCATTAAAAAAAGAAAAGAAAAAAATGATCCTGGAAGTGGCATATGTCACTTTCACTCACATAAACTGAGACATTTGTAAGGATGTCTAGAAGCTGAATCACCTTCAATTCTATTGCTACAAAAGAAGGTAAGAAAGAGTTTGGTGATTGGTTACCAACCTCTAATACAAGAAGAAGGAGCATTTTTAAAAATTCCCAATTTAACAATTGTTTAAAATAATGAGGATCTTTATACATAGAAAAGAATCTTTAAGAAATATGAATGTTACTAATATTAATGATAATAGCTGACATTTGAATAATAGGTTATACTTGAAAAATTGATTTTCCTCTGAAATGTCACATTTAATTCTGTGAAACTCATATATTAATCCCAGTTTACAAAGGGAGAAATTAAAGCAAAGAGAGATTAAATATCTAATGGCATTGCAAGAATACAATTCTAGATTTTCTGACCCAACGTGGGTATTTTCTTTACAGACTATTTTACATACCCTCAGTTTAATTGCTAAGAATGGTTTGAAAATTCAAAAGTAAAACTCTCACCTCAGTATCATTAAAATCACATTGTTAGAAAATTGTATACTCTGTTTTCAGGGAAATAAGAGTTTAAGAGTGAGTCAAACTGTCCTTCTGAACATGACTTAACCATATTTGTTCAGTGTATAATGACCGAATGTTTTATTTAGCCCAAAGAACCACCAATTCCAGACCCTGGTTAAAAGCCAGACCTCGAAGTCTCCTATTATTCCAAGACTACATTTCCAAATATTTTATTTCCTTAATTTGTCTCATGCACTAGTTTTGTCCCAGGCAGTTCTTGTTCAAACAAGAGCCTTCAGTCTCACAGTCTCTCATCTCTACCCCAATTTGTTTTGGCTGATTGCCTCCCATCGTGGCCTCACTATTTCTCTCATTTGCACAGTCGGCACTATATGTCACTGCTGTTTGCAAGGGAGTGCTTGACAGGGTAGGTTGCTTCTTAGAGAATGTGGTCGGAGGACAGAACCCAGAATGGAGGAACTCTTCAATCCATTACGTTCCATTATCAATCCCCTCACTGTGGAGTGATAAAATAAGTGTCACCCCTAGATAACACAAGATTCTAAGTATGTATGCTGGCCCTTTCCTATCCATATAAAATCAATGTCATGACTGTAATGAGGCTGCACAAAACGCTAATTTGAGTTTGCATTATTGGAAGTTTAGATGTCCAAATGGAGAAGGTGGTATATATTCTTGCTCTGTGATGGACAAAGCATACCAGAAACATTAGGCTAAATTCATAGTCTCATAGCTTAAGAAACCTGTTTAGACCCATATTACTATTAGAGAGGTGAAAGGACTCAAAGACATTCCAAGAGGAGTAACAAGGGCTCATACTAAGACTGGAGAAGAGTTGACTCCAAATATCTCAAGAGCAGCCCTAAAGCAGCCTTCAATAAGGCATCATTTTGCATTACCTAATAGAGAAGGCAGGCTTTGATAAATATTAGAAATCAGATATTAGTTCAACATAAAGAAAAATAAGAGGTGTCTTAAAAAAAAAATGGTATCTGCAGTGAGCTTTTTCTCATCCCTTGAAGGGCTTCAAGCAGGAGGCAGCACTGTGAGTCTGTGCTAAGAGGATAAATGCTGAGTCACACTGTCTGGGTCTGCAAACTTGGACATATGATTCTTTAGTGTCCTTGCAATATACGTGGAATAATAATACCACCTATCTTACATAGGTTTATTAGTTTATACACAAAGCACTGAGATGAATTTTTAGTACATACTAAATGCTCAATAAATATTTTAAATATTTTTGAAAGCCATAACTAGAGAAAAATCTGGTGTAAATGAGAAAAAAAACATAGGAGATTGAAGAGCTGCATTGAAGATAACAATAGATTTGTAAACTCCCTTTAAGACTTTCTAGGTCTGCTTTTCATATTATCTTGATTAAATTGCTAAGTATCAGAGGGCAAAGGGAATGTTCAAAGAGAATGCCAGTTGGAAGCCGGAGCTGAACATGAGATAGTGCAGTTTTACAACCAGTGAGCCATAGCTTACTCATGGGATGTGAATGGGTTATAGCTACAGTTACAAGAGATAACACAATTTAAATCAATTTTATAACCATTTAAAATTTTTATTAATTGAACTTATTGCATGTAGCCATTTCAGTCATCAACATTGATACAAAAAAAAGTTACGTTCATTTAGCAAGTTTAAGTTGTTCATTAAAGCTTCTGAAAACATGAGACATTTTATTACTGATAAAGTACAGTGTTTCTCATCAAGCCTTACATAGACCATCTCCCTGAAATTACTTCCTGATAATGCCAATGTGCTAATTAAAAATAATTTTCTACATGTCATGATTATCAAAATGTATGAGAAGTACTAGATTCCATGCTTTTTTTTTTTTTTTAATATAGTAGTCCCTGGTATCTGCAGAGGATTGGTTCCAGGACCCTCCCCACAGATACCAAAGTCCAAGGATGCTCAAATCCTTTGTATAAAATGGTATAGTATTTGCATATAACCTATACACATCCTCTTAAATACTTTGTTATCTCTAGATTATTTATAATACCAAATACAATGTAAATAGTACGTAAATGGTTGTAAATGCAATGTTAATGCTGTGTGAATCATTGAGAATACGCAGCAAATTCAAGTTTTGCCTTTTGGAACTTTCTGGAGTTTGCTTTTATTTTGAGATTTTTAAAATATTTTCCATCCATGATTGGTCAAATCTGCAGATGTAGACCTTGGAGATCAGAAGGCTGACTGTAATCATTTTTATTTATTTGTTTATATCTTTTACTAAATCCCAATATAAAAATGACAGTAAAGCCAGGTTATTCTGGCCAGAACAGTGGCATAAGTTTGTCTAGATACTTTCCTTCCAAGGAACATAGTTTAAAAATTATGTAAAACCACACTGCAGTGATTTTTCACGGTATGGGCTGTGATCTGCTGGGCAGGAAGAATTTACCCAATGGGTGAAAATTGACCTAAAATGCAAGTTTTTTCTTCTATTCTTATGACCAAATGATGGTCAGCTCCACACAAGTATATATTTGTGTGTAACTTAAAATAACTTTTTAAAGTAAATTAGTATGCTTTACTAAATGTAGCATTTATAAATAAAAATTCATACATCCCTCTTATTTGCTGTGGGCTTTTTCTACTATGAAGTCTGGCTCCCAGACAACATTCAGCAGTGTTGCAAAGCTGCTGTTGAGTGGTACTCATATACGTCGGGTGGAAATTTGGCAGTGTCCAAAAAAGGCATCATTTGTTTTAGTCTTGAGTTGGACATATTTTTCAATTGCTTTCCTTGCTTTCTAATAAATTCTGCTTTTAAACCACCCTGAACAACTTTTCCTTATACTGTAACAATCTATTTTTACTACAATTGCTCCTCCTTTCTCCACCAATAATAAAGTATAAATGAAAAGTTTAAGAGGACTTCATGCATCTAAATGTATAATTATCGAAAAGACTTGGGAGCCAATAGTATAGTGAAAGAACATGGAATCTTGAGTCAGAATGTTTGACTGTTAATTATTAAATTACTTTAGACAATTTATTCGGCTCCACTGGGTCTATTTTCCCAGTAGTAAAAAGAGAAAAACAACATCCCTATTGTAGATCTGTTATAAACAAAGAGAATTAAAGAATGGATACACTGTAGAAGCTTAGTGATGTGAGTTGTATCTGTGTCCAAATATTTTTAATGATCAGTTTAGTCTTAACATTGTAATTCAGAAAGGGGCTACCAAACAGAAGCCATGGTAAACAGTCTCCAGTAAAAGCAAATGACATGAAACAGGCTCTCCTTAAATTGTTTTCTCCCAGAACGTTGGCTGACTAGCTGTGATGCAGGCATTTATTTATAAATACATTCAGGTAAAGAGTATAATATTAGATGGCTGCAACATGGCTGACAAAGTTTGTTTAATCATTTTAACAATCATCTTGGGTCTATTGCTGAATTTATTTGATTACCTGCACATAAATTTGTTAAGATAAATGTAAATAAATGCTAATGAACCAATTAAAGCCAAAAAGAAAAATTGGGGGCGGGGGGTGTGGAATGAAGAGGTAAATACAGGTTAATTGTGAAATAGCAAGGTGTGCAAATTAATTCCTAGATATATATCTTACACTGTGATTCAGAATTGTATAATATTCAATATGAAACCCCAAGAACGGTCAGAAATTTAAAACAACTTAGCAAGCATTGATGGATGTAAACTTAGTTACAGATGTACATTGAATATAGTTGCAACACTGAAAGTAATAGAAGTAAAGTCATGGCATACATGTGGTTCTGTTAGATGTTGTCAGGAAACTGCATGGGCTAACAGATGCATTAAATGTTCACGGTAAAAAAGTCAGCACTCTTACTGGTCAAAATATCCCTGGTGCTTAGGGAACAGTGATCCAATGAATTCTGTGAGAACAGTAAAGATTTAAGGTTATTTGATTAGACTTAACAAGCAACATAGATAAGATAGTCTTCTACAGCAAACCTTCAGGTTCCATTCCTCATCCAGACCATACCTGTCAACTCTCCCAAATGCAGTAATAAGGAGGGAAAGCAACATCACATGACTGGTAGCCTCATCTATGCCAAGGAATATTTGTTGTTCTTTCCTACGAGGGCTGATTGCTCTGAAGAGCACCAGCAGAGTTAGATGGGCAGCTCTGTGAGGAAGAGCCTGTAGCCAGAGGAAATTTTCCAAGCACTACTTAGAGGGGGCTGATTTTCTATTACTAAAGAAAATTGAAAGAAAAGTTTGTATGTTTAAATCTTATGCCCATTAACTTCAGATCACCTATCCCCAAGAAACAGTCAAGCTGCTCGACTTTTTCTTCAAGAGTAGTTTGGAGTTAATGTATGTACAGCAAGGTTGTACAACATGCAGAGAAGACTACAGCACTAGCAATTACAGAAAAATTACTTTGACTTTATTATATTCATTGTATGTGCTGTTTGGAAAATATAAAAAGCACCACGTTGTGTTCAAATAAGTAAATAGAATTTGTTAAGACCAAAGGATCCTAAAAAACAGGCATCACACTTTTATGAGCTTGCTGTGCTTTGAAAAATAAGGTAAACTAGCCTGGTAAGCTGATTAACTATCCTTTGCTGGGTTGATAATTGACCATTTTTGTTGGGTTGACAAAAACAAACAAACAAACAAACAAACAAACAAACAAACAAAAACCCTAAATCTGTAACACTAAAGGGCTTCCAAAATTCTGTTTAAAATACTTTTAAACTTTAAGGAAAAGAATCCCAGTATTTTGAAGATAAATAGAATAGGTTTCTTATACGGGATACAATTTGGCAGAGAGTCAGTGTCTCCATTGCTCTGGGGCTGGATGCCTTATTGAGATTTTAACTCCTTTTCTCCTTCCCCCATCAGGCAGGTAAATAGCTCTATATGTAGTGATTTTAGGAAAGATATCAGGCAGAAAAGAGGAATGAGCCACAAGTCTTTGTGGACTTTTCTCCAATTGTTAAGGTCTTAGGAGAACCTAGAGATTTTATGATGAAGCCAAATCTTCCTTGTTTTCATAGGTATAAATTTTTGAACAGAGGGAGAAGGATTATCCTTGACTAAGATGTGCAAAAGAAGAGACAGAGCTGGAGATTCACAGACAATGGGAACCCCATCTTGTTCTTCAGTGGTTCCCCTGTGGAGCTGACAGGCTAGTAGGTAGGTAGGTAGGTAGGTAGGTAGATGGCTGTTACTCAGCTGGACACACAAGATCCATGGAAGGTGTGCAGAAGGCTCCTGTCTGCTGAGCAGCAAGGAGCTTCTGAATTCAAAGAGCCTGTCAGCCTTCTACAGTAGTCAACATAAAAGGAAACCATAGGAACCAAAGACCAGGGTCTACATTTAGGATGACTTCATGCCCCAGGTTACCTAGGACTTCCCCAGTTTTAGCACAGAAAGTGCTGTGTCTGGGAAACCCCTAGGTCTCAGACAAATCAAGACATTTGTCATCTTCCCCTTCTATCCCACCCCCCACAATACAACGTTAAATAAAGTACATGGACCTATGGAACAAGTCTAAGATGAATATTTCAAAAAGGACTAAGATTTGTACCTGACCTAAGGAATGGGAGTTGAGACTTAGAATTCAAAAGGAATAATGGGAAATAGATAAAGTTCTACTTTTTATAGGCCATAGCTTATGTACTGATAGTGACAATAATTGAGTACTAAAAGAAAAGAGTTTTCTAGTGAGAATTACTAATGTAAAATTCTATTTTAAGTGAAAACATTGTATAGAGCCACCAAAGAAACTGTGCACATTGCAAAATTCAGAAAATCTAATAGCATTCCTGAAAAAGGTGCTTGAAATACTATTAGTTGATTTAGAAATGAATCAGAAGTATAACTTAAGAATTAGAAAACTGTATAATAAGAATTACTTTAATTTACCAAAAAGTCAAAAATTACAACATTTGATTTTATAATATATAGGGTAAAATGTCTAGAAATCATCATTTGTAGATTTTTTTTAATGAAAGAAAAAGCAAATGGCAAGATAAGAGAAATAGGAAGACAGTACGTATGAGATCCATAAAACAATTACTAAAGTAGGTCTAGTCATGTTACTTATAATGAAGGTTAGTGAGTTAACTCCTTAAATTATAAAACTCCATTTACATTTAGAAAATAATGTATTATATGCCGTTATAAGAGAAATGCCTAACTTCAGAGATATCTTTGTGTCATTGAATACTGCTGTCTCTTGAAAGCCTTCTGTAGTATCACTAAAGAGATTATTTTAAAAGACATAAACCCACAAGAATAGAGAAAGTAGGAGTGGAGACAGTAGGGCCAGGACTTTGAAGCCTGGAAAGCATATGAATGAGTGACCTGGTACCACAGAATCTTCAAAAGTATCAGAAATTGATGTCCACTGGCGACTGCAGCAAGTGGGGGTGCTGACTGAGAAAAGGAACGTTGGATGGGAGCTATTTGAGAAGCAGCTGTCAGCCTAGATCTCCTCTCCCAGTCTCTGCCTTAAGCGCCCCTCTCTTACCCTGTTCGTTGTCTGAAAGTTCGCTCCCTGGAAACTTGAAAGAGAGGCTCTGTAGATTGAGGGACACAAGGAAAAGTTGAGGGCAGATGTGCTATGACAAAAAACCCCCCAAAACCCAGGGAGATCAAGGGAACACCTGCAAACTGGATAATGAGACTTCCTCCTCAAGACCTCGTGCCTTTTTACCAGAGTGCTGCAGTGAGGACTTAACTTGTGGGCAGGGCTTCAGAGAGTTGTTCAGTGGAAGATCTGATCACCCCCCAAGAAGGTGAGGCCTAAGGAAACTGACAGAGGGAAGCACAATAAATGGCCCAGTCAAATTATCTTAGTGTGACCCTCAAGATCAATAGGTCCCATCACAGGTACAGAGTTTATAATCAACTTTTTAGGCCCTTCGCTCTTAAATACAGTAAAGAAGCCAGGATTACCAGGCATTTTAGGAAAGCCTAAATATGAAAGATAAGGGCTTAAAACAGAAAAAGAAAACTATACGGAGGAAAAGAAAATTGTGAAAAGAAAAGAAAAAATAATCAGAGGGAGGTACTGAATCTGAGATTCACGCATATGAAGACTGTATTATGTATGGCATTCTAGTTTTAATCTGTTTAATAAAGGTTAAAAACAGTAATTATTAATGATATAAAAGGTGTGAAATACTTTGCCAAAACTTTGTAGGAAAGAAATCTGGAGTAGTAAACCAAGTGACGTGTTTTTATGGATCTTTGCCCAGAAAACCCAATTCTAGAAAATGATCTTAAGTAAATAATTATACATGCACAAACTGATATATAAGGCTAGTCAATCTGAAATTATTTGTAATAGCAAAAAGTGGGAGAAATTCCCCATGTGCATCATAAAGTGGTTTGCATATAAAGTGACTCAAATTGTTTTAGTCATTAGAAATCATATCATATAACAATAATTAAAGACTTTGGAAATTTTTGTTAATAGGATATCAAATTAAAAATTACTTATGTATTGCAATTCCAATTTTGAAGAAATGTTTGGGTATGTGTGCACATGTGTTTCTGTATGTGTGTGTGTATATACATATATATATAAAACTATCAATGCTAAGAAAGAAAACTGAAAAATATATCAAAATTTAACTATTTCTGAGTAATGGGGTTATGCATTAAATTTAATTTTTATCCTTTTTATTCATGTTCTACTAATTTTTAAACTCAAAAATAGTAAATATTATTTTAAGTAGGAAATTGAAATCCTCTGCAATGAATTTGGCAAGTGACAAACATGGAATGAATGGTTGTCCAAAGCATTTGATTTGCTATTATAGACTTAGTCTTCCTACTGACAGAAGAAACCCAAAGTAATCAATAAAACTTGTTCACACAACTGTGCTGACAATGATATTAATGCCTAGAACAACACAATAGTTAACGAAGAGAGAACCATGCTGAGTTCAACTCAATGAGAACCAGAGGAAGGTAAAAGCAAATGGAAAAAAGATGAAATTGACAGGGAAAGGCAGCATTCAGTTCAAGCTCCCGGCCTGGGTGGGCAGTTTGGGTGGGAAACTAACCTCTCCAGAGTTTGGGTTCACTGACCACAACTGGAACAAAGGTTTGCAGAGCAGGCCAGATTGAAGTAAGTAGCTATAAAAGTGTTCTGCTTTGTGAGTACCACCCTGCAACATAATTAGCCACCTGAACAAAGGAAAGCGGTGCCCAGGGTTTCTCCATTCAGGAAGCAAATCTGAGGAGCAGGAACAGGAGCCATGTGCCAACACTTCCTCAAGATCAAAGGCCAAGAAAATAGCATAATATCTGAAAAACAAATCTGGTCAACTTCTCATAAGACTTTCTAACTCAACGATTTTAAATTGGCAGTATATTGCTAAGAATCTGGGTATTTGTTCTATCCTAAAACCAGGAGATATTGTGAGGTTATGTTTACATGGTAACAGACTTTGCTAAGTTATATGAATTATCATTTCTGACTTTGGAAAGAGAGCTAGTCTACCTGGATTGTGGGACTATAACTATATATATATAATTAATAGCCTCAATTCTTTTTTTGATTAATTCATTTGAGAATTCGGTCACTGTTATATATACATATATTGATTATGCCTAGGCATTAATAAGTATATAAAAACTTACAAGTCACATGCATTCTTACTCAAATCTAATGGGGAAGGAATAAGATTAATATGTAAATACCTGATTTATATAATTACGTGTATGTGTATATATAGCATTCTTACTAATTAGGAGAGCTAGGCAATGTTGTAGTAATTGGGGGGGAAAAAAACCCTTGATTTATCAGTGACTTCACATAATAAAGGTTTATTTGTCAGTCATAAAAAGTCTAAAGAGGGTAAGATGTTCTCTAGAACAAATCCTACACCAAATGGTGGCTCAAGAATACAGACCAAAACATGGCCTCCAAATTTGCTGCCAAAGAGAAAAGAGATGGAAGAGTCACATTGACTCTTAAATATCACAGATCAGAAATGATACTTGTATTAGAAGTGTGAGTGTATGTGTGTGGGGGTGAGAAGACATAAATAAGATCTACTCTCAACAAATTTGAAGTATAAAATACAATGTTACTAACTATAGTCACCATGTTGAATATTAGATCCCCAAGATTTACTCATCTCATAGCTGAATGTACCCACTCATCAGCTCTCTCCACTACCTCTAGCCCCCTGCCCCTGGCAACTGCCTTTCTACTTTCTGGTTCTATGAATTGAACTTTTTTAGATTGCATATGTAAGTGAGATCATGCAGTATTTATAATTCTGTCTGCCTTATTTCACTTAGCATAATGTCCTCCAGGTGCATCTATGTTGTCTCAGGTGGCAAGATGTCTTGTTTTATGACTAAGTAATATTCTACTGTGTGTGTGTGTGTATATATATACACACACATATCGATATATAATATACATATATAAATATAACGTATTTTCTTAATCCATTTATTTCTTCATGGACTCATAGATTGTTGCCGTATCTTGACTATTGTGAATAATGCTGCAATGAACATGACAGGATAGATATATTTTCAAGATAATAATTTCATTTCTTTTAGAAAGATGCTCAGAAGTGAGATTGCTTATACTTCATGTTTTTTAATGAAAGAGGATGCAAATAAATGTTTTATGCTAGAAACTATATTTACCAATTATATTTTATTTCACTTTTTATTGAGCTATAGTTGATTTACAGTGCTGGTTTAGTTTCAGGTTAGCAAAGTGATTCAGTTACATATATATATGTGTGTGTGTGTGTGTATGTATATATTTGTATTCTTTATTGGATTCTTTTCCATTGTAAGTTATTACAAGATATTGAAAATAGTTACCTGTGCTATACAGTAGGTCTTTATTGTTCATCTATTTTATATGCAGTAGTGTTTATAGATTAATCCCAAATCCCTAATTTATTTCTCCCCCCTTTACCTTTTGGTAACCATAAATTTGTTTTGTATGCCTGTAAGTGTATTTCTGTTTTGTAAATAAGTTCCTTTGTATCTTTTTAGATTCCACATATGAGTGATATCATATGATATTTGTCTTTATCTGACTGACTTCACTTAGTATGACAACATCTAGATCCATCCTTATTGTAGCAAGTGACATTATTTTATCTTTTTCATAGCTGAGTAATATTCCATTGTGTGTCTATGTATATATCACATCATCTTTACCCATTGATCTGTCGATACTTAGGTTGCCTCCATGTTTTGGCTATTGTAAATAGTGCTGTCATGAACATTGAGATGCAAGTGTCCTTTCAAGTTAAGAGTCTTCTTCAGATATATGCACAAGAGTGGGATTGCTGGATCATATGTTAACTCTTACTAGTTTTTTAAGGAACTTCCATATTGCTCTGCAAAGTGACAGTACCAGTTTACATTTCTGCTAGCAGTGAGGGAGGGTTCCCTTTTCTCCACCCTGTCTGCAGCATTTATTATTTGTAGACTTTTTAATGACTGCCATTCTGACCAGTGTGAGATGATACTTCATTTTAGTTTTGATTTGCATTTCTCTAATAATTATCAATATTGAGCATATTTTCATGTTTTTGTTGGCCATCTGTATGTTTTCTTTGGAGAAATGTCTTTTTATGTCTTCTTTTTATGTCAGTTTTTGATTGGGTTGTTTGTTTTTTAATGTTAAGTCATATGAATTGTTTGTATATTTTGGAAATTAATCCCTTATTGGTCCCATCATTTGCAAATATTTTCTCCCATTCTGTAAGTTGTCTTTTTGTTTTGTTTATGGTTTCCTTTGCTGTGCAAAAGCCTTTAAGTTTAATTAGGTCCCATTTGTTAATTTTTACTTTTATTTCCATTATTTGAGAGGACAGATACAAAAAAAGATTGCTGTGATTTATGTCAGAGTGCTCTACCTATGTTTTCCTCTAGGAGTTTTATAGTTTGATCTTACATTTAGATCTTTAATCCAGTTTAAGTTTATCTTTGCTTATGGTTTTAGAGAATGTTCTAATTTTATTCTTTTACATGAAGCTTTCCAGTTTTCCCAGCACCACTTACTGAAGGGACTGTCTTTCTTTCATTGTATATTCTTGCCACCTTTGTCATAGATTAATTGACTATAAGTGCATGGGTTTCTTTCTGGGCTTCCTATTCTGTTGCATTGAGCTATGTGTCTGTTTTGTGCCAATTCCATACTGTTTTGATTAATGTAGCTTTGTAATACAGTTTGAGGTCAGGGAACATGATTCCTCCAGCTCCGTACTTTTCTGTAGATTGTTTTGGCTATGTGGGGTCTTTTTTGTTTACATTCAAATTTAATTTTTTTTTGTTCTAGTTCTGTGAAAAATGTGATTGGTAATTTGATAGGGACTGCACTGAATCTGTAGATTGCCTTAGGTGGTATGGTCATTTTAATAATATTGATTCTTCCAATGCAAGAACATGGTATATCTTTCCATGTGTTTGTGTCATCTTTAGTTTCTTTCATTAGCATCTGATAGTTGTTGGAGTATAGGTCTTTTGCCTCCTTAGATGGGTTTACTCGTAGGCATTTTATTCTTTTTAATGCGATGGTAAATGAGATTGTTTCCTTAACTTCTATTTCTGACATTTTGTTGTTAGTGTATAGAAAAGCAACAGATTTCTGTATATTAAATAATTTTGTATCCTTCAACTTTACCAAATTCATCGATGAGATTACTAGTTTTCTGGTGGTGTCTTTAGGATTTTCTATATATAGTGTCATGTCATCTACAAATTGTAACAGTCTTATTTCTTCCTTTCCAATTGGATTTCTTGTATTTCTTTTTTTTATCTGATTGCTGTGGCTAGGACTTCCAAAACCAAGTTGAATAAAAGTAGTGAGTGGATATTCTTCTCTTGTTCCTGATCTTAGACGGAATTCTTTCAGCTTTTTATCCTCAAGTATGATGTTAGCTGTGGGTTTCTCGTATATGGCCTTTATTATGATGAGGTATATTTCTCTATGCCCACTTTCTAAAGAGTTTTTACCAAAAATGGATGTTGAATATCATCAAAACCTTTTCTTCATCTATTGAGATGATCATATGGTTTTTATTCTTCAGTTTGTTAATGTGGTGTATCCCATTGACTGAGTTGTGTATATTGAAAAATCCTTACATCTCTGGGATAAATCCCACTTGATCATGGTATATGATTCTTTTAATATATCGTTGGAGTTGGTCTGCTGGTATTTTGTTGAGGATTTTGCACCTATGTTTGTCAGTGATACTGACCTGTAATTTTCTCTTTTTTATGATATCTTTGTCTGACTTTATTATCTGGGTGATTGTGGCCTCACAGAATGCATTTGGAAGTATTTCTTCCTCTGCAATTTTTGTAATAGTTTCAGAAGGAGAAGTCTTAATTCTTCGAATGTTTGGTAGAAATCACTTGTGAAGCTGTCTCTTCCTGGACTTTTGCTTGTTGGGAGTTTAATTACTGATTCAATTTCAGTACTGGTAATTGGTTTGTTATATTTTCTATTTCTTC
The DNA here is from genome assembly GCF_009834535.1 of Camelus ferus. Classification (NCBI taxonomy): domain Eukaryota; kingdom Metazoa; phylum Chordata; class Mammalia; order Artiodactyla; family Camelidae; genus Camelus; species Camelus ferus. The sequence goes on along the minus strand of NC_045702.1, from coordinate 51,899,475 downwards.
CTGGTTCACTCTTGGGAGTTTGTACCTTTCTAAGAATTTGTCCATTTCTTGTAGGTTGTCCATTTGATTGGTGTATAGTATCTTGTAATAGTCTCTTATGAGCCTTTGTGTTTCTGTAGAGTTGGTTGTAATTTCTCCTTTCCTTTCTGATTTTTTTTTTCCCGTTTGTATTGTGTATTGAGAAAAACACCAAAGGAAAGAGGGAAGAAAATATGACCGTTCGACCATAATAGAGAGAATCACATTTTTGTTACAAACCTTTCCTCTGACACAGCTCCTCCTGCAACACTAACTATATACCTGACCAATCCAGGATGTCAGTTGCTGGTTGGGTTCCAGGTGGAATGTTGGTGTGTTCCCCGGGGCTCGTTGTGGCTGGTAGATCCATGGTAACTGGGCAGAGCCCTGTGGAGGATCAGTGCCATGGAGGGGCTGCCATCCTCTGTGGAGCTTGGCTTAGGGCTCTTCTTTGGGAAGCTGAGTGAGGTCATGGAGTTGCTGCTGCCCAGTGACCTGAGTTCATGGTTCACTTTCCAGAACCTAGAAGGACAGTGGCATGTCTGCATTTCATAAGCTTATTGGTGGGTATTTTATGTACTTTCAGACTTGTTCAGTCTTGTAGAAGTCAACTTTAGATAAATGATGAGGGTCAACCTGAGCTTGAGGAAGGAACTCAATCCTCTGGACCAAGAGAAAGTTTCATTTCTGATTTGATGGATTTGGCCCACTCCCTTTTTTTTCTTTGAGTCTAGCTAAAGGTTTATCAATTTTGTTTTTCTTTTCAAAGAACTAGATTTTAGTTTCATTGATTTCTTCTTCTTTTTTTTTTTCTAATTCATTTATTTCTGCTCTGATCTTTATGATTTCTTTCCTTCTGCTAACTGTGGGTTTTGTTTGCTCTTTCTCTAGTTACTTTAGGTGTAAGGTTAGATTATTTAAATTGTTTCCTGAGGTAAGCTTTATTGCATTAAACTTCCCTCTTAGAACTGCTTTTGCTGCATCCCATAAGTTTTGGACCATTAGTGTTTTCATTTTCATTTGTCTTTAGGTATTTTTTGATTTCCTCTTTGATTTCTTCAGTGATCTGTTGGTTGTTTAGTAGCATATTGTTTAGCCTCTGTGTGTTTGTGATTTTTACAGTTTTTTTCTTATTGATTTCTATCCTCATAGCATTGTGGTTAGAAAGGATACTTGATATGATTTCAATTTTCCTAATTTTACTGAGGTTTGCTTTGTGCCACAGCATGTGATCTATCCTGAATGTTGCATATGCACTTGAAAAGAATGTGTATTTTGCTGCCTTGGATGGAATGCTCTATAAATCACAATTAAATCCATCTGGTCTAATGTGTAGTTGAAGGCTTGTGTTTCCTTATAGATTTTTTGTCTGGATGATCTGTCCATTGATGTAAGTGGGGCATTAAAATTCCCCACTATTATTGTGTTACTGTTATTTTTCTCCCTTTATTTCTATTAACATCTGTCTTACATATTGAGGTGCTCCCTTGTTGGGGGCATATATATTTACAATGGTTACATCTTCTTCTTGGATTGATCCCTTGATTATTATGTATGTAAAGTAACCTTCTTTGTCTCTTGTAACAGTCTTTACTTTAAAGTCTTTTTTGTCTAAGTATTGATACTCCAGCTTTCTTTTGATTTCCATTCGCATGGAATAAATTTTCCATCCCCTCACTTTCAGTATATATGTGTCTCTAGATCTGAAGTGAGTCTCTTACAGGCAGCATATATATGGGTCTTGTTATTATATTCAGTCAGTCAGTCAGTCTTTTGTTTGGAGCATTTAGTCCATTTAGATGTAAGGTCATTATTAATATGTATGTTCTTATTGCCATTTTGTTGTTTTGGATTTGTTTTTACAGGTCTTTTTTTTTTCCAGTTCTTTAGTTTTCTTCTCTTCTGATTTGCTGACTATCTTTAGTGTTATGTTTGGATTCCTTTTGCTTTTTTGTGTGTATATCTATTATAGATTTTTGGTTTGTGATTACCATGAGGTTTTTGTATGTTATGCAGTCTATACACATATATATGTATATATGATTGTTTTAAGTTGCTGATCTATTAATTTCAAATGCATTTTAAATACCCAACATTTGTACTCTCCTCCCCTTATGGTTACTTGTTTTGATATCATAGTTTACATCTAATTGTTTTGTGTATCCCTTAACTGCTTATTACTGATACAGATGATTTTACTACTTTTGTCTTTTAGCCTCCCTACTAGCTTTGTGTGTGGATGATTTCCTACCTTACTCTATATTTGCCTTTACAATTGAACTTTTTCTTTTTGTAATTTCCTTGTTTCTAGTTGTGGCTTTTTCTTTTCTCTCTAGAGACGTTCCTTTATCATTTGTTGTAAGTCTGGTTTGGTAATGCTGAATTCTTTTAGCTTTTGCTTATCTGTAAAGCTTTTGATTCTCCATCAGATCTGAACAAGAGCCTTGGATAGAGTATTTTTGGTTGTAGGGTTTTTCCCTTTTATCACTTTAAGTATATTGTGCCACTCCCTTCTATCCAGCAGTTTCTGCTGAAAAATGAGCTGATAACCTTATAAGATTTCCCTTGTAAGCTATTTTTCACTTTTCCCTTGTTGCTTTTAATATTATCTCTTTATATCTAATTTTTAAAATTTTTCATTATGATATATCTTGGTATGTTCCTCTTTGGGTTAATCTTGTATAGAACTCTCTGTGCTTCCTGGAATTGGGTGATTGTTTCCTTTTCCAGGTTAGAGAAGCTTTCAGCTATTATCTCTTCCAGTATTTTCTTAGGCCTTTTCTCTCTCTCTTCTCTTTTGGGACCCCTGTAATGGGAATATTAGTGTACTTGATGTTGTCCGAGAGGTCTCTTAAGCTGTCCTCTTTTCTTTTCATTCTTTGGTTGTTGTTGTCCAGTGGCAGTGATTTCTACTGCTGTCTTCCAGCTCACTAATCCATTCTTCTGCATTATTTAGTCTACTATATATTCCTTCTAGTGTAGTTTGCATTTTAATTATTGTATTCTTTAACTCTAGTTGTTCTTTATATTTTCTAATTCCTTGTTAAGAACTTCTAACTTCTCATTCTGTGACTCTATTCTCCTCTTTAGTTCTTTGATCATCTTTATGATCTTTACTCTAAACTCTTTCTCAGGTATATTGCCTATATCCATGTCAGTTCTTCCTCTGGAGTTTTTCTTGTTTATCTGTCTGAAACATATTTCTCTTCTACCTCATTTTGTCTTAATTGCTATTTGTATTTTTGTGTATGTGGTAAGTTAGTTATGTTTCTAGACCTTGGAGAAGTGGCCCTTTGTGGGAGACATCCTCTGTGTCCCAGAAGTGCAGTCCCCTCTCACCACACAAGGGCCAGGGGCTAGCTGGTCCCAGGGTAGTGTCTGACCTGTATTTGCAGACTTGTTCCGCAAACTGCAGGATTATACTCTCCTTGCTTCTGATATCTGCACCCTGGTGAGTGAGGCTAATGTAGAGGATTGTGCATGTTTCCTTGTGGGAGGGGCCCATGCTTGCCCACTGGTGGGTGGAGATGTGTCTGCTTATGAGTGAGGCTGTGTCCTGTCCCAGTTAGTTGTTTGGCCTGGAGGCTAATGGGTGGAGCCAAGTTTTGGAATCGATGACCAAATATGTTACCCACCCCACCAGGAGAGCTCACACAGATGAATGCTTTCCAGTATGTCTGCCACCAAGTGTCTGTGTCCCCAGGGTGAGCCACAGCCGCCCCCCACCTCCCAGGAGACCCTCCAAGACCAGAAAGTATGTCTGACCCAGCCTTCTATCAAATTAGTGCTCCTGCCCTTGGTCCTGGTGTGTGAGAGATTTTGTATGTGTCTTTTAAGATTGAATTCTCTATTTGTGCCAATACTGTCAAGCTCCATCAATTAAGCCCCACTGGCTTTCATAGCCAAATGTTCTAGGAGCTCTTTTTCCCAGTACCAGACCCCTGGGCTTGGGAGCCTGATGTGAGACTCAAAACTCTCATTCCTGTGGGAGAACTTCTGAAATATAAAATTTATTTTTAAATAAATAAATAAATAAATAAATAAATAAATAAATAAATAAATAAATAAATAAATTTATTTTCCATTTAATGGAATGCCCTCCCCAGGGCTATAGGACTTGATTATATCACAAGCCCTCCCTCTCTACCTGTCTCATTTTGCTTCCTTTATCTCTTAGTTGTAGAAAATCTTTTCTGGTAGGTTCCAGTCTTTTTCACCGATGGTTGGTCTGTAGTTAGTTGTGATTTTGGTGTATTCATGTGTAGAATTGAGCTTAGGGTCTTTGTACTCAGCCATCCTGGTCACTTTCCTGGTATTTCTATTTTTAATTTTTTTTGTGGACCCTCCAAACTGTTTTTCATAATGGCTGCACCAATTTACATTTTTGCCAACAGTGTAAAAAAGCTTCCTTTACTCTACACCCTCCCCAACACTTGTTATCTCTAATCTTTTTGATAATAGCTATCCTAACAGGTGTGAAATGATCTCTCATTTTGGATTTGGTTTATAATTCCTTCATGATTAGTGATGTTAAGCACTTTTCATTACCTGTTGGCTATCTGTATGTTTTCTTTGGAAAAATGTTTACTGAGGTCCTTTTCCCATTTTTAAATCATGGGGTTTTGTGTGTGTGTATGTGATTCCGAATTTTATGAGTAACATATTTTGGATACTAATCCCTTACTAGATATATGGAATGAAGATATTTTCTCCCATTTCATAGGTTGCATTTTCAATTTGTTTATTGTTTCCTATGCTGTTCAGAAGCCTTTTAGTTTGATGTAGTCCCACTTGCTTAATTTTTAATTTGTTGCCTTTCCTTTTGGTGTGCTATCTAAAAAAAAAAAAAATCATTGCCAAGCCCATTGTCAAAATCTTTCCCCTATATTTTCTTATAGAAGTTTTATAGTTTCTGGTCTAACATTTAAGTTTTTAATACATTTTAAGTTCATATTTTTGGTGTCTGGTGTAAGATAAGGGTCCAGTTTCATCCTTTTGCATGTGGATTTTGAGTTTTCCAGATAAAATTTATTGAAGAGATTATCCTTTCCCATTGTGTGTTCTTGGCACCCTTGTCAAGGATTAGTTGACTGTATATTCATGGGTTTATTTCTGGGATCTCTTTTCTTTCCATTGGTCTACGTGTCTGTTTTTATGCCAGCACTACAGGACTGCTTCAGGTTCTGCAATTGGATGGAGTTTGGTGGGCCTGCCTCCAGCGGCAAAGATGAATGTTTCTCATACCAAGTCTCTGGGTAGGCAGGACAGCTGTCAGACCATAACTGAGAGGGGCTGAGGCTGAGTTACAGAGCCATTTCAGGATCTGCTATAGACACTGCCCTCAGACGGAGGGTAGTGGGTCTTCCTCAGAATAGATGGGTAGGGGAAAAGATGGATGTGTCTCCTGCCTTGTCCATAGGTAGGCAGAATTGCCTCCAGATCTCAGTTAAGAGGGGCTGGAGTGAGGTAACAGGATGGCAGCCAGCACCAGTGTCAGAAGGCCTGTTAACCAAGGCACCTTGGGCATGACTTCTGCTGGGTCCCTTGGTGGATGGTGCTGGTGGCAGAACCAAGGCCGAGTGGGGCTTGAGCCAAGTCCACAGGGGAATGGGGCTATTTCTGGGTCTGTACCCAGGACTGTGTTTGGTGAGTCAGCCACCCAGGCATGGGCCTGCTTTCTCAAAATAGTCCCCCTCAGTCTCAGGCTCCACTGGGGTTTTACAGTCTCCTGCATGGGTCCCAAGTTTCCCACAAAGGGACTTTGGTCTGTGGATGGCTACCAAATTATTGTTGCTGAGAGAGTATAGGAGCAGGGGTCCTAATATTTTGCTAGCTTGCTGATGTGACCTCTCTAATTTCTTATTTTTGTATTTGACGTAATAGACTTAGAAAAGATATTGAGACCATTTATTTAAAATTATATATTTACTAATGTAAATGAAGGAGCTTGCTTAGCAGAATGCCAGCACATAACAAGCTCTTCATGACTATTTATTTTGACACATATTACCTAAAGACCAATATGAAAATGATTCCTTAGCAAGCACAAAGTAATATCCATGTCTGACATGGTTAAGTGTTCAAGAAATTCTCAATAATAAACTGATTTAAAAGGAACTGGAGGAGATAAGTAATCAGGCAGAGATTCTAGAAATGTAAGATCAGCCCTCGGGCCCAAATCAACCGAAGTTTCAATCCAAATAAGAAAATAAGGCAATTTTAAAAATTCAAAACCATAGCAAACATAATAATTTAAGTGACTTTTTCCACAGAATTTTCTACTCACAACTTTGTAGAAATTTCTCAATAAACCTTTTTTCAATCTTAATGTTTTATCCTTTTTTCTTCTCTGTTGTTAGTTGGCTCCATTTCTGTGTAATTATGCTTCTCTCATATGACAATTTCCCCATTAGATGACGCAGAACTACTGTGCTCTGTGATTACTGTCAAGGTGGGCTATGGCCCAGTGTTCCCACTGCTCTTTACTCTTCACTAACCAGTACCGAGAGAATGGTACCAACTTTAAAATACATAGTACTTGGGTTTAAACAGACATCTCTGTTGCAAAACTTGCTAATGAATCTGCAAACAAAATAATGTACTAAGTTTTAAAGATGAAAATGCAAACAAATACGTATTTAATATTTTACCCGTAACCGTATGCCTTGAAACTTGGACTTCTCTGATTCTGATGTCCTCTCTCATTCTAACAAAGAAAAATCCCAAAGAGGAGTAAGTTCCAAAGATAATAATAGCTGATGAACAAAATCTTAAAACATTGCTCCTAAGCATTTATCTTTAGAGTAGCCAGAACACAGCTCTCCACGGGCTTTAGCTGCCAAAACAAACCCCAAAGAGTTTATCAAAATCCAGGAAATTCAGTTCAACTGTTTAAAGCATATTTTGGAATACCTACTATGTGCTGGGCCCCACTGGCCTCTGGAAACAAATGTGTATGGCATTTTCATGTTGACACTGAAGTAAACACATTTAATCAAACTCTGATACCAAGTCTGGATAAATTATTGTTATCTGAAGAATATTCCCAAGGGCATCTATTAATGTTACGACTCAGTCAACACTTGTGCTTAAATGATAATTAACAATCATTTATTAAGCTCTCACAGCATTCTAGACTCTGAAAACCACCTGAATATACAAAACTCTCACTTACTCTCATAGTGATATTAGGAATAATGGTCCCATTGTGCTAAGATCTCTCATCCCTAATTACTTCTTTATCTGCAAAAAAAAGCACTATGCTCATTTAAATGCTTTATTTTACTATATTAAATGAAAGTGTACACACGGAGACTGCTAAGTATTCTGTACATATGCTACACTATTTGTCCTTAAGTCTGGGGATTTCCTTTACTTGGCATGAATTATAGGAGAGGTGCCTAACACTCAGACTGAGTGAGTTTTACTAGCTTATGGTGGTGTCGGAGAGAAAAGCGCATAAACCAGAGGATGTCATTAGACCAGTGACAATGGAGGAGAAAATACCCAGTGCTGACAGCCCCGCTCACTTGCAAGCTGATTGGTGTCAACATGCAGAGCAGTACAGACAGAACGGCTTAGGAAGGGGTTTGCTGCATCTGGCGAGAAAGGAAGTGTAACAGCAAAAAAGAGAACAAAATATTGTATGTCTGTGTTTGCTCCACCTAGGAAAAGCAGACACAATGAATCTACAGTATGTATAGAGAAGGAACTAACCACATGTATTAATACAGTCTTTGTGCCTCAGCCATAAAACAGGTTCTGGGCTTGGAGTTAAAGTGGCTGCACAGATGGGGCCCTTTCCCCTTTCTTTGCAATATTCCATATTCTAATTATGATTTGCAGTGCTTCTGGCACGAAAGCAAGGCCAGTGATGTGGCCCCAGGAGCAGGCATGATAAAAAGCCAGGCCCATGAACTCGTGTGACTGCTCTTTTCCACTTCCCTTCTCCTCCCTCAGCTAATTCAGTCTGGTTTTTTGGACAGCATTTGGAATTCTTCAAGCTGTCTTTGGTTGCTTTTCACTCAATGAAAAAAAAAAAAAAAAGTCAGATCTTCAGAAGTAACTCTATAGTTACTGGAAGGAGAGGAGGCGCAGGCTAGTTAACAATGTGGTATAAAACCCCACAAGCATATAAAGTGCTAACAATTGATTCCACTAAAAGGATCTTGTGAGAGCTAGTGGAATCGTAGCGTTCACAGTAAAATCCAAGTGTAAGAGCCACGTCATGGGTGACAGTTTGCCCCACTTTAGCCCTAAATGTTTGGGTCTTCCATGTTAGGAAAAAAAAAAGACATCATAACATTAATGAAAATTACTAAATAAGATGGTCTAAATCATCTTACTCTGTTTCTGTTATCACTAGTGGAAGCTTGCAAGTTTTCTGTTCTATGTAAATTAGTGTTTAATTATTGAGTATTGGGAGATGCATTGAACTGCACCTTAGTATCAAGTGTTCTTACCATTAAGTGAGCACCATGTGAGCTTTGTAGCTGTAAATATAGGAGAGTATCCTCTACAATTTTATGTTCTAGCTCTTTGAATATAGTACTAACATACTATGACATAATTCTCAGGTAGAGAATGTAAATGTGATCTTTTTATAAATATTTAAAACTTTTCCTTTCTCTTTTTCTCTTGCAGTCATTTTTCCCCTGAGCTCTCAGTGGTTTTGGTCATTTGGTAATTATTTGCTAATCAGGAACCTTGTTATATTTATTCATTCATTCAGTTACTCATTTGAGAAATATTAATTATTGAGAGCTTGGAAATACGGAAGTTAACACACCAGAATGAAACCCATACTCTACCAAAAGGAGATGGGTAATAGATAAAATAAACAGGTAAAATGAATGGTAAGTTAGATATTGATAGGTACTATAGAGGAAAAATAAAGAAAATAAGAGGAATAAGGAGTAGAATTTTAAATTTGGTGGCCAGAAAATGCTTCAGTGAGAAGGCTATTTATACTCCTGTAGAGACAGACAGAAATCTAGTCATGTACAGTTATGGTAGAAAATTGTTCTGTGGGAGAAACAAGTTCAAACGCTTTGAAGACAGGTTATTCATAGCATGTGAGTGGCCAGTATAACCAGAATGGAGCAACCAGCACAGATGACCAGAGCCATAACCAGGACCAGATTATGTAGACCAATATAAGGACTTTAGCTTATACTCTGAGTGAGATGAGAGGCCATTGGAGGGTTTATGTAGAAGAGTGTCATGTTTGAATTCATGCTTTGTAACTTAGCTATATTGATAATAAACTTTTGGTATTACAGAAGCAGAAATGTGAATACTAGGTAGAAGCTTGTTACAATTATTCATTCAAGAAATGATGATGACTTGGACTAAATTGATAAAGTGAAGGGAGTCCAAAATGATTGGATTATAGGTGTATTTTAAAGGTGAAGTAAGCAGTGCTTGGTGATGGATTGAAAGCAGGTGATGAGAGAAGAAAAATTGACTCCAGAGATTTGGGGCTTGACAAAGGAAGTGTGGAATTGCTGTTTAGTGATTTGGGGAAGACTCTGTGAAGAATAGATTTGGAGGGAAGGGTAAGAGCATGATTTGGGACTTGCTAAATTTGAAATGTCTATTAGATATCTAAATAGAAAGATCTTGAATTGAGATAAGAGGTCTAGGATGGAGATATCCATCTAGGAGTTGTCAGTGGAGAAGTGATTTCTGAAATTATGTAGATGATAATGCCAAAGTAGTGTAGGCAGAAAAGAGAAGAGTCTGAGGATTCAGCCCTGAGGTACTCCAGTGATTCCTGGTCAGAGGGATTAAGAGAAGCTTTCAAAGGAGACTTAGCTGGAGCAGCCAGTGAAAAAAAAGAAAACATGAAGAGTGTAGTACCCTGGAATCCACATGGGGAGACTTTTGAGGAGGAGGGAGTGATCAACGATATCAAATTCTGATGATGGGAAGAGTGAGATGATGATAAAGAACTGATTTGGATTTAACAACATGAAAGTCAGTGGTGATTAGATAAAAGCATTTTCATTAGTCTTGAGTTCAAAAGCCCGACTGGAGAAGGTGTAAGAGAGAAAGGTAGGAGAAGAATTGAGGACTGTTAATTTAGACAACATTTTGAAAGTTTGGTTTGTTTGGTTTTTTTTAAATGTAAAAGAGAATGAGAAATTCAGTGGTAGCTAAGTGGAATGAGAGTCAAAATCATTTTCCCTTCTTCAGATGGGAGTAATAAGAGCATGTTTGTTATGACTGATCTAGTAGAAAGTAGAGGACAATAATATAGGAGGGAGAAGAATGTTTAGAAGGAGAGTGAACAAGCAGTCTCCTGCTGAGTGGAAGAGTTGTCTTTAGATAGGACCACCCTTAAGTCACCCACTGTCAACTGAACAGAGGCAGGTAGATGACTAGTTATTCTGGTAGGACTTTGTTGATGCTCTCTTCTGTTTGTTTCTGTTTTATCTGGAAACAAGGTCATCAGCTGGGAGTTAGGATTTAAGAGGAAGTATTAGAAGTTTGAGGACAGAAGAAAAAGGAAGTATTTTTCAGGGAGAGTGGGAGAATGAATGGACTAGGGAAATATAATATGATTGCCAGGCAACATTAAGAGCCCACCTGAGATTAGAGGTCATAAATTTAAAGGAAGACAATCATTATGGTTGTGTTTTTCTGCAGCCATAGTCGGCTGTATGGGAGCAGATGTGGAGTAAGCAGAGAGATGGGTTTAACCATGGGTGAAATTCTGCAAGACAGAATGCAAGGAAAGAGAGAGTGCGTAATTACAGTGATGAGTCATGGGATATAAAGTAGGTGAACAAGAAAGAGCGTTCATAAGTGGGACAATGATAAAGTGGTGTGATCAACTGATCTTAGCCACTGTGGGGTATAAATATGCATGAACTGGAAAGATAAAAGGTTAAAAGTCATGGAGAGAAAATCCTGAAATTGCAACTTTTGGGAGTTAGGAGTTTTTAGTGCAGGGAGGGTGATAGCTCAGTGCTGGAGCACGTGTTTAGCATGCATGAGGTCCTGGGTTAAATCCCCAGTAGCTCCATTAAAAAAAAAAAAAAAGTTGTTAGTAAAAGAAACAATTTGGTGTAACCTTGGTACTGATTGTCTTATGTAGACAGAAGGTGATCATTTTAGAGGGAAGTCAAGGTACCCAGAAGCTAGCTAGAAGGAGCATCTACACAGATTTTGAAATCACGGAGAATTAAGACAGAAGCAGTTCAGGAGAGAGTGACTTTTATCTAAGAATTAAAGTCTCATAGGAGAAAAGGGAAAGCGGCCTAGCAGTCAGTAAATGGGTGCTAGAAGGAGGGGTATATGAGCTGTGACAGCAGGCGCTTTAAAGCTGGAAGGAGAAAGGACTGCGTAGAAGTGACAGTGAGGAACAAGTGCATCTGCTCCATCTCCAGGCCCCGGGGTAGGAGAATGTAGAAAAGAGCCACTAATTAAGGAGACTTCTGGAGAAACACTGTCCTTTAGGAAAGAACCAATTTCAGTTATAGGCATGGTTCTCAACCTTAGCTGCCCATGTCCTAAATAGATTAGGTAGCTGACAGGGAGGATGGATGGATGGATGGATGGATGGATAGACAGATGATAGATAATAACAGATGATAGCTAGCTAGATTTATTTTAGATAAATATTTTTCAGTTTCAAAGTTTCTTCTGAAAATTCTCATAGGAAGCCTGCCATATGATTAAAATAAGTAATTTTTCAGTCAATTAAATTTCGTGAATGACCTTACTTACAGTTTCTATTGTGTAGTGAGCAAAGTATCCACACAATCAGTTTTCATTATCCCAGAAGAATTAATCAAACGTAATTAGGCAGGAGATAATTCCACTGAAACATTCCTTTGGTATTAAGGAGGAATTCTCCAACAATAATAAAGACCAGTCCTTCTCCATATGTTATACTGAAGCTATGGAATTGCATGTGTCACTGGGTACAATTCTGAGATGGTGACTGATACAACTGTAGGGAGGCCACGGAGCCACATAGAACTGGACATCCATACTGCATCCATCTTCCAGGCACTGTACCCAAGAAGACCTAGAAATAGGATAGCAGTCTCCTACACTAGTGAGAAAAGGCGAGGTGTGGTGGTATACAGCTCATTGTGAGTTAATGTACAATTAATGCTAGAGGAAAAAGTTCAAATGCTTAACTGTAAAAGAGCCAATTCAAAACCTTTTTAAGGTTGAATATTTTATCGTTTTAAAATTTATTAATTTATTCCTTCAGACAGCACGTCTTGTGTGTCTCCTATATGCGAGTTTGGATAATGGGCACAGTAGCGGTGAATGAAACTCTTAACTTCTCACAGTTTACATTCTTCTTTACTCTGGCGAAGAGTCTTTTTTATTCACCACCCAAAAAGGCAAGATCTATGAATGTGCCCATATAAATACAGGGGGCAGGAATCAACTTTCAATTGGATATTTCCTCTTAAAATTATTTCCCCATATCCCTTGTGAAGATATTAGATCTACAGGAGTCTTACAAAACTTGGAATGAGAAATCACAAACTCAGAGAAAACTAGGTTCGGTTCTTAGTAAATCTCTTGTGATTTTTGTGATTTGAAAAAATCAGAAACAAATGTTTCTGTCACCCCTAACAAGTGGATGAGGCAGTTAAAATCAACTCATACGTCTTTGTTTTTTTCTTTTAAAGATGAATACTAAGAACATAGATGAGATTAAATAAGAACAAGAGAGATCTGAGGGTTTAAAAATAAAAAATGTGGCCATAATTCCTCTGAGAGGAAGAGCTAAGACAAAATAAGAGTGGTGTTGCAGAAAAGAAAAGAAAATCCCCAGGGCAACCCAGCAAAGGAAGAAGAAGTTCTCTTAGAGTATAAATGGGTCTTTGTTAAGTTTAACAAGCCCTCAAAGGACAGATTCCTGGAGATGTCTGAAGTTCTTCATTTAATGTGAAAATACTTTACACTTTCCTTTAAACAAAGAAATCACCCCACTGGCCAGGAGCCAGAGCTTGCACATTTTTTGAGGCACCACAGGAAAAGAGAAAAGAAGAAAAAAGCCGAGCACTTCCACATTCACCCTAGGGGAAGAATGTGCCCCACTTCCCAGCGTTCTCATCAGTGGCAGTTCTCGATCCTGATTAATGAGTCCTTCCATGATCCTGGCTTTGCTGCCCCCACTGCTGCTCTACAGTTTCAATTTTCACCCCAAAGCTGGAAGTGCCTCCTCAGTGAAGAAAGCCCTGAGATGATGTGGAGGGAATAAAAGGGAAACGCAGATACTAGTGCTACCTGACCAGCAGGAAATTTGAACTGTATCAACTGAGATGGCCCAAAGAGCTGTTGAAATGTAAGATAAAGTTCAGAACGGGATTACTATGCCATGAATTTGGGGGCGGGGGGATGGGGAGCAGAGTTTGAACTAAAAGTTTACGAGTCGATGTGGCACACTGTCACTTTTTCATTGCTGCAGTGAAGCTTTTTACTTAACCTCTTGAAAAGGACTTTCTGTGTCTTTTGTGTGGCTGAGCAGGGATAGCTTATCTGTATGTTATGCTTTATTTAAGTATGTGAATATGATATTCATGGATATATATATATAATCATAATAACACCTACATTTCATACTATCTGGGCTTTATAAATATAAAGTAAATAAATCTCTACAACAAGGCTATTTGGCATACAAAGGGAAGCACAGGGAATGTCTGCGATTCACTCATGGTCCCACATAGGAGGTGATGGTCCGGGTTCTAGACTGTGCTTTCAAGCACTCAACCATTTGCATTTCCTTTCCAAGGGAAACTTGGATAGGAGCACGAATTATCATTTTCAAAGATGCACAGATGCTCCTTTTGTCACTGGCAAAGCCCAGCGGGGTCCCCGAAACAGAGGACAGGACCTAGGTAATAAGGTCTGTGCTCTTGTGCTGAGTCTAGTTTCACCTGCCAGTCGGGGTACGTGTGCAGAGGTCTTGCACCTACCACGTGGGACTAGAGTTCCCAGGGCAGAACAGCGGCGCCAGAGACCCCAGTTTGGCAGGCTGTGTGCAGAAGTTCCCTGCAGCTCAGCAGGCCATGTGCAGAAGCGCTGTGCGCTGCACTGCAATTCAGGATGGATGGAGCAGGCCACATGCAGAGACGCAGCTCGCAGCACTGCCAGCTGGAGCCCTGAGCAGCACAGCTGCGCCTGCCCAACAGGAACTCCGCCTCCCGGCTGACAAGGTCCCTGTAAAGCAGCCCCGCCCCCAGCCTGCCGGGGAGAGCATGTGCTCTGGAGCGAGAGCTCTCCCATCTCCATTCTTTGATCAAAGAATAAAGCTTTCCTTTGCTTCTGAACCCAATTCATTCTCATTCTATTAGCTCAAATGACACTGGGCAGGAGTACCCTTGTTAAGGACCAACTTAGGAGGTTAAGTAACACTTTCAAGAGAAACTAACAATTTTATAAAAGTAGAAAAGGAAGGAACACCTAAGAAGGCAACACAGAACAGTAGTTAGGAGTTAGGGCTGAGTTTGGATCCCATCTTCTGCCTGTTTTCCAAGCTGTGTGACCTGGGACAAGTAGCAACCTTCTTAAGACTCAGTTTTCTCATCTGTTGAATGGGGGTGGTAATAGTAGGTTTGCTTTAAAGATTAAATGAGATGATGTACATTAGGTTACAAGTACCCAGGACAGTAACACTATAATAAATTGTGGCAATTAATTTAATGTCTTTAACATACATTGCCCCGAAACAATCTAATAGTGAATTCACCACAACATAATTGAAAGTTTCCTTTTGTTTTATTCCTAAATACTAGAAGATTTTTTTATAGAGATCAGGGATTTGAAAATGGCAGAGATATTTTTGTTTACAAGAAAGAATTGTGCAAAGTAATTTTAGTACATCCAAATTCTGACAACAAGCTGAAAACAGGAAGCAAATAACAGAAGACACTGAGAAGCAGTTGACTGAGATAAATCAGAACAAGTACTGCCTCCTTCTTAGTTCGCTCCCCAAATTGCCCAAGTCTTAGATTTCTTCTGGGCTATGTAGTTTACAGTCACTGTGTCCCTGGAGCAGAGCTGCTTAGAGCTCAGCATCGTGGCTTCTAGCACCAAAGGAAGGTTTATGACCAGATCACCCTAAGTCACTCTGTTTCAAGCCGCCAGAGCAGTTGCGGTTAAGAGAAATGGTAGAGGACTTCTATTATTTAAGACCAGTTTTGTTTTTTTTTTTTCCATTGGAGTGATTCAGTGTGCATTGTGTGTGCACATGTGTTCCAGTACAGATGGAGACTCAAATGACTATCAGACCCTTTGGTGTGAGTTCAAATTTCCTGAAGGTGTTGGAATGTCTGTAAAACATCAGATGCCCTTCTGCATGAGTCTTTTTTCTTTTTTAAGTAAATATATTTTAATTCTCTGCTGATTTGAAGTCTCACTTTACTTAGGGATAGACTGGACAGTCTTTGAAAAATTGTTCACAAAAGAGTTTTTGAGTTTCTGGCAGGTAGCAGACTTTCACATTAAGAAGTTAGATATGATTTGTCTGTAACCAAAAACCAGTCATTGTGTTTGTGTGTTTCCTCCCCTGAAAAAAAATCTAAAATCTTTATTGTTCCAATACTATTAGTCATATTTTATAGAATTATTGGTGAGCTGCTGTCATCACTCTTACAATGCATTTTTCCTGCTTAAGCTTTAGAAAGTGTTTTCAGGGAAGCTTGGACAATGTTATCAATATAAGTGCTGAGGTTTTATTTCTAAGCTTTTCGATCACTGAAGCGTAGCTTCCTCGGACTTCTTCATTTTAAACTAATCTCATTTGTTAGAGGAAAGAACCCTCCCCCAGCGTTGAGCTGTAGTAAATTGTGCAGTCAATGACTTCCACCCAGCTACATTTGTAGTTGAGAATCTAAATGTTAAAAAAAAAAAAAATGCTGTGAAAAGATGGGGGTTTGGGGCAGATAGAAATTTTAGTTCACAGTATTTCCATTCTCAGCCAAAACCTGAAAACACAAAAATATCCATCAATTAAAACACCATCAGCAACCAACTGCAAGTATGCTGAATACGTAGCTGCTTACAGCATGCTTTGAGGCGTGTGCATGGCTTCTATTTGCCCAATTATTCGTCTGCATAAGATCTCTTGGTCCCTGTCCCATGACAGAAACTACCATTACAGTCGCTCTCATGGATTACAAACCAAAGATTAAAGCAATGCACTAGGATGCCCCTGTGACAATGGAATGTATGATAATGTATCACTCAGGATATGCTAGCTTACGCTGTGGTAGCCAGTGAACTCCAAGTCACAGTGACTTCAAGTAATAAAAGTTTGGTGAGAGGCTTCATGGTATGGAAGCTAGAGGGAGGGATCGGATCCTGTTTGTTTGGAAGCAAAGAGCAGATGTTAGAAAAGTTAAAAAAAAAAAAAAATAGAGGGAAGTCAATTTACTATGCAACTTTGCTCATACCAATTTTTCTTAAAACTACATTGTTGCAAGTAGTATCAGAGCTTTTTTAAGGTAAATATTAACATACTTTAAAAATAACACAAGATAGTAAATATTGTATATAAGAAGATTATCGTAAAAAATATTACCTGTTTTGTGGACCACTACACATAACCAAGCCCAGTCATTCATTATTTGCTTAGCATCAAAAGAAAATAGCTGAAATTTGAAATATGCATACACTAAGGTTTATGTGTACAAAGTTCTGTTTGCTTAGGTAAGTGTGTTTTATAAGTATCCTCAGAATTCACTAATGTGGATAACTATTTGCCTGGAAATCAACTTTTTTTTTTTTGAATACTATAAGAGGAGGTGGCTACTTAAAGTTTATTTCAACCTTAGATGTCAATGTTTCAGTATTTTCATAATTAATCATACTTTTGCTTATCGTCACTCTCTGGAACCATGAAGCTACCTATGAATGCTAGATTACTTCACTATTTTTTTGTTGTGTCTCAGGAGTTAATTCCTTTTTATGTCGAATAGTATTACATCGTACAGATACATAACAATTATTTATCAGTTCATCTGTTGAGGAACCAGTTTTTGGTATTACACATAAAGGTGCTTTGAACATTTTGGCACAAGTTTTATACAGATGCATGCTTTTGGTTCTCTTGGGCATATACTTAGGACTGGAAGGACTGGGCATAGGAAAGAATTTTTAACTTTTTAAGGAATTGCCAAGCTGTCTTCCAAATGATTGTACAATTTTTGATTCCTTTGTGCGTTGTATGAGAGTTCCAATTGCTCCATATTTTCACAAACGTTTGGTATAGCCAGTCTTCTTAATTTTAACCACTCTTGTAGGTGTGTAGTAGTATCTCGTTGTAGATTTAATTTGAATTTCTCTAATATTCAGACTGTTTTCCTGTGTTTATTCATCATTTGAAGTGTTCTGTTAAGTATCTGTTCACATCTTTTATTCTTTCGGTAGTGGTGGTTGTTTGTAATTTACTTAGAAGAACTCTGCATAGTCTTGATACAAATCTTTGTCTGATATATGTGTTGTGAATAGTTTCCACCAGGCTGTTGTGTTTTTTTTTTTTTTCCATTTTCATTTTCTTAACTGTGGTTTTAGAAGGGCAAAAGATTTTTAAAAGTACATCTTAAGTTAGACAGTAGCTTTTCTAAAGAAAAGGACTGCTCTCAGAGTTGCATCACATTCCTTCTGGGTCTAAGCTATTAGGCATCATTAAGGTATAAACAGTCCAGAACTAAAGATAATCATAACAAAAACCACCACCACAACAATGTCCATTTCCTGAGTCCTGAGCCTGTGCCAAGCAATGTGGTTGGCTATTTAAATAGGAAGTGACTGAGACAGAAGCCTTCCCAACTACAAAATTATACAATTTTTATCTCTTCCAAAGCCAGCACATTTCTGGTGGTGCTTCATGGCTACTCTGACAGCTTGAAAAACAGTGGATAAAAAATACGCACTTGCAAATACCCATTTCTGTGACTCTGACTCTTAAATACTGTGATACTGAGACGGAAAAGTTGAATCATGACAGTGATAATCTCAAAATGCAAGATCAAATCTCTTTGCATTCATCTCACTTTTTAAGAATCGATTGGGCCAGTAATATAGCATTACATCAAATGACTAAGAGGAGTTGCTTGTTTTCATTTATTTTTAAATTATTTTTTCTTCAGAGTTACCTAACTTTTTAAATATTAAAGCAAACAAGTACACTGTGAGGAAAACCATATGAATTTTTAAAGTAAAATACAAAGCTTGTGGAAAATACTATTCTTATATTGGATTATTTCAATTGTACCCTCCTGGCAAAGTGTTCAATATTCAGTGGTATTTGTCATGTGTTTCTCTCTGAAAAAAACAGCTAGTAACTGGGTTGCAAATCAAAGGGAGTCCTGAATGGTGGTGAAAAGTTCCCTATACACATGCTTAGAGTAAGTTCTAACTTCAGTGTAATCAGTTACAATTTTCAAGCAAATGAGCTGAGATTAAATAATAAAAATATTCAAAAAAGCAAATATACAAATGTGGAAAATATTATAAATAAATTATAAAGTATAGATTTAAACAAATAGGTCAATAATTATAGATATAAATATATTAAATTCTTTATTAAAATCAAAGATTTTCATACTGAATTTATCAACAACAGCAACAATGTTATGCTTGTTACAAGAGATACATCTAAACTAAAAAATAGAAAAATATGAAAAGCAGAAACTAGACACACACAAAAAGCAACTGTAGTGATAGTAATATCGAAGTGTATAAGGCAGAAAGCATTAGTAGAGAGAAAAAGGAAATTTTCATGGTGATAAAAGGTTCAATTGATCACAGTGATAAAAGCTTCAATTCTAAATACCTAATTATGTAACTTCAATTTTATAGGACAAAAATTATTTGAAATTCAAGGAAAAGTAGAAAATTAATATGGAATACTATACGAATTATGATCACTGGGCTATAAAGCAAGAAATGAAAATAATATTAACCATAATAATATAAATGGTAATTAGGTCCAGATTAGGTCTTGAGGGTGGGGCCCTCATAATGGAATACACGCCCTTAGAAGAAGAAACATCAGAGTACTTACTCTCTCTGCATCATGTGAGGACACAGCCAGGAGGTGTGGCCATAGCTAGCCTAGGAAGAGAGATCTCATCAGAACTCTACCCTGCTGTCATCCTGATCTCCGACTTCCAGACACCAGAGCTATAAGCAAAGAAACTTCTGTTAGTTAACCCATGCTGTCTATGGTATTTTGTTATGGCAGCCAGGCTAAGACAGTCATCGTTACATTATTCAAAATATAATTCCTTATATGTGAAAAATCACCTCCTCTTTAAAACAAGTTCATTGCCATGAATATCAAGGTCCTGTTGCCAAAGAAGAGTACACTGAAAAGCAGGATATGAGAAAAATGGAAAGCAAGTGAAAGCATTTTTCAAATTTAAATTAGCACACAGCTACCAGATACTGTAAAGTCCACGAAGGCAGGAACCGCATGAGTATCCCCAGTGCCTAGTGCAGTGCCTGTCGCGTACCAGTGCTTAACGTCTGTTACATCACAGAGTGCAAAAATGAAACACAAATGGTAAAGCTCCACAAACCAATGTTCTTCTGAAATCCCATAAAAAAGAGAAGAGGTTACAACAATAACAAACATTTATCTTTTCAGGGGCTGATTATCATGTAACAAGTTTTCCAACTTTTAACGTTGCTGTAAATAGCATATCTTGGTCTGATAAAACCAGTCTCCTAATACTCTCTTTACACAAATGACTAATTCTGGCTTCTACGATTGTGATTAAGCCCTCTCCCTTGCTTTCTTTACCATCTCCTTTCCCTTGTCTTCCTTTCCTAGTCCAAATCCTGGATCCTTTCATACTAAACGGGGGCATGTAATAGTTTCCTTCTTTGCCTTCTTTCGAGCTAATTGTCCCAAAGAGGGAATCACTTTTATTTTGTATCAGTCCCGAGAGGTGTATTTCAACTTATTCAGGAAAAGTGATCATGTTTTATTAGCCTGCATCACAGAAAGTTGAGAAGATTTTTTTGATTGATACACCAATAAGCTGTCATTATAGAGAACCACATCTAGACTATGGGCCTGGATAGAATTTCTAGAAATGGAACTATCAGGGAAAATCTACAAAAGAAAAGTGTAGCTCCAAGTAAGACTTATATGTATGGTTCTTTTCAACTTCGTATGTGTTTATACTTTCACTAAATTTCCAAACGTGTTAATTCAAATTGGTCTCCTAAGTATTCCCTTCTGTTGGTAGCATTTGGCTGTATCCTGAAACGAGCAGCTGCCACAGAGCATTTGCTCAAGCTTCCTTCCTCACAGGGAGATTAGTACACATTTAAGTTTGTGTTAATCCCCACCTGTAGTGCGATGACCTCTGTTGGTTTTCAGTGAGTTCAAATAATACAACAAAAATAGTTTGCTCTCATTTGCATAATACGGGACTATAGCAACAGTATCTGCACTGTTATTAACCTGTTTTGCAGTAAATGATGTTTACGTATGGTCTTGGACATGTGGTATCTATTAAGTAATGTCTCCAAGAATGGAAGCTTACTTACTTGTTAAGTGGAAACCAAAATGTCAAAAATAATTTGGGGGAAAGTAAAAGTCAGTGGCAAACGTTGACAGTCGTGAGGCTTACTGAAGTTATCAAAAATGCAGATGACTTAGACATTAATAAAAAAAAGATAACAGGTTTTCAGGCTTGACTGGGACCATGTATGGCAAGATTTCAACATCACTTCACACAACATGACACATTTACTTTTTCCCAGGGCGGTTAAGATTTCAATTATAATGTAATACACATTTTATTAGTCTTCTAGTAATACTGTAGAAGAGCAAATGATTTTTAAAACAAGGACATTGATTCTGATTCTATGAGGCCTTCTTGATTTAAGAAGAAAAAATAATGAAACATTTTTTATATAAGGGGAAAATACTATCCTCCATGGTTTTATTTTTGTTGTAGAATTTTTGCTCTATTTCAGATGTCTTCAAAAATGACTTGTAATGGCCTAGCATAAACATAATGAGAATGCATTAATTACAAAATGTTTTCAAGTGTAAATGATCAGGATTCATTTGGGAGAGTCTGGAGTACTTTGGTCTAAGCATAAACGTGGTATCTCACCGAGTGTTTTATGCTTAGTAAGAGAACTGTGATTGCTGGCATCTCGTGTGACTTGAGATCCAATAAAGAAGTGTTCAGCTCCTCTAAGGCCAAGCTGCTCAGAGCCTGAGTGTGGATTTCTGATAAACTCTTCTGCACAGTTCAGCTACCCCATTCATAGTGTGAAAGAATGATGAGAACAAACAGAACATCCAAAAATGTTGGTACCATTAAGTAAATCCTTTTGTGTTACATCACCACTCAGCCCTTAACGCGGTAGAGGGTTGTAACATGAATTCCAGGACGGAAAAAAATTTGAAGTGTATTGTATATATGGATAGGTTGAAGAAAGAACAGAAAAAAACCCCACTACTTTGGATCTTTTATTCTCCAACTTAACTAATTACCATTGATAAGTCATAAAAAAATAAGAAAGTTGTATTTCTATTTTTTTGTTTAATCAAACGCATTTCAAAACTGAGTTTCTCTTCTATTTTTTTATTTAATCAAACTCATTTCAAAACTGCGTTTGTGTCCTGCAAGGCTGGTGTAAGATGCAACCTCAGTTTTTCTGGGGCCCCGCCTAGACCGGGTAATACAAAGGTCCCAGAGGTAAGAAATGGGAAATTGCTCTGGTCCCCTGTGGACACTTGACGCTGGCTGCTGCAGGGAGGCCTGTGGTCTTGGTGGTCTCAGAAGCCCTGATGCTCCTCTTTGGGAATCTTCAGAAAGGCTGAGAAGCTGAGAATGTCAGCAAAGTTCTAGAGGGTTATGTGATCTTTGTCCCTCTCTGGGGTCAGAGAAAAACCGCATATTTTTCTGTTTCTTAAAGGCATACCCCTCTCCCTTGCCCCTACTGGACCCCAACACTCTACCTTCACTGATTTTAGAAGGAGTCTGCTTTACGCAGCTTGTTTTCTGCTCTGCAAAAAACCCCCAAGGAAAGAGATGACAAAGATCAGCTACCTGCCTGGAATGAAGCAACTCGCAAACCTGTATGGAGCACAGCTGCTATTTAGTATTAGAATGAAATGTTGCCACAAAAATGAGTAAACAAATGATGAAAAGTTTGCTATAATTTTTTAATTTTAATGGTAATTGAACCAATATAGGAAAACATTTTGTCTTCTCCCTTCAGTACAATCCATTCTAAGAAGCCTTAAAGCACATGACTTAATTTTTTCCCAGCCATTTTTGTTTAGTTTCCTTTGGACTCAAACTAAAATGACTTTATCACTCACTAGGCTCTGCTCTCCAATCTCTCCCTAATCCACTCATGTCTCCTCTCTCATCTTGACTGCACTGGTGACTGCACTGCTAAGGTAACTCCTGAGAAGGGTACATCTTATATTTATTGACTCTCAATGTTTCCAAAAATGTTGGTTGATACAAGCTATATTCTGTCACTGCCATATTCCCTCACCATCAACTGGTGATGTTTTGCTCCCCACACACTCAGTTCCCAGGTCTTCTTGATTTTACTGTTGTCCACTAATTTCTGTGTGTTGGCATTTTACGATGCTCTGGTTACCTTCCAGCACTTCATCCATAGCCTTGTCTTGAGGAATCTGCCTGCCTACGTGCAGATTACCCTTCATTCCACCCTGTAGAACATCATAAGTCTTCTGAAAGTACTGGTTTAGCTTTGTATCCTTAGTCCTGCTCAATAGTGTTCATTCTCTCCCTTGTTCAGAAGGATTAATGCCATGCTATTCAGCGTGGCATTCCCAACCTACAAACACATGGACCCACCTTTCTTTTTTCACCTTATTTCTTTTTGTATTTCTTCAGAAAATCAATCTAGGCAACCTCTTGTGGTTCCCTCTCTGCAACCCACAGGTCTCCATCCCTGTTTTTATAGAAAATATTTCGCTAGTATACAATATTGCTTTCCTTCTGCATCTGGGGAAATCCCCAATATTCTCTAAGTTGGCGTCAAGACCTGCCTTCTCCAAAAAAAGTACCTCCCAGCCTTTAGTAAAGACGGTGGCTTCTCTTGTCTGAAAACTCCCAGGTATGCTTTCTTGTCACCATTATTTCCTTGAGTGTATACTTGCTTAGACTTGTCGTTGCTCTTCTTGTATTTTAAATCATTCATATTATTAATGAAGTTTTACCCGAGTGGCTGTATATAGACTGTGGGCTTGAGTGTGAGGCTGTGGGTCCTCTCTGTAGACCCGTGGACAGAGATCTGCACCACCTGGAGCTATTTGATCCTGCTATCAAGGAGCCTGGAGTGAACGTACAGCCATGCCTCAGCCTAATGACTATGGCAGAGTTCAGAAAAGAACATGTTTTTAGTGTAAATTAACATAGAATAAATGATCTAATGTGTGTGTATATATACATTTATGCACCAATATGAATATATAGATACAGCTTCTGCTAGAAATAAAGTCGCTAAGTACATCTTGATTTTTGATAGTCAGAGAAAGGGATCCCACATTCCTCTGGAACAAAATAAAAAGAAACTTAACTAGTGTAGGGGATGTCTTTCCTCCAAGAGAGAAGGAAAAAACTTGCCTCCAGCAACTAAAATCCAATAATCTAAAAAAGTGTTGTGCATGCATGTAAAAGTGAATAACATTTGAATTATCCATTCATCAAAGCATTAGAACTCCAAAACTCATTTCTGCTCTGCAGAATGGCGCCATTGCACATTTCTGCTCCAGAATAATTCGTGCGGATGGGTCTGGCAGGCAAACATGAAAGTGTGGGTGCTGCACGGCTGGCAGCTGGCCCAGTATTTAACCCTGCTGTTTTAGAATGCCATAAAATAAGCACAATTTAATCTTTCTAAATCATTGGGTCAGTGGCTGTGATTTCCGTGGAAAATAACTTCAAAGAAGACAGGCACCTTTGTTGATGCTTGTTTAAGCAGCCTTGAGTGCCAATATGTTTAGGAATAGGAAACAAAAAAACCTCAAAGTCTGTATGTAATACATTCTTGGGATTATATACCAACGGGTGTGTAGACGGGCCTATTAAGTTTTCCTGGTGGTAAGGATGTGTTCAGATTGATACAATTAAGAGATGATGTCATCTGCTAAAAAGTCATCACAGGTGGATAGATACTGCTTGTTAAAATCTATCAAAGCAGAGACTTTGTGCCATGGATTGAACAGATTGGTGGTTGCCAGAGGTGGGAGTTAGGGGTCAGTGAAATGGGTGAAGAGATGCAAAAGGTACAATCTTCCAGCTGTAAAACACATATGTTATGGGTATGTGATGTCTCGCATGGCGACTGTAGCTAATACTGTACTGCACATATGAAAATTGCTAAGAGAATAAATCTTAAAAATTCTCATCTTAGGAAAAGAAAATTCTCTAAGTATAGTGACAGATGTTAACTAGGCTTATTGTGATATATACAAATATCAAATCATGATGTTGTACACCTGAAACTGCTATAATGTATGTCCATTATACTTCAATTTAAAAAAACAGATTTTGCTATGGGCAACACAAATCAGTATGTAAAATTGTGATGTCCACTTGTAACCTGGAAAAAGCACAGGATACTCCTCACAATAGTCTCATTTAATGAATGACTTGGATCTGAAATACAGATGGCATCAGTTTATCTGGGAAACTTAGAAGAAACAAGTTTATTTAATGCTATTATTCTGTTATTTGACAGTTTGGAGAGTATTGTGTGTTTTATTTCAATAACTGTGTCTATCATATATGGAGACAAATTCTGTGGAAAGTAACTGATCTTCCTTGATTAAAGCAAAGGATATATTCCAAATTAAGGAAACTAAACTTGAAGTATTCTAGCCTGAAGGACCCTATTGTCATATTTAAACAAATTTTATCATGGTTAGTGAAAATCTGAGACATGGTTCATTACTAAGATTTTCTCACCTTTTCTTGATGAAAAAATAATGTATAGAAGACCAAAAATGCATTATTTTTCCAATGCATTTATCTTAAACTACTCTTTTTGTCTAAGTCTAAACCAAAATTACTTTCAGTATCAATAACACAAAGCAGTTCGTCTTTACCTTCAAGGGCTACCATAGATAAGTCACATTATGTATTTTATTAAGAACCCTCAGGTACTTTTCCTGTCATTAATTCTGTCCATTTTCTGTTGTGCAAATATTTTACTTTGCCTCCTTTCTTTATATTTTGTGATGACAGCTTGTAATTATCTTGTCAGTAACAGTCCCTTATGTAACTCAACACACTTTGTTGATATTTAGTTCCTTTCTCCTTTTATATGTTCATTGCCAATCTGTATTTCTCTTCCCTACAAAAACTAACATGTGCAATTTGTCCTAATACCATCCTCAAATGCCTTGCCTCTTGGATATCCTTGTACTTTTTAGATTGTCAATCTCTATCTCTGGTCTACTCCAACCAATGAATTTTGCTGTTATTTTCCCTTGGCTCTCAATGATTAGCCAGAAAAAATTAAATGGTCTAACTCTATTAACAAATGCCATTATCAACATGACAGTGGCTGGAGCAACTTTTATACTAATTCCCATTTCACCCAGAGATTGTTGCAGGTGTTTACATTCTTACCCAATCTGTAGGGTTCACTCTCTGTTAATGATCTATCCTTCTTAACCACAGGGTAAAATTTCCTCCCCTCAAATCCCATGGAGATACAGGTTTGGATCCCCCCAGGAGACAAACCTAGTTAACAGAGCTACTAGTTGGAAGGGATGAGAGTACTAGTTACTCTCCAAAAGACGACCCACCGACTAACCTCATAATAAACTAACACTTTCTGATTCCCTCTTGTAGCAAAACTGTACCCATTTTTAAAGACTGAAGTCAGTCAATCACCCCTTCCACTATGGCAACTCATTTACTTCCCTCATAGTCTTTAGCAAAGGAGCCTGAAGTAACGATTAATAGCTATAGCCTAGATTTCAATGGGACTATCTTTATGTCCATCGGGGAAGGATTCTCCTTCGGGAACCAGAACTTCTCAATCCACAGACCCTAAATTTGTGGCAATGAGAAGCACAAGTTCCACAAGTATGTCACTGGGAGTGATGGTGAGTAAGATCACTGTGACGTCTACCACTTGGGTTCCAGATCCATGTATTCTATTTGAAGACAAAGCGGCTAATGGTGTGTGATTCAGAGTGTACACTCAGTCCTGAGGATGGTGCAGTCCTAGAGGAGAATCCTGGCAGGGTATCATTTCCAAACTGTGTCTTGAAAAGGTCAAAGTACTGTGCTTCCAAGCTAGAGGCTTCTTTATGGTCTTGTATATGGGAAATAACCAGTGGATCCTTTAGTCATGTTTCCACTGCCATGTGTCCTCTACTGTAATTATCAAATTATTTGGTATTATGTGTCGGTGAATAAAACACTCTGTAAACCCTCAGATAGTGGGTCCAGACAAGGCTCTGCTGGCATGAAAGTCAAGAGTGTGGGTCGATTACAGTCGAGATGAATTGCTGCTGCTTTCAGAGTAGGAGGGTCCTATGTAGTCACCCAAGAAATTGATTGGACCCTTCACGGTACAGTGCTGTACTAGGGTCCAGGACTGGTCCCTTTGCTGACAACTTGCACATTTAACAGGGGCAGTCACTAGATGAGCATTGGTGAGTAGCAGCCCGTGCTCCAGAGCCCATCCATAGCCCCCACGTCATCACTCTTCATGCGTCCGCTGTGCCAGCACTGGAGTGGACAGTCATGGAGCCTGGGTGATGTCTACTGGCGGAAGTCGAACAACTTGGTTGGTTAGTGCCTCTTCTGTGGACAGTGTATGTTCTCTGATGGACATTGACCGGGATTTTGTATCTTCATACTTTGTGTTTATTCCATAGGTCCATATACCTGTCACTTCTCTAGACCTTCCTGTCCCCAGTTTTCCATTTTTAGTTTTTTCTGCCGGTGACCAGTCAGCTGGGCTACTTATCACTGTCCATTAGTTCATGTGCCCTTGGGCTGTTTCTCTTTCCACGCAAAGTGGGTGCTAAATTCACCACTCTTGAGTTCTGCCTATTGTGAGAGTTTTCCTACACCACTTCTTTTCAGGGAAATCCCTGAATTGAGCTATAGTGGATGAGCCATCCATTTTCACTGAGCACTAACATAAGTTCCACCTTTTAGTGAGCCTGTTACTGCGGGGTATTCTCCTCCATCAGCTGGTTATGGGGGAGTCTTCAGTACTGCCACAGGTGTGACTTGGGGGAGATCTACCGATACAACAGTGGCAGATGATGTAAGGGGTGGTTCTGGGCCACCTGCTTACACAGAGTACCTTTTCTCCCTGTCCCTGCTTATGCCTGACTCTGGGTGTACTCCTTCCATTTCTAATGACTGCTGGGTCCACCTGGCCACATTACTTCAGTAATATTAGAGGACTCAGTTCATGATGGCCACCTCTGACTGCTTGGTCACTTGATGTCACATGATCAGAAGCTCCATTCTACAAAGGCCCAGTTTGCAGTAAGTACATAGTTCTTTGGAACAAATTCTAGGGCCTACTCCAGAACCCAGGGGTATGTGTTTGAATATTTCCACCATAGGTGCCATAGTCAATGCTTTGATCCTCTCGCCACAGATACAACTGGTACCACAGTACAGTATGGCTCGTATGGCAGGGTGTTTGTATACCATTCTGTCCTTTCCTGCTTTGAGCCCCATTAAAAGCTGGGGACCTTTCATGTCACCAAAAAAAAATGTTAGAACATTATTCCTAAGTGCTGAAGATGATGGCTGCAGACTTCAGAGTTTGGGTACCAAATACAGAATTTTGTGCTACTTTTGTAGATTCTCTCTATCCACACTTTTCCTTAAAAAAATATTTAAATTTCCACTATCGCCAAACTTTGGCTTGGGCCAGGGGTATATGAACTTGTATTGGAAAAATTTTACCTCTTTATTAAGCCTTTTCTTTAATTATGTTCCATGGTTGTTACTTTGTCATTGATAGGAATTGAGGTATAGATATTTTCATATCACATTATAGTTATTCAGTGTATCTTGAACTATTGTTTCTATACTTCATTATATTTCATTAATATTGTGAGTTATAGACCTTCCTGCGAGCTCCTGATTTTAATAATTTAATTTACAAGTGCATATATTACTACATCAAAAATGCATAATTTTTTACATAACTGATATATTTCAACATAGTTGATTTGCTTTATAGTTCTACATGTTCATGTTATGTATTTACAAATATTTTCCTGAGAAGGAATCCATAAGTGTCTACAAAAAACCAAAGAGGACTAGTTCATGGTGTAGATTTTCCGAACCTGTGCCTAAACCAGTCTCCTCTCTCCTGCACACTCCTTTATGACATTCAGGCTTCGGCTTAAATGGCAGCCCCTCAGAGGCCTCCCTGACCACCCACTCTAAAGCAGCCTCCCTGGGCACTTCTAACCACACTATCCTGTTTTTCTTTCCTTGGAGTATTTATATGCCTGACACTTCCTTGTTCACACGGGTGTTTGTTAGCTCAGTCCATCGTACTTGATCTAGTTGTCATTTCCTTCTTAAATGTCCCACTGTAATATTTCAGGCTTATCCCTCTGGATCTCCTTCAATGGATAAATTCCCTTTAAATGATAATTCTCCTTGGTGTCTCTCCACCAACACTTCCTTTTTCTCAAATTCATTTTCCTCCCTCATCCACTCCCAGCATCAAAAGTGTATTAGTCCCAAGGAGACATACAGGCCCACAGTCCTTTTATCTATCTTGTGTCCTGTGAATATTCATACATTACCAACAGAACTCATACTTCGGCTTATTACATGCTGCTGCCCAAGATTCTGCTAAAAGATACTACCTTTTATAGGATGTAAGTAACATACTACTTTTTAAGTCTAAAAAACTTAACCTCTTGCTCTCTTACCCCTTCCAATTTAGTTCTAGCCTACATGTAGAGAAAGACCCAACTATCTTCTGAGCATCTCTTAACTCAGCACAGCTGCCCTGCTCGTCTGCTTACCAGCCACATGTCCGCTCCCTTCTCTAAGAACATGCAGTGATTCAGCCACATCAGACCAGGCACTCCACACACCTGCCCCTGGAAAATAAATCATCCCGTGTTGTTCTTGTAATGCCTACGTCTGTCTGAGAATGTTTCCCTTATTTAACAAAGCAGAATTACTAAATGTCATTCAGGAACACTTCTGATTGAATAATTATTGCTGAAAACACTTACCACACTAAATAACAAAAAATATACTTTCTGGCATTTCTTTTGCTCCTACACAAGAAGCTCTATGAGTGGTGGAGACATGTCCTATTCCCACAACGGTGTCTGGCTCTGTTCTCAACATGTATCTGTTGGATAAATTTACCATCTTTCCCAAGCCCCCTCCTCCCGGTGCATTCCCCATTTCTGTTAATTGCACTAACAGGTCTCTAGTCATTCAAGCAGCGTTCCTTCATTCTCCATCTCATTATTCTCTTTAATAACCATAACATTAATCGCTCATGCCTTTGGAATCCATCCTCCCTTCTCTATCTCATCTGCCACTGCTACATTCCCTTATTATCTCTCACCCCGTGTTTGGAGACACAGTCTTGTTTCTCTACCTAAAAACTCACTTCCTATGCAGTCTGTTATTACTCTTCAGTGAATGGTTTAATTGTTACATGGTAATTTTAAAAGTTTTAACATGACTATACATTACCTATATAGTGCTTAGAATCATTAGCCTGGCATAAATGCCCCTCCTAATGTGCTCCAAATCTACTATCTAACCCCAAAGTTTTTACTTGCCAGCAAACCTTCTGTGACTTGAATCTTCTTTCTCTTTTTGGAATGTAAGCTTCCATATTGGTCACATGTCAACTTTCAAGTCAGGTTAAACAGCCAGCTTAAATATTTACATTAAAAAAAATTCTACAAGCACAGATAGTATCTCCCACATTTATCCTGTACTCTATACTAATCATATGTATACTGCATATTCCTAAAGATAAGCACCCTGCCTTGTTATACTTACAGAGCCTGACTTTATATATTTATTGTATTTAAACAACTTAGTGTTTGCCAGCATACTCCATTCAATGCGTATTCCTTTACTTAGATTATAATTCTACTGCTCAAAAACAGGATATCAACAGGAAATGTTATAATCAAATTATAATCATAACTCAATAGCCTAGTGGTGGAAGCCCCAATTTAAAGACATGGTGAAATAATAATGACAAATTATTAGGTAAAAAAATTCAAATCAAAAACAACATAAAGTGGAGAGACCAGCCAGGATGGTGAAGTAGAGGGACTCTGAGCTCGCCTCCTCTCAGGAGCTCACCAAAATCACAACTATCTGCAGTACAACCTCAATGAAAAAGACTAGAACCTATGAGAAAAGATCCGCTACAACTAAAGACAAAGAAGAAACTACAGGTAGGAGGGCAGATTCATGATATAATCAAATACCCTACCCCCCCCCCGGGTGGGCAACCCACAAAACTGGAAAAGAATTACACTGCAGAGGTTTGCCCACAGGAGTGAGTTTTGAGCCCCACATCAGGCTTCCCAGCCCAGGGGTCTGGCAGGGGGAAGAAGAGCTCCAGAGCACTTGGCTTTGAAGGTCAGTGGGGCTGACGTGCAGGAGCCACACAGGATTAGGGGAAATAGAAGTATCACTCTGAAAGGGCGCACACAAAATCTCATGCATTGAGTCCCAGGGCAAAAGCAGTAATTTGATCGGAGCCTGGGCCAGACCTACCTGCTGGTTTTGGAGTCTCTTGGAGCACCCTGGGGACACAGACACTGGTGGCAGTCATACTGAGGAACATTCAGTCCCATGAACATTGCTGCTGTGGCAGCTGACATCTTGGCTTATTAGCTTCAAGATCTGGAACCACCCACAGCCCACAGGCTGCAGAGGGACACCTTAGGCCAAACAACTCACTGGGTGGGGACACAGCCCCAGCTATCAACAGACAGCCTAAAGTCTTCCTGAGACCACAACAACCTCTAGACATGCCCCTAGAGATGACCCTGTCCCCCGGAGGGCCGAGACCCAGCCCCTCCCACCAGCAAGCCTGCACAAGCCTCTAGACCAGCCTCACCCACCAGAGGGAAGATTCCTGAAGCAAGAAAACTACAATCCTGCAACACAGGGCGGACCCTAACCTGGGACCAGCTGGGCCCTGGCCCTGCACACTAGAAGGCCAAAGCAACCTTTGGGACACCCTGGAACCCATACCAAACTGCCGCTGAACAGAAACAAGAAATGAGAACTTCAGAGACCTCTGGAACAACATCAAGCATACTAATATCTGAATTGTAGTGGTCTCAGAAGGAGAAGAGAGCGAGAAAGGGCCTGAGAAAATACTGGAAGAGATGATAGCTGAATTCTTGCCTAACGTGGGAAAGGAAACCATCACCCAAGTCCAAGAAGCGCAGAGGGTCCCGTACGAGATTAAACCAAAGAGGAACACGCCACAATATATTGTAATGAAAATTTTAAAAATTAAAGATAAAGAGATTAAAAGCAACAAGGGAAAAGCAAAAAAACAGCATCCAAGAGAAATCTCATAAAGTTGTCAGCTGATTTTTCAGCAAAAACTGCTGGCCAGAAGGGAGTGGCATGTTATATTCTAAGTGATAAAAGAGAAGAATCTACAACCAAGAATACACTACCCAGCAAGACTTTGATTCAGATTTGATGGAGAAATCAAAGGCTTTACAGACAAGCCAAAGCTATAGGAATTCAGCACTACCAAACCAGCTTTCCACAAATGTTAGAGGAACTTCTCCAGGGGGAAAAGAAAAGGCCACAACTAGAAACAAGGAAATTATGGAATGAAAAAGCTCACCAGTAAAGGCAAACATACCGTAAAGGTAGGAAATCATCCACATACATAGCTCATAGACAGGTTAAAAACAAAAGTAGTAAAATCATTTGTATCCACAATAAGCAGTTAAGGGATACACAAAACAATGAGGTGTAAAATGTGGACTCAAAACCAGTAATTGTGAGAGGAAGAGAGTACAAATGCAGAATATTTAAAATGTATTTGGAAATTAAAAGAATCAGAAACTTAAAATAATCACACACAGAGAGAGAAAGAGAGACCGTTATACAAAAACCCCATAGTAACCACAAACCAAAAATCTATAATAAATATACACACAAAAAAGAAAAGGAATCCAAACATAACACTGAAAATAGTCATCAAATCACAAGAGAAGAAAACAAAAGAAGGGGAGGGGGGAAAGAGCCACAAAACCAAATCCAAAACAATTTTTTAAAATGGCAATAAGAGCATACAGATCGATAGTTATCTTACATGTAAAGGGATTCATGCTCCATCCAAGAGACACAGACTGGCTAAATGAGTACAGAAACAAAACTGATAAACCTTTAGTCAGACTCACCAAGAAAGAAAGAGAGTGAGTCCACATCATTAAAATCAGAAATGAAAAAGGAGAAGTTACAACTAACACCGCAGAAATACAAAGGCTCATAAGAGACTACTATGAGCAACTATATGCCAATAAAATGGACAAGCTAGAAGAAATGGACAAATAGAAAGTTACAATCTCCCAAGAACAAACCAAGAAGAAATAGAAAATATGAACAAACTAGCTACTAGTACCGAAACTGAATCAGTAATTTAAAAACTCCCAACAAAAAGTCCAGGACCAGATGGCTTCACAGGTGAGTTCTATCGAACATTTAATAAAGGTATATATGACTAGATCCTCACCTAACATTGTACTCAGTGGTGAAAAGCTGAAAGCATTCCCCTAAGATCAGGAACAAGACAAGGATGCCCTCTCTTGCCACTTTTATGCAACATAACTTAAATAAAATTATGTCTTATTTTATCCCCACAGCAATCAGAGAAGAGAAAAAAAAGGAATCCAACTGAAAATGAAGTAGAACTGTCACTATTTGCAGATGACAAGATACTATACATAGAAAATCCTAAGGATACCACCAGAAAACTACTAGAGGTCATCGATGAATTCAGTAATTTTGCAAGATACAAAATTAGTATACAGAAATTGTTGAATTTCTATACACCAAAAACAAAATATCAGAAAAAGCCGTTATGGAAACAATCCAATTTACCATCGCATTAAAAAGAATAAAATACCTAGGAGCAAGCCTACCTAAGGAGACAAAAGACCTGTACTTAGAAACCTGTAAGATGCTGATGAGAGACTGAAGATGAAATAAACACATGTAAAGATATACTGTGTTCTTGGATTAGAGGAAACAGTATTGTTAAAATGACCATACTACTCAACACAATATACAGATTCAGTGCAACCCCTGTCAAATTACCAGTGGTGTTTTTCACAGAACTAGAACAAAACATTTAAAAATTTTTATGGAAACACAAATGACCCGCACCTAGACTAAACAATCTTCAGAAAGAAGAACACAGCTGACTTCAGGCTATAGCACAAAACTTCCTGACTTCAGACTATGCCACAAAGCTAAGGGATGGTACTGGCACAAAAACAGACACACAGATCAATGGAACAGGATAGAAAGCCCAGAAATAAATTCCTGCACTTATAGTCAGTTAATCTGGGACAAAAGAGGCAAGAATACACACTGGAGAAAAGACAGTCTCCTCAATAAGTGCTGCTGGGAAAACTACATGTAGAAGAATGAAATTAGAACATTTTCTCACACCATATACAAAAATAAACTCAAAACGGATTAAAGACCTCAAGATAAGACCAAATACTCTAAAGCTCCTAGAGAAAAACATAGGCAGAACACTCTTTGACATAAATCGCAGCAATATTTTTGGGGATCCATCTCCTAGAGTAATGGAAACAAAACAAAAACAAACAAATGGTACCTAATTAACCCTAAAAGATTTTGCACAGCAAAGGAAACCATAAACAAAACAATAAGACCATTTACAGAATGGGAGAAATTATTTGTAAACGATGCAACCAACAAGGAATAATTTCCAAAACATATAAACAGCTTATATAACTCAATTCTCAATAGCAAGCAAACAAAACAAAACAAACACAGCCCAATCAACAAATGGGTAGAAGACCTAAATACACATTTCTCCAAAGAAAACATACAGATAGCCAACAGGAACGTGAAAAGATGCTCAATGTTGCTAATTATTAGAGTAATGGAAATCAAAACTACAATGAGGTATCACTTCACACCAGTCAAAATGGTTATCATTAAAAAGTTTAAAGATAATAAATGCTGGAGAGGGTGTGGAGAAAAAGGGGCCCTCCCATACTGTTGGTGGGAATGTAGTTTGGTGCAGCCATTATGGAAAACAGTATGGAGATTCCTTAAAAAAACTAAAAATAGACTTACCCTATGATCCAGCAATCCCACTCCTGGACATATATTCGAAGGGAACTCTAATGAGAAAAGATACGTGCACCCCAATGTTCATAGCAACACTGTTTACAATGGCCGAGACATGGACGCAACCTAAATGTACATTAACAGATGATTGGATAAAGAAGATGTGGTATGTATATCCAAGTGAATATTACCTAGCCATAAAAAAGAATGAAATAATGATACTTGTAGCAACAACGATGGACCTAGAAGACAATCATACTAAGTGAAGTAAGTCATACAGAAAAACAAATATATACCTTCTATGTGGAATCTTAAAAAATAATTCAAATGAACTTGTTTACACAACAGAAATAGGCTCACAGACATAGAAAACAGACTTATGGTTACCAAAGGGGAAAAGGGTAGAGGGACAAATTAGGAGTTTGGGATTAACATACACACACCACTATATATAAAATAGATAAACAAGGACCTACTGTATAGCACAGGGAGCTATTTTGTATTATCTTGTAATACCCTATACTGGAAAAGAATCTGAAAAAGAATATATACATATAACTGGATCACTTTGTTGTCCATCTGAATCATTGTAAATTAACTATACTTTAATTTTAAAAATATGTCTAAGACTAAATTTGTGATACAGATTACATCACAAATGTTAACATAAATTGTACTTAGGTAGTTGAAGAACCAAGTATTTTTTTGTGTGTGTGTTTTTATATATTTTACAAATTTCTATTCATTGCTGGAAGTTATTTTGATAAAATAATTTAAAGAAAAAGTATCTAGAAACAAGTATTACAATGAAATTTTACATAATAATGTATAATATAATGCTTATTATGTTATTATATTATATTATTAAATATTGCCCTTTCCATACTACTTAACCTAGACTACTTGCTTTCCATGGCATTAGCAAATTAAAGTTGTAAGATTTTCTAAGGATAAACATATTAGAATTATCTCTTGGTGACATTGGTACTAATGCTTCTATATTTCTACTTCAAAGTTTGAGTCTAGGAAAGAGAAATACAGTCTTTTAGCTGAACAACAATGTAGCCACCAGTTAGCTTCATTTACATAAGAATGTATAATGGAAAGCAACTAGAAAATAACAAAAATACATGGATTATGTGTTTAATTCAATTAATTTGAAGGGACCTTTAAAATAAAACATAAGAGAAAACAAAGGAAAGATTTAAGTTAGAAAAAAGCATAGTTAAATGTTTAGAAAATAGAAAAATAACAGAATTAGAAACAAAATATACTGGCTCTTTTGGGTGGGGAGCACAATAACATGAGTAAAACTAAATAATCAGGAAAAATGGAGGTAGAATAAAAACACATATTAAGAATGAGTAAAAATATTTATGGACATAGAAGAAATTTTTAAAAATTTAATAGAAAACTCAGTATAACAAAAATTACTTTGAAAACATGGAAAATATAAATTACCAAACTGAAGATATAAAGAAGTGAATCAGACAATAAATATAAAAGAAGTTCAAAAGTTATTAAAGACTTGGCTCACAAAAAGGCTAGACACAATTTCACTGATAAATTTATAGAAAATCTTAGAAACAGTAACAGAGCAAAAATCTTTGCCATGTAAATGTGTCAAAGCACAAAAGAAGCATGTATTTTGATTTTAAATAAACTGTCTGCAAAAAGGTAAATTTTATTCCAGTCTAACTTAGGTTAGCTAATCTACTTAAAGCATACAACAAAAATATCACATTCCAATCTACTTACAAGATGAACATAATAAAACAATACATATAAAAACCCAATAGTACTTTTAAATATCTTAAAAGCTTTTTTCATGGAAAGTAAATATGTTTTCTATTAGGAAATTTGTTAATAAAACTCACTATATTAACGTTTAAATGATGAAAATGACAAATCCATCTCAATATAAATGGATAATCATCTGAAAAAAAAAAAAAGCCAGTATCTACTTCTAAATCAGAAATATGTGACTAGATCTCTAACAATGTTAAAATATTTTTTCTATCATAAACCAGTAAGACGAGTATACTTTGCAGTGTAATCTCGTTCCGTTAGTATTAAAGTAAGTGTATTAATCAGGGTTGTCCAAAGAAACAGAACAAACAGAATATACAGAGATACAGATGAGAAGATTATAGGAACTAGCTCACAAGGAAGGTTGTAGAAGCCAGGAAGTCCTACAATCTGCTGTCTGCAAGCTGGAGAACCACGAAAGCTGGTGGTATATTTCAGTGTCAGACTTAAGGTCACAGAACCAGGGGAGCCAATGGTGTAAGTCTTTGGTCCAAAGGCCCAAGAACCAGGAGCTCTGAAGGCTGAGGGTAAGAAAAGATATGGACATCTCAGCTCAAGAATAAAGAGAGACAATTCACCTTTCCTCTGCATTTTTGTTCTGTTCAGGCCTTCAATGGGTTGGATGATGTACAGCCATACTGGTGAGGGTGGATCTTCTTTATTCAGTCTGCTGATTCAGATGCTCATCTCTTCCAGAAACACTGTCAAGAACACACCCAGAAATTATGTTTTACCAGCCATCTGGGCATCCCTTATGGAAGGCAAACTGACACTTAGAATTAACCATCACAATTAGAATTAAGGTAAGGGTATCTATTATCACCAGTATTATTTAATTACTCCATAAAGTAGTCAACAAATTGTCAGTATGTCAGAAAACAATAGCAACGATAAGAAGAATGAAACGAAATTTTAATTATTTGTGGATTATATGATAATTTCTTTAGAAAAGCAAAATAGCTATTGCATAAATTATTAGAAATTATAACAAATTTCAATAAAGTAGTCATTTGCAAAATAAAGTCTTCTTCTATGAACAGTATCACATATAAAATACATAGTCCATTTGGAAAATCACTTAAAATAACTTACCTATAAGTAAACTTTAAAAGAAATAGTTAATATTCACATGAATACGATTATAAAACTCTATTGAGGGACATTAAAAAGATCTTTAATGGGATGAAATCATCCAATATTGTATTTACTGGACAGTAAAATTTCAAAATATTTACAAATATCAATCCTTCTTAAATTAATGTGAAAATTCAAGGCATCCCCATTGAAAATAGACATTTGTTTCTTTTTGGTCTTAAATTGGACATGAATAAAGCAGAGAAAGTTCTTTGAAATAGAAGCAATGGAGTGTGACCTACTCTTACATAGCAGTAAATTTCATTATAAAGTTAAAATGATTGGAAACATTCAATACTGAGGCAGAAACAAACATCAATGGCACAAAATGGACAATCTAAAAATAGATGTAAATATGCATGGGAAAATAATATATGTAAAAGCTGGCATTTCTACACAGTCTAGATCATTCATCATGTGGTATTGGGCCAACTGGCTTATAATTTGGAAAAGAAAATAAACTTGGAAAATAAACCTGGGCAACTTATTCACTTCTATGAAAATAAATCCCAAATGGGCTTCAAAGTATTATACGTGTAAAAAGCAACAAACCTAAGAAATTGTTTGCAGGTATCTTTCATCTTTGGGGTAGGGAAGCTTTTCTAATTATTCTGCAAAATTCAAAAGCCAAAAAGGAAAAAAATTAATAAATTTTAGAACATAAAAATTAAAATACATAAGAAAAAAAAGGAAAATCCTTAACAGAGTGGAAAGACAAAAATAAGATAGCAAAATGGGTAATAATTACAACAGAGAAAAAAGTCCTATAAATTGTAAGGTAAACGAGAAATAACACAAAAGAAAATTTAGTGCTCGCTTCGGCAGCGCATACACAAAAGAAAATTTAGCAAATTGTCTTAACTGATATTTCAAACATATTCAGTGACCTAAAAACATGGTTAGCTTTTTCATCTCAACAATACAAAAAAATTACAAATAAAAATGAATTATTATTGCCATATGGATGGCAAAGATTTTTAAAAGATTAGTAAGGCAAATTGGCAGTATTTATCAAAATTTCTGTTGTGTATATTCTTTGATTCCATAATTCCAATTCAAAATACCTATTCACAAACACACTAGTGGGAAAGATTTCTGTATGAAGTTAATACAAAGTAAATTTGTAATAGGGAAAACCTGAAAATAACCTAAGTATTATTCAATAGAAGGATTAAATAAATTAACATAAAAAACTTGATATATTTACAAGTGAAGAAAAGGATATTGTAGAATAAAGTATAGAATAAGACCCCACTTATGACTAAGAAGTAGTATTAAGAACATATGCCAAAATAGATTTCTGAAAATGCACAGAGATAACTGGGAGTAACAGTGGTTGTGTGATTGGTGGGAAGGAGACAGTGAAAGAGATCAAAAAGAAAATAAAATTTGCCTTTTAACCTTCTTATATATAGTTCTGTATTGCTAGACATTTTTAATATTAGCATATACACTTTGTATTATTTTAAAAAGAAAAAGGAAAAAGAGAAATTGTGATAAAATTCATGTTTGTAGAGGAGTAATAAACATCCTCTGTCAATTTTGTTGGCAATTTATCACTATTTTTTAGAAAGCATTTGTTAGCATCAATAAATTGAATAATATGCATATACAGTGAGTCAGTAATATTTTCAAAAATTACACAGTAAGTATATGAGCTCAAGAATGCAAAATAGTTTGAGAGACTGCTCAGTGAAGAATTGTTTCTAATAGCTGATATATTGAAACAAATATTTTATCAATAAGGAAACGTTTAAATAACTTATGATATATTTGTTAAGGGAGTATAGTGCAATATTAAAAACATTGGAGCATATCTTTATATAGTGGCAGAGGAAGTGGTCCATGTAAAAAGTTGCAGGACAGGACCTAAAACTAGTATCTACAAATGATAATATTATTATTTACATAGTAAGTTGGTGTATACATGTGCAAAATCAGAAATATACATGAATCTGTTAACACATGTATGTTATACATAAACACACATATATAATCTTTGTTATCATTGAAGAGTAAGATTTGTTATTGTTGAAGATGAAGCAGATTTTCTAAATGTCTGCTCTCATATTGGTAAGTGCTTTCAAATGATGATTTATGACTCAGATCAGAAAACTAAGAACATACTATTCAAAACCATCTAAGTTTTTAGATGTCCAAAGTATTAACATAAGCATAACTTAGTGAAATTAAATAAGTTGCCTTCTTTGCAAAAAAGCAAATTTAATCTATTGAATGTAAATACCTATCAATTTGATGTCACTCTTGTTAAAATATAAATATCTAAGAGCTCAAATACTGCCTGTTTGCACACCTCACATGACTCCATCAGGTGACGTTCAAGGGTAGAAAGACCTGCAAGTTACTCTCACAGAAAATAGTTCACTTCTCCGTAAATCCATGCACTACCAACACTTCCGTCAATGCCCGTATCTTAAAATTGGTATTGTTTTTTCATTCAGTAACATTAAAAATCATTCTCAAAGAAAGGTTTTGCAGCCTTACCTCTGTGGGTTATAGTTGAGAATTTTTTCTTTCCTGAAACTCCGAATGTAGAAATGGATTAACCACATCATTATTAACCCAACTATCCTCTGCATTATTTATATACTCTTAAACAATTAGTGCCTATATTCTCTGGTAAAAAAAAAAAACAAAACTATTCCCATAAGATACGACATTGAAATTGAAATTCACAAAGATAGTATTAAAAAAGAATTAATTATGTTTTCAGAAGACTATCTTATTTCAGATTTTGGTCATAAATAAAATCTCAAATCACTTTTATTTATGAGTTTAAAAATATGCAGATATTTAGTATGGTAATGTACATTTTAAATGTAAGAAATCAAAATAATTTATGAACTGAATCTAAGTATATTTGAAGTTAAGAAACAGATGTTAAATACCTAATTTACACTGAATTATAAAAGGACAGTCAGCCTGATTAACATAATCTCCTTAAATGTATGTTGAGTAAAAGACTACCTTAATGACAGTATTAATTTTTTATGAATTAACTTGAAGTTAATTGTGGAAAGCAAACTCTAAGTAATTTTTAGTTTATATAAAGTCATAGAAAGGCAGAACTCTAAAAACTCAAAAACTCTAAAACTAAAATCCAAGCTAATAAGGAAAATACCAGGAGGTTCTCTCACGAAGGCAGAGATTGCATATATGAATTTCCATTTCTTTTGCACTTATTATACATACATGTAATATACATATGCTTACTTCATTATATGCATACATATACATATACAACATATACACACACACGCCTAATCTCCTGGACTCTAGAAGCAGAATGGCACCTCTCAACCACAGTTGCCCTCACTTAGCAGTTTGAAAGCAAAGTTACTTCATCCTTTTAATAAGGCTGTTTTTAAATTTTGAATCATTTCCTCTAGCTTTCCATGGTAAAGTATATTTTGTAATATTTTTTATATATATAAAATATACTGAATGGCCTTATTAGCTGCAAGCAATAAATGCCACAAAACAGATTTGGAAATTGGAACATACCCAACATAAATGGTTACCAACGATGAATGGGAAGGCATACAGAACAGGGCAGTAAAGCCACCAACACAATATGAGGAAAATCATTAAACGATCTGGAAAAGCATCAAGATGGCTGGCCTCTTTGTAGTTCCAGCACAAAGACTGAACCTTATTTCTCAATATTTTCCCTGGTGGGGGATAACAGCTTGAAAATAATCCCAGATGTATTCATTTGTGTAACCATTTGCTTCTTGTAGCATATAGGCATGGAAAAATTATTGAAGGCTTCAATTCTGGACTTGTATTTTTTTAAATGTCAGGCTTTTGAAAAATAGCACCATTTTTCTTTAAAACCCATTCATTTACCTGGAATGTTGGCCACCAGGCCTATAATATGGACTTGGTTTTGTTAAGATTGAAAAAATGCCCAATGGCAAAAGAGGAATGGGCAATTTTAGTGGATATAACTAAATATGAACCCAAACTCAAATGAGCAAATGTCCAAGCAGGGTAAAAATCAGTGCTTTTATGATTCTAAGCTAGCCAAGGAATTCTAGATCCTGCTAAAGAAACATCAATTTAGAGAAAGGAAGTAATCTAGAAGGTTTTCTTTAGAGATACTGAAAGCAGAAACTTTGAAATCAAGTTTCAGACTGCCAACTTTACACGTGTGCATTTTTTTCCTGAAAGCATCTTCTTGTTTTGAGATGATTCTAGATGTTGAGAAGAGTTTTAAAAGCTAAAAGTCATTTTTAAAAATCAACTTTAAAACATCTCACAGATAGTTGAGACAATTTATAGTTCTTAACTGTTGACAAATTGGTTTAAACTCAACTTTTCAAAGTTCTAAAAATGTATCAAATAATTTGTTAAGTATTCTGCTTTCTACATTTGAGTATACATTTTTTTTAAAGTAGAATCTGCTGGGAAGT
Source organism: Camelus ferus (assembly GCF_009834535.1). Taxonomy (NCBI): domain Eukaryota; kingdom Metazoa; phylum Chordata; class Mammalia; order Artiodactyla; family Camelidae; genus Camelus; species Camelus ferus. The sequence goes on along the minus strand of NC_045702.1, from coordinate 51,857,729 downwards.
GTATTGTATGTATGTGTCTGTTTGTGCACAGAGAGATTTTAATGTCTTTTTTTCTTCACTTGATCAGATTTTTTTGTTGTTTTAAAGATCACTAGGAAATATAGAACTTTTTGGTAGCCGTTCTAGTGCTAAAATGAATGTTGAGTTTTATTATTATTATAAACCAGCTTCTTGTGTAGAATGTGAAGGGTTGTGTTTGAATCCATCATCCATTTTACAAATATTTAATGAGCACCTGTGTTTTTCCAGGCACAGTTTAGCAACTAGGATTTCAACAGTGGCAATGACACCTCAGTATATCATTCCTCTAGAAGGCTTCTTCAGGAAAACTAGACTTATATTTCTGATTATCTAAAGAAAACAACCTGGGACAAGAAATAAGTAGGGAAGTATTCTTTCATTACAGAACTCTATTTTGTAAACATTACATCAGTTTCTCCATAATTTATGTAAATGATTTATCACCTGAGCACATGTAACTGATATCCTGTACCTTAGGAAAAAGATCTCTGACTCAAGTGACGTCTTACTTTGAGACACACTATCAGCCACATGATGATGACACTGGAAGGAATGGATTGGATTCATTTCAAGCGAAAATAAGGAACTCAATCTAAACTATGTAAAACTCACCTCACTAAGATTTATTGCTTTTTTCAGACCATTGAAGCTACAAATAAAATTTATGAGGGAAGAACAATAAATTAGGACTGGATAAAGGCACAATTTTAGGCCTCAAGTTGCTTGTACAGTTAGATTTTAACACATAAAATTGGGAGCATAATGCTAACAAGTTAATAAAATCAGCCAAGTGCTGACATGTAAAAACGTATTTTTTTAACAACTTGATTGGTCCAATCAGTTAGCCTTGTTGACAACTCGAAATTTCGGAAACCTACATTACTTAGATTCAATGAACATTAAAAACGTGGAAAAGTTCGTAAATGCAAGCAACAGAAGTTCACTGCTCTTCGAATATATTTGGGGGGTGGTGTGGGTATGTTGCCTTTAAAGTTAAAACTGTAAAATTACCACATAATAAAAGCCTGTGCTTTGAACACTAATTGCCGTTTAGTTAAAAAAAAAAAAAAAAAGCTCTTTCCTACAATTATGAAGGTGTGATGTATAAACTTTCTTTGGTTTTACTGAGGTGTGTTTTCTATCTTTTTAGTTCTATTGCTTTTTTTCATTTATTCTTGATCTGAATTGTACTAATATGTATAGTATCAAGAAGGCATTACCTCTGAAGATTCCTACAGCGTTTTAATTGAGAGTAAATTGCCTTCAATAAATGGGGCTTCCTACTGGCCTGGAAGGCTGGCCCACCCTAGTGGCCGGGCACAAACGCTCGTTTGAAGAGTTAAACCCGAGGCACGATAGCCCACTTTGTCAGCTGCCTAGAGGGAAGTTGTCAAGTCTGGGACCCTGCTGCTTTATTCCTATAACTGTGTTTTAGAAACACCTCACAAGTGGAATTGTGGCTGCCTCATCCAGAAAATGTGGAAAGGATTAATGTGGCATGTAAAACAAATCACTCCTGAGCTCAGCTGAGAAAGTGGGTATTAAAAGCACTCCAGTCAAAAGAGCTTTAGTGAGAGGGTCACGGTGATATACAGTCAGCATATGTTGGACTGGTAATGCTGCAGGGTGTTTGGAAATGGTAATGGTCCATGGGTGTAAAGTCTTTCAAGACCTCTTAAAGGCACATGTGTTTCTTGAGCATGTTCTCCAAACAAGGACCTGTTATGGGTTAGATTCACTGAAGCTTTTAAACTTTATTGATTGGTTTGTGGGATTCCAGGTTCACTTGCTGCTTTAAAAAAAGAGAAGGAAAAAAAAACCTGTTGATAAACATAGGCAAGAATCCCACTTTAATCTTAACCTTATGAATCAATAAACAGTGTGGGATGTTGCCTCCTCATCGATTACAGTACACACTGTTTATTTTTATTATGGAAGTGCTCGCTAGTTTTCAGAGTTAATGGCACTGTATCTATGTTGTCCTTCTAAATCCAGGTGCTTTGTAGATTTATTTTGAGGGGGAAGAAAAGGGAGACGTGAAGATTTCTTGCTATTTGAAATATGACCCATAGCCTTAATAAAAATTTGTGGGTTTCAAGTTGAGAGAGAACAAATAAACGTGCTAAGTGTAATTTCATAAACTGAGACGATTTTCCTTGGAATTCCCACGTTAGGGATGAATTCATTCAGAGCTCATATTATAATGCAAATGGGTAATTGTAGCCAAAGCTGAATGAACTCTCAAAGAAATAATATGCACTAGTTTTCTACATACGAGTACACTAGTTTCAGGTACTCTCCTCTGGTTCATATTTGCACTTTTTATGGTATGCTTATATATTTTCCCTGGAAGGTTAGACCTCATCAATTCATTCATTTTTCTAAAAAACCTACACCAAAGGATCATGCAAAATCTTTGAAAAGATGAAAGCACAGGCAAAGGTTGCAATAAATAAGGAGTGATGCATTTAAGTAGTTGTCAGCACATGGACTCAAAACAAGCATGTGTTTTTGGGTAAGACCTGATAAAATATCAAGACAGGTTAGCAGGAAGTACTAGTTAACTAACCTAAAAATCTCATCAGTGAAACTAAACAAATAAAAATATTACGTGAGACTGGAAAAAGTCAGGGTGCTTTTGGGTTTGGGTTCAGCGCTCCCGAGTTTGGCCCCAACTTAGAACCATGACTGCAAATATTTTTTCACCAACTTCAAGCATGACATTATTTGTTACCTCTGCTTTACTGCAGGCCTGCTAAAAGTCAAGATCAATAATTTCTCAGGACCATTTCCACTCTACGCTGAAATTACAACCAGCCTGAGGGACACAGCAGATATAAAATTTCTTGCCATCTCTGTAAAACTCATAAAGCATCAGCACTGCTTTGTTTTTTAATTGCACTTCCCGTCTTTGTCCCATTCACGTCACTAGTCTCTAACTAGCACATTTGGCTGGGAGGACGGTGTATGGTGAGCGCTCACGGCCGTTGTATTGAGTAGGAAATGGACATGTAACAGAAGATGAAAATGTTACAATAAAATAGCTAGATGGTAAGGATATGGGAAGCTGTCAATCATCACTGTGTTTTGCTAAGCAGGCGTGGGATATTATGACTGTGACTACTTTATATTCAAAGAAGCAACTGATGCGGCTGCTTTCCACGTGCCCAGCTGTGGCTGAAAAGGACACTCAGTTTTCCGTGCACAATGCTCTGTGTATATGAGCCACCGTTCGTGCACGGATGGCTCTTTGCCTTTTGACCTTCAAGTGCACTTACTCTACAGGACAAGTCCTCATCAGCCACAAGTAAGAATGTGTCTGCAGCCGTATCTCTTCAATTTGCATGTAATTACTCTTCTAGGGGCTTCCAGGGCAATAAGGTATTTCTGCCTTCTATATAAATGGATGTAACTTTTATGCTCTATTAGAAGCCACCACTTACGAATGTAAAACTACTCAAAACTGTCTATTCTAGTCTTAGAATTTCTCAAATGATCTCCTAAATATGGTAAACATCCAGAAGATTGATGTGCAACACTTGTCTGTTCCATATTATTGGGAAAAAAAGTATTTTCTTTTCACACTGGAATGATGATAGGAAGTGGATGATCTTGACAACAGTCTTTCTTTGTTAGGTATCTGTGAGTCTGGATGCCCAAGTGACATTTTTGCCACTTTAAACTGAAAATGGCGTTGGACCTGAATGATAGATTCTGAGCTGTCTAACCTGTCCTGAAATCACTGACCAGTCATTCCCTCTGCTCAGGCGTCCCGACTTTGAACACCTCCCCAAACACACTAATTGGGGACCTGGACTGTGTTGAGTTTTGCAGGCTTCACATCTCCCAGACAAACTGCACGTGAAGCCAGACTAACCCACACCAAGATGTGCCGCACACCTGTACAACAGATGACCAATTTTAAATGCGCAAAGAAAAACCTCCACAGAATAATGTGATGTTTCCTTCACGTGGTATACATACAATTCAGACAGCTCAGGGCCCAAAGCATGCCATTTAGCTGTAAGTTTTCATTGCTAAAGACATTTTATAGGGCTTAAATTTTATATAGTCCAGTATCAAGTAGTACTCCTAATTGCATGACTTCAAAGTAGACATGTGAGCCATACTTTTGTATTATTTTAGTGGCAAGCAGTCACTGCCCTTCCAATTGTTCCTACGAGGTCCCATTTTAACATTATTACTGGGAATTTTATTGAACTTCAAATTTAGTGAAAACTTTGCCTCCTTCTTTGAATGGGAGTTTGAACACTGAGATTAAATTGATAGAGAAAAATCAAGTCTGAATCAGTTTATAGCCCAGGGGTACATTGTGAATCCCATAAAGCATTGTTGCAGGAACCTGGTTAGTGTTCTGTACACCTGCTTAATGTTTTTTTCATCATCACAAATGTCAAAGTGCTCAGTAAGTCACTGGGGTTTGAATGACAGCCGTGCACTAAGCAAGCAGTTACGTTTTTTCACTACCAAATTGGACCATAAATGATGAAAAAGAGGTCAAAAAGGAAGTATGGAACCATACAAATTTGAAAGGGGAAACTGCTAATAGCCATAAACCCGGTGCAATCAAAGGCTTGGCAAGTCATTGCAAATTACCTGCTCTGTGAATTACTGATCGCACTGCATTATGATATAGAACTTTCTAACTCCTTTCATCTGTAGTAACAGGGCTTCTAATAGCTCACAGATCAAAAGCAAAACACTGCCAGTGGAACTTTGATACAAATACGCCAAGGTTGCACCAGTATAATGCACGCGAACAAAATGTTAATATGCATCCAATATTGCTTTTGGTCAAACGATTATTTACTATATGTGTTTTACAAACCAAACTTACCAATATAATTCTTATAGAAAGGGAAGATTAGTAAGGCATGCCTGACTAATATAAAAGGAAGAGTGAAATCTTGCGTGATACTTTCATTAGGATTAGTGTAGGGTGGTGTGCTTTAAGCAAGATCTTGGCAGTCTTTTAGATACAAGATGTCAAGTTCCTAAATCCTTTTCTAGCCCAAGACTCAGACATATGGGAGTCAGGGGTGCTCAAAATTACGCCTCCAAATGTTTTTCCTATTAGGGAAAATATCTGTATCAATAAGTTTTCATTTGAAAAATGTGAAGTGCCCATGAAGGAGGAAGTCTGGCAGCGTATTTGCATGCCGCTGCAATCAGACTGCTTTCCTCTTGCCCCCTTGTTGGAGATCATGGGTACTGATCAAATGGACAATTTTATTCTATGTAAACAGGTCCCAAAGAAAAAAACAAAAAATCCTTGGTCCATCAGACATTTTACAGCAAAGATTCGGCTGAAGTGCTGCCAAGCTAGATTCTGTACCGATGCAGTAATACCCTAGTTTCTGGGAGGTGGAGAAGAGGAAGAAGGAGATAGTTGCCAATATACGTGGCTCCTTTATACTTGACCATAACTGATATGCTTGAAATTGAAAACCATTTTCTTATTAGTTCTTGGATCTAAGTTCTTAGGTAACTCACTGTAGCTCTTTTGTAAGAATAGTTTTTCATTTGTCTTAATTATTCATCACTTAGTGTTACTCCTCACTCTAATGGTGAAAATACAGTGATGAAATGAGAAAGACAGCATTCCCATCTTTATAGGAAATGCACCAGAGTAGACACATTGATATAAACAAAGAAATTCAGACTTTGATAGAGCTATAAAGAATATAAACAGAAGGCTGAGAAGGTTTTTGCATATGGGTGCTATCTGAGGTGACATGGTCAGGAAAGGCTGATGGATGGAATGATGTTTAAGCTGCGATATGATCAATATGAAGAAGCTAGACTTGTAAAGAGCAGGGTAGATGAAAAATGATAGAAATGAAGAACAGTAAGTATGAAGGTCTAAAGTATGTGAAGGACTAAGAGTGATGGAGAGCAAGAAACACAATGTGACTGGACCACAGTGAGCAGGGAAGAGAAGATGAGGAGGGCAGATGATGTAAGGCTGTGAGTCAGAGTAAGGGAAAGAGCAATTATAACTAGCTATTCTGGGGAGAACAAATGATCTGTGAGAAAGCACTGAAGCAAAACCAGCTAGGTCAACAGTGAGTTGCCCAAGTGAGAGATGAGAGTGGTTTGGATGAGGGTGGTGGCAGTGGAAGAGGATAGAAATGAAAGCAGTCTGACTCTGTACCCATCAAGTCGTCAGAGAAATTCTGAAAGGTTTACAGCCTTCCAGTTCTGTGACTCCTGGTTAAAGTGTTCCAGTGAATTACACTCTACCTCAAATCTCCAGTCAGAAAATTTGTCTCTCCCACCAATATCCCCTTGAATTTGGCAAAGTATAGTATAAAAAAAAATTACTTAATGAACTCAATATAGAACACACTGCAACACATGAATTACTCCTGCAGTGTCTCTTTTTAAAGTGGTTTCAAATCTCTGTGGCACCAGGTGGGGTTATATATCCACTGGTCAACAAACTGTAGCTGACAAAGTCTGAGCAGCTGATGTGAAGTTCTGTATATTATGTGAGTGAGTGAGAGTGTGTGTGTGTGTGAGAGAGAGAGAGAGAGAGGGAGAGAGAAAGGTTGCTGGGGCCAGGGGTGTGAGATTGGGGAGGGCTTTAGAAAGAATGACTGAGTTCTTTTATTATTTTTAAAAATAGCCTGCATTCATGGTTCTGTATTCTGTATACATGGAGAAAGTTTATTTGAAAATTGTTTTAAAGCATTTGAAAAGAGTGTCTGGAGGCTTTCTGCACTCAGTCCCAGATCCAAGAGGGGAGGTAGAGCAGGGAACAGAAGAGCAGAGGAGACAAATTTGAGGCTGTTGAAGGACTACATGTAACAGAAATGCAGAAGTCTGCTCTGGCAGCCGTGCCCAGGGCCAGGGTCCTGGGAGGAGCAGCTGGTCACTAACGCCACAGAGTAATGCCTGCATGTCACTTATAAATGCTGTTGCTGTGTAGTTATTTTGTGAACTACATAGATTTCATTATTGAGTCCAGGTCAGTGTTCATCGATTTCTTTGTGTTTTATAATTTCTCATGAGAGGAGGAAACTTTAATTCATTAGCAAAGAGAGGAAGGTGAACAACACTGGTCCTTAAGTTCCCAGTAACTGACACCTATAAAAGGAAGACCAGTGACCAATACGCCTTGCTGCGGGGCCTCCCCCTTCTGTCCCTGTCACGGCACACAGAGAAAATGACAGGATTTGTATGGCTCACAGGAGGAAACTGGAAAGGAGTTAGGAGAGTCTTACTCATATCTTTTTGGGAAAAAAATATTAAATTTTCTTGACATTATATAATTACGAAGACAGAGCGTAAAGAGAAAATATTACATGTTGAATTTTTATCATACTGGCAAACAAAATCTTTTGAAATTTCCCATGAGAAACTTAACTTTCATGTTTAAACTGCTTACATTTGAAGAACTCCATGTCTTTCCCTGACAAATATAATTAACATGGGCATTTCTGAAGACAAAATAATTTTGAATCCAATTGAACTTTTTCATATAAGATATTTCAAACTAGGGGACAGAATGCACATGCATGGCTAGAACATCCAACAAGCTTAAATGTCACTGAGAGCACAAGGGTCAAAAACACATAGAAGCATCCCACGTATGCAAAGACAGAGATTCCGGCTGCCACTCACAATGAGACCTACCAAGAGTCCTTGCAAAACTTCCTTACGCCATCAGGCTGTGTGCCACTCAGCTACCATATTTTGTGGTCCCACATCTAGTGAGCCCTCAACAGATGTCCATGTACATACAGAACACTCCTTAGCTATGGAGAAAGACTCTTCAGATGGTCAGATAGCTTAAGGTATCACGTGGCCTTCCTTCAGACCCAGTGGTTTGTGGTCATCACCCATGGATCATTTCAGTGTTGCCCATAGCAGCAGGCTACTGAACCAGGATACCAGCTACCCCTAGCCCTACCTGAACCCCCCAGAGCCCAGAGAATATGTGGCTATATATCCACAACTCATCGCTGACACCATGCACAGGGAAGTTCTACTTTACGGAACAGTCACTGACCCAGGAACGCGCCTCTCTACACGCACACACACACCACACTTCAGACCAGACAGGCCCAGTCAGGCTCCAAAAGACGTGTAAGCTGGAAGTTCTCTTTGATACACTCATCCTGATAGGCACAGGGAAATGGGGGAGAAATGGAAGCAAGGAGAAAGAATAAACAACCGGTTTCCCATGAGGATAGTTGAATTTTTCTCATTAGCATATATTTCTGGCTAGTATTTACAATATGGCATGTGCTGGGCTCTTTTTGGAAAAAAAAATACAGAAATGCTCCAAATTATTTCATTCCTACCCAGCAGAAATAAAAAATTAAATAAATTCAGACAGCATAAGTTCACCACCTACCTTAGGCGACAGTGTTAACTTTACAGTGACAAAGAAGCAGGTATACTGAATAGTAAGGAAAGAAAAATTCCCACTCCTCAATTTTGATTAAAACACCTTAATATTTCTGTTTGAAACACTAATAGCTAATGTTCCTCAGATAACCAATTTACATATTTAAAAATACTTTTGCAACCCTTTCATTATGGTGTAACACGTCCAATTATTGAGCTGGAATTTGGGTTCCCTCTGATTTTCAGTCCCTGCTTTGTTTGCTATTTGTGCTTATTGCTAAGTTTCCTGTTTCATATTCGTGGAAATGTCTTTATATGAAATACGAAATTACTTTATAGCTGAGATAAATTTATTTAAATGTTTCTCTTACATGGGTCCAATGCACATCCAGAGGTGTCACAAAAAAATTAACGTATCAAAACCAAAGAGTGCATTTTTGTATTTATATGTGTGTAGTGCACTATTTTTGAGTCACAATCTATATGTTTCCAGTGTTTTTCCACAATATGTGTTTTCCTCTGAAAAAGAGAATTTGAAAAGAATTGCCAAATCTGTCTTGGAACTTCCACTTTAAATTCAAAACAGATTCCCAGATGTCTACTGGGATATATCTCGAGTATGACTAAGAATGTGCACCTGCGATTACCTAAACCAGCCAAAGAATGGCACCACTGCTTCACATAAATGTAGTCACAGATATTTTTTATTTGGTTCTAGAATTTTATCATAAATCCCATGGCTCAGTGTAGAATTCTATCTTTCCTACAGGTCCACTTCTTGCCTTTAGATAATATTTTACAGCAAAACCCTGATGTATTGCTTGTCACCCTTTGGCCACTAAAGGAACGTAGAACGGTACAATGGGTGAATAATAAGGAGACAAAGGGAACTCTCTGCCCTTCTGGCTCAGCCCATGCAGATGGTCATCATTTTCCAACTTTACGACAGTAAGGGGAATGCATTTATCACTCCTCTGCTCCTTCTCACATTGATCCTCCATTGTTGAGTTTAGCAGTTGGCCATATATATTATAGAATCATTAAATAATGAGGAGGGTAAAAAGGGAGATGGCCACTCAAGTTTCGCAAGGAAATAATGAATGTTGGAGAAAGAGTGGCAGGTTTGAAGGACAGGTTCACAGAAGCATTAATCAGATAATTATCTTACAATTCCTGAGAGTTAACCAGAAAATTGAAGATAGCCTGATGGACCCAGGGCTCACCTGTCCTGCCGTGCTCCGTTCTAGACAGGATAGGCCCATGTCAGCCCTGGAGTAACTGCAGTAAAAATCATGTCTTATTTTCTTCTTTATAGTTACAGACCACACCTAATATCCTTTCCCTGATTTATCTAGAATTACTCATACAATTTGGATGGTTTTATAAGATTGACTTTTCAGACAACTAATTAAAAACACAGTGATTTTACTTGTATCCAATATTGCTCAGTTTTGAAAATCAGGCAAAGAAAACAAGAAACAACCCAATTTTTTAGAAAAGGCAAAAATACTGAACAGTTTACAAAAGAAGACAATTGTAGGGTTGATAAACACATGAAAAAGTGCTCAATGTCTTGACTCATTAGAAAAATGCAAAATCAAATGAGACACCACTGTCTACTCACCAGAAAATCCAAAATTTAAAAGACAGAAAATACCAAATATTGGTAAGCTTGTGGAGCCACCAGAATATTCATGTATTTGCTAGTGAGAATGTCATATGGTGTATCTACTTTGGGGAACAATCTGGCAGTTCCTATATAAAACTACACAAATGCCCATCCCCTAATCCAGCAGTTCTACTCTCAGGTATTTACCTAAGAAAAATGAATATATACACGTGTACACCAGAAAAAGAAACCTTGCACCAGAATACTTGCTAAAAGCCTAAACCGAAAAACTAGCTCAAGTTTTCTTCAAAAGAAGAGTGGACAACAAACGGGGGTATGCTTATACATTGGGATGTTACTCAGAAAGAGAGGAATAAATCACCACCCGCAAGTGGGTAAATCTCACAAACATCCTAAGAAGCCTTACACAAATGAGTCATTACCGTGGGATTTGTTTGAATGATCATGACGACTAAAATGGGTAAACCTAATATGATGTAAAAACTGGGACAGTGATTGTCTCTGTGGGCAGGGGGCTGGGAGGTGAGGATTATCTTGGATTTGGCATAGTAACATTCTATACCTTGAAAGGTGTTTTAGTTACATGGGTGTATATACACATTAAAAATCATCAAATGATACACAAGTTTTCTGCATTTCACTTTACATACAATTTACCTTAAAAAAAAAGTCAGCGAGTACTGAACTCTCGTTGATGATATGCATACTAAATGTTTTGAAGTAAAGGGCACTGGTATCTGCAGTTAACTTTAAAATGTATCAGAAAAACGAGATAAATTGGTAGACAGAGAAATTAACGGATAGAGAGGTGAAAAGTGAAGCAAACGAAATTTTAGAATCCAAGTGCTGAAGATAGGGGTACTCACTGTGTAAAACTTTCAAACTTGATGTTTGGAAACTGCCGTAAAAAATTATCAGAAAAAAACTCGGGCTGATGATTTCTCCTTTCTTCCTTGGCATGGTTCTTGAAAACTAAAAGTTGAAATGAAAAAAGCAAAAGGCAACATGTAATGTAGCTGTCTAATTTAAATCAGGCTCTGATGTTCTGCTTGCTATTCTGTTAAACCAGCCTCTCCATGATTATTTAACACGGAAGTGGTTTCCTTACCCGGAGGGACTCTGTTCTCACAATAGAGAGCAAGCATGGAAGCCAATGAAGAGAGCGTGCTGGCCAGGGAAGGCACGATGAGCCTGGCGTGGGCGATGCCTGCTCTCAGACCTGCACCCCACCAGTGAGCAAACAGCAGTTCTTCCCTTATCTGTAGGAGCAAGGGACACAGTGATTAAAAGGCTTTGAAGTCAGGGGCATCTAAGTTTGAATTTGGGCTCTACCCCTAGAGTAGCTTTCTTTCCCTATTAACATTTTTGAGCCTTTCTGAGTTTTGGTTTCATCATTTACCAAATGGGCAAATTATTAGCATGTACATGAGGAATAATGAGGACTAAAGAAGTACTGTGGGTATTAACAGTTAGTATCACAGGTGCACTCACTCATATACACACACACAACTGGAGAAGAAAGTACAGAAAAGAAGAAATTAAGTTTGATGGAATTTAAAGAAAAGTAAAGTTTTTTGAGCAAGGGGTGTAATAAAATGAGAAGCTAGAAAGAAAGTACTAAACTACACAACTCCTGGTTTTTCCTTTATTGCTTTTTTTTTTTTTTTTCTGTTCACTACATGGGTTGCAGTAGTGTTTTTTTTTTTTTTCTTTCCTTTTGAAAATTAAAGCGGTGACAGCAATGATTATTCCTAAGCACAGATCTGAATAAAAAGCCACACTATGGAATATTTTACTTTCTCTGCAAATCTCTCACAACCTTCTCATAAATAAATGGGGCTAGACTCAAGGAAACTGGGCTAAATCCCTCCCTTACTGTCTGGACTGTTCCCAAATCATTCATCATGGACACAGGACGACGCGAGCTCCTCTTTGGCATATATCTTAGGGGGGTCTGGCAGGGTTAAGGAAAAGGGACAAAGAAGCCTATGCTCAAATATCTGGGGTATTTTTGTCAATCTAATGCTTTAAAAAAAAAATACACAGGATACTTTTGTCAATAAATCCTTTATGTGCTTACATTGAAGGTGCTGAAAATTGCTTGGTTAGTTCAAAATTGTATCTGGAACTTTTTTGCAGAACAGTGTTCTGACAAGTGAAGATGAGAATTCGTATGTCTAGATCCTACAGTCTGTGACCTCTGAGAATTGCCAGTGGCTTTTTTATTGGATTAGAATTGACTGACTCTTCCAATTTGGGTGGTATCTACTTCAATTCTACCATTATTTCTGGGCAAGGATGATGATCCTGTACTGGGCCATTTCAAGGGCAAAAATATCCTGGTCCCAGGGAACATGTGCATGTTGTGTGACAGTCACAAAATCCATGATAGATTGCTCTGTGCAGTTGCTCTTAAGTCGGCGAAGGATTCCATGTCTTTGAGATGAAACTATGTCATAGGATCCTCAATGAGAGGAAAAGGTAAAGGAAAAAACAAAGAATAAAGCTGAAGCAAGACAGAACATCTGTTATGGTATGAATGGCTCTTACAATTCCCTTCTGTTGACTCAAAAAAAGTCTTATTGTTAACTGTTTCATTTGGGAGGTATAAAATTATTTATGAGGTTTAGAATAGAAAGCCACCATATTTTATCTTTTTCTGGCTCCTATGGTTAAAAAAAATTGCCAAACTGTGGTTGTGGCAAGGAGACTTAAGTGAAAAGTGCATTTTATAATTTCTTTAATTAAACGTGATCAAAGGTGCCCTTAGAGCATTTTCCTAGTTATGTGGCACTGTCTATATTCTCTTAACATAGCCATTGGCTCAGGGTCCCTGTTGTTGGTTCAAGGGTTCCTTCTGCTGTGAACGACCAAATTTTTCCATTCTTTGAAACCTAATGTTTTACTATACACAGATGAAACACACCTGTTTCTGATATACAACTGCTTTCAATTCTTGTTAACTGTGAGAATTCATGAAATGGAAAAAAAAAACCTGTGTTCCCTATTCTGGTGTAAAATATAATTTGGAGCTTCACATTTTTGACTAAAAACATAGTGAGTACCTACTATGTGCAAGGAAGGCACAATGGGATTCAACAAATCTGAAAATGTTGATTGAGCACCCACTCTGGGTCAGGCTTTCTTGTACAATCTAAAAGATGGGCTATGACAACAGAGGAAACAAACACCAATATCAAGCAGGGAAGGAATGGGGCTAAAGAGTGCTGAGGGTAGGTTTAATTTTAACTAGGATGGCCAGGGAACTTAGTATTGGGGAAAATAAGAGTATAATGGGGAAATCTGAAGACTGAAAAAAAAAAACAATGAGAGTGCAAGCCATGTAGGTCTTTGGGGAAGACCTATCCCAGCAGAGGGAGCTATAAAGCCCTTGAAGTACAGGAACACTGAACACTCCTGAAGTAAAGAAAAACACCCAGTGATGCTATAACTGAATGCCTGGGTTGGGAAATAGCACAGTATGAGTTCATCGATGTAACAGGGAGCCAATTATACAGGGCTTGTAAGCCATTATAAGGACTTTGGTTTTTACCATGAGTGAAATGGGAGCTTTTGGAGGGGTGAATAACAGAAGACATTATCTAAGTTTTAATAATACCTGAATCAGTATGGTTGCTCTCTCTCTCTCTCTGTCTACATATATATATACACATATACATATATATGTACTCTGTATATATATGTACACACACACACACACCATGGGATGGGAGTACAGAAATAGAGAAACCAGTTAGCAAGCCATTGAGTCACCCAACATAAGAGATACTTTTGACTTGGATTGGGGTCATAGATACGAAATGATGAGAAGTGTTCAGATTCTGAATATATTTTGAAGACAGAACCAGTGAGATCTGTTGAAAGACTGTATTGAATGAATTAAGAGAAAGAGATCAATCAATGATGCTTCTAAAATATTGGTTGCCATTGACTAGAGAGGGGAAGCTAGGAGGGAAAGCAGATTTTGTGGGGGGAAATTGGGGTTTCTTTTTTGGACACATTTCATTAAGAGGCCAAGTGAAAAGGCAAGTGAAGATGATTCAGCATGCGGGTGGGGATAACCATCTGATGGTGAGGTAGAGAGCCAGGCTTGACATGGATATTTGGGAGTCATCAGCATTTAAATGATATTTGAGATCATCTTGGGAGTGAGTAGATATCGATCAAGTTCAAAATACATAGTTAAGAGTCCAGATGATGAGCCCAAACCAAGAGAGGGAGAGAAGGAGAGACAGACAGACACCAAGAGGAAATGGCCAATGAGGGAGGAAGAAAACTGAGAAAGCATGATGCCCTAGAAGCCAAGTGAAAAAATAAAATGAATAAAATGAGGATTGTACTCCTTGATGTATAGAAATAATTCGTTACCCTATCGTAGAGATCTGGTGATATAAAAGTATTCCAAGTTTAGTATATGAGTGGTAAGTGCTACTGAGGTCTGTTTCCAGCTGCTACAATCGCACACGGAAGAGACTTCCTGACGCTCGGCACATGAGAGGGCCCCATGAAGTAGGCAGCATCTCAACCCAGCGTTGACAGGCGTGTAGAAACTGGTAGAAGGGGAAGGAGAGAGGACAGTTATGTGAGAGGGAACATCTTACAAAGAAGCTTAGAGAAGGAAAAGAACAAAGTATATCTGAGGACCAGGCTGGCCTGAGTACAGGATGTATCGCCCACTTTCTACACACCTGTAAGGCAGGTTTTCAGGGGCCGAAAGAGATGTTCACATTTTGCTGTGTTGTTTTTGGTTTTCTTTCTTTCTTTCTTTCTTTTTTTTTTTAACAACTTCAAAATCAATGGGTATAAGAAACAGTGAAGTTTACTTTCTTTTCAGTCCTTTCCCCCAATCTAACTCTCACCTACCAAATCTTGTATTTTCACCCATAAATACCATAACAGCCATGCACAACATTTCTATCAATTTAGAGTTTGGAGATTTTGTTCTGTGTAAGCTCCGGTGGGAGGAAAACAGGGCTAACATAAATATGCACAAATATTCATTGTAATATGAGTCCGTACTGTGTTTCATGTCTGAAATTGGGAGAAAGGAGGTAGGGAGAGAAATAGGAATAAGGTAAGTCTCACTCTTCGAACAGTTGCACAAATTTATGAGAAGAGTCTGCCTTAATAGCTGGAAAGTAGAAAATTCATTCTATAGATTTGGAGTTAGGCCCAGCATATCTGACCTTTGCTCCAGTTCCCTGGAGACAGAGAAAGTTATGTTGCCTGCAACCATATACAAAATTCCTTAGAAATAACAGTCATCATCTCTGGGGTCTGATCAACCCATGGCACTGGAATCACATGAGATTTTCTTTTCAGTAACAGACAGGAAATATCTTAATAGATTCCATTCCTCAAAAAAATAAACATGGTAAATTTTTTTTTGCAGATTTTTTAAATGTGATTTTAATCTTAGGGCCTATTTCACAGGTTTTCTTTTCCCCCCTCCATCTTTGTATTCCCAATGGCATAGTGGGACGAACTGAGTCAGAGGACCTATTATCCAATTCCAACTCAGACACCAATTTAAGTCCCTTAGCGTCTTTGCACCTCATGGGTCTCATTTGCAAATTAAGAGAGAGGACGCTGATGTAAAGTAAAGTAGGAAAGACTCAACACTTCGTAGTCAACAGACTTAGTAGCTATGTGATGCTGGGCAAGCTACTGAATGTCTGGATTTCAGCTGTCACACTGCAAATTAGAGAGAATCACAGCTCTCACACAGGGCTGTGAGGAGGACTGAAAGAACTCATGCACAGAAAATTTCTGGCAAATAGTAGACCCTCAATAAACAGTCATTTCCTTCCTTCTTTTAACTTGCACATTTCGGTTTCAATATAACATCAAGCCTTAATCTGAGGGGAAAAAAAAACCTGTGAGAGAAATTCTAGAGTTTCTCACTATTAGTTGTTTTGATTTTTTTTTTTAATTGGCATCCAGTTTGTTAGAGAGAGTAAGAAGGCCTCTATCTTTAGGGTAAAAATAAAGAATTTGTGTGTACCACATGAACAGTGAGGAGAAAAGCGGTATTCCCCTGGGGAGAAATTTTTAGATTATTTGGGGACAAAAGAGGAAGGAAGGAAGGGAGGGAGGAAGTTAGTTGATAAATAGTTTTAAAGCCTATAAATTAAAAATGAGCCAAGTAGGAGAAAGAAAGGTATTTGCTCTGTTGCCCTTCCCATTAGGACGGGTTAGGTATTACGGCTGGCATGACACAGTCGTCTTTCTTTTTCCTTACATGGAAAAAAAATTTTTTATGAAACTGAGTTTACAGCAGGAATGTCAGCTCAGTGAATGATTCAATGCTGTATGTAAGAGGAAGTGTATACTTTACTACTTTGACCTTCCTGTATTTTTCATATTTTGCCTGGCTATGTATTGCAACCATTCCTTTCAGTTAGCAAATAAAGTCTAATTTGCAGCTGCCTTTATAAAACTAAAGCTTCCCTCCTACAAATGAAAATGTTAAAGTCCTTCCGTTTGATCTCTAGTATCATACAATTCAGTATTTGAGACATAGAAAATGCCCCAAGCATGAAAAACACACAGTAAATAGTCACCGTCCCTTAGCGCCGTCCATTACTCAATGTTTCAGTTTGTCCTGTAGTGTGAAATGTAAATGAAGAGAAAGAGGAAGGGAGACAGAGCAGTAATTCATGCCTGTCCAGAAAGTTTGGCGCTGTTGCTCCAAGTAGAGGGAGCCATTTACAGGAGAAAAACGTAACCAGAGCTGATGGAAGTATGGAAGATGAGATCATCCACCAGCAGCAATCTTTCAAATTCATAGACACTTTCGGATTCATGAGGTGAGAATGAGCAGTTCGGAGGACTGTGAAATTCATTTGTAGGGTTTGAATTTGTTAACACGCATTCTCAAGCTGTCTTTGTTATGAGATAGTGCTCAAATTGTAAGTGAAAAAAAAATCAGTATGGAAAATATCCCTGTTAATTGAAATCATAATAGTGTGAAACGTAAGACAAAGGCTGTATGTAACTCTAAAGTGTTGTTTAAAAGAGGAAAAAAATACGTAAATTTAGAACTTTGGAATCATCTTTTTGAGGGGAAATACTTACCTAATCTTTTAAATGGTTAATTTAAATTAATTAATCAATTCAAATTTATTCAAATATATTTGCCTTCTATTAAGTATGATCAAAATTTGTCTTGAAATTTTTTAAACTGAACTTTTGCTTCAAGGCAGAATTAAACATCAGTGATTTAAGATTTAAAAAAGTAATTTATGGAATGAAGCAATAATCCATACTTCTCTTACATTTCTCCCACAATACCTCACATAGATATTATTTCAATTTTAAAATCAGAAGGGAATGCACCTGAGATTCTGCATTTCTCATAAGCTCCCAGGCCATGCTGATGCCACTGGTCCACGGACCACACGTGGAGTAACAAAGCCCCAGATCATGACAAAGGAGGAAAGTTTACCCTAGAAATTGCATCTAGAGAAGTCTGAATATCAAATGATCTTTCTCACCAACCCCTGTTCCCACTGTGTTATTTTCAAAGGAATCTACTCTACAAAACATAAACAAAAGTAACTAACATATTCAGATAATCACAATGTGATATTTTACTAGGGTAAATACATGAATTATTTAATTCAATTCCTGAAACAGCCTGTGAAGTAAATGCTTTTATCATCTTCACTTTTTGGAAAAATAAGTAGGCTTGGGGAATTTAATTAATCAAGTCAAAGCCATATATGCATGATTTAGAAACAGTTCTGAATTTGGCAAATCTGACTCCAGAAACTAAATATTTTAGTCAGTTTTGCTACTATTATCCATATTGCTCTATTGCATTCTTAGTTATCTTGCAAACAAAGCACTAGACACAAAATACACAGCAGGGATACAATTATGTATGAACTTTAGGGCATACCATCTTCATTGACAGCTTCCAGAATAGGAGTCACTCAGGAATAACTGCCCTTGACATTAGTATCTAAAATGCTTGGTGAATAGCAGCAGCCTTGATGCACTAAATAATCACTTTGAAGAGCCAGAATGAATACAAGGTGAAGATAAAATACTTACTGGATTCAGCTCCTTTAGGCTCAAGAAAGGCCAGATAGAGTCTAGATAAGGACGCATTGGAGGCTACACAGCCCTGAACACATGGGATAGCCCCTAAAGCTCCACACCTGAAAAAACAGCCCTTAAAATTTAGGATCCCTGGAAGATTTTTACTACATGAAGGGTACACTGTTAAATATTTTCTGCATTCTGTTACTTTTAAAGAGTATAATCCCTCCTAAGGTGTACTGGCCCAGGGTCTTTGAACTAGCCTAGACCAGAATTAACTAGGAGCCATCATTTTCATCCTGTGTTATAATTATGTTTGCTTATTTCACACTGTTTAACACACTCCCTGCTATTAAACTACATCACAAGCCCTTCAGCACCTGTTGCTTATTTCTGCCAGACCGAAAATATTCCTTTCTCCTTACTATTCGTGTGCAAAGAGAAGATGAACTTGCCAAGAGCTGTCATTCTTGAATGTACCTGCCAAGTGTCAGACACTTTAATAGATGAAATGCTTATAGCATATGCCGTGGTTGCTGCCGCTACCAACTGCCAGTGCCCAGTATTTCACAAGAGATTGAATATATGCAGGATGACAGATTCATTCCCTGATATATGCATATGTGACCACGTGCCCATGGGTTACACCATGCTTATATAACACACCCCAGGTTAGCCCTGGCTGAGAATGTATCTTACAGTAATTTACTACCTTACCTCTTCAGCTTCTAAAACCAAGAATAAATCTCTTGGTCTGTATTTACTGATTTGTTGGCAGTCCCTTTCATGTCATCAGGCCGTGTCCTAAAAATAAAATACAATTGGGTTTATGGCTACAAGGTTGCAGCACCTACTACCTTTTCTTCGCTTTCCTTTTCTAAGGATGCCTGATACTTTCCCCCTCTTCTGTGAGGTCTTTAATCCATCCCGATGAAAGTGAGTACTGCCAAGTTACAGTATCCAGAGTTGAACTAAGCTTAAATAGCCGGGTGAAGCTACCAGTTACTGCGGCTGGGTCACTGGACCCTAATACTCTAGGGACACTAGTCCATTCTCATGTATGGGACAGCAACCAGCATCCTACATAAAGGCTTTCCCTTAGATGTAACTGAGGAACGGGGCCTGGAACAGAGGTGTCCATCCTTGATTCTTATTGAGGAACCCATCAGGGCGAAGACAGAAAGGAATGTGTCCCTTTCCCATGAGTTACTCATCTCTATCCTGCCAGTCTTGTCAGATCTTATCAGAGGTGTGGAATAGAAGGGAAAAGGGGAAGGGATGGTTCTTCAGAATGCTGACATGGGACTAATAGTGCCAAGAAAGATGGAGTGATGGAGATACCTTTCTGCTTTCATTGCTTTCAGTGTGCTTGGCCCTCCCTGACCATGTGTATATACAGTCGGCAGAACATTAACCCCTTTTCCCTGACAGATAGCAAAAATCAATCTACATCTTTCCTGCAACCCACAGTAAAACTGACCTCTGCAGGAGGCAGCAGTCTTATTTTATGAGCACCATGCTTCATGCAACCTTAAGAGAGGACGACTTAGGACAATTAATTTTCCCTTGTGAAACAGTAGAGCAAAATATTCCTAGATAATCTCTCTCTCTTCCCCCCTTCCCTCTCTCCCTCCCTCACCGCCCCCCACTCCCCATCATGTTTATAAACACCACTCAGAGCCAAGGTTCTTGATAATTAAAGAATGAATTACACATCTTAAGACCTCTACTATTAGAATATATGTGAGTTTATTTCATTAACAGCAAGCTGTCATGAACCAGGTGGTCAGAAGCTTGTTGGTGCAGCACCAGAATGAAACCAAAGGACCTTTCTCAGAGGAAGAATTTCCAAAGATGTTATTCTAAGTCAGTGTACCAAGTTCTGCACTGACAATTCATTATACCTTCTGGAATGGGAGGTCTTGCTGTACAGGGCTGTAGTCGAACTGGATTTTCCTTATCCCAAGTTAACTTATGATGCTTCGGGAACTAAACCTCCTTGGATGTGATACACAAGTCACAAGTAAGATTTTTTCTCAGAGCTTCTTGGCACATCTAATTTCTAACTGATGCCAGTGATGACATAAAAACTGGACTGGGATATACTTGAAGACAATAAGATTCTTCAGGTATACTCAGAATGAGTTCATTTTATCCAGCAAAGGAACAGAGCACCTGTAGGTAAGTTGTCTTTGTTCCTAAAAGTCTACCTCCTGCTGACAGTATTATTGGATCATTATCTAGGAAAACAACTGTAGATAAAGGTCAGAGCTGGTGGCTCTCAGTGCACTCAGAAACTAACACATATGGGACAGAGTTAGAACTCTTTTAGAGCCTAGGCCACTGATCAAATTCCAAAGAGAATTCTGTGCACAGTTACTGCAAAAAATTAAAAAGGAGATTAGAGACCTATATCCAGCCAGAATAATTGGAAAGCTCTGACATATACCATTATATTGTTTGATGAACATTTCCAGAAGAAGATGTCTGTTTTGGCCTTTGCAGTGTGAGTAACACATGTCGAAAAGGAGGACAGAAGGCTTATTTTTATATAGATAGCAGAAAGCTGCTCGCCTTGTTAAGAAAGTATGGCAGGCTGATTTTGTCTTTCGTTTTCCTTTGTAATTTCAAAGTCCTCCCAGATAAACCTTTGCGGTATACAACTTGGTTTTGACATCCTGGCTTTATGCCTCTAAATGTTTATAAGTCATGCAAGGAAGTCATCTATCTTGACCAATACGGCTCAGACATATTTTCCTTGTTAATTACACATGTTTGGACTGACACTGCAGTGATACAGTTTCATTTGTTTAAAACAACAGAATGGATGGCTCTTTAACTCAGCAAATGTAGGTAAAATTCTTCCCTGAGTAAATGCAACAAGTCTGGAAATTATAAAGGCACAGGCACTAGTGGCTGAAACCCCAGAGACTAAGAAGCTGATATTCTGCAAGGATCTCTTATTTGGATTAAGAGTATGTTGGAAAAGTACGACATAATTATCCAAAAAATTGTAATTATAATAATCTATATGTTAGACACGACAATAAGATTGGTGTCCTGAAAATAATTGCCAGTTTAAAAGGAAACAGAGGCATTTTTAACTTGGACCCAATGGAAATGTTCAGATTTTGGCTGTGTGTTTGAGAAGGACCTCAACAATTTTTTACACTCGCCAGAACACCAGCAGTTAACCCCGTAATGGCCAAGTGCTGGTTATTACCTTACATTTGGTCCACAGCTGCATGGTTCTGCTCGCTTTATTGTCATTTCAGCTCTCAGCCCATTAGATGCCTGGTGACCGCTTGCATGCAGAGGGGCCTTTGGTTAACTAAACCCCCATCAGGATCACAGCTGTTGTAAAATATCCAGTGACAAAAATATCCATGTGCCATGCGTGGTAGATAAATCCATAAGCCAGTTCAAGCAAAACTTGAAAAACAAACGAGGGCACTGGTCAAATTCTCTGGCTTCTGAACATTACAAACTACATTTGCTTTACTTTTAGGAATGTGCTTTGTAAAATTCCAGCATTCCCCTCTCAGTGCAATGGGTGATTGGGGCTAAATTTCAAAGTGATAGGCTCAGTTCAGCAAAAATACACCTTTCCATCTTCCCTCACTCAGCAGTTAGAGAATGAATGTCATGTTCAATAGTTCAGACAGATTCCTGATTTTTGGCACAATACTAACCTCACCGTTGGATATTTATTCACAATGCATATTAACTTAAACATCAAACCCTTGTCCAGTTTCTCCCAGCCTAGAGGCTTACCACAGTGGTTATATATGTGCAAGTACATCTTACCACAACTGTTTGCCAAAGCTGTCAGGGCCGGTTCACGGCACTGAGTCCCCTGTAGGTAATTATACTTGGGGTTCACATGGTCAACCTTATGTCCAGTTATGACATTGAGAGATTGTGCTCATTGTTCTTCCTCTTGCTACCTGTAAGCATTTAAAAACAGAAAGGAGACAAGGAAGTAAATGACCTGTAACAACAACAATAGGATGAAGAGTTCTGTTTTGCAGTTTATCACCAATGCCACTCCTTTGTCATTTTGTCAAGATCCAAAATTAAGTACCAGATGTGATCTGAAACTCTCTTAGATATAACTAAATTTATACTCACAAAGGGGGAGTTGTTTCTGGTTCTGACTCATCTAAAATTTAGTTTGTATTACCTGTGTTGATTGATTTGGATTCCTACTCCACACAGGTTCTGTTCTTTCCATTAGATTGTTGAGATGTTCCTTAAGAGTCAGTGACCTAGATTTGTGTTCTTCATTAACTCATTCAAACATGTCTTAAGTACCTACTAGGTGCCAGGCATTGGGATAGAATATTAATAAGCCACAGTCCCTGCATGCAAGGGATCTAGGGTTCAGAGACACATAATCTCTCAAATATAAGAGAAGATTCTTTTTCCCCCCCTTTCATTCATTCTCCATCCTGACCCATATCAGGTAAGCCCTCAAGAAGAAGGTAAATTAACTCTTGAAAGAAAAGCAAAATTTAGGAAATCAAAGAAAACGGAATGACATGGACTCTTACAAGGAAACACTTTCTGAAAAGAAGAGAGACAAAATACGCTGAATTTTAGGGAACAACAAATAACTCAATACAAAATGCTAGAGATGGAGAGAAAGAAGAGACTAGAAGAGAAGGTAGGGCTGATCAAGGAGGGCTTTACATGCCAGACTATAGCGTCTGGAATCTATTAGATGATGAAGGTACATTTTAAAATGTTATGAGACAGAACATCATGATGAGCTAATAAGGGCCTATGCTGAGCACTACTTGCCGTAAGCAGGGAAAATAAATATATTGAATATATTTAGGAAATAAAATGGATAGGGTTTCTTGTGGGAAAGGTAGAGGAAAAGCTGGTGTCAAATACGATGCCCAAGTTTTGTCCTGAGTTAGCCGATAGATTTTACTACTTGAAATAAGACACAGAAAAGGTAATGGGACCAAGAGCGTAGGAGAAAGCTTAAGACGTGAACTGGAGGTAGGGAATTTTAAATCTGAAACTACAGAAGAGATAAAAAGTAAAAATATAAATGAGCTTGTCTATCATCAATTTTCTCTGAAACTAGAGTTTTAGAATCTGTCAGACAACATCTATCTAAAAAAGTTTTTTTCAAGATTATGCTTGAGAAGATTGAATCTGAAAGTCAACCCTTCCAACTGGGAAAGAATGGTAATTAAGAACAACACTATTTCCTGAACACTGTTATCTGAACCTAGAATTTGTTTATGTAACATACAGGCTTTGCATTTCACTTACGTGAAAATACTGTGCTATAAACCTTTTAAAGCCAATGTTGGAAACTATACATTTCATTAGATATTATTCAATCTTTAATAAAAAATAAAATGTATAGACCAGCCATTTACGAGAGAGAGAAAGGTAATAATACGTGTGTGTGTGTGTGTGTGTCTGAGACAGAGAAAGAGGTAATATGAGAAAATATCCACATTTAATAAAAATGCAAGTTAAAATAACAATTTGGTGTCATTGTTGATCTGATTGGCAAAGTTGAAGAAATGGTAAGAAAACAAGAAATAAGTACTTTGAAATAGTGTTAAAAGATATAGAAAGATAATTTCTGAAAATATAGATGAAAACCTTTAAATTTTGCACATCCTTTTTTATCAAGTATGTTATTCATAAATTATGGGTGTACTGAAGAATTAAGCTGCAAATAAATGCATCCCGGTTGTGTATATGCTACAAATGAAGTGGTAGTTCTTTTTATCACTGTGGGGTTTTTTATTTTAAAGGGACCATCATCCAATATTCAAAAAACACTTAAAAATGAAAATGTTAATATTTCTCAGAAGTACTTTTGAATGGGCAATTTTAGTCATTCTACACAGTACAAAATTCTACACTCCCCAAAGTCCTCGTCTCCCATTTCTCTCTCTAAAATCCTCCTCATTACAGTTTGGTGGCTGCTCCCAGTGTCTCTGATTCTCTACTAAAACTCTCCAAAACTTTTTCTACAATTGAGCTCTGACCGTTTCTTCTCACTCACCTCTTTTCTCCATCTTTTCAGCTCAGGTTTTTTTTTCTTTTCTTGCATGTGTCTTCCTCACATGAATTAATACAGTGTCTTAGACTTACACAGAGCTCTAATTCATCCATTTCCTGGATCAACACAGCAAAACCCCATGCCTGAAACTGCTTAGACAATAAAGTATCCTCCTCCTTTAGAAGGTAGAAGAGAAGGCTTTAGAAGAGTGACAGCTGAAAATATGTAGATGTTAATTTTTGGAATTTCCTGTCATGGAGAATTTATCATATTTATCATGTTTTTCACTGAGATACTTTGAAAATCTATTCAGCAATAGTAGATTGGTTTAATTATGCTAAAATAATGCAATAGAATTTGAAGACATAGTTTTCAAAATGTGTGTATGTACATACGAAATATATTTAACACAATAATATTCATATATTAAATTTGAAATCCAAGAAATAAATTAGTGTGTATAGTTAATCATTTCACTTTTTATTTCTGGCTATGTTCATATACTTATATCAAAATATTCTCAATAGGATTAGAAATTACGCTTTTTCTTATGTCCTATATTTTCTAAATATTTTATCATGAGCATTTATGATAAGATTAAATTATTTGTGAAGGTGAAAATCTTTACTGCTCTAATAAAAATAATGTTTAACTCAGAGAAAGGAAAAGGCCTCTAATGTCATCCAAACTGAATTTTTTCTTTTACAGTCATGTATGCTGGTACTTCTAAAAGACAGATGGATGCGAATTATTTTTAGCCACAAATTTAAAAAGATACAACAGTTTCCAACTATATTACTTTGCTAGGGCTGCCATAACATGCAGACAGGTTGCTTAAATAGCATTAATTAACTTTCTTACAGTTCTGGAGGCTGGAAGTCCGAGATCAAGGTGCTGGCAGAGTTCATGTCTCCCGAGGCCTCTCTGTGTGGCTTGCTCGTGGCCACCTTCTTGCTATGTTCTCACGTGGCCTTTCCTCTGTGCATGTGCATCCCTGTAATCTCTTCCTCTTCACATAAGGAAATCGTCCTATTGGATTAGGACCCCGCCATTATGACCTTACTTAACCTAATTACCTCTTTAAAGGCCCAGTCTCCAAATACAGTCACATTGGGGCTTAGGACTCCAACATATGAATTTTGAAAAGAGACATAGTTCAGTCCATAATACCAACTAAAATATACTCTATTAGTTAAAATAAAATTTAAAAGTTCCATAAGGTGGATAGCAAAATAATAAAAGATAAAGCTTATATAGTAGCGCTACTGTGTATCTTATTATATTCAAATTCTTTGAAAATGTGTTATCTACAGAGTAACCATTAACTAAGAAGTATAATTAATTGAAGATTCCTTTTTTCCGTAATGCCGAAAATGGAAAGAGGCTGAATGTACTTCCTCCATTTGTAATCTGGCTGTGCCATTACAAGGTGTCACATACACAACTATGCTAACAGATACAGTCATCCAGAATGCAAAGCTGGAAAGGAAATGGTTTACCCCAGGGCATGCCTGAAAGAGATCAGGAGGCTTACTCATTAGTTGCTCTTTGTTTTCTACTTTGGATTACATCAAACTGACCAAAACTCTTATTTATTACTAGTCCACTAAAACAAAAGCAGAGTTTAGACAGAGAACATTAATCAATTCATATTTCAATAAGCACAAAGATTACATAGGCTAATAAATCATGCAACCAGCTGTGTCTTTTTTAAAAAGCATTGGTAAATAATCACTTCAACTGAAATTAATTGCATCTTTTTTACCCCCAGTCCCTCACACACACAGCAGTGTGAAAGTATCTGGAGACAAAGAATAAGCTGAGATTCAGTCATAAATAAGATAACCAATTCAGCATACAAACCAGGTAGTACATGGTAAGATCACTGAGTTCTTATGTATAGAGCCAAAGCAAAACAGAGTGCTAAGAAATTAGATCACAAATTTTTTCAAGGGACGTAGAGAGTTTTTTAATGTGTAAAAATTCATCCATATATGAAGACTTCTTTTTGTGGTATCTCCATCGGTAATGATTTTATTTACCCAATTTTCTTCACCTTTCATCAAATAATTTAGTCAAATTATTCCTGATTGTAACACTTTTTTTGAAATGTGGATTTCTAGGATTAGCTATGGGAAATAAATCATCTCATGCCCCGAGGCCCATACTTTATCCACTACATGCATCAACATGGCAAAAATCCACACCCAGAACCTTCCTAAAAAATGAAGTCTCTTTCCTCTTTAGAAAAGAGCACATGAGAGATGACTGGGAATACTTTTATGTTACGTATTCCAAACTGTTCGGACAGTGTTAACTGCAGTCACCATGTTTTACATTAGATCTTCAGACTTAGTCATCTTATCGCTGCAAATTTATACTCTTTTACCAGCCTCTCCCTATTTCCCCCATCCTCCAGCCCTTGGCTAACCCTTTACGCCTGTTTGCATGAGTTTAACTTTTTTTTTTTTTTTTTTTTAAAGATTCCATATACATGTCATACCATGCAGTATTTGCCTCTCTCTGTCTGGCTGTTAAACCTAGCCTAATACCATAAGGTCCATCCATGCTGTCACAAATAGGAGGGTTTCCTTCCTTCTCATGGCTGAATAATGTTCCATTTTATATATACATTCATATATATACTTAAGATATATAGCATGTCTTCCTTATTAATTCAGCCATTGTCTGTCTGACACTTAGATTGTTTCTTTATCTTGGCTATTGCAAATCATGCTGTAATAAACATGGGGGTGCAGATCTCTCTTGGATATCCTGTTCTAATTTTCTTTGGATATATGCAGTCATGATCTAACATAAAATACATAACTATATTTGATAACACCACATTGTGTAACAGATTTGCTAAGAGTAGAACTTTAGTGTTTTCACCATAGAAAAACAAACAAAAAATATAAATATGTGAGGGAATGAATGTGCTAACTAGTGGGGGGGAATCTTTTCAGTGTCTAGGTATATCATCATGATGTACACTTAAAGTATCTCATAATTTTATGTCAACTGTACTTCAATAAAGCTGAAATAAAAAATGAATATAAAACTATACCTTGGCAGCTGATTCTTCTTCTTCTTCTAGGGACTTCATGAAGTCTAATTCTATCACATCTCACACTTCTGTTTACTTTGGTCAACACTAAATCTGAGGCTCCCAAGCCATCAATTAACATGAGGACTGCTGACAGGCAACATAACCTGTCTAGAATCAGGCTGCAACTTACTGTGACCTTGGGCAAATCACTCAAGTTTCCAGCATTTTAGGTTCCTCATCTGTAAAATGGGGAAATAATACCTACCTCACATTAGGAGGAGTAAATGATAATACTGGCCAAGCATTTAAACAGTGGCTAGCACATAGCAGTTTCAAACAAAGAAATACAGTGTATCTCTTCATCTGACCAAATGCTGCTCTTTTCCGAATCTTTCTCCTAGGCCTTGGAAACCCCAGCACAGGTTGGGCCAGCTTCATGGGCTTGCTACCTGTGCAGTTATGCAGGACACCACACTTAGACGGGCCCACTTTTGATGTAGTGCTCTTCTTTCCATCTTGAAATCCTCAGTGATTCCTGAACATGTTGTCCTGCATTTCCGTTTTACGCTTGGCCCTGAAAATTATGTAGCCTGTCCTAACAGTATGTTATCCTGAGATTCCCCTATCACTTCAAACTCTTCTCTATTGTATTTAACTTCTTAACTTAAGTCTTGGTATAGCATTTTCCGTGTCTGATGCAGTGGATTTTTTTTTTTTTCCCGTTATAGTGCACCATCTACCACAGGAAGGTCTAGAGTCAGGCTGCAGCTTACTGTGACCTTGGGCAAATCACTTAAGTTTCCAGCATCACTTTACTCCAGAAGGTTAAGGAGATGGGTGTGTATCACTCCCTCCCATTTGAAGCTTGCACCATCAGATTAAACCACCCACCATGTCTCCTCCTTAGTCTCATATTTTGACCCAATCACTCCCTTAAATCTCCTCTTGATTCATTCTCTTCTTCTCCATCCCAAGTCATGCCATCGTTCTTGACAACTCCAGAATTCATACGGATGAACCATTTAGCCTGCCCCTCATATCCTTCCCTTCCTCTCCTCCAATCACCTGTTCCTCCACTCTCTCCCATCCAGTGACACTGACTTCGTCCGCAGAAACTCACCAAACCTGAAATCTTAAAATCAGCCCCTCCTTTCTCTGGCGTGGCACCTGCTGTTCTTTCCACCTACATTCTCAGCTACTCATTTTGCAAGGATTCTTCAACTTCAGTCAGACATCTAAACCACTGACTTCACTTTTCTCTCTCTTTCAACCTACTTCTGTTTCCTGTTCCCCTTTTAACCTAGCTTTTAGTCCATGTTTCCTAACAGAAATAATTCCATTTTTATTATTTTACCTTGCATCCTTTTCTTCTCTAGCATCTTCCCTGGAAAAACTCGAACATTGGCTGAAACCATTTTAAAACTTTTTTCATGCCAACATCTGAGAAGCTAAATGTAACTGAAGATAAACAACTAGGAAGCTAAAACCACTTTAAATTTCTGCTAAATTTTTCACACAGGGATTTAACACTGCCTGGTAAACCCACTGTCCTCATGCAGTAGTTCCAGTAGTAGCTTCACTTCCCCAAACAAAAACATAAATAATCTTTTTTACATTCTCTCTAGTCTCTTCATACTACTGCTCGTTTCTCTGCTCTCCATCTCAAAGCTGCTAGAATGATTGTTTTAATACTGATCGTATTTCCTACCATTCACTCCTCAACATATGATTTTGTAGGGGTTTCTTCCCAACAAACTCAAGAGTCTTTTCTTCTTACGGTCACTTATGGCCATAATCTCACCAAATCTGCTGTTCTGTGCTCTTCTTATTTGACATTCACCAACATTCTGTGATTGACATTCTCTCTGCTTAGTTTCCCAATGTTTGACAATTTTCTGTCTTGACCTTACCTACCCCACTGGCTATCCCTTCCAAGATTCTTTTTCCTCTCAGTATTTGCTTGATTCAATCCTTGTGTGATCTCTTTGGTTCCTCTTATCCAATCCCATGGCGTAAATATCATCTGCAGAGGGTGAACAACTCTCCCGGTTTGCCAAGAATTAAGAGGATTCTCAAGTCTTAGAACTTTCAGTGCTAAAATAGGGACAGTCCTGGGCAAACCAGGATGGTTGTTCACACTATATCTATATGCTAAGAACTCCCAAAATTACACCTCTAGCCCAGACCTTTCTGATGGGCTTTATTTCCATTTTGGTTTGTAAGATACATTTCAAACTTAAATTTGTCCGAGACAGAACTCTTAATTTTTGCCTTCAGTTTTTTCCTTCACTCATTATCCCTTATCTCTACAGATGTCATAATATACCAGTTCTTATGTCAAAAAAAAGGGAAAAAAGAGAAAAGGAGGGGGAAAAGGAGGAAAGGAAAAGAAAAGAAAGGAAAGGAAAGGAAACAAAACATCATCGATGGTTCCTCATGACCCTTCCTTTTCCATCCTCCAGTCCAGCCACCACCACCTGGTCTAAGTCATCACCATCTCCTACCAGCATCACCCCAACAGTCCTCTGACTACTCCCTATTTAACCCTTGGTCCTTTCCAATCCATTCTGCACAATGAAAGCTGGAATAACTCTAGTTTTAAACTAAAGAATTCTTTTTTAAAATATATAAAGACTCATTTCTTCTTAAAACATTTCAATGGCTTCCTACCACTTTAAGAATAGCAAGGAAATACTCTCCAGGGCTTGTAACAGTGCTTCTCTACCAACCTGTGGCGGGGATGGGTTTCAGTTTATGCTTTTGTTTATTTATGTTTCACCTTGGACTGACATGTGGGCCTACTGCACATGGACCACTGATCCAGTGCTGGAGTCTCAGCAATGTGAAGCTGCTACAAAGGTTTTAAAAATTTAAGCGCTTATCTTGTTTGCTGACTGGAAGTGGTCCAGCTCAAACTTTTATTAGCAGTGGTCTGCAAGTCCCTGCCTCTCTGACCTTAATTCACACAACCAATCCATTCACTCCTGATGCTGCAGGTAGCCTGGCTTCCTTTCTGCCCTTCAAAGGAGCTATTGGGCCCGTGGACTCAGCTAAGAACAGTCTTTGTCTGGCTCTTCACAGTAAAGCGTACTGTCGTCCTTCAGGTCTCAGCTCGGACCTCTCCTCAGTGTCCCCAATGCCCTCTCTCAATGGATGGTCCCCAGTTATTCTCTGAATTATAATACAGCTTATTGCCTTTACAATACATTCTAGAATGTTAACATATATTTTAATTTCTCTTTCTGTACTTTTTAAATTTTGAAATTAATTAGCATGAGTTTAATAAGTAAAACCACCTTTTGCTTTCTAATTCTACTCTTTCTGAGGAAAGCAGAATAAATATATTCAGTATCTTGCAGTAACTTATGGTGAAAAAGAATATGAAAACAAATATATGTATTTTCCTATATGACTGAAGTATTGTGCTGTACACCAGAAACTGACACAATATTGTAAACTGACTATACTTCAATCAAAATATATTTAAAAAAATAAACAGATGCATATCATCTTGGTGGTAGAAATATGTACACACAGACACACACACCTCTTTGTTTTTTAATGCAATCATTCTCTACATATTACTCTGTAAAATAATTTTTTACCTAAGAATATACTTTAGGTATTCCTAGAGACCAAGACTAAACTTTTCTGGTTTCTCTTGAGGCAGGTACACATAACTCAGGGAGGCAGTTTCCCATAAATGAGATTTTGGGTATGTTTTTAATTTGCAAGTCTTGTTTTCTTTTTTCTGTTTGCTTCCCTACTCCTTCTCTCTTCCCCTTCTTCCCCTGCGTTCGTTCACCCTCTCCCATTGTGATTCTTGTTAAAAACTCTGTCTTCAGTTTCTTATAGTGTGTGTTGTGTGTTGTTCTATTGGTTTCTCTGTATCTTGCTTTTCTCACTCAACAACTTATTGTCAGAGTCACTCCAAGACAAATGACATAGGTCTTACGCACTGTTTGTAATTGCTTTTTAATAGCCCACAGTGTGAGTATATCATAATTTTTTTTTCCAATTGAAGCCTTTCACTTTTTCAGATTCTTGCCTCTACAAAAAAAAGTACAATAATCATCCTCGTGTGTATGTTTTTATATAGTGGTGATTTTACCCCTGAGGAACAGAGTTAATTCTAAGGCTATGGTTATTTCAAATTTTAGAAACACTGTTAAATTGTTTTTCAAAAAGGAGGGAATAATTCATAATTCCAGTAGCAAAGAATACACCGTTTCCGTCATACGCACCAGCAGTATACTTATTGAAATTTTAAAATTTTAAATGTCTGGTAAAGTGACATCTCTAAGTACGGGAAATTTGAGTTTACTCTTTTGTGAATGCCTTATTCATATCCTTGATGTAGTTTTCTATTGGTAGTTTGTCTTCTTTACAATTTGTAAGGACTCTTTCTATATTACGGACATTCAACATTCATCATCATCTGGGTTGCAAATCTTTTCGTTTTTCCCCTCAAGTCTATCATTTGTCTGCTGACTTATGTAATGGATATTTGTCATGTTTCTGGCTGTTCCAGGATCTGCTGAACACTTTTTCTATATATGAAGAATTTTTCACTTATGGGTTCTGTCCCCTAAACTAGAAAGTAGAAGCTCACTTTATTTCCCAGGTTCCCTTGCAGCTAGGGCACAAGAATATACCCCAGCCTCTTCCTATCAGATTCACCTGCACATAACTTTGAGGTGGAAATGATCAAGGCAAGACAGTGAGCTGTGCAATCAAAGTCCTACAGAGGCAGCAGTGGTATCTTTCCAAAAGTAGTCCTTTACTGTGGTTTGGGCATTTTCCTTTCCAAACTGCTTTTCTGAACATATAGCCAAAATATACATTGTTTTCAACCAAGCACACTGATATTGGGATCACTGTATATACAATAGTTATAATTTTTATGTCAAATATATCTCTTAATTTTTTCTGGGTTTCTGATAATGTTATGAAGTTCCCCCTCGATCCCTGTATTGTATATGCAGCCTTGATGGTCTTCTAAGTATTTTATTTTTAAATTTTAAATCAGTAGGAAACAATTAAATAGAGATGTATATTTCAATTAAACACACACACACACACACACACAAACCCTCCACCTAGAATTCTAGCTATGGAGGACATGTCCTTCCAAAATGAAGGTAAAATAAAGGAGCTTTTCAGCCAAAAAAATAAAACCCATAAAAAAAAAAAAGACATGTACATATATATTTATATTCATTTTTAGATTTATGTTTATAGTAATATATACCTGTAAATATTACATATATGGAGAGAGAGAGATAAGTGCTCTCCAGTAAAACATTTTACAAAGATGGAAACCTTCTATAATATGCACTCCCCATTAAACACTAGCCATAATTTAAAATGTGGCTAATGAAGCTGAGAAACAAAATTTTTACATTTAAATTAATTTTCATTTAAATTTAAATAGCACTGTGGCTAGTGGCTACAGCATTGAACAGCACATATAGTAAGAGTGAACTCAACTGAATTTCCTCCTGGATAAATAATTGTCATCCCCACTTATTAAATAAGTCATTCTTTTCCCACTGAATAGAAATACTAATGTTGCCATATATGAAATTTTCTTATACAGTCATTCATTTTCTAGATTCTCTATGTTTTATGATTCCATATGGCTAATACCATATTGATTTGATTATAAGGATTTTATAGTCTGATGAATAATATGTAAAGCATATTTCGCAGCTTTTCATTCTCCTATATCAAGCTTTTCTTGGCTGTTCTGAAATATACATTCTTCCAAGTGAACTTTTATGTCATTGTATCCAATTCTAAAATCAGCCTTGATGAAGTTCTATTTATTAGTGCCTCAAATTTACAGAATAATTTTGAAGAACTGACATTTTTACTGTATTAATTCTTCCCATCCGAGAACACAGCATCTTTTTCCACAGGTCAAATATTGTTCTGTGTCCTTCAATAAGATTTATAGATATTTTTACACACAGCCTGTGTTTTCTTTTTAAATTTTTCGGTAAGAATATTATGTTCATTGTAAATAGATATCTTCCAATTTTTACTGCCATTTACTTATAGGTAATGTAGACAACAGCTCCTGATCTTCACATACTTATCCACTTTTATCTTAAATTCCCTTATCCATTTTTCTATTCATTCAGATTTTAATTAGAATCATAGTATTTCTAGGCATGTAGTATTTTTTTTTATTGAAGTATATAGTCAGTTTACACTTTTGTTGCAATTTCTGGCATGCAGCATAATGTTTCAGTCACACATAAACATACATATTTTCGTATTTTTGACGATGGCCATTCTGACTGGTGTGAGGTGATACCTCATTGTGGTTTTGATTTGCATTTCTCTGATAATTAGCGATACTGAGCATTTTTTCATGTGCCTATTGGCCATTTGTATGTCTTCATTGGAGAATTGCTTGTTTAGGTCTTCTGCCCATTTTTGGATTGGATTGTTTGTTTGTTTTTTGTTATTAAGTTGTATGAGCTGTTTATATATTCTGGAAATTAAGCCCTTTTCAGTCTCATGTTTTGCAAATATTTTCTCTCACTCTCTAAGTTGTCTTTTTATTTTGCTTATGGTTTCCTTTGCTGTGCAAAAGCTAATAAGTTTAATTAGGTCCCATTTGTTTGTTTTTGCTTTATTTCTATTGCCTGCGTAGACTGCCCTAGGAGAACATTGCTAAGGTTTATGTCAGAAAATGTTTTGCCTGTATTTACTTCTAAGAGGTTTATAGTGTCTTATCTTATGTTTAATAGACAAAGAGTTTTTTTTTCCTAATGCCAATACTATATGTCTAATTTTCCAATGTTTATACTAATTTTTTTAACTTACCATTCAAAAGCAATGGCAGCAGTAGAAATTTTCGTGTAATTTTTCATATTAATTGCAATGAGCATTTTCTAATTTAAAATGATAATTAGCTCTGGTTTGAGGTCAATTATTTTGTCATATTTTATTCCTATTAATTTATATATTTTTCATAATGTATTGATAGTGCCATATGATTTTGATTTTTTATAGATTGATATAAATAATTATGCTGATAGGTTTCCGGATATTAAAACTTTCTTGTTTTACAAAGATCTTTGCATCTGTATTTACACAGGAGGTTGGGCTACATTTTTGTTTTTTATGCTCACTTCATAAGGTTTTATATTAAAAAATTTTTCCCATCAGTTGTAGTAGCTTAAATAACACAGGAATTATCTATTTTTTATAAAACTTTGATACAGTCCAGCTGTGAAAATCTGTGGTCTCAGTGGTTTTTATTAATGGCAGATTTTTAACCTTCTCAATCACTTTTTTGATTATTGGCTTTTGTAAGTTTTCTACCTTCTCTTGGGATAATTTTAGAAACTTAAATTTTGTTAGAGAAGCATATATGTCATCTATGTCTAATGTTTTCAGATTTGTTGCCACAGAATTGTCTGCAGAAATGATTTTAATCACATCTCTAGTTGTGTCTCATATCTCATTCTCATTCCTGCACACGTCCCTCCTTCTATTCTCTTAACCAGGATTCTTGCTCCTCATGTTTCATTTGACTTTCAGTCTAGTCCAGTGGTTATAGAAAATGTGATCTCTAACGTCTAAATAGTTATAATTTTATGGCAAACTTTTATAGAATATTTCTAATTAAATTATTATAAAACTTTTGTCAGTTATGAATAGTAAGCAATTCTATTGTTACCTTGAATCTTCAAATATAGCTCAGTCAGAAGATCTACCTCTATCCAGTGATTGAAACACACTCCCCCAGTTAGGGTCTATTGCGGGGTAGAGAGGTGAGATGGCACGAACTCTATTTAATAAAGGGGTGAGGGCAACTATTCGCTGGCAGTGATCAGGAGTGGAAGGAAGCAAAGAGAACAAGAAAATTCTTGTTGGACTGGCACTGTTATGAGCTGGCGTGGTAATCCTGGAGTCCTGCAGACATAAAGCTGACCCTCAAGAGTTTATTTCTTTGGTTCTTCAGAAACCTCCATCTCTAGGGAATAGGCTCTGTTTTGGCTGGTTGATTACTCCTCCTATATTCATTGAGAATCCTTCAGGTCTGGGCCTCTTCAGTGTCTCTCTGTTGAGATCACATTTCTCCTTCATAGAGTCCTGAGCCTGGCAGGACCTGAGATGATCTTATGCAGGCTCCTTCTCATTGCATGGCCCAGGTGTGACATGTGTCGAGTGATTCAGGTGTGTTTGCTTTCATAATTTCTAAGGACAAAAGTTACTCTCTCCCTTCTCTGTCCTTGGCTTCTCTATCAGTTGCTGGCCAGTGACTCATTTTGTGATCTTTATATTTAACAAGCTGAAGTCAGACATTAGGCTACTATCTCCCCAGTCTGCTATGGACTTACATTAGATTCTCAATGTTCTCTTCAAAGCCTTTCTCTTTAGATCTGAAGTGAAGAAACAAGCAATCCCCATCCCCTGCCTTTATAGGGTCAATTCACAGAACTGCTATGTCTAAACAATTCCTCTTCTAAATTATAACAATGTTTCAGTCTCAGAAAAATGACCTTACTTAAGCAATTCTGAGCAGAAAGGGGATTAAGTTATCTAATTAGCGCTTAGCAAATTTTGGCAAGGCGGCAGTAGCGGGCCGGAAGGACTGACTCGCAGAACATCACTACAGAAAGGACCCATCAGGCACTGGCCACTTCTGCCACAATCAGGAAATTTCCAACCAACGCTACCTGCCAGATCATATTGCAGTTCCTGAGGATGCAGTGGGGAACAGATCAGACAATAAATTCCTACAACAATTAAATTTTACTTTGGGGAGTAAGGTGCGGATGGGAAACAGGGACCAAGCAAGGTAAATATACAAAATATGTTAGATGGTGATGATTGCTATGGGGACACAAAGCAAAGGCAGTCTGCAATTTTAAATAGGTTTTTGCAATTGAAATGTTGTTACTTTTCTTAAAATATGGACACATACAAATATATCTGAACACTTTTTGAGTGATTCTTGGTATTTTCTGCATGTACTACCTCCTGGGATAATGCCCCACGTTTCTCAGCCAGTCGCTCTGCCAGTAAATGGTGGAGTGAGCACTGGAACTCAGGTTTGGCTGTCTCCAAAGCTCACGCACTTTCTACTACATACTATTTTTGTAGTAAAATATAAATGACTTTTATATTTGCCACACTTCAGTTCTTCTGTATTTGTGTGTATATAATTAGGAATTGATATTATTTAGAGAAGTCATTGGGCTTAGCTAGATGAAAGCAAGTATCTGTGTGGCTTCCTAGTCATAAGGCCATTCCTGGAAAGTTCTGACCACCTGCCTTAATGCCTAGTTATTGCTCAGTCTGAGAACATGGGGCCTTGAGTTGGGCCTTGGAAGATGCTAACCAAGATTAGCTGCAGATTTCATGAGGTATGTTCAGTGTTATCTGTACTTTCTCCCGGAATTTCTCTAGTTCTGCCAATTTGTGTACTGAAATTCTCAGGAGTAACCACCATCCTTAAGAGACTGGATCTTGTCCAGGCCCAGATTCTTGGACTTCTCTGAGTATCTTATGATGGTCCCAGAACCAAACTCTTTTAGCTGCTAAGGACCACCCAGGAGTAGCCCTTAAACTGGAAGTAGACAGATCAAATTTCCCAGAGCTCCTTCAAGCTAAAGTGGGTCACCCAGGACCACACAGAGGCAGGACAGGAGATCTAGTGGAGTTTCCGTTTGGACTCAACTTCCAAAGAATGAGCGAAGTCTTCTCCAGCATTGAGAAAACAGGCCAGAAAGGCTAAAGCCTATTCACTCATGGGAAGAGCTTGGATGCAGCGTATCATCCCACCACTTGGCTTCAGTAATGTGCTTGAGTATCAGCTGTCCTCATCTGAGGATCACAGCCTACAAATCCTCAACTGTGAATTTTCCCAAGAATGTTGTAAAAGCCATCTCTCCAATCTAGTCTACTCAAAAGATTACAGAAACCTTAGCTTTGTTTCCTCTCAATTGTCTTTGATTCCTGGTAAATTGAGAATATTTTAATCAAGATTTTTCTATAAAATTATTAACTAGCTAATTATATAATGCATTACCATTTTTAGAAGAAATGTGTTATATACATGAAAGATATTGACACTGCTTAGAGTTATTTCTGCCCGTAAGTTTTGGGAACAACACAATCAGAAATATCTACAGAATAAAGATTATGAGAGTCCAATGCTGTGAACTGACAGTAGTAAATTGGGATTTGCTACACATTTTTTTTCCAAAACCTAATTTTGCTGTCACAGTAGTATAACTTACACTTAGTTGAATGTCTTTGCTTTACGTGAGCAAAAGTAGACAGTGATGAATGAGCATACTGAACCATTCTCTAGCTGAGAATTTTTGACCTTCTGAGTACGTATTACCACTGCCATGTTCTAAGCCTTTCTATTAAATCCCTTGAGCAACCCCAAATTGATACTGTTATTTAAAAGAAATTTTTCTTGTGTAAAGAGATACTAGTATAGTTACACTGCGAGTCACCATATGACGCGATCTAAGCACAGGCGTACCTCTGAAAAACCCAGAATTCTGCTTTTTCTTCAACCATCCATCAACCTAATGACTGAGAACATAAGACAATTCTATTTATGATATTCCACTTTCCCCCAAAACCAAGGACAAGAGATTTCATCTGAGATAGATAAATTGATGTGCAAGTGATAGTTCTATTGAGAAAAGAGAACATTCGGCTAATTTGTCTATTTCTTGAATAAGAGGAGGGGCTAACCCAAGAGTCATTTGTCAACCACCATGTGGAATCACTTATGCCAGACTGGGCCATCAATTAAATTTGAAAGCATCGCCCTGTACTTTCTAGATTGTAGAAATGAGAAAGAGGGAACAGGGAGACTGTACCTGCTTGATCCAATCCCCTGAGTTCCTCCAACTCTATTACCACAGATTGTCTTTCATCACCTCCTGGACTTCCACCTACAACTGCACTGCAGTACCAGCATCCAGTTACACATCCACACCACTGATTAGCAGACAGACTAAGAAATCCCTCCAATTCAGTCATTTATGTGTCAGCAAGCAGGGAGCCCCACTTCCCTCATTCCCAGAAAACTTCCTTCTGCAGCACTGGAGTGATGGCCAGGCATTTACAAGCCCTTTTCTTTGGCTGACAGTTTTGTGTTTAAACCCTTAATGGAGCATCTGCAACTACCGTTTTATTGAACTAATTTCAAATACAGTCGTGTTTCCAGTAAGCTATGACAGTTTTAAAAGTTTGAAGAGACCAGGAGTTGGAGACAATAGTAGAGCAGATGTGTTTCATTGGGATTTGTTAACATCTTACTAAACTATGTTATAGAGACATTTCAGGAAGCAAGCAGCAGCTCAAGCAACAACTCCTCTTTAAGCACACGTAATTCCATGTCAAGTGATAAAACAGGAACACGTAAGCCACCAAACCCCCAGTCCAATACACACTGTCATAGATATATATATAAAATACAAGGTGAATGGGCAAAACACAGTCCTGTGCGTGCCACAGGTTATTAACTTTAAAGACGATACACTTATTCATTAAAAAAATGAAGTAACTATTGAACACCTATTATGTGCCAGACACCACCTTAGGTTCGCGGGATTCATCAGTCACTAAGTTTTGTGAGTCCAAGGAGCTTCTGCTCTGGGGGTTGGTGAAACAGACTAAAATTAAGATAACAAATAAGTAAATATCCAACCTAGAGGTAATAAGGGCAATGAAAAGATGACAAGGTGGAGCAGGGTCAGGGAGCCCCAAAGTCCAGGAACTGGGGAGGCGTGTCAGGTCACAGAACTTGGGTAGTCAGTATACTATTTGACAAAGTGATATTTGAGCAAACACTTGAAGGCTGCAAGGGGATTAGCAATTATTTTTTAAATAATAAATTACCAATATGAAAGTCTAAAAAAATTAATCTTATAAGTTGCACAATCTGATAAACAGAGCTGAAGACTAAAGTCAATTGTCAGAGAGCAAGAATGATGGTAAAAATCCACTGCCCTCAAGTACTTCTCAGTTTGCTCCTCCCAGCTGCTGCTTCTCTGTAACCTCCTTATTCCTCACTTCCTGCTTTGCTCTTCTTTTCTTTCCCTGACAAATTCACATGGTTCCTCTCCCTTTATACATGTATTTTTTAAGCTATATGAATAATTAGGTATATTTCCAATAATATATTACCATTTTCCCAGGAAAACAACACACTCACTTACCTTATTCTTGCTAGAGACACTTTTTTCTCCATTCATCTTGTGACCATCAGAATTATAGTAAAGTTGATGTCTCATTTAATCATTTTAATTTTGTTCCTGACACCTTGCCCTAAAGTGAAAAGCCATAAATTGACAACAAAATCCATTCATTTTAAAGGATAATTATGGAGTATGTTATCCCAATCCAAAATACTTTATTTTTATAGATTGGAATATATGTGTATATTTAAGTGAACAATGAAAACATGTTTATATAAATAGCGTGAATAAATATAAACAATAGTGTGGAAGTAAAACAAAGCTGGGACATAATTTGTAAAAAAGTTTATTTTACTCACCAAGGAAGGAAGAGAGTGAATAAGAGTGGCAGTTGGTCCTTATCTTCAGACAGGAATTTGATGTCAAAGTTGGATATGCTGGATATATTAGTTTCTTAGAGCTGCCATAACAGATTATCACAAGCTGGGTGGCTTGAAAGAACAGAAATTTACTCTCATCATTCTGAAAGCCAAAAGTCCAAAATCAAGTCCAAAAGCCTTGGCAAGCTTTCTGGAGTCACTGAGGGAGCATCTGTTCCACGCCTCTCTCTTAGTTCCTGGTGATGGCTGGTAATCCTTGGTGTTCTTTAGCTTTGTGGATGCATCATCTCCATCTCTGTCTTCACATGGTGTTCTCCCTCTGTGTCTGTGTGTCCAAATGTCCCTCTACTTATGAAGACATCAGTCTCGTGATGAGCACCCAATCTCCATGGTGATATCGTAATTCAGTTACATCTGCAAAGACCCTATTTCCAAATAAACTCATATTCACAGGTTCCAGATTTGAAGACTTGACCTTATCATTTTTGGTGGACAAATTCAACTCACTGGAAAATTATTTCTTTCCCTTAGGACTATGACAAAATGCAAAACTTGAGAGCAATGAACCACGTGGGAACACATGGGAACATGTAGTAAAGAGACTAAAGATTCAGAAAATGCTACATCTTCTTTCCTCTCACCCGCATCCTAACACAGGGCAAAAATGTTGTGTTTCATCCAAACGTGATGCTCAGTTTGAATTGATTTCAAATGATATTCTCACAAGAAATTATTGTGTTAAATAAATGGTGTGTCTTTTCCTGGAAATACATTGCTGATTTAAGCGTGTAGTTTTCAGTACATTTTAAGATTAAAAAATGTTGTTACTCCAAAAAAAACGTATTATTTTGAGAAAAGTGAGCTGTTATGGTGAAAACTGGTCAACTGAACAGTCATAATGTGGAATAAATCTGTCTTGAGATTCAAGAGTAATTCAGCTGTAATCCAAATGCATCATATATTTTCATGATAATGTACTAAAAGCAGTATTTCCAATGTACGGCACTGAGTAGGCCCTTAAAAATTCTTAAATATTCCTATAGTGTAAATTTTTCTGTAACAATGGAGGTAAAGAAAAAAGAAAAAAAGACTGTTGCAGTGTGGAGGCTGCAGGTTCATTTTCTAAGTAAGTCGCATACCAGCTGTTATGGGTTGAATTGTGTTCCCTCACAGTGTATGCTGAGGTCCAGTACCTCTGAATGTGATCTTATTTGAAAACAGAGCCTCTGCAGATGTAGTTGTCTTCTTCAAGATGAAGTCACTAGGGCCTTAATCCAGTATGACTGGTTTTCTCATAAACAGAGAAAATTTGCATAGAGTCAGACATTACGTGATGATAAAGGCAAAACACCACGTGTGGATGAAGGCTGAGATCAGGCTGAGGCATCTATAAACTAAGGAACACCAAAGCTTGGCAGAAAACCACCAGTCTAGGAGAGACGCATGGAACAGACTGTCTCTCACAGCCAATTCTGTCAGTACCTTGATCTTGGACTTCCGGATGCCAGATCTGTGAGACAATAAATTTCTATTGTTTAAGCCACCTAGTGTGTAGTCCTTTGCTATGATATCCCTAGATAATGATTACACTTCTCTGTGTAAGAAAACTTTATGCCTCTGGGTGTGGAGGGGGCTAAAACTGACATAAGGTGAAAATTTAGTTATTTGTTACATGCCATGGGCCTTCAAGGCTAGTCTTGAACAATGGAAACCTCAAACATTGAATGCCAGGGCTCTGTGTATCCTATCCCGGAGCTTCCCAGTACAGCTGTGTCTGGACTCCTCCAGTAGAGTGAGGTCTAATTACTGCTCCATCAACAGTGAGAGATAAACTCAGGCTCCTATAACAAGCGTGGTCAGTGGGTGACGTTTTGTTTCTTCTCTTTCACTCTGGGTGACAAACTCCAAAGAGGAGTCTGAGAGGGCACTGAAATGTAACACAGATGTGGCAGTAGCTCTTCACTACCAGTATCATACCCATTTTTCACTCCTCCTTTTGTAAGAGAGGATGGGGGAGGCAGTATACCCAGCTAAAACATATTTCTCAGCCTCACGTGCGCAAAAGATGGTCAGTAAGATGTAAGCATATCCCGTAAACAAAATGTAATAAACAGTTGGATGAGACCTCTGGAAAAGTTTATTGAGCTGACAAGTGCCCTTTCTTTTCTTCTTTCCCAAAACATTCCTGTGAGGTCCTGTGGTCCAGAAGCTATTTTGGACCATGAATAGAAGTCTAAGAAATTCACCCCAGAATCCTTGGCACTCTTGTGCTATTGAACAGCTATCAATAACTGCCTATCTCTATACTTTTTATTGGTTGACAAAAATAAAATTATATATTTAAATCACTCGAGTCAGCACTGGTACCCAAGTACTACTCTTACCTGATATAAAAACTTACCCACGTAGTAGGCACTCCTTTGGCTTCCAAGTTTCCAGGTAGCTTAATCTGAACTTGTACTTTACAATGCAGATTAACACACTCACATTCTTCATTTTTGTCCTTGAAATAAAATGTTTGCCCATGAGAACATTACTGTACATTTCAGGGAACATAATTCTAATGAAATCCCAATGAATATTTTTATTTTGAGGATTATTCTTATTTTATCAGGCAACAACTTGAGAAATAAAGAAAGTAACACCCTCCAATAACTTTTGAATTACTTTAAATATTTTTTATTACTCAGAACAAGTAATAATTTTTCAACAGCCAAAAAAGGGTGAAATCTAACTGTTTGATATGAGTTTAAGAGAGTTTTAAATTTATATGAAGGTGATGATGCCTATTTACTGATTCACTGAAACCTCTCAAAATAGCTTCATTAGCAGAGGAGTAGAAAAAAGTGGAAACTTAAAAAGGCTGATCTTGTCGGACCCTTTATTTTCTGGGTGTATTAGCCAAGGAATGTCTAGAGCATGATTCTAAGAAGAGCACAGGTAGTTGTAATGTGGAAAATACTTAAAAAATATACGACAGAACCACTTACCTGGGGACCTACCAGGTGGGTTTGTTATGTTCATGTTCTAAGAATAAAAGAATAAATGGAAGCCATTCTTTGCTTCTAATAATTTGTTTCCTTTCTCCGTTCAAAGAAAAATTAAAGAAAATAGAGGACAAAGAAGGCTATCACCTGATTTCCTTCTAAATTAGGCTATAGCATTGCCCAAGGTTAAGCTTATATAACCTTTAACACCATAAAGTTAAAAGTATGTGGTCAAGATACCTTTTAAAAAAATAAGAAAGTGAGGTTTTAAGAGACTCCCCCATGCTTTTGTAGTTACATGAGCTTATAAAAAATCTATACTTTTTTTAAAAGCAACTTCCTTCTTAAAATTGTATTATTTCACTTAAGAAGTCTTGGCTCAATTCAATTACTTGGCATCCTTTGAGGGGCTCATCTTCCACGTGAAAAAACATAAGCTGCCCACGACGACCAAGTACCTGAGATGCTTCAGATGGTTTGCTTTTTCCTGGTTACAATAGACTCAGCCAAACTGTGTTAGTCAAGGGCACAAGTCAAAGTATTTTTAATTGATAATCATTCCAGGAACATCAGCCACCATAACCTTTTAGGATAGGTCTTCCCAGGCCTGTAAGTCACTGACAATTTTAAGCAACAACAGACTTCACTTAAGAAATATCCTATAGTTCTTAGCTAAAGGAACACAAGCCCTACGTGGTCCCAGCATTCTCATCTTCCTTCCTACCAGCTGTAGACTTTCAGTTCAGGACTTCTGACTCTGCTGCTGTTGTGAGTGCTTTTTCTTCCCTTTCAGTCACTACTCTCTTATCTTTTTTATTTTCATAGCTATTATCCTTCCAAATCCTGTTTCTGAATGAGAACATTTTTGAGTTCTCTGACACTTACCTTGATACTTAAGTGTAGTATCTCAAATGTGTATTGGTATCTGAGAGTATAAAGGAATTCCATGATGATTATCTTATTTCTGTTAAGGGAGGTCAGGTAGGGAGAATTGTAAATACAAATTCAGGCACTGAGGCTCAGAAGAGCTATTTATAACTCAGCCAGAATCACGTTCATACTAAGTGACAGAGCCAAGACTAGAATCGAGTCTTCGGTTTCCTAGCCCACTTCTTCATTCGCTTTGCTGTATTTCTACACTTGCTTTTGAAATGGGTACTTTTGTCCCATAGACTAGGAAGGTGACTGAAGTGACTCACGGGAGACAGAATTCTCTCCCAGTCAGACATGTCTCCAAATTGAATTATTAATAGTGGTGAAAATTTAAGGAGCTACTAAGGTATAGAAAATGTCAGTATGAAATAAACAATTTACATTATGTTACTCTTGACAATTAGGTCATTTACCAAAACTATAATATTAAGTGCTATTTAGTGTGAATCTAACACAAAGCCATTCTTAAAACCTTAACAACTGACAAATGTTTCCAGAGGTATCCTTTGCCTGAACTATGTGGTTACCTTAGGGAATCTTCTGAATCCAGGTACAGGATGTCATAACAATGTCTGCTTGGATCAGAGGGCTTTTGCTGCTAGATTTACAGGACATTTGGCTTGAATCCTTTGTTCCTCTATCTCATTGGCTATTTCTAAGGAGACCTGTATTGCCACAGTCTTGGAAAATGGTCTTCAGGGTTAGCGAAGGATGAAGAATGGTGGCAAAAATCCAGTTTTTCTCTTCTGTT
The DNA here is from genome assembly GCF_009834535.1 of Camelus ferus. NCBI lineage: Eukaryota > Metazoa > Chordata > Mammalia > Artiodactyla > Camelidae > Camelus > Camelus ferus. Next base: position 51,813,310 of record NC_045702.1, on the reverse strand, counting down.
CTTCCAATTCTTATTTAATTTTAGCTCAATCTGTAGCCACGAGAATCAGCCGAGCACAACTATAAAAATAAGAAGCATACCCAGAGCCTAAAGAAAATAAAACAAACTTTGTAGGTGAGGGTATGAGTAGCTGCAAGCTTAAAAATCATGTATATCTGTATTTTATCTTAATTATTTTTCTATTTTTCTTAGCCATCTTTGTGGGAGGAATATTCTAAATTTATGTAGTAGAGAAAAAATGTTAGATCTTCTCTCACATTAAGAAGTAGTTTGCTAAATCAATATCCATTCAGTAAGTACTTATTGAGAACTTGTTCTGAGAGACACTGTGATATGTACTGGGAATATAATATGAACCAGGGAAGTGTTTTCTTGCCTTCAGGAAGCTTACAGTCTGATGAAAATGGACAAAAGGAAAAATAAAAATTAAAGGTAAGTGCTACAACCATGAGAATGTAGAATCTATGAGAAAATTTAGAACATTCCCATGAGCATATTAAGATTAAATATAATCCACTGTGTATCTGGTTTAACTCAATTCAAACTTTGTTCTGCTTTTAAGAAATGATAAAGAAATTTTTTAAAAGGTGATATTATTATAAGAATAACCTTGAGCTTGCTGTAATGTAGAGGAAAATGAGGATCATTCTTACACTTTAATTCATTAAGAAGTTTTTGTATTATATTAATTGCAATACAATGTATAGTAATACTGTGTTTGTGATGTCATCTTCCTAAATATGAAGAGATTATTTTGAACATTAGTTTAGATTAAAATCAAAAGACATGCTCTTCAATGCTAATAAATTTTATTTTATAATAGAAGACTCTATCTTCCTTGGTTTGTTGGGTGCACTTAAGGGTGTAATTCCATAAGAAAATAAAACCAACCAAAATCCATTAATATGGTAGGAGATAGGAAGCTACAGCTAATGTCCATCTGTATTAAAAGTAATAAAGAAATTATATTATCCTATAAGGTAGTCATTGGTTTAGTGTGGTCATATAATATATATCACATTTCCAAATTGCTCACCTAAATTCACTGCTAAGAAGCTACATGTGATAGCCTGATACTGATTTTAATAATCAAAAATAATAATGAAATAGAGCACATTACAAATTACTTTTCATAACTCTTCAAATTTACATAGTGTTTCTGTGGGATGTAACCAAGAAACCTTGCCTAGATTCTGTACTGATTTTACAGTGTCATTCCAGGGAAAGAATTTCTTGTTATGGTAGAATCCCTAAACCTCCACTGCAAAAATCTTAGCTCTGAGTTGGATGACTTGAAAAACCACCACCACCACCAACAAACTGAATGAACGGGAACATTTATTTCTGTTTATGTATCTGATCTGTACTCCTAACATATTGTTTAGAAAATACATTCCACAAGAATTTTATTTCAGTCATCCAGACAGCCCAGTGGGGACAGATGATAATAGATGCTCAAAGATTAGCTAGCTGGATTTTGAAGGTTTATCACAATTTGAAGTATCTTTAAATTTCAATGGTAAGGGTTAAGTCTATTAAATTTTAATCTTGAGTCAGACCAGAGTTATCGTGATACCAATTTAATAAATAAACAACTTACTGAAGGCGTATTTCTTGTCTTTCTAACATAGTACATATCCACTAGATCAGTAATGCAAATTTAACTACAGAGGATCCATAGAACTGACAGGGATCACCATGGTCCTCTAGATCATAGAAATGTTTTACATCATGTACATCAAACCAGAATAAATACCTTCTAACTTCTCCATGTAGTCATGTCTCCTCAAGGGCCGCCAGTCCTGACTACTGCTACAGCGATAGCCAAGCCTTTTCTAGAACAGACAGTACACACACACACACACACACACACACACACACAGTTTTTTTAATGTTGACAGTTCCCAAGAGAGTAGTTGTCAACTGTCCAGGGAATGTATCAATATGGGCCAGACCACAGAGAAATATTCTTATCTACTGTATATTTATTTTACTATTTGCCATATCATAAATATAATCCAAATTTCCCTTTCTTCATGAAATATTAATATATGTGTTCTGATCTAAAGCCAGAATTTTTGTCATATCAGTGCTTTTAAAAGAATAGCAACATTTTAAAATTTTGTATTATATCCTGATGTTTTGACTCAATACATTTTGAAAATCTACATTTATATAACTGGCTTCAAATAATATTTAAATTATACATAATATTCCAGAATAGAAAAACATTCTTATTCTTTGAATACATTTTAAAAGAAAATATTCTGATTCTTCAATTAAGTAATATACTTTCTGTGAATATTTTCATTTGGTATATGGTATATAGAAAATGCTTGAAAAATATTTTTGCATTTATTGAAAGAACAAATTAAGTATATAATTATATATATACTTCTAATCATATTAGCATATTGTTAACTGTGATATTCCAAACGTTCATATATCCAGTCCAATATAAAACCCTTTTCCACTAATCCACTTAAAATATCCACTTTCAAAATAATAAAAAACAAAGAATATTTATTTTTAAAAATTTCTTGCTGTCTTCTATTATGAAAAGTAATAGTTGCTAATTAAAATTTAACTTTCTAAATAATTCGTAGCTCAAGTAATTTCAGCACACATATTTGCTTTCCTTTCCTATGGCACCGCACTTAAAATGACAGTAACAACCACAATAACAACAATAAAGAAGACACTCATAAACAGTGAAAGAAATGGAAGGCAAATTACCAAGAACAACAAAAAGTAGATAAGGAGAATTTTTTCTGGCAGTTGGGTAGCCGAGATAACCTAATATAACTTGCCCTGAAAACAACAAAAAATGCTGGATACAATGTACACAGCATCAGTTATATTTGTGGGTGTGTTATAAAGAAATTAGGATTATTTGAGGCAAAAATGTATGCCTTCTACAATCTACTCCTCTCCCACCTCCACACCACCCCTCAACTTCTACCACTACTTACACCCTTTCTGCTAATGGTAAAAAGAAAAATTACCTGTCTTGAAACTTAGTGCTAGCAGAGAAAAAAAATTAACTCTCCTAAGAATTCATAAATACAAACAGTTTCTCAATGAGTTTTACACATCAATGCTATGCTAGCTGGAATGCCTAAAGAATTTTAAGTCATGAGTTTATTTCTAAGTGTTCCCAGATTAGTAGTAAATATAGGCACTGGGAGAAACAACTCCGTATCTTGTCTGAGGGTCACCAATCTTAAACCAAGGCCTTAGGGAAGTACCAGATAAACTTTCAAGAAATAAGAACTCATCCTCAAAAATCATCAGACATGTAGGAAATCAAGCACCATGAAGGAGAACCAGCAGAATTAACAAATAGCAGAGCCAGACAAAAATAGGAATAAAGAAGGGCAACAAATAGAAAACAGTAATGAACATGGTAGATATTAATCCAGTTACATCAATAATCACTTTGAATGCAACAATTAAAGACAGATTTTCAGAGTGGATCAAAAAGCAAGATCCAACTATATGCTGCCTACAAGAAAACACTTTTAATATAAATATGAATATAGATGAAAAGTAAACATATGGAGAAAAGTATATCATACTAACATTAATCAAAGGAAAGCAAGAGTAGCTATACTAATTTCAGACAGCAGAACTCTACAATGCCATCAATCAACTGGATATAATTGACATCTATAGACTATTTCATCCAACAACAGAATACATATTCTTCTCAAACTCATACGGAACATTCAGCAAGATAGATGACATTCTGGGCCACAGAGTAAATCTTAACAAATTAAAAAAGACAAAAATCATACAATGTCTGCTCTTAGACCACAATGGAGTTAAGCTAGAAATCAGTAACAGATATTTGGGAAACAGATTGTATTTGAGAAATACCCAAAATACATGGAGATTACACAACACAGTTCTGAATAACACAGGGGTCAAAGAATAAGTCTCAGGGGAAATTTTAAAATATTTTGAACAAAATGAAAATAAAAATACAACTTCTCAAAATGTGTGGGTTGAAGAAAAAGTAGTGCTTGGAGGAAAATTTATAGCATCAAATGCCTGTATTAGAAAAGAAGATCATCTAAAGTTTCCAAATTAGAAGACTAGAAAAAAAAGAGCAAAATAAATCCAAAGTAAGCAGAAGAAATAATAAGAATTAGAGCAGAAATCAATAATTTGGAAATAGGAAATCAGTAGAGAATATTCATGAAACTAAAAGCTGTTTCCTTGAAAAAATTAATAAAATTGATAAGCCTCTATCCAGACTAAGAATAAAAGAGAGAGGACACATTTTACCATTATCAGAAATCAAAGAGGGAGCATTACAGATTCCATGGACATTAAAAGGATAGTTAAGGAATACTACGGCCAACCCTATTCCCACAAAATTTGAAAAACTGGATGAAATGCACCAATATTTGAAAGACACAATTTGCCAAAATTCACACAGGGAGAAATAGACAATCCGAATAGATTTCTACCTGTTAAAAAAAATTGAATCAATAATTAATGACCCTCAAAAACAAAGCACTTGTCCCAGATGGGTTCACTGGCAAATTCTACCAAACACTGAAGGAGGAAATTATACCAATTCTCCACAATGTCTTTCAGAGGATAAAAGCAAAGTAAACACTTGCTAACTCATTTTATGAGGCTAGCATTACCTTAATACCAAAATGAGACAAAATTACTGTGAGAAACAAAAACTGAAGACCAATATTTCTCATGAACAAAAATCCTCAACAAAATATTACCAATTTGAATCCAAAAATGTATAAAATGAATTATATACCACAACCAGGTGGGATTTATCCCAGGTATGCAAGGCTGGTTCAACATCTGAAAATCAATTAATATAATCCATCACAGCAACAGACCAAAAAAGAAAAATCACATGATCATATCAATAGATGAGTAAAAATCATTTCACAAACATTATTAACACCCACTCACGATAAAAACTCTCAGTAAGCTAGAAATAAAGGGTATGGACATCCTCATCATCAAGTTATCTACAAAAAAACAAAACAAAAAAAAAAAACCTACAGCTAGTATCATACTTAATGGTGAGAAATTCCAGTTCTTCATACTAAGACCGGGGAAGGATGTCCCATCTCACTACTCCTTTTCAACACTATACTGAAATTTCTAGGTGATTCACAAGACAAGAAAACAAACAAACAAAAAACATATAGAGATTGGGAAGGAAGAACTAACACTGTCTTTGTTTGTAGATAACATGATCATCTATACAATTATAGCCAGGCTGCAGGATACAAGGTTAACATACAAGTCAGTCATTTTCATATACCAGTAGTTAACAAGTGGAATCTAAAACTAAAAATGCAATACCATTTACAGTCGCACCCAAAATATGACATATATGGGTATAAATCTAACAAGAGATATACAAGATCCATGTGAGGAAAACAATAAAACTCTGATGAATAAAATCAAACAATAGCTACGGAAATGGAGTGATTTTCCATATTCATGGATAGGAAGACTCAACATTATCAACATGTCAGTTCTTCCCAACTTGATCTATAAGTTCAATGTAATCCCAATCAAAATCCCAGCAAGTTATTTTATAGATATCAATGGAAAGATCCAGGATAGCCAACACAATATTGAAGAACAAAGTTGGAAGATTGACACCACTCAATTTCAAGACTTACTAAAAAGCTACAGTATTCAAGACAGTGTGGTGTTGGTGAAAGAGTAAAGAAATAGATCAATGAAACAGATGAGAAAGCCCAGAAATAGACCCAGACAAATCTGATCTTTGACAAAGGAGCAAGAGAAAAGACAGTGTCTCTTCAGAAAATAGTGCAGGAATAACTGGACATCTGCATGCAAAAAAAAAAAAAATCTAAACACAGATGTTACATGGAAGAAGAAATTTGCAGAGACACATCTGATAAAGGACAGCTTTCCAAAATAGAAAAATAACTCTTTAAAACTCAACAGTAAGATAATGAACGATCTGAATAAAAAATAGGCCAAAAATCTGAAGACACACTTCACCAAATAGGGTATAGAGATACCAATCAAATAAGCATATAAATGCTCCACATTAGGTGCCATGAAAGAAATGCAAATTAAAACAATAATGTGATACCACTGCACACCTATTAGAATGGCTCAAATGGTCAGTGCTCAAGTCTAGAACACTGACAACACTAAATTCTGGCAAGGACATGGAACAACAGGAACTCATACATTGTTGGTGAGAATGCAAAATACAGCCACTTTGGAAGACAGTTAGGCAGTTTCTTACAAAACTAAACATATTTCCACCATATGACCCACCAATCACTCTTCTTGGTATTTACCCCTAAAAGTTGAAAACTTATAACCACATAAATACCTGCACACATATGTATACAGCAGTTTATTCATAGTTTTTAATACTTGGAAGTAACCAAGATGTCGTCAGTAGGTAAATGGGCACATAAACTGTCGTACATCCAGACAATGGAGTATGATTTAGCACTAAATAGAAATGAGCTATCAAGCCATGAAAAGACTTGAAGGAAACTTAAATGCATATTACTAAGTGAAAGAAGCCTATCTGAAAAGGCTACATACTATAGCACTTCGATTATATTACATTCTGGAAAGGTGAAACTTACGGAGACATAAAAAGATCAGTGGTTGCCGTGGACTCGGGGAGGAAGAAGGATGAACAGACAGAAAACACAGGGCTTTTGGAGTACCACAGATATTCTGTAGGATAACATAATGATAGATACATTTGTCCAAACCCATAGAATGTACAACACCAATAGTGAACCATAATGTAAACTAGAGACTTTGGGTCGTCATGATGTTAATGGAGATTCATCAGTTATGACAGATGCACTCGTCTGGTGGGGGTTGTTGATGATGGGGGTGGCTATGTGGGGGGGGGGCAGGGGTGTATGGGAAATCTCTGTAACTTTCCCTCAACTTCCCCCTGGGAACCTAAACTGTTTTTTAAAAAAAAAACTAGGGAAATAGATGTTTTAGATTAAAAACAAGTAGCAGAACACAAAATTAAAACTTACAAGTATCTGCCTCTTCGGAGCAGAACTGTGGGGAGAAAGACATGTGGGTTACAGAACTGCTGGTTTTCATTATAAGCCCTCCTGTACTAGGTGATCTTTTTTTTCTATCAAAATGAACCACTTTCATCTAAATCGATGAATGGCTAAGTAAATAACAAACACCAATAAAATTCTGCACAAGAGTCAGTTTATGTCATTCATGTAACCAGCGGCTGCCCAGCCTTATCTTACATCGGCCACTCAATACTCTTTTCACTTCTGTGCCAATATATGCTATCCCGTATCATGAGGTATAATGATGTCTATTCTCCTTTGCCTGGAGAGAGCCTAAATAAATCCCAGATCTGAGTTGCAGGAACTTTCTTCAACAGTCTGTAAAATATTTCCTAATCATCACTGTAAGTCAGCTGAGTCGCATGTCAATCATAGAGGAAGAACAGAAAAAGGCAACTGAAAGTCTCTGGGATCATTCAAGCTAATTTATAGCCAGAGCACAACTAGAATTTAGAGACCCCTCAGGGATGCATGGATAGCAGCTCAGCCCTCTGAACAGCAGCGCGCCTTAACTGGAACACACCCAAAGAGAGACAACAATGCTCCTGGTCTGAGGTTCACTCAGTGAACCTGGCAGTGACCCAGGGATAGCTAGCCTGACTCACCCCTGAGTCAGTCCCATTTTGTCCCTAGTTAACCTTGCACCAAATTCCCTTGTTGTTTTCTTTTTTAACTTTAATTTTTAAAATTTATTTATTTTTAAACAGGATTCACAAGTTGAGAAAATAACCTCTTTTCTTCCCTCTCTTCCTGTAGGATCCAGAATGACAAGCTATAAACTTGTGCTCTAGTGAGGTGGCTGATGCCTCACTGGGTAGTTTGCCCTCTGTGCTATCAAAAGGACACAGTTATCTAGATGTCAAAGAGAGTGCACAATCTCATCAAGGGGCCAAATGTACTCTCTTTCTCCTACAATTAAAAGAAGAAAAAAAGGAAAGTTCCAATCTTGTCTTCCTATTGCTAGTTGTAATTCAGTCTTCCCTCCAATTTTCTTCCCAAGAGACTACTCCCAATACACAGCAACCCAGGAACATGGAAACCCCAAATCACACCTTTCTAAAACTATCCCACGTTGGCGAACAAACATCCATTACAGTAGGGAATTGTACTAAAGGGATACCCCAGGATCCACACGTCACTGTGCATCATCTCCAAAGCCATGCAAACGGAGAAAGGAATTTCACAGACTAAGTTTCACAAAAAGAACAGATCAGTAAGAAATCATTGCCAATCTCATGATGAAGTTCATTTATAGGTCTGGGGTACTTACTATATATTAGCACAATATAATCACTGTGGTGATAAAACAACCACAGACACATCAGAATCATGTTTCACCTCACTGGACTTACAAATACTTTCCATTCTCATGCTACGAGCAGATATTCAAAGTTTACCTAAACCTGAGTCTTGAATAGCACACCTTCGTATTCAGTGACAAAATTATGTTACCAAATGTGTTTTTGCTCCGAATCTCTCAGGCATGTTAAAGTGCCTGTATGTATGTTTCTCTAAAACACCGCATGTCCCGCTGGCTTGGGGCTTTTCATGTACTGTTTTTCTGCCCACCATGCTCTCCTGCAGAACGCAACATGGTTCGCTCCTCCCACAACTTTTTGCTTTGCTCAAGTACCACTTTCTTAGTGAGATGTCCCCCCAGATCACCACATTTAAAATGAAAACTCCTCCATCCCTGCGCTCCACATCCTCCTTTCCTGTTTTATTTTCTCCATAGCACTTAATACCTTCTACTATATCTATAATTCACTTATTTCTTTTGTTCTCTAACATCAATACACCTGGCACATCAGGATGCTCACAAAGCACTTTTTGAATGAATGAATTTAAAGATGATGCAAATGACTTTAGCTAGGTATCTTGATAAACTTTTCAAGTGTTAACTTTCCACTATAAACATGAATTTTCTTTTACATTTCAGTAAAATTTTATGTTCTTTCCAATATCCAAATGTTGTTTCATTTTTTTCCTCTCAAGAGATTTCTTAGCTTCCTCCATTTTCAATTTTTAATATCTCACTGGCCTCTTAGTCTGTCTCCATCCAGTGTTTATTTGACACTTCCTGGTTCACTGAGGACTACCCTCAACAAAGAGGGGTTTTCCAAGCAAAAAAAAAATTCCCAGAAAGAAAACAAATCAACCCTGCCACAAGGAAGTAGAGAATTTGCTGCAGGAGATCATATAAGCAAAGTGAAAAATATCTAAGACTTACAGGCTGTGGTCCACCCAGAAAGAGAGAGAAATTGTAGTGCCCAAGGAATCCTTGCTCCCCTTCCTCAGATGAGAGGTCTCTGGCAGGAGTCCCATCTACCCCAACTCAAAGGGCAATAATTTTCCAGGAGACTCATTTGGACACATGGCTACTTTCCAGTCACTTGAGAAGTTCTCCGGCAAATGTGTCCTGAGATGTCTACAGCCTAGGTATGATTTCAGAAGATGGATCTGCCTGAATGATTTCTTGCCGGGACTTGGCTGGGATTTTTTTCCATCTATTCTAATTTTTTTCAGCCTAGATTTTAATGAGTATTGAGTAATAAGAGTATTTTAGATGTCTCTAGTAGCTGAGATCGAGTCTTAGACAAAAGACTGCTAAGACTGAAATATAAATAGAGAAGAGTTCAGGATGACATCATGGTGTATGCACACCAGAAGTGACCACAAATAACCTACAATAACCTTTAAAATTAGTTTTTTCCTGACTTCATAGAACAATATTTTATTTGGCAGGCATATATTGGCAAGCTCTTTCAAAAGCTCTATTTGTTTTCTGTATCCAGGAAGACACAACCAGTGTTTTCACATAGGTTTCCTTCTATGCTGTGGTTTTGCCATTTTCTGCTTCTTTATGAGTGGCTGCTGCAGAATATTTTTCTTTGGGACATTTATTAAGAGTAACAAGGATATGAATGAAAAACCACCCTTATAACAATACAGGGTGGGTTTTTGCTTCCATATGCAGTGCTGACCAAGTCCAAAGGACAGAAGTCGAATATATCAACAGTGATATGGTTGCTTTATTCTGGAGTTATATAATAGCATGCAGCTGGACAAAAATATATTATAGTACATTGAAGGGAATCAGTCCATGTGTCCTTTGATGTGTTAATTAAATCCAAGGTTAGAAGGAGAATATTGCATCACAGCACAGCTTTAAAAAAAGATATACAATTGTCCAAGCCTAACTGAGGTGTTAACAGAGAGCTGGAACACAATTTCAGAGTTATCTTGTAGGCTGGCCAATTGTTCTAGTTTTTGTTTTTTTTAATGTTCCCGTTATACAATGTAAGTATTTTTTTCCTAAATATTTTAACAAATTATAAGATCTTTCTGAATCTGATTAATTTCATATCACCCAGCTTTTAAAATTATTTTACATTACACAGGTTTTCAGAGATGAGTATATATAAATCCTTTCAAATACAATAAAGGCAAAATTTAAATTTCCCAAATAAACAGTGTCTCTGGAATAAGTCACTATATTTCATTTTCTTCTTTTGGTTCCTATTAATCTTTTACTCTCACACAAGCAAAAGAGGAAGGTTCCAATAATTAACCTTGTGCTGTTGACCTAACCAAAATTAACTGGCTATGCAACAATTTAGTTGTCCATATAAAAACAGGAAGGGAGATTTCCCCAAGTAACCCTTATTCACCATGAGAAAAACAGCTGGTGCTCTCTCTTTCCGTGCAAGCCTGTGGGGCATGGATGGAAGAATGTATGTCTCTGATATCCTCTACTTGTAAATGGGTGGTTTTTTCAGTGGACGTACGCCAACACACAGTTCCTGAGAAGCAGGGGCCCCAAAAAGTCTGGTCAAAATTTTTAGAATGATATCTTTATAAGATGAGGTATGTGAAAATGAACAAGGTTTCCTCACCAGCATTACATGAATAATCACTGCAAAATAATAGTGGAAACCTACACCCTTTCCTCCTACGAAAGGAGGGAAAGACTATTAAGAAACATTGCCTTCCATCAACAAAAATCAGCTTTAGTACCAGACTTCTTTGTGTCCTGTTTGCCAGTAGTTCTGCTACATTTCCCACAGTACACTGCTGGGATTTTTTATTTTTTATTTTCGCTACGCATGCTCACACATCTGTTGCACACGTGTGATCAACCGACTAGATTTCTGAGCCAAATGTCCTGTTAAATGGACAGAGTGGGCAGAGCATTCCTTTGAGAGTTAGATTCTGCCTCTGGTGGATTGCCTCCAAATGCAATGGTGTAATAAAGAAAAGAAATCTGCTCATTTGAATTGCATTGAAATGAACTGTGTCCTCCCCTAAAATACCATATGGCAATGATCCCTGGAGGTACGGCACATAACACCTAGGTCTGGCAGACTCCACTGGAAGGCTGTAAACGTCCCTGTGTAGTCAGACTGTGAAAGGCAAGAGAGCTGACAAGAAGCATGCAGGGTGAAACAAGAATACTATCTGATGTCCCTCAGTCAACTCGAAATGAAAGAAAGTAGACTGAACAAAGAAGTCCTAGCAAGTTGTCCTGGAGAAATCCTTCGTCTCCCATTAAAAAGCGGTTCTTGGATCTCACCTCGAGTAAAGTAAAACCGTATGGAAAGAAAGCTGTTTCACCTGAGCAGTAGCCAGAGTTTCTTTGCAGCAAATTATCTCAATAAGACTCAAGTGTATGTCTGCAAAGCAAAAATGCAGTCTTCATAATCAAACCTCCACCAGAGCTGAGAGCAGATGGACCAAGTAACCGGAGACGCAGAGTCGTGCCTCTACTTTTGGTTAACACTCTCGGTGAACCTGATCCTACCACAGGTAGCAGCTAGTGACCTGCACGCCATTCTAGAAATCCCCTCAAGGGACTGACACACACAGACACACACACACACACACACACACACAAGCCCTTTTCAATGAAGAAAAATTCAGTAACTTTGGTGGTGAGGTACTGATAGGTCTGTACGCCAAACAACAGGAAAAAATAGCCTGTTTTATGCTCTGTAGCAGTAAGGCATTGCTATAGAAATTCGAGTTGGGATTTAAGGACAATAAAACCCCAATAGCCATTGGGAGTTATAAAATTTTCACCTGTATCATCAATTCAATTCTGGTCTTTTCTTTCATCTTTCTTGAAAACGGACAAATTTTATACCAATTTAGTCCCTGATCAAATATATTTCTAGAAATAATATGAGAAACTACCACAAGACATGAACTTACTCCTGCCTGAATTTCTTCATATTCTAATAATTTGATCATAATAGTATATGTCTACTAATGGAGTAAAAGAAATCCTAAAACTTTAGTTTCTTTTCAATCTTCACTTTTCTTTTTCTAGAAGCTTTGACAACTAAAAGAAAGTCTATCCAGATACCCCAATTGATATAATGGATTTATATCCTTGTTCTTGACTTTCCTGAAAATTTTAAGTTTTCTTTTTCATTTCAAATGTGACTTTGTGTTTTGATTTCTACAATTCCCTTGTGGTAATTTGGAGGAAACTCAGTTATGATTAATTATAAAACACAGATATGGTGTCATGGACTAACAGCAGCTAGCACATATTGGGCAGTTTTACCTTAAATAAGTTAATAGTAAAAATTAGCTAACAGTAACTCTTAATCTTAACCATAATCCAGTAACACAGGTGTTATTATTCTGCCTGTATTGTACAGATGAAGAAACTGAGATTTATTAGGATTTTGTAACATGCTTAGGGTCAAAAGTAGGCAATATAGCTAAGGGGTGGCCCAGCTTGCGGTTCCAGAGGCAGCGCTGTGACATGTCTATGACACCACCAGGCTAGAAGGGTTTTTGGTTTTGTTCTGTTTTTGAAATCCAGACTCTCGAATTGTCATTTCAAACATGTCTTCTCTACATTCTAAGACCATCAAAAGGGTAAAGTTCTACTTGCCTCCATAATTTCACAGTATTTGTTAGAAATCATCATCTTAACCATTTTTCCTTCTTCACATCTGCATCTTCCCCATGACCAAAGTATTAATCCATTGTCTCTAAATTCTGCCTCTAATAATATTTTAAAAGCTTAACCTTTTCTTTAATCTTTTCTTTCACAGGAAAAAAAAAAGTATCTTCCATTTTACCCCAAAAGTCATCTTTTTTCCCTGCTTTCTAAACTGAGGAACTTTGCCAAAAGTACTGACTTATGAGTAGAAATACACAGATTTGATTTTAAACTATTTTGAAAGAACTAAATGTGTTTAATTGAAGTCTATCAATAGGCTCTTTTCCTCTCCTTATTGGAGTCATTTTTCTTGAGGACCTCTATGAATGTTGGACCACAAAAAATGGCTCTTGGGAATCGTGTAGCAGGCTGACGCCATTCCAGTGATATCCATATTTCAGAACAATCCTCGTAATATCAACACAGATGTTTCTTTTTTTCATTAACTGTAGTATCTTCAAATTTGATACTGAAACACCACATAAATGTCAGCTCTTCTTTGTCGTTGATAAAGATGGCATTGAATTCTAAAGCAGTATTCACATTCATATATTACAACCCTGTTTATTGTTTCAGCAGAGGAGTTCTGAGTGCAAAGTGTGTGGGAAGAACATCTATCTTATTCTTACAGATCAGAAAGCTGATGCATAGAGATTAAATTGTATTTGTGAGGTCAGTGAAAATATCAACAGAACTATGATGAGCCAAAACTGCATTCCACAAAACTCTAAAAATAAAGTGGATTTTCAAGTGACATGTAATGAACATTTTAAAACATACTGTAAAATTAAAGAATTCATATATTCATGCCTTTCATTTCAGCCTTAATTTAGGCTATCAGCATTTTATCAGATTCACAGGAAATTCCCAGCACAGTTTGCCAATTGATCTAAAAGTATAAAGTCCAAAGGAGTCATATGTGTGTGTGTGTGTGTGTTTACAGGATGTATTTTTGTAAAATGCACAGTATCATCTGTGCTAAGTAGACTTTAAAAGTACTGAATTTGCTTTTCAAGGGGGACAAGACTGCAGAGACACACACTCTCCCACTTCTCAGCTTGGTTCTAATAGCAATTTTCTGGCCATTTTAATAATGCTGCTAATTGTCCTGGATGTCAATTGGTGTAGCTGCATTTCTTTTCAGATATCTGGTGTCTTTCTTATAATTGTTTAGATTCTTAATAATTCCAAGAAGACTAATCTGTTCTTCGGGGCACTCCTATCAATAATCTCGATCTCTTGCTGAATTTAAGTAAAATTGTTAGCTGCGTTTTAGTGAAAACAAATGGCAGTCTCTACCCATTAGCGTCTGCAAGAATCTGAGCAGTATGCTCTTGATCAGACATACAAGCGGAGTCTGATAATATTCTCGAAAATTCTTCCTGAAATTCCACATCTGAATTAAAATTAAGAAGTTAGCTGGAGAGACAGCAAGAGAGAAAAAGAAAAGCAAATAAACCCAAAATAGGGACATTGCCGACTGGCCTGACGGACGCCTCAGAGACTTCTTAGTTGTTTCTCCAGTTAGCATCCAACGTGCTGTGTGTGGAAACACTGGTACGTAGACAGCAATCTGAGCTCGGCAACACTCCTGCTTACTTTCTTTTCCTCTCCCCCTCCCTTTCCCAACGTCCTTTTACTTCCTAATCTGCCAAGTCAAATGCTAAATCAGGAGCAATAGCCCACAATTAGCCTTTTCAATTAAAATGCAGAGTTCAAAGTTGACTCCAGAGTGAGTAATTGCTTTCGAAAACCACAACCAGCAGGCAGCTGCCAGATTATTACAACAGTTTATTTAACCTCAAAACATCTGATCAATTTTATTATCTCAGCAGAAGAAAGATCTCCTGGAGAGTCGGGTTTAAAATGTACTACTCATCCTAGGTGTCTGAGAGAAAATAAAAAAACCCCTCAGTGCTGTAAACAGCCTTCTGCCATCACCTTGCTGAGAAAACACACTCAGATCAGACCTTCTGCATTCGAAAGTCAACAGAAACGAAGAACCTGGAGGCAAGAGCATCCTGGTATCAGCTGGGGCGAGAGTGCGGGGAAGGGGGCCGGGCACAGACAACCTAGGAAATTACAAGATTTAAAAACAGTCAAACATCCGGCTCATGATGTTTGGGGTTTTTAATCATCCAGAAAGGAGACACAGTGAGGGCTGCCAGCCTCACCAAAACAAAGAAGATCACGTTTCGCGGATCCTGGTTTGGCTGCCTCCACGCTGCCGACTTTATTATTGTGAAATCCGCTCTGAGGCTCCAGGGATGAAACCTTCTGTTATACAAATGGTCCGGGAAGCCCTCAGAGCTCCTGCCTCCAGCCGGCAAGGCCAGTGCACAGAACACGTAGCACGCCCCCTCCGGGCCTGCACCTCTGGGGTCTCTCCCAGCCCTGCCTCCTGACTCTCTCCCCATTTGCCAGGCCTTCCCTAGAGGCCTTCGGGTTTAAGCTCCCCCACCGCTCTCTCTGCAAGCCCAGAGGAACCTACTGCACTGAACAGGTTGCTCACCTTCCCTCAGAGCTTTGTTGTGAAGACTCAGTGTCTATTATGTCCATAAAGTGCCCGGAACTGGGGCTGGCACACAGGCAGTGCTGTGTAAGTCTCAGCACTTTGTTTTTATCATTCACGGAGGATGCAGTCCTTCTCTTTGGCTCTGACCTGGCCCGTTGGGCAGTTCCACCCACTCTCAGGCCCAGCTCCCAGCTCCTGGAACATCTCTTCAGAAAGCCCAGGTGGAGGGGTCAAAAGGCTAGTGACCGGGGCTTTTTCGGTGGCCTTACTTTATGGTCATGTTATAACCAAGTTTTGAGCTAATCACGTATCTCATCTTTCTAGCAGTTTAACCACCTTGACCCAGATGGACACAGAATACAGGTAACTAACTCCTAATTATAGTTATTTCCAAAACATAGCATCATTCCCAGCCACAAAAGTATACTAATTCCCATCACTGCATTTGAGGAATATTAGTTTTGCATCTTTTCTGCCCATTTTAGCAACTGTCAACTTGAAAGAAAAACAACATTCTAAGAATGCCAATTTAGAAAATGTTTATGGGGATATAAGCTATTAATTTCTACAAAAAGGCACTTCAGTATCCCCCAAAATCATGAAAGCACTGTCTATATAGGTATATTTTTTTTGCATTTTATTTTCTGATTGTCTTTCATGTCTATTCCTCAACCTCATTTCGCTTTTCCTTCTAGAACCATGTTAACACATTTGATAGTCTTGAATTCCTAGGAATTCTTGTATAATGTTTTGTGTATATTCTGATGTAAAGTACATTGATGTATAACCTAATAATCCATAAAGGTTACTGATTTATTAAAAAAAAATTGATTCATTCTGTTTATTACTTTCATTGAACCCAGAGCTCTTAAATCATATTCATGTTGTTTTGTGTACATCTAGTTTGTTGTTTTAATTACAGCAGAGTACTCTAGAGAGTACACCCATGACATTTTTACCTACCCACTCAATGCTTGCCATTTAATTAACAACAACAACAACAACAACAACAACAACAACAATAGTAACATCCAATAGCTAATCTCATTTTTAATCAACCTGATCTAAAGTCACTGTTATTCTGATAATTCACTGAGGGAATTTTTTCCCCTCTAATCTTTACTTAAGCGTTTCCACCTGAATTATCAAGACGACTTTTTCACTTTCTAGTAAAGATACACTCGGAAAAATTAGCATTTTTTGTTTTGAAATCTGATTGTTGGCAGCCAACGTGCTTTGTTGATAAAAGTAAATATCTTTCAGAGACACGGAGCAATACAAAACACAGACATCGTAAAAGCCTTCTGGAAATAGTCCATGAATAAAAAGTAAATAATTAGCCAGCCATGTTTTCAGCATCTATAGCGTTTTAACTACAAAAACGTAGAAAATGCACAAGATCCGAAAGATGTTATTTGAATTCCGGTACTGCAGCACTATTTGATATACTGCAATACTGAAAACAATGTAAATGTCTATCCAGTAGGAAGCTGGAGTCTAAATGAAATGTGGGATTTCATGCAACTGTAAAAAAAAAAAAGTGAAGTAATTCTATAACTACTGACACAGGAACATCTTAAAAATTCATTGCTAGAGAAAAAATGCAGGCCACAGAAGAGTATTTTTCATGATTCCATTTTCGTTTAAAAAAAAAGCGAAGGAAATATATACGCATAGTAATGTGTACAGAAACAGGATTGTTATGTGCTAAAAAAAAATCTGGGAAGATTCAAATTGTACAGAGGTGTAGCAAAACCTAAGAGAAGGAAAAAAATTACCTTTTAATTTTTGTCCTTCAGGCTGGAGAATGATTTTATTCAAAAGTGGAGTACTGGAGGAGCTGGCCCAGGGACAGCATCATTCAGGCAAGCAGACGCAGATGTAAGAAAGAAACCAAGGAGCAGATCAAGAAGTCACCCCTACCCCAGATCACGTATTAGAAGGCACTGCAAAATCAAAGTAACTTAGCTGTGTCCACACTGACACATCACTTGCAGAGCTGTAGGGTTTTTTTGCTTTTTTGTTTTTTGTTTTCTTATTGAAATGAAAAAGAAAAAAAATTCTCAATTTAAATAAAAGCAACAATTTTCAGTGAAGAGGTTAGGGAAAATTACTTTGTGGCCATTGATGCTGACAGTAAGGTAACAAAAAATTCTTGTCAAATAGTTAAGATAGTAAGAAATTAAAATAATATAATAATATACATGTGTTTTTTCCCTTGATAAAGATTATGTAAATTCCAGATTAAATTGTATTTTACCAGTAAAAGACTAATAGCATCTCAATTTTTCATAAATATTTTACTTTTGAAATTTTACTTCTGAACTTTTAACGTTTTAATGTTCAGTGCTTCTAAATAGATTATATTTTACTTTTTTCTCCAAATATGCAAACATCAAAAGTTCAATCCAAAACAGAACTTAGAGGCTTATGTCAAAATCTGATGGTATTTTAAATTATTTACAGAATCTGGGGAAAACATAAGAAATTTTTAACAGAAATATGAAAAAAGGAGGTAAATGCAGGACCATCCACACTAGAATGGGAGTGAGTATGCTTTTATCTCTGAAAGATACTCGTTTTCAATTTTCCTAAGACAGGTAGGCATGCTTTTTTAAATTGAAAACTTAATAATGAAACATTTGATTTTGTTACTATGTAGTCAAACCAGTTCTCTAGTGAAATAGTTTATCTCAAATATCTGGGAAAACTATAAAAGAAAGTGGCTGACTACCAGGTAAATATAGAATTATACCCACAGCAAATACAATACAACAGACCTAACAAAATTTGGTGAAACATGTTCCATGTAAAACCAGGACGTTTTACACTGATACCCAGAAATTACTAATCTGGATTCTATTTCCACCAATGATTTTAAATTCTGAACTCTTCACATATACAAATAAAAATACTAATGTTACATATTATTACTATACCAATTTTTTAGGGAAAAAAACCTCTGCTTATAAAAATATTCCACAAGATTTTAATGAGAAAATTATTTTAAAGAGCATGAAGGAAATTCTAAGTATGTGCACTTAAATCTTGCTTTCTTCATAGCTGACCACAAGCAAGGCAACTGAGAGGAAATATTTATGATGTTATACTCCCTCTGGTGGCCACTTCCACCACCCTACACCCTCCAGAGCATCCTGAGCTCCAGGATTTTCATGACCCTGAATGGGAAGGGTCTCTGCAGATTGCTGAGTCACTGTTCCTGTGAAACAGGGACCTCGAAGGCAGGTGTATCGTGTCTGATCTAAGTTTCACCCCTTCAAGAAAGCTACTGTTTCTATCTTGGGATAACAATTGCTACCAAGTTATATTTGTATCAATGCAAATTCCATTATTTCCTATTCTATCATGCATTTTTGGACCTCTTGAAGAAACTGAAGAATCTACTCCCTTTTCTATTTTGCCCTTCCTTAAAGTATATTTCCAAAATATCTCATCCTAAGAGTAGCCACTGAACAGGTGAAAAACAATAGCATTAAGAAGCCCGTGAAAAAGACATTGTCTCAGGCAGGAGTAAGAAAATAAGAATGCACTATTAATAATCCATGAAATTACAAACATAAAATCATTGCCTTATTTGCCATTATAGAACATCACTGCCCGTGACAGTGTCGTACCCATGAGCAAACAGTTTATGGAAAAAAATATGCCCAATAAATGTTTGTTAGTTTGGACTTAAAAAACAAAAACAAAAACAAAACCAGTTCCTTTCGCTTTGAATGAAACTACGTAATCAGTTTCGATAGGGTGGGAGATGTAGTGCAACTGATTATTTTTGCTAGCCCACAGTACTAGAGGAGCCCTGTGTGAAGCCGAAAACACCTTGAGGGACTTACTGCCCAAAGGGTGAAGCAAAAAAAGTATCTGAACAAAACAGCAGCACTTAGTCTCAGGAAAGGGACAAGGCGTACCTATGTTAAAATGCTCAAATACATCTCCTCGATTTCGAAGTCTTCAAGCTGAAATCCCCACCAATGTGCTACATGCCCCTTGAGCAGAAAGACCCTCCTGCCCCTTTGCCCCTTTGCACTAGCACAGCAGCTACAACTGCGTAGATGCTTAAGCCACGCTCAGTGTTGATGACGACGAAGCCCCAGGTAACACGTGGGTTCCCCAGTACTTAACGCATTCTCATTGATGCCACATGACTTTCAGATCATCTGCTGCTGAGAGAAGTGTTTTGGGGGTAAGAGGAAGTGAAGGAGACTTAGGACAGGTCTTAGGCTGTGCTGTGGTCAAGGAAAACCTTGGCAGGTGGGGCACTATTAATATAGGATGAAAGAGACGTATTTAAACAGTCAAGAACATGAGAGATACATACTCATCCAGCTCAGATCCACTATCCCACAGAAAAGGCAAAGTGCCGCCTACCCTAGAGGAGAATTACAGGACCTTTTCTACTATGAAAACTTCCATTGTATCTACCCTAGATCTCCTAGGAAGCATGACTTTGTAAAATCATTACACAAGTAAGTGAGGGGGTAGGTATGAGGCAGAGGACAGGCCTGGGGATACAGAGAACCTGGGGAGTGGATTTCTCTGAAGACTACATTGCTTGGACGTGCACTGATGTCTGTACAAGTGAACAACAGCATAAGCACACCAGGCAACCTGAGGCACCCCTTCTCACTGCCCGGCCTCGGATGTCACCTGCAACATCCGCCAACAATTTTTACAAAACACAACTTCCGTGGTGCAGCCCAGGACCCACTCTAAATTGCTAGGGAGGCTGCCTGAGAGAAGCAACATACTTAACAAGATCCCCAGACGATTTTCTGTATAGATCTGAAAGTGCAAGAATCTTAACATCAGGGACTTAAAAAAGTCACAGGTCCTTATAATGGAGTGGGGGTGGGGGAAGGTAGGCTCTACAGGATCAACTGCCTTGGGGGAAATCACACATGCACATTTATGTATCCCTTAGACATTGCCATTGTAGACCTGCATGCCATCTGTTGATTCCATTTCCCTTCGGTGTGGGAAAAGAATATTTCTTTGCATAAGCGCTAGATTACATCGTGGTCTAACACTTAGAGGTCGTATTAAAAAATATTTAAATTCTAGGACCACCTTGAGCTTAGAGAAATTACATTCTGAGAAGCCCAGGGTAAAACTGAGACCAACTGAGAAAACTACAGCTTTAGATCCTTCTTTTGGCTTAACCAGAGAAAGTGCTAATAAATTGAAAAGATGGATTTTTTTCATTCTTCCATGTATTGAGCAGCTAGTATAAATGACGTGTTATGTTTAATGACATGAATAGCAAGATGATGAGTGATATTAATCTGATCCAAACTAACGAGACTGTTAAACTTCCAGAAAAGAGCATCATGAAAATTCATAACCTTAACATGAGAAACTTTTCAGTAGGTATTGTATTTTCAGGTTGATACTTTATAACATATTAAGAATTCTATTTCAGTGAAAGAAAACCACAAGGACAGCAAAGTGGAACTAAAGAGATGAGTTTGATTTATCCACAGGTGGTAACAGAAAGTAAACACTACACTTTCCTTTAGGAAAGATCTATTCAAATCCAAAAATGCCCAGAAGACCTGAACAAGCAATTCTCCAATGAAGACATACAAATGACCAACAGGCACATGAGAAAAAATGTTCAGTATCACTAATTATCAGAGAAGTGCAAATCAAAACTACAATGAGGTATCACCTCACACCAGTCAGAATGGTCATCATTCAAAAGTCCACAAACGATAAATGCTGGAGAGGGTGTAGAGAAAAGGGAACCCTCCTACACTGCTGGTGGTAATGTAAGTTTGGTGCAACCATTATGGAAAAATGTAAGGAGAGTCCTCAAAAAACTAAAACTAGATATACCATATGATCCAGCAATCCCACTCCTGGGTACATATCCAGAGGAAACTTCAATTTGAAAAGACACATGCACCCCAGTGTTCACAGCAGTACTATTTACAATATCCAAGACATGGAAACAACCTAAATGTCCATCAACAGATGACTGGATAAAGAAGCTGTGGTATATTTATACAGTGGAATACTACTCAGCCAAAAAAAGAATAAAATAATGCCATTGGCCAGTAACATGGATGGATCTGGAGATCATCATTCTAAGTGAAGTAAGCCAAAAGGAGAAAGAAAAATACCCTATGATATCACTTATATGTGGAATCTAAAAAATAAAGACAAATGAACTTATCTACAAAACAGAAACAGACCCACAGACATAGAAAACAAATTTATAGTTACCAGGGGGCCAAGGGGGTGGGAAGGGATAAAGTGGGAGTTCGAGATTTGCAGATACTAACTACTATATATAAAGTAGATAAACAACAAGTTTCTCCTGTATAGCACAACTACATTCAATATCTTGCAGTAACCTATAATGGAAAAGAATATGAAAAGGAACATATGTATGTATATATATGACTGTATCACTATGTTGTACACCAGAAATAGACATAACATTGTAAACTGATTATACTTCAATTTTTTTTAAAGAAAAATAAATAAATATTCATTTTAAAGCATCATGGCTTATTGGCCTACTTAGCTGATGTTATTAATTATTTAATTGTATCATGGTTGATATCCCCAACCCTCTCCTTGTAAATCTGGCATAGAATTCTAAGAAACAGTCTCCTGTGAGACCTCCCTAATGGGTGTCTGGGTCTGGGGGATGGCTGTCTTCTGTGCTCCTTCAATATGTGTAGCCACATGCACACCTACCCACAAATAAGCTCATGGAAAAATTCACACAGCATCACTCTCTTAGTGGGCTGCAAATGGTTCAGCAGGTTTCTGGTTCAAATGCAACAGGAAAAAAAAAAAAAGAAAAACAAACAAACAAACAAACAAAAACCTTCCTAACCTACATCTTGCATCTCAAAAGAAACAGCAATAATGTGGCCAGAATGATCCTAACCAAAAACATCGTCTCCATTCTTAAGGAAGTCAACTGTAGGGTCGTGAAAGCCCTACGTGAATCCACGCTTTTACGTTCTAAGCACTAGCTCAGTCACAACCTGAAAGAGTACTGACGCAGATTCTCTTTTTGCTGTAAGAAGTGCATTTCACAAATTGGAGAGACTATTCTGCAACGTATTTATATTAAAATACTCAAGTGTATGCTTACATCCACTTCTACCGATAAATTCTCAATATTCAGGATGTCTAGGCTTTTACATTTAACTCCTAATTCTCCATTACAAATCAACTACACTTCCTTCTCAACCCCTTCCATTTACTTTATTCTCAAAAATCCATGGGCTGTGAACTTGAACTGTCTCACGTCTATAGCATCACTGGCTATGGCCTTTCCACACATTACACTGTGGCAAAATCACCTTTATTATTTTAAGAAGTTGTCCATATGTCAATTTAAAAAACTAAATATTCGATGGTGCAGAGACTATGGGAATCTCGGAGAAAGTAAAGGCCTTTTTTTTCTTCCTTCTTTGTACTTTGTACCCTTTGTTAGCTCTTGTTACCATGTCTCCTATTCGCCACTGCTGTCTCCCTGCCACACTGTCGCAGCAAGGTCTTTAACCATGACCTTCTGTCTCTGCTATGCAGGGGTAGGAATGGGTTAGAACAGTGATTCTCAAGACAAGGGACAGAACAGGAGAAGGGAGCAGGCAGAACCTTGCATTGTTCCAAAATTATGTTTTAATATAACTTCTATCTTGAATATGTTTTATAACAAAAAGTTCAGGGAGCCAATTTCAAGTGAAACTTCTTTGCTGGTATACTAGTTTTCCATTATTGTTGTAATAAATTATCACAAAGCTTGGTGGCTTAAAACACCACAAAAATATTATCTTATAGTTTTATAGAATTCCAGCACTGGGCTAAAATCAAGGCGTCAGCAGGCTGCATTTCTAGAGGCTCTAAAGACACCCCTGTTTCCTCGCCTTTGCAGCTTCTAAAGCTTGCCTTGGTCTGTGGTCCCTTCTCCCATTTCCAAAGCCAGTGATCGTGCATCACTCTGATCACTCTTCCATACCCACACCTCAGACTCTCCTCCTGGTCTCTGTCTCCACTTGTAAGGACCATTGTCATTATTGGACCCACCCATGTAAGCCTGGGTAATCTATTTAAGGTCAGCTCATAAGCAGTTTTCATTTCATTTTCATCCCCAATTCTCCTCTGCCATGTGATGGAATACAAGTAATGGGGATTAGGTTAAGGCATCTTGGCGGGGCCATTATTCTGCCAACCACAACAGTGAGGAGAGTCAAAACATGCTAACCATTAACCACAGAAGAGGAGCCCCTTTCAAGGGAGATGCAAAATGCAAATCAACAAGTGTTGGAGCATGAAATACGTAAGTTCATTAGAGGGGAACCAGGTGAGGAAGGGTGGCCGACACTGGCTTAGTAATCATATTCACTGTTCAGGAGGTGGGTTGATAGGTTGGAGAAGGCAAATACATTTGTATGGGAGCCTAGATTTTTAGCCCAACAACTAAAATAATGGCGAAGTGAAACTAAGTAATATAACTTCAGATACTTCCCCGTCCAGAAGCTTGTATTTTATGGAAAATGAAACCTTTAAAATTTGTCAGCCGCTAGTTAGGAAAGGTATCCCTTTTCTTTAAATATGATACCTTCGGAGCACACCGAGTCACCACCAGGGCACTGTGCAAAGTCGCAGAGACAGAAATGTGGTGCCTTTTGTTTGGGTTGTTTCCTCCATCTTTTTGATGGTTACTGATCCCTCTCTTCATTTTCTCCTACTAGACTATGACTTTCTCAGATAGGCATCACAAATGAATGCCAGTGGCCATAAATGCCAGTGCCTACAGAAGCCAGGCACTAAGGAAAAGAGGCAGACTGTGACACACTAGGGAGTAGTGGGGCTTATGGAACATTAGAGTGTGTGCCCGTCGACCAAGGGACCTTACTCCACAGGCTGAGGTCACTTGATGAGCAAGAAAATGGCCCCTCATTGCTAGATAGCTGCATTATTATAATGAAATTTCCCAATTTCCAAACATAGGCAGCTACACCATATTTAATACAAACATGAAAAATCATATCTGCAGGTTAAATCCAGCTGGAGAGCTTCCAATGTATCAACTCTGGCTAACTTTCTAGTTCTTAAAAAGCTAAAAGCTACAAAATATCACTCAACATAAAGGGTAAACATAATATTGCTCTCACTTGCTTGTGAGAGAGAAAGAACATACTCTTGTACTGAGTAAAGGGCTAGACTATTCCGCATTAAAATATGGCCTGAGTGAATATTTTGAAACATTTCTACGTCTCATTTTTATGATTTTACATGAATCATAAAGGCTTTTAAATAAACTTCCTTTACTACCAAAGCATAAATTAAGTCCTTTCAAAAAATTTTGATATGAAACAAGGGTGGGAGGAAATAATCTGGTTTGTGATTATCACAATAAGATCATTCTGGTCACTGCTGAGAGCCTGAACATCAGGAAACATTTGTGATGATTAAATGCTGAATGCCATGTTTTAAATGTCAATGTCAGTAAAATAAACAACAAGCATATTTCACAACTTCTGTGACAGAGGAAAAAACCTGCAAAAGACACCCTTACACACACATGAGAATATGTGTATGTATATATGCAGAGACAGAGATGAGTCAGGTTTGTTTCCCTGCTGAATTGATCTCATATGCTGAAGTCCAAACAAGAAAAGCAAATTTTACCACCAGGTGGCGCGTAGCTTCCATTAAAGCAGCGGATTAAGTAAAAAAGAGTTCAAGAGCTTGTCTGAATTCTTTGTGTATCTCCGGAAAAGACTGAAGCAAAAGGTAACCTAGAGCAGAATCAGACTGCAAACAGTGAGGTGGACTAAGATGATGGGCGTAATAAAAGACAAGCGGTGAATTTACTTGCTGGAGAAGCAGGCAGAGAGTAAGTGAAGGGCGTGGATCAGGAACGCAGAACGAGGACACTATCAATGTGGCTTGTGAAGGCAAAGAAAATTTACGAGGCTCATTCAGTAACAAGCCTGCCTATCTTCTTGTCCACCTGTTACCAGGTAGTAAGATACCGTAAGTTCTATAATAGCAGGAAAACATGCCATCAATATAGATGTAGAAGAAATAAATGTGTGTAAAAAGATATAATCATAGAGCACATCAGTCAGCAACAGCATGCTCCAAGGCATAAGGCAAAAGAACACAGCACGATCAGGAAATGTAAGTATTACCTGCTGGCATGTGTGCCACACAAGGCGTGAGTGGCTTGTAGTGGTGAGGGCATAAACTGAAGCGCTGGCAGAAGAAACAAAAAAGAAAGCCTTGATTTAATGGATACTTCAGAGAAAGACGGGCAACTGCACAGGGAACAAGGTTAAACAAAAGGGTCCAAAACTCAAAAAGAGGGAGAGCAGCAAGCCCCGGTAACAATGACGAGACATGAATGTGGGGAACAGGTCAAACTCAGGGAGAAAGTATAACCTCAGTTTTTGATTAGGTTTAACTAAACACTAGATATCCAAGCATAAAAATGTTGTTCCATAAGCAACTGAAGATATGATTGAAGCTTATGTGATATTCATTGGGTAGAAGAGGGCTTTGGGAGAGACCAGAAGACCGTAGTGAAGTGAGTGGCTTTCATTATCTGCATCCCTCATTTAATACTTAATTACACAGAAGCCTGGATTACTTGTGTAATTCGATTTTGTTTTGCTCTTTGTGCTTTTTTCCCTCCCCCCTTACATATAAAGCTAATAGCCTGGCTTTATGGTTCCATGCCACAGGGATTTTAGAAGGGGGGAAGGCAGGAAGAGTCTAAAATTACAGATGCTGTGGGTTCTGGTGTAAAAGCCAAACCCTGTCAGATTTACTAATGACCCCTGGGTACAGGAAGAGAGGAAGGACCTTTGAGGCCAGAAAAGAAAGCAACCTGGAGACCAAGCAGTGGGGTGATGGACTCAAGAGTGCAGGGACCTGGGTCTTGTTGCTCGTCCTAATTGCTGGCCCTGTAGGGACAGTGGAGCGGCCGGCTCAGGACCAGAGGGGCAGTTCTGATGTTCTGAGGCTTCTTGAGACCCAGAGTCTTTACACATCCCTGATACAAGAGGAGCGTGAAGAATGCTGGAGGTTGACTTTTATTCCAGCCCCACAGCATTGGGGCTTGAAATTAGGAATGAGGTGATTAAAAAAAAAAAAAAGATATTTCTGGACACATGAATTTATAAATCAACATGAACAAATTATATAGGCTTCAATAGACTCTTAGATATCACTTGATTTACATTCTGTCTCTCTCATTAACCAAGGCTTTAAATTTCTCAGTGATTTATATCCCAACAGATAAAGGCATAACTAAAGGATTGATGATAACCGCTATTAGACAGAAATTAAATTTTATACCTGAACTCTGCTGAGAGACCTTAGCAAATTACTATTACATTTAATGAAAGCTGGAATTGACCAGAAAGCTAAAACTTCATGCTTTGCCTCAAGGAGATTACATCTTAAAAGTGGACAGGGATGCATAAAGAAAACATTTCAATATAAAATGTAATCAGTAAGTGAATGTGAATATTGAATATGTCCTACGTGAATATTGTGCTATGTGAATACTGAAGAAGGATGTGCTGCCCTATATGAAACTTTAGGGAAAAAATTTAGTAAGAGCCTAAGTGAAATCTTGAAGACTAAGGCCATAACAGAACAGAGGGATCCTCTACCTCAAATGTCTGAAGGTTCTTTCCTCTGAACTCTTGTCATTACCTAATGATACCACTAATTTCACTTTTATCATATCACTTTCCACTGTCATAATTTTCATTTGTTTTTCTCACCTTTCCAGAAAAAAAAAAAAGTCACAGGGAATACGAATCCTACCTTATCTCTCTGTACAGTCTGCCCTTATTTCTTTGTAGAATGTCCATAGAACCTAGAGGTCTTGAGCATAAGAGATGCTCACTAATTAGGGACGAAAATTTGGTCTGCTAGGTAGTTCTCATCTTTATACCGTAAGACACATCTGCTGCTAATGACTGACTCTGCCAGTTGACCACAGAAGAATGAGAATCAAAACAAAAACTGGAACACAACTGAGAAAGTAGATTCTAAACATTTTTTATCACCATCTCTATCATTATTGGTCATTTTAAAATTGTTATGTAGGATAACTTTTAGATCCTACTGACAAGAAGCCATGTAGAGAGAACTCAGAAATACCGGATGGGGGCACAGGTAGACTGGCAGCGCCACATACAAGCTGTGTGATCTGAGGATCAGCACTTGGCCTCTGCGAGCCTCGGGCTCTTCTGTAAAATACGGAAAACTGAGCTCTCAAGAAAGTTACATCAGATACGCGAAATTTATTTGGCAAAGAGTAAAACACAACTTAATGGTAACTATGACTGAATAACTAGCTTGTCTCCAAGATACTCTTTCACCATAATTAAGATCCCAAAGATTTTACAAAGGAAAAAAGGAGTCTTTCTTTGACATATTTTGCTTATACTCATGTTACTTTGTAAAACTGTCTTCTTTTGTTGAGTCTTATAAAATATTTCTCCCAGGTAGATATGAGATATTATTGGAAGAAAAAAAATTCTTTTGTAAGTTGGCCATGGCTAAAGACTAAACAATCCAGACCTTGGGAAATGTATCAATTATTCAGACTGTTTCTGTCTAGCTTGTTGGACACATCAGCATTTCTCTTGAAGAGAATGGATGGCAGTGCTATCAGCCATTCTGGGGAGCGTCTAACCCTAATATAAGAAATAAGCCCAATCCTTTGGATGGGGATAGAGCAGAGGGGAAGCACTGCTTGCTCTCTGGTCCAGGAGTAGCTGGGCCCCAACAAGCAGGAATCTTAAGTGTGTCTGACAGTAAGCCAAGTGGATGCAGGCCACCTTTGCTTCTCTTTGGTGGCAGCACGTCTCCCTGTAGCAACAAAAATGTGATTGCAGCTTCACGGAGAGTCTAGCCTCTACCTCCCTGAACTGCATATCTGAGATCAAGCTCTCTGAGTGAGCTGGAAGAGCATTTAAGGCTGACGCTCTGAACGCAAGGACCCCTATGGGGCTGCTGCGGGACATGGAGGGACAGTTAAGACTGCAGATGGCTGTGCACAGTAGAGTGGCTTTCTCATGAGAGTAGTAACAGCCTGGTGACAAGATGAAAAATAAAAGGTGAAAGAAGCTGAGGAACTCATCCTAGGGCCTACAAGAAATTCTGGGGAGGATACTGTGAGTCAGGTTAGTTTCTGACAGAAACCATGTGGGTTCATGTTTTAATAATTTGGGTTTAAAAAAACACCAGTGTAAAACTATTTTTACATCACAGGCTAGTGAGGCCACCAACATTAAAGTTACACAATCACCTTAAATTGTGTTGAATCTGCATTGCCAATGAGTGTTAATTATGAATATTTATGGATAAATATGTATTATTATATAAAAATTTTTAAACATATATTGTTTTCCCAATGTAAGATAAACTTTGCTAAATTAGTAATATCTAATCTCTACAATTTCTTCTTGTATGTACATACAAAGCACAAGCTATGGTGCAATTGTTTTAGAACAACTTTTAAGAAAATGTTGATATAAAAAATATGTATTTTCTCTTTCTTTACACTCTCCTCATACATACACATAGCAAAAAAATCAAGAAGAAATTAATGAAGATATCATAATGGTAGAATTAGATTTGGGGGATTTTCTTAAGAGGAAAATTTACATTTAAGTTAACTCTGGGTCAAGAAAAAAAAGAAAAGATGATCGTTTTCGACTCAGATGCTGAGACAGACAGTTACAAGAAGAGTGTGTACCAAAAAAGCTCCGGATGAAAAATCACCAACCTGTCAAACTGTCCTTTACTGTATTCACAGATTTATGCACATGTAGAGAGTCATTAATTCTTTACTAATGATAAAGATAAATAATCGACATATATATATACACACACACAGTATGCTAAAAGAATATAAAACAGTGGCTTCAGAGTTGAAGGTTTGATATTAAACAACAGTTAGAAGTTAGTAAAATAAAACTAAAACTCCATTTAGGCAACACATACAGGTTTGGAGCAGTGTTAGGCCCAACTCCATGATTAACCCAAATCTTTTAATACCTTTTAAGATTCCCAAACTAAAGCCAAGATTATTTTGGTCTAGAGTTGCTTCTTTCTGCTATCTTATTATAGCATATTGCACTTAATCTTAAATTCCTGATTTATGGTAGAATTTATGGATTTTCCCACTGGGATCCTAAAACTCTTAATTTGTTTACATATTTTGGCTTTTTTCCAAATTTATGTGACCAGTCACTGATCCAAGAAACAAACAGGCGGAAATGTCTTTGAATAGCATTCTTTTACTATCAGGTCATACACATCTCCATTCAGTAAAACAGGCCACAGAATTCCTGAACTGGGTAGTTCAATAATACATTTTTAAAACTCAGGTGGGATAAAAGAGAATGATTTTCTATTCAAACAAGAGAAAAAGAACTATGAACTTAACAGGGTCTTAAAAACACACACACAGGATGGAAAAGAAATTCCTCCAAACTATTGAAAAAATTAGTGACACAGATTTTTATCATCTACTTCCTCCTCCTCAGAGGGATGTTTTGTTATCCACTTAGGCTGAAGAGCTTGCTTTCAATTAAATTAAGGGCCTGGATGTAAAGAATAGAAAAGAAAAAAAAAAAAAAAAAGAAAAAGCTGACATACCAACAAACCAACCCATTTCAAGAGCCCACTTTATAATGAAGTAGAACAAAGAACAGAATGGATAGCTCCAAATGGCAAAGCTCCAGGAACCACATTCAGTTAATCTGCTAGATGCTTTGCCAAACCTTATCCAAATAACCCAATTACTACAGTCTACAGACCAGTGGAAATTCTTACAGAATTGGCCTCCATGTGGAATCTCAAATCACGTCTCTACTCAGGTCAAAAAGATCACTAGGATTGCCATGTGGAAGTTTTGCCTCTGGGCTTAACTGCAATTTTGCAAAATGGAAAATGAGGGAACACATCCAGGTAAAATTCTGGATGGAGATTTAAATCAGTTTTTTTTTTTTTAAACCTCAAGTAAAGAACAGTCCCTCCGAGCTGTAATCCAAATTCTGGATTTCCAAACTGAGTTTGGCTTCCAGTGTGCTGGATGATCACGAGTCCTTAATCTCTGCATCTGCTTTTTTACAATTGTCATAACACAAGGTTGATACAGACCTACCTCGTAGAGAACCTGCAAGGGTTAATTAAGGTTAAACTGGAAGAAAAAAAGTGCATTAGACAAGCCAGGGTTTGTCCATGCTGCTAAATAGACCCAGATGTTTTAACAACTGTTCAGTTGGTAGCATCCTAAGTAAGGAATAATTTGCATAATACACTTCAGCTGTAAAGACTTAAAAAAAAAAATACCCAATTACTTTTATTTTAATTCTATAATGTTTTCCTTAGGAACAGGAAAACTGGTTTTGTTTGTTTGTTTGTTTTTTTCCCTATACACACTAACCTGCAATAATCAGATCTTATATTTTGTGCTGTACAAATTTAACTTGAATCTTTTTTCTGGTGGTGGTAATATATATGTTAATAAAGGCTTGATTAAAAAAAATAAGCTCTTTATATAACAGAGTTATTTAAGGATTTGTGATAAAACCCTGCACAATATTTTTTAGGTTATTTTTTAAATCTTAGCAACCCAATGTTATCATATGTAGTTGTCAGAGCCCTTTCTCAATCTTTACAGTAAATACCACTTGTAATATGTCACTTACCTAATCAATATTTATTAAGAAAGGCAAACTGATCAATTTCTTTCATAAACTGTGAAATTCAGATTTCAACTCCATGCTTTAAAAAATGTAATTCAGATTATTCATCCATTCACCAAATCAATGTTGAGCATACATTTTGTGCCAAATACTATTGTAGTCACGGAAGGTATCATATAAAGATGAAAAGTTCCTGCTCTCATAGAACTTAAATGCTAATGAAGAGGTGAAAATTAGAAATATGCATGGCAAAGAAACACATTTTGAGGAGGTAATTTACTAGACTGATGAGCAAATGAACAAAAAGGGCTGTTTATATTAGTATTTAAAAGAATGGAATTCCAGGCTGAGAAGACACTATATTTGTTTCTGGATACCAGTAACGGAATAGGAAAAGTCAACACTGCATAATGAAATTTTCAATTTACAGTAACACCAGGAAAGAATAAATCACAGCTAAGAAATATGGACAGTGTTTATAAAGGCTGTAATTTCAAACACAGCATTGAGTCCACTCTTTGCTGGTCAAAGTGTGGCTTCTCCTTTGAATAATATTATTTTTAAAAACTTTTTAAATTTATCATTTTTTAAGTAAAGTATTGACATACAACATTATATTAATTTCAGGTGTACAACATAATGATTCAATATTTGTATATGCAGCAAAATGATCGCCACACTAAGTCTAGTTAACATCTGTCACAATACAGAATTACACATTTTTTTTTCTTGTGGTGCAAAGTTTCAAGAATCTCTCTTGGCAACTTTCAGATATGAAGACATTTTTAAAAAGCAAAGATTCCAATATTTCAGGTGAGAAGAGAAAAATTACCTGGTTCTGCTCAGGTAGAGCTCACCATACTGGCAGCACCTTCACCTCCAAATTTTCCCATCGAGCAAACACTGTGAACATATGTGCTCAGGAAAGTCTCATAGCAAGGGAAGACTTCATAATCCTCATGCCTGGGCATTTCTCTAGACCATCCTTTCTTTTGTGAAGATGGTGAATGGATTTCAAGTTCTCTTTTCATGTCTGATTGTGCTGCTGGGGCACAAATGTCTAAATGTAACTCCGGTTCATCAAGAAAGTATTTGCTTCTACTTGTTCATCTTGTACTTCTGTTATCCAAGTATGTCTGAGCATCCACTGCCTGCGGAAATCCCAACAATTTTAGAGCTCACAGAGAGAGGTGGCGCTGATAATAATTGTATATATCAGTCTTTGCAGGTTTTACGGCACTAACATATGTTTGTGTATTGGGGGTGGTGATGGGCAAAGGAAAGGAAGACTGTAGAAACACTGAAAGCTAATGGGAGTGAATCATGGATAAAGCTAATGAGCTTTACCCATTTTACTTCTCTTGCTATTAAAGGAAAAAAATGATGCTTGAGAGTCCCATCTTTGAGAGTCATTCTTTAAGGGATCTACAAACAGTCTGTGTTATAATACTATATAGAATCATGCTTAGGAATATAAGCTCCAAAGTTAGACAACCAAATTTGAACTTCATTTCTCCCATTTGCTGTATGAGTGACTCTAAGTTATTCAGAATGTATGTGCCTTGGTTTTCTCATCTTCTAAATGGAGGTTGGTATACTACCTAGCACATAAAGTTATTATGAAGAAAAAAAGTTATGCACATGTAAAGCACTAAAAACAGTTTCTGGAACATGGTAATCTCTCAATAAATGTTAGCTATTTTGATTAGCTATTATTTTCATTGCCCACATTTTAACTCAACATCATTTCAGGCCCAAGAATGCTTAATAACTTCTGAAAACTTTTCTAAAACATTCACTCTATTTTCTTCTTTTAGAAACTATTGTCTGGAGGAGGCATCCAGAGAACCTTCAAATCCTCTGGGATCATTGCCCTAATGAACATTTCTACTTATAAACATACTGCTTCAGCAAAACATGTGTCTCCATATATATCCTAGACCTGGAAGAGCAAATGTACCACATACTGCCACAGATTTTTCTTTCCTTGCTCACCAATCGGTGTTCAACAAAGAGATTCAAAACTCAGTACTAGCAAAAACAAGCAAACAAAAAGCCAATGAGATTTTTCTAGCTCACCTGTCTTCTGGAGGTCACCTGATCAGGGGCTGGGTGGCCCTGCCGATCTCAGCTGGGCTTCTTCATCCATCTTTTCATTGGCTGAGATTACTTGATATGGGCTCCGGTTTTCTCTTTTAGTAGCAGAAAGCGAGGCTGAGCGCCTGCATCTCATGGTGGTGGCAGAAGCGGAAGAGGGCAAGCAGCAACCTACAGGGTCTCAGTGGGGCACTGCCACTTCTGACTCACCCTATTGGTCAAAGCAGGTCACATGATGAATCCCAACGTCAAGAGGTGGACATGTATTTCCCCTATGGAAGCTCAGTGAAGGGAAAGAATATTTCTGAACAATAATTAAACCTACCACACCCATGCAGACATTATTAAGTGGTCACAACATTCATGGCCAGTGTGACTGAGTATAGCTTTTATATCCTCAGCAGTGACAATAATTGCTGGGAAACCTGCTAAATATGAGGGAAAGAAGAAAAAAATCTAATTGAGACTCTGGTTTTGCAAAATTTTAATATATGTTACAGAATAACATATCTGAATCTCAAATTATATCTTTCTGTAATGTAAAACATCACTATTATATTTTGAGAATAAATATTACATTTAGTTGTTCAGTTGAGACAGTTACTTTGAAAAAAAAGTCCATATACACTAAATATCAATGCAAACTGTCATTAGATTTTAAAATATCAATAATTTAGTCATCAATTACTTATTTCATTTTTAAAGAGAACATTTAAAAATTTAATACTCTTCATTTAAAAAATCATACATTTTTCATAATTTTGAAACTAAAAATATATAAGAATATATACAAATATGATGCCAAACACCACCTACACAGCCATTTCTAGCTCACTTATTTTAAACTATATTAATAAATCCTAAAACAATATGCATTTTTCACTTATCTGTTTATTTTTGAACTTTAAAAATAACTTCAATCTTTCTTTTCCCAAATGGCGTTAACATTTTAATTAAAATATTAATGATTTATGCTTCTTGATATGGTTTCAACACTAAATGGAATTAAAATGTACAGATACAAGGTAAGAAAAGGTTCTACTGCAACTTGATTTTTATAAAATGAACACTGTATTTATATATAAAGTAAAATTTGATGGTTATAACTGACCCTTAAACAACGCCAGGGTTAGGGGCGCCCATCCTCCAAGCAGTTGAAAATCCATGTACAATTTACAGTCTGCCCTCTGTATCCGTGATTCACTCCCTATCTGCAGATTCAACCAATCGAGGATTCTGAGGTGCTGCAGTATTTACTATTGGAATAAAAATCCGTGCATAAGTGGACCAGTGCAGCTCAAACCCGTGTTGTTCAAGGGTCAACTATATAATAAACTAGCATGAGAAAAGAGAGTTTTCCTGGTAAGCCAATGCAAAATGCTTTAAGTGACCATAGTTAGAATGGCTCCAAGTAGAATACAGGGCCTGACTTTTATCTGTAGTATGATCTGAGTATGATCACAAGTCATCTCTCAAATTGAGCACTTTCATGGAAAAAAAAAAAACAAACTACCTCTTACCAATATCAGTCATTAATCAAACCATGGATCACACTGGGTTAACTTCCTAAAGAGGCTAACTTTAAATTGCATTTAATTAAGTAGCATACATTTAGAAGGAAAACTGTCTTTCCGTAAGTTTTTCACAGGTAGAAAGCAATTTCAGCAACCCTGAGGAATAATTACTATTATTTTTTAAGAGATTTTGGAAAATAAAGTGAAAATGGACAGTTCTCATGGAAGTAATTAAGTTTCCAGAAGTGGCAATGAAAATATAACTATAAAGATGCCCCTGGATCTCTTAACAAATAAAAACAACTCATGTATCTTTCTCTCTTGGCCAATAATTCTCTTCATTCCTTTCATCCCCAGCTATAATTTCTGTACGTTGGGAAGATAGTTGAAAAGCCCAAAAATTCAGGACTTTCCTCTGGTAAATGGATTGATCTGCCCCTCCCACCCCTTCTTCCAACATTCATTTGGAGCCTCTGGCTCTCCTCCCATGGCCTCGCTGCTGGATGTCCTTTGCCCATAATCACTGTTACACAGGAAAGTAAGCTTAAAACTTATTCTCAGTGGTCCTGAGTTTAAGCTCTGCCTCTTGCTACTAGGCAGACACGAGCCTTTGGAGAAGGCGGTGAAGGTCTCTGAGCTTCATCTTCCATCTAAACGGTAAAGGATACAGGGAGATTTCTTTAAATTGTTTTCAGTGCTTTGAATCACTTTGAATCACTTTTTTTAAAGAAAAAAATCAAATGAGATGATGCTGATGATGCTGATTTCAGACACAACTTAGCATTTTATTAATTAAATCTCCTAATACTAAATGTTTCCAATTGCCTAGGGTAAAGGCATACTAACTGTTCTAAGATAAATTCTTATCTGGCATAACACCCCATTATTAAGTTGAAATCCAAGGACTCAGCTAGCCTCCGTAGATACAGTGATTTAGCTTGTGCCACAGAAAGGCCCAGTTTCCCACCATGTACCTAAAGGCACTCACCCGCTCTTTAAAACCTTAATAACTGTTTCCCCTTCACCTTATGAGCACCTTTAAATTCTTAAAAACATTTTCATCTGAAGACATCAACAGGCACACCACAAGGCCTTTCACGCTACGGCCCACCTGCCTGAACGACAGAGACGTTCACACATTGTCCATGTACTTTCACCCTCAAGACTTTGAATTAAGTGATTTATTTTGTATTTCTTTTCATCCTTAGAGAGAGAGAGAGAAAGTGGTGAGCCCAGGACTAGATAGTTCCAAGCCTACATGCAAACAACACATTTCATGTGGAAGAATGAATTGCAGTAATTGCTCCAGGCCCATTATACTCTACTATCATTAAATGTAAAATACAGACTCTCCTACTACTACAGACACTTAGGAAATACGGAGAAAATCGTCCAACTATTAAGAGATTGCGCGAGGTAGATAATTCACAGTCTACCTTTAACTGAAAACATTGCGTGCAACTTTTGTAGTTCCCACATGCAGCCTAAGCCCTGGCACAATCTGATCCAACGTGTTTTTTACAAAGTAAATGTATATATAGAGTAAGAGGCATCTCTAATGACTAGGTTCACAAAATTATAAAATGTAATGAAAGGGGAAATCATCAGTATTTAAGATGTATGTACCAGTGGAAATTTAAAAGAACAAGAACTTGACTTAAAAAGGTAGCAGTTATCTGTATCAAAAGAATAGTTTAATTATTTGACATGCAGTGGACTCTGCTTTCTAGAAGAAGCCTAGCTTGATATTGACCAAAATAACTTCATTTTTATGAAGCTTTCCAGTATTCTTTTTTAACTTACTCAGAAAAACCAGAAGCCTCTTAAAATCATGTAAGTCAAAATTATATTTCATTAAACAAGAAAAACATACACTAAACACTAGAAAAGCAGAAGGAGAGTCCATCTCCTTTAGGGATCTAGAGTAACGTAAGGCTAATGATGAAGATACATGAACCGGCGTTCACTGCTCTCTCTTCTTTTTTTAAGGCATAAAAAATTAGAATGCAGTTCAAGCTAACATATGGTGAGGGGACAATGTTAGAATTAAGAATAATTCTTAGTCTTATTTATTAGTTTCATTCTAATGTGACTTACTAATTAACATAGAGATAATAGTTGACATTTTCTAAATTCTCACTCCTTGGAAGAATTAGCTGAGCCACCATTATTTCTATTTTACCTTTCATGCCTTTGTGAAAAGACTCTTTATGTGAAGGCTATTACTGTCCACTTACCTATTCTTTTCTGGTTCAGGCAATTTATAATTAACATGCACAGAAAGATTTTTTTTCCCCACAGATATAAACATCGATCCACTTTTATAATCTAAGCACCACATCCTACAAATTATAAAAGACATAAAAGACAACTTAAACATTCTACCACATACAATACGGAGGGAAGCACAAAAGAGATACTTAGATAACCATTTCTAAGAACCCAGTAGGTGGTATTCTCCATGTTCTTCATGCTATGAGTAGTTGGCCAATGAGTCCAGAATCTCTTTCTTTGATTAAGGTAGCAATAATGGTGGCACCTTGCCTTAAACTTTCCTGTAGCTTCTGTTCATCCTGATAGAAAAGATAAAACAGTAATTATTTTAGAAAGAAAAGATATCAACCCATTAAATTTAATAAGGAGCTACTTTTCTTTTTTAAAAAAATTTGTTTTTTAAACACTTTCCCCCAACTTTATAATTGACTTGTAACATTGTATAAATTTAAGGTGTACAATGTGATGATGTGATACACATATATACAGCAAAATTATTACTAAAATAAGGTCAGTTATCATATCAATCACCTCATATAGTTATTTTTTTGGAATGAGGGGTGAGGACATTTAAGATCTACTTTCCTAGCAACTTGCTAATATACAATAAAGTATGATTAACTATAGCCACCATGCTGTACATTAAATTCCCCTAACTTACTCATCTCATAACTGCAGGTCTGTGTTCTCTGACCAGCATTCCCTCTTTCCCTCCACTCTTCAGCCCCTGGCAACCACTAAGCATAGACACTGTTTCTAGGAGTCCAAGGAGCCACTTTTCAAGGCCTGCTGTTCTCTGGGCTCAGCATTCTGTAGAACTCAGACCACAGCCACTGGCAAGGACTTGGTGCCCCAAATACATAAGAAAGACTTTAGTAAGCACTTTCATTATAGAAAAAGTACCTGCTGAAGGTACCAAGAAAAACGCTGACACAATTTCAAATGCTAACAAAATGAAACAAAAGATTATTTTCCCTTAACCCAATATCTGACCAACTCTGGCTCTTTACTGAAGTGTGAATATTTCATTGATGATGCAAACCTTTTCTTCATCTTTTTTTCTGAGTGTCCTCAACAACAGACCTGGTCATAAACTGCTTGTCATTTCTGAAGTAAAGATCAGGCAGATTTGTGAAATGAGTGATCTCACAAGTTGCTAAAATGTGGTTTTGCCTTAAAATCATATTGTCTATGAAATTCTGGGGTTTTTTTTTCATAATTATTTAGGCTCCTTAAAGGGATGAGGGGATGATAATATGAAGGGAAAATAAAAGAGGAAACAGGTAATATCTTAAGGTCCCTGTGTTATGAATTGTGCTGTGTTCAAAAAGAGGAAACTGGCAACCAATTTCTACACTTTGGCTTCATCCTTAATGCCTTATCCCAACACTTAATGTGTCACCAGGACCTACTGCTTCTACCTCCTTAGTGTCTCTTGAATCCATACACTCATACTGCCAGTGCCAGCATGATACCTCTGGTTCTGAAGTCCTGAAACAACCTCACAGTCTCTCTAAAGTCTGTACTCTTCTACCACCTTTCCCACAAAGCAGTCAAAACACTTATTTTAAATAATAAAAATCTGATCACAGCAGTATCCTGCCTAAAATCCTTTGAAGGCTACCTTTAAACTTCAGGATCAAGTCTGAACCCTTTACCTGGTAATGGAAATAGTCTTTTACCCTTCCAGCCTCTTCTTGCCATTCCCTTAGAATCTCTCAGGTCTCCAAGCCATGCAGAAGAGTGAAAGATTATCCAAGCCATTTTTCAAGCTTTCATCCCTTCGCACCAGTTAATCCCTTTGCCAGAAAAGCTGTCCCACTCTCTCCCTAGCCTCGCTGAGACCGGTTACTCCATGAGGTTCGACCCAGATATCAGTGACTGTTGATACCTCCCCTGGCTCCTATTCTCCAGTCCAGGGTGCGTGAGGTCAGTCTATATGTCTGCACAGCTGTGAATTCCCCTACACACTGAATTCTCATGGCCATTTTAGCTGACCATCTATTCCACCAGATGATGAGTTTCTTGATGTAAAGAATATTTTATCTTTGAATATGAAAAAGTTATCTCAATGCTTAACACATGGCAGCACTCCAATTTATAACAAATTCAAAGCAGAGGAGGCTCGGACTATGATAGAGATATAGTCACCCTTTCAGTTTGACTCATCTGTTAACAACGACCACTATTGGTTTACTTCATTCACTCCTATATACATATTTAGCCAGAAGTCTGGTGATAGGACAAAGAAGAACATGATCACACAGCTACCATGTCGCCATGAGCTCAGGCCTTGGGTCTCTCATCTATGATGGCAGTAGTAAGAGGGCGCCTCTGCTTAAGCTACTCCTTTACGTCAGTCTCCCTGATTGTGTTCTAAGAGGGGCAGCTGGGGAAGATGCACGGGGGCTGAATGGTGGCTATTTTGCTTCTTGCAAGTGGGTTTTAATGACTTTTCAATAATGGATTTCAAATGCTGTTTTGGTTTCCAGAATATCAAATTACATATACAAATCATTTTAGAGCCAAATATGTTAGAGCTTAAAATGTGATATTCACTTATATGGGAATAGATACCATGCATGCCACACCGTTTATGACACACATAAATATAGAAAGAAGTATTCTAAAACCGAACAAAACACAAACCAACTTGAGATATGTATTTGTCACTTTCGATGTTACTAATCACTCACAATGTTGCAGGTATGAACACATCTACTCCCAAGTCTTATTAAACTAGGCATACGACAGGTGTTGATAACTAAAGTCCCCTGTTCAAAGAAGACAGACTAACCGTAGAGCCTCTCTGAAACCAGCTTACACTAATATTGAAAGCAGCACATTAACAAACAAATAAATGAATGGGAAAAAAAATCTATTTCAGATCCTAGGGCTGGAGAAATCACATTCTATATCTTGATATAAATCTTCTATGTTCATTTTGAAAGCTCCGTAACTTAAACAGCTTTAGCTAATAGAATTTAAGTAAGAATATTCTTTTAAACACTACTTTGCCAGTTTTCTATAGGCATCATTCGGAAAGATTACAATTCAGTGAGAAGAACCTCTGTTATTCCACGAAATACTTGCTGAGACATACTTATACTCAGAAAATTCTAGTATGTACAAAGTCAGCTACACAGGCAATTTATGGATTACAAACTCATCTCATAATTACAAATCTCTTCAAAAGTATTGATACCACAGGTTAAGAATTACAAAGAAATCTTGGAAAAGCATTTCCTGCCGACAGTGGATTTGCAAAACAGTGGTTTTTAATTCCCGAAGATAAAGAACAAAGGAACATTATAGGTGGTCATTATATTACCACGCATGCATATTTACATATACGTATATGCATGTATTTCTTTGTGTGCTCCAAATATTTATAATAAAAATGTTTAATGTTAAAATTAAGTAACCAAGGTCAACATGAACACTGAAAAATCATGTTGATAGTATCCACTCTTGATATGTTATGATGAAATGGCATTTACTTCTGTGGTCTCCCTCCCCAAAACCCACATCCCCAGGCTCATCGTAACAAAAGCATCAGATTCCAATAGAGGGGCATCCTACAATATATCCTACAATGTATCTGACCAGCACTGCTCAAAACTGTCAAGCTCATCAAAAACAAGGGAAGTCTGAGAAACTGTTGCAGCCAAGAGGACCCTAAGGAGACCTGACAACTAAAAATAATGTGGTATCCAGGAATGAAAAAAAAAAATTTGGTAAAACTAAGGAAATTTGAATAAATGATGGCTTTAGTTGTTAATAATAGGGAAAACTGGGTACAGAGTATATGGGAATTCTGTACTACCTTCTCAATTTTTCTGTAAGTTTAAAAAACAAAGTGTATTATTTTTCAAAAGGAAAAAAAAAAGATGTCTTTAATTAAGCAGTACTTTTCTCTATTTTAAAAATGTTTATGCACCAGAATTATAAAACCTAACTTACAACAGGGAAAAAAAAGTGTGACAATGAATATATGTATATTCATGTATAACCGAAAAACATTAAAAAGTAAAAAATTAAATTAAGTTAAAAAAATTAGACAAACCTAACTTACAAAGGCAATTTATTTGTGTGCAGTAGTCCATTTGTATATTTCTTGAATAAAATACAATATTCCTTTAACAAACTATGCACTTGATAATGGCACGGGCTCTAGAGTCAAATGGCTGGTATTCAAATACTGGCTTTGACAATTTTCAAATGATCTTTGAGCAAATTATCCAAGTTTTATAGTTCTGCCTCTTTTCATCTAAAACTGGGGTAACAATATTATCTACTTGACAGATTTTTGTTAAGGACTAAATTAGGTAAGACATGCAAATCATTGATATCCAGTAAATATTCTATAAGAATTGCCGTTAGAATTATTATTTTTATGGAATGTGCTGTTTCAGCCGTAACAGAGTAAGTGGTATCACTTACTCACCACATATGACCATTAAATCTGGAAAATTCTATGTGAAAATGTTGTTTGCAGGTCTAAGACAGTAACCAATGCATGCATGTCGACAATCCTTGAAAGTAGAGCCCGTCAGATCACATTCAGTCCCAATGTCTTGCTGAGAGAATTTTTCGAAACTATAAAGAAGAGACATAGAGCCCAAGTAGAGAAGGGTGGGGGTTCTGGAAGGAAAAGGCACAGATTACAGTGTAAAGCAGTCAGAGTGGCTTGGATTGTGCAAACAACATCCCTGAGCAAGGAGAGTTGCAAAGATTTTGCTAAAAATTTTGCCTAAAACTTTGCTAAAAATTCCTCTTCTTTGGCCAATTCCTAAATGGTGCCTGCACAGGACAAGATTCCCTGGGGCCTAGCTGAGAATAACTGCTGGGAAGCTGGAGGGGTGAGTGGAGACATCAGAGGCTGCACTACACAGAGAAGGAGACGAGATGAGAGTAGATGGAACAAGGAGACCGTGGTGAACAGTCTCCGAAAAGCCACGCCTGCAGCCTGGGAATAAAGGCAACTGAACTACAACTGCCTGAACAAAATCTCAACAACTCTGCAAGAGCACATCGATCTCCCAGGAATACAGATGCTTCCCAAATTTTAATGTTATTTGGAGGAAGTTAAAATAAGCTAGAGCCTTTATGAGGTTTTGTAACTAACATACCTATGGCACACAATAAAATATTACTAGACAAGTAAAGAAATAGAAAGCAAAGCAGCCAAAAAAGAAAAATTACCCATCAACAAGGAAAACAATTAATTTAAGGAGGTTCAGAAATGATCCATATATTGAAATTACCATACAAGGATTTCAAAAATAACTATGATTAATATATTTAAAAATAGAGGAGGAAACGGAAATGTTGATGACAAGTAGAAACTTTCAACATAGAATAGGAATCTAAAATCAAAAACATCTTATAGTTTTACAGCATAAACCTTGAAATTAAGAATTAAACTGGGTTAATATGAGACGAGCAGAGCCAAAGACAGTATTAGTGACCTTGAAGTGAGGTAAAAAAAAATAT
Organism: Camelus ferus; assembly: GCF_009834535.1. Lineage (NCBI taxonomy): Eukaryota > Metazoa > Chordata > Mammalia > Artiodactyla > Camelidae > Camelus > Camelus ferus. The sequence continues at coordinate 51,770,633 of NC_045702.1, read as the reverse complement.
CCAAACTGAATCCCAGAGAGAAAAACAGTAAATTATAACCATTATCATCTTATACCTTATCATCACATTACTGTTCCATTTTCCTCTTCCTCCCTTATCTACTGACACATCCTGCCACCACCACCACCACCACCACCAAGAAACCTATTTGGAACATTTAGAAAACAGTGTATGGGTTATGTCAATAGCTATGTCACCAGGGAATATTTACTCCACTGAAACAAACAGAAAGTTTTAAAATGTTAATCCCACCCCTAGAAAACCAGTATGATGCAATGTACAAAAATACATACAAAACTGGACCACACGGAATACTGTGGATGCTGGGCATAAAAGAGCAAGGGAATTCCAAGTGTGGTAAGATCACATGATGCTGGACCGGTTCCTCAGGGATGTAGAACCAAATGATGAGAAAAAAATGACAAAACTAGGTACCCGAATTCTCACAACAAAAACTAAGAAAAAAGTGCCCTTCTCTGACAACTAGTGGTACTGAACATTTTTCATGTGCCTATTGCCATTGGTATGTCTTCATTGGAGAACTGCTTGTTTAGGTCTTCTGCCCGTTTTTGAATTAGACTGTGTTTTGTTGTCGTTGTTATTAAGTTGCATGAGCTGTTCATACATTCTTAATTATGATTATCTTTTAAATACATAGAGTAATTCTAAATTTACTCCAGAGTGATTAAGCCTTGTCAATAGAACCCTGTACTTTAGTTTTATGATATGCATTATGTCTTTTTTTTTTGGTTGATGGGCTAGATTTCCAGCTCATGGTCATATCTATCATCTTTAGTAGAGCAGTGACATCTTGATGCAAAAATTCTCATGGGAATTTGAAGCCATTCGAAAGCTTTTTGGTAATCAGGGAGAAATGGATTTCTTTATTTTCACAGAAAATTAGGAATGAAGATGACACCGCTGTAATTCACAGCAGCTCTTTTTCCCCCAACTCCCTACCATCCACCTAAAAACTCAGACAAGTACAGCCTGCTGTTCCAGGAGTAAATGACAAAGAAGTAGCACCTTGCAAGTGTCCACGTGGTCAGTTTTCTGTAATGCCACATCCTCAGATTCCTTACTTACTAGCTGGCCCTTTCAATTTTCTCAAAGGACAACTTTTGGCAAAGCTATTCCCAGTGTACATGAACTTAAAGAACTTTTTAAAAGTGTATTTCAAAACAATGAACCCTGTCATCGTACTATACAGGTATCGGTAAAAGAAATATAAACAAATATACAGTAGGCTGTTACAGTCAAATTTATGTGGATTCTGTGGCATAGTGTCTCAAAGAATAGGAGGAAAGCGTATGACACCATTTTTCTCAGATCTATAGACAAGCAGAAGGGAAATCTTTCAGAGATTTTCTTCCTCCATACAGATCATTCCTAAAGAACACAAAGAAAATCTCTGTTCAAAGAAAATCCATTAATGTAAAATAGATGCATGCATGTATATTTAGGCTTTAGATATCTCCAGAGATTACACAGAACTTTTTGAAGGGTACACATTACACTGTCTCAGCAAATTCCATACCTAAAGCCTAGTTCAATTTCCATGAGTTACAAAACTTCTGAATTCAAGTTATTTGTATTTTGATATATCTTTTGCCATCCATCCTTGTTTTTAGCAAACTCAAGCAAAAAGTATCTACATGACACAAAATTTTAAACACTCCAAAGTGTACTGTCTGTATCTATTCATGTCTAACTACATATCTCTTACCATCCACACCATATACAATATATAAAAATCCTAAGTTGTAAGACTTCAGAAGCCTTTTAAGTTTTGTTACATTTATAAGATGATGTCATATCAAAATAGTTAAAGGCTAAAATTCCTTTCTGTACACATTTTGCTAATATGGAAGAAAAAAAATCAAATGGTAACACACTGTCCCCTAGTGGAGACAAAAATAAATGTTTGATATTTATAAATTTCCAAAACTGCAGGAAAAAGGCAGTCACCTATTGATAGTTTGAGAAAAAAACAGTCCTCTCCAAATTAAAAGCATTTGCATCTCGCTCGTTTGAGTGAAATAACAGACTCCCAAAAACTTTGATAATGAAAGACTAGTGAAAAAGCACTTGGGTTTACTCATTAACATGATCATCACAAAGCACTCCTCACCTCCTTTATTCTTCATGCCTAGTACAAGGCCTTGCACAGACTGAAGGTGCTCAGTAAGTATGTATGTGATGAGATGATTAAAAAAAAAGAGCTGATCAAGAAAACCTGTGGGGGCAGCCCTGTTACTCTGCTGAATAAGCACGGAGAATAAAGACAGGAAAGACCCAAATTATGCAGCGCTCAGAGCCGGGGTGCAGTGGGGTAAAACACGGGCAGCCAGAAGTACTAGACATCTGGCCTGAGGAACAAAAGTTCATTATTTTGTCAATTATTTCTAGGTTTGGGGCTTGTCACAGTGCCATACTTTTTAATTTTCTTACAACATCATTCACATTATCAATTCCCCAACTTAATAAAGTTGAAAAAGCTGTCTCATACACAATGTCTCTTTTAATTAGCAAAAATGTTTTGATCCTATACAACTCACCAACAGTTCCCAAGTCCTGCTTGTTTTCTACTGTGATGTCCCTCACCAGCCATTCTCCAACCATTCTAGGTCTACACCCATACCATCTTGTACCTCTAAGGTATGTCCTAACTGGCTATTTCTCTCTCTGCCCTTGGCTACTGCTCAAATCTCACTAGAACAAACATTTTCACTACATCAAATCCATGTTACTTTTAGCACAAACTTCATCTTAGCACTCATGACTATTGACAATCAACCAAATCAATCTTTCTGACCACAACTTCCACTCCTTTACTATACAGAATCCGCTTTTGTGGCCACACTGGTATAACCACTGTTATCCCTTCTCCAGTAAAATGGCTTCCCAACAACTGTCTCTCTGATTCACATATGTTTTCAAAGACCTGGCTGGGATGACGTCCTCTTATGAAATCATCTATTTTACTGCACATCAGTAATTTACATTGTCATAGTTCACTTCACAATCTCTTACTAAAATTTTTTATTAGGTTTGTGTATGTATAAATACTATTTTCTTAGGTAAATTGTAAATAGTAAGACAATTCTCCCAATTTAAATTCTAACCTCAAATAAAGTACTATACCTATAGTATGTACTCAATATTTACTAGCTAGATTAATTTGCTACTTAATTCTATAAAGAACTGGCTTTACATATGACTATTAATACTTTTTGAATCATCAGAGTTTTTAGATAAAGGATACATCACTAGAGAAACAACCCTCCAAAAAGAAAAAAAGAAAACAAAAACTTGTATCTTTACATAGAAACTGGAAAGTTGTCAAAAACTAGAAATTTGTGCTATACAAGTCCTCTGTGAAAGAAAGCCTGGGCAGAAAAGACCCTGATAAATTTACACTAATACACCCAAGTCAGGAGGATAAAGGCAGACGATGAAGCAGGCATTCTCTTAGGTGAGGCAGCTACATACTAGGTGTTGGTAGGCAATGGGTACTGTTTCCAGAATGCGTGAGAAATGATCTTGTGGACAGAAAGATTATTCAGAGGAGTTTCTTCTTGAGTGGATGGCTCAGGTGTTAGAAGAAAAAAAAAAGTATTGATAATTTCTCTTAAAGCATAAAGACTAAATTTTTCCCATAAAACTTAGATTCAAAATTTGTAGTTACAAACTTAAATCAAGGAAAGAGAACTAAAATGAGCCAATTCAAATATAACTTCTTGGTAGCAATGTGTGAGAGAGTGTGCGAGAGAATGGGAGAGAGAGAGGAAAGTATTGTTGAAATAGTTTTGAGCAGTTAAAAAAGAAAAAGATGTCTGGTTAATGACCATTAGCTCCACAGAAGAGTATTTACCACTGTATTAAAAACTCTTATTTCCTTCCAAAAGTTGCAACTTACAGAAGGAGTTCTATCCTGACCAGAATGGTGCCAACGTGTATTAGTCTTGAGTAGCAAAAAACTAGCCTGACAAAGCTCTCTCCCACAATGACGAGCAGAGTTCTTTTTCACAGAGAAGGTCACATGGTAGATGAATGCCTATAGGGCTTCTTCCAAATAGGAAGGTAGAAAAAACTCAGGAGACATGTGAAACAATTTTTTAGGTGGAAAGAACTATTTGGAATCATTAGAATTAAATCTCCAACTGAAATGATGCTACTAAGTGAAATGATGCTACAAGGTTCAAGAAGATACTCTGACCACGGAAGTGGGAACAAAGCAGGAAAAAATTTATGTCACAACAGATTTCATGTAGATATTAAATAAGTGTATTTGAATTAAATATCTTATTGGAGGTGGTAGATAACCCACTTTCTCTATATAAAACCAGTTTAGATAAATGGAAGACAGATTTGAAAATGTCTAGGACTCAGAAGAAAAGAACAAAAGGTTAAAAATAGTGAGAAGAAGGTCAAGGCATTAATCAAAGAACTAAATTATATAAGGTAAGCCTGAAGAGAAAACACAACAGATAATGCAAAAGTCACTATAAATATGTAGAAGAAAATTTCCTGAGTTAAATAAAGATCAAGTCTGTAGATGGACAGGTATCATTCAGTGCTTTTCAAAATTAGTGAAAGAACTCCCCAAAGAAGCTGTATTTAGATGATACCTTCAAATTTAAAGATAAACATTCAAAAGCCTCTGTCAGGCCATACATGTTATTTTCAATAGACAAAAATTGCTGACGTGCAACTTCTCTGGAATGCTAAAAACCACAAGAAAATGGGATCTAAAGAAAAGATTATTACCTAGGAATCCTGGCTAACTGTCAGAAGAACAGAGAAGGAGACTTTATGGAGTATGCTCTGAAAGCATACCCATTATTGAAAACTCTCTTTAAAAAAAGGCCATGTTTGAAAACTTAACTTATCCAATAATGAAATAAATGAGGACAGAATAAGAACAAAACTCCTTTCAATGACTATATCTCAGGAACTTATCTGGTACCAGGCTGTAAGCTATATATTAAGATGTGAATAGACAGATATGTTTTTTCCTGTCATGGATTATGTAGTTGGGTAAGTCAGACAAACACATAAACACATAACGCATTCACAATAACAAGTTATGAAGAAAAAATAAACAAACCAGTTTTGTATCAGAATGAACCCTGCATTATAATTTCCAGGCAAAAAATATTTTAAAACTATGTAAAAAAAAATACAAATAAATAAAGATGGAATCACAAAAAATGAGCAAAGGCTCTCATGATCAGATATGAAAAATAAGAAACAGAACTTTTACAAATAAAAAAATAACAAATTTAAACAAAAAAAACTCAGAGGATGGACCATATGTCAGATTAGACACAACTGAAAAGAAAATTATTGAAACTGGAGACAGAGTTGAAAAAAATTACTCAGAATTCATAACAAATAAACTTGGAAAGAGTGATGCAAATAATAGAGCAACATTTGACAAGCACCACTACATAAATGTTTCCAGCAAGAATCATCAACGCATACTAAAATTAGCCTGCAAAACTATGATAAAAACTGGGATATTTACACAGTCTAATGATATCTCCCTGCAAGATATTTATTGGTTATAAAGGGAAAAACAATACATTTTCAGTGGAGAAACCTGGCAAACACCGTCTTAACTAAGTGATCACAATTAACATCAACATGAGTGTGACACATAGATATCATTGACCCCCGACATGACACACTGAAAAAAACAGAACATTACTTCTATGTTGTCCTTGCCAAAAATGCAAAACCTGAATGTATTCATGAGAAGACATTACACTAAGTTAAATTAAGAGACATACCACGTAACAGGCCAGTATTTATCACAAGCACAAGGTCACGATAAACAAAAACGGATGTGTCCCAGATTAAAGGAGACTAAAAAGTGATGACAGCAAAATACACCATGTGTTCCAGGATTGAAACCTGGACCAAAACAAAGAATAATGGTGCGAAAATGGACCCAATTTAATAAGAGTTGTTGTTTAGAGAATACTGTTATGTCAGTATTGATTTTCTTTCTGGTTTTTATACTATGGTGATGTGAGATGTAATTAGTGATTCTGGGTCAAGGGTATACAGGGATTCTCTGTCCTATTTTTGAAACTTTTTGTAAGCCTGAAATTATTTCAAGATGAAAGTTAATAATAATAGGGGGAAAAACTAATGAAAAACAACAAAAGAAACTTAAACAGTTAAGAAGAAAATATGAGAAAAGTGGAAGAGATGGAAAGCGAAAAAAATCGGTTGAGAGTAACCACTTCAAATATTTTTCTAATTTGAATTAATGTAAAAAAGTAAGCTCACAGGTAAAAACACAAAGACTGTCAGGTTGGATTAAAAACTAAACACAGCTACATGCCCTTTGTAACAGCCACACCTAAAACACAAGGACACAAAAGGCTGAAAATCAAGTGACTGAAAAAGAAACACCAGAGGGACACTCACCAAAAGAAAGCTTGGTTCACCGTGTTCAGGATATTCACTAAAAACCACAGACTTCAACTGCAGATGGAAGACCACTAAAAAGTTACACAGTCTACACCTGAAGCAGGTTTTGGATATTGAGGGGAATTACGGACTCCGTTTTGGATAAATCTGAGATACAAGGGAGACATCCAAGACAAAATAGCAAATAGCTGCATATGTGAGAAAAGAATATGGAAACTAGTCATTTTCAAAGGATATTTAAAGCAAATGAGCAGGTGAGAACTCTGAGGGACCACACAGGACAGTGCTCGTAGCATCTGCAGCATTTAGAGATCTAAGGAGCGGTCGAGGAGTCTGAGAAGGAGCAGACACACTTTGTAGGAAGAAAACAGGAGTGCGGTATTATGGAACCTGAGATAAAAGGGTTGTCAAGAAGAAAATAGTACTTCATTGTCCATCAACAGTAACAGGTTGTTAAAGAAAAAATCAATCACTTATACAGAGATAAGAGGAGATAAGTGTTTCAATAGATTATGAAGCAAAGTGACGATTTAATAATTAATAATTCCCCAAGATAAGGTTTTTTTGAAAAATATGCAATTTAAAGTACATAACAAACCTCTGGAATGTGAAAAGGTAATGAGAAGTCATACTGAATTTCTTATTTTATACAAAGTCAAGCCAATATATATTAAATCACCAATGATTTTAAGTTAACAAGAAAAAAAGTAAACATGCCTATCAAACAAAAAACCATCGGCAATAGTATGAAACAGGGTGCCACCTCACAAAATCACTAGGGGAAAATAAAAAATACAACACAGCCTGTGAGGTAAATTCCATTACTTAGAAACTTAAACCAAGAGAGGTTGAATAACTTGTCCAAAGTCATATAGATAATACCTGAAAAAAACCAACTTGAAACCAGGATCAGAAGGTATAGATTCCAAGCACTTAACAACTTTAGGGATAATCTTAAAGAACTTACGCTTCTAACCAACTCAAGTTTAGACTCATCAATTTTTTCTCTCAGCTTAATATCAAATTAAAAAACATAATCCCTCTTAAAAAATTTTAAATGAGCAGCCAGTGGCAGTAAGTTTGCTGTGTGGTCTAACACACAGCACGGTCCGCATATCCTGCCCCTCAAAAGGCAAAAATAAATAAATAAATTTAAAACAACCAAGTTAATTTATGTCTTATGATGTGAAAATAAACTGCTGAGAGAATTCAATCTCTTGGGTCAACAAAAATAAAAACTCTAACCTGTAAATTGGGACAATGATTCCAGAATTTGTAACATCCAGACAAAAGGTAGAAGCCAGCATTTTTCAGTGAATATTGATGGAGGAGTTAAAAAAGGAGTTCTGTAAAACAGATGGAGGGTACATAACACAAATATTTACCGAGTCAAATATCACTTTCTCTTATAGTTTACACTGTCACACACGTACACTGCAAAGGTGAGCAGGAAGCCTTGTCAATTTCAGGAACTGTCATGCCATAAAACGATAAGCCATAGGGAACAACAAATACCAGAGTCAAGCTGCTAAAGCAAAGGCAGAAATAAAAATCTAAACCAAAACATACATTGATTTGACTGTCATGGTTGGTTGGGTTTGGCATGATCCCTGGCAGGATCTGTTTTATATTGAGACATGATGAACATTTGCTTTCTCTGCCGACATGTTTTCAGTGAGGTGTAGAACATAGGAGAGCCTATGCAACATTTTAATTATTTCTCCAGCATTATAATAAACCGAAAAAGATCTGGAAAGAACACAAATAAGCAGTACATTAGAAATCTCCTGTGGCACCCTGGAAAACTTACAAAGGAAACACTAACATGTTTTCCATTCCCCCAGCTTAAGGCATAATTCTCCAGTTTCCTGGATATACTAATTTCATAAAGAATAATTTAAGTGTTATATAGAACACCCACAATCAAAAGGAAAAGAAAACCTACAAAATCTTTCTTCCTTTTAATTGTTTATTCATTCTGATTGGGATTGGAAGGACTTTAAAAGACAAATAAATGCCTGATGGCTATAAATAATTAAAATACTAGCAGAGAGGAGTAATAATTACAAGAAAGAAAATGTCTGTCCGGATTATACACATGTCCAATGAAAAGAGCAAGAGATGCTGCTGAGTACTGAACAATAATGAAAGCAAAGATGACTGATAATCTTTATGAGAATATATTAAAAGACATTTAAAAGTAAATTTGAGTTCAAAGATAGGAAATTCTTATAAATAATTGCATACAACATTCTTATAAGAAATATAATCCTCTCAAATAATGAAATAAAAGAAAAACTTTGCACAAAAAAATCTAGCCTGCCAGATTTGTTTTATTTGGATTCCAGCATTTTATTTGGAAATAAATTCTCATCATTACAGGACAAAAACAAAAACACATTCACAGAGATTACCTAAGAAGACTGTGGTTTACAATGGTATTCCTCTGGATATTATATGTCTCATTTTTTAAAAAAGTCTTATGAATTTTAGGAAATGAAAGCTTGGGGAAGTTTGTCTAATTATTATGGAAGAAACCTTTGGTTTTGTTCTTCAGGTTCTTAATAATCAATAATGAAGGGACTTTCTGATTTACAATGATTATTTTTATCCCAATAAACAATTTCATGCACACCCCTTTATAGTATGATACCTTTTTCATTTTTTACTAGTTATGTGGTGTATAGAAGGAATAAAGTGGATATTTTACAAGGGAAACAAAACAGATTTATTTAATCAAAGAGTAAAAGAAATCCTTGTTTTCAACTAGGTATATTTTAGACATACGATTTTTAGAGAACACAGAGCAGTTTTCAATAACTCATAACATTAGTTAAGTTGCTTACATCAGTGACTCAAAAAAGTCGTTAAAGGAAGATTGTAAATTAATCAATAAATGCTATATTTTAATATGCTTGACCTTTAAACACTGTAAGATTAAATGACACTAGGCTTCTCAGTACTTATTCTTCTGCCCTTCTAGACAAAATAACCAGTTGTCATGTTCTGCAGTTTGGTATGTTGCTCATTTCTAGGGTGTATAAACATCAAAAGATCAGCTTAAGTAATAGAAGAGGAATACTGAATGTAGATGAACTACAAGGGACTCAAAATTCAAGTTAAGTCTAAAGGCAAACTATGTTAGACTCATGAGGACCTATCTTGTTTGCTGAGAAGCGAGATTCAGAATCTTCAGTTAACTCAGAGATCGGTCCGGCAACGTCCACTTTCACATCATCCACTAGAGGCCAAGAATTAAAATAATAATAACAACAACAACAACAACAAAACAACAACAACAATAACAACAACAACAACTTTCATAGGTCTTGACAGAGGATCGCCCAACATGCTAGGCCACCCAACGAGTATCATGTGATGGTAATGAACAACTCTAAAATAGGGCTTGTATGCCAAGTTGTATGGTGCCAATCTTCAGGATGAGTATTCATTAACTATATTTTAAGAAGTCAACAGGATGGCCCACCCCTCATTCTCCACCTGCATCAAAGAACTGGCAATAAAGATGTTTACTCACAGCCTAAAGCAGATTATGTGGGTCCTTGGTCCAGAGAAATAACAATACTTTAGGTTGGTAGGAAACCTTAAAAAGAAAGGGTCCTCTACAGGAGAAACAAGCTAGCAGAAGTAAATGACATTTATACAGTAATAATAATATAAACACTGAAGGCTGTGTTAACTAAAAATTGTGATAATATGCATGCAATGTTATCTTACCACAATACATTGTGAAAAAGAAGTTTATTCTAGGATTTCAAGTTCGCTTTCAACATATAAAAATCTATTCTGATTTAACACATTATTAAATTAAAGAAAAACGTATTAGGAATTTTAACTAGATGCCAAAAAACATTTAGTACCAGTCAACAACTAACCCTGAGTAAGAAAACTAAAAGGAATTTTTAAAAAGTGAAAAGAAGAATCAGTGTTTTCATTAAGAATTTTCCTTAAAGTTAGAGAAAGCACAGGAATAACTGGCATAACCAGTAAAATCTGTCATCATACTGGGTTTCTTAGCCAGTGTAACAACACAAACATACATAAGAGGGTTAAACGTTGGAAAGTAAGACATAATCTATCTTACCTTTTAAGTATATAAAGTAATCATTTGAAAATACAAAAGAACTATTCATAGTGTTCAGCAAGTAGCCAGGAACAAGATTAATCCATAAAATTATGTAAGTTTTCCTATATAATAGCAAAAACAAATTGCAAAATTTAACATTTTAAAATATTTCACTCTATAAATCAACTGCACTTCAATAAAAAATAAAATTAAAAAATATACTCCACTCTACAAAATTTTATGGCTCTCAAAATACTGATAATAACCAGTTATAAAATGTAGTCTTTAAAAAATCACAATAGCAAAAATAAAAACCCATAAAATGGTCATAATTAAATCTTGAAAACTGTTATGTAAAGTACTGACATTTCTAAATTAAAATAGACTAATCAATAATAATTAGTAACTTCAACTTAAGTAAATTGACTCTACATGTGTAAGATGTTCAAAAAGAATAAATCACAAAAAACTACTATAATGTTAAATCTTATTCAGTAGGTTTACAATAGATAATATTAATTGCTTTAACTTGGATTTATTTTTGTTGTCTGATTAAACGTTAGATATCATGTTAGTTTTGGTCAAGATTTCAGTTAAAGGAATAATTTATGCAATTTTTGAGGCTGCCCTGTTCTTCAACTACAACTACAAATGAATTCGTTTTGCTACTCTTAAGTGTTATATGGGGAAATAACAGAGAAGTATTCTTACAAGTTTGTAAAAATTCTTCTCAGCTTCCCCTAAACATTACCAGTGACTAAGCATGCCATTTTTTTCTTTTCTTTTTCCAAAGTGATACATATAATGTTCAGAAAGCAAATCTATGGTTAGGGGATCAAAACTGTGTTTAAATGAGAAGTCTGCTAATCTGGATTGGAGCTAATCTGTGACTTTCACATGTGGTAAATCAGAAAAGAAGAGTTTCAAATGTAAAGAGTAATCAAAAGACAAAGCCGAAGAACTAAGTTTAGCAAGCAAGCCAGAATTTGGCCAGAACATAAAACATGGGAGTTCTTAGTGATAGAAAGAAAAATTATTCAGTAAACAAAAAGAAGAATCCATACTAGGTCCCTGCTTGTAAAACAGAAGAAAAAATTGGACCCAAATAACATAGCACCTTAATATGACCCTAATAGACTGAATTAAGAAAAAGCCAAATACCTTGCATTATAACAATTATGATAGTCATAGAAAATTTTTTAAAAGTTATATAAGCAAAGTTACCCAAACAAAATCAACAATTCATGATGATAAGATGCATTATTTTTAATTAAATTACTTTTAAATAAATTCGGAAAAAGATCTTAAAGTCATGTCCATCAGTCAATTAATAAAGCTTAATTTAGTCCCATCTCTTTAACAATTAAGTATATTAGAATGTAAAGTGTATTTTCTACAAGATGGTTAAGGTTTATCAGTTACTCAGCTGAGAACTTTGAGTATCTTCTCAATATAGAACGTCATTACATAAGAAATTATCATGTGATGAAACTGTAAAAGTGAATTAATAGACACTGTTCTATTTCTTCTGACCCTATTTTCTTTGATATTACAAAATTGTGATGAGTAATTGAGTAAAACTGGTGGCTCAGAGACATCAGAGTCTTTGTTACAGACGAGGATGACATCTTTTGAGCAACAGTTAAATAAATGAACTCACGGCTGAATTGCTGAAACTATGTTTATATTATTTGGCTACTACTGGCATCTAACTTTTATTCTTTGGATTTGTCAGTATAAAAAAGTTACCATGGCTGGGAATAAGATGAGTAAAAAAGAAAGGAAGAGGGTAAGGATAGCAGTGAGCAATCCATAGACATCAGAAAATAATTATTTTTACTTCACAAATAAATGCGTAATATATAAATTATTTTCAGTCTTATAGTATACTTATAAACAAGAAACACTGGTATATATTGCTTTAATTATTGTAGCTAAGCCATAAGATTAAAAGCATAAAAGGAAAGGATTCAAAGTTTTCACAACCATTCCAATTTTAATTAGTACTACCAAACCCATTATTTTTAGGGAAAAAAAATGACATTGATCCCTCTTGTCACATCACGTTAGGCTTTCCTATAATTATGTTCCTCCTTTATCTCTTTAATCTAACATCATTAGCCTATTTTCAGTCCTTTGGATTTGTTCTGTTCTGTCACAAGTTCTTCTTACATACTGTTTTCTCTCTCTAGAATACACTCTTTCTACCTTCACTTTCCCTCAGATCTCTGCTTAGGTGGGAAGGTGGCTTTTCATTTTCATTCATCTTCCTCAAGAAAGTCTTTCTTGGCATCCCTGCCAAGGTAAACCCATCCATCTTAGGCTCTCATTGTGTCTCTCCTTTTTAACTCTCATCTCTGCTCCAACTTTATGTTTATTAGTGAGATTTTCTCCTGGCCTGAAGTTCCATGTTACGATACCAGGTACCATGTAACCTTGTCTGTGTTCAGCATTATACCCTCAGTGTCTGTCATGATACCCAAGCCACAGAAGATGCCAATACATACTTGTAGAGCGAAGTTCATATTTTTAATAAATAAATGTGAAAAAAGAAATCCAGTTTTTTGGCCCTAGTTGTTGATCAACTTCTGCAATTCTGTCAGAATGTAACTTTTTATTTTTTTCCTATTTTAAATTTACATTTCATCTCCCTACCACCCTTTCCCCTTTCTCCTTAATATCCAGTTTAATGACCAGGAAGGAGATTTCTGTCTGAGAGTTCCAACCATTCCAATATTCTGATATATCACTGTTGCAACTGTCAGGACCCATTCTTTCCTGGTTGATGACCTAGCTTCACATATGACCTGGGAAAAGAATGTGAACGTACATAATCAAATAAATAAATAACTATTGAATTAAAAAAAGTTGTCCACAAACTACCTCAGATCATCTCAGATTCTACCTATAGCATGTGTGTAACACCCCTCAGAAAATCAGCCATCCTGATCAAATTCTTGAGAGGAGTTATGTGCAATATAATAGTGGGGTCAATATAATATTAAATATAATAGATTTATTATATTTCTGGTCATTGGAAATGGATGATAAGCTGTTACGAAAACAGAAGAATTCATGATTTATGTTTTTTAATGGTGCGTATTGGATATTTTCTAGGCAAAGGAAGCAAGAGAGAAAGAGAAAGAGAGAAAAGGGTCCCTTTAATTAAAGCCTCCAGAAAGTCTTCAGTTACAGAAATGATTTGTTATTCAAAATAAAACTGGGTTTCTGAAGTGAGGGGGAGGTGGGCACCTAGCAGACTCCGTCTTGCATGCTATAGAGAATTAAACAAGTCAACAAAAAGACAAATCCCATGACTGTCAACCCTTCCTTCTGTCCTACACAGCCTGTTCCTAAACTGAGCAACAGATTTCCAAAGGGCAAGTGTCAACCTCCTAACACCAAATCCAGCCCTTATTCTGCCAAGCTGCCATAACTGGGAAATTCCCTGAACCTTCTTTCTTCCTTTCGTACACGGCTGAGGAGAAAATTAATTTATGGGAGGTAAGTGACAAATCTCTGTATCCTACTTTTTTTTAAATTAGGTCCAAACTGAATAACATCAGGAAAATATTTCTAGGAATTTGAGATTTAAAGATGAGGAGGTTCCCTATTTTCAGAATGGAGTATATTTCCTGTTTTGGGTTCTTTTAGAGCCTGTTCAGCAAAAGCCATGTGTATTTACCTATTTAGCCTTTTTACTCTATAAATCTTCTTCCCAGGCTAAGATTCTGCCTTTTGTTTACTTTGTTTCTAGTGCTACCTTTTATCACCCAGCCATGTTCACTCCATTTCCATAGTTACTAAATCTCTATTGTATGTATGCATGGTGTTACACAGGAAACAGGGGGAGGGGTATACAGAAATGTCTTAACAGATAGTTCCTGTCAGAAAAAGATTTATAACCTCTATAGACTTTTTTATGGTGAAACATCTACCAAAAAGTTAAAGAATAATACAAAGGTTAATATCTTAATATTCTCTGATAATGCCTCAAAGGCTGCTTGAAACAAGCAGAAAATCAAGGAGAATTAGTGTCTCATTCTGCTCCTCAAATAGGTTAAGGCTTTCAGTTTTATATAAAAGGGATTCCACTGTCTATTAAATTATTTTTGCAAAATGGATTTCAGTGATATAAGCAATCTTTTAAAAACAAAGATAATAACAGATATGAGGAAACAAATGGTTTTAAGTCACATACAGGTAGTGACATAAACTCATTGGAACAACTGTCTCTTACCGTGATCAGCTAAGCCTTCCCAGGACTTGAGCTGGGACCTCAGAGGCACAGAGTGTAGAATTCTCTGAAACCAAAGCAAGGTGAATGCTACGAAGACACTGGGGGCCTAAAATACGTGCCGTGTCCTGTGAAGGTACTACCCTGACTAACAAAGGCAACAGAAGTCCCCATGGTAACAGGGTTGGAATATATCAGTTGTACAAGCTTGAAACCAAGGTAGATAATTTAGATTGTATACTCAAGATAATATCCCTGAAGATGCCTCATCAGGTGATTTATGCAACAAAAGTACTATTTTATAAAGAATCATCTGAATGAGAACTGATCAAAGAAGGATGAGAGCAGGGTTTCTCAGTCTTAGCATCACTGGCACTTTGGGCTGAATAACTGTTACAGGGAGACCGTCCTGTGCTTCGTACGATGTTTATCATCATTCACAGCCTCCACTCACTACATGCCCACCGGACCACACCCTCAGTTGTGACAACGCAAAACGTCTCCAGATTTTCCCAAATCTCCCCTGGGGGTAAAAGTGCTTCTGGTGGAGAAACACTGGATTAGAGGTAGGGAGAGTAATTATTTTTAGGTATGAAGTGAGAGGGACCATGAGTAAAGTGATGGAAACTAGATCTATACAGCTCTTACATCCATAACGAAGAAAGCATATACAGAATTCCCCTATTGATTCAAGTTTCTAGTCTTTGTAATGGAAAAATAATCCTCAAAACAGGGATATTATAAAAGAAAGCAGGGGGAGGGTACAGCTCAGTGGTAGAGTGCGTGCTTAGCATGCACAAGGTCTTGGGTTCAATCCCCAGTACCTCCATAAATGAATAAATAAATAAACCTAATTACCTACCTCCCCCGCAAAAAAAAATTTTTAGAAGGAAGCATGTTTTAATGAGGTGAGATAACATGTGGAAAAAGAGACATTGGTGGATGATCTCTTCATGTGAAACTTAATCCTACAGAGAGTAACAACCAATAACTATAAAAAGCCCTTTCTGAAGTTCGAACACACAGATAAAAAGAAAAATGTAAGTAAATAACACAGAAATGACCTGAAAAGACAGGCTAATCTGGTTACTCCTAAACTGGCTTTAGTAAACTGTGATTGAATTGCAGCCAGATCACATACAGATTTATCCCGAATATTAGAAATATTCCTAAAAATATGCACAAAATTAAATCTAAGCATAAAGCAAAGGTACCATGAGAAGTTCCATATCTAGGTGAATACTGGATCTAACTTTTCTGAAAAGTAAAGAATGATTTTATAGTTTCCTCACTTACTCATACACCTGTTTTGAAGTCTGAGTTCTTACATTTCCCTAGAAGTGGAACACACTAGTGACTAAATAAATACCGCTGAGTGTCCTTGGCCTAGATCTCAGATCCACTTTACTCCAATACACCTAAGCAAAGATGAAGAATTTTCTGCCTTTTGGTGATCAGGTTTTCATCACTGTTGTTAGGTACTTGTGGAAATGCTCCCAACAAAACAGAAAATCTGTAAATGGATGTTTTAAACAGGCATAATTTCAAATGCACAGCCAGAAGGTTTTAATAAATCTAAACAAGAACAGTGTTGAGCAGAAGGTTAATATATACCTCTGTAAAGACCCCTGGTTGACTGGTCCTTAAATATTTTGTGGTTAGTTAAGATTTTATTATATAAACTATATATTGAGCTTTATGCCTTGTAATTATGTTAAGTGTTATTTGTGAAAGTTCCTTCAACTTATTTGGAATTTTGCTTCCTCGGCTGGCAGCAATTACAGATTCAAAGACCACCAGAAAAAATTCTCCAGCCCCTTTTAGGATCCACAAGCTTGTTATGAACACTTAAGTAATCGTACAGGAACATTACACTTCGGTAATAAACAATGCCAGAGGGAAGGTTATCTTTTTCCATTAAACACAAAAAATTCCTGCTCATAAACAATTCAAAGACCAGAAGAGAAATGATAATTCGACCAACATATGCAACTGTATCTGAAATCAGAGCCACTCTCTGCAGGATTTGAACTTGGAAAGTAACAGCTTACACAAATGAGTGACTGCTTCTTGCCTAGTCAGTACATTCATCTAACAAAGCAATTTCCTTATGAGCAACCACAAACATTTTTGGCTTCAGTTGTTAATCTCCCATGAAAAACTATTTCCATACTATTTTTAACTTGTATATGGTAATGATTATCTGTTTATCTCTGAAGCATGAAAACTCGTACACTGCCCTTTATAGTGTATTTAAGCACCATTTTCCTTTCCATGTTCTTCACTTCCATGTATTCACATCTTCCTCCCAGAACAAGTGGAGAAGCACACTGCTTTCTTTTTAATTGACTCCTATTTCTCTCCCAAGTTCTCACAGTATTGGGTCTACTTTTCAATAGATGTCTAATTTTATCTTCTTAGATAATTGTGTGATACTTGAAGCTAATTAATATGGGAGAGCAGATTATATGTCAAATGAAATTCATAATTCACCTTGACCACACATGTATAAAATTAAGTGTTAAATATTTTATTAAGTTAGAAATTGGTATTAAAAAATAAGAATCCTTTCAAGATAATTAAATATGTATTTGAAGATTTCTTGCACGCCTTTTACCTAGTGTTTTACAGTAATTCATTTAATCACTTAATAATCATGACATGGATATTATTTTATCTTTACAGATAAGAAAAATGTATTAAGAAAACTTAAGCATCTCATCCAAGTTTACAGAGCAAATAAGTGATGATCCCAAGTATTAAATCCAGTTCCATCTGAATTTCAAAAATAACTTTTTTCAATGATTCTATGCTCTATCCTTTCTGAAGTTCAAGGACTCAATTACCAATGAGGCTGACTTCAAATATGTAGAACTTAAAGAGAGCTAGAAATTAATGCAAACAACTGCTAAGCAACACATGGTCTTTATTTTTAAGGAACTCACAGTTTAGTGTTGGAGACACTTTTATTTCTGTAGGTGTCTTTTAGAGCTAGCTGTCGCTACTGAATGAAATACATGGAAGAACAGCACTGCACATAGAAGGTTTCATGGAAGAAAAGAGCCATCCACTGTTTAGTAAGGTGGAGTGAGAGGAGGGTAGTGGAATACATAGATAATAACTTATAATACTGTATTATTATTACATATAATTATCATATTAATATAATATATTCAAATATACTGTTAATGATAAATATTTATTATAATAGTCATATATATTATATAAACATATAATACACCCATATATGTACATATTCATATATGGTACATGTTCCCATTACCCCCTCCTCCTCACCTCAGTAAACAATGGAAGTCTCCTTTCTTCCATGAAACCTTCTCTGTGAAATGCTAATGTTCCATATATTTGATAATGCACACTACATATTACACATATGTATATATCATATATACCTACACATTATATATCTTAATATATGTATACATGTATGTTTATACATATATTTTTTTTTACATATATATTACTTGAAAATTTGTGTCCAGATCACAACTATAAAGGCATTCCCTGTCTGAGAGCTCTGAGCCCTACAATTTGGGCCAAGTTTGAATTTACTAAGATAATCTCTTGAAACACTGTATTATAGAAAATAACATTGTTAGCCGATAGTGAGACCCCTAAATTAGGAGACCCACCAAAGTGTGGGTCCTTGCCTGCTGGCTGGAAATAATTCATAGCTGAGGCAGAAGGGCAGAGCAAAACTGCTTTTACTTCTCAAAAGAGGAAAAAGAAGCAAAATGCTTGAGCGAGGAAAAGGCGCTGGAGCAGGGAGCCACCAGCCAAGCTGGTCGGTAGGGACAGCTCCGTCCCAAGTCGGGCCATGTGGACTTTTATGACAGAGTCCTGCCATTATGTCCTCCCTCTGGGTGTGATGGAGCCAATCAGTCCTGGGTGTGTGTGTGTGTGTGCATCATTTAGCATGCTAAAACATTACAATGAGCATATAATGAGGCTCAAGGTCCACTGGAAGTCAAATCCTCCACCATCTTGGACTCTGTCAGTCCCTTGCTTCTTCTCTGTAGCTGCCTCCTGAGACTTAGATAAGAGTAATTTGGTTTCTAGCCAAGAGAGGGTGCAAGGGTATGATCCTGGAGCCAACAGCCTTGATAACAAAAAGAAAAACAGCTTTTAACCAGAATGGCTGCAATCTAGTGGACCCAGCATTCCTGCAAAAAACCATCTCCAAAGATTCTGTTCAGCCATGAAAATTTTAAAGGGAAACGGGGGAGTAATCTCAGTTAATCATTGAAATAGGTGGTCAGGGTCGTAGCCATCCCCCATGCCTGCATGGTTGCCCTAATCAACTGCTTGAGCCTGCTCTTCTATGACCCAGGGAGGCCCGGGAGACGTCAGCTTTTCTATAAGCAAGACACAGGGGTTGGGCGGTGGCCCACAGGGTCCTGCTCCCTTTCAAGATTAAGGTACTGCTTTAGAAAGAAGAACTGAAATTCAACTCTAGTGATCTGTACCGCACCTTTTTCATGTGGTTAATCATTGGAAAGGAGTGAAAAGGATGGATGAAAAGAGATTTCTGCTCTTTATTAAATGTATTTCGGCATTTAAAAAATTGTTTTATAAAAAGTATAGGCTCATGTATTCACTTAATTTTTTAATGATAACACCAAAGATATGTGGCATTTAAAATTAAATACCCAAAGGATAGCTGACATTTAGAAATAGCTACACACACTCTTTTATTAGCATATGATTAAGAACACTATATCTTTCAATTTAATTTTTAATCATCTTATTCCAGTAAGAGGTTTAATTTTCCCTCCAACTTCAACTGACACTATACTTTAGTTTTCCACAAGGATATCCACTGCTTTGGTGATTCTATTTTTTTTTTTCCATAAGCATTTCATACAGAAAAACAACTTGAAAATAAACCTAATGAATAATTCTAAGCCACATTTAAAGATAGATATGACCTTTCCTTTTTCATTACCATATTGTATGCAGTATACAAACAATCCATGATGAATTTGTAAATTGCATGCTTGCAATTACAGTCTTGCACAAAATATGAGCACTGATTGCTGATTAAACTAGTAATGCTTTATTAAAACTTTAGGAAAATATGCTGTAGAAAAAGCATTTCACAATGTAAGCATCTTCATTTTTGAAGTGACGAAAAATAGATAAATTTAAGACAACAATAAAACCAATATGCTGTAAAAGTAAGCACAGTTAACAGAACATAAACTATGTCAACTATTCCTGTAGATCTGACATAGTTCTCTAAATGAAATGCTTATAGCTGAAGACCTTTATGTGAAAACAAGATCATCCTTCCTCGAGAAAAATCTGTTTAATTACCCCCTACAATAATCTTTCAGACAAGAAAGAATCACCTGCAGCTTCAATATCTATAATTTCTCAAGAAAAAGATTTGGCTATGCAAGGGTAGAACTGAGGAAGATGCCATATCTTGAGGTGAGTGGGAAAAAGTTAAAATTAGCCTTGAGGATAGCCTGAGAAATAAAAAATTTTTTTAAAAACCTAAAGCACTTTCAAAAACTATTAACCAAGAATGTTTTAGAAACATTCAAGAGCTTTTAGGAGATCATCAGAAGGCATCCAAATTATACTGCAAGCCCACATTTACCTGTATTAACCTGTGTTTCATGTTTTATCTTACATCATTAGGTGTGTGAGCTCATTAGAACAGCAATCTTACACAAGCTCCAAAACATAAACACGAGGGGAAAATGGGATTTAATGACCCAAATATACTTTTCTAGTTTTAAAAGTCTCTACATAGTATGAAATCGCTTTAAAAAATAGAGTCTCCCTTAAAATTATGGTGTACTTGGATGAATGATAGAGAATAAGAGTCATGAAGTATTTACTAAACATTTTAAGGGACAGACCTATCCACTCTGTAAGTAACTCACTTCATAAGAAGCAGCCATAAGGCTATTAACTAGGAAGAGTCAGTGTGGAGCACTGGAAGGAGGAAGAAGGGACATTCTAGCTGAAGGTCTGTGATGTAAAAACACTGTGACCTTCGGTATCTCATTTAGCTTCTCCAATATTCATTTCCTTTTCATCTGCCCAAGAGAGACAGCAAAACCTAACATGGCCACCCCGAACCTACCCTGTCCAAACCAGAACTTTTCTAAAGTTTAAACGTGAGTTATGAGAAAATCCGGATCAAATAAAACATTTTATGAAGTTAACTCTCACATGTACTTTTATCACTGATTCTCTTTATGCTACTGGGAGAGAAAATTAAATGGAAATACTACGTTATATCATGAGTTTTTTCTGAGCTAATAATATCAACACTAAAGTAATTAAAATATAATTGCAATATCAAAATCAGATGCTTTTTTTCTTTCTCTTGCAACTAGACTATACTTGCCTTCAGGTCCCTGGTGCCTGGCAGATAGTTGGCGCCTAACAAAAATTCATCAATAAAGGAAGGAAGAAATGCAAATTATATCTCTTTGTTATGCAGACTGAAATTTGGCTTAAGAGTTAATATAACTTAAATATTCCCAACATAGATATTGGCATAATTTTCTATTTTGGAATTCCAAGACTAACCATCTGTAGTTGCTGTGTTTTTCCAGAGCATAAAACCTGCTACCAAATACAGAGAAGTGCCATGGTTAAAGACTCAGTCCACTTAGCCAAAAAAAGAGAAAATGTATGTACTGTATTTATGATAGTTACTAACTTGCTATTACATGACCAGTTTTTAAGAAGTATTGTCTTGCTTCTTTTGTTCATAGAAGTTATTATGCAGAGACATAAAGCAATAACTATCAAGTTGAACTGCCTCAGCTGAAGAACCAGGGTGGAAGGGCAGCAGTGACTCTTTCTCTGGCCCGCTCTCTACCCACAGAAGCCCCAGACGGAGTATGTCAAACCTTTCTGTAGAGCACGGTTTAAAAAAAAGAAACCACAACCTTATATAAGCCTTTTATCTCAGTCTTGTAAGAACATCCTTTTCTAACTCATAGGGAAACATTCATGAGGTTTGAACATTTCCCAGCACTTCCTGGGTATATGTTTCAATACTTCAGGGCACATTTATAGTAAAATTCTGCCTCTTTTTTTTTTTTACTTTAGCTTTTTTTCCCTTTTTGGGGGGTGGGGGTGGGGAGGTAATTAGGCTTATTTATTTATTTGTTTGTTTGTTTGTTTGTTTGTTTGTTTGTTTGTTTTAATGGAGGTTCTGGGGATTGAACCCAGGACCTTGTGCATGCTAAGCACACACTCTACCACTGAGCTACACCCTCCACCCAAATTCTGCCATTTTTAACAAAAAGAATGTTTTTTAACATTTGGAAGTCACTAGCTGCTGAAAACCATTCATCCGTTTATTTTTAAACAACTAGTTGTTGAATACCCAGTATGCCTTCAGCACTAAAGACAGGTGTGAAATACTTCACAAAAAAAATGGACCCAATGCACAACATTTTGCATGTTAAAGCTTAAAACTGGTCAATGGATCTAAGGTTAAGAACCTTTCCTTAGCTGGTCCTCCCCACGCGGCCCATCAGCATCCTGTTTCCTGCATCTTCCTCCTTCCATGTCAGTTGGGATCTTACACCAGGGGTCAGCAAACTATGGCCCTCAGAAGCAGTCAAGACTATCTCCTGTTCTGCAGTTAATGTGCCACTGGAATGCGGCCATCCATTTACTTGCTGATTATCCAAGGCTGCTTTTGTGCTACCGTGGCCTCGTTAAATACCCACAAAAGCCCTATATCTTCTTTCATCTTTTATAAAAAAACAAAATTATTTTATAACAATTTAGAAGAAATAAAATATTTTGATACCAAGCTTTAATTATACAATTTCTTAAATATTTAATTAAGACTCTACATCTGAATTTAATGTAATATACCAAGAACGAACTTTTCTCTCTTTTTCTTCTCTAATTTATGTAAATGAGTTAAGAAAATAGACCCTAAATGAGCTAACAGCTGTACAGAACTTTTGATTTAGTTTTCTACAAAGACTAACAAATCTAAAATGTTAAACACAAGAGATTTAAGTGAGCTATGTAACTATGAATATTAAAACATTTCATTTTAATGGGCAAACTCAAAAGGCATCATATATATTCTGCCTTTCACTGTAATTCTTATCCTTCACAGGCTAGTAATTATCAGAGTGTTAGGAAGATTATTTATTTAACTATATTTGAAATTGCTCAGTAAGACATTAGTGAAGCATTTGTATGAGTAAAACAGACAAGCTTAGATCTTCCACTGAGGACGAAATATGCATGTACTCATCTACAAAGCTCAAACATTCAGCTTGTATATTAATTTAAATACCTGACCACACAGTATGGAAAGACTCCTAAACTTAAGAATAATGCTCTGTATTGTATCACAGAGACTGCATAGCAAGAGAAAGACTTTATACATTGAGATGCCAGGTCATTTAAATAGAAATGCTGATAGAACTGTTGGATTTTGAGCTAGTCTTTGATAATCAATTGTTCCAAGAGTCTCCGTTTCTTAAAGAAAAGTAAAATCCATGAGAAGAGTTTTCCCAGGTTTGTATTCACACACTAATATTTTAAATTTCCTTGACTATCTTCCTAGCCTACTCAAAATGCAACAGCTACGTTATGAATATGTACTAAATCTCCTCTTGAGAATAATGTATAATTCAAAATTCTATCCTGTGTTAAACGTTAATGAGGTTTTAAGCACTTTTGGATTTTAGCACATTAATGCATTATAAAGTCACCAGAGACAAAAGTAATGAATCTCAACCCCAGTTCACCTATAACTTAGTTTCTTCATGCTCAAACAAGGACTGTAATAAGATTTCACCAAGATAATTTAATGATAAATAAAAAATGCCTGAAATACATCAGGAAAAAATAGCAGTAAATATTTATAATTGGCTAGGCTAGGCTTGGCAGTTTTTTACTCTATTTGATGCTCATGATAAAAAAAAAAAAAGCAAAAAACACCAATGTTGGGAAAAATTTTTTAAAAAGATTCTTTATCTTGTAATTGGCTGAGTTAATGATTCCAAAGCACCGAGAACAGTGTGTGGCACATGGTAAGCAGTATACAAATCTGAATCAGGATCCTTACCATCACAACCATCGCAATCATCCCACCTTAAAAATAAACCAACCCAAACAAAACAAACTCATCTATAGACAGTTTTCCTCTCTAGGAGTGAAGCACTTGAAAGTAAAAGTGATTGAAATGTATGCTTATGGGTATTTAAAAGGTGAAAATTGCCACTATTCAGGAAAGATTTTATCATAAGACACCCAGGGAATTAAAAACTTCTCTTAGGCAACAATTTTGAGACTAAAGTCTGTAAAATACAAGGCTGGAAAAGTGTAGCAGAGACACCTATGGCCATGTATGAGATCCGTTTAAGTCGGGGGTAAATAAGATGGTAAGTATTTGTCCCCAGAAACAAGTTCATGGCTCCCTGAAGAGAATTACAAAAAGGGACTGGATTGGCAACATCGAACACTGAACATTTAATTCTGGTTGAAGTAATATTAATAAAGTCTATTTCTCTGACAGGTGAATGACTAGCCATGACTTCTGTAGTCAAATGCAGAGCACTAATGTAACTGTCATCACTCTCTCTTCATAGCAGTACAACACAGTGGTGTGGGTGATGCAATCAGGAGATAAGAGTCAGATATTTTAGCTGTGGGATACAGGACAGCTTTTAGAAAAGACATTGGAGGGACCACCTAGGAAACCATCCCAGCTCCTGCCAAGAGGCAGGCAGCACCTGCATTATAGTAACTGCAAGGAGAATGAAAAAATAAAGTGGGAGATGCCAAGATTACGGAAGAATTTGAATTCAGAGTATTTAGTTATTGGACACAAAGAATAAGCAGCAGTGATTACTAGATTTAGCTAACTAGAACAGTGACTCCCCCAACCAGCAGGCGTGTCAGCAAAATATAGTGGTTCAGAGTCCTTATCTGTAAATTTGTAATGAATATGGCTTCGTGGAAATACCATCACAATTTAAGAGACAGCATGAACACTAAGCACTGTAGCACACAGAATCAATATTGTCCAAATGGATCTGATGGTCCTTGGGAAACGTAACTATGGTAATGTTTGAAGGGGAAACTGATTCATGTAGCTGATTTATATAGCCTCATATAGTATATAAACTTCACAATTTGCTCAGTAGGTAAATGTCACAGGATTGAATTACGATATAATATACATAATTGTGTCAAGTGAGTAGCGCTTTTGAACCTTATCTAAATTTCCCACGAAACTATTATAGTAAGATTTTGGACTTAAATATGGTTCTGTCAGGTTATTATTATGTAGTCAAAATAAATGATGTCATGCACAATTTTTACTCAAGCTACCACCAACGCTTTGAAAACAGGCTAGTTAGAATCAAATGGGACATAATAATGATAGCAATACTAATAATAAAAATTAAATTAAAAACTATGAAATTAAAGTTACTAAGATTTCTTTCTAAAATCCCTCAGAAATACTATAAAATTCTTACTAAGCCTCTGAGGTTCTCTACCTACAAAATGCAACAAAGAAAATAAAAGAACTGATGGGAAATTTTACTGAGTGTAAAGGAACAGGACCTCCTTCCCCTGGTGTAAGCCATGAGCTCCTGAGGCCTCAGTTTCCCCATGTGTAAATTTCTGTGTGAAGGCATTTTTCCAAATAATCTTACATGATATATATATAGTATGTTCTGAGATAAAAGGGTGTCATGGTCAACTAAGAGCGGGAGACAATGGGTTAAACTAACTTCTCTAACTGCCTGAGTACCCAGTCTTCTATAAGTCAATATAAATTGTGAGTCTCCATGATTAGAGTACAGTAATATAATTTTGCAAATAAATTTGATCATGCAGTATTTCACTTCTTGGGGAGGAGTCAGAGAAAACAATACTAGGGGATCTATGCCTTAGGTTATTTCACATGAGTTTCCTTCCAATATAGTATGTCACTGGAGCCTCACAACAACCGGGGAAGAAGGCTGAGCAGATGAGGATACAGTCAGTGATAAGCAAATTTAAATACAAAAAGAAAATGCAAACAAGTTTATACTGTAGAGCACTGGGTACTATATTCAATATCTTGTAGTAACCTATAATGGAAAAGAATATGAAAATAAATATATGCATGTGTGTATGACTGAAGCACTGTGCTGTACACCAGAAACGGACCCAACATTGTAAATGCACTACATTTCAATTAAAAAAGATGATGCAAGCAGCAAAAAGTGATATTTATCTTTAGATGTTTTCTATCTCAATCTAGCAATATGTTTTTATTAACTGAGACAATTTTTGATCTTAAGGAGCATACCACCTACAAGAAACTGTCTCTTTCAAATATGACATTCTATTCTCTATAAAACATGTGCTGTCTAACTTTGAAACACTTAAGCTGTTTGGAAGCATGCTTTGTAAGTCTGTATGTGGAGACACTGAAGAGTTATTAAAGCATGTGCCAAGTAAAGTTTTTGATATCCCAGGAACTTATTGTGAAGTTTCTAGAAGTTCACTTGGTAGGTGGCTAGAAGGCAGAAGGCAATATAAAGCCTTTCAAAGGTAAGTAACATTTCTGAGAGGATAATCAGCTGCTACTTCTTCAATGATAACCTTCATGAGAAACTCATTAAAATTCTTAAGAAATTATTAATTGCACCTATGCTTTAAGAGTCAAAATGCATTTTGCACATGTCTCATTTATCTTAAATTGCAAAAACATAGATAGTCATTCATTCAATGATACCTTGTATGAGAGACCTGGCCCCAATGCCAAAAAAATTCTCCTGGGAAATCTCATTATGGTGTTACTTATTTGTAACCCAGAAAAAAGAATTCATATTTTGTTAAAACACATACCCTACACACACAAACACGCACACACAGGTACACACACTCTATTATGAATTTTGGGCACTTCAAGAATATATAAAGGGTTAGGGATATCTCTTCACCAGGATCAAGACCTATAGAACACGATTCCCCAAATCTAAAGTTCTTTCTTATACTATTGATATCTAATTAATCTGGGTACTGGCATATTTATAATCTTGTTACCATATTTAAAAATACATGTATCTCCCTTTTATATTCCCTAAATTACATCACTTACTTCATTTAATTTGATTAAAATTGTTGCTTAATTTCCAAGGATTGAAAAAAATTTATAGTGCCCTAAGGCTTTTATTTACAATTATACTTGCATCCATTCTAAACAACAAGATCATAATTTAAATCTGAGATTAAATCCTAATAATTTTGACATTCTATTCTGTAACTCCTTGTGTCATTAATATACAGTATTTTATTTCAAACCTCTTCTAACAATAACCTGAAAATGATCCTTACCACTATTAAATGTTTATGTATTAGTTGTCTATATGGTACCATAGTAAATTACCACAAATTTAGTGGCTTAAAACAGTACAGATTTATTATATTATAGTTCTGCAAGTCAGAAGATTGACATGGGTGTCACTGGGCTAAAGGCTCTAGCAGAAAATCATTTCCTCGCCTTTCACAGCTTCTAGAGGTTGTCCACATTTTTGACTTGTGGCCAGCTTCTACCTTCAAAGCTAGCAATAGCCGGACACGTCATTTCCCCATTTCCTATAACTCTGTCACTTCTGCCTCCCTCTTCCACTTTTAAGGACCCCTGTGATTACCCTGGGCCCACTTAGACCATCCAGGATAATCCCCCTATTTTAAGGTCAGCTGATTAGCAACCTTATTTACATCTGCAACCTTAATTCAACCTTTCCCGTGTCAGGGGACATATTTACAAGTTCCAGGAGTTATGACCAGGACATTTTTGGGGGGACCACTACTCTACTTACTAGAGCTAACCACAAGCTCATACTTCATATACTATCAGTCAGTATCTCTGATTATCATTAAAGACACTTCTAGTTAAAGAATGTTTACTAAATAAAGTCTTCAAATAACAAGCAAAAGAGTAAATAGTTTGTTCATAGAAAACTAAAGATAAAAGCCTTAAGCAACTTAGTAAGACCTTGAGCATAACTTACCATTTCAGAAATGTTAACAGAACCCAATGAACAAATTTGAAATCATAAAACTAGGGGGTAATCTCACAAATGTCATTCCCATCCTGTCTTCTAAAGGAAGCGATTCCCTGACTCCCCGAAAAGTCTGATGCACACCACATGCCCCTCATCTGTCTCCTTTATAAACTCCCAAGGACTCACCTCGTAAATGACACCTTCTGTTAGTAGCCTAGAACTATTATGCTGCACACAAGAAAATGACAAACCACTGTAGACTGCTATGCTTCAATAAAAATATATAAATACATGAGGTTACGACAACTCCACTTTAGCTTCCTAATCGCACACGTGCACATTCTTTTGTGCATGACTCTACCAGGCATAGTCTTCATATGACTGATGCCATTCATGCAGTAGTTGCTTAATTATCTGTGTTCAAGAATTAATGGAGTTACGGAACTTCCTTTTTGAGAAAAATAAAATATAAATTTTTCCTACCTGAAGTAAGTTATACTCTAAGCTCTTTGAGAGTCAGAATATGTTTGTGTTCTTTTAGTGCATTTCACAGGTCTCAGCACATAGTACAGATCCGAAAAATAATTGTTCAAAGAATAAATGAAGGCATATTAACATGTATCTTATGCCTTCTACCATTTTTGTCCTTACATGCCTAACAAAGTCTATTACTTTCATTACATAAATTTTGCTTTAGTTAAAATCCAACATTCAGTCATAACTGACAAATATTCATTGCGTGCCAACTATTTTTCAGGCTTGTCACAGTCTTTATGAATGCAGTGGCAATTTAGCCCCTGCTCTCAATCTTATAACTTGTGGTCTTTCACATTTTCAATCTTAGTGCATTTGATGTTGCTATCTATTCCATGAGGCCACCTCAGTCACCTCAAGCAGAAATGATCTGTCTCTTCCGGTCCTCAATATTGTCTATCTCATTCACCACTTACACTGCCTCATACAGCAATGATTTATAGACACATCTCATCTTCCCCAGTGCATTTTCTTATTTAGCCCCTTGCAAGTTATTTTACACACACATAATAGTTGGACATAACTTTTTTTTTCTTCCACAAAAAACTTAGGATGTTTTCTACTCTGAAACTATAATTCTCCTTTTCATTTAATGTAATTCTTATCTCTTTATCAACAGTGAAATATGTATGAATCTTGGCCAAGAGAAAATACTCAGAGTGTAACTATAAAGAAAATCTATGATACTGTGGGCAAATATACAATAATTATTAATCTGCAGACAGATAATATTCATTTCAGTCATCCTTGTATCCCAATGGAGTTATAGCCACACAGAGTTCTCCAAGCGCTGACCATTATAATCTTCCTAATGATGTCCTTCCTAATGATGTCTCTGCAATGACTGACACTGGGAACAGTCTGTCCTACCAAGAGACTCATCCCATCACACCTTCCATCACAAGCGAAGTGAGACAAAGCTAGTACAGCATATACATTATCAATAGAGTTCAAAAGAAACTGCAAGATTTATGTATTTTTAAATGCAAATCTGTTAAGTTTTTCTGTAAAGTATATAGAGATGTTTTCCGTAATATTTTGTGGAATTAATACAAAAACAGCACAAAAACTTTGCATGTGTCTGCTAGAGGAATGGCCCTTCTTAGAGTATGTTTGAGTCTAAAAACTTAAATTAGATGACAATAGCTGTGTGGCCCAAGTTAAGTACACTGTGCCCATTAGAATGTGGCTAGTTGGCAAGTGAACTTGATCTGTCAACTCTCCTTTCTAACCTTTCTAATGTGGAATGCTGTCACTTCAGGAGAGGTACTGATGCAGACCTGTGGAGTAGGGACAGTTTTTAAAATTTTTCTTGCCAACTAATATTTTTAAAATGCTGTTCAAAATCTTGTTAAATAAAGAAGCCTGCCAAATCCAATTTTTAAAAGTTGATATGCTACAGTGAAACAAGTGGATAAACTACATGCAAAACATTGCACTTCATGCATAGGAAAAAACAATTTCAGTGGTAAACAAAAATTAGATGCTCTCGCAGTTAAGTTTTTGAAACATCTATCGTACCCTTTAGGCTTGAAACAATATGTAACCAGGAAAATGAATATTGTGTGTTAAGGATCAGGAAAGCCTCAAATTTACTTTTAAAATTAACTATTTCCAACTTTAGAAAGTCCTTCCATTTTATATCATTTATACTTCACCTTCAGAAAGGAAGAAAACTCTTTAACCTCTAAGCAGACTCTCTATTCCATAAGCAGAATTTTGTAAGAGTCATTGTAATTGTGATACGATTACTGTAAACAAAAGAAAATCAACAGCAGACTCAGGTCATAATTTCATACATTCACAATGAAGCCAGATTTTAGAAGAACCAAGATGGAATTAAAAATAATTATACTTACATATGGATTGTTTCACCAAGCCACCAAGAACCAAGCCATTGGTGATTTGGAAGGAACGGGGCTGACTCACATTTACCTGGGACGAATCCCAGGAATCTGTCTTACTAAATGCTTTCCAGAGAAGCTATAAGCAGCCAGGTTTGACTCCTCCTCGTCAAGGTCACACAGAATGTAACGGATTTAAATGCTGGAGAAATGGAAACTTTGCAATCTATCCTGCCACAGCACAGAAAGACTGACGCAGTCCATGAGAGTATCTCGAACAGCATTCTGCAGGGCGTGTGCAGGAAACGAGCATATACCCTCATCAGGCCACTGCCAGTGATTTCTCGTTATTAAGCGTTACATCACCACACGTACAGGGAGGACGGCAGTATCGAGGAGATGATTAAGTCCCTTATCGCATATTCGCCAAAATTTAGCATTCAAGCATAACAGTATTTTTATTTTAAAAGATAATATGTGATATCCCTATACACTGAAATAGTCCCCTAGGTTACCAGCAAGATGATCCATAAAAATTACAGTTAAGTTCTAACTACATCTGTGTAATCACTTAGCCTCCTAAACAGAGACATCAAGTATTAATAGAAACTCGTGTTATCTCACTGGGTAATTCTACACACACTAAAACTGGTGCTTTCTATGTGATACAGTCAGTGTTTCATGCTATAATGATGTAAAACCTTTTACCCTTATACTTGAATAGTTTAACAAAATAAGCAAACTGATTTTTAAAATTTTACCACAGGTTCATCAAAAACTCTGTACTATACAATTTCAATGGAAAATTCAGGGAACTAGGATTACTTATTCCTTTTATTTATCCTCAGTTTACAGACTTTGCACTCTAGAATTTTTAAAATTTATTTTAACTATTAAAACTATTTAACTATTAAAACAAAAACCTCTCCATCTAATTAAGGAGGATATTGTTAAGATGAATAGAATGGCTGTTCAGTGGAGGATGCTGAAGTAATTCCGGCAACAAATCACCATTGCTGAGGATGCTAAGTGTCAGGATTAAACTTGCACAAATCCCTCGACACATTTTGAAAGTATGAACCGTGGCTTTTTAATTACTTTTCATCTCATGTTAAAAATCTGGTATAGGAAAGGAAGTGCGTTCTACTTTGTCACTGTTAGAATTTAAAAAGCCACCACCACCACAGAAGAAAAAAGCAGACTATGAGAGAGAATTAACACTGTCAGTCAGCAGCATTTACTGAGTGAGCACCATGTGCTGTGAGAAAATACCAAGCAGCCCATCTTCCAATCAGAAATTTAACAAGTATCAACAAATAGTTGTTTTCTTAGAATTCTGATTAAAAACAGCCCACAGGAGTCACAGAATCATATAATAAGACAATGTGAGGTGGGTGTTGCATTTCTCAATACCTGAATGAGCCAAGTATAGTAAGTCATGTATCTGTTAATTTCTTGTCTCTTCTAAGGCTGCGAATATTTTGATTCATAACAAATATAAGACAAAAGAGCATTAAAATATTAGAAATCACTGATGGAAACTATCAACCTGCCAAAATCCAACTTGGGAACGCTCAATTTCCTTTTTCTTTGCTTAATAAATAGTCTAGACATATTTCTTACAGATTTTGAATATGTAAAAAAATATTTTAAAGTATAACTTTATACATATTTAAGATAAATATATAACCCATAATACACACTACAGTGGATGCACAGGAAAAATAACCACTATCTTAACCTTCAAGAGTTTGATTTTTATTTGTGCAGAATATTACTAATTCAATAAAATCTTACTATATATAAAACTTCCTTTAAAATATCTGCAAAAATATCAATTGGGTTTATTTGATATCTTAAATGAGCTTTTAATTTCCAAGTAATATATGCTTCCTAAAAATTTCAATGTATATTTCAGAAAGAAAATCAATGTTGTATATTCTTCAGCATAAATTCTACTGTTATCATGGTGTGCTTGTGATTGCCTAAATTATAAAAATCGTTAACATTTCACATTTTATATATTTAAAAATCCAGCTTTTAGGGCTAAGTTAGTTTGTTTTTTATGTACACTTATCTTTAAGTAAAACTAACAATACAAATTTAGGTTTATCCAAAAGAATAAAATTAAAGATCTATTAGCTTATCAGAAAGATTCATTGCCGATTTCTTTTCATAATTTCTCTACACATAAATTACTTGAGCTATTATTTATAATATCAGTATAAATCAGTGATCAGCAAACCATAATTAGTGAGTCAAATCTGGCTCTGTGACCTATTTTTGTTCAATTCATAAGCTGAGAATGATTTTCAAATTTTTAAAGGGTTGTAAATAATGGGGAAAAAAGAATATGAGGCAAGGACCATATGTGGCCTGTGAAATCTAAACTGTTTATGGTCTACTCCTTTACAGAAGAAGTTGGCTGACTACTAATTTAAGTAATTTCCTATCATTTTTTAAATTCAAAAGCCTGATCTAGTCAACTTTCAGAATTTACTTATTGTATAAAGCAAAGCAAACTGCAGGTAAATAGAAGGCCAAGATATAAGTATCTACCAAGTCATATTTCTTAAACATTTCTCACACGAAGGAACCTAATTCATTCACCATATCACAGACAGCAGGCAGCTGTGATGCAAGGCCCCTCACTTAGCATCTCTAAAATGGTCTCATGTCATCGGAATTATGATGAACATTTTACAGAGGAGGAACCCAACCCTCTGGAAGACTAAGTGATTTTTCTTTGGAAAAATAAATTGTTTTTAAAATGTACTGATTAGTATTTTTACTTTAAATAACATTACCACCCCTTAATTTTGAACTTTCCAACACTCCCTGGGTGATAAACTTTAGGCAGAGGTGATGGGCAACTGCTAGAATTAAGTATCAAACATAATCAGTGTTTCCCAGTGTTGGATCTTAACATTTTTTATTAAAATAAGGCCAATTTGATTTGTGTTTTATGCAGCAGAGCGCAGGCATTTAACCACTCAACTCAAAATTATCATTATAGACCTGCACTTGAGACAATTGCATGTGGAAAGCCTTTCATTGAGTAAATTGTTTGAAAGTTAATGGTATGTGATTATTACATTCAAGTAGTCCCACAAGAAGCGGCAGTGAATAACTGCATGGGAGTGCTGGCCTGCCCCCCACCACTTGTAATGGGGTGTGCCAAAACCAAATAACAACTCAAGGCTTTTATTTCCAGGAGTTTCATATAAACAAACATATTGAGCACTGGTTAAATACTAAAGGCTTGACCCCATATGAATTATATAACGAAAGTTAAGAAATGCTTATGAAGAGTATATCATGTCTAAATACTTACGAGTAACAAGATTAAACTTCTGTCAAATGACTGTAAAAGTAGAAACACATGCCTGAGTATTAAATGTATAATCACGGATAAATTAATTTCCTCTTAGACGTACTAACCAGATTAGAGCTGGAGATTACATTTAAGATTTTCTTGTTCTTGAGACTTTATAACAAAACATGAAATTTTTATGTAGTTCTCTTTAATGCTTTAATATTAAAATTCTACTAGTGATTCTTATTTTAAATTTTTGAAAAATAATGTTACTGCACTTGAATGCTAAGTGCACTGTTGCTTTGTGTCCACTGTTATTTATCTCTTTTAACAAACTGTGGGCCAGCTATTGTAATCCTACATACTCTACAAATGTCGACTGTTCCCTCATCTTAATGGTACAAAAATTCCTCCAGTTACACTCCTTCAGTATCAGAGCATGTGATCAGTGGACTCACCCCACTGAGCAAATTATGGGCCAATTCAGATACTGCTCAATTTAATGTGGGGAGTCACATGACAAGCGGCTTACTCCAGACGTACAGTAGAAACACAGGGACAGACTGAGGGAAATTATAATTTAATGAAACAAAAAAACAGGCAGAAATGGGTTCTTTAAGCTCAGGTAGTTTGAGAAGCAATACCTTCCAGTGTATGGTAGGGATATAAGGGGAAATCAAGGGGAGAGGCGCATAAATAAGTATGATCAAGGTCAATATAGATACTGTGTAAATTTCTTAAAGACTAAACCCGTTGTTTATAAGTTAACTAAGCAAACACAAATGAAGCTAAACCCTGTATATTCTTACGGAGTTGCGGAGAAGCAAAAAGTAATCACTATGTAATTATGCTATCTGGGATTTCAAGTGTGTTTGGGTTAGTTTACTGGAGCTTTGGCCAAGGTTCAGACTTAAAAATAGCTCGAAGGTCAACACTCACTCTCATTTTATCTCACTTGCTTTATCTCAGTAACTGTCACCATTCTGTTGTAGTTAGACAAGCTTTCGGCCAGTTTTGCCCACACTTGTACCTTGTAGCCAATTTCTGTGTCTAGGACAGACCTTGGCAGCTTTTTCAAAGGGCTGTGCCAAGGGTTTAACATTCTTTCTTGTGGCTTGCACGAGCGAAGGGAAGAAAACCGAAATATGTTCCTAGTCTTGAGTCAAGGGGCAGAAGTCTTGACCACACACACAGAATCCACCCTCTGGGGTGATTTCTGTAACTTCCCATATTCTCCCCACTCCATCCTCTCCCTCAGGGAGCAGATGCTGGGATTTTATTGATGGCATCTTAGAAGATCACAGAGGAACTAAAAGACACAGTATGACTTAGGAATGAATTCATAAAATGATAGGTTTACATGTAAGAAAATTCATGTACTATGTCATGTAGAATATTTTCACTGACATCAAAAGATGGAGGCTTTATGGCAAGAAATCCAGTCCTCATTCAAATAATCACAGGGTGGATTTTTTTTTTAACTTTTGAGAGAGGTCCCAGAAACCTAAGAATTTTATGAAAGCTAGGGACCTTGTTGTAGGAAAATGCTTGCATGAACAGACACAGAAATTTCCATATAATTTTAGGGAGCTAATAGATAGCCTGAAATAAGATCAACAATCCCAATTTGTGAAACTCTGACCTAATCCCATCCTTTAACTTTACAAATAGTAAAATAAAGCTCCAAAGAAGTAGTGTCTTCTGCCTAACACAACACAGCAAGGTAGCTGCAAAGACACAGAAGTTCTTCCATTCTAAATCTAATGCACTGAAGAGACTCATTTAATTCTTTTGATAACAAAGACTTCAAACTAAGTCACAAGAAGCTTCTGAGAAAGAGAAGAAATACTACTGGTGCTTTTTGAGGCATGGAGCAATCTTTTGGAGCAAAAATCTTGCTTTTTTTCCCCCTAAAAAGCCAAAAAGTAAAATTCATAAACTTATTTTTGTGACTCTGATTTGGAGAGACAGAATTGAGGAAGACAAGCAACTAGAGTTAAAGTACCTGGAAGGACATGTACAAGTTGGGAGAAGGTTCTCACATGGAAACAATGTGATTCTGCAACAAGTCTGTATTCATTAGGATAAAATGAAGTCATCCTGAACATTACTATAATTATATTAATAAAAGAATATTAATTACATTTCTAAAACAAAACACGTGTTTCAGCCCCCTCTTCTAGCTGCTCACCCTCGCCTAACGCCTACTCTAATTATCACTGCCTCCATCTAAGCTGACTCCCAGCCTGAGACCTGAGTCACCCTAGGCTCCGCCCTCTCCTTTGGCTTCTCATTCTCTAAGACCTATCAGAGTTCCACCCCTAAGTGGGTGTCTCTTCAATCCATCTTCTGCTCTTCTCAACATCATTCCTGCAAGTCTCAAGCTCTAGGCACCTCTCACCCGGCTTTGCTTTCTTTCTGCCCACATCTTTCTATCTCCATTTCTATCCAATTCATCCACCAAATTGCTCTGAAAAGGAACTTTCTCTAAAGCAAATCTAACCATGTTACTCCCTGGCTTGACCCCCTTCAGTGGTTACTTGTTACCTATAACCCTCCTTTAAAAACTTAATTGGATTTCTGAAATATTTTCAAAATATTACCTGACAATCACTTTTTCATTTTTCATGGTTTATGATAAAGAAGAATATTTATTTTAGATTATTATACTACCAAAGATTTTGAGTTGTATAAGTTACATATAAAAGTTATCTATCTATCTATCTATATATGAAGTTACACATTATATATAAAAGTTATCCCATGGAGTCATTAGACTCATTTTATATGTGAAAAAGAAAGTTCTTATTCCTCTTGTTGAAAAAGGATAGATGTTAATTGTATTGCTGTAGATTAGTTAAGAAAAAAAGAATTAGAATGTACTGCATATTAAAAGTAGACTGAACTTTAGTGTATTACATAACGAAACACAGATGAAAATATTTTATACTCTAATATTTGAATTTCATAAGTTTGAGGTTAGTAAGTCAGCTGGTTTATTTTTTATGATATGTCTTACATTTAAAAGATAAGAAAAAAGAGAAAATCTCCTAGAATATCACCTGTAAGGACTTCTCTGCAGTGACATAAATCCCAAGGATATGTTCACCTACTCCAGGGATTTTAGAATCACCAAATGGGTATGATGATTTACCAGCATGGCACCCAAAGTCCTTCTGAAGACGTTGCCCCATCCCTGGGGCCTTCAGTCTATTTTCATCAACTAATTTGGAGTTCCCCCGAATCCATGCCCTTGAATGTGCCATTTTTTCTTCCAGTAGTGTCCCTTTGATTCCCCTTTCTGTAAATGTAGACACTTCTATTCCTTCTTTACACCCCACAGTAGGAACCATCTATTCTCTGAGGCCTTCTCTGAAACCCTGTTTCCCCTTGCCATCCCTGTTTCATGTACAACCCATTATTGTCACCAGATACACTTCCCTTCTTAACTCAATTTCTAGGTAGTAAGAAACTCAATACCAAATACAGTATGAAGCGGCACTATTTATGAATGCACTTATAAATGACATGAATAGTTAACTTAGGAAAATAACTAAAGCAATTGGAAAATAGAACAGATAAGGCGGAAATTTTCTAAAGACAACATGGCTTTTTATCTAACATTATACTGTTCACTTTCTCCTTTAAGTGTTTTTCTTGGGCGGGGTATCTAAAACATGTTAAACTTCATGTACCGTGACTGAATCTACGATGTTGCAGAGTAATCTGGCATAATATTAATGTGACAATGCAAAATTTTACTTTGCAGAAGTCTCTTAATGAGTGGGATGATGCTCTTAAAAACAGCGTATTTCTCCCTATATGATCAATTGTATCTGTGTCAGATACTGCTAGCTGTCTGCTAAATTCATATTTCTCCCTCCTCAATTATAGTAAAGTGTGCCTGAGACATGGCTGCTGGCTGGGGATTGCATTTCCTAGCTCCTTTTGCTAGAGGCGTGGTCACATGACTAATCCCTTCTTGCTAATGGTGTGCAAGCGGGAGTGACAAGAGCAACTTCTATTCCACTTGCTTAAGAGGAAACCTCTGGCCAAAGCTTCTTTTCTTTTCACTTCTGTTTATAGTAGTGGCAACCAATGACTTTGAAAGTTGTGCATTAAAAATACTAGAGACACTGCCTGCATGAAACAGAGCTGCTGAAAGGCCTGAATGATCTATCTCGACTGCTACCTGAGAAATAAACTTCTATCTTGTTTGAGCCAATGAATTGTGGGATCTGTTAGAGCAGTGTAGAAAACTGCAAGTCTTTATGTATTTCTGCACCTACTAAATATTTTCATCCAATTTAAATAAATCCCCAAAGCAGATCTTTTAAAACTGCCAAATACTCATATTTACAATAAGAAACTCATCTGAATTAGAAAGCTTTTGGATAGCAAATTTTATAAAACGATATAAAAAGTGAACTATGAAAAAAAGTTAGCTTTGTATTTACCCTTAGAAGTGATCTGCTAACAAAAATAAACTTTAATGCAAAATG
The DNA here is from genome assembly GCF_009834535.1 of Camelus ferus. Taxonomy (NCBI): domain Eukaryota; kingdom Metazoa; phylum Chordata; class Mammalia; order Artiodactyla; family Camelidae; genus Camelus; species Camelus ferus. The sequence goes on along the minus strand of NC_045702.1, from coordinate 51,732,635 downwards.
GACATGATAAAATTTCCTATTATGAGGCCCTACAGAAAAGGCAATGCCAAAATACTAATAGAGAACCATCTGGTGCAAACCCCAACAGGTCAATATTTTCCAAAGATGGCTATGTTACATTAAAAATTTCTGAAGTTCGAGTATACCTTCTGAATCATTAAATAAAACTAAGAAGACTATCAGTTTCTTTTGTTATGTGTGGAATATCTGGTTATTAATGGTATCTTAGCTCCTTAGAAGACAGAACTGTGAGTATAATAAATACAGGGTAGAATTATTACTTAAAATCTAGTTTCTGCTAATTTTCAAGTTGACTTCATTCAGAATAAAAAGTTCTGGTTTGTCTCAATCATACATATTTTATAATTCATTATAGAAATGAACCGTGTAGTAAAGTTTCTCTTTGGTTTTTATTGCCAAAGGGCACTCAAAAACACAGGTCTATTAATAAAAATTAATTTCCTGTAAGAAAGTATTCAAAGAAGGGAGTTCTGTGGTATTACAAATAAATTGATGAAGAGATAAATACTTCCTAAATACTTTTTTCCATCATTGAAATTGAATAAAAAGACATAATTGACAGCACTATAGCATCATTTCTGGCATTATTTTCCTGACTTAAAATCACTGGAACTCCTTTTGGCCTCCTTGGGGTCACTCTCAATACACCACACTGAAGCTTCACTGCAGATGGTCCTGGAAGGGTGGCAGGGTGCTAACACATGAAATCTTGTCATTTCTGAAATAAGTAACCCCCATTGAATGGGTCCACGATTGGCTGTACTTTTATTAAATTTTGCACCAAAGTACTGAATGGTACAGTGCTTCCTACTTGGAGATTGGCTTTTTTTGTCATTCTTCTTAAAATATACATTTCTTTATTTCAAAGAGAAAGTACTATAGCCATCAAACAGGAGCTCCCTCAATTTATTGCCACCAAGGCTTGAGAAGTAGCTGCGCACGAAGCTAGCCTTTTTCCCTGCACTCTGTTAGGACCCAAGAGCATCTCTCCAGGTGCTGGAGGCCCACCCTTAACTATGCCCTGTAGCCCACCACGCTGGATGCCCTACTGCAGCTGACTAGCCCCTCTATTTCTCACACTGCCACCGTCTTAACTCCTCCTTAACTTCAGCATGTTTTCCCCTCTTAAAACAAGAAAACTTCCCTCTACCTGCCAGTCTCCTCCAGGCCCATCACTTCCGCCTCAAACTGCCCAGCTCCCACTTAGACTTCACCTGACTGCCCTCTGATTTCCTCCTAGTGATGAATACTGTAACAGCCCTTGTCAAGGTTACCACTTTCCTACATTTTACAACAAACGCTTTAAAGGATTCACCTTACTTAACACTGTTTTAGAACCTGAGTGTCCCCTGCATTAACCAATTCCACTCACTGTGTGACGGATGAACGCTGGACAAGGAGTCGTCCTTAGCTAGTTACAGCTGAATGGCGGCACCTGGAGGTGTGAAGCGCAGCAACCTGCTTTTTCCTTTGTGTCTGGGAATGTCAACCAATTCTTTTTTCCTTGAAATGTCCTTTTACCTTAGTTTCTACAATACCATACTTGTATGGCTACTTCTGATCAGGTCCTCCCTCCTTTACTTGTCCCTTAAATGTCAACTTCCTTGGGACTCTGGCCTAGCCTTTCTTCTCAGACTTCACTGTCTGGGATACCCTATTAAATCTGTGGCTTCAATTGACTATACATCGATACCACCTGCTATCCTACTAGTAGTAATGATAACAGATACCACTACTTCTGTTTTTATTACATGTTACCACGCCTTTCATGTGTTAACACATTTAATCATCATGACAACCCCATGAGGAAAGGACACTTTTTATTCTAATTCCAAAAAGGTGGAAAGTTAAGCTCAGAGTGATTTAAGCAACCTATCCATACCCGCAGTGCTGGCTGGTGGCAGAGTCAAGATTTGAACCAGATAATTTGTCCTTCAAGTTTCCTTCGAATGCTTCCAATACTGCCATGCTGCACTTTTACTATTGCATAGCTCTGAGTCTCAACTCATACATTAAGCCTTATCCGCATTGCCTGCTGGACTTTAGATCTTCATACTTGACTACTAGATATCTCCACCTAAATGTAGCTGACTTTTCAGTAATGCCAACTACATGACTGTCTAGACCAATGTATGTGAGGACTTTGGTCAACAGGGAACCTCGCCTAAGACCAACTAAACCATGTCCTGGCTAAATATGATCAAGATGAAGGTGATCAAGTTGGAGGGAAATGTTTTCCTACTTCATTCACACAAAATGGTTTAAATATAGATATAATTCCAAACTTTCCAAGTAAAAAATTGTGTTTTGGGAAAGTATAAATTCATCATGCTAGACATCAGCCCATTTATATAGAGGAAATACATCACATGAAAATGCAAAATATCTGTTATATTCACTTTAGTTTAAAAATGTGATTCACTCGGAGCTGTTTGGATCATTCAAGTCACACACGTCAAACAATCAGAACACAGCAATGCACAGATCAAAGGCTATTCACAAGCTGAGATTTGCTCCAACCCAGGAAGAAAGATTAATAATAAAGATGTATAACTTAGGTACCACCGACATATGAAAAAGTGACAGTCACAGCAGCTAGCCAAATGACAGCACTTTACCTGTCACAAGCAAATACAGATGATAAAGGCAGAAACTCTTACCACTGAATGTTAAACAAGACCAGTGACAGTTTGTGCTTTGTGTGTGACTTCAACTGAGCTCTGATGCACCACAGTTTTTCCAGGCTCAAACTCATTATATTCAGAATGGAATTCATTATGTGTTCCCTTGAACCTGATCCCCACCTTGTGTCAGGATTGCAGTGAAGGGCCCCCATCATGAAACAGGGATCCAGCCAGAAACATGGGTATCATCTTTGATTTCTCCCTCTGGACAATTTCCGAAATGCTTTTGTAATACAATCTCATGCAGTGTTTTGGTTATAGCAGTCCTGTGAGGCCGTAATACCTTCATTTTATAAATGGAGTAATTTATGTTCAAAGAGGTTACTTTGCCCAAAGGCACAGAACTAACAGTTATGATGTTTATTTTGTGGTGCCTCAGTTAATATACTTACACACATTATCTTATTTTAATCATTACAACATTCCTGTGATTAAACTATTTTTTCTCAAATAAGGTAATTGAGTTGCACAGAGTAAGCCAGTCATTAGAGGATTTGGGTCAGAATTTGAATTCAAGTCTATCAGGCTTAAAAGCTCCTTTTGATTAGTCCTGCCCTTAGTAAAAAACAGAGTAGGAATCTAAATTCAGTTTATACTCCCTGTAGGAAATCATTCAGTTGACCAGCTATCCCAGTGATGGGACATTTGCCTTAATTTAGGGCTAAAAGTGTTGTAAGAAACACTGTGTGACTTTAGACCTGTTTCTTGAAAATGATTCAAAAGTTTTGTATACATCTTTACTTTTGCAGAGATTATTAAACCTCAATGATATTTTAGTGACTGAGAAATTCAGAATGCATTTCAAAGTGACTCTTATTAAAAGTAATTTTTTGTAACAGTACTAGAGTTTAATTTATAGAAAACAAAGCATAACAAACAGAAAACCTTACACACAGCAGACTCTGGAAGCTACTTTTCTTTAGAGTACTTTTATTTGTTTTTTGGTGGGGAGAATAATTAGGTTTATTTATTTAGATTTTAGTGGCGGTACTGGGGATTGAACCCAGGACCTTGTGCCTGCTAAACACATACTCTACCACTGAGCTACACACCCTACCCAGAGCACTTTTGTAAGTCTGTTTTCTTTCTTACCTAAAATTAAGATACATAGCTCTTTTCTATCTATCATCCCTACCTCTCTTCTAGAAAAACTCAACCATTCTGGATATTTTGAATTAATAAAGCCTATAAGTTTTATGCATGATTCCATATGATAAAAGGGAAAGACTGAGAGATTAAAAGATCTGCTTAAATTATACAAATGCACTGGCAATAGTACTAGGAGCATAATGTATTTAAGGTGTCTTATGAACTAAACCCATTTGGTAAAAAGAGCCTTATTTCTAAAATATGTTCTGCCTTCATCAGTTCCAAGAACTAGGTCAATGCCATAAACATGTCCTTGCCACCAAACAGCAGCACAAGACTAACTGTGCTAGAGCAGCAATCTATCTGTGGGACCATCACACATGGGATGTTATCAGTTAACTAACTTCCCATGTTCATTTTGTTGGATGAAACCCACATGTAAAAGTAAAATTTTTTTAAAAATACATTTTTCCTCAGAAAATACTTAGAATGAGGTTTTGAAAATGTCTTAAATGCTCTCACCCACCTCTCCCTCCTCCTCCCCCACCACTCTAGCTAGACTGCCATAAAAATCACCAGTGCCCAAACATTAAAAAAACAAAAAACGTGGAGCTTATGTTAGTAAACCTGGTCAGGTCACTTCTAGAGAGGTCCTTCCAGGTCTTCTTGAAGAGTCTTCCATTGACTGAGGGATCAGACTCAGCCTATTTTTATACTGAAAAAGCTTCAGGTTGAAAATAGCCATAAGGGTCTAGCCACTTTACCTTCACTCCTTCATTTAAAAAGGTCCGAAATCCCACCTTAAGTTTTTCTTAATTAAAGTACATAATCCCTCTGATGATATGCTGTCTCATGTGAACATTTTATGGCTCCCCTTTCATTCAACACCTCTCAAATGATATAATATCCTTGTTTGTACACAAAATTAAACCTGTGTTTCTATTCAACAGGCTTTGTTAATTACACCGGTTTTGCTTGTTTCCATTTGTAGTCTTAGAAGAAAGATGTAACTGATAAATATTTCTCTATTTAAATGGTTCTTTTAAATAGCACTCAAGTAGACAGTTGCATGAGTGTCTCTAACACTGTTAGAGCTTAAATTATTTTTAACAGATCAAGAAAGGAAATTCTACAACTTTACTTAGTTATCAACTGGTTAAAAATACACTGGCTTCTCAAGAGCCTCCAGTTTTTCCTTACTATGAACTGGGCCAAGTTTCAACTCTTTGGACTACTTTTCAGGACTCTCATGGCACAATCTCCACTGTTCTCTGCTATGGGTGCCATGCTCTTTTCCATCTCTTCACCTTTGCCCATGCCCTATTTGCTTAGTTTCCATATAATACCACAATCCCCACATGGTTTGTTATCTCTTCAAAGAAAGTGTTCCCAATCTTTTCCAACCTACTTTCATCACCGACGTCTCCATATCTGTAGAAAATTTGTTAGGCCGTAACACAAACTGGCGTTTACTTACATGCTGCTTCCTGGTTGATTGTGTTGAGTCAATGCTGTCTTGTTGTCTAATATACAAACGCTGTAAGCACAGGAAGTCGGTCTCATGCTTGGACATTTCTCATGCTGTCCATACAGGTGATCAATATATCCAAATGTACTAACACATTAAAACATTATCTGCCCCAGGTTTTCCAAGAAGGGCTACCTAGTCTGGAATAAGGTACAGGGTCCAAGTTGCTAGGTCCATTGCTTATCAGTATGTTTCCAACACCAATGCCACGTGGTACATGTTGGAAAAGGAATGGGCTTTTGGATAGTCCAGCTTTCCGCTTAGCAGCTATCTTAAGTAAGCAAGAAAGTTAATCTCTACGCCACTGACACCTCTGTATAAAGTCAAGGATGAGAATACTTACATCGCTCTGACTTAATTTCCATGATTATCCTATGCATATCCTATCTCAAGGTTCTTCCTTCTGCTTAAATATATCTTCCTCATTTATTTATCTAGTTAACACCTACCTATCCTTAAACATCACATTCTTACAGAAGCTTTCCTTACTCCTTTCTCACCTCTACTTACTGAAGGACCACCTTCCTTGGTAAACTGTACCCCACGAGAAAGCATGGATCACACTGCATTATTCGCACTACACATTCAGAGCACTGTATAAATAAGTGACTATTAGGAACTGAATATTTGCTTCTTTTCCTCTTTCCTCTTGTTGTGTATGATTTATTTGTAGTTCAGTCCCACACGTGACTTTTCTTATTCCTTAATGTCCTCTTAGCTTTTCACTAACCACCATACAAAAACTTGAGGCGGAAAAATACAAAAAATTATGTTATTTATATAAAGAAAGTGACAAGGTCAAAGGAAACAACACAAACAGGGGTTTCAGATCCCCTTTGTGGGAACTGGCTCAGCAGAGGACTTATGGTAATTTCCAGCCTAGCTGCTTACTTGAATACCAATAAATACTTCATACAACTTGATTCACTTTAGACAATATTTTTTTTTAAACCTGTTAATGTAAAACTGTTTAAAATTAAGTATACACAGAGAAAGCACCTCAAGATGAAATATGAAAAGGTAACTCTGGAAACCCTTATACACAAATTATCATGAATAGGCAATACAGTGGAATAGGCTTCTATGATGAAGAATATGAAAATATTCAATTAATAGGTATTAATATTTTCATATCTAGCACCAGTTTTTAGTCTCATTAAATCTCCATAAATAAGAATCCAGACCAATACAAGCTATTAAGAGGAAAGTAAAACAGACACACAAATCACTGACATAGCTCTGAAATGAGAACTGACAAGGACATGCTCACTGAGGTGCGAAGACACTTCTTATCAAAACAAGAGAGTTCTTACTCCATTTAGTAAGAAAAACTAAGATGTTTATCTAAAAAAATCTATTAAAAAGACCCTAAAAGGCTGTACAAATAAATTCTCTTTTTCAATTTAGTCAGACTGAAGGTTAAGGTTAACCGGTATACTCTAAAGGGAACAAAAAAGTGTACTATGTGGCTTTATTTACCCAACTGTTCATGAAAGTACAGTGTCTCAGCAAACAGTTAATGATAGCTACTCAAGCAGTTACAATTAGATTTGGATGACAGCACCTGGCAAAGAGATGGTCCCTCAGGGGGCTTCTCAAGTCAAATTACAAGCCCACACAGTTAAGCACTTGTAGTCAATGCCAACATACACGGCATGCAGGATTTAAGAAACTGAAACCCAAATCCAAGAAACACGACTTTCTGTACTCCTTAGCTGGCAGAACTATACCATCATGCCTGTCTTACACAAACAAAAGCAGGCCATGGAAATCGTATCTTATTTCCACTTTAATACCTGGTTTATGTCTTCCCTAACTTATAAAAGGCAAGACACCATTCAAATGGATAAAAATACTACTGGAGGACATTAAAAGGTATATGCACTACATTAATACAAAAAGAAAGGATAAGAAATCACAAGGTAAAAAAAATTCAGTCTATTCCCATTTGAAGAAAAATTTTGTTGAAAGATAAAACAAGCTTCAGCTGTACACTTGTCTAACTTTACACTTTGTCTAACCATTTCATAATTAAACACTGCTAACCATAATTTAAAACTAAGAGTCAGGAAGGTGAATTATACCTAATTATGAATTATGATTTCTCATAAACTGGTAAAGCGATCGCCTTGTTTTATAATTTTACAACGTATTAAACATTTGAGGGGGAGCAATCTTACTCAGACAACAAGAATGTAGATACCTTAAGAATGAAAGATCAAGGCTTTAAAATTCAAGGAAGAAAAAAGTACTTAATGACATTTATTGTCCAGCTAACTCAGTGTGACTCAGTTGCCTAAGAATAACTGGTCCTGAACCAGAGATCTCTCAGCCCCTCGTGGCATCACTATCTCACCATTGCCTCTCTTCAGGATTACATCAGGAAAGGAAATCATACAATTCATATGCTTCTTCAGAACAACTGGCCCAAAGGAGGTTATTTTCAGCAATAGTCCTTTTTTCTACTTAGAAAATGGAAAACAATTCTCCTCCGATTCAGAAAAATGAGCAGTGCTCTACTGAGGAAAAATAAAGATGAACACAAATGCTAATATTAAATTATAAGTAAGTAAGTTAGAATTTCCCAGGAGACATGGTAACATACTGGTTTCAGGAAGCTCTAAATTTCTGTGACCAGCAGCTAGCATTTCTAATTAGTCCATATATTAAGCGGAATTTTCAGGCCCTAAATAAATTAAAATAGGCTATTACAACCACATAAAATACGGAAGTATACATCACAAACATCGCATAATGTAGGATGTGATTATTCCTGTTAATTTATGAGTCTGATTCTTTGTCTTCTCTCTCTGAGAGTGCTAACTGCCTATAGTCTCTATTTCTTTTGCAAGGGCAGAAAGCAAACAATTTTAAACTGTCCACAATTAATTAGCAAATAATTTTTTAAAGGCAGCTGGAGGAGAAATACTCAAACTTTAAAACTTTTTTACTTTAAAAACATTTGTATCTTAGACGAGATTTTTAGCTGAAAGACATCATTTTAAAATCCCTACTACATATCAAGAGGCACCTGTACAGCATTTGCAAACATTTACAACGTGACTTGTACCTTCTATGTAACTCAGCACTGACGGCCTAACCCATGATGATTTTAAAAAGCCCAATTCATATTAAAATTTAAATGATGAAATGTAAATGCTTCATATATTTTTATATTATTGTGCATAATTTTGCTTAAAGTGCATCAGTGACTTCTAGCTTCCCAACTTCTCCCACTTCTCACTAATTGAGTCTTATCAAAAAGTACTTTCTCCCAAATGGGAGTTCAGGATTTGCAGATACTAACTATATATAAAATAGGTAAACAATAAGGTTCTACTGTATAGCACTGGGAACTATATTCAGTATCTTGTAATAATCTGTAATGAAAAAAATTATGAAAACATATATACGCATAGCTGAAACACTGTGCCGTACACCAGAAATTAACACAACATTGTAAACCAACTATACTTCAATAAAAAATGTAAAAAAGTAGTACTTTCTAAGAAACCTGGATAAAACAAAGGAGAATTTTCCCCTAAAAATAATGCTTTTGGTTAGTGGTTCTGCATATTTTTTCCTTGCCAAGACACGTAAGTCACAGCACACGTTCTCAACGGGCATGCTTGTTCACTGGCACTGATCTTTCTGATAAGTCATGATTGAAATATTTTCCAGTACTTTATTTTGATAATAAAGGTGAACTATGTTACAAATAGTCCTATTGTTGTCTTCTTTTCCTACTGAAAATGCCACTGGAGTCCCATTTACTGTTTTTGCCTCCCTCCTCATACCGGCAGAGGGTGTCTATTCTTCCAACTCCTACACAACCTTCATTTGGTAATTAGAAGGGATTTTCCCCCCATTGTCCCACCATAAATAAGGTCATAGAGACACCAGGGAATTTCCTCTGTGTAATCATACAAGGTGCGGTGGGCAGAGCAGACACCAAGAAGCTTGATCATTTTTCTGGCATTGGGGCTGCAGCTAGAGGGGAAAGTGCAGTCATCAGGCAGCTGCAGAGGTGGGCTCCATCCTCCGGGAGTGGGAACAGGCAGAAGCAGGGTGGCATGTGACATGAAGACTGGGTGGTCAGGGACAAAAAGGGGTACAGACTAGTGGACAAAAATAAAAAGGCTACATATACTGTGTGGTTCAATTAACAAGACAAAACTGCAGGTGCGTAAGACAGCAGCTCAGAAGTCACCAGGGACTGGGGGTGATGGAGGGGAATGACTACAAAGGGGCACAAGAAAACTTCTTGGGGTGAGAGAATTTTTGGAAATCTTGATTTTGATGATGGTAATAGCAGAACTATATACATTAACCAAAACTCAGTAAATTGTACATTTTAAAACAAAGAATCTTACATTATGTAAATTATACCTCAGTAAATTTAACCTGAAAATACCCTCTAAACCATAAATTATAAGGTTGAAAATTGATTAACTTATTACATAAATATCAAGAATTTATATTCAAAGGACATTTGGAAAAAAGATACTTTTCTCCAAATATCTGAAACCAAAGAAGGCCAACTATATAAGGAATTCTTGCAAATCAACAAGAAAAAGATGGATACCTCAACAAAATGATGACCAAGGATAGGATTAGACTAAGCACAAAGGAAGGGAATTCAAAATGATCATAAGCATATGGAAAAAGTTGCTCAACTCATTAGTAACAACAAATATGGAAACTGAAGCAAGACATCAGTCACATCCATCGGATTGGTAGTTAGGAAGTCAAAAGTGGAGATTTAAAACTTTCATGCACTGTTGTAGAACTGCAGATTAGGGAAGAGAGTTTGGAGTCTCACTTCCTGTTTTAAGATGTCAATTTTCTTCCCCCACTCACTGAATCTTTTTTCTCTGTAGCACTCCCCACTATCTGATACTTTTGTTGTCTGTCTGTTTCCCATACAACGTAAGCTATAATGAAGTTAGGAAGTTTTGTCTTACTTTGTCTAGTTTGTCTATTTTGGTTTTGGTTTTTTTTTTTGGTCTATTTTGTCTACTACTGTGCATCCTAAGTCTTTAACAGTGAATATAACATTGACAAATTTAGGATATATTTCTAAATAAATTAATAAACATACTTTACACTTAATATTGACAGGTTTTTAGGTTAAAAGTCCACATCATGTTCTTAGCTGAATCCCAGGATTATTTTTTTCTACTAAAACTACTTAGAAAATGGATGTGTGCATTGGAATATATCTTTAACAGAGAATTCCTGAGTTACAATAGCTCTACTTAATCACATTCTTTTAATTTTATATCATCCCTTATTACATAAAAATATGCAAAACAAGTACACAAAATTGTTTTTATATAACCAAAAATTATGAAGATGAGCATAACAGAGATGGATTAAGTGTTTATTAAATTAATAAACGAATGTTTGAGCTAGGCTGACAATTTGAACAAAGTCAAAAGAATCAGCAAAAATAATAAGACATAATAGGCTGGTTACTGAGACAGGAATTTTCTCAATGGAAAGAATGAAAAATCAAGTGAAGTGAATATATACCTCTGAAATAGCAACAACCCTGGCAATGGCTTAAGCTCTTGAGCATAGCATACACTAAACAAGTGCTTTCAGTAACAATAAGTAACAGTTTGACAGCAACATCCAGATGTAACTCAGAAAACTGAGTTATATAATAATCTTAAATGTAGGAGAAAATGCAAGGGTCATGACTGGCAACCTACATCTTATGAAGTAGGGGTGAACAAATCTTTTCCATAAAGAAGTACATCATAAGTATCTTAGGCTTTGCAGGCAAAATGGCCTTTGTCACAACTACTCAGCTCTGCTCTTGCAGCATGAAAGTCACCATAGACAATACAAATGAATAAACGTAGCTGTATTTCAATAAAACTTCTGTAATAAAAACAAGCAACCTGAGTTTATACTGCACAGCACAGGGAACTATATTCGATATCTTGTAGTAGCTTACGGTGAAAAAGAATATGAAAACGAATATATGTGTATTCATGTATGGCTGAAGCATTGTGCTGTACACCAGAAATTGACACAACACTGTAAACCAATTAAAAAAAAAACCAAGTAACCTGAAGGTCTAGCCCATGGACAGTAGTGTGATAATCCTTGTTAAAAAAACAAACAAAAACACTTCCAACTAAAAATCAATTATAAATCAGAAGTCATGAGTCATTTATGTATATTCACAAGGAAAAAGTATTAAATGAAAAAGGGAAAATAAGGTTTAAAAAGTTACAGAATTAGAGTAAGGTAACAGTACCCCATTCTAATTTTATTTTTAACATCAAGTACCCAATAGACTACAAAGCCATTAAATTCTATAATTTTAATTTCTAAAATGTAAAGCATGGAGATTTACATGGAATTCTTTTAAAGAAAAATTCGACGAATTTTAATTATTTAGAAGGACTGTATCTTTCAGTTAATATACTCCAGATAGGATTTCAACGTAACCCTTAACATTATTCAGCAAAAAGTTCAAGACCAAAATAATCTATGATGTAATTTTCATCTTACTTTTTGAGGGGTAGAATAACTAAACTGTAAATTTTTCCACACATTTTAAAACCAACTATAAGATACACTTCAGGTCTCCACTGAGAGAATAGGAAGTAATTTTTGCTGGTTTTTTTTTGAACATCTGGAAGTTCTTTATAGTCATACGCTCCTATGGCTTGGTGAAAATGTACTGCATTTTCAGGCAATGCATGGAAATCAATGAAAATGGTTCTCAGAGGCAAAGTTTTAACATTAAAGTTAACAAAATGAATTTGTAAGTATACATAAAGTAAAACTGAAAACTGGGAATAATTTGAAAACTTGATGTTTAGAAATCTTAAACTGATTAGTTTTAAAAATAATATAAACCCAAATCATAACACTTTCTGAAGTAGTCTAATTTCCTCTTCACCTCTATTGAAAATAAAAAGAATAGCATTGAAATAATAAAATATTTAAATAGAAGAGACAGAATGACAGTTTAAATACTGAAGAAAATTGTTCTACCTGTTACTATGAGTCACTCTTGGGCTTAAAATTGTAGAATGTTTTGTTATTAGTCCCAAAGCCTCTGAACTTTAACATCAACCAAAGCAATACTATGTCTCAAATCTAAAATTTAGTGCAAACCCAGTACCATTTTCTATTATTCTCATTATTGGAAACATGAACTCACCAAATAGATGAAAGTAGTGTTTTTTAATCCTAAAAGTAAACTATCCTAAAAAAAGAATCATGTGTAGACTTTACTTTATACATATATCTAGAATTTGTTCTACAATATACACAGATTTCATATGCTGCTTGTTATAATGACTTTTCCTTATCCAAATCTCAGCAACAGCAATCTAAGTCTTTAGCCTTCGTAGTTACAAATTCACAGTAGTCCCTGGGAGTCAGAAGTGCAGGGGAACCACAAAGATGACAGAGTCCTGGTAAACTCTGAACTGCACATGTGTGGACTGACTCAAATAAATATTGTGAAAGATCTGAAATCTGAAGTATAATACAAAACACTGCTTAGGTCCCAGACTCTCCCCTGGTGGCACCTATGTGAGATGATTGGGTTATAATGCAAAAGCTTAGAAAACTAAACGGACATTGAAACCACAGCCCTCAACAAGCAAGGTAGGTTTTGTAATCTGAATATAACTAGGTGGACAGACCATTAAAAGAAATCAACATTATTGAGGGGACTTTAATAGAATACAGAATTTTACAATATAACATTTAAAATGTACTGGATACAGTAAAAAAATTTACCTAGCACCCCAAGGGGCAGAAAACGCTCAATAACTCTCAAGGGAAAAGAGAATAAACAGACACTGACATCAAGAAGACCCAGGTGGTGGAATTATCAATAACTTTAAAGCATGAATGATAACCGTCTCAGCAAAGAAAACATAAATTATAAACAATCCAATTTAAAAATGGGCAAAGGAACTTGAGCAGACATTTCTCCAAAGATATACAAATGGCCAATAAGCATATTGAAAAGATGCTCCCCATCACAAATCAGGGAAATGCAAATCAAAACCACAGTAAGATACCACTTCACATCCACTAGGATGGCTAACATCAAAAAAGTAATAAACAACACGTGTAGGTGACATTGTAGAGAAATGGGAATGCTTGTGCACTATAAATGGGAATGCAAAGTGGTGCAATTTCTAGGGAAGGTGGTGCAGCAGTTCCTCAAAAAAATTAAAAATACAATCAGACATACATTCCAGCAGCATTACTTCCGGGTGTAGCATACCCCAAACACTTGAAAGCATAATCTTGAAGAGATCTTTATATAGCCATGTTCATACCTGTATCATTCACAATAGTCAAAGGCAAAAACAATCCAATATCCATCAAGAGATGAGTGAATAAACAAAATGTGATATATATAATTATATATACATATGGGAATATTATTCACCTTTAAAAAGGAATTAAATTCTGACACACACTAAAACACGGATGGATCTTGAGACATTATGCTAAGTGAAATAAGTTAACCATAAAAAGATAAATACTGTATGATTCTAGTCAGATGAGGTAATTTAGAATACTTAAATTCATAGAAGTAGAATATAGAATGATTGTTGCCAGGGGTTGGGGGTAAGGACAATATGGTTTATTATTTAATGGGTACACAGTTTCCATTTTACAAGATGAAAACTGTTCTCTGGATAGTTTGCAGGGATGGCTATATAAAGGAACAGGGAAATATTATAATTTTAAAACAAAAATTGAAACTTGGGCTGGCTGACCTCAGGAACAGATTAAAATCAAAAAGGGAAAAGAGTCACTGTCAAGATAGACAACTGAAATTTTCACATCTGAACAAAAGAAAGAAAATAATTGAAACTCAGCAGAGTCTCAGAAACCTGTAAGATAATATAAAAAACGACGTTTATTAGAGTTCCAAAAGGAGGAAACAAAGAGATTGATGCAGGGGAAAAATGTATTTTAGGAAATAATGAATTTCCAAATTTGAGAAAAAATGTATTTGCAGATTCAAAAGGCCTGCTAACCCCAAACAAGATAAATCAAGAAAATCATGTCCAGATGCAGCATTAACAGGTGAAAACTGAAGATTAAGAAAGTATCTTGAAAGCAGCTAGAGAAATAAGTGGCACATTATATATAGAAGAACAATAAATTAAATACTTTCATTTTTTAAGAGAAATCACAGGAGCCATATGACAGTACAACATCATTCTTAAAGTGCTGAAGGAAAAAAAAAAAATCAAGCCAGAATTGTATAACCAGTAAAAATAACTCCCAGAAATGAAGGCAAACATTCTGAAATGAATAAAAAGTGAGAATTCATGATCATCAGATATGCTGTAAAAGAAATATTAAAGGAAGTTTTTTGGAACAGAAATGATACTAGAATCAAACTGGAATTCAGGAATGAAGGAAGATCAATAAACTTGATAAATACCTGGGGAAATATAATAAACTTTTTTTTCTTCATAAATTTGCTGAAGTATGAATGACTGTGTGAAACAAAAATTATAACACTGTTGGAAGGTTTCAATATGTGTAGACAAAATATACATAACTACAACATAGCAGGGGAGGTTAAAAGGAAACTACATGGTTGAGGGTTTCTACACTTCACTTGGAGTGACAGACTATTTACCTTAAGTAGATTATGAAAGGTTAAGCATGTTTATCATAATAAATCTACAAATCAAAAGTATACAAAGAGATAAATAAAAACTTACATAAATTGGAAGCAACAAAGATTTACTGTAAAGTACAAGGAACTATATTCAATATCTTACAATAACCTATAATGGAAAATATTCTGGAAAAAACTATATATAACACTTTGCTGTACACCTGAAACTAACATAGTATTGTAAATCAACTATAGTTAAACAAAAAAATTTTTAATAAAAAAATAAATTGAAATGCTAACAGATATTCAAACAATCCAAATGAATGCAGAAAAGAGAAAGGAGAAGAATGAAAAAACAGAGTACAAACATAAAACAATTACAAGTGGTAGATCTAATTCTATGTCAGTAATTACATTAAATATAAATGGTATAAACAAACATAAAAAATATCAATTTGGATTAAAAAATAAGTACCTAAAATATTGCCTACAAGAAACCAATTTTAAATAAAATGATATTGTTAGGGTAAAAGTAAAGTGGTAGGGAAAATAATCAACCATGAACACACCAACCTAAAGAAAGCTATAATGACAATAGTAACTTCAAAAGAAGAATTCAGGTAAAGGAACATTTCTAGGGATAAAGAAAGCATTATGTAACAATAAGAGAGTCAGTTCACCAAGAAGATATAGACCGTATCTCATGTCCCCAAACAACTTAAACCATTTAGAAGAATTGGAATCATACAAAGTATATTCTTACACTATAATAGAATTACACAAAAAAATCAACAACTGACACACATCTTGAAAATCCCCACATATTTAGGAATTAAACAACACATTAATCGCCAGTGAATGAAAAAGGTCTTTTCAAGAGAAATTAGAAAGTATGTTGAACTAAAAGAAAATGAAAAGACAACACATGGAACAGCCAAATAATTCTAAAAAAAAGAGATAAAGTTGGGAATCCTATACTAACAGATTTTAAGACTTATTATAAAGCTACAATTATC
The DNA here is from genome assembly GCF_009834535.1 of Camelus ferus. Classification (NCBI taxonomy): domain Eukaryota; kingdom Metazoa; phylum Chordata; class Mammalia; order Artiodactyla; family Camelidae; genus Camelus; species Camelus ferus. Next base: position 51,716,666 of record NC_045702.1, on the reverse strand, counting down.
AAGACAGCATAGCACTAGCAAAACAGTAGATGGACAGATGGATAGAACAGAGTAAGAAGTCCTGAAATACCTACACAAACACAATTAGTTGTTATTTGAAAAAGGTGTAAAGACAATTCCACTGACAAATGACAGTCTTCTCAACAGAAGTGCTGGAATTTAATATCTGTATGTAAAGAAAAAAAAGAACCAAAACATATACTTTATACCTTGAATAAAAATTATCCAAAATGGATCGCATATCTAAATGTAAAACCTAAAACTGTACTCTTTAAAAGAAAATACAAAGGAAAATATTTTTGACCCTGGATAAAATAAACTTTTCTCATATAAGATGCCCCATAAAAGAAGAAAAAAAATAAATTTGGATTTCACAAAAATCAGTATGTTTATTCTGTGAAAGATGTCACTATGAGAATAAGACACATTTTTACAGACTGGGATGAAAAACTTTAAATTACAAATCAGATAAAAGACTAGTTTGAGGAACACATGAAAAAACTCTGAAGACACAAATCGGCAAAAGATTTAGACCAACAATTCACCACAAAAAACTATATGGATAGCAAATAAGGACATAAAAAGATGTTCTGTCATTAATAATTAGGGAAACAAATTAGAAACTCATGAGATACCACCGTACACCTATAAAATTGGCTAAAATAAAAATAAAACTCATAATGCCAAGTGCTAGTGTTGACATGAAGCAACTGAAAACCATACATTTCAGGTGGCAAAATAATAGCACTACTCTGAAAAAAAAGTTTAGGAATTTTCTTATAAAGTTAAATGTATACTTTCCATATGATCCAGCAATCACACTCCCAAGTATTAACTCTAGAAAAATGAAAACTTCTGGTCAATAAAAACCTATACATAAACATTTATACCAGCATTACTCATAATCACCTAAATCTTGAAAGAAATCAAATATCCTCCTACAGGCTCAAACATCCACCAAAAAAGAATACTACTAACAATAAGAATGAACTATTTAAAAAAAATTTTTTATACTAAAATATACTTGACTTACATTGTTATGTTAGTTTCAGGTATACAGCAAAGTGATTCAGTTATATGCATATATTTTTCAGATTCTTTACCATTAGAGATTATTACAAGATATTGAATGTAGTTCCCTGTACTACACAGTAGGTCTCTGTTGTTTATCTATTTTTTATACAGTAGTGTGTATCTGTTAATCCCAAGCTCCTAATTTACCCCTCCCCACCTTTCCCCCTTGGTAAGCATAAGTATATATTTCTACTAAATATTATTCAACACTAAAAATTCCAAAGGCAAATAATTTTAAAATGTGAGCATTTGATTGTGAAAACACATAGTCCCTAAAAATAAACTATTCCAATTAAATTTCTTCTTCACATAATCTTTCCTTTTTAAATCCAAGTACAGTAGGAGTTACACAGTAATAGTAAACACATGATAATTCTATAAAGTTGGGCATCATCTTTGATGGGCCATCATATGAAGGGCTACTTTCCCTTTGGAATTTTTGTGGCCCTACTAAAACAACTGTGGTTTTCCAAGCACTACAACTTCAAGGTAAATTTTGTTATGTCTTTCTGTCCACCTACTATACCAACATCTTCCATCAATTCAAGAGCCAGAATAAAAGTTCAATAAATTGTAAACAGCAGAGAGGAGATTAACAAGGATTTCTTGGCTGTTGCCTAGGATAGGGAGTGAAAAGAGAGAGAGAGAGAGAAATGGCAAGTTTGACTGGAACTTGTCTAAGACACCTGAATGTTTTTTAAAGGTGGCTTTGAGATCTTCTCCTTAGCTACTGATGAAGCAGTTTGGCTGCTCAATTTAGGGACAGGGTGCTTACTTGGAAGATTTTGGTTCCTAGGAAACAAAGTAGGATGTATTGCAGGACAGTAACAGATGGAAATGACACACACAAAGAAAAATATAGCACTTGCAATGATTTTTGTCTGCTGACATCTGGGTATGTGTAAGGATATTTAGGGAGGAACCCAAAATGGGTTATTAGTGATTCCAAAACCATATGAAGTACAGTTGTTGAGCAGAATATCTGAAGATTCATACTCTGTAATGCTTTAGAGTTTAAAATAAAGAAGTAATTGGTAGAATATGAAGACTAATAAAAACATTCATGCATATATATACACAATCTTACATGAATTACTGGGAAATAGTGGGATAAAACACTTTGCTTTTGTCTCAAAAAACAAATATAGCATATATTGACTATTATCAAAAATGTTTTATTCTCTGAACTGAAATCATTTTTTGTGCCTTTCAGAGTGCTTTTAAATTTTCTTCCTTAATAGGATATTATATATTCAGTTAAAGGCAGAATATCAATGACTTATTTTTACATAATTGTATTCACCTCAGGATATTAATAAAAGTATGTGACACATAAAGTCAACGAACTTACGGAGACTGAGTAAATACCAAACCTACCAAAAAAAGGTAAGTTTGATATTGCTAAAATGCCTACAAAAGCATTTTTAAGACAACGCTGCTGTACTACTACTGATATGTAATATTGACTGAGCATTCACTACGTCGCTGTAGCTGTGTGAAGAGCGCTGCATGACTTAGGCTTCAAACCCTTTGTAAATTTGGTTCAGTCTCATTTATGATGAGGAATACAAAGATGCAGAGTAGGAATTATAACCAGTGTGTATCCTAGGAGTGTCTCAAGTATACAAAAGTTTTATTTCAATTTTGACACTCTGCTGGAAAATCAAACTGTTAACTGCATAGTAAACCAATGAGAGAAGTGACGTGAAATAATGAATTAAAATATTTATATTTGATTCAAAATTTTCAAAATCATGTTATTTAGTTCCCTGGTCAAACTTTCACTGTCCTGCTTTCTTTTTGGAACTCTAGTAACTAGATCTCTCTTTCGTTTCTTTCTAAGCAGACACTCTATTCTTTGATAAACAAAGAAACAAAAAGCTGTGTTTTGGGGGAAAAAAAATTTGCTCATAGTTGCTGGTGGTAGGCAGTATAACGTTCCCTAAAGATGTACTTGTCTAAATTCCAGAAACTGTGAATTTGCTACTTACTGCTTTACAGGGCAAATGGTGCTTTTCAGGTATGATTAAGTTGAGGATCTAGAAATGGGAAGATTATCTTGGAATATCTTTACCTGGCTGGAGCATATGTAATCATAAAGGTACTTATAAGAGGGAAGTAGAAGGGGTGGAATGAGAAAGACATGTGACAATGAAAACAGAGATTGAAGTGATGCTCTTTGAAGATGGAGGAAGGGCCACAAGCCAAGGAAAGCAGGCAGGCTCTATATGCTGGAAAAATAATGAAAAGGGATCTCCCCTAGGGCCTTGAAAAGGAATACAACCTTGCCGACACCCTGATTTTTTTTTGGTGAATAACATCCATAGCTGTTTGCAGAAGTCTTTTTTTTTTTAATTCTTTATGTTAATTTACATCAACAGAGAATTTTTCCATAGAGCAACCAGCAGTAGTAGCCATATCCATCACATTTTGGTAGATCACACTCATTTTAACATGTTTATATGAAAAAAGCTGTGCTTTCTGACCATCAGCAATAAAATGATAAGGTTATAAACCAAAGAAAAGGTTGCTAAGTGTTGTAGTTTTTTTGAGAAATATATAAGCCACAGAAGTATATAAAGTTTTAGTCAAATGATGTGTTATAATAATAATTTGATAGATATGTTGCACCATATAGACTACAGGTCCTCAACCCATGCTACACATTAGAATCACCTGCGGAGTTCTAGGAATCAACTCCATTGCGTGACCTACCCTGAGAGATTCTGATTTAATTGGTCTGGGTAGGATCCAGACATTGGTGGCTCTTAAAAAGCCTTCAGATGACTTTAATATACAGTTAGGCAGGGCTGGAAACTATCAATATCATCTTTTTTTCCCCCTAAAATATGAGTCTATAACTCTTAGTAACAAATTTGTCGAGAGAGGTAAAATGTTCACAGTCAAAGCAATATAAGAAGACTAAACGATTACATTATAAAGGAGTGTATCTGTTATATCCTTTGTTAAACTGAAGGATGATATAACGATAATGACAGTTTTCTTGATCTAGCCATACGCATGGTTGCCTAATTTCTCTAATCCCATTAGGTGCTTAAATGACAATCATTAAGTTATACATTGGTTGAGGTATATGGGAATTGTTTTAAAGAAAATATTATATTTCTTAAAAGAGAAAAAAAGTTGAATACTAACTAGAGACCTTAAAAACATATCTACTTTCCAAATTAAAATATATTGATATGCATAATCAACATCCAGTAAAATACTCTAAGAAAAAATTAGAACCTGTTTTATTTGTTATTACTACCATAAAATTTACAAGTGGAAGAATATACACATAGTGCTAAACAGGTCAAATTCTTGAATTTTGTTACTTTTTATGTGATTTCTTTACCAAATCTCCAGCTTCAAGGTATAAACAAAACACATTCTGCGGTATCAAATGCACCAAAACAAAAACACGAACTTACTGGCATGAAACTGACCATTTCACTGCTATAATCCAAACTTCTCCACTAGAATACATTTTTTTCAAAATGTCATTCCTTTTGAAACTAAGGGAGCGCTTTTCTCAGTTTAAAAAAAAGCAAGTGTAAATTATTAAATTAATGCAACGATGTGACACTTGCTACTCTACATCTCATGTGTAATTATCTCCTCCACATACATGGCAGATGTTCTAACAATTTTATACTGAGAAACATTTAGAAATACTAAATATTAGTAAACAAAAGAGCACTGACTATATCCTTTAGCAAAAACAAATTGTTAAAATAGACCATTGTGTTTACAGTAAATAACTTACACAGATTTTTAATCTACTTTATATACAATCCATACACAGAAACATAATGTAATTAATCTCTAATGAGCAACAGAACTAGTGTAATTTTGATTATCATCAATATTTCTCAATCTGTAAACCTAATGTTCAATTGCTAGAAAGGGTGGTAAACATTTACTACTGAACAATAAATAAAAACATACGTAATCCATATGCTTCATTTGTTTCATAAATTACCTCTTGGCATCGAGCAGAAACACATTTCAGATTCTCCTATAATTAGCCAACTAACTGGTGTTAGGAAACCTTAATAGGAATAACAGAAGATGTACTTTCTCCTGGAGAAATTATATCAACTACCGAATGCCTGAAATCATTTTAATTAGTATTAAAATTTTTTTGAGTCTCTGGAATACAAAAAGGTTTATTAGGAATTTGGGGGAAGGTGGGGGACTGTGGTACATAAGCCACATAAGATTTCTTGCTGAATCAGAAAATAATTTAGAAATTACAAAATACAGATCGTCACTATGATTATAAACATCATTTCAATAACATCCTCATAAATCAGCCCACTGGGAACAAAGTCCATCTGTAAACGGAGTGTAACAATATAAATGAAGCATTTCATAAATTACCCAGTGGAAAACTCCAGCCTTAACCAACCTAACTAATATGGACTTAGTTAGGACTTCAGAGAGCATCTACTCCAATCCTCTCATTTTAAGAAGAGGAAACTCATGTTCAAAGAATTATATCTATTATTTTCATAATGAACTTCATTTTTAGTGAAGTATCAGTCTTGGCTCTGATTTCCACTTCAAGACCCTACTCACTCATAGCAGTTTTTAATCAATTAGAACCCACCCAGAGGTTAACCGTGACTTGTGCCATGTTTTTCTTCTCCTTACCCTTTTGAACTTCTTCTGCCTACCCCACGTTCCTTCACTTTCAACACACTGCACTACCTCAAGTCAAAAAAATTAAGAGGAAAAAAAGTCTAATGACCCATTTTTACCCTTAAGTGTACACTTCCAGACTGTGCCAATTATACTGAGTTGGCTAAGTAACGCAACCTGCCTTTAGATTTATTTAAGTACTTTCTGTAAGTGTCCAAAGAAAGACTTTATCAGGAAAGACCTTTGTGTTTCAAGCAGCAGAATATCCTGTATCACATGAGCTGGCTCAGGTCTTAATGAGGACATTATTATCTCAATCTCCCAGAGCTTTGCAGCCGAAGCACCAAGTTCCATGTCTCAAGGAGGCAAGGTTTCTCCATTATTTTTGTTTGTCAGCATTGCCAACTTCATCTGGAAGTTAGCTTTGTGTTTTGTAGATGTGGAAAGAATGGTGAGTCCCCTATTTACACCTAATTTGGGAGAGAATCATTTCCCATAGGCTTAAGAGTATAAAAAATTTCCCAGAAGCCTCCAGAAAATTTCCCTTGCATCCCAAAGGTCAGTGCTCAGTCACACCCTAAAGCAATCAACAGCAAGGGAGACAAGACTATCTTTAGACCAAGCAGTACATCTCTGGGACAAAGAATGGGCTGGTTTTTCCCTCTGACACATGACTTTATGTGACAGAACAGATTCTGAACAAAATCTGGGTTTAGGGAGAAAAGAAGCTAAGGGAATCATGGTTGCTGAGTCGTCAGTCCTCAATGTTAACGACTCCTTAAGCTACAAACTTTCCATACACAGACTTATTGCCTTATTTTCAAAATTGCGAGCCCCATCTACATGCTCCCATCCCTTCCTTAAAGGAGAAGACCCCAAATCTCATCTGGTCCCTGTGTTAAGCTCCGAGGCCAGGAGTGAGGTAAGCTCAGGCAAGAGCTATCATCTCCAATGGGTCCAAATTGCTTGGTGAACTCTATCTAAATGTAAGGTGTCTGCTCCTTTGTATTTACACACCAGTCAATGGCTGGGTAAAACCAGAAAGCAACTATAAAACACCAGAAAGAGGATCAATAGAAAGTAATCCAATGGAATCATAGGTCCAAAGCACACTCACAGACCTTCCTGGACAGAGAAAGTGCAGGTTTGGGAAGGGAACACATCCCTGGGGAGTCCACATTTCTGCTTTCTGAGAGGTTTACCCTTGCTCATTTTTATTGACAGATATACTGCTGAAAGTATTTATCAGACAAGATCTAGGAAAGATTTTTAATAGTCTACTTTTAGCCTGTAATTTTAGTATAATTTTTACTCATGTACAAAAATTCAGAAATGAAGTATTTAAGTGAAAGAAAGCCTCTTCTTTCATAATTTCCATTTTCCAGAAACGGTTTTAGAATAACAATTTAGAGGGGATGGTATAGGGGAGTAGAGCTCGGTGGTAGAGCACGTGCTTGGCATGCACGAGGTCCTGGGTTCAATCCAGCTCCTCTGTTAAGGGGGGAAGAATTCCTAGGAGGAACGGTATCATCAGTCAATAAAAAGAAAACCTTTTTTTTTTTTTTCAATTTGATGATAGAAAAGTTAAAAACAAAGCATCTAATTAACTTGTATCATCAAATATTACTCAGTGATGTACAGGCTCAATGACAAAGACAGGTTTTCTTTCCTCAGGTATTACCTTCATGCTACCAAGCTTATTACTTTAGGCCCTTTGAGCATATGTACCATGTGGTTCCTTTCCGTTCTAGTCATATGTGTTTAATTAGTCATGTATACTGCAAACACACACTTGGTCACTAAATTTCTAGGGGATTTTCTGTTCCTAAAACTTGAAACTTGTGATAATATTTCTGGATTATGGCCCAATAAGCACATTTATATTTTTGGTTTATTTTAGGCAGGAAGACATTTTATTAACATTTTAATAATCCATGTTAGCTTGAGTATTGTAACAGAGAAAACATATGAAGTGGTGCATTTTCCTGGGCCCTTTTCATACCTAATTTCTGCTAGTTAAATTTTGAACTATTCTAGGCTATTCCATTTTTCTGGGAACCTTAAAAGATCTAAAGCAACTTATTAAACAAAGAGCAACCATCAACAGTGTTCAGCTCATTATAGCTACCATGAAGGAAATACAGATACGTGAATCAGAAAAACAATTAAGGCTCCACATGAAGAGAAATATGACCATGACATGGTAGACACAAACACAATCTGGTTATTTGGAGGTCATATGGAATAGAGAGGAGTCAAATAATTCCTTAAGCAGTGGGGAGATAATGAAGAAGACACATGGACTGACAAGAGGCTGCAGAGGCAAATCTCATTCATGGAAGGAAACCCAGGAAAAGCACTAGGGAGAATCCAGAGATGTGTGTGGTGAAAGCAGATACTTAAAGATTACTACTCAGCCATGAAAAAGAATAAATATTACCATCTGTAGCAACATAGATGGACCGAGAGATTATCATACTAAGTGAAGTAAGTCACACAGAGAAAGACAAATACCATATGGTATCACTTATATGTGGAATCTAAAATATGATACAAATGAACTTATTTACAAAATAGCAATAGACTCACAGACATAGAAAACAAACTTACAGTTATCAAAGGGGAAGGAGCAGGAGGGATAAACTAGGAGTTTGGAATTAGCAGATATAAATTAGTATATATAAAACAGATAAACAATAAGGTCCTATTGTATAGCACAGGGAACTATACTCCAAAAAAATTGGGAAGTGCAAATACCCAAGATGAGCACTTCAGGCTGCAAGGTGACATAGTTTGTGATCTTAGATAAATGAGGAGCTGGATCAATGCGAGAAGGAAATGCATGATTTTGGACAAAGTCATTCTTTCCATCTTTAAGAAATCTTTATTTTGTACTATTTTACAGCCAGAAAAATGAGAACAAATGTGTGCTGTGAGACAAAGACAAGACAAGGCGAGAGAATGCTGTAGAACACATTAGCATCAAAGTGCATATTCAATGACACAGACATTGGTATGGTTTCAAAACTATATTCACTGACTGAAGTGGTTATTATATATCTATGTGTATATAATACATTCAAAAAACGTATCATACAGTATTGTAGCACATGAAAAATGCATCATGTGTATTCATTCCTACCCAGACAACAATATTGTCTGGAAACTTGTGGCTGCATATTTACCATCTGGCAACTGGGAAGCATTAGCAATTGAGCATCTCGATGTTTGAGCAAGAGCTACCACATACCCACATGCATGGAAAGTCTGAATCAGCAGCAAAGCCAGAAGCATATGTCCTGCCAAAGAATGAATATTCATAGTGTTGCCAGTACCACACAGGTTGAATTAAATGCAAATGCAAACAACTGCTACAATTTCACACTGATATTTTGCCTGACAGAACATCAAAGATCAAAATATAGCATGATATAGGATAATTCATCACAAGTGTGTACATAGTTAATGTGAGGAAATGGATCGGAGACTAGGAGCAATCACAGAGGAGTGGCTTTTCTGAATGGGAAAGAACACCGTAAAGGAATAGAATATAGACCACATGGAGAATCCTAAGTGAAAGGATCTAAGGTAAGTAAGTTTGGGGAATCCTTTACAAAGATGTAATTGCTTTAGCCTTACAGATTTGAAAATGTAGACTTCCATCTTTCTAAAGTCTCTTAAGACGTATTTATCACTACTCTAAAGCCATTCAACTTTAAGTATCCAAATCTCTCATACAGTAATTCTTCGGTTCTTCATAGTCTACCAAGATCAAATTAAAAAGTTCAAACACCAAAAGCTAGACTTTCAAACATGAGGCTAAAATGAAAGTTCACTCAAACACATAAATGTCAAATCAGCTTGCAGACATATAAACCAGATGTCTCCCTGCTAGCATGTGCATATACCTCACAAGGGTCTGTTTTCACTGTTCCCACTGTTTCATTTCAAGTTGTCCAGGCTAGGTTAAGCTAAAAAATTATTTTTAATTGTTACCTTTTAACAGAAGATATCACTAACTTAGAAATACTGCTTCAAATAATGTATAATGCAGAGAAATAAGGATTTGAACCTCTTGTAAGCATTAGAAACAAAGGATTAAGTACAGTGCAGTTTGGATCGCTGTGTTACAAAATGAATCAAGTAACTATAATTATACAATAAGCATTCCTCAATAGATTTATTCCATTTGGCTTCCTCTGGATAAGCAACAATAAAAAGAAATCTTCCAAAAAACACAGGTCTGGTCATGTTATTCCTCCAGTTAAAAACTTTCAAAGGCCTCCCTTGTCTTTAGAAGCAGCAATTTTTAGCATAGCTTTTGGGACCAGCTTCAACCTGGCATCCTCACAGTGTAGAGCAGTTTCTTCCAACATTTTCCAGAATGAGGACCCTTTTCAACTTCAGAATTGCTCACAGACTATATACCACCCAGCAGGATTACAGAACTTCCAGTATTTATCAGTTGACTCATGTATAATGAATTTAATAATGTATCTGTATGAATTATAACATATATATGTATTTGAAAATAATATGTATAATTATCATCTACACAAAATTCTGAGAGCAAAATAAGTTGAAGACCTTTGTAATGGCTTTATACCTCATGGTGGAGGAACCACTCCCATGCTGAAAAGAGTAAAAAACCAGGAATTTCCCAGGCACTGTTGTAGCTCCACTGGCTAGCACTATACTTGCAGGAAGTGTGTGCTCCTGCTTATTTGCTGAAAGAATGAACTCTTCAGACTACAGTTCTAGTCACAGTTACCAAACTTCAGGGCTCTGTATTAGTTGCCTCCCCACTGGCCAACCTGAGACGGGGCTCTCCCTCAGCCTCTTCAAGTCTCTGCTTTAATTTCACCCTCTTACCAAGGAAAACCTCCATACAGGATTCTCAAGGCCCCCTAACTTACTGCATGTCATTTTTTTTTCCACTTACCACTTTCAACCATTCTCTAAATTACTCTAGAATTTTTTGGTATTAGTTTCACTTTGCCTCCCATCCACTAGAACACAAGCTCTACATGTGCAGAGATTTTTTACATGATTTGCTCACATTCTCAAAAAAAAAAAAAAAAGTCTGGTATAGTGACTTTTAAAAAAAAAATGATTTAGTCTTTGGACAAATCATTCCATCTTGTTATTTCTGATCTTTCATCCATTTAAAAAAAAAGGATGAAATTGCTTCTACTCAATTTACAGAATGGTTTAGGGAATCAAGTGAATGTGATCAAATCACTGTTCTAAAATTTCTATGCTTAAACCTGCAGTTCTTCCACATGGGCTGGTGCAGGTGAAGAAGGTAAGAGAAGTGAGGCTTCCTCGCTCTCCTGGAGGCCGACAATGATAATTTACCTCCTCAGCTAGATACAGTTCAATCCATGAACCTATGTTAATCATTACATTGGCATGACATGATCTAACTATAAAGATAGGCTGTAGGCTTTAATTACAAATTTTAAGTCATCTTGCTTCAACTTGGCATTTTTTCCCCCAAAATGCCTTCAGGTTCCCAATGGAGCAGGACAAGATTCTCCACAATCATGGGTATGCTGGTTAATTTTGTGTGTCAACTTGGTTAGGCTAAGGTGCCCAGTTGTTTGGCAAACACTAGTCCAGATGTAGCTGTGAAGGAGGTTTTTTGATGTGATTAACATTTGCAATCAGTATATGTTAAGAAAGCAGACTCTCCTCCACATTGTGGGTGGGCCTCATTCAATCAGTTGAAGGCCTTAAGAACAATGATTGCGGTTTCAGCAAGAAGGAATTCTGCCTCAGGACTGGGACCTAAAATTCCTGCCTGAACTTCCAGCCTGCTGGCCTGACCTACTGATTTCAGACTCGCTGGTTCCTATAATCAAATAGCAATCTCCTTCTCTCCCCACATATAGTCTACTGGTTCTTTTTCTCTGGAGAGTCCTCACTAACACAATAGAGTTCTGGCAACTGAAGTTTTAGAAACAATGTTAGTGACACGCCTTCTTAGACAGGCAAAGGCAATATACAAATTTGATAAGTTACTGCTTATGGAAACTAGTTTACTTAAGGTACTTAATGCACAGATTTTAGGTGTAAAGTTTAATAAGCTTTGACAAATACAACTGTCTAACACAACCCCCATCAATACACAGAACATTTCCATCATCTTCCCTGCCTTTCCCCACTGTTTTGATTTCTGTTACTACGTATTAGTTTTGCCTGTTCTAGAATTTCATATAGAAGTCATACAGTATGTACATTTTGAAAATGGTTTTATTGCTTAACAACGTACCTGAGATTCAACTACATCATTGTGTGTATCTATAGATTTAGTTTTTAAATTTTATGTTTAGGTTTCTGATCATCTTGAATTTTTGTGTTAGTGAAAAGTGAAGTTTGAAGTTCAGTGCTGTCTGATAGTTCTTTCCAGTTGTTCTAGAAGAATTTGTTGAAAAGATTTTCCTTTCCCTATCAAATCACCTTGACACCTAAGTAAAAATCAATTCATTATATATGTGTGGGGTCTATTTTTAGATTCTCCATTTTATTCAATTCCTCTTTCTTACACCAATTCCACATAGTTTTAAACTCTGTAATCTTTCAAGTCTTTAAATCAGCTGGCACAAGTCATTCAATTTCATTACTTCGAAAGGTAATTACAGCTCTTCTAGACCTTTTGCATTTCTATATAAATTTGAGACCCAGTTTGTCATTTTCAAAGATAAATGCCTGTTGCTATTTTGATTGGGACTACGTTGAATTAAAGCTCACTTGGAAGAAAACTGTCATCTTGTCAATCCAGGAATATACGTATTTCCATTTATTTAGGTATTAATTTCTCTCAGTAATATTTTGTAGTATTTAGAGATTTTGAACATTTTTCTAAATTTATATTTCTAAGTGTTACATTTTATCATGCTACTGTGATATTAATTTTTAACTTTAATTTCTGAGTTTTTGTTGCTACAATACTAAAATCGAATTAATTTATCTGTGTTGACCTTATATTTAAAAAAGCAGTATTCCTCCAAACTTAGTCAACTATGGGACTTTTTCATAACATACTTATTTAAAACTTAGGGACTTAATATTCTACATAGCACAATGTAAAAATGTTGCTTTACTTAAAGGTAAATTTGCTTCAGTGAACAACTCTGCATTTATAACTTGTGATACACTAAAGGTCTCAACCCTAGAGTCTCCTACTGATTAAAAAAAATGAACTTTATGATAATTCTGTATTTTAAATTGCTGCTCTTACAAGCTTAGAAAGAAATGGAATAAACATCTAGTATAAATGCCATAAATATAAAAGTTGTTGAATATCAATCTTTTTTTCTTTTAAGTCTTTATAAATCAGTGAAGTAGCACCACTCTTGCAGAGGCAGGACACAGGCCTCAGGGCACGACTCCTCTGTGTGCTTGTCTATTGGGTGTGAACAGGGCCAATTCACTGAGCATTTTCTTCATTTATGCAGGATTTTCTCCCCCACTTTCTTCTGGAATTTAGAACTCTCCCAACTTCTTCACCACCCCCAACTTTCTCTTCCTTCAACCAAATAGCAGTGAACCTGACTTTTTATACACTGTGGCTAATTAATTTCAATAAAACTGCCACATACTTATGGTCAAAATTTACCAGGAGCAGGCAATTTAAGCCTTACTGATAGAATTAAACACCTCTTTACCCATGTCAAAAAAAAAAAAAAAAATTATCAAGGAGATGGGGAGCTAGAGTGATAAAAAGGGGACAAACAAGCCTTTAAATCACACTGGGATTTTTCCTGGAGGAAACCTAACTTAGGCTTCTTAAGCCAAGTTGTAAAGCAGAAGGGAGTGTGAACCTAAGTCTTTATTGTCCAGACACAACACTGTTGTCCTGAGATACACAATACAGGGGCCTTCTACAAGTGGGTGAGACAGGGCACATCTCTCTCTGGCTCCTTCTGGAACATGGAACCTACTCTGTCCAAGTAGAATGCGGAGGGCTTCTCTTTATAGACGGCTCCTATTCTGCCCCTAAAGAGATTCTACACACACACGCGCACACACGCGCGCACACACACACACACTTTTGTTAGTGCTTATTTTCCAGGTCTCAAGCTCCCTTACCAATGTCCATCCATAACCTTTATGTCTCTTAACCTTTCCCTCAATTTGATTACAAGGCTTCTAACAAAGTAGCACATCATGGAGCTGCAGTCTCTCTGCCAACAAATGTAACTGAAAGAGAAAATATCAGAAAAGAAAAAAATCTATAGGAAATTTTCTCTACCCCAGAACAAGCTAGGTGACAAAGAAAACTCATTTTGAATTTACTTCTTGTGTGTCTTATTTTGCTGCAGTTTCCATGAATAAGTTTGTGTGTGTGTGTGTGCACTTCATCAACTGAGTTGCAGGAGTATAAGGTATACTTTCCCTTAAGGTCAAGATAGAGAGGATACTGAAGACCAGATGACCAGACTGACCAACAGTCAGTAGTCTGATGCACCTTCATAGTTAGAAAGCTGTACAAACTTGAAATTATGCACTGTGAGTATAAAACGTTTTCTCTTTGGCGTTTTTTTGGGGGGTGGGGGGTTAGTTCTTAACATACGTAGAGAATATGACAGTTTCCAGGGATAGTGTTGAGGAGGTAGCACCTGGGAATGAGTTAGGTAAGAGATTGGAACAGAGACTTCTGCAGTTTGAAACATCTCCCCAGATCATCCTGAAGGTTCCTGCACCACCACTAGTATTATCCCACCTCCACAGAGACTCATGAAGGCAAATTTAAAAAAAAAAAAAAAAAAAAGGCAAGAAAAACATTGTTTACAATTTTTTTTTATAATGTACAATTAGGAAGCCTAACCTAAAACAAAGTAAGCTACACAATGATCCCTGGAAGCAAAGATAAGGTGAGCAGATAATTAAAGTGAGTGCTATTAGAGAAAGTGTTATGGCTCCCTGTTGCTCTCTGGAATGCAAGCCCCCAAGCCAATTCTGGCAGCACAACAGAGCAAGTGTCTAAGAATGTTTCCTTCTAGAATCAAGCATTTCCAGAGACTTAGTTTTTTTTTTTTTTTAACAAGGTTAATTTTAAAATTGACTTAAGCTTTTATTCTGCTTCTCTGCAAACTTGAAACTGTTTCTGTAACACAGCCCCACCTGCAGCTGATCAAGACAGCCCAGGCCAGGAAACAGTCTATCTGGGTCTTGATGCCCAGCCAGTGCTGGATTCAGTTGCACTGAGATGGACATTTCCCAGAAGAGCAGAGAATGGCCTCAGCCTCCCTTGTCTAAAACAATGCAGAACACGTCCTGGGAAGTCCTGAGCCTCATTCTGGCCAGGAGTTAGGTCTGAGAAAGTGAAGGGATGCCTGACATGCTCAAGCAATTATAGTACCTTCCTCACCATCTTTGGAGACTGTGGGTGCTCCACCTCAAAAAGCCTCTTTTCCCCTTGTTGGACTTTTTCTCAGGCAGTCTCTTCAGGCTCTGCTCCCCAAGGCCCCTCCCACCCCTGCATGTCCATTCTCGCCTCTGCATGGGAACAGACCATTTGCTTCAGCTGCATTTCTTGCTCTTCACTCCTCTGTAAAAACTAAAGACAAAGACGGGTTCTGGGTTGCCAAGCATACCCAGACCAGGATTCCTTTGGCTCCTCTCTGCTCCGTATCCCATAGTCAAGGAAAGAGCCTGCCAGCCTCCATGGCCAACAGTATCCCACCCTTGAAGAGCCAAGGAGAGAAGGCTGGATCATAAAGTAATCTCAAGAATAGAAACTACTAAATTAAAAGTCCACTACATGTTAATAACATGACATGGCTTTCATTTTAGAGTGTCTATATGCAATTTTGTTGTAATTTAAAAAGTTCTTCTACAAAAGCTTCACTGAGCAGGTAAAGACTGTGGCGTATTTGAGGTCCAAATTTAGTTCATTTACTTATTAGCTTATGGTATGGGGAGTTACTTCAGTTTCTGGGCCTGGGATTTCTCACTAGTAGACGGTGGAATGATTAACACCCATATCACAAGACTATTCTGAAGTCTCAATGAGCTTGCGTATAAAAGTACCTAGCAGACGGTGTTCAAAAAAGTGTTAGTCTTCCCATACTCTCTGGATCACTGATTTTAACAAATGCCCTTCCTTTGGCAGATTCGATCACCTAGGAATGGGCAGAAAGAAAAAAAAAAGAATGTAAAATAAGAGTTAGTAGGGTTATCTTAAGCTGAGAGAAGAAATGCTGTAGATACTGACATCAGGCACATTCAAGAGAAATGCAGTGGTAGGTTCCCAAATAGCGTGGCTGACTGAATTTCAAAGATGCAGAGTCTCAAACCTGAGTGTCTGCAGAGAATTCCAGAATTCAGTCACAGACAAAAAAAAAAAAAAAAAAGAGCCATCTTCCTTGATCAAGATCTATTCCTATCACATCCAACTTTCTGGTCACACAAAAGTAACCATCACTCTTGGTTTCATTTTCCCTGAATAGCAAAGACAGTGAACATCTCGATTACTCAGAGCCTTGCTGTCTGTTTGTTCACAATGATGTATTCATGATAGAGGTGTGGCACATTTAATCATGTTTACCTTATTCTGTTTGACCTGGGTTTGGGTAGGTTTTCATTTTTGTTTGTTTGTTTGTTTGTTTTTAAGGGGTCTTCCCAACTATGCTGCAGATGAATAAAGTGACTATTGTGTTTCACTAAAACATGACTGCCAGCATTTGAGTGATCAACAGGGTTGACATATTTTGTGTATTAAAATAATATATATCATTGGGTTATGAGAAGACATGTTATTATGAAAACAGCAACAAAACTCTATTTTGAACAGCAAAGGATACCATAAACAAAATGAGAAGACAACCTACAGACTGGGAGAAAATATCTGCAAATGATGCAACTGACAAGGGATTAATTTCCAGAATATTTAAACAGCTTATACAGCTCAATAACAACAACAACAACAACAAAAACAACAACAAAAACAACAAACAACCCAATCAAAATGGGTAGAAGACATCTCAGAAATTTCTCCAGAGAAGACATACAGATGGCCAACAGGCACATGAAAAGATGCTCAGTATCACTGATTATCAGAGAAATGCAAATCAAAACTACAATGAGGTATCACCTCACACCAATCAGAATGGCCATTATTCAGAAGTCCACAAACAATAAATGCTGGAGAGGGTGAGAAGAAAAAGGAACCCTTCTACACCGTTGTTGGCAATGTAATTTGGTGCAGTCACTAGGGAAAACAGTATGGAGATTCCTTTGAAAACTAAAAATAGCCTTACCATATGATCCAGCAATCCCACTCCTGGGCATATATGCTAAGCAATCTCTAATTCAAAAAGATACACGCATCCCAATGTTCATAGCAGCACTAAACACAATATCCAAGACATGGAAACAACCTAAATGTCCACCAACAGATGAATGAATAAGGGAGTTGTGATTGATATATGTATCAATGTGATGGAGTACCACTAAGCCATAAAAATAATAAAATAATGCCATTTGCAGCAACACGGATGGAGCAAGAGATTATCAAACTAAGTGAAGTCAGACAGACAAAGACAGATACCACAGGACATCACTTTTATGCAGAATCTTAAAAAAATTACACAAATGAAATTATTTACAAACCAGAAACAGACTCAGACACAGAAAACAAACTTACGGTCACCAAAGGGGAAAGAACATGGGAAAGGATAAATTAGGAGTTTGGGATTAGCAGATACAAACTACTATATAAAAATAGACAACAAAGTCCTACTGTAGAGCACAGGGAACTATATTCAGTATCTTATAATAGCCTATAATGAAAAAGAATATATGTAATTGAATCACTATGCTGTAGTACCAGAAACTACACAAAATTGTAAGTCAATTATAATTCTTTTTGGAAAAAAAGAAACATACACATTTGTAATCCATATGGAAAAAAACCCAGAAGTTTCAATTTAGGACAGCATATCTCCTTCATTCCTTTAGATATCAAATTAATAATATTCTATTTTCTACTGGAAAATTGATCCCTTCAGGATCAATATAAAATCATGAGAACTGCAAAACTCTTGGCACATGAAGATTCTGCCCTAATCTCTGCACTGTGTGTTGACAAAACTCTAGCATGACTTCAAGCAATATTAAGGCAATGTCCCTAGGATGACCCCAGCACCCCTCCCCACAAAATACTGCCAGGAGAATCTACTATTTGTTCCAGCCAGTACCGGAGGATAGGCTCCTGACCTCCTCTGTCAGAGTTTACTAAAAAGGGCTTAGAACTGTGACTCCTTTCTCTGTCCCTTTGAGATGTACATATACCTCCTACATGTCAGGACAGTCTTTCTCAAGAACCCAAAAGCCATTCCTTTGAAATGTCATTATCAGGAAGGACAGGGCTTTGGTCTCCCAGACCCCTTGGGAGAACAGAATCTTAACTTCAGTAATCGCCAGCTTAACACAACAGCTGGCCAAACCAGCTGTTCTGCTGACCAACCTTTGGTAACTTTTCACATAAGGCGCGCGCTTGGCCCTCCCCCACTCCTTCATCCTCCCTTTAAAAGGCCCAGTCACCTATTCACAAATCCGAATGGAGCTCAGTTGCTTCCCCTACTATTCAGTCAGCAGGTACTGAATAAAATCCGTTTAAACTAGTGTTCAGCTATTAAAAAAAAATACTTCGACAGTAGTGCCTTTGAGATGTGTAAAGTGTATGTCCAAAGACTAATTAATTTTAAAACCTAGCATCACAGCACAAAACTATCCTAATAAAATGGATTAGAATAAAAGAACTAAAATATTTAATCAATGTCCTTGAGTCTTCTAACAATTCTATAAACACACACACACACCATTTAGTAGGAGTCTAAGTTTCAACTCTGTTAGCATGAGCCAAGTAAAATAAAACAAACAAAAACCCCTGCTAATTCTGTAAACACAAACTAAAATTATTTTTGTATTATCATTACAATAAAGTTATCCTGAATCACATTTCTATGGAGAATCTGTATGTTTCTGAATATATGCTCAAAGCATCAATTTTTTTTAAGTCTAGGAAAATTTTTTCTCTTACTTGATCAAGTATTTTTGCACTGACTAGAGAATTCATTAAGGCAGATTCGTTCATGGTGTGTCTGGTTTCCAGATTTTGTTAATTTCAAAAAAAAACCCAAGCAATCATACATTCCACTCTAATTTATTCCAAAACTATCACCTTAAGATCTGTTGACTTCCAAAAGAAATGCCTTTCCTTCTACTGGACATTACTACTTTTCTACCAAACAGATGAATTTCTACCCACTCAGAAGAGCTCTTGAGCAAGAAGCAACTGGCTATGCTTCAGTACTTACTAAGCGGCAAATTCCCCATCATTATATGAATTCACATTAATGCCTCAGCATAATTATAATTTGCTAAACGTTATGGATGTTGAAAAGCATTGCCTCATACTAGAAATTGGAAATGTTAACCTACAAACCTCAAATCTACATGGTATTAAATACACACACACACTCACATATTTTTTTTTAACCTCAACAGCAGTACTTAATCACAGGAATAGCTACATTTACAATAAACATCTAGAAATACTATAAACATGATTTGCATTAAATGTTTTCTGCATGGCATTCACATTTCTACAAATTCAAAACACACAGTTTGAGAACAATTTGAGGCATAGACTCAATTAAGAATGTAAATTGATGCCTAATTTGATGCCTAGAACCCACGTAATTTCAAGCTGCAGCTACCTTATCATGTCTTAACATGTCCTATAAGTCCATTAAAATTTTTCTGCAAAAATTGTGCAAAAATTAAAATTACAAGGCTTTTTCCAAAGTGTAAATATCATGTACATTTAAATGCCCAATATTGTGAAACATTAATAAATTGGCAAATCATCAATTCCCTTAAGCAATAAAGCAAGTTAGCAGGTACCTAACAGACAATGACTGTTCACATGGTAATGTGGTGAGAAAGTTTGCAGAAACCTGAAACAGAAACATCTAGAACATAGATATCAAAAGCTATTATTGCCTAAAGCTCACTGGGAAATGTTACTGCTGAAGTCTTCCAATTCAAAAGGAGTTTTATTCTTGGTTTTTAGTTTCTGCTATTATCGTTCCCTAAACACTTTTCTCTCAATATTTTTAAGCTATGTCTAAGAATGAAGTAAATAATTTCAACATATAAATACCTTAAGAAAGTGAATTCTTTGCAAGGTAAGTGAATTAAAAGAGTCATTGTAGATCCCTTAAGCTAAAAGGAGAGCAAAGGAACACACACATACACACCACTTAATATAATTCTATTCAATAAAAGATAGCATTTAAAGTTTCTATTTGTTCTTACGTTGAAGTAAAAGTTTATGAGTATGTTGATTACATATGCAAACCCTTGCCTGAGTTGTTAAATTTAGGAATTTGTCTATGGATTTCCAAGGTTTCTACAAAATCACATTATTATTTGCCAATATTCATAAGGTTTGTTTCTTACTTTTCAGTCTTTCATTTCTCTCTTTTATCTTACATCCAAGTTAGGACATGCAGAACAAGGCTGTACAGAAATGGTGGCTGTGGCCAGTCCTTTATTTTAAAGGCAGTGTTCCCAACAAAAATTAAGTTTGATGTTTGCTTTAAGTTTTTGGTATATCACTTATCAAGTTACAAATTTTACTTTCACCCTCAGTTTGCTAAGAATTTATCATGACCAAATCATGAAATTTATCACATATTTTTACTCGAAATTTGAGATGACATTTTTCTTCTTTAGCTTGAATACATGGTAAATTACCGAAGTGGGATTTTTAATAATAAACTATATAAAGTATCTCTGAACTCCTGGAATAAACCAATTGGTACCCATGTCTCTGAATGATCTTGGCCTATAATTTGTAATTTACTATAACTCTTACCTCTATAAGTAAGACAGATAACTATAACTGGTAACAAATATGTGGTTTAACCCTTTATATTAATAATTAACACATTTTCAGGAATGCAGTAGGTTCAGCATTAACAGAAACCTTCTTAGAAGTAGAGTACAGTCAGCCCTCTGTATCCTTCTTAGGATTCACATATTAGGTGAATGAAATAAATAATAAGCATATATAAGCAAAAAACATGGTTGCCTGACTTAAACTGCTATGGAAAAAAGTATGATGGGTGATGGGGGGTACCTGAGCGGGGAAAGGGCAGGTCAATACATACTCAATACAAATCATGTCCAGAAAAAAAAATGTAATAAAGGAAACTGAAACTAAGCATTAAGATGAACAGTATAAATACAGGAAAGCTCTCATTTGTTTTTCTGTAAAGAGGATAATTATGTGATACAACAGTAGTTTTCAACCCATTGCCTTCAACTGCAACAAAAATAAAGAATGATATCCAGAGTGTGACCTGTCCTCTCCTCTCCCAGGGAGCAGGCTGGAATGAAAATGAGGCAAATAGGTATTACTATTACAGAAGATAATTATTTTATTTAATTAGATTAAATATCTTCCAAACTGTGGAACTATCTTCAGCAAAAGATAATTTCAATATATAATTAACAGTGCATTTCACAAGTGGTGAAAAATAACTAGTTGGCAGTATATCAAAAAAAGTCTGTCTAGCTGCATTTTAAGGTCCCTAAAAATCTGATAATTTTTAATTCCATAGTTAATTAGCAAACAAGCACCCAAATTAACACCATGTGGACACAAATATTTAGTGCCTTTACCTTACTCATTCCCTAAGATAGAAAAATGCCCCAAATAAAAAATTGTTTTTGTCAGATCAGACTACTATAATAAATTACCATGGACCGGGCAGCTTAAACAAGATACCTATTGTTCATGGTTCAGGAGGCTGGGAAGTCCAAGATCAAGGTGCAGGTAGATCCAGTGTTTGGTGAGAGCCCTCTTCCTGGTTTGCAGATGGCTATCTTCTTTTCATATCCTCATGTGTTTCAGAAGGTAAAGGCACTAAACCTCACTCATCAGGGATCTACCCTCATGACCCACTTGTCTCCCAAAGGCTTCACCTCCCAATACCACCATATTGGGGTTAGGATTTCAACATATGAATTTGGGAGAGACACCAACATTCAGTCCACAACGTCAACAGTTAACAATCTATCATTTGGGTCTGTCCCGCACCTGTTTCCCATGCTGTACGGAAAGGTGCCACAATTTTCTTTTGGGAATGCACCCAATCCTTGTGCTCATCCATGTAGTTTGGGTGAGCTAACCTGGCTCTGGAGGTGGGTATGTGTGTACATTAAGTAGGCCTGGCTAATAGAATGAACATCCATGCAAGCCACAGTATTTGAATCAAAAGGTAAACACATGTTTTACAAATAAGCTTACTGAAACCAAGAGAGAAGACTCTGGGGAAAATACTGGGATAGAGACATTCTCTTCCACTGAGTTCACTAAGCTAGTAGAATGTAAACCTGCAGGAGCTGGTGATTATATCTCATGCTATTTAGGAAACCACATAATAATAAAGACTCAAGCTACTGAGTATAGGAGGGATGGAGCAGAGACAAGAGCAGGAAAAGGGGTAATCTCCTTTTGAACATCTGCGGTCCTATAAAGCCTAAAGCCCTGATCTTGGATTTATCAGTTATACTGTTAAATCAATTTGTGTTTTGTTTCTGCCATTTGCGATTTAAATTTCCCAACTGATAAGCCTATTAATTCACCAATTAATTCAACTGGCTTAAAAATCCATTTTGCCTTAATTTCCCTCCAGTAAATTTAGTTGAAACTGACATAACTGCTACATTTTTTAAGTTTTGAAATGATCATAAAATTTGTTCAGAAAGTAAAATACTGAAACCTATACATTAACATAGAGCTAAATAAAGTAGATTTATACACATTTATTGATAATACGTTTCCAAAACAAAATATCACTATTTTCAAATTTTTAAGGTAACTGAAAATTTAAAGATGAAATTAAAATTCACACTTCTATGTTATATAACAAACTGTTGCAAGTATATTTTTATTTCCTAGCTCATTAAAAATTAGCCATCAATCTACCTAAGTTACAATTTTGTAATTTGTAAACAGCACACAGTCTACATTTTCTTTTTCAAAACAAAAATTTTAATCAATTTGGCATTGTGACTAAAAACATTTATATGTTTGCCATCTAAGATACTGTATTAGAAAAATATATGACGTTTGAATTGAAGCAAAGTATTGGAAAAATACATGACATTTGATTGAATCTGAATCAAATTAATATCTAACTAACATAAACCAGCTGAAGCTCTGAGAAGGCTAGAGCTAGCAGTAATTCAGCCACTGTAGCTAAGTCTAACTGATCCTGAGTAGGACCCTGTGCTGCACACCTCCCAACTCCTGCCTCTTGTTTATAGCTGGATGTTACCAAGGCTGTTGCCCCTAGAATCATACCCCTGCCTCTCCCTCAACTAAAAATCAATTACTCTTTTCTAAGTCTTAGGAGGCATCTGCAAAGAGAAGAAATAAGAACCAGTTATAACTAATGAGACCCAAGAAGGCGGAGGATTTGACTTCCAGTGGGCCCTGAACCTCATTATACGCTCATTGCAATTCATTAGCTTGCTAAATGCCACACCCACCAGGGCCATGACAGTTGATGATGGCCATGACAACAACTGGAAAAGCCCATAGAAAGGACAGGGGAAAAGGCAATTGGCTCCTGCCCACCTGGAAGGACAAAAATGGCAGAAGCTTCCAATAAAGAGTCCACGTGGACCGACCCAGGGCTGGCGCTGCCTCAACTGGCCGTCTTGGCGGATGGCTGCCCAGCTGAGTGCTCCTCCTTCCTTTTCCCTGCTCCAGCACTTTCTTCCCTTCTCCTCTTTAGAGCAGTAAAGCAACCTTTTACTTTGTCCCTCCTCCTCTGCTGCAAATTCTCTGACAGCCGGAGGCAGGGACCCACACTTTGGTGGGCTTCCTAACTTTAGGGGGTCTCTACCCACTAACCTAACTTTGGTTATTTGATGACACAGTGATGGATTTCCGAAATTTCCATTTGAGTTTGGTACTTAGAGTTAAATGAAATGTCATGGAGAGAGAAATTCCCCTTCCTTCATACACCTTGTTGAAGTTACAGAAGCTGTAATAGTAGAACCAAATACAGTAATTTCCCAACTTTTTTTTTTTTTTAAATCACAACTTGGTAACCTTTTTGGACTTTTACTGCTTTTTCTTTACTGTACATTTTGGTTAGTCAGGAAATTCACTGTTCTCAACAGCCCAGATGAGACAGCTCTTTCCTATTTTATACTAGCACATGAAGTCCCACAGATTCACCAGCTGGAAAGATCTGTCATCTCGAGTGCAGTATACAGGGTTTTAGAAGGGACAGGCTTCCACAGAACCAGCCATGCTGGCAGCAGAAGGCAAATTAGCTATTTTCCATCACTTATTTTCATGAATTTACCACAAGGGCCACATTTGCTATCGCTTAGCTAACCTCTGAGAAACACATACCTGTGGAAATAATTAAGCTCTTGAAAGCATAAGTTACATATTTTTAACTTCCAATTAACCTGATATAGTTCCTTCAGAGAAACCTCTCTCTGGGGGTAGGGGTGAGGTCTCAGCCATCATTTGACTTCCTCAAGATGCCTTACAAAGGGCCTTGGACAAACTTAAAAACAAAAACAACCCACAAAGCTCATCTTTCTTCCAAGGCCTTAAAACAATCAGCAAAAATTCCAGGGAAGGTAAGAAGCACACACTTGTGATTTACTTGATTTGAGAAAATGTATTTGTGAAGGAGACCAGTGTTCTTATAATGTTGCTGGCAAAGCCTCGTGTTCATTTAGTGTATGAGAAAAACAGTAACTATAAAACAAGAGGCATGACTAAAAATATATATATAGAGAGAGAGAGAGGGAGCATGCAAAACTTACTATTCCTATTTAAAATTCAAAACTAAGATTAAGTCAGAATCAAAGACATTTACTCAGTAGAGAGAAAGAAATGGCCTCATTTTTCAGTAGAAAGGAGCTAGAAATACATAGTACACTACAGATGTATTAGAAAATCATAAATCTATACATTCATACATTAAATAATTTTGCACATAACTGGTATTTAATTGTTAGTATCCTTTCAAAGCAGCATATCCTCACTAGAGAATCAATTTTTTTTTTAACTGACTTCATTATCAAGAATAGAACATTAAGGTTAGGTCAAACCAACCGACTTTAAGGACAAACCAGTAAGTGGTACGTAGGTTAGTTTAATGGTCCTTATTTTAACTACACATCGTCCCAATGTCAGTTTGCAAGCCTGCGAACAAAAATTAAATTTCCTTTCTTTGAATACTTCTAATGAAAAAGTCTCTGTGGTAAACAACTTTAAAAAGTACAGCAGGTCCTGTAGTAAACATTAAATTCTTGTGTTCCGAACCCCTAAAAAGTTTGTCCATAGGATCTGTGGCCTAGTTTTGTAAGTTATTATGATTCAGAAGCTTTTAGGCCATAAATATACATAGAGAATTGTATTTTTAAAAGGAAAATCGGGGAAATTTCAGAAGATTAAAATATATAATTTTAGTTGAAAAAAATGGTAAATTATGTGTGGCACTCTTGAACACTCTTTCCTTATATTCTTCTTGATATAAGATTTCAGCATGAGATAGCGATTAGAAACATACAAAATATAAACAATGACCAAAACATAATAATAACCATGAATGGTGTCTTTGTAAAACATGTGTGGTTTTTCTGTCCATCAAAATCCAGACTCTAAAAGAATTACTGTAGATATATTTGTTATTAAAGCAACTCATTTCCTAATAGCATTAGTATATAATTGCCATTATGCATTCAGTAAGAGGAAGTTGAAGCTTAATTAAAATATATTTCCTTACCAGTTGTCAAAGGTGAATAATGAGATAGATGGAAAACTAATAAACTTCACTGTTTTTTATACACAAATCTTTATGCCAAATATTACTCATATCTCCCTGATTCTCATGGAGAAGGTCCCTCTGTATTTCCATTGTGATCATAATCAGAAATGCTGATACGAGACAATAAACACATGTTCTAAATTTACAAACTATTATCTTTCCTAAATCCTGATGGTTTAGGGCAGAAAATAAGGAATATATATACAACCAACTCTAGTCCCTGATTTTGGAAATGTTACCTTTAATCTAAATAACATACAATACCTAATAGTCAATAGGCCCCACGTATTTCCAAGTATTCAGATTTACTGCCATTGGCTTAGGATGCTAAATCCTAATTATTTTGACCTCATGTTTCTTCTATCTAGTCCCATTTCCCACTACACTTGACGTTTTCAGGTCCTCTAGCATGTACATCACGCTCTCTACTTGACTCCATTAAAAACAGCAATTTTAAAGTTCTTTGTACAGCTGCTCCTGCAGTTTGGGTAATTAGTGCTCCATAAGATGAAAATAAACAGAGAAAGGTATCTCCCCCCCTCGAACATTATTTAAGGAAAGTCTACATAAAACTTCTGGGAGCAGTATATACACAACACATTTTATTTCAAAGGGCTGAAACAATGCCACATACATTAGAAAATGCTCCACTTTCCAGGGAATAATTATTCATTTTGTTCTTTCAGCCTATTTGTCATGCTTTTTTTTTTTCTGTTTTATTAGTTAAAATACCAGAAACTAGGCAGTGACTGAAATCCTATTTTCAACTTTTCGTTAGTAGTAGTAATATGACAGGGGTTTTACTGGGGGAATAACTTATAGGAAATCAGATAACTCTCAGTGAAGTTTCTGAATGTTTTCTACAAGCACACAAACACATCTTCCCTGAAGATTACCAGCAGGATTCTAGTTGTCAGATTCATTGACTTCTTTTTATTTCTAGTTCTCTTAGACATACTAGAGCAAATTTGTTTTCTGGAAACTGTTTTGAAGCCTCTAAGACAATACTTCAGGGTTATATGTTCTTACTATAATGGGTCTCAACTCTCTCAGATGAAACACCACCATTTTATAGCAATTACTATGTAATACCAGCTTCACTAACATGAATTGAAATAATATAGCCTATCTATAAATATATGTATGCTCCCCAACTTGTTAGGGATCTGACCTAAATCAAGCTCTTTAACAACTGTACAGATAACAGAAGTCTTCATTTTGTTGGCTCTCCGCCAACCATCTCTAGCTGTGACTACTCAATTCACATGTCAAGAAAGAAATAATGTCTGTGTGTCATCACATGTACGTGTGTGTATGTATGCATATATAGAAAGTCTGTGTGTTTTTCCACATTTAAACATTTGTAACCCTAATCAGGCTACCAAGCCCTTAATTTGCTCGGAGTGGGTAGCAAAAAATATAATTTTTAGCCTATAGTATTAGCACTCTGGTATTATTACAGTGGGCAACTTCTGATATGGTTCCCAATGACCTCTACTTCCTGGTACTCATGCCCTGTGTCATCACCTTCCCTATATGTGGGTCAAACCTAGTTATCTGCTTCCAATGAACAGAATACAATAAAGTTAATGGGACATCACTTGGTGATTATGTTACAGAAGGCTGTGTCTTTCATTTTGGTTCTCTCTTTTGCTTGCTATGATACTGTGAGATGCTCTATGGACAGACCCCCCACGACAAGGAATAGAGGCAGGCCTCCAGCCAGGAGCTGGTGAAGAGTTGAGGCCTCAGGTCAATAGTCCAGAGAAACTGAATCCTTCCGAAGTAAAGACATACAAAGATAGCAAAAGAGTTCCACTATCCATTGTTAAGATGCATACTGCTGTAGTAAATAGACATAATGAAACATATGGGAGGGTGAAAATATGATAAATTATGTAGAACTATAGACTTTAAAAGAATCAAATAACATAATAAGAGACTGTATCATCCCACCCATTAATATTTATATTTCTTGATTACCTGGTAGGAAAACTAAAACATTATGAGAAATGACAAATGTTCATGATTTTTTATATTCTATAAATGAGTAAGTGACAAATTTTCTTAAACTTCATGTCAAAAAAGATGGGAACTTTCTACCTTTCAAGTAAAACCTATGGTGGAAAAACTGAATCCTTCCAACAGCCGACTAAGAGAGCTCGGAAGCAGATCATTCCCAGTGGGGCGCTGAGATGACTATGGCCTTGAGAAAGGCCTGGAGTTAGAGAACCCACAGGGACTGCGAGATAATAAATGTAGTTTAAGCAACCAAGTTTTGGGGTAATTTGTTATGCAGTAATAGCCAATCAATACATTGTTCAAAGGACTTAGTTCACTAGGGATTTTCCATGGACATTTTCATACATAATGTTGTTTCTTTTTTCAAAACAATTGAGAGATCTGTGGTAGAAGTTTCTATATAATAGTCCATTTCATTTAGGTAAGTCTACGTGTAATAGCTTACTGCTACTCTCTCTAATGAGTCTGCTAAGTAAGCTAACCAAACTCACAGAAGACAGTTTTAGTTTTTCAAACTCACACAATTTTGAAGAGACATTATTTTTTCCAATCTTCCTATTTTCCCAAAGAACGACTAAGTCTAAACAATAAAAGCCAAAACAATTTTGAAAGCAAAAGATATTTAGTCTCAAACATTCCCACATGAAAAAGCCTGATTACTCTGAACAGGGGTATTATGGGTTTCTGTAAACAGATTTGGCGCTGCATATTTGATGTACATGCCACATGATTTGATGCCAGGGAAAGTATGGTGAGTTTAGTATGAAATTAACAGTTAAATTTCAGCTAATTACTCACTGCAGTAAGTAGAGTTTTAAGTCTAATCTCCCCAAAGATTATCATTTTTTTTAAAAAAATCTGCATTCTGCTACTTGATAGCATGAACCTATTTGTTCAAGTGATCATGCACACTTGAAGGCTGACACTTAGGTCTAGAGAACACAGAGCAAATGTGTTGAGAGGGAAAGATTGGTGTCAATTGTATTCTACAAATTCAGATCTTTCAGGACAAAGGTATCTGAGAGCAGGTGGACATGCTCATATAGTTCTTAATGTTTCATTAGGAATTTTCCTCAAGTATTTACAGATTCATTGTCAAGGACATTTTCTGGATGTCCTTCCCAATACGCACAAAACCTTTAAAACCCAGACAATAGAGAAAGACAACAAGATTTAACTCATCAAGTAGAGAGATCTGGATTATACTTTGGACAGAAAACCAACTTACACAGCTTTATTTAATTTAATGTTGCTGCCGAACAACTTCATGTCACCATTTCATATCCTATTTTGGAGGTTTGCAAAAGGATTCTCATAAATCTTTTACAAATAATTATTTTTTTTAAAAATTACATTAATTCTTTGGTAATTTTTTTTTAAAATATACTTTCTAGAGCTGTAGTTGCAGGAAGAGAAGAGAAAGTGGCATTCAGGAGCAGAGAGAGGTAACGGGGCTCCTCTGTTTTACCCTCGATCAAACCAAGACTTGTATTTTCTAGCTCTGCTTGATGCAGTCCTTTCCAATGGTCCCGTCTGATGAAAGGACTAAGCCAAACATTGCTTTCAAAACTCCTATTTCCCACTACAGCAAACCTAGTGAAATGACAGTTCAAAGGAGAGGGAAGAAGAGAGATGACAATAATAAACTAAAATGGCACACCCCCCTGCTGTGCTAACATGTTTAGTATTTTCTCTACCTTTCTCTGATGAATGTTAATTGCTTCCCTGTTATGGACTGAACATTTGTGCCCCTCCCCAAAATTCATATGTTGAAATCCTAAGTCACTTGAGATGTTCGGAAGTGAGAATTTTGGTCGGTGTTTAAGCCATGAGAGTGGAGTCCTCATCAAGAGGATTAGGGTTCTGATTGAAAGAGACCTCCCTCTCCCCCTCATGTGAGCAGGCACTAAGAAAATGGTGCTCTGCAAGGAAGAGGGTCTTCCCCAGAACTCAAACACGTTGGCACCCTGACCTCACTCATACTTACAGCCTCCCGAATTACGAGAAATTAATTTCATTGTTTACAAGCCATCCATTCTATGGTATTCTGTTAGAGCAGCAGAACAGACTAAGACATCACCTTTCTTGTTCTCTCCTTTATTAAGGTGTCTGACCCCCCTCCCCCCCCCAAAAAGAACAGTTCCCTCTCTAAACTAGAATGGAATATATGAACAATAATGAAGAATTTCTCTATGAAATAACAGTATAGGTGAAGTTCATGGTCACATAGAGAGAGGAAAGAAAACCCAGGACCGATTTCAGATCCTGCGTCAGAGTGAGGGATAGTCAATGGTAGTTCCTGACACGCCCGCACACCTCCTACGTCTCCACTTTCGCATCGGACAAAGACTTTAATACAGAAGTTCTGACTTCTGCATTTTACAGATTGAGAAAACAAGGCCTAGAAAAATTGTATCCTGTTTGAGGTCATATAGCTAGTTTTTCAATTAGAGGGGAAGACACTAATTCAGTGCAAGAAATAATCAGTTACAATAGTTTTAGGAAATTCTTTAACCACGAACCTGTGTGCTTCATCTCTAAAGCCCCAAGCATGTAAAAGGTACAGATTAAATATAAAGCTTTTACAGATAAATTTTATAGACTTTGCAAATTTTATTGCCATAAAGGTTCATGTGCAAAATTGTATTAAAAAATGTATACTTGGTGGCAGACACCTATAGGAAGCCTGAATGGTGGCAAATAACAAGCCCTTGAATGTAAATACAACATGTTAAAGGTGCTCAGATTGACTGCATTTCAACCTAAGACAAAATTCCATGACATAAACGGAGCTGCTATTGCAAAGTCGCTCAAATCATGCCTTCTCTAGTCACAGCCCAGCTTTCATATATGTGCTATAGAGACTACAGAAAAAAAACCCCCTACATTTCCCCAGATTCTGCTGCATCTAAATTCTGTGGATTCTATTATGCAAAATGTAGGGTACTTACAAGGTAGACGTGAGCAGCTTAACTTGGTACCAGAAGCAATGAGACCAGATCCAGTGAAGAGACTTCATCTTCTGGATCAGCTATGGTAAAGTTTCCACCCACGGCCTCCTGGCATAGTAAGTACCCAGAACCAGTAACGGGAGGCGCTTTCCTTAGCACAGTCCCACAGTACGGTCAAGCGTTTCTATGAACTGCATTGTTCCTGGCTAGAGAGTATCCAATCCTGGTTCTGTGACTCTTGACAAATTCTATCAAGCTACAAAATACCCTGAAATAAATCTGTCTTTTGAACAATCAATGATACATTCTTTTGTTTACAATTAAGTACCTTTATCAATGTAACTGCCCTGTTATATTGAGAGTTTTTGCTTAGAACCACTTAATCAACATTCTATTACACCACCTGGTAGACTAGGGCCCCCACTGATGTGACAGTCCTATACCAAATAAAAAGGGGAGACAGTGATTCCAGCATGCCACTGGAATGAAGAACCACTGGTCTGCATCAGTCATCCGAATCTGGACCACACTGGATTTCCATTACAGCTTGAGCTGGTGAAACACATAGAGCCTCAGGTAGAGCCCTGATCTACTGAAACAGAGTCACTGAGGTATAGACTCGGAATCGATATATTTACTAAATTCCTCAGGTGATTATGATATTGCCAGGTGGGGACTTTTCCAACACACAGTGTTCAAAAACTACTGGCACAGAAGATCAACCATTTATCACTAAGGCCTAATGTAAGTTAATTAAAATAATATAAACTTTTTTCCTTTGAGACTACTAGTAGATTACTTGAACAAGGAAAAGCTGTACAAATTCTGGACCTGGATTTCAGGAAAATACCTAGTAAGATTTCTCATGATACCTTTGTGAAGAAGGTGGGTAAGTAAAGCTGAATCCAGTAATCAGTTGGACAGATTACACAATGGTGCAATGTCTAAACAAAAAAGATCTTCATCAAAGGAATAATATCCTTGTAAACTAGAAGTTTTATCTGTGAAATGGTCAGTATAGCTTAAGTTGTATTACAGTGCCGACAAAGTTTAGTTTTTTTTTCCACACTGCATGTCCATTGATAGTTCACTGGGGACTCTGACTCACAGCATTTTCACTAGGGACCTAAGCTCAAACCATGTGCACAATTTGGAAAAACCTCTAGCAGGACTGGGTAGATAACAGATATAGCAAGTTTTATGCTGATTTAAGGATTAACTGTTCTTCTGCTCTCAACTAACACCAAGTATGTGGAGTTTTCTTTTTCCCACGCTGAACTGTTCTGGCACTCACTACCCAGAGTTAGCACAGACCACACTCTCCAGGTTAAGGGCACAGCCCACCAGGCTGACTTCCACATCAGATGCCAACTGCAAGTTCGGGCCATCCATACATCTGACCATCAGGTTTCAGATCAGGGACTCCTACAATCCCCTCCTTGGGTTGACTTACTTGATAGAATGGCTCACAAAACTCAGGGAAACAGTTTACTTACTACCACAATTTTAAGGAATATTATTTTAAAAATGTATACGTGCAAACATTTGCCTTAAAAACAAAGTTATCATAAAAGTATTTTAAACATCAACAAAAATTAAGACTATAAACTCTAAGCTATTGGCTTGAATAGTTCGTGCCAGAAACACTAAATCTCTGTATAGTCACTGCTGTATCATCAGATACAGATTTTCAAATAGTTAAAACATGTTCCCCAAACACACAATTTTATATCATGGACCTCAATGATGGTTTGCAAAACAAAGTTGGATTAACAGGGTGAAGCATAACATTTCATGCATAGAATTATTTAAAAGAATACTTTAAGAGGGACTTAGATCCTCTATGGATTAAACTATAAAACCTGGTTTTAATTTTTCATTGTTATGTTTGTATGGTTATTTTTAAAAGAGGGATAGGACTTGATTTAAATTCATTCAACAGATTAAGGCAACTTTATGCTGCATTTCTAGTCCAGAGCATAAATTTCAGATCTTCCTGATTTATTTACAACTTGAGGAACTGAGTACTAGATGATAAAGTCATAAAACTTGATATGATGGTCAAGTATTTTTTTACTTACATGTATATATGTGTGTGTGTATGTATGTGTGTGTATATATATATATACACACATACATACACACACACATATAAACAGTCAAGCCAGTCACTTGATCCATAACTCTGTTCATACCACCCACAAAGAGCTCACTTAAATTATTATTTTTTTGAAGCCACTAGAATATTTTAAAATCAATTTTGGAAAAAAAAGTTAATTAGTGCTTTACTCTGGTAATATAGCTAAGAAACTATCATATGCAATAATTTAGCAAATACTATCTCTTATGATCAGAAAAAAATCACACATAGAAAGCATCTCTAGAGTTAAGCAAAGTAATTGTTAAAAGTTTCTTACATCAGTAAAGATAATACAGAAAAACTGAGTTGAAATATACCATTAGAGGCATTTGTCAGTGACTGAATTATCAAATTATCAGCAATGGATCACAGATAACATTGTAGAACATTTATGGATACTAAAGAATGAATCAAGCCTTAGCTTTTTCCAAATCATTTTTCCCTAAAGGTGTATACAAAATATAGACCTCTAATTAGTAAATTATATGAAGTAACTATAGCTAATTAATCATATGCCATATTCTAGACCAAAAAGGCAACAAAAGACTAAAAGAATAAAACTAATCAGTTCAAATTCACCAAATACAGAATAGCCTACACATACGTGTAAAAGAGCTCTACACAAACACAGAGGTTTAGTACCACCATGAGTTAAAAAAAGACTGATGTAATCTATTTAACTATAAACATATGTCAACACTGGGAAAGTGCAGCCAAAAATCAAGACCATCTACATTATCAGAAATATCATATACATAACAAGGCAGGTCTTCTTTTTAAAAAAAATTAATTTTTATTTTAGCTTTATTGAGTTGTAATTGAACATATAAAATTGCAAGATATCTAAAGTGACATCATGGTGATTTGATCTTTGCATATGTTGTGAAAGGATTCCCCCCATTTAATTAATCAGCACATCCATCACCTCATATATTGATCTTTTTTTGTGAGAGAGACTACTTGAGTTCTATTTTCGTAGAAAATTTCAATTATACAGTGCAGTGTTATCAACTATAATCACCATGTTTTGCATTAGATTCTCAGACCTTATTTGTTTTATAGCTAAAAGTTTGTACCCTTTTACCAGCCTGTCCCTATTTCTCCCATGCTCCCAGACCCCGGAAATCACCTTTCTACTCTGGTGATTTCCAAATTAGATGGACCACTTTTTTTATATTCCATAAGTGGCACCAAGGGCATGTCTTCTTTAAGCCAGAAAGAACATACATATAGCAGATATATGGAACTCAAGTCAATACCTTCTCTCTTTAGAGGAGGATCTATCAATGAACAGAAAATCTATCCAAAGACAACACACTTGATGCTCTGTCTTATGAAAAACAGTTAAGAATCTAGAAAGGTTTCACTGATCAGAAGCTTAGAAGGATACACAGCAACTACCTACAAAACACCTAACAGTTCTCACAGAGATGGATTAGATTTAGGGAACAAAGTCCAACATCTGAACACTACAAAAAGTTCTATTACAGCACCACAGAAAGCACAAACCAACACTCCACACTCAACAGGGAACAGAAGCTCCACCTTACATGTGTTCATATCCTTGGTGTTAACAACGCCAAGTAGGGCACTCAAGGTTAAAGATACTGAATTAACCACATGGAAAAATTAGTACTCAAGTATAAAAATACTCTGCACAGAGGTAATGGTGTCTTTATTTAAGATGTATTTGTGGGGAATGTTTCCCAAAGCTTCTTTAGGGAACTTTAGTACCATGAGTTGTCTATGGTAAAGGATTACAATAGAAAATGGAAAACGGCATAACCATTTGTCCCCAATTTGGAGATACAGAGTATGTTAAAGATTTGTGAGAAGACCCTCATTAAAGAAGTTTGTTTAACTTTATTCTGTTGCTTCCCCAATTTTTTTAACCATAGCCCTTTTTGAACGGTGTTTCTAATGAACATCCCAGGGTCTTCTGGTAAATGCTCTTTAAGGTGGAATTATGCAGTGGACAGTGTGTTGGGCTAGTAAGAATCAACTGAGATCTGTGCCTTTGAGGACAAAAGTAAACCCTGCATTTTAAACATTTTCACATACTTGAAACATCTTCAGTACTGTATTTTTAAGAAGAGACAAGCAACATCTAAGTAAGCTATCCTTGCTTCCTAAAACAATGAGAGAGGTATCTTGAAGGCCTTGCAAGACCATCCTTTTCCCACTTTTGGTAGCTTAGTAGAGGACTGGCTTAGCAGGTCCAAGTTTCCTTAAAAGAGCAGTCAGATACCAAGAAGTGGGCTGCAAAAGCGCCTCCTTTTCAACAAGGCCACTTTCCCAATCAACGAGCCTTCACAGGCACAGAGCCACATGGATATTCACTGTACTCCATTCCAGTAATGTGTAGAGCACGTCAAGTGTGGGGAAATGAATAACTGCAATGTAAATGTCAACTCTACACGAGTTACTGGTTTAGCAAGTAAAAACACAAGGTGCCCAGTTATATTTTAATTTCAGAATAACTACAAAGAATTTTTAGTGCAAATATGTTCCATGTAATATTTGGGACATACTTAAGCTAAAAAATATTTTTATCTGAACTTCAATGCTGTATTTCATCTGACAACCAGACCCTCCAGTGGAATGTAAGCTACAGCGCACAAAGACCGCTTTTACTTCATCTAAAGCACAGGACAAACAGAGTTCCAGGATGGTGTGTGCTCTAACATTCCCCAGCTTTTGGAATTTTCCCAAACTCTAGTTTGTTCCTGCATAGCATAGCATTAGTTGTATGCATCCATGACTTCTTTACATGGCACACAAGAAAGAGATGATTTATTTTTCCCACCATAATAATCTTTAGTACAACCAAAGGCAATCTACTGAAAAGGCAACATACCTGAAGGAAGGTCCAGACCTCAGTTCTTATTCTTACTCTGCCAGTTATGTCCTTAGGCAAGTATAGGTACCTCTTTAGGCCTTGGTTGTGCTGACTGAGGAACCCCTGCAGCACTAACATTTTGTAATTCCATAATCCTAAATAAACTCAACTTTACCTTGTCCTTGATGACCAACTAGAGATCATGCTTGCTTATTTTAAAAGCAGAGGAAACCACCTCAAAGGTAAAGAAAGTCAGGGAACGGGCTAAAAGATGGTCCTTATATTTAACTAAAATCCATTTGTTTCAAAAGAATTGTTACTTTCAGCTTAAAATGGCACTTTAAATATCTCATTAAACAATAGCTGTTATTCATCAACCATAAAAATACCTATCATTCCCTGGACAATCAGTACCAAATCACTTTTATTCCAGACCATTAGAAACAGCAGTTGACTGTTTTACTTCCTTGACTCCTCTTGTGGCACACCTCTAAGACACCATAAAGCACTCTGCAAGTTCGGTGAAAGGTATCTATGCACAAAGGGCAAATCCATCTTTTCTAACAGATTCTCCAAACAGTTTCATTTAAATAGTACAAAGAATCTATAATGCGAATTCACTTCGTCTTTAGCTTAACTGGCTATTAAGAGACTGCCAATAACAGTTTTTCTCTAGTTAAATGCCATGCCCTCTGGTAATCTGAATGCCATCCATTGCTTTCAAATGATTAAACTCTAGATCACCAACATCTTTAGCATAGCATAAAAGAAATAAGCAAATTCAAACTATACAAACACCTAAGAGTTATGACCTTAGGGTTACTAGTTAAATACAAAAGTCCCGTTAAATTTGAAATTCAAATTTCAAATTCCAAATTAGGGATATACTTACAATTATTTATTATTTATCTGAAATTCAAATTTAACTGGGAATTCTGTATTTTTATTTGCATATCTGGCAATTCAATGTGGGTTACGTAGTATGAGATATTTGCCAATCTTCATCTTTTTTTCCCCTAATCAAAATACTAGTTTTCATTTTTATTTTTCCCTTAGAGTCAATAGTTTCTACCTACTGTAGATCATGAACAGAGGAGTAATCTTCCAGCCAAAACTTTTATTAATATCTCTTTGCTTTTAACAAAATCATGTTTCCACCATTAAAACTGTACTCTAACGAACACACAATCTGAAGAGACCAAAATGTTACCTACCTGTGGGTAGTATATGAGAAGACCACATAATAAAATATTTCTTTTTTTCACTTCTCTGGCCAATTCCTTAATCTGCATTAGGTCTTCCATTTTCCGACCAAACGGTATTGATTTATTATCAAGAAAATGCACCTGCAAAATAACATAAAAGGTAACAATTAGAATACCATTCTCTTCATTTTCCCTTGAAAAATATGACATGAAAGAAGCCCAAAACGTCAAATTATAATATCGCAACTATCAATTCGTGTTAATGTCTAGTTGATCATTTCAAGCCATAAATGCTTGATAACATGAACCATGCTTTATAAACACACATGCAGTAGATACTCAATGAGAACACACTGTTGAAAAATATAAAATACTAATATTCTATTTCAATTTGTGTCAGAGTCAAACATATAAAGAATATATAATTTCATTAATTCCCTCAACTTACTTCATAATTTGTAATTTGAAACTAGGCTAGATAGAAATAAACAAGCATGTTAAGAAATTAACAGTAACAATAAAATTCAAGAAACTGCTTATCCAAATACATAAAATTTTTAGAAGAATCCCTTCTAAAGTAATCATTGGAATGCTAACAAATAATTCTCTACTTCTTACAGTAAATCCATAAGCATTTCATATAGAGTTCTTTAAGCAGTGTTAGTGTTTTCCTTGAAATTATTCCAATAACTATTTTAAAGCATTATTTACATTTAAATTTTAAGGTCTCGGGGTGATCTGTCCTCTTTTCTCCAAATTATTGAAGTTTTATAGTACTATTTGTCTCTCATTGGACATAAAAGACCTAAATCACAATAATAGTCTCAAAATAACTAATTAAAATGCAAATCTATATATACAATGAACACAAATATATGTATTCTTTTGCAATGTCAAATTTTAAAAACTCAAGAATTGTAATTTGTTCAATTATGTGTATTCACTAACTAGAACCATTTGAAAATATACTCCACCTGCCACCCTTCCTCTCTGCTCACTCATAAGGAGACATGCTCTTTAGAAAATACACAACAAAACATCTTATTATACTCTTTCTGTTAAACAAGGGAGAGAGGGTTTTTTTTCCTACCATCACACTGCATTTTACTCTTCTAGGGAAAAACTACTTATATAACATTCAGTTTTAAAGATAACTATAAGATGATGTGCAATGTATATTAATTTACTAGATATTCATTAGCTATTTCCTGGAACTTTGCATTAAATATAGTCAGGTGAAGACATGCACATCCAGCTGCTTCCCCTTGAAATCTAAGGTGGCAATGAAGACTTTTTTCCTTAAAAAGTGCTCAACTGACAAAGAAACCAAGAGAATAGAGAAGAAAACAAAAAAAAAACCTTTTTCGGAAGATGAAAAGCAGAAAGAAAAAGTTTCAGGCTTTTCTACCTGCTGAAGAGATGAAGAAAAGACGCTGTAACCCTGGAGTCTTGGGTTCAGCTTCCTCTAACTTCTGTTTCTCTGAAAACTTACAAAGACGGAATTTCAGCTTTTTTACCAGGCAGCATTACTTATGGTAAAAGCAACTCCTGAATGGTGAACCACAACCAGGCTGGAAGAATTGTGAATTAACTACAATCACTAGACCCGCCATCAGAGTCATTTGACTTGTCACCAGGTACTCCTCTAGCTGGGACTGGGAAGCTAACAGCTATCAGCTATGGCAAAAGATGTCCATTCCTATTTGCAGCCTCAGGCTTCTAAAAGAATGGCTCATACCACCTTCTGTAATCTCCTTCCCTCACCCTTGAGAAGCCAAGGTCGAGGCAGAAGTGAGGAAACAGAAAAGCAGCCCCTGTACCAATGCAAGATGATGAGCTCAAGAGCCAAAGCAGAAGACATGTCCACCTCTGCCCCACCTTTTTTCCTGCCCTGTAGTCTTCCACAATGTTGGGCCAACTAGTGCAATACAGCCTTCCTCTAGTCTTATAAGTTTGCAATATCCACCTGAACCTAAAAGTGCTGGTGGTGGGCTTCCCAACAAAAAGCAGGCTAATTCCCCGAACTTGAGGCAATTTGGGAAACTGTAGTCATGGTATGAATCTGAAGCCAGGGAACTGGCTGAGGGTAAGAGTCTCCCCTCAGCCCATATGGCCAGATCACTGCATGGCCCCTGACAGCTGGACTAGGGAACAACACTGCTTTTCAGAGTTAAAAGCCTCACACGCCTCTTTACCTCTTTTAACTGTGTAATTACCTGTACTATTTAGATACCATGAAATGCCAGCAGCCACCATGTCCAACATACTTTATGTGAATGGGATGCCTTAGAGATTTGCAGTGCACAACCTGGGCAACCTTACTGCCAGCCTAGATAGATGAGATAGGCAGACATTTCTTAATTAATACTAGTTTTTCTGACAAATTTTGAGTTCTGAAAAATCTCACACTATAGTAAGGAAGGTGGGTGGTTGGGAAAGGGTTTTTGGAAAAAACAGCACAAGACACTGAAAAGATCATTTTAATTTGTAATTACAGCCTGCACAGAAAGTTAAAATGCACAGAAATGAAAGAGTGGAAATGCTGGTAACACATTATTTGGAGAAGAAATGATAGATATTCTACAACTGAGATTGGAGCTCTGCACCTCGAAGCTGCCATGAAAGTTGACCAAGAGGAAACAGCCCTCCAGGAGCAGAGGAACCTCTCTGCCAAGTCCGAGCTGGGAATAGGTGCTCATTTCTAATTTTCCCAGAAGAGTGTCCTAACAGAGACCGTAAAATTAATTTTTAAATTTTCAGTTAATTACATCAAGGGTTAATTATAAAAGTCGGTAACTTTAGGAGCCTAAAAATGCTAGACTAAAATTCTAGAGAATAAATTATATCAGAATGAGAATGCTCAATAGATAAAATGTGCTGAATACATTTTGTTTTGGAGGACAGAAATTAGAGACTGGTTAACTTATAATTATATATATTTTAAAAGTGATGCTGTTTAATTAAAGCTATAAACAATTGTATTTTATAGTTTCTGAACTTGCAGAGAGACTAAAGGATTATTTGTATCAATGCAGCAGAGCACAGGAGGAAAGTCAAGTTGCAAACAAAACGACTGGCCAACAGCAATAGCAAAAGAATAAGCTTGTAGAAGGAATCCCAGGTATAAAGATAAATATAAAACATTTAACTCTTTCATAAGTGGCAGATTTACCAGATTGGATTTTTAAGAAAATCTAACAATATGCTAGTTTTAATATAGCTGTCAAATGAAAACTATCTTTCTAGGATAGGATAGTTTTCATTCGACATTTATATATGATAGTTTCATTAGACATTTATATACGTACTGGTATGAAAAAAGACACCATACAGATAGTACCAAAAATGAAGACTGGAGCAATAAGGAAATCTTCCTACTCCTTAAAAAAGAATGTAATTTCATTTTTTTTTAAGGTAGCAAATTCACTCCTATAAACTAGTAAACTGCTTAAACATTTAACATGTGGGCGACTCTGTGGGTGGGCGAGGTTTCCGGCACAAAGAGTTTGGAAAAGGCTTCTCTGTGCCTCATGTCTTCTACACTCAGTTCTACACATGCTTTATATTTGTCTTGGTAACCATTTAATATAATCCTGGTCTCAGATGAAGTCCAACTAATTTTTTATATTTAAAAATGTAATTTTTCACTTATCTCTGAGGACAGTTATATTAGTTAAAGTTAAAAGTTAAAAATTAGTTAACATTACATACAATATTCCTTAAAACATCAGGAATGTTCCATAACACCACAGTTAGCACTTCTGTCTCATTCCAGAGTCCATGTTCACAGGAAGGCCTGGGAAGGGAGTCAGGATTTGTGGTAGAAGTGAAAAAAAGATTCTTTGTTTATTTGAGTAATGCATTGCTTAATGCCCACCAAAGTGGAAGGAAGATAGTCAAAATATGAGCTCTGGTAATTATCAAATAATTGAGTTAGAAAGAATTGGTAGATAGACCAGAGGTTCTTTGAAAACACACAATAGATACTGCAAAATTATCAACATATGTGTACAGAAAAGTAAATTGTGTAAATGAGGCCCAACATCTTCAAAACATCACTTTTCAAAAGAAACAGAAGGGAAATCTAATAATTGATGAAAGTGGTCAATATTAAGCAGATCAAAGAGTCTATCTTAAGGATTAAAAAAAGCTTTAGAAAAACTTTCATCTCACTTCAGCTATTTATGAATTACATGGATATTAATGAAAATTACTTTAATGAATTTACTTTTAAAAAGAAAAAAGGAACAAGCTTTAATATTGAGTCATTTCATTTTAGAACAAGTTTAAATCAATGTCACCATAAAATTCAACTCATAATTCTGATGAACAAAAACAAATTAAGTTTTAAGCTATCATGGAAACTCAGAGCAAATGCTTAACAACTCAGTTGTAAATCTTAACAAAATACCAGCAAAGCTAGTAATGACATTTAACAAAAGATAGTAAATAAAATAGTACTTTGTATTAAAATACTAGCCATACAAAAGATTTAAATGTTTCTACTGATTCAATAAATTAAAAACTAAATGAGTTTTATAATATCAGTAAAAAAATGTTTTATTTGGCTGCATTTTTTTAGATCCTTATTTAAAAGATCAAAGAAGTAATGGAATGAGAACTCCGTATTTTAAACAGTCAATAGAAAAACTTAATATTACTTTAAAACATGCGAAAAAATCATAAAATGAACAGTTTTTCAGATTATTTCACAAGATTATTTCTACTACAAGAACATAACTCTGCCAGGGCTGTATTATGCCACAATTATCTGAAGCATTACATACAGCTATAATTAACATCTGTATCATCTACAACAAATTTTAGAGCCAAGAGTTAAAAGCAGTCCCAATGATGAATATGAAGCATTGATTTGTTTAGCTAATATTATTTGAAACATTTAACTTCATATTTACTTATTTTTCTATTTGAGAAAACTGAGAAAATTGTCAGAGAATATAAATCACTGAAGAAGTTACAAAAAGCAGGTATGTAATTCTTCACTGAGTGTAGCCTAAAATTTTTATATATTTTAGTGACTTGTCAAAATTTCATTTTACATGATAAAATATATTACTGTTTAAGCAACAGTTATTATTAGGGCCATTTAGATAAGCATTTTGTGACTTAAAAAACAAGATATTTTTAGAGTTCGCAAATAAAGACACTGTATGCATTTAGGCAAACCATTATAAAGTCCATTATAGTACTTTGAATTTCTAAGAATAATTGATTCTGTTCTTATGTACCTACATTTGTAAGTGAAAATTATTAAATATATTAAAAATGTTTCATGAGGCGAAACAATGAAAGAGACTCTTTTCAGAAGATGAAGTATATGGAATACACAATGAAAACAAAAACTATTCAGAGACATGACCAAGGTGATCAAAATGCAGGGATGTTCTGTACAGAAGCCATACTAGCCTAGTCTCCACTGATTCATTCTGGGCCTTTTAAAAAAATACAGCAAAAATCATTAATAATTTCAGGAATTAATAATTGTTTAATAATCTCAGGAGTTAACAGTCATTTGGTAACATTTAATCATCTCGGATTTCTTTGACCTCAGGAAATTCATAATCTAATACTAACCAAAACAATGCAGACACACAAAATAAGATCTTAGGTATAGTTCTTCTGAATGATTTGGTAAGGTTAAACTTACTATAGAAAGATACAAAAAAAAAAATTCTGCTAGTTTAAGAAAATGTTAAAAACATTAGTCTTAGAGAAAAAACACAATAGCCAGAAATTTCAATTACAGTTCTTCCCATAACAAATTAGAAAATGACTGGTGTTCTGCTTTGTTGAGCTATTTTTCATTAAAATAAAGTGCTAACTTTACTTTCTAAGAGATTTTTTTTTTTCATGGAGCAATGTCAGGTAATAGAACTCACTCAATATAAAAAGTGGCCACATAAAACTGTCTACTAGAGTGACCACTAGCCAAATACAGCTGTTTACATTGTAATTCAAATTTGTTAAAATTACATAAAAATTAAAGTATCATAGCTACACCTCAATGCTCATAGCTGCAGGTAGCTAGTGGATACCATATGCAAAAACATA
Organism: Camelus ferus; assembly: GCF_009834535.1. Classification (NCBI taxonomy): domain Eukaryota; kingdom Metazoa; phylum Chordata; class Mammalia; order Artiodactyla; family Camelidae; genus Camelus; species Camelus ferus. Next base: position 51,673,830 of record NC_045702.1, on the reverse strand, counting down.
GAAATCAAAGATTCCATCATTGCAGGAAGTACTAATGGGTGACACTTATGTAGAACAAAAGAAGTTTATATGATATCATTACTGGTCACACATCCCATTTATTTAATTTTCTCAGTCATTACCTTATGTGTGTTACAAAAGGAATTTTCATTTTTGCCCAAATGTTACGTTACTACTTAAAATTTTGCTGTGAAAAATTAGATCTAGGTAAATCCAGATCTAGTTACAGTAGGTAAAACCTTACAGAATCAGCTAAAACAGACTGAGCTTTTTAAAAATTCACATATAAAACATATTCCTGAAAATGTGAAGGAATATGAATATGTGAAATAAATCTCTCAGTTGAGATGGTCCCAGTCTCCGTTTCTGCCCCAGTGGGAGTAACAGGGGCTGAATTTACCTTTCCACCTGAAACAAGTAAAAAAAAAAATAGACAAACTACATGAAACAAGCATTTTATGACATGATGCTCTAGGCAGCAAGTGACATCAGAGAGGTGAGAAACCAATGAGGTGAGCTCTATATTTGCCCCAACTTACTGCCTTGAAACAGTTTCCAGGCCGTGGTACATTGCAGGGTGGAGACCACACACCCAGGTTTAAGGCTTCTGGCAATAAAGGTGGCTAGAGTCCCCCAGGCAGAGTACCAGAGAGGAAAGAGGGGCACAGAACAGGAACTCTGAGATTGTCACAGTAACTCCCTCATATACAAAGCAGAACTCTTATCAGTGCACACATTTCAGAAAACCACCTAAGGCTGGGAAAAACCAGCCCCCAAACTGCGCCTAATACACACCCTGGGTCAGCAAGAGCGGTGGTAGCCACCAATCAGACTGGAAACCTTTGTAATTTACAGAGTGTTGGATAGAAATCTAAGAAGACTGCCTCAGTTGTTGGGAATGATTAGCACTGAACTAAATACACTGATTAGTTCCTCTGAAAAATCATAAAAACAATACCTAAAAGGGTCAAACTGTTTCCAATTAACTGTATCCTAGAATAAGGCTCAAAAATACTGATAGAAATACAAAAGCATCCAGCACTCAACAAGGTAATAAAATTCACATTATCTACCAGCTAATCAAAAAAAAATCAAATGTGCAAAAAAGCAGAAAAACATGACCCCTAATGAGGAGAAGTCAATCAATCAAAACCGATGCAGAACTGACGGCTATTAGACTTAATAAAAAAGGACATTAAAACAATCTTACAGCTGTGCTCCATTTGTTCAAAAAGCTACAGAAAAAAAAAAAAGTGTGTTAAGTAGAGAAAAGGAAGATGTAAAATAGACTTAACCCTGTCTTCTAAAGTTGGAAATAACCTCTGAGATTTAAAAAAAATACACCAGAGGGGATTAACAGCAGACTAGACATTGCAGAAAAAAGGCTTCGTGAACTTGAAAATATAGCAATGGAAACTATTTTAAATGAAATAAAGGGGGAAAAGAGAAAAAGACTTAAAAAAAAAAAAAAAAAAAGGAAAAATAAGGAGGGCATCAGTGAGATCTGGACCAACCTCAGCCTAACATGCCAATATTTGGAGCTCTATGTGTGAAGACATGCATAGGTATGAATATAAAAAAAAATTAAGCATATTTTTCATCTTAGGTATTATAATTTTCATAAGTTTGATTTGAGTCTTTTTTTATTGAAGTGTAGTTGATTTACAATGTTTCAGGTGTATAGCAAAGTGATTCAGTTTTATATATACATACATATATTCTTTTTCAGGTTCTTCTCTAAGTTATTACAAGACACTCAATGTCATGGCATGTGTGTGCTGAGCTGAAGTGAATGGTCAGGGCTAAAAAATATTTGCTTAGCACTTGCTTTTACCATAGCGTAAGAGTAAGCTGAACAACATGAATGAGTAAAATATCACAATCTGTTGATATATTGTACACTTAGCATATTATGCTGAAGGTAAGTTTTGTTAAATTTTCTATTTATGACAAGGTACAGGCTACTCATTTTTGAATCCATTTAATTGAAAAAGATAGATGGCAAGAAAAACCCCTTCTTCAAGTATCTAATAGGTTAGTTTACTGCATAATCCCAATAAATCGCAGGATTAAATGAAGAAACCTCCAATTATCACCCATAATCTTTGATTTTAAACTTTTGTCTTTCTCAAGATACCTCAGTATTTCTCATTAAGTAAATATATAAGTAAATGCTATGCACATGAACTAAAAGATAAAATTAATGCTCATAAATGCAATTTTCCATTTGCTTAATATAGTAGTGATTTAGAATTTATTTTGAAACAAAAAAGAATGCCTCTCACAAAAATGTTTGAAAATCACCTCCTAAATTCAATTTATAAGAGGAAAATCAAGTTCCACTTAGGAATGAGAAACACTTTCAAGGTTAATGCTACTTGTTAGGGTAAATGCAGGAAATAATATAAAATAAAACATAAACAGTCATTTATTGACACAAGATATGCTTCATAAAAAATGGAAACAGGTATCTGCAAATCAGTTATGGTTCTTGAATGAAAACAATTTTTTTCTAACAGGCAAAATGGAAAAAATTGAACTATACTGAAAAGAAAGGAGGATAGCATAAATCAATATAGTAAAATTCATGATGTTTAAATTTATACAGAGTAAATAACGGCCTAAAAATGTAGGTAAAACTAGCAGTATTATTCTCCTTAATAGAATGTAGCCATTACTTTAGATGCCATTTCTACTCATTCCTCATTCCCAGCCACTTTCATTTCTGCAAGTCACCGCAAAGCATCTATTTGTGGTGGGCAGCACTGGAACAGGGCGGGATAGGAGACATAAGTAACATCAAGTCAATTAACATTTCTGAATGCCTATGTATGCTCCTCTTGGGAAAGGAAAAAAAAAAAAAAAAGACTGAGCACAGGAGTGTCAAGGAAGGATTCCAAGAGGAAGTACTGTCACTCAAACTTTAAGGATCAAAGTCAATCAAGCAAACACTAGAAAAATAGTGCCTCAGGTGGAAAAACTCACCAGAGTAAACATAGATGTGTCAGATGACATGGTGCACGTGCAGAACTACAGCAGTTCAGTATTACCAGAGGGCAAACTGCTCAGTGAAGAAAGGAGAAGCAGGATGATAAGATGAAGCAAGAGCCACATCAGATCAAAGCTTTATGATCAGACTGAGCTTTATCCAGCAGGGAATGATGGCGTTCGGAGCAGGCTGCCCCAGGATAGGCCACTTTGACATACTGAGTATTCTGAATTACATTTACTTGAGAAACAGCAGGAACAAGAAGGACACTCTGAGCCTCCTCTACATCTCCCAGAGAGCAGGTAATAAATTTCCCACATGGAAGTCACTCTCCCTGTACCAGGAGGTCAAGAGATACCCTTATGGCCAGAGATAGGGAATTCAGGGCTGAAAAGTCTACGCAAACTCTGCTTAGTTTCTTCACTAATTATTAGCCAAGCTTAAGTTTGTCTTGTCAGTTCTTCACAAATGTACTGTTTCTTTGTCTAAAAGCGATGTAAACAGCCTGCTGTGATCCCTCTTGGGTACCAACATCTAAGAAAGCTTCATACATACAACATTCATTTTTTTTCTTCTGTTATTCTACCTTGTGTCAATTATTAGACCAGCCAAAAGAACCAAGAGAGGAGCAGAGGGAAAATTTCCCCTTCCTCACAATGAGAGTAGCGCGGTAGATTTGCAATTAGCAAAATCTGTCATGGTGGCTCTGATGAGGTCAAAACTGCAAACAAAAGAGGGACTGTGGGGAGGGACAGTCCCAGGGCAGAAGATGAAGAATCCAAATTTTTAAACTTCAAGTGCTTGAACATTCCTGTCAAAACAGAGGGATAATGAAGACTGGATGTAAAAAAACAGGAAATGGTACATGAGGCTTGATGACACAAACAGTGTATGTCTATTAAAGAAATGTCTAATAGACATTTTAGGAAAAGGACTAAGTAACTGTTGCAAAGAAATCACTTCAGACTGACAATTTAAACCAAAGATCAAGAAACTGGGGCGCATGGGGTCAATCCAGCCTCTTGGCTGTTTTTTGTGAATAAAGTTTTACTGAAACACAGCCCTTGTTTGACAGCTCTTTTAAGGCTGCTCTGGCACTACAAGAGCAGAATGGAATAGCAGAATGGAAAAGATCATACGGCCCACGAAGTCTCAAGCATTTATGATCTGGCCCTTTATGAGAAAAATTTGCTAACCTCTAACAGAAAAAATTTATATCAGATTCCAGCAAAGAAAATAACCTGAGTTACCTCTTTAAAAATGTGCACATTCTACTGAACAATTTTTAGGATCCTTTTCTTAACAATCTTAACAAAGAGGGCAAGTATTGACATCCCTCATGAATGTCACGTGGCAAAGTCAAATGAGCACGAGGCTCACTCTTGAACTGCGGGTAATAACATCTACAGTAATCAACTCTCAGGATTGCTCTGAGCATTAAATGGGATCATTTATTTTAAAAGAAAAAGAAGGTGACTCATTATTTCAAGCATCCTGTAAGTGTCTGTTATTACTAACGTTAACATAATTATACTAATAATACGCATTAGCAGGCCACATTTTGGTGAGGGAAGTTCTTAAATACAGTGGGAGTCCCATTTCTTACAAGTGGGAAGAACAAGAAACACAAGATCACTGTTGGAGTCTCACTGGTTGGGCAAAAAATATCCCAGAACTCAGTTATTACCGTAAACACATTAAATTTAAAACAGAAATGTATAGCTTTTTTCTCAAAAAACCTAAAAATGGGTATAATAATCAGAGCACTCAGAAGAGACAGGCAGGCTTAACTGTCCTGTCATTCCAAGTAAGAATTTTCCATTGCTGACACTAGGATTATCTTGGCAAGAGCTGCTGCATTCCACCTTAGCAGGTACAGTGAATAAAGTATCCAGCATTTAAGTAGAAAAAGTATAAGCTTCAAATCTCATAAAATAATACCTCTGGTGCCTGGAAAACTGAATCATATCTACTTTTCACAAGCACCACACATAAACTTATTGGAAGCAGCGGTTCAAGGCAAAGAAAGCATGTCTGGATCAAGCAGCTTTTTGTACTGATTCCATCACCTTTCCTTTCTCCCAATAAAAGAACAGTTGAGGCTTCCAGAAAACTGCCAAAGTAATCTGTTTTTAGGTGGCTATATAGTTTTATCCTAAGTGAATAGCACTCTGGCCTGAAATATTCTTCTCATCTTCCTGTCTGCTAATGATTCAACCCATGGAGAAGATTTTATTGTTTTTGACTTGGCTTCTTCTCAGAATGTGAAGCATTAATATATAGAAAATTTCATAGAAAAGATGATCAATTACACAAACACTAAATAAGACTTGGCAAAAGCATTATAATATGAAAAATCATAGTTGTGCCTGTACCTGGAATTCTATTAATATTTAATTATTAAGGAGGCATTGGAAGGGTATAACTTGACTTTTTTTCAGGTAGGCTATAGGATACAAACTGCTGTACAAACACAACACGTAACACCAACACACACACAACTAGAAAGCTTTTGGACTGAAAGAACAAAATCTTTCTAATTATTTCTGCCAACAAATTCGGGATAACTGTCTGCCTATTCGGCCTTCAAAAGCAAAGCAAAAAAAAATCCTTCTTAATGTCACCTATCTTGCTATTATTCACCCAACCTCACAAGATATATTGAAAATTATACTTCCCCTCTCTTATTAAATCAAGCACCAATTCTTCGTGCTTCTATCTCTTAAATACATCTTGATTCTAGCCATTTCTGTGTATTTACTGTAAAACTACCCTAATCCTGGCCATCACCATTGTTTCTTGGACTATCGTAATAGCCTCTGAATGAAATCAAAAGCATCAGGCAAACTCTCTGAGCACTTTAATCCATTCTCCGTGCTGCATCCAGAATGATGTGTAAAATGCAAAGCCAGTCACATCAATTTCTACTGGGCATTGCTGCTTTAGAGAGTTCAAACCCTGACCAAGACCTGCGTGTTCCTCACCTTAACTCTCTCTAATGTGTAGTCCGTTCTCTCTGTTTCAGATTCACTGGCTCTTTCCAGTTCTGATCATTCTACGTGCTGCTCTTTGCAAATTGAAACGCTTTTCTCCTTATTTCTCTGATAGCCGTACCCTGCACAGTCTTCCAAATTTCAGCTTTCTCCCTTACACTAAAGAAGACCGATCCTGATCTTTTATTCCAGGCTCAGATGCACTTTTCTCAAATAGACCTAATTAAAGTTTTTACCTTAGGGTGGTGAATAGAAGGGACAGACAGTGACCGGGGTCCTGTGAACTCCCAACCACTAGATACTCCCCAGGCTAACTCTGGTCATCCAGCTAAGCTCATATTATAAAGAATCTTCATTTACAAAAACAAAAATAGCTAAATAAGATTATTTCCTTACTTAATGATCAAGATAAAATAGCATATACAGAAAATCAGCATATACAGAAATGCCTCATTCTTCTAAAAATGTAGTTGAAGAAAGGATTACATTATTAAATAAGCTACAAGTATGTCAAAATACCTGACACACAGATGTTCAATAAATGTTATATGAATTTATAGTAAGCAATTAGTTAGATAATGAAGACACTAGGATAGTTCCCTGAAAAGTGCTAACTAGACACCACCTAAAGTTAAGTTTTAAACGAACTTGTAAGCAGCAGCACTGGTGTGAATTTTATTAAGAAATCATTTCAGAAGATTGGGCCTGGGCTAGACAGGGCAGGATAGATTTCATGGGGGCAGGGGAAGGGAAATCAGTCTTGCAACTATTGTTAAAGAGAAAAAAAGAGAAATAAATGCAAAAAGTGAAGAGCTAGACTTAACCCAATAGAAACCAGACTATGAAAAGAGGAAGATAAGTAAGAATGGGACAAGTATAAGAGAAACCACCATTTAAAAAAACCCATGATAATGATTAAAGTATAGAAAGGTATCAAAAAATCACTCAAAAAAGGAACAGCATAACACCTGATATATATTTTGTGTCACTCTAATAATCTGAATTGCTCTACTATATCCATATGTAAAAGACATCCATAGTGGATTGTACAAAAAAGAGGTCACAAAATATTGTAGCATAGAGAACGTTTTTAGAAAGGTAAGTTTCTTAGATGCAGTCAAGGGCATCCCACTCTTTTACAGATAAAGATTCTGACCTAAAGTTCAGAGCTGTGAAATAACTTGGTGAGGTTGGTAGACACTTGTTATTTGCACATCAAGTACTTGTACCTTGAACCCCACTCCAGGTTCACATCCTTACCATGCCAAAGATCTCCTAAAACGTAAAAATAAGTCAGTTCTTTCTATTCAACACCTCCTTTACAATGATATATTTTTCTCCATGAAGTAAAATTTGTTTAGATATTATAAACAAAGCATTGGCATGTTTATATTAACATATGTATTAGCTAATTTATTATTACACAAGTATAACACAATTTTAAAACAATAAATGGTATTGAAAATATATTTGGTTCCATCTTTGTCAAGAAATAGCATAACATAATCAAGCTAAAGGCAACTTCCATTGTTTAAATAGAATCCAGTGCACACACACACACAAATCTCCTAAGAGAAATCCTCAGGCATAGCGTACTTTTTTAAACACGGATGATCAAACCAATTGCTTATTCCCTTTCCTAGGGCTAAAATTAACGCAACAAAGGGTGCTCATTTCACTGATTTTTGCCTCCTGCACATTTCCTGTTAAATTTTATAAACTGATTTACTAGGACATCACAGGCAAATAAATTCACAAACAACTTTGCTCATCTGACAAAGTTCTAGTAAACTACATAAAATTGGAAATTAGATAATGATTCCAACCCCTGTATTAGTCAAGAAAAAAATTATTCAGTAAACTGAGGAAAAGTCCTCTGGAATTCATTCCATTTCTATATCCATTAGAACATCATTCTATCTGGAAATAGCCTTTATCCATTAAAAGAAAGACTCCTAGGAAAGTATGTCCTCTAAGAATCATTTCTCTACACATCATCAGTTACATGTCCATCACAATTAATCTTAGGGACTTTCTATATCCCACAACACAAACTTTCCAGTAACCATTTAGCCGTAAGAAAAGATCTGCTAAAACTTAAAAAAAAAAAAACAAAACAAAGAAAACAGTCAATTCTTTCTATTTAACACCTCCTACAAGAATGACTTCATCATTCCTCATCTTTAGGTATGAATCCCTTAAAGACTAAATTTGCAAAATGGTCCCAAAGGTATTTTAAACTAGTATTTAGATTTTATTATTGATTTAGGCAGGAAATACCTGAGATTTATGATATTTGAAGAAAACAAATGAAAACATTTAAAGAATTTGTGGAAGTGATTGCATTTCTGCCACTCAAACTGTGTACAAACATGAAAGAGAAAACTTTAATATATCTTAAGTAATGACATCATGAACATTTAACATAAAATAAAGTTGTAATTTTCAGGAAAAATCAATGTATCCACAAGGCCACAGTAGCAACATGGCTGAAACTGGAGTAGAAGGAATTGGACATACTCCCCAGGTCATTCACTGTCTGTTAAACACACACACATGCATGTACACACACACACACACAAAGATATTCATCAGAAATAAATATAAAAAAACTAGGAACCTGAAACATATAGAGCTGACCCTTGAACAACTTGGTTTTAGGCATGCCAAACCTTTGTGCAGTTGAAAATTCACACATAACTTAGAGTCAGCCCTCTGAATATGCAATTCCTCCTTCATCCCACAGTCCCTCAACATCTATGGATTTAACCAACTAGTAGTAGTTTTTTTTTTAAAAAGTCTGCCTGTAAGTGGGCCCGCACAACTCAAACTAGTATTGTTCAAGGGTAAATCATACATTGTGAAGAGCAGACCCAATATGGAGGCAGTAAGAATTACAACAGGAAGCTCTCTTTTTGTTGTTGTTTAGTAAGAAATGTTGCCTTAAAAACACATTTTCTTAGTCTAGCAATAATAGGGTTAACAGAATAAAATGCACAGAGCAAGAAGTCAAGTAAAAGGTGAAAAATATACATGTCTGAGCTCTGGTAAGAAATTTAACAAGATCACAGATTTTTATAACTTAAATTCAATAAAGGCTCAGTACTCTGAAGCTAAAGAAACCATTAGCACTTAAAAGAAGGAATCAATATGTTTTTCCAATTGTCATTTGTTCTTTATTAGGAAGAAAAATTAAACACATATATATGTGTATATGTATATTTTTAATCTTTTTCCATATTATTTAACACACTCATGAGAGCATAAAAGTAACAAGTGTATATGGTAAACTGCACTTTGGATTGATTCTGGCTCGGCCACTGGTGAGCTGTGGAACCTTCTGGAAGCAATTTACATCTCTGTGACAGTTTCCCCAGATGTGAAGTATCAAGTGTCAATGGGTGGTGGGCTTCTATTTTTTTATTTGCTGACATGTTCAAATATTAAACATTCTGAAGTATTTTAAAGATCATGTATTCTGATCTGCTATGTCAATAAACTACTTCCTGGTAACTAGAACTAAATTAGGCACTTCTGAAGGTTTATTTATGTTTTTCAAAGCATTAAAATTCCATATGGGAATTTACATTTTTTGCTAAAGTAAATTCATGAAAAGATTCCTATCTCTCATACGGCACCAATAAAATTAGTCTACACTGTCAGAAGAAAGTCGAGCTCTAGAGTAATTTTCCAGACAATTACTGTGAAATTATTGTACCATGGAAAGTGATAAACTATTTTTATCAAGTCAAATTAAAGAGTATGCTTCATTTCTCAATTTTTAACTTCTACTTAGATTCATGGCCAATTTCTTTCTGCTTTTCAAAGTTAAACATTTCTTTGGTACCTATTATATGAATCAGCTATACTCATTGAGTAAATAAGAATATAACGTCTATTATCTCATCGGACAGTAGTACTAAAGGATATCTTTTGGAAATCTTGCAAGATCCCCCAAAATTAGAATCTCTATCTTATTTTCTGGATCTAGAAAGTATTTTTGTTTTTTTATTTTTTACAGTTTTAGAATTGGTTTTTGCCTAATCTTGGATGGAAAACAGCTACAGTTAGTTTTGTCTCCTGAAACATTCTTCTCTATTGCTGGGGGGAAAACACCTCTCTGATGGTTAGTTTCTAAGCAAAAAACTCAGCCTACAATTCAGACTCTTCGCACTTTTGTGTCTTGTATAATATAAGTAAAAGCCTATTTTTTTTGTATCGGAAATTTTATGAATTTACCTTTTACTATTTTAATACATTTAAAATACTACTTTTTCTAAGTATCTGTTCATCATTACTTAAGTTGTAAACAAAAACACCTAATAGGAGTAGAAAACAGAAATGGACATGTCCAATGTTGATAGCTACTGCAGCAAGTGATTCCAAGAAGAGCTTTCAGATGATCTTCTTGACAGCTGCAATCAGAAAAAGGTGCTAGCAGTACTACATACCCCCTGGTAATCTCAACAAAGAGAGGGTAACAAAAGCTTCAGTCAGCTCAGGATAAAAACATGGGTCCTTGATAACTTATAAAATAGCCTGAACAGCATCAGAAATCACATCTGAGAAGGACTCAAACATAATCCCTACACAACTTTACAAAAGAGAGCATCAGTTTTTAATGTTTATAAAAGGGTTTTTTTTTTTTTTCTTAAAAGACACAGAAAGGGATCTAAATTCTTTTTAATTCCCTCAGGACAACCAGTTTGATTTTAAAAAGACTGTTCTGTTCTTTTTTTCCCAAATAGAGAGTAGTCTAGCACAAGGTGTGCCTGCTATCCAAGGATGTGTTCCCAAAGGCTCACAGTTAAAAGACTGCATAGGGTAACAAACATCATCCTAACACACACAGATTCATTGAGAAACAGAGTACTTTAAAAGTGACCCCACCAACTATCTCTGCCCACTTTAACGTTAACACCTCTTTTACCATCAGTCAGTGTCTAAATGACTGTAGAAATATGGAAGATTCTGCTAATTCAATATAATTACAGTTAAGTTATAGCTACCAAAATATAAAATATTTTTAGCTGATCAAATTAACATTGGTAAAATCCTTAAATCATACTTCACATCATCGATGAATAAAAATCTGGGCAAATTAAACTATTTAAAATATATAAACAGAGAATAAGTATGATGACCAAATAGTTGATCCAAAAGGATATTTTGAACAAAGCATTAATAAAGAATTTTTTTTACAAAATAAAAAAATCTAAAAATATTTTTGCAAAGTGGCCCCTTGAAATGAGGCATGTCACAGCTTAATATCATATAAACGTCTACAAGATTATTCAAAAAAGTTTATTTTTGCAAACATAACCTATGTTTTAAATAGAAGATAAAATAAAACTATTTTAATAAATATTTTTGTTCTTTTAAGATAAAGCCCCAATTATTTTTCTTATGCTTCATGGTAAAATTTTGTTCCTTTCTTTACATGCATGCTAAAGCTGTAGCCTCTTAATCTATGCCAATTTATCTTAGGTAACAAAAACCTTCTACATTAAATATTTCCTAACTCATTTCACTTTGGAAAGTGCTTAACAAAAGCCTTATTTTAAAAAAAAAAAATTCCCTATGGTAGGGTCCTTTTGTCTTGATTTAATCTTCCACAAAGTAATTCAGATAGAAGCAAAGTAGATGCACCACAGCCTCTAAGCTGTCTGGTACATATAATAATGTCTTTTAAATTACATACATATGTATATATGTCTGCAAATGTATTCACAGTTACATACCCCACACTGTATGCATATATGTGCATATATTTTTCCCACTTACTAATGTGAAAATTGTGTCCCCAGATAACTAGACTCAAATTTAAGTCTTTTATTTTACAATTATCATAATATTTTCCAGACAACTATTTATTTGGGGAATATTTGAATGGTTCTGTCAAATTTTAAGTCACAGGGAAACTGAAATGGCCTTTTGGCCGTTTGAGAGTAAACCAGCATCGGAAGGAAAAAAGATGAAGCCTTCACACAACCATTTACAGGACAATTGAAAAATCCAAGGAAAATTTACTTGACTCTCAATCCAAGAAGGCAGCATTCTTTACTCTACCTTTTCAGTGATTGGTGGTTCCATCCCAAGGATACAGATTCTGGGGATGTTCTAGTAAAATTTCCCACTAAGCTCAATAATAACCTTACTATCACTATACTGAGTCTACCTATGCAATAGGAAAAGAATGGGTAAACACGTATCTATGGAGTGACAACTCTCCAATTTAAAGTAAATATTTTATAGTTTTTACAGTATACTGACATAGTATGAAGACTTATGATAATACTATCCTTCAACCAGTTCTAGTAGACATTTCCTTCCTAAGTAGAGTATTATCTATCTTTTCCCTTTATTTGATACAGAGTACTAAGTAGCCAAAAAATAAAACAAAAACAAACAAACAAAAAACCCTGGAATTTACTGGGATACATGAAATGCAATTCAACACAAGTCAAGAGAAAATTAAAGTCAATTATCTATGGAAGCAATACAAAGGACTGCGGGTGAGATACAATACTACCAATAAAATACAAGAAGTAGGTGTTTAAAAATTCTTTGTGTGTGTGTGTGTGTGTGTGTGTGTGTGTGTGTATTTGATGAAGAGAGGCAGAGGAAAGAGGTAGAAGGAAAATTCAAAGCTGACACACATCACCCCTGGGTGCCTGCCACAACTGAATTCCACTGAGAGAAGTCTATTACTGGAGAATGTGCTTGTGACAGATCTGATACGCTAGGTGTGAGAAGATAGTCACGTAGTCAAATGGAAGTACCTAATACAATGCTGAACAATTCGTGACTGGAGCCCAGGAATCAGATTAGAGCAGCAGACGTGAAATTTGAGTCGTCTCACCCAAATTGGAAAGGAGAGGAGCTAGATTTTTAAATGATACTAACATCGCAAAGCTGCCCAGGGCCCTGCACTGTAATGTCAACTACACTTTACATTCAGTGGTTTTAATCCTTGGTGGGATTACTAGCCTCATTTCTAAAAGGAGGAAAGCAAAACTCAGAAAAGTTCAATAATCTGACCAAGGAATGAAGACATTTTGAGTTCAAAGCTCTTGCTCTCATCACAGTAATGTACTGCCTCTTCAGAATAATATCTAGGAACACATCCAGTTAATATGGAGAGAGGAACAGAGGTCAAATCAAACTCTGAATTTAACTCCATCCTATAGAGCCTTAGAGCCCTCCAGCTTTTGAGGGCATTTCACGATGTTCCTTAAAAAAAAAAAAAACTCAATGAAAACATCTATATTTCTATTAAAATCTGTCACATGAGGAATTTGGGTTTCCAAGATCAGCAACACCCATGGAACTTATCTTCGGGGCATAAAACCAAATACAATAGGCCAGTGAGGTAACCAAACCTCCTTCAATTGCTAATTTGTTTCTACTTGCATGGCTCAGTCTAGAGTACTTAGTTTTAGTGCAAATTATCTTTATTCTGTATTAATAATCTTATCTAACAAGAATTAAATTCCCACACTGTGGGACTGACCTTTAGGAATGGCAATTGCTAAGCCACTGTTTTGAGAAGTTCATGTTTGAAACCCCTTCCCACAGCAAAATGCGGCAGACTACAGATTCTTCTCTTCAGCTGGTTTGTAAGGCCTGGCCTCTGGAATTCCCCTCTGCGACACAGGCTAGTATGCCAATCAAGTACATTCTGTACTGAACATACACTTCTAGTATTTCACAGAAAAGATTTCTCCCAAATTTTCATGGGGCATTTTTCTAGGACTTCTCTTTCATGTGTTGCTCTACTTTTGCTGTTCATGAAACATAGAAGATGAAACAATCAAATAGTATTTTCTTCCATCTGATTTCCTCCCCCTTATTCTTTTAACTTTGGGATCTCTTCTCTAATGGCATTTTGGTAACATATGAAAATCACATTATCTAAACAATTAGTCAACTCAGCAATACACTCTGCAATTCTAATGAAGGAAAATAAATGCAATGGTTCACTAGGTTGAATTAAATTATTTTTCAAACCTGTCAATTCAACCAGATAGCTGCAGTAATAGGGCACACAGTCAGAGAAGTCAGAGCAAGAAAGGTCAAGAATCCACAAAGGAGAGCTTCTTCTTTTGAGTTTGGATGAATTTTCCCAGTTGGATGAAATTTTGTAAAATAGAAAAGTTAAATTTCAAGGAACAAAGCTTAAGTTTTAAAAGTCTGCATTAATTCACTTACCGAAATAACAACAACAGGATATAAAATGGAAAGATTACTCTCATCAAGCACATTCAGTAATTTCTGGGTTTTTTCAAAATCAGAGGTCATAACCTGCAAGACCAGAAAAGGGAAAAGAAATTCTTAAATGACTTAACCATTAATTCATGGAGAAAAGTGGAGAACTTTTACATAAACATTCAAAATATTTCTCAAACTTAATTTTGAATTTTCAAAGAACTTTAAAGGATACCCACAAGATTAAAATTTAAACTATTTGTTAATCCAAACCTGTGTCATCCTATCTGCTTTATACTGAAAATTGAAATTACTATCTGAAGAAATACCATCCTCTTCTTATTATGGGAATTAGCTTGTTAGAAAATGTTGTTTCCCTACTTCAAAAAATAAAAAATAACATTTTCAAATACATAGTAAGTAACACAACCCACCTACCAAAATCTTAAATTCAAGTATTTAATAATCAAGAAGACTAAGTTCTCTCCCACATTACATTTATACAAATCCTCAACTGCTTTCAATCGTTTGTATTTACTACTTACATTCACACAAACAAAATTGTAGCACTGCTCTAAGATGACTTGCTGAAGATCTCTGCCAGACATGACTTTCACATGCTAGGAGAAAAAAATTAGAGGAAAGGGTTTACAAACTAGACAGAAAGACCAACGTGAACATCAACAACTTTATGAGCACAGAATTTCTACAGGCACATAAAGCCAAGGACCATATATAAAGAGAAAATAATTCAGAATAAAGTTTTTAAGGAAGTCTTTTAAGAAAAAGACATTTGAACTATGAACCCTAAATATTATTATAGCAAACAAGGATATAGGATATAGTTTTAGATAAGAAAAAAAATGTAGAAAGGCTCAAGATATATCCAGGAACAGGCAAGTAGCCTGGTATTTCTTATACAAAGAACATGTTATATAGAATATTAGAATAAAATTTAAATGTTGGCTAGACAAGAATTGTTAGAGAGTTCTGGGAACATGTTAAATACTACAGGTACAAAGGATAGATGTAACTGAACATAGACTGACTAGAGACAGGGAGAGCAATGAGAGATTCTCATAATAGGACTTCTCCTGAGGGTCCAAATCAAGATAGCCAAGTAGGTACATCCTGAGCTCATCCCTCCTATGAAAAACCAAAAATGTGACTATATATAAAACTATCTCTAAGAACAACTTAAAAATTAGCAGAACAGATTTTCTACAACTAAAGATATAAAGAAAAGGCCAGATTGAGACAGGTAGGAGGGACAGAGATGCAGTCTAGTCAGAACCCACACCCTGAATGCAGCAATCCGCCAGCAGGAAGGCTATCACAACCATGAAGGTCCCCCTGAGGGGCCAGGAGTCTGAGCCCCACAATGGACTCTTCAGCCTGGGGGACCTGCCCTGGGAAGAGGAGCCCCAGCACGTCTGGCTTTGAAAACCAGTAGGGCATTCATCTGGGAGAGCTGGAGGGCTGTGGACAACCAGGACTCCGCTCTTGAGGAGCTCCTGCACAAACTGACTCCCTCTGAGCTCAAGCACAGAGGTGATAGCTTGGAAAGTGCCTGGACAATACAAAAAGGAGATTCACTAATTTGGGAGCATGTGCTGGATGAGCAGAAATCTGACAGAACTTTCTCAGGGACAGAAGCATTGGCAGAGTTTTTGTTTGTTTGTTTGTTTTGCTTTTTGTTTTTTAAACTCTCTTTCCACCTACCTGGCACCTGACGCCATTTCTGTCAATCTCTATCAACCTACTAACATCATGTGCCCCATCCCGGCATTCCCCTGAGAAACAGCCCAACACAGCCAATCCATCCAACCCAGCTGGCCCCTCCAAAGTAGCTCCTGTCCCACCCCACCCAACAGGTGGTCTCCACCTGCACCCCTCCAAAATGGCTCCTGCTCTGGGGGGCCAGCCCTGCAAACCAGCACACCCACAAAAGCTGCAGCCAGAGCTGGCAGCCAGTCTTGCTGGAAGCCAGCCCCATATATCAGCACATCTAAAGCAGTTTTGGCCAGACCTCTCAGCCAGCCAGGCCAAGAACACCACACTCTTTCAGCCTGCCTGCAGCAATCACAGCCCAACTACAACAGGAGGGCACATGCACCCCACAGAGGGGCTACTCCCAGAGCATCTGGCTCTGGTGACCAAAGGAGCATCTTCCACACAAAAGAACAAGTCAGACCTCAGAAAAAGAACTAAATGAAATAAAGATAAGCAGTTTACCAGACAAAAAGTTCAAAGTAATAGTCATAAATACGCTCATTGAAAATACAGAAGAATGGATGAACTCAGTGAGAACTTGAAAATATAAAGAATCAATCAGAGATAATAAATTCAGTAACTGAAATGAAAAATGCACTAGAGGAAATAAACAGCAGATTAGAAGATTCAGAATAGCAGATCAACAAACTGGATGACAGGGTATTGGAAATGACTTAGTCAAAACAACAAAAAGAAAAAAAAAATAATGAGGATAGTTTAAAGGAGGTCTGGAACAACATCAAACAAAGTAAAATCCATATTACACGGGTCCCACAAGGAGAAGACAGGAAGAAAGCTCTAGAAAATCTATTTGAAGAAATAATAGCTGAAAACTTCCCAAACTTTGGGAAGAAAACAGACATTCAAGTCCAAGAGGCAAATAAAGTCCCAAACAAGATGAACCCAAAGAGACCCACACCAAAACACATTAAAATTAAAATGTCAAAATTTAAATAAAGAGAGAATCTTCATAGCAGCAAAAGAAAAATAACTGGTTTCTTATAAGGAACCCCCATAACACCATCCGCTGTCTTTTAGCATAAACTTTACAGGTCAGAAGTGACAAGCACGATACATTCAAAGTACAGAAAGGAAAAACGTTACAACCAAAAATATTTTATCTGGCAAGATTATCACTCAGAATTGAAGGACAGAATAGTGTTTCCAAGAAGCAAAAGCTAAAGAAATTCATCACCACTAAACTGGCCTTACAAGAGATGTTAAAAGGACTTTTTTTAGACAGAAAAGGCTATAAGTAGAAACAAGAAATTTATGAAGGAAAGACTGTCACTAGTAAAGGCAAACATATAGTAAAGGCAGTAGATCAACCACCTATATAGCTAGTATGAAGGTTAAGAACCAAAGTCGTAGAACCATCTGTATCTAGTAATTATTTAAGTGATACAAAAATAAAAATTTGTAACATCAAAAACATAAAATGTAATATGCAGTAAAATGTAGTGCTTTTTAGAATGTGCTCAAACTTCAGCCACCATCAACTTAAAATAGACTGCTGTATACTGCCTGGCAACACTTAGCCCTCCCTGCATTTCCCCCTGGGATTTGCCATTCAGAAAATCAGTGCCGCGCTGCCATTCTCCTTACTGCTACTGCTGTAACAAACTGTCTTTTCTCCGACCCTAGAGCTTCAGGTCTTTTGCCAGTGTTTATGATACTGGTGTGCATGTTCGCACACAAGTTGGGTATGATCTTCAGATCTTGTCAAGTTTCTGACTTAACAGATATGAAGTAAGGCGACCGCATCACCAGAGCTTAACTTCAACAAATGTAAGCCAATTCTGAATTCAAAGAAAGTGACTTTTAAAATTTTCTTAACGCACATACATAAGGTGTAGGATGAGGACAGAAGGGATACTGTGATTTAGCTTTTTAAGTATTAAATTGATAAAAATTCTTGAGTATAGGGTATGGAATCTTTAAAGACAGAAACATTCATGTTTTTAGTCACTAGCAAGTACTTGACAAGTCAGTTTTTTAAAATTTACCACAGTTTTATTTAAAGGTCTTGCTAAAGGGAAAAAGAGGCATCTATTCTTAAAATCAACTATGTGAAAGTTTTCTTAAAACGGCAAAGAAAATTCATCCCAAAATACTGCTACCTGGAAATAATCACCCTGAACATTGGATAAGTATAATTTTAACAATTCTCTACTAATAATATATTCAGTAAGCTGATAGGACAAAAGGATGAAGGAACAAAAGTATTAATACATTAAAATGGGTTCATGTGCATTATCATATTTAAATTATTTAATGTTAGCAAAAAATCTGAATATAGTAAAAACTAAAGGTGCTGCTAAACTTCAAGTAATTCTTCACTCACAGAAAGCTTTTTCTACACATTAAGATATCATGAACAAGATTAAGTCACTGGACTTTCAATGGCAACACATTCGATTTCTAAGAAAGAAACAGCACATTTTAATTCTAGCCTCACGCTAGTTCTAGTCAATCATGTTACCCTGAGAAGGTTCATTACAATCGTATAGCCCATTCTAGCCATAATTCACACAATTTAGACACAGTATATCTACATATAAGAGAACTGTTTTAAACAAAATCTCTCCATTTCTAAATTCATTTTAATTCACTTCTCTATTTGATGAACTATAGCAACAAGCAGTTTTTTTTGGTTTTTCAAACAAAAGCATCACCATTTTTACGTTCCTTTAGTTTTTGCTTTTATATTGGAAGAACGGCTTGCCTGAGAATGAAAGTTTGGTCTACACTTTGTCCCTCCAGATTCGCAGTCACGGTACCACTATCTTCAACACGGTTTCCGAGCTCTGTCCTGACCCTTCTTAGTCCGTGTGGCCTTTACCCACTCTCCATTCACCACTTAACTGGTAAATTTCAGTATCAAGTAGTTCTAACCAGGAAGTACTGATAGAAGTTACAGCTCAAGTTTTTTCCCATTGTCTTTCTAACTAAATGACAATTTGGCTGGTGGTAAAATTCTTAGATTTCACTTCCATTCTCTCCAGAGTTTACAGACAATGCTTCGCTGTATGTATTCAGATGATGAGTGCTGACGAGATGCAAGAGGTCATGCAGAATATCCTCCTTTCTGTAAGTTTTTGTTTTTCCCTGCTAGGTGCCTACCTGAAGAATTCTTCATGAGGAAATTCAAAATCTTAATCAGAATCAGAACATATTTGTCAATTATTATTCCTCAGTTTTCCCTGTACATATGCCCTTTAGGTCTGATGGAATCAGTCTGTCACTTCAAGGAAATTTTCTTCACATTCCCAGAATAATTTCTTGGTTTGTCTACTTGATATATAAACATTATCCATATGTTGGATGCCTTTACTATCATTTACATCTATTCTTTTAGTTACCGTTTAATTTTTACTTGGAATACACTGTGATTATCTCAAGTTTCCCTCTATGATAATAGCCAGACCCTTGCTATATCTGTTTCTAATGTACTAATTATTTCTATAACAATGTTGCTCTAATTTTGTTTCCGTAGTTATCCACTCTATTAATTTCTTGCAATTCTGTCTTTTGAATTTTTAACCTTCTTGAATTCAGATTTTTACTGTTATTCTTCAGAACCAAAAGCTATGAGAATATTTTGGAGGATAGGGAGAGACTTTAGGTTTCTTCCAGGTTTTAAAAATCAGATTTATGTGTGTTGTGATAATTTCTAGTATGAACTGTCTAGTTTACTCATTGTTTTTTGTTTGTTTGTTTGTTTTTTAAACAAGCTACAGAGTTAAAACATGGTAGGCACTGATAGTTTTCCCTGCCTCTGCTGAGGGTAGTACAGAGGACAGAGGAAGTATCTGACTTTTTCCCAGCCTTCATTTTGTTTTTTACCCCCTTAAAACACACACACAAAACCAAATTGCATTTTTTTTTCCATCATGAAATTGAGACTCTTAATAATTGTTTCCAGTTAAGTACAATTATTTTATGGTCATATTGCTTTCCTCCCAAACAGAACAAACAATATTTTCCATACTTGAGTAAAGAAAGTTAGACTTTACCTAAATACAGCAAAGGAGACGTTGACACCTTTAATAAACAAAGACCGCCTTAGATGAAGCTATTAGGCTGTTTATGAACAAGTTCTATGGCACCATCATCTGCTGTCATCCCTAACGCTTCCACGTTCAAACACAACAAATGGAACAATCTGCTGGCTAGAACTCCTTGTTCTGTAAATATTTTGGTTCAAAGAACATTTAAACAAAATTCAAAACAACCTTCCAATGTGTTTAGAAAAATTTTTTAAAGTATACCAAAAAAACAAAAAAAAACAAAAACAAAAACTCCACCATGAAATACGTTCCTTATGTCATAAAAAATTAGAAAATATTTACTACTAATTAAATGCAAACATTGCATATTCAAAATACTATCTGAAGTAGGGATGTTAGGAAGGGAGCTGGTTTACCAAAAAATGTTTCCCATTTTAAAAAGAGTTAAGGCTTCACTAAGGCTGAAAGGCTCTGGTCCAAGTCCCATGGGTCAGAGGTTCAAAAATGTGTTTCTGAAATGCCAACCCTCATTTTACAGAACATGTTGGCTGGACCATCTCTGAATCTGAATCCATCAATTTCTCACCTCCCTTGCATTCAAACAAGGGCACTAATGTGGATGTAAATAAGGCAATCAGGGAGGAATGCACCTTTCACTCTGTAGACAATACATTAACAGCTAAAAGTCTTGTTGTCAGGGGCTGGCGGAAATGGGGAGATGTTGGTCCAGGGGTACAAAGTTTCAGTTATGCACAATGAGTAAGTTTTGGGGATCTAATGTGCAGCGTGGTGGCTATAACTAACAGTGTTGTATTGGATAGTTGAAATTTACCAAGGAGGGAAAATCTTAAGTGATCTCACCACAAAAAAAAAAAAGAAAAAGAAAACAGTAATTATGTGAGGTGATGGATCTATTAACTTGACTGTGATGATCATCTCAAAGTATTTATCAAAACATCAAGTTGTATACATCCAATATACACAATTTTTATCTGTCAATTATACCTCAGTAAAGCTGGGCGGGGGTAGTATTTCTCAGCTGCAAATCCAGAGTTTTGCAGAGAATCTTATGTAGCTATGACTGCTGTCAACAGAAGGCTAAGTCTGGGCCATCAGTTCATCAGTCAGTGGAGTCAATCTCAATCAGTGGAGTCACTGTCTTTATCAGTGGAGTCACCGCTGGCTGTGGGTGCTCAGGCAGAGAAGAGCCTCTCTGTCTTCATTTTCAGTGACCTCCACCTGAGATACTCCTTTAAGAAGTATTCACTCTTCAAATTCTCAGTTGCCAATTAGCATTTACTTCATGATTATGTTTAGACGTCTGTGGAGGTTGAGCATTTACTCTATTATTATTTTCTGTCTTTTTAGAATCAGCTCTAAAGCTCTTTTCTATAGTTAAAAGCATGGTCTCTGCAGCCAAGATCCCTGGGGGTTTAAATCTGGCTCTGCAACAAGTTTGCTATGTGGCTTTGGAATTACTTAAGCCCCACTCGCCAGTATAAGGAATACTTCAGGAGGAAGAGAGTAGTTAAATTGATATGTGAGAGTTAAGGATGAGCTTTTTCAGGGCTTCTTCCCTATAGGCTGGTCTCCTGGAAAGCTTCAGAGACAAAAAGCTGCAGCTTTAAGACAATGAACACGTGCAGAGTTCTGGAGTGGTTAATCAATCAGGTTACCATTCTGCCATGCTGTGTTGACTATGGACCTCTGACCAAGAACACTGAGCTGGTGGATCATACCAGTGGCCCTCTACTTTCTCAGATGCCACCATAAGACTTGAACCCTAGCCTGTCAGACATAACCAAAGTCTTGATAGTGTCTCAATCCTAAATACTGGGCAGGCGGAGGAGCACTACAGCCAAGGTTCTGCCATGCTGCAGTGGTGCTGGATCCCAGTCCTGTATCACACTGGGGAAAGGGCTGGTGCTTCCTTAATTATGCAGCTTATAAAGCCACAGTGCACAAGCTGGAGTCTAACATTCAGCCCTGAAGATCCATTTGCAAGGCTGCATAATGTAGTGAACACTGCCTCTGTTCCTGAGACCATGAACTCCCCCCCCATATATTATTGTTCTATGAAGTTTAAAATCCACTGTGATGCCATGTCCTTCATCTTTGTTTGCCTGAATGCATGTAAAGCACTAATAAGCATCCTGGCACACAGCGCTGTATCAAATGTTTGCTCTTACTCCACTCACCTCTCAAGTAACTTCATTTTAAATGACCCTTTAACACATCACCATATCTCCATTATCCCTCTGCATTTTACACCTTCCATTTATCGAGGTTCTACTATTTGTCAGAATCTGTGCTGTATACTTTAGGCCATTATCTCACTGAAATCACATAAGATACCTATGCATAGTATCATCATTACCTTTATGTTATGGTCAAAGAAGCTAAGACGCAGAAGTTTAACTAACCTGTCTGATATCATACAGCCAGTAAGCAGTAGTACTCAGCCTGTAGTCTGTTGGACCCTCAACACACTTAACCTGTCGAGTACACCGGGTGTCAATTTACTTCAGGTAACTAGTAACTCATCATGGAAGTCATAGGTCTTTACTCAAAGGACAGTGACACTACAGGTCCCAAAGTCAACTCAAGAAACACCTCATCCAGAAGACATCTCCTGAGTACTAAAAAGCTTAACTGCTGCCACACACAATCCCCTAACTCAGATCATTTTCTGGGTCCTGGAAAGGGAAGAAAGTATCTAAGAAAGGTCCTCCAATTCAGGTTTCCAGATTTTATCCTGGAAGAGTCAAGTGCTTTCTGGAACCACGGCATTCAATATATGCCATGTAGTTGGTGAGGATAACAGAGTGATTATTGTGATACCACTTTCTTAATAGAAGTCCTCCTTTACACATCCTTGTCTCACTGTTACAACTCCCTTTGAAGGCCAATTACTGTTCAGAAGCAAAACTATAAGGACTGTGGAATGGAAAATACAGGCCCTAATCTTAACAAACCTGAGCACTATCACAACGAATTCAAGGCTCAAATTTTATTATACAGATTATACATCCAAAGGTAGACAGTGTCTAAACAAAATGTAAAGCTACCAAGTGCACATCGGCTTAAGCTTATTTTTCCACTGAGTTTTACTTTGGACTGTTATACTATATATAACTAACGGACAATTTTGTAGTAAATGAGAAGTGGCTGGTAATAGCTCACATAAATCATATTTGGCAGGCATATTTTGTAACTATTACCCATTCTGTAAATAATAATAATATGCTAAAAAGGCATGTACAGTAATATGACCTCTTTATATTTCTTAGTAATGCATAAAACACTTGCAAGCTAAGAATTGGCAAGCTGTCGTAAACAAATCTTACCTGTTTTAATTTTTCTAGAAAGTCCGAAAGAGTAGGGTATTCCATCCACTGGATTAAGATGGATTAGAGTTTCATTCATTCAACCAGTAAGTATTCGGTGAGGGCTCTGAGCCAGACACTAGATTATACACTGAGATCACAGCAACGAACTAGACAATTTGTCCTCATGGAGATCATACTGGGAAGACAAAATTAAGTGTAAACCTGTATTTCTCCAGTTTCAACATGCATAAGAATCCCTGGGAATCCTGTTAAAAATACAGACTTTTATTCCATTGGTCCATGGAGTGGAGTCTAAGAATCTTCATTTCCAACAAGCTACCTGATGATGTTGTTCTAACTGGTCCATGGATCACATGCTGAAGCAAGTGGTTATAGATAGTTAATCTAGAAGTCCTCTCTCATTTTCAGTAGATATATTTACTGAGGAATGTGCCTTTGTCGAGCAATCAGAGGTAACTTTAACCTTGACTCTACTGAAGCTGTTGCCTTGCTGTATCATCTAAAACAAATTACCTATTTCTTTCATTAAATCTATCAGTATGGCAATCATAAGTGAGTAAAATTAAAGAATTCATCACTTCAACTGTATTTTCCCTCAAATTTTTCACAAAGTTATAGCATAATCTAATTTATATTTACAAAATTAACTTTGTCTAAATAATAAGACTTTGCCCAGACGTATAGAGAAGTGTAATTAGGGTTTGTTTTCCATATAAATATGTACTAATAAAGTATGTACCAGTTACATTCGAGTCAAAATATCATTTTAAATAACTAATTAGAACCCACATCAAATATTGTTTCTAATCAGTTTTATAAACGATTTAGTCTACTAAAGATTATAAATAGCTTATTCCATTTAGCTATGCATTCATTAGAAGTTACAAATATGATTTTATATATATACACACTTCATCTCATCAACACCTGCTACTTCCTTTCTCTTCCCTCCTTTTGTAAAAGAAAAAAAAATAGCTTTCTTCTGGTTAGGAAATCAATTATAACTTTTTGGGTGTACTAAGCTTCTCAACTGTCCACATGATTGATGTACGCCCAGCAGCTACCTCTTTATCTCCAGAAATACATTTGGCTGATGTCCAGGTAGAGAAGTAGTCCAGAAGCTTGCCTGTTCATCATCCTATCACCATTAACCACAACTATTTATCTGGCTCCCCCATAGGAACAGCACTGTGTGAGGGATTGGTGATAAAAGAGATGGTGAAAGAGATGAGCAGAAGAATAAATAACAATAAAAAGTATGCAGACCACCACCACTGCTGGTAAGTCATTTAGAAAGCCTAAGACCCCGAAAAATGAGAACTTCATGGAAAAAGTCCTAATATTAAACCAAGTATCAAATGAAACATAAAACTGCCAAGTAAAGATGGCATGCAATCAAACAGAATGCTGCATGAAAAAGTGAGAAAAAATGACATCATTTCAAAGCACGAGCAAGACAGTATGCTGGACCACAGCAGAGTTAGCACTGAGTGAAAGTTTGGTACTGACTATGAGAGATCTGAATTGACTGGTCAAGCAGGAGATACTCTGTCTGACTCACGCACAATGAACAGTAATTGCAGGTATTAAGAGAAAGAGATTTTTAGCCTAAGCAGACCAGTACTTGTAGGCTTTGAAAACAAGTTTTCAGATACCAAGATGCCATGGATAATTTATTCTGACTACAAGTTCAAGGGGGTATATTTAGTTCAGTTTCCCTTAAACAACAAAAAACTTGGAGACATCATTTACGTCAAATCACCAGAACAACAGAATCTTCTACTTTATGGTGTGAGTACAGTCATACCGCATGCAAATAGTTAAAATGCATCTCCAAACTCAATTATTATGGGAAACATATAAGTATAAAGTGATATTCTTTAAATATTACATATCCTACATTCAAAACCAAAAAAAATCAGTAAAATGAAGTGAAATCAGTAAATAAGCTTTAAAACTCTATCTCAATTTAAATATCAGAAGAAAATTAGTGTATACATATTCATCAAAGTCACCTGTTGAGGATTGGAAACTATAATCTACAGGCCAAAGAATAATTTTTTTCAGCTTTTTATAAGAACTTTCCTTATAAGTATATTTACCATGTGTGTAAAATCAATTAATTTCCTGACTTAGAAGAGAAGACCTAATTTTTACAAACATATGCCCAAAGCTAGACGTTGGCTATTCTTTAGTTTGTTTTTAACTTAGCATAATGTGTCTAGAGCTTGTGAGCAATGACCTAATTCCTAAGTGGACAAAGATAATTTTTACAAATTAACCATCTGGTCCCTTCAGGAAGAGTATTATTTCAGTATGTCCCCATGTGTTAGAAATACACACAGATATAAAAAGCACAGATATGTTAAGTATATAAAGACAAAGTCAAGAAAGTGGCATTTAGGGTGGATTATCCTTACTCCCTCATGAATAACCATGTCCTAAAACTTTGACAACCATTTATAATTACAAACTGTAAATATTATTAAATACAGCATGAACATAATTAATACCATCCTGAGCAACAAGGTGGTCCAGTAATTCTGGACCTTTTTACCTCTGGAAAACTGATCAGGAAATCTGGCTAACATCCCAAACAAACCGGATGGATTTCATTGGATGCTCTTCAGCTAATTTCTGTAGTCTTGTACATACATCAAAACTACATCATCTAACTGAGCTACCTTTGTTGACATTGTTCAGAGTCAGAGGCCCAAGAAACAGTATTCACAGTGTTATTTCACGGTTATTACACTGTACTTTACAGTGGTCAGCATCAAGAACTGAAAAACCCTATATTTTAAACATAATATTTAAAATATCTTGTGTCAAAATAAGCATAAAATAACCCTCTTTGAATGGGTCTTATGATGCTGAGATGGCTGAATTTGTTCTTCCTTTTATTTCTGCTTTTCTTCTTACCTCATTTCCTATGTCTGGTGTTTTGCTTGACTAATATGTCATACACTGAATTTGGTTAGGTCTATTAAAAGGGCACAGATTCATATGCTGGATACTACCTTGGGGGCATTAGGAAGAATAAACTAGGTACCCACAGACAGCCTCAACAAAACCAAAGCGTGCCTTTCACCCAGGAAAACAAATGATTTTCAGTTATATCCTGCTTGTCATTTGTGGTTACACAAAACAATAATTAAATTATGTGCTCCGGGAAACAGGAAGGGGTGGATAAGTAAAATACACAAAAAGCCCCTGCAGTCCCTGTTTGTTCAGATTACAGATCAGCATTCTTTAGGATCTTCATTTCTTTTATTATAGGAACGAAAGTTATTTTTAAGGGTGGTGTGATGTATGAAAACACTAAACACTACATGCTGTTTTCTATAGAATTTCATTTTTAAGCAACAGCAGCCAATAATATTTTATGGGTATCAACTGGATCACAGCATTCTCAGCTAAAGTGTTCTACCTTCTGCTTTTAGGACAAAATGTAATAGCAGTAGTCGCCGTGGTAGTGGTGGTGGTCACAGCAAGCTTCATGTACCCTACGAGGCTGCATTTAGACCTGTCCCCATCTCTATCCTCACCTCCTACCAGTCCACCCCCCCCTCCAGCCATAGTCTTATTTCAGCATCCCAGAACGGAGCTCTGTATGTGCCTTTTACACGCTCTTCCTTCTGTACTTCAAATAGCTAACTTCTGATTACTCATTTAGCCTTAAATAAATGCCACATCTGCAAGAGATTCTCTCTTACTGCTCTCTACCCCCAATTTAAATCATTTTCCAGAGGTCTCTTACATGAGCACAGTTTACTTTTTCCCTTGAATAGTTATCACAATTTGTAACTAAACATTTTTTGTATTTTTTTGGACAGTATGCTCCTTGAGGACAAGCAACCATACTTGCTTAGTTTAACTGTCTCAATCCATTCACTAAATCATGATAGGCATTTAAATATTTGGTAAATACATCAGGGAATTGAGAAGTTAATGAGAGACCAATTTTCCTACTTATAAATTCCTTACTATTCTCAGCTCAGGATACAGCATAAACTATTTTTCAACATTTGTTGAGGGTTGGGAAGAAGGGGAGAGGGCTCTTCCATCACAATCCTATTGTATCTTCTGGAGATCTCTATCTCCAAAGTAGGTAGGTTCTGTGAAATACTTCAAACTCCTTAAAGAAATCAAAGGAGGAACCTGACAAGCCTGCTAATGAAGTCTTGAAATTTAAGTGTGAGTAAAATATGCATGTGCATGGAAGGTGAGAGAAGTGTCCTCTATCAATTAATTCCTTACTTCACTTTTTAGCAGCCTCTTCCAGGTATTTGGTGTGTGTCATTAGAGTTGAGATATTCACTACTAAAGTGTGTCTCAGAATCTAGCATGGATAATTGCAACAAGCATGCCCTATCTCTTCCTTTAGTTTCATCAGGAAACATTCTTTTCACGCCAATAAAACAATCCTCCCATTGTGTGTGTGCTGAGCAGCTCCACACCTACATAGATCTGCCCTACAGGTGCCAGGATTTCAATAGTGGTGACGTCATCCTTTTTGTATGTTCTTTTCAAAAGGAGACAAAAGCTTTGAGAGGTAAAAATATTAGAATACATGGCATTTTGTGTTTGTCTCTAAGTTATGGGCTGAAAAATGCTACAAGATACATGTGCCCTTATACAGGGGAAGAAAAATTATTTTTAAAAAAACAGGTAATCCATTTCCCAAGGTGAGAAAGAAATCTCCTTAGGTATAAGCCTTCTGTCAAACTTAAAATTCTTCTATTCCACCTTTTCTTAGAGAAAAATTCAGTAGTAGAAATCATTATGAATCAAGTAGCACCTACATTCAATTAGTTACATAATCTTAAGCAAATTATTAAGCCACAAATTTTCCTTGTTGCTATCTGTAAAATGAGAGGGAAAGTCATATAGTTATTTTAAAGGATTAAGGTACACAATGCTGTCTCTAGAACGGAGAATGCACTCCAGAATTGTTAGTGCTACGGCCATTTAAGAGAAAAAACATTCTGTTAAATCCTTGCGTGGTTTAACAGTTTTCAGGCAAATTTAGAAGCCAGGCCAGATTTAGCAGAAATGAATGACATCTCCTTTCAAGGTCAACCAAGATTGAGTAAATTAACAGGACACATCACACAAAGCTCACAAGTTCTACCTTTAGTAGGCTCATTGCTTCTCAAATGCATTTTATCTCAGTATGTTCCATCAGATTATACAACAGGTTACCTAGGGTTATACTATGAACTGATCAACATAAAAACCTGAACAGATTAGTCATTAATTCTTTTCTTGGTTGGAATCTGAAAATTTGCTAGGTTGGTTTATGTTGGATAGAATTACGTTTAATTCAGGAGATTATATCCATTCCTTGCTGAAAGTATGTCCTCAGGCTGTTGGTTCTGGTTAGTTAGCTCTTCTTGTCTGTTGCTGATTCCAAAACTATTCAGATTTTTCCAACCAATATTGGTGATTTTCATGTAGAATTTCTGGTATATTCAAGTACTAAGGACTAATTTCCATATAAAGTAGATTGTGCCTTCAGCTATTTGACTAGGGAATTAGAGTTCAGATTGATGATGATCTCAATGAGGAAATTTTAGGTACAAGAAGGCAAATTTCTGATATTCTGAGAAGACTTGGACTTACAGACAGTAGTGTCTCACATGCCATAGGAAACTAGGATGGCTGTGTTAGTGGGTATTTTCTTTTTTCAACTTACTTAAGAGATTTATTTTGTGATAGTAAGTTTGTGATAGGTAATCTCTAAAACAGCCCCCTCATGATACCCACACTTCCCAGTATCACAACCTTGTGTAATTTCCTCCCCTTGAGTGTGAGTTGGACATACTGACTTGCTTCAAATGAACAGAATATGGAATAAGTGATTAGACATCATTTCTAAGATTAGGCTACAAAAATACTTTGCCTTCAGACCTGAGTGCCACATTGTGAGGCAGCCAGGTAGAGAAGCCCACGTGGAGCCAGACTGAGACCTGCCAACAACCACAGAAGTTTGGCAACAGAATCCATTTCCACACTGAGTCTTTGGGTTAGACTGTGGCCCCTGCCTACCAAGGACAGCCAGCTTGAATGTAATCAAATCAAAGACCTTGAGCCAAAAGAATCCCACTAAACTGTGCCTAGATTCTGACCCACAGAAACTATGAGACAATGAATGTTTGGTACTTAAGGTCACAAAATTTGGGGTATTTCTTACGCAGCAAGCATAGTACAATAAACAAT
The DNA here is from genome assembly GCF_009834535.1 of Camelus ferus. Classification (NCBI taxonomy): domain Eukaryota; kingdom Metazoa; phylum Chordata; class Mammalia; order Artiodactyla; family Camelidae; genus Camelus; species Camelus ferus. The sequence continues at coordinate 51,644,285 of NC_045702.1, read as the reverse complement.
GCAGTGTTCAACTTACTAATAACAAGTCACAATCATTTATCCACGCAACATTCATCAAAACTGCACCATGATTTGGGAAGATTTCAGGTGGGGCTGTATAACATCACATAGGACACAATAGAAGGGTACAAAAACCAGGCTTCAGGGAAAAGACAAACAGGAAAATCTCCCTGAGGTAAATGGGACCTTCAGTAAAAGTGCTGGAGGTAAGAAAGTAATATCACACTCGAGAAACTGAAAAAAGGAGAGTTGATCTGAAGAGTGCACAGTCAGAGAGTGCACAGTGCAGAGTGTGCAGGGCTGCTTGGCAAGGGCACTGAATACAAGTTCTTCTGCATGTCCCTGCTCTGTCTCTTCACAACAGTGTCAACAAGAACAATTTAAACATCCCTGCAGTGCCTCAGGACTTTCATCTCTAAAATGATGGTAACAGTAACTATTTCAAAAGGTTGTTAAGAGCATTCGCCATGGTACCTGGCACAAAGTAAGTGCTGAAAATTGTTGGCTGTTATTGCTGTTTTCTTATTTTTATTAGTAGGTTTAGTAATGTGAGAGATCTTATAAGGCATGGCAAGAAATTTTTGTATTAATTTAGGAGCGATGGAAAACCAAAAAAAAACAGATTTGAGTAGGGAATAGCATGATAAAACAATTTAGAACAATCATTCAAACAGTCACATGAATAAATGGATATGAGGGGGCAAGCGGAGGCTGGAGGTCAGTTAGCAGACTACCGGGATAATCCAGACGAGAGCTGGGGTGCCTAGGATACTGGCAGTGGCAATGAAGAGAAAGGGACACATTTGAAGGATAATGAAATGTAGAGTTCAAATGTTTTGGAATTTGTTTTGCTTTGGCAATGAGATAGAGGATGAGTCAAAACTTACACCAGGTTTAGGCAACTAGGTAAATGATACACATTTCCCTAGCAGCTGGAGAAGGACTGGCTAGAACAAGAATTTGTGAATGTAAAATAACGTTGACATGTAAGTATAATGTTCTGAGGGGTTCCTGATTGAATATATAGATCTGAAATTCAGAATAGTGAATAATTAAACAGACCCTGAGAATATATATATATATATATATTTTTTTTTTTTTTGTCCCTAGAAAACAGAGGATATGGGAAGCCAAGCCATCAGCATGGTTTTTTAGGGAAATCCACTCACCTAGGTACAAAAATCTAAATATCAACAGAATCCTGAATCCTGAAAAGAAACTAAGAGGAAGCAAAAAATTAAAAAGGATGATCAGAAAAACAAGATGTTACAGAATCCACTGGATGAGATTCCTACCAGAAAAAAGTATCAGACAAGAGAGTCAAGTGGTGCAATAAGTAAGGACTGATAACTGTCTTGCGGATTTCCCACAGGGAGGCCACTGAGCGCCTCACTGAGAGCAGTTCCCATGGGAGGCTGAGGTAGAAGTTGAAATGCAATGGATTGAGGAGTGAAAGGTAAATCATTAAAAAAAAAAAAAAAGTTTGGCTACAGAATAACTTTGGATTTAGAATTTTTCCTTTAATGGAAGGAACATGTATCTGTCAGAATGCTGATGTGGGATGGGGAGGGGAGGAGAGGGGAGAGGAGAATCGGACCTAAGAAGAGGAAATAGTCTTGATGAGGTGACTTCTACAGATGAAACATTCATCAAAGGTTTGGTGCCAGGAAGATGGATTGTTGGCATATAGCAGTATATAATTATGCTCTGAAGTTACAGACAAGATCATATCTAAGAGTGGAGGTAAAAATGGTAGGGTTAAAGAAGTGGTTCTCACCTGGAGGGTGATTCTGCCCCGCTCCAGGCGACATGTCTAGAGACATTTTGGTTTTTTTACAACTAGGGGGTATCTAGCTAGTAGAGGACAGGTATGCTACTCAACAGTCAATTCATAGGATAGTCCCTCACAATATCTAGCCCCAAATGCCAACAGTGCCGAAGTTCAGAAACCTGGGTTAGACACGTAAGAAGAGTGGAAGTGGTTTAAAATATCCATGGAGAAGAATGGGGAGCTGACTATGGAATCATGGTATGCTTGCTTTAAAACATTCAGTGCCCATTGGAGAATGAAGACCAGTATTTTTTTAATGACAATAATCTGCACTGTGGTCTAATTTTGTCCAGCAGTATTAAGACTGCATATAGGCTCAGAGAAATGAAAAGTTGAGATAAAATCAATGGAGTTTTACCCAAGTGGGTGCAATGCAAGGACAAGGGAAGTGAAGACACTGGTAAAAGGTCCATGATCCACCTGGGTGATGGAGCATGGAATCCAAGTAAGGAAAAGTGTGAAACAAAAGGTAGCTGAAAAAAAAGGGGGGAAAACAAGGGGCTTAGGGATTCTTACAAAATGTAAATATGTGCAGTGGGAATAATTTAGTAAAAGATAAGGAAAGATCAAATACTGTGGTCACAGTTAAGATGAGGCAATCCCCAGACTGGGCCCGATGGGTAGGGAGATGTGGTTCCTGAAATGAATGGTCCCTGGAAATGAGAAGGATGGGAACTGAGAAGCAGGGGGCTGGGGGAAAAAAATCACACAGCACCAGTTACAGACCACTGTGTGTATCCCTAAATTCCACATCATGTCATTAAGTAAAAATTTAATGAACAGAAACCTCAATTAAAATAGTTGAGAGACCAGAAGGGGGAGCTCTCAGCACTAAGACTATAGCAGAGCCCAAGGCGAGGAGCAAACATTCCTCTTCTTTCCTGGCAAGGACTCAGCCAATGGAAAGCCATGGAGTCTTTGTTTACTAGAGCCCTCCCAACTTCCTCTCCCCCTCCACTGAAGTGTTCTCCTTCCCTTGCTGTGGGGGGACTTGCACATGGCTCACCATGGTTGCAGACCCCAAATTTCAATTCTCTGATGATCCTGAATAAATCCATCTTTGCTGAAAAAGTTATCTGGCAGTCTATTTGTTTAATGTGAATAATTAGTAAACATATACAGGAATATTAGCAACAAAAAGAGAACATCATAATAATTTTAACAAGAAAGGGTTCTTTATAGGATCTAATACTGGAAAGGCCAAGGAATTAGTCACACAGGATGCAATAGTTAGGTACGCAGCAATAGTGTACAACCCAGCCCTCTAAACTTAGGGTTGATCACCAATACTCTTTCGGGGTCCCATCTTACTGGTATCGGCACTGAACAGATAAAGCATGAATGAAATCATCCAAGATTACAAGACTATTTTTGTGGCAAACGTTTGCCTCCCTGGGTCAGACGGGGAAATTATCTACATAAATATCCTGAGATGCAGTGATGAAATGAGGGCACAGAATTTAGAAATAGATTCTTAACAGGTGCATTTAAGATAGAAAGCAAAGAACAGGGTGCTAAAATTTTTAACAATAGAGGGGAATGCCCAGAAAGTCAGTGGATAAAAACAACATGTAAGAATAGATCATGGTACAACCTTTACATCCAAAAGACAGCTGAGACGACTGCCATTTCTTTTCAGCATTGGATTGTTGCTCCAAATGCTTCTGATAAAATTCAGCAGTGATGGCCACCAAAAGCACCTTGGAGAGCTTGTTAAAAACTGAGATTCAAGAACTTATCCCAGAGATGATTCACTAAATGTTTACCCATTCCAGGAATCTGCGTGTTTAACGCTCATGTATCCGATACAGGGCTAACGTTTGAGAATTAGTAGTACCTACCACTTAATTCCGTCACACCACTATCTCAGCTCATTAAGTTTATTGTTCATACTCTTTGAAAACTTAGGTACGGCAGATGTTTTCCTAAGCACTTGAAATACATTTTTTAATTCAACTCTCCCAACAACTTTATAATGTAAATGTTATTAACATTTTAATATATGGAAATTAAGCAGTTATCTAAGCACCAGAAGTCTGATATCAGAGCCTTTTCTCCTCACTAACTGCACTTTCATGATAAAACTAGCTGACTAAGATAAACCTTTTCCTTCTGCTTTTAACTAGGATTATATCATGTAGGTTGTTTAAAAAGTCATCGCATGTTCATCAGAAATCCAGGCACTTATACATATTGAAAACAGGGAAACTGATTAAAACTGAATGAAATCAGTTTGGCAAGCAAAACATTTCAAAACACAAAACGGTCATAAAAATAACGGATGGCCTCAGGGGTAAAAGTAGCTCCTTACACTTACTACTGCTTCTTGCCTTTCCTTGGTCCTAATATTACATATGAGGTTAGCTGAGAAGTTGATTAGTTCAAAAAAAAAAAAAAGAAAAAAGAAAAAAAGGAGAGGGATGAAATATGCATTCACCTCTTCAATAGCATAATTATCCTATCTTACCTTTTTCCATATCTGTATATGTTTTTTTCTCGCCTTAATTTTTCTTCATGCATTCAGCAAACTTCAGTAAGCACCTAGCATGTGCTGGGCACTGTGGCTCTCAAGACAAGTTTTGACCTTAAACAGTGGATCATGCGCATCAGGTGGGGCTTTCTGAAGAAGTCACACTGATGCTGAATGTTAAAGGAGAAAAAGAACTCAAGATAAAGGTGGGGAGGAAATCCCCAGGAGGACTGGAGAAGGGGAACGGAATGCATTTCAAGTCCTAAGTGTCAGCAAAACAGAGGATTTCATCAAGGCAAAATAAGAAAGTTCGGTTTAAAGAATTTTTATGCTTTCTCAAGGAAGATATAGCTTCATACTATAAAAATCAGTGGCAATCAAATAAAATTTATCAAACTTGATCTTTAAATACTTACATTTAATTCATTTTTTAGCATCTCTTCAAGACAACGACCTACATGTTCTTCATCTTCTTTTGTGTCCATAACTACACACATCTGTTGTGAAATTCTTTCTGAAATAAGAAAGAAAAAAAAATTAAGTTTCCAACAGAATATGGAGCAGAGCCCTAGTACGCTGAAACCTACACTTTGCTGTTGTTCCTCACTATCAAACAAGAATAGGGAGCTTTGGGCGTTGGGCCAAGCAAAGTGACTTGGACCACAACAAGAAGATATCCTTGACTCGTTCACCATCCAAACCAGTAAATCTGCATATTTAACACTCTGTGGGTGAGTAACCAGTACATCATGTAAGCAACCGAAATAAGAGATCTTAGGATATATCTGAAAGGAAGTAACTGGAGGTAAACGGTTAGGTGGTCACCAATTCAGTCTTTCCACATTTATAAGAATCTCCCAGAATCTGACAGAATCTCATCTCCCAGGGAGATCCTCCCTTTAGGCTGTAAGATGCCCACTGTGTACATACAGCTCACCATGCCACCTGGTACCCTGGCTACATAGAGCATTTTCCTTGGCAATCAATTCAATACAATTAAATTCCTACATTTTTAACTATTACAGTAACAGGTGAAAATAGCCCAAAACTGATTTCCTTCAAATTTGGAAGGCTTGAAAATATAATTTAAAATCAGAAGCTGTATGACATAGTGATGTCCACTTCCATAAAGCCTGTATGTACACTCTCACAGTACATGCAGTCCTCCTTTACGGTAAACAGATCTGAAATGCTAGGAAATGGCTATACTGCTGTCAATTAAGAAGATACTTCATGGTATTATGAAGTTTTTGAAAAAAGCTAATTTTAAATAGGAGTCGCATATCAAAAGTTAGTTTAACGTTTGATCCAGCTGCTTCTTACACTGGCAACTCCATGTATCAAGCTCTCTATAAACACTGTTCTGGCAATAGTTAATATTTTTCCAAATAAAGCAGGGGAGAACCAGCCTTTTAAAATAATAACATCACCAGTGAAGGGTATTCCTATTACAACCTACCCCCCACTTCTCAAGAATATTATATGTTCCAAGAGCCGTATCATATACTAATTCCAACTCTCATGATGACCTCACAAACAATATTAATCTGAATCTATGTAATAGATTCAGGAAACTTCAGAGAAATAAAGTAACTTGCCCAAGATCACAGGGTTATGAGTAGAAGAAAAATAATTCAAATCCAAAGAAATCAGGCTTACAAATGCCCATCTATCCTATGGCACCAAAATGAAAAGAAAAAGACATCTGACATGAATTGAACATGAAACATTTTCATATCAAAGATTTTAATGCTTCATAATTATTCTATTTAATGCCTCAAAATAAATATGTATTATTAGCTAAGTATTAAGATTCCTACTTTTACTCACAAGGTGTTTAAATCCACAACTTCCTAAAGCTTTTCTATCACGTTGCCTGCCTTGTAATAACTTTTGTAAAAGAATGTGACACATTTTTCACTCTTTTATACCCTACAAATTCAAGAAAACTAATATAAGCATAGTAACTCAAACGGACTGAGAGGACACTTCTATTCTGGATACATATCTGATACAATTAGTTATACTATTTTGAAATCATTTCATCTTTTTAGGACTCTGTTCACTCATCTGTAAAGTTCCTTCCACCTTGGAAAAGTCTGTAATACTAAGTTACACGATCCTAACAAAATTAAATAGAATTAAGAAAATAAATGAATGGTCCAGATAGCAAGTTCTAGGTAACATCACTGTGATTAGAAGGTTAAACTGGTTGACAAGATCAGAAAAATATTTATACTATAAATAAGGAAGGAGCTCACTCTTGAAAGGTGAGTAGGTCTTGCTTAGCAGTAGAGGCAGGGGGCTTTGAAAGTGATTAAGAGAAACAAGATTTTTAAAAAATGTAATGTACTGAGATAGGAATAGTATGAGCAAAAACTTATTATGACAAGAGACAAGTATTCAAAACCATGAAATAATTTAGCAGTGACCTATGAAATGGGATACTAAGTGAAGCCAGAACATGGAGGTCCCATACTGTCTTGAATATTAGAGTGTTCTGAAACCTTTAGATCAGAAAGTAACTATCATACAAGAATAGCTTTTGAAAACAAAGCTAATCCAAATGTTTTCTCTTAAATATTTGGAGAAATTTGGACATTGTAATGTCCTACCAAAAATCCAGTAATATTTCCAAACATTTATCGCACACACCAGGACAATTACAATTTTAAAAATGTATTGTGTAAGTACAAAGTAATTTACTACATTAGATAATATGATGCTACCACAATTCTGGAAAATTTATAAAATAATGCATAAAGACTATTTTTTAAAACAAAATACAACATTTGCAGATTTTCCTTCTTTGTTTTATCATACATCCTTTACAGAATTGCAAGCCCTACCAAATGTAAATCAACAATAAAACAGGCATAATCATCCCCCTCTGAAAATGAAATACAGTTGGCCCTTAATCAACACTGGTTTGGACTGTGTGGTCCATTTATGCACGGATTTTTTTTCAATAGTACAGCACTACATGATCCATGGTTGGCTGAATCCAGTTATGAAAGGCTGACTATAAATTATACGTGGATTTTCAATTTTGTGGAAGGCCAGTGCCTCTAACACCCATGTTGTCCAAAGGTCAATTGTATGAATAAAATGAAGTAACAACATCTATTTGGCATTAATTTTATGCCATGTGTCAACTATTCTAAATAGAAAGCTTCTGTTTAGGAATCTTTGCATTACCACATAAATTTTATATAATAAATTTCCACAGAAGTACCTGTTTTTTAAACAGAAGCGATAACCTTAAAACAGCAAGGTTTTCAATCATAAAAATGATTCATTTTCTATTTGTTGATATATAAAAATATATTTAAAATTTTGTACAGTCCCTGTATTCAGTAACTGCTAAACTCATTTATAAATTCTAATAATTTATAAGTTGTTTATAATTTTTATATAAACAAACATGTAACCATAGGTTTGTTTTCTATGCCTGTTTCTGGGAGGGATAAATTGGGAGTTTGGGATTTGCAGATACTAAATCCTAAATATAAAATAGACTAACAACAAGGTCCTACTGTATAGCACAGAGAACTATATTCAATACCTTGTAATAACCTATAATCAAAAAATATTAAAAAATGAATATATATATATAACTGAATCACTATGCTATACACCAGAAACTAATACAACATTGTAAATCGACTATACTTCAATTTGAAAAAGAAATTTTCAATTTAAAAAAAACACGTGAAAAAAGGGGGAGAGGAAAAGAAAAAAAGAATCCTTACAATGTTACAGTAGAGGGAAAAGAAAAAAATGTAGATTGTGAACAAAATTTCCTTTCTTCCAATCCATAATTTAATCTAAAAATGCAACCCTTAGAATTTTTCTTCTATGTTTATGAAAAAAAAAATAGCCTGCAATTTTATTCTTCTAAGGTTCTTGTCAGATTTTTACTAAACATTTATATTATCTTCATACAATGGAGTTAGAAAGTATTCTATTTCCATTTTCAGGGAAAGTGTATAAGACTGATGTTATTTCTTCTTTTAAGCGGTTTTGTAAAATTCACTGGTAAAAGTCAACTGCCTCTCTGTGGTAAGGTTTTTAATTAGATTCAATATCTTAAACAGACAAATGACTATTCATAGTTGGGTTTGCCTAAGAATGTGTTCATTTAAACTATATTGAAGTCTATTAGCATAAAGTTTGCTATAGACTGTTAGTGTTCCCTCAAAATTCCTATTGAAGCTCTAACCCTCACTGTGATGGTATTACCAAGTAGGATCCTTGGGAGGTAATGAACTTCAGATGAGATCATGAAGCCATCATGATAGGATTACTGTCAGTATAAAAAGAGGAAAAGACACCAGAGGTTTCTCTGTCATTAATGTGAAGATTCAACAAGAAGGTAGCTGTCTGCAAGCCCAGCAGAGAACCCTCATCTGGGAACTGAATCAGCCAACACCTCGATCTTGGACTTTCTAGCTTCCTTAACTGTGGGAAATAAATTCCTGTTGTTAACAAAGTTGTTTACATCTCATTGCAGTATCTACAGGATCTGCACTGATGCTCTTTTTTCATTTCTGATACTATTTAGTCTTCAGTATTTTTCATGATCATTCTTGCCGAGATTTTAACAGTTTTATTACCATTTTCAAAGTAAAGTTTTGTTGATCCTCTATCGCTAGTTTTCCAGCCCATGAATGTTCACTGTTTCTTCAGTATTTCCTGCCTTCTACTATCTTTGGATTACGTTCGCTGTTCTATTCTAATTTCCTACAAAAGATATAAGTAGTGGACTTTCTGCTTTTTCCTTTATTCTAGTACAGTTGGCCTTTGAACAATACAGGTTTGAACTGCAAGAATCTACTTACACATGGGTTTTTTAAAATGAATACATACTGCATGATCCATGATTGGTCAAATCTGCAGATGCAGAACCATGGACACAAAGGGCCAACTGTAAAGTTATCCATAAAGTTTCAACTGTGTAGATGATCAGTGCTCCAACCCCCATGCTATTCAAGGGTCAACATTTAAGGCTCTAAATTTTCCTCTAATAACAGATTTATCTATGTATCAAACACTGATATTTTCACTCAGTTTAAATTATTTCATTTTCAATTTAAAAGATTTCATTTTTTCTCACATTAAACATTTTCTAATTTCCACTGTGATTTGTCATTTGATTCATGGATTGTACAGAATTGTATTATTTTTATTAGTCTATTATTGTGTAACAAACTGCTATAAATTTAGCAGCTTAAAACAACAGCCACCAATTAGCTCATAATTCTAAAAGCCAAGCAAGGGGCAGGGGCACACATGTATGTAAATGATACATGCAAATGGGGCAAAACAATTGATGAATTGATGATCTAGGTAAAAGTTAGATGGAAGTTACATGTACTGTTCTTGCATCTTGTAAGTTTGAAAACATATTAAAATAAAACAAATATTCTAACCCCACACCAAAAACAAGATATGATTAAAAATAAATTTATATATATACAAACATGCACAAACATACAAGTCATAGGAGACTTTAGAATTCATCTTAAAAAACTTAATTATGTGAGGTGATAGATGTGTTACCTAACCTTACTGTGATGATCATTTCACAATATATACATGTACCAAATCATCATATTGCTCAACTTAAACTTACAAAATGGTTTGTCAATTATATCTCAATAAAGCTGGATAAATTCATCCCTCTGTTCATTAAAGATCAATTGAGCAAAACATAAATAAGGACTTAGATTCAAGACAACATAATATGATCATTAGTAAGGTGAATCTTTTATCATGCTTCGTTTCTATGTTGTCTGCTGACATGCTGCAATTCCCGAGTATTTGTATTCCACTCAGTGGCCTGCACTAGACTGAGCACTTTCTTATAGTGCCAATAGTCCTTATTAATATCATTTACTACTAACAATGATAAATTTTCCAACTGGCTACAGTCATTTAAAGTCTAATGCCATATGAGATCGCTCATATGTGTAATCTTTAAAAAAGAAAAGCATAAATACAAAACAGAAATAGACTCATAGACATAGAATACAAACTTGCGGTTGCCAAGGGGGCGGAGGGTGGGAAGGGATAGATGGGATTTCAAAATTGTAGACTAGATAAACAAGATTATACTGTATAGCACTGGGAAATATACACAAGATCTTATGGTAGCTCACAGAGAAAAAAATGTGACAATGAGTATATATATGTCCATGTATGACTGAAAAATTGTGCTCTACACTGGAATTTGACACAACATTGTAAAATGATTATAAATCAATTAAAAATGTTAAAAAAAAATAAAGTCTAATCTAGGTTTAACTGATTCTCAGCTGTGGTTGCAAATCAGAATCAACTCTCAGTATCTTTTTGTTTTCCTTTTATATTTTTTAAATACATATGATTGCAACTCACCCAACAAGATCCTCACCTATATTTTTTTTAAAGCTCCAAAAGTTAATTCTGGTGTTCAGCCAGATTGAAGACATCTGCTTACTCATGACACTGATTTTCTATAATGTGGAGCTTATAAAAGGTTTCTCTACCTAAAAAATACACAAATTACCTACCACTGCTGATTAATCCTCCAAAAATGGTAAAACTCTTTCTAAGTATAACTCTTTGGGGATTTTCTCTAGTCTTCTCCAAATGGTGGTAACTGGAGAATGGAGAGTTCGGTGAATAAAAGTGCTGGGTTACTCACTTCTCTTTGATATTTCACATGTGAAACTATTAAGGAAACCCAAACCCACCCAACTCTTACTCATCTGCATGGCTCACTTGAGTTTATTAAGTTAGCCATTTCTTGCCCAGTATTGTAAAGCCAATACTATATGAAAAAAATACAATGTTTATTTATCAGTTACAGGTGTAAGGCACTTCTTGGGTGTCCAGTGTGTTTAAGTTATTGAGGCAAATGCTATTTTTCAAAATTTTATGAAAATTCAGTATCTGAAAAGATTCTAAAAATAGTATATTCATACTCTGACAGCATTTTACATGTATGAAATGAGAAAAGAGACTAACAATTTCTATGTAAAGCCAAATTTTCTATAAGGAGTTTATAAATATATCTTTAAAAAAAGGCAACATAGGAATAGTAAAGGATACTACATGAGGGTTAATGAGGATTATATGAGTTCATATATGTAAAGTTATGTCAAATACATGGTACAAGTAAATCTCCAATAAATATTCACAGAATAACTGCTGTTATGGTATGTACATTCATTAAGAATATAAATTAAGATTCCTTTTGTCTACTCAAAACACAATCCATCTCTAATTTCAAACAGTCCCTTTTGCTTTTAACATTTCAGAGTTTGGAAATAATACTTATCAACTTTGTCCCGCTTCCTTTCAAGTTTCAAAGTTTCAACAAATATGTAGTTTTGTGTAGTAATGGAATATACATATTGAGCAATAAACAGCCCTGTGTTTTCATCACTGAATATCTTTAAAGTTAAAATGGATACCTTCTAATTCTAATTGTCATATCTTAGTTTGTCCACTAGACCTAGGCTGAAGCATCTTATGTGGTTTCTTTTAATGATTCCACAAATACGCATTGACAATCTTAACTGAGATGTTGATGTACTTAAGATGTTAATCAAAAAAAGACATATGCACCCCAATATTCATAGCAGCACTATTTACAATAGCCAAGACATGGAAGCAACCTAACTATCCACTGAAAGAAGATTGGATAAAAAAGATGTGACATACATAGACAATGGAATACTACTCAGTCATAAAAAAGAATGAAATAATGCCATTTGCAGCAACATGGATGGACCTGGAGATTATCAGACTAAGTCAAGTATATCAGCCAGATAAAGACAAACATCATGTGATATCACTTACATGTGGAATCTAAAAAATTATACAAATAAACTTATTTACAAAACTGAAGCAGACTCACAGACATAGAAAAAAATCTTATGGTTACCAAAAGAGAAAGGGGTAGGGGGAGGAGTAAATTAGGAGTCTGGGATTAGCAGATACAAACTACTATATATGAAACAGAGAAACAACAAAGTCCTACTCTGTATCACAGGGAACTATATTCAGTATCTTATAATATCTTATAATAATGTACAATCAAAAACAATATGTATGTATAACTGAATCACTATGCTGTACCCCAGAAACTAACACTACATTGTAAATCAACTTTACTTCAATACAAAAAAAAAAAAAATAAAGGGGAAAAGAAGACATCTTCAATGACTATACTTGTGCCATGCAGCTGGAAGGCCAAAATGGGAACGACTGTAGCTGTAGGAACAGGGTTTCAATAAATTGAACCTCCTCAGTTTCACAGTTATTACAGTATCCCCTAAATCACAGAGTGAAAAATGTACAACATTTAAAATTAACTTTTTTTTCATGAAACACAAAACACTTTCCAAACATGATTAATCTTCATTATTTCTCAAAGCAAACAAAGTATGTAACAACTTCCTTGAGGACAATGATGAAATCAAGAGAAAAACAGAAGCCTTTAGAATTCTTAAACTGTTGTTCTAACTATTAATAAAGCACTTCTTAGAAACTTTCAGAGGTTAAAATAAAAACAATAGAACTGGGGAAAACCATAAAATCATTTTACTTCCCAGACTCATAAAAACTCTAACACAACAATCTACTCTTTGTTCTCTCCCCCAAAAAGACCTAAGGATAAACTGGAAAAATATTGGAATTAACTTTAAATCATATCTGACCAGTCAGTCTAATGACTAATATTATTCTCTGAGTTTTAGTTTTCATACCACCCTCTTTTTCAAAATCTTTCTAAAAGGTACCTGTGGTACATGAAGTATTTTAATATCTAAACCAGCAGGGCTCATCCTCTCCAAAAAAGTCATTTGTAACATGTACTACAACTTACACTGAAGACCTCTTCATTTATATATCCCATCTAGGTGTCACACAGCTCAGTGTCTAACAGAAAATTCAAACTGGAACATAACTTGAAGTGTACAGGTTAGTATTAAAAGCTATAAACATTAATTAATAAGCTCAAATTTTTCAGTTAAAACCTCATTCCCCACACAGGACAACTTCTAAATGCTCAAAATACATGTATGATGGCCAATAATTAATAATAATGGTAAAAATAAATAATATGCAACTTGATTTTACTTTACTGGCTATAATGATTAATTCTGTATGTCACCTTGACTCTGTCACAGGTGCTCAGATATGTAGCCAAACATAATTTGAGTGTTTGGTATTTTTAGAGAAGTTTAACATTTACATCTGTAAAATAAGTAAAGCAGATTGAGCTCCCTAATGTGGGTGGGCCTCATCCAATCAGTTGAAGAGCTGAAGAGAAGAAAAGGTTGACTCTCACCCAAGCAAGAGATGTTTCTCCTGCATAACGGCCTTTGAACTGAGACATTGGCTTTGCAGATTTTGGACTTACCAGTCTCCACAACTTATAATCATGTGAGCCAATTCTTTATTGTGTGTTTTTGTTGTGTTTCTCTGCAGAACCCTATCTATTACACTGGCAAAGAAGCATTATAAGCATTCTTCAACAGATAACTCATAATTCTTAAGTCCTCATCACAGGATTCCAACCTCCTTTTATTCTATACAGGGCAACACATGATCACCCACCACCTCTTGGGCCTCATATCTCATTCTTCAACTACCAAATAATACTACTGACAATGTGTTCGGGAGGACACATCACCATCTTTGGACTAATGTTCATGTTCCTCCTGGCTGCAGTGCTATTACATTTCTTTGTCTAATTCTCCATCAAGGTCTACATCAAGTATCGTCTGCATTAATAACTATAGGTAAATGTTTTAGATGTATTTTGGTGGGAGGTGGGAGGAAGAAAGAGTAGAGAGTAACAGAATTGCCAGGGACATGTTTTTGAAACCACATTACCCTCCATCTCCAAACACCCAATTCTCATACATAAACGTATGTCCCTCAAACACATGGAAGCACATATCTAGGATTCTTCTTATACCCAGCTATGAAGTACTACATCTCTGAATCCGAGCATTAGGGAAAGATTTAGTATAGATTTACAGAAGAGGAAAAAAATCCAAATGTACTGTGACCTTAAGAAGTCTATTTGCAAAACAGGTGTTCAGGTAGTACACACCAACAGAGCCATGTCAGTGCCTCACAGCCAGCAATCATTCTGGTAGTCGGTGCAGTCATTCTGATAATTTAGTGCATATGCCACACTGTATTTCTAATATTGTGTTTGCTTTTTACTATGGTAGATATTTTTTACATTATTTCCCTTAATCACAACAACAGAGGACAGGAATTCTTCTCCCCATTTTATAGATGAGTTAAATGAGGCTATAAAGCCAGTAAGCTGCCCAAGGTCAGACTGCCATGAACTTTAAAGCTTTCTAACTCAAAACTTTGTGTAGTTGGCAACCTAAATGCTATTTTTCCTTCTCATGCTATTCTGTATTTTTATTATACTATTGTTGCAGTTTTTACACTGGATTATATTATCTACTTGTCTTTTTCTTCCACAAAATCACAAACTCCTTAACTTAAAATTTCCCAACACCATCCCCACATTTGAGCACAGGGCACCAACAAGAAGGTATTGAACAGTGATTAGTTTCCAGGCTCTGTGCTAGGATCAAGACTAAGACATAAGGTTAGGGTTTGCATTGAGTCTCCCTCAGTATGCTAGACTTCTAAGACCCAGTGCCCCAGAATGTGGCTGTATTTGGATACTGGAACTTTAAGAGGTAATCAAGTTAAAATGAGGGACATTAGGGTGGTCTCTAATCCAGTATGACCAGCGTCTTCAAAAAAAGAAAAAAATTGCACACAGACATGCTCAGTGGGAAGACCATGTGAAGACACAGGGAGAAGACAGCCATCTACAAGTCAAGTAGAGAAGCCTCAGAAAAACGCAACCCTGCCAAAACCGTGGCCTCAGACTTCTGGCCTCCAGAATTGTGAGAAAACAAATTTCTGTCGTTTGGGCCACCCAGTCTAGGTACTTTGTTATGGCAGAAACTAATAAACTAGAAAACTGATAAATACATTCTCTTAAATTTGCTAAATAAAAACTGGCTTTGTTAAATAAAAAACCCTATCTGATATCTCACTTCCTAGAACAGGATGCAAAACAAATTCCCTAAAGTATGACTATAAGGAAGTAACTAGATATCCAGAAAGGGAGATCAGGATATTACACCAGGAGAATCTAATTTTAGAGAAAGGAATTAAAAATGCAATGATTTTCTTTCAAAACAAATAACTTTAAATACAAAGCAACCCTAGCTACCAAAAAGCTAGGCTCAAATGTTTAAGTCTGTATTTTCTATATAACTCAATAAAAAAAAAAGTTTAGAAAAAAATCTGTATTTTCTAGAAGAAAAAGTAAAAAGTTGGATCAGCCTTAAAAAAATCCCTTCAGTATAATGTAACTTCAAGTTTTGTAGGCTTAACATTTAAGAATCATATTTACTTTAATAAGTGGACATACACAAATACACATCATTTTCTCCTTACTTCCATTTGCAAATATAGAGACATATATACATTTACTAGTTTCCATATGGAACAAAGTAGAAACTATTCAATTAAGCATATGAAGGTGAGCTATGATTAAGAGAAAAAAATTTAATAGAAACATCAATTCATTTGCAGTATTTTTTTCAATACAGACACTAAAAATAATTTACTTAAAGCAAAACAAAAGAGAATTCTTAGAAGCTGGCTATGACAGCCAAGTAACAGTTTTTAATTCCTAAGAATCTTCATATAAAAATAGAATTGAATAGTAAAACCAAAAACCCATGAACATTTTCAATAAACCGAGACCCATGGGTATCATCATAACCCCCACAACGCAGCCAAATGAAAATGAACCACCACCACTGATACAGGACCTGAAAAATTAGAATCTATGAGGGTAGAGACAGAGGGAATCAGAACAGGGTGTCTGACAGATTGGATAATGGAAGAGCCTTAAACTTAGCCGACAGATAGTCACTGAAAATCAGAGTGCACAAATTTGGAAAGAGCAGCTCTAAATGCAGGGGGTTTACCCACAGAAATAACTTTCTGTGAGGTTAATACAAGAGAACTTGTGAGGTCTGAAAGGACAGTGTATACACTCTGAAAACTGGCACACCAGAGACCCCCTCCAGCACAAGATCCAACTAAAAGAGAAACTGGGAGTGGAATCCAAATTACACAGAACAAAACTAAAGCCAAAAGAAAGAGAAGAGCCATATGAAAGTGTGGCAGGGGGAGAGAGCCAAAAAACTATCAGTGTGCTTCTGTACCTGAAGACACCACAAGAAAGCAACAGAAGAGGGAGCTCCTTGAGCTATCCTGAAAACTGTCCTTCTCTTCAACAACACTAACTTCACATCCAAATGAATAATGCACCAAGCATCAAAGACAAACCCCACACAAAATTATTTTAAGAAAACAGAAAAAGAGAATAACATCTCTAAAAATAAAGGCCTGACAGAAAGACGTGCCGATCAAACCAATCAAACTCTAATCTACTTCAAAACAAGCTAAAAAAAAAAATTAAATTAATGAAACAAACCATGAAAGAATCATGTAATTTAGAATTAGAAAAACTCAGGTGGCAGAACTCAGAATTCAAAATAGAAGCAAAGATTATTTAAGAAATGGAGACTACACTAAAAGTGACACAAGTATAAAACTAACAGATGTTAAGGAGAAAAAGTAAAAATACATTTTTAAATTAAAAAATGAAGGAAAAATAAACATTCACTATAAAGTAACAAATATTTAAGTTAGGTAAAGATGATCCAATATTAACACACCAGAAATCTATGAAGAAAAAAAGAGAATACTAAAAATTGTAATTCAAGTAAACTTTACTAAAATTTGTATTTATACATACACACAAGTAGATCACAAATCAACACCTCTAACTATTTACCAATAAAAATCAAAACCCCAGATCTCTTCTAGCAAAATTACTAGACTTAAAAAAAAAATTCATTCCTTTGGTGACCTAGACAAAAAGAAAAGGAACACATAAGGGAATAAAATGAGAAAATCTCAAGATTTTTTACAAGAAAAACATAGAAGAATACATTTAAGTTATTGAAGGGAAAATACCTGAGTCAATTTAACTTTTGCGTATAAAGCACAAGCAGTTATCAACATGAATTAAGTAAACGATTACCCAGAACCTTTCCTAAGAAATGCCCTAGAGCTCAAGCTTCAGACAACCAAAGTCTAGGAGACATGGACAAAAGTACTGATGAACAGCGAGAAGCAGAGTTACAGGCAGAACTGTGCCTAAGTAAGAGCCAAAGTTAAGAGTACAGCATGTTAACAGCTACACAACCTGAAAACAGATAGCTAAACAAAAAATGGAGTAGGAGAGTAAACGTCAATAGCAAACGCAGACAAAAATTGTTTAACTCTTCCTGGAAAGAACATTGGTTGATAGCATTAATACTGACATTTTGAGACCCATGGTGTGCAGTGTTGAAAAAAACAAGTAATTACAGATTATTCTATTATTCCCTATCTTTAGGAACCGAGATACTCAATGTGCTAGAAATAAGATACAACATAATATTGAATTGGAAGTATTACTGTGAACTCATGAAGTATTTTGTCTTTATGTAAACAGACAGACAAAATAATTGGTCAATTCAGAGGATGAAAGGGAATAAATTCATTCAGTTGGAAACTTATAAAGGAAAATAATCAAGCATCTACTTTTGTCATGTACACTGTACCACTGGGTAAGAAAACAATACATGAGGAGAAGTGTTTCTTTATGAAACTACTTTAACTAGTAACTGAAAACTAATAGAATTAAAATATATGTCATGATTTTGCACCACCCTACAAACATATTAACAAATACAGTCATTTAGAATCAATGATCACTATCCTCACAAAATTAAACATAACCAGACATTAGATTCCTCCTAATAAAAAAAACTCACATCACCTTTGGTTTTGCTAAAGATTTGACCAAGCTTCTAGATCTAGCTACTACTTTGTAGAGGACAGAAAAACATACAGAACTGTATCACGTATGAAAATGTACTCTACAAAATTCAAAACAGAAGAAAATCTACAGGTCAAATGACCTGGGTTCAGCAAAAGATTAAGTATGAGCAAAATAAAGGGATAGGAAACCTGTAGGTTGAGATTTAAAATGCCATTTTAAAAAAAATTATCACAACCCAACCATAGTGTCCTGGCAGGCACATTTGAGTGCTAAAGCTCAAAAGAAATGAGGAGGAGATTGCTATGAAATCTGGATAATTGCTACAGTCACATCAAAGTGCAGGAAAGGGCTTCCCCACAGGTGGCAAAGTGCTCTTCATGACCTGGGTGATGTTACACAGATACGTGCATCATTCTTTAACCTACAAATTTGTTCGGTTTGATTTCTCTATCTGTGATTCATTTGAAAATAAAAAGTTTTACAAATAGAAAAAAATATCTGAAATACTCAGTCCTTTCATCCATTCTATTATTCACTCAGAAAATACCTTTATAGATGAGCCAGGGACAAAATAAAGTCGTCAGTATACTACACAGAATACATAAACGTCTGCAACATGCTATTAGAACAATAAACTTTTTAAAAATTTAACTTATGAGAAAAACTACCAACAACATGAAAAGATAAGAGCAATGAGTATTTTTATTTACAAAGCTCAATAGTTTAAGAGCTCAAAGTATCTTAGAGAGTCCTTTAAATTCTAATGAATTAATGCAATATTACTAATAAATAGAAAATATTAGCCTCCTTTAAAATAAAAAGCAATTGAGGCACAGAGTAATTTAGACAAACCATTGGATTATTTCTGAGTGACTGATGATTAATTATTATTATTCTGTGTTATAGTAAGCGTGCATTAAATTGTAACAAAGCCTTAGCTAGAGTACATCGGCTAGCAACAAAATTATCTTCACTTTCCTTTACCTCAGATTGTTTCTATTTTACCTTTGTTCCCGAAGGATTTTTTTGTTTTGTTTTGTTTTTTGCTAGATATAAAATACTGAGTTAATAGTACTGGTTTCTTGAACTTTAAAACTCTTGTTCTGCTTTCTTCTGGCCTCATGTTTTCTAATGAACATTACTGTCCTCTTATAAGCAATGCATCATTTCTCTTTGGCTACTTTCAAGAATTTGTCTTGGTTTTCAGCAGTTTGTCAAGTGTCTGAGTGTGCATCTCTTTGAAGTTATGTTGAAGTTACCTGAGCTTCTTGAAATCTGTAGGTATATTTGATAATTTGTTTGTTTACCAAATTTGGGAAGTGTTTATTTGTAATTTCTTTATGTTTTTTCTGTACTGCACTTTTCCCTCTTCTTCCAGGATTCAGACAACCTGCTACATTCCTACAGGTGCTGAGCACAATTAACTTTTCCCCCAATCCCTTTCCATTCTGTAGTTCAGATTGAAAAACTTCCAATGATCTATTCTTTAACTTTACTTGCACTTTCTCTGCCATCTCCATTCTGTTATTAAGCCCATCGAGTAAATTTATTTTGGTTATTTTATTATTTCTTCAATTTTAAGATGTCTATTTGGCTCTTCTTTATATTGTCTACAGTTTCACTGAGACTCTCCATCTTTCAAGAGCATTTCCCCTTAATTGTTGCAGCATTTTTATAATCAGTGCTTTAAGGTACTTGTCAGAAAAGTTCTAACATCGGTGCCATCTCAGCGTGGGTATCTATTAACTGTCCTTTCCCATGTGAGCTTAGATTTTTACTGGTTCTTTGCATGTTGACTGACCTTAGATTATATCCTGTATATTGGAATATTGTCCCTCAACCCCAGTCTCTCCTGGTACCTTCCATTTCTGTAGTGCATCCCTTTTCAGCACTCCTACCAGAAAGCTCGGTCCTTATTTACTCCACTTTGCACACAATTCCTGTGACAGCACCTGCGTCCAAAGCTAAGCAACAGAGGAAATAAAAATTAGTAACAGCGCTCACCCCACCTCTTAAAACCTCAGCAACTCTGATCAAAGAGGAATGTCCACTTCTCTCAGAATTTTAGGCTTGTCGGGGCCCCAGTTGTTCCCACTGTCAATGCCACTACTCCCACATGACTGCTTAGTGATTAAAGCATTAGAGTTGAGTTGGAGAAAGGAAAAAGGGGAGATATTTTTACTCTCTGAACATTAAGAAAATCCTTTCCTTCTCCTCCAGTCAGAATCAGGGGGCTTTTCTTGGAGCTCTGTCAACTCAAACATCCATTTCTGGATTTTGAACGCAGGTCAGGACACAACAGAGTGTGATGTAATTCAATGCCAGTTAGGTAGTACGTCAACTCCAGGTCTTATTCATTAACCCACCTCCCCTATTTACTTGAATCCTCAAATAGCTATTCCATGTCTTCTGGCCAGGTTTGATACTTCATTCAGTCGGAGAAACAGAGTCGAGTGTTCTTGCTCCAACTTATCCAGAACCAGAACCTGCCTATGTTTTTCTACATAGTAACAAGCATGATAAAAAAAAATGTACACCTTAATAAGAGGTCATTTAATATTTTATACACTTCTAAATGAAAATAAAACATTATATTGTAGTTTAATTTGCAGCGTTTTTCTTTTCTTAATGGTATAAAAATAATACTGCTTCTTACAAGCAATGGCACCTTAGAGTCAGTGAAACATGGTAGAAACGAAGTACCTGATTACATGCCTTTTTAGTCACACAACAAGACCATCTTGTGGCGGGGGAAGGAGAATATAGCCCAGTGGTAGAGCACATGCTTAGCATGCACAAGGTCCTGGGTTCAACCCCCAATACCACCGTCAAATAAACAAACCTAATTACCTCCCCCACTCAAAAAACAAGGAAGACAACGTTGTGGGTGATAGCTGCTTATTTAACAGAACAACAATAGTGTCCACCTAATGTCACAATAGAAAAGACCATCTGAACTTTTAAATTTCAAAAGCGAAGTCACACTAGCTTTCATTTGCACACTTAATCAGGCAAGAGATAAGAATACTCCCCAACAGAAACCTAAATTAGATGGTGAGAGACTTAGCAATTAACCTAAGCCTCAGCTAGTTCACTTGGTCACAATGTACTAGAGAAGACAACACTCTCAACACCAAAACCAGTTAGGCATTAATTGAAGCCCATGAGGATATAAAATAGAGGGGACAGTTCAGGAGGTCAGCTTATGTGCAGGACTCTTTAATGCTACAGTTACGTATAATTAGCTGTAAGTGGAAGAAGTGAGAAAAGTCATGGAGTTTCTCCCAGGAGAGGACGTTCCTCTGCCTCTGCTTACCTCTTCGCTCTCTCAAGGAGCTGACAGTAGCAGAGAGGAACATTAGTAGAATCCCAGCCGCCAACCCCAGGCGCTGCATCAAAGAACTCCTAGCATGATAACTGGAACGGCCAAGATTTCAATGTATCACATTTTCATCTGTCAAACTCTGGAAATTCTTTCAAGTTTCAATCGAGTTGTAAGAACAGCAGGATTTCTTCAGGGCTTGCAATTCCCCAGTTTAATGTGCTTTACAACCTAAAACTTAGCCACCTTTGGTTAGGATACATGGTTTAGCAAAATATTTTCACACACAATATGTTTTCTTAAGTGTTTAATTCAATTGTTATTCTAACTAAAATCCTATGTAGGAGACATAATGTATGAACCTGAAAGTTTATGAATGAGGCCAAAATCTAATTTGTAATATACTCATCTTTTAAAAATTCCTCTTACTGTCCTTGAACACTGGACCTCTTGGTATATGTAAAATATAGCCTTCATTGAGGGGTTAGAAAACAGGTGCAATTTGGAGTCTTTTCACTTACCTTCACAAAAAATACGCCAAATTTCTAAAATGCACAGATTCCTCTTTACTGGATGACAAACCCAATGCCACATTAACAAGGAGCAAGGGATACCCAGACATACGCTTCCATCAATGAGTCACGAGCAAGGACTCAAGAGTGCTCAGGAGGATGTTTGTATTTTATAAGAGAAATTTCAAACACAATGGTGGAGAAAAAAAGAAACCTAAATACTAGGTAAGTTCTACAAGCAATTGGGAAAAAAAAAAACAGAAGTCAGTCTTCAAGTTTCTTAGAAACATCTAACACCATGACTTCCATCAGGTCTCATCCACTTTTCTGACCTCTTAAGCTAAAATTTTAGTGTTCTTAGGTAAGTAGGAAACAGCTGTATCAAAGCCAGAAAGTCATTTCCAAGAGATGTCAAGCCCTAATCCGTTCAAAGTGAGGGCAGTTAACTTCTATTCTCCTGTTGGGTTCATTGAATCAAAAGCCATCTTAGAGTCTGTTTTCTCTCTCACATGGAAGACTTTAAAGTAGTATTGAACAGAATCACCACTGTGGAGCCTTGAAGTCCCTGTCTCTTTTTCATCTGTAGAAAGATGCCTAAGGTTTCTCTGAATACCTTGATAGAGGAAGCTATTAAAACAGAAAAGGGGACAGCAAGCAGTCAACCAAGGAAAAGCAAACGACAAGCCACGACTACAGGACAAGTGGACAACAGAGACTTGCAAAAGACACCATACATACCCACACTAAAAAGTCAAAGTGGTCCTCTGAAAGTTAGCTTTACTGTTGGCTGTACGTGTTTCAACTAGAGGGCAATGGTACGTAGGTAGATTTTTTTTAAGATGTTTTATATCAGATCTTAACCACATTTTTAAATGAGTCACTGAATACAGAATGAAGGTTCCTACCTTACAACTAGAAGTAAGGAGCAGACATGTGACATCTTGTCTCCGGCACATGTTTTTACGTGTAAAGGTATTACTGTTTTCCATGTAAATGATGTGGTACTTTTTTTTTTTTTCGCTCTTCAAAGTATACATTCTTTCTTAGTTAAGAGAAATAAATGTGAAGGAAATGCAATTTTCTAAGGTTAGTGACTCATCAGGATATTTACAGAATGTATTGTATTATTGCTTAAAGCGTAAACGTTATGTTAGGAGTTTTTGTTGCTTTTTTCCTACCTACATCAGAGTAAAGTATAACTGGCTGGCTTTTGTCTGTTATCAAGTCTTATTTAGCTAGTTGCTTAATACCTCACTGTGACCTTACAAGTTTTCAAATGTGACAGATTTACTTGCCTATGCTTGAATTAGCATTTCACTAATGACAAATTAAGGAAATTATAAAGTTAAACAAGAAAGTGAACTCTACTTTCTCTAATTGTGACCCAAATATTTAACTTTCCAGTTTACATTTTTTATAGTAAGAGTCCAAGGAAAACAAACTGCTATTAAATCATATTGCAGCCTTCATGGCCTTACTAATTGAAGCCCTTAACACAAATGTGCTTACAGATTCATGTGAGATAGTCACAGGACTCATTTCAAGAGAGTAAAGAACAAAAAGTGTAGTATTTACAAAGAAGTTACGGTATTACTGTGAAAATTTAGAAAATGAAGTATCATCGTCAAAAGCCAGACATATCAAAAATTATAATTTCTATGTAAATCTTAATCTGTCACTGTGCATTGTCCAAAAAGCATGCTTTAATAATATAAATGGTGCTATAACCGGCTATTTAACAAGAAAAACCTAATGAGAACGTACCACAGATGCAGGACATTGTCCAGTTACAGATATAGAAAGCTGACTTAAAGTTTCCCATTTTTCAATTCAATTAAAAAGATTCAAAAATATTTTGCACTTAAAATGCCATGAAACTATTAGAGACGGTCACTAAAAAATGAAGCCATTAATTTCTTCATATGCATAAAACACGCTCTAACACAACGGGTCTTCCTAATTCTTAGTAATACTGAATCAGTTTTATTCACAAGTGATCTGACTTTAGTCCTTTCAGTCAGAGCCAATTTACAAGTATAGTCAGCTACTTTCAGTGTATAAGCAAAAAAGATTCAATTTCTTGCCTACTGGTATAATTTCTTTAAAACTATATGAAACACAAAAAAGCAAGCATAAGGGGATCTGTTGCTTCACAAAAACTTAACATTAAAAGAAATCACCTGTATCACTGATGTTGAAAATAAAACTGTATTTTCAGAATAAATCTCTGAACCAACAGGAGATACTGTATTTCCAAGAAAGCAAAGTCAATTAATTTCCTTTAAAATAAAGTGCTTAACAAATGGAAAACATTACTTAATAACTGGGAAAAGGCATGAATTTTTCTATGAACATTAATATTAACTTTTAACTAATACTAACTAAAGCCAGCTAAAAAGGAAATGATTTTCAATTTTACCTATTTTTCAATTTTTATATAAACCACCATGAAGCTTTTTTTTTTTTTTAATAGCACTAGCTTACCTGGGTTTATACAATCATAGCCAGGAAAGAAAAAAATACAATTATTTTATAAACACTCTAGCCACAAAATTAAATATATTAAAAGACTGGACGAATATGATGGTAGAAAATAAATGCAATCTTTTATTTAGAAATTCCATAGGGGCTTTCCATCTTAGAAAATTTTAGAATATTGACCCTTTTGCTATAGTATGGTCACCATATTAAATCAAGTGTGGGTTGGGACTGTTGGCACGGCATATGTAAATCTAGATTAAGTATGTGACTGCTGGCATCTGCTACCACTTTAATAATTTGGGTAGGTCTGAGCACGCAGAGCAGGCTTGGGTGGGCTCAACCAGCTTGAGTGACACAAGAACAATACCTCTTTGTTAAGTGGCTGTTTACAAAGTTATCAGCCAGCTGAGGGTCTTACTGCACCAGTTAATCACACTACTTATCAGAAAGGTTTGTTTTAAATTTTATGCACAATAGACGCCTGAAAGAGTTAAATGTTAAAGAATAATGACCAAATCCAATTCTCTAAACTCAGAAAAAGGATTATTAAGAATGCTTTGTTTTATGTAATAGTGAATTTGTGATTTACTATACATTTTTCAATGTTATGAGTATGAAAGACTGTGTGAAAGAAATCTGAGCATACTATTACTTGCTATGTTTCTTATTATTGAAGGGTTCACCATAAATACAAATCCATGTAAATATATTGACAGTAAAGTATATTAAACTTCCAATAAAACTTATCTAACATAAAAGTCAGATTTTGAGACTTGCTATAAACAACAATTTGAGAATTTTACTTAGTATCAAATGCCTGTCTGAAGTTAGTTACATCAAAATTCCCATACCCAAAGATAATGGACTTGAGCATAAATTAAGAAGAACCAAAATACACATGCTATTCCAGAGACAGATAAATGTGGGAGTACAAAATGCTCTTGGAAAGACATGACATTTGTCCTAGAAATGTTTTACTGAATCTGAAAAACACTAAGTAATCTAGAAAATAGTTACATCAGTATTTGTTGACCAGAAATAATTAGTATTGAAGTTTAAAAAAAAAAAAAGGCAGCTTAAGAAAAGAAAGACAACTTACAGAATACTAAACACTCATATCACAGTGAAAAAAAGTTCCATCCTAGAAGAAAAACTGTTACACCTAGGTAATGAATGGTGAACTACCAGAATTAAAAAATAATAGTAATCAAAGAAAACACCCCAAAGTATCATTTTAAAACTATTATTCTGATTTTGAATTTTTACTCTTTCTTTAGTCATGCCTAAAAATCTGCCATTTCAGTATTACACATTTTCCCCATTTCTATTCTGTAGAATACTGCTGTGTGCTGAGCACGGCACTGGGGGATGACATCTCCAGTCTCAGCTGTGTGACCCTCCATCAGGCCAGCTGAAGATACAGTTTTAACCCAACAGAACCTGAACTGGGCAGCCTGAGTTTTATAAGCCATTTTCTGTACACACCTAAGAGAGGTACTGAATCCAGTATCTCACTTCGGTGCTCAGCATGAACAGCTACACGACTCAGAGGTGCGAAGTGGCCATGTCCCAGGATGGAGTCAGGCGTAAAAAGAAGGGAGAACTGGGATTAAATCGTGGATCTTACTCTTACTGTGTGACCTAGAGGAAAGTACATAATGCCTGTAAGTCTCAGTTTTCCCACCTGCAAAACTGGGAGCCATAATACTGATATTAACAGCATTATAAAGAATAAACAACATACCAAGCATCTGGCATGAGTGCCATGTGCTCCAAGCCTGGTTTTAAACCTTGACAAAAGCACATATACTCAAGTATTATATCAGCTGTATTTTTAAAAAAGAAAATTTTAAAAATCTATAGATACGGAGCTCAATATGCATCTATTGGAAGCAAGTCTAGTGGTAAAGTGGGAAGAAAGGGCAGCCTATTCCCATAAATTAAGGTCCTTAGATTCTAAACAAAAAATACATCGCTACACCCTTTAACTTATCAACAAATTCAGTTCAACTCACTGTGGGATAGGAAAGAAAGAAAGACTAGACATTCTTCCCACCGTCACTGAATCCCAATCTAAAAGAGGTTCACACCAACCTATGGTCAATCCTGAAAACCAAAAAGTTCTTAACACTTTTTAAAATTGTTTTCCTATATATATACATATAGTGGCAAAATGAGTCCTGAACTTGAACTGGCTAGGGGCGTTATAGTCATTCTTGTTTCTTGTACCGAGCATAAACATTCATGCATTTTAAGTGTTATTATGTGGTGAGGTCCTAAATCCCACCAGTTATGTGACATAATATATGACATTCAGCAGTAGCTTCTGAAAATACGAAGTATTCCAAATTCCAAAACACGCATAGCCCTAAGATTTCAGGAAGGGAATCTGAACAATCTCTGCTTAACGATAAAAAAAAAAAAAGGGAGAACAGTTGCATCAAGAGATAAACTGAGTAAGGTAGGAAAACTTATAGTCAAGATTTTATTTTCTCTCTTTCTTAAATTAGTATTTGCTTAAGACCCCTGAATATCCTACAATATGGAAAACAACCACACTACTTACATTATTGAGTTCTTCAAGAAGCAAGAGACAATACACATTAAACACTTTGAACAATGCCTGGCACAAAGTAAGTACCCAATAAATACTGTGGGTAGAAGTGCCTAGAAAAATACTTGCAACATTTACATGGAAAAGGCAAACAGGTGAATAGTTGGCTATATATCATACTGTGTGTCAGAATTTTATTTTTAAAACTCTAAGCATTTTCTTTTCGCTCTGCCCAGAGGTATTTCTACTCTCAGGCCTCAGAGACAGTTTAAGTGCAAGTCACGAAAGCAGGTAGCACCCCATGTTGAGCAAACAAGCATTGGGAATTTGTGACAGAGCAGAGCAAGTCTTCAAGCTCTAAATGCAATAAAGATATTATTTAGAAAGAAATGGACTGTAAAAGACCAGAGAGCAGCCTTTGGAGGAATGCTTCTAGAAATCAAAGTACCAAGTGCTGAGCCAGAGTTTTTGCTAAAATGCAGATTCTGATTTAATGGGGTAGGGCCAGACATTCTGCCTTCAAGGACTCAGGTGATGACAACACTGCCTGTCAAAAAGCCGAAACTGGGAGTAGGAAGGCCCCACAACAGCGGTCCTCTAAGTGTCAGCGCAATGTCAGAATCTCTTGGGAAGTTATTAGAAATGCAAATCTTAAAGAACATAAGGAGACTGTTCAGTTCAGCTGTTTACATCCAGTCAGACAGATTACTTTCCCTGAGAATGAAAGTTGAGTACCTTTAAAACACTTTAAAAATGTTAAGTAGCATTCTCGAATATGCTACCTAACTAGGAAAAATAATTTATCTCTGAAAACAATTGCCCAAACTGTCGCCCCTGTAATTACACTAAAAATGTCAATTTTTATATAAGAAGTATTCTCTTTATAATATGTAGGCAGAATACTGAAAAATGTAGAATCCTCAACTGAACCACTTTTCAACTCTTTACAAAATAGGTCATCTCCACTTTACTTAGGTAATAGATACACGAGTTTGTAAAGAAACCAAACTGAGTTTATGTTTCTTTGTGTTGAAAATATAACCAACTACATCATGGTTTAGGCAACTTCTCCAGGGTAATGTTTATACATTGCCTGGCTCACATGTAAATATATGTCAACATTTTGATTTATAGCCACAGATGCTCTGTTTACATAGATAGATATACAAATTACAGTACGTTAATGGTTTGAAACACAATATTCTTGAAGGACAAAAAACTAAAGGGTAAACTACAAATACAGAATGTCATGAACAGAGAAATGGTTTCAGTTTTCTGAATAAGAAGCCAATAGACTGTCAAATAGGCTTTCCTCAAATTGAAAAAAAAAAATGCATTCACAATTCCCATTCTGTATTTTTTCAACTTCAATCAACAACTGAATTTACAAGGTCACTTCTCACTCAGTATCTGAGTACATTATTCTGTCCCTCATCTACTTTTGAAGGGGTCAATTACAAACAGATTGTAAAGTACCACACTTGCTTCAGCACGGGGGGTGGACCCCTCTGATTCTGGCTAGGACCTCGCATATAAAGCAGCAGTGCTATCAGGAGACGTATCTGATGGTCACACCAGGTGGAGGGGAGAGACGGAAGAGTGCTTTTGGCATCTAGTGAGTGGAGGCCAGGTGTGCTGCCGAACAACCAACGACACACCCAACAGTCCCCTGAACAAAGAATGACCTGGCCCATCACACCAACAGCACTGAGGCTAAGAAACCCTGATTTAACCTGTGGGGGTTCCAAAAATACAGAATGAATGTCCCTTGTCCATAATAATTACATTCCCAGCACAGTGTCAAGCACAGTCATAAGTATTTGTTGATTATTAAACAATTTCTGGGTAGCTGGGCTCTTAGAGTCAGAGATGAAAAAGAACGAAATAGGAATTAGTACATAGATAACGTCTAAAACCACAAAACAAAATCACAGTCAATGTCAGAACCAAAAGGACTTAAAAAATCATTGTCCAAATTCTCTATTTCAGAAAAAATTTTCTCACATGAAAGATGACATCTAATGTACTGATATGGTAGTGTTGCGGGGGAGAGGGCAGACAGTCCTCTTAATAAAAAAAGTATAGTATCTTTATATGGTCAATTTTCACTTCTAATAGTGTCAAAGTCCCTTACTTTTCTCAAGTTAATAAAGTGTTTCCTTTTAAAAAATTAAATCCAATGTAATATAAATCATAGTAAGTGATATTTCAAAGCAGGAAACAAAATAAAACGTTAATTATTTAAAGAAAAAAAAAATCACAGACCTCTGTGGCCTACACCATTTATACTTATTAGAATTCTGGGATTTAAAATGTCATGAGAAATTCTGAACCGGCTTACATTTTGAAACACAGGAACTGACAGTCATTAAGGCCGAACGTACCCTTAATAATCGATTCAGCTGCATACAGATCCCGTTTGTAGGTCACCTGGAGGACAGATAAACCTCATTAGATTTCAACAGAGCAGGAAGGAATGTGAAAGCAATAAAATTATGCCCCCAAGGAAATTCTCAATTTTGGAGAAACTATAAACACCTGATACTGGCAATTTTTAAATTATAACAACATCAGTGCATTCAGAAAAATATATGTATACTTTTTCTACAAATGGTTGATGATTTATTTTTAAATCTTTAAGGAAATTGAGATATTACATGACAGTAGTTACCAAAGTCTTATTAATAATAGTATTATATCAAAGAAAACGTGGTAGTATTTAAATAAAAGTTATTGGTATTTTTGTTTAACGGTAAGGTTTTATGTTGGAAGAAAGAAAGAAGAAAAAGTATCTAACAGAAAACACCAAGTTGCATTTTCAGTTGAAATGAGGTAATCCTCAAGGATCAGTTTCCATAAAGAGGGTCATCTGTTTGAATTGAGCCTATCTGTATACAGGCAGATAAGGTTCATCTTGTTAAGGTTTTTACTAACATATGACTGTGATAGAAA
Organism: Camelus ferus; assembly: GCF_009834535.1. NCBI lineage: Eukaryota > Metazoa > Chordata > Mammalia > Artiodactyla > Camelidae > Camelus > Camelus ferus. Next base: position 51,614,218 of record NC_045702.1, on the reverse strand, counting down.
GAGCCTACAGAGTCCCATCATGTACATAAGAACAATCATGATGTTTACTAAAGAACACAAGGCCTCCTTGCAGTTATAACCTATTCCTTGTAATGTAACCAGCCGTGGTCCTATGGTAGGTAGTTCCCAGGCCACATCCAGTGAGCTCAGGTGCAGAACGTGCCTGGTGCACTGCACTGCAGAATCACTTTTTCTGCATCACAGAACTAAAGGACATAGTAAATAAATATATTAATAAGTACTGTAAGGACTTAGGAGCTTATAGTTCAAGTGCCCAAATGATTATGATGTAAACAATCTTCCACTTGGGGAAATACTCAAACTAGTACCCTTTAGTGTCTATATAATTTGGACTGTTTTCCTCCAGATTATCTCATAACTAAACTTGTACAGAAACTGTGTCCAGCTCAGTGGCTCAGGACACTTCTACCCAAAATAGATTTCCCTGTTATGCCTATATCCTGGAAGGTAAATCCTAGCCCATAACTATAATTTACAATCCAGAATTAACATAGCAGCTAACTTATAAGAGACGGAAAGTTCTTTAAGCTGTCTACCAATCTATTAAAACCCAGTGTGACATTGTCACACTACCTCTTGAACAAGTACATGTCAGCCAAATTAGTACTATAGTTACTAATCCAAAACGCAATTCCATTATCTGAGGAAAAAATTAGACAACAGACAGTTTCAGACTACACATTCTAACCAAATTAAACATTCACTCATTCAACAAATAACTGCTATGCTGTAGGTCCTGGTCTAAGCGCTGGAATTCAGCAATAGAAACAGTGAGCCAAACTCGACCTGTAAACAGAACACTTTAGTGGATATATTTTCCACATAAGAATTGAATAAAATGTTTCCTTGAAAACCCAAAGATAACTAGATCTGAAATTTGGACTCAATATTTGCAATTTAAATGAGAAAGTGCTTTTATTCTATACTAATTGTCTGCTGTGTAAGGTAAACTCAGAATAGAAATTAATGGGAACATGACTAATTACCATAGTTGATTTTTTTATTACTTCCCGCTTCTTTTGAGGGGTAAAACTGCATTCCAGATTTAAACAGAGTAATTGTCAAAGTATTTCATTCGTTTTTTCAAATGAATTTATCTTAATGGTGGATTTTTCATCTCTTTAAAATTTTTAAATTGAAGTATAGTAAATTTATAGTGGTGTGTTAGTTTCAGGTGTACAGCAAAGCGATTTAGTTATACGCATATTCTTTTTCAGATTCTTTTCCATTATAGGTTATTACAAGATACTGAATATAGTTCCCTGTGCTATACAGTAGGTCCCTGTAGTTTATCTATTTTATATATATAGTAGTGTGTACGTTCATCTCAGACTCCTAATTTATCCCTTTCCCCCTAACCACTTTCCCCTTTGGTAGCTGTAAGTTCGATTTCTATGTCTGTGAGCCTCTTTCTGTTCTGTAAATAAGTTCACTTGTATCATTTTTTTAGATTCCAGGTATAAGTAAGTCATATTTCTTTCTGTTTGACTTACTTAATATGATAATGTCTAGGTCCATCCATGTTGCCACAAATGACATTACTTCATTCTTTTTATGGCTGAGTAATATTCTACTGTGTATATATAGATCGCATCTTCCTTATCCAATCATCTATCAATGGACATTCAGATTGTTTCCATATCTTGGCTATTGTGAGTAGTGTTGCTATGAACATTGGGGTGCATGTGTCTTTTCAAATTGCAGTTTTGTCCAGATATATGCCCAGGAGTGGGATTGCTGGATGATATGCTAAGTCCATTTTTAGTTTTTTAAGGAACCTCCATACTGTCCTCCAATTTACATTCCCAACAGTGTAGGACGGTTCCTTTTTTCTCCACACCATCTCAAGCACCTATTTGCCGACTTTTTAATGATGGCCATTCTGACTGGTGTGAGGTGATACCTCATTACATTTTATTTTGTATTTCTCCAGTAAGTAGCAATGATAAGTGTCTTTCCATGTGCCTATTGGCCATCTGTATGTCTTCTTTGGAGAAAAAGGCTATTTAGGTCTTCCACCCATTTTTTGACTGGATTGTTTGGGTTTGGTTTTGTTTTGTTTTGTTTTGTTTTGTTTTTTTATATTAAGCTGTATGAGCTGTTTGTATATTTTGGAAATTAGTCTCTTGTCGGTCTTATCATTTGCAAATATTTTCTCCCATTCTGTAGGTTGTCTTTTCATTTTGTTGATGGTTTCCTTTGCTGTGCAAAAGCTTTTAAGTAAACGTAAAAGGTTCCCTTTGTTTATTATTGCTGCTATTTCCATTACTCTAGAAGCTGGTTTGAAAAAATATTGCTGCAATTTATTCCAAAGAGTAATCTGCCCGTGTTTTTCCTCTAGGAGTTTTAGAGTATCCGGTCTTAAGATTAGGTTTTTAATCCTTTTTGAGTTTATTTTTGTCATATGGTCATAGAGAATGTTCTAATTTCATTCTTTTACATGTAGCTGTCCAGCCTTCCCAGCACCACTTATTAAAGAGACTGTCTTTTCTCCATTGTATATTCTTGCCTCCTTTGTCTTAAATTAATTGACCTTAAGTGCATAGGTTTATTTCTGGACTTTCTATTCTGTTCCAATTATCTATGTGTGTGTTTTGTGCCAATACCATACTATTTTGATTACTGTAGCTTTGTAGTGTAGTCTGAAGCCAGAGAGCATGATTCGTCCAGCTCTATTCTTCTTTCTCAAGATTGTTTTGGCTATTCAGGGTCTTTTGTGTTTCCACACAAATTTTAACATTTTTATTTCCAGTTCTGTGAAAAATGCCATTGGTAACTTGATAGAGATTGCACTGAATCTGTAGATTGTCTTGGGTAGAATGGTCATTTTAATAATATTGATTCTTCCAATCTAAGAACATGGTATATCTTTCCATCTGTCTGTCATCTTCAATTTCATCAGTGTCTTATAGTTTTCAGAGTAAAAGGCAGGGGTAGAGGGTGTGGCGGGAAGGAGGGGTCACTCACAAGGATATCCTCTACCCCTTCATGGTGATCTTTTAAAAAATGATGTTTCTTCCAATCCCAGAGGAGCTACTGCAGGAATGATGCCATCAACTCTGAGCACTTACTGTCTACATTTCCTTCCATTAAAAAAAAAAAAAACCAAAACTATGTAAAATACAAAATAATAGTCCTCCTGAGATTTCTGGTGTCAGGTAAAGTAATAGTGCTACACATGGTCATGAGAAATTTCTACTCATTCTTCACATCACTGTGGCAGTCCAATTCCCTGACATTCCAAGGGGTAGGTGAAAGCACCCTGGCTTCATGTTTCGGAATCCTCCTCTGCCTTACTGTTTACGGTCGTGAAAAGCCTCTTGAGATTTGCTTTTCACTGTGTCAGGTTTCTGAATCATGTGGAGTCCACTGAAGTCCAATACCAGTTTTAGCAAAATTGTACTTAATCTTTCAAATCTGACTTGTAAAAGGCATCACTGGAATTAATACTGAATTAGAACACTTATTTCAACATGTAGATTCCATTGCTTTGGTTTAAACAACAATTGTAATATTCTCTATCCATACAAAGTAAGACCACAAAATTAAGTTAGAAACTTATACTAAAGACAACTCATACTATATCAAAAGAGGGTAAGTAGGGCTAAATAAACAGCCAGGAAAAATCAAAAAGATTTTTTAAAAGGTAGAAGATCATGAGACAGGAGGCAGAAGAAGGAAATAAAGAACCTGAAAGAACTGCAATATTTGCACTCAAAATAACTTCTCCTCTGTTACAGAAGAACTGTGGTACTGTAAAAAGACTTCATGACTGCCAATTGAAAGACTTTTTGCCCAATCCATCGCATTACATGGCCAGTTAGAACCCAAGATCCTGCTAAGATGCATCATTATTCAAACATCCTAAACAGTAAGGCTTCCCCACTCCTGCCCAATTTGGAAGGTGATACTATGAAGAGGAGCCCTCTGGGCCTAACAGGGTATCACCCCTTGGCATGTGTACTGGTTTCCTGGAGCTGCTGTCACAAAGTACCACAATCTGGGTGGCTTAAAATAGAAAAGCATCCTCTCAGAGCACTGGAAGCTAGGTATGTGAAATCCACATGTCAGCAGGGCCATTCCCCCCTCTTAGGGCTTTAGAGAAGGCTCCTTCCCCGCCTCTTTCTCGTTTCCTGGGGTTGCTGGCCACCTTCACTTTCCCTTCCTTGTAGATGCATCAGGTCTCTCTCTGTATCCTTTGCCACTGGCACTCTCCGTCTGTGCCTAAATCTCTTCTCCTGTTCTCATATGTTGGATTGAGGGCCTTCCCCATACCAGTAGGAACTCATCTTAACTTGATTAGATTTGCAAAGACGCTCTTTTCAAATAAAGTCACATTCACGAGTGTCAGGGGCTAGGACTTCAACATACCTTTGTAGGGGAGGGGGCCACAACCCAACCCACAAGAGCACGTATTACATGACTCAGCAAGAGAATGAAGAGTAACACTTGGAAGGGCCAACTACTGCTCAGCGCACTGACATTTGTTGCACATGAAAGAGAAGTAGAGCACCGAGATGTGACGACTAAAGCTGTGAGACCATGTTGCTGGAGGAAGCAGGGAAATAGGACATTTCATTCCAAAAAGACTGAAATACATTTGTGAAGGTGGAGTGGAAATTCAAAGAGCAGAGTGCTTCTCTCCTTTTATCTGCAGACCTCAGGGTGCGTTATAAGTGTGAAGAAGGCTCAGAATACCCACAAGAAGTAGATAATCACACAGTCTAAAATATTAGCAGTAAGGCCAGAGTGTTGACATTGTTAGTAGCTATAAAATGTCTGGAGTTTTTACTTTTTTTCTTACATAGCCCACAAATTAAGGATAGCTGGGTTCTGTAGAGATGTGGGTCAGATCTTCAACAAAACCCCTAGCTGGTTGTTACCAAAATTCTCTCACTATGTATTATCACCATCTGAGCCATATACAGAAAAGAATAAACAAAGTGAATAAAATACTTGCCTACTGGGTTGATGACATTTGGATACTCTTAAAAGAGCAATAATACTGCATGAATTTTCTTCATCAGGCAATAATCCAGGCATGTCACTATTTTGTAATCTTGTAACAATTTAAGACATGTATGATATGAGACGATCTTTCATCCACAGGCTGGGTGTTTTGTTTTGTTCTTACATCAATGAAGAAATATGCTTTTGGATTCATATAATCTCAGAATTTAGGATGAATCTTTACTAATCAGATTTAGATGGCTTCTTTATAAAGATTTCATCCAAACTTCAAAAGCAGCAATTCTTACTCAAAATTATCATATGACTCCACAATTCTATTTCAGAATATACTGTTCAATTCAACACCTTTCTACCTAATGAAACACAAGAGAGTCATGCTGTAAAACACCCCTGTGCCAGCAGGGACCTGGTGTATGATAGTGCTACAACCACTTCATTCATTCCTCCAAAAGAAAGTCTGCCATTAGAAGAGTCAAATCTTTCCACAGGTAAAAGTACAATTCCTCTTTGGGGCAGTGAGTGAGTCTAGCAACCAACCTCACTGAGTCAGAACTGTGACAGGTATGTGTTTCAACCCAGTTAAGTTAGAATTACCATCCCAGGGTCTGGGAGGAAATGTTGCTATTCTGGGAAGCATTGAATTGCACCCTCAAACCAGGTAAGAGTAAGGCAACACAGTAAAAGAATATACACAAAGAACACACACAAAAAATTGTGAAAAAAGCCATCTTATTGGCTAAAATGGAATTTGTTCCCATAAATAATCCCAAAGTGAATTTTCTTGGAACCAAGCAATAGAAATGATACCATACTTTGATGGCTCAGAAATTGAGTGAAACTCAACTCTTTTAATGTGTACATACACACATCTTTTTGCTGAAAATATTGTTTCAGTATGAAACCAGGTATTTTTATACTACTTCTCCATTTTCTAAAACACCTGGAAAGTGTCTGTACTTGCACAGTGTGTCTTTAGGAATGACACAGAAACACAAAGCAAAGTACTAACTTCCTTACCTTCCAGAGGTCAGGTGATCCTTCCACAAGTTTGGCTTTGACATGACAGTATTTCAGAGCCAACTGCAAACACTCAGTTCCGAATTCCAAGTCATAGTCACTACACTGGGTAGGAAAATAAAGAATCAAGTTAAAAGGTAATTTTAGATAAAACTAATTTTTTTAATTTCATAATCAATTCCATATTAAAAAGGGCCTAGGGAACTCAAAAACTCTTTAGTTACTGATTAATCAAGTTAGATTAATTTTCTCCGTGCCCCCAAAGCCAAACAAAACAAGTAGAAAACAGGAATGTTACAACTGTAAGAGTTTTTAACTTCCTCAATCGTTTCAGGTGTCCTATAAACACTTATTCTTTCACTCAAAACCTATCTTTTCAAACATGTTCTAAAATTCCTGGAGGTATGCCTGAGGATTATGGTATCAGAACTTGATTTAACAAATTAGGTATCCATAAAACTCCAAATCCCTTATATTTCTATCAAGATATTTGCAAGTCACAGGTCTTATTGACATTTTAAGTATTAATATACCCTTCTTAAAGGATATATTATGATTCTGAACATGGGAACATTTCAGTCATTCATTATGAGAAAAAATATAAAGGCCTATCAGATTTAGTAAAATATAAATAACACTTTTTAGCATTTTAAGCAGAACCATCAAAATGACCAACATAATTCAGCTGAATAATACTAAGGGCCTACAATGTTCAAGGTTTGTATAACTTTATATATATATATAGTTTGTATAACTATATATATAACAATATAAACTAATATATATAAAACAGATAAATACATTCATACTGTATAGCACAGGGAACTATATTCAATATCTTGTATTAACTTATGGTAAAAAAGAATATGAAAACAAATATAGGTATGTTCATGTATGAATGAAGCATTATGCTGTACACCAGAAATTGACACAACATTGTAAACTGACTATACTTCAATCAAAATATATATTTAAAAAGAAGATAAATAAGACATGTTTTGTGTCCTCAAGGAACCCAAATCTAGAAGGGGAGGCTGATCTCTAACAAATATTTTGTAACAGAATATGATTATCACTCTGCTGTACACCAGAAACTAACACAACATTGTAAGTCAACTATACTTCAATTAAAAAAAAAAAAAAAAAAGAATGTGATAGATGCAGCATTGGAAGAACATCCGGAAATAGACCAAGAGATAAAATACTTAATTCTGCAGGAGTAGGGAAGGCCTGTCAGAGGAAATGGTCTATGATCTCATTCCAAAGACTGAATAAAACTCAAGGATAGGGATATCTTTCAGGCAAAAAGCGCCAAAGAGGCAGAGGTTGCAGACATCTGCTAGATTTGTATTTTATAAAGAACATATCCATGTAAGACAGACTGAAGGAAGGCAACCAATAGGAGTATGACATTTAGCACCCTTTGCCAATCTATTACACCGAGATTACAAAACCCTGAATTCTAATGATTTCTGAAGATAATGAACAAGAAAAAAAAAAAAAAAACATCAACTATACCTACAGTCCCAAATTAATCAGAATAGTCTTAGTTTAAATCTTCCATTCTGATACATTACATGACGTAGTTCTTAAACATTTTTATCTTTAGTAATTATCAGCAGTAGCTACAATTCAAATAAATTTTAAGTTTTGGTAAACCTCTGCATTCTACTTCAAACATCTACAGTCTCAACTAGTAGTAAGGGAGTGAGACATACATGCAGTAAACTGAGTTTTCTCTTTAACACATGGTTAAATCCCAAGATGATACTGATCACATCTGTGGACAGCCTTAAAAGTGCTCACCAAGTGCATACTGAGAGGAACCCACAGGAACAGCTACTTCCTTCCCATCTCAGGTGGTGGGGTGAGAACTACTTGATGCAGTACTCCTGCCAGTGATGTGATGTACCAGCCAAGATTGCAACAGCTTACAACTACACGAAGTCTTTAGGATTCCAGTCAACAGGGTCAGTGGGAAACAAGGAAAATGATGCATCAGGTATATATGAAATACATACCAGAAACAGAGGCTGAGCAATCTTGGTAGAACCAGTGGTCCGAACCTGTCATTCATTGTACAGACTAATATCACAACTAAGTATGGAGTTTTTGGTAATTTTTTTTTTTTTGCATTAAATCTTCTTTTCACTATTGGTTCACATAATGCATGCTTAATGACAAGGTAAATTCTGAATCAGTTTATCAAGAACATGATGATTTCTACTGCCTAGGGTTTGGAAAGTGATGCCCATTTCTGAACAGAAGAAAAAGCAGATATACTACAAAAGCAGAATTTCTTCTTGAACCCATCAGAGCTGAGGTCATAGGATGACAAAATTGCCTTAAATCTAAGAAAGTCATGCCTCCCCCAAGGAGGGAGAGAATGCCATCTTTGGCTCACCTATGACACAACACAAAAGGAAGAGGTGCTGGATACCATACAGACAAACAAGAAGAAATCAGCTAAATACGTCAACCAACTGCTCAGTGCTGAGTGGAGGTGACTAGGAGAATACAGAACCTCTGGGAAGCAGAGCCGTAACAGGATTTATCCCCACCGGCATGCTCCTCTTTAGGAACCTGCTACTGGATGCTCATCAAGTGGTGTAATATTATATTAAGGTGACTGTGATTCAGTGTGTATTCTAAACCCAAAGTAATCACTAAACAAGTAATTTTTAAGGTAAAAGTAAGAAGTCAATAGTGACAAGACAGAATCATAAAGTAAATTAACACAAAATCAGGCAGAAAAAGAGAAAAGGAACAAAAAGAAAACAACCAGCATGACGGCAGATTTTAATCAAGTAAGTTAATTCATGTATAATTGCATAAAATGTCAACATTATCCAGCATGGGGGGTCATAGTGATAGCATTAAGTGTATATATTAGGAAAGAAGAAATATCTAATTAATAATCTAACGTTCATTAGGGCATCAGAAAAAAGCAAATTCTAAAATAAGCAGGAGAAAAATAATAAAAATTAAAGCAGCAAACAGTGAAATGGAAAACAGAAAATCAGAAAAAAAAATCAATGAAACTAAAAGCTGATTCTTTGAAAATATTAATAAAATCAGTAGACCACACTATGAAGAAAAAAGACACGAATTACTAGTACCAGAAATGCAGTAGGAGGTACATCTTTACAGAACCAATGGACATTAAAAGGATAACAAAGGTACCTTATGACACATTCTATACCCTCATGTAATACCCAAGATGTAATAAACCAACTCCTTGAAAGACACAGTCTGCAAAAACTAAGAATAGACAATCAGAATAGGTCAGCATCTATTAAAGAAATTGAATCAGTGATTGATAACTTTGTAAAGTATTGCCAAGCCCATACGTAGTCCCTTGTGAGTTCTAACACATTTAAGGAAGAAATGATGCTAGTTCTGTACAATTTTTCCCTGAAGTTAGAAGCAAAGGGAGGATTTCCAAACTCATTCTGATACCAGCCTAATACCAAAACCATACAAAAACATTACAATGAAAGAAAACTACATACCACTATTTCATGAACATAAATGTAAAAATCCTCAAAATATTAGCAAATAGACTCCAACAGTATTTGTAAACAATTAAAGACTACAACCAAGTGGGATTTATCCCAGGTATTCAAGACTAGTTCAACTTTATAAAATATTAGAATATATCACATCAACAGACTGAAGAAGAAAAATGAGTATTACAATAGATGTAGAAAAAATGTTTGAAATCCAACAGCCATTCATGGTAAAAACTCTCAGCAAATGAGGATTAGAGAGAAACTTCCTAAATTTGATGAAGATTATTTACAAAAATCCTACAGATACTACTATAATGATGAAAAACTGAAAGCTTTCCCACAAAGATCAGGAATAAGGCAAGGACATCCCCTCTAATTAGCCATTCCTTTTCAACATCATATTGAAATTCTTCAAATGCAACTGTCCTTTGCTTTCCTATATACCAGCAATGAACAGGTGGAATTTGAAATTAAAAGCACACCATTTACATTTGTGCCCCCAAGATGAAAGTTAAATAAATTGGTGCAGTCACTGTGGAAAACAGTATAGAGGATCCTCAAAAAACTAAAAATAGAATTACATATGATCCAGCAATTTCACTCCTAGGTATATACCCCAAAAAAACAAAAACACTAATTCAAAGATACATGTATCCCAATGTTCACTGCAGTATTATTTATAACCACAAAGATACGGAAGTAACATTAGTGTCCACTAACAAATTGATAAAGGTATGGTATATATACAATGGAATAATACTCTCCCACCTATTTACTTTTTATCTTTTTTCCCGGCCTCTTTACTTTTAATCCATCTCTATTTAAAGTAGATTTCTTGTAGATAACATATAGTTGGGTCTTGTTTTTCGACGCATTCCGCAATCTCTGCCTTTAAGTTGGCATTTAGATTACTGACATTAAAAATCATTAATACAGTTGGATTAGTATCTGCCACATTTGTTACTGTTTTCTATTCGTTACCCTTGTTCTTTCTTTTTTCTTTTTCTGCTCTTTTTGGTTTTAATTTAGAATTTTGCATGATTTCTTTTTTTCTCATTTCTTAGTAATTCAGTTATGGGGTTTTTTTTTCATTTCTTTTATGGGGTGTCCTAGAACTTGCAATATACATTTACCACTTACCCACATTTATTTTCAAATAACACTTTACTACTTCACAGGTAGTACAAGTACCTTATAGTAACAAAATATCCCCAATTCCTCCCTTCCCTCCTCTGTATCATTGCTGTTACTCATTTCACTTATGACATACACATATATATACACACATACATTAATTACACTGTTGATTTTATTATTTTGAACAAGCTGGTATCTGTTAGATCAGTTAAGGAAGAAAAATAAAGAAAAATAAAGCTTTTTCTTTTACCTTCACTTATTCCTTCTACAGTGTTCTTGCTTTCTTTATGTAGATCCAAGTTTCTGACTCATATCATTTTCCTTCTCTGAAGAACTTCTTTTAACATTGTTGGAAGGTGGGTGTACTAGCATCAAATTCTGTTGATGTTTGTCTGAGATTCTTGTATTACTCCACTTTTGGATGGTAATTTTCAAGAGTGGAGAATTCTAGGTTGGTGGGTTTTTTCTCTTAAAACTTTTAAGTACTTCACCCTGTTCTTGCTTGCATGGTTTCGAGAAGTTTGATAAAGTTCTTACCTTTGTACCTCTGCAGGTAAGGTGTTCCCTCCCACTTTTGGCTTTTTTCAGTATCTCTTTGATTTTCTGCAGTTCGCATGTCATATGACTAGCTGGAGTTTATTTTACATTGATCCTGTCTGATGTTCTGAGCTTCCTGGATCTGTGATTTGGTGCCTAACCTTAATTTGAGGAAACTTTCAGTCATTACTTCAAACATTCTCCTCTTCTGTGTTCCCTTCTCCTTCTGGTATTCCCAGTATGTGTATGTTACATTTTGTAATTGTCCCATAGTTCTTGAATATTGTTGTGTTTTTTCCAGTCTTTTTTTTTTTTTTCTTTGCTTTTCAGTGTTAGAAGTTTCTATTAAGATATTCTCAAGCTCAGAGATCCTTTCCTCAGCTGTTCCTGGAATACTAATGAGCCCACTGCTGTTAGAGCTTTTGATCTCTAGCATTTTATTCTTAGAATTTCCAACTTTCTGATTACATTGTTCCTCCGCTCTTGCAGAGGGTTAGAGCCCTTAGTCTATTGTTGTTCTAAATTCTGTCTGATAATTCCCACGTTTCTTCCATTTCTAATTCTGGTTCTGATGCTTGCTATCTCTCTTCAAATTATACACAAATAATTTTAGTGTGCTTTTTGCCTTTTATTGTGCCCCGCAATTTTTTCTTGATTGCCAGATATGATATACTAGGTAAAAGGAACTGCGGTGCGTAGGCCTGTGGTACTGTGGTGGGAAGACTGGGGGCAGGGGAGAGCATCCTGTCATCCTGTGACTGGGTCGCAATCATTTAACAAATCCATGCATCTGGACTGTGAACATCACAAGTGCTCTCAGTCCCCCAGCATTACGTGGGGCAGATGGCTGGCGTGAGCTGGAGCTGTGTACTTCCATTCCCTCAGGTAAGTTCTACTCTGGAAAAAAAAATCCTTTAGACTCTACTAAATCAGGCTCTCTGGAGGGTCCAACTTTGTTAAGACGAACAGCATGCTTGATAGTATTCCAAAATGGTTACTTTTCCCCTCCCCCTATCAGAAATAAGAGGGAATTGCTCTCAGATACTCACAGGAGAACCTGGTTGAGCTCCTGGAAGTAAAATTCATGCAAGTAGGGAAAGGAGGCTCCGCTGTGACTAGGTCCCACTGGAGTTTTTACCTGACTTGCCCCCACTTGTCTCCAGCAACTCATCAACTGCAGTTTAGGTTTTCCTGTCCTGGCTCTGGTTCCCACGGCAGTTTCTGCTTACAGATTTCTGCTCCAGGAAGTTGTGATTCTCTGTATTTGCCTATTTCTGCAATTTTGAGGACAGCAGTATGCCCTGTGACTTTACTTCTCTGATGGGTCTAAGAGGTATGTTATTTTGTTTTTCAGTTTGTTTAGCCTTTTCCTTCTTGTTAGGGGAGAGTAACAAATTTTAGCGCCTTACATGCATGGGAAAGCAGACGTTCCCCATGCCCTCTCAGTAGATGGTGTGCCACAAAACTGGGGAGTAAAATGAGAAAATGGAAGACATCGAACACAGAAAGCACGATATCCTAACAGGAGAGAAATAAAGAGAAGTACCAGGGTAACAGTGAAGAACAGCTTCAAGATGATAGCTATGCACAAGGCAGGATGAGACAGCAGGTAAGAGAGGGGATTGTGGTTCCTCAGGATGGACGCTTACAAATGAAAAACAAAAGGTGCATAGACATACAAGTTAGGCTCAAGGGCGTATTTTACAACACAGGGAATATAGCCAATATTTTGCAATCACTGTAAATGAAAAGTAACCTTTACAAATCATATAAAAAATTTTTTAAAAAAGACCGAATAGTCTCTTTGGAAAGTCTCAGGAAAAACTGCTTGCCTCTGGGAAGAAAGATGAAGGGACAGAGTTGACAAGATTTTATTTTTACCCTTGCCATGTGTACATGGTCCTTGGATTACTTACTAGGAAAAAACTTCATGTACTATTTATGCAATATAATGTAATATGCAATATCAATGTTAGTTCCTGAACATATATATTTAATATTTTCAGCAAATCAATCTGAAGTTCTAGTGATAATTAGGTTTCAGAGCATCTAAAGCTCTGAACACCCAAATCTGAAAGTACTATGTATATTACTGCAGAATAAAATATAAAACCTGGCTATTATAATAAATATGAGGTATTAATTTTTATACAATTTGTTCTTGTTCTTTTCTTTTTCTAGCAGTAATTTAAAGCATTTTGCAAACTGCACACTAACATTTGTTACAAGTCCTTAGATGGGTGTGTGCAATCAGTGAATGTTTATGTGTACTTCAGTGAATTGCAGGCACTACTGCCAAGTAGTTAAGTGCATGGACACTGAAGTCAAATGGACTTGGGTTCCAACTGTGGTCCTTCTACATAACAAGCTGTGTGACTGGAGAAGATGCTTAACTAGTCTGTCCCCTCAGCTTCTGCCATTTTCAGAAACGGAGAATAAGAGCTATTAAAAAGAACAAACAGTAGCCATGTGAGGTGCCTGGCATAGTGTTTAGTTTATGGCTATTCCTTGATACAGTCTGGATAATTTGTGGTTATAATTTAGATACTTAACTATACAAATTGAGGTTTAAAAAGCAGCCAGAAGCTATTCAGTAGTATCTGATGATTGTGTAGAGCTGTTTTCTCTGCAGTGATACTGGGGATAGCTCTGACAATGTGTACCACCTTCTCTTTATGCTTTCCCTTGTACCTGGTTTCCTTCAAGAAAAATAGAAGGAAAATGAATGAAATTGAAAGAATAAAGACATAAAATGAAAAAAACAGGAAGTTTAAAGTGTATCTATTATTTTCAGTTGTGACGATCAGAATAATGGATATTCTCTTCCCATTTGGAATTGTTCTGTACACCACCCATAGTTGAATCTTCTGTGTAGACTGCTCTTCTGTTTTTTCTGTACGGTAGGTACATGACTAGGGTCAAATAGTTTGCCCTCTACCCCCCATACTGTTCAGTCTCCCTGGACCATCACCCTACAGTTAACCTCCTTCCTAGCCCATTCACCTGCACCATCCTTTGTTATGCTGCAGTAACTCAAACCCAGTACCTCAGAAGTTCTTCACCTACTAGATCTGTAGGAATACCAGTTGCTCACCATCGTTCTCAAATGGTTATCTGTTGTTTTTCCCAATCACCACTTAGTACCAGCTTCAAAGGCGGGACTAACATTCCAGATTCCTAATGCTCTTCTTCCGTGCAGAACCCTCTGCCCTTCCAAAATGAATCCCATCTGGCCCAGTGTCGCAACCCTTCATAATATGTCGTCTCTCACTGCTTCACAGGCTCTGCATTTTCAGGCACGTGGGGTTCAGGCTTCCTTTTTACTCCAATTACTGACCTTATACTGGCTGAATCCCAGGTCCATGTGCACAAACTTTAAATACTTTAGCAGTTTCCTTGACCTTTAACTTCACTTGAACTAATTTCTGATGTTGGAAACTTGATTTTTACCTTTATCTGTAGATCCTGACACTCTTCATTTTCATAATTCAGTCCAACCAGAAGCTCTACCCATTGTTTCTCACTATCCACTCACACTTGAGTCCTTCTACTTGAGTGAGGCATCCAGTCCTATAAAACTTCCATTTGTGGTCGATTAGAAACCATTCATTTTCTTAGACTGCTCTTAATCAACCACCAAACTATGGTTGAAGGCATGAAAGAATTTTGTTACTAGCACCCTGACTGCCTTGATCTCTTGTCCATCCATTAGATTTCCTTTGTGAACTCCAACTACAAAATCACATGATGCTTCATTTTTTTCCTCAATATTTAGTTCATACTTTGCAATTATAAATGGACATAGTTTCAAGAACCAAATATCCCTACAAGATTTGTTATGAAAAGTTGACCTCAACTCCTTCACCCTCAACTTTGGCTTCCCCAGAGGCCATCTTTCAACTGAGTCTTCTACTCTTCATTTCCCTGTGCAACAGTCAATTATTGCTAAGTAAAAAATGTACATCTAATCTCAGTGCCATGTAGCAATAAACTTATTTCTCACACACGGCTGAGATGACTGCTTTCCACTGCAGGGCTGTGGGTTGTTTGTGGGTGTTCTGATCCATGGGTCACACTCTGCAGGCCAGACTGGAGGGGCAGCAACCAGAGTGTGCTTTCCTTAGGGCAACAGAAGCACAAAAGGGCAAGCCCAACAGCACAAGCACATTTATGCTTCTGCCTATATCACATCTGCTAAAGTCCCCAAGCAAGTTAGGCGGCCAAAATCCAGACTCTAGGAGCAGAGGAATATACTTCACTCACCAAGAGGCCATGGCAAGGGTGAAAAAGTAGAACACTGTCAGAGGACAGATGAATCGGGATTAAAGAATTTACCTATCACACCATCTCTCTAAATAACATACTTGTAACACTGCCTGTTTATTTTCTGAGTTGGCCGTCATTTATGGAAGAATTCTTTCTTCTTTCCTCCCAACCTCACCACAAAGCACACGAATACTTCCCAGTCCTCAAGCTTTCTATATCACCACTTTGCGTAAATCAATATGAAGTGTTTACATTATTGACTATGCAAACATTACTCATCGCTAAGTTATATATTATGATTCCTTTCCTGCTTAAGTCTTTGCTTTTCCTGGAGTTAGAACTTCTCTTCCAAGTGTTTAGTTTTCTGTATACTTATGACTCATTCAACAGCAAACACTTGGCTATTTGTCCTGATCTACTTTCAAGATATTCAGACACATAAGGCATTTCACCAGTTTTATATTCCTGAAGAAGTCATCCTTGGATTCTTCTGACCTTCAACATGGACTGGCTGTCCTCTCACAGTCCCACACACAAAATTCTCATTCTAAAATCTCCCTAGACCGGCATCCTAGGGATAATCTCCATCTCTCTGCTGTCACAGATCTCTGATCTCCCATATAATCTTATTGAATGACTCATTTTTGTGGAACATATTCTTGACTAGCTTTCCAAGAAAGGTATAAGAGAGGTGAGTTTTTTAAAATACTTTTTATTGCTTTTTTTCTTTGATATTTCCTCCCCTCGATTTTCTCTCTTTTGGGAAGTTTTGTCACTAAGTATTGGCTTTGTTGGATTGGACTTCTAATTGTGTTTTCTGTCTTCTATTTCATGTTTTTTGTCCTTTCTGGGAAAGTTTCTCAGATTTATTTTTAACCCCAGATCTTTTTTTTCATCTTCTGAATGTTTATTTTTTTCAGCATTCTGATCTTACTTCACATTTACAGTGAACTTTTACCTCTGCGATGCTATTCACTTTTTTTAAAGTTTTCCTTTCTCTGCGTATGCGCTGTTTCTTCATGTTACGCTTGCTTGTTTTGGTCTCTACCTTCCAGAGTAAGTGCATTCTTCACATGAGATGGAACTGCCTGTCACCTTAGACTTAAGAGTGGAAGATTAAAAAGCTATTAAGCAATGAGTGCAGGGTTGGGGTTTGTGAACAAGGAGCTTCACTGTAGGGTAACAGTGTTGAAATGTTTACTAGGGGACCCCTGAGGTTAGTATTTTTAGGTCTCTCTTCTTAGACTGAACATATTCCACAAATAAAATTCTTCCCATTTCTAGCTAGGAGAGAAAGCCCAGCCAACCAGGATACTGGTTGCTGAGTGGGAGAAGAGCCCCTGGCCAGGCAGGATGCACGTGGTCTGTTAGTCACTGCTTTGGGCAAGGCACTCACTCTCAACTGACTGCACCCCACATTCTCCCCAGACATAGGGAGCACTTGGCCCCACCCACCTCTGTAGAGGGATGGGCCATAGAGCAGAGGAGATTTAGAGATCAGATTATTTCTTAAGTACATTCCAGCAGAGCCTCTTTATTTTGTCCTCTTTTGCTCAGTTCTAGGGGTACCTGGTGCTACCAGGTCCTGAACTGTTTGGGGATTCTATTGTACTCAATTTTGATTCTTCGCTTTCCCTACCACTCTTATAATTCAGCCTTCTCAGATCGACTGGGTCAGTTACTACCCATTCACCTGCTTTCTGATTATTGATTTGTTTGCCATCACCACCTCGCTTATTCTTCTTATTCTCATGGGTTCATGTTGGTTTTAATCCCTTGTTAAGTAGTTTTAATGAGGTTTGAGTAGTGAACAAGATTAGGTACACACTCAGTTGGTTGTCTCTACCCCCAAACAGGAGTCTATGAACACTCTAATTAGGTGTTTCCATATTGTCAATCATAAGGGTGGCTTCCACTTATATTTCCAAAAACAATGTATGAGAATGTAGGAGAGTTGTTAACATGAGGTGAATGAATGGAACTCAAAGGGACTGAAAAACCTCTAAGAATAGTATTTTGTGTATAATGCAGTTATTTTTCTGTGAAGAGAGTCTACAAGTTTCAGAGGTTTTCTAAGACAAAAAAAGTAAGGAACCATTGTTTCATGGTAATCATGTAGTGGTTCATGGCTACAAATAATCCAATTACATATCTATTTTTCTAGCTTTAACATCATTCACAGTATTGTTTCTGCAAGGCAGCCTGGGAAGTTTGCCCAACAAAGAATATACATTAGGGAAGAACTAAATCAAAGGCAAGCATGCACAGGTTTCTCACTCTGCAGTTATAGATTCATGCTCAGAATGTTTCAAGTAGAAACAAAATAGGCTATCTTACAATGAGGTAAACAATGAACACCTGCATTCAATTAATCATCTGAAACTCAAACTTGAAGCATTTTGCATACATTTACATTGTTTGAATTATGCAACGTATTTTAGAATTGCACAAAAGACAGTCATCCAAGATGCTTTGTTCTTACAATACATTCAATCATTTTCTAAATAAATAAACAATCTCAGACTAAGTCCATATGAGGCTGATAATATAGATGCAATCATCAGTCTTTAGGAAACAAAGTTTCATGACCTAGCTAAGGATAAGATTTCTTTGGGTACAAATTTTTAGATGAGGTTACATGGAATTACATTCATAAAAGGTTTTCAAATGCCTATCTGTCAAAAAAAAAAAAAAAAAATCTGTCAGCTTATTCAGTTTTACCAGCCCTACCCAAGCAAAATCCACTAAGAACCTAAGAACTTATAGGCAAACACCATCCAAATGCATCAGTTAAACATTACCCTAGAAAATGGTATTTCTTTTTCTACATCCAGATAATTAGGGGGGAAAATGAATTTCACCAGTAATTCTAAAACTGTTTTTAGCCATTTTTGTTGACTTTCATAATCAAGTATTGTCAAACATGATTAAAAACTAAGAGGTTCACTAGAGTATTTTACTCTTCTCTTTTATGTATCGTCTTTGAAAAAGTAAACTGATCAAAAGTTAGCAACGCAATTAAGAAATTAAGATATTGCCCAGAAACACACTGAGTAGACACATCACACATGCATTATCTACCTCCAGGGTAAACAACTAAGGGAAAAACTGAAATCCTCTATCACTAACCAACCCCAGAGATAAGGCAGCTTTAAATTCATGTGGAGAAAACTGTTAGAAGGCTACTGTTGTAATCTCATCAAGATACCATAAGGATCTGAAATAAGTCCAGGACATAAAGAGAAGAAAGGGCTCAGAGCCAGAAGTCATTTCAGGGCCAACAGGGTTGGTAACATTATTACGTAGTTGGAAGATGTCGAAAAATGAACAGGTCTACTGGTTAGATTTAATGACATCAGATTAGGACACCTAGTAAAAAATACTGATAGGAAGTTGTAAATACATGCCCAACACTTTTTAAGAGAAACATGAAAAAGAATGATCAGAAAACTTGGGGAACACCTATCCAAAAAAATCCAAAAATCCATTTGCCAGGCAATACTCTAAGGGCTGAGAAGAATGAATAAGGCTGGTGGGAAATCATACAAGTAAACATAACACAAGGAGACCACAGCCAATCAGTATGTTCACAAACTGCGGGAGCTGGAGAGAAGCACCACTGACTTCATGAGGTCAGTTCTATTTTGTTTTTTACGCACTTTGCATAAACTGAAATTTAATCTGAGTCCAGTGCAAC
This sequence comes from Camelus ferus, assembly GCF_009834535.1. Lineage (NCBI taxonomy): Eukaryota > Metazoa > Chordata > Mammalia > Artiodactyla > Camelidae > Camelus > Camelus ferus. The sequence goes on along the minus strand of NC_045702.1, from coordinate 51,595,060 downwards.
ACTTAAAGCTGTAACAATCTGCTTTAAACCCCAAATATTTCATGTCATTTAGTGCTCAAAAGTATAGTTTTAAAATTATCCCATCTGTACACAACACTACTTGACCAGTAGCCTCTTTCTGGCCCACTCATTTTAATACCTTCAGGGTTCTCCCCAGCCCTTGTATTTCATATGATATTTTCAAGTCCTTCTTGGATGTCTCACTTTATAATGTTTCTACCAGCATCAACTTTTTGGTTTACTTTGTATTTTTTTTTTTTGAGCAGGTAATTAGGTTCATTTATTTATTTATTATTATTTTTTAATGGAGGTCCTGAGGATTGAACTCAGGATCTCCTTATGCTAAGTACCCACTCTACCACTGAGCTATACTCTCACCTCCTTGTGGCACCATCTCTTAACATCATGAAACACTGTTTCTATGTTATCTGTGAAAGTCTGTGGCTCCTTTGCATCTTCAGAACTCTTCTCTGAAAAGGGAATCATTGTCACACTGTTGGTGGGAAAGTAAATTGGTGCAGTGATTGTGGCAAACAGTATGGCAGTTTCTCAAAAAACTAAAATAGAACCACCCTTTAAACCAGCTATTCCACTCCTTGGTATGTATCTGGAAAAAATGAAAATGCCAATTCAAAGAGGTACATGCACCCCAATGTTCACAGCAGCATTATTTACAATAGCCTACATTAGGAAGCAACTTAAGTGTTATCAACAGATGAATAAAGAAGATGTGGTATATATACACACACTGGAATATTACTCAGCCATAAAAAAGAATGAAATTTTGTCATTTGCAACAACGTGGAGGAACTTAGAGGGTATTATGGTAAGTGAACTAAGTCAGACAAATGCTGTATGATATCACTTATATGTGTAATCTACAAAATAAAATAACTAATGAATATAACAAAAAGGGTACAGACTCATGGATATAGAGAACAAACTAATGATTGCCAATAGGGAGAGGGGAAAAAAGGAGGGACAATATAGAGGTAGGGGAATCAAAGGTACCAATTATTACATATAAAATAAAGTACAAAGATATGCTGTACAACACAGGGAATATAGCCAATATTTTATAGTAACTCTAAATGGAGTATAACCTTAAAAATTGTGACTATTTTACACACCTGTAACTTATAATATTGCACATCAACTCTATCTCAATTTAAAAAACATGACAGTAGAGTCTAGGAGATGCAGGGAAAATAATTGGAAGTGGTTATCTCTGGGGAGATGGGCCAGGAGTGGATCCACAAGAAGTGGAGCAGAGGACTTCCGTGTTTGTATTTATCTTTTAAAATTTTATGCATATATTACTCTGCTTAAAAAATTGAAATGACCATATAGCACAGGAAATATATTCAATATCTTCTAATAGCCTATAATGAAAAAGAATATGAAAAGGAATACACACACACACACACCAGTCTGAATCCTTATGCTATACACTAGAAACAAACACAGGGTTGTAAATTGATGACATTTCAATTTTTTTAAATTTGAAATAAAAAATGTATGATTTACTAAAAAAAAAAAAAAAACTTTCCCATTCTCTACAGCCTAGCCTTCATCCTCCAATCCTGAAAAGTAATGACTAAGAAAGCAAGAGTTAAATTTGCCTGAACACTAGGCCACTGACACTAATACTAACCCCAAAAAGCTATTCAGCAATAAAATAGAACAATGGACTGATATGTGCAACAACATGGGTGAATCTCACAATCATTATGCTTTAGCGTAAGACATCAGACACAAAAGACTACATATCCGTGATTCCATTTATATGACATTCCAGAAAAGCTAACACAATAGAGACAGAAAACAGATCAATGGGAGGGTCTAGGGATGGGGAAAGGAAACTGACTGCGGATTTGACCATGTGATTTGCCTTATCCGATACAAGAACCCAGAAATAGTGTGCCAGTCACAAATCTAGGCTTTAAGAATCCTTGTATGTTTCACTCTTTTATACCTCTGTCATCTCCGTGAGAAGAACATGCCTGAATTGACTGCTGGTCAAAGAAAGATAAAAGAATGGAGCAACACTGATCCAGCCTACGGACACCTTCAGTGCAAAGCAGCCGCCTCAAAGCACAGCACAGCACAGCACACACACACACTTGCTCACAGGGATTACACTAAGGCCTGCACGTCCTCCTTCACCATCAGCGAGCTGGGCTGTGGTCCCTGGGCAGGATGAAATCCACAGCACAGACACTTACAGACTGGTGAGGAACTATTCAGTAGGATGGTCTGGGGACATTGGGAAATTAGCCAGGAACACCTGGACTGCTATACTTCTGTAATAGGTAACATCCTACTCTGAGAAACTTAATACATCTCCTTAGCAACAAAGAATTAAGATCATTTCATTTGTTGTCAACAAGTACAAAAGCACATGAGTGAAGTCACAGCCCAATAGGTGTGTCACTCTTCCGCTCCTTCTCTGCACATTCTGTGGATTCCGTCACGGAACAGCAGAGCATGCCATTGGCAAATACCACCCCCTTGGTGCCATTACACCTCCCCTTTGGTACCAGCCTTTGGTGTACTTACACCCTTGTGTTCCATACACGACACTGGCTGTGGCCACCTCTAGCACAGGTGCGGACAGGTACCTGGTTCACCACTATTCAGATGCACATACACAGTCACTCACCTCATTATAGAAGACAATGAGAATTCTAATTTCATCCTTCTCATTTTTATTTCAGCACTCTAAGTGCCTGAAACAATATGATGTTTTCAATCTTTACCAGAAAAGATTATCTGCTTCTATTCCCATGACTAGGACATAAATGAGACATTGTACTTTATTTTTTTTTTTTTTTTTTTTTTGAGTAGATACAAGATGGCTGACCTACCCTCACCTTTTTTTTTTTCCAAGGAGATGCCCAATCTACAGTCCCTGCTAAGGAAGCATCAACCTTATTACTCCTGTCATTTCCCTCCCTCCCCAACCCCACCCTATGGATGATGTGGACTGGTCTATTGGTGAGGACCTATCCCCAGAACATCCAATCCATCAGATGATCAGTGGCTTATGATCTGGGTAAATAGGATGACGAAGGTTCTGTCTGCAAGAAGTTTTCACTAGAAAATAATGAAAGAATTTGCCTTCGGGAAGGGGAGTCAAACCTACCATGCCATGCACTCTTCTTGGAGCTAAAGACCTATGGCAACTAAAGCTAAAATTATAGGGAAGAAAAAATCATAAATTTAGCAGATGAGTAAAAACAAAAGTTAATCATAAAGAAGCAAAAACCCCAGAAATAATTCAGATCTCAACAGTTTGCCAGTTACCAACCAATCATACTTTTTCAATAACTTACATGTCTTTCTTAGAAAACTTTGCATCTGTCTTCCTTGCAAACACAAGGGCTAATCAGGGAGGTTCCATGGACATTAGAAAGTTCCAGGACCAATAAGAGTTCTTATTAGAGTCAACTGTCTCAAAATTCTTCTGAAAGAATGTGTAACAGCATCACTGATGATCATTTGTAAATATGGAGAGCTAGCCAAAAGCCCTTTCCAAACCAAAATTACAAGTATGAGAAGTGACTAAACTGCAAGCATGCTACCTAGATACCCCTTTTGCAATGTATTTGAAGGCTCCAGAGTCTCCGATCAGCAGAATGAATGCTGACAGACCCTTTTACCATGCAAAGACATAGACCTTATGCTCAAAAAGCATGGTGTAGTAACACCCTTTTATAAGATGAGGATATACTTTAAGAAATACTTGAAGGGGAGGATTTAGCTCAAGTGGTAGAGTGCATGCTTAGCATGTAGGAGATTCTGGGTTCAAACCCCAGTACCTCCTCTAAAATAAATAAAATTAACCTAATTAAAAAAAAAATACCTGAAGAAAAGAGACATTTCAGTGATAGCACTACGGACAAAATGTAGGACTCCTACCCAGCCTCCGCTCTGAGTCCTCAGGAAGAACTGCATTCCCTCTCTGATTAATAATTATTTCCTGAGTGTTGACATTTATTCTCTGCTATGCAATGTAAACAAAAGCACATTCTCGTTCCCAAAGGATTATCATGATACTAAACAGACATCCAACAGACACAGGCCTAGATTAAGTACCAAAAAAGAAAACCATACCAAAACAAAAAACACACAAGAAAAAAAAATCTCTGATTAATTTTCACTGTGAAAATATCAAGAGTAGGAAACATATGGTGATACTGAAAAAGACACCCCTCTTCAAATGTGGATGTCATGGGATCAAGATCGAGCATCTGTCCTACAAAGCCGGTCACAGCGGTACCATTTCCTAGGGAATCCTCATCATAGAAGATTCAATAGCCGTAGAGTCCACTATAAGCTAAAATTACCTTCATTTGTAGGCATTAGGACCACAAAAAAGCTGAAGCAATAGTCTTGGGAAAAGTGATTAATCTATGTTAAATACATTTAATCAGTTCTGCATGTGTTATGTTTTGAGGTTAAGAGAAAGATTCAAAGCGTACCTAAAAGAGTTCTTGCCAAATCCTGTGGCGTTTAAGCTACGATTTTTTTTTCCCCAGAAAATAGGATGCTTGTGAAAGATCTCAGAGTGATTACACTGAAAACTAGAAGCTACCTCTGGATCAAATGCACGGCAACAAGATAGAACAAACTTCCTTCCTGATGTAACTCCAAATGGGACAAATTTGGCATCAGTTTTACCTAGTGTCTAAAAATCACCAGCTCACAAAAATACCATCACATTTGCCCCAGCGGGGACCATTTCTAGTTGCCTTGCTGCAATGCCAGAGAAAAAGCAGAAGTTTGAAATGTGACATCTCTCCAGAAGTGAAAATTCACCACACCTGACCCAGGTGTGTCCCGTATCACTGACTTGCTACAAAATGCTCAGCCATGTTCACGGCCACACATTGCTTTTGCCTAAGGCCAAGAAACTGCACCATCCATCTTTCTCAGTTCTCCCTAAAAGTCAGATTAAGTCAGTCAGATTCTGTTTTAATTCCTCATTTTATCTGATATATTTGAAAGCTGTGTGTATTTCACCATAGAGGAAGATGATAATAATGAATCACACGTCCATTCATTGTAGAGCCCTTAGTGAGAAAACATCTTTTAACTTGTCCAGGATACTTTTAAAGGTTTTTGTTTTGTTTTGCTTTGTTTTTCATGGTTTCTCCTCCTATTGCTTATTACTGGGTATTATTTTATTCAGTTTCCTAAAAAATTTGAGAAACTTGCCTTAATCTTCAACTGAAGAATTCATATATCCTAGATGTTTCATTGTGTAAATATGCTGATTAAATACAGAACAACTGAAGTAGTCGACTACATTTAAAAGACTAGTCTTATTTCAATTTTACTGTAAATTAAAAACACTACATAGCACTACAGTTGGATTAAATCATAATACCCTTGCAAATAAATTCTTCAGTTGTTGCTTTACTAAGAGCCACAGGTAAGTAACTCTACCTGTAGTTTTCATAATACAATATTTCATACTGTGTTTTGAAGAACATGTAGTAATTTGGGGTCATTTTTAACATGATAGCTCGCCAACCACTGAACAACACAGCACACACTTCAGGCCATAGCTGCAAAAGTGGGCCTTTTACCAATGGCTTTCTAGACAGCTTGTAGACAAGACCTGGACTTAAATCACTGAAACTAAACTTTAGAACCCCACTATGGCAAACTTTGTAAAATTCGAAAGCTACTCAGAAACCTTGTGATTCACAAATGTACTTAAGGTGCAACTTTAAAAGTAAGATTTTTTCATACCTAGTTTTTATTCTTTTTTTTTTATTGAAGTATAATTGGTTTACAATGCTGTGTTGATTTCTAGTGTACACCAAAGTGATTCAGTTACATATATATATGTGTATATATATACATACATACACATACATATATACACACACATATATATTCTTTTTCAAATTCTTTTCCATTGTAGGTTATTATAAGATATTGAATGTAGTTCCCTGTGCAATACAGTAGGAACTTGTTTATTTCATATATAGTAGTATCTCCATCCAAGTTGCTGCAAATGGCACTATTTTATTATTTTTATGGCTGAGTAGTATTCCAGTGTGTGAGTGTGTATGTGTGTGTATGTAGGTTTGTAAACATACATACACACACACACTGCAACTTTATCCAGTCCTCTGTTGATGGACATTTAGGTTGTTTCCAAGTCTTGACTATTGTAAATAGTGCTGCTGTGAACATTGGGGTGCATGCTATCTTTTCAAATTAGAGTTTCCTCTGGGTATATGATCAGGAGTGGGATTGCTGGATCATATGGTAAGTCTATTTTTAGCTTAAGGAATCTCCATACTGTTTTCCACAGTGGCTGCACTAAACTACATTCCCACCAACAGTGTAGGAAGGTTCCCTTTTCTTCACACCCTCTCCAGCATTTATCATTTGTGAACATTTTTAATGATGGCCATTCTTACTGGTGTGAGGTAATACTTCATTATAGTTTTGATTTGTATTTCTGATAATTAGCAATATTGAGCACTTTCTCAAGTGCCTATTGGCCATTCCTCAAACACAGTTTTAATCACTGACTATATCCAAGACATAGGTCAGGCTTATTCAAGGCCCTATGCTAAAATAAATTTACCGCTGATAGTAGTTAGGAACTTGTGAGATAATGAATTTATTCTTTTATGGATCGCTTCATTGCTAGTATTTCTACCTGTACCTGACAAAAGTGGAAAGAAAATTTTAATAAAAATGTAGCATATTTTCAAACTATATTCCAGAAACACTGAACAGATTCTTACTAAAATTTAGTGTAAATCAAATGGCTCTAGAAACCATGTAATATTACCATCTGGATTATCTGAGAATAGTTTATCTGCAGTCATTTTTAACCTAAGACTGCTTTTAGAGTGTTGTCAGAACTTCCACTGTCCTTAGATTATGTACAAATAGTATTTGATTAACAATTAAGAAACATTTACTTCAATCTGAAATTATTGAATTATGCATGTGGAAAATTAACTCCCTAGAGGTACTACTTTATATCAGTGCCCAGTCTTTTCTTCTCATCTGTGAACTGCATAGTTACAGTATCAACAATCCTACACACATACACACGTGTGTGCACACACAAAAAGCCAGAGATTCTGTGGTCAGATTAAGCCTTAAATTTTCATAAGGAATATATTTAAGAAGAACAAAAGACCCAAATAAAATGTAATTATTTGGTTGCAGTCACTAAAAAAGGAAAAGTCCCTAGAAACCATGATGTCAGCCACAAACAAGTAAATGAAGAACTGCATTCAATTCTGCAAGATATTCAGACCAAATTAGATCAGCAAATGCTCTTGCTTGTTTGCTAAGTTTTCAAAACCTTTCCCTGAATTTACCAATCTAGAAAAGGTAAAGCTAAGTCACCAAAGATCAGGAGCTGAAAGTAACTTTCATTTTCCTCTAGTTTTCTTTCTTGTAATAAATTGTGAAACCGTAACATCTTAAAGATAGTAAAATGTACTCATTCATTACACACATAGAAATAAACAACTACCGTTAAGTCAGGAACCATAGAAGGCAATAAGCATCTCACTGCATTCTTAAAGTTCTATGGCACAAATGGAAAATTTTTAATTTCATAAATTTTTTAAAACCTCATCGTAATCCACACTATTTTTATGGTACAGTTTAGCAAAAATAAGATTTCTATTCCCTGGAATATTTAAAACAAGACTGCTTTTATCTTTACTTGCCACTACTACTCACTTATTATCTTTATCTCCCCTTTACCTTTAATTGAAAAGTTAAAACAAATGAGTATGTTGTCTACAAGTCTATCTATTTCTTGTGCAGAAATGAACTACTTTCTCAGTGTTTCTAGCAGTGATCCACTGCAAGTGTTCCGTATGCAAGTAAGTTCGGGAAACGCTAGCTTAAACAAAGCTCGGCAGCTTCATCTTAGAGATTTTAGTTTACTAATAGGCATTGACAGTCCAACTGTCAAAAACTAAAGACAAGAAGAATTTTGAAAGCAGCAAGAGATTGTTAATTTTGTACAAGACTCACTAGTAAGACTAACAGAATTTCTTAACAGAAACCATGGAGGCCAGAAGGCTGTGGGAAAACATTCAAAGTGCTGACAGAAAAAGATTGTGAACCAATAATTCTATACCCAACAAAATAATCCTTCAAAAATGAAGCAGAAATTAAGACATTCCCAGGTAAGCAAAAACTGGTAGAATTTTTGCTAACCAACATGGTCTACAAGATATACCAAAAGGAGTTTGAGGCTAAAAATCAAAGGACACTAGACAGCAACCTGAATCTACATAAAGAATACCAGTAAAATTAACTACATACATGGGTAAATATAAATGACAGTATAAACATACTTTTAACTTTCTCATTTTAAAAGACCATTGCAAAAATTAATAAATACAAATGAGTATTGAAGGGTATGCCATATATAAAGATTCAATTTACATAACAGTATAGCACAGCCAAGTGTATAAATAGTGTAGAACAGGAGAGTAGTGCTGAATCTTGGATTGTGTGAGGAAATAATTTTGATTCTTAATGCAAGAAAAATTTCAATTATAATAATACATAGAACAGACAGACAAATCTGTAGGTAGTACTCAACCCTGAAGCCACAGTTTGGGAAATCTGCTGTAATGTTACTCTTAGTGCTATAAAACTTATAAAATGTGTACATTTATCACATTTTATATATAAGAAATTCATTCAAAGTGTAAGCAATCTGTTGCTAAAGCTGAAACATTTACTAAGGTAACTTCCTCCAGAACCCAAATGATTTCCTTTAGTCATCTGCATCATCAATAAATAAAAGTTTTGTTTGCTCATTGCTAAGTTAACTTCCCCATAAAAACACTATTTCTCAAATAAAGTCCTTCATTGCATATGTAAGTGTTCCAATGTGGTATTTAATAAATGTTTGTAGTAAATGGCCACACTAAAATGAGATACACTAGAAAAGATAATTCCAATTAAAACTATAAATCGATATCCATCATTTCTTCCAGATTTTTCATTTTTATGAAGGATAAAATATTTTTACTGAGTGACTATTGTATGCAAGGCTCTGGGCTCAGCACTGAGGGTAACACAGTGAGCAAGACAAAGTCCCTGCCTTCTTGGCCTACAGCTTATAGGGGGATAAAGGTAACCAACAAGTAAAACAAACCACACAGGCAATCACAGATTACAGTAAATACTATAGAGGAAATTTTAGAAAGGGAATTAGAAAATTAGGAGAAAGCATAGACAAGAAGGCTTCATAAGGAGTTGTTATTTAAGCTGTGATCTAAAGCATGAAATTAAACCAGAGCATAAGAAAAGGAGCTTGTGTCAGCTGGGAAAAGGGTATCCGGCCAGTCAGGCTGGTACTGCTGCTAAAACCACAAGAATGTTACAGCTTTAGCACCTATCTGTTCATGCCAGAAAATTCATGTCAAGAGGAAAAGGAAAGACGTTAAGAATAAAAGAATAGCAGAAATAACATCAATTATTTGTTGACCACTGAGGAAGATGGAAACATTGGTCATAATTTTTTCATTTCCCTATAGAATGATAAATGCACACCTTTGCCACCATCTCAACGTGAAGCCTACCTGCTTACCGCAGTCTTGTTGGAACTGGTCACATGGCTTGCTTTGCCCAATGGAATGCGAGTGGAAGTGGCCATGTGCTAGTCCCATGCCTATTCCTTATGAAAAACCACATCTTTCCACTTGTTCTCTCACAATTTCTACCACTGCTGTCAGAACTTCCATCAGAGCTGCTGTCCCTCCAGCCTGGGCTCCAGAAGCAGCACACACAGAGCAAACCCAAGCAGAGCCTTCAGCAGGGAGCATGAGTACTAAGACCATAATGAACACCACCCTGTGAAGCCCCCCCTTTATCAACCAACACCCAGCCAACCTGCAGACCAAGTAAGCAAGAATGACTGTTCCATGCCATGGGGTGTGGGGATTAACTGTACCTAAGGGCTGACAAATACTTCTCACATCAGGCACTGTGCTAGGAACTTTACATGGGTCAGCTCATCCCAACTTCCCACTGATCCTTTAAGATAAATATTTTCAGCCCTATTTAACCAACAAGTATACCGAGATTGATGGGTTGAATAGCCTGCTTACAGACACACAGTAAGTGGGAGAACCAAGGATCAAACCCAAGCAGTCTCATTTCAAAGTCCTGTGGCTCCTTATGACCATGATGGTCTCCCTTCTCCTAAGTTGGCTTCAGTCTGCTGACAGTCATGTCGGTAAGTATATCCTTGTCCTCTTTCAGTTCTAGTACTTGTGGATGTGTAATATAAAAAAAACAAACTAGGAACTCAGATTGGTGTTTCCAGATTTGTTATTTTTGTTGTAGCTGCTGCGTAACGATCCAGTTTACCAGGGTGCAAACTAAACAGAGTGCCACCAAGCTTCAGTAACATTTTAAATGATTACACTGTTGTATCTTCCAGAAAATAGTAGCAGAAAAGTAAATGTTATTATTTATCACTTATATTTGATTATAAGAATATTTTAATTCAATTCAGTTTTTTAAAAAATGTCTTGCTAAAAATAATACATCATTGCCACATAACACTGTAAGTACACGATTTGATAGTGGCAACATCCTCCTGGAAAAGAAAATATGATGCCAAAAATGTTCCTTTTAGGAATAAACTGAATTTAGTAAATTCCTTCAACAGAATCAAGACATGGGTAAGTATAAAAAGTGAAATTTATTTAAAATGCAGCACTCAGTGTAAAGGTTTTTTTTCCCCACATAAATTTATACTGCTTTATATATCACCGGGACATGATGTAGCATGATGATTTGTAATATGGCTGAAAACAAAGGGCACTTATGCTTTCTGCAATCCATCAGAATCAGGTATCAAGCAGACTAGCCTACTTCTAATGACAGGAAGTCTGACTTCCTGATACTCTTAATTCCATTTATTATTTTGTGGTAGGGAACACACAGACTGCATGAAATGATGTAACTTATCTTTATCAGCCTAAAGAGGCTTTGGCCATTTACTCTTTTTTTTTTTTTTTTTTTTTTGAACTTACAAAGAAATTTGGGATTACATTAAGGGAAAGGAAATAAAGTCTGGCCAAAGCATCTTGGAATTTTTAGATTTTCTTAGAAATAGAGGACATAAAAATTTTCCTTGCTGTTTTCTTATTATCCTCAAGGCTATAAGGGCTAAGAAAAGGGTGTATTTTCAAGAAAGGAATTTACTGTCATTAAATACATAAGCTTAATAGGATGTTTCCTAAACCTCCCCACTCAACGATAGCCATCAGGAAATAATGGAGTTAGTCATCCTTTATTTCTTCTATTTCAAATATACTCATTCCCTAAGGCATGTATATCAAAAACATTCAACATTAGAACTAAACATCAAAGTTACACCAAAAAGATGAAAACTACACAGATAAAGACAGACAACATGCCAATAAAAATGCACTGCTGAATATATTCACAACTAACCAGCTAAGCAAATAGTCTCTAGTCTTTTCATCCTGGGTTATCAAATCTTATTAAAAATATTCACAAAATAATTATACTTTTTATGGCAAGTATCATCACAATGTATTAGAATAATGCATGTTATTGTTTTAAGAATCATTTTCAGGAAACAACAGATAAAGTAATCAGGATGCAATTTTTATCTTGTTTTTGCCATTTAATAGATACTGACCCTTACAAGTATTTTGACTTCTTAACTATCAAACGGGAGTATCATCTACCAGTTACTCTGCCTTCCGTAGAGTACTCAGTGAACTGATTTCCCTTTCCCTTTGCGTGAATCAAAAATTCAATGTTACTTTAACAAAGAAAGTGTGTCCTAGAATGAAGCCAAGAGTGACATTTTGAACCAGTTTCAAGTGACCTAAGAGTCTTTAGGAGACACATACTCCTCCCCGGTCAATCCCCACTCTGAGCACATTTCCAGCTCCCACAGCCGTCAGGAACAGATGAGAACGCCTGCTCCAAGTGGAAGCTTAGACACAACAGGCACCCAGATGAGAACTGTCAGTGCAAAAGGCAAGTAGCTCTAAACCAAGTAATAGGGATTTTTCACTTGTTCCATGGATATATTCTAACATCTAATCGCTATTGTAGAAATTTTAAATGAATGTCATTGGATAGAAATGGGATGTGGTTCAATCTGTTTTAGTTCTGTAAGCTAAAGGATGGATTATTATTGGAGCTTTATATACAAAGGCCAGCATTTCTGCCATTGAAACAAACCTTCTGGGATCTTCCCCCACAACTTAAGCCTGAAATCTCTTTCCAAGTAACTATTTCTTCTCTAACACAAGGTCAAACATCCTTATGGTGATTCGTCAGGCAAATGCACTGACCACTAACTCCTTCTATCTATAACTGTGTCCCTCCTCCAGCTTATTCTACTTGGGAGAGATTAGTGTCTCATGTCCATTTATGCTCCTGTAACCAAGCAAACGACCACTGGATGGTCTTCTGAATCTCTGCTCACCTCACTGGCTTGACAACTTATATACACCTTCCATGCTCAATAATAAAGTATATTTGAACAAAAACAAAATGTCAGGGAAAAAATTCTAGGTTACTTCCAAATCTCAAAATCATGAAGCTTCAAGAGATTCAGTTTATAGAATTAACTCTTTAAGTTTTTACATTTAAACACTTTACTAGGGGCTGAACAAACTGAAGCAAACAATGGATTTATAATAATGTGGAATTTGCATCAACTGCCACTATTTCTAGTTATTTCCTTCTCAACAACCTAGCAAAGATATTATCTTCTGTCATGGTCAAAAATACCAAGACTCAGAGAAGTACAGTGAAACACTGAACACAAAGTCGCAGAAACTAAACACAAATGATTCCACATTTTTTACTCTTACAACATGATGATTGTGGTGGATTAAAGAGAGCCACCAATTCCTTATGGGGAGGGGGTGTTTGTGTTCCCTCTCCTTAAATACGTGGGCTGGACTTTAACTGCTGTGACCTATGGAGACGACACAAGTCACGGTGTTCCGGATCCAGGCTCCAGCTGTAATGAGACAGGAGCCTCCACCTTGACCTCTGGGAACCCAGTCTATCTTCAAGGTGACTGTTGATTACAGCCAACAGATTCACTATGTTTTTTTTCAATCCAGGATACTTTATTTCAGTTCTCAGATTTCTATTTGATCTTTTACCCTTTCCATATTTGTCTTGAAATTCCTCACCCTTCACCCATTATACTAACCTTGTCATGGAGATTTTAAACTCCTATGCTGCTGTTTTCAACCTCTGGGTCTTTTACTATTGACCACTTAACATCAGCCACTTTTACCTTCTTAATATTTAAGTTTCAAAATATGTACTAGACACTGTAGGTGATATTTCACAAACTACAGATTGTTAGTTCCCATGGTGTTTCCTGGGAAGTGGCACTCCTAAAATGTGGTCCTTCTAGAATCCTCATGAAAAGCCAGCAGTGTTTACCAGTTCTCTTTCACACAGCAAGACTCCAACTCCAAACCCTGTCTTCCTCTGGAGCGAGCTGGTGCTCCAGTCTCTGTTCACCTCCTTCAGGCTTCCCGCTGATGATTTTCTCCCGAGTCCCTTAGGATACTGCCCTACACATGCACAGTTCAGGAGTCAGCAAAGGCTTGAAATTGTATATTGCAGATGTCGGCCCTCTCTCCTGTGTGGCTTCCTCCATCTGGAATACTTCCTTCCATGGCCAACTTTCCTGGAGGCCCCAGACTCCATCCTCTGGCTTCGCAGGCCAAAAAAGATAATAGCTTTCTGCCTCACCACTAGAGTGACTAAGAAGTGACCTCGGGAAAAAACCACTTGTATTATGTGTCACTCATGTTCAGGCAGGAGTCAAACTACACAAAAATTTGAATGGGAGAGATTTAATAGTGTATTACTATGCAGAATGGCTTTATAAAGAATGAAGAAAACAGAACTCTAAGAAACCTTCTAAGTCTGAGGGAAGACACCCAAGGAACGAACAAACTTGGGAAGAAGGGGGCCCCTACATCCAAGCCTGAGATTCAAATCTCACTGGAGAAGGTACGTTGGTGGCACACTGGATGGTGGAGGAGTTAATGGCCGGACCTGGGCCAGAGCGGGGCCCACGATCAGCAGGCCAAGGCTAGTATCTCAGAATCCCTGGGCGAGGACTGGCAAGCTGAGAGCCCCTCTGGATGGCCGGGAGCCCGAGACTGCTGAACAGGGACCCGCAGACAGAGGCTCAGGGCCCAGAGACCAAGGCTGGCATGCACAGAACTGCCATCCAGGACTGGCTAAGAGGAAATCCTCCACCAGGGGGTCAGCAGGCAAAGAATGGCATCAAAACTGCCGCAGAGTGAATGACACTGTGTGCCCCACACGCATGCCAATGGCAGATGCAGGGGCAGCAGGAGTGGAAGCACCCCAGACTCAGAAAAGTCCCTTCAACCTGCAGTGTCACCTTAACACCCTTCACTGATGAACCTTAAAATGTCTTGGCAAAGGAGAGATGTCCGCAGGATCCGGCAACGTGGTGAGGAGTGGATCCAGAGCTCAGTGGCGCACCACCTAAGTGTGGCTCTGACCTAGCCTGATTCTCTTCTTTCTCTTTTGGAAGGCTGAATCCCTTCCAGTTGTGGACTACTTTCAGTCCCTTCTCTTTGCCATTGTACAAGTACAAATAGACACATGTACATCCCACCTCTCCTTCTGTATTGATGTTTCTCTCTCTCAAGAGACAGATACCGGAGTTTTTAACTTATCCACTGGACGTTAGCTGTTCAAGCTATTCTGTCATTCCTGGGAGCCAAAAGCTCTAGGTAACGATTTGACACAACACAGAATCCAGACAATACTGTAAGCAGAGAACTACCACTATTTTCTTTTCAGACAACCTACTGTGAGGTTTAGGAAATGTATGGCCATCTTGGCATACACAGTGCTCCTAAGTTTCAACTAAAACTAAATCCTCAGTCAAAATACTCTCAGTAAAAAATGATTTCCACTAGTCCTAAAAAAAAACTGAGTTCATTTCAAAACATATGAAAAATGTCTTCTTGAACTGCCCAGATAATGCTAGATGACATCTCTAGCTCATATTTTGAAATATCCAACTCATCCTCACTCTTCTTCAAGATATTAATGCCCACAAATAACAATGCCCATAAAGTAATGACATCAATGCTGAAATCATTTGTAGAGAAGAGATTAGATGTTTACTTCTGAGACGTCTACAATATTTCAGAACATGTTGAAGGGCACGTAGTTTTAAGGGTTGGATCCCACACAACCATTCTCTATAAAGGTGCTTCCCAAACATGCCAGAATTAGTATTATATAGTTAATAATCTTTTTTATGTCATTATATATGACTTGTCAATGTCCTAAGCAATAGCCCAATATAACATTAAACCCTGCCGGAACCAATTAAAAGCAAAGCTTTCCTTCTGGTTCTTCTGGCAATACTTTGTGTAACACCCAAGAAGAAAGCTACGTTACAAACCCAAACAACTTTGGCACCAAACATCATGGAAAATTATTACTTTATGAGAGACATGTGTATCTTCTAAAAGTGGTTAGAAAATATTTTAGCAAAAGCAAAATACAGTAACAGTTGCTTGTACAGCATGCATGTGGACACAGTATGAACAAAACTCCACAGCTGAATCAGATGTATCATTCTGGGGAGTGGTGTAGATAAGGCATTATAGCCATTAGACTTCAGATCTTGAGTGTTGCTGGGAAAGATGTGGGCTATAAAGGCAGGTTCAAGGATGAGAGAAGGCATCAGGGGGCAGTCAAGTATGGTTTTACTTTCAAACATGGATTTTTTTAGTTTAGCTTTCTTTATAAAAGTGTTAACATTCATTTTTCTTATTAGTTCATTAAAACCAAAATGTGTACGTACACAAATCATCGAAGAGCTAACAGAGAGAAATGTGTTATATACTCAAACTGCCTTCTGTGTCTTTATCATCAAAAATAATTCATAAGAATGTCTATCAAAACCTCCAAAATGTCTTAAATGAGGATTTCTCATCTGAACCACACCCGTGTTATTTCTTTATGACTGTTCTCAATTTTCCCAAGAATGCAATAGAAGAGAATTATTCACAGAAAATGGATACTTTAGGTTGGTGGTTCCCAAGATTCAGGGTCATGTGGCAAGGCTTGTTTGTTTAAACACAAATAGATGGGCCCCATTCCCAGAGTTTCTGCTTAAGTAGGTCTGAGGTGGAGCCCCAGAATTTGCATTTTAACAAGTTCCCAAACATGCTCACACTGCTGGTCTGGGAACCACAGGTTGAGAACCTGCGCTTCAGTGCATTAGGGCTTAATTCTCTAGGAACGACTGCTCAAACATGCCGCTCTAATGTGAGTATCATGAGATTCTATTCTCTACAATATAGCTACCACATTTATTCTTCTTGATGTAAATGCTTACATCAAGATGAATAAATTATTACAGTAATCTTAGGAAGTATTAGAAATGTTCGACAGATGTTTGGCTCAGCATGATTTAGGCTACAAAATAGGATTTTTAAATAAAAACCTCAGAAGTTTTTAATAGTAAAATATTTATGATTAATGACCAAATACAAGTAAATTTTGGTCTAACAAGTTGTAAGAAAATACAAACCATGACCGACTATTCATACCATTAAAATTGATTGATTTACAGTCTCAATATTTAAAACGGTAACCGACAGTTAAGATTGATTCATTACGTGAATACCTTCCATCCAAAATGTGCAACTCTTCTATTATAAACGTTAATATTTATGTTACTGTTATCTCATTCTTAAAAGTCCATCTGTCTCTATTTACTGATTGTCTAACACCAGCCAAGCACTGGCTTAGTTGCTTTAAGTCACCATATTTCATTGGGAAGTTTCTGACAAACATAACAACTGATCAATAAAATTCAAATAAATGCCAGTAAAATTTTAAAGGTACAAACTGTTTCCAAAATATGAAAACCAAGATAATCCAGTATAATCTAAATATGGATTTGCTATTTTGCAATTACTTTACCTTTAGCTAAAATTTTAATTAATAAAATGTCTACACAGCGGTGGAGAAATTGTTACCACTGCGGGCCTGAGAATGCTACACTTAGGAAGACCTGCTCACCAGTTGGGTCCTCGGCCAGCATCTGGGAGCTTGGCTCTTGGAGTATTTCCAGTGAACAGTTAACTGATAAGTATGGCTCACTGTGCCTAGACTGTTTGCATAAACAGCATGGTTTATGCTGAACACCTGCTTTCCTCCTGGGAATCTGAAGCTTTTATGCGCTAGGCAAAGGGTACGTCTGTGATCAATCCAATACCTTACACATTAGGTCTCTAACGGGCTCCCCTGGGGAGAAACGTCACATAAACGTTGCTGCCTCTTCTTTGCTGGAGGGAAGGCGTGCTTTGTGCGACCCTGCAGGGCACAGAGCCTAAGGAATGGATTTCTCCACACTCTGCCTGTTTCTCTCACATGATCCAGCTGTGTGTCCTGACTACTTCACTCCCAACATTCTCCATGTGTACAACTAAATACAGAGTTCTGGGAGTTCTTCTAGCAAATCTCCCAAGGTGGGGGTGTCCTGAGAGGCCCGTAACACAGCAGCTTTTTCAAGAAGCCAAGATCTTTACCTGCTGATATGCTTCGTAGATCACATCAAATAGGAAGGCCTGTGGCATTTCGCTTGCTCTGTGTTTGGTACGGTCTAGTGAGTGGTCTAAGCAACCATCCGAAGACGGACTGATGACAGTAGACACGAGAGGACGGATTGCTCCTGCTGCCTGAGGAAGAAAGAGGCAAATAACACATTTATTTCACCTAGAAAATATTTTCAAGTTAAATTCTGAAGTCTGTCTTGGTTTTATAACACGTTTTATACCTTCAACAAGCTACCGCAAGAACGATTTTAAACAAGTCTTAATTTGGTTCATAAATCAAATCATTTCAAATCAAAAATCAACCTCATACCAGTACAGTTCCACATACTAAAATGTAGAAATGATTTTTCATTTAAGGTTCAAAATTCTTTTCATCACAGACCATTGAAGTCAAATAAAAAAAAAAAAAAAAAAAGGATGCTACGATACAATTGGGTATTCCCTGAAGATGAGAGGAGGAAAGACTATTGTCAAAGAACTCAAAAGGCGTATACAGGAATATTTACTAATTAGTGTGCTTTCAAGGACTTAATTTACACATTAGGTAATTAAGCATAGAGACATTCCCCTAAGATCCTCAAAATGAGATTCAACTACCATCCAAGTAACAATGAATTTATGTCTTGCTCTAATTCCTGCGAAAAATAGTTCCCTTCAAACATCACCGCAGTGCAACACTCCCTCAGGCAAAATATCTGTTGATTTCAGTTGGTCTGATGGAAACTGTCTCATTAACAGACGCCCCCAAACTTTAAAAAGATACCTTATCTGACAATTTTTCCCTTTACCTTTAATAGTTTCATTATAATGTAGACTTGAAGCTCATTACCAGATAGCTGCCTTGGTGAAGTAGCCTGAAAATCAAGCTCCTGTGGAAAGTAGTTACCCACACTGCCTTACACTGACTGCAAAATGTCCTCCTAGCTTCCAAACAATTGCTGCGTGAGGGCTGCAGCACGTAATATTAATGCCTAAAAATTAATTTGGTGTTGAAGAGACCAACATCTGAGCAAGACAGACAGTCCACAAGCTAGTTTACAAAAGCCAAGAGACTGGCTAAAAATCAAAGCTAATGTGTGAGCCAAGAAGACAGTGTACACATTGTGTCACCATTTCCAGTGATTTGAGTAGACGTTTGGAGCTTAGGCAGAAAATCACAAGTGAAGAGACAGCCAGAGGTGACAGGGAGGGAGTGATGCCCAAGTAGGCGAAAGGCGGGTGAAGAGCAAGCCAGCTTGTGAAGCCGGGACCTACCCGTAGAGGTTACGGGACAGGAGAGAACACACGTGCACACACAGACACACTGCTTGTTAAGGGAAAACTTAGATTTCCATTCCAACTACTTACACTTAATTCCATGCCAAGCCATGCAGTAAGATTTAAAAGAACGTGAGACACACAAAATGTCAGCGTGAGGAACTCTTAGCCTCTCTTTCCCAGTAAAACAATTCACAGTGAAAAGTATTTTAAAAACAACCATTTAAAGCCTTTGAAAATTGTCCTCAGGGCATCCAGCAAATTAACATGTAAGAGTTATCTCCTAACTCTTGGTAAGAATGGTGTCTGTGGTCCTCGAACCACAGGACTGTTTCTTCCTTCATTCCACAACACCCCATTCAATGGGACTGAGGATCCACTCAGAGCCACAAAGATGGGGCTCCCTCCTCCCTGAGCTGCCAGTGGGAGGGGCAGACCACCAGCATTTCCCATCCCACTCAGCTCCACGTCACAGAGGCTCAGTTACAGGCGTGTGTGGCCGAGAGGCTGGAGACTCCCTTCGTCCACATTCCCTCCACCCGCAGAGTCGAAGACCTATCCTGCGCGAGGCAGGCGGAGGACACTGGCGCCCTGATCACCCCGACCCAGTTCACACACAGGGCAGAGGTTCCATGCTAGGAGAGGCAAAAACGGCCGAGTCTAAGTCCTCAATGCAGCACCCTACTCCTGAAGGAGAGGGGCTCACTCAGAAACAAGACAGCATGCCCACCCGCAGTTCCAAAGTAGTGCCACGGTGATTTTTCACAGGGAGAAAGACAGACTCTAGGAACAGAGCCAGGAAGCTCTCCCCAAGGGAACTCAACTTTATTTGGAAGTGCGCTTGAGGATGTTTAAGTGTAAGTACACTCTCAAAAGAAACGGATTATCATGCTGAGTAGTTAAGAGAAAGGCAATAGCTACACGAGAGCTATCTCCTGGGCCTTGGTCCCCCCTGCCCTCCAAAAAGGAGCAATTAGCCCACAATGAATGGAGCTTATCAGCTGGCTGTCCGCAGAGACAGACAGTAGTTCAATCAATGATCAGGGAAAGACAGGTAAAAGAGAACCCTGCTAACCACTGTCAGTCATTCCACAGTGACAACACACTTGTCTAGACTAGCACCCTCTGTGAAGTGACTTCAGAGGCTTTGCCCTGCAGAGGAAAAAGACTTTGTGACTTTGCTCGTGTATGTTAGTGAACAAGGACACAGTCAGCCCTGTGGAGAGGGGGAGTCAGCATCTGGAACTAACAATTTATCTAAAATACAGTTTTAACAACAAATATAAAGACATGCCTCCAAATAGGAAGGTGTCATCCATACAAAGTATATAAAAAAAAAAGGCAAATACAAATAGCCTGTGAGATGCTGCACTTAGCAGGTAAAACTTCAAATCAGATATTATAAATATGTTCAAAGAACAAAAGGGTATCGTCGAGTAGGTCTCTACAGCAATAGTCTTTGATCCTGCCTCACTGTGCTGTTATTTTACTGAACTGTCTCCATTAGAGGACAGGCACTGACATCTCCCGTTATTCAATCAATCCTCCATTGATCAAGCATCTTCCACCTAGTACCAGATTTCTCTGCACCAGTTTGAAACAAAACTCTGAAAGAATTGTCTGTACTGCACTACTTGTGTCTCTAGTTTCTCTCGCCTCCCATGCCCTCCATAGTCTACTTTTATCAGGATTTATCTCCACAAAACCACAAAATACTTTTACCAAGGTCACAATGACCCTCCACACTTCCAAATCCAATGGGGGACTGTCTTCTTGGGGACATTTGTTCAATTGGTTTTCAGAAACCATTATCATCAAGCAAACCCTCTCATTTTCCCCACTTTAAAATCCTAGATCCATATAGCCTCCTTCCAAGTGGTAAAAAAGTTCGAGTTCAAACCTCATCAAGGTGACCCATTCCATAGAGGACTTCCAGCCCCACAGCTTCAAATACCATGTATGAAAACTTACACATCTATACATCCAGCCCAGAATATTCTCTCCAATTCTGGACTTGTACATCTGAACACCTACCTAACATCTCCACTCATATCAAAATACACATCAACAGTAACATATTGAAATCAAAGTTTTGGTTGTACTCATACCACACCCCTCACAACTTGCTCCTCTACAGACTTCTACACCTGCATAAACATCTACTCTATTCTTTTAGTCCTTCTTACCAAAAACCTTGACGGTCATCATTGATTTCCCCTCTCTAATATTTCAGATTCAACCCATCAGCAAAGCTCAGGCTCAAAATATCCCCGTATCTGCCCACTTTTCCCTGTGTCTACTGCCACAATGTGAATCCAAGGCATCCATCTTCCCTCTCAGACTGCACACCAGTCAAAAGCCACACAGACGTCAGTAATTTTGACTGTATTAAAATTCTTTAAATGCCTGTTCATCACAAAATGGTACTAACAATTTTTAAAAAGAATTTTAAAAAGAGATAATCATTACAACACATATAACGTATACTTCACAAATTATTGATTTCCAAAATATGTAAATAACTACAATACTTCAGTGTTTATTTGAAAACTAGAAACAGGGGCAAAAGACTTACCTGAATAATTCAATGAGAACACATAAACCCCTTAAATATAGGAAGAAATGCCCAACTGTTAACGAAATGACAATTTAAGCCACAAAGAGAAAGCATTTTCCACTATCTGAATTAGAAAAACTTAAGTAACAATTTCAAGTCATGGTGAGAGTGTGGAGCAAACTCTTGTTAATATACTTCTGATGAGTGTAAATTCATACAAATTTAGAAAATAATTTAGCATCATCTGGTAAAGCTGGTAATATGTATACATATAGAACCTAGAGAAATCCTTGCACATGTGCACCGGAAGACACAATCATGCTAAGCAATGTTTGCAGTAGCAAAAACTAAAAACAAATGTCCACCAACTGTAAACAGATGAATTGTGATCTATAAAGCAGTGATCATGAATGTATTATAACTGCAAATTCACATGAACACATCTCCCCAAATATATTGTGCAAAAATATACTATCAAAATATATTCAAAGCAAGTTAAATATCGTATGGACACATCAATTACACCTCAATAAAAAAATAAAGTGTAAATAAAATCATAAAACCTTACAACTATGTTCTCTAGGGATACATGCTACAGAACTGAAGAAAAAGGCAAGAGAATAATAAACCAAGTTCAAGGTAATGTTTATCCGTCTGGAAGGAGTAAATGCAATCAGGGCAGAGACACCATTTCAGAATGACTAGTCATGTTCTATTTATTATATAAGGTGGTAGATCTGTAGGTGTCCAAAGTCCTCTGCATGTTTTCATTATTGTTAGAAAGAAGATTTCTAAGATGTGTATTTTGAATACTGAAAACTAACTTCTCAAGAGCAGAGATCCTCCATAACTGAGACATCATTACGGTAGGACTGGTAAACCACAGAAATTACTAGCTTCTTTTCTATGGAAGCCAAAACATCAGGTGGAAAGTAGCACAACATAAAGACTAGCGAAAGTGCAAGGTGGCTACCAGCTTCCTGAGTCCCACTGAACAAAAGGCTCACAGAAAGGGTCACAGGCGAAAGTAACTCCTTTGTCCAAGTGTCGACAAAGTCAGTTAGCTGCCTCTAACACACAGCTATCTGAAGTTTGTTTTATGAAGCCTAATTCCCAAGTTATTAAATGCACTGTCTCCTTGGGAATTAGCCTAAGAAACTCCAAATGGAAGCTTAACAGCTCAGCATCACAGTGATTACCTGCCTCTCGGGCTAATCTATCAAGCATTCCCACATGTCAATACCTGGAAACCATCAGATACAAATCATTACAATATGCAATAATGAACCCCACCTCTACTGTTTACTCTTGAAAGCACAACTGAACAATATTTATCATCCATCCACACAGCAGGTGCTGACACGCACCCTCCTTAGGCATCTGCATTCAAGCTAATTATGACAACCTACAACAGAAGCCCTCTGACTATTTAATTACAATTTCAGTTAGCTGAGTTGTCTTTATTCAGAGGCTACTTAATGTTTACAGGATAACATCTTCAAAGCCAATTATTGGCAATTATGAGATTTTGAATATTTCACATTTTTCTAGCAGAATACTTCCAATCTCCTTTTATGATAAAGAATCTACAGTTTATTCAGTATAGAAATACAGGTTTTAGAAAGACCTGTCCAAATGACTGTATCACTACTCAGTATCCTAAACCTGAATATGCAGCAAAAAGGAACAAGGAGCCTTCACTGAATACTAAACTTTTATCTTAAACCTAACATAATCAGAGATATTGTACCTGGATGTGTAATACACTTTAATTCCTAGATATACTCATCTTTCCTTGATCTACTCATTCCAACTTCATTTTAAGGTAATTCATAGAACAGATATATGGGGGTAGACAGTTTCAGGTAATTAAGCAAAACAAAAGCGTTTCACACAGGAGCTTCTCTAGCATCAGAAACAAATCAAGTTTCACCTCATTCCACTGTAGTCAGGGAATAAGTAATCCAGCACCTGCCCTGGGCATTTAAACCTTCGTCATAATTTCCCAGTAAATCATCACAACAGCTTTTTCACAGAACCACTGATTCTTTAGACATAGGACTTAATACCAAAGTCTCTCTCGAGTATTTAATGAGGGACCCAGGACCCAGGACTTTACTCCAACCTTCAGTGCAGAACTTCATGATCCGAACTATCCAGAGATCAAGTTCAACTGATTATTAACCATGGTCAGTTCTACTTCATGTCAAATTTCAGATACAGGGCCAACTATCTGCTAAGTGATTTTTCATCTCTTTTAAAATGGCCCAAAATACATTGCAAAAGTTATAAAACTGAGTAGTTTATTCTTCTTGATGCACACATTAACTTTAATAGAATTTTCAAAGTGTTGTTAATCATCGCTAAATAGTCATTCTGCACAGTCCACAGGAAGAGATTACACACACCTTCATGTCAGTTTCTCATTACATAAATTCCACCGTTTCTCTTGAGATTAACAATTTGCTAACTAAACTAGTGCTGCTAAGCATCTTATACATAGTATATGAGCTAGTCCTTACCACCTCCCCAAAAAGGATTCTTATCTAAAACATCATGCCAAAGTTGAGAAACCCTCTGTCACATTCATGTTCAGATACAGGAAGAAACGAAGGTCTGCAGCCTGTTCTCAGAAGCAAAAACTCCCTGTTGCCTTACATAATGAAAAAACCCCACACAGGAGGCATGTATAGGACATCTTGTTTTATGAGCAACCGTAAGATACACTATGAACTAGGGCAGCACCATGAAACTCGGGCAGTCGTAACCCTTAGGTAAATACGATTTCCATTTCCATAAATAGGCCTGCAGAGCTGTGGCAAGCAGTCATCAGTGCCTAAACCCTAATTTCACAGAACCTCTCCAGGGGTCTGGAGAGGGCAGAAGCACAGGCATTTGGGGAAAACAGACAAGGCCTACTGCCAGGAAAAGGAAAGGAAAACTAAAAGCACACAAAATACATGTGTCTTATTTCCTCAGGGCTCACGTACCACACAGTCAGGTCCAGACAATCCAGTTCCCTGAACATTTAGTAGCTAGTGCTCCCCTCTCCATTTCTATTGGCTTAAATAGGCTTCGTCGTCACTCAGCCGCTTTACTATAGATCCTCTACTGGTTTCAGTTCCCTCAAACTCCTCCTTTAGTCCAGCCTCCCAACCAGGGAGACAATCGTCTTTGTCAAGTTCGAGTCGTATTATTCCCTGCTAGTGGGCAGGGTATAGCACACAATTAATTGAATCTTTGATCATATACCTGAACTCCTTCTCCAGCCCCATTCCTCTTGCCCCAGAGGTCCAGCTGGCTCAAGGCCCCAGCTATAATCCCCACTGGTGATTAGACACCATTGGTCTTTCTGGTGACCAGCCCATATCCTCAGTCATCTCCTCTTATCAGTATAAGCTCAGGTGAGATCCAAGGGGCTCATGAGAAACAAAGAGCCTCCTTTTACTTGGGAAATTCCCAGAGTTTTTTCTCCCTTCAAGGAACCAGGGACAAAAGCCAGTCAAATTCCTTATTATACAATAGAATGAAAATGCATTTAATTTGGGAATTAAGTTACAGATGATTTTTGGACAGAATACTCAGAGGAGAAAGAGGGCAGATTGCTATGCATTGAGGAGTAAATGGTAAGTGAAGAAGCAGAAGCAGTAAATGTGGCCTGTTACTGTAAGAAGCTGATTAGGGAAGAAAAGATAAAACCTCATTAGAGATGCAAAAACAGAAGGCTCAGGAAAGAAATATATGCAGTTAACTAAGTAAATGTCCTCCCTCAGGAGCAAATCTTTAGGAGGTTGCTCTGCTGATAGTCTCATTTTTAATTCAGTGCTGTTACTGGCAGTTCTTAGAGTATATGTCACAGTTAGCTTATTAGTCCTTCTGAAAAGGATTCTCCCCACTTATTTTTCACTGTTCCAACTTATTTCACTCTTTCCAACATATCCCTTATAACAGTGCCCTTGTTACTGTATCTCTTGACTTATAATTATGCAGAAATATACAAGTACTTCATACTTCTAAAGGACTTTTCTTTTTAGCAATATGGTACCTTGAAAAACTTATTGTAACTTTTTTTTTTAAATGCAGGAGACTTTATAAACAGATTTTTTAAAGTATGACTTACTTTCAAAAGTGCCTTTTAAGAAAGAATTTTTTTTTTTTAACAATATGACTCAAAAAGTTAGGACTAACATCATAACCAGGACTAACATCATAGCCAGAAACCAAGGAAGTAAGATGGCAGAGAAGCTTTGGGTTAAAAAGTGGCTTTAGTTTTAACAAATGAGAAGAAATGAGGAATTAGATCTCGAGCCTGTGTTACTTGGTTAGTTAGAACTGCAGCCCTCATATACAAAAAAGCTTCCATGAGAAGTTATGTACTCATTTAAAGAGTATAAAACACTACACTGAGTCAGGGAAAACAGTAAGCAAAACTGTCTGTCCTGGCTTGGGATCTGAAGGGATTGGGAGTAGTGTGCCCCAAGACATCCAAAAAATCATCTACACATCTACTTTATGTGGGTTTGAAGTTTGATTTGACACCACCATAGGATCTACAAAAATCTCATACCAAGAGGTAACAAAGTTTCTCCAAGTTAATAAAGCCCTTGGGATCCCTGAGAGATCCCACAAATTTATACATCAGAAACATACCTTCATCCTATGCCCCATGGATTCCTGCTGAGTCTTGCAAAACATGGGCTTACAATCCAAAGTACACAGGAGAGAAACAAATTATGAGTAAAAGTGAACAGAGCTGAAGAGTTGGAGGATTAAACTACCAAGAATTACTGTTAACTACAATGTATAAAATGTTTAAATACTGAAAGACAAAACATAAAAGCACAATAAGAGACTAATCACATTTGAAAAGGACCAAACAGAGCTCCTAGAAACTCATAATTAGTAAAATTAAAAAAAAAAAAAAAAAAAAAAAAACAACTTTACCAGGAGATTAGAGCTAAAGATGAACGAAATAAAAAACTGAAATTAACCAGGAGGCAGCACAGGGGAACAAGTGAAAAATATGAGTAAGTTAAGAGACATGAGGACAGGGTAAGGCTCATCATACAGAGATACATAAGGGAAATGGGGGGGGGGGGGAAGCTGTCAGTTGGGAAATGGGGCAAGGTCAACAGTAAGATAATGGCTTAGAATTTTCTAGAATTGCTAAAAATTATAAAAGTCATAAAGGACAATAAATCCAAAGCAAAGGAAAAAAGATTCACACCTTGACATATCAGGAATATTGCACAATACCTGAAAAATATACTCTTATACACAACCAGACAGAAAAGGGAGATTACTTTCAAGGGATACAATTAGACTGGTTAGCAGACTTCTCAGAAGGTATATTAAAGTGAGGAAACAATGGCATCACATATTTTCATGGTACTAGGGGAAAAATAGCTGTACACTTAGAATGTTATGTCCTGACAAACTATCAAAAGTAGAGAGATAATCAAAGTGAAAGAAAAGAAAAAGTAAAAGTTAAACAATTGATTAACCACTGCCCTACTGAGGTCATCTCGCTTCTATGGGACCCAAGAATTTAACACAGAGAAGAGGAAAGAACCGGAGTCCTGGTGACACTGCTGATCTCCTGTCTGCAGACAACCCTGATGTCAGCCTTAATTTTGGGCATCTTAGTCTCTTGAATAGTATGTCATCATTAATTTGGATTATTTTTAACCAAAATGTAATCAAAATTAAAGTATCTTAAGCCTGTATATCCCCCTAGAAGGCTGTCACAGTGTCTAACTTATTCAGGAAATGATTTATCTGAAAAGTACCTTTGGGTAGGGCTGGAAAATTAAGACCTAAGGAAACAAGACAATCAGCTAGGAGTCTATAAAACACAACTTAAGAGAACAAAGGAGAATGAGTTCCAAGTAATCCACAGCAAACAATTGGTGAAGTAGCTCTAAGCAAAATCACTATTTTCTTGGGATAGAATTTGATTCAGAACAGTCTTTTTCAGTTTATTGACCCGAGGTTAAAAGGATGCCAATACCTCCCACCAATTCAAGAACTTTAGCTACTAGTTCAAGTCTCAATTAACTGCCTTTTTGTTTTTATGATTAGAATTTAGAACAGTGTAGGAGAGATGGCAGGAAGTAGTGCCTGGATTTCCTGAGGCTACTGGGTCATTATTCCAAACATTCTAAGCAAATTAGAATAAGCAAAGTCAGTGTCTCCAATCGGAAACTGTGTTGTTTAAAGCAAACCTTTCCAGATTAGTAGAAACCAGCCTTTCATCGTCCTTGAGTGCTTTTACAACTCTCAAATTATAGACAACTGATAGTATGGAAAACTATTCTTGCCTATAAACTTGCCAGTAAGTTCTGCCAAGTTCAACTAGCACCCTTCCTCTGGTGGGAGAAAAAGACCAGTTTTTTCTATTTGTGAACTCATTTCAACACTCCTTTACTCCATTTAAGTTTGTGCTTCTCTGGAATTTAATGTTTGTCTGGTTCCCTCATTAATGAGGGCAGTAAAATCCTTAACATGCTCCTTATATTTGTATGAAACTAATAATTTCACACTTTTGAAAATTATCCCTTAACACCATCAAAAACAAGGCAACATTCCTTAAAAAGACGGGATTTCTCAAGTTTACTTAAACTAATGTAATCAGAAAATTTCAGGTTTCATTAAAATACAACTTGTTAGTTTTATTTAGAATGCATAATATGATTGAATCTTCTAAATTATATTCTGATTAACAAACTTAAAAGTTACAAATAGTCTAAAAGGAATTCTGACATATCTAATAAAAAGACCAACTGCTAAACATTTTAGCATTTTGTCATTCACTTTTGAAATGCTGTTCTTAGCATGTTAACTGGAGCAAAATTAATCCTTTGCCTTTCAGTCATACTACCAAAAGAATCACTTCATAAACAATCTTAGAAATTCTCAATATTCAAAAAATTTCAAATGTTTGATTTTCACAATGAGTTTAAGTGATATTTTTCCAAAAGATAAAATTATGGCTTTTTGCCTATGTTATTTGTATTATAGTACACATTACAATCTCGAAGTTCCTGCCCAAATTACATAGTCTGCTCTAGCAACTTTCACACTTGTGAGGTTTTCCTTGAGTTCTTACAAGTTATAAATCCTTTGCTCTTTTATTCCTCCTCACCACCCTTGCAACTAACCCCACTGCCTCTTCCACAATCAAGGAGCCTGGAGAAGAGGGAGACATCACAGGAAAACACAAGAGCCATTGCCCAGTTATGGTCACTAACATTCCTGAACCACAATTTTCACTACATGAAAATGCCACTTAGCCGGGGGTAGGGAGAGAGTATAGCTCAGTGGTAGAGTGCACGCTTAGCATGCACAAGGCCCTGGGTTCAATTCCCAGTACCTCCATTAAATAGATGAATAAACCTAATTACCCCCCTAAAAAAGATTAATTTTAAAAATACCACTTAGAAGTTATATTAAAGATAAGAAAAATATTTCATATCATCTATGGATTTCTCACACCGTCTAAATTTTAAAGAAATTCATGTTGTAGGAAGATGATGAAATTAGGGTCAATTTCCTGACCAGGAAAATCTAAATACATATAACTAAATAGAAATCACAGACCGTCTTTCCCAGTTGGGTGTTTTATAACTTCCTGGCCACCCAGATGGCTAGATAAGCTTAGACAACTCCTTTTTCCATTTGCATACAATCTCTGGAAGAAACTATTTCTTAGATCTTCTAATTATTCTCAAAATAATACCACTTTAAAGTACTTAGCATTCTATGTAGTTAACATATGATTTCCAATCATATGAACAATGTGACAAATTCGCATCTCTATTTTTAGAAGGAAAATGGGCTCAAATAAGTTGAGGAAGTTGGACATATTACACTACTAATGAGAAAAATGAAGAATTGGGCCGAAGTCTGTCCAACTCCACAGCCTATTTCTATTATACTATACTAAGTCTGACCCATAAATTTTCACTAATTTCCAAATTTAGACTACAAACTTAGGTTTTGTATCTATTACCTTGTTTATTGGATTTTTCACAGTAATTTAAGGAAAACACCGATGTTGGATAGAATACAATAGGTCTTTTGCTCTCTTGTGTTTATCTTGGTGAAAGAGAAGTGAACACAAAATTGTGTCATCTTAAGACTATTCACTTCAAGGGGTGTGAAAAGCTTGCCTGGCTGTTTGTGCCAGAAGATAAACCACTTCTGAAACATTAAAACAAAATTTGAGTGAAATGAGCCAAGTTTTTTTTTTTTAATCATGTCGTTCCTAGTCTTGTAAAAGACTTCTTAGGCATTTTTAGATAAAGGAATGAACTTAAATATGTAGTTAAGGACCATTCATACCCATACTCTAATGACATTATTGCATTCTTCTCCAAATAGCTCCTATTATGATAAGTAACTATGGCAAAAGAAATTCCAGAGCAGTCTCCCAATCTAGAATAGTATAAACTTCCTAAAAAATCAGCGTAACACCTTTAGGTCATCATGCTCATTTTAGTTAACATGACATTTAAATATAATTCTATCAAAATCCAGCAGATGAATATTTGCTATAGTGTTTGCCCCTTTTATTCATTCTCAGAAGTATTCAAATACTCACCCCATGTTCCTTAGCAGCTGTGACAACTTTAAGGAGGACATCTTCCTCAACAAATGGTCTCACAGCGTCGTGGATGATCACTACTTCTGGCCTAGAGAGTCTGGAGTTGGGCTGACTCTCTGCCAGTGCTTTTAGTCCGTTGAAAATGGACCTGTGGCGGGTCACTCCAGCTTCAACCAGCGAGATGCGTTTATGCTGGTACCTCTGAATAATACCCTTCATTGCTTCCATGTTCCCTCCAGTTACTGCCACGACAATGTCCTTTATCCAACGTACTCTGTAAGGAAAATATGCACACGTTTAGTATTGATTGTTCTTATACAACAACTAAAGTTAAGCTAGTAACAGAAGATTGAATTATTTATGAGTACTAATAAATCCTCATAGGAAAATTAAGAACTGAAAACTAAGTCAATTGTATCCATTTTAATCAGGTCTAGTAAAGAAGTTGAAAAACAATCAGTGAATTTTTCACACTATAGATAGAAACAGATAAACTCAACTACAAATAGTATTTTGCAGTAGATAGTGTGAAAGTACATATAGTGTGAAATATACATAAGATAAGATAAATTTAACTTAAGAAATCTGATATAAGTAATTAGAACATTCATCAATAGATTGAGAGAAAATTTAACAGGGATATGCTTTTAAATTGTTTTTTTTTTCAAGTAATTCTCTCAATTGAATAGCAAAACTTCAAATCACTTTTGAATTCCAGAAGTTCTGTCTCTTTCAAGAAGTCCACTGAGTTAGCAACAAAGCTGGATAACTGAACTAAACTTAGCCTATATCAAGGTGAAATATTTCAGGTTAAATAGGGAAACTATGTTCATTATGTTTGTGTAAGTCAGGCTCAAATAAAATAGAAAACTCATCATTTAATGAAATATAAAATTAAAGGAACTCAACTGTTTCGTCCGATCAAAACAGAGCAATTTTTTTTCTGTTGTAAAACATTTTCTTGAAGACCTGACATCCAAATACAAACAGTCCACAGCACTGAGTGGCGGCGGCTGCAGTGAAGTTGGACCAACTTCTCTCGAAGATCAGCGCTAACAGAGGCTAACGTCATTGTAGACTCAATGTTCCACAGCTCATAGGCCCAAGCTAGGAAGCCTCTGGCCCTTGATATCAGCTCTAAATAAAGGTCACTTGGCATTTTAATGGAATTCTTAGCCTGTGAGATCTTACATGTTCATTTAGACCATTAAAGGCTTGAACACATCTTTAAAGAGATCAAAGACGGGTCTGAAAATTACTGAATAATTAAATCAACTACTGATAACTATAAATAGAAAACCTGTTACTTTACTCAATAATTAACAATCCCCTACCTTCTCCTATTGAACAAACTCTTCCCATAACCCAAAATTCCTTTCTGCCTGTGGCTGCGACAAGACTAAGCTGATGAACTAAACCAAGAGCTACTTTATGGGCACACTGTCTTTTCATTTTAAGTCCATTCCTTTAACAGGTATTTACTGAGCAGTGAATAAATGATCAGAATTGAGTACACAATGGAAAGAGTCACTGCTCTCACAGAGCTTACAGATAAAACAAAGAACACCAACAAACAATTGCAAGCTGCAATCACGTGCTGTGAAGGACAAGTCCAGGCTCCAATACTGCATGCAAGTGGAATATCTGACCAGCAGAGAGAAAGCCAAGATGCTCCCTAACGGAGCAGAGTTTAAAGGGGTGAGAGGCAGAAAGACAGGCAAAGGGGTCTGAAGGGAGTGAGAGGGGGCTGGTGTAAACAGAGGTCCTGAGGAGCTAGGAGGACACAGAGGGGAGTTCTGTGAGCAAGGAGAGGAGCCCACGAAGAGGCTGGAGGCTCAGGCAAGCGCTGGGCTGAGCTCGGCCACGGAGACCTCCCAGGCCATGTTAGGGCTAGTTTTAGTCTTTAATCCTAAAAGTAACAGGAATCATAGAAAAGCTTTGTGCTGGACACTTCTACCCACAATTAAGAATACTCACCTCCCTCAGTGTTTTAGGCACTGTTCGGGGATGTGATAGGAACTGTGGCAGGAAGTACGTAACCCCGAAATGATGTCCATCCCCTGATTCTCAAAACCTATGACTATGTAACCTTATACATTGAAGGACCTTTACATACATACTTAAGGACCCTGAGTTGGAGAAATCATCCTGGACTATCTGGGTGGATCCAGTATAGTCACAAGAGTCCCTAACAGTGAAAGAAGTGCAAAGAGCCAAAGGAGAAAAGGTGGTGGCAGCAGCAGTGGTCAGAATGACACAGGACCAGAAGTCCCAGAACGCAGGTGACCTCTGGAATCTGGGGGGTAAGTGGCTTGCCACCTGGCAAGTAAACAGACTGTCCTGAGAGCCTCCAGAAGGCGCAGCAACACTGCTCACACCTTTATTTCAGCCCAGTGAACCTGATTTTGGACTTCTGATCTCCAGAAGTGTAAGGTAATGTGTTTGTGTTGCTTTAAGTCACTTAGCTCATGGCAATATTTACAAGAGCAAGAGCAACTACGAATTTAGGAGCATGAACTTTTTGGCTAGAAGGTGGAGGACAGACTGGGCAGAGCAAAGATGCAGACAGACCAGGTAGGAGGCTGCTGCTGAAGTCTAAGCAAGACAACGATGGCAGCCCAGCTACTAGAAGGAGCTTGCAGGTGGGATTTAAGATAAAATTAGAGATAATCATCTTCCTGAGTCTGTAAGGAAGATTTGAAAAATAAATCTTTTACCACACGATATGTGATAGTAAGTGCTTAGTCAGTCTTACCTGGGTCTTAAGCATTAGTCATATTCTAACTCCTGTGATCCTCACACTCTATTCTGCCTCCTATGAGAAACAGGTCAGCAAGATCTGACATACAAAGACATTACACCTCATTTTTCTACATACCATCTCATGTCAAAAATACTTCAAAAAATATTTTTACCATTTCCCAACAATACAGCAGTCCATCTTCCAGACCGTAGGCTCCATGACACCAAGGACAAGGTCGGTTTTGCACACTGCTTTACATCTAATACCTAGTAGGTACCTGTAACTGTTTTACTCATGATTTTGGTCTGGCTCGTCTACCAGGGTCTTACAACGTAGCCTAGTTTTAAGGATTATGAAAACACAGAAAGCTCTCTTATTTAACCTAAAGAGAGAATGAAAATCAATGAAAATGTCTTCCCTATGCAACATGGTTTGCTGTTTCATTTTGAGTTTGACTCTTTACCCTGATTTCTAGATCCTAAGGTTCCCAGGATGAACTAGATTACTTTGTCAGACATCTGGGAGAATTTTAATCACAAAGCAATGCAACGGTATTCACGGAATACCAGACAAGAGAACACTCAGTAATCCATTCAGGCAATAAAAGACTACAGAATAAGACTAAGTGTAGGTTGCTCCGTTTTGTAGCTCATCCAACCCACACTTGCATCATTGCAAATTTAACAAATGATAGAACTTACACTGTACTTACATGGTGTAGAATTTATACTGTGCCTAACAAAGTAAGTGGCAGTTCCTCAGTGTCCCCTAGATTTGGGGTTTCCCAAGATTCAGTCTCTGCTGGCACAGCTGTGACCCAGGCAGTCATTTTCATTTCCCCCACAATTTACTGCACTAGGAGCTTAGCTGTTCTCCTCCTTCTCACCTAAACCCAAAACAATCCATTCTAGATTGGTAACTTCTAAGTGGTAACTTCTAGATGATTTTTCTCAAGTGTAAACCCGAGGCCATCCCATGTGGGCTCTCGAGCAGGACCCCTCAAGATCTGACCTCAGCCCACTCCTCTCTGTATCACTTGGACTCTTCCATGCCCCTCTTACTCCAACCTCCACATTCCTTCACATCACGGTCTTCACTTACGCGGCTTCTTTTGCCTCTCAACATTATCCCTCATCCTCATCATTCCCCTTCCACACCCACTCCTGGCCACGTCCTACTTTTTCATCAACTTTCAGTTATGGCCTCCAGGAAGCTTTCCTTGACTGTCATTCTGGGTGCAGCATCCCTGATATCATCTCCCTGAGTACTGTTACTGCTAGAGAGTCTTATCAAGCATCATACTGTACTGTTTTTCTGTCTCCCTCACTAGGCTCCCAGCTCACAGAAAGTAAAGATTACATCCTACAGCTTGGCACATACTAAGCTTTCAGCGATATGAACAGTAGGAACAGCAATTAAGATGCATGGATGTTTGCTAGGGACCATGTACTGTGTAGAGCATCTGCCTGTAGTATCTTACTTAATAGTGATTCCTCAGAGATAATGTATTATCTCCATTTCACAGATGACAGAGGCAGGGAGCTACCCATGGTCACACAGCTAAGAAATGAAGGGACCTGGGTATACCCTTGTCTGACTTTGGAGCTCACACTGTTAACCTCTGTTAGTGCACTAACAACATCTGAGAGAGGTCGTAAAAACCACGAGAGAGAAAAAAAAAATAGATCAAGTCTGAATCATCATGTCTCCTTCATTCATATGTTCATTTAGTCATTCAACGTCAAGGAACCATCTGTCACTTGCCAGGCATTATGCTAGACATGTGATAACAATAATGAAGACAGGCAGAAATCTTGACCTCACAGATCATGTACCAAGAAACATCTGTTAAATGAATCAATGAATAGATATGAGGAAGTTTCAACAATTAGGAATAAAAACTGCTCTTGAGTTTACAGAGAAGTTTAAAAGTAATGAAATGTATTTCAGTTTATTAATAAGACATCACACTAATTTTCTTAACATAGAGAAGTTATAAGTACATGTTCCACTAAATAAGTGGTCAGGATTTTTCTGCAAGGCAAGAGCTTAACTCGTACTCTAAGCTACTCACTTTCCATGGTCTATTGTATCAGAATAGGTTAAAAGCAACTTTCAAAGACATATTGCTTTTTTGATCAAAAAATTAAATGAAATTAAATGTTAAAATGTAGAATTAAGAAAGAGAAGGATGGGACATTGCTTGACAGAGTAGTCAAGTATCTGTCTGAATTAACGAACTCCCAAAGGAAATAACTATAAAATGATTCTCTTCTTTCCATCAAACAGAAAGCAGTCAAAGTAGATTAAATTACAGACAAACTCATGGCCTTAGACTACTGCAAATAATGGTAGGAGGCTTTAAATAGGAAAGTGTTTTAAACCAGTGTTTCTCAAACTGCAGATTTCAGGATCCATTAGAGTGTCAAGTCAATTTCCCAAGTTTAGACTAAAAGTTTTAGGTAAATAGAAGTTAGTAGAATAGTAAAATTAGAATGCATAGCAAATAAGGACAGATTGTTCATGAAATTCTCTTTCAAATATGTTATGTGTATTTAAGTATGTGTCATTAAGTCATCAGCAAAATATAATTCTTTTAACAGGTCATGATAAAAAAAAAAGTTCAGAGAACACTGTTTTGGACCACTCTTAAGAGATAATGGGCTTGATATGCTGTTTTGTTCAGAAACCAAGCATACATCCAGCACTTACAAGCCTTTAATAAGTACTGTTTGTATTGCAGAGGATTTATTCACATTCTTTTCTAGTTATAGAATTAAAAGCCTTTTACAGTATTAAAATTTAATAATGTAGAATCACAGGACTGAGAAAGATCTTAAGTACCTCACACAGTGCCTAGTGAGCAAATATTTGCTGAATAAATGGATCTGGTCGACCTCCTTAGCTGAAGGCAAGTCCACACTGAACCTCCTGTAGCTGGATTTTATCAAGTTCTCAGCATTTCCTTCCCAGCACATTCCATGGGCAAACACAAACCTAACCTTGAGCTCTATCACACTTACAGACATTTTAAGAAACAGAGTATCTCAGATGTTATTTTCTCCCAGGACAAATACAATTTTAAAATTTTATGTTATATTTAAATATAATTTATATTATTATGTATAATATATTTTTAAAGTAAGTGTTTCTTAAAAGGCATATTCTGCTCAGACAGTTCAAGATGACAAGTTGAAAACAGAAGATTTAAATCAATGCTTTTAAAAAAAAAAAAAAAAAAGGCTGGAAAAATTAGGTTCTGTTAACACCCCTAAAAAGTGCTCTCACCCAGACTGCAAAAGTTTGGCCCCAAAGGACACTTGGCAGCGACCCCAATAGGCGTCATGGAAATTAGGCCCTGGGATTTTACTATGGCCATAGTTTATAGATTCATCCCTCTCCATACCCACCCTTGTATTTTAAAAGAAAAATACTGAATTGGCATGAAGGGGCTGGCTGATTGCCTTGACAGTGTCAAGTCTACTTTAGCCCATGAAGGCTGCCAGTGCTCAAGCCCAGGCTCCCAGTTCTGGTCTTATCTTGTGTCCTGCAGAAGCCCCAGGGGAAGGCCAATGGGAACTTAAATCTCCAATCATCTGATCGTACAAAACACAATCCTGTATTTTTTCTACAGTATAGTCCTCTTCCTTACCTTCAGTCAGATTTAACCCTTTAGTTAATGAAGCATGAAGACAAAATTGTTTTAAGTCAGATTCATATATTTGAGCAATCACTCAAAAGCACCCTAAATCCCTTTCTCTTTCTGAATCCCAAATTCAAGTACTAAAGCCTGCCAATTCCTGTCTTCCCTACTCCATTCCTGCTTTCAGTTTAATTCGAGCAATCAATGCTGCTCATTTGGATTAAACTTTATGATTTCTATTCTCTTGTTCAAACAGAACTTGCAGTGTTTTCAGAGATACAGGAAACAATCTTTATAGTATACAAGAAAAATTAAAGAGGATGAAAACATTCAGAATACCAATAAGCCAGAAGTTATTAGGTTGAAAGACACCATGGAATCTTAAATAGTTACTAAAATGGACTTTCATGGATTTTCCAAATGGTAAGAAAGCAACCCAATTTCAATCATAACAATCCAGGTTTTCCATAACGAACATACAAATTGACAAAATGGATTTTTTTCTTTCATCTGAAGTCAAGGAGACTAACTCACATTAACCCA
Source organism: Camelus ferus (assembly GCF_009834535.1). NCBI lineage: Eukaryota > Metazoa > Chordata > Mammalia > Artiodactyla > Camelidae > Camelus > Camelus ferus. The sequence goes on along the minus strand of NC_045702.1, from coordinate 51,558,052 downwards.
ACAAAAGGACTGAAACATGAATTTGAAAGCCAACATATTAATGTACCATGATGTGTACATTAATGCTTTTTATGACTGCAACAGCACATTTTTTTCCTACAGAAGATTTATATGGGAAGCCAATTTACAATAATGGTTTCTGATGAGCGTGGAAACTTATCAAGGAACATCTTAAGCAGAGTCCTCAAGAACTGAGAAGCCTCATGAGCTATGGAAAGGGCTGTGCCAGACCTTGTTCAACTCTATTGTCAGGAATTCCCACCCAGCCCACCACCACTAATCTGCATAAGCATGGCCAGTGTTAGCCCTTCTCATTTGCTTTCCTCATAGCTGTGATTTCAGTCTATTTAACTATTCCAGGTTAACCAACTCTCCTTAATAAGACTTTCTTTCCTTGGATAGTTGAAACCAGAGATTTGATTGCTAGCAAGAATTTTCACTTTCTACTTCAGACCTGTACAGTAACATCTATATACGAGTTGATCAATTGTAAGTGGATTTTTATAACTTCACTGCCACTTTTATGCCCCTGACAATAATACCATTCACCCATGATTTCTTAGTGCAACATTTCCTTTTAGAAACTCAGGTCATAAACAGTTATGTAAGGGATTAATACCCTTGATCTCAGTTTTGTTAGCAAAATGAGAAAAATCAAAGTTCTCTTCAAGTTAACAATCTGTGGTTCAATTTATATTTTAATTCTCTCAAAAAGGCCAAAATGAAACTTTCAAACTTCTACCAAGGTTTTTAATCAACTTCTGAAAGACCTTAGTTGGTAGTACAATCCATAAATTATTCATGCTTGACCCTTTTAGTATAATGCCTATAATGCACAGATCAAGTTACATGAACTCAATGTGTTGGAATTTCAACATGTAAACATATTCTACACATAAGACTAACTAACATATACCCACAATTTTCATAGACTTTATGCCTCCATTTGTCCAGTTAAAGCCTTTCACCAACATGTCTCAGATTTGTGAAGGTTCAGAGATTCTTTTGAATTTCATTTAATCTGATAATTAGCATAAGAAATTTCAGAAGCACACAAGTGGAACATAGCTGAAAAATATGTATTTTTCTAATTTCAACCAAAAAAAGCAATGTGAAGTCCCAGGCAACTCAGAAGACAGACTTTCAATGTCCCTTCCAACTTCTGAATTATGGAAAGACAGGTGCTTTAATACGTAGCATGTTTCAAAAAGAAAATACTTCCTTGAGTTTATCTTAGGAGCTAAGGCTCTCATTCCAAAGTGGCATCGCGCTCTTCATTTCTGTATTGTCCTGGGACACTCCACTGGGCCACTGTCTGGGCTGGTTCTGAGCCAGAGGAGAAGCCTCCAGCGTTCTGACAGTGCTCTGGGAGTCTAACTCTTTTTTTTAGGTTTCAACCAGTTGTCTTTGGAACTGTGCACAGCTCCCCTCTGTCTACCCTACCTTCAGAGGAATCTTGTACTCAATTCCTGAACCTTTCCAAGGTTCTATGACTTGAGTCAACTTGCTTTTTTCACAGCTATTCTACCTGAGGACGTGTATTTCTGCTTTCTTGGGCCTGTTAAACCTGACTGGCTACCACTCCGCTATCTCTTTCTTCCAGAGTTTTGCTGTCTCTTATCTGCTTCACCTCATTTTGCTTTTTTGTTTCCCTTGGGAGGATATACACTTGTACTTGCTTTGGGTAGCTTAAATCAAAGAGCAGAAATAAACGTTTAAAAGGCATTGTTTAACTAAAAGCCAAATTGGTCATGGTTTCCTTACATTTTCCTATCCCAATTTTGGGCCACACTTCAGGGGTGACCTCCTTCCCTCTAAGCCCTGATTAGTTTCTGTTACTTTGGTTCCAAGTTCCAAACGACAAGAACCTGCATGATGTGTCTTTTGGGATGAAATGAGCTAGGCCTTTTAGCACCATGTGCTAGGACAACCATCAGCAGTCCACGAAGCCCATCCTTTACCGAAAGAGAATGCTTTCATTTGGCAAATAGCTAAAAAGCACCCATACATATACCCCTGCAATGCAAGGTTTCCAAGGCTTTCCTCAGACTCACTCCAAAATAATCATATTGCACAAGTTCAGGGACTGTAATAGTAACAAAGAATAATTCGTGAAGTACTTCCAGATAGAGTTTTTGACTACTTACTATTGCTATTAGAACTTTAGTACTGCTGGTCAGTTAAATAAAAATAGGAAGTATTCTATCTTTTCCATGAACAAGGCCTTTCCAGAACATTCTTTTACTTTAAAAGTGAGATTTTTTTTAATATCCACTGATCTCCTGCTGCCTCAGAAGAGGCAAAAAAAAAAAAAAAAAAATACATAAGTTTTTTCTCCCTAGGAAGGAAAATTAAACGTAAAAACGACTATACTTCTTTACATCTAATCACTTAGACAAAGATACTGCTGGCCAAGATCCACTGTGTCCCATAGTATTACCTGCAGAAATGAGCTGTGTTGTCACAATGTCTGTGGCACTGAGTATTGTAGGAGCAAGAAACAATGGTTTCAAGGACTTTCAACACACAAACATACACACACACTCAGAGAAATGGAAGACCACACAAGTAAAAACACCCGGAATTGCTTCAATGTTTGAGTTTCAGGCGTAACCAGCCTGTTAAGAATCAAGGGTGACCATGGCACTTGACGCTTCCATTTTCCAAATGACAATATTCAGAAAGTAAAATAACCACATGTGAATCATCTGGGCCCTTTGGCTTCTGGGGTGTGTGAAAGCATGATGAGTGGAAGGAGGACCTTTGTGGATAACACGCTACTGTCTTCTGACTAGAAGACTAGAACCTCATTAGCCTCGTCTTCACTGAAGCCTCGTAATGCTGACGGTTCACTTCAATCCAAGACTCAACGTACTACCACAGCTCTACACTGGCTTCGAGAAGTTTCAAGACCGTAGCGACACTTACGTGGACCTCGGTAATCCCCCTGGATCCGCACCCCTCCAGCCTCACCCCACGCTCCACCACTTTACATGAAAACAAGACAAAACAGCATGCCCTTCCTTTTCACTTCCTGGGCTCCTCACTACTGCTCCCCTAGCCCTCCTTATCCCGTTTTCTCTCCCTCCATTCCCCAGCTAGCCTCTTTTCTAACGAGATTAAGTATTGGCCTCGATTTCAGAATGCAGTTCCCGTAAATCCCTTTCCATCTTTGAAAGGTTTAGACTAAATGCTGTTCCTTGGTCCACCTTGAATACCTAGTAACCGACACAGTCTGAATCATATGAGGTACTCAGTTACTATTTATTAATAACTGAAAAAATGACTAAAGGCCCATAAACTAAAGTCTCAAGCAAAATGCATGACCCACACATGCGCAGAAACCAAGAGTGAAGAATGAGCGTGAGGGAGTGAGTGAGAAAAAATGAGAGACACAGAATAAAAGGCAGGCAGGCAGGGACAGGAGGCTCCTGGAGGAGCTGCTCATCGGCCCGCTGGGGCCACGTTAGCACTAAGCGTCCCTCGGCCCCAACCCAGGCGCCCGTCAGGGCGGCTCCACAGGCCGGCGGCGTGGGCTGTACAGGGCTCAGCGGAGCTCCCCTCCTGTGAAGCGCCGGCGGGCGGGGAGCCCGAGCCCGAGTGACCGAGCGGCTGCAGTCCGGCCCCGCAGGCGGCCGAGAGCAGGCGCCCGCGCGAGCAGCCGCAGGAGCAGGTGGCGCGGGCCGCCCTGGGCGGGAGGACGGGGGGCGGGGAGCGGCGGGCCGGGGGCCGCGGGGCGCGCCTGGCGCCGCATTACCTCTCCAGCGCCTGCAGGGTGTAGCTGATGAGCGGCCTCTCCAGGATGGGGCAGAACTGCTTCGGGGTGGGGACGCCCATCCTCTCGCCGCTCCCGCCCGCCGGCAACACGGCCGCCACAGCCGGCGCGCAGCACCCGCCTTCGGCCTGGGCCTGGGCCTGGGCCCCGCTCAGCAAGGAGGCCCAGGCCGCCTGGAGCGCGCCGCCCAAGCCGCGTAGGCGAGGCCCAGGCTCCGCCGGCCCGGAGCCGCCAGGCGTCCCCGACTCCATGGCGGCGGGCCCCGCTCGCCGCGGGCCACAGAGCCCCGCGTCTGCCTGGGCCCTCGGCCGGGATCTCGGGGCGAAGGGCGGGCGAGGGCAGGGGCGCAGAGCGCGCAGACGGCGCCCACCGGAGCCGCGCCCGCCGGGCGCTTGCCGCTCCTCAGGGGACGAACCGGCTGCCGGGCTTCCCTCTCGGCGTGTCTCCGGCCTCTGCCCAGAGCCCAGCGCCCCCGGCAGGCCTGAGTTCCTGGGCTCCGGGCTTCTCCTTTTGCAGGCCTAGCTGCCACCGCAGGTGGAAGTGCCCGCCCTCCCTTTATACCTAAGGGTCTCGTTAAACCTAACAGCTGTACGCAGTTAGTAGAGGTCAGAACTCCCTCCCATCCCTCTCCCCTTGAAGAGATTTCAGAGAGATTTGGATGCACGTCACGGGATGGGATGGAGAGATGTAGACCTCGATTATCTGACTTTCATTAAACTCGTGAGACTTCCTGGATCGACCTCGGATAAAGACAGGTGGCTGGGCAAATTATTATGAAATATCAGTAAGCCGAATTGCCACGGTTCCCAAATTTGTCTGCAAATTGGAACCACCTGTGGAGCTTAAAAAGCGCTGACGCCTATACTCTACCCTCGGAGACTGGGGTTTCATTGGTCTGGTGCGTGGCCTGAGCTTTGAAATGTTTTTCAGGATCCTCAGGTTATTCGAATTAGCAGGCACGTATTTTTGGAACCAGGGAGCCAAAGCAATAATGCTAATGATTGCTGAGCAATCGATACACAATATCTCAGTTAATCTCCAAGAAAAACCAACTATTACTGTTTCGCATTTACAGAGGCAGAAACAAGGTTAAAATGTTTAAGTAACTTGTGTAAGGTCGCACACCTAATGGCCCTTGCACCAAAGTACAGTCAGAGTTGAAGAATTCCAGACCTGAAGCACTTCATGACCTTATTTAGTACTATCCTTGCTGGTAATGCTTACAATGAAAATCTAGTGAGGTATTTAGAATGTCACAGCAGATTGTATTAGGTCCCTGGAATGTAAACTCCTTAAGAGCAGGGTCCTTACTTTTTTGGTTTGGGTTGTGTCTCCAACTCCTGGAATATAACAAAAGCTTAATAAATATTTATTGAATAAGCTACTGATTGAATAAATGAATGACAATTGAAGTATATGTAATTAAATATTTGTTAATTTATCAGTTCACTCATCAATAGTTAATGAGTCATTAAAAAAGAGATCTTATAAGCACTGAAAATATTATCAGGTTATAATATTCCAATTCAGTGTTTTTAGCCATTTTCCCAGTTTAAAGTATACAAAATTAAGATTTAAATTTTCTGCCCTTACCTTCTTTTGATTTAACCTTATTATTAAATACACTATCAGTTTCACCTTTGTTACTTTTATTATAATTAACTTTTAGCTCTGTTCCATTTGAAGTTTGTCAGATTACTGACTCAGCTGAAAAGTAGGAATCATAATACCCTTGACTTTGTGGCACCACCACTATACCTGTGCCTCGCCTATACTATGCATTCAGTTAATATATGTCGACTAATTGGGTGGACAAATGAGCAAACGGGTCTCAGAGGCAAAAAAGCAAATCAAATAACTATTTCTATTAATACTGACTTTTAAACCTCCCTTTTTAATCTAATGATGGAGTTAAAGCTATTTATTTTCTTAGTCTTGAGCAAAAATAACAGTATTAACTTCTATTAATGTATAATAATTAATTTCTATTATATTAATTTCTATGTAATCATTAAATAATTAAACTTTTAAAATTTAGCTAGCATCTTAATTTTGTTCTTAGAGAAAGTGTATTAACTTTTCTCTGTTCACTGTGAATCCATAGATCTTATATACTGTATGTTAATGTTGAACAGACCTGTATTTTATAAAAACGACAGACTGTCTGTCACAATAAGAGAAGCAAATTATTTTTCTGTGTCTCTTTCTATGATATAATTAGCTCCTTACTATGCATACTTTGGGAAAAAGATGTAGTTTCCATGTTATTTTATACTGAAGGGGAACAAAATATGTTAACCCAAAAGATGCCACTTTGGCATATTGACTATTTTAAATTAAAGTACTTAAGAAACAGCAGGTGCAGGAAGGCTATTATGACCCTCAGTTGTCCCCTAAAAGCAAGAAATAAATCCTCCATATGAAAGATACCCTCCCTGTACTAATAGAAAGACATCCTTATCATTAAAGATGGGGAATTTAAGGCAGGGAAGACTGAATAAACAAACCTTGTTACTTCTTCACTAATTAGCTAGCCCAATCCCAGACTCCTTTGTCTATTCTTCACCAATGTATTATTTCTCTGTCTAACAGGTATAAAGCTGCTTTGGTTACTTCTTAGAGCCAGATATCTTTGGAGATTCCATACATACAAAATTAAATTTTTGTTTCTCCTTTAAATTTGTGTTAGGGCAATTTAATTATTAGACCAGCCAAAGAACCTAGAAGAGAAGAAGGAAAAAGTTTTGTTTCCCTCAATACCAAGTTATAGCAGCCACATTATGAGAATATCTTCTCTGTAACAAGCCTTTGAATAAATAGTCAACCCTCTGTACCCAAGGGTTATACATCTACAGATTCAACCAACTGATCAAATCCCATGGTTGCTTCAATCTGCAGATGCCAAACCTGTGGCCAAACCTGTGGCTACAGAGAGCCGATTGGACTCCACCATTTTATATAAGGGACTTGGGCATCCGCAGATTTTGGTGTCTGCGGGGTTCCTGGAACCAGTCCCACTGGGATACCGAGGAACCTGGAAAGTGAGACCCCTGTGACACATTAGTAATAACCACTCTAAGATATCAGTTGAAGAGTTTAGAAAAATAAATTTCAACTTCATTAAAATGCAGAGCATGCAGAGTGGAGAAGTTCTTGGAGTGGTTTTTTGTCTGGGCTTCAGTGATAGATAAAATAATGGCCTCCCAAAGATGTCCATGTCCTAATCCCTGAAACTTGTATTTTATCGGACATTATAAAAGGACGTCGCAGCTATGTAATGTTCTTGCAATGGGGAGAGTGTTCTGGATTATCCAGGTGGGCCCAATGTAAACATGAGGGTCCTTATAGGAGGGAGGTGGGAACTAGAGGAAGAAGTATGAAGATGGAAAAGGGGGTCAGAGTGATACAGAGTGATACATGTCCCAGGAAATTTGAGACATGTCTAGAAGCTGGAAAAAGTGAGGAAGCAGATTTTTCTCCCAGAGATTCTGGAAGAACATAGGCCTGCCAACCCATTTTGTTCCTTCTGACATCCAGAACACTAATAACCTTGGACTGTTTTAAACCAAGAAATTTGTGGTCATTTGTTACAGTGATAATAGGAAACGAATACACTCATGCTTAGGAAGAGCTTCAAACGTACATGTTGACCATCAACTCCAAATGATGTTGTACATAGTTTGAAATATACTGATGTGAATAAAGAAGATAAATACTATTCATTCTGCTTTATTTGTATCCCATAACTAGTCCCTCAATGCGCTCTGATTTTTTTACTAAATCCTTTAATTATCTTGTGAATAACAAAATTCATTCTATTGTACTGGGGATGTTCAAAGCACAACAACTTCGCTTTGGCTTGTCTTTACTTTTTAATGCATGTAGAAGTACCCATTAAATGGAAATAGCTTTCATCTTTACATTTGAAATGCCTAAAACTCCTTTTTTTTTTTTTTTGGTTTGTTTCTATTCGTCAGTGTACCCTGGGGATTTTATTATTTCTGGGGAATCGTTGATCAAATTCGGTTCATTTTTCTCATGTTAATTCAAGTAGAATTAGCACTGCCGGTCACTCCCCTCCTCCTAAGCCACACTTACTGATTTAATAGCATTTCTAGAGGTTAGTTGAGGTGTTACTCTCAAATGCTAATGAACAGCTTAATGGTTTACCCTTTAACTCTGTTGAAATCAGAGCCAAACAAAATAAATTATGGTTCTACCTGGGGCCAGTCCCAGCATTTCTGTCAGCCTATGAATTCTAATTCCTGTTTTGCCGTTGTGTATCTTATGTAAATGAGACAGTCTATTAACCTCTGACCTCTAACTCATTTTTATCCATAAGAAAAGTGATGCTCTGAGTTGGGGTCTTCCTGTGGATAATTCAAACTAAACACATGGCAACAAGATTATTATCTTTCATTTTCTCAATATTGCTTACAAAGTTAATTATCAACTGTCTCCAACTGACCATCTTGTTTTTCCTACATAGCTTAAAGAGGAAACAACTGTGAATATTTAGCCTTAGGACTGAATGATAAATTTGCCATCATTAATGCTACCAAAGTTTAACTTTTCATGAGAATTATTTGGGGACCATTGTTAGCATATATAGTGGTTTTTATATAGTTTATATAATATAATCTTTTACATATTATATATTATATAAACTGGCATCAACTAACACAAATTTTGATTCAATAGGTCTGGAGTAGACCCAGAAATCTGCATTTTCAATAGGCTTCCTTAGATGTGGACCAGACTTAAATAAACACTGAATTAAAAAAGAATTACACACCAATTCACTTTATATTCAGTGCATTTAATGTCAAGACATGAAGGAGAATGCATGCAATATATTAAACATGCCATATAAAAATTGTACAAGAAATCCATTAAAATGTCTGCTTTATTTCCTTGTTAATTTATAAGGAGGAAAACACAAGGGGAAAATGTTTATGTGCCAGGAAGAAGGAAAAAAAAAACCAAAAGATGGTAGAGAACTGGAGAACCAAATTATTCCCCTGTTATTTCCACAGATCTGTCATTTAAAAACACCCCCTGAGCGCCATCGAGGCCATGTCCTTGACCACAGCTTAAGGAGAATTAAAATTGTTGCCCAGAACTGTGCTCTGAGCATGGAACTCAAGGGTGCAATTCAATCGAAGGATGACACATACTTCCAGAAACTAGAAGAGGGGAATGACCTCTATGCATAAGAAATGTGGGAGAGATGATATCTTTGATAGGTTTGTTTAGGAAACAAATGACTAGTCTAGACTTGGTAGTAGCCAGTTTTCATAATCTGTGAAAGAGAAGAACATAGAGAATCATCCATGAAAAGCCACTGCTAGAAAAGGAAGATTTGCCATTTCTGCAGGGAAAGGTATTAGCAGCAGCCATTCCTATTCATTTTAACAGCCACTCATTACTAAAACCAGATTTAAAGAAGAAGAAGAAAAAGGCTTTAAGAAGAAAATGCTCCCAGAGAATTCAAAGTCATACCTATTTACTAAGAAATAAGAAGAATATGGACATTCGAATGTGGCAGTATGACCACAACCACCACCACCACCCACTGCCAAGCATAGAGTAAACATCGGATGCAAGCTGTCCAATTGAGGCTGAATGTGGGACACCATTGCCTTATGATGCCTTACCCAAGAGGGTACCAAGTTGTGATCTTAAACAGATCAAAAGGGACTATGGTGAGCAGGGGTACAGAGAAGCAGTGGCAACCCGGATGAAGGGAGAGAGACAGACACTGATGATAGCTCTTCAGTGATACCCAAAGGATGTGAAAATATAAACAAGCTTCTCATTTTTGTTTAGGGAAAAAAGTGTTTCGCTGCGTAGCATGGGGCACTTACTGGGCTAGTGGAGGGAAAAAAAGAAAAAAAGAATACACAGAGTAGTTTGGACAGGTCTGTAAGATCTAGCTGGGAGAACAGTAAACTGGTTTGGACAGGAAGCCCTTACTGGTGAAGGGAAGACAATGGAGAAGTAAAATGTGGCAGATTGCAAAGAGGAAGAAATGAGGTCACTGTGTTGTTTATGCTGTATGGGAATAGAAATAAGTTAAATAGAAATTAAGTGCTTCCATTTGCGACCATGGCTACCACTAACTGGCTTAAGACATAAGTGAAAGAATGAATGAATAAATGAACGTTCAGTGTGCCAATGAATATAAACTTAAATGCCTGAAGACCAATTTACACTTAGTCTTCAGAAAACTTAGAATGCTTAAAACTATTCCCAAAAGGAAAATATCTGTTTTGATTTTAAGTTGCACTTACTCTCCTTACCCCAGCCTCCTATTTCTTCTACTTCTCCTATCGTTACTCCTTAAAAGAACTCGAGACCTTGGCAAAAGATTAGAAAGGAAAAGAAAAAACTTTCCCTCTTGTCAAATCTTTCCTTAGCAATTATTTTCTCTTACCTTCATAAAAATCTACGCTTATTAGCTGCTATAGCACAACAGCAAAAATATGCACAAAACTAAACAAAACTGGTCTTGGGGAAAAGTTCACATTTCATTATGTTTGTCTTTGGCCCTCCTGGCCTCTTGCCTTCTGGTCCTTTTTCCTTTCTCCCTACTATCTCCTGAATTGGGCATCTCCTATCAGCTCTGCTGATAGAACCAGAAGTTCATCTGTGGCTTTCACCTATGGACTCAATCCTGCCACTCCTGACCAGGACAGGCAGCCATCCTGTGAGAGGGCTGTGTCTTAAGTTTGTCTCATTGCCTAGAAGAACTGCCTTACCGCTCATGGGGCGCACCCACCTCATGGCAACCTTCTTCCTGTACTCCCATTGACCCAGGTCTTTATGATTGGCTCCTGCCTGGAATTCCACATCTCTTTGCCACAAAGTTGAACAGAACCCCAGTTTGACTGGCTAGGCTTGAGTCACCAGAGGGCTGATTTCTGATTAAATGGCTAGATAACGTCTCCGAAAGGATTACTCACATAATAGCAGATTTCACCACTTAACTGGTTTTAAATGTTAGTCTTGTGAATTCTGATGCCAGAGTCTCCTGGAATGTTCTATAACCTAGCCTTGAATTACTTCCCATCCCCACAGGCTGCTTCTGCTAAGGTCTGGGACTGTTCAAGTTATAACACTAAGACCTACCTGCCCCTACTGAACCTGGCTTTCATAGCGATCAAAATACAACTATCTCATTTATCCTGGGAAATAAAAACTAGTAACAGTTGTTTCAAACATTACCATTTTAGTAAATATCAGAATCATGACTTAAAAACATGATATTCTAACCCTGAAAATTCCCAAGGCCTGGAAATAATAGCAATAAGTCACTTTACATGAAGCCAGTGAGACTCTAACCTTAAAAACAATCCACTTACTATTCTTTGTTTTTAAAGGGATGGTCAAAGATAAGCAAGCTATGTAATTGCTAAATCAGATTAAGGTCTGGAGAACAAGTGTGTTGTTTTACAACTTTTCTCAGTTATCTATTGCTATATAACAAACCATTCCAATATTTAACGTCTTAAAATAGCACCATTTTATTGCTCACAATTCTGCAGATCAGGAATTGGGGCAGGGTGGAATGAAGACAGCTCATGTCTCTTTCATTTGAGGTTGACCGGGGTAGTTCACCCGGAGCTGGAAGAGGATCCAAGATGGACTCATAGAGCTGGAGCCTTGAAATCATGCACACCACATTTGAACTGTAAATTGCTTCTTCATATCTTGGGACTGGAGCTGAATTGAGTCCTACCTTGTGGGAACCTTCTCTCCAGTTCCAAATTCTCTGAAGAGCGTAAGTAAGGATGTCAGGTCAGAAAACAGTAGAAGAAACTACTGAAAGGTGGGGAAAATCAGGCAGAAGAAGAAAGGGAGGCTCTGAATTTCGCCACTGCTTACAATATGCCAGCTTGATTCCACTGCAAGTGGAAACAAGGAGAGGAACAAAGAGAGCCCACATGCTAATAACAGCAACTAAGGCAAAACCAGCTTTGTCCTGATATGCTAGAGATTTGGCAGGTAAAAAGCAGGCTCAGGTCCTTCTGGGCACGTAACCCGGACTAGTAGTTCTCAGCTGAGCTACACATCAAAATCACCCGTGGGGTTTTTACAGATGCAAACACTGTATTAGAATCTGAGGTGAGAGCTTGGAAGTTTATTCTGATGAGCGCCCACGTTGCTAGCCACTCACTATACCAGGTCACACACAAAGGTAGAAACCTGGCCCAGTTTAACAACTTGTAATCAATCAGGGTGAACAGAGGACTGTGTAATGGGGCTGAGCGCTGAATCAAGGAATAGGTTCACTTTTACTCTGTGGTAATATAGACTTGTTAAATGATTATTGCTAATTACATGTATTGCATGTCAGGCACAGTATCGTGTGCATGTATATATATCAATAATTCTTTGGAGTCTCACAACTGCTTTTGTGAAACAAAGGTTATCATTGATCCCTTTTTGCTGATGTGGAACCTGAAATGAGTGATTTGCCAAAGGATGTGGCAGGCTGTGATGTCGGGTCTGTATAAACCAGCCTCCGAAGGAGAAGACAGAGTTTCCAATTTGTTTTCCGCCTCATTTTCAGTACTCTTCAGAGTGAGGTTCAGCTCTTTAATACCCACTTTGACAAAGTACTATAATAAACTATTCTTCACTGAACAGTGAGCAATATTTCCTACAGCAAACTTTCCTGGATGAAGTTGAGATGAACTGAGTCAAGAAATCATAATATGCCTTAAAAATTAAAATTTCTTCTTATCTTTGAATGATGGTTCTTTTATCCTCATCCTATAATACAAATTAAATGTTTTTCTCCAAATATTGCTCCATTCTCATTTTATTACCCAACTTCAACATTTTCTATTATTTCAAAATTTTCATTTCAAAAATTTTCTGACCACCACAGTTCTTCTTGAATAGAAGTGCAATATAAATAAATAAACTGAAATTGAGCCCCTTGTTGGTGATAAAATATTCCCCCTACATTGCATGGTAACCCAATTTTTAATGGTCTTTGTTATTGAACTTTGGAAAGTTTTTTTAAAGTTTTAAATATGTGCAATTGGTTTTTCAAAGATCCTTGGTATAACACAGAGACATTATTACCTCTTACAAAAACCATATTTTCATTTCCCCAATAACTTGTCCTGCTTAATACTCAGAAACCAAGGCCACAATGTTGCAAAATTTCAGGAGACACCATGCTCAGAATATACACTGTAAACTTTGCTTCCTGAAGTTTGGTAATGCAGTAATACAGACGAAAACTTTCATTTATTAAGCCATTGCTTGTTATTAACTAATTTTAGAAGACCATGGAGATTTTTGTGTGTGTGTTAGATTTGGAATTTAAAAAAAAAAAAAAAGGATTGTATATGCCTAAATTACATGTTTTGGTCCTTCAAAGAAAGGATGAATTATAATTTGCTTATTTTTCCCTCGTGAAAACTATCATTGAGTGAACATCTAAAAAATTGAATACATAAATCTAAAGAGAAAAATGTTTTTCTGTGGAGGAGTTTGTACAAATTATTTTTAAAGTAATTAAAATGGAACTCAGCTAAGGAGTTTATTGTGGGAGGGAAAGTGATCTCTTCATGAATGGAAACTAAGTGTTTTCATAAAGTGGTACAGTTATTGCAACAGCACAAATTATATTAATAGTTAGTTGGGAATTGAAATAAAATGTCACTGAGTTTCAAAGGCTCCCCATTTAATTGAGTTTCAAGTGATGGTTATGTAAATGAAATAAAATTTAAGTATTTCTCCTTTTTGTGATCGTGGGGCAGACGTTTGTTCAAAATTTTCCTGCTTGTAATCATTATCATTCAAACTTTTTGATTGTCAGGTTTTCAAAAAGCTGAAAAGTGCACAACATTGTAAAATCACTATAACTCAATTAAAAAATGTTAAAAAATAAAAATAAATAAAATTTTTTTAAAAAGCTGAAAAGTGCAACACAGAAACAAACTGATAGAAGTGCGTATGAAACACTCTCTAGTGTGACAGAAACATTCATGACTGGAGTCTGAATATGAGGGTTTTTTAGAGTGCTGATTATTTACCCATAGCTTGACAGACACTGAGAACCCAAGGCAAGCCCCACCTCCAATGTACCTCCCTACATTGACTGTTTCCCTTTTAATACTTGTTTAGTATTCATTGTCTACTATCACAGTGATCTCCAAAGAAAGGTATGTGCACCCTCAAGAGTATGCAAGACAATCCATTAGGATACAGAAAGTAAATATTAAAGCTTCTCTTTGTATTTGTATTTTATTTCATGTTTTTCAAAATTTAACCTTTTGTGAATTTTGTAATGTGTTACATTAGTATGTATGTATACTATTTAAGCATTTTTAAATGTATATTGCTAGTTCATGCTCAAAATTTTTTTTTCAGTGATAGAGATTTGTGTCCAGCAAAGTTGAGAGCTAATGTTCTATTGTTAACGTACATATTTTAGCACTTAAGTAATGGCCGAATCCTCCTGGGCCCCTACTATCTTTATGATCCTAGGTGAGTTATTAAATTCCTCTGTGTGCAAAATAGAACTAATAATGACATATTGTATTGGATGTAGGAATGATTATACCACTTTTGCGAGAAGAGTTTTATGAGATAAAGTGCTATTCAAATGTGTGTGAACACTTTGAGAGCAGACAATACTTCATTTTTGACCTCCCAAGACTTTTTTATGGTGGCTGGCAAATAGAATATGCTCAATAAATATATGAATAAATGAATGAATAGACGTTGTTATATATATATATATATCTCATTAGCATTTTATGGAAAAGAGTAAGAGGTGGTGGAAAACATACATGATAATAAATGAGAAGAATCAAGTTAAGTCTTGCTCTATCCTTGGCTCTGCAATTTTTGAAAAAGTCATTCATTTTTGCTGAGCTCAGTTTTTTTCTCTATAAATTAGGCACAACAGTACCTTTTTCCCACCCTACCTCACAGGGTTGTTTGCAGAATAAAATTTATGTGATGTATACATATGAAAGTTTGTCATGAACTCTAAAGAAAATTCTGTGCTAACACTGGTGATTATTTCTTGTGGTTCTGCTCCTGCTAAATTGCACTTGACTGGAAGGAAAAGTTCCTCCCTGCCTTAAGCTTTTGTTGCATTCCCCTCTGTGCCAAACAGAATGCTTTACTCATAATGAATTCCTTATTTAAAAAAAAAAAAAGCTTTTTCAGGAATGGTGACCTTTTGTTTTCCAACCTGCCCATGCTTTTGAGCAAAAAAGTGGTAGTGTTTGAGGGGTTCCAACCAGTACTAACTTGTGTCCCCCCCAAGCACTTTTTATCAGTAAAAAGGCAAAGCATGTACTGGAGAGAATATTTGATTTATACCTGTCTAGGCAATCAACCTGCCACCCACAGAAATGCTGGAAGCTTGGCAGTTAATCAGCAAGGCAATCTTTGTGCTCTGTTCTCTATTGATGATCCTTGGAGTTTGTTCCACAAAGGAGCTCCTCAGTCACTCTGTCCCATAATGGAAGCTCCACAAATAAGGACTTTGCATCTGCACAGCCCCTCCAGTGCCAGGACAATGCCTGGTATATCCCGGGTGCTTCACAAGTACTTGTTGGATGAATGAATTAAACAGCTGACAGAAATGAAGAATATGTATACGCAATTAAAATTTTGAGGTGTTTACCCAAAAGTTGATTTGATTTAATTCAGTTAAAGTTTCCCCCAATTTCCATCTTTACAGAAAAGGTTGAAAAAACTAGAGTTTGTGCTGAATTCTTTTCCAGTGTTTTAAGCTCCCCACATAGTCAAATTACTTTGTAGTTTCTCTCCTGTGTTTATGTGAATGCATATTTGTTTTAAATGTATATAAATAATGGGCATCCTTTTGATTAAAACCCAGTCCTAAATAGCTCCTATGTTTTTCTGAGGAACATAATTTCATGTTTGAGGAAAAGAAAAAATAACCACTACGTTTAAACATAAATACATCCATTCTCATAAATACATCCATGTCTTTCTTTGGGTTAATTATACCTTTTTCCCCCCAAATATATAACCCAAGGAATTATTGTACACACAAACTAAAGAGGTTACAGAATGAATTTTTAAATTTAACTATTTAAGATATCATTATATTTCTTTCAGAAACGAAATCATGAATATGAAGATTAGAAAATAATCCTATTTTCCGTGCTGTTTAAGTGTGATTTCCCTAAGAATCGAAATTTAGATGCAATTTTTCTCACTCTCCTATATAGCACCTTTCTAAACAGTTGAATATTATCTCTACAAGGTTTACAGAATAAGAATATTGAGGGCTCAGAGTCGTATCCAATTGCTCAATTGACCAATTAAGTTCCTTTCTCTTTTCTCACCCTGCCCACCTCCTAGTGGGTCAATTAATGAGGAATAAATTGGCCAAAAAGGCAAGGAGTAGGGGATAAGAGGCAAAGTCCTACATTAAAAAAAAAATAGGTAATTAAATCCTGGAGAGTTGAGAGTTGACTTTTTAGAAGTGGGCTGGAAAGAGAAAGAAAAATGCCATATGACATCATTTATATGAGGAATCTAAAAAATAAGAAGAAGAAGAACACAAATGAACTACTTATTATTTATAACTAAGGTGATAGATTTCTTGAATATCTGTAAGCACATTTGACTGTCCTTTATGACTGAATTACTGCGTTCTGTTGATTCTCATTTTGTAGTTGGCTTTATTCCTTTAACAACTATGTAAGTTTAAAAAGCTAAAGCTCTAATCTGTTCTTAGAAACAATAATCATTACATATATGTAAGCTAAAAAAGTGCAGTATACTGTATATATGTATTTACATGCAATGTAATGTGTATGTGCAGTCAAACTGTAATAATTCTACCTAATAAAACTGAAAAAGGAAAAAAAAAGAAAATCATATGAACATTTGAAATGCTGGAAAAAGTAGTAGAAAACTGTTATTTCTCACCTTTTGAATAACATGATTACTTTTTGAAAATGAGGATAAAATTATACTTTTTGAGTGTTTGTTTTTTAGAACTCTGGTTATTCCTGTTTATACCACTATTTGTGCTCTGTCATAACAAAGGTCAGCATAAAAGATACCAAAGTCCTAAGCTGGATCCCCACTTTGGACACAATTCCAAGACCATGACTAGCAATCTCAAAAATGTATGTATGCCCTATGTCCTAATACAGATCTGGCAAAATTACTTATATAGATCAGAATCAATCTTTACATTGCCACAAAGACAAAAATCAGAAATCATGACAAAAAAAAAAAAAGTTGACTTTTTAAAGTAGCTTTTTAAAAAGAGGACTTCAAATTGGTGTCTCCTTACCAGACTAGAGTTCAATTGTCAAGATGGTTGATTCTCATGCAGATGATGTAACCTGACAGCTAGCAACATGTAGGGGTCTCATAACCAAGCCAAGAAATATGGTAGCACAGAGTAAGTGGAGATGAATCTTTTTCTAATCAGGCAGGATTACATTTCTTAGAAGTTGTTTAGCCTGTTACACATTAACAGCATATTTTAAACACATTTTGTGCTTTTTAAAATTGTTAGAATTATAAAAATGGATTTTTCTGCTGCCAAATTAATTACAGGAAAAAAGTGATGATGAAAGCTTAGTTATTGACTCATGTTTATATCCTAGGATGCCTAGGATATTTCATAGACAGATTGGCATAATTCAACTGCCTGTGGATGGTAACTAAATTGGGCTCAAGTAGAATTTAATTTAGAGTTTGATCTATAGATATTCATTTACTGTAATACAGTGGGGTTCTTTTTTTACATGTCAGTTCTAGTCTCATTATTAAATACATCCAATAAATTTCTGAGATGCCTAAAAATATAACCAAGGGAAAAAATGCCTTTGAAGACTGAAAAAAAGATTCATGCAGTATCTGGATCTCAGCTAAAACAAAAAATTAATTAATTAATAAGTCTAAATTACATCTGTTCATAACAAAGCCAAAATATCAGTTTCTCAGGTGTTCTTAATGTCACCGATCCCGTTATAATTCCTCAAATTCTGATAGTACCTCCTTTGGGGTAGTGGAATTATAAAAGTGAACAGATGCTAGCAGAATGGGAGAATACTACCATAGGCACGTTTGGCAGAATAATTATAGTTCTTAAAGCAAGAATCATTCAAGGAGAAGTGCATAATCATGACTTACCAAAAAATAAAAATTATCAACTGACCAGTCTACAACATCCTCCACTAGAAACAGGGCACCTTCTTTATGGCAAGTACCCACAATACCGGAAGGCAAATGGCACTTCTGAATAGCCAACTGTTCTTCAGATGTTGACTGCGATCGTCAAACAAGGAATCCTTTTTTCCCAGTGTGCCTTCCCCATTGAGAACACTTGGCTAGTAATTGCTACACTCTCTTTACTTCCTTCATTACACCTTTTGCCATTTATCTACCTTCTTGTTTGCTTATTTGTCTCCCACTCTAACCTGTAAAATTCCCCTGGTCATTTTCCTTAGGGAGAGAGAGAATTTTTTTTTATCAAATTATAATACTCATGCAGCAAAGTACACATGTTCTTAGTGGAGAGGCCAGCAAATTTTCACAGATCAAACACAACTGTATAACAAATATCCAAATTAAGAAGCAAAAGACTAGCAGCCCCCCCAGAAGACTCCTGGTTCTAAGTTGTTATATTCCAAAGGTAAATATTTTCCTGACTTATAAAAACCAAGATTTCTTTTGCCTGTTCTTAGCCTTAATACAAATAAAATTATACTATACAGTATGTACTATTTTGTTTCTAGCTTCTTTTGTCCAGCATAACATATATGGGATTCATATCATTGTGTGTAATTATAAATCATCCTTATTGCTTTCTGGCATTACCTGTATGAAGATGCCACAATTTATCCATCCCATGGCTGATATGCATTTGAGTAGTTTCTAGTTGGAACTATTCCAAATAATGTTGCTATAAATGTATGTTCACAAAAAGTATATATCTTTGGTAAATATATGTGCATATCTTTGCAGTGTGTATACATAGTAGTGTATTTCTTGGGTCACAGGATATGCATGTGTTCAATTGCAGTAGACATGGCAGACAATTTTCCAAAGGGGTTAATCCAATTTCCACGTCTAATATCAGTGTGTGAATGAGGAATCATATCTGGTTTATTTACCATTTTATCTCCTGCACCTGTCACAGTGCTTAGCACCAAATAGGCATTTGAGAAACTTTGGCTGAATAAATTAAACTGATAAATGTTACAAGTGTCTAAATGACTGTTAGTATTTCATTGATCTTTTCAAGTTTATAAGAAGCCAAAACAGGTTCCTGACTTACTTCACAATTTTGCCAAAAGCCATCTTTAGATAATTAGATAATCCTGAAAAAAAACAGGCAAACAAAAAACCTCCTCATTGAATGCTTTTCTGGCAAAAATGGCTGACTCTGGAATAAACAGTGTCAATTTGATAATATAATAGAGTAGGGATATGTTAGCAAAGGAAGACATTTTAGTCTCAGATTTCCCAACTTCTCTTTATACAGTTAAGAACATAGAGGCCTAAAGAAATAAAACTACATGCCCTTAGATTAAGATAGTATACTTGGGATTCATAAATGAACTTTTGTTTTGCTTTGTTTTGTTTTACTCTTTAAAACTTTGGGGTGAATGATTATTTGTGTAAAATAACATGTTTTGTCAAGAACAGACTGCAATTTTTATTCCATTGGTAAAACTTTCATATTTCCACTGTAACCACCCCTTAAAACACTTTCTTCTTTTCATCACCTAAATAGCATGAATTATTTTTTGCCATTATGTCAAATTGCTTAGATTTTATCTTCGGGATGAGACTTTCTCTTTTTTTTTACATGGTCTGATCAGAATCAGTTCTGAAGTTCAGTGTTTTTTTGGATGGCCTTTTTATTTGTTCATTCTTTTTACCAAAAGCATCTAACAAATAAAACCATGTGGAAGAATAATGGGGCTTTAAGTCTTTCATCTAAAGAATAAGTACTTTATAGTGAATACAAATGAAAATTAAGAGAAATTCAATTCAACATTTAGTATGTTTCTACCCAACAATTGCAAATACGCTGAGGAGGCAGAGTCACTGCAATGTTCTGAGGTCTGGGACATAGACTGGATTTGGATGAAGACAGGTGTAATAAGGGCTTCAAATACTTACCTATTCTTGAGCATCAACGCCTTTTGACCCGTCATTTTGCAGTTTCTTCTAATAAAGAGATGGAGCATGTGTCTCCACCTTTTGGCTGTAATTTCAGTTCTGTGGCTTCTTTGAAAAGTGAAATGTTAAGGGGCATGAGTGACTAAAGTCTTGAAAAGCACCTGCGCTTTTAGGCTTTCTCTCTTGAGCCTCCCTGTGAACATGAGATACCTTAGCCAGCATGCCAGTTCCTACAGGAAGCCTATAGGCTTGTGGAAAAGAGCCCAACTGCCCCAGCTGAGCCTACCCCAGGTCAGTTAACTTCAGCTGACCTCCAGATGCATCAGTAAGCCTATCTGAAATCAATCAGGCTCATATAAACCCCCACTAGATCAACTGACACCCAGAAACCCATTAGATGTATGGTCTATCTAAGGGCTTAATATTGTATGCTATTGAAATTCTGTGGCTGTAGTAATGCAGTGGTGTTGAAGGCATAGTGAACGGGTACAAATATCATCAGTTGGATAATAACTACACTTCCCAGAGAATGGTAAAAGGGGCAGGTGCGCAGCAAGGACAACTTGTCAGTAGGTTAGAGGCTAATTCAAGTTATACGCAGGGAGTCTTAAAAGAAAGACTGCAGTTCACCATATAAAGAGCTTAGAAGTCACCCTCTGTCCTAACAATAAGTAAAAAGCTAAACAAACTGAAAATTCAGTAACTCTTCTTACATCTGATACCAAGCAGGATCCTGTGGGTCACTGCCTCTCCAAACCCCGTCTCTTGTTTATAGAAAAGCTGACACCTCCCAGGCCTGCCTGAGTCATAGAAGAGTAGGCTCAAGCAGTTGATTAGGACAAGCCTGCAGGTATTGGGGGATGGCAGGGGAGGATGCTGGGTCCACTAGATTGCAGGCATTCTGATTAACAGCAATTTTCCTTTTTGTTACCAAAGCCCCCAGCATCATACCCCAGCTCCTCCCTCAAATAGAAATCAATTATTCTTATCTAAGTCTCAAGAGGCAGCTGCAGTAAGAAACAAGAGCTGGTTAGAACCAATGGAGCCCAAGATGGTGGAGGATTTGACTTCCAGTGGACCTTGAGCCTCATTATACTCTCATTATAATGATTAGCATGTTAAATGACACACCCATCAGCGCCATGACAGTTGATGATTGCCATGGCAACAACTGGGAGAGTCCATATGAGGACTGAAACGCCGGTACAAGGACTAATTGGCTCCATCACACCCGGAGGGAGGACACCATGGCAGAACTATGTCATAAAAGTCCATGTGGCCCAACTCGGCCGGAGCTATCTCTACCAGCCATCTTGGCTGACGGCTCCCTGCTGGAGCACTTCCTTTCCCTGCTGAAGCCCTTTCCTTCCTTTTCCCCTCCTGAGCTATAAAGCAGCTGTTCACTTTGTTCCTCTCCCTCTGCTGTGAATTCTTTCCCACTGGCAGGCAAGGACCCACACTTTGGTGGGCTTCTTAATTTAGGAGTCCCTCTATCTGCTAACACATATGTCAGAGAAATGAGGCCACAGGACAAACCACTGCCCCCAAAATGACTTTGATAATGTCTTACAGTTCAGATGTGGAATCAGGAATTCACCTTTGGAACCCTTTCTATCCACCAAATCTTATTACTAACACATTTTATGTGTCATGTTTTGCCTTCCAGAAATATGCTGTATCTTGCATAAGATCCATGAGGCCACTGCTAACATCTATGAAATCTCAGGTCTCATCTGTAGTGTAAAAAGATAACTTTTTCAAAAAATAACAAATTGTAGGAAATAAGGGCTAAAATGAAGAGCTGTTTAAGTGCTAAGTTTTGTCAAGTTAAAAGAATATGTCCATATTGACACATTTTGGGATATGGTTTGAAAACCATTTTTACTATAAACATCCTTAAAATGAGTTTAGGACCAAGCAAGAAGGAATAAAATAATCATAATAAAACTGCCTGAATCAACTAACCCTATTCTGATGTGGAAAACCATATCAAAGAAAGCATGTGTCAGTTAGACTTGCACAAAAACCTACTTTGTTTCAACCACATTGTTGAGATTTTTCTGGTTTATTAAACAATGATTCTTTGTGTTAAGGGCATGGTGTATACACTGTAACTAGTCATCTCTCTGAGCTTCAAAAACCTGCTTGGGGTGCTGATTTCACCTCCCTAAAGGACTGCATTATAGAATCAAGAAATACAGTAGAGAATTGTAAGTATGACATTGAGTTGCAATAGTGAGCTTGAAAAAAGTCAGAAAAATATAAGAAGCGTTAGAGAAAACACCATCCAAATGAAACAGACTTTCCATAAATCCCCCATGAATGCTGGATCCGATCTTTGTGTTGAATTGCCTCTTCCAGTCAACCTCCCCAATACTTTTCATTCTTCTATTAATTTACAACTGTCTATTAGCACTCATCTGCTACAGCAGGATCCCAAGGCTGCTGGGAATCAGGGATTGTGCAAGGCCCACTATCAAGAGGAGGATGGAGCTGCAGCCATGCCTCCTTCCCATGGCTGAGAGTCGTGTTCCATGGTGGGAAGAATGAAGCAGCACTTCTGATCTTCTTGATATCTAAGGGTCTCAACAGCCTCTGCCAGTCTCATAGCAACAGTCAATCCCAACACCCTCATCCGCAAAGGAATCCTCTGATTTGGAAAAACAAGATGAATTCTTCTCCATTAACAGGGTACCAGCCTATTATGTAAGAGCTATACAGATGGTGCCAAACATGGTTTACCTCTCCAAGAAATATCAGTCTAATTGAAGAAAAGAAAAATGATGTACACAAAACCTAGTGCGATTACGTGGCCATTTATGTGGTTCAGACTGTAAAGGCAATAGATTAGATAGGCATCCAATAATAATATTATTTCTATTTTCATTCCAAAAGAATTTGACTGTTAATCCAAAGTTTATGTGTTGCTGTTGTAATAGAGACAGCTTACTAATCAGAGCTGCATTACCTTGTATGTGACAGTAGATTGACCTGTGGACAACAAGCACAAAACAGGGGAGCAAAAAAGGGATTGACAGCTAACTATTATTTCAAAATTACCAAATCTTACCTTTTTTCTAGTATAAAATAGTGAACAAAAATTTTTTTTTATCTATAGAAATGAAAATTCTGTTTCCAGTGTGCCTTCTTTTTTAACATAAAAAAACACAAATGGAGAGTTAATAGCCATATTAAATGCAGGCATTAATTAGGAATACAGTGTTTCTAAAGGATATAAAACAAATTTGCCAAGCATATTCAGGGTATACTGGTATAAGAAAGTTTCATCACTTTTTTTTTTTATTCCAGTAAACCATGTTGAAAGAATCTTTAGCAAAACCTTCTAATTATCTTCTTGTAAGGCCAGGGATAAAACAATACTTCCAGATAAAGCAGGCGTATTTCCCTGGAATTTTGCCATTATTTTTTTAGAATGATGTTAAATATTTTATTTCCATTTAATGATTGTCTTCTGGATTCCCTCTCTGCTTAAAATCATCTTGGCATAGAGAAGAAAATATATATGACAATGAAATTAGTAAATAAGGGAAAGACTAATGAGGTTGTGATCTCAAAGGAGAATATAATTTGTCATACACAATTACTGATAACATAGAGCTTTTTAAAGTGCAGCAATATAGAATTGAGAAATGTATAAGAAATACTTTAAATAAACAGTATAAAATCTTGTGCAAGTTTTCCAAAATTGTATGGCATTTACTATTTTCAGAGAATACAGTCAAATCCACTTACTCTTGTTCTTCTTTATTATTATTATTATTAATTAATGATCCATTGGACTACAGGAAGAAAATCTGTATCCAGTTTTATATCATTTTTTCTATTTCTGTTTTTAAATGTATTGCATAATGTATGTAAGACATTAATAAAATTATGTCCAATTTATAATTATAAGTAAATAAATAAATGTGTTTTGGAGAAAGGTACCCAAAATTCTTTTTTTTTCCTTATGAAAACATGTTCAAATATTTAGAGAATGACTTTAGAGAGTTTTAAGCTATCAGTTAAGGTAAATTATAAAAAGAAAAAAATAGAATAAAAGAATAGTCTAAACATATAGGACTGGATTGACACATTGTATTGGAATTATAAGAAGGCAGGAATGAAGTAAAAGAAAAACTGCTCTGTTCCTTTTGTTGAAGGAGTGAATGAGAGGGAGAGCCCTGAAGTGACATATTGGTAAAGGAAGCAAATACAATAGAAATCAAGGTTATGCATAGAGGCAAAAGGAGGATAAATGTGTGAAAATGCTTTCTACATCAATTTTTGTGTCACATAAATATATGAAACAAATGGGAAGTGACAACATAGCCAAGAAGAGCAAACGAGAGTGATTCAAAACAGAATGGATAAAGGCACAGACAGAATTAAAAAAAAAAAAAAAGGAGAGAAAGAAACTCTCTTTGAAAACTACGCAAATGCTAAAGTTCTTCATTTAAAATTCAGTAAGATCAGTCCAGAATATCTTTCAAAAGTGCTTCTGCCCTCCACCTTGCAGTCCCCTACCTTGCTAACTCTTCCTTCTTTCGTCTGCTTCTCTCTATCCTGCTCATTATCTACTTTCTTGAACAAAGCCTTGGAGAGGAAGTCCCTCCCCAAGCCTACATTCTCTTCCACCAGCTAGCTGGTCTCAACTTAAGAAATATAGTAACGACAATAGTAATAGCAGTAATGACTAACACTATAAGCCCTTACATTCAGAAATGCTTCTAAGGCAGGAGACAATTTTCCCATTTTACAGATAAGGAAATGAGGCGTACATTGCTCAAAGTAGTCCACTATTTATAGCAAAGGCAAGATTCAAGCCCATGTATTCTGGCTCCTGTCCCTGTACTCTTGACTACTCTGCAATACTACCTAACAATACACCAAATAAACCACGAGTGAATTTTGAGTGGATTCCCCATTTAGTTTTTTCTTTGTATTTTCACTTCTAGGACCTCAACATTCTAGAGCCTTGGTCTGGATCAAGTAACATTACCATTAGCGGATTAAGCCCAACATATGACTGTTCAACTGTAAGGGAGTGGAATAAGAAGAAAAGGGAACTAGTGCAGTTACAGATGTTATTTCTATGTATTCAGAGGTAGGGGAAAAAGAAATTGCCAACTTGGCAGTGCTTCTTTCTTATCCTTTGTACATCTAAAGGCTGCACTCGGCAGTGTAACCACTAAGCAAAGACTGGCACAGCTGTTCATTCTTTCTCATCGTCTTTTATCTATGTAGTGCGTTCCCCTTAATGTGAGTCTTTGAAATTCTGAAAGCCAAGTGCTTCATTTCCCATCATTCCACACTTAAGCCAAGTTTCAAAATTGGCTTTGATGTGTATTTAAAATGTCTTGGCATCCTGCTGTCATCATTCCCTGGATCTGTCCCATTCTGTGAAACTGTGATATGATCATCACTGTCCCAAAGGAAGAGACCAGCTGCCTATGGAACCATGACAATGTCCTGCTGCAACTTTGAGTAATTCATGGGTTATACTGATGACTGCTGGGGAGTACAATGTGAATGGGTAAGAGTTACATGTTTTGAAATCATGTGGAACTATGTAGCTGCCCTCCTTTGATCCATAAATATTCAGCCTTAGGGTTTTAGTTCTGAAGTTTTATTTTCATCACAGATTACAATGGCTTAAACACTGCCATATTCAAATGCTTTCTTTTCTAAGATTGAGGAATAAGCTTAGCATAGTATATATATTTATATTCTAGATAATGCCTTTTGGTGAGCATTATCATATTCGGTGGGGTAGTTCTCAGTTAATGTGTAATGGATTTATGGAATAGATGGTTTCTTTTTCCAACTAATATAATATTTCAAAGTTTGACTGGCTTTCATGAAAAAATCCCCAGTAGAAACTGCTTTGTAGTTAATCCTTCTCCTATGACTGCATGTTCTAATAGAATGGTTGTTACTAAAACACGTAACAACAATAACAGCAAAAATAAACACCCAATTTCTATCCCCTCTCTATCCATAGAATGTAAGTAGTAAAAATTTCTCAAAGGTATAGGAGTCTATACCAAATATGCCCTGTTTTTCATGTGCTACACAAGCTATTTCTCAAAAAAGAACAAAAAACAAAAAACAAACAAAAAAAAAACTTATTGCGGTTTTTGTGTCTTTTTGGCTTCAGCGGGTTGATTTGTTTCTTGAGGTACATAATATCTAACCTGAAGTTAGGTCCTCCAAATCTCTTAGAATTTCTCCCAAACGTCTCTTTTAGATTCTCATCTCAAGCATGAAATGGGAACTTTAATGCTAGAAGAGATCTGGGATCTTAATCTTTACATCTTAATCCTTACATCTCAATATATACATTTTTAAATGAAAAAAGATACAGAGATTCTATAATAATTCAGTGCCTACTAAATGCAATACACTGTTCCAGATGCTGTAAAGAAAAGGATGCCCAAGGAGATTGTGCCAGGCAGGTATGTTTGACTTTCCATAGCCATCCTCCACCCTGCCCCCTGCCCTCTGTCTCAAGGCTGACCTGTACGGATTTGCGTTCACCAGCTCCCAAGCCCGTGGCCTCGAATGAGATCAGCCAGTGGGGAGCCCTGGCAGAAGATGAATCAGAAGGATGAAGGAGAAAGGAGAGTGACAAGGGTATTATTCCCTTGGATCCCTGGCTTTGCAGTTTCCTCTGACTGACTGCTCAGACTGACCACAGCCCACTGCCCCTCTGACTGTGCGCCCTCACCTTCCAGGCTTAGCTAACCTCATCCTGTCCTTTTTCCTTAGGGCCTGGGGTTGTGACAGCTTTGCTGTTGCTGCCCTGAGCTCCTGCACTCTGTCCTGTGCTCTCCCTATTCCGCACCTAGTCTGGTATTAGTCTCCTTGTAAATAAATCCTCCTTAACTTATTCTGTGTGTTGTCTGTTTCATTTTGGGGATGCTAACTAATACAGCGATGTCAACTCAGATCTCAGGAAATTTACATTTTAGCTGAATTTCCCAAGGCCATTCAGAAGTGACAGATTTGGAATTAGAGTTAAGTCTACTAACCCCAAACTGAGAGATCATTTAAATACCCAATGTGGCCCACACACCAGCTTAAACTGACCCAACAAATGGGCAGGTATGTCTGCTTTATCAAGGACTTTCAAAAAATCGACTGCTAGTATTTAAAAATTTGGAAAATTCATATAAAATATTTAGATTTTTGGTGAGTTTTCACTACTTACTCCACGTGGAAGCAGGTTTGAAGTGGCCCCCTCTGTGTAGGGCTTTTTTCTGTAGTCCCTTTCCCCTGACCCTTGCTTTACTTCTGACTAGTGGTCCTCGCAGGCAGCGAGGTGCAAGCCTTGCCTTGATGGACTTTCTCGTCCAGAGATGTTTGTGTTTGAGATTAACGGCTTTCCAACGGTAGAATATTAGTTAACACTAGTTACAAGCTAAGAAGAGCCAGAGAGAGGGGGTTTTTGGGTTTTTTTGTTTTGTTTTGTTTGTTTGTTCGTTGTTTTTTACCAGGGAAGAGAGCAACGGACCTTCTGATAGCCTGGAAATTACACCATGTTTGAAGATTCCTATTTTGGGCAGCAGTCCTGAGAGACCGTGGCTTTTCAGAAGTCATTCCAGAGCTGTGCCGTGGAGAGGACTGTTTGTCCTTACCAGCCTTTTCCCCTGTCATCAGCATTTTCCAGCTCTTTATTTCAACTCAACATAGAGCAGCTCTGATATTGTGTCCTCTTTTCCTTGATCATACTCATCATTATCACAGGTTATAAAAGAGAGAATAAAACACAATCAAAAATTCTTAACCCAGAATGTCCACTTCTTCATTAGATTATTCAGTGCATTCAGCAATTTTTGTCTTTGGTTTGCAGTAAGAAAATTTGTGGCAAGAAAGAAGTGATGTTGTTCAATTCTCTAAGCTAGAGGAAGTAAAACCAACAAATAAGCCAACACAAAATATGAAGGAAATATTTATAGCACATAAACGCCATATGAAAAGTAAGAGAGGAAACAAGGCAAATGAATACACAGAAAGCTCCAGTTACTAAAAAAATGTTAACTATAGTATAAAGTAAGTGCTAATTAAAGATTGCAAAGAATTGTTAAAAATTCTTGGTTACTGGACTGCTGGGTTCAGTAGTTTAAGCTGTCTTTAAATGCCAAATTTAACTTAACACTTCAACAAATAAAATGATCCACTTCAGATGATCCTTTTATAACAATTTGCCAAAATTGTAACATAAAAGATTTAAAATTTGGGCGAATTTAACAATAAATTTAAAAAATTTTTATTCCTACTGAAAAGTTTATACTTTAATGTTTATACAATAGTAAGTTATCTTTGAGCCTATCAAACTCTTGATCAGTTTTAATAACAATGAACTTCAGGTGAATATCTCTGTATCACTGATGATGTCATTCAACGTAGACATTCTGTCTCAGATTCAAGCATCTAATCCCATCACTGAAAAATGAGATCAACAACACAAGGTTACCCTTGGTTTGTAGTTACTTAAATTCAAAAGAAAATACTGAAGTTCCTGCTTAAATCCTCCACACTGTTTTATTTTTCATTCATAACAAAAAAATAAATCCTTTAGCTGGTCGGCCAATGTGGATGATAAACTATCACTCACTTTAATTTGCACTGGAAATAATTATGCTGTCAGCTTGGCACTAATTCATTTTAATCAATTCTTGAACCTAGAAGTTGAAACATTTTCTCACTGGGATTTGTGCAGTAGTTGTTACCCTGTGGCTATTCGAGACAATTTGCAAAATATGCAGGCAAATGCACCAAATGAAATGTTAGCCATGGAGTCAGAAATGATGGACAGACCAATAGAATTGAAAATGACACTGACAAGGAGAATACCTATTCTAGTAGGTCTCTTTTTGTAGATGTAGCAAAGATTTCTAGCAGCTAAAATTCTACTCCGTTCACAAATGTAGACTCATTTTAATTCAACACAGTTCTAATTAAACCAAGATGGGAGTCATTGCATCTGTCCTTGAGGGAAAGAAACATTCTAACAAGAGAATTCATTCTAGCACTGAAGATCCCAAGTTATTTTCCCACTGAACTCCTTCTGGGTGTCCACAAGTATTCCATCAAAGACTTGCCATGCATTTTATTTTTCATTAGAACTGTGTGACTATAGAAAGCACATAAAGCTGAATTTACAGTATGCAGTTAATTGCCACATTAGTACTAAATAACCTTTTCAAGAGTTAAGTCTAATCCAAGCCATGCTTTAATTTCAAATATA
Organism: Camelus ferus; assembly: GCF_009834535.1. Lineage (NCBI taxonomy): Eukaryota > Metazoa > Chordata > Mammalia > Artiodactyla > Camelidae > Camelus > Camelus ferus. Next base: position 51,528,863 of record NC_045702.1, on the reverse strand, counting down.
ATGATTTAGATTTTGATAATTTGATAATAATAATGATTTAAATTTCATGGAAAAAAATTTCAACACACTAAATTGAAACTTTCAAAGACTTTAATTTTGCTCAGCAATTTGGATTTTTCCTGGTTTTACTCTGGCTAAATACTATTCTTTCCATTCATAACTGCCTAGTATAACCTACTGAATATCAAAGTAAATATCACACTACATAGATAGATCAGATTACATAATAAAAAAAAATCACTCTAGTAGCATGTAGGGTGAATAAAGCAGCAAGATCTCCTGGCAAAACCTTACTAATTTTGATATAGAGCAATAATGGATTAAGATTAGGTCTTTTTTTTTTTTTTATTATTGAAGTATAGTCAGTTATAATGTGTCAATTTCTGGTGTACAGCACAATGTCCCAGCCATGCATATACATACATATATTCATTTTCATATTCTTTTTCATTAAGTTTAGTACAAGATACTGAATATAGTTCCCTGTGCTATACAGAAGAATTTTTTAAAATCTATTTTTATATATAGTGACTAACATTTGCAAGGATTGTCTTTTATAATTAAAAAAATGCTCTAATTTTCATTGTTTTTCAAAAAATATAAAGTCAAATGTGGCTAACAAAGTATTACCAATTAGTGGTTATTTGTAACTAGCATAAATAACTAAATATAAATGATTTGTAGTTAAAATATTAATTTTTTTGCAAATATGTATTTCTGAAGGCTCCACATCCATGTTTAGCTTAAGTGTAGCACACTATATGTATTATATGTGCTATTAACTTTTCTTTCATTCTTGTCGTTGATATAAACATCTATCTGTATATCTAATATACCTATAAATATCAATATCTATCTATCTATCTATCTATCTAGCAAGCCCCTTGAAAAAAGCCCTTTATCAATCTTGGCCAAAATAATTTTGATAAATAAATCTTTCATGGATAAATATTATGGATGTAAACTAGAAGCCAGACTCTGCCAAAATTATCACAATCACCACTTTGAAATCATAGTTACTAAGGTGAGAATGCAATTATGCAGAGTTTAATCAGATTGGAAAATGTGAATTAACTGGAAAAAATAAAAACTGAAACATAATCAGCAATTAAGATGCAAGTGCTTTTTAGCATTTTAAAATAATAACTACAAAGCTATTCTTTCTGTTCAAATTTTTACTTCACTGAGAGCCTGATTGTATCCTAAGCCTTTCTGATGGGTTGCTGACCTTTCCTGTTGTTTGATGTTAAATGCCATGCAGTAAATGCATCACGATGCATCGTGTCCTGAAATGGATCAGTAACTTGAATGTGACCAAGAGAAATGGATTCAGTTCTTGATTTAGCAGAGACTAGAGCAATCTTTTATGTATCGGCTTCCTTTATTCTATTTCATTTTTTTCTAGTGCATTCACTCACTAAACACTATTAACAATCAAATTAGTGATGAAGATTCTAGCATTTTATCATCACCAAAACCTTTGTTTCAATGTTTCATCAGAAAAAAGACAACAACATAGTCTTCTTCATTGTGAAGCCACTGTCGGATCAACTCCTTTTTACACCTCAGAACTAAGGACACACTAATTTTTAAAATCATCTCTAAGGCCTTCTGTAGACAGTGCTATTATGTTAAGAAGGACGCAATGGCTCAAATGTCTTAAGTCTTCTGTTAAGTATCCCACACTGAGCAATGATGGACAAGTAAAATAAACATATGAAATAATACATTTTTGGTATATTCGACCTGTGACATAATTATTATGAATGTTCCCTGTATTGATATAATGATACTATATGAAGTAGTTTGAGATCTAGCTAGTAAGACTAGAAAATAAATCAACATTGGACAATTAGTCGTTATTTTATTAGGTGATACAATATTTAGCATGATTATAAAAATCTAGAAATGTTTTCTTGTCTTTAAATATGTTGAGACTCTCCTACCTCTCATAGGGAAGGGACAACATTACTGTCCTTATTTAGCTTACTATGCTTTATGTAATATACGTGTGTCTTTTAGACTTGTAATTGCAGAAAGAACAACCTGCTACAAAAAAGCACTAGGGCTCCTCATGCTCAGGATCCCAAAACAGGAAAACCCAGAAGATCTTATCGATACATAACCAAGCCTCTTCTGTTTTCTTCATTTGGGGTGATGAGATCAATCATTGATTGAAAGGACATATCAATCATTTACCTGTATAATCTTGTTCAAGGCTGATGATGTCGCTTGAATGTGAAAACACTGAAAAATTAGGGTTTTTTTTTTTCTTTGTTGTTTTATTTTTTGGTTTGGGGGCCATGCAATAGGATTCAAAGTTCCCCATCAGACGGTAGTGATTTCTTCACAATTCCTTTCTCATGATTCCATGTTAGAATCACCTGGAAAACTTCAAAAACTGCTGATATCTGAGCTCCATCTTCAGAAACTATGGTGTAATTTAGATGGCAGCCTCAGTCGGGGCATTGGGACTTCTACCCCTCCCAGGTGATGATAATGAGCAGCAGACTTGGCATCCTCGATATACATAGATATGATGTTCTTATTACAACTCACTGCTGGGTTGCCGTTTACTGAAGAGATGACCTCCCTTTCCCTCTCTTTTCTCTTACCATAGAATTTTCTACCAAAACTCGAATGTGCCTTAATAAAAAAAAAAAAGCCATTACTCTCATACATTTATCTTGTAGTCTTTGTGAACATGTTCTTTTTATACATGTTAGAGGCAAGGACAATAACTTTTAGCAGTGTTTATTTTTGTTAAAAGAAATGGATGGAACTGAAAGTCAAGATACCCTCTGATTGCACAGATTAAACAAGAGAGTGTTACATATTTCATCTTTACAAAGCAACCTACTGGTTTAAAAAGATCCATACTGTTGATAGAGTTCATGATAAAACATATATGTAATAAGGAGACAAATATTTATTTTACATATCTACAGCATGAATTGTCATATTTTTAGATGAACCACAAATTATACAGGAAAATATTTAGGTACATGAAAAAGCTTCAAAACATTAAAAAAAAAGTAACATTTTGAAAAAAATCACATGTGAAAGCTCATTAAATAATAACATTGACAAATAAATAGTTAATCAGCTTTACTTATTAGCTGCTGCCATGCATTTCTGGCATTCCATTCCAAGCAAGGGTCAGCATGCAGGGTATAATTTCGTACTATGAGACTGTAAAAAGCTACAGGGCTTATTTTTGAAGTGAAATGTCACAAGGTCTTTGACTCTTTCAGAGGGAGATCACTTGTGGCTGCTAAACTGTCCCCATGAAGATTATCAAAAAAGCACCTTTCTTGAGTGTTGACGTGAATTTTCATGGCAACAAATTTTTTTTTAACTTTTCAATTTTGAAGTAGTTTTGTTTTGGGGGTGGGGTGGGCGGTGGGTGCGGGGAATAGTTTGGGGAGTGGACGGTAACGGAGAAACACTTCTCTGTTTTAAAAAGTAATGATTCAGTGATGTGTATAGTATCACCAGTCTTTCAAGAACCGCAGGGAATTAAAACTACAGGATACGTGTAATTTAAATGCAAATCACACTTGTGGATCGGCGTACATCTTGAAAAACTTGAAAAGAAAAAGCCATTCCCAAAGAAGTTCCTGATACTTAGGACAGCTTGCTGGGTATGATCAAAGCAGAAGCATATATTTTCAAGTAAGAAAATAGCAGTGGCAGGCTCAAGTCTTCCAAGCAATCAAATCTGTAAAGCAGATGGTTACTAGTCAGTCCAGTTCTGAGAGTCTGAATTCTAACTCATGCTGTGCTTGCTGGATTTGCTGGCTCTTTTCCGCTCTCTGTGATGCGGGGCGGGCTTGGCAGGCGACACGCTCTCGAAGTTATGACTGGACTCGTTGTGCTGCCGTGTGTACCTCTTGCACTTGCAGGCGGTGACCACCGTGATTTTGTAGGTGCGCGTGCTGCCATCTTGGCACTGCAGCTGGATTCTCTGGGTGCGCGTCTTGTCGTTGACACACCTCCACTCCTGGGAGCTCCTCCGGCTCCAGTATTTTGTTCCATAGCCTCCTCCAATCCAGTTGGGGAGCACTGGCAGGGGCAAGCACTCGCCTGCGCACACCAGCTCCTTCAGAGGGCTGGTGCTGGTGCACTGGCCATCAGAGATGTACTTGGTGGAACGCAGTTCCCGGCAACCTACCTGAACTCGAGCTGCGGGAAACATGAAGAAAATGTGCATCAGAGGCAAAAAGCAAATAGACACTTTTTTAAAAAGTAATCTGCAGTGACAAAAATAACACCGAAATGATAGCAAACTGCCAAACAGGAAGTGAACACCTATTTTATTTTCCCAATGCAAAAATCTGCCTGCATGGTTTTAGGGGACACTTTCTCGAAAATTATGTTTATATGGCTGGTGTTTTTTGCAATAAAATAAACGGTCTGATTTTTTTTTTCCATGTGTAACATTAGCTAATTGCTTACTGAAGTATTTGAAAATCCCATTTTCTTAGTCTTACTCCCCAGTAAGGATTAAGCAGCTCTTATATCTATGTGTAAATACTCATTCTTTAATGAGCTAAAAGGAGTATACGCAAATGTTCAATGTTCTTTTACTCACTGGTTATATTAGTTAATGTCTGCAAGTGCTTTTAATTAGGTATTTTTAAAAATCTATTGAGAAAATGTGGAAAGTGTTTTAAATATTGTGTACAGTGCAATCTGTAATATTTTGTTTCAATAATAAAATTCAGCTGCAGAGAATCACACATACTTACATGTACAATGTCTGACATTTTGCATATCAAACTTAATTACTCCATTTTAAACACATTCCCAAGCTATCTTTTAAAAACACAAATATTAAAATGTTTGAAATGCAAAGTGTCACTACAACTCAACCTTCAAAGAATATAAAAGCCCCTAAATCAGGAACGTATGGTTGCCATAACAACTTGGCTACATTTCCATGAATTTTATGGCAGAAAAATGCCTAACATGTCTGATTTACAACTGCAGAAGGAACCATGGTGTTCGTTTCCTGAATGTTCGTCATGGCAAACTTTTTGTTTAGTCATCTGAATTTGATAAGTATGTTCTCCAATTGACTGTTTCTTGTTACATGCCTTATGTAATTAAAGCAAAAATTAATCTTGAAATATTTGAGTATTCCTTTCCACTACTTTGTTATCTAAACTTGAGAATTGCCTGTAATAAGCTTGAAAAAACACCAAGCCTTGTTAACTAGAAAAGCATATATATTTCAAAGTATAGACCGCTGAAATTGGAAAAATTAAAATTGTAAGGCATATCGAAGGGGTCTTCCATGGAAGGCTGAAAGCTAATATGAGTAGATACCGAATTAGGAGTTCCACTTCAACTCTGTGCCCCAGTACTTATAAGGTGAGATAAGAAATATAGTCTAAAGTCTAAATAAGTCTAAACATAATCTAAAGGGATGTGATAGCCATGAAAAAAAATTATGTATGTACACACACATCTGTGCAAATATAAAGTGTGGGATTAAAATTAAAGTGTAAACTGGCTGGTCAGGGTGCTCTGCCTGTTTGATTCTGATTCCAGTTCACCTTCCTGCAGCTGCCTTAGGAATGCACCTGGAAACAGCGAGATGATTTTGACTTGTCTAGCTTTTTGTTCCTGTGTATGCAGAGATTCGGCATTTTTGCAGTGACAGTTCATTGACAATGAATACCTACCACATTGCTCAGTAATCTAATCACAATCAGTTATTTCCTGTGTATGTAAAAGCAACCATCTTCATGAAAGTTTGGTTTTCTTAGAAAGACATTAACAGTCAGATTTGCGTTGACTGTTCAAAGGTCAAAAATACTTTTAGTACTTGAATGGAGTTGAGGAAGAGCCAAAGATTTGTAACAGATTTCCTGTGCACTGTGTCTCTTAAAACCTGATTATTAGCATGTGAACTCTTCTAAAGGAAAGGAGTGAAGCAAAAATTAGGAGGAAAATTTGAATCTCTTTAGCTAGTGGTCAATTAGTGTGTCAGTTAAGCAAACAGAAAAGAAGAAAAATAGTTTCTATACAAAATATTGCCATACTGTCATTACTTTGAATCTCTAAAGTTATGAAATTTCCCTGGTCTTTCACAGAAATACACAATTATCTAAATTTTGATCTGGTTAATAAGGAATTATTTCAGAAAAATATGATTCTTCAACATTTTTAGTTTTATCCCTCTTTCTCATTAATCATCATCAAAGCTTCAACTATTTCACTAGACTTATTTTAGAAGTCAGCATGAGCAATTTTTTTTCCCCAAACAGCTTCTTTTTTTTCCCTTGTGATTTCCAATACGTGCTTTGCTTAGTTAACTTTATACACTATCAGAATTGCACATGTCCTGAAACAATCAGGAAGCCGCCTGAATTTAAACTATCCAGAACAACTCTTTTTTAAAATTCTCATTTTGCATGATTTTAAAGAAGCAACAGTTCAATTCCTGGGAACATTTTCTTCCAGGACATTTGATAAAACTTAAGTCTGTGCCTACATTAGCAAATCACTGTTTTAGTTATGTTAACTCTGTAGGGAAGAACGCCAGTCTACACATGCAGCAGATTACTCCCAGATTGTTTAGCAAAACATATATGGTTCAGGTTAGTTAGCGATGAAACAATTCTCCGGGAATGTGAGCTCATGCTACCAAATAAGAAAAAAACTAAATCCAAGCAAGTAAAACACACTTACTGTTCTGATCCAGTCCAGTGTTACTGAAGTGCCTGCCTCCATTTCTGGCTTGATTCATCGTGCTGTTGCTGCTGGGGTGTGCTGGAACAGGTTTAACCACATGTGAATAAAGGATTTCTGTGGCATCGTTTTTAAAAGCCAAACAGCTTTTCATTAGGATGCATGCAAGGGGAATGAGATAGAAATGAATGGCAGGAGGAAGCATGGTGAGGAGAGGATTTGCTTGGCTGGAGAGCTGGTTAATTCCTTTTCCCTCTGCTTCTGCACTGTAACTGTGAAATTCTTCCTCCAGGTTCCCTTTATATATCCACTGAGGTTTGGCGTTCATTCAGGTGTAAAGTTGTGTAGAGCTTCGGAGTGAAAACACAGAGAAGGGGTGGGATCCCTACATGACCCTGCAAAAAAATTTTACCAATGGAAGAGAAGACTACAGAAAAGGAGGAGCTTGGTATACAAATTGCATGAAATTTCAGAGTTGGACTTCATCAGTTGTCTGTGAGCTGAAGCAGCCAGGCACATTCTATAGCAAGCACAGTCTTTCTCTCTTTCTCTGTCTCTCTCTCTCTCCTCTCTCTCACTCTCCACTTTCTCTCTGCCATTTCCTCCCCTAAATCTAGTTCACATTCGGGTTTCATTTAAATGAAAATATGCTTCTGTTCATTTGAAGAGATTTGCATTCCCACAGTTGTTCTGTATTTAGGGTAGGGAAGGGGTTCATCCCAGATAATAGGAGGAATTCAGGAGTTTAAATATTAGAGGGCTTGCATGAAACACCTCGTTCAGTTAAAGGTATCTTGTTTCTCAAGACGCAAACCACTAGTTTTTTTTCTTTAAAGTATAAGGCACGGAGCTAAAGTCTGCCCCCTGGACACATTTAAATAATGCAGCTTTGATCTGCATGAACTGCTGCACTGCTAGGTGAATTATTGCCAGGGGTTCTGTGTGGAGAATAATGAGCATAGCTCTGTCTGCATTAAAGTAACTAATATCAATTTTCATCTTAAAAATATGTCACAAGCATTAAGAGTCATAGCATCACTTGACATGAAAGAAAGCCATTTCTGACAGATTATTGTTTTGCAAATTCAAAATAATTTTTGCTAGGTTTTTCATTTGCTGCAGAACATGTGTTCTACCTGCACTTACTGAACATTTTGTTCATTACTTCCTTTGGCTCTGCTCCTCACTTAAGAAACAGTACTTTTCTGAACTTCTTTATCCACACATGGAACGGATGTTCCATTAATACTAAGCCGCTGATCTCCGTCCTTAAAATAACTATAAAATTCTAACTGACTGATTGAACATTTTTTGGTGGGGGGGTGGTAATTAGGTTTGTATATATGTATGCATGTATTTCTTTCTTTCTTTATGGAGGTACTGGGATTTGAACCCAGGACCCTGTGCATGCTAAGCACAGTGCTCTACCACTGAGCTATACCCTCCCCCCAGGATATTTTAATTGGAATCAACATTCTGAATTTCTTTTCAGCTTTAAATCGATGTTTCCCTTGTATGGCTATTAAACTGACCTTATGGCATGGATATATCGCTCCTCTTTATAAACCCTTACCTATTGTAACTGATGTTCATATCTATCTGTCTGTCTATCTATCTATCTTTCTATCATCACCTGGGTTTTTCCACAGTGGCACTATTGGCATTTTGGAATAATTCTGTGTTATGGGGGCTGCACTGTGAGTTGAGCAGCATACCTGGCTTCTACCTATTCGATGCCAGTAGCACTCCCAGTATAACCAAAAATGTCTCCAGATATAGCCAAACATCCCCAGTGAGCTGCAATCACCCCCCATTGAAAACCACTTATTATCTATCCATCTCTATCTCACCATAAAAAGAAAGCAAAGAACAAAAGACTAATTATTTTATAATACTAAGACATTATTTCTTTTTTTAGGAGAAAAATGATACTGCAATTTTGTTTACAAACAACAACTGCTTCTCTTTTAGAGGTATCTATTGAAATATTCCTAGATGAAATAATATGATGCCTGGAATAAACTTTCAAAATAGCATGAGAAGGGGATGGTTAGGGATGTGGATGGAGCATAGATTGCTGGTTGTAGGGGCTGGATTCTGGATTCTATTCTGTGTACTCTTGTGCACATTTAAAAGGTTAAATAATCAAAATTTTAAAAACTAAAGTAAAAAAAATCAATTTATTGTGTATATATACTGACAATCAGATTCCTATCTTAAGATTGTATGTAGTCATTTATTCTACCATCCTTCCTGGAAAATAATATATCAGTTTATTCTGTGCACATGGAGATTATAGATCACGTATCCTTCTAAAATACTAACTATGAAGAATTTCTAATCCTGCTTATCAAGGGACTTGATATTCATTAGATGAAAAAATGTTAATATTAACCATTGATTGGTAGACCCAATGCCTCAAGGGAGTAGGAGGGTCAAAATATTCTAATCCCTTCCCCACTGCTATTTTTTCATGTCAGGAGGAGGAGATATTTTGACTTGCAGTTTAATTATTAGGTTGGGCTAATCAGATTTACCGAACTAACTCATAAGTGTTAAAGCCGCTCTGTACCTAGTGTTCCGGGGCTCAGCCTTAGGGTAGCACCTCCAGCAGAAGCAAACTTAGGAATGAAGGCAATGTGGCTGATGTACGTGGATAGGAAAGAGTCAATGTTCAGATGTGACTTCTATGATTAAGTTACCAAAATCTTGTGACTTTCGGTCTTGCTTGCCTGCTCTAGCCATCTCACTTGATTTGATGGAGCCGGCTACCATGATGTACACTTCCTATGTAGAGGCCCAAGGGGCACAGAATTGATATGTCTCACCAACAAGAAACAGAGCCCTCAGCCAAACCACCCATGAGGACTTGAATTCTATCAACAACGACATGACAATCTGAAAGCAAATCTCCCCACAGCCACTCCTTCAGATGAGGCTACAGCCCTGGCTTACACCCTAACTACAACCTTATATAGACTTTAAGTTCAGAGGTACTCACAGGAGCCATGAGATAGTAAAAGCTTTAACTAAGTTGAGGTCATTTGTTACACAGCCGTAGATAATTAACACAACAGAATTTGCTTTAAAAATGAAGATATGGTAATTAATTAATTAATTTTGTGAATAATACTAGGGCCTCAAAAGCATCATATGCAGAATCATTATATTCAGTGACTGTACAACCTTCATTCTTTGGGCGAGCTCTGGGACTTATTTTCCAGTCATTGGCTGAGTCATCAATGTGATGCCATAATAATCAAATAATAATATTGGTATTACTATTAGTGTCTGATATGCAAAAGCTTGAAAGTAATTTTGATACTCTAAATAGTATTGTTTATCATGTGGCTCCTGGCGCTGGCATCAGAAAATCTGAATCTGAATCTTATTCCTACCATTTACAATCTGTATAAAGTTGGTTGTATTTCCCAAAACTCTCTAAGTCAGTTCCTTCAACTACACAACATGACCAAACTTACCTACCACACAGAAGAATAAGAAAATAGGAAAGTGTCTAGCAGAAAACCTGGCCTGGAAGAAATGTGGGAAATGCAGTCACTGACTATGAGTCTAAGACTAGGCTTTCTCATTAGAGTCTTTGAATTTAAAAATGACTTTGGAAAAAATATCAAAGTTTGAAATAAACGCAAGTGCCCTATTTAAGGTGAAGAACAAAAAGTTAAGAGAAAGGAAATTGTTTAGCCTGATTCAGTACCAGATAATGTGTAACTGTTATCTGGTTAAGAAAAAATTAGCCTGACTTTTTTTGTCTTTGATAGGAGAAGAATCAGAATAAATATAAGCAAAATTTAGCAAATGCAACCATGAGCTGTATCTGGCCCTCTGTGGATTTAAACTATTCTCAGAGAGCTCTAGTTAATAAACCAGAACTTGCTAACTGGAAAAGTAGCCATTCTTAGTTTAGAAGAAAAAACTATATAATCTTCATGCATTCAAATCCTTAGAAAGAGGATGGATTAATATCTTGCATTTATTTTTTATCAACAGTGTTGAAAACAGTATTTACAACAATGCTGTAGTCTGGGGACTCCAAAGCTGCATGAGGCATGAAGCCTGTTCTCTGCCCTTTCTCAGAAGCTCCCGTTTAAAATTCCACTAACAGAGCTCCCTTAACCTAATCGTCCTGTCCCATTTTCTTTCTCCCTCACCACCTTTCTTAATTGCCTCTTTATTTTTTATTTTGGCTTTTTTTGTAGAATAAAGATTCATCTTATTATAAGCTGTCTCAACATGAATAACATTAATTTAGATAATACTGCTTATAATGCCCAATGTAACCTGCTCTAAAACCCAAGTGGATATTCCAAAGCCAGGGTGTGTATTTCTAGACAGACCTTCTCAGTCTTGGCACTGCTGACATTTGGGGCTGGATGATTCTTCGTTGTGGGGGCTGTCCTGTGTGTTGTAGGATATTCAGCAGCATCTCTGGGCTTTACCCACTAGACGCCAAGAGCACTCCATCACCAAGTTGTGACAATCAAAAATGCCTCCAGATATTGCCTAATATCCCCTGGTGTGTAAAATCACCCTGGGTTATAAACTACTGGTCCTGGCAAATTCTCCAGTAGATTTTTTTTTAAATGCCAGTAAGCTGCTGTTAAGGACAACCTCACACACAAGCACTAGGGAGCAAATTAGGACAGTGGGGATAGGGCTTCCACCTGCTTGTGCAAACTCTGGAGACTAGCAGGGTGCCCTTTTTACTTGGCATTTGCTACCTTGTTCAGTGGGAATCGATGTCCCTGCTCTACGTACTTAACCCACACAAGTCCCTAAACTCACTTTGACTGGCAGCCTATCCAATATTCTGCCCCTAGTGGTAAGTGGAAACTAGAATTGGTTTTGTTCCACTAACCTGATAGTTGTTCTAAAACCATGTTTTACCTGGGAGTTTGTTAGATACTCGAATTCTGAGCCTGTTCTCAGACTGGAGCCAGAAGTCCTTGGAGTGCATCCCAGGAACCGGTGTTTCAACAAGCTCTCCAAGTAATTCTTAACGGTTTCTAAAGTGTGAGACTCACTGTTCTAGAATCGCATGTGCCCTCCTGTGGCCTGTCCCATAGTCTTGGTCACAGTCCCCTCCTTGGAGGGAAGCCCTGCCCTAAAGCTCAGCCCAGCTGGCCAAAACCCCACCCATTTCCTCTTCCTGTACGTATTTCTCCCCAGGGACTGGATGCTGTCAGTATCCCCCCAGTGACTGATCAGTGCTGTGTTCCACAGAGATGGTCTCAGCAATCACCACCTACGGTGATATCATCGCTCACTAGGAATATTGACAGCCACGTCTGATCCTCTCAAATATCAGTGTTAACCCAGATTTAGGCAAAATGCTTCGATCATGGTGGATTTGATTACTGTCCACCAGCCTCAGGAGCATCACACAGCCAAGTCAGGCTCCCAGCCCCGGCCACAGGCAGCTGGCTTCACTCCCTCCTGTGGAGCCTCTTCTGCAAGTATCAGCGGGGTTCACGGCCAAGACTAAGGTAGTTATGCCCTCATATCAGCAGTAGAGACGTAACTCCCTGGTATGTCAGAAAACTGGAGACCAAAGAGAATTTAGCAGAGCATTTGACCCAACCACATCAGTCTTTTCTGGGAAACAAAGTTGTTACAGAAATTCCTGATTTCAATTCTTATATTTTTAATGAAGTAATTTGCTTCCAACTTATGTATAGATGGAAGCTGTGGTGTTCAGGGACCCACAGCAACATCATAGCTGAAGTGAGGGGGATGTGATAGGAAATATGGAAAACAAGTTTGACCGCATTGGCTAGAAAAGCAGATTGGAACAGATCATTGACTACAATCCTGCTTTGTGGGTTTAGAAGTTGGGACATTATTTGGTAGACAGTGGAGAGCCACTGAAGGATAGGTGTGTATGTGTGTATATTTTTATTTTCACAAAGGGAAATAACTTATACCCAGGTAAAGTGATAGAAAGTTTCCAGTACTCATAGGCTCCCTTCCTGTCCTCTCCTTTTAATCACTTCCTTCCTCCTCCCTAAAAACAAATCACTATTCTGATTTCCGACACGAGTTTTAGTTTTGTGTGTTTTAGAATCTGATTTAGAAATGACTTCTTACATTGTTGTATACTCCTGCATTGCATGGACATTCATAGTGAATTTATCCAGTTTGGTTTGGATTGAGTCCAGCTTTTGGCTATTACGAATAATGCTTCTATAAACATTGTTGTACTTGTCTTTTGATGCATACAGGCACACATATTTTTGCATATATATCTAGTTGTGAAATAGATGAGATATAGGATGTGTGTATGTTCAACTTTAGTAGATAATACCAAAGAGTTTGCCCACGTGATTTTATAAATAAAATTCCCACCAGCTCTTAAACAGGGAGAGGACAGTGTCAACTTGGTGTTTTAGGAGACTGAATCTAGCTGCAAAGTCTGAGATGGTTTAGGTGTGGTTATACTGCAACGCAGGAAGGGGAAACATTATTGCAAGAGCTCAGGTGAAAATTAAGATCCTGAACTTGAAACAGAGAGGAAAGACTAGAACAGAGATGAAAGATACTGGGGAGGTAGGTTGGTAGGTGATTGGAAATGAAGGCAAAGGTGAAAATAAAATTTTAAAGCTGGGTTGTGGAGAGGCTGACATGGCAGGAGAACCAGGTTGGCAGAGTTTTGAGTTGAATAGTGAGTTTGGGCTGAGTTAGAACGAGGTTAGGGTGCTGGTGGGAACCCAGGAGAACGTGTCTAAGAGGCAACTGGAATCAGAGCTCAAGAAATCTGTCCAGCAACTGACAGCAGTCTCACTAGGAGGCTTTCCTGCCACATTATCAAGATAGAACACGGTTTAGAAACTCATTGTCAAGTAACACAAATACTTTCATTTATATACCTACTGTCATCTAATCATGCCCCTAGATTTTCAAAATTTAACTTCTTACTTTAAGAAATTCCCAAGTAGAATGAAGTATTGTATAGGTATATTTGTGGTACCGACCCTCCTTAGTCAGCCCTCAACGAGGGTGCTCCTGCCCAGTGTTGTTGGAGCCAGTAGAATGAGACTGAGTTTGGTTCAGAAGCAAAGGAAAGCTTTATTCTTTGATGGAAAAATGGGGCTGTGTGAGCTTCAGCACACGAGGTCCCTCGGACAGCTGTGGGCGGGGCTGCCTTATAGGGTCCCCGGGGGAGGGGAGGGGCAGAGTTCCGGGGCGGGCGCAGCCGCACTGCTCATGCGCCAGGTGGCCGCGCCCGGCGGGTCTCTGCACACCGCCCCTCGCCGCCATCTTGAGCAGTGGTGCTGTGGGGCGCTTCTGCTCACCGCGCCGAGCTGAGGCGCCGGCGCCATTTCGCTGTAGGAACCCTGGTCTGAAGGGCGCTGTGTGAGGCCTCTGCCCGCAGCACCCTGTGAGCAAGTGAAACTAGACTGAGCGCGAAAGAGAAAAGGTTAGACTTTATTTTATTACCCACATTCTATTTTTATTTCCCGGCAATTAATGAGCTTTGCTGGTGACATTTGCACAGGCTTCTCAAATGTGTGCCCTGTGTTTTATGTGAAACTGTAAATAATAAATCTCTCTCAAGATTAATTTTTTTATTACCCGTACAAAGCTATTGGCTTAGTTCAAGTTTTCATCATATTTTCCCGAAATGCTGTTTTCATAACTTTTTAATTTTTTGTGTTCCATTCTCGTCACCCTAAAATGCACTCTTCACGGTGAGATCCAGAATTATTTTTTAAAAGGGAAGTCTGAACATCTCAGAAGTGTCATGTGTTCCTTTTACTCGCAGAACTAACCACGCACCTTCATAAGTCAGCTACCCTCGTTTCTTGCCACTATCTTACTAATATTTTATGCTTCGATAGTAGTTTCTTATGCTCATCATTCAATTTAATGCTTTCGTGCCTTTCAGTCTTGTAAATGTTATTTGTATAATTCAAGAGTCTGCTCTTTGCAGACTTTCTTAAATGTGTAGATTTAATCAAATGATGAGAAACAAGGAAAAGGACATTTGGGGCAAAGGAAGCTTTCCTGAACACGTGGGAGATGGACCTCTGAAAATTAGGTGCTACTTAAAATATTTTATTTATTTAAAATAATATAAAGACATTTAACTTCAGTTAATTGTATGGTTTACATTTCCAGCCCAAAGGTATAGAAAAACATATTTAAGATCAGTAAAATAATTTAAAAGGTAATAATATGAAGCATTAATATAATAGAAAAAAAGAATACATGCAGATTTTCAGCGTGCAATATTAATTTATGAAGCTTGAAAGAGAATACTGCTTTAAACTTTCAAATTTTCTGAGCAGGTATCCTCCATAATGCTCTTATGCCATTAACAAGAATATTAACCTGATTACTGAGTAATACTTAAGCTCATTTTAAAATGTATTGAATAGGGGAGAGAGTATAGCTCAGTGGTAGAGAACATGCCTAACATGCATGGTGTCCTGGGTTCAATCCCCAGTACCTCCATTAAAATATTAACTAATTAATTAGTAAACCTAGTTACTTCTCCCCCCAAAATTTAAAAAATGTATATATTGAACAAATATAAAAATTATCATATTACAGAAAAGATTTACTTTGTCTGGTTTCTACCCTTTTAAAACTGGGGTTATAAAATTTTGAAAATAACATATGCATGTTGTAAAAAATATCAATAACTCATTAAGTAGAAGGATAAAATTCACCTCTTCCCATCCCTCCTCCTTCCACCCCAGGTCTCCAGAGATGATCGTAGTTAAGAGTTTCTAGTGAGGTTCCCCAACATTCTCTGCATTTACAAGCACATTTAGGTGTATGTGTATAAGTACATATGGACACGGATATTTTAATTTTTTTCATTAGACTGGATCATGATATAAATATAATTTCTCAAATTATGTTTTGTATTTAATGACCTATCTCGTACATTCTTCTACATCAGAATGTACAGGTTTACCTCATTCTTTTTAAGCTTTACACTGAATGCGTTGTTTGGATGTGGCATAAACAATTCTCTATTGATAGATATTTAGATTGTTTTTAGATTGTCTCCTCTATGATTGAGGCAGGATATATCTTTGGTACAGTTATTGCCCCCGTCCCCTGTTTTTCCCTTTTCTTTTATCCAGGTAGTTGAGGAAAGGGCAGAATTGGGAGCAGAAGAGTGAGGTAGGATATGTGTACTTCATGAAAGACCAGAAGCCGAGCCTTACTCCCTGACAGTGTCCTAGACAGATGGCTAGGCTTCAGAAAGGCATAATAACCACATTCCTTAAAGATTTCAGCAGGATTGTAGTTCCAGAGACTCTGGACCTGAAGGAAGTGTGTAGACCAGACCTTAAGAGCTCAGTAGTGACCAATGGGGAATGATTGTTAATGACAAGAGTCTGAAGGAACCTCACCAGTGCCTTGTCCATTTAGGGGAAACTGAAGTTCTTCATAGGCGTCAAGGGAAAGAATGAAAGGAAAATGAGGGCCAGGGTTCTAAACTGAACTGATTTAAAAATACAAAGAAATGAATTATATATATATTTTTGCACATCTAAGCTTCTAAACATTTAGATATATCTTGATATATTTAAAGTTGCACTTTAATTTTGGAGGGTTTTTATCTATAGAGGACAGTTCTTTTTCATTGATTAAAGGAAAAATTCCCATTTGAAATAGTGTTATTTTATCTTGACATAGCTACGTGTGGAATTTTGTGATATTCATTTGTTCTTTCAAAATGTAATTCCAACAAAAATAAACCATGCCTTTATTATAGTCTCAAGTTGTTAAGGATTTATTATATCATTTTGATGTTACACTGACATCAAACATAGTTTAGAACACATAATATGAACAGACAAAATTTAATAGTTTATTTTGAAGAGAAAAAAATAATTTCATTATGAAAAAGCCGTGCTTCTACTATGACCATTAAATTTTTGTTTGCCATTGCTTTTACCTTTAATTGGTACTTTTGCAATCTTTTTTGAAAGCTTTAGCCTAGTTTAAGGTTGGCAAAGATTAAGTCAATTAAAAATCTCATGGAAACAATTTAACTATTATTCTCTGATTAAGAAGCATTGATTAAAATTGCTTTTAAAAGGAAAGACAGAAAAGGTCCTTAAAATGTCTTATGGCTTAGAATTTTATTATGTCAACTAACAGCTTATATTGTCTTCAGGCCTAATTCTCTAGCATGTTTATATAGCAGTTGGGGGCTCTTGGCCCGACAGTACTTGGGGAGGCAAAGCTCTTCTGACAAACAGCCAAAGAAGAACTTGAAACAGACTGGGGAAAGTCCACTCCTGCCAGGATATTGCAAGCTGTTTAGTGACCATCTGAATGTTTTGCTAGTTTTGTTGCCATACTTGGTAGTCCCGGGAATCTGGCTAGCCTCAGAAGTTGAGCAAAACAAAATACAACTGTGCACAGCCACGCCCTAGGGTGACTGTCTCCAAATACCATACAAGTCCCAGGCTGAAGCACTTGAAAGGCTTGTATCTCTGCAGATCAAATCTTCACAAGATTGAGCCTTTAAAGACAACCCTTAAGCACATAAATGTTGTCATTTACAGCACTGTTTCAGTGCTATTTTGCCTTTCCAATTATAAAAGTGGCTAATGCACACGATAATTACGGTTCCTTAAAATTTATTCACTCTTGAGCAGATCAGCTCAGAAATGTTGGCACAGTTTCAGGGTTCCTTAACAACTGCTTGCCAAACCACTCTTTGATCCGGTGAAATCATCATATGATTCAAAACAAGGCCTACAGCCTTTCAAGAATTCACATCTTAAATCCTCATCTTCATCGCCCAACCTCCCCACATTCAACCTAGCAACTGATTTTTCCTTATCAGTGCCAAAGGAATAAGATTTTTCCCTGTGGGATTTATTATATGCTTTCCTTGTTCCCTTTCACTTATCCACCACTTTAACTAACAGACAATGGGTGCTTATTATGCACTAGAGATTGTGGCTTACCCTGCAGTTAAACAACTAAACTACCTCCCCTGGCGTAAGGTAGAGACAGTTTAACAGATAATCACTGTGAAGGACTGTAAATCAGGACAGGGTAGATTAGGAGAACAGACATAAGGCTCAAAGCCATGGATGGAGGTCAGAAAGGTTCCCAGTGGAAGTAATTCTGAGCGGAGCATTGAGGAAAAATAAAAGTAGGCAGATGATACAAGCAATAAGGTGGGGGTAGTCTAGACAGAAGAAACTGCGTGTGTAGTAAGTTCTGGCAGCGAGAGAAAGCACAGCGAATTTTAGAAACTAAAAATGTTTTGCTTGCCTTGAAATACCTCTTATGCAGTAGCTAGAAAAGAGGTGGGAGAAAGAAGCACAGTTAGAATAACCATTTTTTTGTCCTCCTGAGGCATTTGAATTTTATTCTAAAGTTAATGTGGACCTTTAGAAGAATCTTGAGCAAGGAAATGACATGATCATTTTGGGGTTTGGGATAAGTAACTCTGAGGGATTGTAGAAGAAGGTTCATTTCAGAAATATTTGGCAGGTAGTGAGCATATCTCCAATCAGACTGTGGAGAGAATCTGGTCCTGAGAACGGTGCTGGGCAAAAAGGATTGAGCCGTCACTCCTGTGGGTCAGGACGATCATTAAAAAAGAAAAACTAGAGAACAACTGAAAAGGAGAGGGGCGGGAAAGAAATAAGGGTAATTGAGTGCAGAAGGGAAAAGAGAAAAAGGAGGGGGAAGGGATGGAGGTGATTTGGAAGCAACACGTGCTGCTTAAATCTTAGCTCTCCAACCGGGGATGAAAAAGGAGCATGGAGGACAGAGTCAGGATATTTCAATACCATTCTATTTGTTTAAACAAAAAAGGCACAGATTATTTTCTTTCTTTAAAAAACCCTTTATTAAGTTTTTAAGTTTTTAGCAAATTATTTTCTTATTCACCTTGATATCCTAATAATGTTACAACGGTTACTCATGCTAATCTGGTCTGTTCTGAAACTAGTACGGTGAAATTTCTTTCATCTTCCACTTCTCACCATCTCAACTATGACTCCCTTGATCCAAGCCACCGTCTTCTCTAACCTAGACAATTACTAAGCTGCTTCTATCCTACTAACACCTTGTAAGTGTCAGTCATTTGTTGGTAACTCTCCAGTGGTTTTCCATCACCTCGTAATGATCGAGGTACTGTTAGTGATCTGGTCCTTTGCTACCTACTTGTCTCCATCTCCAGCTTTCCCCTCTTCTCACTGCTCTGATCCAGCTACACTGAGCTCCTTTGTGACTCACATGCACTATTTGTCCCAGGGCCTTTGCATTGGTGATATCCCTCTGCCTGGAACATTTCTCCCCCAGATACCTTTTGCTCAAATGTCACCATAACTGAAAGGCTTTCACAGTCACCTTAAGTTAAAATAGCAGTCATCACCATTCATATTTTACATTGTGTACTTTATTTTGTCTCTCTACCCTCACCACCAGAATGTGAACTCCTGTAGAAGAAGGACTTTGTTTTGCTCACTGTTAGCTCCCACATGCCTGGAATGTATCTGGGACCAAGTTGGTGCTCAGTATCTCTTGACTAAATTGATAAACCAATGAATATATAATTGTCCCCTGAATAGCACTTCTTTTTACTTTATGTGCCACAAAGTAACCATTATTATTTATAAGAGCATTATGGCAGAGAACTCAGCCCCTTCTCTTTGCAAGTAGGTATTCCAACATTGCCAGAACCCTGGAGGGTAAACATCTTTAGTGTGGAAATGTAAATAGCAGTTTCTGAGCAATGGTTTTAGGCTAAATGTTAGTAAACCAAACCAGAACTTAACATCTTTTCAGGATTGCCAGGTAACCTAAGAATGGGCCAAAGTTCTGTTCCACTCAAAATGGTAATTTTTCAAAGGAAATAACATTTTTGTGGTGGGGCAACTCAGAAATATCTGAGGCAAAAGTAAACTTAACAATCATCCTTACACTCGGAGAGATAACCCCAATTGTCACATAGGTGCATCATTGATAATTTTATTGATATGATATTGCATTGATAGATTAATTAGGAAGAGTGCTTACATCTTTACAATATTTACTCTCTATGCAATATTTTTGTCCACATATTCCGTTTACTTTTGACCTTTAGTCAAGTTTTGTAGTTTCTTTATATCTGTTCTTATATTTAAGTTTAAATATAGGTATTTTATATTTTAAACTGCTGTTGCAATGGAATTTTCTTACATCATGTTTTCTAAATCTCTATTGAAAACTACAGAATTTGATAATTAATCTTATTACTGACTGCAGTACTAACACTGTTTAATACATTTTTAGTTGATTATCTCAATATTTCCTGGTAATCACATCATCTGCCAATAATGATACATTTGTTCCTCCGTTTTCAAAGTTTTGTATTTTTATTTCCATCATAAATGGTTATTTATTCTTCTGTTTAAAACTTTCCACCGATCTTAATTTATATCGGCAATGATGGGCAATATTGTATTGTTCCTGACTTAACTAGGAATGAATCTAATATTTCATCTTTAACTTTGATATTTGTAGTGGTATTTCAGATAGACACTTGTTAGTTGTCTCTAATTCTTTAATAATTTAATTATGCTGCAGCAAACACCTTTGTGCATAAATATTTGTAGTTCTTATTATTTCCTTAAAAAGGATCCCATGATGCCAAATTGTTTCCAGAGCTTCATGTACAAACTTATCTGCAGTGCGAGTCCCACTCCTATCAGCATTTAGTATTGCCGATTTAAAAGTTCCAGAAATATAACTGATAAAGGTTTTTTTTTAATTTAATAAATAAGAAATACTTTATGTTTTAATGTCTTTGCTCATTACTGCATTTGGTTCCTTGTTCATTTCTTAATTGGCCACTTGTATTTATTCTTCAGATTATTTATTCCATATTTTTATCTAGTTGTGCATTCTAGAAATGTAATATGTAGAATGATTCCTTGATTATTGTATTGCTCATTTTTAGCACATTTGTGACATTTGTGAATAATGCCAAGTTGCTCTTCAAAAATATTCTCTCGGATAATCTTCAGCCATATATGAAAGTGCCCATTTCTTTCTACCCAAACCTGAGAAGAATGATTTTTTAAATTGAATTAAATTTTTAAATTAAATCAATAGGTAAAAACTGCATATTTTATTTTGCTTTCATCTGTAAGACTATTAATGAATGGGACCATTTTTTATGTTTATCATCACATTTTTTTTATTCCTTTATTATTTGCCTCTTAATCTTTAAACTGTATTTATTCTCTCTACGTGTTTGTAAAAGGTCTTTACCTATGAAATTATTTCTATAAATAGGGAGTATTTTTCAATTTGATTTGCCATTTAGTTGTGCTGATGGTTTTTATTTATTTGTTGTATTGAGTGTCTCTCGTGCCCCATCTCAAGTCCTCTAGCCTCTCCTCTTGTTTCACCACTGTCGCTGAGTTCAGTTCCCTGCTGGCTTCACCTAGCTTCTCTTGGGTGCAGCCTGAGAGCATTTACCTGAAGCTCTTGTCCCAAACCTCTTGCTTCCTGCTCTGGGTTATCTCTGACCTCACAGCAGGATTTCTCCAGGAAGTCACTTGTACTCATTTCTGCATCCTGAAAATATGGAGGAATCAACACTCTGGTTACTGCAACCTCTGACTCTGCGGTCTGGGATCAGTGGAGCTTCTTCTTTATTCTTTCAAGTGGATATTCTGAGTCATCTCAGAACATCCCTAGGGAAAACGTAACCCAGGATACAGAGGGTGGCCAACTGGATCATTCTGCTAACCTGTTTCTCTCCTCCTGTCACTCATTCCTGCTGTCTGGAGTCACATTCCCAAATAAACCACCCACACATGGATCTTTATCTTAAACTCTACTTTGAGGCTAAGTCATATATGCTTTCTACATATGTGGTTTGTCTATGTCTGTGGGTGGACATGGCTGTATGTGACCACATATATACCTCATGTATTTTATTGTTTTCATTTCTCTGTGTTTATGAAGGCTTTCCCTATCACCAGGGCCAGATAAATGTATTTATGTACATTTTAGTTCTTTATGATTCATTTTCCTGTTTTTTTATTATATGAAGTTTATTTGGTAAGTGAAAAACACATCACTTAAAAACACGTAACATTTTCGCCTACCTTTTTCAAATATCAAGTGCTTAATATTCCAAATTGTGGTTTGCTTTCTAACTTCAGTTTCCTCTATGTTTAGTGATGCTGGCTAATGTTTCCTCCATACTTAGAGCTTCACAGTAGATCTTGCATTGTATACCTTTTCGTTTTTAGAGAAGCTATTAAATTATTCAAAGGAAGAAAAGTTTATTTGGGATTGGGTGCAAGGCAGTAATCTTTTTTTTGTCATTTGTCCCAAACAATTTTTAAACAAATACATTTTTAAATAAAGTCGACTGAACAACTAACCTTTTCTCACTGATTTTGTACCTTAGCATTTCAGAGTTTCAGGAGAATCACAGATTAACAAGAAGAGACTAACCCTCATATTCCTAATTTTCTTCACACATAATTATGATTTAATTAGCCAAAGATACATCCATGTAAATATCCACAGAGAAAGAGCAGTTGCATTCTATCTAGATGCTTTTCCTTGGTCTCCTAACTGGACTCGCAGCTGCTGGTGACACTCCACATACAGGCTTGTCACAGTGGAGTAAACAGCCAAAGTCTAGCTTTGCCGTAAGTCTTAAATATTTGGGGTTTATATCCTCATTCCAGAAGAACTTATATCAACAATCTAATTGCTTCCATTTATGGACACTCTTATGAACATGAAATTATCCAGGTTATTTTTAAACAAACCTAATTATCAGCAAGGCCACAGCCACATGAGGGTGGGCTGTAAGAAACAGCGCCCTGGTCCTCACGAATGATAGCCTTGCCTTCATCTTCCTAGTATCTCAGAAAACAAAACAAAACTGAAAGCAAACTGTTCCTCCACAATCTTGTACTAAATATTTATGTGTACAGGAGTTTGTTTTTGGCCTTCAGATCTCTGTCATTGGGCTTTCAGTCTATTTCTATGATAGGACTACCAGGGACTATTGAGGCTTTTCAAATATGGTTTAATACCTGACAAAACAAACCCCTTCTCTTCTTCTTTTGCAAAACTGTATTGGCTCTTCTTGTTTGCTTATTCTTCCAGTTGAACTTTAAAATCACTTTGTCAAGTTCTCCCCAAAATACAGCAGACACAGAGATGCAACATCCAGAACCTCTTCAAGGAGGGGCTTGTTGCCCAGCTATGAGGACTAGATAGATAACCTTCCAGCTGTCAGCTCCTTCAAGGTCTTGCCTTTCCAGAGGCACTTCTATCAGGTACCTGGGAAAAGGGGTAACAAAAAGATCAGTCATTGCAGCTGGCCTGGGATGACTCCATGGGGCAACAAGCCTCCAGGTGGTTGGCCGAGGCTTTGTTACATCTCCATCTCAATCCACTTCTCCTTCTATTAATAAATCTATTAGCTATTAGGTCAACATCTTCATTAGAATGGTCCAAGTAACTTACTCATAGAGTCATTCATCCTGGCAAATGCTTATTGAGCAATCCTGCTATTTTCTCCTTCTTTTCTCGCATGCCAATGCCTAATAAATATCTTATACTCTAAATTCCATCTCAGCCCCTTTCTCTGGGGAACCCAATCTGCAACAAGTGCAATTAGAATAGTGCCAAACTTATTAATTAGTTATGAAAAACTGACTCTTTTAACACTCAGTTTCTCCATTTAGGAACAGGAGATATCTCTAAATTTATTCAAGTCTTCTTATATATTTCTTAGCAAACCTCTTTTTATAGATTTCTTTTTAAGGTTTTTCATTGTTCTCATGTATTTATGGTTATTATTTTTTTCTTTACTACGAAAAAACTTTTTACTATATCTTCTATGTGACCTATAATGTTATAAATGTATTTATAAATGACATTATAAATGTTATAAGACATTTTTTAAATTGTAACTTTACTGAGTTCACTTTCCAAATGTGTTCATTTAAAACATTGTCTACATTTTTCCTGTCAAGCTTCCTCTTTCCCTTCATCATAATTTTTACTTGGTTTAATGAAATTGCAACCATGATATAGCAAAAAGACCTTATTTTGGTTTTCCACATTTTAAGAGTAATCACAATAGTGATAGCATCTGTTGAGAGCATCTAATGTATCAGGCCCTGGTACCTGAATAGTCTGGTGATATTACAGTTTTAGCAGCCACTCTACACAGTTGCATTATAACATGCTTTTCAAAGAATGCATGTAACTTAACCATTAGCTGCTGCTTGCAAGTTACTGAACCGGAGTCAAAACTAGTGCAATTTAGCTCTAAAGTAAAAAAATATAAAGAATTTCCCCCCAGGCAACATAATGAAACCAAGCCTTCCTGAGTTCATTTTTACTTTTGTTATATACAAGTACTTAAATATTTAATAAGTATAAAATATATTTCAATTTTGATAATGCATCTATATTTTAACTTCATGACACAGTATGAACTCCACGGGCAGTTTCTGAATTCATATTCTTTATACAGCATTCAAATATAAAGAAGCATATGGACTGAAAGTTAAATTTTGCCTTTACCTTACTCCCTTCCAAATGCTTGCCCTTCTCCAGAGGAAACTACTATGAACAATTTTCCATATATCTTTACAAACATTTTCTATTAACTTACACATGCATATGCACACACATATGCTCACTTGAGTTTGCATATATGCATACCAAGCTAGTATATATAAATTTACTTTTTGTGCATGTTAATCTAGTAGGTTTATACTTTATGCATTATTTTGTAACTTGCTCTTCTTACTTAACAATGTCTTTAAGTCTTTCCATGTCAGTATAGAAAATCAACTTTATTCTCTTTAAGCTCTTCAGGACTACCTGACGAGCACTTAAGCCCCCTGAAAGGCCAGAGCTGGATTAGGCAATGGCTTGATGCCTGAGGGAAATGGAGCTCCAAAACCAAGTACAGAATTGAGGCAAATTATTTTGAAGATAGACCATTAAATAACTAATACATACATACATATATGCATATGTATACATAAGCCAAATATTCCCCTCTTACATTAATTTAGTCCACTGGAAACTTAATAGATTCTTATCATATTTTTGTCACCAAAACCATTCTATCTTGGGCATTGCATTATTTAGAATAAAGATTTGGCTGTATGTACTATAAATCCAAAATCATGGTGACTTGCATAAGATTGGTTTTTATTCTCCTGCTCTTAATCATCTGCATTGTACACATCACTTCTACTCATATCTCATTGGGCTTAAAATCTAGTCACATGGCCATGTCTAGTTTCAAGAGTGTCTGGGAAATTTAATCTGGGCTACTATGAGTCCACCTGAATTTTTTTCTTGTTTTTTTTGGCTAAGAATGAGGTGGAGAACTAGTACACTGCCACAGTCATTGCTCAGTAACCTCACGATTCAGTTTAGAAAATCACCCAACCAACCACCTTTCCAGGGGAGGGCTTTACATTTTTTTTTCTTTAAATTCTTGATCCATTCCCTTTTGAAAAACTTCTTAAAATTTAATTAAAAATTCTAGTAATCCAAAACAGCAAATCTAGCTAAGTATCTTTACCTAAATTTATTAGCTGTTATGGTGGGCCAGCATCTTCACTAGAATGGTCATAGTAACTTTCTTGGAGAGTCATTCATCCTAACAAATATTTACAGAGCAACAAATTCTTATGTCAGTCTTGGAAAACACACCAGAAATAAAATAACAAAGGTGGTCCCCAGTGTGTGTTTATGTGTATCATGTAATTTCATCCAAATCATCTGCACTGATAAGTATTACTGAAGAAATAGAAGACAGTTTACCAATGTTACTTCTATCATGAAAAAAAAGAATCGTAAAGGGGAGGGTATAGCTCAGTCGTAGAGCACGTGCTTAGCATGCATGCAGTCCTGGGTTCAATCCCCAGTACTTCCACTAAAAATAAATAAATAAACCTAATTATCCCTCCCCCTCAAATTTAAAAACAAAAAAATTTAAATTGAAAAAAAAATGAATGGAGCTTTTATAACCTCAATAAATAGTAACTGTTATGTAAAAAAAAAAAGAATCATGTATTTCTGACTTAACATTTTGTTATAGTATTCGGAATGTAACACCTTTACTTTTTATAATAGTGAAGTAAAACAAAAAGGAAGATTAATGTTCCCACAATCCTATAGCTGAGAAATTTCTCACATTTATTTGAGTAATGCATCTGATGAAGTGAAATGTTACCCACCAAAATTAACCTGTCTTTTACTTCAAATTTTACTTGAAAGAATAATACAAGGTTAAAATAGAATGGAAAATGAGTTTGAAAATGAACTTCAAGAATATAGGACACCTAGCTGGCAACTGTCTTTCAACTCAATTATTTGAAGAGAGGCATTTCTTGATACTAGTTTGGCTGATTTGTATATTGAGGGTATATACTGATGATGGGTCATAATAGAAGTCCCCTGGGAACTGAGTGACAAAGTCATATATCTATTTATCAAATTCACTTTGGAGGATAACACAGATGCCTTAAGCTCCTGAAAATTTTTCCAATAGGGACTTTTTTCAGTTCTGGATCATAATAATGCACATACTATGCCAGATGACTTGCCCTTAGTCTCTTGACGCCTAACAGGACCGTGATGAATTTATATACACGTTTCTTCTGCTTAATCTCATGCAGCCTATTCATGTGTTTCTTTAAGTAGATGCATTTTCTGATGCTAATGTTTACTTTCTTAGCAAAGACTATCCAGACAGTAAAGTATATGCCTTTCTGGGTTAAAAATAAAATCTTCCAAGGAATACCCCAACCAGATTATACTAAATATACCCATTTGCCCAAAATGCATGTCTGCCCCAGTGCTTTATCACCCATTTGCGTGTAGCATTTACTGACCCATGAGCACTGTGGTTGCCCCACGAGATGTGGGAGTTCAGCAAAGCTCAAAGCAAGCATGTTAATGTCTACTATGGAGTTTTGGGGGTGGGGCAGAGCTGACATTGCTGAGAGGACACACTTCCCATTTGAAACAGAACACAAAGAAAGGCTTTGTTGTTCTAAGAAACATGAACAACCAAGGAATTCTACCCCTGTTGTTCCTCTGTAGTAGCAATCTCTTATACTGATAATGATGACATAGAGGGAGAGGGAAAGTCAGGGCAACCCATGTCTCCTTTCCTTTTCAGTTCTTCCCTACTCATCAGCAGGCCAAAGGTCGAGTGTTCGCAGAATGCCCATGTAGCAAGAACCAAAATAAAAACAGCTGAGTTAGTTTTGCACAGTGTCTCTACTCTTCTGGTAAGAACAAAATCCATTTGCAGGTACAAGCTAAGATACATGAATTGTGGTGATTTCAGTAATTTTGCATAAAAATGAAATAGTCATATTTGCATTTAAGACTGACATTGTACAACACAAAGGTGAGTGATAAAATTCATACTAAAATTTTTAAATTTTAGTTTTCCTTTACTTAGAACAACATGAAGTAAATAAACACCACGACAGGTTGAGAGAGAGACTGCAGAGAAAAGGAGAGAGCTCTATAATTTAGTGTCTTTAATGGAAAATTTCCTACTTTCTGAACAAGTGGCCCCATATTTTCATTTTGCACTGGGCTCCACAATTTATGTAGCTCCTGTGTAAGCTCCAGTGTATGTATCCCCCAGCAGCCTCTACAATCTGATTTAGTCATTGTCCTTTTTAAGTTCCTTCCAAGTCTGATTCTCTGTCCCTCATAACTCAAGGATCTAAGAGCTACCGGGTCTCCTTTAACAAATCTCTTCTCTGTTTAATCTAGCAGTCAAGCACAGAGACTGGTAATAATAATAATAACAACAACAACTAAAATTTATACATTCCTACTCTATGCCTAGTACATAGTCTCATAATAGTGAAATAAATACTATCAGCTTTATTATCCAGATGAGAAAATCTAGGTTTAAAACTCAAATAAATTGTCTGAGTTCACCAGCTAATACATCCAGGGCAAGGATTCAGACCCGAGTGTCTGATTCCAATCCTGTGTGGAGCCACATTTATTGCTGTTTGTCCTTTTAAACTTTGTTGATCCCTATGGCAAGAATTTGACTAAGTTCTAAATAGGCACTGTGCCACCTAAACAAATAGCCATTGTTAGAATTCGAGACAGTAAATGTTTGAATCATCTTGTTGCTGAAAACGTAATTCTTAGGAAAGAGCCAATAAACGGCCTTTTCTGAGAACCACGCTGGTGGTGATGAGGAACGTTCAATGGCTTTTATGTCTCTGGGATGCATTGTTTCTGGATTTTATGTTCCTGGATTTTGTGAGAGTGTACCAGTCTAGGATTACACTGATTAGGGAAGGCAGACAAAATAATGAACTTGGATGGTTTTAAATGCAAACACTCACCTCTTTTTCTGTTTATCAGAGGGGTTAAAATAGCTTTCTCAGCAGGTTGCCTTCATGTTGCTTGTGCTGTTGTTGCTCTTACTGAAGTTCACACAAACATCCTGGCAGGATACAAAATTTTGCAATTACAACAGATTCTTGGAAGGTTCTGCACAAGTAAATGAGGGACAAAAATGGTTGAGAGTGACGGAATTTAGGAGCTCGGACAATGCAAAGTTTACCATTCTGCCATGATTCCTGCAGTCTGAAAATTAAATCAGTCTAATTTAGGACACATGTCATTTCAGGTTTTAGATGGTTCCAATTTTTGCTGATACAATAGAAGAGACATGGCGCTTTAAAAAAAAAGTATGCAACTTACTATAAAAAAAAAACATGTAATGTAGGCTAAACTGTGCAAGTTAAGACACTACAAACCACAAAGGTGAGGATCATAGGACAAATATTTCTTTACCAGCTCTGGGTGGGATGGTGTCTTTATGATTTATTCTAAAATAACAAAACAATCTGAAACAATGAAGTGTTTCTCTGTGCCTCATGAATATATATGAATTCAGTTCATGATAGAACAAGTCATTGGCTGCCTCTGCCAAACAGCCAAAAGGGAATGATTGATTGTTTTATGCAGAACCTTGCACAGTCTAAAGGCACTAGAAATCTGTGGTTGACAAAATGGAAACACTGCCAAAAATGAATGTAACTCTTAAATAGTATAACAATATTTATACAGATGACCAGAAGTACTTGAGAATTAATAATCACAAAGTTCCCAAATTCACTACAGAAATGCTTACATAAACTGTTTCTGTTACTTCTTTAAATAAAACTCTTACTGACTTTAAAGCACATATACTAGAAAGTAGATTTAATTAGATTTAGTCGCTCACTTCATACATACTGGAGGGTTACTGTTTTCATGAGAAAAAAAAATTTTTTTACCGTAAGTGAATATGAGCAAGTGATTTAGTCACAGTCAAATAAGGAAAATGTCCCTTCCTGAAATATAAATTGTATAATTTTTATTTACTTAGAATCTTAAATTATATCTTCCTATAATTAAGTGATCATTACCACAAACTCATTTTTCAAATTTATGGCCACTTGAAATTATTTGGGGGAAGGAGGAAGGGATTGCTTATATTTGTTTCTATCCATAAATATGTGTCTTAATTTAGATTTCCCCAAATGTAGATCCCAAGACATGGAATTAGATTTATTTGAAGGGCAATCACAGGAAGCAGGAGTGAAGGAGCAGGGGAAAAAAGGAGAGGCCAGCACAGATGTGCATTACTGAGACTGCTGCTATAGGCAACGGGGACTTGCTCCTGCAGGGCCCTGTGAGAAGCAGAACACCCAGGCTCCACTGGAAGGACAGGTGCTGCCTCCCCATCCCCAGCCACCAGCCTCCATTGGTTGAGGGTTACTCCTGGGCACATTACCTCCCTCTCACTGCTGGGCTGCATGTGCACAGGCCGAGGGTGCTCCCTTGGCTTCTGAGAAAGCTCTGAGACAGAAAGGTGGAAACTCAGCTGCATAGAAGTTCTGGTAAAATACAAGATGCTCAGTTAGATGAGAATTTCAGAAAAAAAGTGAATATTTTTAAAATTATAAATATTTACATGAGGTAGACTTACACTAAAAGATTATTCCTTTTAATCTGAAATTCAAATATAACTATATTGGGTTTTTTTTCTTTTCTAAATCTGGCAACCCCACCATTAGCAAAGTGCTTGTGGTAGGATGCTGTTGGCATGAGTCTGAACTTACCCAGAGCTGTCTACCTCTGCTGCAGCTAAAATCAGAGGTGGGCTGAGGCCAGGTGAAGCAGGGTACCAAGTGTCTGTGACATGTGGATATTCTTTATCTTAGATAAGGAATAAATCTACCTAACTCACCAAACACAATACCACATACACTCACCCTGTATGTCTTGATTTTTCTAATCAATAATTTTGCTACAAATAGGTCTCCACTTAACCTCCTCATGAATAATCTTTTACTTGATTCTGTACAGCACCAGTTTGCTTAACCAAAATTATACTTACCTCTTGAATCTTAGGCTTGCTCGTGCCACTTTCTTGTCACATCGTGAGCATAGATGCTTCATGTGCTACCAGTAAATGTTAGTGTAGGCCTTCTGAGAAGCAGATGGCAAGACAGGACCAGCTATTCAAGAGATTTATGAGGGGTGGCAACACCTGTGAAGGAAATATGAGGAGGGATGGGGGACAGGGGTGCTGGTAAGGCCATGGTGCAAGTCTGACTGCAGCGAGTGAGAGAGGCAAGGGAAAAGGATGGGCAGAAGTGTCTTAGACTGCAGTGCAGTTATAAAAGATCTGGGCAGGGCCATCGCCAGTCTTCCTTCACAGGAGTCCTGTGTCCTGCAGGAGCAGGGCTGCATTAGTGACCCTGCCACACGCAGTCACTGACCAGTAATAGCTTCTGGGAAGTATGAGCTTGGTGTGGAGAGCGATGGACATCAGAGCACAGGGTCTACTGGCCTTGCCAGCTGGGCTCCCGGCTATCATGAGACTCACTTTCATGGGAAGTTGCTACATCGTTTCACAGGGAGAGATACAGAGCACACCTGCTGAACATGTACTCATTGACTGACTAAGTACATTGTTTAGAGATAGTCTTGAAAAATACTTACTAGCATTCATATTCATGAAACTGAAGTAACTGTGGTATCTGATTTGTAGAGATATTTTAGGGCAGTGAAATTTTGTAGCATTTGTTCTAATCACGGTTACTTAGACATCAGCTTATTTCATCAGCTCCTTAGAGTTGTCCTGTAGTAAGTTGGCGAAATATAGTAATAGTAGCTACTTGTTAAGGCTATTCTGAGGATTGTATGAATATAATTCAAATAGAAGTCTTAGCATAATGCTGCCACATGGTAAAAGTTCAATTAATATTAGCTGTTGGTGGATGATTATTAAAAAACCAATGTGCCATGGGAAAAAACTGACATGAATCTATGTAAAATTATCTTGCTTTTAATATTATTCCTAGGTCCACATTCCTAAGGAAGAACACAGTATATCCCTTCCAACTGCCAAAGAAATTGAGAAGATACGGGAGGTGATGGATATGTTAACTAACTTTGAGAATCATTTCATAGTCTATACATATATCAAATCATCACATTGTATGCCTTAATAGTACACAATGTTATATGTCAACTTATCTTGATAAAGCCGGAAAAAAAATTTTTTAAAGAAATTGAGAGGAATAGGTTACAAGAATTGACTGTTCTACTTGTTTTAAGTGATAGATGCCTGCAACTGTGGATGCACAACTCTAACCCTACCAGCTCTATTTGTTATGTCATCTATCACTGCCTAATAAATCACCACTAAAACTTGGTGGCTTCAAACAATACATAAGCATTTATTACATCACAAGTTTTGGTTGGTCAAGAACTCAGGTAGGGGTCTTACGGACATTTCTCACTTGGATTCTCTTGTCTGGTTGTAGTCAGTTATTGGCTGGTCTTGCAATCATCTGAAAGCTTGACTAGCTTTGGAGGAACCATTGCCAACATGGCTTTCATTAAACTGGCAAGATGGTGCTGGCTCTTGGTTGGAGGCCTTAGATCCTTTCCACAGGGCTGTGTGAGTGTCCTCACAAGGTGGTACTGGCTTCCTCCAGAAACAAAGGTGGAAGCTGCGATGCTTACATGACCTAGCTTCAGAATTTACACACTATCCCTTCCACACAATTGCTCACACAGGGCTAGCATACAAGGGTATGCATACTGGAGACAAGCATTACTGGGAACCATCTTGGAACTAATATGTTATATTAAAATCTCCTGCAGAATATATGTATCCAGGAAAAATTACCTTTAATGAAAGCTTCTAGTACTGGAGGATACAGACAAGAATTATCTTTCACCAGAGCTGAACTAAGTCTTGTTTTTTCATTTGTAGACACAGGTAAATGCAACCTGACCACCATGTAGGAAAGGCCTAAAGCAAGGATATAAGTGGGCAGCTTTCAAGCAGAATTCACCCCCAAAGCCATATTTGACTTGGCCTAATCAGTGCATATAATGAATATACAATTACATACCTTTAGATGAGCATTTGTTCTCCACTTTGCCACCACTGCCTGCATTCTTACATCATACAAGTTGTATATTATCTGCTCAACCCTTGAAAGGCCCCAGCAATTCCTAACTTAAAGAAATTGAAATCCTAAGCATAGAGAAAAGAGGGCTGGGTGGGGAAAGAGGAATAGACAAAGAGTTTCTGAAGCAAGCTCACTCAGCTGTCCTTCTCCCTGCAGAGGATCTTATAGGAACAAGTAAATGTCTTGGCAGGATCATGAAAGATTTAACATAGGCAAGAGAACAGTGCCCTTGAGAGTGAAGTCTGTTCAATACTAAAGTAAGGAAATGGAAACTCCTTCTCCGGAGGTCTTTAGAAATAGGAAAGATTCTAATCTGCCTGGAAGAATTTAGGTGTGGTTTTTCTTGGGGGTAAATGGGTTGGTTTATATAACTCACAAAGTTTCTTCCATGATTTTTTGACCCCCTTCTGTGACTTTAAAAAGTCATTCCCGCTCCCTCCACCCTCCCCACACACAGAGGCCCCTTAGGTGCAGGGTAAGTCATGACTGTCGTAAAGCTTAGCAATTCCATCTTCTGGGAAAGAGGAGACCACCCAGGCGAGCAGTGATAGGCTGCCACCTAACTCTGCATATCTGGCTTGCTATGAATTGTTTGTCATTTCACTCTTCTGTTTGTAGTATTATTTTCAAAGTCTGGTCATTAGCACTATTACTTTTTTTTTTTAAGTTTCTATTATTTTGTTTCTTTTGCCCAGAAAGTATTCCCCATGCAAAAATATTCTGATTTTAGTATATCCAATAATATATGCATATCTTTAAAGCACAACACTTTTAACTAAAGAACAAAGTAGTCTATAATTTATGCTTTATCCAAGCCTCAACATTTTCAATGTGTGTGTTCTCATGTGAAGAAATCCAATGCTTCCAACATATTCTTTGAATGTTATGTTTTCTTTTCTAAACAAACAATGTGATGATCAATTTCAACCTTATGCCCAGGCTTCTATACAAGTGTGTTTTTCATTAAAGTTCATAACTTTTCCGAATGTGTTTCTCAAACAAATCAAGATTCTTTTGTCCCTATATAGCTAAATAGTCTTGATTTAATTTGAGAGAAATTTCACATATCAGAGGTCAACAGAAATTGTAGATGTCTAAGTGCCACAGTTAAAAATTTAATTGCAGTAATTGAAAGATATAATATACATCACTTTTTATATTCAAAATTTAGAAACTCCTTTTTTCTCTGTGTAGTGATACAACTTTCTTTCCTTTTTTAAAATTTTTTGTTTGTTTTTTTGTTGTTTTGAGCGAGGTAATTAGGTATTTATTTATTTTGATGGAGGTATGGTGACTGAACCCAGGACCTTGTGCATTCTAGGTGCACACTCTACCACTCTGCTATACCCTCCCCCAATATAACTTCTAAACTGTTCACTGAGTGAGCTTTTTTTTCTTAACTTTATTGAGATATAATCAACAAATACAATTGTAAGATATTTAAAATGTACATGGTGTTGATTTGATATATGTATTCATTTTGAAAGGATTCTCCCCATCAAGTTAATTAACACATCTATCACCTCATATATTGACCTTTTTTGGTGAGAACATTTAAGTTCTACTGTCTTAACAAATTTTAATTATGTAATACAGTGTTATCAACTATAGTCACCATATTATACATCGTATTCTTGGACTTTATTCATCTTAGTGATGAAAGTTTGTACCCATTTTAGCAGCCTCTCCCTATTTTCCCATCTCCTATTCCAGTGTGACTACTTTTCTACTTTCTGTTTCTATAAACCTGACTTTTTTTTAGATGTCACATATATGTGGTACCGTGCAATATTTGTCTTCCTCTGTCTGCCTTATTTCACTTAACATAATGCCCTCAAATCAGTCTAAGATGTCACAAATGGCATGAGTTCCTTCTTTCCCATAGCTGAATAATATTCTATGTTTTATATATATATTTAAACATATATAATTTATATATCTATATCTATATATAAAGTGAATATGGTAATGCAGATATTCCTTTGATATCCTGTTTTTGTTTCCTTTGGCTATATACCTAGAAGTGAGATTGCTGGATCATATGGTACCTCTATTTTCAATTTTTTGAGGAAAATCCACACTTTCCCACAGTGGCTGCATCAATTTACATTCCCCAACAGTGCACAAGGGTTCCCTTTCCTCCACATCCTCACCAACACTTGCTATCTCTTGTCTTTTTGATGATAGCCATTCTAACAGATGTGAGATGAAATCTCATTGTGGTTGGATTTGCATTTTCCTGATGATTAGTGATACTGAGCATCCTATCATATACCTGTTGGTACACAATGCCATCTATAAAGTACTCCTGCCTTAAAAAAAAAATTGCACTGGAATCTAAGTCAAGCCCCTGAATAGCTCTGTCTCCTAGTTATAGGACAATACAGGTGATAGAAGCACCAGAAGCACCAGAAGCTCAAGATAAATAGTACCATGAGGAAGCAAGCAAACAAATGCAGAAAAACAGGACATTATACAGAACCAATGAACTGATTTGTTCAACAACTAAATGATATTAAAGTGAAGGAGGGTAGTAAGCAGAAGTAGATTAAAGAGACTTAAGAAACACATTAACCAAATACTAATTGTGGACCTTACTTAGGTCCTGATTGAAACAAATTAATTGTAAAAAGACATTTTTAAGACTGTTGAGGAAATTTGAATATGGAATGAATAGTAGGTGATATTAAGCAATTACTAAAATTAATAATGTTACTTTAATAACATTGTGGTTATGTTTACATTTTAAAAAAGTCCTGTATCTTAGTTATGTGCCAAAGGTGAAATGCTATGATATTTGGGATTGTTTTAAAGTACTCTAAAAAATTATGGAGAGATAGATAAAACAGAATTAACAAGATATTTTCTCTACACATATGTATGCTTGAATTTTTTTTATTAAAAGAGGTTGCAAAAGAATAGAGAAATACATCAGGGGTGGTAGTGATAAAGGAAGGCAGGTAAGGGAGAAAGAAAAAAAGTTATCCAGGGTTCATTGGCTTTAAAATATATGTTATAGTTTCAAAAATTGAGTCAATACATAGGAATATGTTAAAAAACGTTTTGAGGTCATATTGTGTACAGGGGTAGGGGGTGGGATTGTGGTAGCCCTTTAACACCACATTAATTATCTATTTTGTAATAAATGTGAGCCCAGTAAGGAATTTTGCACTGAACAGTAAGTAACCTTGCTTTGAAAAAAAATGAGTTACCTTTAAAGTTTTTTGCAGTTAACCAATACGAGGTCACTTGAGCATAAATTTTTTAAAAAGCTTTTTTTATTCCACAAATACACAGTAATCTCATAATAGTGAAACATTGTTTTTAAACTATTTCCCACCTCCTAAGATTCTGAGATATTCTGTATTCCCTCCCTCCCATCCACCCCCCCATCATTAAGTTGAGAATTTCCATTTAATGTGTGTGTGTGTGTGTGTTGGGGGCAGGAGGGATAGCAGACAGAAGGCAGAGAAGGAATAGGTCCCAGGGCATCAAAGAGTAAGAAATAGAGGCAGATTGAATGTGTGAGCCACCACCAACCTCTGCTACCTGAAACCTTGCCATTTTCCCTACTACAAGATACAGAAATGAAGCATCAAGGAAATCATGTCCAGACAGATTACTGGCAGAGTCTGCCTTCAGCTGGAACAGAAGGAGATGGTCCAAGCAAGAAGATCAAGGAGAGGAAATAATGAAACTCTCAACTGGTGTTTGCATACTTCAAGTTCAGGGAGCATGCAGCCAATCTGTCAGCTTCCTTAGGCAAGCAGGAGCTTTCCCCAAACATGGAAGTCTCAGGTGGCTCCTTCTGTGGGAATGCTAAACAGAGCTTCTCGGGTAAGTCACTGCAGAGTCCTGGAGAGATTTGGCAGCAGCTTCAGGCTTCACAAGGGTCTCGTGGAGGCAGCAGAGAAATGAGATCACACAGTTTAGGAAAAGCTTCCTGACAGAGGCAAAGATTTGAGATTTGAGAACAGGTTAAAGTTGTAAGAGAGGGTGGTATTGATGAAGGGAATAAATGAACAGGGGCTAGCGCAAACATGCCCAGTGTGTTGATCTGGTGATGGGAGTCACCCTGACAGGCTGGGGATGTAAAAAATGCAGAAAGCAAGAAAAAATGAGAAAGAAAAAGAGAGAGAATGTAGATGGAAAAAGGATATTAGGAGGAGAAAGGAAAAGCAAGCAAGCCTGAAAGTAAACACTGAACCAGCCTACAGAGTTGTCTCTATACATCTATAAGGTGTAATACATTTACCCAACACACCATGGAGGAATAATATTGAGGTAGAACATCATGGTGAACTCAGGTTAACTTCTCCCTAATAAGTGCCATTTTTATGAGATATTCAGCTGTTTGAGTTTTTCTTCTCAAATAGACAGTATTCTTTGTCTAAGTAATGTGTAAAATAGCCCTCATCTACTATTTAAGAAGAATACATATATAAACAATTTGCTAGAAGTTTGTTTTTATTACTCACTCAAGTATTGGTTTCTGTTTCAAAGTATGCCAGGTGCCATCTCCTGTTCCTTCCCCGTGCAGGCTCACCATGCACTCTGAAGGCGGCTGCCCCTGCAGAGGAGCTGGGTCTCCCCAGCTGCCTTGTACCAGAGTGTGTGCTCTTTCATCATGTCCTCTCACCTTTGCTCTTTCCTGATTCCATCCCAGTGTCTCCCGGTCTTTGATTCATTAGGCTTTGCCTCTCTATTACTGGACTCAACAATGTGATTCTATTTACCTGGCTTTGAGTTTTAAATATTTGCTAGCCTAGGAGTAGCTTTTCATGCTCTGGCTACAGCAGAAGAGAGAAGGAGAAGCTGGCACAAAAAATAGAGTTCTGTCAGTCTTCAAGTGTGTCTAAGCCCAACTTTGATGGATGCCAAGAATAACGTTTATAGCAAGGGAGTCCTGGCTGGGAGGCCCT
The DNA here is from genome assembly GCF_009834535.1 of Camelus ferus. Lineage (NCBI taxonomy): Eukaryota > Metazoa > Chordata > Mammalia > Artiodactyla > Camelidae > Camelus > Camelus ferus. Next base: position 51,491,716 of record NC_045702.1, on the reverse strand, counting down.
GCAAAACCAGGCCGCATTCTCCTCTGTGTCCTCCTGCTGTTGCTTGCTTTGGTTTCCTGCCTTCACCTGACCCAGCACTAATGTCTAAGTGATTCTCAACTGCAACTGCATGTTACAGTCAATGAGGGGACTTTAGCAAATGCTGATGCCAAAGTCCTGGCCTCTGTGATTCCATTACGATCAGCTTGGGGCACTGCCTGGGCTCTGGGATCTTGCAGATCTCCTCAAGTAATTGTATCATGCAGCCAGTGTTTAAAAACACTGCCCTAGAAACACACCCCAGAGTTCTGGTTGTTTAAGTGATACTCCAACCTGATCAATCCCTACTTATTTAAATTAGGGTGGAAAGGGGATTGGACATATAACTGAAATGTCATTTACTAATAAAGTAATAATGCTGAAAATGATAGATCCAGTCTAAGTTTATTAATATAATTTGGAACACTATAGCATTACCTTAGCCCACTAAAGTAAATTAACCTGTCATCTAGACTGAATGCAAGGAAGATAATCATGTTGCACTTGGTGAAATGTGGAGTATAGAGACACTAAAAGCACAAATATGTGGTATTCGTAATAGAAGGTCGAAGTCAGATCCAATTCAAGAGGGTTACAGAAGGTATGATGAGAAGGTGCCGAGCACTGAATTTAGAAAAGGAACCAGAGCTACAGCTACGGAACATGGGGATTAATGATTAGAAAAAGGAAAATAGAAAAGGCAACAAGAGACTGATTCCATTTAATTCCAGTGGAAGGAATATTGTACAAAGCCTGGTCAGTATTTGCCTACTTGTGCTGTGCAAGTGTAATTTGACACTCGATTGCTCACAGGTCCTTATAAAAAATTATTTACTTTGTTTTCCTTTAAACATATTGTATTGGTCAGTAGAGGCTGAGCAATGCTGCAGTAACAAACAATGCCTCTTCCACAAAATGTCAGAGGATCAATTCTGCAGAATGTCTCAGTCGTGCTTCATGTCCATTGGGAGGAGGCAGTAGTCATTCAGGAGCCCAGACTGACGAAGCAGACACCCTTCAAATGTTGACATCCTCATGTCAGAGCAAAAGAAATGTCCTGGAGGATCTTGCACTGGCATGTAAAGGCTTCTGTTCAGAAATGACCCAAATTATTTCTATTTGCAACTCACTAGCAATAACTAGTCACCTGGCCCCCTGAATCAGAAGGGATCAGAGAAGTGATGGGAAGTGGAGAGGACCAGAAAATACAACAAGTGGCTCAAATTGTACCCCATCTTCATATAGAAAGAGGCAACTTTTTCTTGTTTTTCATGGAAACACCTGTGGACAAAGATATGTTGTACAACCGGGTTGTACTCACTAAAATGTAATTTTAATAAGGGTAAGAAAATTTGTCTTTTTTTTCTGATGTGTCCCTAGGGCCTAAGACAGTTCCTGTAATATAAGAGAGTTTAAACAAATATTTTGGGGTAAATAAAACTCTGGTGAGAAATAAAAATAGGCAGAAAGAGAGCTAAGAGTAATGTTATCATTTATCAGAATGTTTATGACTAACTTGCTATTATTTCAAAAATCACCAAGTAAAAAATTTCCATAGTCAAATGATTCACCAACTGTATTAAAATGATGATGTCACTGTTTTATGAAATTGCTTCAGAAGCCTTACCTAGTTAAGATCAAGTACAAATCTCATCATAGACTCTGCCCAATATCACATATTTAACCACAAATAATCAAGTTAGTCTTAATTTAAAAGGGGGTGGGGGCAAAGAAGATGGCCTTGCTCACTGAGATATTGATCTCAATAAATAGAATAACTCCTGCACCTGCATGGGAAGTCTTAATCATTTATATTGATCTGCATTTTCCATAAATTAATTTAAATTTAGATCAACCCAGTAAAAATCCAGCTGGACTTTTTTCCCTCCATAAAATTATTTCCATTTTTAATTTCATTAAGTCCCTAACTTCCAAAAATCACCAAAATTTCACCAAAACGTCTTTGACATTTGCTAAACAGATTGGTATATGAAAATGCTTAAGACCACTGAAACTCTCTGGTAAATTTGCTAAGAAATAAAACCATATGAGGATATCCATTATGTCATCTTGGGAGCAGCCCTGGGGCCCTGTCCTCTCTCACACTTGGGGCCACCCTCAGAGTTTAGCAATGGAGACTCCAAGCATGGGGACTTTCCCCCTACACCAAGCTCTGGGATTCTCCCAGCCATGCTCTGGACCTTGTGACCAGTTAGAGAGAGCTGCCCAGAGGAGCAAGACAGAGACTTCCCTCTGATCCTGGGCCCAGGGTCTGGGCTTCATGGGGACAGGATCCAACCGTTTTGCGGTTGGAGTCAAGCAGGGAAGTCCAGTGTTACTCGTATGATGACAAGTAACATTGTATGGTGACTGGTATGAAAGCAGAAGCAGCCATCCTGACACAAAGGGTTGAAGTCTCCTGGCCTTACTCAGATGGCTCTGCATTCTGGATGTTGGTCTTTACTCACAGTCAGAAAGAAAATGTGGCCTCTCAAATGTAATGACACAGGTTCAAAGGCAGCAGACTAGCAGATCAACTCTGGCTGCTTACCTTCTCAGGCCAAGAGCTGAATCTCATTCCTGTGTTCACCCCCAGAGTCAGCTGCCTTCCTAGAACATGATGGAAGTCCTTGAACTTCTGAAGGGAGTTAAATAGGAGCCAGGTCAGGATGTTCTGAGTAGACCATTTACGACTGAGGGCTGGTTAACCCCCAACAGAACTCCAAACGGGACTTCTGAGTCTTATACACCCCTTTGAGATTTTCCTTCTAGTGAGGGACCTTCCATGGACCTGAACTCTGTCCAGCATTTACCTGGGTTGGGCTGGTAGGCACAGGGTTCCTTTTAACCCTGAAAAGATGAGGGACCCAGGTGAGCATACCTGGCCTAGGTACGCCTGGCATCACCCGGGAGTTGGTCTGGGCAGCCGACCTCCTTCCATGGAGCCTCTGGCCTGTGGGAGGTAGCCATCCCCTGGGTAGCATGGATCTCCTGCATGTTCCTCTCTCTCAGCTGGCCCGTTTGACCTTCCCTTTCTGCACTGTGTTGACTTACTTATCTCCATCCCTTGAGATTCCTCTTCTCATATCCCAAATTCTGTTCTCATATTCCAAATTCATATCCCAAGTCTGCTCTCCCAGACTGACACTGTGGACAACTAATCTGGACTCTTTCCAGTTCTGCTTGGGGCATTTGTAAGTTTATTGAAACACTCTTCTTTATAATCTGTAGATGGTCCTGACTCAGTTTTTAGAGCAAACATTGTGTGATAAACTAAACATCTTTCCTCATCGGTAAATGTGACTCTATTGCATCATTCTTTTACAGCTGTTTAATCTCCATAGGAGAGATGATTCATAAATCCTTTCCCCTCTCTGTGTATTTCCTAGTTTTCTCCTGTTAAAGATAATACCACAGTCATGTATTTTTTCCCCAGATCACACACAAGGGCATGGGAGCCAGACAGCATAGGGATGGGTCCTGCCTGTCTCTCTTACCAGCTGTGTGACCCTGGACCAGTTCCTTAACTCTCTGTTCCTCAGACTTCTCATCTGTAAAATGAGCCTGCTGTGAAAATCTTGCGGTTAATACAGCAACAGAAAAGATTTCTTGCCACCGGAAGTTGCCTTCTGGCAAGAACAATGAAATTATGGTAGGGAATGATCAGACGTACCATGACATTAACTCTTTAAAAGCAGCTGTTCTATTTTAAATTAATTTCTGTCTAAACAGGATCAGGTTCTTATTTTTATATTTCCAGTTGATAAGTATCACCACATAGCTTTAAAAGAAGTTAAAATTTGGAATTGCTATTCTGTTTTTGTAACTTGAGATACCGCCGACAGGATGGGGAAATAGTTATGTATGATTTCTTAATTTAAGAAAACCACACTCATTAGCTGTACGTACCACAGCAGCAGTGTGCCTGCGCCATCACAGCTTTCTATTCTGACAACACTTTTCCCTGTGAGTGGAAAAATCTCATAGCTTTCTTTTTGTTTACATTATACATAGCTATTTACCATATCAGCTTACTTCTTTAAATAGACTGCTCTAAAAATTGCATCTGAACAAAGTTTTAACTCTTGTTGGAACAGACTACCTCCAGGTAAGCAGACAGTCTCAGTGGAGTGACAGAGGCCACAGGTGTTAGAGCCAGAGCTGGGTGAAGAACGTGTCCAAGCGTGGAGTGGGCCCACACTGAGGACTCAGAGCCTCAGCTCATTGTTGGAAAAGCCTCATTGGGTCACAGCTGGGTGCAGGGTCAGAGTTCAAGCCAGATGAGAAGCATGTCCTTGTGGAAGGAGGCAGCCCAGTGGATGGTGCAGGAGTCCCAGCAGGTGGAGGAGAGCATCCATGTGGGAGTATGGCAGCCAGGTGTGAACTGTCAGCCTCTGAACTGAGAGAGGGGACAGTCCACCAGACAGGGCAACCTGAACATCCACTTGGATCTCGTTTGTCTACCAGTGTTAGCAACACCACTTCCCTGGCCAGTGTTTAGGAGGGCACGTGATGCCATTCTGGCCAAGGACACATGAAGGGTAGTATTCAGGGAAAGAAAGTTTCCAGGCAAGGTTTTCACTCTGGCAAGGTGACAATGGAAAGTAGCCCGTCTTCTTCCTCTCAAGGTGAAACCTGCAATGCCACTGCTGTCTGTGATGGAGGAGGGCAACCTGAAAAGAAAGCCGACTAGAGGAGTGTAGAATGTAAAACCAGCAGGGATCCAGAGGTCTGGCCCTGGCTGTACAGAGCCCACCACTGCTCTCCCTTTGGATTTCTTGTTAGGGAGGCAAGACACTTCTTTACTGTTTAAATAAGTAGAGCCTAGTGTCCTGAAATTATAATGAAAAACATCGTAACTGATAACCATGCCTTTCCTCCAAAGTTCGCTCTCATCACTGCCAGTGAGTCTGCTAATGGCTCTGTGAATTATGAATCAGAGGGACTTACACTCTGAATTATTGAAAGCAACAACCAGGATCACTTATAGGTAAACAATATATGATCCAGGGCTTAAAAGCTGCCCTGGGAAAAAGCCACAGACAGACTTCATGATTTTCCAGTAGGTCTCTCTTATATGGAACTCCAGACAAGAGCCTCAGGGTCATACCACCAGTTAAATGAAGCATCTTAACTGTTCTTAATTAATACAAAGTGTGAACTTGTTGTGTTACCATAGCTACCTACAGTTTAGATGTGATTCATATCTAAGTAACAAAATTAAGTTAATAAAAATAGTTTATTCAAATAAGCATAGTATATAAAAAATGAGGAAAGAGGGAACACAATAGCTACAGGGTAAGAAGTTAAACTATGGAAGCTAGAATTTTTTTAGCAAAAAAACTGTCAAGTTTACCAGTCCGATATTGTTCTTGGTAAATTTTCTTGTCAAGGCACTTCTGACAGGAAATTCCTGAGCTTTTAGAGAAAACAACCAAAAAATACGAAGAGATCATGTCAAAGAACAGGATAATTTTGATAGTAGAAATCATATTCAGCACAGGACACACCAAGATAAACAGTTATGGGAGGGCACTTGTAATACTTTGAGTCATTAATTTGTAAATGACAAAGATCGGAAATAAGGGATTTTCTTCACCCAAAAGACATCCTAGTTACTAAAGCTATGATACAAAATATAACAAAAGTCAACAAAAAGGAAATTGAAAAGGAATGTGTGTAATCACCCCAAAGACAGGGTGCATGACATTTTTCACCAGCGAACATTACAATAGGTAGATGGATCAACTAACTATACAATCTGACTTAGAAAATATGGAAAAGATTATTTAAAATAATCTCATAAAAAAGGCTTAATTGACTTCCTTTTGTTGAATGGTATTCACACCTTAGTGACAGTGTTTGAAAAGTTTATTGGTAGAAGTAGGAATGCAGTAAAATATTTTTAGACCACCTACAGTTAGCATACATTAAATTACACAACACATTCCTTTTAGTAAATGCTCTTTTTATAACGTTCATTCCAGTGACTGATAGAAACTGCAAACAGGATTATGATATTTAATTAATTTACAAAATGCAGCTGTACTTCAGACTCTTGGCAGCTGTCCAATAATTTTAATGTAAATTTTTAGAGAAAAAAACAGAAATTATTTCAAATTTTCTTACTAGTTCTAAATTTAGGGGAGTGGGGCAGGGAGCTCAATAGACACAAGCTCTGGGCAAGTGTTAACAGTAAATATTAGAGTCAGTGTGGGCAGGATGCAGACCCAAGAAATGACATGCATACATGACGATGCCATGCTGTTATGAGGTATACCCTCAAGGTATTATTACCGCCTCGACTTGGTCACACTCTTCATTTGAAATACAGAAATCTAATGCAAACCAGCTTAAACCAAGAGGGAAGTATGTTGACTTGTATAAACAAACTGCAATGGAAGCAGATGAGGAGCTAGCTAGAACCGAGGAATCAGATGCCATCAGACTTGATTTTCTCTTGCTCCATACGTTAGTTTTATTTTCTTCTACTGTAGACCCACTGTCTACGTAGAAGAAAACATGGAAGATGGTAGTTTCTAGGCTCAGACACTAACAGCTCAATGACAAATAACGAGAAGTTTCTAGGGAAGGATTCTGATTGGCCTGGCTTGTGATTGACCATGATTGTGGCTAGGGTTGTGAACTATGGATAAGCTTAGACTCTCCACCTTCAGCCCAAAAACTGCAGCCAGGGAGGTGGGTCATGCAGATCCTATTCTAACTCACTGACTCTTTATGTCAATAAAGTAGAAAAAGGAATACTCAATAATACTGGATAGATATACTTACCCAGTGGCTTCTCAGAAAGTTAGTTTCGACTGTGGGAGGGAACAACCAGGGGCTGTGGAAGGCAGGCTTTGTAGTAATAAGAGGGTGTGGTGCCTTGGTTCCCACACAAGGATGTGATTGGATTGTTTGACTCATTCTGTGGGCTGGCAGGGAACTGAAACCTGCTACCTAGGGATAAGTGGCAATTATACTTGGTCTGAGAAGGAGGGTTGCTTGACTAGGGAACCTTATCGGTGGGAGCAGAGCGGGAAGGGGAATGTCAGTTAGGACATTTGAGTCCTCTCAGTTTCAGATATTGAGGCAGCACGTGATACTAACTCTACGTCTTGTACTGCACGGCTTCACCACAAGAAACAGACTCCTTTCCCCTCAGTTCCAACTTGAAACATCTAGGAGGAGTTACTCTGCTTAGTCTGTCTTATATCATGTGCCTGCCCTTGATGCTGGGTGTTTAGAGAGCTATGATTACCAGCCTCACTGGGCCGCAGGACTGGGAATGAACCCAGTGCCCCCAACAAAGGACATCTCTTTTCAAAAGATGAAGGTGGTCAAATGGCAGCATAATTCCTAATCACAGGATGTCCCTTCCCTTTGCTTCCCTCCCTCCTTCCTCTCTTACCTGTTTCTCTGTTTCTTTTCCCTCTTATTCTCTCCCTCCTCTGTCCCCTCTCCTCCTCTCTGTAGCTTCTCTTCTCTTCTCTTTTTCTTCCCTTTCTCCTCCTCCTCCTGTTTGTTCTGTTCTCTCTCACTCACTTGACTTATCCTCTCACCTGTTTTCAGTAGTCCATGCCTGCAAGAGCTACCCACAGCCATCACCTATAGGAGTGGTGGGACTCTGAGAGTATAAAGGAAAATTCCAGCAATTTCAGATGCTTGAGTTAGAAAGCGTCTCAGAGAAACCTATACACTGATAGAGGTGAAACTGAGCCCCAAGATAACATCTCAAATTTAACAAAATAATAATGCTTTACACTGCCTCATTGTGTTTTTTGTTAATATGTAGCACATCTGAAAACATTTTCTTGTAATAAGATGAGAAAATAGTTATTGACTTGGTAACAGTATTCATTCTGGAAGATAATGTTTTTTTTTAAAAGTCAACACTCAGAATGGAAATTTTGTCAACTTTTTACTACATATGGTGACAGAAACAAGAATTCTGGGAAAAACTGAGTTTGATCAAAGAAATGTATCTTTTTGGTCTTCTGATGATTTTAAATTTAAATTCAATTTAATTTTAAATTTAAATGGACCCACCTGGAGTTCTTGACCTTTCATTGTTTTCACACTCTATACCTAGAACCCTGATGGACATGTGCTTGCCTAAGCCCAAGGGACAGTCAAAGGGCAGCTACTTGTGGGAGTGGACAGAGCTTAGACGGGGGTTCTTGTGAGAAGATGTGAAATCACACTAAAGCAAACTCAGGTTTGGAATTAAAGATCACATTATTCCCTTAAGCTGAGGTGCTATCTAGAGGTTTCTAGCTTTTCCAGTCTAGCATGTTTCCAGACCTGAACCACTTCCTATTCCTACACAGGGAGGTATTTAGGGGACTGTGTGAATTTTGAGAGAAAACATGGCATGTAAGAAAGAAGTGAAAATGGCTGCTTTCCTGAGAAAGTTTAAGAAATACTACATGTGGGTCATATTCCTTCATAACCCTGACAACAAAGCATGCCATGGGGTTGAGGAGACTGATTCTTCCCCTGTTAGCTCAGGATCCACCCCTATTCTGATAACTCGAAAAATGAGAGCATGAGGTGATAGTATCCTGGGCATGGACCCTGGAGACCAGTGAAGGGGTACTTTTGCAGATAGAAAAAAAAAGTTTATTGAAACTGTCTGAAGGGCAACAGACATAAGCCAGGGAGAGAGAGCAAAGGAAGACAGCTCTGTAGGATGCTACAAGATGACTTGAGGCAACCCATTGATGACTTTAAGAAATCTGGAAACTCTTTACAGACCTAGCTCTAAAGCTTCAGTCACTTGCATTTGCATATTAAAAATTAAGCAATTAATATGAAACAACTATGCACAGAAAAAATACAAATGACCAGTAAGTGTTTGAAAAGATATAACTTCACTAAATAAGTACAAATAAAAACATCGAGATAATTTTTTCCTCTAGTTAGATTGGTAAGATTCAACAAGATTCATATCATTCTACAGAGAAAGGGACACTTTTTTCCTATTGAAGTACAGTCAGTTACAATATGTCAGTTTCTGGTGTACAGCACAATGTCCCAGTCATGCAGATACATACATATATTCATTTTCATATTCTTTTCCATTAAAGTTTATTACAAGATCTTGAACATAGTTCCCTGTACTATACAGAAGAAAAAATTTTTAAATCTGTTTTTTTATATAGTGGCTAACATTTGTAAATCTCAAACTTCCAAATTTATCCCTTCTGATCCTCTTTCCCCTGGTAACCATAAGATTATTTACTGTATCTGCAAGTCTGTTTCTGTTTTGTAGATGAATTCACAGTGTCATTTTTAAATTTTTTTTTTTAGATTCCACTTATGAGTGATATGATATGGTATTTTTCTTTCTCTTTCTTGCTTCACTTAGAGTGATGATCTCTAGGTCCATCCATGTTGCTGCAAATGGTATTATTTTTTATTCTTGTTTATGGCTGAGTAGTATTCTGTTGTATAAATGTATCACAACTTCTTTATCCAGTCATCTGTCAATGGGCATTTAGGTTGCTTCCATGTCTTAGCTATAGTATATAGTGCTGCTATGAACATTGGGGAGCATGTATCTTTTTGCATTAGAATTCACTTCAGATATATATGCAGAAGTATGATTGCTGGATCATATGCTAAGTCTATTTTTAGTTTTTTAAGGAATCTCCATAATGTTTTCCATAATGGCTGCACCAAACTACATTCCCACCAGCAGTGTAGGAGGATTCCGAAAGGGACACTCTTATGTGTGATTCATTAATTCCATCAAGGAATTTCAGCTAATAGAACACTAACCCAAGAGCACAAAGATTTTTTTTTTACAGCATTGTTTATCATAGCAAAAAACTGGACAACATAAATGTCCATCAATAGAGTAATGAGTAAATAAACCATAAAATACATTACAGTGGAACATGATGCAAAAATACAATTCAGTAGCTGAATGTAAAAGATGGAAGTTTCATGAGATGGTAAGGAGAAACATAAAAGCTGAAAAACACATTAGATGGATACATTGCATTAAAAACAAACAAACACCCCGCTGCCAGCCACAGTTTCATAGAAGCTGGCAGAAACTATGAGACTTTTGGATCATAGACTAAGGACAATTTATTACTCATAATAATGGCATAGCCAGAGTTTCAGCATTTGCACCAATTAACCCCAATTCCTAGTCTATGTGATATAGCCACATACAGTGGCTTGTGCTATAGAAGAGGAACCCTGAGCTTAGGGAACCCAAATTTTTTTTATATTGGGCAGTAAGCCTGCATGACCTTATCTTTGTTATAAGGGAGTGAGACATTATCTTTATTATGCTGCACAGAGACAAAATAAAGCCCCCACCCTTTGCTCTGGAGATAGACACTACCTCTCTCTTCCAAGGCTGTTCATTATACAAATATCCTTTACAGTGCTTTACGGAGTGGCTCTGAACAAAGGCAGTCAGTGCCTGTTCTCGTAAGATGTGCAGTAACATAAAAGACTCAGAGAAAATTCTGTTAATTCCCAACACCATATTGTAATTTCCATTTTGGAAAATTTGAAAACAAACAAAATTTGGAAACAGACAAGTAAAAACACTCTGGCTGTCAATTAAAATAGTATGTTATTTTACCTAAAGGTATAACAATGAAAATGTTAGTGCTCTGGTCATCATACAGTATAAAACATGTAAGAGTATGATTTGATTGCAGCTGATATTATGCTCACTTGACCCAGTAGAAATTGGTGATAATGATTATTATTTTTAATAAACATTTTTTACTCACTTAGAAAAATAACATCCAGACTGGAATTGTTCAAGACAAAATTAGGAAAAGAATTTTTCTAATTATGTAGCTTTAATGATAGCCATTACATGCATACTTTTTTTCTCACATTTTTCACTAGAAAATTGTTCTTGAAAAACTATTACATGTCAACATCTCAACAAAAATCTTTTACTCTCTGAACAATACCTACCACCTGTCTAGCAGAGTGTAATCAAATAATAGATTTTTAAAGCCAAACGTCCAGCTTCTTCATTTTACCGTTGAAGAAACTGAGGCGCAGAGACAATAAGTGACTTGAAGGTGGCTAACAACTAGTTAATGTCAGAGCTGAGACTAAATCCCACATGCCGTGACTTGGAGCACAAGGCTCTTCTCATCATAATCCACATACACGATAGGATAGAGCTTTCAAACTGGAGTATGCATAACCCTGCAGGCAATGGCGGCATGCCAGGGAGGGAAAGCCACAGGATAAACACAGGGTGTCATGATTCGGTGTAAATATTACTCAAAGATTTGAGAGTAGTTAGGGGGTATGCAGTTTATTTTTATATTAAAACAAGATTGATTATAAAGGAGAATGTAAATTTTACATGAATTTTTAAAATTTCATACTGGGTTCCTCAGGCTGGAATCCCACCATGTGAGGGTAAAAATTCTTTCTGCTCTCTCTGCTGAGGATACAATTTTTTGTTGACCACCAATGTGAGGACATCTAGGAAGAAGTTTTTATCCAAAAATTGCCTTCACTAACCTCCATCTTTCATATTCCACTTTAAACTTGCATTATTTTAGTCCTTGTGATCAATTAAATTGTAAATTTTTCTTGAAGAAGGAACGCATGAAGATCTTATTATAAATGAATTTCGGAGTTCCTTTTCTAGGAATAGAGCTGTTCTTCTTAAAATTTATTTTCCTCTTCAGTGTAAGGTAAAAAGATTTTTAAAATTTATCAAGAGTAAAAATCTTTAAATGTGATTTTAGTAGAAATTAACTGGTTAGTAGTTTACTTCTGTAAAATGCTCTCTAAAGGTATTTTGCATATGGTTCTAAAACTCACATTTGTGTGATGTACAAATTGACTAAGTAGTATGCATTTCCATTTTTCCATGTAGCATATCTGAAATACTGTAATGCATATTAACAGCAAAAATGGGAGACAAGAGGCTAGTCAATTATTTTATACCTTTCTCGGTGTGCCGTTCCTCTCATATGATTCTTATCTTTGGGATAAAAACCATTTAAATAATAGTTCTCAAATGATTACTCTCTCCACAATAACTAGGAGGACTTTTACCTACCAACTCCAACATGCTCAAATACTTTTTAGAAGTACCAAAATAGTGTGTTTGAGTTCTTCACTGAGACATTTTTTTAATACTCTGTTCTGATACCAGCATTTTTTTTTTAAATGGAAGTAGCTTGACCCATTTCAAAAAATTACATTTAATGCCTAGATTTCAAGTTCAAATTTGGAGCCAAGAAATCAACTCATTCAATGGAATCAACATTTATTGAATGCAGTGTGTTAGGTCCTCGCAGAAGACAGTGATGGCACAGACAGAATCCTGCCTCCAAAGTTTCCCAAGCTAGAAGAGAACCAAACCCATATAAATAAGATCATAAGATAGTCTATCATCTTCAAGATTGGAAGAGACTGGCTGAATAGTGGCTCAACTTAGCAAAATAAATCTTAATGTAATACTTTTTTTTTTAGAAAATCGAAATTAATGCAAAACACACATGATGAACAAAATGTCAAAATTTCAAATAAAGACAGGATCAGCAATATTGATTTTTTTTTCTTTTGCCTTAAGCTCCCCTAGGACTCTTCAAGGCACTGCTTCTCCCCTACCCGCCACATGCAGCCAGTGGTCGCCAGACACATCTCTTCAGAAATCTAAATTTTCTCATATTCAGATCTCAAATCAATAAAATTATTATTACTGCGTGACTGCATTTGGGTCCCTCTGACCCACTCATGGTCTCTGGCATAGCTCATCACCCTCTCTCCGGCATCCACCGTCGGCAGCAGCCCACGCAGGGGAAAGACTGGTGTATTGGCGGTACCACTCCGCGGGTCTTGCAGGGCACAAGCGCAAACGTCACAGAAGTCAGGGTTTGGTTTCAAATCTTCCCTGCTTTGGATTGGCTTTTAGTTGGCAAGGTTGTGGTAACTGTTGGTAACAGTCAGAACAATGAGCTAGGGGCCAGATAGGTTCATCATAGGTGCTGCTGGATGCCCCGGCGTCCTGATGACCTTGGACCCCAACCATCTGCCCCATGTCTCCCGATGCACATGAGCCTGGCGAGAGCGGCAGAATCTGCCTTGGAAATCAGCCGTACGGTAAGCGTATCCCCCTTCACCAGACGGCTGAGTCCTTGAGGGCCCTGCCAGATGCTCCAGTCCACCGGAGTCTACCCAGAGGTCCGAGATAGAGGCATCGAGCAATGGCGAACCCCAGGCAAACCCTCCCGTGGGGCTAGAGGTCTGTAATTTCCTGCACAGGGTTTGAAGACTGCCCTCTGTCCACACTAATAGATTTATGTTGACCTCTTCCCACTAAATAGCTCCTGTATATGTAATTATGATAGTTTAGCAATTGGTAATAAGGCCATGTATTTGGAATCTTGACATATATAATGTAATACATATACATAGCCCTGAAATATTGTTCCCCTAAAGTGCAAATCGACACATTGAGGAAGAAAAGTTCTTTGAGGGGACAATACAAGCAGAATTGAGGACAATTAAGGTAATGGCTAATAGAATACCTGAGTGGCAAAAAGTGTCAGAATTGTGTTGTGCCACTTAGGACCTAGCAAAGCGTTGTGCGGTTCTCACACTCCTCTAGAAAGGCTTGGGGCTATGATGATTAATCAAGGCCGAGAGTTCTGGAATAAACTGAAAGCTGCTCACACTAAGTCCTAACTAACTGGTGCATGTGTACTGCATGTAGGTGTAGGAATTTACCTGTCATTATAGTATGTAAATCGTCAAGGTGGGGGTATTTTCTTCTATAGATTTTGATACAGATTTCATTCTTCTAGGATTTAAGAATCCCACAATTTTCAAACTTTTTTTTCTCTTCTGTTTTATCTAGATCCTAAGTCATCGGCAGTGGAAAAAGCTTTTATTCTTTCTATGTTAGAACTGCCCACACTAATTCATTCATTCTTCCTTCCTTCCTTCCTGGGGGAGGTAATTAGGTTTATTTATTTGTTTATTCTTAGAGGAGGTACTGGGGATTGAACCCAGAACCTCATGCATGCTGGGCATGCACACTACCACTTGCGCTATACCCTACCCACCCCACCCCCAACTCTAATTCTATGTTGGATTTTTATTTTCTTATTTTGTCAACCCGTTAATTTGAAATCTAACTTTCCCCCCTCATCAGGTTACTGAAATTGCTCCCCAAATTGAATACCTTTTCTGAGTGATATCCTCTACCACCCTATGCAACACTACAGATTCAAATTGTACCTTCTTGAAATCTGCTCTCCTAGTTCCCACTGTCTTTTTGTTTCTTCTCCTCACTTTATAGCAATCCCTCCTTACCCAGAATGTTTCCCTCCGCTTCTTTCTAAATGTAGACACTTGACAATGACCTTACCTGGGCCCCGCTCTCTCTTTGCTGACTTTCAGGCTGTTTAGTCATCCTCACCCTGCCAGCTGATGAGATCCACTCTCCCACTTGCAGCTTTCTGGTGGACACATTGACCTGTATGTTCCAGCCGTGTCAACTTGAGCATTTCTCAGCTGCAGTCACCTTCCCTCCCAGTCACGTTTCTCATCATCATGTCATCACGTTCTCATCATCGCAGGTTGCTTCCCTTGCCCTTATTCCCTGCCTCCAGTTACTCGCAAGTTCCCATCAATTATCTCTCTGTCCTATGTCATATCTGCTCACTGCTCATTCTCACTTGCTACTTACTGTCCTGGGGGAGGCTCATCAGCTCTTGACTTAATTTTCCAGAGGCAGCCTTGCTTCCTGTCTGCAGTTCTGTGTGCACCCCAGGCCATCATACGTGGTGCTGCTAGAGTCATCTTCCTGAGGCCTACCTTTTCACATCTTTTCTCTGCATAGAAAATCCTGTAATATTTCTCTGTTGTCCCAGAAATGAGTTCAGTGCTGAATTGCCCAATAGTTATTAAGCCCATTCTTTTAAAGTCCAGCAGAGCAAGAGCACCCAAGGAGAAGAAAGAAAAGTGATTTTCAAATAACTGATATTGGATATTGCTTAAAAGCATTGATGTAGTTGTCATGGGAAAAAAATCAGAACTTTGCTGGACTTTCTTAGACTGATTTTACCATGCAGTTAATAAATGTATTTCTTATCTATTTCCATGTATATCATATGAAATTTAATTAAATTTTAATTACAGATTACATAAAATATGTGATTTTAAGTTAGTTCTTAGGACCTATAAAAGTTTTTTCGAGTACTAAGGGTATACTTCTGAGCCTAAATTTCAAAATTAGCACAAATAGTATAACCCCAATCCACCTTTCTTAATTTATTCCTTACAATTGCCTCCTGGGTGCCTTTTACTGCAGCCAAAGGCTGTACAGACCTACTGCCTCACACTTTCTTCCCCTACTTTTTCTCTTTTGTATACTTACTCCCCTCTGACTAAAACACCCATCCATCAATATCTATGTCTAATTTCTCCTCACCTTTTCAGGCCCAGCCCAACTGTCAGTCCTGTCCTAAAATCTTCCCAGTTCCCAGGGCTGACAATATTTTCTTCTTCCTCTGAATTCACCAGAGCTCGTTTTCCTGTTCTCATCACCCTTAACACTTGCAGCCTTCTTTTGCAGCATTGTGTGTCCTTCCTTCTCTTGCTAAAAGTTTGCTCATAGAGAGTAAGCAGCTTACCTGATGTATTCCTGCAGTTACTAGCCAGTCACAGACCTAGCCAGTCACAGCCTGAACTAAGACTAAGTAGTTTGTGGTTCAATAAATGACTGAAAGATCTGTTTTGGACCTACTTTAAAACTACTATATATAAAGCAGATAAACAACAAGGTCCTACCGTATAGCACAGGAACTATATTCAGTATCTTGTAATAAACTAGAGAAGAATATAAAAAGGAATATATATATATATATATGCATAACTGAATCACTTTGCTGTACACTAGAAACACAACGTTGTGAATTAACTGTACAACCACGTTCACAGCAGCATTATTCACAAAAGCCAAAAAATGGAAGCAACCTGAGTGGCCATTGATGTTTAAAGGGAAAACCAAAATGTGGTATACACATACAGTGGAATATTATTTAGCCTTAAAAAGGAAGGAAATCCAGACACACACTACAACACAGATGATTCTTGAAGACATTATGCTAAGTGAAATAAGCCAGTCACAAAAGGACAAATACCGTATGATTCCATTTATATGTAGAACTTAGAGTAGTTAGTATAGAGACAGATAATAGAAGGGTGGTTGTCAGGAGCTGGGGAGAGGGGGAAATGAGGAGTTAGTGTTTAATGGGTACAGAGTTTCATTTGAGGAAGATCAAAAACTTTTGAAAATGGATGGTGGTGATGACTGCACAACAATGTGAATGTACTTAATGCCACAGAACTGTACAGTTAAAACAGTACATCCTATATTATGTATATTTTACTACAATAAAAACAATAGTTCAGAGAAAGAATTCTTGTGCTTCTTTAGATGAAAGGAATATGCTGCTGGTGAAGTTGTGTGTTGATTGGGAACTGGAACTGCTCCACCACAGATTCACTGAAACTTGAAACTTCTTGGCAAGTTTTTGTGTTCTTTAGCACTTTGACACTTTCTTGTTGCCAGATCTGTATGAAATTTTTGGTTGGAAGAAAACACCATGATAAAAAGCTGTGTAAATAAATAATTACATCAGTGATTTATGTATTACAATAATAGTTTCAATTTCCCTTTTAACTTCTTCTTTTTCAAAATTTGCTTTAAATCCCCTAAAAATATTTATTCAATCATGGCTAAAATTTTCAAAATGTGTCCTTTCTGTTTACCTAATTAATCTGTGCTTATCTTAAATATTCATACATTATTAAAAATGGATTACTTAGAAAGTGACAGTCCCTCATGATCTCAAGTGATAACTTTTATTAAGAATTTGGAGTGTGTGCATTTTGTGTGCGTATAGATGTCACCGGTGACAAAAACATCGTTATACTTATGCATATTATGCTGCCAATGACATTTTTACTTAGAAATGTGTTTTGGATCTCTTTGTAGGTCTAGATAATCATCTCTATATTTTTAAGCTACTGCACAGTGTTCTATTGTGAAGTTACATCTTCATTTAACCCATATTCCAATTAATGGGCTTATTTCGCCACTACAGACAATGTATGTATGAAATAAGCAATGATAGTCTCATTTTGCATGTGTGTGTATGTACTGGTGTATTTCTGAGTGCTAGGTGTGGAATTGTAGGATCAGTTAAAAGCAAGTTTGTAATTTTAATAGATAGCTGCAAATTTTTAATTCTACTTTGGCTGGACTTTAGCATTCCTAACACTTTGGCAAAGTTGAGATTGACTGTGTATAGTAGAAGCGGATAGTTTAGATGTTAAAATATTTAGATGTGAATACCTAAGACTGATCGAATGGGTTTTTCCAAGCCCTGATTCATCTTGCTTATCAGGGTCACAGAAGACCCTGATGGAAATGCCTACACTTGAGTCAATAAATTCTGCAAGATTCAGCTTGTAAAATAGGATAACGAAGTTTGGGATATAAATTAGCAGCTGCTCTCCATCCTTGGGATATCTGTCTTCCTCACTTCTTTAGATATTTGTTCATCCCATTAAATCTAACTCTTCTTAAAGTCCTCCTCTAAATAACAAAATCATTGTCAAAACTTCATAAATCACTGACATTCCAACCTCACCACCCACAACAAATCCCAGCTGAAATTTGGTGATTGTTTTGACTCTGATAAGTACAGTGTTTGTCAGAATCCAGAAGCGCAGTGATTATACTTCCCACTTTTGTTGTGTCTTGTTAGCTTTACTCCTCCATTGACAAATTATAGATGAGCTTTAATTTTTACGTAACATCTTAGGCCAGGTGGCCTATAAATGCTAGTTTGTGATTTAGTAAAGGACCTTAAGAAGAAAAAGCAAAGCACCTAAAAAGCTGTTGTTGGATATATATTTTCAAAACAAATCCCTTGGGGATAAAAATTGCTTCTTCTCCACCCCAAATTCCCATGGTGCAAGTATGTTAGTAACTCTTGAAAAACAAAGACGCTATTCCTTTGCAGAGAAAAAGAAAGATGTTTATTCACTCATCCATTCATTTGTCTGACAACATTTATTGAGAACTTACAGGGAGGGTGCCACCCCCTGTATGATAATGTATATTATGTTCTACCCCCTACACCTCCAACCGTGAATGTCTTCTGTGAATATGAAAACCTACCAAATATCAATTCCTCGTGTTGGAAGGAATGTTTACAAATATTTAAAGGCTAAATTACTCTTCCTTATAGAGAATCAAAAACTTGTTTTTGGTGTACATGTACACATACATATTTTTTTCTCTTGATTAAAAATTATTTTGCACATCTGTGCCCAGGATGAAGGGTAATGAAATTCAACCACGAAAATGATTAAGTAATGTATAATTGCAGTGTTGGAATTTATCAATGTAGAGTAGTTACCTCCATATTCACCTTTCTTTTGATCTCCTTGTAGACGTTATTGTTATTGACTGCAAATGTCTCAGTATTTTTGCTCAATGGAATGTGGCTTGACAGATTAATTATATGTTATCAGGCAGTTGAAGATCAGCTAAAGATATGTGGCCACAAGAGGGATGCTGATGTCTTTGAGCTGTTTCTTTCTCAAAAGTAAGTGTACTTTATGTAAGAAATGGAAGAACATCATTCAGTAATATTCCATAGATTCAGATGTTCCTTACACTTTTTCCCCTCCTCTGTGGATAGGCAAGTAGCACATACTGTAATTACTTTAGATGCTTGTTAGTGTCCACGGTCTCTATTGGAGAAACAAGATATTGAACTGGACAAAAACAAAAGACTATGGAGTCTGGTTGAGTTTGAATCCCAGCTCTGTCTCTTCCATCTGGGTGATCTTGGGCATGTCATAAACCTCCCTTTTAGGGTTGTCAGGTTTAGCCAATAAAAATACACAGCATCCAGTTACATGTGAATTTCAGAGAAACAAATGAATATAACTTTTTTTTTAGTATAAGTATGTCCCACTACACATTGGGACATTTGCTGTTTCTCTGAAATTCATATATAACTGGATATCTTGTATTTTATCTGCCTATTGCCTGCATATAATAATACGACCTGCTTCACAGGGTTGTGGTAAAGATTAGGTGAGTTAGAAGAAGGTAGAGAAGGACCTGGTACACAGTAAACACTCAGTTAGCATTAGTACAATTAATATTATTACTATTATTAAAGAATAATGACTCATAATACCACTGTAGTATAAAATAACCCCCATTACACTGTAACTCCTACTGACAACCTTTATCCTAATTTTACTGGTAAGTAGGAAAATCTCTCCTTACATATCAACTTCCTCTGATCCCACTCCAGCTCCCCAGGGTGGCAGACAGTAGAGTGGGTTCTGCAGAGCTGTGCCTGAGGTAGAGCCCCGGTGGAAGAGGAACAGGAAGTTACGGATGGGACTGGACACTGACAGCCCAGGCTTTACTAGCCAAAAAGCAACACCTGGGCAGCCACCGTTAGCATTTTCATGACAGCGACCCTATTCCTACTCTTCTCTTTCCTTCTTCGTACTTCTTAATCATTTAAAATTACATGTATTGTTTTTAAATAGACTTAACATATTTCTACTCATGTGTAATATTTGGAACTCAGCTACTCTTTAGAGAAAATGTTCTACTTTATCGATGTAGTTAATCACTTTATCTCTGGTGATCTGAGGAAATCCTTTATTAACAAACGTATTTCTTTTGTTACGTATTAATATTTCTAGTTTACTAGTACAGAGAATAATACGTATCTTTGTAATAGCCCTGAATCTCTTGCTATAAATAGCTGACCAATTTAAGCTTCTTAAAAATACATATTTTAGAATGGAACAAGTATGGTAGGTATTCTGACAAACTTAAGGTCATGCTTTGAAACTTTCTATAGATCAGTTAGTTTTACAATAGGTATTTTATGTTGTCAAAAGATTGCCTCTCTAAGCCTTCCATGATTTTAACAACTGTACACTATTGATCACTGGGATAAGTAGATAACAGTAATAAAAGCTTGAAAACACTAGAAAAAAATTAGAAATATTGATCTTCTGACAGTGGATAATTAGCGGTCTTCTCAACTAAAGGACAATACATTTTATATCCTAAGAATACTGTTATCATTTAATCCATCTAGGTGTAAAAAATGTTTCACAGTTCAGATACCAGTAAATTGGGTAGAGTGGATTATTTGCCTAAGTCTCCGTTGCCCTTGGAAAATGAAAAGCATCTTACTAATGTTTTCCTTGAGAAATCATGGAGCAAATATACTATAACAACAATGTTGACATGTCAGCAGGAGTCACTGCCATCATTAGTAGTACAATTTCCTATCATTGTCTTCCACTGGCCTTAAAATGTAACAGCCCATTATTGATTTAGAACAAGTGCATATACAGAATCAACCCTTCTGACTTTATAAATTCCCTTTAAAAGTGAGTCACTTTATTAAATTAACTAGTAGCTGAAAATTCAGCATCAGTACTATTAAAATACAAGAAAATTACAAGTACAAGTACAAGAAAACTAATGACAGTCATTTGACACTTGATATTTTAAAACATTAACCTATTAAAGTAACTTTCCTGGGAATCCTTGGAGAAATACTCTAAGTGCGGCTTGAACTTCTCTGCTACCATATAATGATTGCTTTATTTTTTCATGGGAAGAGATGAAGCTAACATACTCTCATTATTGCCCAATGCAACAGTTTGTGTGTCAGGGTCCAATGCTTCTTCCCAGAAATAAGCGACACATCAACAGTGAATGGAGAGACTGCATTGTGTATGTGTAAATCTATTACAAGTTGCTTTGAAGGAGCCTGGAATATTTTGTTGTGCTAAGAAAGTACTCAAGATTAATGGTGCATGTCAAATGGACAAGATGATCTGCCTGAAAGTCTTTTGTTTGGGATAATTTGAGAATTAAAAAAAAAAAAAAGAGTAAGGAAAGATTGAGAAAAAACTCTACAAATCTGAGGAGGATGGAGAAGAGAGGGAATGAGAGGAAGAAAGGGAAGGGGCAGATCTTCTTTGCAGAATACCAGCTAATAAGTGTAAAAAGAGTGAAAGCAGTAGAAAAATTACCACTCTCTAAGCCCAGATCTACTGATTCAGGTGATGAGTGTGCTCTATGTTTGATATACACAGACATATATGTGACATATATGTATGTATATCCCACTGGGCTCACAGTTTCTGCCCTGAGAAATAAAGACTCCATCTCACAGCAGTCAAAGGGTCATCTCTCTGCTGAGTCTGTGTGCTCTTTGCTGCAATTCCCCCTCCACACCTCGTGCCTGTTCCCTTGCTGAGTGCATTGCATCAGCAAGACTGAGGACCACTTGGACAGCTAGAGTCCTGCACAGTTCAAGAAGGTTGGCTAATATTTTGACCCGATACTTAGTAAACAATAAAAAGAACAAAACGCTTTACCCAGTCTCTGTCTCTGGATGAAATTGCCATGTCTTAAATCTAGTTTGGGCAAGATCTGGACAACCCCCAAGTAAGTTCCCTGCAGACATTATTTCTCACGTTCATCTGTAAGTCTGACATCTTCTGCATTCACCTTTTTCCTCTGCCCTCTCTTCAGTAAAATCTTTTTCTAATTGAGGTTCCAATAAATTCAGTCATTATGACGTACACATTGCTACTAATGTGATAAATCTCTCTCCTTTTAGTATCTGCTTTAACTGGCTGTCGAAATCTTAGCTCAAGTGAGTGAAGTTTTGAAGATGGAATTTAGGAAGTTAGCACGTTAAGTGTGCCAACAGTTTTGAAAGAACAGAGGAAGCTCTTTTCAGTTCCTCGAAATTCATGCTGTGTAAGCCACTTCACCTGTGAACGAATGAATGAATGAATTGTTGCTAATGTTCACTTTTTGTTTTCCTTTCCAGGGAACTGACAGAGGTCACTGATCTTTCTAGGTTTAAAAAATTAAAATACTTATGGCTGCATCATAACAAGGTAGTATGGCTTTATACTTAAAATTCTATCTTAATTTCGTGCTTTTAATAGAGCTAATCATTAACAGTTTTAATATTTTATACTCCTAGTCTTACTTTAGGTAAGAAACTTGATATACATGTTGAATAGCATGATTTGTGAGTCATTATCAGACTGGAACTCAGTGGAGGCTGTTCCTTCCCAGGCTCCTGGAAGGAAATGTGGGCAGTCTCGTGACTTTTCTTACCACTCTTATGTAATTCAAAAGCTTACAGTCCATGTTGAGTCATAGTTATCGTCTCACCAGAAATCAGAATGGGGAGGTGAAAACATTAATCAACTTTCCAACTTCATTCCTAAATGGGACATCCCTCTGCCTCCCCTCCCTTACACAGACAGCCAGGGCTGCCTGCAGATGGCCACCTTTCTTCTTTACTGGTGAGGAAAGTGTGGTTGGTTGTTTTTCCTTCCCTCTCACCTCCACCTCAGCCTTCTCCAGGGTTGGTATGGAGTGGGGAGCTGTGGAGGCAGAGGAGAGGCAGAGGAAAGGCAAAGGAAAAACAAAGTTCTTATTGATTTACACCCTCTGGTACTAACATGTCCAAAGTTGCTTTTTTTCTCTTAATGAGAAATTAAGAAGTCCTCTGCTAAGTTTCTCCAACTCTAGTTCCTCTGATGGCCACTCCTGACCTCCCTCCACCTTGTATTCCAGTGGTGCTTAAAACTGAGTGTTTCCTGGACTTGGCAAACTGCCCGTCTGGGCAGGATCCCTTATGAAGTGCCCTAGATCAACATTCTTCCAGTGGTCCTGCATGCTCCTCCCAGGACTCACACACCTTTGTTCTGCTGTCAGATGGGTTGATTCTTCATGATTCTTCAGGAAGTGCCAGGCATTAAGCCACCATGTCCCCAACTGCAGGGAACACTCCTCAAGGTCACTGAGTGTTGCCCTTTAAGCTTCTCTTAGAGGCTAGGGTTTAGTTGACACTAAACCCTCCCACTGCCTCCTCCATTGTGGGAGCCTGAGTGGAGCTCCAAGCACTCTCCACGCCAAAGAGCAGCACTGAACTAAAATTCAAACTGAAACAATCACTATGGTTAGCTCGTCAGTCATTTCCAGCTTTCTAAAATTTGACTTTCCAACAGCTTGTATTTTGTTCATTATAAGTCTATGATCCAAACTTGGCATTTTGAATTTAAACTTTCAAAACACCAGCTGATTAAAAACAATAATAAGAGTTTTCAGTAGTAGTTTGCTTGTCAAGCAATAGTCCAACTCACAGCACTGTATCCTTAAGCAGCCACGTTTATGAAAGTATTTCCATACTATATTGCATTTTTAGTCTTCTTTTAAACCAGCTAAGTGGAAAACAGAAAATGAAGGTGTTTCTAGTATTAAGTGCAAGCATACGTTTCATAAGCTTGAAATAATTTCTAGGAGAATAAACACAAATGTCTTCGAGGCCTGGGCAGCTAACAACTGAAATGGAAAGTGCACACACTCCTTAAGGGCATGCTAGTTCAAAACTCTTTTAAACTTTTTGCCAAAAATTATCCTGGTCAGTGTATGACCTCTGGTTAGGAAAAGATGGAACTCATCAAGAATGGTACAGTGACTAATCTTTGTTTTTCACGTGTGTTCCTGGTGCTGTTTAATGTTCAGTTTTGAAGGAAAGAACATGTACAAATGTTGGCAATATGTCTAAAGGGAGAAGTATAATTAGGGATTTGTAATTGTTTTGGCTTTCGTGTAGTGGACACTGTCCCGCTTCCAATCAGTCATTGAAATTTCACATAGCTTAGGGATTGCATTCTCTGTCAACTATTTTTTGTTTTGTTTTTTGTTTTTGTTTTGTTTTATGTTTTTGTTTTTGTTTTGGGTTGATGGGGAAGGGATGCAACAGGGGGCTAATTTCTCTTCTTGTGTTTGGTTATTTATGTTCCACAAACTATATTCTTTTCAAAATCACGGTCACTTTGTCTGTTCATATATTCAATCAATAACTTTGTTGAGGTGTATGTACTGATGATTATTTGTTGTCCACTCATTGCCCATTCTCTTCTTTTGCCTGTACAGCAGAATCTGGGTTTAGTTTTCGTACATACTTCTCCATTTTACTCAGGTAGATGGCCCCATTCCCATTTTCAAGGGGTGGATTCTGAATTGTGTAAACCAATCAGGATAGTCCCATCCTCCTTGTGAGTGATCAGTGAATGCGCACATAATCCAACTGTGATAATAGAGACATTGGAGACATCTACTGGGAAACTTCTGTGATGGGTGTTCTTATTTCCAAAAGAGAGTGCTAGAAGAGAGATCCCTTGTTCCCTCTGGATGTTTTCTTGCCTGGCTAGTAAGCCAGGAATCATCCTACCAACTTGCGGACATAAACAACATTTCAAGAAAAGCAGAGTTCAGAGAATCATTGAGATACTAAGACTGAAGCTCTCACAACCTCTGGACTCCTTGATGTGTGAGATAATAAATGTTCTAATTTATGTGGCAGTTTGAGTTGAGCTCAGAAGTTACTTGAAACCAAAAGCATCCTATCTTAATATGGTTTATTCTGTACTTGCATTAGGCTACTGATAGAATACAACAATAAATGTGATGATATTTACTCTAGTGTTAAAAAAAAAGGAAGGGCAGAGGGAGTGGCTGTGCTCCTGGTGAGGGCATGGTAGTTGCAAACTGCCTGGCATGGAGTGAGAGAGAGCAATGGTTTAGGGAGACAATGAATGGACATAGTTTGGTGTGTTTGGAGTCTAGCATGCTACAAGCATGCACACTTCTCCCTGTTATTATCTAGAGGATGGTAAACTAGAGGATGATAAAACTGGAGCTTCTGGTCTGACTCTGGACGAGCAAATTAAATAAATACAAGTTGTTTCTAAGGACCTGCGATGCCCTGGCTTTCCTAGGTTTGCTCGGGCAACCCTGCCTCCTTCATCATTCTCTCTGAGGGCTTGTTTTCTCCTCATATTGCATAGATATTCACTAGTTCTGTGTCGCCTCTCTTTCTGGGTCATCTTTTTCTAATCTCTGCTGATGTAAATAGTGGGAGGCAGCTGCTCTTTGGTGCATATTAACTGAAGCTTTCTAAAGACTCCTTGCCTTGTCTCATCTTCTAGCAAGCCTATCTCGGGGAATTTTAGGTCACAGTTCATCTTTTCCAGCTTTCCTGAGTGTGGGGTCTGCAAAGTCGTGTGATCTAAGTGATTTGCATTTTACACTAAAATTTCAAATGGTATGTATGTATTTGATCTATTGGTGTTTTGACTCATTACCTCAAAAATTTTCTTTTACAATTATTTAAAAATGAGCTCATAATGTTGGTGCCACAATGTTAGTAGCCTTTTATTTCTGGAAGAACTAGCAGTACTTTGGTATATTTCATTTGTCTCAGATTAGAGTGTTTGATGAAAAGCCTGTATATAATGCCTCACCAAGCAACTGTCCAAAATGGAATCTGAGTTTCTGGCATGTAGAAAAAACTGAGTAGTTACAGATTTTACAAATTAAATAAAAATACCTCCTCTGGCAAAATCATTGTTTATAAAACTTTGTGATCTAAAAATTAATTGAAATGCTTATTTATGTAACATTTTCCACACCAAAAGAAGCAAGATCACTTTAAGAAAGATTGTGGGCTCATTTTTCTATGCTATTAAGATATGTTACTGTTTCCCTTCTCCCAAAATTCAGTACATATTGAGATTCGGGTAAATAGCACAAATTTATATATTTTAGGAAGGACTTTTGTTATACAAAATTAGCAAATCACTATTTGAATTTTGAAATAATTATTTTTAATGTGCTGTTTTAAATATTTGTAAAGAACTCTTTGAATGGCAGTACCTTTTTTAGGTAGCTTTACAATATGCTTTGTGTCATGGAATCTTAGTTGGTCAATCATGTTTGGAGATTATATATATATATGTATGTATACCTATATACACATAATACATACACACACACTTTTTTATATATATAAACTTTTTTTATTGAGTTATAGTCATTTTACAATGTTGTGTCAAATTCCAATGTAGAGCACAATTTTTCAGTTACACATGAACATACATACGTTCATTGTCACATTCTCTTTCGCTGTGAGCAGCTATAAGATCCTGTATATATTTCCCTGTGCTACACAGTACAATCTTGTTTATCTATTCTACATTTTTAAATCCCAGTCCCTTCCCACCCACCGTCCCCCAGGCAACCACAAGTTTGTATTCTATGTCTATGAGTCTGTTTCTGTTTTGTATTTCTTTTTTTTTTTTTTTTTTTAGATTCTGCATATGAGCGATCTCGTATGGTATTTTTCTTTCTCTTTCTGGCTTACTTCACTTAGAATGACATTCTCCAGGAGCATCCATGTTGCTGCAAATGGCGTTATGTTGTTGGTTTTTATGGCTGAATAGTATTCCATTGTATAAATATACCAAATCTTCTTTATCCAGTCAGCTATTGATGGACATTTAGGCTGTTTCCATGTCTTGGCTATTTTAAATAGTGCTGCTATGAACATTGGGGTGCAGGTGTCATTCTGAAGTAGGGTTCCTTCTGGATATATGCCCAGGAGTGGGATTCCTGGGTCATATGGTAAGTCTATTCCCAGTCTTTTGAGGAATCTGCATACTGTTTTCCACAGTGGCTGCACCAAACTGCATTCCCACCAGCAGTGTAGGAGGGTACCCTTTTCTCCACAGCCACTCGAGCATTTGTCATTTGTGGACTTTTGAATGATGGCCATTCTGACTGGTGTGAGGTGATACCTCATCATAGTTTTGATTTGTATTTCTCTGATAATTAGTGATATTGAGCATTTTTTCATGTGCCTATTGATCATTTGTATTTCTTCCTTGGAGAATTGCTTGTTTACGTCTTCTTCCCATTTTTGGATTGTGTTGTTTGTTTTTTTTCTTATTAAGTCGTATGAGTTGCTTATATATTCTGGAGATCAAGCCTTTGTGAGTTTCATTTGCAAAAATTTTCTCCCATTCCATAGGTTGTCTTTTTGTTTTACTTATGGTTTCCTTTGCTGTGCAGAAACTTGTAATTTTCATTAGGTCCCATTTGTTTATTCTTGCTTTTATTTCTATTGCTTGGGTAGACTGTTCTAGGAGAACATTTTTGAGATGTATGTCAGATAATGTTTTGCCTTTATTTTCTTCTAGGAGGTTTATTGTATCTTGTCTTATGTTTAAGTCTTTGATCCATTTTGAGTTTATTTTTGTGTATGGTGTAAGGGAGTGTTCTAGCTTCATTGCTTTACATGCTGCTGTCCAGTTTTCCCTACACCATTTGCTGAAGAGACTGTCTTTATTCCATTGTATATTCTTGCCTCCTTTGTCGAAGATTAGTTGACCAAAAGTTTGTAGGTTCATTTCTGGGCTCTCTATTCTGTTCCATTGGTCCATATGTCTGTTTTTGTACCAATGCCATGCTGTCTTGATGACTGTAGCTCTATAGTATTGTCTGAAGTCTGAGAGAGTTATTCCTCCAGCCTCTGTCTTTTTCTTCAGTAATGCTTTGGCAATTCTAGGTCTTTTGTGGATCCATATAAATTTTATTATGATTTGTTCTGGTTCTGTGAAATATGTCCTGGGTAATTTGATAGGGATTGCATGAAATCTGTAGATTGCTTTGGGCAGTATGACCATTTTAACAATATTGATTCTTCCAATCCAGGAGCATGGGATATCTTTCCATTTTTTTAAGTCTTCTTTAATTTCCTTCATCAGTGTTTTATAGTTTTCCATGTATAAGTCTTTCACCTCCTTGGTTAGATTTACTCTGAGGTATTTTATTACTTTGGGTGCTATTTTAAAGGAGATTGTTTCTTTACTTTTTTTTTTCTGTTGATTCATCATTAGTGTGAAGAAATACAACTGATTTTTGAATGTTAATCTTGTAACCTGCTACTTTGCTGAATTCTTCGATTATTTCTAGTAGTTTTTGTGTGGACCTTTTAGGGTTTTCTATATATAGTATCATGTCATCTGCATATAGTGACACTTTTACCTCTTCTTTTCCAATTTGGATCCTTTTTATTTCTCTCTCTTGCCTGATTGCTGTGGCTAGGACTTCCAAGACTATGTTGAGTAAGAGTGGTGATAGTGGGCAGCCTTGTTTTGTCCCAAATTTTAGTGGGAAGCTTTTGAGTTTTTCACTGTTGAGTACTATGCTGGCTGTAGGCACACACACTCTTTTAAACATACCATGCTTTCTCCAGAAAACGATTTAGAGCAGCACAAACTCTGTGGTAGGGCATAAGAGCTATTAAAATATAAAATGAACTAGCACGCATTCCATATAATTTGGGTCTTTATGTGTTTCTCTCACCTCAGGGTAATAATTAATCCCTTGTGTCAACTTTGTTGAAAGAATTATACTTTGTCAAATACTTAAAACCTCCTCAAAAAAGTAAATCAACATAAATAACCTAAATAAGACTTTGCTGCATGGTTGTGAAATTCACAGATATGTGCACTGTATATCTAGTTATGATTTAAGATGATTTAACCAAGAAATGTAATTTATTTTTGGGAAAAAGCGTATATGAAAACCTCAAGAAGATGGAATAAAGAGGGGAAAATATAAGAATGAAAGCCTGTTTATACTGTATAACAGTTATTTCTGAATATTTTTAAAGTGTATATTTTATTTCCAAGTGTTGTACATATTTTAATCTAAGATACAAATGAATGCATTGTTTTCATTTATTGAACAGGAACACCATAAAAACGAACTTAGGAATCCTGGGAATATATTGAAATTTTTCCTTCTTTTTTTCTCCTATGTAATTCAGTGTATATTATTAAAATTCTCCCCAACTAATACTTAGAGTTTTATGTAAATGTAGAGAATATTGTGATTTCAACATTCAAACATGAAATAATATGCTCTTTTAAATAACACATAATTATATAATTTTTCAGTACTTCAAATGTCATTTAGTTCCTAGGGTCTTTTCCCCCAGGTACTTGGTACTATTGACTTTTTGAACTAAGTAATTCTTGATCGTGGGGCTGTCCTGTGCATTTTGGGATGTTTCACAGCATCCACGGCCTCTACCCACTACATGCCAGGAGATATTTCCCCAGAATTAACAATGAAAAATATTTCTAGACATTGTCAAATGCTCCCGGGGGAACAACTCCACCTCCACTCCCTCACACACACATACACAACTGAGAATTACTCAAGACAGTAAACAAAGTGATCTATGGAAACCTCAGTCAAAACATATCACTCCTCTGAACAAAACTTCCAACGGCCCCGTTATTTTCAGCTGAGCTCTTAGAGTCACCTACAAGGCCCTGCACAAGTAGCCCTCCTGGTTACCTCTCTGGCATTATTACCCACCTTCTCTCCATAATTCACTCTGATCCAGCAGCAACAGGCACCACGTTGTCTCTGGACCTAAGCACTGTCCAGTCCCCAGTGCTCTTCCTACTAGATACCCTAGTGGCCCACTCCCTCCCCTTCATCAAGAATTTGTTCAGATATTACCTCCTTTGGAAGCCTACCCTGACCAGCCCATTTAAAATACAACACATCTCCCTGCTGGCCACTTACAGTCTCCATGCTTTATTTTTTCCCATAGCACTTGTCAGCTGATACCATAATATGTAACTTACTTATTGTATGTATTGTTTGTTTTCTCTTTCCCCATTAGAATAAAAAAGGGATTTTTGTCTATTTTATTCACAGCTGTACCCCCTGAATTTAGCACAATGCTGGCACATAGCAGCTGCTCAACAAGTATTTGTTGAATGGAAAAATGAGTAAATTTAAATCCTGATACTTTCTCACACATATAATGTTTCCATTTTGTCAGTGAATCACAAATGACATGTAAGTGATTATAAACTATAAGTTTGAGGAGAGCACATTAATAATATTTTGCTTAGTTTGATACTTTTTTGTTCATTCAAAAATGTCACCTTCTGTTTATTTAACATCATAGCCAGGTCTGCCAAGTTGAACCTTTCTTTGCAGAGGTGCTAGTTAAGGCAATCAGAAGTTCACTTAGCAGGAGTGTGCTTTGGCTGAGTTAAGCAGGAAAATAATATATTGAAATGATACTGTGTAAATATCAGGTAGCTTAAGAGTCAAGTCTGGAAAATTCTCAGGATCAAAGAAGCCATGGTCAAAACCACATCACAGACTGGTTTCCACATACACTGTTGACTTGCCAATCAGCAGCAGAAGCCCAGCCTGTGCTGCTGCTTTCCTTGCCACCAGTACCAGCCCCTGGACACTTCCACCGTCACCACTGCCACCACTGCCACTGCTGTAGAAAACGAATGTTGCTGTCTGCCCCTCTGCCACCACCAGAACTGACACTAAACTGTCTCCACTTCTTTGCAGTACTAGTTCTTGATTTGAAGTTAAGAGTGGATGCATCTGATAAGCTTAGCCTAGTCTTGTGTCCACACCCTACCTTCCAGAAAGTCTGAAAAAGCAAATATCTTGCCCAGTGGGGAGTAGGTTCTGTTTCCCACCCAGGATCATTAGATGAAGAATTCCTTTAATTGCAGGGAAGAGGACTTAATGCTGGGTGGCTAAAAAGTAATGACTAGTGTGTCCTATATTTCATTAGATAATGTTTAGAAAGATGAAAGTCCAAAGAATAGCACCAATATCTTCATAAATAATTCCTGGCAGAGTCTGGAACAGAATAGCTGTTTTATAAGTGGATGTTGAACTGAGAGGTCAGGTATAGTTATAATCCTGTCACTAATCAGCTGATAATATTTAGCAAATCACATAATCTGTCTAGAGTTCTGTTTCTTCTTATGTAATGTATGGGGTATTTATTCTTCATAAGTACTTCAAAGGTTGTCATGATGAAGAAATGAGATGGCCTATGTGAAGTACTGATCAAAGAAACTCACCCACAGTAAGCACAGAATGAATATCAAGGGCCTACTCTTTTTCAAAAATAATTTTCAGCAGAGCTGTGTGTATGCCTGCTATAGTGGTTCAAAGAATTAGCTAATTCTGTAAGTTAGCAGCACTTCCCCACACTCTGCCCTCATTTGTCAGACCCCAGATGCAACAACTTCCAGTTCTTTTAAATACTCTTTTGTTGTTTATTAGCATATCTCAAAGTCACATGCTGGTATTGCTGCTGCTTCTTGACTTTTCTCTGTTAGACAATTGCTGTCGAGTTTCCACTAGGATGAGGACTTAATTCTCTGTCTTTCCCGCCCCTATTTCCAAGCTTCCCATACACATGCATACTTTCCATTTCCTGTTCCCCTGATATGGCTCTATCGTAATTTTTGTTAAACCAGCATTCACTGGTTCTGTTATTACGACAATTCATGCTCTTCAGAACTAAACCATTTATTAAGCTCTACTTGTTTTCCCTTTGTTGTATTTCCTCTACTTCCCTGGATTTTATACTTGTTTGATTTTTTTAAGTAACTTTTTGTTAATGGGCTGAAGCGTTTACTTACTGAAATCCATATGTTGAAGCCCTAGCCCCCAGTACCTCAGAATGGGACTGTATTTAGAGACAGGGCCTTCACAGGGACAATGAAGTTAAAATGGGGTCATTAGGGTGGGCCTTAATCCAGTATGACTGGTGTCCTCATAAGAAGAGGAGATGAGGATGGGAGAGAGAGACCACAGAAAGAAAATCACGTTAAGACACCAGAAGACGGTTATATGCTCGCCAGGGAGAGAGGCCTCAAAATGGAACCAGTCTTGTCAACACCTTGGTCTTGGACTTCTAGCCTCCAGAGACGTGAGGAAATAAGTTTCTATTGTTTAAGCCACCCAGTCTGTGGTATTTGTTATGCAGCCCTAGCAAACTGTCATTTATTCAACCCAAACTCTCTTGTCAGTTGACCAAATCTGTTCAATGTATTCATTCAGTTACCTTCATTTTCTTGCAAAAGTCTGCCCAGAACCTTCTGACTTGTGCCACTCTTCCTGTGTGCCAGCGTGCACAACTGTAACCACCCTTCATCACCATTCTGGGGATTGCCTTGGCCTCTCTCGTTTCTTGTATTGTGTGTCTTTCATTTTTCTCAGGTATGTTCCCCAGTGGCTTCCTGAGAAGGGATTCCATGTGGTAATATTATTTTTTAAGACTCTGCATACCTGCAGTTGTCTTTATTCAGTGCTCGTATTTGTACCACTTGCGTTGGCTCGTTTGGCTGATAGAATTCTAGGTTGGACATAAGGCGTCACTCCACTGTCCTCCAGTTTTCAGTGCAGCTACTGAGGAGTGTGGAGGCATTCTCAGTACTGGTTCCTGATTCTTGAGTGTGGCTTGTGTGTGTGTGCGTGCACATGTTTTCTGTCTGGAGGACAGTGTTCTGACATTTTACAGTGATATGCCTTGGTGTGGGTCTGTTTTCCTTTGGGCCGAGCTTGGGAAATTTTCAATCTAGAAACTCATATCCTGCAGTTTGGGGAATTTTTCTTGAAGTATGTTGCTGATTTCTTTTTCTTCCGTATTCATTATTCTCTCTTTCTGGAACCCCTATGCAAATGTTGAACTACTGAACTGCTCCTCTAATTTTCTCTTATTTTCTCTCTTATTTCCTATTCTTTTGTCATTTTGTTCTACTTTCTGGAAGATTTCTTCAACATTCTCTTCCAAATCTCCTATTATATTTGAAATCTACTTTTATGTTTTAATTAACAAGGGCTTTGTTTTCCCCCTTTAAATGTTATTATTACATGACCTTTATGTATAATAAGATTATACTATAAAGACCTGGCTACCAGCTTTCTGAGAGCCAAGCTAGGGAAAGAGGGCTGGGAACTCTCAGCATTCCATGTATATACATTCCCTTAATTTTCCAGTTTTTAGTGAGAACCTCTATCTTTACCTCTGTCTAGTGTCTGCTTGTCCAGGAACTCTGTCTTTTATCCCAGCCAGGTGGTAGGAGAGGTCCGGTTGCCACGTGGTTTTACTGGGAACATTCCTGAGAAATAGAATTGCGTCTTAGAAAGCTTTCAATAGTGCTCATTTAATCCCTTCCTCTTTACCCTCACTTCAAGTCGTTGAGCCTTTTTAGAATGTTGTGGTATAAATATAAGATTGTTTTCTGGCTTAGAATTTGGCTTTCTTATTTCTGTTAATTCTATTACCACTTAGACCATATGCTTTCCAGCTTTCAAAACTATTTTGCTATTGTCTAATTTTCTGTTCTCCCTGTCCTTATAAATACATGTCTTTTTAAATAATTCTTTTATTGTCATTTTAGTTAAATTTTTGAATGGGAAAAGTTAGATATGTGTATACAATCTAAACCTTTAACCAGAAGTCATTTTCCTTACCTGCACCATCTCATGTATATAATTCTGAAATTCTCTTCCAAGTCTAGAGTTCTGTGGTCTTGTTTCACAATAATAGAAATGTTTTGAAGTCATTCTTTACATTGTTGGCATTATTTGGGTTTAGTGAGCATAGTTCCTAAAACTGATTTTGCAAACTGGTATCTTAGGAAGTTATTATGCAACATAATTTGAGGGACACTGAGAAGTCTTCTCAGACCACAATATGTATTCAAACTGACCTGAAAGTCAACAGTTAAGAGAATCATTGATCACAGTCCTCTAATGTAAAAGAAATACTCTTGGAATGACTATCATAAGCCTTATCAACCATATAACAGTTCACCTTTATGAACCTGTAGAAATGGGACTCTAGAGCATGTTGAAAGGGCATGAAGTGGCATGTTCAGGGTTAAAAGGACTCAGGCTGAGTTTGGGAATGAGCCTGACTGATAGCTCAGCTTCCTACCCTGAATGGAGTTAAGTGCAGTGGTTCCCAGCAAGGACTACTGGAGCTGGACCAGACCTCAATTCCACTATATACTAGCTGTGTAACCTTGAACAAGTTACTCAACCTCTCTGTGTCTCTGTTTCATTGCTTAAAATAGGGTAATTATACATATCTATATGTATATACATTCCAGAAGATGTTAGTACTTTGCCATATATGTATATATTTGGAGATTATTATAGTTCTATTTTTTTCATTTCATGCCAAATATTTTTGGGTGCATTTTAAACATGCTTTTTAGTTATCGCTGGAATACTAGAAAAAATTAATTTATGGAATATTTTCCATTAGTCAATATTTTCTATTGCTCAAACTACCAATATTTTCCATTACTTGAAAATACATTCAAGTTAATGTTTTCTGGATTGTTTATATAGAAGTTCCTCCAAGTTAATGAACCACATTATGATGAACTATATGCCAACTTTTGATCTGAGAGTCAGGCAGACTTGGGTTTGAATCTTTGCTCCGTTACCTTGAGAAAGTTGTTTAACTTCTCTGAGCCTCAGTTTCCTCTTAGGTATATAAGGGATAAAAGAAATAACATGGGCTATTGTAAGGATCATGTTAGATAATGTTGCTGAAAACATCTAGTTTAGTGCCTGGCTCATAAATAAGCACTTGATAACTATGACTCTCTCCTTGACTCTGAATCAGCAGTTCTCAACTAGGAGTGACTTTGCAACCCCTCCTCACACACACAAGGGGACTATTTGGCACTGTCTGGAGACATTTTTTTATTTTCACAACCAGGGTATATGTGCCACTGGCATCTAATGGATAGGGACTAGGGATGCTGCCAAACATACTACAATCCATAGGGAAGCTCCCCCAATCCCAGCAAAGAATTATCTGGTCTAAAATGTCAATAGTTGTAGAGGTTAAGAAATCCTGCTCCAAAAGAATGCCTCCATAAATTTTTCCCCACTTGTACCTCAGTGGTTACCTGTAACAGCTTTACCTTAAATGTAAGTGTTCTCAGCTCTATAAGAAATAATAGTGGTTAAATAGTAAATAATAATAGCTATCGTTTATTGAGCACTTGCTACGTGCCAAGCATGAGCTAAGATACATGATTTGTGACATGTCACATTCAATATAAATCCTATGGCAGTTCTTAGACTCAATAGCGCAAATTTTCTAAATGAATAATTATAATAACATTTTACTTTAACAATGACTTGAGTGTCAGAACAATCAGCACATCTTCCAATTCCCATTCCTAGATCTTGGCTTTATCAACTTGCTCCATTGCAGCATTAAGTCCTGTGAATTCTACCTTGGAACTCTCTCTCAGTTTCCTCTACTTCTCTCTTGTCCAACTGGTATTCTACTCTGGGACCCGTATATTCTTCTGAATTAGCATAACACCCTTTTTGTTCATCTCCTGCCATTATACTTACCATCTCTTCTAAACCATACTCTCCCCTGCCATTTTCTTTCTAAAATAAAACTGGGCAATAACATTCCTCTGCACAAAATCCCTAAGGTCTTCATTATCTGGCTTTATCTCTTTCCACTCCATTCCCCCCATTCATTTCATCCCAATAAACAGTGCAGTCTTAAAAATTCCAATAATCATGGTCCAAAGATCTTAATGCTCTTGGAAAAATTGAATTTGTTAATGCATAATGTAAGAGAAATTAAAATCTCAACTAATTAGTAATATTCTGTTAATGTGTGGTCAGGCAGGCAACTGGATAAAAAGAGAGAGAAGAAAAAGTGCTGGTTTGCACTGGTGTTCTCTTTCTATGCTGATGTTAGCTGTGGCTATCATTAGATCAGGGAGTGGTGAGAGGAAGGACGGAAGGCCATGAGTTGCTGTCAGGAAGCCAGCGGGAAGAGCAGAAAGGGATAGTAAGCCAACTGGGACCCAATCCTCACTGCGTTGAATGGCCTCTTCTACCTGGGGAAACACGGGTCTTCTCATGACTTAACAAAAGCTGGGGTGAATTACTGTTGGTTCTCCTGCACAAGTGCCGAATAATTTGGTACAGATGAGTTTGTGAGACAATGAGACGAGTGGCACATGTGCCTTTTACAGCTTCATAATTTGTGACTGTTTCAAATACAAGAAAAAAATTAAAGAAATTTATTAAAGAAACCTATTTTCAAACTTTGGATACAAATCTAACATAGCTTTTCTGAGATATGAAATGGCATGATTAAAGTTTCCAATAAATCCTCACTAAATCAGATGGGTTGGCATCTGTCTACCTTAATCAATCCATCAAAGGTCGGAACAGTTCTGTTTAACTGATGACAGTAGTTCCTGTGATGAGCTTTAATAAACATGTAAAATTAATTTACAATCATAAGTATATATTTCGGTATATATAAACTAGTAAGCACTTGATCAATAACTATTTCTTGAGATTCTTCTCCCTGCTACATCCTGTATTAAACTGTAAAGTTAGCATTGTTGCATTTAACTTAAGTGCTGCTTTTAAAATGTGCTTGCCCCACCCTATGACTCTACCATGTCTCAGCCTCATAACTCAAACAAATCTGTCAAATTTTATCAAGGCTATTAAGTCAATATCTTTAAAAAATAAATGGGATTCTCCTTGCAGGGTAACAGAAACATTTTTGAATTTAGTTTAGAGCTAAATGCTCCTATCATGTACATTTGAGGAATTTTCAAGAGTGCTTTTGACTATTTCCGATTCATATACATTGAATTTCTAATCTAATCTTAAAAATGAGATGCAATATCAGCATATTGTTAGGGAAAACGAGAGGTGGGAAGGAAAAGGTACTGAAGAAATATGGTTTCTTCCCTTAAGGAAGACACAAAACTAGTGATCAAGTGATTAACAGCACAAGTCAAAGGATGTGCTGGGGTGAGGTCAAGAAGATGAAGGTTCATGGGGATGGGGGCTGTCAGATAAGACCTTACTTAAAAATGACGAGCTGTAAGGTGACAGGGTTGTGCTGTGCCTTGTCCTCTCCTTGGGGATGGTGGCTGGTTGAGCTGGGTCTGACCTGTGTGTGTGCATATTACAGAGTCCTCAGCTAAACTGAGATCTGTTGACCTGAGGGACAGTGAGCCTGGGAAGAGGAGGTAGTTCACATAATGGGGCATAAAGAAAGAGAATTCAGAATCAGACCATCTTTCAGGAGATCTGACTCAAACTGCTGGAGCAGTTAGAGAAACAAAGAGTGGGTGGTAACTGAGCAAGAGGACAGCAGTGAGATGCAAAGAGATCAAAGAATAGTCTCAACAAATCTCTGGAGCAGTGGAAACTTCCTGTGACAGCCTGCCTGCTCGGGCATGGTCTGATAGGTCTTGTTGGCCTAGGGCAGATCCTTAAGAATAATCAGAAATGTACCAGAAAGAAAAGTCATGCAGGCAAAGAGAAATCATGACTCATACACAGATGCAGAAATGGCTCAGCATTTTCTGAGGAGAGAGCCCTTGGCACATACTAGCCACTTACTAATGTGTGATGGTGAATTAGTGGCTATCTGGAGCCAGATCCAATGAGGCTACACAGAGTGGAACTGTGAGAAACACTGTTAGAGCAAAAGAGCTAGGCCAGATCACAGAGGCTTTGCAAGCCACACAGGAGAGTTTGGTGGGGATGTGGTAAGAGAGGTTCATATTAAGTTGGCTAAAAACACTCTTTTTTATCAGACGTGTCCTCAAAGACAACCCAAATGTAAACTCACAAATAACAACAGCAAATGTTGAATTTCTGTGGTTCTTATTTAATTATTTATGTATAAGTAATTATATATCATTATTGCAGAAAGTATATTATTCTTTAACTCTCATTTTCAGCTCCATGGAATAACATTTCTAACTAGAAACTACTGTCTGACAGAGCTATATCTAAACAACAATGCAATATTTGATATAGAAGGTATGTCTTAAATTTTCTCTTTTGATTTAATTGATTTTTAATTAAATAATAACTTTCAACTATGGCATTGCTAATCACATGCAAAAATCTGTTTTAACATTTTTGTTGAAAATATATGATGCAATCTATTACTTTTAATGTTCTTACGTACATTTCATTTAAGATACACTGCTTGATTATGGTTTTAATTCAGTGTTGTTATGTGTCTTATTAAAGATGTGAAAGAATCTTTTTCTCAACACAGAAGTTTTGCCATTCTATTGCACAGTTGGACTCAAACTAGATATTGTGGAAGCAAATTATAACAATATTTGGGAGTGTTAATAAAAAATAACAGCTTTATAAATAGTCTAATATGTTTTTGCTGGCTATAATTTTTCCCAGACAAATTTCTGTTTCACTCTGCATCACTAAACTGACAATTTTAAGCCAGGTATAAAAGTACATGCATGATATACCATGATCATGAAATAAAAGGGGAATAGTACAAAACATTTTCCTTTAACATCACACATTGTAGGATTGAAATGTCACAAATTTTGAGGTACACTATGATTTCTTGCACCAGGAAGAAAGAAAAACCTTGCCAATTAAACCATGACATTGCTATTGCAAACACATAACCTACTTTCACTTACGTTAAAAATGTGGGAAATATGCAGTTTAGAATCAATAAAATGATAGGACTATTTGGCTTCCTACTGCGTAAAGAAAATATTTCGTTGAGCAATTTGGGGAGGGATATTGTCTTGAATAATTATTTCCTTGATTGGCATTATAAGCTAAGCAACATTGGGAAAACAAAACAAAGAAGGATAAGGAAAATGTCCCCTTCAAAATCAAACACACAAAATCATTTGCTACAGGGAAAAATAACAGTGGAAAGAAATTGACTCTGTACTCCCAAATCACAATAGATAATTTGAATTCTTATGCTTTGTTGTATCCTTAATGATAATTCATCAAATTATTAATAACAACTCCTCCTTTCACAAGAAGTAATGCGTTCTTTGTTTTTGTTTAGTTAGCATGTTTAATTAGCATTACAAATGTTTAAAATCTTATAAATGTTTTTTGCAGGCCTTCATTATTTGCCTTCATTGCATATACTCCTGCTACACCACAATGAGTTAACAAGCATTGATGCAACAGTGAAGGAATTAAAGGGAATGCTAAACCTGAAGACCCTAAGTATTAATTTGCACTTTTATATGGCTATAAGTTAAAGCAGTGATAACACAGTTATCACAATTCTTTTTATTTTCTGAATTTAAGTTAGATCAATGTTTATAGCTAAACTGCTTAGATAATTCTGAAAACAAGACTAGATCTTATTCTTTTTAAAGATACATTTTGAAAGAACAACAGGTAGAAAAGCATTTTTGTGAAATGATGTGGCATGCCAAATGAAAATGATGTAAGGGACAGAAGAGTCGTTACATGTTTAAATCTGTGTTTTTGGTTTTATCTCAAAAGGAAGTTTTAGCACATGCTGTATGATTCCATTTATGTGAAATGTCCGGAATAGGTAGTCTATCAAGATAGCAAAATTGAGAGGTAACAGTTTTTAAATAGATTAATGTTTGCCCAGGGCTGAGGAGATGAGGGGCTGGGGAGTGACAGCTAAAGAATAAGGGGTGTGGGGCTTCTTTTCGAAGTGATGAAAATATTCTAAAATTGACAGTGGTGATGTTTGCACAATTCTATGAATATACTAAAAACCAGGGATTATATACTTAAAATTGGTGAATCATGTGAATTATATTATTAAAGCTGACACCCACCCCCTACCCACAAAAGAGCAAGTTCAAATGCAAGCTTTTCATTGGGTGAACAGCAGACTTCATTCATATATGTACTGGATTACACCCAGCAGGGAGCTGGCCTTAGTATTGGAAGAAAGTGTGAAACGGGTTGGAAAAAATAAATAATACACAGCTTCTACTCTCAATAAGCTTATAGTGTTGAAGGGTAAATAAACCCATACACAATTGCAATTCAGGACAAATGGTTCTAGGTGAACCAATGGAAAAGACACTCAGATCAGTGAGTGAATTTTCAAAGTTGAGTTTGGAGATTTCTTTGTACGATGTCATAAAATAGATATTTTTTTTTCCTATTCATCTTCTATTCATTTCTCAGAATTGCCTGAGACAGTGATTTGAGTATGTGTAAACTGGTGTTGATGGTGGAGGTTCTGATCAGATAAATACACAGTTACTGAAGTTTTTATACATTTTCAGTGTTAATGAGTTAGATATACTGTATGCATAATTCATATGCTTATAGGTAGATCCTTTAAATCCAACTATTAAAATTACTCCAAGTTCATGGGAATTCAGTGCTCATTTTTGAGACTGATAAGGTTTGTGAAGAACTCAGGATTGGCCTGCATATTTGAATTATCTGGCGCTTCTGTGCTGAACAAATGCTTCTATGATGAAAAGTCTGGTTATGCTAGATGCTGAACTCTCCCTTACCTCCATTTTTCTGCAAAATGAACTAATAGTTACCTTTCAGAATTGCTTGAAATATTAAGCTAACTTTATAAAACATGTTTTTGAAAAGCATTTCTTCACATTACTGTAACTTTGAAGCAGCAACAACAGCAAAAAAGTTTTATTATAGATTGTGTAAATTAGGTAATAAATTGGAATGCACGTAGTCCAGAAATTCTGCTGCGTGGTAAATAGATTTTTTAAAAACTTAACATTCTAAATAATAATCATTATAATAACAGTGTGTTTGAATGTCTTTTCTATAGAGAAAATGCTTTCTTATATTCTCATTTAAATCTTCCTAGTAATCCAATGATGTGATTAGAATTACTGTTTCTTTAATGGTAGAAATGCAAGGCTCAGGGCTTTAGCCAGACTGACTATTAAGGAATGTTGAAACAAACTCATGCCTTGTTTCTTCTGTTTATCATTTATTGGTTCATTCATTCAATAAATATTTATCTTTTATTTATTAATTCAATAAATATTTATCATGCATGTACTAAGTGACACTCTACTACGTGGCGACACGACAGTAAACAAGAAAGCCCCACCTGGACCTTTATGGAGCTTACAGTTTTGTAACTCTCAGCCTAAATATTTATGAGACAGCTGAAGGGGCTTGATGCAAAGCTAATTGGACAGTTTGCTAAACGTAAGAACTGAATAATTTAAGCAAGCTTATTTTAAGTGCAAGATTTGGAGGTTAGTGATCAAAGTTGTCCCATCAGAGTCAACAGGATTATGCCCTAAACAAAGGTGCTCGGACAGGGGCAAGTGAAGTCTGAAATCCGGCCCATGCCCACCTTGTTGGGCGCATGTGTGGGCACAGAATGGTGTCAGCCCTGAAATGGGGTGTGGGAGCGCCTTTTCCAGTTCTCTGGAAGGCTAGTAGGCCAGCCTGGTAGTATAAGGTCCATATCATTGCCTGTCACCACAGACTAAGGGACCTCTACTTAAAATCATACAAAGTGATGTAATTCAAGTTACATAATTGTTTCAACTGAGAATCTTATAGTGGAATCATTATTTAATGGAGAAAATGCTGTGTCCATCTCCCCCTAAAAATCATTTTATGAAAAATATGCATGTTTTGAAACTTCCCCCCACTTTAGTTTAAAGATACTAGTTTTAAAAGTTTGCATTTACTAGCTACTAATTATATTTGTGCAGTAATGTCCTCGGATTAAGTTTCTGTGAGCCTCATTTGCAGTCACAGATTAGACTCAGCTCATTAACTAAAATAAGAAATTCATGTTTTTCCAAGTGTTAAACATTTTGTCTTTTCAAGTCGTTAAACTGTAAGTGCTAAAATATTATTATTATTATTCCACTTCGATTGCAGGTTCTTCAGAGGGTGAGAAAATAGCCTGGGTGCGGGATAAACCCCTAATCCGTTTCAGCATTGCACCCTCCACTGGCATTTATGAGAACTGCCAAGAGATTGCCCAGGAGACACAAGGCTGGGAGCTTCAGGGAGGCCTAAAACCAGCTACAGAGTGTGAGGTCCTGGAAACTGGAATTCCTGACTTTCAGGCTGATTCAGGAGGGACACACCTTTTCCCTCCAGGCAGTCTACCTTTCCACACCCTCCCTTTCCAGCTCCATTTGTCTCTTTCCTTCCCCCCTCCTCTTTCTAGATCGGGATCTCCTTGTGTCAAAGACCCACTTCGTGGCTGATGATTTTCACTAACCTTCAGTCTCCCTGTCTCCTTCCCAGCAGAGGGAAAAAATACCACCACTACCAACAAGGAAATATTTAACCCATTCTCTTGTTCCTAAATTTTTAGTCTCCTCATTTCTCTCAGATTTTCTCTATGTTTCATTAAGCTCCACTGCTGGGAAGAATAGTTGGACTCCTACATTCCATAATTGTTAAGACTTCTTTCTTAGCAGAGCTTTAAGGATTCACAGGAAGGGCCCCTTGGGCCCCTTTCAAGAGAGGATCCCCATTTTTTTTTACAGATTCTTCTCTTAAACACCTTCTGCCCTTGCTCATTTGGCCACAGTCCACTGCTGACGGCAAATAGCCAGGGAGTGGAGCGGGATGCTGGGAGGTCTCAGTGGTGTCTTTGAGCCTCTTGACCTGAATTACCTCTCAAGGTGGGACCACTCCTTCCAAACAACACAGTAGAACAGGCCGCTCAATAAAAAGAGCCCACTGGGTCTTTCATTGCTGTTTGTCCTGAAATAGCATCCCTCACTCTCTTAACTCCTACTTTAGTGTAAGTTTGCCTTTTAAAAATCAGGGATGATTTACATATTCAGTACAAACTAAGATGATGATTACAATGGAGATGCTGGCCTTACCAAGTAGCCTTGAGCCAGAACTTCTGGTTGTTGACAGTTGAACTTTCTTCCAAGGCTGTTCTGCATGGGCACAGGTGGGACCGCTTTTAGCTTCTTTTTGAACATTTATCTTATCCATTAAAATGGATATGTTGGTACATTATTAATTACATCGACTTTATTCAAAGGTGGCCTTAAAAATATCCAGGTTTATTTAAATAGTGATTTTTAATTTTGCTTTGAACGTTAAAGAACATTAACTGGAGCCAATTATTTAGATGACTGTATTTGTTTTTTCTCTTCTGTTTCAACAATAAGTAGCTTCACACACACAACTCATGTAACTGAAGATTGTGCAGTAAGGTAGTGGAGACATTTTGATATATTATTGAGTATATATAAATTGCTTAGATGCAGAATCCCAAATTAAGATAAGCAAGACAGTGCTGGCGCCACCGAGGTGTGCTCTGTAAATTGCCTGGAGGGAAAGGGGGATTAAATAGTATTAACCTATTGAAAGTGAAAGTGTAAGCTATTTCACTTCATAGTTTCTAAAGGAAGGCACCCATACATCATAGAAGGCTTTCAGAACTTTCAGATGCAGGGAACTGATTTCATATCCTAGAAACTTTATTTATGGCAATTTTAGTAGCATCCATCCAAAACTCATAAATCCAAAATATTAAATGTTTAGTAGTGTGGAAGGGCAAAAAGAGAGTTAAAAATAAGATTGCTTCCTTCTAAAATTTAACAGCGAGGAAAAAAAGCGACGAATTATGAAAACGAAATGCCTTTAAAATCATTTAATTCTATTTTTTTTAAGTTAATTTAATCAGAGACTGGGCTTGATAACCCGGTGTTCTGACTCGCTGTCACTCAGGTTTTACTTTACGATAAGCACAAGTTTTTAGCATTGACACCTTTTTAATAAGTAATATAATAGTAGTAAACCCAAATTTGGTGTTTTGTTTAGCTGAAGCTAGACATTTTAAAATTTGCATAAAGAAGTTATTTAACTAAGCACTTAGGAGGAAAAGTCAATAAAAGAAATTAAATAGTCTTTGTTCTCGGAGAGAAAAGAGAAGATGAAAGGGGATCCCAAAAGTAAACGTCACTGAAGGAGGTTGCTGCATTTCCCATTAACATCATTTGTGGGCAGACTCCACTCCCAGCTGCTATAATGTACGATAGGGTTATGAGCTGTCAGATGTGATCCTCTAAGACAGTAACCACAGAGCAGACTTCTGCACTAAAACATGACTGAATTTTTCTACCTCCTAAATTCAGTAAAAACAATTGTGTTTTATTCCTATATTTTTCAAGGGTGTCCCTTTTCCTTCTCTTTCTGGCTCAAACTACAATGCATGATCCCTGTGGATCTTTTTAAATCTGTCCTTTTTACGGGCTTAATATACATCCGTTCTATTCCCTGTCCTGTAGTTATAATAATTATTTGTTACCACTTTAAATTCCTTCTCTTATAAGATTAAAATTCAAACCAGTTTTGTCACTTAAGAAATCTTGAAAAATATCCATTTCATTCTTCCTCTCATTTTCCCCAATACGGGCATATAGCCTTTCTTTTAAATTTCCTTGTTGCTCCTGGCTCTATATTTCCTTTTATGTCTTTCCTCTTAATAACCTTAATAACCTTTGTTTATTATGCACCAGGTGTCTTCCATTGCCTGCCTAAAGTTCCTCTAAAGCTTATGTTTTCCACAGGGAATATATATATATATATATATATATATATATATATTGCGATTTTATTAGCCAGAGAAGTTGGTGTTTATACAACAAATATCAAAATATTTTATTACCTGCAGAGAAAACATTCAGATGATTAACTTCTTCAGTTTTTATCTAAATAGTCTGTTGTCTTTCAAGCATGCCCCCCCATCTTCTTTATGTTGCGAATTCTTTATACATATTAATCAGTTTTTTTCTGGGTTTCTAATGCCTAATACTTTCCTGCTTTTATCAAACATCTTGTATTTTATAAATAGTCAAATGGTACAGTACTGCTAAATTTAAATGTACATTAAATGAGCCTCATTTTGTTGAAACAGAGATGTTATTGTACATACTTGAGCTCTTTCTGCTACTGCCATCTAGTGGTTCTCCTCACTAGATGGATTTTCCAGGAGTATTTTCTAGAAATTCCATGAAGGCAGAATCCAATATCTAAAGGTATCCAATGGGAAATCATAAAAGTTTTATTTTACAT
Source organism: Camelus ferus (assembly GCF_009834535.1). Classification (NCBI taxonomy): domain Eukaryota; kingdom Metazoa; phylum Chordata; class Mammalia; order Artiodactyla; family Camelidae; genus Camelus; species Camelus ferus. Next base: position 51,447,027 of record NC_045702.1, on the reverse strand, counting down.
TGCATTGAAATAACCCTGTTTAATAGTATCTAAGGAAGGATAGGGAAAACATTTTGCCTTTTCTGTGAAAATAAACACAACTTGTAGTTGAAGATTTTTCAAAACGTATATGTCGATGCCTAAGGGACGTGATGTCAGAAGTGCCAGGAGCACTTACACAACCACATGCCTCCCACCTCTAGCCACTGTGTTAGCGAGCACGGTTCATTCCGTACCCCAGGACCTGCACATGAGGACATCCTGTGCCTGGCCAGAGGTAGACAAGACGCAAGCCCCGCATCTGCTCACCTCTGCTCCTGCTGAGATCTGAAAGCTGCTACTGGCATTTGCATTTGAACTATGCACAATGGTGTGAGGCCGAGGAAGAAAGCTGTATTAGAACAGTATACTGCATCTCTGTCGATCTCCACGCGGGCACTCCTGTGACCTTTGGGACCAGAAGAAGAGAACCAAATGAACTTTAATAAACAGCAGCATCAGGAACCCTCTAGCGCCGATAGCGAGCTCTTCCTTTCCTGATTAATTTATGGACATTTTAAAGCTGCTTATCTGTGGCACATTGGCATCAACGACATGACCTCAGCACATAGCACGGTTCCTAGTAGACATTAAGCACTCTGAAAATATCTGTTGAATGAATGAACATAACAGATAGGAAAAGCCAGGCTTCCTCTTAATAAGTAAGTTTGGTGAGGCCGTTGGTTTGGTCCGTGAAGCCGACCTTTACGTGTTCTTATGTTTTATGTTGATCCTGCAGTTTCCCATATTTTATCAAGTGATAAATGAAACTAATTTTGAAATCTGACATCTTTCTTTGTAGGTCTCTACCAAAACCCTTTGTGCCAATATAACGTGTACCGTTTATACATAATCTACCACCTTCCAGGAGTGGAGTTTCTTGACCGAAAACGTAAGGACATCTCCTTGCAAAGAACTATTCAAGAGGCAGTCTTATAACTAACTCAGTCGCTTAAAAATGCTGAATAACTCTGAAAATAATTCTCTTTGTAAATGAGTTTTTTAGTTATTTATTTTTGAAATTTTTGCTGTGTGAAATTTGTTCATAATTTAGGAATTCATGTCATTGACCACTTTATAAGAAAGGCCATCTAACTGAACATAAGGGAAGGTCTCCTTCTGGCTCTGGTTTTGACAGTAATGTGTTGTTTCTTATTTCAAAGATAAGAGAACTGAACTAAAACTCCTAAGGCCTATTTAGGTTCTAAAAGTCATATTCTTTATATATATATATATATATATATATATATATATATATATATACACATACACACACGCACACATACATACACACACACACAATTTTTATATATATATATATAAAGTTAAGTTATATATATGTACTAAAACACATAATCAATAACTTCTTTGTGAATGCATCTTTAGACATTGTAGATAAACTAGTATGTAAACTAGTATATAAGCCACAAAAAAATCAACCTCAGTGCATTACATTTTATATTTTTGAGGTCTATTTTACCCAGAAGTGCTTTATTACCTATCTGTTTAGCTTTCTACGATTTGAACGTTCTTAATAATTTACAACTGAGTAACTTTTTAATGAGGGTATGTTAAAATCTTATATTTATTCCTCTTCTTCCTCACAGCCTTGAAGAAAAGTAGGGAAATAGCATAGTTGCAATTTCAATCATCTATGGTGAAGTGTCAGAGTTTCTGGGATGCATTAGGACTGGTTTGTGGCTTGTGATGTGAAGGACATATATTGAGCACTTACGAGATTATGGTAATAACTTGGTAGACTTTTTAGAAACTAATTTTGACACATACTACAACATAGTTCAGATAAATCCACTTTTGAAAATAATTATATGTTGAATCACTCTGTATCTATTTATATGCAATAACATTACTTTTTGCATTTATCAGAAGTTACAGAAAAAGAAAGAAGATCAATGATTACGATTTTTAACCATAAAAAGGCTCATATTGTTCAATCAATAGCATTTGGAGGAAAAGTAGATGCTTCATGGGATCCTAAATCTCCATTTAAGCAAAAACCAGCCCAGAAAGTACCTTCAGGTATTTTGGGGGGAAAAAAGAAAAAGCTGAAATTAAAACTTCTCAAACTTTTGGGTAATTTGGTTATAATAATAACTTCAATTTACAATAAACTAAGTACTTATATAGTAAAATAAACATTTTCTTATTTTATTAGCCTAATTAAATATGCAACTTCCATCTTCACTTGTATATATTTAATTAAATAAGGTAATGTGATAACAATGAGATTATACATTGAAGTCCTTTACCCCAGTATCTAGCACAGCATAAAGGCCTCAGTGAATAATCTACAATTGTTATTATTACCACTGACACTGGACAATTTCACCAATTAATGCTGTAATTGTTTTTGATAATATAGAAGAATATTAAGAAGAAATAAAAATTGTCTGTGGTTCCTCCACTCAGAAATATACACTATTTGATTGTACTGTCATGCATAGTGATCATATGCAGGTATAAGTTGAATATCTTCAAATTAGAAGAAATATGTAAATGTATATATATGCACATGGGGGCTAGAAACATGTGCAGAGCTCTTAATAGTGATACTTCTGATAAGAGGAATTGGAAAGGCCAAAGGGAGATTGCACTTTTTCCTATTTTCTTGTTTATATTCATCATGAGCAAAGTACGAGCTTTTAGTAATTGAAGATGTAGGAAAAGAGTCTGGAGGGGTCAGAGAAGACATGGAAGACTTGGGTTAGTCCTGTGAAGGGAGCAATGCCACCAGCCCTCTCCTCAGGCGGAGGCTGTGTGCTCTCTGCCGCCTGTGGGTTGGCAAGAGCTCAGACTGTGAGCTTTGGTGGCCCAACAGGTGTTCGCACGTTCCACCACCAGCCTGGCACTGGGCCTTCTGGAGAGGAATGAACTAAGCAGTAATAGTCTCTAGAAGATACCGTAAGAAATCCAAGCTTTGAGGACTAGCCTTTGAGCTCCAAAGCTGGGGAAGAGGTAGATTCTTGTGATCTAGAAGTTGTTTATTCTATTTCTTTGAAGTTAATGCCAAGAATCCAAGTGGTTTAAACTGCCTTAAATATTTTTCCCTCATTTGGTCTATTAGTGCGTTTATAGATGCATGTGCCTATCTGAAAAATAAAAAGGACCTGTTTCTGCACATAAGACTCAGTATCTGAATTATAAAAATTCCAACTTGTATTCCATTGGTAACTAAATTGAGCACTTTGTTCTCAGAGTTTTGAGATGTGTATGATATTAGAGAATTTGCCTCAAAAACCTGAGACAAACTTAAGGTACAATATTTAAGAGAAAATTTCAGTTCGGGGTTAGGTATCAAGGTAATTTTGATGGATTAGACTGTTATCTGAATGATGGCTCAGAAACCAGAGAGCTGTGCTCTAGACCTTTTCCTTTACAGCATTACTCTATTGTTTTAAAATGCTGAAAAAATTTTTGGAACATACTAATTTAGAAATGTATTTTTTTAGACTTTGCATTTGCGAATAATGTAGACAGGTAAGTGATTTTTTAACTTTACTTTTATTATCAGATTATTTCATAATTGTGTTGATTCCCTAAATTATTTTCTTTTCCCAAAACATTTCAATAAGTTAAAAAAATGACTAACTCTTCAAAAGATGGGAAAAATTGCTGGGTTTCTGTGATAAATTAGTTCAAGCTGTGTATTCATATTTGACATATTTAGGTTTTTAATATTACTATTATAACCTAAAATAAATGAAGAGGTGGGGTGAGGTAGAGGGAGAAGCTGGACAAAAACATTAAAAAAGAAAAAGGCAAAAATCTTAAAAGTAAGCATAAAAAAACTTAAGAATTATTAGATATTACAAATGAAGGTCTTTACTTCTTTGTTTACTGTTCCCCTATATCTGGTCAGTGAGAGCGATTGTTAACATTTTATATTCACTGGAATTTACATTTTCAAAAGAAATAGTTCATAAAATATGAAAAGCATCCTTAAATTTATGAATATTGATGAATTTAAAAATCATTATTTTAAAATTTTGCACTTAGGGATTTCTTCTTTGGATTCAGTCTTGAAAAATATTATCTCCAAGCACATTTATAAAATATAGTATAATGTAGAGAAAAAAATCTTCCCAATAAAAGGTACATAAGATACTAATATGCATATGATAGCTATAAATACTTAAATTGTTCATTTAACACTGATTTGAAACATGAGTGCATTAACATGTGAGACCTAAGCTATAATAGCCAGTCCCAAACATGTCCACTCTATTTTTAAAATAAACAATATGTACAATAAACATAGTGTTACCTGTCCTGAAAGTCATTTGTCAGTAGGGCCCAAAAGCTATCAGTGGTACTATACTACAACTAACAGGAAAATATAGCATTGATTCATTTAAATTAAACATTCACTTTGGTCTACTTGATGTTTTCTTCTGACATAATTGCCGTTTTTGCAGAACTATTTTTGATGACCCAGAAGATGCTGTTTTTGTAAGGTCCATGAAGCGATCGGCAATGGCCATTACATTTCTGAACTGGGACACGGTTCCAACACGAGAGGAAAAATATCTCGAAGAGAAAAGCACAGAACCTGCTCAAATGCTCACAGTTACACTGAGATAACCCCTGGGGTTTCTAGAAATCACAGTGGTTTTCAGTTAATATTAAACTTTTCTGTTATTAGCATATTATATGTTTATTGTGGTATTTGAAACATTTAAATGTAAACAGAAACACCGATGAAAAAGAATTCCTACATTTTATCTTGTTTCTGTTTAAGTAGAAGATATATATAGAAATGTACACAAATCTAAAGTGTTCATCTCTACAGATTTTCAAAAAAATGAGCATGCTCAGTGTAACTGGCATCTTAGATCAAGAAACAGAACATTATCAGCTCTCTAAAAGCCTATCCTATTACTAGTCCAATTACCTGTTACTACCACCCTTCGAAAGTAATCACTGTCCTGATTTCTAAACCAGGTATTAATTATGTCTGTTTTTGAAAGGCATATAAATGGAATCATAGAAGTTGAATTTTTTTTTCTGGTTTCTTATACTCAGCATTGTAAAATTCGCCCATGTAATTGCTAATAGCAGTAATTGTTCTCATTGCTGTTTAGAATTCCATTGTGTTACTAGACCACAATTTATTTATCCAGTCTACTGTTTTTCACTCTTACCTTTGGAGGCATCTGGAAAAAGGAGGAACTGTTGATACACACATATTGATACACACAACTTGGATAAATCTCAGTGGTGGTTATGCCGAGTGAAAGAAGCCAGTCTCAAGTTTATATACTGTAAGATTTCATTTATACAACTTTCTTGAGGACAGAACTACAGGAAAAGAGGACAGATTAGTGGTTGTCAGGGCTTATGAGTTGGGGCATGGTATGGGACAGCAAGAAAGTAGTTTGTTTTTTTGGGGGGGCTGTTGGATAATGGAACTGTTGTGTACTGATTATGGTAATAGTTACATGAATCTGTACAGATACTAAAATGCAAAGAATCATACACCTATTTATAAGTCAATTTTATTTGTAGGTTTAATTTTTCAAATAAAAACTTAAAAAGTTAAAAAAAACAAAAACAAAAACAAAAACCCTGCCAGTTCTGGGTGTGGGCTTATGGTCTCTGCTTGCCCCAGCCAGAAGCATTCAGCTAGAGAAAAAGGAAGCCAGAAAAGCTTTCAGCAGTTGCCTAGTGCTGAGACAAAAAAACTGGACATGTAAGGTAACTCAGAATGCATTGCTGGTTTTTCTCAAGCTAAGCTGAAGAGCTAGATCAAAAGCTTATAAAAAGCGGGATGACACTTTCCTCTGTCTTATAGCGCCTGCACACCATCACACCATAGACACACTATAGAAGTGGGGCTGAAATCCAAGCAGAAGAGAGGTGAAAACCCTAGAGGGAGCAGTGAACTGTCACTGAGAACCTGAGATCTCCTTTCACCTGTGGGCACCTAGGATTCTGTGCTTAGCTAGAGTCTGAAAAGTCAGGTATGGTCCCTGCTCAAATACTCAGTTACACTGAGATAACCCCTGGGGCGGGGAGGTTGGGAGGGTGGGGAGGTGGTTATCCTGGTTGAAAAACATTATATTAAATGCCAGAAGGTTGCAGCTGAGGGAGAGAGTTTGGCATTGATGTAGGTTAGTGGTTGATAATCAAGGCAAAAGTGATGGCATGTGGCTTCCAAGATTAGGTCATAGAATCAAAATGTTCTCTTGCTCTCTCTCCCTATCACTTAATCTGCAGGAAGCCAGCTGCCTTGTCATGAGGACTTTTAAGCAGTCCTCTGGAGAGGTCCACGTGGTGAGGAATTGAGGCCTCTTTCCAGAAGCAAGTAAGTAACTAAGGCCTCTGCCAACAACCATGTGAATTGCAAGCCAGCCTCCAGACCCAATTAACCATCTTGCAAGCAGATCTTCCAAATCCAGTTTAAGCCTCAGATGACGGCAGCCTGGGCTGAAAGCTTCACGGCACCCTCCTGAGAAACCCTAAGCCAGAGCCACTCCGTTAAGCTGCTTCTATTTCTGGCCCAAAGAAACTGTATGAGATAATGCTTTTTGATGCTTCAAGCTGAGAAGTTTTGGGATAATTTAAAACACAGCAAAAGAAAAGTAATATAATAACCCAGCATAATCCATGGTGCTAGAAGTATTTGTTGTAAGTAAGGATGCCTTGCTAAGTCTCTGGCAAGCTCTGAGAGGAGTCAGTGCATTCTTCATGGGTCATACCATCAGCAGCTCAGAACTAGTGATCAGTCAAATAGCAGTTCTAGGCATGGCACTGCATCCATTCTAGAACTGAGAGGCTGATCACTGATCAGCAAGTAACTGACCAGAGCTACTCATCAGGGAACTGAGTGCTATCAAACTCACCAAGCAATAACGCTGGGTGGGCGTAGCAACAATCCATTTCATAATGGAAATGGTGTATTTTGGCCCAGTTTTAAGATGGCCCATAAACTGTGTAGAAGTATTAACTTTTAATTAGACCACAGTAAATTGAGGATGGGATATCATTTCCAGGTTAACCATTGAAAGAGTAGTAAAAGAAGGTATAGTCTGGTATTTCGTTTTTAATCCCACGCTCACTGAAAATGATGAAAAATTTATTCTTCTTGTGAAAATATGGCTAAAATTTTACTTAATCTCCTTTTTAGAGAACCAATGAAAATATATCTCATCTCTATGAAGAAAAAGATTTGCTATAAATGCACTCCTCAATACTGGGTATTTTTACTCAATCATGAAGGGCTACTAGTGGCCGTGGTTGAAAAACATTATATTAAATGCCATTTGGGGAAAAGCACAAAATAGAAGACATGATCCTTACTTGAGTAACCTAAAACTTTACCAAAATGGAACACACAACTGAGAGGGTGCTTTTAATTAAGTTCTTTGTTTAAACAACAGAGATCCATTCAAGCTGGCGCAAGTGAAAGCATATTTATTTCAGGATCCATCAGGTGATCTTATAACTAGGAAACAGAAAACACTAATGTATAGATTTGCAGAGGGTAGTGGCCACAAGTGGGGGCTCTGGAATCAGGCACACCTAGCTTACCTCTTCCACCTACCAGTTATGTTACTTGGACAAGTTAGTTAACCTTTAGGCTTTAATTTCCTCTTATTTAAAATAATAGTAAGTTACTTCATAAAGTCTCAAGGATTAAGTTAGATCATGTATGTAAGTGTTAGGTAGAGTGGCTCTCTCAAAGTGCTCAATATACATCAGCTACTACAGGTGACCCTTGAACACCTTGGGTTTGAAATACGCAGGTCCACTTACACACAGATGTTTTTCAATAAATGTGTACTATGGTACTACATGCCCCACAGTGGGTTGAATCCCTGGATGTGGAACTGCAAATTGGAGGGCTGACTGTGAGGTCATACTCGGATTTTGAGGAGGGTTGGCGTCCCAGAACTGTGTTGTTCAAAGACAGTTGTGCCCCTTAGAAGTATACCTGTATTATAGGCTGAATGTCTGTGTCCCCTTAGAATTTATGTCTTTAAACCCAATCCCCAGTGTGCTGGTTCTTGGAGGTAAGGCCTTTGGGAGGTAATCAGGTCATGAGGGCGGAGCTTCATGAATGGGATTAGCAGATTTATCAGAGGCCAGAAAGCTAGCTTGCCCTCTTTCTGCCACGTGAGGACACAAGGTGGCCCTCTGTAAACTACTCACCAAGAACTTGGCCACACTTGGCACCCAGATCTCGAACTTTCAGCCTCCAGAACAGTGAGAAATAAATGTTTGCAGTTTAAGTCATCCTAATCTATAGTAATTTGTTTTAGCGACCCAAACTAGGACACCTGCTCTTTTAGTCAGGGTTCTTCAGAGGAACAGAACCAACTGGGTATATGCATAGTTATAAAGAGAGCAATTTATTTCAAGGAATTACTAGTTCATGCCATCATGGGGGCTGGCAAGTCCAAAATTTGTAGAGCAGGCAGGTGCAGACTTGAAATTCAGGTATGATTTGATGTTTGTTTTGAGCCTGAAATCCACAGAGCAAGCATTTGTTTGTTGGAGCTTATTTTTGTCTGTAGTTGTTGGTGTTTCCATGTTGCTGGCTTCTTCAGCCTCAAGTCTAGAATATACAAGGCAAAAAAGAAAACCCAGAGAAAACACGAAGTGTCATTTCATTGCCTGGATCCTAAGGATCCTAGCCAATCTGCTTTCTGTTTTTATTTATGTCTAAGGTTTTTAGTTTTACTTTGTAGGTGTAATAAGAAAAAGGATGTCTACTCTATCTTCCTAGAAGCAGAAGTGTTCAGGTTTTTTTTAAATTTTATTTTTATTTTTTGAAGAGTGATTTTATTTAGGTTTTGGGGGGGGGTAATTAGATTTATTTATTTATTTAATTTTGAAGGAGGCACTGGGGATTGAACCCAGGACCTCATGCATGCTAAGCATGTGCTCTACTACATGAGCTATAACCTCCCCCCTTTTGTTTTTTAAATATAGCTGAATTTGTTCCCTTTTGTGGCTTCTGGATTTAGTATCATATTTAGGAAAGCATCCTTCATGCCAAAGGCACTAAGAATTCTTTGATGGCTTCTTCCAGAATTGATAATTCTTTTTCACATTTAAATCTTATCCATTTGGAATCATCCTGGGATTAAGCAGTTTTATATGACTTTATAAACTGGCTAGTTATACTGCCCTGAATTGGTCAATAAATCAGCTACCTGATTTATTCTACACAAATTAAGATAACCACTTAAAAAGGTGCCTTTATCAATTTATAAAACTAAAACTTTGTCCTTAAAGGACATAGAAACTAGGCTAGAGCCACCTTTTGAGGGGGAAGAAATCTCATTTATCTACTGAAGTAATTATTAGAAGGAAGAAATTTGCTTTTTACTAAATTAAGATCTTTCTTTTCATCTATGTAAATGATGCTTTAATATTATCACCGTCTACATAAACATACATTAATCACTATACAGTATCAAGCAAATATTAGTTTTTCCAAAATAAACATTGGTAAAGAGGTACAAAAATACCTTGTACTGGTAGTTTCTTTTCCAACCAAAATGGTTAACTACAGTGTAATCAAAAACCTGAACTGCCATTGTATTTTTTCTAAAAGCATATAAATGTCAAAGATTTTAATTATATGCCTTCGTTTTCCTTTTAATTTGTATTTATTTAACTTTTGAAATTTGATTCCATGTTCTCTAGTTGTCGCAAGACGTATTAATAAGAATTCTTTGTTTCTGATTTCTAGAAAGCCAAATGAGAAATTTATTTGCTCAAGTAACCAAACCCCACAAACACAGTGTAGACGATCAGAGCCCAATGGATTCGACAGTGTTCCTCCCTCTCTCTCTCCTGTATCTGCTCAGTGGATGCACTCTCTCAGGTACGTCTATGTGTGAGCTCCAGCAGCTCTGGAATAGAATCCCTGTAATTTGTCATTGTCCCCCGGGAGAAACAAACAAAAACCCTCCCTCTTTGGCCTCAGGAGTGTAAACACCTCTGGGAAGTACTCTGACTGGCCTAGCTGTGGTCAAGGAGGTATAAAACAGCAACCATAATACCACGAGACTTGGAAGACATCTAGCTCCCACTCAGGAAGGGGGCTGACTTGCTTCCGAGGCAGGGGAGATGAGATCCTGAGAAGATAAAATCACTGCAAGAATATCTACTTCAAGAATTTCTATTAAGTGTAACATCCAATAATATTAAAACTCAAGTAAACTCACATACATGATGGATGACTAAAATCAGTCATCTTTCTGAGAGCCTAGGGAAGAGCCACCACATCCTATAAAATAATGGCTTGTCTTCAGAGCTCTATTATTATGTCTGCAGAGAAACTACAGTGACTGTAATAAATTAACAGTGTACGACGTAGTAGTCAAAACTGGAGACCTCGCTGAGTTCTAGCTCTGTACTTTCGGATAAGTTAGTTGACCTCTTTAGACTTTAACCTCCTTATCTGTGCTACGGGGATAAAAATAAAGCCTGATTCATGCGGTGTTGTGAATATTGAACAAGATAACTTCAGGGATACAGTAACTTTTGGTCTTCACTATTATTATTTGATTGTTGAATCAAAAAGCAGAATCCAATTTCCTAATAAACCCACTAGCTAATTTAATATCCTATTACATCAGCTCTAAGTACAAGACATATTGGAACAGTAAGACTATAATCTTTTAGGTCCTATTTTTATTTGAGAAATTTTCTTGATGGCATATTGAAAGTAATTCAACATGGTTAAAAAAAAAAACAGATGCCCACTGTTTTGATGATGTTATAATGGAAACATCTATTTTTGGCTATGGGAGTATAATCAGACCCAACCTCATTTCTCTTAAACCCCATTTTATGACTACCCTTCACTGAAATACATCCGTGGAAATTTTGATATTGACATGGCTTATACGTGAAGTCCTCTTTGTCCAATTGGAAAGTTACTATTCATGCCAGTGGTAGCTGCGTCAGAGTTCCAGTTCATATTGGAATTCATTTCAGTGAACGGGAAAATTCCTTCTACATCACCACATCTCTTGATTTTCCTGTTCCCTTCTGTTTTTTCCACAACCCTCCATGCTGTCCAAAGACGGAGACCATGATGACAACACCGAATGATGATAACACACCCCCCCCAAAATAATTAAAAATCACGGAACTAGGTTAAAAAACATACTTGCAGGAGAGGAAGGCCAGGGAGGCCTGTTTTTCTAGTCAAAGATAAATGTTTATCAGTGTGTAGACGAGGTACTTTGATGAGTGAAGGGAAGCTTGTTGTGACTGACAAGTTCAGGTAAAATCTGCTGGATTTCTACTCACTTAACAGTAAACTTCCTCACGTGAAGCCTCCCTAGAGCAGCCCAGTACAGGGTGTGCAGCAGGTGGATGTGTTGGGGCTGGGAGAAAAGTAGCCGAGCGTAAGTTAAGAGGAAAAGCTGGAGGACAGAAGAATGTGATCCGTGAAGTGGGGTGAGAATTCTAGTCATTTTGATTTTCAGTTGTACCTGTTAAAATAATTATTACTATGTTCTCCAGTACGTGCTAAGTTTCCTAAAATTTGTTAAGTTCCCTAATATTTGCAACCCCTTGACAGCAATAAACTATGAAACAAGACACAAGTTGGTTATATTAGTAGGCACAATTTATTTTACAGTCAGCATAAGAAACTGTGCAACACAGCCCTATCTCCAGATATCACACTCCAGCTCTATTCAGACATTGCAGACACTAAAGCCTGGTGCCAGGACAAGTCTATAAATGACAGTTATAAATCAGTGTGTGGACAGGAAGAACCATATGAAAAGCTCATAGGAAGATAAAAGTGGAATATGGCACATGAATTAGTTCTACAGTAATTGTGGACACAGTCTGTTTAGCCTTTGTTTAATCAATAACTTCATGAAACATCTTTTTTAATGCACATGCTGAGATAACCGTGGCTATGCCTTAGTTCTTCCTGGGGGATCTGACATTTCTGAAGGTACAAATGCTGCAGATAAAATGTCACTGCAGGAACTACATAAAGTTCAGGCTGCTCGGGATAAATTCTGTAGAAAACTACAGCTAGCTGAACTATGGCAAAGATTCTTTAACAAGTAGTTTTTCATTTCATTGCACCTTAATACATAGAACTTCACTACTGTAGATGTTATTTATATGCATTTTATTTACATATAAGTTATGATTTTTTTAGCTTCCCATCTCTGTGGCTATAACATTTTTCTTTCCTGAAAATCTCCTCTCTTACATCTGTTCTGCTCGCCTCTTTGTTCCCTAGAGCAGTTATTTCTTCTTTAAAAGGAAATTTATTTTCCATTGAGAACAACTGCTGGGAAGCTTGCCTCAAAAAGGGGATAGAAATGTTTCCCCTATATTTTGAAAAAAAAAAAATTTTTTTTTCCCTAGGAATATCTGTCCAATTATAGAACAGAACTCAGTAGGAAATGAGGGCATAGTAGACAGAGCTTTGCTGGAAAGCATCTATTCTATGAAATGTGGAATCCTGTCACAGCGCCATGCAGGTGTCGAGGCAAGGAAGACACGGTCACACGTGTTTTCCAGCTACCTGCCACGGTGAGGCCTGTCCGCGCTGGCACGTGCTCTGCCTCTTACTCCTCAGATACCTGTGGACTGGCAGGAGCCTCCTGTAAGCCTCCCAGCCCAGCATCGCTCTGAAGAGACTCTTTGCCCCCTTCCACAGAATCTCCAGGATTGCAATCCTCCTGGTAGGCTTCCTCTTCAGCCTCTGGCTGCTCCTCATTAACACAATTCGAATTGACGTCAAGTTTGCTATCTGATAAAAAGAAAAAAAAAGTCATTTTGTTCCTACTATGTGCCAGACACTCTTCTAAGTGCTTTATGTGTATTAATTTATTTAATCCTCATCACAACCACGAGGGAGATTATTATCTCTATTATCATTGTGATCATTATTTTACAAATGGGAAAACTGAGAAGAGAGGGGTTTGGTAACTTGCGCACCGTTCATAGCCTGTAACACAACATAACTGGCATCTGAACTCAGGCCTCTGGCTGCCAAAGCCAGGCCTTGAAATCAGGATTGCTGATTGGCAAAATCTGTGTTTGAATGCAGCTATGCCACAAATGAGCCTGGTGTCCTCTGCTGGGTTCCTGCCCGAACAAGGCTGTCTCCTTATCTGTAAACTGGAGGATAATAAAGTCTGTCCTACATTTGTGGAGAATCAAGGTGTACAATAGTGTGTGGCACATGCTGATGTATAACAACCAGGAGCTCCCATTCTACTGACAATCCTGTCCTCTCACATGGCTTCTTCAGTACGTTACCAGCTGCTATTCACCACCCTCGACCCACAGGATAATAAATGTTTGGTCCAGAAAACAGGAGAAAGCATGGCAGCCAGAAAACCTGACTATTCTCTTAACAATTTATTTATACAATCTTACTTTGCTATGAATTTAGTTTTGTACAAATCATTCATTCCCACTAATGGTGTTTCTCAACCAAGTGGTAAACGGGACATGGTCCCTTGAGGAGTAGTGGGGGAAGTCTTAGTGTCAGAATCATCAAAGGCAACCAACCTTTTCAAACTATCGTTCCCCAGAATGTGTGATACATTCTCTGGGGTAAGGAGTAGGAGTGTGGGCTGTTCTCTTGTCCAATATGCATATCATTGCTGAAGCAACTCACTGTTTCTGATGAAAATGAGTCATATACTTCATGAGGGAGAGGAAAAATAATATAGAACTCACTGCCCTGACACTTGTAGAAATTTAACCCGTGCACTAGATCTGCAAGTTAATTTGTAATCTATAAGCTTACGCTGTAATTTCACCTGCAGTTTTATAATTAAGAAATTTAAGTCTTCCAACCTTAAAATCTCTGGGTAGTCATTAGGGGAAATTTAATTATTTCCTTATTCAAAGATCTTAAAATCCTTTGTGAACAAAATATAAGTAACTACTCATTAAGAGTTGCATTGTTCCAGGGCAGTCTCATGAGGCAGAAAGCAGAATGTGGAATAAACTACAAGCCTCGGAATTTTATGACTTTTGTTTTCCAGTGATATCTAGGCTGATTATACAATATCCCAGGGACTCAAAATAGGGATACATTTGAGTTTAAGTGTGATCCTTATGTTGGTTTACCCCAAGCCCCCTTGATTCCCAGAGAAGACTCATTTCCTGTGCCCCCTGTGTTAATACCATCTATCCTTCCTCTCCCCATCGACCACTTGTATGAGCTCGGTTTTTATACACTTACTGTTTTCCTTTTCACTCTTTTCTTTGGCAGCCTCCAACTGTTGCTTCTCATAAGTGTCCTTGAGATTCTTGCAGATTTTCTTATGTGCAAACCAGTGTGTTTTCTGGCAGGTCTGATCACAATATATTACCTGAAAGCAATTGTAGGTTTCTTTTCAAGATACGTAATTGCATTAATTTTCTAATTATGACATTAAACCAAGTACAGTGCTGTAAAAATGTTAAGTTTTCTATACTTTATTTTAAAACCTTGATGTATAGATATGTGTTGATTTACAGTTGTAAGTTTTAGCTTACACTTTCTAACAATAATGAATATATAATACAGGGTCTACCAAAGACGCGAACTTGTGATTTGAGACTTCTGTGTGCCAGAATTTATACAGTACAAGGACAAAGAGGATACAACTGCTGTCCCAGAGGAAGCCAAGGATGAGAAAGAGCAGGATGGGGGAGGCAGATCCCTGACAATGTGATTTATGTCCCAGTTCAGGATGTTACAGCAATGGGAGCACAGAGGAAGCAGTGACTCACTCTAAATGGAGGGACTCAGTGGACAGAGAAATGGAAAAGAGACATTCCAAGTGGACAGAATACCGTGTACAAAAATGCAGGAACAGGGAAGACGTGTTCAAGGACAGCAGTAAGTTTGTGTAAGTGGAGCTTAGATTTTTGCAGGATTATATACCAAGCACTACATAGATGGTGTTATAGATTGTATCAGTGGCCCCAGTTCTTTCACTCTTCCCTGCATCCATACCATACACTTTCCCATGTGATTTCAAAGTTCTTTTCACTGAAGGGGAAGAAAATTGACTTTAAATATGGCCACGCAACTTGTTTTGGCCAGAGGAATGAGACCGCATGGCAATTTCAAGGCAAGAGACCTCATATGTTTCTACTTGCCTACTTCTATCTCTGCCGTCACCAAGAGAACATGCTTAGCCTGGCCTGCTGTTCCAAGGAGGATGAGAAACACATGGAACAGATGTGCCCTAGCCAACCACAAACATGGGAGAAAGAAAAAAATGGTGGTGGTTTTAAAGTACTGAATTTTGGAGTGTTTTTATTTAAAGCAATAATTAACCAACATAGATGGTCTCACTTAACTCTCACAACTCCAGCCCCATTTCACACGTAAGGAAACTGAGGCTCAGAGAAGTAAGTAATTAAAGGAAATGAAACCAGACAAGTAGGTTACAGCAGAATATGATGGGTTACAGAAGAATATGCTGAAGAATTTCAACCTTAAAAACAACAGAAAATTAACATCATCTATAAAGCGAATGTACAGATACTTGCATATGAGTAATATTTGTGAGAATATATGTGAGAAGAATCCATTCAGATATGCCCTTTATAAAGATAATTCTGGCAGAAATGGATAGGACTCCAAAAGCTTAAAGATTGGTGACAGTCAGAAAGGAGTGTAGTTTTACAAGGAAGAGTTGATAAAGAGATTGTAATTAAAGTCAACATCAGAATATTTAAGATTGCATATCTATGAACTGTTCTACTGTAGGTTTTCTTGTCTGCACCAGCCTCAGTCCCCTATGAATAATCTTTCTCTTATTTTCTCATAATGAATCATTCATTCGTTTCTTTCTTTCTTTGGGGTGGTCAGCAGAGAAGCAGGGCAGCCTGGGAGTTTGATAGAGAAGACACAGAACTAGATTTATCCTGTAGTTCTCTTCCAAAATCACTTCTAAGTATTAGGTGCAATACCTTTTTTATCTAACATATTAGAATTTATTAGAAAACTAATGTCAACCATTATATTTACAGAATATTAAAACTCAATCACCAGTGTGGGTGAAATCTAAACCGGATGTCAGTGAGCTTAAAAGAACTTCATTCTTACCATTTTGCACACTGAGCATCTTTTGCTTGCTCCCTTTTCTCCGCAGGTAGTGCAAAATTCAACATCCACGAAACCCACCTGACCAGTGATGGCTTGGGTAAGTACAGAGAATGCAGTGGGATCAGAACCCTAGAGTGGGGAAAAAGAGCAGGAAAAATAACCTCTGCAATCACCATGGGAAGACCAGAGACAACATTTTGTGAACAGGAGACAAAATTATTAAGGTTAGAGGTTACACAGACTTCATGGCAAAATAACAAATATCTTTTTCTACACAAAGTACACTTGAGGTAAATCATGGATCCAAATACTCAGAGAGAAAAAAACTGGCCCTGTTCTAGGATAAAAGTATTATTCAATAAGCACACAAAGATTTTAGAACTAGGACAAGGAACTCAGAGTAGAATTTTCTTCTGAGAATTAACATCAAGACAATGTGGGGGGAAGGATATAGCTCAAGTGCTAGATCACATGCTTAGCATACACAAAGTCCGGGTTCAATCCCAGGTATCTCCTCTATAAACAAACAAACAAACAAACAAACAAACAAAGCTAATTACCTCCCCCTTAAATAAATTAATTAAAAACTTTTTTAAAGACATATACATATTCTGAGGGTCAATTTATAGGATACATCGTAAATGTTTAACTGTCTTGATTCTTAAAAGTTTAAAGCAATTTAAGTGTTTTTAAAAACTTTGTATATTTAAAGTTATTTACTTGCTATAGGTCTGCAATTCTACTAGTTAAAAGTTATCACCTTTATCATTGAAATGTTCCAAATTCTTTAATTAAAGAGACGCACATGTGATTACATTAGGGTATTAAGAAAAACCGTAAGTGTGAAGATTATTATTATGGTTACTGCAAATCAGAATGTCTTGCTAAAGAGGATTTATAAACATTTTTTATGCAGAAAATAATAAGGGCAAATATTTATCTGCCTGAATGAGACCTATTTAGAGTAAGCAGAAATAATTACAGGGTATCTAGCTATCTTACCTATTTCTAACTTTCTTATTTTTGAGTTTTATTATTACTTATTCCCAACAAAAATTTTTATAATTTTCACAATTTAAATTTTCATGTGTATCTTATCTTTATTAATAAGCCCTTTATTGATGACTCAGGTCACTAGGATAAAACAATCATTATACACCATACACTCTAACTACATTATTCCACGAGGCAGGACTGAGATGGACTGTTGAGCCCTACAGTGACCTGCTTTGACTTTTTAAAAGAATACGCCGGGCTGCTATTTTTAGTTTTTCTGTTTTCTCCCTTGAAGGTGCAATGTCAGCGACACTTGTCAGTGCTGGAAATGCCCCACAACAGCCACTACTGACGGCTTCTCGGATAGACATTCCCTCAACTTTCTTACTAACAGAAACATACTTTTGTTCAGAGCAGCAGAGTTGAGACCAGCAAAAAAATAACTCATTTCCCCCAGAATATTCATTTCTCCAAAATACTCATTTTTCCCTGTGCTGCTAAGGGTGGTCCTGTGGTACCAGTACTGCGTTTCAGGGAGGGCTTGTGCTTTCTAGCTGCAGACTGATTTCCTTTTCTTGTCTGCCTGGGATAGGAAGGTGAGCTTGGAGAAGGAGGATAAGATGCCTTGCAATTGTAATGTCATAAGCATGTATATGATTATACGGCTAAAGAATATTGGGTAGAAAAATGGTAGTGTTTGGGTCCAAAATCCATTTTTGAACCTATGTGCAAGATCTGGTCTGCCTACTTTTGGGCTTCTGAGTATATGAGAATAAATAAATCCTTATCTATTTAATTCATAGTTGGCTGAAGTTCGATGTGAACAGCTGAAACACATTCATAGTTGATAAACCACCTTCAAACTGGCTAACTTTCATCTCCCAAAAGCTTAAATACCAAATAGCCAAGCATATTAAAGAGCAAGTGTAAAGAATCTCTGTGTGAAATCACGGAGGGCTCGCATGAATAAATCATAGCACGAACTTCATGAGTTCATTTTGTCTGCTCAGGTCTTTCTTCTTTCATGGTTCTGAATAGGTGAAGTCCTAATGTATAAAGGAGCACCTGGAACCCATTTCTAGTCCTGATTTTTCAGACCAAGAATGATATAATAGCCTAGAGAAGGAAGAGAAGGAACGAGATTGCCAGTGGGAGGGCGGAAGCCACGGATGGGAATAGTTTCAGGATCAATTTCTTGCCTAATAGACAAAGGCTGATAGATAATTTGACTGAAATGTATAAAAAGCATGACAGGTAGAGAGAAGGTGAACAGAATGGCATTCAAAATCGGGAAGGCAAGGAGTGTCTTATGAAATACTACTTAGATAAACACATGACAAAAGGGCAGTAATTTAAAGAACAGATAATAAAGTTAAAATTTACTTCCCATAACTGGCAAATATAAACAGACTTTTTTTAATGTATGGGAAATTTATAAAATCAGAGGCATTAAGGTAGAATATAAGAAGCTGGGATGTATTTTGAGACTGTTTAGCAGGATACACAATGCACCTTTCCAGGACTCATCCTTTCCATCTCCACTGACTGGGAACCATCAACCCAGACATTCAATTCCTGCTTTCATGTAGTGCAGGACTTTGTACTGGTTTTTCACAACCTACACGTGAATAAGGGTGTGTCCACACAGTGGATGCATACCCACCTTTACCGATTTCATAGAGGTAATTAAAAGCGTCAGTACCCACTATAACTAGCTATATCCCCACATAAGGAAATACTGTTCATTCAACCCATGAGCTAATATAATGTAAATGGATAAACAGACACAAGGTTAACAGGAGAACCTATCTCCATGTTTGTTCCTAAAATTTTTCTAAAATAGTATTTCTTTATTAAATGAATCATGCTAAAGAGAATGCACCTTTATGGTAATTAGGTCTCACAGATAGAATTAACTTAGTTATGAAGAGCCTTACAATTTCAACAGGAGCAATGCTTCGCACCAGCTGCTGGAGGAGAGTAGCTTCACAGTAAGGAAATTTTCTGATACTTTCTCTAATGACCTTTTCTTGATATACTGGAAAGCCATCAGAAGCTCGGCCTCTTAACAAGCTGAAAGACATTTTTTTAAACGTAACTTGAGTTGAATTATTAAGCTTGTCCTCCCAGCTGCACCTATGCAATTTTAGTAATTTCTTCTTTGCTACTTAAGATTTTCATTGTGTCTTGATGCATCGTGATGACAGACTCAGTTCAAACTGCTGTTCCATTTGCACGTTAGTCTAGACCTTATCAGATGTAGGGGCCCAAAGACGTATTTATAAAAGTGACCCCTGACACAAAACACACTAAACACTGTTATCAGACTAGCTGGTTACTCATTACCATGTCAGTTACTTGTACAAAGAAAGAAAACCCTCATTGAATCACACCCTTCTGACTTACTTCTCTTTTCTCAGTAGAACTATAGGATAATTTGACCCCAGATGGTTAGAGAAGACGGGTAACACAAAGCTCCCCCAGGTACAGGAACAGAGACACACTGAGAGCCGTTTTGAATCCAGAGCAGCAACTGTAGCATAGCCGACCTATCCTTAGATTTAGATCTGGGCTACTTTCTAGCTTTATGATCTTACATATGCTACTTCACCTCTCCAAACCTCAGATTCCTCACCTGTAACTGGGGATAACGAAAGCACTGTTGTAAAGAGTACGGAACAGAACAATCAGCCGAAGTATAATAGTGCCCTTTGTTACTTGCAGACAGAATGTGATCTCAGAAATAACAACGGCTGCTAAAATCCTTAATTTTTATGTCCACGGTGAGATTTCATAATGAAGTATTATCCAGTTGAGAGTATTTTATATATGAAATGATAAAGACAGTACCTTTTGATTAGACTCTCCAGTTTATTCTCTCCATCTTTTAAGAAGTTAATGCATTTCTGAAAGATACAGCTGATGTAATGCATTTTCATAGCCAGTACTTCATTCATGTCTCTTTGCTTCATACATTTCTCACAAATCAGATCCATCACCTTGTAGCATTTATTCAGAGCTGCTTCTTCTGCCAGCAGAGGATTTTCATTTATAAGCATCACGATCTAGAAAAAATTCCAGTGAGTTTAGAAACTCCATGAAAGATTTGCCATGTTCAACTTAGGTGGTCAGTTTTGATTACCAAATAAAGTCCTTCTTACAGTCATATATTTACCATGTTAATTCAAATTAGAATGCAAGTTGCCGCTGATCAAGTTGTAAAACTAGTACAGAAGGACTCTGACATCATGGAATCTCTTAAACTCTGTATGTCACAGTCATCACATGGTTTGCCATCCAGTTAAATCAGGCTGTTAGTTGGCCACTCGGAATCATGGTTTTACTGTCTCTGTTAAAAGCACTTTTACTAAAGATAAGTGTGGCATATTGGCACACCCTTTATATACAGAATCAGATCACCGAGCGGTCACTACTCTTAGTCAACATTACTGAGCTTTAGGATTTCATGGCTAGGAAAAACAATTCTCATTCATTCTTCTTAATTATAAGGAAATGAGATTTTTTGCAGACAGAAGTCTAAAAATAAAAGGTGTGTTACTTTCTGATTAACTACATTTCTCTGTGGAAATTTTCTAAGATGCTTCTAATCATGCATAGTAATGTAAGTAGGTCAAAAGGAAAGCAAAATAGCTTTAAAAAAAAGGATCATTAGAGAGTTATCCAAACTGATGCATTATGAGTCCCACACTTCCTATATGTGCACAGATTAAACTCAAATTTGGTGTAATAAGAAGTATTTTTTTAATTGGCTGTGGTAGTCTTGCATAGGACAGCTGTAAAAATCCACAGTGGTATAACAGTAATATAAACATGTGTATAACATGGGCACAGTTGTATTCTCAGAGCAGAAAGCCATTCAGTGTTTGTTAATCTACATGTTACAGCTAAACAGCTGTCCCAGGCAACGTAAACAGCAGGAAACAACAGGTAGCAGATTTCATGAATTTCCTTAAACATGAAGAAAGTTAATTAGTTAACTTAAGTAAAACCCATGCCTAGTCTCCTACCTGGAAACTGAAGAGAGATTAAATATTTTTCTGAAACTAAAAAAAGATTTTTACTTATTTTTGACACTACTAAATTGATACATAATCTAGAATTTTACTTAAAATACAGCACTCAATAGTAAATTATTAGACTTCATGAAATAAGTATAATCAGAATCCTTATTGGTAAATTTGCTGAAAACATCCCCTACCATAATATTAACTTGTGGCAGAGAGAAAAAAAAGACTCATTAATCACCTGTTTATAGTTTGCTGTCAGTTGCAATAATGTGAAGCTGTTTGCTCAATATTTTGTATATGGTATTTATAACCAAAGCATAGGATCTAAACTTACACATGAGAATTCTTTTAAAAAAATCCCCAATAAAACCCAGATTCATGCAGTAGACTTTATTTCATAATATACAGCGGTACATGCAGAGAAAAATGGCATATAATCACAGCTCAACTAACAATCACAGCTCACTGAAGCATTTACACAGCTGCACACAGAAGACTAATATTTGAACTAGTTTCCTTCCTTTAATCTCTGAAGCATTATAAAGTAATGTATTTATTATAAAGGGAATCATTCTTAATTAATGAGGAGGAAATATTCACGTGGGCATAAAAGTCAGATATGTCTCATCTCCCAAAGAACAGCTACTTTAGAATATGTTTATTCAGTGGCATTTTAAATGCTTTTTATTTTTTTAAATCCCATTTTAAAAAATTACTAATTCAGCAATTCTGGGCTTAAAAACCATGTTAATAATCAAAAGACAGGATCACTTGCGCACATCTGCCTCCTGACCACTTAGAGACCCTGTTCAACTCTATTGTCATTTTTCCTGTGACTGTTTTTCTCCATGATAACATCTATAGTCTGGGCATGGGCACAATTCCCCAAGTCCCTGCTGAAAACAAACATCCTTTTGCTATAGCAGCCACTCAACCTCCACGCAAATGTAGCCGTGTTAGGTAGCCTGCAGTGAAAAGGTGCACCGTTGGACTGAATGTTGTCCTGTGCTTGTTTTGAAAGGTCTTTGACTTGACAGACTGGTTGCTTTTTTTTTTTTTTTTTTTAATAATAACACACCCTATGAAGACCCATGCCAGCTTGAAAAGCGGTAAAGTAATGAAAATGGGCCACCACAAAAGCAAGTGGGCAGCTTTTATCAAAGTGTGGATAAAAGAAAGGTTTTTAAGTGAATAGACCATTTCTACCTACAACAAGCAAGGTCTGGATCTGAAGGAAAGTACTATAATCATAGAATAGTTTCTCTTATAAGACCAAGTGCTCTAAAAAATATAATACAGGCTATTTTATTTTATATACCTCTACAATTTATTGTCTGTATAAATATGCCCTTAATCTAATTTACTCAAAATATGTGCCTTTAAAGATAACTGGAGGTACAATGATTCTTAGGAAATTTAACCCTGAGAGACTTGGTTCCCTGTAAAATTCCAAAATTACTCCACAGACTCTATTATCACAATATGTGAGATTTTTGTAATCACAAAGGGCAGAAACAGATATAAGACAGTGAATCAGAAAAATATAGGAGAGTTCTTCAAATCAGTCAAGACTAGAATATCCTATAACGCTCAGGCTAGAGGAGGAATGACAAGGGCCTTGTAAAACCACACATGTTCTCCACACTGAGAAATACTGCATCCCTAGGAACAAGTCCTGTCTTCTCACCCCAGCCTGCCCCACTGCTAACAGAAAGAGTGTCATGGAGAGGGAGTCACCATTACAAGAGTTCTCCCTTTCCCTTCAGTGCTGGGAGGGAAAGAAACACCAACACAGAAGAGGCTAAACATTTTTTACAGGTTACATTCTAAGTCCTGTGTAATCTCCACAAGAGACACAAACATCTGATTCATGGCTGAATTTCTTCTTTGCCCAGTTAGGATCACAAGCGTTACCTCTAGAGGTTCTTTCAGAGTGTTGAGTAAAATATCTGAGTTTTTGAAAAATAAAAACAGAATAGATTCCACTTGTCTGTCATATGGGAAAGGATCCACTAGTTTGTCATCTCTCTTGATGGTCCAGAAAATTAATTTGGGTGAAGGGCTGCATGAAAGGCACTTTGTTGTTGATTTGTTTGTTTCTTGAGCTTTGAAGACTGTATGCAAAGGGATGCATCGATAAAGTAATAGGATCAAATACAATTTAGAACTTATATCTATTTATTTTTCAAGATTTTTTTTAATTTAAGTATAGTCGGTTTACAATATTATGTTAATTTCTGGCATACAGCATAGTGATTCAGTTATATATATATTCCTTTTCATATTCTTTTTCATTATAGGTTATTACAAGGCATTGAACATATTTCCCTGTGCTATATACAGTAGGACCTTGCTGTTCATCTATTTCTTTAAATGAGTGTTAATTTTCAAGAGTTACCTCATGAGAACCATCCACTTACTTTAATAATGTTCAGTATATTCCAAAGATTCTTCTTTTGTAATAGACTTCTAAGGAAATCTATTTCACTACCTTAGAAGTCTAAGGGAAAAGCCTCAATTGTTGACCCATCATACTGTCTTGCTCGCCAAATAACTCTGAATTACTATTAAATCTATGCAATATGAATGAAGACATAGGGCAGACACTGAAGCTTGACAAAGGGCAGCATCACTGTAGCACACATGGAGTTTTCTGGGATGACTCATTGAAAAAATTATATTCATTTGGATTGATTTCTTTTAAAAATCATTTTGTAAATAAACAAAAAAGTTATATATAAAATATGAAGGAAATAGCAGTGGAAATAGTTCAGAATAGCCCTTGAAGTTTTTTTTCCAGCTTAGTCATTTGAACTTCTGGGTTGATCTGTGAAGTTTGAAAATCTGTGTGATTTGACTGTTTATTGGAAGAACTGTATTACTTAAAGGCATCAAATACCCACTTTGCATTAAAAAGTGTGTTCATGACACACTGGAGAACACTTCCAGAGAGGAGGGGTACTGCAGTAGCTGCTGCTCATGCCCACCTGGGTCCCGCTAACCTAGCCCGTGTGCTGGGGCCTCGCTGAGGGGACGGCTGGCTGCTGTGGGCGCAGAGCGGCCTACTTCTGCAGGGAACTGCCTTCCTCCAGAGAGAGCCCACCTCCTTTTCCCTCTGGGAACAGACCTCAGCCAAGGGCTGACTGATGTGAAAGCCTGGCTCCCTTGCCTGTTGGAGCTATTGACAGTCCAGAGCGCCCCAAGACATGAGGTGGAAGCTCGGCTTCGGCTGAACCTGCCTCTCTGCTGAGCTCTTCCTTCCGCCCTAGTCTGTGTTCCTCGCTCTCCCCCGTGCTTCCAGGGAGAGCACTCCTTCGCTGTAGCAAGTGAACAGGAGAGGCCTGCACAAGCTGTACGTCTATAAAACCCAACCCAAGACAGTTATGATCCTACACTCTAAGAGCAGTTTACACTGTGACGCAGGAATTAAAATAAAAGCAAATAGGATTGACACTACAGTACCTTGACAGGATGAAGATTTGTTGTGGTGATAATTTTGTGCAGTGGGCCTGCCAACTTTGGGGGCAGTTTTGGCTCTTTATCCAGTCCCTGGGGTTTAGTGTAATAATCCAGTCTCTCTCGGGGAAAGAAATTGTTGATTATAGTCACACAATCATGTTGACCTTGTAACAGGAAAACAGGAAATGTATTATTTTATTATTTAAAATAAGACATTTTCCAATTTTTAAATTAATTATATTGCTCTGTTTTCTGAAGCAAGCATGCATCAAAATCTTTAATTTTTAGGAAAGAGAGTTGAGGAGGAAGAGGAGAGGAGAGGTAAAATGTTTTGGAGAACATATATGCATGCTTTGTGAAGTCAAGAAATAATCTCCTTTTAAAGACACAGAATCCACAGTACATATGAAGATTATGTGGATAACAAAAAAAGCAGTATTCAACTTTAGTAACTCTAAATATTTAAGTTGCTTGTAATTTAAATGCTTCTTCCATCTCTACACAAATGAGGTTCATTCTTCCTTAATCACATCTGGCTTTCTTTATACAGAATATAAATTTATCCTATATAAAGTTTTTTTTATTATTATCACAATTATTATTCATATTATTAAGTGAATCTCCCCTCCCCTTCAATTTGAGAAAAGCTTGGCCTCTTTGTGAAATGAATTAGAAAAAAAGCTTTTGCTCCCATAAGCTTGGAATCCCTGTTACTGCTTCTCACAGACCCCTGCACCACTTCTGTAAGCCAAAGCCATCTCTAGAGGTAAAGCAATGGTTCTAAGAAAGCAAAACTTCCCCTGGTGAAGCTAGTAGCCCGACTGAGTTCTTGCTGCCTCCCCCTCCACAGTTCCCTCGCCACTACTCTCTGGAGCAAGGAAATGGACACTCTGGGCAAGCATGCTGAGCATGCAGGGCACATTTGGAGGTGCAGGCTCTTCTGATCTCTGAAGACTGTTTCTTCCTCTCTGCCTGATGAGGGCTGAGGTAACAGCGGCCAAGAGTCCTGAGGAGCAATCCCAGACATTGGGGCTCCCAGAGTGTGGTCCGCCTTGGGTGGCCCACGTGGCCCCTGCCCACTTGTGCACGGTCCTGGGAGCATCTCCTTGATCTTGCCGACAACAGGTGACCTGCAGGGGGATCACACTGTGGGCCAGGTGGGCCCTGGTACTTGAGGCTGGCTGAGGGCTCAGCCTGACTGGGAGTTCCCGGAGAACTCAAGAGTGGACCAGCTTCCTGCTGTGTCTCAGCAGAGGATGAGATATCTACTGGTTTGTTGACCCTGAGCCCACAGTTATAGAGAGACTGGCACTTCCCTTCACCGCTCCACAACCCCGTCGGCTTTACCTGACTGCCTAGGGGATGCAGCTCCAAGAGGATCCAATCTGGAAAGACTAGGCAATGCCTCCAACAGAGGGCATGACATCCATAGTACAGGTACTGAGAACATCAACCACAGCCACACCACAACCAAACCATAACCATAGCCACCAAAGAACACTTAAATCAAGCAGATCAGTTACACTACATAAACAGACTTCCATGGACCAAAGATTCCAATTTTAAAAGTTAACAGACAGTCTGAGAGAGGAAATTCTAGTTACTTTAAGAACTAAAATAGTGATGTAGATGAAATAGATGAAATATCTCCAAACAGGGGAAAATTAGGATATAAAAAGCATCGTGGAAGAGATGAGAGAGCTAAAAAACAGATCCAGGAAAAAAAAGAAACGGATGAAGAATTAATAATTAAACAAATGATAGAAGAACACATCCTTGATTTGAAGGGAACTTTTAGTAATGACCACAGTATCATTCTTGGTATTCAGTGCTCTTCTTAAGTGCTGAAGCACCAGTTCTTTATTTTTTCCTAACCAGAAATTTCCATATCTATATATCTTGAGGACAAATCAAACAGTTAACAGGATAATATTAAAAACCTGAAGGGCTCCGTTTAGAAAATGATCATCTCTACCTACATCATCTTCAAGAAAGGAGAAAAATGACAGTCAATCAAGCAAGTCTCCTACTCAAGCCTGATACAAACATGACAGCATCAAAGTTAACAGAGATAACTGTGTGCGGGAACTTAAAACTATATGTGAAGAAACTAGAGAAGATGAAGACAAACTGCACTGCTTTCTTAAAACACATCTAGGTTCAAGAAAAACAGGGATGTTCCACGGAGGGGGGGAAGGTGCTCTAAAATACCCCCTAAACACGTCAAAATTGACATAGGAAGATTTGAAGGTAAAAGGATCAGAGGAAAATACGGACTTGTGACTACATCTTCTCATCAGTCCCCTAACTAGTATACTCAGAAGATGCCTTGTAAGCAGTTGGAAATATTTGTACATAAAAATACTGGCTATCTAACAATGGCACTGTCACAAACTGCACCTTTGTGAGAAGGAAAAAAATATTACTTTACTTTTTTAAAGATTAATCTTTTTTCATTTTAGGTAATGCTAGGTTTTTGTTTTGTTTTTTTTTTAACTGAAAGCAAGTTTACTTAGAGAGATACACATTCCATAAACAGAATGTGGTCATTCTCAGAGGGAGAGCAGCAGTGCTAGGTTATTTTGGTATTTTATTTTAACCAATCTGCCAATAATTTATAGCAGAGTGATACATATATTTAAAGTTTATCTTTATAAATATAAATTTTTACTTAATTTATATTTAAATTAAAAACATGAAACTATTAAATATTCAGTTTTATTTTTTTTTAATTTATGAATTCTAAATACATACAAATAAAACAGTACTATTAATATAGACCATAAATGCTGGGGATGGGGGCCAGGTGAGGACCAGTATATCACTTTGTCCCAGTATTACTTTCACTGGACTTGAGTATTCTAGACTGAATGAGCTCACTGAGTCAGCAAAATTAGTCCTAGGCAGGATTAATGACAACACACACAACTAGACACATCCATATACGTTATTTTACTTTCAAGGATAAACTGAGAATGAAACACGCTTCCAGAATGAGCAATGAAAAGTTAGCAAAGAAAAATAAATCAAATTCTCACTTGCAAAACCAGGATTTAGAAAGCTGGCAGTAAAGTTCTACGCAGTGATACAAGAATCATGAAACTAGCCAATATACAACTCGCACTTCAGAGAAAAAAATATAGCTTTGCTTATGTTGGGTTTCAAACAATATATAACCTACATACCATCTCAGAAGGTCCTGTAACCAAAACCTAAATGAGAACAGAGATCTCAAGATGGAGCAAGGAGAAAAGAGAGGAGAGTGGAGAACAGCCCTCGGCAGCAGCGATAGTTAATCCAAATGGGTGAAGACAGCATGACGGAGAAATTATACTGCTGACGGTGAGGACTGCAGGAAGGAGAAAGAACCCACCATGAATGACACTAATAACATATCGTTACTAAAAGGTCTCAACTCTCTCAGCAAAGTTCACAGCTAGTGGCAGTGGTGGAGGAGGAAAGGAAAGGCTTGTTGCCTGACAAGGGAAACAAGGAATGTGGAGAAACAGTCATAAGGATTTCATCTTATTGGAGTTGATAAATGGGCAAATACAATACCTTAAGGGTGGGGCACAGGGTATAGTTTTGTTCTTGCTTCTAGATAATAACTGAGAAATATGAGTTTATCTGAGAGCTTTGTGACTAGAAGAGTAAGTACTAGTAGAATGGAAAAGCATCCTTGATCTTTCAAGTTAATAAAAGGAGAAAGAAAATGTACTCTAACATGACCAGGCTAATCACATTAAGGAAACACAGACAGACAGACAGACAGACAGACAGACACACACACACACACACACACACACACACACACAGAGCCACCTACTGAGATGAGAGGGAGTTCCATGGTGTACTGGTAGGTGAAGAAAGCAAGCTGCAAGGGATATGTTTGAATGACCACATTTTTAAAAGATGACAAAAATCTTGCATGTGCATGTATATATGTAGACACATTGATCTGCTTGAGGGGAAAAAAAGGGGGAGAATGAGTTAATAAGTTAATAAGACTAACTATAAGGGAAATATAATGTCAACTGAAAGGGTGCCATGTAATTTTCTGCCTATGAAGTTAGTCTAAATAGATTAAAATTGGCATGAAGACATTACCCTTATTTTAGGATGGGATTGTGGACAGTTGTACTTTAGATTTTTATTAACATCATAATAGTAAGAAAAAGAGAAAAAGAAAAGCATTGTGTTTAGTGGTTGAAAGAGTGGACTCCACTTCCAGCCCTGGGGGAAGTTACACCCTCAACATGAACTTTATTTTATTACATTGTGGACATAGTGAAACTTGTTAGAGTTAAACAGAACTTCAGATCATCTAATTCCCTGGCTTCTTTGTACAGATCAGAAAACCAGGGACACAGAGGTGAAGGGATTCACCTATGATCTTGTGATAATTAGGAGTAGACATGAAATAAAATAAGTCTCATGATTCTTAGTTTAATGTTCTTTTCTCCCTACACTGGCACCCTCAAAATTAGCTTAGAGGCGAGTTGATGGCAACAAGGGAGCCCCTAACTATAGGAGATAAATATTTCTCTGATGTTTGCACAAGAAGGCCATACTTTTCGCAAATCTTTCCTGAAACTGAGTTGAAATAAAACAAGAATATTTGCTCTCACGGAGCTGTCACAGTGACTTAGTGACTGTCTGAGTTAATCAACAGTACCCCCGATTAGTTTTAAGTAATCAAATTTAACACCATGTGGTTAACATCCCCCATATCTGACTAATTCCTACTGTATCTCACCTTAAATGTAATTTATCTCTTTCTAAATTCCCTTAGAATGGGAGAAGACCCCTCTCTTTGATGTCTTTCTATGGAACTGTCATTGCTGTTAGCCTCTTAGTGCCATGGATGCATGAACACCCTCTGTCTTGCTCACCACAGTACCTAGAGTGATACTCATTAGTATTTGTTTAATGAATTGTTAGGCCCCACAAAGCCACTCACCACATTCCCAATAAATCAGATACGTCTATCTTTGCTTTTCTATCAATGGGCTCTCCTAACTGCCAACTCAGGGGGGCCAACATACCAAATGCCAAGTACTCATTCCCACTCTCTTCTAAACCCCCTGTATTATACCAAGTAACAGGATTAACACACAAAGAAATACTGGGCACACAGAATAAATGTTTGTGGTTGATTAGGATGATAAAGAAGCAGCTGTATATTGTACTATCATTAATGCTCCTTCTTAATCATTGTTGTAATTATTTTCTATTCATTTTTTAAAATTGAAATATAGTTGATTTACAATGTTCGACGTGTACAGCAAAGTGATTCAGTTTATATATATATATATATAAAATATGTATTCCTTTTCAGATTCTTTTGCATTATAGGTTATTACAAGATATTGAATATAGTTCCCTGTGCCATACAGTAGGTCCTTGTTGTTTATCTACTTTATATATAATAGTGTGTATCTGCTAATCTTAAATTCCAAATTTATCCCTCCCCCTCTTCCCACTTTGGTAACCATAAGTTTGTTTTCTGTGTCTGTGCTTCTATTTCTGTTTTGTAAATAAGTTCACTTGGATCTCCTTTTTTTTAGATTCCACATATATGTGATATCACATGACATTTGTCTTTGTCTGACTTAGTTCATGTAGTATGATAATCTCTAGGTCCTTCTATGTTGCTGCAAATGGCATTATTTCTTTTTTATGGATGAGTAATATTCCATTGCCTATATTGTTATAATTATTATTAACAGAATAACTGATAGCATTTACTGAGAGCTACATGTAAAGCTCTTTAGGGCTATCATTTCATTTAATCTTTTCAATAACCATGTAACCATTTTATAATGAGGAAACTGAAGGTCAGAATCATTAAGTAGCTTGCTATTAAGTGGCACAGCCAGAATTTCAACCCAGAATTGCTGACTCCACAGTTCTTGTTCTTAAACATCAGGTTAAACTATTTCCTTAGAGAAATACTCTCATTCAAGCATTTGACGGCAACAAAAATGGCCTCACCACTCTCCTATCTCAGAGTGGAGATTCAAACTAGCTTCTTCATTTTCTCCAAAGTGTCATTAGGTATTTCATTAAGTTAGACAAAATTGTAAACATTTGCCTTAAAAAAAATAAACAGGACAGCATTTGCACTCTGAGTGCAATTTTTTTCCATGGGGGAGATTTTGGGTATAACCAACTGTAGAACTGCCATAAAACTCACCCACAAAGGCTGCCATCTGAGCTGCTGTTCTTCCCACAGAGTTGACAACATCTGTCTCAGCACCAGCTTCCAACATCACCCACGTAATGTCCTTATTACCTAGAGTTAAAAAGAAACATTTGTTAAAATTAAGGCATCCACAATTCAAATACCCCCTTTTAAGTAATCTGTACACTTCTTTTCATTTAGTTTTAGATGTCCATTTTGTGGATAATTTCATTTTTTCCAAAATACAATTCATAACTACAGTAAAAAGTAAAAGGCCATAGAACCCACATAGAAATTAACCTTAGTTTCTACAAAACACATCAAGTAAAACAAAAATGGTATGGAATTGAGTATCACTTTTTTTTTTTTTTTAACAAGACAGAATATGTTTTTCCTATGTAACACTTAGTAGCAAGTAAGAACAAACCAAAAAAAAAAAAAAGTCAAAAGCAAAGACAAAAAAAGATAAAATGAATAAAAATTCCCACTTAATACCTACCAACTCATCCCATCCCTCACACCTACAGGCCCTGCAGTAACTACTGACAGTTGGGGGTCTATCTTTCTGCACTTTCTCCTACCTAAACATCTGTAGATCTTCTACATGCACTCTTTCACTAAAGGAGTCGTTACAGATCGCTTGCTGTTATAAGCTATACTCAGTGAGTAGCATTTTCCATTAATTTTTGCAAGTTTGAACTATGATTTCCTTAGGAACAGTTCCTGGAAAACACTGTAGGATCAAAGATAATGCATATTTTAAATGCATTTTTCCAGGCTGCCTTCCAGCAAGGTGGGGCTGATTGCCCCATATGCACTCTATGAAACAGTGCAAAAAAATCCCTATGGTAATGCTGGGCACCGTGACTTCTTAACTTTTTTCAATACAATAAGCAAAAAATTATCATTTGCTGTTCTAGTTTGCAATCCTTTGATTATTGGTGAAAGTGTTTTAAGTTTATTAGCCAGTTGTATTTCTTTCGTTCTCTGTTCAATTTTCTGTCCAATTATCTACTGTAGTATTTGTTTTCTAATAGACCTCTTCATATATAATGATATGACCCTTTAAGATATGCAGTAATTATTTTCCTTAGTTTTTATTTGTACTGTGACTCTATTTTCTACATATGCAAATGTTAAGATTTTATGTAATCAAATCAGGCAATGCTGTCCTTTTTGAATTCTATATTTTATGTTACACTTAGACATGCTCTCCTGTTCCAGGATTATAAAAATAGAGATCACTGCTCTTAAAGCTTGATACTACATCTTTGTTTTCTTAAAAAACTGCAACAAGTATAGATAATTCAACTTAATTTTAGGTGATATTTCCCAATTGTCTTTCTTTAGCAAATTATAAGCAACATGAATCACAGTAAGTTTCTAAATGGATCATCATATTTAGTACATAAATGTCAAGTGACACAAATAACTCTATCCAAGCAGCTATTTTCTCAAGGGAACAAAAAAGTTTTCATATTACTTCAAAATATAAAAATATAGAACATCAAAGGAACTAACTTAGAAGAAGAATAGATCCAGCTCCACGACTCTACCCAAAATATATTGTCAATGCAAAGAATCAAGTGATTTAAAAAACCAAGGAAACATCAACAATTATGTAACATATTTCACACACCACAGCTTTTCAAAACTAATTCTCATTAGTTCTTCCTATAAGATGTGATCTTAAAATTACCATAACAAAAATGGATTTCATTTTAAAATATACATATACTTATAACACATTTGCATAGGTGACTAATATTAATATATTAGAATAAGTATTAAAACTTCACCAGAAAGTGCGGCGAACATGAGGGCTGTGTATCCATGTTCATGTTGATGACAATTTACATCAGCTCCATGTCGTAAAAGTAATTTGCACATATCAAGTTTCCCTTTATAAGCAGCATGCATTAGAGGAGTCATTCCATTCTTTAATAAAAAGGAGGAAAAAAGTATTAATTTTACTTATTTACCTTTCCCCATCTATGAACAATTCCTGCAATTAAATTAAAACATAAAATAAACATGAATTACTAAAATCATCATTATAATCTGTATTTTCATACTCACTTCCCCACTTAGATCTTTCATAAACTGCTGAGGAAAAAAGATGGTTTTATTACCTGAGGTTTTCTACAGATTAGCAAACAGATTCAGAGAAGAATTGCCCAACCTCACATGACTAGTATAATGGCCAGGGCAAGGACCAAAACTCAAATTTACCAGGACTCTCACCTCTACTACACATACTTAGCTCCTGGGGAAACAAATGAACAAGCAGACAGAAAAGCATTACAACAAACAAATAAAAACTAAAGAAAAACCTTAAAACCAATAGAATGCTTATCAAGGGGAAAGTTGAATAAAGTATAGTATATCCATAACATGGAATATTATGAAGCTATTAACTGAATTCAGTCATATCTAATTGAATTGAAATTTCCATGAATTATCAGCAGTGAGAAAAATAAGATGTGGGAAATGTATACTAAAATGTTCTCATTTTTCAAACAAAGATTCCCCCAAATAATTTTATATTTTGATCATATATATGATTTGGTCATAGAAAAACAGTAATATTTACATCAGGCTACACTGTTTAGTCACCATACGTTTTGTCCATATTCAATGAAACATCCAACCATATATGCTGACTACCTAAGTTAGAAATTCCCTGCAAGTAAACTTTCTCAGAACCCAAGATAAACTCTCTAAGTACTGGAATTTCAAAGTTGTTTCGGATAAAAACCTTTCTAACGCATATAATCTCTTCTTTAGCAAATCTTAGCATACTAACATAATTTGAATTGTTCACGATGATTCTAGACTATTATTATGAACATAAGGTATCAATATTATCAGAGGGTTGTTGATGTGAGAATTAATTTTAGGGAGGTTGGGACCTTTCAGGTGGTTGTACAAGAGGAGTGGTCAAAGTTTTTGCAGTGTTTTGTACAAGTGTTTCAGTACAAGTAGTCAAAGTTTCTTGAGAGCAGTAATGGGGAAATGATAAGGAGATGAAAACTTTAGCAGTTTTTAAAACTTTACTGATGACCCTAAAAATAATTAAAGTTTCTTTCCTATAATTCTTAAAGAACTTATCAATATCAGTTTATTCAGTTACAACTCTGTATCATTAAATACAGTATTCATTCATTCAGCAAGTGTTTATTGACTAAGATATGTCAGACACAGATCTATGCACTGTGGGTAGCAGAGAACAAATTCCATGCCCCTCCAGTCTAAGTCCCCAGCACTTAAATTTTAGTAGGGTGACAAGGCAGATGGTGATAGTAAGTGCTGTAGAGAAATAACGTCGAGTAACAGGGAGAGGAAATGCCAGAAGGTAAGAGGAGATTATTTTAAAAGTACAAAGAAATGTCCCTCTGAGCAGGTAGCATTTGAACAAAGCCCTGGAAGGAGCAAAGGATGTAAATAACTTGAGGAAGAATGCTCCAGTAAAGGGAGAGCAAGTGTCAAACCCTTTGGGGGAGGGGAGCATTGTGTTCAAGAATCTGTGTGGAGCTCACTTCACAGAATCTCCAGGAATCTCCTAGTCTTGATCCTGGTACTTCGAAGTTTTAAACATTAAGTATGGGAGTGAGTCTAATGTTTTAACATTATGTTGGGTGCCAATACTTGTGGAAGGCTTCTGTAAATTTCATTATTATTTTAATGGAGGTACTGGGGATTGAACCCAGAACCTTGGGCATACTAAGCACACACTCTACCTCTGAGCTATACTCCTACTGTCTACAAACTTATTTTATCGAGTGACAGGACCCATTCTATCCTAATCTGTTAAGAGTTTTTACCCTCAGTAGTTGTTACAATTATCAAATGCATTATAGTATCTATTGAGATGATCATATTTGTTTCTCTTTTATTCTGTAATACAAAGAATTATACTGAAAGATTTCCTAAACTGAATCATCCTATCATTCTTACAGAAACCTTACTTGGTTATGTATTTCTATTCTTTTAATATACTACTAGATTAAGTTGCTAATATTTTATATAGTGTTTCTACATCTGCATTTACAAAGTGCACTGAACCCATAGTTTGCTTCTTCCTCTTTTGGTATCAGCATTATGCTAACTATATCAAATGAGTTGGGCATCTTCCCATCTTTTTATGAACTCATGGTACAAGCTGTGTAAAATGAGAATTAAATGGTCCTCAAAGGTTTTGTAAAGCTTACTCAGGTTTGTAGCTTTAGAAGGTAGCTGGCATTTAAATACATTTACACAAATCTTCCTTAATTATTCCAGTTTTTCTGCTTCTATATGTGATAGATGTGTTCCTTTAAATTTTTCTACAAAAATCACTGCTTTTATATGAGTTTTCAAATGAACTGGCTTAAACAAAAAAGTTATGACAATTTCTTTTATAATTGCAGTTATGCTCTTACTTTCTTGGTATTTACACATATTTTCTTGCTTATACTTTCCAAATTTTGTCTATTTTTTTGGTCTTAAATTGGTGACTTTGTTTTTTCTTTCTTTTTTAACAGCTTTATTGAGATACAATTCACTCATTTAATGTGAACACTTAAATAGTTTGTAGTAATTTGCAGAGTTGTGCAACTAGCACCACGATCAATTCTAGACTTTTTGTCCCACCCAAAAGAGACAGCATACCTATTAGCAGTCATTCTCATCCCCCATCCCATTCCTTGGCCCAGTTGTAAGCAACTACTAATCTACTTTTGGTCTCTATGATGAACTTGCCCATTTTGGACATCTCCTATAAATTGAATCATATAATATTTAGTCTTTTGTGACTGGCTTCTTTCACTTGGCAGAGTATTTTTGAGATTCATCCATGTTGAAGCATGCACCAGGACTCCATTCCTTTTCGTGACTGAATAATATTCTGTTGCATGGATATACCACATTGTGCTTATCCACTTGTCAGTTGTTGGATGTTTGGGTTGTTTCTACCTTTAGCTATTATGAATAATGTGCCTCTAAACATTCATGTTTAAGTTTTAGTGTTGATACATGTTTTTTTTTTTTAGGTATATACCTAGGATTGCTAAATCATATAGTAGCTCTAAGTTTAATCATTTGAGGGACTGCCAACCTGTTTTAAAGAGCAGCTGCACCATTTAACATTCCCATCAGTGATGTATGAGGGTTCCAATTTCTCCACATCCTCACCAATGCTTGTTATCATCTATCTTTTTTATTACAGCCATCCTACTAGGTGTAAAGTGGCATTGGGAGTTTTTTTTAAATTGTGGTTTTGATTTGCATTTCCCTGGCAGCTAATTTTGAGCATTTTTTTCACTTGCATATTAGTCACTTGTATCTCATCCTTGGAGCAATGTCTATTCAGATTCTTTGCCCATTTTTAATAGGATTATTTGTCTTTTTTTACTATTGAGTTGTAGGAGTTCTTAATATGTTCTAGCTACAAGTTCCTTACCAGACATGATTTATAAAACCACTCTGTGGGTTATCTTTTTACTTCCTGGATGGTTTGCCTTGAAGTATCAAAGGTTTTAATTTTAATTTTTTCTTTTGTTACTTGTGCTTGATGGCTTTTTAAAATGTTTATTTCCATTTTATTTTTCTTAGTTCATTTCTTATATCTTCTGAGTATACTTTACTCTTTTTTTCTAATTTCATGAGTTGAAACCTAAGAATATTACAGAAATTGAAAGCACAATATTAACTGCTACAAAATTTCCTGAATATCACTTTGGCCACATAACAGAGCTTTTGATAAACAGTAGCTTTTGATAAATGTTGTGTTTTCAGTTGTAAATAGTAGGCAATTCCTACTTCCATTTTTTTCTTTTACTCAAGAACAATTTAGAATTAAAAAAAAACATTCAGGTTATAGGTTTTATTTTTTGGATTTTTTGGTTTATTTTCAGTGTTATGTTGCATTTGGTGAGCTTGTTTAAAATTAGCTAAAAATTTCCTGTATAAAATAGTATAATACACAGACCAAGTGTTATCAATGTTACACATATAAAGGAGATGTACTGTTTTTTTTCTGTCTTATATACAGTGCCTACACTGTAGGTTATCCAAATTTTCTGTCCCCTAAATATTTTTTCAACTTAATTTGTTGGTTTCTAAAAGGTGCTATTGTGGTCTTACAGATTTCTCCTTTGAATTCTACCTTTTTATTTATGAACCTCAAAGCTTATAAGCTTATTAGTGAAGGCTTAAGGCTGGTATGTTCTTGGTGGATTATTGATTTAATCTATAAGAAAGAGTCTCCATCTTGTTTTTTCTTTGCTTTAAACTTTATATTTGATATTAATTTTGCTACCCATATATAGGTAAAGGGTTAACAACACCTCCTTTTCTGCATGAGAAACTGAAATTCAGCTAACTTTCTAGTACTAGAACTGTCCTGTATAAGGGGTAGCTACTAGCCACACATGGCCAGTGGTAGCCATACTGCACAGCTCAGAAGAGAAATTACCATCATCTCAGAAAGTCATTTTGGATAACAATTGATCTAGAAAGTTGAGTTTACGTTCAGTTATCCTTCCCTAGAAGTAGAATTGCTGTATCAAAGGTATGCCCACTTAAAAATGACAAATATTCTAAAATTCTCTCCAGAATGTGATGCCAATTTACATCTAACCCACTAGCATATAAAAAGTCCTATGTTTCCCACACTTCATAAGAAATGATATAGTTTGGTTTAACTGTCACTTACTTGACTACTAATGAAATTAAATGTGTTTTTACATGTTTATTTGTCTTTTGTAACCTGTCTGCTGACATTTGGTTTAGAGATTAGTATAACTTGAGCACAAATGCTAGAAAGCAATTCTTATTATTAGATTTTATATATTATCAATCCTTGTAGGAAATAAAACATTTGATGAAATATTTAAAATTTTACCTCATCCAGGCAGTTGACATGAACATTCTTGCTGGCTAATAGTGTCCCAGCTTCTTGGACAGTACCTTAAGAAAAAAAGAAAGAAAGAAAATGCAAAGTAAGGTTATTTATCTCTAGAATAGAAAAAAAAAATCTAACATCAAGGAAACAAACTTTAAACTTTAAACTTTATCTGTAAAGCTAAGATGATTTGGGTTAGATTGTTAAGATATAAGGCAGCGATCACATATTATTTATTCCACAAAGTAGTTATCCAGAAGAATAGATTCATAGAGACTGAAGTAGTTCCATCTTGCTTTTACTTCCACTGACCTTAGAGTATATTAAATTGGCCACATTTTCCTTTTGGCAGTAATACAATAACCACAAAGCACAAGACTTTTAATAGTGAAGCAAATCGTAAAGGGCATCTAGTCCAATCCACCATCTAAAGCTTAAACTGCAATCAATGTAAAAACTGGAGTTCAAAAATACAGTCAGTATTTATATACCTTGTCAACACTAGGCCCTGTGAATTGATGGCATGCTTATAATAGAATTCTCAGTTTGGAAATGCTGAGGTAAATACATCTTTAAAGCCTAGAACTATAAAAAAAAGTGCCTTGTGGTTTGTATTCAGGCTCTCATACTGAAATCATCTGATGTAAACCTGCAGGTCAGTCTCTGTAATTGGGCCACAACCATCAGGTTTTCCAGCCTTCTGGAAGGCATACTGACAGAAGCAAGTAGTTGCCGGAGAGAATGTAGCTATTATCATCATTAATAGAGCCAGCCACACACTTTGCCAAATAATTTCTGGTTTCACAGGGAAGGGGACAATGAAATTGCCAAGTTCTTAGGGAGAAAGGATGAGATAAGCCTCTTCTCTTTAAAGGATATCAAATAATAGATGCATCCCCCAACTAGGAGTTACTGCTTTTCTTTAAATTCAGAATTACAGTTCAAGAAGGTGCTAAACTCTGCTCACCTTCCAGAGCTAAGGGTGGAATGCATGAATCGAGTGTAGCTTGCTGCTTTCTACCCAACCTGCTTCTTAGGCATCTGAGTGCCCATCACCAACAGAGTGGGAGAGACAAAAGAATGCCTCCTAGACTAAAGGAGAAATAGCTCAGCTGGGGAAATGTCAAGTGAGTGATCTGCCAGCCCCTGGATTATGACAGCAGCTATTTTGAAAACAGTCCATTTGCCTGATTCCGTACTTCATCTGAGGGCAGATGGTATCACTGGCTGAATGGCTACAGAATGAGAGGGGAAAGCCTTCAAGCATGCAGACAAGTTCTACATGGAAGCACATCCATTCCTGGGGCTTCTCATTAAAGACTCTCAAAATCTTTAGAAAGGAATTACAGCAGAACAAACTCCTGCATCCCAGTTTCCCTTGAGGAAGATGCTTCAGTGGAATCCCTTTATTTACTGAGGAATAACTGAAGTTACTTTCCGCCTGACCAGTAAAGGGAGGAAACCGTAGGGACTGTGATCATGCCAGAGCCTACAACATGTTAGCGGAAGGAGGGGGATTACAATCGTAAACATTTGGCTCATATTAGAGAATAAGCCAATAATTCTACAAAATGCTTAGCCTGATGGCTAACAATATATGTTAAATCTGTCCAGTCAGGGGGCAGTTAAAAAAAAAACAGGTGAGGCATTGACTCACATACTACAAACTACCAGTGAGTCTTCTGAAATGCAGGGACCAGGATAAGAAAATTTTTTTGAAATAGTTTGGGCTTCTAGAGAAAGAAAACAGATTCTGGAAAATAGATGAGCAACATATCCCAAGAGGAAAAGCTTGCAATGATTTCTAATTGGGTGTTCCTAATTTAGTGATATTAGTAGGAAACTACGGAAGGTCTAGAATAGCATGGAAATGTGAAACACAGGCTCACACAGAGGGATTTTTATTTTTTGTCATTCCTTACTGTGCATAGTAGACTTTCAAACAGTATTTTGCAATTAAACTTAAAAGATTAATTGCTTTACTCTAGGAAAGAAATGTGTTAAATCTGATTTAACAAACTCTTAAGATGAGTGAGGGGATGCAGTACTATAAAGGGGATGTGAAGTGAGCCAACATTTATCTTCACTGAAGGCAAAAATTAATAGAACTACAATTGATGAAAATAACATTTAGTGATTTGTCTCCCTTGTGAGAATTTCTCAAGTTGCTCAACCAGAGAAGAAAATAACCAGCTTGCCTCATTAGGGTGGCCCTGATGACTTATGTGAATGGACCAGCATTTTAGCAAAGAAGAGATGATGTTAAGAGTGATATTCTCATTGTTACTGTCCCTTCTTTTATCCACACCATAGCCCCTTTCAGAACCACTATAAAATTGAGTAAGTCCTATAAAACCCTCAGTTTTCTTATCTATGAGGCAGATTATAATAACATCCATCCTATAGGCTTCTTGGGACTAAGGGCTTGTCCTGGTGCCAGGCACAGATTACCACCTCAGTGCATATTAGATGATCCTGTTATTCATGGATTCATAATTGGGACCATTGGTCTCTACTGAAGACAAGGAAATGTAGCCAAAAGAAACAAAATGGGATAAACAAGCAAACATGACCATTCTGTTTCCAGTAATTCATCAGATAGTCATGAAATTTGGGTATCTATGGGTTTCAGTCATTTAGTGGGATTTCCTAACATAGGGTGTTTTAAGGACTTTATATCTAAGTATTTTAAAAACTATCTGACTTATTAGTTGCTGTAATGTTTATGGATAAGTGATACCCTATATAAAATTATCCAAGTGTCTGAATTTTAAAATAATATATGGCTACAGATTTAATCATAAATAGTTATAAATGATTTTAAAAGTGGAGACTTTTAATTACAACATGTATTTTGAAATAGTGAGTCTGTTTAAGTGTAAAGTTTCTAAAATTCTCATATCTATTTTTAGACTTTGTAACAAGATGGCTTTAAATTAGATTATGAATCGCTGCATAAAAATTAGAGTATCTAAGAGACCTGTTGCTTTGTAAATGACAACAATGAAGCCCATAGAAGTTGCAAAACCTGCCCAGTCATATAGTTAATGGTAACTACATTTTTGGAGTTAAATTTTTCCTTGAACTCAATGCTGTAATCGATTATAAGCAGACCTGAATCTTTCTACATGCCAAAGATGTTAGAAAGAACATTATCATCTACAGAGGATATTAGAACAGGACCTTTTAGTAGTCCAAAATTGCAAACAACTTAAATGCCCATCAGTGTAACCAGATAAGCAAATAGCAGTATACCCACACATAAGAAATAAAAGAAGAAAATAAGAAACAAACTACTGGTACAGTATGGATGAACTTCAAAATCATGATGCTGAGTGAAAGAAGTCATGCCCCCCACAAAAGGAATATTTACTGTATAATTTCATTTATATAGAATTCTAGAACAGAGAAATCTAATCAATGGTGACAGAAACCTATCAGTGGGTGCCTGGAGACAGGGGTGGAGGGAGTGACAGATTACAAATGGACATGAAGAACCTTTTGAGGGTGAACTATTTAATATCCGGATTGTAGTGATGGTTTTATGGATGTATACTTAGGTCACAACTGATTTTTTTAAGGTGTACACTTTAAATATGCATCACTTATCAGACTTTAATTTTATTCCAATAAAATTGGTAGAATAAACTTTACTGTCCAAGCCTGTTTCACAGCTCCTTTTACACAAGTAATGAAAAAAAAAAAAAAACAGTAAGTACATTACTTTCCTGTTAAGTCAGCAACAGTGATCTCAGTGATTTCAAGTATTAAATAAGATAAGTAATGAAGGACCTTCTGGTTTATATCCTTAAAGAAGGTTTAGTTTATTTAAAAATAGTGCTTCCTCAGTGTTTAATGAAAAAGATATCAGGACTTAAAAGAAAGGGTAGATCTACAAGTAATATAAGCCAGTTAAAAGTGCTTCAGTGATTACATCTCTCTTCCGAAATGTTGTCAAATGAATGCTGTCATTGACTGTGATTTAAATGGATTTGTGGGAAACAGCTTTTCAGTTTCATCTGGAACGTCTTCTTGGCATTCTAACAAATAAACAATCTGTAGAATATCTAGCATGTGAATCCACTTAGAAGAAGAAATTATTCTAAAAGTGTCCAGTAGCATGTGGTATTCTCTGGACTGTTAAGATCCACTTATAATCTGCTTAACTTCTGGAGAGCAGTGACTGGCAGAAAAGAGACACTCAAAATTTTGCTGAGTTTATTTCAGATTGGCCAAGATGACAGGTCACACTTGGCTGAAAATTTATTGTTAGTTCCAGGTACTAGTACTGACTAATCCAGTCCTTCTCAAAATTGAGAAATGAACCAAAGGGGGAAAAAAATTTAAGAACTCTACCCACCGCCTTAAAAAAATGCTTCTTATGAGTACAAATATAAATTTTGTTTATGAGCTTTCTTCAGGTATAAACCAAAAATTATTTTACATATTAAATGCACACAAAACTACAACATCAATAACATTTGCAGTTTAACTTGACAGATGATAATGTTTTGCTAAAATTAAATTGCCCCTCAAAGTGAGTATGATGTGGTATGGATGCTATGGTGCTGGTTTCATTTTTTTCATTTTTGTTTTGTTTTGTTTAGTTTGTTTTCAAGGCCAACAGTATTTCTAGTAATAATGGCCATATGGTATCTTTGCTGGACCACTCATACCTGTGTTCCACTGGGCAAGTTACTTAACTTCTTAGTTCCTCCATTTCATGTCTATAGGAACTGCCATATTTGCAAAAACAGCCAACAGAAATAATATCTTAAACACTTAACATACACTAGCTCATTTTATTTTCGTATCAATGTTGTGAGGTGGGTACCATTTTTCAGGTAGACAACCTGAAGCTCAGAAACAGTAATTTGCCCAAGGTGACATAACATCACCAGCAAATGACTGAAGTAGGACTCTAAATCAGACCTGCAAGGTTAACCACCATCCTATGCTATCGCTCATAATGCTGGAGCTTAAAAATAATTCCTGGCTCATCAAGATTAAATGCATCAATACATGCAAAGTGTTAAGACTTATGCCAGACTCATAACAACATTCAGTAAAGGATGGCTATGGTTGATATTTTCTCTTATCTCCCACTACTTTTCTTTAAGAGTATGGTGATGTCCCACAGCCCTTCACCTGACAAGAACGTATCACATATTAAGTCTATCTCACGTCTTTTCTCATCAGCTGGACTGATTAAATTGGTGAAACACAGTGTCTATGCAACTTGATACACAATTTGGGCCCAGAAAAATCACAGCACTAACCAGGCTAGATTCCTATTGATTCCTTTATTTAATCTTTAAAAATAAAAACTGGTGGACACCTAAGAATATAACCACAGACTCCTCCACTCCACCTGCCCCTTTCAGAGAAGGGACACACTTTATAAGACTGCTCACTTGTTTACACTTTTGAGAGAAAGTGATAGCTCTGGACAGCTTAAAAACAGAATTTGCATGCATGGTGGATTGTAAGTTGATCCTTTGTCTCCTTTTTTGCCCAGCACGGTACCTGGCACAGAGCTGAGACTCACATGGTTGCTGAGTTGAATCCCAGAGCCACCAAAGGCATGGAGAAATTAACCAGAGACAGGCAGAACAAAGACTGCAGTGCCAAACAGGTCAGTGAAAACCGTGCAGAACAAACAATTTACACCAACTCCAAGTCCCACAGTTCTAGGCAAAGAACTCTTTATCATGACAAATACACTGCTGTGACTGATTTAAAACTGTTGAGTCAGATGAGGTCAGCACCTGTTGAGTTTAAATTCGCTTTTTCTCTCCTTTACGTATAGACTTTTCTTGTCAGTATGAAGGATAACTTTGCCTTACTCTCTGGGGGTCCGGATCTGAGCCTGACTACTCAGAAATAAAGAACACTGGAAACTGGGAAGCCTCTATGTTGCTCTCGGCATTTGGAGGGCAAGCTCATGCTTGAGCTTAAAACAACTGCATTAACAATGCCCGTAATTCCCACGCTCATCTCCATCGCGTGGTGACGGTGCAGAAGCCACGTTGTCACGCTGTTGTCACCTGCCAGGTAACGGGACCTTAGTAGGGAACCCTTCTGGGACGTCCGCTCGGGGACTGAGGGGGAAACATGGCTTCTGGCTCGTCCCTGGGGCCACCCTACGACCTGGAGCGGCGGAAGTGGGACTTCAGTTGGGGAAATGGAAGGGGAAGCGCGGAAGAGCGCGATTCAAAAGATCGAACCCCTGCGAAGTGCGCCTAGCTGTGTGGACGCCTCCGCAAGCTCTCGGCTTTTCTGAGAGTTCTTGGTCAGCCGGGGGCTTCTGAAAGGAAGCCAGGACGGCCCTGAACGCAGAAC
This sequence comes from Camelus ferus, assembly GCF_009834535.1. NCBI lineage: Eukaryota > Metazoa > Chordata > Mammalia > Artiodactyla > Camelidae > Camelus > Camelus ferus. The sequence continues at coordinate 51,403,042 of NC_045702.1, read as the reverse complement.
CCTCAATGCAGCAAAGTACAGACCTAGTTCTGTGCCCTTATAAAGAACCCTTCTCCTTAGGAGCTCTCTCCACCCCCCAAGCGGGGGCGGGGACAGCCAGGAGGGCTCCAGATCTTTCGGCTTCCGGAAGTCGAAACGGCCCTTTAGACACCCGTCTAAGAATTTGAAACTCTCAGGCCACTATCGTCAAGACAGACTGTACTCAAGATCACCTTCGGATGGTTGAAGGATGAACATCCTGAGGCCCACAGCCCGGCTCGCTCAGTATCATCTGAGGTGGTGCCTGGAAATGTGCACCCTTCCAAAAGCTGATTTAGTAGACGAACGTCTGCAGCCTCCGCTCCTGTCCCAACAGAGCCCCTCCCTCCCCACCTCTCCGCCCCCCGCAAACGACCCCAGACCAAAGGGAGAAGCGCTGTTTCCCAGTCAGAGTGCCAACCTCGCAGAATCGCCAGCAAGGGTCAGCCGGGCCTGGGGCGCCGCCCGAGCTCCGCCACGCCCCCCCTTCCCCTCTCGGGCCAGGCTGGCAGCGCCCCCGCCGCAGCCCAGCACCCACACCTTTTGCGATGACTTCCAGAAGCTCCTTTTCTTCCTGGCTCAGCTCGCCTTTCTTTATGTGAACCATAGCTCCCGCCAGCTTGAAGCTATTCTGTTTCTTTGGAAGTATTAAAAAGAAACGATGTGTCCGTATTAGGAACGCCAACCACAATGTTAGGCAACTTGAGACCAGGACACTGAGTAGCCAACCGCGGAAGCTTTCGAATTCTCGCCTCCCTCCCGCGGGCTGGCGAGCAGCAGGCGAGCTCGGGCGAGCCGAGCAGGCGGTCTGTGCAGGCCGAGCGGTAGTCTCCGCCCCCTGCGCATCATTGGCCCGACTGGGAGGAGGAGCTGCAAAAGACGGCAGCGAGACGCTCCCATTGGAGCGGCCTGGGAAGGAACAACCAAGTGGAGAAAATCTGAGTGGGGGGTGGTTAAATGCCTCTTACATGTTTTCCACCGTCTCCTTTCCGGTTCAGATATTTAGGGGCACTGAATTATTATATTTTGGGTCTGGAAGTTCCGTGTTCGGCAGTTCCTGCTTAGGGAGTGCAGAAGTCCCTGGGTCTCGCTATACACCCCCTTTCATTTCCCCAGGAATGGAGCGGCCCAGGCTGGGGGCGGGCCGAGAGGCGGGGCGGCGTGGGAGGCGGAGCTGCGCCGAGCTCCGTGTGTCGATGTCAATGTGTCTGTCCTTCACTCCTCCATTGTCTGCCGCCACCGCTGCCGCCGCTGCCACCGCTGCTGCCGGAATCGCCGCAGTCCCGTCTCGCGCGTCGCCGCTACCTCCTCGGACAGGTGAGAAGCAACTCAGGTAGGGAAGAGGGGAGCCGAGAAGCCTTCGACAACCCGGGCCAGAGCCCTACCGGGCGCTTCCCCCCGACCCGAGCGTGCCCGGGAGGAAGCATGTGCCTGCTGGGGCGGCTTCCTGCCTCTCGGTGGGGAAGACTCCCCTCCACCCCGTTACCCTCACACATAGTGCTTATCAGTGCCCCGGAGTGGAGACCCGCCACTCGCCACATTTGGCCGCCCCGGGAGACCGAGAGCGAGCAGGAGCCGGCCACGCGGTGGGAAGTGGCGGTGCACATCGGCTCATGCGTGGCACCGCCAGATGCAGCTCCCGGGGAAGCCAGGGTTGAGGCTTTGGACGTGAGGTGGAGAGGAGAACTCCCCATTGAGAGCGAGGTGAAGGCATGATGAGAGTTGTCTCGGGAGAAGGTAGTTCTCTTCCCACCCCCCAACCCCGCCAAATCACACACACTACTTGTCATCTCCTCTGGCCTCTGTAGAAGCTGTAGGAGAAAACTGGATCTGATCGCCCTGTGGTGCCTGTTAAGGATGTTTGGAATCAATTTACACTTGCATTAATACTTCGTTTAAGAGAGACCGCGGGCCGGGGTTGGGGGGCCCGGAGAGGTGGCGAGGAAGGGCCTCTTCGTTCTGCTGGAGTTCCCAGTCTCTTTGTAACTCAGATCTTGAGATTTATGGAAATAGGGAGGGGAGGGGGAGGAGCGGAGATTAAATTGATGTTGCTGTCTATATATAGCCTTAGATTAGCCACTTAATCCAACCTTCATTCAACTGTAATATGTAGCCTCAAGCTTCCACCGTAGGAAGCTAGAGGGTAAATACTAGTGGGCACCCTTCTGTGGCTCAGAAACAGGAAACTTGCTTGCTAATATGAAGTCAGTCATTCCTCCAGGGTGCCCATCCGTAACATATTTACTGCATCAATGAGAGCTTCTTTAGACGTTCCTGTTTACCTTTTACTGTTGTTTCTCTATAGACTACCAGTAGACTACTATTGATGTTTCTCCCAAGACCTTCAAAGAGAAATACTTAAATAATTATGTAGATGTTTTTGTTAATCATCCTCCCCCCCTTTCTCCCCCCAGTGCCCTATATGAAGTGAAATGTATTTTCCTCTGGTCTTACACCTTCATTCTTTGGAAGCATTCACCAACACTTTTGAAATCCTGAAAGATGATCATTATTATTTCCTGCCTTTAACAAACAAATTTCCCCAAATCCCAGCTGTTCTTGTCTAAGGCTTTATCTTTGCAGGCTGGGGCAGATTTGAGCCTGAACATCTCACATGAAAATGGTTTGAAATTACTCGTTTCAGTGTATTAACAAAGAAACTTTTGTTTGGTGATGCTTTCATAATGATGTGACTGTTCAAACAAGTAGTAAGGCTTTTGAGTGACCCATCTTTTGTAACACTTAGAATGGTGTTATTGCCACAATTACAACTGATTGAATACATCTTATCATGAAGAAGAAACCCACAAACCTATGAAAATGCTTGTAGAGTAACCTTTCCCTCACTGTGTGACTTAACATCTTACTGTGGATGTTACAGAATTGGGTACTTCATTGCCAGTATTTCCATCTCTTGTGCCAAATTGGGGCCATGGTTACTTGAAGGTCACACCTGTTTGTCTCACCAAGGTTGTCAGTTCCTCGAGGATAGCAGTTTATCTATTTTCTTGGTGCCTTATGGCTCCTGTTTGGTATTTAGTCCTCTGAGAAGAGTGACCAGTAAATCTAGAGCCAATGACTTTTAAAGTAAAAAAAAAAACTAACATCTACATGGAAGTGCAGGTAAATAATATGTTAAGTTTAAACTTCTAGAAACAGATAACGTAATGGGTAGTGTTCATCAGATGGATTACATTAATCATTTTGTACAGTGTTAATATTTAATGTAGGAGTAAGATTAGCTAGTAAGCAGAACTTAGAGTAGATCAGGGAACTTTTTTGGTACTAAAAATACATTAACATCAAAGAAGTTTTTTGATAGTAAAATAGCTTCTACTGATTGAGTATTTAGTCTGTGCCAGATATTCTACCAGATGGTTTGTATAGGATTAGTTTAATCATTGTTATAGTGACCCAGGAATTAGCCAATATTACCTCTATTTCTGAAAATCAGAGGACAAGCAAAAAGAAGTTAATTTGCCCACAGCCGTATAGGAAGTGTCAGGGCCAGAAATGGAACCTAGATCTGTCTCCAAAACCTTTTCTCTTTTCAGTATTCTCTATCTATGTGGGAGGGTGAGTGAGGGGGATATTTTATATTACTTAGCTAATAGGTAATACATTCACGTGGTTCAGCATACCAAAGGTACAGAAGACTCCTACCTCTTTCCCCAGTTTCTTCTTCATGCCTTACCACCAGTGGTGTCAATTTTTCTCATACTCTTCCTAAGAAGTTGTATGTGTTTATGGCTTATAAGTGTATTTCTACTTTTTTTTTTGTAGCAGAAATGGGAGCATACTAACACACTTCCACACTGTGCAATAGCATTTATATGATGCGTTAGTCTCTCCTCTGCTTATTTCTTCACCTTTTTAAAAATAATGATTTCTATGACGTCTGAAGTTCTTATAGGTATCCCCCTCATCTCTTTTTCTGCTGCAAACACCCTAGACCTCTCCTGGCCCGTGGCAATGGATTCATTCCTAAGTAGCCTGCTTCCCTCTCATCACCCCATCCAGCTTGTTCAAGACACCACCAGTTCAATAAACACTGAGCGCCCATCATCCGGATACCTAAGGGTGAGACTTACTTTGTAAAGACGGGACTGATTCACTGAAAACATGTCAATGGCTGTCCACCAGCCACAGAATAGAGACTCTGGTCTGGCCTTGAAGGCTCCAGCTTCTGGTCCCAGTGTTTCCAGGTGTTTCCAGTCAGCCAGCTCCTCCCACACACTCTGCTTTAAGGTCACCACACGGCTGGTTCCCTAACATGCCAGTAATTTCCAACCCTTGGTTCCTGCTTTTCTCTTCCTGGAATGACCTCCCTTCCCTCTTTACTGAATCTTTCTCTCCTTCCCAGATCTGATGAACTGCCCAACTGTCGAGATACTCATGTTACCTCTTCTCTCTAGCTTTCCTGATTCCCCCCTCCCACCCCATCCAGGGAGGAAAATACAGAGTAAACGCATTTATTCATGTCCCTCAGCAAGGATGATAAGAAAAACCCTTCCTCAGGAGTTGCTGGTACAATTGCTAACATCCTCTCATTTTCTCCTATCTTCTTATGTGCTCTGGTCCCCACCCACTACATCCCTCAATTTACAGCTTTGCTTCTTCATCCAGATCCCCATGAAAATATCCTAAAGCAGTTGCCCTTTACATGACATTCTAGTTTAGTTGTGATTAATCGACTTGATCCCCTCTCTTTCTAGATTGTAAATTAATAAGGACTAATTTACCTTTGCTTCTCAAGGTTGTAACTCAGTGTCTCACATCTAATGCAGGCGCAGTACATGCTGAGTTGAGTTCAGTTTGATCTCTAAGTTATTTTAGGTGGATTTGTTTCCCTTCTTGACTAATCCTTCCTGGCAATGGGAGGTGATGTGGCACTAAGCACACACAACCATAACCAAGGGCAGAAGGTCTTTAAATGTTTTCAGTCTCAAGCTGCCTGACATTCTGATGAATACTATCAACCAAAAAAAAAACTGTTCACATGCACATGTTTTGCAAACCATTCCTTGATTCCCCCATTAAAGCCCCCGACCTTCAGCTCGCTGCTTGAAGAGAATGCTCTTTACTTTTTATTGCAGGGGAACAGCTAATTTTTGAGTGTAGTATCTTTGAGGGTAATGTTTTTCCTTGACATTTGACTTTCTTAGGTACATTTCTTTACTGAGCAGATATTTGATGAGATTAAGGAATTTTATTTTTAGTTCTGAAAATAGTATTGTTATATTTTTAAAAGATCCCTTTTAGAGATATATACTGAAATATTTATAGAGGGAATGATATGACATCTAAGATTTGTTTCAGTATAACTTTGTGACATTGGGGATCAGGGCCTGAGTAAGACTATTAATAAGATAAAGTTGACTGTGTTATTAATGATTAAAGCCCGGCAATGAGTACGTTGACTTCATTAGACCGTTCTCTCTGCTTTTGGGTATATTTGAAATTTTCTATAATGAAACTTTTTTTTTAAAAAGTTTGAAAATATTATAGCCCGTAAGAAATTGTTGTTCTGCTTTAAACAACAACAAAAACATAAGAAAGCAGTATGAGTACAAATGCTCTCTCTCTGTACTTGGAGTTTAGCTAATGCAATTATCCATTTAATTGTCAAAAGAGTTACACTGAAATCTACAGAGGACTGTTTTGTGAACAGTCCATTTCCAAAAACTGTTCACATCACATTTTAACTTCTTCACAGAACTAAAAGGTAGGTGGCATATCTCAGTGCTTGTGTCATAGGCTAATGAATATCATACTGGCAGCCAGTCTTCATCTTTTTTGAAAACTGACAAAGTAATTTGCAGACAAGTCTGAACAAATATATTTAATTTAACTGAGAAAATCAAGATACAAATGAAGTGGAGATACTAATTTTCTTCTATGCCTCATAAACAAAGTCAGGAGGCATTTCCAAAAAAGGAGGACTTTGGTACTGTTATGAGCAGTAGCCACAGAGTTAGGATAAGTATCTCCATGCAGGAGACCTGCAAGGTCCTCCTTGTGCCTGCAAGGTCCTCCCCTGGTGTTTGCTTAACTAAACGCGTATTTTGATACCGACTTTCTGGATTCTTGAAACCTTGTAACTTGTATTTCTTGATGTTTGAGTTTCTTTTATTATGTTTTGGACTTATTAATGTTAATGTTTCCAGATGCCACCATGGAATTGTTAAAATATCATTTATGTCATGTCTTCCCAGACTTTGTTGAAAGAGTTTTCAAAGAATATTTAATTAGGCTTCAAAGCCAAGTCTTCACGATATCTAAGGACAGTGTAGCCAATCCAGGTAATGTTGAAGGACACATTAGCATATATCCAACTTCAAATCATATATTTATCTTAGCTCTGTCACTGTGGAATTTCAAACACTAGGCTGGTGCTGCTTATCTCTGAGTATAATAAAACTGTTCCAGTAATTAAAAATAGAAAGCTATTTCTGCATCAGAAGGGAAAAGGTAGCATTCGCCTTCCCAATAAATGCGTTTAAGCTAGAAAATGGGTGTATTTATCTCTGGTTATTTGGTTATCTATTGTGGGACTGTGTTAGAAAGACCCAGCGGACAAAGCAGCCTTGAAAACTACATTCATCAGCCTCTGAGTAAAATCTCTTCCTGGTCTCTTGATTGTGGAGTAAAGCAGTTCCATTAAGTAGCCTCTTCTGGCCTGGTAGGAAATGATTATGGATGGGCCCTGGGAGACAGCCAAGCGCAGCTATAGCCCTGAGAGTACGAGTGGGAAAACCAAGGCTCCAGCCTCTGCAATGAGATGCCTTTCCCAAGGCAATCCCTCTTGCTTTCACTTTCTCCATATATAAAACAGGGATGCTAACCAAACTTACAGGGTGACTTTGAGGATCTTGGAGGATACCCTGTGAACTTTAAAATGTTATATTAGAAACTAATTGTTTTCTTTACAGCCAATTCTACCTGTTATTACAGTCTAGAAATATACGAAAAGCACAATCAGAGGCCTAGTTCATAAATCATTTTAAAGTAAGATTGTATAGACAGCAGTATTTGCCCGCAGCCCCATCTTCCTACATTTTGGAAGAGAATTATTTTTAAAGACAGGCTTCCATAAAAGATACAATTCCAATAATTATATTTCAGGATTAACATTTTTTTTTTATTAATAAGATAGATCTTGGTGTGATTCATTTTCAGTGAGTCACAAAGGATAAGACATGATCTTTGTCCTCAAGAGGCTTACACTGTCCTCCTGGAGACCGGCCAGTCCCTGAAACAATAGGACTAAAGTAACCATCTTAAAGCCCTTCCCTGTCAGCCCCTGCTTTAGACCCCTTTGAGAACTTCCCTTTGCCTGTTCAGGTGGCTGTCTGGCTCTTGCATTCTTTTAGCTCTGTTCAAATTAGAGCTTTGTGTTTGTTGTTACTCCTGTCCCCACCCGCCCTGCTTCCTGCTCCTAGAATGCCCTCCTCCACCCATTTGCGCAGATCACATTTTACTCAAATCCTTCTTAGCTCAGCCCCTCCTCCACACCGCCTTCTCCAGGCCCCAGTCAGAGCAGTATAGTCACCCCTGTAGATTCCAGAATGGGTGGAGCTCAGTGGGAGGACTGGAGAAAGTGAGATATTGAACAGAGCCTGGAAGAACTGGTGAATTTGGGTAGGCGAGCCAGAAAATGGAGAACCTATCAGGGAGAACAACTCCCAAGAAAACAACTCCATAAAATATTGTAACATAAACACAAAATAAATATTGGCTATAATTTTATGGCCAACCCTGCTAGAACCAGAAATTATTTCATTCAAAGGCATATTTTCTTCAATATGTTAACTTTTTAAAATCATAGAAGTGGGAGATTTTATTTTAAAGCACACTTGGATTGTTTTTGCTCTCCAGTAATTTATAAAATGGGACATCACATGTTTTAGACTAGATTAAAAATTATAAACCAGTATCTTTGGAATTAGTGGCAGCAGGAAAGTTAATAATGGACATGAAAAGAAATAGTGGAAGAGAAGATCATATACTTACTAGGATATTTTGCCCTTGAATATAAAGTGATTTGAAATCATCCAGAATAGCTAGGATATAAATAGCAAAAACATCTAAAAAATAAAATGAGTAGGATATTCTTTGTGAAGTGTATTTTGCAAGTAAAATGTGTCTGTATATCTGATCTATGGAACCTGTTTTTATCTATACAGTGCCTTAAAGGAATTTTAGGACTTCTTATTCTCTCAGTTTGACTTTTTTCCCAGTTGGACTGTTCAGATTTTTTTTTTTCCTACTTTTATTGATGAATGGAATAAAGGCATTGTTGAAACAGTTAAACCTGAGAGGTGCAACTCAGGGATTTAGTAATGGGTTTGATGTGAATCATTTTAATGCAAGATTGTGGTTGTCATTAGGACTTTCCACAGCACTTTTCCTTTATATCTATTAGGGAAAAAACATGATGATTTAGAATAATTAAATAATTTCTAAATTTTTTAAAAATAAAAAATCTACCAATAATCAGCAATATACCCAAGAATACTTTTCATTTTTAGCTCACTCTGATCTTTATACTGGGGCCATAGGTCTCTTCAGCAAGTATCTTTTGGGCAGTTAAATGCCAGCTGGAATGATTTGGCATGTGTTGAATGAAGAGTGCCAAAAAATATTCTGATATATATCAACTTTGAAAATAAAAGGTTTAGGTAACTCCCGGAATGAACCATTCTTTCGTCAAATGCACAATGCTTTCATTATTCTTTCTTGATTTTTTTAATTTCATATATATCATTTGGTGGTTTTTGTTTTATTATATTTAATTCTCTTAACTATGGAAATAATCTATTAGCAAAACAATGATAGCTTAAATCCATGAAAATGTAGAAATATGTTTTCTCTTTTCATAGTTCAACTTATTTTTATGTTACATGAGTACTTTTAAAAAAAATCATTGTTAGAAATACTGTTATTTTGAGGACTTCTAAGTAAATCTCAAGAAAGCCACTGAGCACAGGTGAGTAATAATAAGGAGTATTAACTTAGCACCATGGAGGATATTTCGTACACCGCTGTGGGGCGAGCAGTTGTATAATGTTGTACTGTCGTCGTCTTTTTTGCATTTTCACACAAAGGACTTTAATGCTTTTTGTATTAACCTCCACGGCTTCCTGGATTTGTGATCATTTCTAAGAAAAAGAAAGAACGTGGCATATGTTTTTCTCAGTATACGAGGCAATAGGATGGGTTTATTATAAACAGGAAGGAGAACCCCAAGCTGATGGTACAGAGGAAACTGCTGGCCTGAGAAAGGGATGTCAAACACTGGTGTTGAGGAGTGTGAAGCTGGCGTTTACGTTGGGATTGAGCCTCTGTGGGAAACAATTTGACGACTGGCTTCTGGAGCACCAGAAACCATGGAGCCATAAATTTCCTACTGTTTATATGTCCCTAAGAGGCAGGATTTCTGTGAAATCTTCTCACTAAAGACAAATTTTTTTTCCTTAATAGAACTCCATAGAGAACTATTTGGCATTTTGGGGGTAACATGTGCTAATTCAGTTTGTCCAAGAGCTGCACTAGATGCAAAATTAATATTTATGCTTCACTCTATCTAACTCTAAGCCATAAAATCTATGAGGCAGATAATGAAAAAGTGGCCTTCAAGAATCACATAAATAATTACCCTACAACTGTGGCTGGCTCTTTAGAAAAGTACACTGAATGGAGACAGTGGCTGAGCTTCTGACCCTGACTGTTCCGTGTTTGTAAGGTCCCGGCTTTTCTGCTGTATCACTAGGGTTAGAATGGAATGCATGACCTCAGGCAAGTGATGTGACATCTGAGAGCCTTATCAGAGTGTGAGATGAGGGTCTGGGGGTAGTTCCTTGGTTTTCAAAGTGTTGCATGCCTCAGGGATATCAATTATAAGTTAAAATTAAAAAAAAAAACCCACACATTTAATTATTAAAGCAATAAATACAGTTGCAGCTCAAATTTATTACCTGACGTACTGTAATACACTAGAGACCATGAATTCTTGTTAACTCATACGGCTGGATTTTTCTGTGCGGTGCTTGGGTCACACTTCCATCTGCTGGAAAGTGAGTACCATGCATCTTGTCTGACTGGTCCCCACAAATCCCTGTTGACTAGTACTAGATGTGTGTTTGGCAAATTAATAAAAATGAGTGATTCTTTAAATGTTTAAGTCTTTTTAAAAAGTAGACTTGAGAATTTGTAATTCTCTGCTAGTCTTCCTCTCTCTCTCTCGCCCCCTCTCACCTGTGCAATCCACTGCTATAAAAGTGTACCAAGGAATACAGTCTCATATCATCAGTGTGCTGTGTCCCATTAAACTGGGCTGGGCTTGGACATTTCTGTCCAGTTCATGCTCTCCTCGTTGTGAAATAGGCCTGTGTATGGTACGTAACTTTGTGAGTATGTGCAACCCTTCAAATAAAGCTTCATCTGCTGGACAGGCTTGGGCAGGTCCCCTCTTGGGAGGATGAGGGCAGGAGTGGCTTGGGTGAGAGAACTCATAAGTGAGGAAACATTTGGACTCCTGCCCACCATCACCTCGGAACTTCCTGAAGGTCCATTAGCATGTTTTTTTAAGCAATTGCTCCAAAGCAAAATTCTCCCACTGGTTACCAATCTAGGGTGTTATTTTTTTCCAGAAGATTCTGTGTCCTTCTCCTCCTTGATTAAAATGCTGAGAAGAGAGGAACAGACTTCAATCCCCCTTGCCATAATAACTTATCTTCTTCTAAATTCCCATGTGTACTTAATAGTCATGAACACTCCCATCAGTTTTGGATTTGACACACAATTAGCTTTAATCAACTGAACTTGCTCTCTGGCATTTGACACCCCTCCCTGCTGATTTTTTTTAACATAATTATTTTAGAGCAGTTTTAGTTTCACAGCAAAATTAAGAGAAGTGTCCAGAGATTTCCCATACACTCTCTACCCTCATACATAGATAGCCTCTCCCATTGTCATCAGCCCCCACCAGAGCTACTGGGTGATAAATTTTTTTTTTCCTCTAAAATTATATTATTGTTTGTCAAACAGAAACAAGTCATTCAAGGAAACATCTGCCTGGTTGCTGCCCTGATATGTTTAGACCTGTGTGCACAATTGCAATTCTTGAGAGCAAAGCCCATCTCTGACTTTGCTTACCTTTACTTCCTCTTTAGTGCAGGGTTTTCCAACCTTTACGCTATTGGAATTTTGGACCAGCTAACCCTTTGTTGTAGGGGCTCTCTTCCAGCATTGTAGATAGTTCAGCAGCATCCCTGGCCTCTACCTGCTAAATGCCAGTAGCTGCCCCCTCTTCCCTGAATGACATTTAGAAACATCTCCAGACATTGCCAGATGTCCCTTGGGGAACAAAATTAACCCTGGAGTGAGACCTCTGCCGTAGTACAATGTCTGACTCGTAACGAGCACCCCCCAAATACTCGATAAATTAATAAATACATTTGAACCACAGCTAGATACTGAATCCTTGACTATTTCTCTGTTTTAAGAAATGATGATTTCTTCTAAATTCCCAAAATTTAAAACTTGAAATGTTGTAAATATGCAGTTATCGCCATCCTGTTGTCCTGTAGACAAAAATTCTACGAGTCTTAGCTTATCTAGAACAGAGATTTTAAGACATTAAAATGTCCAAAATATTTGAAGGATGAGTCTTCTGAAAGTAAAAGTATGCCACAATGTGTGTAAGTGAATGTGGGTTTCTGTTTTCTGAAGCGTTGGGACATGAGAGTGATGTCAGCAAAATCAGACCCTCTGGGAAGCTGGGTGAGCCTGGTCAGTGTCAGAGAGGGAAGGATCGGGGGAGATGCCATCTGGGGAAAGCCGAAGAGAAGGAAATGTGCTTGCCCTAGGGACTTCTTAGAGATTACACTCAGTAGATGGCTTGAAGTGATAAGTAGAGTGAAAGTAGGAGTTAATTTATGCCTCTTGAAAGTTTTTGAAAATAACTTCATTGAGATGAAATAAGTGACATATAATTAATTGTCTTAATTCATTTCAATGAAGGGGTTGTACATTGATACTTAAAGTGTAATTTCTGGTATATTTCTATTTTTAATTGAAAGGGAAGCAAAAATCAGTATTCAGAAAGATTAAGTATTCAGATAGATTATTCAGAAAGATTAATTATTCAGATAAATTAAGAAGTGAAACAATTTTGTAAATTTTATAATGAAATTTTATCATGATGCCTTTATGTCTTAAGGAAGATTTAGGTGATCAAAGTTAACTCTAAGTGCACTTTTTTTCACAATATACTTCCTTTGGGCTTTGCTCATTCTTTCCTTATAAGGTAGTTGCTTAGCACAATTTAAGTTTCCACCATTAATGACCCTGGCTGGGAACTATAGTTGTAAAAGTTTGAGGAGAGAACTATTATTAAATTTTGTGCTTTTTAAAGAGAGTTTTTTTATTCTTTTATATCATTAATTATAAGAATGAAAGGGATGTGAATGTAACAGTGATATTTTTGTATTAAAGAAATATTTGAATTAGAAACATTTTTCTTTTATAGGTAGGCTATTTGTTATCTTATATTTTTAATGTCTTTTTTTTTTTCAATTATTATAAATACTAAAGCTTACATAGAATTTGCTAGGAGATATAATGAAGCTTGTAGATGCTGGGTGATCTGGATTCCAGAGAGGCTGGTACTGAATCATGATAAGGACACTGAACAAGCTAGTGTTATTCTGAACAACAGAATTGTATAGTGTTATTATAGGTATAAATTTAGCTTATTGCTTAGAGTGTTCATAATTTAAACTTTCAGAGAGCAATTTGATTGTTTTGTTTTTCTTTCGAGAGAATGATGCTACAATGTTATCAACCCAGATGATTCCTGGATATGACTTTTTTGTACGGGATTTTATGATATTTGGTCTTGCAGTTTTAGCTTTAATAGAAAGGAGAATAGCTTATAATTATGGGCAGTTTTTAGTTCTTTTTGTGGTAAATTATTTCACCCATTTGGAATATAGAATAAAAGGTAATTCTTGAAACTTGTCCCTAAACACAGAGTACATCCTTCCTGAGAATGTTGTGGTGAAATGGCTCCATTATATTTTGAGTTTTGTGTGCTGGTGTTATTGTATCTTAATGACGCACTTTATACTTGGGGGTAACATTGTTGCCGTATAATTTTTATCATCTTAGAATTAGAAGTCTTCTTCCCTATGGTGTGTTGGGTCACAAGGAATGCTTTCCAACTGGGTTGCCCAACATGATAGCCACCGGTATGTTGGGTATTTCAATTTTAATTTTAATTAATGAAAATTAAATGAAATTAGGCATTTAGTTCCTCAGTCACACTAGCTACACTCCAAGTGCCCAATAGCCACATATGTCTAGTAGCTAGGTTAGATGGTACAGATACAAACATTTCCACCATCACAGGCAGTTCTGTTAGATACACCTGTCTAGAATGGGTGTTGGCAAACTCCAACTTGGGGGTCCATTCTGACCCACCATTTGTTTTGTAAATAAAGTTTTATTGGAATACAGCCATGGCCACTTATTTACATATTGTCTATGGCTGCTTTCAGGCTATAACAGCAGAAATGAGGAGTTGGAGCAGAAACTGTGTGGCTCACTGAGTCTGAAATACTTTCTTTCTGTCTGCTTGTAGAAAAAGATTATGACCCCAGTTCAGAGTATACATACTCATAATGTTGAGGTTGTTTGGCTAGCATAGTTATTATGTGCATGGCATTAATTAGTAGTATAAAATGCCTTCTATAAGACTACTTATCATCCTGTCAACAGTCATCCCCCAGGAGGAGCAACTAGAAGGTAAGTGCTTCTCTGATAGATCAGACACTTTACAAAATGGAGAGAATTAAAGACCAGTACTAGGCAAGACAGCATGCAGGTGTCAGTCTACTCAAGGTAGGCAGGGCAAGGGGCAGAATTAGCACACAGTGGCTGTGAGACCCTTCTGTGCTGCTGGCCCATCGTCACACTGGGGCCCAGAGTCAGGCTGGCAGTAAGGGATGGAATGTGAAAAGGGCATGAGGGAAGTTAGAAGATTAATAAAGTGAAGTGGGGTGAAATGTACATAACACGTTAGATCTAAAAAGCTTTCAGTTAAACCTTTCCATTCAGACTTAAATATAAATTGATTCAAACACATTTATTTCATTCATAGAACACTTGGTTTCTAATTGATTGGATCATTTTAGTATCTTTATGGTCTTCTTTCATCTCATAAAATAGCCAAGAAGTTTAGTCTCCTAGATGACATGTGAAATACTTAAATCATTTTGTCTTACCATTTTACATACTATTTTATTTTTAATACTGTTTTGAACTAAGGAGCTTTTCCATTTTGGTGGGACAGGAGCTTATTTTGTCTGTGAGTGTTTGGGTTATAGTTTTTTGAATGGAAGCCACAACATCATGATGTTTACTTAGTTGGTTTCAACTTGTAAATTGTAATGCAATGTGGTAAAAGTAAGCCTTTGGCACTGGCCTCATAGGACTTTCTTTGTTACTCTTTCTTCGCTCCTTTCCCAGGTTTAAGCCAGCACAGTTTCTTATTCAAAGTGCCCTTGCTCTTCTTCGGCCAGGGCTCCAGTGAGTGCCTTATAAAGGCTGACCCTCACTGGAGCAGATTATAATGTAGCACCCAGAGCTAAATTTAGAGGGAAGCCAAGCCTCTGCTCTAAATAGTAACAGCTAAACGGTAGAGACTTTTGGTGCACAGAATATCTTCATTTAGTCTTTCAATACCAGTAGGTGAGTCTCTGTGTTTGTTTGTTTGTTTTTATTTTTGGTGTTGTGTACATCAACATCTTTGCATACTTTTTTCATGTTCACCTGTTCTTATGTTATTTTCCACATCAAATATGTTGAGGTTGTGTAAAATAAGCCCACATAACTGGGCTATGAAGAAATAAACTTTTGGGTTTAGGTCTGAAGAAAGTATAAACAGAGCTAAGAATTGTTTTTTTAATTAAGGTATAGTCAGTTTACAATGTGTCAATTTCTGGTGCACAGCATAATGTTTCAGTCATACATATATATACATATATTCGTTTTCATATTCTTTTTCATAATAAGTTACTGTAAGATTGAATATAGTTCCCTGTGCTATACAGTATAAACTTGTTTATCTATTTTATATATAATAGTATCTGCAAATCTTGAACTCCCAATTTATCCCTTCCCACCCCCTTCCCCCCAACGTAAGTTTGTTTCTGTTTTTGTTTTGTTAATAAGTTCATATGTATTTTTTTTTTAAGATTCCACTTATAAGTGATATTTTTAAATAAAATAATTCTCTCATAGGTAAGCTGTGTTTGGGGGTAATTCTCCATTGGCAGGAAAATAGAAACAAAGTGTAAAGGTAGAGTTAATGAGGGAATTCTATGTGTTTATATTCTAGACCCTAAAATAAGTCTTTTAGAGAGGGCTCACACTTTAAAAATATTTTTTAATTCTAAAATGAAAAATCTTTGGCAGAGGGTAACTCCTGCCTTGCGTGTGTGCTTCCCAGAGAAGTTCCAGGCTACTCGGGCTCTAGTTTTGGTTTTGTATCTCCGTACGAGACCCATAATCTTTAACAGGTATTTTTCTTTGCTAACACAAGACAATGCGCATGTGTATTCGTTTAGTTGTGCCCCAATGAAATGTTTGCTGATCTAGAGTGAATCTGTTGAGGATGCCAACGGTGAAAATTCTGAATGAAAGAGTTTTACAGTGGGTATAAATAATGCATTAGAAACTCTATTTCCAACATCTGTCAAATGAAATGAGATTTCATGAAGTTTATTACATTTGTAGCTATTTGAGTATGTAGCTGCTGCCCCATACACACGCTGCAGTCTGTCACCTCTCAGCCTCGGTCTGGGTGTGTCCTGTTGTGTACCTATCACATCGTGCTCTAAATGTTTGGTATTCTTCTGCTGGGCTCTGCTTCTCGAGGGCACAGAATCTGGCTTAGTCATCATTATATCTCAAAGCACAATATAGTTAGTTCACTTTCCTTTGTAGGATTGATAAAAATTCTCTCTACTTAAACCATAAAATAAATTACTTTTTGGCTTTGTTACTTTATTTTTAATGAGCTTCACTTTAAAAATTGTGATTAAAGTTTTCAGTGATAAACAGATTGCTTTCCATATGAAGATAGAGGTTTCTCCTCTCATGGGGTGGGAAGGAAGTTTTTTGGCACTTACACTGAATAATAATTTTTTCATATTCTTAAGGATTTCTCTTAAATTTTGAGATATAATTCAGTAGTTTACTGGACTATTGCAAGTTTTCTTAATTGTTTAATGGGGTAATTAATGGAGAAAATCTAGACGTTTCAAATCAGTTTTAAAAATCTTTGAAAGGTCATAATTTGCTTGACATTATCTTAATTGTTCTGTCTTCATAATTTAGGCAATCTAGACATACTTTCAGATTAGAATATTTATGCTGACAAGGCTATTCTCAATTTGTAAAAGGTCTTGTAGAGCAGATTTTTCACTTTTTTAAAGAGATAATTGATGATATTTTAAAGCATATATGAAATCCAGTAGAAGAATTTAAAATACCCAAACTCTCATCCTCTGATGTAAACAACTGAGAAACCCACTAACAATTTCTTATCTTTCTGAAGTGTTTCTTACCTGGAAAAGCAAATGTTAATATGTACCCCTTTTTAACCGAAAAAATTATGCTTTACACTCCTTCATTCAACTTGCTTTTTTCCGTTAACAGTATGCCTTGAACATTTTTGCTTATCAGTGCAGCAGTTTACTTTGACAATTATTTTTTAAAGGCTTATTCTCTACTCAGTATTGTTCTAGGTGCTAAAGATAAAGTATTGAGTAAAACCTACCAAATCCTTACCCACATGGGGGTTACACTCTTATGGGGGGAATAGACTGTGGCAAACATAATAATAAAATTCAGGTGCTGCTAAGGACTATGGAGAGAAATACAGCTGGATAAGGGGAGAGGGAGAGAGAGAGAGAGAAAAAGAGGGAGGGAGAGAGGTGCAGCCTCATTAGTCAGGATGATCAGGAAAGGCCTCTGAAAAGGAGGCATTTGAGTGAGTGCAGAGAGTAAAGCCACATGAATGGCTTAGGAAAGAGCCTTCCCAGAAGAACTTAGCATTCTTGGAAATAACATGAGGGCAGTGTGGTTGGGGCAGTAAGTGACGGGAAGAGAGGTAGATGTGTGTAGGAAACATAATCAGAGAGGAAGCCAGGGCCAGAAATGTAGTACATTTGTATCTAATTTATTTTGTAAAGCTTCGTAGTTCCATTTGATGGCTTATTATAACTTACTGAACCAGAGATGGTTTTATGGGTGTTCAACTTTCATTTTTTTTTATGCATCCGACAATGTTGCAACTAAATTCTTTTATACACACGCATATATTTGCATACTTGTGTGGGTATCGCTGTAGAATAGGGATTGCTGAACCACAGGTTATGCACATGTAAATGTTTATAGATGTTCACCAAATGCTTCCCAAAAGTATTGCGTGGAGTTTATCCTCTATACCAAAGTTTATGTCTGTGGTTAGTTATTTTTCTTGTGTCTTTTTTCAACACTTGATATTATTAAACTTTAAGCGTTTTGCTAGTTCAGTAGTTAAAATACTTTCATTTTTTAAAGTATATTCAGTATGGGTGAGGCTGAACATATGCTTATTACTATATATGTTTATATGAGTTATTTATTTGAATTGGATAATCTTTTTTTTCTTTGTTTTCAGAAATTTTATGAATAAGCATCAGAAGCCAGTGCTAACAGGCCAGCGGTTCAAAACTCGGAAAAGGGGTAGGTTGTGCCGTGTGTTTGTGTGTGTGTGGCGGGGATGAGGGTGCACGTTTAAAGTTCTAACCATAATATAAGACTAGAGAATGTCAACTTTAACAACACTGTAGCCAAGTTATTTTATTAGCAAAAGCAAGTTTATTCAGGAATAGCCCAGAGGAATTGCAATTCAGGATATGCAAACTATGGGGGAGCGTGGGCAAATCAGAGAAGGAGAAGGGGAAGTCGCTATTATAGGGAAAAGGGGCAGATGAGGGGATCTGTAATAACCCAAGAGTACTTGGAGGAGGCTGGGGGTCCAAAGTAGGTAGGCTTGTCATTGGTTGGGCTGGTACAGTCTCTAATGGGCTGATAGGCTAGGCTCTGATAGGCTAGGGTGGTTGGGTGTAGAGAAGTTTTCTTCTTCCTACTGGGCAGTGAAGCAGGCATTGCCTTTATGTTGGAGACACAAGAGATGTAGGCTCTTCCAGTTTAGAGCAATTGATGATGCATGGCAGAGTGTGAGAGCTCCCCTTACAGGCCTCTCCCGACTGCAATTTTAGCTGAGGTTTCTTAATCCCACAGAAAAGGATTAGAATTATCCTTGTTTCCGCCTAACGTCACTAATTCCTGTCTCTGAGCTCTGGCTGTAAAGTCTGAAGTTCTGCATTCAAGCCTCAAAACTGCCGGTTTCTTAGGTGTTTGATTTTGGACAAGTCATTCAATTGGTCTGAGCTTTGTGTCTTTGTCTACAAAATGAAGAGCATTGTATCTGTTCAGTTTACCTGACTCTCGTGTGAGGCTGTAAAGGCAACTGATAAATTTTACAGTTTTTGACATAGCGTCTGCATTTGGTTTTTGCTTTGTGTTTTTAAGAAAATGTTCATAGCCAAGACGGTAAAACTAAGAGAAGAATAAATTAGGGAAAGAGGTATTGAAGAGTTTTAACCTTTTTAGAATTTAGGAAGTCAAATTAAATTTACCACCATAAATATCTTTAAGACTCAGGATATTTTCAAGTGTCTTTTGTTGTGGGGAGAGTAGTGGTATACCCAGTGTGATGATAGGGGTACAATTTCTATATGTGCAGGTGACTTCTTTTTATGTTATGTTCATCCTACCGTCCTTTCTGTGTAAAGAATTTTAATTTTTTAAAATATTTAATCAGTTTTGCATAACTAAGTAGAAATCCTCTTGGATTTAAGAATAGTTGAGCCAAAACTTGACAGGGATGCTTTTTAAAACAGGAAACAGTGTGAAATTTTTATGTTGACCAACACTGAGGAGAGTGGCTGAACAACATTTAAGGAAGAATCCAGTGTAAAGATAAAGGATGATTAAATGTCTTTCTGAAGGCCTCATTGCTGATTATGAAGCGTAATGCCCTGTAGTGGTCATGGAATGCTCAATTGTTGAAGTGATAAGCCAAGTCATATGCGTTTGGCATCTCCAGCATTGAGGCGGTGCCTGCAACTGACTTTTTCTTGCAATGCCCTTAAGTGGTGAGAATGGTCGTGTAGAAAGAAAAGAACTCTCAATACAATAGATCATTTGTATTAGAAAAGATAGCAAGTGTCACTAGGTAAGCAGTAAGGCTAAATTTAACTATAAATGCTGCCTGCCACAAAGCCTTACATTCCCACTAAAAAATGAAAATTAAAAATGATTTTAAAAACCAAAGCAATGGTTGTTTTGTGCAGTATTTCTGTCTTCTGCTATTCTTTTTAAACAATTTTTTTTGCATCTTTGACATCCTCATAAGCTAAATATAACCTGAACCACCTCCTTATATTTAGTCCTTTTATAAACTGTGCCCGTCACTACAGTTCCCTGCTGAAATCTGGAAGTAGATATCAATACAAGGTGTTCCAACCAGCGTGTATTCTTTGTCTCATTGTTTAAAGCCGTCTGGAAAAAATAAATGACGTGGATGATTGCAAAAGGACTGAATCAGAAACCTAATTAGAGTGAAGGTATTGTTGCTCCTAGTAATGTGATAACATTTAATGTATGACTGACGGTGAGGTGAAGAAAGGTTTGCCCCCGCCTGCCGGCCAAGGGGACGTGTTAATCTCAGACCTGGATCTCCAGCTTAGTCATCTTTATTAGTGTGACGCTGATTCACGGTAGCTGAGCTCAAGAGCCAGGAGCTGGTCCAAGGATGTATTGCACAACCACAGACACGATTCAACGAGTAAACTGGCCCTTGCGGTCAGTCTTTAGTTTGGAACTGGAAAGGTTTCCTCTGATGCTGAACTGGTTTGCCTCTCATTCATTCGGTGGGCAAGATTGTGCCTGCGTCTTATGGCTATGGGAGGACTCAAAGGGAGCTGCCCAGAAATATGTTACATATCATTTGTCAGTTGATCTAGATTTATATAACTCAGGTCTGTAGAGGATTAGAGCAGCACTTGAGCCATTTTGTGCCAAACTGCTGACTGGGGGAAAAAAAATGGAGTCAACCTGGGTTGTTTTGCTTTTCATAGTAGTGAATTGCTTCCTGACAATTTGTTGTGCTTCGGTTTTTCTTTTACTCTTATATTGGGGCTGACTGCAGATATATGGTTGGCAGTTTTGTAGGACTGAGAAAAAAAGCCTGCTGAGGACACTTCAAGGTCATTTAGATAGGCTGTCTTCTGAAGATCTGTCTGCAGTTTGAAACTATTTCCTATCAAAGCTAATGCGCTTCTGTGCCAAGTTAGTATTAAAATCTATTTCTTCTTGCTTAACATCAAAATTGAACATTATGGTAGGACACATAGTACAGAACTTCATTCAGAATCTCTTATCCTTTATGAAATATGCACATCTTATTTATGATATTTTCTCCAAAGAAGTTGTGTTTTCTAATCTGACTTGTTGGTATCTGAAAGGATGAATCCTTCTCCCCTGAGCTATGGTTATGCTTAGCTAAATGGAATATTTAATAATTGGACTGGCCTCTCTGTAAATTTTGTAGAAAAATTGGATTAAAAATAGTGAAAAAAGAAGAGAGGAAAAAAATGACCAAACTGCATTCAGAGTGAC
The DNA here is from genome assembly GCF_009834535.1 of Camelus ferus. NCBI lineage: Eukaryota > Metazoa > Chordata > Mammalia > Artiodactyla > Camelidae > Camelus > Camelus ferus. Next base: position 51,382,225 of record NC_045702.1, on the reverse strand, counting down.
CATGTACTCAGGTTTCTTCCTGAGACTTTAGATCTGTATTGGTGATTTCAAATCACTCCTAGATTTATAATTAGTAGTCTTCATAACTAATCAAGTAAATCTTTCAATGTTGAAATATACACGTAAATCTCTGTGCATAGTTAGAAAACCCCTGATAGTTCTTATTCACTTGCTGCGCCTTAGTGACCTTCAGAACGAGATGTAGGTTATGTGAATGATCATTTAATTAACAGGTTGAACAAATGCTGTATTAACCAGTTGCCATACTTCTTAAAGAAAGCAATCTACAGGCATACCTGAGTGTCAGAAATAGGCCTGTTTCTTTATGTCAGTGCAAGAGTGATTATGACTAACTCCAGTGTCATACTTGTGATTCACCAACACAGAATAAATTTGAGACCCTAATTGTGCACTTGCCACTTCAAGGGAGGTTTGACCTGGCAAATGGAAACTCAAGAAAGTAAAGGCATATTTTTGTTAGGATTTTCTTAGTATTTCTGCCACATTGTCCTCAGATAAGATACAAATCATATATACTGTTTGTTGTTTCAGATGAAAAAGAACCTTTGGGTAAAATAGTATCTTATTTTCCCAAACCTCCATTAATGTTCTTGCCATTTTCCTGTACAGGAATTATGTATTCCTCTAGATGGACACTTATCTTAGCAGGTGGGAGCTTTGTTTTTCAGCCTGCAAAAGAATTAGTAAACTTCGCCAACCAACATGACTTTTTCAGATTCCCAAGCTATGCATGGTCATTTTGACCTAATGCGTTATTACTCACTGTTGAAATATCTCTGGCTATGATATGCTATCTTCCTCCTTTTACTCTTCTTCTTTCTTAGCAAATCTTTATGGATTTGCTACTATTTTTTTTTTCTTTTGGAAAACTATAACTGGAGGATGAAGGCCTTTTTACAAACGAAAGTTTTTCAGTTGTCTCTTACATCCAAAACAAAGCCCTCTGTGTGAATTGGTAATTTAGTCTGGATTTTCCCTTATTTACCAACTCATATTTTCCAGTGCCTTGAATTTATAATTTTCAAATCACCAGAGTCTTTTTTTTTTACCACCTGTGTCATCATCCAAGCACGTTGGGGCGCCATTGTGGAATGGCCTCAGTAAATTTTGGAAGCTGGTCACAAGGCTTAATAAACAGCTTGTGGTCTTTTTACTTCTCATGTTTTCATATTAAAGGAAAGGGAATTTTTTCTCAAGGTGGGAGGAGAGTTCCCCTTTGGCTAGACCCTGAGTAGGGAAGGAGACTTCCTCTGTTTGCCAGTGAGTTTGTCCCACGGGGCACAGTTACCCACTCCTCCCTCGCCTGGGAATCTCTTCCTCTAGAGTTCCCATTCTCTTCCTCACCCTCCACACAACAAGACCCGAATTATGTTTTTCCCGCAGTCAACATTTGCATGTTCTTGGCTGCGTAATGTTTTGCTTTTGGCATCAAAAGGACTTTTATCTCTGGTTCGTAGCAAATAGGGTTCAAGTTCATTTCCATCTGTCTTCGTGGTGTCTTCTGCTGCATGACTCTGACTGGTACTGGGGATGCCAGTCTCCTCTGGTTCTGAGGCTGTGACGTTAACCCCTTGCAACCCATCCCTTCTAGGACCACCATGAATAGGCAATCTGTACAAATCAGATAGGTGCTGTCTGGTTTTTAAATATCATTTTTAATTGTATTCAAGTTATGCACGCACATGGTTTAAACAGTCAAACAGTTCTGCAAGACATGTTATAACAAGAGCAAGTCTCTTCCCCAACAGAACTCTTTCTACTCTTTAACTTCTTCTTTCGGCATTTGCATCCGTGTCGCCAAATAACATTCCTATATGGCTATTTCTGGATTTTCCTGCTGGAGGTATTGTACATGCACTTCCTGCCGTGGACGATGAGAATGAGGCTCTCCATTGCCCCACCACCGGCAAACCTCTTACCCTTCTCTGTCCTTTCATTATATCACAGTTTTAGCAAGACCCCTATTTAGGGTTTGTATTGTTATGATTTTGCACATACTGTTCACAGCTGAACTGTTTATTTGATTTTTTTTCCTAAACACCATTTTATCTGTGGATTTAATGTTTGATTTTTTTTTTTTTTTTTTTTGGATTAGTTTTCTGTACCTTAAAACTAGTCTGCCCTAACCTTTCCCTTTGTTAGGTGAATCTCTGAATACAAACACATTAGGAATTCTAACAGTGATATTATATTGAGGACTTCTGACCATATATCGAGTATCATACCATAGCCTTGTATTAAAATACCTTCTCCCAGTAGGTTTGTTCTCTGGGCCAGCTGTACAGCTGTTAACTTGAAATGCTTGAAATGCTCGAAATGCTCCTTCACTGCGATCTGAAGGCTACTGTTGTCTGTCTGTCTCTTAGGTTTTTTTTTTTCCTGTTTTTCCTGGGACCTCATGACTTAGTAAGTTCACAAAATCATGAGTTATTCTCTCATTTTGATGGAGTGTCTGTTTCAATCACTTTTGAAAAGAGTATATGAGAAACTGTAACTTTTGAGGCCTTGAGAGTCTCAAACAATATGTTTATTCTGCTCTTATGTTGAATCAGTCGTTTGACTGAACACTGGAATTCTAGATTGAAAATTGTTTTCCCTCGGAATTCTGAAGTAATATCTTGTAGCTTCTGGTATTTCTGTTGAGCAATTCAGTGTCCTTCTGTTTCCTGAGGGTTTATATGTGATTTGGTTTTTTGCGCCTGAAACTTCAGATGGTTGCTTTATTCCCCGCGCTCTGGGATTTCACAATGTGAAGGCCCCTTGTTGTTCATCCACTTTCAGCCCTTGTGCTGGATCCTCAGACAGTCCTTTGCTGGGAAGCTCACGTCTTTTAATTCTGTAAAATTTTCTTGAAATTTTAAAGTCATTTCCTTCCCTTTTTAAAATTTTCTTTTTATTACACTTTTGTAGGCATCTGACTGGTCTGCCCTTTTTCTTCTCTTTTTGCTCCTATTTTATAGGTCTTTGACTTCTTTCCTAGTTTCTCAGCTTTCTTTTTCGAATCTTCTATGGAGTTTTTAAGTTTTTCTGTCACATTTTTCATTTCTAGGAACTCCTTGTTTCTATAGCATTCTCTCCTGCTGCTCTTTCTTTTTTGCAGTTGCAATACTTACCTCTCTTATACCACTTCTCTAAAGATATTTATGATAGTTGTTTTTTTTTGTTTGTTTTGGGTTCATCGTTTGTCCTTCTCTCCTCACATCCTGATTCATTTTCCTTAACGGGTGAAAAAGGTAAAGAGCTTTGAACTGAATCTTAGATTCTTTCCCCTTAATCTAGTCATTTTTCTTATGCTTCATCTGACCTCTAGTGGGTCATCTTCACTTTTTTTTTCAACAGTATATGATTTTAACTTTATTCATGATCTGGGTATACTGTATTGCATATTTGAAAGTTGCTAAGAAAGATTTTAAAAGCTCTCATCACAAGAAAAAAATTATAAATATGTGTCATGGTAGACGTCGACTACACTTACTGTGGTGACCATTTTGCAATACAGACAAATATTGAATCACATTATGTTGTATACTTAAACTAATATAATGTTATATGTTAATTGTATCTCAAAAAATTTAAAAAGAGATGTCCCTCTTTATTCCTCCCTCCCCATCTTTATTTTGTTCATTTATATATTCTCCCTTCTTTTTGATTCTCCTTGGATCATTTCCTCTTATATCACTGGTGAAACAAAATTTTAAGTTTTGACATTATACTTTATTTTTTTCTCAGATGGTTAGGGTTAGTAGATTACATTGGCCTACCCTGTAAGTGACACAAATGACTAGTCATTGATCTTTTATGTATTAGACAGAGTGAACATATTTTTGTGGCCCTTTTAAACAGATATGAATTGCTTGCATAAATATTTAAACCAGGGGTTTCAGAACATAGAAATCTAGTAGGAAATTTCCCTTCAACTCTTAAATGATCATACTATCGAAGAACAGTGAACAAAGGAAATGTATGTTTGCATTTGGGAATGTGGCGTATAAGTAAAGGAATAATTGTGTAATTTATTTATTTTAGATGAAAAAGAGAAATTCGAACCCACAGTCTTCAGGGATACACTTGTCCAGGGGCTTAATGAAGCTGGTGATGACCTTGAAGCTGTAGCCAAGTTTCTGGACTCAACAGGCTCAAGATTAGATTATCGTCGCTATGCAGACACGCTCTTCGACATCCTGGTGGCCGGCAGTATGCTTGGTAAACCATGTGTTAGAGCATCTTCTCGTCATATATGGACTTTCTGGTTCTGTTGAAATATTTCTTTATGAGATAGAATTTTTATAAGCCTACATTTATTATGAGAGTTGATTAAAAAAAATAGAAATAGGAGTCTCTACAACTTTTACCTAGGTTACAGTTTGGAATGGCATTAATGTGGCTGTGAAATGATTGTTGGTTAAGAGAGGCATAGTATTGAGGACTTTGGTTGACATACAGCACAGTTGGCCACTTGGTTTTAGCTAAAAGCCAACTTTCCCGCATGTCCCTGATCTTTAAATGTTTCTGGAGTGGACACAATAGAAGGTGTAATTTCTGCAGTAAAGTATAACTTTGTGTCTGTCACCTAAATCCTTCCAGTATATTTAATTAAACCCCAATTGTCATAGAACCTTTCTTTTGAACTCCACTTTTTTTTTTTTTTTTTTTTGATGCAGGGAGATGTAACTGTGTCAACCAATTTAGAAAGAACCCCCAGCATTTTGTTAAATGACATTTCATCCATAAATAATAAAATGTCTAAGAAATATTTTTAAATCTAGTTTTTAAAATAAAATCTTTGTAATTGTGAGTATGAACCTAAAAGGATCAAAGGTAGAAGTTTGGAAATTATTAACAATAAGTAAAAAGCAAAATAAAAACTGCTTTGTAACTAAGTTATAGAGCAGGGACATCAGGGAAGAAGGCTTCAGAATATGAATTAAATGGCATGGTATGTTGATCTAAATGTTTATTAGGTGTTCTAACCACCCATCTTTCTTCTCATAGTTATTCTTAGAACTTAAGTTTTCATAACTAGTTCCTGTGGTACCCTTAAATCACTAGAAGTGGTAGATCCTCTAGGCCAGTGATTTTCAACTGCCTGGGGGACATTTGCAAGTGTGTGGAAGAGTTCTGATTGCTACAAGACTTGGGAGTGGAGGCCAGGTATGCCACCTACTTTGCTATGCAAGAAACATTCAGGACAATGAAAAATTGCCCTGCCCAATGCGCTATCAGAGCCTTTCATTGAGAAACAGGGCTTAAGCCAGCCTACTTTAAGATGCTGTTTCTGTTCTTCCATTCTGGGGTGCAGCCACTCTTTGATTTGTCCCTCTGAGCTCTTAATGTCTTCGTTGGTACATGACCTCATTTATTTCCAGGTCCCCTTTTGATCTGTACTGTTGATTTTCACTATGTAGCAAGTTAACTTTGTTGTTACTGTTTATGAAAACCTCACATTATCACTGTAGATAATTCAGGTCCAAGTATAAAAGCTATTTGTAGTGTGTTCAAATCTCAATACCCAGAGATAACCATTTTAATGTTTTGGTTAATTCTTTTCTAGAATAGAAATGTCTTTACCTAAATACATAAACTTTTGAGAATGGGATGATACTATACAAACATGGTACTCTCCGTGCTGTTTTGTATTTACTCAGCAGTAAGTTGGTGCCTTTCAGGCTGGTGAGTGTTACCTTAGATGATTCCCAAAAGAATTAAAACCATAATGAATAGTGAAGTTGAACATTTCTGTGATTATTGGCTTTTTTTTTTTATTTCATTAATTATAGTATACTTTTATTAATGCACTGGTGAGCTCTATGCTAGAATAGTCGTCAGTGAGTTTTGGTTCTTGCCAAACTCCTATGTGACTTTTATTAGTTAATCCAGTGCACCCTCTTCAGTTTTTAGTGCCTCCCTGGCAGCACTGTCGGCCCTGCTGTTATTCTCGAAATGTTTTACTTTCTTGCCTTACGTGAGAGCGTTTGGACTCCCTCCTACCTCTCTAGATGCCACTTGTTACCTGACTCCTAGGTTTCCATTCTTATCCGCCCACATGTATTGTAAGTTATTGGTACACTTTGCATTGATGATCTCAAGTCTTCATTTACCATCCCTATGATGACGATCACCAAATTTATATCTGTAGCCTTGATTTCACTCCTACACGCCACGTACATCCACAACAGGGTTGGGCAGAACGTTTGGTATAACTTATGAGCACAGGCAGTACAACCCCAGATGTCTACCGAGGCCAGACCTATGCTGTTATAAATAAAGTGAGCCAAATGCGTTCTTTTTATATAAACACTGTTTACTTACGGAGTATGTAAGAATTTTCCTCACACCCACAACAATATCTACCTTCTCCCACTGTTCTTGAAACAGCAGCCATCTTGGTTTTCAGTTGTGCCCTTTGAAGAGTAGACAGAAGTACTATTTTACTTTTCTTTTACTTCTAAGGAAAAGAACAGGATCGCCAAAAATTTTAGAAATGACAGTTAATACTTGGGCCCAATATCAAGGAACAAAATTTTAAATGTGAGCTGTAAGTAATATTATTAATGTGTAACAAATGTTTTGTTTTGTGAAAGAATGCAATTTTTAAATCTTACCTCAAGAGAAAAGACTGTAATTTCAAAATCAGACTCTTTAGTTATGTAACTTCTATCAGATAGGAATCATTAGCCCAGAGTTTTTAGCAGATTATCATCTTAATAAAATTTTGTTCTAGGTGGTTGTATTCATAACAAAGGGCTAATTAAATCTTGTGCATAAATTAATTACAAGAGAATAGAGTCCTGAAGAAGTTGATTTTTCTAAAAACTAATTTACTTATAGAACTGTATGCTGGAGTCTGGAAAAAAAGTTGGCTGTGTGTAGCCCACTTCATCCAAAGATCTGAATCAGCCTTAAATCAAGGCAGTTACACACTAAAATAAATAAAGTGGCTGGTACAAGTAAATGGTATACAAATATTTGTTGAGTGTAGGATAGATATTAATCTAACTTGGCTTTCTCAAACCTTCTACCCTAATTATGATGAAGTAAAATCAGAAAACAAAAACTCGTAGTGTTCTGACCCTGCTCTTCTGATGAACCAATGAACTTTGCAGTGGACACCATTGAAACGTACAGGAGGAGCCTTTGAATGAGGAAAGTTGAGTCACAGAAGACAGGCCTTCTTTTGTTCTAATCCACTTATTCCATGCTACTGTATAAGCCACAGGGTAAAAAGATGAGAGAGAACAAAAATACATGCTTTCCTAGCCAATGTACCTGCTGGGTGATCAAATACAAATGGCAGGGAGTCAGAGTGTATGCTGTTCAACCCTGTGTGGGTAACTGGGTTGGTGGAAGAGGGACAGTTTCCACACCTACCGAAGTAGAAACCAACAAGATCTACTGTAAAAGCCAGGTCCGGTCAGCTCCTGTGTTGGTGAACTGCAGTCCAGCAAAATATTATCAAGCCTGGAAAGTGAGCCATGTCCTGATGTGGGAAACATTAGGAACTGCATTGAGGATAATTAAATTAAATTCACTGAATAAATGTTACTGTTTAGCCTCCATGGTTAAGGATGTACTTTGGAAAGAACGAGACTTACAGTGATAGGATCTTGTGAAGGCAAGTGTGTAGAACATCAGTCTCATACACGATGATAGGAGAAAATTGAACAACCAATTTGCATTATATTAGAAATGTAATCAAATCATAGGAAGACGTATGCATCTTTTATAAGTAAATTTGTTTTTAGAAGAGTCAGCTCCTCCAGGAGTCTATTTTCATGCAATTAATTTATGCACAAGATTTAATTAGTCCTTTGGAATAAATACAATCACCTGGAACAAAATTTTATTAAGATAATAATCTTCTAAAAACTCTGTGTGTCTCCACATGCACATCATTCTATGAACGTTTATCTGACGTCTGCTTTTATTGTTTTCCTTGCTGTGCAGGAATCGATCCGTTCTGCAGATGTTCTTCTGATTTTAGTATTGTCCTAATGGTAATTACCTTTCTCTTTTCAGCCCCTGGAGGAACACGCATAGATGATGGTGACAAGACAAAGATGACCAACCACTGTGTGTTTTCAGCAAATGAAGATCATGAAACCATCCGAAACTATGCTCAGGTAGAGCCTGTCCTTGAGAGATTCTTGTGCTGGAAGGGAACTGTTTGAACAGGATTTAAAAATAATATTAGGTTTAGAAATTCTACAGGCCACTTTTTAAATAGGAGTATTAGATAGCTCTTAAACATGAAAAGATACTCAATTGCATTCATAATAAGACAGTGGGCATTGAAACTTAATGAAGGTAGAGTGTTTGTTTGTTTGTTTGTTTTTGCCTCTCACGTGTAAGAGAAGCAGGGAATTGGAGCCTCACATGGTTTCTGGTGGGAGTATAAATTATTCCAACCTTTTAGGGAGAGCAGTTTGGCACAGTCTTTCAAAACTAAAACTTCACATCCCGTTTGACCCAGCAATTCTACTTTGAGGACTTCATCCTACATGCTTACACGTGTGTGAAATGACACCAACAGTGGCAGCTATTATAGTGTTGCCTGTAATGATAGCAAAGAAAGAAAACAATATATGAGTCAATCCATGGAATACTAATTAAATGAAATTTGATAACTCATATTAATAGGCTTGCATGTGGCTGTTCAAAAGAAAGAGTCAAGAAGATACTCGTAGTACATAGAACCTCTAAAGGATTCATATCTAGATTAAATGAAGAACTTTGTAAGTCAACTAGGAAAGGACAAGCAAACTATCAGGAAGAGACTTCCAGGAGTTTCAAAGAAGAGGAAACACAATTCTCTCTCCCCGCCCTCCTCACCCCGAAAAACAGAGGAAGACGTATTCAAACTCATTCGTAACTAGGGAAATTTCAATTAAATTCATGAGATACACTTTTGCATTTGTTAGATTGGTGAAAATTAAGACGTATCTAAGCCCTGGTGAAGGTCAGGAAGTGGTGGTAGTGTAACATGGACGTTACTTAGTAGTCCTAGTAGACATCGCCTTCTCTTTTTTAATTATTATTATTTTTTTAATTGAAGTACAGTCAGTTACAATGTGTCAATTTCTGGTGTACAGCACAATGTCCCAGTAATGCATTTACATACATATATTCGTTTTCATATCACCTTTTTTTTTTAATTGACATACAGTTGGGCTTACAATGTTGTGTTAGTTTCTGGTGTACAGCATAGTGATTCAGTTACTTTTCATATTCTTTTTCATTACAGGCTATTACAAGGCACTGAATGTAGTTCTCTGTGCTATACAGTAGGACCTTGTTGTTGATCTATTTTATTTTTAGTAGTTAGCGTCTGCAAATCCCAAATTCTCAATTTATCCCTCCACCCCCAGGACTCCCCTGGTAACCATAAGTTTGTTTTCTATGTCTGTGAGTCTGTCTCTCTTTTGTAAATAAGTTCATTTGTGTCCTTTTTTAAATTCCACATATAAGTGATATCATATGGTATTTTTCTCTGTCTGACTTATTTCACTTAGTATGACAATCTCCAGGTCCATCCAGGTTGCTGGAAATGGCATTATTTTACCTTCTAAAGCTGCATATATATGTGCTGTGACTAACCAGCTTAGGACTGGTGTGTTCTTATTCTGATTCTTCCACTGACTTCTTGAAAGTCAGTTGTTATTCCCAATTACACCATGAACACAAGTCCTAGGTCAACAAGTCTTCTTGTTTTACACAGTTTCATTATATACATGAAAAAGGCCATATGAATCCCTGGCAGCTCAGTGATTGAATTTCAGATGCTAGCAACTATCTTTACTTTACTAAAATGTGTAAGACATGCTAAGCTGAGTAATTTGGGATAAATGGCCATTAAGAATTTAAACTTCAAAAAATTATTTTAACCTCATGGTATTTTAGTAAAGCTATTTCTTTCCCTTTTTTTATATTTAAGATATGCATAACAGATTAAAAACTAAGGAAATATTTTTAAATGGACCAAAAGGTTAAGCACATGAGATTCAGTGGGCCATGTTCTAACCTGTCCTCTCTGAATCTCTGCTTCTACTCTGTATGTCAACGGCCATAAACATTTTTGGAAGATAAACACTGAAGCAGATATATTCAATTCAAAAGTTATTCTTTTTAAAATTCTAACTCACCTTTTGGTATATTAGATACGTGTGGTTCACTAGCAATCAGAATTTCTAAGTTCTGTTCCTGCTCTGATACTTAGTAGCACTCATTGAGTCTGCCAAATAATGAAGTTAATGCATGCCTTACCTTTGTCAGAGACTTTTTGTTAAGATTAAATTAATGCGGGGGGGTGGGGGAGTATAGCTCAGTGGTAGAGCATGTGCTTAGCATGCACGAAGTCCTGGATTCAATCCCCAGTAACTCCGTTAAAATAAATAAATAAACCTACTAAAAAAGGTTAAATTAATGCAAGAACAAGGTGTATTATTTGCTATTTGAGTCCCATTGGGAAGGAAAGATAAGAAGGCCTGGAAGAAAAGTCAGCACTCTACTCTGCAGTGCCCTTAAACTTTAAAAGATCTATATGGACTTCGCCTCTTTGTTATATCTATAAACAGGATAGTTTCTTTTTACTTACACTTTTGTTTTTCATATGGAAAATATATATTTGAAAGACCTTTTGACACATTGTTCCTGAATTTATCAAAAATTATTGTGTACTGATAGACTGACAGATAAACTTGAGGTAGTCAGGGAGAGAGAAATGAACTAAAACATGGTATTTGAGTGGAAATTAATTTTATAAGCTTTTGGTTCAGTGGAGAGTACTTTTGTAGTATAATGATTTTTTATTTCATATGTAGACATTACCTGTGGGGATCTGGATAATCATTCTTGGATAAGGAGAATTCTTTTTCCTGATAATAATCACATTAAGGAGCATGTGAGTGCGAATATAAGTTAGAAATCAAATTTGTAGGATTTCAGTACAATTTATTCTTTTCCCTTCTTGTGTATCAGTTCCCTGCTTGGGTCATTTTTCTTTCCTCCTAAGGCGCAGCACTATAGTTTTTACTCTTGGACTCCATCTTGATCGCCTGAGCTATAAACACAGAGGAAGTTTTAGGTGAGAGTATATCACGTGGGTATAAGACAAAGGAGTTAGATTCAGACATTGTTTTAAAAATATTGAAATAATATTTGAAAATCCCCATCTAAATAGGAAGACTGTGTTAGTGTCTTCAGGCTGCCATAACAAAATACCACAGACTAGGCGGCTTAAACAACAGGATTTTATTTACAGTTTGGGAGGCTGGGAAATCCAAGATCAAGGTGCCAGTGGATTTGGTTCTTGGTGAGGTCTCTCTCCCTGGCTCTTGTAAGGCCATCAGTCCTATCAGATTAGGGCCCTGCCCTTATGGCCTCATTTAACTACCTCTTCAAGTCCCTACCTGCAAATACAGTCACGTTGGGGGGTTAGGGCTTCAACATACGACTTTCAGGGGAACACAAGCATTCAGTCCATAACAAACATCATTCACTTAAAAAACAAAAAATAAAAACAGTCCAGAATTCCACTGATACAGCTGCAGACTCTGCTTGAGAATTCTAACTGGATTGTGGGGACCAGTAATCTTTCTTGCTCATCTGCTGAAAACATGTTTGTGTTCACCTGGAGTATAATCTCCCCTGAACTCCGATCTCCTCTCCATCAGATCCATTATCTAAGTGATTATGTCTGTAATCCCCTTCATTTCAGTTATTTTCCACCCCTGCCTCACACAATTTTAAAATTACATTCATTTTATTTTCATGAAAGTTGTTTTTGGTTTCTTACCTGTTACATTCTTGAATGAGTTTGTTTTATTCTCCAAGTGCATTTTGATCCTCTTTTTTCCCTGAGGTCATAATTACTCCTTTGAAATGCTTATAGCTCTCATATCACAGTATAAGCATGTTTAACTACACATTTTTATTAGTGTAGACCCATGTTGTGGTTTGCGTGAGTTTCTACGCCTTCCCCTGTTGCCTTTTAAAATTGTTTCCATAATACTGACTGGCTCTCTTTTACATTTAGGTCTTCAATAAACTCATCAGGAGATATAAGTATTTGGAAAAGGCGTTTGAGGATGAAATGAAAAAGGTAAGAATTCAAATGTAATGCTTTATTTGCTTAAAAGTTGAAATGAAGAGGGACAAAAATTTTACTTATACAGTGATAGTCCAGAAGTATCCTGGACATTGTTAAGTTTTTAGTAAATGTTTGTTAAATGAAGGGGTGAGTGTAACTGATCATTAGCTAATAGCTGTAGGAAGGCATACATGATTAGCATAGGATTTTTCCTTCATATTTAATGAAGCACAGCATACTTTGTTCAAAGAAATAGTTTTATAGAATATATAATTAGTTAAAGCTTGTGAAAGAGCATAGCACAGCAGCTAATAGTAAAATTCTTTCATTTTAGAAGATGCAGTTTAGCGAAGGGGATAGAAACACGTCTTTGGAAATAGTGTCTAGGTTTCAATCTCAGTGATTTTTTCCATCAATAAAGTAGCTGCAATAACAGTACATACTTTACGGTTGTTGTAGGAATAAATGAAATAAGCTATGAGGTACTTAACACAGTAACTGGCATCTAATGTAGCCAAGAAAACAATAGCACCTTATTAAAGAAGCCCTCTTTTCAGTAATTACAACGTGTTCCTTCTTCTAATTTGCAACTCCTCTGTGTTTATATATAGCAGTCGCCGCACTAACTTATTACAGATTTCTGTGCTGCTTTGCCACCATTTCTGATTTTAGATATCTGCCTAAATTATAAACCAAAGGAATAAAGGAATCATATACTTTGTTACTTACTTTGTTGATTTGCAGCATCTACTTTGCTGTTTGCCTACTTGCTTCCCTTTGTTCAGAATATATAATGAAGAACATTTTACCAGTAAAATCATTTTTTTTTAAATTTACATTCTCCATGACCCAACTTTCACACTTAAAAGAATCCTTCAGCATGGATACATACAACTGTACGTATAAAGATGTTCATCACAGTATTGAGAAATAACCTAAATGTTTGTGGTGGGAGATGGGTTAATTTATGATCTCTATGCAGTGGGATCCTGTGCAGTCATTCAAAGAATGAGGCATAGCCACATGAATTCATAAGGAAAAATGTCCATAAAAAATTGTCAATTGAAAAAGCAACCATTTGGTAGTAGTTTAACCATAGGCAAGTTACTTCTTTGTGCCTCAGATTTCTTTGTTTTAAAGTGCGGATCAAAACTGTTAAGACTCTCTGCTCCACTCAACAAGTTTGAGCTATTATCAATGTATAATTGAGTAAAAACATATGTATGTACATGTAATTATTTATAATATGTAGACATATATAAGTGCATTTAAAAATCTGGAAGGGCACACATCAAACCGTTAAAAATGTTAATTCCAAGGAAGTAGGATTTAAGAGATTATTCACATTTTTGTATTACTCTGTTACTAGATTTTGTTCTATTAACCTGTATTTCTTTTTTTTTTAATGACATTTAAATGGAAAAAAATGTGATCCCTTATATGTCCGATGCTTAGAAAATAACAAGTACTTGATTAAAATAGAAGGATAGATATGACCCCAAAAGGAATGTTACAGCATTCAAAGAAATTAAACATCTAAACGCTGTGTCTAACATTGCTCATGTTTTACTTTTCTCAGCTCATTTGAACCTTGAAAATTTTCTCAATTGTTTCATTTAATGAATTTATTTCATTTGAGATAAAAATGACTTATTTTTCAGTATACTCATTTTTTAAAGAAAATTCTGCTGTAGTATATGCAGCATCTGATTTTAATGTTGATTAGTATAACTGAGCAATATGGATATTAATTTTAAGAAAAAATAGAACTTTTGCACCATTTCATTATAATTGAGTATTTTTAACGAATATATTAACATGATTAAACAAGTCATTAATATTTTTATATTAGGGGCTATTTTTCATTATTTATTTATTTTTATAATAAGAAGACTGGTATCTATGGTTTTGTCAGTTTTTTTACCCCATTCCAGGGGCTCCCTGGAGCTTTAACCATTTGATGCCTCATTCCCTCGCTACCTCTTTTCTTGTGAAGTTAGAAAGTAATTTTTTTTTAATAACAAAGACTTTAATGGACATAAATTAGGAGTGAAATGGGCCAGCTTGATTCCAGTTCTGCCACCTACTCATCATATAAATATTTGGAGACCCTCATAGCCTCTCTGTAATGCAGTGTTGGGGGTGTTCATTAATATTGCCCTACCCTCCATGCAGCGCTAATGGAATTTCATTGGCCCTCAAGCACTGAATAATCCTATATTGATGCCAGTGACTTTTCATTGGTGCAAAGTAATGAAAAATCAGCAGGGCTCCAATAGTGATATTGGGCCCTGGGGAATCTCAGTAACATGCCTAAGGTCTGTTGAAACAGAGAAGGTAGCCATGGAGTACAGTCAAAGCACAAGGTGGAAGAGGGTTAGGAAGGAGAAGGGCAAGTTCTGCAAGACTGCATACTCTTAGAATTCAAAGTGGGAAGTGGGGTATAATCCCCTTCGCTTTGGCAACCCTTCAACCTTCCTGGGGTTGCTACATTTTCAGTTTTCTGACTGTTGGGAAAAGAGAATGGGGGCATGGGGACCCAGAAGGACCCACACAGCTTCATGATCCTCTTGCTGCCCCTCCAACATTGTTCTTCCCAACTCACAGCAGAGGCCTCTTCTCTGCGTGGATCATTTCTTTATCTCACATCCTCCATTACCTCATCACCAGGACTGGTGGTAAAATGTATGATCCAAGAAATACAAATTTGAACCTCATTATTTTAAAAGGGGCACCAAGAACTTAGAAAACCCCGTGTTCACTCAGCAGTCTTGTTTTAAAGGGTGCTACGTGCTGTGAGCTCAGAGAAATACATGCTGAATGTCAAAACTTATTGAGTCTTTCCTATTTTTCTGTTTGTTGGTTTTGCTATCATAGACCCAAAGAAAATGGGTGGATGTAGACTGAGGGGAGAGTGTATGCAAAGAAGTGAAAAAACTATGAAAGGGTCATAGTCTATTTCAGAAAACGTGCTCATTATGTGATATTTAACCCTTGATCATGTACAAAGTCAAATGTAAATTATTTATGTGACCTATATACACTGTTCTCCAAATGCCTCTTTTCCTCCCCACGAATGTTACCTACAGCTATGTATAAGTGAACTTGGAAGAAAGGAACTCTGCCTGATAAAGTCCCTTTCTGCAGCATCCAGTTTATCATTGAACATATAGATGTGTTTCCAGTGAATAATAAGTATGCTCCATATGACTTAGTTGTCATGTGCGATCCAGCCGTGGAGGGACATTCTGTGTTATTTTCCTGCATGAGTCCTTTGCTTTATAGACATGGTTTCTTTTGTTTGACCCACAGCTTCTCCTCTTCCTTAAAGCCTTTTCCGAAACAGAGCAGACAAAGTTGGCAATGCTGTCGGGGATCCTGCTAGGTAACGGCACCCTTCCTGCTACCATCCTCACCAGTCTCTTCACTGATAGCCTCGTCAAAGAAGGTATTTCCTCTTGTAGTTTCTTACCTGTCCCATGTCAGAAGAGAAAAGCCAAAGAGAGTTAGAAAAATACCAGTACTTCTGAGTGTCCTCTACTGCCCGCCCGACCTCTATGTAGAAGACTGTGTGTGTGTGTGTTCAAACAATAAGAGGATTGTACATGTTTATTGTAGGAAATCAGAAGAGAAAATATGCATACCTGTACAAAGACAAATAAAGAATAATAATAAACCAGAGTTTTTCGGGTAAGCCTCGGTGCCTAAGTCAAATACCCTGAAATTGACCTGATCCAAACCATTTCTCTCCATCCACATAGATGATTGCTGGCGTATTTTGTTGGGACAGTGCTTCATTGTGCAGGACTCTTTTGTGCTTTGTGGGACATTTAACCTTTTTGCCCTCAGACACAAAATGCCAGCCTAAAACACCCGCCTCCAACTTCATAGAATAGCCAAAAATGCCCCTTCATATTCCCAAACACCTTCCCCCTCAAACTATTGTTTATTTCCCTTGTTGGGGTCATTCTTCTGCACTGTTTGCTCTCAAGATCTTGTGCTCAGATGTTCAGTTTGATCACATTTTAAAGATATTCCTTATGTGTGTTTTAAAAATCCAGACAACTGCATTAATTTCATTGTAATTTTAAGGCATTAAGAGTTTGATAGGCATACATGCAAGTTACTGGGTTATAGAACTAAAACAAAAGTGGGCTTTTTTCTTGGAGGAGGATAATGATATTCAAGTTATTATACAACACAAAACAAAGAGTTATTTTTTCCTTAAAAATAAATTTAAAGAGCTTTTGTGAAAACATCTGTTTCTTCTTAGAACTTGGTTTTACTCCTACAGCAGTGAAGTCCCAGCTTCATTCATGCCTGCAATGAAATGAGTTATAGCTGAGAAAAGAATAATAAATTGAGAGTCAATATTATTTAGAGATTCTCTCTAGTTTTCAGCTTCAGATGCCTCAGGTTTAATGCCGTTTCAGACTCCCTAATTGTTACTCATGTATTGTTAATATTGTAACACTTTGAAGTATCTTCCTGAAGAGAATTCATGAATAGAGACTGCTTCCACCAACAATAGTGAAGCCTTCAATTCAGAAAAATCAGTTTAATATTTCAGCTACTCCTTAACTCTTCATTAAATAATTTAGAAGTTTGGAGTGTTCTCAGAAAAGTTGTCTACTAGGTGTCTGATTATTTATATTTAGAAGTAAATCCTATGATAAATACAGAAATGTAACTGAGTGGATTCCTGATTAATAGAGCTATTTTTAAAATCTCTTTAATATATATCCAGAAAAGATTTCAGCTTGAAACAGCACTGACATTTTTATAGCTTAACTCATGAATATTTTAGAAAGCTTTTTACAAAGAGTAAAACTGTAAAGTAAATGATGCGTGTTCGGATATAGCTTTATTTATTTATGCCTGTCACGACTGATGTTCTTTCGCTGGTCTCATTTATCAGCAAATTAGTTGACATGTTGACATTTCAGTTTTATGTCTCATGATTTATTTGTTGTACCTCAGAGTCACTGTTTTAAACCTGAGATACTGGTGAACTGTAGGGTGAAATAAAGGCAAAACACTAGAAAATAGTTGGCTTTGAATCTGTTTTTGACCAAGGTAAAAATATATTAATAAATAATTTTAATTGGTTGGAATTAGGGAGTCAAACTTTGAAAAGTATTTTAACTTTTTTCTTTTCATGAAAATGTTCTCTTGTTGAGTAATGAATAGTATGGTGCCTAGAGAGAGCTTTCCATTTTTCCTCTGTACCAGATCAAGTCTTTGAGTAATTTAGTCATTTGAGGATACCTCATGGGAAATACTGCCTTGTACACCATCACAAGTGGTTTTTCTTAGGTTTACTCTCTCTCTCTCTCTCTCTTTTTTCACAGGCATTGCAGCCTCATTTGCTGTCAAGCTTTTTAAAGCTTGGATGGCAGAAAAAGATGCCAACTCTGTTACCTCCTCTTTGAGAAAAGCCAACTTAGACAAGAGGCTGCTTGTAAGTGTTGTCTAGACAAAGGGTTGTGTATTTCATGCTTCTCCTGTGTGATGTAGTAACACACAACTGGAATGCCTGGGTCTCCGTCTAATTGAAACCTGGTTCCTTTTATTTCTGTGTTATTGGCAGGTAGAAACTAATTCCATTGTAATCTTTGTTGCATAAATAAATGCAATGCTAAAATTATGGAGTCATAGGTGATACAGAGACTTTCAAATTTGAAAGTTTGTTTACATAGTGTTAACATTTCTCAGAATTCACTTTCTTTTGCAATTAATAACTATAGAAATTTAAAGCTTTAATATGAAATTTAAAGTTATATCAATCTCATCCGATTAGACATTTGTGATTATCTTGGGTTCGTAGCTGAATCACACTTAATCTGAAATACAGGTTAGTTAACAGAATAAAAGTTTAAACGAGATTTATTGTTTATACCAAGATTCCTTAGACATACTTAGATATTTAAGAAAGCAAACAAGTTAATTGTAGGTAATTTGAAGCTCCCATTATCATGATTGCTTGATTATATTTTTACTTCTTATCTTTGTATTTTTCAAAGAAAATCAAGAAAAAAATATTTTGTCCTTGCAACTTCTATCTACTCTCTATAATTTCTTTCTACTGAAAGCAACACCTGTATGGATGACAGAGATTTCTCCAAGTAAAATTGTTTTTACAATTTGAGGACAAAGTCTAAAGTTAAGACACCCCGACCATCTTCTCTTTACCTCATCTTTTATCTGTTTTCTCTTCCATTGTCTGCCCACAGGATAATTCTAAGTCATAAACATTTGCATTTTCAATAACTTAAAATTCCTTTATCTCTTGAAAGTTTACCTTAAAACAGACCTATTTGCATCTTGGAAGTCTTTAGACTATGATAAAGAAGAAAAATTAAGTCTAGATTCTTACTAATTTCTGCCACTGATAATAATTTTCATCCAGGGTGTACTTATTAAGGGCTTGCTTAGTGGCATGCCCAGTCGTCGAAACTGTTCAGACAGGACAGAAAAGTTACCTGCCTTCATGAAACCTACTCTCTAGCAACTTAGAGTATACAGAAGTCACCAAAGACTAGTGAAAAGGTTGCCGATGAGGTGATGGAGGTTTGTAACTGGGTAGAATTTTTCTAACAAATGCAAACTATGTTCCAAGTTAGTAAATGTCATGATATGATTTATACTGATTTCATCTCAGTTAAATCTGAATAATTTTCAATATATTATATATCATTCATAAGTACTGTGGATATTGTTCATAAATAAACCACCACTAACGTATTCAGTGACATATTACTCTGAACATAACTTTTGATCAGACTTTGCAGTCACAGTTTTCCTAAATTGAATATCGAATGAATGATAGAGTAATTACTGACTTTGGGGTCCCATACCTGTGTCCTTAAACATTTCTGGCTATCCAGTGTGGGTCTAGCTGCTTCACTTCATTGAGACTTGGTTTATTTTTCTATAAAAATTTCTACTTTACACAGTTATGAGCAAAATGCCCACCACATCTTCACTATTAGAAGAAACTTGAAATTAAATTAGTTCCCTGCCCCCCCAAATTTGGAAGACCTCTTGAGTGATAGAACAAATATCAGTGACAGAATTTCATTCAGCTCTGAAATGTTTACTTTAATGTGAATGTGCGTTGGATAGCTGCTCCCGCCAGCTCTGCTGTGACATTTTGAAACTCATGACTCAACAAGGCAAATTATAGGATGATGATATAGAGAATATTGAAATTTGAGCCATGACATAGAAGCCATCTGGCTATTTCCCTATTCTTGGTGGCAGACTTGTCACAGATCTTTTTTCTGAGATTTTAATTGGAACCACATAGCCATTTTGTGTGTGTGTGTGTGTGTGTGTATATGTATGTATGTATGTATGTGTGTGTATGTGTGTGTGTGTGTGTGTGTGTGTGTATGCCAATCTAACCATCACAAAAGTTTGGGTCTATTTTGTAGACTCTGCAGCAGTCTGAAAAATGCTGAGAGCTTTGAAAATTGCCTTACTTTCTTAGTTGGGTATTGGAGTCATACAGGATTAGAGCATGACTAAGTGTCACTGAGACTCTGCCAAGCTGTGTAAGGTAAAATGGAAATGAGGTAAAAATATGAGAGCAGCCATGGTGTGTTGCTCTTTTTAAAGATTTCCAACAGAATTATGTAATAAATTGAAGAGTTTAGATTCAATCTTGCAGTGAACTTAATTTAGAGCCACCATCATGAACAGATGTAACAAAAATTCTCTAGCTCTGAAGCTAGTCTTTTTGGATAACAGCAGCATTTTCTCAGAATGTGAATATAGAGGTCCTTGAGATGATAATAGTCAATGTTGTTTTTCTAATATTTTCTCAGATCATCTCAGTATTATTAAAACTGGCTTTTGTCTGTTAACTCAATTAAGAAAATATGTGATTGATGATTTCGGTTTTATCTTGTCAGTTTGAAACAATCCGAATATTATTCAGAGTTATCTTATTTGTGTTTAATTTAGCTGTGTATTTATACATGCTACACTGTGATAAAAGTAAAAGAAAAAGGTAAATATGAGTGAAACTAGTTTAAGTAAGTTGCTTAGCATTTTTTATTCTCTTTCTTTGTAAAATTGCCTATTTTGAAAGGTGCTTAGCAAATGCTCGAGAAACCCAAGATTTATTCTTTTGAAAATCAATCCTTATCCTTTTCTTCCAAATAGGTGTTCTAAGTACTATTTTTATAGTGAAAATCTTGTTCTTTATGCTTGCTGAAATTTGAGTAGCTTGTTGTATAAAAGTCTCTCTTCTTTTCTCTCTCAGGAACTCTTTCCAGTTAATAGACAGAGCGTGGATCATTTCGCTAAATATTTCACTGACGCAGGTCTGAAGGAGCTTTCTGACTTCCTCCGAGTCCAGCAGTCCCTGGGCACCAGGAAGGAACTGCAGAAGGAGCTCCAGGAGCGTCTTTCTCAGGAATGCCCCATCAAGGAGGTGGGGACCACAGGCTCATCCCTGTGAAACACACCAGCAAGGAGAAGAGCATAGACTGTGCTGCGCAGGCTTTACCTCCGTTAAGGAGACCTCCCTTTGTTTATTGCTGTGAACTTGGTGCCCTTGTTCATATCGTTTAAATTAGCTCGAAGTCTTGATTCATCATCCTCCAGGATGTTCCAGAAATTAATGGTTATATCCACACAAGTGACTTCTACACGGTTGCTAGGACTGTCTGTCGAAATATTTCATCTGTCAAATACTATCCACTATCAGTATACCACATTTTATGGTGGTTTTTCCACTTTATTGCAGATTATATAATATGGTTAAGTATTGGGTTAAAATATATAGGTTTTGGGTTTTTTGTTTGTTTTGTTTTTAAGACAAAAAAAGGGTTGATTTTGCAGTTGGGCCAGTGGCTTGTTGGATCCCACTCATAATAGCTGTATGTCCCCATAAAGTAAATAGTACATTTTGGTATAGCTATAGATCATATGCCTATGACTGTATCTTTTTTTAAAGTCGTGCCTGAAGAAAACTTCCTATTTGAACTTTAAAAACTTTTACATGATAATTAAAAATTGCATTAAGGTCCTTTCCTTTTGCTGCTTGCTCTCACCGCCCCCTCTCCACCCTGCATGCTCTCAGCCTTGTGATTTCAGGCTGGCCAGTTCCACACTGATGCTGTCCAGCAGGTGGAGGTGTTGGTCCTAAGTCTCATGGCATTAAAGTCAGCCGTATATTCAATAACCTTTCTCCAAGCAAAGAACTTGAACATGATTTTTCCCTGGGGGGAAAAAAAAGCAAACCGAAATAACACTGTGATATTTTTAGGCCCAGAGATGTCACCTTTCTTTGCAGCCTTCCCCAGCCAGCCGGGAGACTGGGACTTCTCAGTTCCTTCTGTTCTCAAGGGCTGCTTAACCCACTGCTGACTCCTCTGCAGCCCAGGCTAGCAGGAAAGAAAGCAATGTACGTCACTAAAAAAAGGAAGGGAGAACAACTGTGAGCTGATACAAAGTAGTATCCTTGAGATAAATTATGGTTTTTAATCACTTCTGAGGCCCTAATCTCTATTTGTGATTTTTATTTCAAAAGGAGAAAGATTTTTCCAAACAAATTTGATATAAAATACATTTTAGGACAATTTTATTCCATACCATCAGACTTTAGGATAAATTTGCCTATTTAAAAATAATTCTGAGGGGAAAACAGCCTGCTGAGTGTTGCTGCGTTGATACGTATCCTTTGAAAAAATTGTCTTTGCGCTGGACAGTTTATTTTCATGGGGCATGAGGATCATAGGAAGTGATAATTGAAGAATGAATTGTAGACTGTGCCTTGTACAGCCCAAGACATTTTTCATCCAGAGATTTAAAGCTGAGGGTCAGAGATAAAAAAAAATTCACAGTTCTGTCGCTTTCCCTAAACTGGCTTAAATAATTCCACCCCTTCTGGTCTCAAAGGGGTGCCTGCCTGTAAAAAAAAAAACCCTAAGAAGTCAAGATTCCCTCTGATTTCCTATTATCTAGTAGCTCCAGGCCAGAGCTAAGCCTATTAATTTTTGGACTAAAAATAAATCTGCTTGGAGAACAAGTCATTGTAGTTTTTCTCCCTCTTGCAGCCTCAGTATACACCAGGAAGGAAGGAACTGAGCAGAGTATTTGTCTGCCCCAAACCTTTCACTGACCAGGCACAGTGAGAGAGGGGGGAGCCCCCCATCTGCCTGTTATTCTCTGACCCCCTTTTCTGTGAAATGTTAGGTGGTGCTCTACGTGAAGGAAGAGATGAAGAGGAATGATCTTCCGGAAACAGCAGTGATTGGACTTCTGTGGACCTGTATAATGAATGCCGTGGAATGGAACAAGAAGGAAGAACTCGTTGCAGAGCAAGCCCTCAAGCACCTGAAGGTACGGGGTCCCAGTGGGGAGCAGTCCTGACAGGATGCCCTATGGGTTCCAACCGCAGTTCACCCAGACCCAGACCCAGCATATGTCTCCTAATGTTTTTCTTTTAAAATTTGCCACTACCTAAAATGTTTCTAATGTAAGAGCTTAGGAAATCTCTAAGGGTAAGTTCTTACCAAAAACAATGTCAGAAAAGCCACAGAATATTCAGCGTTGAAAGTTAAAGAGAAACACGATGTGATCATATTGATTTTCCTTCTGTTCCCCATGACAGAAGTTCTTGATGAATATTCTTAGTCCTTAATGAAGTAAACCACAAATGGGTATTAGAATTTGAACAGTATCTAAGTGGTGGAAGAAATGAACTGATTGTGTAAATTGTAAATTCATGTGTAGGGATGCATATGTTTTTGCTTTTATTGCCTTCTCCCTATAAAACCACATTTGGCCATTGGAGGACTTAGAGCCTGCCTTCAGGGCTTACACTTGAACTGGGATATCTAAGACTAGCTAATGTAAACCAGGTAGGGTGTGAATTAAAGATAAGTCTCAGTGTTGAGAACAGAGCAGTAAGTAAACTCTGCAGGTGGAGTTGGTGAGGAAAGGCTCAGAGGAGGAGATGAGTGTTGAGCTGAGTAGGTCTGAGAGAAAACAATAGTTGTACACCAGCATCTGGAAGCCATGGTCATCTAGGACAAAGGATAAAATATGAACAAAACCATAAAGATGACATATGAGGGAGTCTGGGTTGTCCAGGGAAGGAGACCCCCCACTCTTCCAATGGCAGAACCACACTGCCCAGCAGCCCTAAGAACTTTGCTCCTTGTCTCATTTTCATAATATGCATTAGTAGACATAGTAGCATGTCAGTTATCATTAACATAGTCAGAATTTCATATTTTGTCTCTTTTAGTGAGTACTGTCAGAGAAATCTGATAAGGTGGTGGGATTAAAAAATTCGCTTTGATTGGACACCATAATATAATCAGATAATCCTAAAAGTGAATGTTTTCTAAGCAAATCTCCAGATTACTGTTGTGATTCAAGTGGGGTCAGTCCTGTGCCTCGCATGAAAGTTAACGCTTCACTCCCCACGTCTGTTCTAGCAATACGCTCCACTCCTGGCTGTGTTCAGCTCCCAAGGCCAATCAGAGCTGATCCTTCTCCAGAAGGTGCAAGAATACTGTTATGACAACATCCATTTCATGAAAGCCTTTCAGAAGATCGTGGTTCTTTTTTACAAAGGTATCTCTCCATGTTCTGCCACTGTGTTTCTGTGTTTTGTTGAAGCTCTTTGAGGGCTGGAGTCAGGGGTGAGGGAGAGGGACGCATGGGTTCATGCTAACCTTCGCATGTTTTAGTGAGGTGGCCATACTACGTAGAGAGAGGAGGTGCCAACGGGGCCTCGAGACCCAGCTTGATTAGGCCCCTGTGAACCTCTCATTGGTGAAGCCTGTAATTTTGGTGGGGAAGAAGGGTAGAAAAGACTATAGTTACAAAAAGTAAGATCTGTTTTTGAATTGGAAGGATTAGATCTAACAACAGTGGTTACCAAATGTTTACATTTAGTTTGTTCAGTCCTTTTCAGCTACCATAAAACTGATTTTAAAATTACTGAAATAGTGGGGAGGGTATAGCTCAGAGGCAGAGCACATGCTTAGCATGCATGAGGTCCTGGGTTCAATCCCCAGTACCTCCATTAAAAGAAAAGAAAAGAAAAGAAAAAAGATTACTGAAATAATCAGCTTTTTACATTGTGTTTTAGTTGTTTGGTCCAGCCATTCTCCTGTTTTCCAAGGAAATGGCTATTTTTAGATTCACATTTACTGTCTTTTCATTGTATTTATAAGGATTAGGTTTCCATGACAACTGGCACTGCCAGCTTATTAAAAATGAATGCCGTTAGGATTTTCACTGATCTCCATCTCTGTACATAACAGTGTATATAAAATGATCCCAGACTATTCATTGGTCCAGATTTATATAGTTTTATGAGGGAAGAAAAGGAGGCCTTAAGAAATGATATATAATGTTTATTAGACGTTACTGAAATCTTAAATGGCGTAACACAGAAAAAAAACTAAAGTATAAATTAATACCAGCCGTATTTCTTTCCTTTTTGATATGTTCTTACATTTATCTATTTTGAATGACAATTTGAGCATTTAGAATGTAAAATGTCATCATTCTACATTCATTGATTGATAGCTATTTTACAAATGTTTAATAGCCCTTCACAAAGAGTTTTAATTGGCCATCTAGACTCTTCAACTGCGTACATCTTGCCTGCAATCTTTGGGTAATATGTTACGTTCTCAGCACTAAGATTCGGTACAATTCTTATACCGATAGGAGAATGTGATGACTGACAAGTCCCATTTGAAGTTCAGTAATAGGTGTTTTTCACTGGCTGGATCTGAATTAGGCCCTGTTGGCTGTGGTCATGAGATAGCAATGTCCTAAAACTAAGGCTTACATTGATACCCAAGGTGACCCATCAGAACAAAACCTACAGGTCCAATTGCCAACCGACTTGTGGTACCCAGCAGCCAAGAAGGAGAAGCAGGGCCTACCCCACCAGTGGCTGTTCTGGCCACACAGGTCACAGCTGGCTCCATTTGAAACCAGCAGAGAGGCCTGTGGGATGGGTTTCATATTTGCTTCATGAGTGGTCAATATTTTCTACTACAGAAAAGCAAACTTTATAAACTAGCAGCCTGAGCACACAATTTCTTTTCTTGTTGTTTAATAGCTATCCCAAACTACCAGGGTCTCTTTCCAAATCTGTTTTTTTTTTTTTTTAACCTGGGACATAGTTGTTTGAGCCTTGTCTGCAGCAACACTTTATTTCACTGTAATACTTCATTCAAAATTAAATAAACTACTTTTTATCAATCATGGCATTTAGGCGGCATATAAGCAACTATTAAAATCCTTCAGATTTCTCATTTTAATCATTAATGTCGACATCCTTCCCCATTATACTTTTTGTAACAACTACTAATAGCTAGCAA
The DNA here is from genome assembly GCF_009834535.1 of Camelus ferus. Classification (NCBI taxonomy): domain Eukaryota; kingdom Metazoa; phylum Chordata; class Mammalia; order Artiodactyla; family Camelidae; genus Camelus; species Camelus ferus. The sequence goes on along the minus strand of NC_045702.1, from coordinate 51,356,755 downwards.
AACTGGCTGCTTTGAGTTATTTCCTATTCTTCAGCCCTAAGTGCTAAGGAACCTGAAATTACAAAATCACCAAGAAATGTGCACCATGAAGTAAAAAAAAAAAGACACATTAGCCCTTCCTTAAGCCATTGATTAATAACTAGGTGGTCAGTTTTAAAATAGATTATTTAAGTTGGTAAGTTCTGTGGCAAGTTTGAGCAGGCCCAAGGGAACACAAGAAAGTAAGTGTCAACATCAGTTTTATTCTGGCTTAGTTATTTTGGGAAATGAAATCAGGAAACGTTTACAAATGGAAATCTAAACTATGGCACTGAAAAGTTAAAACTAAATGTCATTTTCTAGGTAATTTCATAATTTTCAACAAAATTACACACACACAAACACACACACACACAATCTGTTTTTCTGTATAGAATAATTGCATTTTTTTCTCTTGAGAATGCGAAATCCCCAGGGAATGGTGATTCCACAACCACAATGAGAGAGTTACTGTGTTTACCTTCTTATCTTCTTTGAATAGCAGCTTTTACTTGGAGCTTTTTTCATCCGACAAACCCTGGTGCACCAGGAGACATATATTTCATTTGTTTTCATAGGGATTTTTAGATGCTCTTATTCTGTATTTCGTACGCCTGGGAAGACTTGAGGAACTGCATGTGTTAAAGCACTGCTTTCCCAGTGCTAGTGTGCCTGTGAATCATCTGGAGAGCTTGTTAAAACACAGGTTCCCCACGGATTCTCATTCAGTGGGTCCAGCATTGGGCCCACAAGTTTGCATTATAATGCATTTCCAGGTGATGCTGTGACTTGCTTCCAGACTGCTTGTCTAAAGGATACTGAATGCCAGAAGTGACAAATCCCATGAACTATAGTGATAATAATATAGTTAAGATTATACTCGGCATTAATTCCATGTACACATACACATTTTACAAATATCAAATAGTGTCTTGTTTGCGTCTTCTGTCTAGTGATGTGGATCCCTTTTATTTGTTGTAAGGAACATCTTGCTTTAAAGCAGGTTTTAAAAGATGTAATGAAATTATTTCTCCTTTTCCATTTTAATGTCTCTATCTCTATTACATACACCCACTTTTCCTATATTCCCAGAACTTAAGGATACCAGAAACGGAGGATGTGATGTCCCATGGCCCCTTTGAAAACCTAATTACTTAAATGAATGCCATTATTAAAAGATTTTTAGTAAGATTTTTTAACACTTTGTAACTTTAAAAAAAGTGGAATAAAAATGAATAAACTTTAAATAATGCTTTTCAGCAGTGAAAGAAAAAAGTGGTTATTGATCATTTAGTGAAGATTTATTTTCTGTATTAAAATCTAGATTTGTATGTTTCTAAGGCAATAAGGAAAAACTGTAAATCCCTCACTACTTTTCAAATATCACATTGTTCACTTTCTAAAACAGTTTTTCTTCCTTTCTTCCTAAAGTTAAGTACCATATGCTCAGCATGTAGGTCTGAAAAATATAAAACTACCTGTCCGTATTTCTATCACGGCTTTTATTGTTTGCACATATTTCTTAGGTTAAATTCTCTTCCTCATGCACATTTTTCTAAGGTTCTTATTCTCATTCTAAAAAAAGTTTAGTGGCCTTCTCACTGTATAGCCCCAACATTCTAAAGGTAAATTATTTTTGACTTATGTCCCTGTGTGACACCTCTAATAAAAGTACTGAATTTCTTAAGTTCCAAGTGACATAATTTTCAATTTAAATATTTAAATAACTAACATTACCCAAAGCTTTGCAATTCTCAAACCATTTTTCCAATATGGTTTCTTTGACCCTTATAAAAACTCAAATTTTAAATGCTAGCCCTACAATTGAGACATATTTGCTTTTTTCTCATTAAGTTAATCAGTCTGTGCATTATACATTTATTGAATGCTGCATGCATTCTAGATGGTGAGTCTTAAGGTTAAATGCTGGGAATGAGATGATGAACTATTAAGTAGCCCCTGACTTCCTGAATTTCAGAGCGTAGAATTAAATCAAGAATTGTAAGCATATCATCACCATGTCATTGGCTAAAATAAGGTTTGTACAGATAGATGGGGATGAGAGGTGGAGCAATGACAGAGGAAGTTGAAGCTGATTTGGAGAAGGAAAAGGGAAGGCTCTCAAGGGACACAAGTATTTGACAAGATATGACGAAGTTGGCCGAATAGAAGGGAGAGAAATGTATTGGAATCTGAGGGCGCTCTGTGCAATTATATAATGCCTTCCTTTCCTACTATGCTGTTACCAGTACTCCCTCCACATTCCTAGTGAGCATTTCTGGGAGCTCCCACTAAACATTTTGTCATCTTTGTCTCCCAGTTTTAATGAACTCCTCTTCCTACTTTTCCTTAATGGGAAACAAAAGTTCTTTCTCTTCTTCATTTGTCAAGAAGTTCCTTTTTAGATGAGGCTTTTCACAAGACGAAAGTTGAGTTTCTTAAAATTTTTGGTGTTCATGTGTTGCCTCCAAGTTGCCGTCTATAGTTACCTCTGTCTTCTCTATGTTATTTATTCCCCTAGTACTAGAAATTTGGTATGTATTACTCAGTTAGGTTCTTCTGAGAACTCAGCTCTGCAGTTTGTCTCATTTTCAGTGGACTTCAGCGGACTGTCGATCCGATAAGTTTTACCCATCATGTAGGGCCCTTTGCACAAGCACTGTCACTGACCAAAGATTCTGATAGCTGCATGGCCTCTGTTGGCCTCTGTGGGGCAATAAAACACAGGAATGAGACCTCAACCTTCAGAAAAATAACCTGAGACAAACAGTATCACTAAACTACACTGGGCATCGCCTTTCCAGCCTATACCTTGTATCGTAACGTGATTCACTAAGGTGAGGAGAAAACCTAGAACTTCCCTTTACTTGTTCAATTTTATTTTGTTTTATAACATTAACAATAATAGTTACATAGTACATGCATATAGTTTATAAACCAAAAAAATGTATGTCTGTTGGATGTACATACTCAAAATTGTCTTGCTGATAGAGGAGCATAGTCAAAAAACAGTTAGGAAATGACAGGTCTAAATCACAGGCATCTTAAAGGTGTCCTAAAAAACAAACTATATAAAAGAGACTTTTAAAATCCACGTTTGCGCTAATTAGTGTTCCTGAAAATTTTCTGCAAAGCAGTCTTACACAGTAACAAGGCACTTCCTTGGGCTGTGAACCATCTGCTCCTCATCTCTATGAAAACTGGGCTTTGCTGGCAAGAAGGTGGGGAAGTTCTTTCATCACTGTGAGTGGAGAGTGTGGAGCTGGAAACAGAAGAAACGAAAAGACTAGAAGCTGAGAGTAATTTTTTAGGGCTTCTGATTATAATTTTTATGTCTACTTCTTACAAATGAATAAATCCAGACTTCCTTTTTCCTTTGGAAAATGTAGTGTATTTAATGATAAAAATAAACAAATTAAACAAGTTTTATATTTTCTAAAACCAATCATGTGCATTTTTAGTCAGTTCAATCTCTTCAGCTGAAGTCAAGAGCCAATTATTAGTTTAAAAAAAACAAGCTTTTTTGTTATGAAAATATCCGTGATGTTTTGAATGAAAACAGTATCAAATCATTTCTCTTGTTTTCATAAGTTTTAAAGTTATATTTTTAACTGCAAAAACATGAGCAGAATGATTTATCAGCATTTACAATGGATTGGGCTGGCATTGGGGACAATAATAAATCATTTTTATCTTTTTTTCCATCTCATTTTCCACTCCGAAATCCCCAAAGGCAACCCATTAGAACCCTGGCCAAGTCTGTAGGCTGTTGTTTTCATATTCCTCTTCCTGTTCTTCACATTAAATATTCTAAATTAATGGTAACTTGAGGGTATAAAGGCATATTTATGGAATTTAGAATTTTAGATAATAGTAGAAAACACTTGTTAAAAAAAGTCTATAAGAAGTCTATCTAACACATCTCTGTTTTTCTCTTGATGGTGTACAAGGAAAACATTACTCCTTGCGATTTAGATATTATGCTATGGGAAAATAAATTAATGACTTAGGAATAGAGTAAGTGTAGAACTTTGGATTGTGTGTCTATTGGTTCCATGATATACCCAGGAAGCTCCTCTTTAATTAACTGTTAATATTGGTTTTGCATCCTCTCTACATTTTTTTTATTTGCCCTTTTTTTTCTCCTACAGTAAACCCCCTTAAAAGACCGGTCATTTGAGGTTGCTGCTTAATCAAGATGTGTTTGAAGTTGGCAGGACACAGAGTGTTCTGAAATGCTGGAATTGCTGATTCATTGGCAAAATTACAGTATAACTCAGTTTCCTACCAGCAAATTAGCACTGTAAGAGATGTCCCAGTCCCAGTACTGACTTGCGTCCAGGCTTGCATTATATCATGCCTGATGAGATATATAGATCACCGTCATCACTGTTGACTCCCTTAACTCCCAAAATACTCAGGGCACTGGGCCATATGGAAATGAACTTGGTTCCTGTCTTCTGATGAGTTTCAACATGAGTTTCTTTTGTAACGGAGCTTTAATGTTTGAAGTGATTACTTTCTATTAAACTATAAGACATGAAGTTGCTTTAAACCACGATCTCTATGTAGTAACTTCGAAATCTTTGATCTGACGTTGCAGCTGACGTGCTGAGTGAGGAAGTGATACTGAAATGGTATAAAGAAGCACATGTTGCCAAAGGCAAAAGTGTTTTTCTTGACCAGATGAAGAAATTTGTCGAGTGGTTACAAAACGCAGAAGAAGGTATGATTCCGTTTGCTAAATTGGTGGCCATTTAGCAAATACCTTCTCATTAAAATTCAAGATAGCTCCCTCTTCCACAGAATTTTCTTGGCTTTCCTAAAACTGAAGTTCCTAGGGTGTCTTCCCTATCAAACATTTTGCCCACGTCTTAGCCTTCCTTTCTGAATCGAGGCAGTGAATATTTCTGCATGGTAAACAAAACAGACAAAACAAAACCTCTTAAATTATCCATCCTTATGGGGGACAAGGAGGAAGAAATAATTGGCAGATGTGAAAGGGGGAAGAAATACATTTAGTTTAATCATACTTCTAGAATTATATAGGTTTTTATAGCACCTTTATCAGTTGACTGGTGGTTAAAGTGGGAAAACAGTAATGGATGAGACTTAATCCAACTAAGCATGAAAAGTTTATTTTAGATGATGCAGAAAAATAAAAGTAGTTACAGTCTCCAGTAATATTCATGAGCAAGTTGCATTTTTAGAAAGGCGCGTTTCATTTAAAAGCGAAGAGGAGTGGGAGGGTATAGCTCTGTGGTAGAGTGTGTGCTTAGCATGCACAAGGTCCTGGGTTCAATCCCCAGTGCTTCCATTAAAATGAATGAAGGAATGAATGAGCCTAATTACTGTTACAAAAAAATAGGCAGAAAAAAGCAAAAGTTTGCTGTCTGCCCTCCTGTGCCTCTCTTGCAAAAGTGTCTTTTTGGGGTCGGGGTAGGAGGTGGGGGAAATAGATTAAAAACTCTATCATGACCTTATTTAAAGGAATCTCAGAAGACACAACCTGGCTTTTCTGTTTTTTCTCTCCTAGAGTCTGAATCGGAAGGTGAAGAGAATTAGATGGCGCAAGAAACACAACACCTAGGTCACCACACAACACTCTTACTGGGAATGCTGAACCATTTGAGGAGAGAAACTTGGCTTCTGTTTTCACAAAGGAGAGAAAAAAATAGGATAGGTTTCCCTTGTGCCGAGGGGAAGATGGTTTTTGTTTTTGTTTTGTTTTTAAATGGAGCCCTGAGGCAGTCAGCTATTATACTTGGGACTCTACCTCTCACTCACTATGCGCTAACTTAAAGCCATTCAACAGGGAGTCACGTAGGTTTCTGAAATTAAATACTCCCGACTCCTCTTTTTTAGCTGTATTTTTCAGGTACTGTGTGGTGAACGCCCCACTGGTGTCTATTACAGGGCCACTTTGGTAGTTGTGTATCTGCTCGTGTATGTGATTTGACAAACCAGTTTTTTAAAATAAATGGCTTTTTAAAAATCTGGGCTTACATTTTCAGAGCTGTTCTTTGCTTACTGTCCATGACTTGTACAGATGACTTTCCCCTGTTTGACTTGTCATGCCCATCCAAAATGCTGAATGGTTCTGGTCTGTGAAAGCAACTCGGTTCTTCTAATCGTAAGTAATGCCTTTCACTTCATAGTGAAAATAGAAGTCAACTCCAAAACTATGCATATTAGCACTAATACCATGGGATGATATTACCAGTAATAGTTATTTTCCATGTGTGAGAATGTCATTTTCATTATCCAGGAAATAAGAAGGACAGAATAACTGTAGCCAATAATGATTGGAAGTCATAGCACAAGGGGCTTTTCAGCCCCTTGGAAGTGACTCGCATACCCCTGGGTGCACATTTATATTTTTTTCCTAAAACTGTTCTACTGAGAAATGTTCCTCTTTCATTTGATTGATTTTCCTTTCCAGTCTTCCTGGCACAATTGCCCTTCTCCTATTTTATTAAAAAAAAAAAAAAAAAAGTTATTAACTCATCTATCCCAAAAAGGTACACTGCCCTGGAGATGAAAACCACATGGTGCTAAACAAAGACAATTCTAGAATGTGTTGCCTTCTGGGATAGTCCCTTGAGAGAAAAGCAGGAAACTGAAGGGGAGTTATGAAGTTGAATGGTAAGTCATATCATAGAGTACATACTTAATGTGCTTATCGGAATTGAAAAAAATGAATAATTTTCATAGAAAACAAACTTGGCCAACTAATTTCACAAGGGCTGACTGCCAGTTAGGGTCCATGGCAGACATGCTCCATACGTTAAGTTAAATCTGCATGTTTAGAGAAAGACTATATATTTAAAGGTAAAATATTGAAAATTACATTCAATGTGTAATAACATTTCTGTGTCAACTTTCATGTATTTTATATTTAATTTTATGTCATTGTGTCAGAGGATTTCCCCTTCATTTCAGGGGATCGTGAGTATAACATGTGAAGGGCACTGTGCTAAAGGGTATTTGACTTCACCCCAGTATTTCCAGGGTGACCATACTGAGACCTAGGAAAGCAGACTTATCCAAGGTCATAGAGTTAGTGACCCAGATGGAACTAAAAATCCCATTCCTGAGTCCCACACCTGGGCTCTTTTTTCCCCCTGTATTCTGCTGTCAAATTGTTTATAATGAGAATGTAAGTTTCCACAGTTCAAGCAAGTTTTTTTTTAGCTCACACTTCTGTTGAATACACATCCGGAAAATCAATTTTCTAGTCTATAAAGTGTAGGAATTAGGGAATACTAACACCTAAAGTTTTCTAGCACATAATATTTTTCCCAAACAGAACTTAAGATAGTGATTTTAGGTTACACAGCGTGAAGGGATGGGTGCTGCTTAACAGCAAGAACTTAATAAGGATTTCTCAAACCAAAGCCCTTTTTCTAAAAAAGTGGCTCTTTATAAAAAGAAAACCTGTCCTAATTATTAAAGTAATTACATTAGTTATCTATTGCTGCATAACAGGTTATCCCCCAATTTAGCAGCTTTAAACCACAAACATTGATTGTCAACAGTGTCTGTGGTCAGGATCCAGGTGCAGTTTAGCCAAGTAGATTCCAGCTCAGTCTCTCCTGAGCTTGCAGTCAAGCCACTGGCTGAGAGCATAGTCATCGGAAAGCTGTAGGGTCTGCTTCCAGGCTGACAGTGATTGTATGATCAGGCCACTCAGGAAAGCTGTTGTTGCTGTTGTTTTTCCAGTAACCTTTTAAAATTGTCTAAAAATTAAACAAAAAAATTTTTTAAATTAATAATGTAAATAGAAGGCACAGACCCAGGTACTGACTCTCTGGGATTTTTGAGACTACCTTCATCATGTTCATCATTCTGGGGCTTAGTAAAGTGCAAGACAACTGATGGACATTTTTCTAGGTGATGTTGTATGTGGTTTAGCACAGACAGCATCATATAACAGTTTCAGCTTTTTGGTTGGAAGTCGGGATTCTGCAGTGCCTTTTATTTATTTTTTCATGTGGGCAAGAAAATATGGCTGGTGTGATAGACAAACTTAGTCGTGTTTTCATCTGACCTCTTTACTGGCCTATTTATATAAACATATTGTCACCAGTTACACAGAGAGAGGCTCATCCAGCTCCCCCCCACTGCAAAAAAAGATGGCTGTTCTCTTGCTGTCTATACAACCCCTGCCTCACCCATACCCCACCCACAAGACTGAGCTTCCCCCTTAGTCGTAGAATCTAATCAGTAAGTGCCTATGTACCTGTCCCTTAGCCCCAGGTAGTTCTGATCTTTAGATCAGAACTCTCTCTCCTGTGATAGTTTATCAAAGGGCTGGCCCCTCTGCTGGTTTCCCTGGTAACCAGTGAGCCATCCTGATGAAAATTCCCTCCTGTCCTGCCAACCGCCGCACACAGTCAGGTGTCACTTCTGGTCTTTGCTTCACACAGGTAAGATCCCTTATCCATTACACCACTGATGTCTCTGTCACAGACTCCAGGCTCTTGAGGCTGGGCAAGTACAGGGCTTGCAAGCCTGTGGGGTACAGCCCACAGTGGTGGGTGGTGGGCCTCCATTCTCTGTTGGCTGTTAGCCAGACTTGAGTTCTTTACCACAGGATTCTCTTCTTAGGCTACCTGACTGTCTTCATGACATACCAGCTGGCTTCCCCAGGAATGAGTGATCTGGGAGAAAGGAGCCTTGGAAGGAAGCCATCTTTAATAACCTAATATTCAAAGTGACCTACCATACCATCCCTTCTGCCACATTCTGTTGGTCACACAGACCAACCCTGGTACCATGTAGAAGGGGACAGCGTGAGATGTGAATACCAGGGGGTGAGGATAATTGAGGGCCATCTTGGAGGCCGGCTACCCCAGTAGTACAGGTCTACATAGCAAAATCGCTTCTGTTCAGATTAAAACTCTGTGTTAGACATACAGTTTTTAATCTGGATAGATTCAAACTAATGTTAAAATGATGAAAGCACCAAAGGACAATGTAGGAACTATCTTTATAACTGGCATGGGAAAAGCATAACATAAAAGCAAATAATAAAAGTCTGATTATAAAAGTTAACATTTTCCCCATATTGAAAGATACCTGCATGCGTAACAAACACTAAATGTATGTGGGATCAGCAGAACCTCAAAAGGCTGGGAGAAAATATCTTCGAAAAAAAACAGCATTAACAACAGAAATAAGGAACATGTATAAATCAATAAGAAAAAACAATTGCAAATGAGTGAAGAATCAATTGAAACGGACAGTTAACGTGGAAAGATGTTCAACTTTACTGTTAATTGGAGATCTGTAAAACAACAAAATGTTTGATTCACTGGTTTGGAAAAAATTACTAAAACCAATAGTAACCAGTGGTGCTGTAGAAAAAAATGGGTTGTTTCCTTTTGCACATGGCCTTTAGAGGTAAAATCTGGCAATAAATACTGATGTTTAAAAATATTAATATTCTTTGACTCAGCACTTCCATTCTAGAAACCATTCCACAGGTGGACCACAGACATAAGTGCAATGATCAGTCTGTCAGTGATATGAAACTGGCCTGGACTAAGACAGTCTTAAATCGTTACTGTCTAAAGTGTTTATGAGAAGAGGACTAGTTGAATTATGATAGATCCACATAGCACATGAGGTAGACTCAAAGCTGTCATAATATATCATTAGAGGAAAAATATGAGTTAAAAAGAATGTTTTATTTTTTCCCATTAACAAAACTATGTGTGTATATAATATCCCTTTATAATTACATAGAAAACAAATAATGCTCTCTGATGATTATCATTCCTGCCTTAAGTCTTAGGCAGGGCCAGAAGGAGGAAAGGGGAGGGAGAATTTTTTCTTTTCACTCTGAATACTTGGATTTCTTTTGAAAAAGCATGCAATGTCTTTATAATTTAAAAAAATTAATACATGTTTATTTTGGAAAATACAAAAAAAGTTTTGGAAGAAACTAAACGTTACATAGCATTTTACCACAGAAATGGGAACTTATAATGTTTTTATATTTTTACAAATATGATTTTGCTTAATTATTTTCAAAACATTGTCCTTTCTGTATCAGTTTTTTATCCTGCTCTTTATTAAGTAGTATTTGGTATCATATCACCATATTAATAACTATTCTTCAAAAACATGACTTTAAAATGTGTATAATTGTTCTTGGTGTAGATGGGGCATCATTTAATTATTACTCTTTATGTTCAATGCAACATATTTTATAAATTTTTGCTTTTAAAAATAACCATTTAAAATATTCTTATATAAGTCTTTGTTCATCTTATGGTTATTCAGAAAAAAAAGAAATGGAATTTGGATCAAGGGATTTAAATATTTTTAACACAATGTGACCTTACTTTCTGAATTTGCATTTATATATTTGAAGGCATTTAATGCCCAGGCAGTATCATTTCAGTAAGAAACTTGTCTGTTAAGCTAAAAATATGAGAGTTTAAACTTGTGGAATTCAACAGATCTGATTTGTAGAAGTGGGGGAAATTAAAATATTTCATTTCCAAGCCAAGAAAACCGACAGTCTGGAAACACATCAGGTCCTGCTTGGCCATGGAATCCTGTGGTTTGAGCCAATGTGGTGTCACCAACTCAGTTGATTCTGACTTCATCATCTCCCCACTAATGGCAATTACTTCTTTACTCTATTCTTTGGGAAAATGGTAGGCTTCAAGGTCCCTCCTGCCGGATGCTGCCAAGGCCCTCTACTTGTGGAACGATGGGAGGAAAAGATTTCTTCCATGAAAAAACAAATTTTTAGAGTTAATCTTTGCATACTTAGTCTCTACACCTTGTGTTGTGTGTGTGTTTCAACTATGTATTGATATATAACAAAGAAAAATGCTTAGTCTATGGATTGAATGGAAACTAAGCCCATCCGTTTACCAGCAATCAAATAAAGAAACTGAACAGTAGCAAAGTCCCAGGAGATGCCTCATCCCAACCTCTACCTCTGCCTCCTTACAGGTAAATCATCATCCTTAGTTCTGACAGCATAGGTTCATTTTATTTGTGTTTGAAGTGACTACATACAGTAATATTTTGTTCATGCCTTCTTTTATTCAACTTTACCTTGTTTTGTCATTTTTCTGTGTTTCTTTTCTGGTATATGATTAAGTGGACACAGTCAATCTTCAATCAATAATACCCATCACTTTCAATAAGAACATAAGAAACATGAGAACATTAATTTTTTGTGGCTAAAGTATTTTATTAAATTAAGTATGTAAATTGCCAATGGTTTCATAAGAAATTTTAAAGTAAAGTTATAAAACATTCTCAATAAAAAAGTACAGAGTTAACAGCAAAATTACATTTTCTTTATAGTACAAATAAAAACATTTTGTTGGTGATACACTGTCTGAAAATTGTATAATATATTCTCCAATGAACAGCTGCAATATTATATTTTAATGAGAAGTCTCATGGTTAATTCAATCATTTGTCAATAATGGGTTCATCATTTGGACCATAAAAGTCAATTGCTCAGCTTTAAGGAAAATAATAAAATTTGCCATCAGATAACGTGACGTTATAAAAGGCTTTTCGGGATGTAGATGTATTCTCACCTTATTTCATTAATTCTTCACACTTTTAAGTCACTTTAACATTACTTTAGCATCACTTTCAAGCACCCTGGTTTAATTTCAGAAAACCTGAAGCTATGGCTTATGAGGTACTTACTTAATGACAGCTGGTTTGATGTGAGCAACTCCTCCCTGGCTGTGGTTTCCTTTCCCTGTAATCTCTTACCACCATTCTGCTTAAATTCTTCAGTTTTCTGCTGTAAAACTGTCATCAAGTGTTCTACAGCCTCATCCACATGCAGCCCATGGAGGTCTAAAACATTCTGGAGAACATTATTTTTTAATGAGCCAATATGTTGCACTATTTTCTTTTGGCACAGAGAATGGCTCCCAGGCGCCTATCTGCTTATCAGAGATGGTTTTGAATGCATTTGTTTCTGCATAGTAGTCATTACGAAAGAAAATCATCCCTGCCTTCTCTGGAGGAGTAGTTCCATTTTATATGGGTAAGATACTTTTTAAGTTAAATCACAGATTACTGTGGCTTCCATTGTATTTTTGCTTTTACCGCTGTATAAGCAGAGGAGTAGAGAGATGAAATTGGAATTGGTTCTCTTGAACTTGGAAACACCATTCGGAATTAATTAGCTGTTTAACTAATTAGTAAGTCACTTGACTCTTGGTATGTACTTTGCTTAATTGTAAAATAAGGGCCTGGACCAGATCAGTCTTTAAATTGGGACTTCACCATTCACAGTGTCCAAAGTTATAAGCAAGACTGTTTCCATCAGATTCTCAGGTGTGTGACCTAAGAAAGGTAAAATATAATTAGGCTAGCTGGCTGGTTCCCAAATCTCAGCCTGCGTCAGGATCGCCCGAGGGCTTAAAATTGATTGCTGACCTCACCTCCCCGCCACCACCCAAGTTTCTGACTCAGTCGGTCTGGGGCAGGTTCTGAGGACTTGGTGAGAACTGATCCTCCTTGTGTCAGGATCAGACTGAGAACCACTGGGCCAGGTGGTTATCAGGGATCTAGTCCTGTGCTGACTTCTGCCGTCCATCCTGTCTTCAGTAAAGGAAGTGAGTTGTATTTTGCTCACCTCTGTATCTTTGATTGCCATTTAGCACAGTGCATGCTTGGCAGGAAGTTGGTGTTCAGGAAACGTTTGAATGAATAAATGAGTGTGCATTAAGAATTCCTTTTTAAAGGGTTGATCGTAAATTCATCCTAATGTGTTCCTATACCTTCTTTAAAAAGTTCAGCATTGGAACCACAGGCTAACTGCTGCTTAGTAAGGATTTGGATTAATGCACTAGGCAGAAATGCATCATTATTGACTGTGTCATTTTCAGAAGCAGCCAATACAATGTGGGCCCATAATTTATAAAATGATCTGACACTTTCCCTTGTTTGTTTCCAAAAGAAGCAAAAATACTTCTTGTGAAGACTGTCTAGCCAGGCTCTGTTACAGTACATTGTGGGTGTTGACCACACCATGTTGACCGTCTGTGAGCCCCTCAGCCTCCCCCCTCCATCCTAGAGCAGATCTAAGAGAGGAAAACTATTACTGGGCTACATCACTAGTTTTCTAACTTCAGTGCGCATCAGAATCACCTCAAAGGCTTGATCACTACAGATTGGTGACAACAGCTTCAGAGTTTCTGACTCAGTGCACCTTGCGTAAGACCTGGGATTTTGCATCGCTGACAAGTTCCCAGGTCATGCTGCTCTTGCCGGAACAGTGACCACACCCTGAGAACCACTGGGATAGCTGGTTTCTAAACCGTTAGTAGTAGGCATGTTGATGCAACCTAGCCTCATAGAATGGGACTTTAACTTAGATTAACTTAAAAGCTATTGAATTTCCATCATCTCTTTCCTAATTTTCTCAACCTCCTGTCTCCTCTGAAATCCTAAAATATCCTAAAGAGGTATGGGAGAGTTTGAAACATTTAAGTTCATGCAGTCTTTACTTCTTGCAATAGGAAAAAAAAAACAAACAAAACTTTTTCAGTAAGTCCTGGAAACTTTCTTAGCATTCTCTTTCCCCTTAAACAGGAAAACCCGACAATTTTCGAAGTGTAGACCCCAACCAGTTGCATCAGCATCACCTGGGAGCGAGCAAGAAATGGAAATTGTCAGGATCCACTCCAGACCTGCTATATCAGAAACTCTGGGGGCTGACCCAGCCATCCATTTTAACAAGCCTTTCTGGTGATCCCGATGCATGCTTAGGTTTAAGAACACTGATCTAAATTAAACTTCAGGTGTCAGACCATCTTGGAACACATCCCTAAAAGACATAAGGGTAGGAGGACAATTAGAACAAAGGCAGGACTGGCCTTCGGCACAAGATAAGGGGTTACTGAGGTGGTAGATTTCACTACATTTTGTGAAGGCTTGATCAGAGACTGGAAGATATCTCTGGGGGCAAGATGACCTGGCTTGCGTCAGTGGGGTGGATTTTTTTCTCCCTTCCTGATGTAAGAGAATAGGAGATGTCAATGCCTTATAGCTGTATGACTCAGAGCAAGCTACGGAAGTTGCTGGTAGCTAAAATAAACTCATTCCCAAGTGCATGGGAACACCTTCTGAAAAATAATGGTTCTTCTGAAAACTGAGGTTTTTTTCTTTTTCTTTTTTTTTTTTTTTTTTTTTTTTTGAGCAATGAAATGAAAATGTATTGGGGTTATTTTTCTTATTTTTTCCAGTATGCTTACAATCAACAAGGAAAACAGCAGGTTTCATAGTAACAAGCAGCAGCTTTTTTAAATACAGTGGAATCTGAAAGGTGAGTATTCTCAACATAACTCAAAGTAGACTTCTGGATAATAGAGAGGAGCAAAGGACCAACAGAGCTGGGAAAGATCAATTTTATGTGTACATCATATGGGGGTCTAGAGAGGAGGATTACATTTAGGCTAACTGGCCTGTAAACAAAAAAATTTAAATTTTGATGCCATATGAATGCTGATGATAAAATACAAATGAACTATCTGATCCTTTATCTCTTTTTTTTTTCTGACCTAACTTTAAAGCTTTTCCATGGATTTTAGAAAAGCTGTTTACCTTGCCAATACAGCCTTTAATCTTCTGTTCACATCAAAACACTTTTTACATCCTAGCATGTGAATAACAAAGGGCTTCTGAAATACCGTGAACAGTGACAATGGTCCATGAACTATTTACAAGTACATTTCCTGATATTTAAGTCTTTCTAACATATTATCCAGATATTTGAGTTTTTCTAGCATATTATCATTACTGCTTTCTAGTTTCATCTCATTGTGGTCAGAGAACATGCACAGTATGATTTCAAACCTTTTAGATTTATTGAGACTTGTTTTACAACCCAGCATTTGATCGGTTTTGGTGAAGGTACCATGTGATCTTGAAAATAATGTGTCATCTACAGGTGTTGCATGGAATGTTCTGTAATCATCAATGAGGTGATTGTGGTTTGATGGTGTTCAAAGGTTCTGTCTTTAATGATTTCTTTGCCCAGTAGCTGCATCAATTGCTGAGAAAGGGGTATTAAAATCAACTCTGGTTATAAACTGTCCATTTCTCTCTTTAATGTGACTTACTTTGCATCATGTATCTGGAAGCTCTGTTAATTAGATGTACCCACATTTATGATACTTATGTCTTTCTCATGAATTGGCCAGTGTTTCACTATATGTCTCTCTTTACCTCTAGAAATAACCTTTGTCTTGAAGTCCGCTTTATCTGCACCCTTTTAAGGCACACAGTTTGTATGGCATGTCTTTTTTCATTCATGTACTTTCAACCTGTGTCTGTATATTTCAAGTATGGTTCTTGTACACAACACATAACTGAGTCTTGCGTTTTAAAAAAATCCATCCTGATAATCTCTGCCTTTTAAATTATGTTTGGTTCATTATTGATACAGTTGGATTTAAGTCTACAATTTTAGAATTTTTTTCCCTATTTGTCCCCTCTGTTTTTTAGTCCTCTTTCTATGCTTTCCTGCCTACTTTTAGAGTTAATTGAATATTTTTTTAGAATTCCATTTCAATTTTCTATTGCCTTCTAGCTATACCACTTTATCTTTTTAGTCATTGCTCTAGGGACTACAATGACAATGTTAAGTTTTCAGTTTAGTTAGTAGTCATATTGTCATACTTCATATAAAATATAAGTACCTTGCAACTGTATAAGTCTATCTGCCCTCCCCTCATCCTGTGTGTAACAGTTGTCATATGTATTGTATCCATAAACATCATACACTACAGAACGCAATACTATTACTTTTTGTTTTAAACAGTTCTATCTATTTTTTTAATTAAAAACTTGTCCTGTATCTAACCATCTGTTTGCCTTTCTGGTGCTCCTCTTCTGTGCTAAATATCTGAATTTTCATCTGGTACCATTTCTCTTAATTATTGAACGAAAACCAAACCCCTGTTTTTAGAATTTCTAAAGCTATAGACCTGCTAACAAATTATCTTAGTTTAATGTTATTTGAAAATGTCTTTATTTCACTTCCACTATTAAAGAATATTTTCACTGGGCGTAGTGTTTTTATCTTTCAGTGCTAAAAGATCTTCTTCCACTGTGTTCCAGCCTCCATTTTTTCTGATAAGAGATACATGTGTGGTTGGGGAGTTGTTGTGGGGGAATTCAAATCATTGTTCTGGAGCTTCCCCCAAGGTAAAATATATACATATATTCTATACTTTTTTAAAAAGAGAGAGTGGGACACACTCGCCAGGTGCTCTTCCATTGCTCCTGCTCCCACCAGTATCTGTCTGATTTTTTATCATTCTCCAGTGCCTTCACATAGTTGTTTTTCCTGATTTGTTTAGAGTTTATATTTATTATCTTTGGGGAGTTTGGCCTTACAGAAATTACTCGGCCATTACTGGAAGCAAGACCTTGAGTAATGAATTCTTTTAGGAATCTTATTGACCAGCCCATCATTCCAGCTTGCAACTATGGTC
Source organism: Camelus ferus (assembly GCF_009834535.1). NCBI lineage: Eukaryota > Metazoa > Chordata > Mammalia > Artiodactyla > Camelidae > Camelus > Camelus ferus. The sequence continues at coordinate 51,340,238 of NC_045702.1, read as the reverse complement.
ACACAGTACTCAAATTTATATGTTTATTAGATGTAAGCTTTTTTTCAACTCTGCTACACTTGTTTTTTTAAAAACCCTGGGAAAAGTTTGTAGCTTCCACATCTGGAGAGCTAATTTAAGGAGCAATTTATTATGTTACTGTTAATGGCTTAACGTGAAGTTCACTTTACCCCAAAAGTCAAGAGAGATCTAGGCAATAACAAAGGAGAGCAAGTGCTGTGAACGTGGCATCTGGCCCTACCATGCTCAAGCAATAACTCACGTCCTACACCAGCCCAGGGCCTGGGTGGAGAGATGTACGAAAGCCAGTTAACTCATGTTCAGCTTGATTGCTCACAGCTCCCAAGGGAAGGCTCTGGTTCCAGAAATCCTCCTTCACCTTTGATTACCATCTCTGTCAGGTAGTAGTTACTTTGGCAGAAGTAAGAGAAATCTAATGTTTTATAAAAAATCGTTGTAGGTTCTGTAGGACAAAAATCTCCATTAAAACTTAATCTGGAAGGCAGCTAAGCTCACCACTGTAAAAATATATAGTAATGATAATCAGGGACAGGGAATTTATGCTGCCATGGGAAGAGAGAATTCCTTTAGGTCATAATTTGTATCACAAAATTAATGTCCCAGTGAGTGAGCATTAATATCACACCACAGGAGAGGGGGTCAGTTATCAGTCCTCTGCTTGTTTTGTATCATTATAGGCACTTAGAAAATCTGCTATATCTTATATTCTAGTTGATAGAAAAAAACCCCACAAAATTACAAACATCGGCATATTTCCTGGTAGTTTTAATATCATCTCTACTGGCAGCTTTTGCAAAGCACTTAAAAATAATGATGATAAACCATTTTAGAAACTGATTGTGGTTTTCATTACATTTCAGAACGTATTCATTGAGTCAGTGTTTTTCATTGCAGTATGATAACAAGATATAAGGATGCCAAAATCTGAACTGGTCAAAATTCTACCAGGGAAATGGGACCAGTAGGATACATAGATGTATACAGACACATGTATGTACACACATGGGGATACATCCACTATTTTACATGGAAGCTCTGTGGAATAACAGAATTATATTATTTAATTCCATTTTAAACTATTGCAAATATTATGAATTCAGTTTCTCTTTAGATCGAAATAAAATCCCCCAAACTATCAAAGAAGATCTCTGAAATGGTTATAACATTTTCATCCTCATAATAGTTTTGGAGGACTATGTTTATGTTCAAAGTCTGCAGTAACACGGTTTGGGGGACAAGTGCATCAGATGGGGATTCAAAAAACCATGGTCTCAAAAAATTTTTTAATTAAAAAATGTGACCATGGTTTCTCTGTTCTTCATTCTTATCTTCTCTTGGTGGATTTCTACTTGCAAAATCAGAAGGTTAGACATGATGACCTCTAAGAGCACATACCATCCTAGTATCTGTGATTCCATAATTCCATACATAGGAGCTGAGACTTGGAGATGCCCCATAACTGCCCTCTGACCTCTTTGAACCCTATCGATTTACTCTCAGGATACCCTAACAGAATGGTTGTAATAGAAAAATTCAATATTTGCTAATGCCACAAATCACAATTTTTTTACATGTTCAATCAAATTTATAAAAGCCACTGATAAATTCCTCCACCACCCTGTGGTTAAAAATAATCATTCAAGTCAAATGTTAATTCCTAAAGTTGCTTTAGTTAGTTGAAGCCCAAAGGCTTGTTTAGTTATTTTCCATATTCAATGACCAACAAAATTCCAAGCAAGTAAATGAACTCCACAGAGGTTTTTATGATTTGTGTATTGTTTTAAATGTGGGGAATTATTCTTGTTCTTGAAGTCATGCTGAATATAAAGAATGACTCTAATAGTGAAAGATTTGCTAGTAACTAAATGAATACAGTAGCTGCCTCTAAGGACTGGACTGCAGAATATGTTAGAAATGTGTGCATTCAAGAAAATTACATAGAACTCATAAAAGAGTGTTCTGCTTCTGGGGAAAAAGAAAAGTAGCAGCTTGCCAAGTAGTGGTATCAAGGTAACTCAGGCAGATCATTATAGCCGGACAGCCCAACTCCCATATGAAAGGTATGTGCTATTGTCAATATCAGAGTCCACTGCTAGCATCTCATTTTTGTCCTGGGGACCATTCTTCCTTCCTTCTGACATATTCTCACAATGGAAAAATAAAAAGGAAAGGGAACTCAAGGTACAGAGAATTGAAGGGACAGGAAAAGGAACAACTGAAGCTGATTTAATGACATGCCTGTTCCACTGACCCACTTACTATTTCTCCATCTCAGTGAGGAGTTGGCCTTAGAACAGGATACGCTTTCAAAAAAAAGTAATAGCCCATTTTCCAAGTGTGGAGTGGCTTAGATAACTCATTGTACCTTTCTGTTTTTAAAAACTCAGGTAATAAACTTGATTTGTCCAACATAATAGCCAACTAAAGAATGTGGCCTCTTTGTGTCCATTTGGGAAGACAGCTATGCCTTCTATCGCACCGCTGAAACTGCACGTATTTCAGTATCTGTTTTGGATGAATTGGGTTTTCTTTTCTTTACTTTATAAACCCTAAAAAGAATTTTAAAAGTAAGACATACAGTGCTAAAGACCTAAGTTTTGAAACTTGATTGGAATGTTTAGAGGTGATGCTGGCCCCCAGAATTGCAGAACCCAGAGCGAACAAAGTATAACTTTATGCCTTACTTTTTTCAAAAAGAAAAAAAAAATTGATTTCTTACAGGCCATCTTTCAGCAAGATTTTAGCAGAAAATGCTGGAGGACATGGACATAGACACACGCACACCCGCTCTGAGGTTATTATCTTGGAAGGTAAATGAGGGATAAGATGAAAAAGCAATGACAGCATCCAGCCCAGGAGAATGAAAGGAGACAATAATATTCTTAATTCTACGTGGAAGCAGAAGCAAGCCACAGACAGCCTGGGCTCTGGACCAAAGAGGAGAGAGGATAATCAGAAAAAGCCTCAGAAATCAATATTTAATAAAAGAGAATCAAAACATTTCAGTCAGGAGACAGTTTTCATATCAGTTTGGTCTGACAGTTTCAGACCTAGAACAGTAAAGGTTCAAGATGAGTTCATTCTACTCAAATTTACAGAAACTCAAATTAGCTTAAGTGGCGATGAAGAGAGCTAAAACTTACTGATCAGAGTCACTAACTGGGCTGAAGTATCAGTGTTTTCTGGACTCTTCCTCCAGATACTCTTATTTAAAATTAATTTGTTAGTGTTTCTATTATCAGGAATAGCCTTTCAATCTATATCTGAGATCGTCAGACATAGGAGAAACACAATTCACCTATGGTTTCAACCACCTTTTAGGTCAGTAATGGAGGTGAAGGTTTGAGCAGTGCTGGCCTCAAAAACACACCAAAAAGCATTACCATAGGCCAGAGGTGCAGACCCCACAAAGGAAATGAGTGAAAGCTGCTTACAGACCATTGTTGGATTAATTTCCTCTTGGCACTGTAACAAATCGCCATACATGTAGCAACGAAAAAGCAAACAAATTTATTATCTTACTGTCTGGAGGTCAGAGTCTAAAACGGGTCAGCAGAGCTGTGTTCCTTGCATAGGCCCTAGGGAAGAATCTGGATCCTTGCCTTTTTCAGCTTCTAGACACAGCCCACATTTCTTGGCCAGCCTCCTGATCACTACTATGACTTCACTGATCTTGCTGGAGTCAACACAGCCAATTAAAAAAAAAAAAGTTTTGTCATTTAAATTAAGAGAATCTCCTAGCCTTCTTTTTGGAAGACTTCATTTTCCAAGTAAACACTTTGTTGATTTTAAAACCAGTTAATTTTTATTTTTAAAAGTAGTTATTAAAAAAAAAACCATAAAACTCTTTATTCCTCAGTAACAGCACCTTAAGAGTCTTCTGGCTCGTCCATCAATTCTCTCAATAGTATGCAACAGAATCTTAAACATGGATCTCCAGTTACCCCAGCATCTCTCTCCTTTTTTTATACATTTGAAATTTTTCATAACTAAAGTGAAAGAATTTGAACTATTCTTACAGCTATTTTAAAGTATCCACTTGAAATTATATTTTAGAATCTGAGGCACTTCACTTCTGCCATTGCCAAATGAAATATTAAAAGTTCTGTGATAATAGAAATGGACTTCAAATCCATACAAACTTTTGAAATGTCAAGTATTTCAAAATAGTATCAAAGCTTTTATTTACAACATGGATTTTAGAGTAGGAACACTTCAGCTAACCTACATGGAACAGTGTACACCATCAGCTGAAAATGGAGGGAAGGCTCAAAATATAGGAAATCTCAAAAATCTTAGTAAAGTTTTTAACTTAATGATCTCAGAAGTATTAATGCTTCAAAATAAAAAAAATGAAAATGTAATTATTTACAGTTATCACACTCTTACGCAGTTTTGAGAAACTTTAAATAATAAATTTTTTATTGTGGTAAAAAAAAAACTTGTAACATAAAATTTACCATTTTAACGATTTCTGAGTGTACAGTTAGTTAGTATTAAGTTCACATAGTTGTGTAACTAATTGCCAGAACTTTTTCATCTTGGAAAACTGAAACTCTATACCCATTAAACAAGTACTCATGTTCCCCTTCCTCAGCCTCTGACAGTCACCCTTCTACTTCCCAGTTCTATGAATTTGACCACTCTAGATACTTCACATTAATGAAGTCATTCAGTATTTGCCTTTTTGTGACTGGCTTATTTCACTTAGCATGATGTCCTTGAGGCTCCTTCACATTATAGCATGTATCAAATTTTCCTTTCTTTTTAAGGTTGAATAATATTCCATTATAAGTATATACTACATTTTGCTTATCAATTATTTATGGACATTTTAGTTACTTCCACCTCCTGGCTATTGTCAATAATGCTGCTATGAACGTGGGTGTATAAATATATTTTCAAGACCCTGCTTTCAGTTCTTTTGGATATATATCCAGAAGTGAAATTGCTGGATTGTATAGTCATTCTATTTTTAATCTTTCGAGGAATAGCCATACAATTTTCCATAGCAGCTGCGTCATTTTGCATTCCCATCAACAGTGCACAAGGGTTCTACTTTCTCCATAACCTTGCCCACACTCATTCTTTTCTGGTTTTTTGACAGTAGTCATACTAATGGGCATAAGGTGATATGGTTTTGATTTTGCATCTTTCTAATGATCAGCAATGTTGAGCATCTTTACATATGCTTATTGGCCAATAATAATAATAATACATTTTTAATTTAAGTTTTTTGTTTTAGTCATTGTCTACCATCTTCAGAGAGACTTAAACAAAAAAACATAAGCATTAATTCTTCAAATATTTCAAAACTAATTGCAGATAATTTAGTCTTCCAAATGATGCTCATTTTATGAATTTGTACCATCTAGACTGCTGAAGATTTTAAAACTTAAAACTGAACTAAGACTTTTGGGATACTGTGTGTGTAAAAACAGAGATCAGGTTGGCTGACGCTGTAGCTGGTCAGAGCCCCCACTGTGCCTCTGGGCGTCACGCGTCCAAACAGCCACACCTGAAAATACTTAAACTGTAATTGTATCCACCTGGGATACAACACCAGTAGCTCCTTCCTGAGCAGCTTGTCCGTGAGGGGCAGTGTCGCCCTCCGTAGCTGTTCACTGCAGGAGATGTTCAGGTGACAGACACTTCCTGGACACCCTCAAGCTATCAGAGCAGAGCGGTGAGTACTCATGTCACTCATCACTCATTTTGCTCATTGTTATGGAGGACCATGGACAACACCCTTAAACTCCTCTTGCTTCAGGAGTCCCTAAGGTAATGGCCAGTGCTGGAGGCCACCAGAATGGGGAGTCCAACACCCTCAGAGCCTGTCTGGTCAACTAGGGGCTGCCAATGTCCTGTTGCATTAGATAACTGAGCCTTATTTCTTTCAGTGTGATTATTACTTAGCTCTTAAAATTTGGTATCAATCTACTTGTTCTCCTGTAAGCTGGTAAAACTTTTTGAGTTTTAAATTTCTCTGGACTTTTAAGTGAGTATTCAGAATACTTCCAGCATCTTTCTGGCTTTTGATCTCTTCAGAGATTGCGTTAACTAGCAACTTTTTCTAAAGGCTAACATATTCAAACCCAAAGAAGGAAAGTCATAATCCTATTTTAAATGTACCCCGAGTGTCAGTGGGTCCAAAGCTGTAAAATGTTACCTTGCTAGTTCCTTTTAAATCACTTGATACCCTGTGTGGTACATAAATAATTGAACAGTAACTTTAAATTAAGGCTCTGAAGTGCCAGCTGCTTTATGCAAAATTAAATGCTTTTTAATAGCTAATTAAGAAAACACTTTTAAACAAAGTACCATACCAGGAAACTGAGCAAATTGCCAATTTGATTTGGTTAAGTGTTCTCAGCTGACACTTAGGATTCAGTTCCTTTTCATAAATGAAAGTTCCTTTTTGTTCACAGAGCTCAGAATTTTATTTCAATGCTGCCAATACTTCAAACACAGACTGTATAATATATTAGTAATATTTTACATTAATGTAAAAAAAATACCCTATGAATACTTAGGAGCTATGTAATGTATTTCATATCTTTATCTAAGTTTTATAGCTGGTAAAGGTAACTAAGCATTATGTACTGAATTGTGCTCCGTCATTCATATGCTTGTTTCCAACCCCCAATATCTTAGAATGTGACCTTATCTGAAAATAGGCCCATTGCAGATGTAATTAGTTAAGATGAGGTCATTCTGGAGTGGGATAGGCTCCTAATCCAGTATAACTGGTGTCCTTATTAGAAGGGGAGTACTGGACACAGACACTTACAGAGGGAAAACATCATATAAAGATGAGAGCAGAGATAAGAGTGGTGCCAAGGCTGCCAAAGGTTGCCGGCAAACTGCCAGAAGCTGAGAGAGTGGTGTGGAACTGCACAGCTCACAGCAGAAACCAGCCCTCCTGACATAGTGACTTCAGACTGCCAGCCTCCATAACCATGAGACAATACATTTCTATTGCGTAAGCCACCCTTCTTGTGATCCTTCGTCATGGAAGCCATAGCCTAATGTTACGACTGAATGTTTGTGTCCCTCAGAATTCGTACGTTGCAGTCCCGGTCTCCAGTGTGATGGTATTTGGAGGTAGGTCCTTTGAGAGGTAATTAGGTTTAGATGAGATTGTGCTGGTGAGATCCTGGGATAGGATTAGCGTTCTTATAAATTGAGACTTCAGAGCGCCTTGCTCTCTCTTTCCGTCCCTCCCTCTCTCCCTCCCTCCCTCTCCCTATGAAGACACAGCAAGAAGGTAGCCATCAGCAGGCCAGTTCTTCCTTCACTAGAACCCAGTGATGTGGTTCCCTGATCTTGGACTTCCCAGCCTCTGATCTGTGAGAACTAAATGTCTTGTTTAAGCCACCAGCCCAGGTGTTTTATTATAGCAGCCTGAGTGGACTAGGAACCAACCAATACGCTAAGTAACCCACGAGAAACTCCAGGTTGACTACGAAGCACAAACAGCTCTGCTGGGTGTCTGACATCGAATTTACGTAAAAATTTCTCTTAAAAATTTGAAGCTAATTATAATTAAGTGGCAAATGTGTGAACATCCTAAAACTGATCGGAAATTGCTTTTAGAGACACTTTTAGTGAGTAAAACAAATACTTTTAAATATGAGGGTAACTGAGCTCTAAATCTCTTCAATATTGGGAATCTTAGCACTCAGAGTTAATTTAAGTATTCGACAGATTAAAATCCATAGTAATCAAATAAATACACAGGCTTTGGTGAGTGTGATTAGGCAAATATAACTGTCAGTTCAGTAGCTACACATAATTCCCTAAGGCTAAATAATCAATTTTTTTTAATCTTCAAAACAACTCCATAGGGTAAAGCTGTTATTAATCTGACTTTCCAGCTCATCAACCAGCTTAGCAAAGCTAAGTTACTCAACACACTTTTCTTTCTTTCTTTATTAGTTGAAGTAAAGTCAGTTTACAACGTCGTGTACTCAACCAAATTTTTACAGATAGCAAGTCATGTGTGACTTCTAGGTGTGGGTACTTAAATGTTATATACCACCCTTAAAGAAAATGCATAAATTTCAAAATACAAACTTCAATAAGTTTATTTTACAAGTCTATCATTATTTTCATAAAAAGCTGAGAAATGGGAAATTATCCTTAGAATTTTCTATCTCTGAACATTAAGGCTCGCTCTTTGAAGTGTGTAATTGTATTAAAGAACAGCCAACCCCTGAACAATGTGGATTTGAACTGCATAGGCCCACTTACACATGAATTCTTTTCAATAAATATAGTACTTGTATTTTCATTTTACAGCTCTTTAAATTAACTGAGTGTGGAGGAAAGCTTGTGTTGGATTAGAGCTTATAATATGTGGAATTAAAAGGAGTAGGACTTGAGTCCTGATTCCAATAAAAAATATTTTCGCTTCCTACCCTTGGGTGAATTATTTATCAATTTCTTTGTTTTTGACTGCACAGAAGGTCAGTGCCCCTAACCCCTGCATTATTCAAGGGTCAACCGTCTATTTAAATACACTATCTCAGTGAGATTTTATTTTTCTTAAATAGACAACTAAAGAAAAATTTCTAACTTGGTGGGATTCTTACTTCTTTTGTATTCTTAAACAGACTCTCACTTAGGATCTGTTTCTTAATTTTTCCATCTAGTATTCTGAGAATTCTATAGAATGGAATTAAAATGTGTTTTGCAAGTGTAAGTTGCTCTTTATTATGAGTGAAACACTAAAGTATCAGTGCCATCTTAATATAAGCGTCTCAAATCTTACGTTCTGTTTAAGATCACTAGTCTTGCCCTACCAAATGCATTGAAACAAACTCTCTGCTTTTATTTATTCAAGGTTTTACCACAATTATTACTTTTCCACAAATGTTTCTCAAGCCTTCCTTTATTAATATTATTACAATCTCTATTACAAAATTTCTCTCATATGCAAGATTATGCAAAGTACTTAGCTTTTCGCAAAATTTTAGTCACAGTTAGAAGAGATAATGTATATAATATTCTTATCACGTTGTCAGGCACATAGGAAGCCCTCACTATAAATTAGTTATTAAGAATAATGATAACAAGATGAGATTCTTTTACTAATGACTACACAGATTTATGTTGTAATAATGGGTTACTATCATGCACATACTGATAATAGTTAACTTCAAATGATTTTAAAAGAATGAGAAATAAATCTTTTGCTTATGCTCAATAAATTAAAAAGCAAAATAATGAATGGTTTCTTCCTTTTCTTTATACATGTATACCTTAATACTTCCACCTATTTATCAGTAGGGATACTCAAGAAAGTTAAGCCAAGAGACCCACCTTGCCAAGGGGACCTTGGAGGAACAGTGGTGCCTGCATGGCTGTTGCACTTGGTGCCTACAGGTGCTGTATGACCTGAGTCTCATTCTCTAGGACTCCCCTGGGACCAGAAAATGGTCTCCAAACTGGAAATGCATAATAAAGAAATGCATAAATTGGATGTAGCCTAAAAACAAAAAAGAAAAAAGGTCAATGAAGACAAGGAAGCAGGGTGAGTGAGGGGACGGGAGTGGAAAATGAGCCTGTAGAAGTGGACTGGACCTAATAGGTCAAATTAGACACATTGGATTTTTATCCTTAGAGCAAAAGAAAGATCCTCCCCCTCCCCCTGCTTTATAGAGATATAACTGATGTATAACATTGTGTAAGTTTAAGGTTTATAAAGTATTAATTTGATAATTAATGTTTTACAAAATGATTACAGACATCACAATAGGTAATGTCTCCATTCTGTCACATAATTGCCATTTTTTTTCGTATTGTGAGAACATTTAAGATCTACTCTCTTAGCAACTTTCAGTATGCAATATGGTTATTATTAGCTATGATCACCATGCTGTACATTAGTTCTCTAGGACTTGTTAAGCTTATAACTAGAATTTTGAGACTTTAATCAACATCTCTTCATTTTTCCCACCCAGACCCTGGTAACCACCATTCTATGAAAGATCTTGAAAGCATTTCAGCAAGTGTGTGCATTAAACAAATGTATGTGGAGCATGAATTGTAGGAGAGCAAGAGTGGAAGAAGGGAAGCTGGCTCAGAGACCATCCTCGTAATCCAGGTACAATATGAATGAATGTGTGTGTTGGGGGAGGGGGAGTTTGGGGCATTACAAAGGCAGTAGAGGCACAGACAAGTGGACAGATTTCCTAAAGGTAAAACCAGCAGGACCTGAAGGCTGAATGTGAGGATGTTGTGAGGTACATGGAGGTGTCAGGAGGTTTTTTCACGTAAGTCAGTGGTGACAATGTTTATTTGCAGTGATGGATGTTACCTAGGAGAAGAGAATGAATATTGAAGAAAAATGAATTTGGATTTGAGAAGGTAGATGTAAAAATCAAGAGCTGTTTGAAGTAAAACAACACGTGAAGTTTCTAGTATCTGAGTCGGATGAGAACTGTCGTCGTGTTGATAGTATTTAATACAACAGGAGACTAGCAGATCCTCTAAGGCAGAGGTGCTCACTTCTGGATTTCTATCACCTGCAGGGGTGTGTGTGTGTGTGTTTAATATGGTCCAAGACCCACTCTGAAGCCATCAGATCGAAATATGTGGTAGTGATGCCTAGAAACCAGGATTTTTTTTAAATGTCCTCAGATAATTCTAAGAAGCAACCAAAATTAAGAATTACTGGCTAAGATAAGGGAAAAACTAAATTGTTGCTTTTTGCCCTATCTTCAAATTTTTTATTTCACTTGTGAATCCTTGTGCTGACATTGTTACTGTACCAAACTTGGGTCTGCTTGCCTGCCATACAGCAAAGTCAATTTACTGACACCAGGTTGTGATGAAGGATAGTACAGTGTTTATTTGTAAGATGCTAAGTAAGGAGCATGGGTGACACATGTTCCAAATGCCCAACCTCCCTGATGGCCTTCAGGGAAGGGGTTTTAAAGGCAGCATTTGGAATGAGGGCTGCAGGGTACATGACTTTCTTCTGATTGATTGGTGGTGAGTAACAGGGTAGTGTTTCAGGAATCTTAATCATCAACCTTCTGATTCCAGTCTGAGGTTTATATGCTTGTTTTCGGCATGTAGTAACTATTCTCCACCTGGGTGGGGATCTTAATTCCTGCAGAACAAGTCAAAGATGTGTGTCAGTCTGTCACGTATATTCCTTAAGGAGGATCTAGGACTCTGTTTTATCCCTGAACTATTATCATTACTTTTCTTGTTCAAGTGCTTTTCCTCTCTTTCTGCACTTCCTCACTTCCCTAATTAGTAACTGCTTGAGTCTGCTCTTTAGAATTCAGGGAAGGCCTAAGAGACTAAAGCTCTTTTCTACAAATAAGAAATGGGGGACATGGTGGGATTTTTGTACCTGGGAGGTCCCCACAGGGTCCTGCTTAGTTTCAGCCCTCCCTTTTCTTTGATACTGCTCAATCTTGAGGGGAACAGGGGTAGGACAAGAAAGAGAGTAAAGTTTTGGATAGTTCATCATAAACTCGGCAGAGGAACTCAGTTTCAGGAGGACTTATTTCAACATCACTTAATTGATGATTGACTTCCCTTCCTTTTATCTATATGACCCTGTACCTCAGTCCTTGCTCTTCCCTATTGCCTAGATTAAATCTCCTGGGGTTGACCAAGAACAACAAAATTTCACAATGAAAAAAATCTAAGGGGAGGCACCATCAATGGAACAAGTCAAAGGTGTAAGGATTTTCTGAATAATTAATAGAGATCTCTAAGAGGTACAGAATGAATGACCCTGGGTGACATTACCAAACAAAAAGAGTCATGTGGAAGAGAACAATGTTATTGCAGTACTGTGTAACACTCATTTCAAGTGCAAAGCTGTCAGATGCCGGGTAGCTTTCACTCATCCTAAAGAAAAGGTAGATGTCCACAGACTCTGACAGGGCTTCACCTCATCGCCCTGGTTCTTTAGTCACTGTCAACACAACCAAAACCATCATTTCCCAACCGGGGAAGTTGTGGCCTGGCCTTTCAGAGGCCTCCTTTTTAGAGTTAAGTATAAATAAAACATGATGGAAAGTCTTTAAACAGTGAATTCACATTTCAAAGATCAGGGATAACAGACCTCTGAAGTGTCTCCACTGCAGAGCTGTCATCAGGCCAATAGTTCGTTTTATCACAATTTACACTATGATATAGTAGCCATGTTTTAAAGATAACATTTGGCTAAGTTTACCTTCTTCCTACTGAAGTTTTTGTTCGCGAATGTTAAATTAACCCCTTGTATAAAGTATGGGCAATTGGTAGGTGTCACTTGTAAAAGTAATATGTGTTCCTAAATATTGCTGTATAAAACAGAGACTGCTGGGGCAGGGGACGGGGCCGGAGAAGGGGGATGATATCTGAGGCATTTGAAAGAAGAAAAAGTAAGAGGAAAATATTCTAAAGTCAATGGCAAAAGCTAAAGAGAGAAAAGAAGGTATCAGAGCTGAGTGACTGAGTGATTATTTTGTTTAATGGGTGTGTTGGTTAATTTTATGTGTCAACTTGACTGGGCTAAGGGTTGCTCAGATAGCTGGTAAAACACTATTTCTGGGTGTGTCTGTGAGGATGTAAAGAAGATCCCCCTTACCAGTGTGGGGGGGGGTGTCATCCAATTGCTTGAGATGACACATCTCATGTGCTACTTGAGAAATTTAACGTGTACTTTTAGTAAGGGAGAAGGTAGCTGGAGCAAATGGATACTGGGTAGGTACCCAACCCACAATGTGTAGAATAGACCAAGACACATCTATCACATAAAATTGTACAATGTAGCCTCTGCCAGGGTACCCATGAGGTAATTCTACTGGGTGCTAGAGAAGACTCGGGGTGCACCTGCTTTGGACATCTTCTCATACCGTTATCTCACAATAATGATTTGTTACTGTGTGACACATCTCTAAAGAGGAAGAGATGAACAGTGTTGGCTGCATGTCGTTACCTGGGAGACTTGACAGTCTCTTGCAGTAATTACTTCAGAAAATGAACTGTAAAGAGTGACTGGGATGTTTAAGAACAGGTGCAAGTGTGCCGTGCCCGCTCCCTCTTCCCGTGACATGACAACCTTAGAAGCCTTGTATTAAGATAGTCACGTCACTAGATGGTGGAGCTCCCGCTGTCCTGAGTCAGGTGGCAATACAGAGCAGAAGGCTCTGCTATATCTGATGAAACAGAATAAACAAGAAATAAACTTTAGTTATGTAAATCTGTGAGATTTCAGGGTTTACATCACCACATGATAACCTGGCTTATCCTGATTAAATTATTATGTCACATTACTGTATTATATCTGGCATTATTTGAGGACTATTGTAAGTTTAAGTGCTTTTATCTCATATTTATACGGTAGTGTTTATATTGGTGGGGATTGGCTACTGCCTTCTTGAAACATTTTCTCTTTATGGTCCAATCTTATTCTCTTTTAGAGTTATAAATTAATATATAAAACATGCCTCTTCTTACCCAGCCCTGCCACTGGCCTATAGGTTAACAACTTTTATGGGTAAAACTTTTAAACTTTAAAGTATGAGTCTCATGGTTAAGAATTAAAGTAATTACTATAAAAGAGTCCACTTAAAAGCAGTTTCTTAAGCTCACAAATGAGCTACATTGAAAATACTGCTTTGTTGCCACTAAGTTGAGAACATGTAATAATGTTTTACTTTCACATACTGCTTTAATGTTTCCAGATTTTTTTCACATGTTTAATCTCTGTTCCACCTCGCTCTGATTTACCAAGTTATTGGAAAAATGTATCATTGCAGGTTCTAGATGACTAGACTGAGGGTCAGACTTACCCAAGGCCTAATCCATGGCTAAACAAGATTTATATTCTCCCAAATGAGTGACATTTATATCATGCCATGTGTCAAAACTATAAACCTAATAGTCATATTTCTTAGGATTTTCTAAAAAGATGAGGCAATAGCCTTACTTTTAACAGCATAAACTAATATACTGCATTTTGTCTTAAGATAAATGGTTAAAGCTGGATATTTACCTAATACTTGACAAGAAATACAAGAATGATTTAAAACTCTCTTGTGTGCTATTTGGCGAGTTCTTTTTCACAAACTTCAAATCTAAAACTATGTGTCTCTGGAAAAATAGCATGTTTCCATTCTCTGAAAAGGGAATGTTTTAGTATAAAGAAGTCAATTATAAGAAGCATTCATTTTCCAACTGAAAACCTAAGTTTACAATGAGCATCCTTTAGGACCTGCAAGGCAGGGAGTGTGCTGTACTAGATACTGTGTCTGGGGCCCCCTAGTCCATCCTCAGTTTCACTTGAGTCACTAGAAGGACTCTGAAAAGCTGTTCTATTTGTGGTTACAAGTTATTACAGTGAAAAAACACAATAAAATCAGCAAAGGGAAAAGGTGCCTGGAGAGCGGTCTAGGAGTAGTCAGGTACAAGTTTCTAGGTGTTCCCTCCCAGTGGAGTCACACAGGGACACCCTTAATTTTCCCAGCAGTGATGTGTGACAATGTTGCAAACCATGGAAGCCCCCCTTAGCCTTGATGTGCAGGGTTTTTACTGGGGTTCAGTCAGGTAGGCAGGCAGCCCAGTGTGACTGACCACAACTCAGACTCCAGTGCCCCCCGACCCCTGACACAGCAAAACAGCCTATTCACCACAAAAACAGCATGGCCTAAGGCCTCAGGCATACACAAACAGCTCATCAACCAGGAACCCGTCAAGGGCAGTCCTGAAGATTGGTATTTCTTTACAATGTGTAGGGTTTGAGCAACTCAGGTCTGCTCAAAAAACATGAACCCTTTTGTGCCTAGAGATAGGCTGGGACCTGGAATTAGGACAAAGCTATTCTGCTGTATGACTAATAGCAAATCCCTTGTAATCCCTAAGCCTCAACTTTCTGATCTTTAAAATGGACTTAACAAAAAACCATAATGATCTCATTGGAGTATAATAAAAAAAAAATAAGCAAAGGAATGTATATAAATGAGGCTCAAAGGTTATAATTTATTCAGGTGATTATGGAAATTTGGGGCTGTGAGCCTGGTAATAAATATTTGATAGTGTGAATACATTTATTTATTCATTCAATAAACATTCATTGAATACTGAGAATTTGCTAGAGACTAGGAGAAAACAAAATGTTAAACTGTACTAACATGCTTCTTGCTCTCACAGAATTTATTATATATTAATGATGGATACAGAGTTAAGTGAAAAGACCAGGGCAAAGTTGTGATAAAGATGATGATGGGGTTGGTAGAAGGTAGCTTAAACGCATTGCCAGGTTAGTGGCACTCACCAAGTATTACATCAATTTGATTTATTCTGGACAAGGGACTGTGAGCACGAGGTGCTTGGACCCCTTATGACTCAGGGCTTTAAAAGCAAGAGCGTGCTCTGCAGACTCTCACCCTGATGTCATAAGGTAAAGCTGCTTGGGTCCTGGGTCATCACATGGAAGACAGCTGTTTTGACTTTCAATTTTGCACATGTGAGGAATAAATAAACTTTTGTTAGAATTTTGACACTTCAGGGTCCAAGTTTTACTTGCAGCCTCGTCTACCATATCTAATGCAGCATGTAGCTCAGATCTAGGAATTAGGAAGGCCCCAGAGTGCAAAGAATACCGGGGAATTAAAACAGTTTAGTGCTATTGAATTAAAGAATGCTCAAAAGGCCAGTGAGAAGAATTAGAATGAAAGGTAGGTATGGTCCAGGGTTTCAAAAGCCTTGTAAACCATATTCAGGAATTTGACAAATGGCAAAGAGCCGTGGAAAGTTTTAAGCTAGAGTAACGAGCAGGTCAAATTTATGTTTTAGAGTGATTCCTCTTGTTGAGAGGTAGAGAATACCCTGAAGCAGGCCAACAATCTAAGGTTAAGGAGGCAAGTTATAGAGGCTACGGCTCAAGGCAAAGGAAAGTTATCCTCAAGTGATGGGGAAACTGGAGGTGAGGGGCAGGGAGGGACAAGATTTAAATAGGCCTTTATGAAGGCTTTGAGTGGAGAGTTTCAGCAATTTATCTATATAGGCCAATGTTTCTGTAAAATACGCAAACGTAAGATGTTTTAACCCTCATCATCTGACTCTCTCTACTCTGACTTCCCCTCTGTCACAAGTCTCCCTCCTGTCGGGCGGCTTTGTAGAGGCTGCCCACCTATCTGAACTCAGTTAGGGGAAGCTGAGCTAGGGATACATTTAGTTTGGGTTTAGTGTGATACTGTTATGTAGCCTGCAGTCACTTCCATGTATAGTTATTCCACATATATTCCACATACAGTTTAGCTGGTCCCATGTAGGAATGGCTTCCAAGAAAACTCAGTTCGAAGGAGAAATAATTTCCAACCTAGAATTCAGCAAACTAGGCAACCCTCAATAAAATGAGATAAAAGAATGAAGATATTCTCTGACCAGTGTATAACATCTCAGAAAATGTACCATGCTCCTTATTTTAGGAAAGTGCTAGACAATATGTTTGTATGTATTTCCAGTATATTTGAAATTCTATAAACAGGATATGACTTAACTCAGACACACTTTTATTTCCAAAAATTGTCTCTTTGCTCTAAATTGTACTTGGTAGATTGCCAAAAATATCACGAAGATACAGTTGGCACTTGATGGCAGTAACAGCTAATATACAAAACCTCCTGAGTTGAAATGACAAAGGTTACCCTTATGAGCTGCATTCCATAATAAACAGTTATCATTATCATTTTAAAGAAAAGTTTGGGCAAGAAACTAACTCTGAAAAATACACAGATGGTTTTACTATTTTTTTCCTATAATAACATTGTCAGATTACTGGTACTTGACACTGTATTTCTCTTCTCTCTCAGCTCTTCCACAGTTTAAACACAACGTGATCATCCAGGAACACTGTCAGCACCCTAGGAGTTCCCCCACTCCCAGGTTTTCCAGCCACTATTTCCATACACACCTCCCCAAATGTGTGACTGTCCTGGCCTTTATGGTTATCAATCCCTTGATTTTATTTATAGTTTTACTCTTTAATATTCATCTCTAAATACCGTCATTACATTTATGTTTCTGAGTTTTATATAAATGGAATCATACAATCTATACTCTTGTATGTGGGTTCCTTTTACTCACTACCATGTTTCTAAGACACATTCCTATCGTTGAGGTAGCTCTATTTTGTTCATTTTCCATTTGGGGTAGGTTTCCACTGTGTGAGTGTATCATGACTTAGTTATCCATTTCTAGTGTTCATGGATATCTGAGTTGTTTCCAGCTTCGATGATTTCCAGTGCACCAGAAGCTGCACTAGACTGTATCACTCTCACTTTTAGAACTCACCAGCTATTTATAGATAAAGGCAGGAAGATACATTTTTATAAAATTTAAAAACATTTAGTCACCCTTATGAATGCTAGGTTCCCTTCCACTTTCTCACCACAATGACAGCTTATTTAAATAAACTCTGCTGAGCACTTTAATTGTACCTTTCCCTGTTTATGCTGATGAATTTGTATTAACTAAGGCAGTATTATTAGCTTTCAAATAAAAAAATATATTTACTGAAATAGCCATTGGACTAAATAAGTACAAAACATATTGATCTATGGTACCTAAAATGAAACAGATTCAGGCCTCAGAAATGAAATAGGGTAGATTTCTAGAAAGTCGTTTTAGGTGTGATGGAACACACACACCTAGCCCTTTAAATTGTAATCTCGTTGATATTTTGTTAATACAGTGAATAAAGAAAAATTGGAAGGGAGGATGTGAAGAAAAAAAAGAGGCAATGAGTAAGTGGATTATCCTGTCACTAAAACTGATTGTTCTCCCTCATTCAAGTCAGCTGATCAGTGGTCAGGCTGGATTTGTCCGGCCATCAAGCTGGATTTGCCCATTAGGCTCTGGGATTATATGTAATTTTGTAATAGCTGAATCTGCCACCAAAACTAGTCACTTCCAGAAATTTAGAATTGAGATTTTAATGCCCTATCTTATGACAAGCTAGTCATATATATGCATGTGTTTTAAGTCCTCTTGGCGTCATATGGAGGGGAAAATAAAGCAGCAGGTAAAAACAAGAAAGAACTTCAAGTTTAATTAATGGTTGGAAGAAAAACGTTTTCTGAGAATGAATTATGATTTGAGGTCCTTTGGCATGAACTGTGAAGCATCCCGCATAGCAAAAGGGAGTCTGGATATTACTGTAGGAAGGATGAATGTGTTGCATTTAATTGCCCAAAGTTTGGTGAAAACATCAAAAAGGATACTGCAGAGAAAAAAAGCAAGAGATAATCTTGGAAGAAGAAAGACAACAATTGATCAGCTCCTTTGTCTCATTCTTGGCCAAGAAACTCCCTTCTAAGGCTTCATTCAATCCAAAAAACTGCCAATCATTACAAAAGAAAGTTTCTACTGTTCTTTTCTCTCTTACCTCCAGAGACAGAAGAATATCAGAGGAATAGTGGACAAAAAACATTTGTAATAAAAAAATCTGTCATTGGAAATAATTTAACTGGATCAATTCTAGTAAAATCACTGACAGACATTTTAAAATTTGGCGCTTAATTTATTTAATAATATTTTATCCACTAAGGAAATACCCTGGGGTTTAGATATAGCAAGATGTACTGTAGTTGAAACAATGCATTAAAGTTGCTGTATTACTGATATTGTGTGTGACTATAAATTGTGCATGAGCAATTTTATGTTTACTAATTTCATGTTT
This sequence comes from Camelus ferus, assembly GCF_009834535.1. NCBI lineage: Eukaryota > Metazoa > Chordata > Mammalia > Artiodactyla > Camelidae > Camelus > Camelus ferus. The sequence continues at coordinate 51,321,523 of NC_045702.1, read as the reverse complement.
ATATTTCTGAGAAGTCTAGAAAGCCTTTTGGTAGGATAGTTAAACGTTCTGTACAATAGCTTAGGAGTAATTTTGCTTAGGATTTATTGAACACAATCAAGTCTTGGTGTTGAATTATTTAAAAAAGAAATACTGACTTTAAACTGAAATGATGAAAAAAAAACCAGAATTAAAAAAATTAAGATAATGTCAAGCTAAACCTAAGCCATGAAGAAAGAGTTTTTAAATAAGGATTGTTAAAACCTGAAACGGATTACCCAGATGAAGTCAGAGAATTTACTTTCCTGGTAAGATGATGAAGAACTGAAAAATTGTAAGATGGTTTGAAATGTGACTAGAGAAATGTTTTTAGGACGTAAGGGGAAAATGCAGTCAATTATTTTTCGAGAAAACCCACCTCTCAGATCTGCTGCCGGGAGCATAGTTGAAGCCAGCCCCAACGCTATACTCTGAAATCCATCACCACATTTGTGCCGGTGTTTCCTGCCAATGATTGCGGCTGGGATACTGAAGGCAGGCTCATTACAGGGGGATGTGCTGGATGTGACATTTGACTTTGGCTTGAAGACTCCCTGCTGGCCTTGCCAAATCTCCTAAAAACTGCACTGCAGTCCAGAATTCACTTCCTTCCCTTCCTCCCTTCTTCCCTTCCTTCCTTCTCTCCTTCATAGAGGTCAGCCCCGAATTGTGTTCTTTTAGCTCTCCTAGCCTCCTATAGCTCCTTCCCTATTTTCCCTCTCAGATGTTTCTCCCAGTGAATCTCTTGCACATCTAAGCCAGTCTTGGTGTTTGCTTCTCAGAGGATCTGGACTAATGTATGGGAATTCTGTTTGCCCGGGCTCAAAAATAAAACAAAAAACATTAAAACAAAGGAGAAGGAGAAACAAGTGTAGCTACCTCATAAATTGTTAGAAACCCATCTCATATTAAAGATTTATTTAAGGACTAAGAAATTTATATGTAAAACTGATTAGATTTAGTTTGTCTTTGTTATTTATATTTAAAAAACTGTTAAAAACATTTTGCAAGGGGACTATTTTTAAAATTTTATTTTTATTAAAGTGTAGTTGGTTTACAGTGTTAGTTTCAGGTGTACAGCAAAGTGATTCAGTTATACATATATATTTTCAGATTTTTTTCCATTAATATGTTATCATAAGAAATTTAATATAGTATCCTGTGCCATACAGTAGGTCCTTGCTGTTTATCTATTTTATATATAGTAATGTGTATCTGTTAATCCCAAACTCCTAATTTAACCCTCCCCAACCCTTTCCCCTTTGGTGACCATAGTTAATTTCCTATGTCTGTGAGTCTATTTTTAGGAGACACAATTATAAAAAAATAAATTTCAATTATCCATTCTACTGATTTTGGACAAAGACAAATGTATTTTATGAAAATAAAACTTCCTTATCCACTTAACAAAATACACAGGCTCTTAGCTTAGTATCTAATATAATTCTCTGAGAAGAACTATAGTCCAGTGTCATATTGTTTCTCATTTTTTCATACAAAAAGAGAAATATGGAGGCATAATAAGGAAAAAGAACATTACCTATGGCAGATTTTGTTTTCCAAAGACAGGCTACAGTATCCTCCAACCCATGTGCTCTTCTGCAGGGTGGCTTTGCAACCCTCCCATGAAGAGGTGGGTCTGTATTCCCCTCACTTTCAAACTTGTCAGGCTTGGGTTCTTTTGATCAGTAGAGAATGGTGGAGGTTCCCATTCTTAGATCTGTGAGTTCATGGTGCTTACTACCTTTGGAAAATTTCTGACCACTATTAATTCTTTACTTATTTCTTCTGCCACATTTTCTTTCTCTTCTCCTTCTGAAACTCCAGACAACACATACAACTGGATTTTGCCTCACAGATGTCAAATGCTCTGATCCACTTTTCATCTTTGTGTTTTAGTTTGCAGAACTTCCATTGACTTATCTTCGGGTTTCACTTATTTATTCTGTTGTGTCTAGTCTTTTGAAATCACATTTCCAAAAATCTCTGATTGTATCTTTCATTTTATTTTCATTTTTTTCCCAATAATCTTGATCTTTCTGCTGTAGTTCTCCATTTGCTTCCATACGTGGGTACCTAAATCAGTCTGCACTGTAGTTGAGCTGGGTCAACATTAGTTACAGGTTTAGTTAGATTCAGTTCAACATTGGCTTCAAACATTTTTGAGGGCACAGTCAGAATTCTCCTTCTATAGGAACTAGGCCTCACAGAAGTCTTTGTACTTTATAACCCAGCATTCTGAGTCTTGGGAGGTCTCTATGCCTTACAACCTGGCTGTTAATTTTTTTTTTCTTAGGGAGAGCATTCTTTGCTCTTCAGTCATGTCCTCAACTTCCAGTCTTGTCCTTGTGAGTTCTCTCTTTCCTGACGTTTTATCCCAGCCTTGGAGGCCTCTTGCAGGATCTCATAGAGAGATTTTTCTCTTTTGATACTTCTTTAGCCTTTGGCAGCTACTGCTTTGGATTGGGTAAATATCCAGGTTGCTTTGTAGGCATCTTTCCCATCTTTCTCGTCCTAACCTCAGCTCTTAGCCACTGTCATACTTGAGGAAGTCTGTGTACTTTGAGATAGTTGGGATGGGAGTATTCTTGTCTGACTGTAGCCTTTAGAGCTTAAAATCTTTGTTCTAAGTGATGGCCCATGGGCTAAAGCTGGCAAGTAGTTGTACACTCACTCTGTAGCTAGGAATCCTTGGATTATAAACTGTCACATTAGTCCATACATGTGCATTAAAAGATGGTTAAATGATCAGCTAATGTCTCCTTATCCCTTTCTATGGCAATCTTCTTTCTAATCCATAAGAGAGAAAAGTTCTATGGGCTTTTTCTTCCTAAGAATGTCTTACTACTTCCTGAATTTTAGTTTTTTTAGATGCCTTTGCTTCCTCAGTTCCATGACAATTTTTCTTAAAAATTGAAGTTAAATTGGTATAAAACATTATATGTTTCTGGTGTGCAACATTGTAATTCCAAGTCCATGTACGCTACAAAGTGATCACCACCAAAAGTCTAGTTACCACCTGTCATCATATGGTTGATCCTATTCTCCCACTTTGCCCACTTTGCCCCCTCTTCTCCTCTGGTAACAACCAATCTGTTCTCTGTGTCTATGAGTTTGTTTTTGTTTCGTTTTCTGATAGGTTTTATTTATTTATTTTTTAACCTTTGTTGTTTGTTTTCCATATTTTAAATTTTTTTATTTTTGGATTTACAATGTTGTATTAGTTTCTGGTGTACAGCACAGTGATTCAGTTTTATATATATATATTCTTTTTCATTACAGGTTACTACAAGCCACTGAATACAGGTCCCCATGCTATACAGTAGGACGTTGTTGTTTATCTGTTCTGCACACAGTAGTTTGTATCAGCCAGTCCCGAACTCCCAACTGATAGGTTTCTTTAAACAAACTATGATTTTGTAGCTTTTCTAGCTCATTCTTTTTAGGGTGGGAGCAAATGGTCTTTTGCAAATTCCTACATCCAAATTCTAAGGATAAATCCCACTATGTTCACTTGTTTTCTTTTCCAGTTTGCAATAATTCCTGTTTTCTCTGTTAAAGTCCATAACTCCTTTTAGACAACCCTCCTACAGCTGCAGCTCCTGCCTGATTTCTGTAACTACTCCCTTAAATCGCCCCTTGCCAGCTCCTGCTGGCTCTGAGTTGCCTCAGCATCCTTTGTTGGCTTCCTTTAACCTTGTCCACATTTTTTGAAGGCAGTCTGTTTAGTATACTCTTCTCAGTCATCTGAATGAGTCATCTCCTACTTGCTGGGCCCCTGACTGATGGATGACATTTCTCTGAAAAAAAAAGTAAGAGATTCAGCCCACTGGGAGGTAGTAGAGAGTATTGTGAAGAAGGAGAAGAGAGAGTTGCTGCTGTAGTTTGGGTAATGTTGAAGTGGTGGCCGTGTTGGTGACATCCACAGATGGGAAAGCTAGGTCTCCCGCCAATACTCTTTCTTTAGTAAGCCTCTGGCTTCTAACCTGGAAAGCTGAGCACTAAAGTATTATTTGGGTTTCAGTGTAATTTTCTGAATTAATTTTTGGAATTAATTTTGGGTATATACCAAAGATTAATGCAGAATGTAAAGGCTAAAGAATCAATGCAGCCTTCTTGGTATGGTGGGGCCTGGGGAGGTAAGGAGAGGTTAGAAGAGGGAGCAGACAATTCCAAGACGACTATTTTAATCAGATGCAATGTTTTATTTAATATATACAGTATTTACCATTTGCTATCACATACTTTACTCAGCACAAACCCTGAGTTTTCATATAAATATCTGAAAATTTCTCTATAAGAACATTTTTTGGTAGAAGGAACCATAAAATAATCAAATCTTTGTTGGCTTAGCTTATTGCCAGGAACACAGTAGGTATTTAAAAACTATTAGATATATTAATAGTAGCTGACATTTACTGACTAGCCAGGCATTGTGCAAAAAATGCTTCACATTCTGTTAATATCCCAAATTATAGAGGAGGAATCTGAGGATACATTATGCATTTCTACAGTAAACACTCAAAGTGATAATGAATTGACTGAGGTAGAGACTGTCACTTAAAATTTTTCAGAGTTCTTATTGGTGCCAAACAAAAACCAAAAAACAAAACAAAAAACTAACCCAGTTTATTGATATTCAGGATTGGAAGACAAAAAACAAACAACAAACCAAAAAACCAAAACAAACCAAAAAAACCCACCCTCTCGATTTTCTTGGCATGCGTGTATTCATAAAGTTTATCAGCATTTCTGCAAATCCCTGTGGGATAAATCTGACTGGACCAGAGTTACAATCACAGGCCATACATCTTGCCTATTTTCTAAGAGAAGCAGAGATTTCATTCTCTCTTTATTCTTTCACTTATTTCCTCCCTTTGATTTTTCCCCACTCCACTCTCTCTTTTCAGTCTTTCACATTCATTCATTCATTGCTTCATTTATTCTTTCCTTCCTTTATTTATTCAAGCAAGGCCAGGTGCTTAATTTAAAAATATTATTCAAAATGGTGCCACGTCACCCGCTGGGGCGAACCGAGAGGTGCTGTCATCTTTCTCCCTGCCAGCGTGGATCTCCGTCGATCCCCGCCCTCTTCTCCTCACCTGCTCCCCAGGCAGCTAGGTCGCAGTCACACACTCTGGCCTCGGGCACCCTCCCCCACGGCCTCTGCCCCTTCCCCCTCTCGCCGGGGCCGCCCCACCCCGCCCCTCCCGGATCCCGGAGAGCAGAGCGCATTTATTTGCATATTTCTACCTTTGTTCCCTCCCGGCAGCCAATCAGCGCGCGGGGAGAGGCGGAGGGACTGGGCGGGGCTCCGGCTTCGGCTCCAGCTGCTGCGGCCGCAGGTTTCAGAGCGGGTCGGCGCCGGCGGGGGCGAGCCGCACACTGCAGCCCTAGCCCCGGGCTTCCCCGTGCGCGTCCCCGCTGCTGCCTCGCCTTGGCCAAGCCCCAAAGGCAAGGACAAAGGCTGTTCGGGAGGCTCCGCTGGAGCCAGATTTTACCTGCAGTTGCCGGGAACCACAGGCTCCAAGATGGTTTGCGGGGGCTTCGCGTGTTCCAAGAACTGCCTGTGCGCGCTCAACCTACTCTACACGGTGAGTATCCCGAAACGGTTCCTCCTTGCCTGGGGGCTTTGCACCTGCTCCGGTGCTCCTTGGTTTCCTTGTCTGGCCAACGACTCTCATTTCATTCCGCACCCTCTTCCCGTCTTCCCACGCTCCGCGCGGCCCGGGCCTTGCCGTCAGTCCCCGCCGGGGACCGAAGCCGGCGATTGTCGCAGTCTCTTCCTCTCATTGTGAAGCCGCCGTCTTTCTGGCTCGCTGGCCGCGTCTCTGCCTCATTGCTCTACCCCGCCCCCTCACCCACCGCCTTGTTTTCCAGTCATTTGACCAGACCTCCCCACTTTCCTATCCTTATCCCTTTTGCAACTCTTTCTTGGTTTCCAAACCCATCTGGGGCGGATTTGGAGGAGGGAGGGCCGCCTGGGATTTGAAGACAGTTGTGCAAAAATAGCGTGATCTGAAACTGACAAGGCGGCATATGGATGGCGTGCGTCTTGTTTAGATCTACGTGCGCACTCGTGATTTTAATTGAGGCCACCGGGTAGGTTCACAGGATATCCGCAGCTTCCGAAGTTTGTTTCGTGCTTACAAAAAGGAATGTCTTTTTTTCGGAGCGGGGGTGAGGGCGGAGTTTTGCTTATACCTGATGCTTTTCCCATGTGTCTCACCTCTTATCAATAGCTTAACTCCATTTTAAGCGAAATCCTCCAGTAAATAAGCAAGCCTCCACCCAATTGTTTCGTTCCCTGACAACTAGCTTGGGCTATGTAGTTTTAACCCTGCAGTCTATCTTTGTGATTTTCGAGGGGCCATTCTGGTTGAACTGGAGGATGAGGGAGCAGGTTGCCATTTATCGATCGCCTACCACGTCCCAGGTTTTCCACACATGATTTCGTTCTTCTTTCTGACAGCCATCAGAGGCAAAGGGCATTGTCTAAATTTCATACATAAGATAACAGACCAAAAAGGGTTTTAATAAGTTTACATAGCTGGTAGTTGGCGAATCAGGAGTGGAACCCAGGCTGTGGAATCCAGATATTTTCACAGGCTTCTTGACTAGGCGGAAGAAACTTCCTCTTTTGTCATCTTCCCTTCATCATAGTCTTGCTCCCTTCTATAAATACACCTGGCGTTTTGCAGCACCCACCCTGAAAACAAACCCAGCTCCTCAGCATTAGCAGAGAGCTAGGCCATTTGTGCCAGCTTAGGTTACATCCTTGGAATGGAGAGGCTGCCTTGTAGTCACCAGCAGGAGAGAGAGGCCGGGTCATTTTACCGCTGCTTTTCCTTTGTATGTGAACATGGTTGCAGAGCTTTGAAAGCAAGACAGAAACTGGAGTAAAGTGTGCTCTTCTGGCTAGTGAGCAGGAATCTAATCAACATGTCACTAATGGTAGACTTGGGAAAAATTCTAGAACACATGGTGATTCAACTCCTTATAATTGGCAAGCCATGTCAAGTTTCAGATCGAAATCCACCTTTGTCTCACCTGAAGCATACCTATCATGTTGATTATTAAGTAAATGCTGACCAATTCTCCAGGTATTTTCTTTTATTGGCGTTAGTGGCCTGCTTAGAACTTCACATTCTCCATTTTATACTCAGTTCTGCTCTCCCCTCCCCCATGGTTTAGTCACCTGTTCACCAGACACTTAACCTTGTAGTATCTGTTTACACACAGTAGAATGTCATTTTTGCATACTTACTTGACTCAGGGGTCTGTATAGATTAGTGTGCTATATATATGTGTGTGTGTGTGTATATATATTTTAAGGCAAGTTATTTTTAAATCTAGTTCTTTTGCTTTAAAGATATGTCATTTCTAGTTGTATTTACTGTATATCAGAAAAGCAAGGAGAAAGGTAATTCTAAAGGAACATATTAAGACTCATATCTATTCTAAATTCTTGACCTTCACGATATATTCTATTAATTTTAATAGCTATGCAGTAGAACTTAATTGGAAATTCACAGGACCATACAAATGGTTATCCCTTTTTAAAGATTAGCCGTTTTAGAAAAAGGAAATTTCTGTAAATGAATTAGTATCTACTGTTTATACCTTGTGAGCAATTAAATGAGTTCAGCAATTTATCTTGGAAATAAATGAAAGGTAAAAGTTGAACCAGGTTTTAAATAGATGCTAAAAATGTGCCACTGCTATTGTTTAGATTCTGTATCTTCTCTAGTCTCTCCTTAACATTTTAAGATGGGAAATGTGAAGTAGTTGGGGGCAGGATTGAGGCTGAAGATTCTGGAGACCTTTCTTTTTAAGACATAAATAGAAGGACCCTTTTAAGGTTCCAATCACACTGGGTCCCTGCCTCTAAAATATGCTCAAAGTTGTAGGATAGGATCTGAGATCATTTCTAAAAGTGTTAGTAAAACAGGATTGTGTATTCGAGTGGCAGGTGTAAAGGCCATGACCTGCTTTAAGAGTCATCACTCTTGCATTAAAGCATTTTCCTGAGGAACTTAGAACTCTAGCAGCCTAACTGTCCACATGCTTAAGTGGCCTACTAGTGACCTTGAGATGAGAACAGAATTTGTGATCAGTCCAGAAAGCATGTCATTAAAATAGGTTGGCTGGAACATCCCCCAAACTTGTTACGGACTTTTGATCTCTAGCCAAAGCCTAATTTTTGTCATCGTTTATGGTTTGGTTGCTTTAATTAATAGAATCCCTAGGAGTGAACAACTTTAAGTTAGTATAATGAATATGAACAGTTTATAGATACAGGAGGAAAGGGAGAAGCTATGATCTCTTTATGTACCTTCATGGTGTTCTATGAAAGAGAATGACTTGCTTTAGAACTTCCTGTATGTAAAGACAATGAAGATTTCTTCACTCAAATATTGATTGTCTACAATGTGCAAGGCACTATTCTCAGTCTGGGAATACAGCAGTGAACCAAACTTGGCTTTAAAATCAATATGCCTTTATGAAGTCTCTTGTTCATTCACCATCTTCTCTACATATGATCTCAAGAACATTATTCAGTCAATAAACATTTGCCTACTGTGTGTACTCTGCTGAGGACAGTGGGAAATAATAGGCAGATGCCTACTATGTGAAGACAGGCTCTAGTTGGGGTTTATGGAGTAGGAAAATTAATGCTATCTAAGGGAAGGACTGATTTTAGATCATAAAATTTAGGACTAGGGGAGATCTTTGTGGGGTAGAGAAGTTGAGTGGTTAGGGTATGATTGAATAGGGGAAATGTAGAAATAGCTCGGGTCTTTTTGATACTATTCAGGATGTAAATACAAGTGGGAAAATGGTCTATTTTATTTTTAATAATTTACTTTAAAATAATTTTGATGGAAAATATTTTGACAAAAAGTACAAAATAACTTCAAAAATTATTCCTAGTGATCTGTGGGGAATTTTAGGAAGTATGAAATAAGTGCTCTATTAAATATGTAACATTTTGAGGATTTATAATATATCTCCTCATGCTGCTTCTTAAGCAGAGAAGAAAAGACTTCTAGGAATTGCACTGCTATTTATATGTATGTGTGTGTATATATTATATATATGTGAATAATTTTAATTAAGAATGTAAGGAACAGAAAGTAACTTGTGGTTTTCAAATGAGAAGGGGCATTTTAGAAGTTTCAGTTTTGTTTTCGTATTCTATATTTATTCTTCTAAAATCTTTCTCTGTTTATGTTGGATTTTTTTGCCATATTTTTTCTATACCTTTGGTTGCTTTGGGAAAAATCTCTATGCAGTTGAACATTATATTGATTTACGTTGATTCTAAGGCATGTTTATTTGCATTTTAATTATCTCTGAAATTGAAATTGTCTTGAAGTAGGTAAAACATGTCAGATTTTATGTATATATATAAACATTTTCCATTATATATAAGTAAAAATCTATACAATCTATGGAGAGAAAAAGAGCTGGATTCAGAAGGAAAACCTAAGTGTGAATACCATCTTCACAACTTGCTTGGAATTTAACCTTCGGCAAAAGTCTCCATCTGAACTTCAGGGTTTTTTTTCACTTATAAACTGGAGATGATATTTTTCATTCTTCCCTCATGGTGTCATTAGGATAAAATGAGAGAAAGTGAGTAAATGTTTTGGATGCACTATAGAAAAAAAGTAAGTTGTTACAGCTTTGTGGAAAGTCGAATCATTTTAAAATTCCTGAATTACAAACCGATATGGTACAATGAGAAGATTTTCGAGCCGTTGGGCTGGTATTAACTCAAGCAGGCCCTACGGAGGCAGGAGTTCATACCCTCAAAATACTAATATTAATCTTTCAGCTGTAAGTAAAAATGACTGAGGTGTGGTGAGTATAAATTTGGAATGATTTGCCTGTGCATTTTTTGAGTCCTATTCTGGTCATTAGAGTGCAGGAAAACTATAATTTTGTTCAGTCTCCACCCCAAAATAAATGAAAAAGAATAATACTTCAGCCAAAGAAAAATAAACTTACTGCATTTGCTTCCAAATGATTGCATTTGCCATTTTTCAAAATTCTGATCATCATTTTTTCAAGTTATTCTTGTTTATATTTTAATGTGTGGTTAGGTTTATTATTACTTCTCTCTGCCCTTGTTCAAACTACTGAATGAATTTAAAGTATTTAAGTGGTTGCTAAATATTTACTTGCATTTTGAATTTGAAATGATTCACTATTGACAGAACCTGGAATTTTCACATGATGCTGTTGAGTTGATATTTATAGTCAGTCATTGTGCCAAATATGTTTGTGAAATTTCCCAACTTTTGATTTTAAAACAGAGTAACAAAAATGTGCCATTTATGTCATTGCTCATTTGAAATAAGGTTTTGACTTTCACAAAGTTCAATGACATAATTCAGAGGCATTTACAAAGAAAGAGAACTTATTTGGGGGATAATTGTATTTCAGCGTATATTTGAAAAGTGAGAATTGAACGTCTCAGAGGTTTAATTTACATACAGTGTTACGTGGTTACAAGTGGGCCATCATCACTCCAAACATTTGAATTACTGGAGAAGACAGACTAGGTTCAGTTCCTCTTACTCCTTATCACATTTCACCTGAATTGATCCTCCAAATTATCATATTTAATTAACTGTAAAATGAATAATCCAGACCCACTTGTAGTGATGGATGAAGACTCTTAGAGAATAACCCCAGATTCCTTAGCATGCCATTCAAGGTCTTTCACCATCCGCTTCTCCCATCTGCATCCCTTTGTAGATTTCAGCCACAGAGGATTCCCCATTTTGCCCTTTGCTGCCTGTCTTTGCTGATCCTCTGCTCTTGACCCATAATACCTTGCTCTGTCTTTGTAAAGTTACTCAAATAAAGCCTCCTTCTTCTTTAGTCAAAAGGAATTGTTTCCTTAAAATTTGACTTGGGAATCTTAATACTTGAGTGCCATTCCAGACTAATTCAATCAGGATTCAGGCAGAGGGAGGTGGCATTTTTTTTTAAACCCCTTTTAAAAAGCTTCCTAGCTAATTCTTAATTACAGTGAGGGCTGAGAGCCAGTGTTGTAAGGTTTTATTTAATTCTATCTTTGCCGTTGACCATACCAACGCTCTACATTATAGATACCTTTGTGTTTGCTTTTATTCCCAGCTAGACCATTTACCTTTTGTTGACAGAAATCATAGCTTTCTTTTTGTTTTGTCCTTTAGTTTGTAGCTTTTTTTTTTTTTTTTTTTTTTTTTTTTAGCACAGAGCTTATACTATGTAAATACCTCTTGAATTGGATTTGCAGAATTGGCTGACCCCTTTTTACCAGAGGTAAAACATACCTGATGAAGACTTACATAAATATGATAATTTGATCAAAATTAAATCTAGAAGACAGCCAGATATTTTAAAACATGAAAGTTAACATTGGGTTAAATAATAATAAGTAGGAATTACATTTATCTGTCTCGTGTAGAATCTAATATGTTTCTTGAAATACTCTTTTTTCTTTCGTTGTTGGCCAGCCTTTCCTTATGTCTGAGGTTTTTCTGTAACTTTTCCCATGAACAAATCAACTTCCTGTAAAATATAATCACAGTTGGCTAGAGTTCTTTATATCATCAATCTAATATATTATTATTAGTCTAATATAAATGTATTACAAGATGAACCCAAATAATTTCTTTTGTTCATTCCAATAATATTAACTGAGCATCAGCAGCAGAGAGCAAAAACAAGTCAAAACATCCTGCCTTCATGGATCTTAAATTTGGGGGAGAAGATAGATGATAAGGAAATAAATTACACATCATGTTAGAAGGTAAAAATAAAAAGTGCTATGGGGAAAAATGGAGTAGGGAGGATGAAGAGTGGTGGGGCAGTGGACTGGGATGGTGTTACAGATGTTATATGTGGTGTCAGGATTATATTTGGCATTACGTATGTGTTATACATGGTGGTCAGGGTTAGCCTGCTTGGGAAGGCAGCACTGGAACAAAGACTTAATGAAGATGAAGGACAGACATCTGGAAAAAGTGTTTCAGGTCAAGGGAATGGCCTTTGGAAAGATCCTGAAGGAGTATTCCTGGTTTATGCAAGGAATGGAAAAGAATCCAGGGTGACTGGAACAGAGCGAGTAAGGAGTGGAGTGAGTCACAGAAGTTCAAGGAGCCAGTTGAAGGGCCTTGAGAGCAGTGTAAGGACTTGAGCTTCTGCACCAAGTGAAATGGGGAGGCGTTGGTGGCTTTGGGCTTGATTTTCATTTAAATGTTTTTCTGGCTGCAGAATTGAGAACAGATTCTAGATGGCAAAAATAGTAGGAGGGAGATCTCATATAAGGCTATTGCAGTAATTTAGGCAAGAGATGATAGAGATTTGGACCAATATGATAGCAATGGAAGTAAGAGAAATTGTCAGATTTGGGGTATATTTTGAAGATGAGGACAACATAGTTTCCTGATGGATTAGCATAGGGTGTGAGAGAGACCAGTCACAGATTACTGGTGATTATGGCCTATGCAGCTGGCTGGCTGGATCTGTCCTTAACAGAAATGGAGAATACGCTGGGTGAAACAGGCTTCAAAAGGAAAATAAGGGGTTCAGTATTAGATGTGATGCCAAACAGATACACAAGTGGAGCTGTCAAGTAGCAGGTAGACGAATAGCAGTTAAGTTCAGGGGAGAGGAATAGCTGGAGGTTTAAATTCAGGGAGTCATCAATGTAGAGAATGATATTCAGAGTTTAGAGTTGCTACTGGATAAGATCAACAAGTTAGTGAGGAGTGATGGAGAAGGTGGTCTGTGGATTAAACCAAGGACACTCGTGTGATAACAGTTCCAGGGGACAAGGAGAAGCCAATAAAGGAGACTGAGAAGGAATGGCTGGTCAGATAGGAGGAAAACCTGGTAGAGACTGGTATCCTCGAAGCCAAAGTGCACATCATTTTAAGGAGACAGAACTGAACATCTGTGACAAATGCTGCTGAGTGAGATGAGGAGTAAGACATGGTTCTTGAATTGACCAATGAAGAAGTCATTGAAGAAAAGCAATTACCCTTTTATTTTTTTCATATGATAGACTGTATGTCCCTCAACAATAAAGACCATGTCCCAATCACTCCTGCTTTCCTGAGTGCCCAGCACAGCCTTGGCACATGGTTGGCATTTAGTTGACTGAATGAAGGAATCAGTGCAGGGTTATCTTGCCCATAACTCTTGTCTCCTAGAACTGCTCTGAAGAAGGAAGGAGTAGGGTGGGGTTGAAACTTTGTTGGCAGCTATGAGTGCCACCTCAAACTGGTTATCCCTGGAAAATCGGCAAGTCAGGACTGTTGATTCTCTTTATATAGTTTCTTCCAGAGAATATTATATACTATGTATTTTGTGCTTTGTAAGTATGAAGCAATCTGCTTGGCACCAAGGAGAACAGAGAGAAGAAAAATAAGTGACAAAGGCACTTCAGCCGTCCTGGTGTCATTTGAAGAATGAAAATGAAACAAAGAGCTGAGGTCTTGGCTTCAACACTAATAAATGTCTGGTTATTTAGCAATATCTAGATTATTTATAGAATTTTCAGATTTCTATCCAGATATTTGGCATTGGAGAAACACATGCCTTCATCATGGCTGAATCATTCCTCATTTTTCCACATTAGGCAGAAGTTCAGAGGGAGAGTTCAGTGTTCAAGTGTGATTCCTTCACCACATGTTGAAGCATGGAGAGGGGAGGTGGTCTGGGGCCTTTGTTCTTCTGTGTCTGTGGGTGCTGTGGTACATTTTGGTGGTGCAGTCCTTCTAACTCTCATTCCTGGTACAAGTTTCTGACCTTCCACTACATCGTGACTTCTCTCTGGCTTTAATGCTGACAAAACATTTTTAAATAATTTAACTACAGAATCACATCCAGTTTTTTCAAATGTTTTACATTTCTCTTTCATCCTCAGAGCAATTCACTTACCCTGGTAGAATTTGGATGCTCAAAAAAAAAAAAAAATGTAGCTGTTTTAGAAATGATTCAAGTCTCTCTATGCATCTTGTTCCTGAAATGTGGATATTTGAGGAAAGAATGAAGATCTCTCTTTTGTAGGTTATATAGAGGAGGAATAACCTGGGACATCCTTAGGCTAGATTTCTTCCCCCCAAATATTGATTAGGTTAAGGGAAGCATGTGCCTATCCCTCAAGCATAATGAGCAAGATCAGGAGCTCCTGGGTTCAGCATTGTATTTTGAGTCCCTCTTGTGTACCAGGCACGCAGCCAGGTGCTAGGGCTATCAGGTCAACAGGTGCTTTGATTGTATGGTGCTTCAAGTATAGAGGGCTCATTAGAAGAATTCAAAGTATGGCTGGAGGTGGTGAATAGTGGCTAATGAATTACCTCCAGAGGTAATCCAGGCCCTTCACATCCTTGGATTTGTCAGCCTGGGATTTGGCTTTATTCTGAGATTAGAAGCAAAAGATAGCCAGTATGGGTATGACCTGATTTTATCGGCCTTAAATAAAAGACCATCGGAGACCACCATATTAGGAATAGAGTCCAGATGCAGGTAACTAAAAGCCAGCTACTGCTGCTTAAAATAGTAAGCTCTATCATTTTCATGTGGCAAGATGTCTAGAGGTAGGGAGTCTGGAGCAGGTGCACAGTTTAGTCATGATATCAAGGTCCCAGTCTTTTTTCCTACCCCACCATCCTTGGTATGTGACTTTCTTCCTCGTCACCCGGTTACATCTGCAGCTCTAGGTGTCATGATTTGTTCCATGCTGGGAGGGGGATGATGCTGTAAAATCTTTTCTGTGTAAAGCTCTGTATGTGTGTATTTTATAGAAGAGTTTTATTGAGGTGTTAATGACATACAGTAAGTTGCACATATTTAAAGTATAAATTTGATAAAGTTTTGACCCATATATACACCTGTGAACCCATCATCACATTCAAGAACTTGAGTGTATCATCACCCTGTAATTTCCTTATCCTCCTTTGTAATCCCTCCCTCCTGCTGCACAACCTCTGCTCCCAACCACTGACCTGCTCAGCAGTGAAGTTGAGGCTAGAATTCAATTTTGTAAGCCTGGGGAGGGTGTTGCAGGAGGAAGATGGCCTGGGACATTTCTCTGACTTGTTGATTCTCTTCTTATTTTGTCCTTAGAGTAAAAAGTTTCGGGGAGGTCTTTTTGGCTAAAAGGGAGGACTCAGATTTCTTAGAAGCCCATTGACGAAAGTGAAGGATTTAGTTAGTCTAGGTGGGAACGATGGTCACAGTAGGGAATGTAGACAGAGTCACTACAAGTTTGTATTAAAGTATTAAAAAATTAATGATAAACACTTGCAAGATGAAGCTTGTATTACCCTGAGTTCTTTATATAAGTTAACGATGAGCTTAAAAGAATGTATGGGCGAGATAGCGCAAACTCTTACAGGGATATAATTGGGAGATCCAATAGTTGGATCATCAAGTACAAGCCGGATCAAGGGGTTCAGAAGAGATGAGGCTCTCTTGCCCCTTCTGTTCACTTCACAGCCCAGTTTGCCACTGCTTTGGCTCTTTTTGAGGTTAGATCTTTCCATGTGCAAGATAGCCACTGGCAGAATCAGTTTTCATTGTCCTTATAGCTTGCTCTACTAGAGGAACCTTTTTTTTTTCTTTCAATATTCTTGTGTTATCATGTGGAACGTGCTGATTGATCCTGTTGGTCTGTGGACCCAACCCAGGGACCGATCACTATGGACAGGAGTATGAGTGACTATGATTGCTGCTGGTAGTGGTCGGAGTGGGCAATGAGACATGGTGATGAAGAGTTTTACCAGAAATGTATGTGCTGGGTTGTAAAAGCACCTTATGTCCCTCACAGAGATCATCCTTCCTCTAAGCGGGAACTGGTCTGATTCTTCTGTTCCTAATTCTAGACTGTTCTAGAAATCCCTTCATCATTGGAAAGGCTTGCTGTAGTGATTTAATACTTCAACACCCACTTAAGCTATTATAAACAACATTATGCACAACATATTTTTGGTCTTTCTTCTGTAGTGGCACTGTGTGTATTGATCCAAAAAGTGTGTAAGTACCTGTTTATTAGTTTCAAACAATTTTATTTTCTAGAGTGATCTTGAGACAAAGACTCTTCATCCTGAGTAGACTTTCCTGCTCCCTTATTATCGATGCCCTGTGTGCTGGTGTATGAATGTGGGGGTAGGAGACATATATTCTAAGTTGGGTCGAAGAAAAATAAAAAGCACAAAATGAATAAGCAGGGATTTGGTAGTTAACTAATAGAAAAGTTGTATGAGGACCTTATTGTTCTTTTATACATGACTGTGCAACCACGTCTCACAGGGAGTAGTTAAGGAGATGCCATTCAAACGCATATCAATCTGGCAACAAAGCAAGAACTACAACTTCTGCATTGTAATACTGTCTTTAGTACTGTATCTCAACGTTAGAAGTTACTTAACTATGCTGTTAGACGCTATGATACAGTCCTACACAGATTAAAAATGCACCAAACAGAAAGTTTGCCGCAGTTCTGCCTCTGTCATTGGGCATGTCATTTTGCTGCTCGGATTTATCACCTGTAAAATAAAGGGACTAGGTTAAGATCTCTGGCCACATAGATTTATGCCACTAGTGCCCTCCTCCATCAGACTCTTCCCACGTGTGCACTGGTAGTTTTGCCACCACCTGCTTTTCTTTAGGATTTGCTTGGGGAAGCAGTGCCAGTTGTAGACACTTGTAAAACCTTGCTTTGACATGCCTTTAGCTTTTCCAGTCTCTCTTTTAAAAGCTTTTTTTGTGTGATTCACTTCCCTTTGGTTTAAAGAGAAATCAGGAAAGGTTGGTTCTCCCTGCTCATAAAAAGCATTGCTATCAAACAGTTAACAGATCCATAATTTGTTTTTATCAGCATTTTGCCTCCCACAGGAAGGAAACTATTTGTCATAGGTCTAAATTTACTTTCTGTCACATTTGGTCTCATAAGGAAACTTGTTTTTATTAAACAGAAGATTTTTGCAGCTCCTTTGTCTACCAAGTTCTGGTGACAAACAGTCTTTTTAATTATACAGTTAGAATTAATTTTATTGGAATCCATAATTTTTATATCACTAGTTTGGAAGGCTTCACATAATTCCATTCTCTTCCAAATTACAAACCAGCCATAACCTACAATTACCACTACTCAAATAAATTGCTTCATTATTATCTTTAAAGGCTCCTTCTTAGTAAAAGTTAAACACTGACAATCAAATCTCTTTGGAGGTATGTCGTAAACCTTTAGGTGTGGTTTCCAATTTAGAAAGTTAATTATGAGTACTTGGGGGCTTTCTGTTACAATGTGTTAGAAACACCAGTCACATACAAGAAAGCATTTATGTTGTTTTCAGTTTTTTGATGGAAAAAACCCAAACATATTTTTGGGGGTTGATCAGAAAATTGAGTTGCTGAAATAAGTTGATGTTTGGACAATTTATTTCACTGTTGTAATAGTAAATGCAAATTTTGTTTTGGCTTGGATAGTTAAATCTGTGTTCTTTTCCACCTTATAAATGAGAGTGTATATTTATGTGTGTATGTGCATTTAGGATTTGGGTACGAGAAAGGAATGATGGGGATGTCTTGATTCACATGTGAGTCTACCCAGGTGTGATAGACTTAGCATCTTGCTTTCTGTTACAGACAAGTGGAGATTCAAGAAATGATTGCCTACTGCCTTCAGGTCTGTACCACCTTCATGTGAAAGCCTTCCGTTTTCCTAAATGGAAACAAATTATAGCAGAGAATGTGGATGGTACCCGGAGATGCACAGATGGGAATTAATGTGACATATTTGAAAGACAAATGAGACTATCTTGATATAAGTAGCTGTGTTTGGGGAATAGTGGGAACAAAAGATTGGCTGAGGAAATCTGGACCAGTTCACAGAGGAAAGCAAAGCAGAAGAATTTAGTATTGGGGCTCTAGTAAGAAGGGGGCTGTTAAAATTTTAAGCCTAGTTTTAACTAGGAATGTTTCATATATGTAGAAAATAATATGGTATACTCTTGTGAGCCTAACAGCTCAACTTCACAAATGCCATTGTTTTGCCATGTCTCTCTCTTTTTAAGAGGTTAAAAGTTACAATACAGCTAAAGGCCTACTCTCTAGCCGCTTTCCCAACCCCCACCCCAAAGTAGTCACTATCCTGAAATCAACATTTGTCATTTCCATGCATGTTTATATATTTATAGGCACACATACGCGACAATTTGATCAATTAACCACAGAGAAGATATAGTGTTGTTTTTGTGTTTGAAAATTTATGTCAGTGATTTGTTTTGTCAATGTTTAATCATCTTGTTTCATTTTTATGCTTGGGATTTACAGATTTAATAGAAATAGATCAGAATCACTCGTATTCTACTGTATTATCACACCAGAGTCTGTGAATTCCCTCGTCATGGTGCTTGAGGTTTTCAGTTTTTTACTATTACAAACAAGGCTGCAGCAAAATCCTGATATATGTGTGTCTGGTTGGGGCATGGGTATTTTTCTTGGATATTAACCTAGAAGCAGAATTTCCAGTTTATTAAGAGACAGGTATCTTTACAGAACAATTTGGCAGCACCTAAAAAAGTGAAGGTGGCCACAAGTATTTACGCTTCTGGTTGAATGTGAGTTCTAGATTCTCTGTATCCTGGGGTCATCAGGGTGGTTTTTGCCACTCTAGTGAATGTGAGATCCACTCTGAGGTTCACCCCATTGTTCTAATTTTTGTTTTCCTAGTATATCATGAGATTTAACATCTTTCATGTGTTGATTGGCCTTTTGGATTCTTCGTCAGTGAACCATCTCTCATTACCTTTGACCAGTTTTCAATGTGCTTTTTGTCCTTTTAAATCGATTTGTGGGTGTCTTGTAATACATATCTGTATGCTCGAAACATCTTCTCCTAGTCCTGGGCATATTCTACATTTGTCTGGTTTTCCTCTGTCATACAGAATTTTAAGATTTTAATGTGGAGTATAGTGTGGTGGGTGAGAACATGCACTCTGTAGCCAGGCAGCCTGGATTCATGTCTCATTCTATCCTTTCCTTGCAGTGTAACCTTGGGCAAATTTCTTAACGTCTCTGTGCACAGCTTCCTCATCTGGAAAATGGAGGCAGTAATACTATCTACCACTTACGGTTTTTGTGAAGATCAAATTAGTTCATATATGTAAAGACTATGAATACTTATTTGCACATAGTAAATACCATCTTAGTATTATTACATGTGCTCTTTGGGGGTCTTGTTTAAGAAATTTATCTTTAACTACAAAGTCAAAACATTTCTCTGTATTTTTTCACTTAAAGTTTAAGTTTTGCTTTTTATAATTAAGCTTTAAATCTATGGTGTGAGGTGGGGGTTACGGCTATTATTTTTAAACATCAGGAGGTAGTTTTGAAAGAGCTATTAATTAAAGACTACTCTTTCCTCACTGACTTAGAATTCTATATCTCTCAGGCCCTCACTGCTGGATTGTTTAGTTACTGGGTTTTAATTACCAAACCATTACAAGAAATTCTGATATTTGTTTAGATTATTTTTAACTTCTTTATGTTTTTTAGCTTTGTTTAGACATTTAATTTTACTAATTAAAAAAAAATAAAACACATTCAAAAGATGTAGAGTCAGGCTTAGGTTTTGCAGAGCACTGGGAAAGCAATAACAAAGATAGAATATGGGACAGTTAAGTGTAACCACTGACAATAGTTGATTTGCCACTGGGAGCATTTGTTATGCGTGGTGTTGGTGACTGTGGAGCTGAGCTGAGAAAAAGTGCAGCAGACACAGGCCTTTCCCATTAATCTTCTTAAAAATGTTTCCAGTTCTTTAATGACATTTATTCTTCCATGTAACTTAATGGATCATTGTATAAATTTTCACCCAAAACCCTCGTGAGACTTTAACTAGAAATACATTGAATTTGTAGGCTAAATTGAAGGTGAACTGATGCTTTATTATAATGAATGTTCCCACCATAAATAAGATGTATCTCTTATTTTAATTTAGGTCTTTTTCATGTTCTTCAATTCATTTCACAATTTTATCCATGGAAGTCTTTTAGTAATTTTGTTAGATGTATGAATACATACCTTATATTTTGGGAGCTTACAAATTGCTTTTAAAGAAATACATTAAAATTTTTTTGAGTGCATCAACATGCTATTGGTTTTTGTATATTGATCCTATTTCTAACAACTTTTCTGGTTCTTATTAATTTTAATAATATTTGCAATCTTTTGAATTTTATATGTAGTTACTCCCATTGATTTGAATAACAATAGCTGTGTTTTCCCCTTCTCTTTGTTCCATATTCACTCCTAGGCAGTTGTCTGAGACCTCCACTACAGTGCTCAGTACAAGCAGTGAAAGCTGGCACCCTTATCTTATTCCTAAATTGAGAGTGAAATGTTTCTCAGGTTTTATCATTGAGTATGATTTTTGCTTTGGGTTTTTGATAGCTATTCTTTCCAGTTAAGGAAATATGGGGGGGATTTACTCTTGTTCTTTTTCTTAAAAAATAATTTTGCTGTAGACCTGAAATTTTTTCTTTTTTAATGAAACTTTATTTATCCTTCCTATTATATGTTTCATTCTTTCTACTTTCTTTGGATTTTCTCTGGTTGGATCTTTTTCAAGTCTCCATTTTTAAATAGGGTTTTGTTTTTTCCATATTTTTTCCCCCTAAACTATCTTTTTAGTCAGTTTAAACATATTAATTCTCCTCTCATTTAGTTAGTTCTATTCAGGTTCTTGGGAGCTCCAATCCTTTTCCTGTGTCTGTTCCATCTCTGTCATTGTAGATTTTTTCTTATGTATTTTGTGATTTTTGATTGACAACACAGGTTTGGTTTTGTTTTATTTTGTTTTCCCTTTGGGAATGGTGTGAGGGAAGGCTGGGATTCAGAAGTGTGCCTCTTGAGTCATTTTGGATTGGCTTCCTTGAGTTTTCTTCCCTAAATGCCATCACTACTTGTGATCAACTTTTATTTAAATTGCTTTGTTTGGAGATTCCTGCATGCCTGGGTAGTACATTTAGACTCCAAACATGGGCATGGTAGGCTTGGAGTGTCTCTTTCTTGCAGATTTTGAAGAGACTCAGAAGTCTTTGCTGTCTTCCTGGGTGTGGTGGTATAGTTTTTCTATGACTGTTTACACTGAAAATACAGCTTTCTGGAGGTCTAGATATGCGACGGTCTTGGTTCCACTTCCAAATTCTGCCTGGTTTAAAACCCAAGTCCCTCCCCTTAGGGAACTGATCTAGAAATCCCTTCCCCATTTCTCATGGCCCCACAGTGTCAGTTGAATCTTTGCAGTTCTGACTTGCGGTTTTCCCCTCTTCTGTGGTCAGTGGGAATTTCCCACAGTTCCTCTGTGCTCAGCTATATATTTAAATCAAATGTTACAGTCTTTTTCAGTATTTTAAAGTATGTGTAGCAGGAAGGATTCTATGGTAACTCAGTTGCCCATGTTCCTGGAAGCCTCTATGGTAGGCTGGATAATACTCCTCTCCCCGCAAAAGTGCACTTCTTAATCCTTAGAACCTGTGAATATGTTACCTTACAGAGTGAAAGGGAGTTTGAAGATGTGATTAAATTAAGCACCTTGAGACGGGGTGATTATTCTGAATTACCTGGGGGAGCCCTACATTATCGCAAAGGTCCATAGAGGAACAATGTAGGTGGGTTATACTCAGAGAAAGTGATGTACTTAGGAAAGCAGGTTGCGGTCTGAGAAATCTGAAGATGCGACACTGCTGGTGTTGAAGATGGAGGAAGGAGTTGTACAGGCCGAGCAGTGCAAGTGGCTTCTAAAAGCTAGAAAAGGAAAAGAAATGAATTCTCCCCTACAGCTCCCAGAAGGAAATGAGGCCTTGCCGACACTGTGATTTTAGCCTAGTAAGACCCCATGTTGGACTTCTGACCTCCAGAATTGCCAGAGAATGAATTTGTGTTCTTTTAAGCCACTAAGCTTGTGGTGATTGGTTAAAGCAACAAGAGGAAACTGATAGATCCTTTAAAATGTTTTTGAAGGAGAGGCACGTAGTATTAGTGATGGAGATGGGCTAAAACTCTATTAGAGACACAGCAGAGCGAACTTGGTGAGGAATACTCTCAACAGTTACATAGGAGGGTGTAGCCTTTCTCCCCCACTACCTAAAAAAAAAAAAAAAAAAAAAATCAGGGCAGAGATCCTTGTAAATGATCTAGATAATGTTTTCAATAACAGCTTAATGCCTAGTCTAAGACCTAGAACTTCTTAAAGAAGTGACAAAGTGCCCCACCCCCTTTTAGTTATAGACATTATTTTTCAAAGGGGAAAAGGTTCTCATTGTTAATGAGAGCCTGTAAGTTGAGTAGCTGAGAGAGCAGACGACAATTTTCTCATTTTGCTGAAATGCTGTTATTGTAAACAAAGGATTTGGTTTGCTGGGAGGATACTGATAGGGACACCTGAGTACTTCATGCCAGCTACATGGTAGGCGTTGCGTTGGTGGTAAAATATCAGACCGCTTTCCTTAACAGATGTTCTGGGCTTGTTCGACTCCAAACGTGTGAATTGTTTTGTGTGTGCTGTGTAGTCTGCTGTGACAAGTGACCACAAACATGGTGGCTTTAGCAAAAATTTCCTCTGACAGTTCAGGAGACTAGAAGTCCAAAATCAAGTTGTTGGCAGGGTTGTACTCCCTCCAGAGGCTCTACCGGGGAGTTTCTAACTTGCCTGTTCTAGCTTCTGGTGGCTGCCAGCATTCCTTGGCTTGTGGTCACATCAGCCTCTGCCTCTGCCTTTGCATTGCTGTCTCCCCTTTGTGGCTGTCTCCCTCTGCTTCTCTTACATAAGGACACTTGTGATGACATTGTTCTCTACTCTGACTCAGCCTGTGAAAATCTCTGACATAGCAGTGATTTGTCCCACTGTAATTTTCCATTCATCCTAAAGTGAGTTCTAGAACAAGGGGGCCACATCCATTCCACTGCGTGTTCTTGTCCAATCTGTCAGCTAAGAATGGTTTGACATTTTTAAATGGTTGGGGAAAAAAAATCAAAGGAAGAATATTTTGTTCCACATGAAAATTGTATGAATTTAAATTTCAGTACCTGTCAGTGAAGTGTTATTGGAACACAGCCCTGCTCAGTTCATTTCCTTATTATCTATTGCTGCTTTTGGGTTACAGTTGAATTGTTGTGTTAGAGACCATGCGATCCACAAAGCTAGGTGTCAGCTACCTGGCCTTTTATAGAGAAGTTTGCCCACCTCTATTTTAATAGAGATACCTTGTCTCTGGCTTTTGGTGTATAGTGGACACCAACCATTTGTTGATGAATATTTAACTTGTGGTAAGAATTTCACTAATATCTTTAAGGGCTTGATTAGAATCCCCAAAAGATTCTTTAAAACTATGGGTTAGAAGAGTTCTATATATCATATTATTTCTGCTTCTGATCTTTTTGGCTCTAAGTCTCAAATAAAGAAATACAGAGTGAATATCCTGCCCCTGAATTTAATTAAATTAGGAAATAGACATTATCCCCAGGATTTGAAATTAGCATGTGTTGGTTAATTTTATGTCAACTTGGCTGGGCTGTGATGCCCAGATAGTTGTTCAAACACCAGACTAGCTGTTGCTGTGAAGGTACTTTTTAGATGTGATTGAAATTTATACTCAATTGACTTAATAAAATAAATTATCCTCCGTATTGTGGGCCTCACCCATACTATGAACCATGAAAGCATTAAGCACAAAGACTGAGGTTTCCTAAGGAAGAATTCCTACTTAAGACTGCATCAGGAATCCTGCCGGAATTCCCAACCTGCCATCCTACCCTACAAATGATGGACTTCTTACCCCCCACAATTACATGAGCCAATTCCTTAAACTCTCTGCCACTTGCTCTCCTTCTCCCTCTCCACATCCCTCTCCACCAATATATATCTTATGGGTTCTTATTCTCTAGAGAACTCTGACTGATACAGCAGGTTACTCTGATGTATTTTTACAATGTGGCCCATCTTCAGAGTTTGTTACCACAGTGCAGTGAGGATGCTAAGCATAACCTCTCACCTCACTGAGCCGAGCCCCCTCCTGGCATCATCTCCCTCTCCTCCCTTCACACCCCCTTCAGGCTTCTGCCTTTACACCTCGTGAAAGGAAATGTGTTATATTTGGATACAATGGAGTCAGAAATAAGCTCACTTGTGATGGCGCAGAGGACTTTTTCTCTATCTGAGATGGTTTAAAGTCGTGAGAAGTCTGTGAGTGAGATGACAAAAACGAGACAGGAGCAAATGGACTTGCTGAGAAGGAACACTTGAGAAAATGAGACGGACTTGGCAAATTTCTGGGTGGCAAAGTTTGTAAGTTTTCCCTCTTCTTTTCCCTCTGAAAACAAAAGCTTTCCGTGTGTACGAACTCAATGGAGAACACCAAGTCCATGTAACTCCGTAACTTGGTTCTATCATGGTACAGATAGTTTCTTCCATTCTCAAGTTTTCCTTCTTTATAATAAAATGGATAAAAATACAAATATCTGCTATATTTGTCAATATTTAGCAGTTTTACTTGCATAGTACCCATGTGTGAAGTTTTGTACACTGAGATATTTAAAACTTGTGTCTAGTAAACTATTTTATAACTATGTGTATAAAAATTACATGTTTGAGTAAAGATCCATTTGAATGAGTGGTGATTTATTTTATATTTCAAAGCAAAGTTTAGTAGGCCTTGAAATGGTGCTAGAAAGTATATTTTATAGTCTTTGATTCCTCCTAACAAAGTATAATGCTGTCAACTTGCTCCTGGAAATGGCTGAATGTCAACTGACTTGAAGATACTGTCACTTTCCTGTTCCACAGCCCTCACTCCTCCCCCTCCCACATGCCTGTTTAAGTTCTATCTTCTATCAGTTAATTGTATGGCATGCTTATTTAAGTGTTATTTTAAAGACATAACTGTAACTTTGAGTTTTACAGATACTGATTGAGACATGTGTCCTGCGTCTTTATGTGGGTTTGTTTTATAAGAATATAAATTAAATGATTGGAGTGTAATAAAATTTCTTCTTGTTCAGAATGTCATTTTACTCTAAGTGGCTAAAATCTCTTAGACTCTTTTCATCCTCAGAGTTGTAATAGTCTCTCTCTAATTTGAATTCTGACAGAATAAATGGTATCTAAAGCAGTTCACTTCAGCAACAGTTCTTTGAGAAATTTTTGCCTGTTCCCAAGGGCTGGGTATTGTGGTAGGTTCTGGGGGTACAGAGAGGTGAAAAGATGGGATCTCTAAGTTGCTCACAGACTCCTAGGAGAGGCAGACTTGGAAACAGGATGTTACTGCGATGAACCATATTCATAGAACAGAACCTGCCCAGAGAAGGGAGAGATGAATTGTTTGATGAGAAGTAGGAAGGCACTACAGGGAAGGTTACAGTCCTGGACTTTGAAGGAAAGGTAAGTGATTTCCATGTGAAGAAACCAGTATGTTTGACAGAGATGTGTTGGTGTTGTGGAAGTTTTACATATGCAATTATTTCAAAAGCTTGAGTAGAAATCATTTAGGTTTAGTAAACCAGATGACCTCTGAGGCTCCATAATAATCTTACAGATTATTGTTCATTTTTTTTAAAGCATGACTGAGGACTAATATAACTCGTTAAAACAATACTATCTAATGAGATCATGTGTGTACTCTAGTGTTGACTATATTAGCAAACATTTGTAAGATACTAAGTAGGTGCCTGAAAAATGTTCTTGATACTAACATATAAGTTGACACTTTCCCCTTTTTTCTTCTCCCTGCTCCCCTCACCCCTATTACTGCCCTTTGTGGTTGTTTTTGCAGTTGGTTAGTCTGTTGTTAATTGGAATTGCTGCGTGGGGCATTGGCTTCGGGCTGATTTCCAGTCTCCGGGTGGTTGGCGTGGTCATCGCAGTGGGCATCTTCTTGTTCCTGATCGCGCTAGTGGGGCTGATCGGAGCCGTAAAGCACCATCAGGTGTTGCTGTTTTTTGTATCCTTTTTTAAAAGTGGGATTTGTTACCCCAATTGGATTTGTTCTTATTGTATTGATTACTTTTTTGATAACTACAACTGATTTAAAATTGTCATTTAGGAAATTAATTGCCAGATAGTAACTCCTAACAAGTATTATGTGTATTTATTTAACCAACATTAGGAACATTTCTTATGGTGAAGTTATTTTATGTTTACAGATTCTCTTTCCTTTTCATGTCTTGAAGAATGTATTCTGCAAGTTCAGTGTAGGTAGTCCTATGTATGTGGTGCAAATTCAGAGGTACATTGAACTAGTTCAGGGACCTCTAGGCCCTTTCCAAGTCATTAATACTTGATTGAGAATTTCATAATGATTCTTTTAGACTTTAATTTAGGAAAGCTCCCATACATTTATCCATACTTATTTCTTATTTTATATATGTAAAACTATTATTTTAAATGAAATGAAATTCTAGGAGATCAATTTTTAATAATTATTATTGTTAGTATTTTTCTACATAAATTTATTTTTTTAGACTTAAAGACTTCCATACATTTATCTATACTCACTTTCTATTTTATGTATGCAAGAATTTTTATTGTAATCTAAATGACACGGTAATAGGTCAGATTTTAAATAATAATTATTACTGTTGGTATTTTTCTATATAAATTTATATCTACAGTGTGTTATCAAAATAAAAATTACGTGTATTCTTTTTGAACTTTCTCTAAGTGCCATTTGTTCTATTTTCTGGTTCAATTCCTTATAGCACATTGTGAAGTTGTCAGTACCACTGTTTTATGTTATTTTAAGTTTCCAAAAATAGCCTTGACTTGAATTCTCAGTACATGATTATTCTCTTGCTTGTATTTATTGTTCAGTTTTCTGTATCATGTGCTTGTTTAGCCCTGAACCAGGACCAACAGGTAAGCAAAGATTTTTGTCTTTCCACATAGTAAGCATAGGAGAAAAGGGGGAGGGATGATTGGAATATAAAATCATTTCTTCTGGCGCAGAATGCCGTTTCACTCTACATAGCTGAAGTTTCTTGTTCCTAATTGCTTTAGGGGGGCTGACTAGAGCCCTAAAACACTATCAGATGTGGGTATTTTTTGCATCCTTTAAGAAGGAATTTGCCCTCACTAGATAAAAAATGGTATTGCTGAAAGATGTTCATCCAGTCTTTTCCTACCTTTATGCAATGGAACGTTTGCTCCAGAATGTTTGCGGTTTCATTCCAGCAATTATTCTTCTCAGACTCTAATTTGTGGAAAAATATGGGTCTCTGGTTTGGGGCGATGGAAAATTTGTCTTGTTACACTCTGAGAATTCGGCCTTTGAACCAAGGGCTTCTTTTTAATCTCATGTAAAAATGGAGAAGTTTTGTTCTTGGGATAGAAATAGTGCCTTCTTTTCATTGCAGATTGAGGTGTAACCTCCTTTGAAAAGTTCTGATGGTCTTATAAAGAGTGTTTATTTTAGGTACACTCAGTGTTAAAAGTTGCAGGCTCTAGCTTTATTCATTTTGTGCAGAGATGACACATTTTAAGGTATGCATTAAATGCGTTTTCTAGGGTCAGCTTCTGGAAGTTGGCTGGAACAATACGGCAAGTGCTCGAAATGACATCCAGAGAAATTTAAACTGCTGTGGGTTCCGAAGTTTTAACCCAAATGGCACCTGTCCAGGCTGTAAGTCCAATGTACGAAATGTTTTGGGGGGATGTATTGCATACAGATGAAGAATGGTTAACATTGAAGAAATGGGCTTTCTGATGCTGAGTTGTACTTTTAGTGTTTTATTTATACCAGCATTATATTCTGTATACACTAGTGTATCATTTGCCTGTTCTCAAATATCCACTCCTGAGCAGACTGAATACCCCAGGGCCCTGCCAGACACAGATGCTTTTGGTTCTTTGCTCCTCATTCCTTCCCATTCAGTTCCTCCTGAACAAGTTGTGAAAGAGAAATAACAGCAGATGAGCCTTACAGATTGCAAGGAGGTGTGTAAATATACTGGATTTGAGGCCTGTCAGGGTGGAAGGAGTAGGATGGTCTCAACCAGCTGAGCATCCCCAGGGTGGAGGACACCTGAAACTGCCCTCTTTCCTCCTCCCCTTCTTCCCCATCACAATTTCATGCCCCTTCTCTCTGGGGGATAAGCTAATGATGGACCAATTAGAGCCATCCTGTTGTTCCAGGCCACATCCCGACCTTCCAGTTCCAACCCAGTCCTGTCGGACTTGGAGCTCGGCTCTCCTGGGAAGTTTACATGTGCTTATATTTTGGGGAAACTCCTGTTCCCCCTTCTCTGAGCTGGATATCCCTTCAATGAGGCCTCTTTTGTGGGACTGTTAGTTTTCTATTGCTGTATAGAACATTATCACTCATTTAGTGATTGAAACAACACCCATTTATTATCCCAGTTCCCCTAAGTCAGGAGTCTGGGTTTGGCTTAGCTGGGTCCTCTGCTCATGATCTCACCAGAATGAAGTCAAGTTGTCGGCCAGGGCTACAGACTCATCAGAGGTTTGGAGTTTTCCACCAAGCTGTTGTTGGCAGAATTCAGCTTCCGGTGGTTGTAGGACTCAAGTCCCATTTTCCTCCTGGGTGTCTCTCAGCTCCTAACTGTACAGCCATCTTGTGACATGGTGGCATCAAAGTTAGTGTGAGAATTTCTCCATTCTGTTAAAACGGTGCCTTATGTAATGCAAAATACACATCATATTCGCAAATCCCATCCATATTCAACAGGTTGATTATTCAGGCATGTGCACTGGGGGTGGGAATCCTGGGAGCTATGTTGGAATTTTAGGCACTACTAAGGAACTGAGGCTCCCAATTGGATATGCTATTCCAGTTTTTATGTGGGTTCCTTTTTTTTTTTGATCTGATCATTTTAAGTGTATTTTGAAATAAAAGTTCTTTTTTTTAAAAATTGATACAGAGCTGTATTAAAAGCAGCCACTCGTGCTTACCGTGTGCTCCGATAATAGGAAAATATGCCGGAGAGGTTTTGAGATTTGTCGGCGGCATTGGCCTCTTCTTCAGTTTTACAGAGGTATGTGCAAATAACTCAGTATCTTCCCTTCTGTGTCGTAGGGATTCCTGTTTCATAGGGCAGGAGTGCATGGCGTTTCACCATAGCATGACACTGAACTTTGGGAATGTATCAGTGGATGTTTTCATTGAGTACTAATACTGTAATAGGAGGAGCCCTGACTTGAAATCAGAAGACCTAACAGATCTTGCATTACCTTTTACAGGGTGAAATGCTTGATCGCTAAATTACGTACAGTCTAGTGAACAGATGAAATGAGATTAGACTGAGTTATCTCTAGGGACCCTTCTGTTCCTAGAGTTGTGTGATAAATTATAATTTTAAATACAATTTTGGTAGATAAGCAGCAGGGATTTACTGTATCACACAGGGAACTATATTCGATATCTTGAAATAAACTATAATGGAAGAGAATTGAAAAAGAATTGGAAAAGAAATACAGATATAAACATAAACATGTGTAACCAAATCTGTTTGCTGTACACCTGAAACTCACACAACATTGTAAATGAACTATACTTCAACAAAAATAAATAATAAGTAAATAAATGAATAAAATTTCTGGAATAGGTAGAACATTCACATTGTTTAATATATATGTTAACATATAATACACACACACATTTATATAAAGATATGCTTTGAAAAATTGCCTTCCAACACCATCCCCCATTCCTCCTTTGTTCTTAGCCTTCTAAAACCTATAGGTAACCACTGTTAATTAATTTTTTATCTATATGATATGTATTTATACTATGTTAATATATTTATTATATAGTTAATACATTATATATAATATATATCTAAGCAAAATCACAAACATATTATTTGATAATTTCTGAGGAATGCTAATTCCTTCCTCATTGTCTTTATTAAACCCTCAACAATTGTGGACATTTTTTTGATGCATCTGAATTGATAGTATGTATTAGTATTAAAATTTTTTTCTTTAACTGATAAATTCTACTTACAGTGCTTTATTTCATGGAGATAATCTTATAATTATATAAAATAAATACATGAGAATGTGTATTGTTGATAACAGCAAACCTTTGGGCCAGCACCTTGTTCTTCAATAATGAGCTGGTTAAATAAGAGTGTATTAGACAAGAACAAATAGTTTTAAAAAAAATGCACTGTCTATTAATTATGTGACCTTGGGGAAGTTACTTAATCTTTCTGTGTTTCTGTTTCCTCACCTTTAAAAACAAGTGTAAAAATGGGAAGCCCCTATTTCGTAGAGTTGTTATGATACTTAAGAGAGAACATGTAAAACTAGTAATTTTTTAGAGTAGTACCTGACATATGCCAGGGTGCTGTATGTAAGTGTTAGTTGTCATGTTGCAGGTATTAGTAAATTATTAATGTATAAGCCACCACATTATGCCCCATTAAAAAAAAGATGGTGGAACGTCCATTATTGTCAGGTTAGTTGCCCATGTCACCCTCCTGTTTTAAACAGGTAATCGACTAGCATGTACAGAATAATGCTAATAAGTAAAATTGTGCATATAACTGTAGAAATATATGGTAGGCTATCATAAGAGTGAGCATTTATCT
Organism: Camelus ferus; assembly: GCF_009834535.1. Lineage (NCBI taxonomy): Eukaryota > Metazoa > Chordata > Mammalia > Artiodactyla > Camelidae > Camelus > Camelus ferus. The sequence continues at coordinate 51,290,887 of NC_045702.1, read as the reverse complement.
TTAAAAGAAAATCAGAGCGGAAGGATTTAGCTCAATGGTAGAGCGCATGTTTAGTATGCACAAGGTCCTTGGTTCAATCCCCAGTACTGCCGGTTAAAAAAGAAAATCAGAAAAATCTTCAGTGTTTTGTATGTTTGAAATTTCACGTGTTCATTTAATTTCTTGGACCTTTAATTTCTCCTTCAGTATGTCCCTTTAGTAAATAATTTCATGGTCAACTTCCTTGTGTAAAAATTTTTACCTGTGTTTTCTAGTTTTTCCTTAGAGTACATGTCTATAAGTAAAATAAGACACGTTCAGTATATGGACATCTTTTTAAAGTTTGGTAGATAGTGCCAAATTGGGTTTTGGAGGAGAGTCTACCAAATTTTGATTCAACCACTAATTCTAGTTATTTTTATTTAAAAAAAATTTGCCAGTTTGGTAAGTAATAACATTATTATAATTCTGTTTGCTCTTTTGGAAATGTGTCTAGTGAATCTGAAAATATCTTCATATGTTTCTGGACTATTGGCATGTCTTCTTTTGTGAATTGCCCACCTAACTTTGGGCTGGACCATGGCCCTTTGGGTCCCCTGTAACTCAATCTATGCAAAAAAGGGAATTTGGTACAAGAAGAGCAAAGGGCCTCAGGCCTAGAAGTTGTGTTGGAAGGGGGCACAAGCTGGGGCTCACAGGGGTAGTGCTAGAAACCCAGGGGCACAAGAACGTTGCCTGCTCCCGTTTTATTTCCTTCTTTCCCTCCATCGCCTCCTTCCTCTCATCCCTCGCTCTACTTGGCTTCTTTGTTCTGCTTTCAGTCTCTTTGGCATTTGCTTAACTTTTTAATGACTTTGAAATAAAATTTACAGAAGGTTTTACTTTTTATGTAGGTAAGTTTGTTGTTTTTTTCCTCTGCGGTTTGTCCAGTTGATTTTTATGTTTGGAAGGGCTTTTATCATTTTGATTATATATGTTAAAAAAATGACAAAAGAAGACAATGTAGGTAATACAGTCTTCAACACTTCATGAAGTAGGTAATCTCCTTTCAGAGAGCTGCAAAACAGGGTGGAAGGCAAGAAGCTTTTATAGGATAAAGCATGAGGGAGAGAAAAATAGGAAATATCTGATTGGCTGGGGCCCACATAGTCAGTCTTGTCTGGGGTGCAAAGGTGCAGAGTTGGCTTGGCCATTTGGGATGGGCTGACCGAATATACTGAGTACACTGCACTTCTGCTCAAGGGGAACATTTATAGGGACACAGAAGTGAATCTAAGTTTCATTTTGCTGACATACAGTTTTGGATAAGAGCAGCTTCATCTTGGGCCTAGAAATTTATTTCTCTCTATATAATTAAATATAAAAATATATAAAATGTAGTATGTCTGTATTTCAGTTTTATTGAGGTATAATTGACCAAGGCAATTGTAAGATATTTAAAATGTACATCATGATGATTTGATATACATGTACATTGTGGAAGGATTCTTCTATCAAGTTATTAACACATTCATCATCTCACATATTTACCCTCTCCCTTTTTTTGTGTGAGAACATCAAGTTCTACTCTCTTAGTAAATTTCAATCGTACAATACAGTGTTATCAACTATAGTCACCATGTTATTCATTAAATCTTCTCATTTTGATTGTGTGAGTAACATGTATTGAATTTGTGTATATGATGTATACATTATGTCTATATGTATAAAATGTATTATTAGTATAGATAGCACATTATATAGACATATAAATGTGTGCATGTTATAGATTTTGTTCTAATTCAGTTTCCTTTTTTCCCTTCAAGAATGAAAATCCATGCTTGGCTGTTACTATGAAAATGGACATAACGACCAAGCTTAGTATTCACTTCTTAAAAGAAGTTTTCCCTGACATCCCTTCCTACTCTAAGCATTTTTTTCTTTTCACTTTTTCTCAGGAAAGAGCTGTTTTACTTCTGGGTTAGTCATGGCGTTGATTGAAGAAAATTCATACACAGCTTGAAAATAGTTCTGTACATTTTTTCCTTCTTTTAAAAGAAAACATGGACTTTTGTCATGAAAACTTAAAAACAGAAGTGGGGAAAAACCAGAATGAGCCATCTCTTCATACTCCATTAGACAGATCAATTGTTATCAGAATTTTGCCACATGGTTTCTCTTTTCTATCCAGGATTTTTTTTTTTTTTTTGAGAATTTCGGTTTTTTGAGCAGCTGCATTTTTTTTCCTCATCAGATCACACTGCCTTCAGCGATGCGTGTTTTTCGAAAAGGAACTGATTTTTAGAACAGTTTTAAGTTGACATAGCAAAATGGAGAAGGCCCAGAGGCGTCCGATACTTCCCTTGCCCCCCCAACCCCTGCACATACACAGCCTCCCTCATTATCACCATTACTTGCCAGAGTGGTACATTTGTTACAATTGATGAACCCACGTTGGCACATCATAACCACCTGAAGTCCATAGTCTACGTGAGGGTTCATTTTTGGTGTGGTACCATCTGTGGGTTCAGACGAATGTATCTGTGATTATGCGCTCATATAGAGTATGTCCACTGACCTAAAAATCCTCTGTGATCTGCCTATTCTCATCCCTCCCAGCCCCAGTTGTTTTTTCGAATATCAATTATTTAAGAATATAAACCCGTGGGTCTTAGATTTCTAAAGTGTCCCTTCATGGACTCCTGTTCTGTATTCTATATACCATGTCCTTTTGAAACCTAGTCAGAGATTTTAATAATAACTTATCCAACGTGACATTTTTTGGGGTAGTGAGTATCTTACAGGCTCTCTCACGCTTCAAATCTTTATTCAGTATTTCACAGAATCAGTGATTCTCTGAGTTTGAAGGAATGAGACTAACTAGCTGATGATTTCCAGTCTTAGGTGAAATAGAAGGATTTCAACTGTGTGTAATACAGGAAAATAAATTTAAACCATCAAAGAAACATTGATTAGAATCTGAAAAAAAAAAGTTGTGACAATTGGTACATGTGCTTTGTGAAAACTTTAGAAAATACAGAGAATTGTGAAGCGGAAAGATTAAATGTATCTACCAAGTAAAATTACCTCCTCAGAAATAATCAACATTTGCATTTTGGCATGTTACCGTTTGTCTCTCTCTGTTTAATAACTGTAAAAGTAAACAAAGGACAGACTTACTGCACTCTCTGCACGGACATTTCGTAGAGCTATACTTTGGTGACCTACTGCCTCCTGGGTGTACGTTCTTGACTCATCCAGCAGAGCTCGTGATCAGGTCTAGTCAAGTTACCCTAGAAAAGCTTAAAATCTCTAGCACCTTTGTGACCTGAAAACCTAAGTAGTTATCTGACTTTGATCTTTTTGCGTTTTGGGTGTGGCTTCCTTTCCGCACCCTCCCTGGGAGGCAGGGAGGTGATAGTGTTGTTCAGCAGTGGCTTGCCCGAAAAGATTGTCCCCTTCTGTCACAGCCGAATTGGAAGAATTGAATTTGGGTAAAATGCGGCTCCAGATTATGAGTACTTAATAGGTTGCTTTGTTTCCCTTACGAACTGTGACTTACACTGTTGGTGTGTATCCAGGGGCGATAATCGAAATATTTAACCACCTCAAAAATTCTAACAGGAAGCTCCCTGTGTGCCAGCATGTCTGAGGCAGGGTCAGGGAAATGACGCTCTGGCAGGCTGGGGGTGTCGGAGAAGTAGCTGCTTGGCAACAGGTGTGTGAGTATTTCAGCATGTAACAGTCAGCATGCCTGAAAGGGTAGGTGGCACGTTTGTCTGGGAATGACCTGGGACGCATCAGATTTTCACAGCACACCACAAGTGTGATAAAGAGCTTGGACTCCAGATTTGAACCCCGGTTCTAACACTCATGACCCGTGTGACTGTTAACCTGTTACTTAACCTTGTGCTGCCTCAGTTCCTTCACTGGTGAAAGGAGGATGATAACTGTTCCTATCATGCAGGGCTTTTGGTTGAATTGTATGAATTGAAAAAGCGTGAAGAACAGGGCCAGTCACAAAGTACTCTAGGCGTGTTTGTTTAGTAAATTCCTTTTACCCCCATCATACCAACTCCAAACCAGACTTTCCACTTCCTTATATTAGACTTATCTTTCTTGATTCAACACACAGACCATAACTCCATCAGCCCTTATGTATTGTCCGTATAAACATTGCCAGTCATGAATTTTACAGTAACCGAGGAATTATTACTGTGGGAAATGGAAAAAATTTTGGATTTACCATCATTCTCTAGGAATAGTTTAAAGGGCTAATGAGTAGTTATGAAGTCAAATGAACAAAATATTTACAGATCTAAAGTGGGAAATATAATCTGAAACTTATTTTGCTCCATTAAAATTTTGTGTTGTTTTCACTCTAAGAATTTTTTGCTTATTTTAAATAAATCAACATCGAGGGAGCAGAAACAGAATGAATGCATTTCTTAATTTAAAAAATAAGTTATGTTGGCTAACTCTTTAGTGAATGTGGTGTAGGAATTGGCACAGTAACCACTTACTCCTTTTGGAAAAGTGTATGTCCCCCAGCCCTGGAGAGGTAGGACTTAGAACCTTTTTATGATCTGTGTTGTAAAATGTGTTTATTGTAGAATTTTTATTATTGCCTACTTTTTGCTGAACCCAGTTTATTTCTGAATGAACAGAATTTCTGTGATATTTTCAGCTGTGAAGACAATTCAGTGTTTGTGTTAGCTTCGTATTGCTGCTCTAACAAGTGATAACAAATGTGGTAGCTTCAAGCCATACACGTTTTCATCTTAACACTTCTGGGGGTCAGAAGTTTAAAATGGAGGCTCCTTCTGTTGGCTGGAGGGGAAAATGTGCTTCCTTGCCTTTTTCAGCTTCTAGAGGCTGCTGCATTCCGTGGTTCTGCTTTGACTTGACTTTCTCCATCTTCAAAGCCAGCAGCATGGCATCTCCTATCTCTGACTCTGCTTCCCAGTGCTTCTGTCATCACATGGCCTTTTGTCTACATCTCTGATTTTGTCCTTACTGCTTCCCTCTTGCAAGGATCCCTGTGATTACATCACAGAGTCCACCCAGCTAATCTCCCTGTCTCAAGGTCTTTAACTCAGTCATGTCCCAAAGTCCCTGTTACCATGTGAGGTCCCATATTTGCAGGTTCTGGGGATTATGATGTAGACTTCCTTGGAGGGCTGTTACTCAGTCTACCACAACGTTCATATTGATTTTTGTTAGGGCCTCTAATTTGGGTTACTTACTTACATTTTAAAAAGAAAAAGAAATCTCTTCCTCTTGGAACAAATAACACAGGGTCCTTCAGAGTTTCCAGATAAATGGAAGACACATACACAGCTGTTACTCTTTCTTCTTTTCTTTCTTCCATTCCAGATCCTGGGTGTGTGGCTGACCTACAGATACAGGAACCAGAAAGATCCTCGTGCTAATCCCAGTGCATTCCTTTGATGAGAGAACAAGGAAAATCTTTCCTATTCTGATCTTGTACACTTCCTCCAACTTTAAGTTAAGCTAATTTGCCTGTTTAAGGAACCAGTGTCTGAAAAATTACATTATTGACAGTGGAATTAGATTTTTTACATTTATGTTTCTCTAGATGGTTTTCTTTTTCCATTGCTGAAAAAAATCTGAAACTTGTGGTCTCCTCTGAACCTCAGTGGTACTTGTAATCTACTGTATTCACAGTGTCTGGCACTGTCCACTGTGGCCTTTCTTAGCATTTTTACCTGCAGAAGAACTTTGTATGGCACTACTGTGTTAATCATATTGTGAATTTAAATATACATCTCACTGGAACAATTAAGTATATGTGGCACTGTGCTGTGTAGATAGTTCCTCCTGGGAAAAAAAAGGAATTGAAGTTTTTTGAAGCCAGAAAGTATGAGATTCAATTACATTAAGTTCAGTAAGGGAATGTAAATTCCCATTTTTTTGTCTTCTTAGGAAAGATGTATTGTGGTGAAAATTGTTCACATAAAAGTAATAATTTAGTTCTAGTATGCTTTCTGATTACTCTAATGTATTCTAGAAATAGATATAGGAAAGTGTGGTTTCATTTTTTATTTTTACAGGTAAGTACAAAAGAGAAATGGTCTCATGAATGTTCTGATGTGTAACATTTGCCTTCAGCCTTCAAAGTGGAATGAGTTTGAGAAATTCAGAGACTGTATCTGAATAATCTTGGTATTCTTTTTGTAATAATTTAAAGTCCAAAAGACTGCATTTTTAAACAAGTTACTATTAATGCATTGGCCCACATAGCAAAAAGATATTTGATTACCTTATAAATTGTTAGATACCTTTTCCATGAAATTTCTCAGTATTGTAATAGCAGCTAGTCAAATCTGAGCATATTTGAGTGTGATCTCCCATAATTTGAAATTGAAATAGTATCATGGTTCTGTATATTAAAAAATTAAAGTATGGCGAACCTTCTTTGTGTATGTATGTTTGAATTGAAAGAAAGTAATGAAAGAATTGGTAAATAAATTAAGTGTAGTAGAATTCTTTTCTTTTTGCATGGGGTTCTCTTTGACCGACCTAGAGTTGAGTATTGCTCCAGTATAATCTGGCCATAGAATTAACTTTCAGCACTAATGTCTACTAGTAGTCATTCCAAAATCTTTTCTTGAAATGTTTCAGCGTCTAATATTTTCTCCATAGTGAAAATTGTTTTTTATAAGAAAAGTCACTCATATTTATTTGGGAAAAATATGTAAGTTTGTTCCTGTTACTGAAAATGACTAATTTCTTGTTTTATATTTTATGTAGTAGATGGTATTTTATTGGTAATTGTTTTGTTGGCTTTTAGACCAAGAAAGAAGATAAATGGTTGATCTACAGAATTTTAAAGCATTCTGTGGGTGTGTCACTTGTGTGCCTCTGAAAGACTGGCTCATCTTTCAAGAAAACTGAATTCCCCTTGTACAGTTGCCAGGCTGTTGTAGGGGAGGAAAAATAATTTTTCCTCTGTTCTTCTGAGTTCTTGGCTGAGACCCCAAGTGATAAATGACAGATAACGAGAGAAACAACAGAAGTTTATTAACATGTATACCTGATGTATACATGGGAAATACCCAGAAAAACCAGTTAACCCCTGAGATGGCTCAAGCCACCATCTTTTAATACCATCTTCAGCTGAAGGCAAAAGAAAGGTCTGAGTCAGGTGGGGTGGGGGATGGATGGGAGGGTCAGGAGGCCGGTTTATGGGAGGTTATCAGGAAAAGCACAGTAAACAAGGCTAAGTTTTGTTACACAGCAATTTTAAGCCAGTGCCATAAATAAGAGATTCTTGTGATTTGTAATCTTCCCCCTGTTCCTGATACAGAGAAGGAGACACCCTTACACGTGGTGATTTAAATGTAAATTTACATTGCGGAAGAGTAAACTACTTTGATTTCTAAACTTCTCTTGAGTCCCTTTCTCTAAAATAATCAGCTCAAAATAATCTTGGGGCAGAAGAGGCATATCCTGGAGTGGTGTATTCTGCTATCCTTCAAAGTCATTTCGAGCTCTGGGCAATCCCCAAAATGTTACCACTTGTACCATAAGATGAGATTGTAAGCGACACCATGAAGGAAGTGAGATTTTTGGACTTTGTCTTCCTTTAAGGCATTTTGTATTTTCCCTGTTCGCTTTGTTACATTTTGAAGTTACCATGAGGTTCTGGAATTTCCTAATAGACTACTTTCCTTGGTACAAATGATTATACTTGGAAAGGGCTGCTCCAGAGAGAACCAACCCATAACCTTGGTCTGTGCTCTAATTGCAATGACCTGATTTAGAGCAACCCAGTTATAAACCAGGCCTGGGAAGCATGAATTGGGAGGGCTCCTGAACTCTGAATATGTCTGTCCTGGATCCTGAATGGCTGTGAGGGCGACTGCGGTGGTCAGGCTGATCGCAGGGTGATAGGAGGGCCACTGCCTGTGTGCACAGAAATGTTGCCACAAACACATCATGTGGCCTCAGGGGACGGTGAGTTTCAAATCGGAGTGTTCTGAATTACAACAAATGGCTTTAAGGCAAACTCAAGACCCTAGAGCTCCTTTTTTCCCTAAACCTAGCATTTATTAAAAACAAATTCTACTTTAAAAAAGTCTCTTATTCTCTGTTTATGTATTTCATTTAGAAAAATGTTTCTTAGAACATTTGCCCAGTCAGCCTGGATGTTGAAGGTAAAATTTTATAGAATATAATGCTAATACAGAGGGAAAAAAAGGTCAGGCCAGGAATTCTAGAAGTCTGAGCTCCTGTGGCTTAAATTCATCTCAGATAACTGTGTGATCGAAGCGACAGTGAGTGAGTTTGGTGTGAAAACCAGTTATGCGTGTTCAACCTAAGTAATATGTTTCTGAATGGAACCTTTCATGGGGAAAAGAGTGGCTTTGAGTTCTTGGCCTCCTTAAGCCAAATACCTCCTCCCACAATTTTTCTAAATATTTGTTTAACCCCCTTTAAGTGTGTTCATCCTTTTGGAAATGCACTCATTAAATGTATGAAACTATTTCGCTGTTGAGCTGGTTCTGAAAAAGTTAGAATCACATTTCTACATAGTATTTTCTAGGGGAAAAACACCTTCAGATTTTTTTTTTTTTTTTGCATCGTGATTGTACAAATAGGATCATTCACATGTCAGCTGTTTTATTAGAGATGATGGTTAAGTTAAAGACTCAGTTGTCCAGGTTTCTGGATAAGTGAAGGGATTTGTGTACAGTTCTGTTCTGTACTTAGAACGTTTGAGGCTAGCAGTTAATTTTTACACTGGTCTCTCTTTGCCAGATGCAATGACAAGGTGGGTTTTCAAGGAATGTTTTCTAAACAGTTTTAAAGGAGCAGCCAGCAGTCCCCTTCACCCTATACCTCCACCGGACCCCAGAAAGAGGAAGAGAGAGAGAGAGAAAAGAAAAGAGCTTTTCATATCAAAGTTTTCCTGGAATGTCACGATCACAACTGGGCAATTGTTGTTGTTGAAATGACCCTTGAGACAGTGGGAAAGGAGAAAAGTTGACCCTCCTACCATGTGGCAGGCTGTTTCTCCTCTTCTCTCCTTAGGAAAAATCAGCTCTTGGAGTTCATTTTCAAAGGACGGCTTCAGAGTGTTGCCTGTGAGTTGAAATTATGTCAAAGCCTGGACTTTGACATCACTTGGAGGGTGAAACCTTTACTTTCAGGATCTGCTTTCTACAGGTCAGTGAGGTCACAATTTGACAAGTGGCCTTTTAATAAGTTAGGCTGACTTCATCTGGACTTTGAAGTCCACCTCGCTGGTGGGGGGTCACTGGAAAGTTCTGTTCTTGTCTTTGAGCTTTTCTGTTCTCCTCCCAGCTCCCATTCTCACCAGTGATTGTTAGGTATAAGGACCTCAGTAGCCACTTAGGAATACTGAATGCAAACCAAAGAAAACCAAAGCAGAGGTAGTCGGTCACAGGTGATCGTTGGAAGAAGACTGCAGTTCTGAAACAGGTAACAAAGGTTTAGGCAGGTACGTAAATGACTTTGACAGATGGTTTTTGTTACTCACTTTTTTTTTTTTAAAGTTAGTCCTTTTTTCCCCCCTAAGCTATAGGGCCTCAGATAAAACTAATGAAAAAAATTAATGTGGTAAAATATACATAGCATGAAATATATCATTTTAACCATCTTAAGTGTGTAATTTAGTGCCATTAACTACATTTACATTGTTGTACAACTGTCACTGTCATCCATTTCTAGAACACTTGCATCTTCCCAAACTGAAACTCTGTTAAACAGTAACTCCCTATTCCTCCCTCCCCTCAGCTGCTGGCAACCACTATCCTACTTTCTGTCTCTATGAACCTGACCACATAATTCATGTTCGTGAAACCATACAGTATTTGTCGTTTTGTGACTGGTTGATCTCACTTAGCATAATGTCCTCAAGGTTCATCCATGTTACAGCTGTTGTCAGAATTTCCTTCCTTTAAAGGCTGCCTAATATTTCACTGTGTATGTATACCACCTTTTGTTGACGCATTCATCCATTGATGGATGTTTGGTTTGCTTCTGCCTCCCAGCTATTGTGAATAATGCTGCTCTGAGTGTGAGTGTACAAGTATCTTTTTGGGTATATACTTGGAATTACCAGATTGTCTGGTAATTCTGTATTTATTTTTTGAGGAACAGTCATCTTTTTTTCATAGTAGCTACATCATTTTACATTCCCACTAGGTTACCAACATAGTCAACTGTTTGAAATGATACTCTAGTCTTAAAGTATCCTTCCATTTCTCTCTTAAGATTCACTAACATTTATTTAAACACAAAGGAAAGATTGTGAGATGACAATAAAGGGTTTGATAGAAAGAACATGCATTGTTAACATTTCCACGAGCTTAAACCAACAGTTTTTATGTTTGCAAATTATCTTTCTAACCTGTGTACGTGCACATTTCCTACAGCTGCAGTTACGGCATAGAAATTCTTAAATTCGTTTTCACTTATGCTTTTTATTTCTCTATTATGTTTATGGATGACAACATAATGCACTTGCTGTTAATCATTAGACTTGGAGGTTATCCCTTTTTTTTTTTTTTTTGGTATGTTTAAATAATGTTGCTATTGGCATCTTCACAGAACTGTTCCTCTTGAATGATTTCCTTAGGACAAATTCTCAGAAGTAGAGGAAACTGGGTCAAAATCAATCAACTTTTTCTTTTTTTAATGACTATTGCTCTGTGTTTAATGCTTTTCTAAGGAAGAGTTGTTTTCCTTGCAACCTTGACATTTGAATTTTCAAAGATTTATTTATTTATTTTTAATGATATGGGTTGTTAAAAGAACATTTTATCATTCAACGGATTTTAAGGACTTAATCTTACTTCACACATCAGCCCAATTTAAAAAAACACATGTATTATTTTGCTGTACGATAGAGGAAACCTGAATAGCTTAGAAATTGTCATTCAAAATATTTGGCCACTCTCCCTTCTGAGACAGACCACGTTCTGTCTATGGAATGTGTACCTCTCTAAATAAACTTGCTTTCACTTAAAAAATTTTGTTTTCAAGTGGAAACTCTTTCTTTCCTCCAGTTAACCATCAGAGCGCTTACTAAATGGGATGTTTTACCTTTTAAAGCACATGTAGGCTACCTACTTAGGAGAGGGGCGCCCAGTCCCTCTGGTGATATTTTTGTTGAGGATTTGTATACTATTAAATCAGCAATGTATGCTTAGAACCTCTTTGTGCAGAGCTCTTTGACAACCGTGTGAGAGAAAAATATTTTTAAAAGCGTTGACTGGAAAAGTTCATAATGCCAAAGGATCTATTCAGAAAAGGATCTCTCCAGACAAACAAAAGTTAATTAAGACGAGGAATAGATAATATGCATAGCATTGCATGGATCACCACAGCCATTCAGGGACTAAAGAAGGCAGTGAGAGTTGGGTAATAAAGGAATTGTATGTAACAATGAATGTGAGATTAAATATGTAGGGAAGAAGTTAATATACAGTTCTAACTTTTGTCAGGCAGAATAAAGAGTTAAAAGTAGGTAAAGTCTCTCCCTATCTGATGCCACTCCCTCGCTAAACTTTTCCAAAGATAAGCAGCGACCTCTGATGTCTACCCCTCAAGACGTGGTATCGTTGCCCTTTCCTCTTCCCACAGCCAGTCACATTTTGGTGAATAAGATGAGAACAAATCATCTGGATTTATTTCAGGCCAGTACTCTCAAACCTTAAGGAACACATATATTCTGAGGTTGATTCTTAGGGTTTCTTTGGGGTGTGTTCAAGGATGCAGACATTCTTTGAATGCCCTTCTCACAAGATCAGTCAACTGAAGGAGAAAACTACCCATCAGAGGCTTTCTCTGAGAGCAAAATCTAACTAAAATTGAATTGCTAAATTCAAGTGTATACATCGGCATTCCTGGCTGGGGTGAAGAGGAGTTGTCTTCAGTTCGGCACTGATTCTCTTGCGATGCCTTTCTCGATATTCTTTCCCACTAAAACATATCATTTGGTGCCTCTGTTGTTCAAGCTCATATCTACTTCAAGTCACCCAGTGAGGAACTATAGTGAGATGAGATGATAACTTTGACTGTTTTGGGTCTTCATTATTTGAACTCGTTTTGTCCCTTTTCTGAACATTTTGTGTCCAAAAGTCCTATTTGGTGAATGAACTGAATAGCTTTTGTGTGAAAGACCAAGTTGGGGGAGAAAAAAGGTAACAGTTTGAACACCCCTAAAAGGATTTATTTTTTAAAAAATCATGGCTCACTATGGTAGTATCCAATATTGTTTTCATACATGTATACTTAAAACCAAGTTTAAAAATAAAAGCTCTCGTAACATGACACCATAATCTAACCAGTAGGTTCACCAGGACTTCTGCTTTCTCCACAGTCTTCTAATATCTCTTCTGGTTCCAAGTCTCAAAGCCTAACACAGAGGGAAGCGTTTGTAGGTTTTATTTTTTTCTCTACAATTCAGTCTTCAGCAAGATGAGAGCTTTCTTCATGTTGTCAAGCACTAATGCGGGAAAAAGTCACAAGAGTCATCAGAAATTATATAAGTAGATGTATATACTCCCAAACTCAAGCATTCTATTCCTTGTTTAATGGGGCACTGTTTCATCTTAGGGTGACTAGCTGGTCATCTTATTATTGTAAATTTTTTTTCTAAAAGTATGTGAAATAGCTTTTATTATAATACACTTGTCTTCCAGTTTTTTTTTTTTTTTTGTATTGAAGTAATAGTTGATTTACAATGTTGTGTTAATTTCTGGTGTATGGCAAAGTGATTCAATTATATATATATTTGTTATACATATTCCTTTTCATATTCTTTTTCATTATAGGCTATTACAGGTATTGAATATAATTTCCTGTGCTATATAGTAGGACCCTGTGGCTTATTTATTTTATATATAGTAGTTAGTATCTACAAATTGCCTTTTTCTGCAAGGCCCTGTGATGTTACTGATACAGCATACCTGCCTTAAATGAGGAGCCCAAAGTCTTATTACGATATATGCTACTATCTCAGAAATGGCCAGTACACTTGGAATATGTTTCCCCTGGTCCTCCCAGCACCTGTTGGAGGCATCGCTAATGGACCAGGGTAATCTTTCCTGCTGCCCAGATACAGCCTCACTATCCTTCCCAACACAATGTTCTAGGTCAGAGCCACCCAATACAAATTTTTGTGGTGATGAAAAATTTTCAGTGCCTATTCAGTGAGTACTTAAAATGTGTTTAGTGTGTCTAAGGATCTGACTTTTTAAATTTTTAATTAATTTAAATTTAATCTTAAGCACATGGCTGGCATATTTGGCAGTGCAGGTCTACATAGCCACTAGTCATTGAGTGAAATGGTCCTTAGGACAAAATCCAGTTTTCTTCCCAGAGGATTAATTAGATGTCACAGCTAGGTACAGTTTCCCATTGAGGTATTTCATCTGCCTTGAATCGCTCTCTTTTTTTTTTCCCCTATTTTATGGCAATCCCAGGGGAAGTGAGTATCTTGGCAACTATTTGGAACCATCTTTCCTACTGATCTTTTTTTTTTTTTCCTTTAGTTTAATTAATTAATTATTTATTTATTTAAATGGAGACACTGGGGATTGAACCCAGGACCTTGTGCACACTAAGTGTGCACTCTACCACTGAGCTATGCCCTAGTCTCTTTCCTACTGGTCTTTAAAGTTGAATCTGAGTTCACCTTTAACAAGCTGGACTAAATTATTTTGCTTTTGTCATTTGGAAAAAAACATTTACCAAAGCGTGCAGATTGCTACTGTTACTGTCAAATAGCACAATGACTGCTGCACTCACTTCTGTGATTGAAGGAGTTGTGAAGCACGCCTAAGAGAAACCTGAAAAGCAGGTAGTCTGGATCCTCCTAGAGGAAAATATACCTCATCTAAATAATTCATCTTTAATTGAGATTTTTGAAAAATTAGATTAAAAAAAATGTGATTTGCCAGAGGATACAAGGCTCGTTAGGAGACTGAGTCTCTGGTGTCTCTGAGCCCAGCTTTTTCTCCCCAGCCCATATGGACTCTAGTACAGATATTCAGAGGGGGTAGCACTTACAGAGAGCTGTATCCGAAGGTTCGTAAGCATAGAGACGATTTGAATATCTTCCAGTGATGTCAGCTCTAACTGTCAGGGATGGATCTACAAAGAAAAAGCCAAAGGGGATGAAGTACAGTGTTTCAAAGTAACCTCTATTGCATGATGAAACCTACATAGTCATCCTCATCCCATGAAAGGAACAGTGTGTCCCATTGGATGGGGTCCTACTCCATCCAGTCTGCCATCCAGCCCCTGCAGTCAGTACCCAAAGCCAGGCTGGGAGTATTCAACAGTTGCGCAGTGTTTTTGTGGGAAAGGTTACGAACCCTGCAGTCCTGTCTATAGCAACCTGGAAATAGGGTAATATCCATTGTTGGGGTGGTGTTTTGGTTTTTTGGTGGAAACATTGGAATTCTTTACTAAAGAATTATTTTAAACTTTTGAAAGGATTACATTGTAATTGAAATTTGTTACCAAGAGCAACCTAGATAACTAGAAACTCTCATCAAATGCTAGTTTTCAAAACCAGCCTTGTCTTTTTTTTTAATGAATAAAAGAAAGCAAGCCCTTAAGAGCAGCAAAAGGTAAAATAAGTGTGTAGTGCCCTCTCTGTTTTTACTTTTGTTAACTAGCTGCATTTTTAAAATACAGATTTAGGAGTCTTCCCTTATACATATATTCTTCTAGGTTTAAATCTTTTTTTTCTTTTTCATGTTTTATATTTAACTTGAAGTTATCAATTAAAGAAGAAAAAAGGTATAAATAAGATGCATGCAAAAGGGAGGTACTAGGATACACAGAGGTCTAGAACTTTGCCTTAAGAAGTGATTGAAAATGTCCTGAAAATTAGATGAAGAGGACACATGGGACCCAGCCGCAAGAATGCGAAGTCTGTTACCAGACTTGAGTGGATAGTGACTGTCATTTCAGAATGTGAGGACTAGGCTTAGCAAACATAAATGCATGAAACAGACATTATGTTTGTTCGAGGAAGACTTAAGACCTACTCCACTCTTCCTTGGTGCAGAGGATACAAATACAGGGTCTAATCTTCCTGATACATTAACATAAGAAAAGCTTTTTAAGCTCTCAACCCTGGCTGCACACTGAGATCCAATGCAGAGCTTCCCCAAAAAGGCCCACCTGTGTCCCGCCTCCTGCAATTCTGATTTCATTGGTTTCAGGTGTGGCCTGTGCAGCTTGATTTTTAACAAGCTTCCAGGCAATTCGAACCTGCTGGCCGGGTGGAGAACTACTGAGCAGGAAGAGCAAGCTGCCTGGGACTTGGTTCTTATGACCGAAGGACTCAAACAGGGGTTAAAATGCCCTTCGACAGGAATACTGCGAAAAGAGTGCCTGGATGACCGACAAGGACCCTTTCAGTGTAAGTTTTCTAAATTTTCTAAATCCTAACAACATCAAATCTATAAAATGAGCCCCAGTTCAGCCTTCTTCCTTTTCTTCCTTCACTTTTTCATATGTTAATGTGAACTTGGATGAATTACATAGATGAAGCACTTGAGCAGAGTGAGCTTGGCTCGGTAATGGATTTAATGATGTCTGGTCCTTTTATCAGTATCACTTTCATCAAAGCCAAACTCAACTCATTTGTTCAATCATTTAAAATATATGTTGTGAGTCTACCACAGGGTCATGCTGAAAATATGATGGTGAACAGCAATAGGTCTAGTCCCTGCCCCATGGGAGGGGGGAAATATTTATTAAACGATTACCCAATAAATGCAAAATTGTAACCGAGGAAAGAGTGACCATTGAGAGGAACACCGTGCCACAAGAGCACCTAGTGGGAGTTTAAGCAGGTCAGTGAACGACAGTGATTAACTAGGTGACGTGGGGCTACAGAAGGTGAAGCAGGAAAAGCTTTCCAGCAGAGGGAACGGCATATGAAAAGTACCGGCTGACTAGGGGAACATGGCTGCTTTGATTTCTTTCAGCCCATATTCACAACTTGCCCAAGAATAATTCCAAAAAATGTCAGAAAGACCCAACACACAAATCAAAAGTTGGCCTGATTAGAAATATTTACAGGCCTGACACAATTCAGGAGAATGATTCACCCACTTAAACAGTTAGCAGGGTGCTTCTTTCTCAGGTGTCCTTGTGGCAGAAGAGGAAAAGTTAAAATTAGCAGATAAGAAAAAATGGCATGTATGGAAACAGAAGCCTGCATTTTCTAATGAAAATGTGAAAGTGAAAGTCATGTGAAACCCCTTGCTAGAATCTGACAGTGGCCTTGGCCATGGTGGAGCAGCAGGGGAGGGCTGGAGCGGGGATGGAGGAAGAGATGTGGAGGCACTTCTATGATTTTCTTAGTGTATTTTACCTCATTGTCACTTTTACTTACCAACAAACATAATTCTGGGGACATACTGGCCATCAGGAGAAAGGTGTTTGTCGGTTGTTTCATACTAAGGTTTAAAAAAAAAAAAGCAGTTTTTAGTCTATTTATTCTTCAGTTGTTTTCAAATTTGTTAAAAGAAAAATGTGTCCATTTCTGGGCTAGGCACCTTAAGACACTATAAGACATCTCTAACACAGAGAGTTTATAATGTAGATGGGGAGGCAAGTGACATGCTTGAAATAATAAACAAGATAGAGCAGATGGTGACACAGAACATGAGGTAAAGAGCTGATGTAGGTGACAACAATGAGCAAAAAAGTTCAAGAAGGGAGAATTTGGAAGGCATTACAGTGTCTGGGGACGACATCTTGGATGAAGTAGGAGGAAACAGATTAACGAAAAAAATGGAAGTCGTTTTTGGAGAAACTGCAGAAACAAATAGGATTATCTTGAGCATTCACTTATTCATTTATCAGTTTTTAAATTTAGAGTTGTCTTTATTTAGAAATTTACAGGGGGGAGGGTACAGCTTAAGTGGTAGAGTGCATGCTTAGCATGCACAAGGTCCTGGGTTCAATCCCCAATACCTCCATCAAAAAATTAAATAAATAAATAAACCTAATTACCTCCCCTTGCAGAAAAAAGAAATATACAGTAGTTATCTTTAATGAGTGCACTGTATAGTGGGAGATACCAGTAGGAAAGTGAATATTGAGAATCTGGTGGGTGAAATATTATGATGGAGGGTATACAGGTGCATCGAGTGCCCAGAGCAGGTTATTTAACCCAGGATGCAGGTTCCACTAGGACTTTCTGAAGTGGGTAAAGAGGAATATTTAAAAAATGAATAGGACTCAGTTGCATAGAAAATGAGATCACTCCAGGCAAGAGGGGGGACAGATGATACAAAGGTAGAGGAAAGGCATAGCACTTTCTAGAACCAAGTGTTTGGATGGGACTAAAGTATAGGGATGCATGAGGCGGTGGTGAGGGAAGATGCTAGAAAGGTACTTCAGGGGTCAGCTCGTGCGTGGTCTTGCATATGATGCCACAGTGCGTACATTTATTCATATATAGATAAGAGCCGTGGGAGGGGTGTTATAAGTACCATGATACCAGTTTGGTTTTTAGAGCAGTTACCTTGCCAATCATGTGGGATTAGATAGGATTTATTTTGAAGGCAATAATACTCTCCTGCGGTCAAGATTTTTTCTGTTGCTGTAATAATTGGAAGGTTTTTGTCATTTGCAAATTCCTCCCTGTTCCCCTTTCCCCAGTAGCTTTAGTCCATGTCCCTTCTCTCCCTGGAAGAGACAGCGCTCCAGCTGTGCAATCCATTCCAAATTCCACTTCATATGTCTGAGTCCAGAAAGCTGTAGCCTCATGCTTTCCCACCTGACTTCATCCCCAGCCCCTCTGATGGTCAAGCTTGCTGCCTTTACAAGTTCTTCTACTCCGTACACAAACAGGACTTTCTTTCCAAAAGCAAACAGTCAATAAACCACCCCTAAAACTGCTCTACCCAACCATATGTCCCCTGAGCTTCTCCCTCTCTCGCTTTCTCTCATCCTCTTCGCAGGTTGACAGGTTGGTTTCTTCAAGGAGCATCTACGCCAGCAGTCCTTCCTCACTCACCTCCCGTCCCAGGCTCCTCTTCCTCCTTTTACTCCTTCATATTAGTGACTTGGTGATTCTCTACCTGACCTTGTTCTGTTTTACATTTTATATTCTCTCTGCACAATTTCATCTATATCTGCCTTTAATCAACACCTGCACGCTGGTAATTCTCATATCTTCCCCACACGTGCAACAACGTCCAGCCTATGTAGACAGCCATGCCCCAGGTACCTCATCATTAAACTCAACATGTCCCACGCTGAATTTATCAGCTTGGTCCACACTTTTCAAAAAGCTCTTCTTTCTTTCTTCCCTATTTCATTAAGAGCACTCTTCTAGATTTGACTCTCGTGCTCACCTCTGTCAGTCAAGAAGCCCTGTGGTTCTAACTTCTAATATTCTTGCTAATGGTCACTTCCCTGTAAATTGAGGAACACTATTTTTGTGTAAGATTTTTTTTTTCACTTTGCCTAGCTTATTGCCGTATTACTAAGTGGAATCAAATCTTTTCTGTCTAATCTATGAGATGAGACATTTGGAACAGATCCCAGGCAATGTGGTATGATGAAGAGGTATAGGAAAAATGAATCATCTGTTTCAAATACTAAGCCACAGAGAAATGGCGGTGATGATGAAAAGTAAACTCACAACCAGATTGAGGAGGACAAACTGCTCTGCCAATTTCTGGATGTCTTTATTTTCAGCAAACACTTTCTTTAAAGCTATAATAGAAAGAAAAAAATCATTAAGCAATCATTGCTCTCTGTTACATTTTATATTGAACTGTATTTTTAATACAGTATTCAACTCTGCCCTTTCAACAAATGATTAGTGAAGTACTGTCTAGGCCATTGACTGACTTTGCTTCTGTCATTCAATCCATCACTCATTCATTCATCCATTAATTTTTTTTTAGTTAATTTTTTTCAATCCATATTTATTGAGTGGCTGCTATGTGGTAGGCACTGTACACATGAGGAGAGCAATGAAAAAAAGTAATGTGCTTTCTTTATAGAGGTCAAATGCTTATGTAGGAGACAGACTGTAAACAAGGCAGTAAAGTAAGTATCTAATAATTTTAGGTGGAGATATGTGCTTTGAAGAAAAATAAAGCAAGAGGTTTAAGGGTTACAGAGGGTCAGGGTAGACCTCTGAGGAGGTGACACTGAAGTGAGAGAGTGATGCTTTCTGAGATGTTGGGTACCTCACACAAGGCAGAGGGGGCTGCAGGAGCAACAGCCCTGAGGCGGGAATGGGCTCAGATGTTTGGGGAAAAACACAAAGGCCAGGGTAGTTGGAGTGAAGGGAAAACAAGGGGAGGGTCGTGAGCAAGGAAATGTAGCCAGGGGTGAGATCATGTCCAGCCTTGTGGGCCGTGGTCAGGAGCATGGGTTGAATTTTAAATTCTCAAGTGATGAGAAGCCACTCGAGCACATGAGTGTTAGGATCTGATTTATGCTTCACAGCCTCACTCTGGCTCCTGCATGGAGAACTGACTGTAGGGCGACCAGACAGGTGCCCGTTACAGGATTCTAGGCAAGATGTGATCTTAGTTTGGACCAGGGCAGTAGCAATGAGGAAACAGGAAGTGGCTAGATTTGGGCAGGACCTACTGTCATATAAGGATCCCAGTGCAGAATGACAGTAGAAAGCCCCTTGTTCAAAAATTGTTATGACTCTTAAGACGGCAACAACAGAGCTTTACGCCAAGCATAGGAAGCTCCTGAGCACTGGGCCCTGTGTGAGTGTAGCAGGGCTTGCCCGTGAGGCTGGTGCTGGCTTTTGGATAGATTGTGAAGGTAAAGCACTGGTGTTGGCTGATGTATTAGATGCAGGCTGTAAGAGAAAGCAGGAAGTTGAGAATGAATTCTAGAGCTTGTTTTTGCTGCTGTTGTTGTTTCTAATGTGAACCAGTGGTTAACACAAAATGTGGACATATTTGAAGTGACTTTAAAATATGTTTTTGTTCATAAAATATTCTTTTTTTATTCAATTGTGTGAGGTGCTAAGGATATATAGAGATGAGTGATCTGGACCCTGGCCCTAAAGCTAAAAGCCTATAAAGGAAATTATATTTAGAAGTGTAAATTACCTTGACTGTGTGGGCATTCATCCAAG
This sequence comes from Camelus ferus, assembly GCF_009834535.1. NCBI lineage: Eukaryota > Metazoa > Chordata > Mammalia > Artiodactyla > Camelidae > Camelus > Camelus ferus. Next base: position 51,270,786 of record NC_045702.1, on the reverse strand, counting down.
TGATGAATAATCATCAAGGGTTTGTTGCTTTAGGAGACAAAGAGAGATGGGATAATCTTTAATAAGTAGGATTTTATGGAGAGCTAAAGATCACTAGATGGTGCTCTTGAGAGCTTTGAGAGAATGCTGCAAAACTTGTCTTTACCTTGTCTTGGATTTGAACAAAGCTTCTTCATATGTCTGAGTCCAGATGAGTTGATCACCCCAACCTAGAACAAAATGAACCAGTACATTTAAAGCTGTTATATTTTCAGACCCAAAGCTGTTGAAAAGCAGGGGTAAATCTAGGATCAGTACAGATTTGATACTGAAGAAGAGGAAAAACCTCCAGGGAAAGCAGAAACAGTTATAAACTTCGATAAATCTAGAACAAACGCATTAAAGAAAATATGTTCAGCACACAACTCTCAGCACCAAGAGTTAAATCTCCCAATTAAGAATTACTGGAAGTGACAAGAAGCTGACTCCTACCTCTGGAGAGGGTCTGGGGCAGTTTGAGTCCAGAGTTTTTTGTGTCCTTCTTAGCCCCTGGTTTGATGGTGGTGTCTTTGGCCAGAGTGTAGGAGAGGGCCACAAGCAGCAAGAAAGCTGACACTGAGATCTTCTCCATGACGGATCTGATATGGAAGACAAACAAATAAGCAAAAAGTCAGTAAAATAAAAGGGAACTAGCAGTCTTCCAAACCTTCACTGTTGAATCACAACCATGGGACACAACAGGAATTGAGGCTTAGATGAGACTGAACACATGAAGTTAGAGTGAAAAACTACCTTCCACAGAATTTTCCTAAGAATAATACTATGATATCTCGCTCTCTTTCTCTCTCTATGTATAGATGTAGATATAGCTCCATACAGATATAAATATACTGATGAAGATTCTTCACAGAAATTATGATATGGAAATAGATACAGATATCTATATATTTTAAGAAAATAAGTAGATAGGTATATATATTCTTATAGCTAAGGAAATATGCTTTCAAATTTTATATTTTAAAAATTTTAGTACTAGAAGTCACCTTGAGGGCTATCTCCTCTTTTCCCACCTCCTCAATGCCTAATTTTGTAGATGGAGAATCTGAAATTCAGAGAAATGAAGATGAATCAGATGGGCATAGAACCAAAGCTTTTGGATCTTTCCATTTTACAGTGCTTCCCCTCTGGAAAAAAATCACCCTAAACATACATACTTATTTAACATTTTGTTAAGATGGGGACGTTACGATTGAAGAATAAGACCTGAGTATTATGACTCCTAATTTCGTTTAGAAACTGCCAACTTTATCTTTTAACAAAGACTTGCACCCACGCAACTCTCTCCCTGGTGTAACCTTTACTCAAACTCTATATATTGGTTGTAAGTTGATTAAAATATATCAGTACAAATTTCTTCCAGTGAAATAATTCTTTGACTCTCTACATGGGCCTGTATAGGTAGGTAGTTGTGGGCATGCACTTTAGTGCACAAAAATATTCTATGTGACTCATAACACAGAGAAACCAACCCCATAGATGTCTCTGTTAATTTTGTTCTCCTTTCCAGTATTTCAAAGTTAATTCTCAGGGAATATTATACTACTGTTAAGCAGGTTTATGAACAGGAAAGTGAATAGCAAGATAAGATCCATGAGTGGGTGAGGGAGTGAGCCACCTAGCAAAGTGAGCTGCACAAGCAAATCACTATGGTTATCCACGCAAAGCTGGAGACCTGGGATGCTAGTAAAGCCAAAGACTGAAATTGCTTAAAAAGAAACACCTGGTTCTCATACTGTGTGTGCAAGTCTACGCTTGTGAAGTAGGTTTCAAATTAAATCAAATGAACTCCACAAAGGAAGCAAGATGGACTATCAATGCTTAGTGTTTTTAAGGGGTAAAATTTCTCACGTTCTGATTGCTTGAGTGCAAACCTTTGCTAAGCGTTAGCCAGTTTAAAAAAAGAAAGGCACTGCCAAGTTACCAAATCCAGATAGTGCCTTATATTAAACTGACCAGTTATTATCCATGTCATAGTACATAGCTACACAATGTCTCACTCAAAAAAGACATAAGCAAAAAAGAAATATACTTTCTTCATTTTCTGTACCCAGAAAGATACAGAAATGCCAATAACAATTTTTGTATTCAGTGTTTTGCAGAAACACTTCAAGTGCACTACAAGTCAACAATTCCCAGCCCTCTTAGTACAAAGATTTCTTTTTTAAGGTAAACAACAAAACCAAGAATCTTTATGTGAGAATAATTATATTTTTGGAATATTAGTTGATTCAGAATGCAAATAACAGCTTTAAATTCATCAACAAACATTTGATTTTGCATTTAATTTATAGCAACAGCATCTAATGTACATTAGAAAAAGTAACAGTAAACTGGTGGTGAAGTATTTATGTAGTCCATTGGCAATTCTCATTGTGCAAGCGGCTATCAGGACCTTTTGCTGTAACTCCGCAGCTTACAGATTGGAACTATTGATCTGTTATACGTGTTTTATGGCAGGATGACTCAAGGGAGCCGAACAGAACTCCTGCTGTACAAACATCCTGCTCTGAGCTGTCTTTCTGAGATTCACTCTACTGAGTTTTCATAATACACACAGACTGTGCTCTGCAAACTTCCTGCACAAACCACCTCAAGCCAGAAAGCTAACCGTGGAAGACAGTGATAATTTGGAGACATACACACACATGCTAAGAAACCAGGACTTTTACTGGTCACTGTATCCCTGTCTTCTTATCTTTAACAAGGAATGACTTGCAGGAGGTTTTGGTGTCCCCATTCATAAATGCTTCAGGAAAGCAACTAGATCTCTCACAGCCTATCTCGTGAATTTAAAGATTGAAAAAGCAACAGGGAATGTCTTCATATCAGACAGAGAAAGAAAACTGTTTTCTGATTTGCAATCATATTCTGAACTGCAGTTCCAAAAAGCCAATCTGAGCTGAGATTTCACAGTCCTGCGGGTCTTTGCTTTAGTGAGTGAGAGAGAAGCAGAGCATTATGAGATGGTGATCGGGGCACAGTCACTGAGACAGAAGACCCTGGGCTCTGTGCCAGGCTTGAAAACTCCTAGAGTTCACTTACTCTTAAACTTCTTATTTCCTAAAGGAGAAAGCAAGCTCAGGAACATAGCTCTGCCAAAGAGAGGCTCCAGGAAGCCTTTGGTGGAAATTCCATTTATTCCTTCTCCAAATCCCATTTCGCTGCCCTTGGAACTGCACTCCTTTGCCTGTTGATTGCCTGCAACTTTACACAGTAACCAGAGGCCAAAGCGCATGCTAACAAGTGCCCTTCTAACGCGGCTGTCAGGAGCCTTACCTGGATGTCCCCACCCACCTGTCTTTGTGAGCCAGGCGGCCTCAACGCAGTCCAAGCTTCCTAGTGCGCTGGCTCAGCCCAAGCCTCTATTTATGCACCTGAGCACACCTCAGCCCCACCCACTAATCCCGTATTCATGTGTTGCAAACTCTGAAAGGATCTTTTCTTTTTCCAACTCTTCCCTGAGCTAAAGCATTCCTTGCTTTGAAAAATAACGTTGTAAAGGGCATGCCTTCCATTATGCCTGCTTGTAACTCTGTGGAGTTATACTGTTAAGAGATTTGGAAAAGATGGGCAGAGTGCCAACTCCAGGTAAGCTTTAAACGAAGACGTTTGATTTGTCTGCAGGCTGATTTGTCTTTATGTGATTGGTTGGAGTTTGTGGTTTGTAGAATTTTTTTTCTCTCTCTCTTGGGCAGATTGCCTCTAGTTGAAAACCCACAAGAGATGATTCACAATTCTAACGCCTAGTCATATAACCTGCTATCCTCCATTATAGTAGAAATTATTTTACACAATATACTTCCTCTTCCTGGCAAACAAAATGTACATTTACTATAGATGTGGAAAAAAACACAAATCAAGCATTCACATAATATTTTTAAACTAGGAAGTTATTGAAAAAAGATACCCTAATACTATGAATTTTTATTAAATGCCTTGTAGCAACTATCCTCCGAAGAACGCAGAGGTATTTCATGGATATTCTCTCATTTAATGACAAGCTTTCCTCCTAGGCGTGCAGGAAGCCATCTACACCGTCTTTCAGACCTAGAAACTAAGATCTGTGACTACTTTTTCTCATTCAAGATTGTGCAGTTGTTCACTCAACATTTTCAGAGCGAACTCAAATTTTCTGTATAAAACTTTAATCCTGTGTTTTCGTGAAACTACATACAATCCTTCAAAGTTCAGAATGGAGAAATCTTTAATAACGGAAAATTAACTAATGGGATTCAGGCTCTATAAAAATTATTTTTGGAATGAGTTAAGATTATAATATTTCAAAACATTTTCAAGTATGTACATTTTTTGATAGACCGTTAATTTCTGCGGGCAAAATAGGAAGTGATTCCCAAAATGCTGTCTTTTCAATTCTAAATAAATTTATAGAAGTCATTTCTTTAGGAGTTTGATTAAAAACAGTGATTTGAACTCAACTTTTAAAAGTAGAGAGCCTTTTATGTAGATTCAGTTTATTTAACCTTTAGATTAGTCAATTCAACCCCCTCACTCTGTAAGTAAAAAAAAAAAATGAAGATGTTAAAAAATTAATGACTTTCGGAAGGTCCCACAACTTGTTTAGGGCATTGCTGAGACCAAAGCTCTGGTGTCATCTAAGTCCATCACGTGCTAAGAGCGGAAAGTGGGCAGGATTTGGGATCGTAAGATTCCCGTCTGAGTCCTGCATCCTTGTGATCCTCTCTGGAGGATCTCAGAGACATGATTTAACATCTCTGAAACTTCAGTGTCCTTATCTGTAAAATGGGGATAATACTACCAAACATGACTGTTTTGAGTATTAAATGAGATTTTAATGAGTTAAGACATGGGAAAGTACTTGGTATATTAGTTTGCCAGGTCTGCTGTATAACAAAGCACTATAGATGGGGTGGCTTAAATAGCAGAAATTTATTTTCTCAGGGTTCTGGAGGCTGGAAGTCTGAGATCAAGGGATCAGCACGTTTGACTTCATCTGAGGTGTGCTTCCTTGGCTTCTGGATGTCATCTTCTTTCTATGTCTTCACATGGTCATCCCTCTGCACCTATCTGTGTTCTAATTTCCTTTTTTTTAATGTTTTACTCTATTTTATTATTTTTTCTGTATATATATATTTTTATTGAAGTATAGTCAGATTACAATATTGTGTCAATTTCAGGTGTACAGCATAATGCTTCAGTCATACATATTACTTATTATTTCATATTATTTTTTCATATTTTTCACCATAAGTTACTACAAGATATTGAATACAGTTCCTTGTACTATACAGTATGAACTTGTTGTTTATCTATTTTATATATAGTAGTTAGTATCTGCAAATCTCAAACTCCCAGTTTATCCCTTCCCATTCCCTTCCCCTCTGGTAACCATAAGTTTGTTTTCTATGTCTGTGAGTCTGTTTCTCATTAGTTAATAAGTTTGTCTTTTTTTCCTTAGATTCCACATATAAGTGATGTCATGTGGTATTTTTCTTTCTTCTTCTGGCTTATTTCACTTAGAACGACAATCTCCAAGTTCATCCATGTTGTTGAAAATGGCATTATTTTATTATTTTTTATGGCTGAGTAGTATTCTATTGTATAAATATACCACAGCTTCTTTATCCAGACATGTGTCGATGGACATTTAGGTTGTTTCCATGTCTTGGCTATTGTAAATAGTGCTGCTATGAACACTGGGGTGCATGTATCTTTTTAAATTAAGGTTCCCTCTGGATATATGCCCAGGAGTGGGATTGCTGGATCATATGGTAAGTCTATTCTTAATCTTTTGAGGACTCTCCATACTGTTTTCCATAACAACTGCACCAAGCTACATTCCCAACCAACAGTGTAGGAGGGTTCCCTTTTCTCCGCATGCTCTCCAGCTTTTCTCTCTCCTTTATTTCCATCATTTCTTTCTCCTTCTACTCTAAAGGACAGTCTTGCCAGATAGAGTATCCTAGGTTGCAGCTTTTTCTCATTCAGGACTTTGAATATATCTTGCCACTGCCTTCTGGCCACCAATGCTTGTGTAGAGAAATAAGCTGAAAGGTTTATGGGGGTTCCCTTGTAACTCTTTGTTTTTCTATTGCTGCTTTTGGAATCATTTCTTTATCTTTAACTTTGGCCATCTTAATTGTAATATGTCTTGTTGTAGGTCTGTTTGGGTTCTTCTTGTTTGGGACCCTCTGTGCTTCCTGTACTTGGATATCTGTTTCCTTCTTTCGGTTTGGAAAGTTTTCAGTCATTATTTCTTCAAATACCTTTTCAATCCCCTTTTCTCTTTCTTCCCCATCTGGGACCCTTATTATGTGTAGGCTGGCATGCTTTATATTATCCCATAGGTCCCTTATATTGATTTCATTGGTTTTTACTTGCTTTTCTGCTTACTGTTCTGATTGGGTTACTTCTGTTATTGTGTCTTCTTAGTCACTTGTTTGTTCCTCTGCATTATCTAGGCTGCTTTTGACTGCTCGACTCTTAACTCAGCAAATGAGTTTTCTGTTTTTAATTGGCTCCTCTTTAGTTTCTATTTCTGTTTCATAGTATTTTCTGTCTCTTTTCATAGTCTCTCTCATTTCCTTCATGCTTTTATCACCCCCTTTTTGAAGTCATGATCAAGGAGGCTGTCAAGATCTAGCTCATTGTTTGTTCTTTCAGGGGACTTCTCTAGTTCTTTTAATTGGGAATGGTTCCTCTGCGTCTTCATTTTACTTATATTTCTCTGGCTGTATGACTTCAGGAGTATCAGTGATCTACTGTGGTCTTAAAGGGCTGTTTCATTTTTTGTTTGTTTTTATTTAAAGTGGGAGCATTCCTGTGTAGACTGTGTGTGTCTAATAGTTTTGTTGTGGGGCTGTTCTCAGTACGGATGGCTGCCATGTCTTTCTTCTGGTGTGATGGCTGTTATCCCTTTGATGGGGTGTGGTTGGTGTTGTGATCAGAGTCTGTCCTGATTGTTGTTGTTGAGCAGGGCCTCCTTTTTTGTTCTGTGGTTGTTACAGCCTTGACAGGGGCCGGGTCTGCTGCCCTGTTGCTGGAATAGAGGCTTCTAGACCCGTTTCTGAGCTGTGGTGTGTGGTAGGCAGGCTTGGAGCAGTTCAGCTGGGAGGAAGAGTTGGCAGGAGACATCCACTGGGAGGTCCCCTCTGTGGTGTTGTCTGTCACTTGTTATGCAGGCTTACAGAGTACTCTTTGTTGACACTGCCTTTGTCCCTTCCTTAGCTGTGGGAATGTTGGCCACCTGCTCTAATGTCCCCCAGGTTCTGGGCCCCAGGAACCACCAGTGCAGATCCGCCAATGTCTGGCTCTAGGACCTGCTGTAGTGAGTGAGCAGTCACACACCTGAATCTGTGGTGCCCCACAGGGTTGGTGCAGACCCCAGCCCCACCTCTGCATACAGCACCGTACTCCCTGGCCTGTTGTAAATACCCACCCTCCCTCCTGCCATGCGCCAGAACTCTGCTCACTGCCTGTTTGTACCAGAGGCGCGGGTCCACAGAGGGTCCAGAGAGAGCAAATCCGCCCTCTCTGCCTGGGGCTGTAAACTAATCTCCATCCCACCTGTGATGCTGCAGGGCCCCTGGGTATGGATTCAGCCTTCAGCCCCACCTCCACACAGTAGTGATGGCTATGACTAAGTGCCACTGCTCCTCTGGCGAGAACACACCGACAATGGAGGCAAGAGGAGAAAGCTGCTGTGATGAAGCTGCATTGCGCCCCGCCCCCACCATGCACACCAGCAGTGGTGCTTTTGTATGGGGGTCCCAGTCTGTTCTGTTCTGCATACACCCCCAGCCAGAGCACACACTGCCCTCCAGTGCCCTGAGGCTGCCTCTGTGCAGTGGGCCCCAGCCTTCTGCCTGGGCTCCTCTCTGATCTCCAGCAGCCAGTCCCAGCTTGTCCCTGACGGCTTGTGTCTGGGGCTGGGGATCACAGGGACCCTCTGTGCCAGTTTCCCTTAGTTCTATCTGCCAAGTTGCTGCCACTGTCTCCATGGAGCCTTGGAAGCTCCGCTTCTGTCCCTGCTGACCTCCTGCAGGAGAGTGGGGGTCCTAGCCTCAGGTCGTCTTTCTTCCTATGCCGCTCCCTCCCTGCAGGACTGGTCCTGCACCAATTTTTTTCTTTTTTCCTTTTTTCTCTTTTTCTTTTACCAGATTTTGTGAGAATCCCCCTGTTTTTCGAAGCGAGCGACACTCTGCTAGAGTTCAGTAGGTGTTCTGTGTGATTCAACAGGTTGTAGATGTAATTCGTGGTGTATTTATGGGAGAGGGCGAGCTGCGAATCTCTCTACTCCACCATCTTGGCACCTCCCTCCTAGTGTCCTCTTACTAGAAGGTGAGTCATTTTGGATTAGTGCCCATCTTAATGACAAATCTAAACATAATTATCTCTTTAAAGAGTATCTCTAAGTACAGTTGTATCTTGAGGTCCTGGGGGTTATGATTTCAGTATGTGAGTTTTGGAGGGACACAACTCAGCCCATGACACTTGGAAATTAAAATATCTCTGGTTGATTATAATTAATTGTAATTATATAATTATCCTACTTCACTCCTGTGCCTAATCTCATATCAATAGAAACTCTATATTTGTCATAGTAGCTAAGGGATGGCAGGGAGGGTGTAATTATTAGAACATATCCAGCATACACATGCTGCTGTGGCATACATAGTCTGTCTTGGTGTGAAGCAATTACGGTTTTGTAGGTGGTACAAATTTTTCTTACATGTTATTAAACTTCATTACATTAAACAGCGATGTCATGTGATCAGTCTTTGGGATTTGTCTGATATTGTAAAAAAAAATCTATTGATATTAGGTAGGGTTTTTTTATTTGCTTTTTTTTTTCTGATAGGATTTGATGATGTGATATATAAAATAATGTTTACTAAGTGAAACTGAGCTTAGTACCAATGACCTGAACAATAATATAATTAATTATTATACCTCTGTGTTTTATACATTTATGTTACACTTTTAGAAGCTTTTATCAAAGCAGATTTTAAAGTAGGTTATTTCCTATTTTTAAGTAAAATTTGGAGACCTATGATAATAATAACTAGCAATTATTGAGTATCCAGTATGTGCTGGGTACTTGGCTCTATTATTTCATTTACTTGCTCATTCATTCATTTCTTCACCAAATATTTACTGAACCTATTTATGTAGCAAATATTATGCCTGACATTAAAGATATGAAGATGAAAAAGACATGGCCAGTTACTGAGGTGGCCAGATGCATACATAGACAATTGCAATTCAGGGTGAATCCATGCCATGGGGAAGCAAGGTTACTGATGATCTGATTGAAGAATGAAGATTGAACTACAGGAAAAATTAACCATCCACATGAGAATAGCATGAGATAAGGGACATGTAGCTGGCATGTTACCATTTTTCAGAGGAGATACAGATTGCTATCCACAAGAATGCTCAGATTGATAGTAGAAAGGAAGATTTCCAGGTGGAGATAGTGATAAAGGATTTACAAAATATGTTTCTTGGATATTTAATGGGACTAGCCTCGCTGCAGTGAGATCCATCTGGGCAACTCGTAAACAATAGGTTTGAAAGGTGTTTGGGGCTATTTGCCTGGGGCCTTGAATGCCATTCTAAGGAGGTTAAACTTCATCCTCCAAAGGAAGTGTCCTGTGATGGTGAAGGGGGCAAGCTGTAGATTCACATTGGTTCCAGTTCAAATTCAGTTTCATGATTGCTACATATTCTACTAACCCCTGCAACCTACCTAACTGCTCTCTACTTAGTTGTCTCACTTGTGAAGTGAGGGAGTAAGACTTCCTTTATAGGATCTGTGGAAGATGGTATAAAATAATTGAGGTAAACTACTTAGAATGGGACATAGCACATAGTAAGCACCCCAAATATTGGTTGTTACTACAGAATATGTCACTTGCTTCTCTATTAAAATCATTTAGGTCTCAGTCTATTAACTAATACAAAGTGTATTAGTTCCATGAGAGCAGAACCTTTGATTCCTTTTTTCTTATAGCCTCATATAAGGCTAAGTGGAGAGAGGATCTAGAATCCCCCATAATTGCTGGTAATAAATCCAGTATTCCTTTCAGTTACCAAGTTGCCCTCTGGTGCCAGGAAGTAAAGAGATAAACCTGTAAGCAAAAGCTAACCTCACAAAACTGAATGGTGATGAGCCTTATGCAGAGGAAAATGAGATCAGCTTCTTGTACTCAAGGACTTTGTCTCTAAAGGAGCCTTTCTGAAAATGTATATCTAACTGCAAACCAAGTTGCTAAGTAAATAAGCTCTCCCCAAACTTTAGCTTAGAGAAACAGACCGATAGCATTGGTGTTCTGTCATACAGAAAGAGCCGATCGCCATTTGAGTTTATCTTAATATCTGATGGGGGCTTTTGCACACAAAAATAATTGTTTCCCATTTCTTGGGGTTTAGCTGATATTCACTGAATTAAGGGTAAAATGTTAACACCTAAATCTAGAAGTTTAAGTTTAAAAATATACAAATTTTGTAATTTGTATAAAGTATACAAAAATAATTTGCTTTTGAATACATTAAATTGATATAATACTGAAGATCCTTTTTAACTCCTTTTGTCTTTTTTTGTGTGGTAAGAACAGATCATATGAGAGCTACTCTCTTAAACTGTTAAATGTACAATACAGTATTGTGGACTATAAGCATAATGTTGGTCAGATCTCTAGAATTTATTTCTTGGTGTTTAATTCAAATAAATATCAATAGATTAGATTTACCTAAATTAAGTAGATTACATTTCAATAGATTAAATTCAATGAATTAAATAGCCCCATTTACAGACTTTCTTTAATGAAATTTCCCTAAGTATTTTTAACTACATTTGTGAGGGGAGCGTATAGCTCAGTGGTATAGTACATGCCTAGCATTCATGAGGTCCTGAGTTCAATCCCCAGTACCTCCATCAAAATAACTAACTAGCTAAATAAACCTAATTACTACCCCCTAAAAAAAAGAAACTACTGTTGCAAATTTAATAATTCTTTAAACTATTAAAATGTCCAACAGCACAGATTTGCAAACATAATTAGCAAAATTTTTCTAAGCACTTTAGTAATTCTTGTAAATATCATAAATTAAAATTATTGATTAGTAACTCACTATATTAATCATATAAATATTGCTCACAGCCAGATATATTATCATGTTCAATTAAAAATCCTAATTCTAGTCACATTCTTAATTAGCATCACAGACTAATTAATATTCAGATTCTCAAAAATATGTTTCTCTTTTATCTTACAAACACTCACGTAACAAATACGTAGAGGTTACTCCAGTATTTTCAAAACATTCCTCAATTTCACCTAGGAGTCTTAATACTACGGATTTGAGCAGTTTCATCTGTTTTCTTCTCACTTCTGTTTCTTCTAGAGACTGGTAAAGTGGAAGCAGAGTCACCCTAGGGTGGACTAAGTTCCTGAGTGTAAAATCAGGGACTCTGTTATGGATCAAAGGCTGGGAACCAGTCATTGATATGTTATATTTAATGGTGTAAAATTAGATGTGTATCTCAAAGAAAAGTGTGGAGAGGAAGGCTCAGTCCCAAACCTCGGTACTTTTCATCCATTTAGGAGAATGAGGAAAAGAAGTGCTTGTAAAGCACAAGAAGAATCAAAGAGATAAGCATGAGGACATCCAGGGCAGTGTCATTTCCTCAGTCCAGAGTTAGCAGCAACTGCAAAGCACAAAGGAACAACCAGCAGCACGTGCTGGTGAGAGGGTTTAGGACTGCAGACGAGTACCCGTAGGTTTAAAAGCACTGGAATGGTTTTCAAAGCTGCCTGAACTTGTAGTCAGACATTTGCAGAATACATCTGATGGGGTGAAAATCTATTGCCTTAAATCAATCCATGAATGGCACTTGGGTTGAAATACCGAAAAGCCAAATTTTCTGGTGCAGTAACATATTATCCTCTTGGGTCAGGAGTAAAATGACTCTCTTATCATTTGCCCAGAAAACTCTCAGTTTAAGCCTGTTGCTGAGCATAATAGTTGAAAATATCCCCTTTCACTCTCAAAAGTATTGAGATTTGGACGATAAATTATATGATCTAGATGATAAAATCTACCAAGTTCTCTGCAGGAAAAAGTTTGCTCACACACACACACACACACACACACACACACACACACACACACTCCTACAATTATTTCAGAAGTCTCATTTATATACTGTCCTTTGTGGGATCCATAGACCCAGGTTAAAAAATTCTTGCTCCAGTTTTCAGGTCCCTATGCGCAGCCATTCTCAAGGAGCCCCCAGCTTTAGAATGCAGCATTTAGCTCTCTGCCCCTGTTTTATAGCACAACCTCATATTTCTTCCTGGCTATCAGAAACTTTATACCTTGTTCTAAGTTGGAAGGAATCCTAGTCTCCCAGCCATTCAAGTCTTTTGTATTCCCTGTATAAAGGCCCACAGTCGGAGATCCTTCTAGGTCATAGTGGAGGTGGTCCTTGTAGGAAAGGAAGAATAAAAAGTAATTTGTAATCTATGAACATCCAAAGTGGATAAGTGATTTCCCCATGAATTCTATTTTTTAGAAGATGGGTATTTATAAAGGAAACATTAACATCGTTCTTTGGAGTTAGAGGTGAATAATCTCATGAGTCCTTAGATTTCCCATTGAAGTGGTTTGCTGCTAATGAATTTGGGTAGACTGGAAACAGGGGTCATTAAAAAAAAAAAGTGTCTGGTTCTAGGAAGTCCTTTAGCCTTATATGAAAGAAGGGCTTCAAGTGCGTTAAGGAGACGTGTCCTTAGCAGTTGGAGTGACTCTAGAGTCAATATTGTGACATGACAAACACACTCCTTTGGGTGGAGCCCTGAACAAGCAGAGATGCTGTCAAAACCTCGTTCCTCCTTAAGGATGCAAGTGACTTTTTACAAAAGTCTAATCTACCTTCTGAGACAGCTTTAGTTTGACTTAAGTTCTGTGAATTTCTTCTGATAATTTTTTTCACCTTTACTCCTTTAAAAACTATTTTGTCAGTGTTTTCCTTCCCAGTATAAGCAATTATCTTGTAATTGTGACTAGAGTTTTCTGTCTTACTATCTAGCCATCTGTATACTGAAATGGCTGGTATTTTGTGAGGGACAGTGGTAAATGAATACCAACGTAATATGGAAATAATAAATATATTACATATGAATATCATCTTGGTAAATATAGCACAAGGTGTACTATTATATCATGTAATATAACTCTTCAAAGTTTGTGAAGTTTTCTTTCACAAGCAAAAAGCATACATTGTAAACCAACTGTACTTCAATACAAAAAATTTTTAAAAGTTTACATTGTGATATTTTGAATCCACAGTAGAAAACAAACTTTACTATTAAGCAAATGGGCTCAAAAAAGAAAGGGCTTTATGTTCAACTAAAAAAAGATTGCTATTATGCTTATAATATTCTTATTTATCAAATAGTAAAAAGTGACTTTCCAAAACCTTAATTTTTTGTGCATATAATTGAATATATTTCTTGGAAGATTAAAGTAATCTTTTTGTGATCTATGATTCCAAATTTGCCGTGAGTCTGCTTGTGTGTGTGTCTTTTATACCAGTTGATTCTGAATTTACATTGTTTCTCCAAATGAAGTAATTGCTTTCAAAAATCAGAGTCTGAGTAATTTTGAGGTTTTCACAAAACTTCTGTGATTGTTATTTTAAGAAATACAATCACTTATTGCTTTCAGAAATTGATCTTTTGGAGACACTTCACTATCCAATTTTTATGTCTTATACTTAAAGTTAGCTACCAATGAAAGAATAACACATACTTATATTCTCAGTATTCTTCTGTTTGCCTGTATTTTCCATGTGACTCATTCTTTAGTAACTAGTCTTATAGCCCACAGCAATAGGTCAGCCCTGAAAGCAAACAGAGAAGAAATTTATCACGTGTACTTTCTTTCTGATTTCTGTAAGACCTCGTCATCATTTCAAGTCTAAACTGTGCTGTGTTCACCATATTACATTTTTTACTAATCTGTACTTGCAGGAAAAGATCACATTTGTTCATTATTTGTAGCTTTTAGACTGCATAATGGGGAAAAATGGGTTCCAATTCAGTGAATATTTAAGATGTAATTTTGGAAGTGTATCTTAATTACAGTTGAACCAGTTTTCTGTTATTCCTGTTGTATGTTGGGTTGTCAGATAAAAGTCTCATAGTACAAGAAATTCTACCAACAAACTACTGTAATGTTAAAACATGTGGTGGATCTGGTGAATTTCCTGAGGCTGGGAAGATGGTTTGAGGGATATTTTAATGTATCCGTGGCATGAAATGCAGATGTTCCATAAGGGGATTTCCATATAGAGTCATTCCGGTCACTTTGTTTAGAATAATAGAATTAGCACCAGGATGATTTTTGTTTTTTAAGCACCAAAATATGAACAGGAATTTTTTTTAAATGAATACATGGACATCTTTTTATGACTTAAACATTATTCTTACCTGATTCATTTCACTAATTCCACTTTGGCTCATTTTATATTGGTCTTAAATGAAAATCATCATTTCCTCATAAGGCTTTCAAATGAGTTTTATGTGACATGTCCAAAATGTGTATCATTTACAGCTCAGATTAGTTTAGAAAACTGAGATTAATGAATTCTTGAAGATGGAGAAAGAAAGTAATAAAAAGCGGTGAAAATATTCAACATTTCTAAAATCATCCATTTTAGTGTGTGTCTTGAATTGTTACTAATACTTATAGCTATGATTTCTGAAGTTTTATTATGGTGTTAATTTATTACACAAAATATCCTCAGAATGTTAAGTGGCCGCTTATGGTCTATGTTCTCTTTTTTTAAAACAACTTTTTGTGGTATAATTTCTATACAGTAAACTACACATATTTCAGATGTACAAATTGATGAATTTTGATAGATGTATACACCCATGAAACCACCGCCACAATCAAGATAGCTAACATTTCCATCACTCCCCAAGAGGTGCAAATTTAGTACTCTTGATTTATCCCTTCCCACCCTCTTTAACCCCTGGTAACCATAAGTTTGTTCTCTATGTTGTGAGTCTGTTTCTGTTTTGTAAATAAGTTCATTTGTGTCTTTTTTTTTTTTTATTCCACATATAGGTGGTATCATATGGTATTTTTCTTTCTCTTTCTGGCTTACTTCAGTTAAAATGATGATCTCTAGGTCCATCCATATTGCTACAATTGGCATTACTTTATTCTTTTTATGGCTAAGTAGTATTCCACTGTGTAAATATACCACAGCTTCTTTATCCAGGCATCTGTCAATGGACATTTAGGTTGTTTCCATGTCTTGGCTATTGTATATAGTGCTGTTCTGAACATTGGGATGCATGTGTCTTTTTTAATTATATTTGTCTAGGAATATATGCCCAGGAGTGGGACTGCTGGATCATATGATCAGTTTATTTTTAGATTTTTAAGGAACCTCCATTCTGTCCTCCATAGTGGCTGCACCAATTTAAATTCCTACCAACAGAGTAGGAGGGTTTCTTTTTCTCCACACCCTCTCCAGCATTTATCAATTGTGGACTTTTTAATGATGGCCATTCTGACTGGTGTGAGGTGATACCTCATTGTAGTTTTGATTTGCATTTCTCTAATAATTAGTGATATGAGCATCTTTTCATGTGCTTGTTGGCCATCTGGATATCTTCTTTGGAGAGATGTCTATTTAGGTCTTCTGCCCATTTTTTGATTGGGTTGCTTGTTTTTCTATATTAAGCTATGGGAGCTGTTTATATATTTTGGAAGTTAGTCCCTTGTCAGTTGCATCATTTGCAAATATTTTCTCTCATTCTGTAGGTTGTCTTTTTGTTCTGTTGATGGTATCCTTGGAGCTGTGCAAAAGCTTTTAAGTTTAATTAGATCCCATTTGTTTATTTTTGGTTTTGTTTCCATTACTCTAGGAGCTGGTCTGAAAAAAATATTGCTGTGAGTTATATCAAAAAGTGTTCTGCCTATGTTTTCCTCTAGGAGTCTTATAGTATCTACTCTTTCATTTAGGTCTGTAATCCATTTGGAGTTTATTGTATATGGTTTTAGAGAATGTTCTAATTTCATTTATATTTTGCTGTCCAGTTTTCCCAGCACCACTTATTGAAGAGACTGTCTTTTCTCCATTGTATATTCTTGCCTCCTTTGTTGTAGATTAATTGACCATAAGTGCATGAGTTTATTTCTGGACTTTCTATCCTGTTTCCCTGATCTATGTGTTTGTTTTTGTGCCAGTACCATACTGTTTTGGTTACTGTAACATATCCTCTTTATTCCTTGTAGTAAACTGTTTGCTATGGCTAGACCACTTTCCTTGTAACACCATTTGTCAACTTTTACAATAAGCTTTTCCTGTATAATTTTGCTTACTAGGGTCATTTAGATCAGTACTATTGGATTATGGAGGAGTGAATAAAAGGACCTAAAATGATTGCTTTAGGATTTCTAAAAACTAACACATAAATTTTAATGGAGACTTTTTCTCCTAAAAAATTATTCTTAAAAATTTCAAAAATGAAATTTATATTCCTGTTGGTTTGGGGTGTTACTTTGTAACCCTTTCAAATGGTATATGTTACTCAGTTTTGGCCAAGCTGCAGCCTTTTGTTGATTAACCGTATGTTCTGAGCTAGAGTAAACCAGAGACCATGTCTGAAATAATATAATATTTATTCTGGCACATACGATCCAAGGAAGATTAAACTTAAAGAAACTAATCCCCAAAGCAGATCAAAAGCAATAGTATATCCTTTGAGATCTTGTCTCTCAGAAACACTACAGATTTCAGTGGAACTAAAGATAGACCTAGCTCAAAATTTGTTAAAACCACAGCCTTCACAGGGAGCGTTGCACACTATTCTCAGATTTTGATTTTGTGGCCATTTTTCCTTTTACAAGACGCTCTGGAGGAACATTTCAGGTTAAGTAATAATGCAACAAAGATTTATTAAGCTCCGAAGAAGGAAGTTACCGATGTGAAAGGGGAGCCGAGGGGGCCAGTTTATGCTAGCTAATTGCTAGAATTCTGGACTGCTGGACAAATACCAAGAATTTTATATTTTATTTCCAACCACAGATCAGCGTCAAAGATGTGGCCACAGAAAATGCTTTGTTACGTCTGTCTTATTATCTAAAGTTTAAGAAAGATGCAGTTCCAGGGTCATGCTTGTACTTAGTGCTTAATGCATGAGAAGAAATGGAATAGTTCTTTCTCCACCTAGAGACATGATTCGGAAAGTCTTCTGGTCTTTTTTGTACCCTCAGCATCTGTCCCAGCAGATAGACGTGCTACCCTCAAAGTGCCCCTTGCGAGGATGCCTGAGTGTTCACCAGGCAGAGTGCTATGTTATGACAGGAAGGTGTGAAAACCAGAACTGAGTCGGGATGCTTCCGTGCTGTTCCTCTGTTACACCACTGAGGCTTCCAGGAGAACCGCTGTGCCTTCTCATTCCTGGAACGGGGCAGGCTGCCGTCCTTTTGATATCCTGGGGAGGTTTCCCTGTTGCAGAATGCAAATGGAATCATTTCCGGTCCTCCCAGAGAGCACGGTGCTGCCCCCCTCCCCCCACCCCATTGCACAGGACTGGGATGCTCTGACCACTTTTAATAGTTTTATTTTTCACTTCTAGAAGTGTTATTGCATTTTATCTTGATCCACCTGTTTATTTTTATCGACTTCTATTCTTAGTCTTTCTTTCCTTTCAGCTATTTCTTTAATAATTTTAAACATGCTTATTTGCATCGGTCGGGCTAAGCAAACCTGCTGGGTTGCTTGTTGATCCTTCCTTGGGGGGACTTTTTTTTTTTTTTGCAATAGCCTATATTTCTTATTTGTGAACTCGTCTTTTCTTGGGATTATTTTTCTGTAGGAGGCCAGTGTGCTGGGTTGTAGACACATTTCTATAGAGATTTTTGGTTTTGTGTCTGGCAGGTGCCTGAATTATGTATCTCTGGTCTGGGGCCATTTTTATGTTACTTGCTCTCCTCTAGAAGAGTCCGGTATAATGAGGATGGTGTAAACGTCATTTCCACACTCACACATGGGACAGGCATAGAGTTTTTTTTTTTTTTTTTTTTCCACAAGACTAGGTGTGTTTTATTTTGATTTTTTTCTACCAGGTATCAGCAAAAGACAAGTTGCTTTCCTGTGTTTCTTGGCCACAGGGAAGAATTTTCTAGGCCCTATTGCCCAGAGCCCTAGTTTCAGCAGAGTTCTCAGTTTTAGCTCTCTTCCTCGCACCAAAATCATGTTTCCTAAGCCCATTTGGCATTTCTGAATGCCCCTGGAACTGCCAGTGGGAGATGGGTAGGCTATAAAATCAACCCGGTCTCGGAGGGCATTATCCAGGTCTGAATTGATGTGTGCTCAGGCAAGACTTTGTAACTCCTTTTTATTCAGTGTTTGCTCCCTGGAAGTGAAGATCCAGTGGGGCAGCATAAAGAGTGTGGTCTAAGGAGTGATTATTGCCATGGTGATGGCCGAATGACTTTATTTAAAGTCCTGGTGGAGCCAGCTCTGGGCTTTACTCATATTGATTAGTGAGAGGGAGAAAGGGAAGGGCAATAGGTGAGGTGGAGGATGGGCAGCAAGCCTGGGTGATTCCTGTGCTGATTACAACTGTGCTGGCAACAGATGGGTGCGCAGACAGAAGCCTGGTTCAGGAGGGGTAGGATGAAAATGCCACCTCCTTCTTTCTGGAGAGGGAGGAAAAGCCCTCTATTTCCTGCTTTAATATATTTATTCTCAGAATGAAAAGTGGTAACATTCAGGATATGTGTTCCCCAGTGTAAATATCTAAGAAAATAAACAGATGAGAAAGAGGGTGAATTAGGATGTTTCCCAGGATGTACAGTCTTTATTCCAAGAACACTCAGTGTTTAACATTAACCATGTTGTTAGTATGTCTAATATACTGTCCAGGTGTGTGTGTGCGCTTGTGTATATGCACACATGTACACGTGTCCTGCATATCTACACGTATGTCTGTATCTACATAGCCACACCTATCTATTGTTTATCTACGCATGTGTGCATTCCCGGGGTTTAAGTATCTTTGGTGGTAATGAATCTTTAGTAAAGGTGAAGGAAACTTCATTCAATCAAAAAATAATGGTGACTTGGTACCACTTCCAGGCCCAGGAAACTCAGCAGTGATGAAATCAGAGCAAAATTCCTGGCCTCGTGGAATTTACATTCCAGCGCAGGAAGGCAAGCAATAAATAAAATAAGTGAGCAAGACGTAAAGTTTGTTAGATGGAGGCAAGTAGGATGAAGGAAAATAAAGCAAGTGAAGGGCACATGGAGTGTTGGCGGTGGGCGCCTATAATTTAAATAGGCTACTTAGGGAAGAGAGTTTATTTGGGAGGGAACGCTTACTGGTAATTTTTAAACCATAAGGACACAGCAACTGTAAAAACTGGTCTTGTGTTGAGTTGTGATCATCAGTGTCCTGCTCAGACTGGATGGTCTGCAGCATTGCTGGGCAGGATGACCCCGTATTAAGAGCATGAGCCACAAAGTGCCTGGGTTTGAATCTTGGCTACTAGTTGAAGAATTACTAAATTTCTTAATCTCATGGTAGTTCAACTTTCTTGTGGGCAACCTAGAACAACAAATGAGTTAACATCTATGATGTACTAAGAACAGCACCTGGAACACCATAAGCCCTCTGCAAATGTTACATATTACCCCAAGCAACAAACTCATTCCCCTCTTCCAGCCTTTACTTCTCTCTAGCTCACCGTCTTTCTTGACAACTGATACTTGCATAAACAAGTAGCACAACTTCTTGCACCTTAAGAACAATCTGGAGGCTTTCAAGAGGTAAGTGTGAGGGGAGAACCTATAAGCCTTGGGGAAAAAAGTTCTTAATTCTCTAAAATGTTAAGTTCTATAGAAATTTCTGGATAACGTAGCTTCTAAGTTATATTATAGTAACTTTTATAGTTATTGTCCAATAGTCTTTCAGTCGATCTTTATTTACAGCAAATATTTTAGTAAACAAAAAATGACTAAAAGCAAGAATATATTTGTATGCATAAATAACATTCACTGTGCCTTCAAGTCATTTGTAAATTAGAACTTAATTTTTAATCTCTATTTCACTTGCCTCTATACAGAATTTTTAGAGTCTTTCTAATGTCTTAGGAGCTGTAATATACAACATAAAAGTAGACTAAGAATGTGTGATTGGCTCAGAAGCTATGGTACCAACAAAGGCTCATCCACTTGCATGTAATATCTGTAACATGAGAATCACTACACTGTCTATGAATAAGCAGATTCCATGCATGCTTGAGTTTGCAAAATATAAACCTTTTGTAGTAGTACAGCTGCTATCAAATAAAATTTGATCCAGAATTTGCATAAAGGAATTTGTGACTGAGAAAGGACAACACACAGAAAGTAGTTGGCAAAAATCGGGGAAATTTTTGGGTTACTACAAGAAGCATGTGTGTGTCTGTGCGCATGTATTTCAAAGCATAGTATTTGAAAATCAAGAGAGCCTAGGGTACTTTTCAGGAATCTCTGAAGGATCCCATGGTGGGAGAGAAAAAGTAGGCAGCCCCAATCTCATTCAGAACAACTCTTCTTTTGGGTATCTTACACTCTGGGCTTCCAAGAAAAATTTCTTTCAAACAGGTGATTGTAGAGACAAAACATTTGAAAGCTACTGGCATAGACCAAGACTTCCCTTGCTACTCTATTTTGTCTGCCACCAAATGGTCAGTACCTGGCACGGTACCTGGTGCACAAAAGAAATTCAGTAAATCAGCACTGAATGACCGAGCAGAGATAGGAACTTGTGTACTAGCCATTTGGTTGGAGACTCACATGATTCAAGCTGGACTTTTAAGCAGGACAAGCAATCTGTTGTACTGTTTTGAAAGGGGAGAGAAGGTGGTAGAGAAGACTATGTGAGGCTCTAGATAAGACTTTAATGACAGCTTGAATTGGACTGGGCCAGTGGAAATGAAGAGAAGGGGACAGGAGATCAAGCATCCTGGACTGGCAACCGATCTGGTGTGAAATGAAGGAGACAGATTTTACCATAGAGTTTTGAGCCTTAAAAGGTAAAAGAGAGCAAAAGACAGTAAATATGGGATGGACATACTGTGTCAAAGGAACGGTGGAAAATAAAGACTGAAAATAACCAGAAACTGACATAACATTTTAAACTGACTACACTTCAATAAAAAAAATTAATTAAAAAAAAAACACTGAAAACAGACCATGGGACCTGGCAAAAAGGAAACCCTGGTTTAAATCTATGAAAGAATAAATGTGTCCTGTATATAACTGAAAAGTAGATAATTGAGAGCAAAAGCCAGTTTTTAGAGTTTTGTGATATGATTGGGAAGAGAAGAATTTATAGAAAGCCAAATACTGATAACTCAAGGACTTAGGGACAAGGGACAGGGTGGTGGTTTGAGGGGATAACAGGGCTGATGAAGGTTTATTTTAGAATGGAGCCCATCTGAACTTGTTAGAGATAATGGGAAAAGGGTCCCTAAGGACTGGAGAAATTGAAGGGGAAGAGAGTTCTGTATGATTAAGTTGGGAATTGAAAAAGGAAAAGATTCATTCATTCATTCATAAATGATTAAAAAGTCCATTTATCAAAAAGCAAGGTAACCTGTGGGATCTGTGTGTTGGGGATGAAGCAAAAGTTGTGAATGGGATAAAGGTGCACAAAAGAACCTCTGGACAGTGAGGGCCCAGATGAGGTCAGAGTGCATGACTTTGAAGTGTCCTCAGACAGCCAGCATTTATGGTATTTCCTCAGAAAAACAAATTGCTTTTGACCTAGAGAAGGTCACACAATAAGGGCTGTGGAGTTGCAATTCACCCTCCGTGACTTTTCTCATTTGTTTTTTCTTTTTTACTTTTTTGGTTTTTGTTTTGTTTGTTTTCTTTTTGTTTGTTTATTTTATTCCCTTTTGTTTTAACCTAAAGTTTTTAGTCACCTGGGTTTTTTTTTTTCTTTCTCTTTTTTGTGATTTCATATTAGTCTGAGATAAGCTGATGGCTTATTTTATGGGTAATTTAGTAGATAATTGGGATAAGGGGAAAAGGATATTGAAGACAGGGGGAGATTTCTTTCATATTAAAAAAAGCAATAGTATTTTTTATTGAATGGCACCAGATTCATGTTTTATCTGAGCCCCCCCCCCCCCCTTTTTTTTGTCTGCTAGGATTAAATCTTCTTTGCATGGTCAATTATACTTAGGAAATAAAATTTAAAAAGAAGGTAAAAATGTTGTTCCAGTTGATGACTTACTTCGCACTTGACTGATAGAGGAAGGATAATACTGTTGGTCACACTTAATAAAGTGAGTATACTTTGGGGGCTCAGCTTCTTCATTTCTAAAAAGAATGTGATAGTAATGAACTACTTTGGGTTGCTAGGAGGAAAACAAACAATCAGATCGTAAAGGATTGGCTAAATATTAAATGCTATACAAATACCTTTGGTTCTGCTATTCAGGAAGGACTCATGACCTTTTAGATAAAGTTTATTAAATTTCCAAGGGAAGAAAATGAATGAATAACAAAGTGGGCTTTCCACTTGGAAATCAGTCCCCTGATACTGTACTGATAAGTAGACTGGTTTGCAGTTATACTTTCCTTTTGAGGAAATGCACACTTTAGAAGTATGATTGTGTAAATAGTCCTAGTCTCATGGAGGTGGAGAGGTACATTTTCACAAAGAAAGAAGCGTCAGCAAAGAATACGTGTGACTTGGTAAGGATCAGCAAAATGGCAGGAGAGAGGGGAAATTTACATCAACACCTGGTTCTGTAGGTAATGAGTCACATACTCCATGATTCAACCAGAGGTGCCCCAAGAACAGCTCCTGGTGCTTAGTAGGTCCTCATTGAGTGTTTGTTGCTTGACTGAATGTTGTCCCCCAAATGTCTATTGTACAACCACCAGTCTGCTAATTGGTGTGAAATGTGCTCTGATTTCCTCTGCAGCAACAGCTTTGGTCATGGCTCTGCATTTCATATGGGTGTTGGGACTGTAATTCTGAGGTCATAACCCACAAATACAGTCAGCAGTGGCCCAAGTGCAGTGACGAGCAGTTCCCTTCCCGAGTGCTTCCTTTTACTTTTCTCCTTACCATTTTTTCCTCTTTTTGGAAGGAGAAACTGAAACTTCAGAGGTTTTGCCCCTACTAATGTCTTATGATTAGTATTTTGCTAGAAATTAGTTTGACCAGAAATGAGGTTTCCAGGTTCATATCCCCGTTTTTTTTTTTTTTCCTTTTTCCTAAAAAGATCCTTTGGTAAAAACAAACAAACACATAAATAAAAGTTGAAGGTTAATCTTTTAAGAAAACTTTGGATTAAAACACCGCGAGCTTCTGTTAAATAAAAATAAATGGCCTAGAAGAAGTCTGTCATTAATGCGCACGTAATATTGTGTCCTAGTAGCTGAGACAGGAGGAATAGCACACACAGACTATGTGCCAGACAGTCTCAAAGTGCTGTACAGATGTTAACTAATTTAGTCCTTACAAGGACCTCGATGATGTGTGGATCACAAATATTCCTTCCTGCCAGATCTATTTAGTTACCGAGTGTGGAGAGCAAAGTTGAAGGGTATCATACTGTCCAAATCAAGTTGGTACCTAATTTTCAGACAGCAAATAGTGGGAGTTTGGATAGCAAGGGATTTATTCAAATTTATCCAGTTCCTAAATTTGAAGAATGAAGATTTCTCTATTACAACATCTGCCCTATACCAGAGGAAACTGACGCCAGGAGAGTCAAGTGACCCGCCCAAGGCCACCCAGCTCGCAAATTGTGGAGGCTGAGCCTAGGACTTGAATCCAGATAGTCTGACAGCCAAGTGAGTTCTTATTTACTACGATACACTGTCTTTCCCTAGGACCCCCATTGTGTCCTGGAAAGTTTCGGGCCGGAAGTTCTGAATAGAGAAGAGAAGGATACAGTTAGAACATGGGATGTTGGAATCTGGGTCCAGGTGAGAAGGGAGAGCTGCTCTGGTGATTTGAGTGGGTGAATTTAGGCCAAATGGTATCCCTTTACCTATAGTTTTACTTTAAAACCTGGGAAGCAAAAATACGCCTTGTCTCTAAAATACCTGCTGCCCAGAAGCCCTGTGTATCTTAATGTTGTTAGAAAAGTGATTAACCCAGCTGGAATCAGTGTTAGCTCCTGGCTCCTTTCGGTGTGTCTGTCTGCAATTCCAGATCTGAGGCGCACACTGAATAAGTTCTGCTTCATTCAGCAAGTTGTGCAAGAAAGAAAGTTTATGAGTGTTCTGTTTCCTAATGATACTCATTGGGCATTAATGCCAAGAGATGTTCCCTAGGAAAACAGTTTTACAGTCAAATAGGCTTAGAAATCACCGCATTATACAACGCCCAAGAAGCATTGCATATTAGCATGTTAAAGGCATTAAGAAGTTCTGCAGGAACAAAGTCTGTTTAATTTTGGTTAACCAAGCATTTTTTTCAGACTATTTGATCAAAAACATTTTGGAAGGGATTTCACGGCTGCTGTTATTTGCATAACATCTATTAACATTCCATAGAACAAACTTCAGTATTAAAAAAAAAACTTCCATCACCCTAGATATTTTATAGAATCAGACTGCTACTTTGTGGATATGATAATGTGCAACCTGTTTCTAGGAAGAGAGAGCTACTGATACATTTCCATGTTAATATGCTTCTGTGTGCTCAATGGTCTTTTGTGTACATCACATCATTTCACTCTTAAAACCAGTGTTTGAGAAAGTAGGGCAGCTAAACTTATCCCACTTGGCATAAAAGTGTGGCTCCAAAGAGTAGTGTCACTCTAACTCCTCAGACAGCCAGAGCTGTGCTGATGGCTGTCACTTTGTTTCACAAATATGTTGAATTGCTTGAGGGTACTTGGGCTTTGAGTTTTATTCTTCATCGTAGTGATTGCTCTCTGTTGATCTTTCGACATCTTTTGTGGTGGTTCCCGTTAATGGTCACTGGGAGACATCCGGCTGATGTGGAAAGAGGAGTTTACGGCTATGAAACCAAAAATAGAGAAATAAATGTTCTCTGAAAAAACAGAGGTAGTAATGTGTATTTCAGATAGTTGAAGAAACAGCACTTAAGCACTAATGTAATTATAAAGATTGGTCGTTGTGAAGTTGTGTTAACATTCACAAAAATTCTTGGACATTGAGTAATAATCCAGAAGCCAATAGGGATTATAAATATCGTGTTTTTCAAACAATCAGAACTAGAGTTTGTCTCTAAAATATTTTCAATAGGATCATGGATTTTACATTAGACATTGATTTTAGAGATTGGTTACTCCAGAGTCCTTAATTTACAAATAGGGAAATAGGCTCAGAAAAGTTAAGGGGCTGACCAAACACTCATTGCTTTAAACACAAGACTGGACAAGATCCCAATTGTTTCACTCTTCAAGAAAAGGCTGCCTGTTAAGGTGAAAGAGAGTAGGGGAAGTTTCCAGCCCCAGAGCTGGATTGCTTCTGACATGCATGTATATTAAGAACCCTCAAGAAAGTGAATAGAAACCCAGTTACTGTATCTGAATCTGACTCACCCCTTCAATGGTCCCCTTACATCCTGTAGCATTTCAATACCTGCTATCCAACAGTTTCCAGAATTTTAATATATGATTTGTTCCTGCCTAAACAGCATTTAAGAAGCTCCTCCTTGTGTGAGAACCTATCAGGGTAGTTTGATGCCTCCCTTTCTTATCAGTGGCCATGAAGATTTTTCTCTTGTTTCCTCTTCATTGTATGTTCACAGATTCAGTCCACTCTCTTGGCTATCCATCCTAATTTCTTTTATAGCCTTGTGATTCTAATTCCTGTTAACAACTGTTTTCTCTCCTAAACTCAGAATTTCTCCTGGTATCTTCTAATGAGAACACTGTAAAGCAGCGGGGAAAAAAAAAATTCTTGCAATAAATTCTCTATTCAGTCACTGTCTGAGTGAGTAGAGACAGATACAAGTTTACCTTCTGGCCCATACACTTGTAAATGAGATAATATCTGCCTTTCTAGGCTTGTTTAAAGGATTAATGATAGTTTAAACAAGATGCCTGGTATGTAAGAGGGCCCAATAAATGGAAGACAACAGTACTGTTATTAACATTATAAGCAGGGCTGCCTCCTTGAAAAGCATTGCTGATAGTTTACACCAAAATGCGGTGCAGTAAAAGCTACTTTGTGGATGATGGGGGAGGAGGGACGGGGTTCAATTTAGTGCAGTCCAAGTCCCCTTATTTCTTGTGATCTTGCTTGATCCAGAGCTCTATTGATTTTCTGGGAAAACAGGACTCTTGGCTCTTCAGTCAGCCCTGAGTGTTATTTTTCTCAGCACCACTTTTAATTAATATTGAGTCCAGGAGTATAGTGGCTATTAGTGGGGCCCACCGGGTATAGACCCATGTGTTATAATCAATATTCACAGTAAAGGGAGGTTGAAGGTGCGGGTACAGCTTGTATCATTGAAGGGCAGGACTGAGAATATTTTGCCCAGACCTAAACAGAATAAAATCTTCTTCCTGTCTTCCTGTAGTTTACGTGAACATTTTTAGAGTTTCACTTTAAATTATCTAGAGAAGTTCTGAATGTGTCTCTTTGTGTGTATTTTCCACTGTTGCTTTAGGTATAATGTTATATACACATAACTTAACACAGTTTACTGGCATCAACATTTTACCAGTTTGAGTGAAGGGTGGAAGCTACCTCCCTTTAAGTCCCTTTATTTCCACCCCTGCCCCATTTTTTTTTTAATGGTACACTGGTGTGTCTTCACCCGCCTCACCTCGCACTTCACCTACCTTTTATAATATGATAGTCTTAAATATTTCTTGTGTGTATCTTGAACACAACATGATATATTACAATTTTTCCTCCAGGCATCGCATGTGATTTGGAAAACTCAAGAGGAAAAGACACATGTATTATATTTATCTGTATTCCTGCTCTTTATAATCTTACTTGAGGTTCCCAGATTCCTTCTTTTAATACTGGTATTCTGAATAGAGTTTTAAAAAATCAAGTTTCTTCTAGTAGCACAGGGAACTATATTCAGTGTCTTGTAATAACGTTTAATGAAAAAGAATATGAAAATGAATATAGGTATGTATTTGCATGACTGGGACATTGTGCTGTGCACCAGAAATGGGCACATTGTACTTCAATTAAATAAAAAAAACAGAAAGAAAAATAATATTGGTATTATGTTTCAAGGATTTTCTTTAGCCATACTTTAGGTTCTGGCAATAACCTACATTCTCTTTACTGGAGAATGTCTTGATTTCTATTCAATTTTTGAAGAATATTTTACTGAATACAGGATTGTGGCTTCACAGGGTTTTGTTTGTTTTGTTTCGTTTTTTGTCCAGCACTTGAAAAATGCTGTTCATTTCCTGTGGCCTCCATGGTTTCTGATGAGAAACTTGCGTCACGTTGACTGTTTTTCCCTCTGCACCGGTAATGCGTTGTTTGTCTCTCTGTTACCAAGGCTTTGTCTTTAGTTTTCAGAGGTTTGATTACCATATGTCTTCGTGTGGATATCTGTGGGTTTATTCTGTTTGGATTCTGTAGGTTTGTGTCTATTGCCAAACTTGGAATTTGTTGGCCATTATTTTTTCAAAGACTTTCAATCTCAACATCCTTCTCCTTTCCTTTCAAGATGCCAATGATGTAAATGTAAAATCTTTCATTATAGTCCTACAGGTCCCTGAGGTCTGTGCTAATTTTTTTAAAAAGTATATTTGTTCTCTATTGTTCAGTTTGTGATTTTCTTCACCTCTGTCTTCAAGTTCACTGATTCTTCTGTTCTCTCTATTCTGCTATTGAGCCTATCCGTTGAGTTAAAAAATTCAGTTATTATATTTTTCCATTTAAAAATTTCCTTTTGGTTCTTCTTTATGTCTTCTGTTTCTTCACTGAGAATTTCTTTTTTTTTTTTTCATTTGCTTCAAGTATTTTGTAATTGCTCATTGAAGCATCAGTATAAGGGCTGTTTTAAAGTTCTTGCTGGATAGTTCCAACATTGATGTCATCTCAGTGTTGACATCTAATGATTATCTTTTCTTATTCAAGTTGAGGTTTTTCTTGGTTCTGGGTATGATGAGTTTTTTAAATTTGTCTCATGGATCCTGGATATTTTGGGTATTATATTAAGATTGTAGATCTTCTTTAAATCTTCTGTTTTATCAGTGGCACCTCCAATACCACCCTGGTGAGGGAAGTGGGGAGCCATCTCATTACTGCCCATGCTAATAGAAATCCAGGCTCCTCATTCAACCTCTGTTGACACAACAGGTGAGGATGAATGTCTTGTTACTGCTAGGTGGGGATAGGACTTCTGACTGCTCCATAGGCCTCTAATGACTCCATCCTGCCTGGGAGAGGAAGGGGTGCCTCATTACTCCTCCCTCCATAGCATTTACTGACAACGCACAGGGATGGGGAGATGGCCTCATAAATGCTGGCAAGTGGTAAAAGTCTTCACTTGCCACTTGGTCTCCTTGATATCATCACATCTGGGAGAAGTGCCACATTATCACCAAATGGTGGTAGAAGTCTTGGCATTCTGCTTGACCTTTGCCAACACGGGTGACAGTGAAACTACAACTTTTCCTATGATATTGGGCTAGAGCAGAGTGATTTTGCCTAAGAGTTTTCTGTTTTGTGGGCTGTGCCATATCTGGTTCTTTGTCTGGAGAGGGCAGGCTTTTTTTGGAGCTTATTTTGTGTGTGCTTATTAGTGGTATAGGTTGCCAACATCGTCACTCCCTAGTTTAGGATATCTGAGGCAAAAAGAAAACCCAGGGAATTCTCCAGCGTGTCATTCCTTGGGTCCCAAGATCTCTGTCTGGTTTTCCATCTTCTTTCTATCTTTGAGAGTCTTGTTTTCTTTACATATAATATCCATGGTTTTTAGCTGTATTTAGCAAGAAGAATGAAGGAAGTATATCTACTCGATCTTGTCTAAAACTAGAAGTTCAGAATGAGACCTTTATTTTTACAAAGACTGAAATACCTCAGCTTAGGACCAAAGGTTAGAATTAGGAAGAAGTAACCCAAAGAACTGTAATAATGTTGCTCACATTTATTGAGAACCAACTATGTGTCAGGAACATACAATTCTTTGTTTCTAATCCTCACAATACCATTATAAGACAATTATTATCATTCCAGTTTTGTAGATGAGGTGAATCTTTTCACAGAGGTCAATAATTTGTCCAAGATTTCACAACTAGTAAATGTTGGATCCAGGAGTCAAACCCTTGTCTGTCTGATTCTAAAGGCTGCACTTTTATTCATACAGTAAAATATAAAGATGAGGGGGGCATGGAGGCTAGACCTATGGATAGAAAGGAAAATAAATGCCCCAAGTTTCAAACTATTATTAGGGATATAAATGTGAAACTGTAAGTATTCTGCAAGGCCCTCACAAACAGTGTGTGCTGGACTGCATGAACAAGCTTGCAGAAAAATATGTCTGCTAGTGACAAGTGAGTCAAGTAGGCCCTGTTCTTGCCCTTGGGTTGTTGCAGTAATGAGTTCTAAATGTAGGATAGAATTCAGTTCCATCTGTTTGACTCATGATTCTTTGTAGCTCATAATGGTAATATTGCAGAAATATTTACTGAATGAAGAATGATTGTTAATTATTTGTTGGGCCCTGAGCTAGGTGCTTTACTCCATCATTCCTCTTCCTTACAATAATATGTCAGGTGGGTATCATGACGACAGTTTTTTACTTCAAGAAACAGAGGTTTTAAGACAGAGTAGATGATTTGTCTAAATTAATGTAGGTTTAAAAATGGCAGAACTGGGACTTGAGTCCAGGACCACTCAAAGCCT
This sequence comes from Camelus ferus, assembly GCF_009834535.1. Classification (NCBI taxonomy): domain Eukaryota; kingdom Metazoa; phylum Chordata; class Mammalia; order Artiodactyla; family Camelidae; genus Camelus; species Camelus ferus. The sequence continues at coordinate 51,240,863 of NC_045702.1, read as the reverse complement.
GGGTGTTCAACCACAAGCCAAGGTGTGTAAAGGGGGCCTGACTGCCTGAGTGGGACGATCAGTCAAATAGTGAGCAGAGGCTCCTGAAAGTTGTCCTTAACTCCAGCCAAGAATCAGACTATGTTGTTAATTAACACCTGCCAGTTGAGCCATTGAAGAAGGCACTTCACATTTGCCCTTTAGGAAGGGTAGTGGTTTGTCATGATGCAAAGACCCAAATTTGCATCAGCTTGCTCCAAATTTACCTCAGTTTGTTAATTTCTCTGGAAAGCCCCAGGGAAGCCTTGTGACTCCTGAAGAGAGGAGTTATTTTCATATACCATTATTTCCCTCTGGCCCCTCTTTGTTCTTTTAATCCAAATCTTTGCCATTGAAGAGTCTGAGTTTCTAGGTGCAGCAGAGGGGGAAAAAAAGGGCTAACTTTGGGTTCAACATTTTTAATAATGCAACTGTATAAATAAAGCTCTATAAATGTATAAAACTCTGCAAATGTATAAAAGCACCACTTCGGAACCGTGCCTTTTGTGTTGTCATGAAGTCACACTGTCAATTATCATAAATTGAGACTTTATGATAATGTGTATCCGGCTGGTTTGACGTTAAACTTTGATATGCCTTTGGAGTCTGTGCCAAAAAATGGTGTAAATAAGATTTCAAGTGGGAACATTTACCTATTAAGACAAACTAATTAACAACCTGATCAATTTAACGTAAAACCTACTATAAGTAGGGTGAAATAAATGCTTCAGACCACTTTTTTTTTTCATTCACCAATGCCCTAAAGGCTAGATCCAGTTACTGTCTAAACTGGAAAGTAAACTATATTTCTTCCTAGCCAGTCTATTATACATTGTTTACTACAGTATGAATGAGGTGTTCATTGAGAAGTTGGGGAGGCCCAGTTCTGTTAGCCAATTTAACGATCTATACCAGGCTGGAGACTGATGATATGATGGGCCTGGATGCGGTTCAGAGAGCTCTGAAGGTAGTAAACAAAAGCCCACCACTAACTATCTGTACGGAATGGACTGGAAGGCTCAGGAGAATTTCTAACCACAAGAGGATTTTCCATATACTTTTAGTGTATACTGTTCCTTCTGAAAAATCCTTAGCCTCCTATGAAGCTGCCCCCAGCAGACGAGGGAAGGTTTCTCCTAACTAGTTACCTTCCCCTCGGGCCCCACGTGTAGTTCCAAATCAAAGCTTGAAACAACAGCTCAAATTACATCCTCCTCAGTAACATTTAAATCCAGATCTCAGGGGCGAATGAATAATGATGTTCATTTTCAAAAGAAAGTGTATTTTGTATTCTTTGAAGATGAGTTGATGATGGTAAAATGTGGCCCTTCGAGTAGTCATCATTTATAGAAGGGTGAATATTTGTCAAATACTGGGGTCTGAAATTATTATCTCCCTTTTTTGGGGTGAGGTTACAGCAGCCAGTGCATTTACATAAACCAGGAAGCACTGCACTGGTCTCTGGTTTTTTTCAAGTCCATCCAGCCTGGGTCAGATGACCCAGAGGTAAATGCTAGAGAAGATCTCCTGGTAATCGCTTGTTAGCTGCAGAAATATTTTAAGCAGTTTTTCTCTAAATGATAATTCTCACTCTATGGCAAAATGGTTAAAAACACACTCTTAATGAGTTATTATAGATTTTTAACCTAAAGCTTAAAAAATTAGGTCTCAGGAATAGACACTTTCGAATAGGAAAGGATTTAAACCACCAGTAAGTAGCTTTTAGCAGTATAGAAACACACTTAAAAAGCAAACAGGAAAGACCTCAGTCCCTTTTTTGTTTCTTGACTCATTCTGCTGTGTATATGTGCATATGCATGTGCATGTGTGAATTTAAAATTATTCGTGTAATTAATAACTAGGGTGAATTTGGCATTTTATTATAAATGGTGATAATGTTACTGGGAGAGGCTCCAACAAAGAGCCTTGTTTTTTCTAAATAGTCAGAACTAGCTTATTGTGGAAAGAATGCAGTTTAATACTCTTAATTTGCTTTTGCATTTTCTGCTGTGAACTAGTACTTTGAGCATTGTTTTCACTTCTTAATTTAAGAATATTTCTTAAATATTTTTCTCTGACTTCTTCACCAAGATTTTAGGTAAATGGCCAACTATAGAGGAGAGCTTAATCCACTACTTAGATGAAAAATATCAGTATTACATTATCTTTTATAAAATTCAATTCTGTGATTGGTGTTGTGTGACACATATTTAAAAAATACCCATGATTGTTCTTGGCTTAAGTAGCAAACTGTTATAAAATATCTTTATTGCACTATCTCAAAAAATATTTCTAAATAAAAAAGTTTCAATAACTCAATAAAATATTTTATTACTGAGGGAAATTTGGAAGGTCATGTTAATCTAGACAGTGAGAAAAATGCAAATCTAAAGATGTTTGTAAAGAAAGTCCAAGTCACAGCCTAAAAAGAATAAGGAATAATAAAGAAAAAATGAGTTTATAAGAAACAGCCTGTCATGTTAAAACTTCTGTAACATTATCCTGTAAATGTCTATTTTTAATGGCAATATTAAGCTCCAAGAACATTGATTTAAATCCATATTTATTTGTCTAGCTTATTAACACAGCCTTGGGTTTGTGTTTCTGGGGCTTGTTGGTCCTTACTGATTTCTAGAACTACCTCTGGATATTTATAAATTTTTTTGTTCAAAAATGTGTGTTTTGTCTCATTAAGAAATCTCCCTGAAGATTCCTATTTCTCACTGTTTGAAATTAATTTATTTTTTCTTCTTAGTATATACTCTTCTCCAAAACAAAGTCAACTTAGGCCTTGCATGGGGGCACCTCTCAAAGATGGTGCTCTAATGCCCCGCTGGGTTTGTTGCTGACTAAATGCCCTCTTCTTTAGCATGTTTTAGTATTACAAATAAAACGTTTTCAGTAGAAACTTGAATTCTACTCCTCTGTTTCAAATTCTGGCCAGGAGTGTCTGTTTGTTATTTTTGACTTAAATGTCCTCAAGAAGTTTGTTTTATAAACAAATCAAAAGCATTGTGTGGTGGTGCAAAATGCATAGAGTTAAGGATCAGGCAGAACAGTTCAAATCATTTAGTCTCTTTGGGACTCAGCTTTCTTACCTGTAAACGGGGTGGGGGGGAGGGGGTAATTATTCTAATCTCATAATGTTGCAAAATTCAGATATGAAAAAGTAAATACTCTAGTAGAGCACTCTGCACATACATGCACAATAAAAGGCCACTATTCTTAAATCTTAAAAAATTCTATGATTTATTCTTTTTAAAAAAAATTTTATTGAAATGTAGTTGATTTACAGTGTTAGTTTCAGGTGTAATAGCAAAATGATTCAGTTACGTATATACATACATATATATTTTATTTTCAGATTCTTTTCCATTATGTTATTACAAGAAATTGAATATAGTTCTCTGTACTATACAGTAGATCCTTGTTGTTTATCTATTTTAAATGTAGTAATGTATGTCTGTTAATCCCCAACTCCGAATTTATTCCTCCCTGCCCTTTCCCCTGTGGTAACCATAGTTTGTTTTCTATGTTTGTGAGTTTCTTTTTGGTTTATAAATAGAATTTGTATCATTTTTTTTAAGATTTCACATAAAAGTGATATCATATGATATTTGTCTTTCTCTGTCTGACTTACTTTACTTAATATGATAATCTCTAGGTCCATCCATGTTGCTGCAAATGGCATTATTTTATTCTCTTTAATGGGTGAGTAATATTCCGTACAATTAACCTTAAAAACTAACAGAATTTTTATGAATAGAGTTTTTGCTCACTCCCTTCTCTAGGCACATGTTAACTCTCCTGAATTTCTTGCCTTACCTAGTTTATGATGGGTCCTGAGTATCTGTATATCAAACAACTTTTTTTTTTATCTTTGCATAGTTTGAAAAGCAACTCTAAAAATTTTTGTTCTAGTTTGCTCTCTTTCAAAGTATATGAGCCTAACAGACTTTTGACAGTTCTCAATGAGTTTCTGTGTTTATGCAGTGGTTATTTGACACTTCAAAATTAAGTTCCTCTCCAAATTGTTTTCCTGCACAGCTCTGTCATAAGAGGTATTCATCTTTCAGGTTGTCTTAAAAGTTTCTCTCTCTCTTTCTTATTTGTTCTCACTCTCTTTGGAAGACTATTTTTCAAACAGTTTGCAACAATATCTCCCATTCCACATACTCTTCTTTCAAAGTGACTTAGACAGCCCTCTCACTTAAACGTGGGTTCTGTGTTTCCTCTTCATAAATCTGGTGGTGCTATGGGACATTATGTGACTTCCAAAGCTAGGTCATAAAAGCAACACAACTTCTGCCTGCTCTCTTGATAAGCTTGCTCTTGGAACCTAGCCACCACACTGTGAGGACCCCCAAACAACTCCACATTGATAGACCACAAGGAGATTACACATACGCATTTTCTGGCTGATAGACCAGCTGAGGTCTCAGCTTACAGCCAGCATCAACTGCCAGAAGTAGGAGTGAAGACACTTTAAGACGATTATATAGCCGTTAGCTGTTGAGTTACCCTCCCCTCCCTTCAAGTCTTCCCAGCCAAGGACCCCAACATCATGCATCTGTATTCTGTATCAAGTCCTAACCCACAGCATCAGTGCAAGTTATAAAATAGTTCTCTCAAGATAGTAAGTTTTGACGTGGTTCATAAATTAGCAATAATATCTACAACACTTCCTTACCTTTCCTACTCCCCCTTCTCATGGGCATGTCAGTAGAACTTAATTCCATATTACTTACATGTATTTTGAGTGGATGTGAAATGATAGTAATCCCTTTCATTTACTTGCTCTGTGCTAGGCACCATTGATTCCAAGCACTTAACGCATCTTATTTAAATACTATATGAGAACACTATAACAATACCAACAACACTATAAGAGGACCACTATTGTTATTTGAATTTACAAATGAAAAAACCCAGAGGTAATATAATTTGTTCAAGGTCAGGCACCTATTAAACCTCTGCTCCAAAATCCTCATTTTACATGAGGGAGAGGCAAGTGGAAGTACTAATATATAATTCTAGGTCAGAGGGTGCTTGATTTACTTTTTAGGTACACAAATTGAAAATATTAGATTCCAAACACACTGAAAACATTTTTTTGTTTGTTTAAAACTACTTCTTTTTGAACATTAAAGAAAATACAAGAAGTTACCGTTTCTTTTAGTAATTTAACGAGGTGCTGGGATCCAGGTTACTGAATTAGTAAATCTAAGCATAGAAATCAAGATTGGCATTACATTCTGTCCTTTATAAACATATTTCTTCTATTCTAAGATGCACATCTTTCAACATTTTAACAGCTCTAAAATGGGAATGACTTTTACAATTGATTATGTGTCATAGTTGAACTGACAACACTTTAAGTCATTTTTAGTGTTACATATAAAATAATGATCTTACTATATAGAGTGTGTCTTATTTTGGTAAAATGCACATATTTTACATTTTCAATCTATTAGGTGGTGAAATTGGGCAAATACTATTGTTGCAATGTGGCATACACATACAGGGGAACGACAAATAACTCAAAACTCCTCAATGACTGATGGAGTGCTAAACTGAATAGTCAGATTGTCAAAAATCTATTAAGCTCTAAAACGAGGCCAGCATTAGCTTCCCAGAACTGTCTTGCAAATACATGTATTTTTACCTGGACAACTGTCATCAGAGGTAGACACGTGGTGTCAATATTTCATTGGGTCTCTGCTGGAATGAGGTTTCATAGGGACACAACAAAAATCCAGTGAAATTTACTGAGGCACCCGCTGGTATTGACAATTTCTCCAGTTTTCTGCAAATAAAGGCATCTCTTGCATCAAAGGGCTCCAGTACCTCGTTTTATCATGACATTTCTCTTGTGAAATTTATTTTTTATAAAGCAAGTATCATAAATTTAGCTTTTCCAATGCATCACAGCATGTTTGCAAACGTTTATATCAATGCATAGTTTTAAAATCATTGTAGTAGTAAACGTGCTAAGTGCTGCTGATTCTTGTTTTCCTCCACAGTATCTAATTTTCAAAGATCAGTCATGTTCCTAAAGGCTTAGTGATTTTATACACAACAATAAATCAGTCTAAGTTCTTCATACTTATGGAAGGAATGGTCATAGCACAGTAAGAGTAGGGATTCTTACAGACAGTGCTTCAAAAGGAAGGCGTTGCACTGACCAGTCTGGCAAAGCAGTTGCCTGTAATCAGGACTATCGCATCTGCTATGGCCATTGCAGACATGATCCCTGACTCAGGAACTCCAAATTTGTTCGTTTACATTCCTTCTCTTAGTGGGGTTGTTTCTCGAATAATAGAATTTCTTGACTGCCGAGGAAGCAAGGTTTCAAGACTGGTTCCTTTTATGCTCCTCTGAGAGTTTCCTTTTGTTTCAAAGAGGAAAAATAGCAAATAACTAATTATTTTTAAATTAAATAAAACCTCTATTTCAATTTTTAATAAACAAATTGTGGTAATTAAATGTAACATGCACATTGTAATTGACTGTACTTCAATTAAAAAATTAAAAAATAAAGGTAAAATGAACTTTTAGGTCATTACACTGTATGTGATGACTTCTAAGTCTACATAGTGAGATGTAGTGAATTCTAAGGCCCTGTGGTTAGAAAGGGGGTGTGTACAACTGCCATGGCTTATTAAAGAGGCCACAGCAGAAGAGGCAGTGTTCTAAGATCAGAGGAACAAAAAGAAACCAGCCATTTGAAAAGCTGCCTGGAGAAGACTGTTTGAGTCAAGAGCAGTGAGTGCAAATAATCTGAGATGGGAAAGAGCTTCTTGGCATGAGAGGGAAATATAAGTGCCAGTATGTCTGGACACAGTGAGCAGGAAGACTGGGACAAGACTGTTAGAGAGAAGGCCAGGAGAAAGGAAATTGATCAGTAGCACCTTACAGCCCATGAATCATGGACATTGTTGGTTGCCTACCTAACTTTCATCTTTCCCTTGTTATGGACTAAATATTTGTATCTCCCCCCACCCCCTACCCCACCAAAATTGTTGAAATCTTAACTCCTAAATGTGATAGTATTAGGAGGTGGAGCCTTTTGGAGCTAATTGGGTGATGAGGGTGGAGCCCACATTAGTGGGATTAGTGCCTTTATAAGAAGAGACCAAGAGAGCACTCCATCTGTCTGTGTGTCTCTCTCTGACATGTGAGACTACAAGAAGAAGACAACTATCTGCAGACCAGAGAGATACTTCACCAAAAACCCAACCGTGCTGGCACTGTGATCTCACACTTCCAGTCTCCAGACTGTGAGAAATAAATGATTGCTGTTCAAGTCACTCAGTCTATGATATTCTGTCACAGCAGCCTGAACTAGGACATCCTTTTTCCAGCTTTCTGATTTTATGAGTCTTCTCCATCTTAGTGCATTGCCCTTATTCTTCGGTGGGAAGCAGACCCCATCTCCAGCTCCATGAATGGGTCCTACTTGGCTTAGGCCAATCAGCATATTCCAATCCTCTGTTCATAGTCATTTTTGTCAGGGGTGGGCCTGTGACCCAAGACATCCAACTGGGGCAAACCATGGAACACTTGCTTCCTCCTCTTGGATGTGAACAAGAACATTTGTTATCCTGATTGTGTCTTTTTATGCACTATTACTGGGAGAAATTCAACACTGGATGGCAGAAGAAAGCAGAAAATGGGACTTTGATGGCATTTTTGAGATGCTCTATTTCTGGGTTTTCTTTATATGAGTCAGCAGATTCTGTTTATCATTTAAGTCAATTTGAACTGAGTTTTCTTATTTCAGCACGCAGAGACATAGTCCATTGGGAAACCACTAAGTGGTTTTATGCCAGGGAGCAGTTTGCCCTTGTTCCATTTTTTTCGAAAGGTTATTCTAGGTTAAGTAATAAAGACGATTTATTGACTTACAAAAGGAAAAACTGGAGCAAAAGGAATAGTTAAGAAGCAACTGCACTAGTCTATGTGAAAGTTTATAGTGACTAAGCCTAGAGGGTGTCGCTGGAGACAGAGGAAAGGTCATATGGAAAGAAGTAGATTTTGGCAGGATAGTCGATAGGACTTGTTGAAGGGTTAGCTGTGGGGAGTGAGTAGTAGGAATAATCACGGGTAAGTTCCCTAAAATCATGGGAAGGTTTTGGTTTGAGCAAATAAGATGGTGCCATTTACTAAAATGGAGTTTGGCCCTCGGTGGAGAAATCAGGGCTGGAAATAAAATCTGTGAATCATCAGCATATCAGTGGGTTTTAAATTAATAGAATTAGATGAGGTAACTTATAGAAAGATAGCAGATAAAAAATAAAGAAGGACCTAGGGTGGAGTACTAGTGCTTTCCAGGTCTGGAAGTTGATTAGAGATTTGGGGAGGACATTAGAGAAGGTTGGCCAGAAAGGTAGGTGGAAAATCTGCAGTATGGAGAGTTAAAATAACAAAAATAGGGAAATCTTTCAAGAGAGGCATCAACTCTGTGGAATTCTCCTGATAATTTGATGGGGGGGGGGAGATGTCCATTTGTTTGGGTATGATGAAAATCTGAGACACTAGAAGTCTCCCAGTAATCAAAGATTAATTTTATTATGTACTTAAGGCAGATATGTTCTAATATCTATGCTTTGAAGATGATCTTTCATGGATTATAAATTATAATTAAGCAGAATATTTGATCAAAGTCATGATTTTAACTCAGATAACTCTCAGGCCTTCGAAGGCACCATGCAACAAAAATAATGAAAGATTATTCCCATTTTAACTTGCACTTCTCAAAGAACATTAATGGATATTCATGTCATAACTCATAGCCTTACTTCTCTTAAGTCCCTTTTTTTCTCCTCCAGTTGTCCTAAACTTGTAGGAGAGAGGGTGACTGAGAGAGACAGGGAGGGAGAGAGATGAATTGTCTTTCCCTAATATTTTCACCAAATCACCCCCAGATACTCATCTGTGATCTCGGTACCAGTCAACTCAGGCTACTCTTCGATGATTGGAAAACTCAATTACTGCATTTCTCTGGACCTTCCTTCAAGAGGGAAATGCAAGAAGCCCTTTGGAAATTGTATCTCACTCTGATTGCTTTTTCCTTGTAGAGAAAATTGGATGAATCAAATTATCTTCCTTTTAAATCCAATTTTCCAGTCATGCTGGATGAGAAAGTTATGGGTCAAACTACTCTGCTTTTTGGAGGGGAGTATTCATTTAAATCAGTTTTCCTACTGTTACTAATTTTCAAAAGTCAAAACACCACATTTTAGAGGACTTTAAACATGTACTGCATTTATGAAATTAACGTTCATGCCGGTGGTTGACTCTTGCTTTTCTTTTGTGGCTGCTTTGGAGAAGGTTATGTGTTTTCCATAATGTCATCATCCTATTGAAGTCCCTCTGTCTCATTCCCCCTGCAGTGGGGTAGCTCTGTCAAGTTCAGCAGGGAAGCCAAACCAAATACTAATCTCCACCTTTTCAGTAAGGATGTAAGAAACCGGAGTGGAAAAAAACAGGCCCACAGGGAAGAAACAGGTATGCATACTCATGCTCTAAAGGTGTAATGTGAAACTAATAGTCTGTTAAACCTGTTGAACATTGACTCAAATTTCTTCATCAGTGCAGGTCACATTTAAGATAAAAAATGACCATGTCATACTGTGGCAAGAAACAACATAAATTACTAGAGAAAGAGAACTAGATAGGCCACTTTCTGGCTCAGTTGGAAACTTGCCTAGAATCCTTCTATGAGAGCTAACATCTGCATGTCCTCTACATATCAAAAAGCTCTTCAAATGGGAAAAATCTGGGAAGTCTCCAATACGCCTCACTACCCTTCTGCCTTCCAGCCTTTGTCCTTTATTGGTCAGGGCAGGTTTTAAGGAGAAGAAAAAGGAAAGCCAGGACTCCGTGGCCCATTCCCCCACCTCCTAAAGTAGTTTAAATGCTGAGGTGTCCTAAAACTTCGGATATACGTGGGAAACTAAGCTGGGGAATTTTTTTTCTTATTTATTCAGGTCCAGTGCAAATATTTGTCTATTGAGAAATATATAATACATTAGACTCGTAAACCCACCACCTGCTTCAAGTGAGCCAACACCCGCCTGGAAGGAGACGGATACCGGCTGGTATCCTGTTCCTCCAGCTCCTATGAGAAGGCCTCTGACGCTGGGGAGCCCTGGGGTTTGTTTGAGCTGCCCCATGCTAACATTGCCTGATAAAAGTACACAGGTGTGTACATTCGTCACAACCCACAAAGATGGCTTTCCGGTTCTTAGAAAAATCTTTTTACAGGAATGAGGTCCAACGGAGGCTGGAATATATGGTCAGCCTTGGGTACATGGGTACATTTGTGAATTTTTCCGTGAAAATGGTCTAATGAGAGGAATGAAATAAATCATCTCATGTTCTGTGTTATAACAACAGGTCTGACCATCCGCATTAGTGGAAGGAGGAAGAGATCATCATTGATAGACAGGATGATAGCAAAAGAGGTAACTCTGCTTACAGTGATTTCTCTGTTTGAGTGACCTGACGTCATCTTGACTGACAGACATTTGGCTGATACTTGATCGTACAGTTCTCCCTGAAAAGCTTGTTCTCGCTACTCAACAGTGATCTTATAGAATCTGGAAAATGAATTTGCAGAGGAGCGTTGTTCCTGCCACTGCCTTTTTAATTTTTTTTACGTATTTATTGTGGTATAATTTCTGTACAAGCAAATTACACATATTTCAGATGTACAACTTGATGAATTTTGATAGATGTATACACCTATGAAACCACCATAATCAAGATAGCTAATATTTCCATCACTCCGCAAGAGGTGCGAATTTCAAACTCATGATTTATCCTTTCCTACCTGCTTTACCCCTGGTAATCATAAGTATGTTCTGTCTGCCTGTGAGTGTTTCTTTTTTGTAGATAAGTTCACTTGTGTCCTGTTTTTTTGAGATTCTACATATAAGTGATATCATATGGTATTTTTCTTTCTCTTTCTGACTTACTTCACTTAGAATCCTAATCTCCAGGTCCATCCACGTTGCTGCAAATGGCACTCTTTTATTCCTTTTAATGGCTAAGTAGTATTCCACTGTATAAATATACCATATCTCCTTTATTCAGTCACCTGTCAATGGACATTTGGGTTGTTTCCATGTCTTGGCTATTGTGAATAGTAATGCTATGAACATTGGGGTGCATGTGTCTTTCCAAATTTTATTTTTTTCTGGATGTATGTCCAGGAGTGGGATTGCTGGATCATATGGTAAGTTAATTTTTAGATTTTTAACGAACCTCCATTCTGTCCTCCACAGTGGCTGCACCAATTTACATTCCCACCAGCAGTGTAGGACGGTTCCCTTTTCTCCACACCCTCTCCAGCATTTATCATTTGTGGACTTTTTAATGATAGCTGCCATTGCTTTTTAAAGAAGCCCTCCAGAGAACAAAAATTTTAGGATGGTCACATCACATTAAGTTTTTCCCTGAAGGACTTGCCTCTGAGATTGTCTTTCTTTGGAAAGACTCCATACAAAATGGATACAGAAAGATAACTAAATTTTTATATTTTAGAGCTTGAGAGTTTTGAGACCAGCTACCAAGGAATTTTTATGAAGGTTTTAGAGTTGTATTAAGATGCTTGACCCAAGAAACACAATTGTCTAAGACTCCTGCATGATTTATACAAGTTATTCACTGTATCTAGGTCTGAAAGCAAAGCAAACTACGTATACCTGCTCTTTTGGGGTCTGTTGCTTTCCTTTGTAAATTTTCTTTGTATACCAAAGTGTAAATAAAATTCTTAAGTACCTCTTAAGATTAATAAAGTCAGAAGAGAGTCACTTCAATATGTTTTCCAGGTTTTCTGTAGGCAGAACAGGTGATACGAAGTAGTAGTTGAAATCCACTTTTTGTTAGTACCTGGAGGCACTAAAGCTTTGATAGCTCCAGCTTTCCATCATTAAAGATGGAGAAACAGGTGGAAGTATTTATCATAAATACCTTACGGAGAAGAGTAAAAGCTGCTGAAGTAAGGATTTACGCACAGCTGGCGCGGCAAGGAGCGGGCAGGGAGAACTGGGGACGCAAGCCTCCCGGCCGGATATCCAGGTGCCCCGTGACTCAGCAGCCTTACCCCGCATGCGCAGCACCCATGCAGTGTTATATAAGCCTGACTTGCCGCGGGAGCGTGCGGGTTAGCTCCTGGGTAACAGTTGGGTAGATGGCGGCTTTTTTGCCTTGGTATATAAGGCGGAGGGGACTTGCCGCCGCCGCTGCTGCCGCCACCGCCACTGAAGCCTGCGTACTCCTTCGCGATAAAGGCGTGAAAGCGGCACCTACGGCTCGGCCGCGAGTGTTCTTAGGCCTGCCCTAATCTGTGAGCCTGCCAGGCCTTGAGCGCTCGCAGTACAGACGGGCTGTGGTTAGTGGAGGAATTCAAGAGGACAAGGTGTAACTCGAAAAGACAGCTTTAAGCAAGTGAAGAGTTCCGCCAAAGGTAAGCTGTCCTCTTGAAAAGTTTCCTGTGGGTGCGGTGCACAGCACTGTAAAGTAAGAGTAGCGGGTCCTGTAGGCCTTTGGTTGTTTCTGAGGAGGTCCATCTGGGATGCGGGCCTCGCGCTGTCCTATCCTCCTTCTCCTGGCTCCCTAGGCTCCCACGTTAAGCATCACAGTTAGAGTCACCAGGAGCTGGTAGAAGCTTGTCTTTTGGTTTGCTGGGGGTGGAGGCTCCAAGCTGAGAATGGCGGGACCGCGTATGGTTGTTCCCTAAAGTGTTGATTGTAATCAGAATGAACTGCCCGTCTTTTATAAAGGACATTCTCTAAATGTTTTGGTATTGCATAATGTCAGTTTTGGTTACGTTTTATTTTTATGAGGTGCACATCCAAAGCCGTTATTGTGGTTAAATGTGTTGACCCTGGAGCTTGCTGAGTTTGAGCGCTGGCTCTGCTAATTAGCTACTTGACTCTCTCCCTCTCTCCCTCTGTCTCTTTCTATCTATCAAGTTACTGAACATCTTCAGGCCCCAGCTAATCATAAGTAAAATGAGGGTCATGATATTTCACATTTGTGGTGAGGTGTTAATGGGATAATCAATGCAAGGGCCTCAGCCCAGTGCGTGGAACATAGAAAGAATTCAGTATGTTTGTTTTAATAATAATCAAATGTAATAATTAGCTCTATCTTTGAGTATGACTTTTGCTTCTGCATTCGAACCACAGCATTAAATGTCAATATTTCATAAATCTGTCAATTATGTAAAACTCTTTGTGTACTGAAATAACATTTAATTGGGCAGAAATTTGATGAGAGGGTAGAAGAGCAGCAGACAAACTGTGAGAAATGATTCTTCCGTTCTAGCAGGTCTTCTCTAAGTGTGAGAGAACCATGCAAATTGGGGGTGGCAGGGGAGTGCATCTGGGCTGGTTTGCTAGGGCTGCTGTAACAAAGTACTGCAGACAGGATGGCTGAAACAACAGATTTATTTTCTCACTGTTCTGGAGGCTAGAAGTCTGAACCAAGGTGTTGGCAAGACTGGTTCCCTCTGAGAGCTGTAAAGCGCCGTTTGTTCAGGCCTCTCACCTAGCGTCTTGTGCTTCACTGGCAACTTTTGGCATTTCTTAGCTTCTGTAGCATTGCCTGATCTCTGCCTTCATCTTCACGTGATAATCTGTCTTAGTACATGTCTGTGTGTCCAAATATCCCTTTTTTATAATGATGCCAGTCAAATTGGGTTAGGAACACACCCTACTCCAGTATGACCACTTAACTTAGTGAATTATACCTTCAGTGACTCTCTTTCCAAATAAGGTCACAAACTGAAGTGCTGAGGGGTTTAGAACTTCAAACTATGAATCTGGGGGGAACAGTTCAACTGCTAACAGCGCCCTATCCTTGAAAATACTGTAACACACTTCTAGAAGTTGCAGTAGTCAATACTCTGCAAAAATCCAGTTTCTAATTACAAAGCTGTGGGCAGTGTATTCATTAAATCTTTTATAAAGAAATGTTTATAAACTGGTACTCATAAAGTTCATCACTGCAAACACCAGGGGAATTACACACTTAATAGCATGCTACTGAGCATTCGTGCTGCAATCCTGCCTCCCCTCATTGAAGTCACAAAGTTTATTCTGTGAGCTGTGTGTGTGTGTGTGAGAGAGAGAGAGACTGACTTTCAGTTCCTAAGGGCATTTCACTTGGTGAAAAAGAGAGAAATTGCATAAGAAACAAATTTTAAAAACAGCAAAAAAAAGCTTCTTTCTTGACATAGTAAGGATGTTCGTGAATACACAGATTGTGTATAATGTATCATTCTAAGGAGTGTGTTTTAAGGAATACTACTGTAGACTCTGAAGCAAATCTCTCTAAATCGTTACAGTATGTAAACCAGTGTGTTAAAAAAGTTTGTCTGAAGCTTAGCACAGTATCTTATGCCTAATCTAAAATTCTGAGACATTACTAAGGAAATCTTGTATACTTCTGTATTTTAGAGCTAAACCAATGAACAAGAATTTTAGTCCTTACAGTGTACTTTATTCTCTACTTCATTATATATATTTCCATAATGGTGGAATGCATTCTTGTATCTTTCAAGATGCCTGGGTTTTGCATTGTTATGGGAAGCCTGACAGCCTCCCTAGAAAGCTGGGCCATCTTGCCACTGCTCCCATATCATCCTATTATATTATTTCATAAGGAATTATTTCTCGTCTGTGATGTATCTTACCACTAAATTATGACATCCTCTGGGGAACAAGATTGCCTTATTTTTATCTAGCTTATCTTTGGGTCCATACTATCAAGCACGGTGTCTGGCATAGAGCAGGAATCAAATTGGGAGAGATTAAATGCTATAAAATAACTGAGATTGCTTTTTGGAACTCAGAAATTGAGAGATTGATTTGAAATATAAAAGAAAGGTTGCTATTTTAGGCAAAAAATAAGGAGAAGGAGGATGAGGATGGGCATCTTGTGCAGTACCTCTAAACCACTGTTAGCACATGAAAGGAGGTCACCCAGTTACATGTGAATTTCACATAAACAGCAAATACATTTTTAGCATAAGTATGTTGCAAAGATAGCATAGGACATCTAAAAAAAATTGTTACTGTTTTCTAATTTAAACTTAACTGGATGTTCTTTACTGACAATCCTATTCTAACCTCTTTTTGAGGATGTAACTTTTTAAACTAATATATCTCTTTAAAATGCAAATGAAAGTTCCCCAAACTCCTTTCTAAAAATGCCTGTACACACAGAACTGCACATACTGTTTCTGGTAGTCGGTGTAAGTAATTTAATTCTTAATATTGGATGTGTTAGAGAAGGAATAAATACTTTTTTGGAGATTACAACGCTAAAAGTAATGGAAGTAAGCTTGTATTTACCTATGTGGCTTCTATGCTTTGTCCTGCATTTCAAAGTTAGTGGTAACCATAGAAGTGATCGAATCTAAACCACTAATTTTATGAAATGAAGAAATTAGATAGAAATGTCAAGTAGGATATAGAATTCAATTGTTAAAGTATGGTAGAGAAGGAAACGAAATTGGTTACAAGACTAAACTAATATAATTTATTATCAAATAAAATATATAATATATAGTAATTGTTAGCATATGTATAATTACATGCATAATTGTGTTACCAGGAAAAGGAAAATAAGAATTACCTTGTTTCTTAGTCACCTGAAAAAAAGATTTTTGACGAGAGACAGAAAGTGTGATATAAGCAAGCTTTTTATCAGTGAAGTAAAAAAAGTAAAAGTACACTCCCGAGAAGAGGGAGCAGGCCAATCCAAGACAGGAAAAATGGCGCCTTTCTTTTGATTTTCCTGTTTTTATATCCTGGTTTCGTGATTGGTTGATTGATTGATTGACAACTCAGGTTCCCTGGCTCTGGTTGATTGACAGCTCAGGTTCCTTGTGTTCTGTTTCTTTCCCCTCCCTCTCCCCCTGCCCAGTGCCTACCTGTACCTAACTGCCCAACATTTAAATTATATGTAGTATAAATACATATGGCAAGTACAAGGACACATACATTTTTATGATAAAGAATAATCTATTATTTAGTAACATTTTTACAGTAATTGAAGAAAAACAAGTGAATATTCTATTAATTCTTAAAGCAGCAACTAAATTGTCATGTGATCTCTTCTTAGTTCACTGTAAATGACCACTGACATTTTCTGTCTGCACTATTTGTACAACAATAGAATCAGTTATGTTAGTCTTCATATATGAAGTTCTTAAATTAGAGAATGCCAGTACACTTTGATCTCTTAGAATGCATTAAAAAAACCAACTCCAGACTGTGATCTAAATTAAAAAGGTTACTTAATATTCTTTTGCAAAGAGGCTACATGGATATCTAGTATTAATAGGCATGTAACCCATTTATATCCAAATAAATCTATTGCTAAAGATCTGCTTAAAATGAACTGAATAGTGAGCAAATAAAACCTGGGAGAACACTTTCTTCCTCTCACTCATGAAACATTGGAATTAGTCAGATACCAATTTCATAGATGTTGTTTATCTGTCTCGTAAAAGTGTACTTTCATATGTCAAAAATTTCAAATTATTTAAATGTAATCAAATCCTGTGGATTAGGAATGTGTTTGCCTATCTGAAACATTCTCTCTTCTAAGAATTACTTCCAGCTGATTATGGGATTTCCATTAGTAATTAGAATTACTTCAACTGATTATAGAAATTTTATCCATAAAAAATTAGAAGTTTTTGGTTTTATTTAAGGGAATAGAAGACATAGATATGATATCCCAGAAGCTTCCTGTGAAGCATTGAGTTGGTGCTTGCATGGTTGATAATTTCAGAACGGATATACTCCTCTTCTATTGGCTAACTGGAGAAATTTTTTAGTATTCTGGCAGCAGTTATAGTCTTCTTAAAATTATTAGAAGTGTTAAATATCCACCCAGTAACTCAAGGAAAACATATTTAAGGTTTAATTCATTGTAATTAGTTTTTAAATGTCTATTTTAGAGTGAAAAAAGAAATGGTTAACTCTGAAAGTTATGCTGCTAAAAGTTCAAATAATTAAGTGGGCAGAGATGCATCCATTCGCTTTGGCAACATGCTGATCATTTGCCACCTAAAGTTGCAGGTTTGATACAGTTGAGGGGGCAGAATTAAGATTAGGTTACTTGGTGGGATGAATGATAGATGAGGAAATAGAACCAATCAGTGTGGACACCTCTGATTGACGTCTTCCTGTTTCCACTATCAGCTCATGACAAGCTTTCTTTGCTGCTGATGCAGGTAGAAATACTATATTCTCATGCTCAGGTTTTGACATTTATTGAAACACCATTTTACCTTCACAGGAATACTGCAAACACATTAAAAATTGAAATAGAAATGTTACAAAATCCATATACTTGCCCATTTAGTATTAGTCAGTACCCAGAAGGTTTTCTTCGTGACATTTGTCCTCTTAGGGATAATCCATTATAACTCAGATTGAATGAGTTTTAATGCTTTCTTCATGTTTTCTATTACTGTAGTAAAAGTAAATATATAGTTTCTTAGTGAATGAAGGTATCAAATGTTATAATCTATTAGCCCCTGAATCTACAATTGGCCAATTTAAATTAACAGCTATAAATACATGGGAACTTATCTGCAACATCAAAGAATATTATACTAAAAGTGCACATGTAAATTTAGGGATTAGACCATTCAGAGCTGGTGAATCAGCTTTCTTCTGTTAAACAGTTTTATCAACGGGGTTTTGAGGGAGTATCTATTTTATTAACAGATTATTTTGTATCAGTATCGCATAGTTCTTATTAGGCATAGTTGATAGTGATTATTGTAAAAATTAAACTCCCAAGTCAGAAGGTACCTCTTTGCTTATAAGCATTAAAGGAAGAGAAAAAGGTTTAATTATCAGTTTGAGGAAATCACATATGATACCAGAATGGACTGGCTTTCTTAAGCTCTGAATTTTTTTTGTATTTTTTTAATTGAAGTTTTGTCAGTTTACAATGTTGTGTCAATTTCTGGTGTATAGAACAGTGCCTCAGTCATACATGAACATACATATATTCGTTTTCATATTCTTTTTTACTGTAAGTTACCACAAGATACTGAATATAATTCCCTCTTCTATATAGTATAAGCTTCTTTGTCTACTTTATATATATCAAGGTTTAATTTTAATGTATACTCTGTTCTGTTTGGTGAACTTAACCTTTACTGACCATGAGAACTACTGGATATCCTTGTTTAATAAAAGGTACTCCAGAAATTACTCTGAGGTACTCCAGAAATTCTGATTTTGGTGGGAGGTAAGAGTTTGCATTTTAACCGCTAGCACCAATACCCACCCCAGTGACTGTGATGTGGGGATAGCACTGTTTGTGGAGAAGCACTGATGGAGGGCTTCACTGACCTTCTAACAGTCCAGTGTTGCTGGTATCACTGTTCAAGATAACTTGTGAATACTTACATAGCGATAAATCCTGAGGTTCATATGTGTATAATGTGTTCGAGTATCTTCCAGTTATATCAGCTCTGACTGTTACAGAAGGCTCTGCCAAGAAAAATAAAGTCAGTTATATTTTATTTAAAATGTCCAGAAAATCATTCTTTCCACTTACTCTGAAACAAACATTAAGGAAATTTATAAACAAAATCAGTTTTCATATATGTGAATTCATGATGAGTTAATCTGAATTCTCATTTTAGTGTGTTACAGCTCTCTGCCAACACAATTTAGAGAACTGTACTGAACGTACATTGGGATATTGACTTAATAGCATCAGTTAATTAAAAAGTATTTAAAATTTTAGCATTTATAATTTGCAGAGTACAGATACAATGGATTAAATGACTGAACTAACGTTAGCTATTACTCACAGGGTGACTAATGATTTCCCTTTAAAAAGAATAGTAATTGAACTAGCATTTAAAAATAAAGACAAGAAGGCTATTTTTTTGTCAATCTGATTGAAAAGACTACACAATTACCCACGAACACGAGTCTAGGCACATATTGCCCATCAGGTGATAAATTCTTATCAGTGGTCTCATGCTAGCAAAAGAAGAAGAAAATGAATGTGATTGGATTGGATTGTTTATAACATTGGATTTAAATGATACTTTACATGAACAAGGTTTTTAGTAAATTGTATATTTGGCCTCTTAAAATTCTGTGTAACAGTGTATATTTACTAATACTTTATAGTTCTTTTGCATTAAAAATAGACAAAAAAGAGAATCAACTTTTCATTGAATTTTGATACTAAGAAAACATTGTAGAGGTCATGTACCATGAGTTCAGCATGATGAAAGTATTCTGAGCCATTTCTTGTATTTCGTTATTTTGGGCAAATGCTTTTTTTAGTGCTGTGGGTGAGAACGTAACGCCAGTTAGTTTAATTTTTTTTATTGTAGCAAAATTAAACTAGTATTTTGCATTCACTTACATCTGTAACTTGAATGTAAATTGTTCATTGGCCCATTGCCACTTTGTCTCTCATTGGAAAGCAAAGAGGGACAGAGTCTATCCAAAAAGACATCAAGGGATAATTGCATTGATGAAACCACTAGTTTTCTAATTTCATGTCATTCATTGATTCATTGATTAAAACAACATATTCTTTCAGCAGTTTTCCCACCTGGCTGGGAAGCGAGGGAGGAAGAGGGATATAAAATTCTAAGGGACATAAATATACTAGTAGATTGTTAACAGTCAGTGTAGTCTTTAAGCACCTTAGTAAAATGGTGGTATTCTAACAGTTGTCTTTTTTTTTTTTAAATTGGAGTTGCCGAGTGCCTTCTTAACAGTATATAATCAGATCACTTTTCTACTACTTATTGGAGCAAAAATTACCTTGGCAGTATTGACAATCTTCCAGGTGATGAGTAAGCATCAATGGTTTGTTACTAAACACAGAGTGTGTGAAATTAAACCAAATGAATAACTTTGAGTCACAATGTACGGTGAAGTTAGACTTAAGGTTTTCATACTTTCAACAAGGTTTAAAGGTAAAAATCTCAGATTGACAGATCACAGCACTGCAGTGTGTAGTGGTGTTACTCATAACATGGCCCCAGAACTGAAGCATCAGCCTTACCAGAAATGTAGCTCTCCTGGGCCCACTCAGTCTGAATCTCTGAGGGTGAGGTCCAGGAATACCTAGCTTAACAAACTCACCAGGTCACTCTTACGTATAGTGCAGTACAGTTAGAAACATCAAAGTCAATTCTGTCTCCAGAGATGAAAGGATGTTATGAATAAGATACTCATTTCCAGTGAACATCTGGTATGAAATTTTAAGAGAGTCAAAATTTTTACTTAGGTTTTTTTTTGTCTGCTTTCAGTTTTACAAAAAGGCTATTAGTATTTGACTATTTTCACTTCCTTTCATTCTTGTCACAACTCACAAAGTACAAGTAGTCTCAGTGAGACTTTGCTCCCATATGTATTTTTCAGTGTCATTTTTATTTTAACTCTCTGAAAAAAGTTTTTGTGGTAACTAATTGACTTCCCTGCTCTTTAGCATAAGAGAAAAATTAGAATGTTAGCTACAGTGAAGGATAAAATAATTGTGATTTGGATACATAAGATGTTTTTTAAAATATTTAATTTTGAGAGGATGCTGGGTACACGAAGAGATAGACTAGTGTCTATGTATTAAGCACAAATCTTTTTAAAAACAACAGAGGTAACCATGTGAAATACTTATTGAATAATCTTGTTTTAAATTTTAGTCTCAAAAGTGCTAAATAACAAAGTGAATTTTTTTTGTTGAAGTATAGTCACTTTATCATGTGTATATTTCTGGTGTACAGAATGTATCAGTCATACATACATACATACATTCCTTTTCATATTCCTTTTCATTATAGATTAGTACAAAATATTGAGTATAGTTCCCTGTGCTATACAGTAGAAACTTATTTATGAATTGTTTTATTCAATTCTCAAACTTAGAATTTTGTTTTATTTTATTCAATTCTCAAACTTAGAATGTAAGTTAACTTTAGATAAGACTAAATCCTACAACTTACCTCTTAAAATTTATAACAAAGAGCTAAAATTGCCAACAACTTCACATTTACTGGTGAAAAAGCAGACTAGATACCTGATGAATGACATATCATTACCCCTTTTTGTTGGTAGAAAACTAAGCCTAAGAATACTTACTACATTTTTTAAGAAACACATGTAGAACTTAGACCTCCTAAGCACCAAGTAGTAATCTTTCTACTAGATAACAACTCTTGCTCTGATTGCCTTAGGTAGATAAGTGTCCTGAGACACAGAACAGTTCAGGGCATGAGTCATTTCTGATTTCCTGAACTGCTCCCATTTCCTCCTAGCATGGCAACTGGAAACAAGGACAGCTATGTATAGAGAAAGATACTGATGTAACTCCTGGAAAAACAATTTCAGCATCAGATTTTGGGGCAAGTGGAGTCCAAGGAAAAATGTATCAAGATCACAGAATACTCAGTCTTAACAGTTCAGCTTTGAATGGGCTGTTTAGACATGCAAACCAAGACAGTATTCTGTTGCAGGGGGAAAAGGAAGAAGTGCTTCTGTTTCTGGCTGACAGTGAAGTAGGGACGCCTGAAAAAGGACTCAGAAACTTTAGGCAGAGAGGCAGATAGTAAAATATTTGAGGTTTTGCAGGCTATGTGGTCTCCTTGTAATTGCTCACTTCTGCCATTATTACAGGAAAGCAGCCGTGGACAACGTGCAACAAAAAAAGTGAATGTGGCTGTGTTACAGTAAGACTTTATTTATAACGTGGAATTTGAATTTCAAGTGACTTTCATCTGTCACTAAATATTCTTCTTCTTCTTTTTTTTTTAATTTAAAAATGGAAAAATCAACCTTGACTTGCAGACTAAATAAAAACAGGTGGTCCCTGTTCTAAAATCTCATGAAACAGCACATTGGATTGTGAAAAAAGTGAGTTGAGAGAAAAAATTCTAGTTAGCTGTACTTCTGAGATGCCCTAAAATTAGAGCCTGCCAAGCCTGGCTGCTTCTCAGCATCATTTGGTGAATTATCATTTAAAGTTCTATGTATTTTTCATTTAAAACTGATTAGAAATTCAGAGGGTTTAGAATTCAAAAGTTAAAAAGGTAAAAATTCTGGCATTCCTGCTTCCAGAAGTAAGCAGTGTTACAATTTCTTGAGTTTACTTCCAGAGGTTTTCAGGTCATGTAACCAAATAAGTATATGCATATGTATGTATATGTATATAATCCTTTTTTTAAAAATGCAAATATTAGCACACTATGCTTACGTATTTGTGTTTTGCTTTTTTAGTGTAACGTTATACCTTGGATATCATTCCCTTGTGCTTCTGTATATTATTCCATTATCTGGATCTTTATTACTCTCCTAAAGATACATATTTAAATTGTTTTCAATCTTTTGTGTTTAGATTGTTTCTAAACATTTAGAAGCAGTGCTTTGATGAACATGACGTTATTCATATCTAATTTTGCATGTGGATGGGTGTATTGGTAATAAATTTTCAGAGGTGGAATTTCTCGGTCAAAGAGAGTGCACATTTGTAATTATGATGTATGTTTTGAAAGTGTATTCTTTCCATAGGATCTGTACCAGTTTATATCCTCTCTGGTAGTGTGATAGATAACTTTTTCCTCTCACTAAAACTGGTCTGCAAGCTTTTAATTTCTTTCATCCAAAAGGTGAAAAGAGGGAGGTGAACGTGGTTTTACTTTCTTAGAAAAAATAATCAACATATGATCCAGCAATTCTACTTCTGGGTATATATCAAAGGAAAGGAAATCACTATCTTGAAGAGGTATCTACACTGCCACGTTCATTGCTGTGTTGTTTAAATAGCCAAGACATGGAAACAATGGGTCTGTCAACATATTTGGGACAATATGAATGAACCCTGAGCATATTATGCTAAGTAAAATAAGTCAGAGACAAATATTGTATGATCTCACCTAGTGGGATCTGAAATCTAAAACAAATAATGCCCTCCCCACTCCCCCACCCCCCAAAAAACCTGAAACTCAGAAATGGAGAGTAGATTGGTGGTTTCCGGGGGTGGGGGTTGTGAGGATGGGGGAAATTGGTGAAGGTGATCAAAGGTACCCACTTCGAGTTATGAGTGAGTCTTGGGAATCTAATGGTGACCAGAGTTAACAATACTGTATTGTATACTTAAAGATTGCTGAGAGAGTACATCTTAAAAATTCTCACCACACGTACAAAGTTAACTATGTGAGGCGATGTGTTAATTAACCTTAATGGGGTAATCATTGTACAATATATAGGTATATCAAGTCATCGCATTGTTCACCTTAAGTTTGTATAATGTTAATATGTCAATTATATCTCAATAAAGCTGTAAAAAATAGTCTTACTCATGTTTAGGTTACTTATTTTTATTCTATGACCTATCCTCCATATCTTTTGTTCATTTTTTCTCATTGACTTACTGACCTTTATCTTAATAATTTGAGTTTTTTGTTTATTAGAAAAATTCACCCTTATGATATGTGCTATAGCTTTCTGTTTTTATTTTTTGTCTTTTTCTTCTGCTTAAGTTTTTGGGTGTGTAGAAATTCACATAATGAAAAATATTTGCCATTTATTTTAGGATTTTTCTATTGTCCTTTTCCCCCTTCTTTTTACTTTGGCCATACTCAAGCTTAAAGGAGGTCTAGGGTAAGGCAGGAGTAGCATCTAGGGCTCAAAATTAAGTGCTTTATTTTTGTATCCTAGACACCCCTCATCCTTCACCCTAATATCCACCCTTCCCTACCCTAAGAATGTAAAGAAGTAACATTTTGCAATAGTATCATTTAGTACCTTAATGATTTCATTTAAATAAATCTTTGTAATTTATTTTGATATAAAATGTAAGGTATGGATTCAAATTTATTTATTTTTCACAAATGGCTATCAACTTCTCACTAATAATTATTTTACATACTGTTTCCCCTATTCCTGATTTTAAATGCCACTTTATTGTGTTTAATTTCTGTAGTATCAAGTTTTATTTCTGTACTCTCCATTCTATTTAATTCATTTACCAGTAATATTTTGTTTTATTATAGTTTTATAAAATATTTCATATTAAGGGCTAGTTCCCCTGATTTCTTTTCTTTTCAGAATGTTCCTATTTATGTCGGTTTCCATATCAATTTTACAATTGTTTCAAAAAATCTGTAGCATTCTATGGTGGTTGTCTTAAAATTTTTTTAAGTGTAGAGAGAATTGACATTTTTATGATGTTGAGTCTTCCTATCAATAACACAATATCCCTTCTCATAGGTTTGTAATTTTTTTCCTCAGTAGTACATTTAGATTCATATAGATACTGTACATTTCTGTCAGGCTTATCCTAGGACATTTTATCTTTGTTATTGCTATTTTAAATAAGGTATTTTATAAGTTCCTTTGTTTTAATTTTTTATATATAAATGCTGTTTATTTCCAGGTATTAATTTAAGCTCATCTAATTTAAGTGAATCTTCATACTTCTGAATACATTCAGCTGATTCTCTGGTTTTTCATGTACAGTCATTATCTGCAAATGAAGATTTTTCACCTTCTCCTTTCCAAGTTTTATACTTTTAATTTTTCTCATCTAATTATATTTGTTAATATCTTCAGAACAGTGTTAGTAATTGTGTTGATTAAAGAATCCAACAGTGGGATACTTTAATTTGCTTTCCCAGTAAGCATGATGTTGGCTTTTTGCTGGACAATTATTTCCTTTTTAGATAAATAATAATAAATTAATATTAGATAATTTTTTAAAAATTCAAATATGGATTTTGCATTACATTAAATCCCTTTTTAGCATTTATGGAGATAGGAGATACTTGTGTGATTTGTGTCCTTATAAATTTTAAATTATTTTAATTAATAGATTTCTTAATCTTGAATCTTATGGTATTCTCAGACTAAATCTCACTTTATCAGAATATATTGTTTAAATGTTCTGCTGGCTGCTTTTTGCTAATACCTTGTTTGTTTTTTACATTTCTATTTGGAAATAAGATTATTCTGTAGACTTCTATATTTTTTTATTTTTTTTTAGTATTTGCCTAGTGTTGAGAGTGTTTTACTCAATTCTTATTTGGAATCTTTCCTTTTTCTTTAAAGAGTTGAATTGAGCATTCTTTAGATATTTGATACATTCTTGAGGCACTCTTAAAAATATAAGTTTCTCAGCTCCATCCCCAAAGATTTTGTAGATCTTCAAGGATAAAAACCATGTCACTCTTGGTCATTGAGTGCGAAAATAGTGCTTGGCACATAGCAATGGATACTGAGTAAGCACTTGCCTGACTGACTCTGAATATGGACTTCAAAGAAATCTCTCCTAATTGTTCTGATGATCAGACAGCCTTGAGAAGTGTTGCTCTAAACCAGTTTTCTGTTTAAGCTTGTATATTGCCCAAGAAGTGATGCTGTTTTATGTAATTTATATTCAGAAGTTTGCTTGGTGGATGTTAACAAGACTTGTGGTGATTTTTCAATATATAAATATCCAGTCATTACTGTATTGTATACCTGAAACTAATGTAATGTTAATAGGTCAATTATTCCTCAATATACAAAATGCTTGCTTGGGTAATTAAGAAATTAATACAAAGGTATTTAGAGCTCTTATTTACAAGAAAAAATTCTAACAGCAACACTTAATCCAGACAGCATACAACATCAGAGCAAATTCTTACTGTATTTTTTCAAAGGCTAACATGTTAATTTTTGGCTCTTATATGAGGAGGTATTTATATCCTCTGTCAAAATTAACTGAGAGGTGTTTTACCTTTTTTGACAATGAAAGAGGCCTTCCTCTAAGTCTGCACCCAAGTGGTATCATCTCCCCATCCTAAAACAGAAGAGAGAAATCAGTGTATCAGCTTAGGACCACCAAAGAGTTCTGGAATGGGCACGTGATAAGCAGGTATCTATCTACAGATATTTAAGCTACCAAGCAGTTGTCTGACATGTGGTATAGAAGATACATAATTATAACTAGATAAGAAGAGATTGTGTCCTTTCAGATAATAGTGCTGAGATTTTTTGACTGTTTCAAATTTCAAGGCCTATGGTCTTGAACCCAGTGAATGTTTAATAGGTGCATTATGATTAGTGGTGATTGAAAGGACAGCTCTGGCCATGCCAAAGTTTTTCTTTTCAGAATGCACAGGAGAAAATAACAGTTAATCTTTGCATATCTTGTAAGTCTGTCAGGAATACTTTGGACTGGACTGTACAGTGTCCTTGAATCTTGAATGCCAAGAGATGTTGATGCCTTCAAAGTTCATGAAAAAAAGATTTCAAATTTTGCACTGAATTTTAACAGGGAAAAAAATGTGGTATAGGAATTTCATGGTTGAGAGACGCAATGAAATATAGTTTAGGAAGCATGCAAAGGCTTGGAGGAGAGGGAAACAATACAAGAAGAGAGAGAACCCACTTGCCTTTAAAAGTGATACAAGTAGTTGGGAATGTATCTTACAGACTGAAGAACAAGATCATTGAGGAGAAGAATGCACAGAACATCCAGAAATATTTCAAAGTATTTTCAGGAAACGTCTTAGTCTACAGATGAAAAAGATTGACAACATCTTATGTTAGTTAAGTACCTTCACCTTAGCAGGAAGCCTTCCTATCTGTAATAATCCTGAAAGATTTTCTTTACAACTTTGCTGGACCACAAGTAGTAACTTCATGCCATATTTTGTATTAGATGAAAATTATTATAGAAACAGCCAGTGGGACTCAGCTCTTACTTAATTACCCTATTCTGTTGCAAATGTTATTTAATGCCAGAACATCAGCAGTGGGAAGAGTTACTATTCTCTGCTCCTGTTTAACTTAGTTCCACAAACATTAAAGGAATATCTGCTGTGCACCTTACTCCACTTAGCACTGGGTGTACGCAGGTAAGACAGTATATTCCCTGCTCTTAAACAGTTCATAGCTTTGTAGGGCAGTCATACTGTATTAGTTATTTTTATACACTTTCCTTCATAATCATAGGTCAAAGGTGGTACAGAATTTAAACTCTCTGCAGGGTCTCTGTTCATTACTATAATTCATAATCCAGGACTGTCTATAGTTACTTGTCTTCTGAGGTTTTATTCATTTTCTGATATGTATTTATTGGGTACTTACTATATGCCAAGCATTGGGCCAGGTGCTGGGTCCAGAGCAGTTCTTTTGATTCAAAAGGAAGTTAAGGTTTTGTCAGTCATTTTTTGTTGTTCTTGTTTTTTATTACTTTTTTCTTTCAGTTAATATTCTCTATTTTCTCTTACATTCTCTCTATTTAAGTGTTTGGTGCTGCTCCCTGTACTAAGGGGCTTTACGTGCTGCTTGGTGCCCTGTACCCAAACTCCCTTTCACCCCCACCTTAAACCCTCATTCATTCTGAGCTTTATTCTCTCAGTTGTTTCCCATATGTCACTAGATGGTACAGTGCTTAACCACATGGAAACCAGTTCTTAATAATGGAGTTCCTAGCTGTTCTCATGCATCTTCCCTACTGAAATCATATTAACTGAATAGCAGGATCATCAAGTTGTTTAAAATTTACTGCACACAGAGTATATTTTTCATAAAATTCACTAAATAGTTTTAATGGACATTTGAAAGTGAATACCCAGAATGTTGGTACCTTAATTACAGTTAGAGTATAGTATTTAACTCAGCCCTCAAGGGTCTTTAAGGGCAATGACTAATCTGGTCTTTGGCACTTTAAGGCTACTAAGTTCATTGTTTTATAATTATTGTGTTTATGTATGGAGATATATGATAAATTATACTTAAGAAAATATTTCCCTCTTTTATTAATTTTACCAAAACTTACTGATTTTTTTAGATTGATATTTTCTATGATTTTTAAACTGAAGTAGAATTAATTAGCTTGGCTGAACATTGATGGGCAGTTGGCTGACACCCAATACATCTGTTAAGGAATGAATTAACTTGGTAAGAAAGTCAATATTTTTAAATTTGAAATTATGCTACAATTGGTGTTCATTTGTTTGCTCGATTCACACATTACCATTCCAAGTAGCAGTCAAGTATTTTTTGGTTTCTGCTACTTGTTTAGAATTAATTGTGTGGAGACAACTGATTATGTCTCCATTTCTATTACTTGGAGTTGTAGGAACCAATTTTGAGAATTTTCTTTATGAAATATTTCATTATAGATGAAGATACAATTGTTTCTTAGGCCAAAGTAAAACAGTAGGTACAAAATAGAAATATTTTCTAAACATGTAACCAATGACAAATCTAGATTACGTCCTCTAAAACTCCTGCAGCTGCTTTGTGGAGTCAACATGGCAAACACTTGTTTAACCAAAGTTCTTGGAGGATGAAGATAAAGTGTAATTTTCTGGGCATCCCAGTGTAAAATCATTCCAAATTATTTTCTTGCCTGAAAAATAGAGGACAGGGAACTGGAACAGATTTTCAGGGATCCTGATTACTTTTAGGATATGCCTGTGACATATCAATTAATATTATATTTGAGGACTCTGGTTACCAAAGTTATAAGCAGCAAAACCACTTCTCCACTATTTCTGTAAAAGATGCAGTAAATTGTTACTGTTTTTTCAGTTGTTTTTGGCTCACTCTTTAAAATTATTGATTGTTTCTGTTTTGGTTTTTTCCCCCTATTTTAAAGTGGTATATAACCCCTACTTCAGTGGATTGAGTTTGCTTTATAACTAGTCTATGGGCAAGAGATGAGGAAGTGTAAAACAATCCAAATGACTAAGTTTGGAAAATAAACTGAGATTACAGTACCTCTTGAGAGTGTCTGAGGAGGTCTCTTTTCCTTTTTGATTGCAATGGCAAGGTTGGAAGAAACCACGATGAGTAAAAGGCAGAGGGCCAGAGCTGAGTGTAACATCATGTCTTCTAGAGAATCTCTCAGAAGAAGCTGGATGATAGGAAAAAAAAAAAGTTTTTTTTAAAATCCAGTATGTTACTTCAGGCTAAGACATTTGTTAAGAGTTAGACCAAACCTATGGTGACACATGGCTCTGCTTGTGTGAGTTGACATGGTAAAACCACCTAGAACTTTCACATTTTATTTTGAAAATATTTTAAAAATACAGTGAACTCAATAAATGTCCCCTTGATGAAAAGCCATATTCTGGGTCTCCTGGGAGCAATAAGTTGAAGGCAGTTGAAAGAAAACTGGCACCCAAAGCCTGCTTTTGACTGTATTCTGGCACTCACAGCACTAGTAAGATCATGTTGATTTTAAAAGCCTTGCAACTGCTAAATGCAATGGAAAGCTGACGTTTGTCGTGCATAAAGATTCTTTGCCTTTTGATTCTTCTTGATCTAATAGGTTAAAACAACATTTTAATTCTATACCAAGATAGTAAGATTAGGCATGAACAAATACTGCTTTAGTTGAATTCAGAGGAGAAATAGAATATGGAGATTTCTTGTTCTTCGGTTCCTCTGTAGTCACTTATCTTTCTCATCCTTCCATCATTTACTCTCCCTCAAAAGGCTTAAGTTTACAGCTCTGCCCTATTTAACAATAATTCCTTTCATTTTATCTTTCTCTTGCTAGCAGTGTATCCCTTCGGTCCTCCGGTGAATTGAAAATGGTGGGTCTGGTCCTATTTAAATTACTTTCTTTCCAAATCTGCAGGGTACCCACTTTTTAATGTCTTGGAATTCAAGCACTGAAAAACCCTGTTAAACAGTAACCATGGTGCTGATAAGGAGTGCAGTTTAAGTTCATATAACTTACTAATACCATAAAACATTGATTGCAGGATGCCATTTTTTACCTTACGGACGTCACCTTGGACCATAACAAAGAAACAGACTGGACTGAGACAAAGAAAGGGTAGATTTTAGTAGGGAGTAAAGACAGCTGAATCTGGATCACCAAGTCCAATATGTGGAGGGCAGCCTCTGTCAGGGTGAAAGTTGCAGTGGAGAAATTGAAACAACCGTTTAAGGCAGGGTCTTAACCTGGGTCCAGTGGTCTCCTAGAAGGTCTATAATTGGGCTACCAGAGTCTCAAAAATCCCTGAAATTGTATTAACATTTTATGTGCCTTCATTCTCTTTCCTGGATAAGAGAGTCCCTAATTGCCTTAAGATTCTTCCAGGGATCTCTGAAAGTACAGAGTTAAGAGTGAGAAAAAGTTAATCTAGAGGATGTATTAGAAGAAGTTCTCTATGATAAAAACAGAGATAAGTAGGTAGAATTTATATCAAAAGAGAGAAAGTGTAGCTTTACCATTTTCCTATTTTAAAGCTGCCAAATTTAGAGTGAATAGGAAATGATTTTTTTTTTCACATTTTGAATTATGTATTATTGTCAGGGTGTTCTACTTAAAATCAAAATACTTGTTTTCTGTTTTACATTGATAAATTATAAAATAGATATTAAATATATCCTATTTCAAAGCCAGTCAACTTACATTTTTTAATTTTGGATGAACATTAAATTTCCCTAGGAAATAGAACATGAATTATTTATGATCTTCTAGTATCAGATGTGTGAGTTAAGCTACTTGAGGGACACAGGTAAGTATGACATGGTTATGGTCTTGGAGCAGCTAACAGTGCACTCCAGAGGCAAGTAACTAAATGGCAACAATAGGTATTATAAACACTGGTAGTTAGCATTTTCTGACACTAGTATTTTCCTTTTCAAAAGTAACTTAACGTAAGTAATTTACTGAAAGTATTACATACTTATAATGTATAAGGGAGGAATAATTGTTAACTTTCAGCATAATTTTTAAAGGATCATTCTTGGTCAGTGTTAGTTTATTATATCATTTATCTAAGTAGAGAATAAAAGTATGAAGCCAGCAAAGGATATATAGTTTATTAAAAGAAGAAAAAAAATTTTTTTTTCTGTTTTACTGAAGACCTCACTTTTGAATAGCAATAAATTGATCATTTAAATATAGCAGAGCTTGATCACTAAGTAATCTAGAAATTTTGCTTGCTTACCTGAACTATTAAGTGCTCTTGCTGAAAGTATTCTGGATGTTTCTGGTTTAAAAATGGGTGTGGATTTATAGGTGCACATGTGCACTCACACAAACGCCCCTCCTACCCCGATCTACAGCCCCACCTGGATTGAAACAAGAGCACAGTCCACCTGCAAACTTACAAAAATAGGCTTGTCTGAAAAATTCGTACTTCTCTCCAGTTCTCATGCTACACACACACAAAAGACTCTTCTCTCTTTCTCTAAATTAAGATTGAGTGTCCTCATAAAAGGAGGCCAGATACCATCTTTGTGCTTTTTACTCTTCCACCATTTACTTCCCAAGGCAATTTAATGTTTGGCTGGAGTTCAACACCAAAAAAAAAAAGTGGGGGGGCGGGAAGGAAGCAGTATGAATGTAGGAACTGTGTGCACCATTGTTCTTGATGAAAGGTCAGTGAGGCTTGCAGATTAGATACAAAGCAAATATTCCTAAAGTTAACTCTGTTTACAGGAACATAATTAACAGCTAAAGAGATCAGTTTTTTTTTTTTTTCCAAGAGAGAAAAAAATAAAAATGCTGCTTTAACATTTAATACTTCTATAATTTGATGACTTGGTATATATATAGTCTTCTTTATAAAATCCTTTACCTTACCATTGCAAAAAATAGGAAACCAGGCCATTAGATAGGTTTATACTTAGCTAATAGATTTTTCAAATGTTATAGTTAATTCGTGATTATAGTAAAACATTTTTAAAGTGTGAAGTTGTGTCAAAACAAAAAGTAAAATTCTCTTCCCTTTTACCAGTACTGCCTTGTCCATGATCACCCCACCCGCAACACACACACACACACACACACACACACTCTCCCGCCCTTCCCCACCCCAAGTTCTATTTCCTGGACTTAATTACTGTTAAAGTGATCTAGGGCAGGGTCACCAAATCTGGCCCTACAGTCCGAGAGCTAAGAATGGCTTTTACATTTTAAAATGGTTGGGGGGGGGGGGAATAAAACTAATCATATTTTGTGACAGGTGAAAATCATGTGAAATTCAAATTTCAGTGTCCACAGATAGGACTACAGGATGGAACACAGCCATGTCCATTTCCTCACGTGTTGTCCACAGTTACTTCTACATTCTAATAGCGAAGAGGATGGAGCACTGAGACAGGGACCGTGTGGCCTGCAAAGCCTAAAATAATTCTGTTGGGCTTTTTACAGAAAAAGTTGGCTCGTCTTTCATCTAGGGTATTCAACAATTTTTTTCCTTCCTCCCTCCCTCTCTCCCTCTCTTTTTTTTTTTTTTTCAATTACCCATTATATTAATCAATGTACTGCCAGAGTGGAGATGGTGTTTATCTTCCTTCTGATATTAAAGGGAACATGCATCTAGTATTTCAACCTGAGATGTAGTGCTGGTTTCATTTGCTATAAGAAAGTAGCTATTATTCCTATACTACATATCTTCAAAGCAGGAATGTTGGATTTTATTGCATAAAGATGGATATATGTATACAGGAGAGTAAATGTATTCATTTTATGTAGTAAATTTATAGTTTTCCTAGTGAATCTTCCCTGTGATCCAGAGATAAGCACCCTTTAGCCAGGTTGTATTATTCTTTAACTGTACTACTGAGTTGTATATTTTTTTTACTGTACTTTCTTCCTTAGATAGGATTCTCAAAGGGAATTTTCTTTGGAACATGCTATTCAATAGAATCCTTCCTGCTGGAGGTTAAGAAACTTGACCTACAATTTTAAACTTTAAATCCAGCATTTATAAAGCAAAGAAATAGCTGGACAGTGATCCCTAAGTTTTCCTCTTGAAGAGAGTGGGAAAGCTTTCACCTTGTTCTTGACTGGTAATGGTTTATAGAAAAATCTCAAAATATTCTGACATCCTTGTTAAATTCCTTGCATATTATCTATATTAATAGGTGGTAAGTGAGAATGAGTAAGTCAGGTACTTAAGGGGTAGTGAAATTAGTTTCCAAGGTGTCTGAGCTGATCACCATCATTGGTTCTTTCCCACTAGTGTGACCATGTAATACCTTCTCTACACCAGGACAACTTTGAGAGTAAAAGGTAATAAAAGCCATTAAAATTATATAATTTTTTGTAATATTTTGAAATATGTATTTGTCAGCCAAAATTGGTCTTTTTGTATAATGGATCACAGATAGTTCTTTTAAAGATTATTCTCAAAAGTAAAAATCTTTAAAATATATTTATGTATATTATAGCAAAAATTTAAAATTATTTTCTGTATATATTAATGTTAACCAGTTTCTTAACTGTACTTGTCTCTTATACTAGGTGGCTAATATTTTTCTGAAGATTTCTCTGGTATTATTGGTCTTTATTTTTCAATGTGATCTTGTATTTATTTTTTCATAAAACTGCCTGTAATCATCTTCCAAGTTGTCCTTATGGTTAATATACTTGGAATTGACATCAGATTCAATTGATACTTCCCTGTAGACCATACTATTTTTGATTAAGAAAATACTCTTTCTGTAGTTTCTTGGTTACCTGCTATATTTGAGGAAAACTATTTCAATAGAGGACAGTATTTTTAATGTTATAATCTACTTTAATCTTAATGAAAAATCTTATATACTTTAATTTGTTTAAAATCACTTCTACAGAA
This sequence comes from Camelus ferus, assembly GCF_009834535.1. NCBI lineage: Eukaryota > Metazoa > Chordata > Mammalia > Artiodactyla > Camelidae > Camelus > Camelus ferus. The sequence continues at coordinate 51,207,235 of NC_045702.1, read as the reverse complement.
AATTTCATAAGATGAAACATGCAAAATAAGTTATTTTTCTTTGATTACTTTAAATGTTTCATTGAATTTCCAGGCTACAAAATTGTAGGTTTTTTCCTATTTTATTTTATTTGGGAACAGAATATACATTTGTCTAATTAAGTAAAGACATTTAATAAGTTGAGATAGTCCACACTTGGGATTAATTCTTTCAATGGCAGTGACCCATATTTTTATAAAATTAATAGGTCACATAAATCATAAATTGAATTTAGGATTAGAATTACCTATCCACTTTGTGTGCACACATGTTTGTGTGTCCATCTGTCTGTTTCAGTTTGACTCTCACTGAAAATATATTAAAATTAAACAGTACAAAATGGTCAACAGTGGAAAGTAGGTCTCCCTTCATCTTCCAATGTGTGAGTCTCCTTCCTAGAGCCAATGATTATTATCAACTTCTTGAAATTTCTTCTGGAAATTTTCTTTATATTCAAGCATGTTCCTATTAATTTATTATCTGTCTGTCTATCATCTCTCTATATTCTACATAAAACGTTTATTTTGAAACAGATGGTGCCATTCTATCGATATATCTGACCCCCCTTTTTCATTTAATAATACTGAATATTGTACCATATCAGAAGAGGGATTTTTGAAGCCATTCAGTAAATGAAAGAGGAAAAAATATCCTGTAGAGAATGTTTATCCGTCTTTATTTTCTAAATCCCATAGAGGTAAATACTTGTTTTAAAAATACTGGTTTCTGGAAAAAAAAAAATCTTTGGTTTAAAGGAATAGGTACCTCCAGAATTTGTTATTGAGCAGTGTTATTTTATATCAAATATTTAAAAGCATGGTGTTTTTATAAGCTTCTCACATTCAGTGGCTGCAACCTACAGTTGCTTGCTCTGTCAAGAAGGGTTACATCTCCCAATGCAAAATAATGGCCCTTTCATTTCCATTAACCATCTAAGTCCCTGAACTTTCAGGATACTACACCTAAACACTTGGTAAACTTATGGTATTTTTACAATGTAGATATAAGTGGGATTTATTCCTTGGAACTTGTCTGGTGGGCTATGTAAGATTAAGTAGAATTATGGATGTAGTATTTTGGATTAGAGATTCAAGTTCTTCAATTAGGCTGTTACCTGCAGCCTGTGAGGGTAGCCTTTTCCTTTTATCCATAAAAATGTTCTGATGCTTACAAATAGAAAAGTATTTTTCCTCTGATGGAAGGAGATCAGGGACCTAGACTGGCCACTGAGTTTGCTCAGGTCCTGTTTAGGGACAGCCTGTTTTGGAAACTGTGGGTCGGGTCAAGCTGAAGTGGAGTGTGCTAGGTTGGGAGGCAGCCATGGAAAGTCTTCAGAGGGATCCAAAAAGAGTTTACCAGTGGATGAAGAACAGATACATAGAGTGGGGAAAAGCCAGAGAGTCACAGAACCAGGGGAAAGAGAGAAGGAAAAGTGTGGGTCGGGGGGAGGGTAAGCAGGGGCAGGGCTCTTGGAAATGCTGAGACAACCGGTTCCATTTAAAGGGCTGGAGAGAGCGTGGCTATGACCTTTTTATCAAGAGATTAGAGGAAAAAGAATCTTAAAACAGCAAATATAATGTTCATAATGAGATAAATTTGAGTTTCAAAGCTTATGATTTAATCTGTAAAAATGAAATTATATTCATAAGCTGCAGATATGAAAACACCAAGACACAGAATAAATTATATTCTAGGAGGATTATACATCTTTGTGTATGACTTCAATAGATAGTAATAGAGGACATAGCACTTTCAGCTGATCTGCTGCTTCACACAGCCAGGGTGAACCAAGTCAGGGTTCTTAGGGGCTAAATACTGCATGTACAGAGCCACAATAAAAATTAATGTTTAACAGCATGTTTCTATAAGTCAAGTAAATCGCATATTGTAATTATTCCTTGTGCTTGATGAGTAACGATGTACTGGCAGTCCTCAGTCCTGCTAAAGCCCTTCATTCATCCTCTGTTTTGTTTCAGATAATGCAGGATTTTAATTTCATATTTTACATTTGCTTCTATCCCTTTTACAGAATTACTGAACTAAATACTATTGGTTGCTTACTTAAGACTATTTTTCATTCACATAGGCTTCTTTCCTGAAAGACACCGATTTAGTTCAGATGTTCCCTTGTCTCTGTGCTGCTGTATATTTTGGGGAGTTGGGCCTCATAGCAGCCACAAAGGGAAATCTTAATTAGTATATCACTGTGGTTTTCAACCTAGGGACATTTGACAATGTCTAGAGACATTTTTGATGGTCACAACTGGAGAGAGTGCTACTGGCATCTAGTGAGTAGAGGCCAAGGATGATTTTAAACATTCTGCCATGCACAGCTCCCACAGCAAAGAATTAGTCAGCCCCAAGTGTCAGTAATGCCGATGTTGTAAACACCTGGTCTATCTTAACCCATTCATGATGGTCTGATTCTAAAACAGTGTTGCTTTAAGCATGAAAATGTGGTATGATTCTGGCCAATGAACTATGAGGGGAAATCTAAAAAGTTTTTTTCTGTTAATGAAAATCAATAAATGTAAAGAAAATGACTCCTTTTTCCATTGTATATAGTCATGTCTGGATGTAATGCATGGAGCTGAGGCAGCCACCTTGGTATCACAAAGGTGATTAAGGAGGATAAAATTGATGTACTTTAAAGAGCGTCATGGAGAGATGGAGAGTGTGTGTGTATGTGTTTAAACATCAGAGTCACTGTTTTAAGCAATCATGGAACTATCATGATTTAGGGCTGAGATAAAAAATTTTTTTCCTATTGTTTAAGGCAGCTGAGTCAGTTTTCTGTCACTTTTAGTCAACAGTGTCCTAGTTGGTAAAATTATTTAGCATTTGCTTGTTTCATAATTAAACTTTTAACCGTTTTTGACACTTATTTACATTGGTTTCACTTCTCATTGACATTTCTCTTAAGTCATATCTTATCAGAATTTTTGTTTTGTTTTGTAGAATTTTAGAGCAAAGGTATGTGGGTGATATTTACTGATCTGTGTAACTAGAATGTCTCTTACTCTTATGGGAAAGAGAACTTGCTTGGTTGTTGAATTATTTGTGGTTCAGTAAATTCTAGATGTAGCTGTTTAGTGTCTTACTTGTTTAGTATGTAGTATCTTCTGCTTAGTGTAGAAAAAAGATGTGAGGCTAATCTGACTCTACTGTGTGATTTTTTTTTTCCCTTCCAGATGCTTTTAGGAGTCTTTTGCTTATTCTTGAAATTTTAATTAAGATATTCTAAAGTATAAATTTCTACTCCTTTATTTTACCTAGAACTCAGTGAATTTGCTTAATGTAAGCACCCATGTCTGTCTTCAGTTTCTAGAAGTGTTTTTTCTTATTATGTAGCTGGTTGTTGTTTTCATTCTTTTCAACTTTTTCTTTCTGGAAGATTTGTGTATGTTGGATTTCTGACACAATTATCTATGTGTACTTGATTATTTTCATCTCTTTAGCCTCTTCCTCAGAGGCATAAATTTCTCTAGTTTGTTTTCTAACAAACTGATCTGATTGTTGTAGCATTCAATTTATTATTCATTGCTCTCATTACAGTTAAAAAATTAGCAGTCACACTTTTCAATGATAAACCTCTGTTTTGTTTTCAAATTGTTCTCTATTTATGACTACAGATCTTGTTAGGTATGTAAGATAAGATGTCTTTGTAGAGGTGTGTCCAGCCAGATATTCAACCTTGGGAGGGATGTCACTCTCCTAAGCCAGTATCTTTGCCCGATTTATACTATAGGTGTCTTTGTGGTTCTCCACTATATGAAGATTCCAAGTTTTATTGCACTTCCTGGAAATTCCAGCAAAGTTGAAATTTACTCCCGCCTTCCATCCCGTGACTTAGCCTTATCTTTAGGCCCCACTGCAAACCTGCTGGAGGGGTCCTTTTGTTCATGAACCTGAAAGCTTTCCTTTACAGATTTTAGATTATGGACACAACAGTCCTCTCTCACTTTGATCCGGCCTGTACTATCTTAGCCAATCTGAAAATTCAAAGCATCTAAGTATAGCTTTCTGTAGCTTATAAGGTGGTATAATTTTCCATACTATATTCAAAGGATTGTATTACACATACATAAAGGAAACATTAGAGGAATGTTGGCTTAGGTTGCCATCTTGAATTGAAAGCTACCATTTATTCTCCTTTAAATTGAGCCTAAAGTGAGTTCAGTGACTTGCCCAAGCTTACAGTGACAGAGCCTAGTTTCAAACTTAGATCCTTTAAACTTAAATTGTGTATTTTTCCCAGTAAGGGAGGCATCACACAGTGGTTAAGAGTGGAGGCCGTAGAGAAGAGGCATAGGTAGATTCTAACAGCTGGAAAGACTGGTCCCGTGATGCGTCAGGATGGGGAACTGATTCTCCAGTGCTGATTGAAGGGAGAGCGAGACTTGAAAGGGGAATTTTCACTTTTATTATATGCTTCAAAATGGGACACTGATATTGATCACGTATTTTATAATGCTTTCTCTAATATTTCCATTATTTTAACAATCGTCATGACAACTTCTCACTTACAGAGCTATGATGATGGGACCATTTGCCCTCTGCATCCACTTTCTAGTTGTCCTTCTGCCCTACGGCTAGGATGTCTGAGTCTAAATAGTTGATTAGTAGCTTCTTCAATCCCAGATCCCAGGCAAATTATTAATGCAAATAGAAATAACGATAATGTTCATCTTACAGAGTTACAAAAATTAAATGAGACAAAACTTGAAAATGGACAGAAATGAATAGTATCTTCCCAGATATGTGGCTACTCTGGACCAGGCTTTCTTATAGTTACTGGAAATTTAAGACAGAAAGTGCAGAGAGTTGCTATCTTTTTCAGAAGATAAAATAAGTAAATACTTTTAAATGATGTTTGATGATGAATGTCCAATAAATATTAGTTCCTTTATTTATAACTATTATTCAAATGAGACCCCTAAGCCCAGAAACTAAGTAAGAAATCTCTTTATCGATAGGATGGACTGATACGTTGTAATAGGTATTTTCCAAAAATGAACAGTTTTATGAAGGGGAGATGTGCCTCAACAAACAGCTCATTTTGAAAATGTATGATTCTTCTAGTTTCAAATACTAATTCTGTTTACATTTTAAAGAAGTTTGACTCAGTTTTGCTCATGGTTTCCATGGCCCAACAAGTTATTCTGGTGAATTTTGTCTGCTGAGATGGTGAGGGTGTCATTTGAAGAGCCCAGTCGGTTGGGAAACTTCACAGAGGCTAAGCTGCAGATACTCTGATTCTGACATTAGGTGTCACTACAATCAAAGAAAAACAGAGCAAGCGAGTGAGTGGGGAAGTAGACGTGGAGGGAGGAAAATTCACATTTAAATTGTGGTATGATGTACCTGGAGAAGAACATACTTGTCCACATTGCTCTGGCAAAAAAGGAACATCTTAATATACGAATGGTAGCAGCAGCCATTTTTCAGAAACATTGACTAGAAACAACTGCTGATTACTCTGTGTATCTTGCTGTTTCTTCCCCTAGTGAATGATAAAAGTGATGGGAGCCCTCAAGGATTTCTGAAGCAGAATAATACCAATAGGTTATAAATGAGAGCTTCACAGAGTAGCTCACTGCGAGTCTAGTTCCTCTAATGAGCTTAAAGCTTAAACTCGAAATACTTTTTAATTATCAGGTGTTTCCAAAGTCCCTTTGCTTCATAAAGATGTGAAGAACCAAAATATTCAATGAGCTTAAATTAAATATTTGTTTTATACTTGGAAGGAATTTATTGTTTCTGCTTCTTCCGTGTTAGTGACATTTGGGTGTTAGGTATACAGTTACCAGATACCTGTTTGTTTATTTAAGCAGAATATCTATAAACAGTGGGAGAGAATGGCACCCATCTAATGGTTCCTTTTATGGCTAGGCAGCACAGTGGACTGAAAAGTCAATCCTCCCAAGACATGTGTTACATTTATTTTCCCATGTAAATGAATTGGCACACACTGGTGGAATAGATTCCGAGTATTTAACGATGAGCCATGGGTACTGGCGGATGAAATGAATGCTAACAGTAGTGCTGGCTGGGGATTCCAGGGAAAAGTAGGGTGCTAGACAGATGTGTGGGAGGGGAATTGATGGTGAGCAATGATGACAGCACCTATTTTACCAGCTTATGGAAGAAGTACTTCACACATTTAACAACTGGGATGGCAGTATGACTACCTATTAGTTGAATAGCAGCCGTGTTTGTGTATAACTTGGTTTATCAAAGGCCCACAAAATCTCTAGTGTAGACTCCAATTATAAGTATCAAAGCTCAGTCATGTTTTCCTCCTAGTAACGGTCCCTACTGCCAATTTTTGCACAGGAGTGGCTTCCGTAAGGGGAAGGTTGCACCTGGGGAAAAACTGAAAAATACAGGGAGAAGCTTGGTCTGTGCATGTCTACAGCCTCTTCTACCAACTATGATGGAAGGCGTGATTCACCTTCTCTCATGATTCTGATGGGCATTGTGATTGATACTTTGAAGCAGTGAACTAGCCTCTGTTCCAAAATGGCTTCCCTGATGCTAAAGCTGTTGGCTGATTTACTCTGACTTGGAATTCTTGCAACTTGCTTTAAAAACAAAAAACAAAAAACTCTAGTAATCCTCCTTGTCTAGTTTAACTTGCTCAACTGCTTTGTGCTAAACAGCCCCTAACCCTCCCATTACACTCATTCTCACTCCCCCTACCTCGAGCCTCCTTTGTTCTAGGAAGGAGGTCATATTCTAATAACCAGCTGAGCTCCAGAAATGCACAGACCTGTCACAAGGTTACCGTGATGCCAAATGCAATTGTATCTGAGTGGACTTCTAGAACAAAAAGAATGCAAGACCTGCACCCTATGATCCTTATCACCTGGTCTGCGCCCCAGACCCTTCCCATAAAACCTCCCCATACCTCATCCCTGGTGGACACACAGTTCTGAAGATGCTAGCCTATTGCTGTCCCCTTTGTCTGACAAAGCAATTAAAGCTGTTCCTCTCCTACTTCACTCAAAACTGTCTCTGAGACTCCATTTGACACCGGTGCACAGAGGCTGACATTTCAGCAGCAGCATTGCTGAAGATCAGAAAACCAGCTTAATACCTGACACAACTGTGTTACCTTGGTGTTCCCAAGGCGAATACTGATACTGGGGACAGGAGTGGGGTTCTCAGTACTAGTGACATGCATTTGTTTTGAACACTAATCTTTTTTCTTTGTTCTACCTGATAACTAATATACTAACTTGTCTTATATGCAAACTGTTGGATTTATATGGGATGGACACGAAAGACTGCATTGTACAGGACTGGAGGGCAGGCATTTGTTGTGTTCAAGGAATTTCTGCACATTGATTAGATTATAAGCCCATAGTAGTTGTCGAACTTTTATTTGATATTTGATACTTGTGTTTTCTGTTGATTGTCCTTGTTGAAAAGAAATGGACGTACGTGTCTCATACCAGAGCTTCTAGTGCTGTTTTCAATCGTCTGTGATTACTGAAGCTGTTCTCCTGGACACCTGTATCATTATCTTGATGATTGACAACCTTACAGCTGAATTATCCAGGTTATATTAATCTTTATATTAGCATGTCTTAGGACCGATAATTTTCTATAAAAGGAAAGAGTGAAGCACGTCTTAGGCAGCCTCTGCCAAGCTGTTTCAGCAGTTAGGTTCACTGCCGAAAGTATGGCTGTGTTGTACAGTTTAAAAAGTGTGAACATATTCTTTGACATTATGACTTTAAGAATTAATGATTATCATCATGTTTGGGACCTTGTCTCACCAACATCAGGCACCTAATGATGTCACAATATGTGTATTTTTTCCTCTGAAATTCTTTAATTTCCACCATTTAGCTTTCTTTACTCATTTTCACTTAGGTTTTTTCCTCTAAATTCCGTAGAAACATGTATACTGTTTGTTCCAACGTCTTGAGAATTCCAATTCTTAAGGTTGATCCCATTGGACATCTATGGATTTCACAGTAAAAGTTGGTTGCCCTTTTGTCATGATGTGAAATTACCTTGATGCTATGGTAGCTCCGAGCATGCTACCAGTAAACTATTTTAGAGGTCAGAGTATGAACAGTCTCACAGACCAAATTAAGATTCTCAGATTACATGGTTTATTGAATCAACACAGAGAAATAAGGGGGAAGAGTTGGCATAGATTAACATGACTTGGATGGGGTACAGATGGGGAGGAAGGACCACAGTACCTAAATCCTGTGCTACATAAAATCGGTACTTCCTGTGCCTTTCCGCTACATCACTTTCTCTGCTAATGGTGGGTTTATGATCACTGAAGTTGGAGTTGGGCAGAGGGGCTTAGCTGAAGGGAGGTGCCCAGAGTCAACTTCCTCTATCTAAGAGACATGACAGAACATCTGGCCAGTAGCTCTCACCAAATAGCAATAGCAGGCTTTTATCTGTATGGGATAGAAAGCTTGAGGGACCAGTATGAATGTCAGCAATGGGTGACTGATTTAAGGTTGCCATAACTGAAGGTGGTACAATTTGACCCTAGGAAATTTATGTAGATTTTTTCACTTTCATTGAGATTTAATTTGCATACAATTAATGTATCACTTTGACACTTCAGTGACTTTTGGAGACAATATTCTCTCATGTAACCACCCTCAGAATTAAGATAGAGAACATTTCCATCAGCCGAGAAAATTCCCTTGTGCCCTTTTGTAGTTAATTTCCCACCCTTGGGCCCCGACAACTACTAGTCAGCTTTCTGTCACTATAGATTAGTTTTGTCTTTTCTAAATAAAATTACATACATTGTAGGCTTTTGTGCTGGCTTCTTTTGCTAGCCACAGTGGTTTTGAGATTCATTCATATTGTTGCGTGTATCAGTAAATCATTTCATATTATTGTTGAATATTATTCCATTGTATGGTATATCTCAATGTGTTCACCCACTCATCTATTGTTGAACATTTGTGTTGTTTCTAGCTTTGGATTGTTATAAATAAAGCTTCTATGAGTATCCAAGTACCGGGCTTGGTGTGAATATGTTTTTATTTCTCTTGGAAAATACTTGCAAGTGGAATTGCAGGTTCATACGGTAGGTGCGTATTTAACTCAATAAGAATCTACCAAACTGGTTTCCAGAATTGCTGTACATTGCCACAGCTGTTCCACATACTTGTCAACACTTGTGGATCTTTAACTTTAGCCATTCCATGTTTAATGATGTTTCATTATAGTTTTAATTCATTTTTTAATGACTAATTATATGAAACATCTTTCCATGTACTTGGTTATTCATATATTTTTTTAAAGAAAAGTCCATTAAATATTGTCCATTTAAAAAAATGAGGTTGTTTTGTTCTTAATATTGAGTTGTTAAGAGTAGTTTTATACTCTGGATACAACTTTTTTTATCAGAGAGAAAGTCACCAATGTGTAGCTTGCTTTTTCATTTTCCTGTATCATACAAAGAACAGAAGTTTTAATGAATTCCAGTTTATCATTTAAATTTTTGTGTGCTTTCTGTGTTCTTTCTAAGAAAATTTTGCATATTCTATATTATATTTTTCTATGTTCTAGAAATTACATAGTTTTTGCTTTTATGTTTAGGTCTATAATCCATTTTGAATTTTTGAGTTGGTGTGAAGGAAAGTTGAGGTTTATGTTCTTTGCATATGACTAGTTGTTTCAGTACCATTTGTTGAAAAGACTGATCTTTCTCCATTGAATTCCTTTGGCACATTTGTCACAGATTACTTGACCGGGTATAGGTGGGTCTGTCTCAGGGCTCTCTGTTCTGCTCCATTGGTCTGTATGTTCATCTTTATAGTTGTACCATGGTCTTGATTGCAGTAGCTATGTAGGAAGTCTTGAAATCTGGCAGTGTAGGTTTGTTTCTTTTCAAAGTTGTTTTGGCTTTTCTAGTGTTACGGAAATGACGGGCCAGCCAAGAAACAAGCACCACTCGGAGGGTTGGAGTACTCAGATGTATTATGCCGGCGGGCTCAGAGGGGCTTCTGCTCCAAAGCTCTGAGCACCTCCAAGACGTGTGCATGAGGTTTTACAGGGTAAAGTACAAGCTTGGGGTATTTGGCCAATAGGCATGGAACAGCTTTAGCAGCATTATCATTACAAAAGTGGAGGCGGGTAGGCAGCAAACCAACATTCCAAAGCCAGATATGTATCTTTGAAAACCCAGCTGGCTAGCAAAAAAAACATGAACAGCAAACCAACGCTAATTAACTTAGATTTACAGGTTAGTCCAGCAGAACTCAGATCAGTATTCCGATACTTAGATTTGTGAGTTATCTTGTTAGCCCAGCCCGGCTTTTCCTTCACACTAGAACCTTTTATCTCTTCCTATAAATACCAGTATGTCAATTTACACACACAAACATGCACACACACACACAACACACACAAAAACCTTCGGGGAGTAGGGAAACACTAGACTATCAGAGGAAAAGCTCAGCCTTGATGCTACAGAAAAGGAGGCTCATTAAAGTGGAGTTCTGTCCATCAGTGAGGTGGTGAGTACTCAAAGTCAAAACAGTTGAAAAGCTGGGGGGAAGCAAATCTTTAAGGAGGAGCATATTATCAAGGGCAGTCTGGTGCTCATGGTCCATAACAAAAGAGGCTTGAGAGGGACAGTGTTGAGCCTACCAGGCCATTAACTCTCTTTCTTGGAGTGGTATCTGTTAAAAATAGGGGTAACCTGCTCACAAGAGGTTGACACCAGCTTCCTAAAGAGGATCCTCTGCCAACCGCATGTTGAGGTAGTTGAAATGCAAGGGTCAAAGTGTCCAGAAAGAAAGTAAATATTTCTAAATTTATGGAGTGGTTATTAAATACAGAACAGGAAATCTGGGAAATAAATAGGAATTGGTAGTGTCACCATTGCACATTTTGACTTAAAACTAGTGTATTTTGGATGCCGATTTTTGAAAGATGGCAATTAATTTTTTTTTCATTTAGATTAAGTGGATACAAGATCAGAGTAGCACCATTTACCTTTTGATTTCTCCAAGTCCAAGTTCACTTAAATTACACATGGGAGACTGAAAAACTAAGATTTATTGCTAGCCTGAAAAAGAAAAACCCAGTCTTTTCTTCCTCTTTCCCTTCTATTTTCTCTTTAATCACTTCTCTCAGACAACAGAGATGCTCTTCCATTGTGTGCAGTTGACTCACTACTCTGCTTCTAGACCAGCAATGGTGAATACACTGCAATGCATGCCACCACTCTCCATTCCATCCATGTGCACACGTTGATCCATGGTTGCAGCCTCTCCTGATGCTGAGGAGAAGCCCTCCTGCTCTGAGCAGCGTCTCCATCAGGAAAGCTGGGGTGCCTAGATCCGCCCAGCTATTCTCAAGTGCCCACTGGCTTGTGCTGTTTGCATTAGCATACCAAGGGCTCCACCATCATCAGAAGATACTCCTGAGTTACACCAATTCTCATAGTCCTTATTTTAAGATTCTGATTATTTAGGGGCTAAATTATTAGGGAAGGATATTTGTGAAAGGTACTGTAAAGTAGGGCACGGTTTAAACTATGTTAACTTGGGTGAACATTATTATTTGAACTGAAATTCGGATATTTCCCCAACCATTTTCTATACTTGGCTCTTTCTCATCTTTGTCCCCATCCTCCCTCGCTCCCTCCACGCTCACCCCCACTCACAAGGAGGAAGACATGAGCTAGGAAAGGGAAGCAGAGAGGAGGAAGAGATGTGCATGTGGGAGAAACCCAGAATCCGGCTGTGCTTTTCTGCAGCACTGAAGGCTTCACCTGAAGCTAGCCTCAGCCAGGGAAAGGGAGAAGACTTTGATGTTTAATCAAAGGAGTTTCGGTTAATATTTTGGACTGAAAACTTGTAATTTTAGAAATTAGTCTGTAGGCAACTTCCCATGTGTGTGGAACTGAGTCTTACCTGAGACTGAGCAGGAAAGCCGCAGGACCTGCTGTTCATTCAGTAGCAGGGAAGGCTTATTCCCACTGAATAGGTTTTCAAATGTGAGAGGAGCCCAAGATAAAAGTTGTGTTTTTATTTATTTATTTATTGGGGGAAGGGGAGGTGATTAGGCTTATTTATTTAATGGCAGTACTGAGGATTGAGCCCAGGATCTCATGCATGCTAAGCACATGCTCTACCACTGAGCTGCATGCTCCCCACAAAGTTGTGTTTTGAATGCGACGTGAAATATGTTTGGTCGGCAAACTATAAATAGTACCAAAAAGAGGAAAACTGATGGACTGTGGGGCTGGGGTGGGGAGGACAGTGTGTGGAGTGAATAAATCAGAAGCTGGGCTTTTGTGTGCCGGGGTTTCTGGGGGTGACCTTGTTCTCGTGTTCCTCCCATGCAATTTGTGTGATCTGTCAGGCAGAGAAGGGCTTCACTGTCCTGGGAAAGCTGGAAAGAGGTTTCTCAGTCTCAGGTCTGTTCTGATTTGCTCCTGAGAAGGTAAAAGTTAAGAGCCAGTGTTCAGGTACATCCCCTGGTAGAGGGAGTCGTTTGGTTTTTGTGTTAATGACAGAGAAATGAGAGAAACAGCAGGGTTGGGTCTAGCTCACTGGGATCCATCCCAGGTGCCTGGGAAGAGAATGTTACTGCGGTTTATTCAAGTAGTGTTCATGACCCTGGGGTGTCCCTCCTCCTGAGAGGTGGTGGCATTAAATGACTGAATGAGAATATAGAGGGCTGGGGTGTAAATTCTCAGATATCTTGACTTCAGACATGACTAATAATTCTTGTTTTCAATTGAAGGAAAAACTCTCTTCCTGTGCTGAATTTATTTTTATCAGATACCCTTTATAAATCAACACAGGAGATTTGTCTCTTAGAAAAGCTTAGAATACCCTTGCCTGGGCCTTAACTGTTTTTTTTTTTTTTCTGGGTTTGGCGTTACCTATCCGACTTGTACTCAGAGTAGTGTCACCACAGGCAAACAACTGGATTTTCCCCTGAATGGTTCAGAAAAATATCTGATTGTGCAAAGGTCAGATTTTCAGAATGCCAACAACCTACTTCTTCCTCTTTTCTTTGCTGCTGGGCAGACTGTCTCATTAACTTGGCGCCTTTCTGTTTACGTACTCTGTGGAGTTTGCATTATTTCTGTGCTTCAGGTTGCCTTTTATTCTGAATGTTCAAGATCTTTGTCTCCTTTGACTCAATGAAAATTTCACTTTTCATTCTTAATTTTCTCAAAGCAGAAAGAGGGTCAAACTTTTTCAAAGGTATGAATGGATTCTAGATACAAGCAGGATTTAGGAGTTAAATTTACTTTTTAGATGGTGTGAATTAGGGTCATCTATGTGTTGGGTGATGTAAGATTGCCTGTCTGTATATTCATCTAGTAAAGCTGCCTTTGCAGTGTCTTTCCCCAGATGCTGGGGATGCTACAGCCCTGTGGCTGTATGTGTATGTGACCTGGGGGCAGTGCGGTTCAGGACGTGGGCTTTGAGGGGGTCAGACCTCATTTTTAACCCTGATTCTATCTCTTAACAGAAATGTGTGCGTTGGGCAAAGAATATAACTTACGTAAGCCTCAGTTTTGTTTTTTTTTTAAATGGAAATAACACACTTTCAGTTTGTCAAGATTAAAAAGCTTATGTGAAGACTCAGTAAAGTGCCTATACCATAGAAAATACTTAATTTCTGTTAGTTAATATTAATAATAATAAAGGTAATGTTTTAAAGGCCCTTTCTAGGTGGTAATGAATTAACTTTCTTAGGATTTTAGAACTTTGGAGGTGGCCCACTCATGCCAAGAGTGGTGAACTTTATCCCAAGCATGACATTGACAAAAAACTCATAGCTTACTCCAAATTTCCTGTATAGTAAAGGATTAAAGAAAGTGGCCATTGTCATCTTTTTAATTTCAGTAAAATGTTGGCAGCGCCATCTGCTGCTGATTGAAAAAAATACGTCTGGAATATTTTGCAAAGCAAGAAATGCAATTTAGTCTTCTTTTGTATCTTTTGCAATAAAGGTGGGCCAATCTGTCATTTTCTTCACTTGGGAAATTTAATTTTATTGAAGAGCTTGATGCCATTTAGCTACTTTTGAAGCATCAGTCATTGTCTAAGAAAATGATTCTCTGATGGTGTGGTTGTCATCATTAACTTCTTAATCTGCTTTGTGACTGATTCTTCTTACCAAGGGATTGAAGGTGGGCAGAAAGTGCCTCCTTGGTATAAGGATTATTTTAGGCTGGTTATTTTTAAGAAACAACAGACAAGGGAGGAGCTATGATAATCAAGTAGGTATTATCCCTCCGTAAGAGACATTTACATTTATAAGTGAAATGACATTTGTAAGGGTGACTCCCTCTCTGTACCAGGAAGAGAAGGATGACTCTGTCTCTAGAAACTCTCCTCTGTGGAGAAGACACAGACCCAGACCTGCACGACAACCTTACCCTTGTTGATTGTACTTTTCCTGGTAACCTCCAATAACTAGCTTCCCCTAAATCCACCCCAACATCTCTCTTTGGCCTTTAGCTGAAGAAGGTACTCAAGGTGATGATTTGGAACATTTTGGGGAGTTAGTCAGTTTTCATGTTATTAAACTTCTGTTTGTTTTTCTCTTGTTAATCTGTCATTTATGATAAGGCAGTGGAGGGGTTAGGAGACAGGTCTCAGCCAAGAACCTAGAAGAGTAGAGGGAAAATGTATTTTCCTCCCCTACATGATTAATTTCTTTATTTTAAAGTATCTTGATCTTATATTAATTGAGAAATAAAAGGTCTGCATAAACCTAAATTTTACATAGCTTTTCTTGCTCACTCAGGCTAGCTAGTCCAGGATCAGAATAATCTGGACAGATGCCACTGATTAGTTTTCTACTCCTTTTTACAAAATGAGCTACACACTGACAGCAGAGTATAGGCCGACAACAGAGGCCCATGTGGTCGGAATCCTGGGTCTGATGGTGAGAAATCTCACATGTTACCAAACCAAACTTGGGTCCATTTACCTGCTGTGCAGCAAAGCCAGTCTACTAACACTGAGTTGTGGTGAAGGGAAGTTCAGAGTTTATTTGTAGGGCGCCAAGCAAGAACAAGAAGCAGCTCATGATCAAAGACTCGAATTCCCCGAGGGCTTTCGGGGGAGGGTTTTTTTTTTTTTTCAATTGAGTTTACAGTGTTGTGTCAATTTCTGGCATACAGCCTAATAGTTCAGGTATACATATATTCATTTTCATTATAGGTTACTACAAGATATTGAATATAGTTCCCTGTGCTATACAGTAAAAATTTACTGGCCATCTGTTTTATTTATAGTAGTTAATATCTGCAAATCTGAGACTCCCAATTGATCCCTTCCCACCCCCTGCCCCTGCTGATAACCATAAATTGGTTTTCTATGTCTGTGAGTCTTTCTGTTTTGTGAATAAGTTCATTTGTCTTTTTTAGATTCCACATATAAGTGATATCATATGGTATTTTTTTCTCTTTCTGGCTTACTTCACTTAGAATGATGATCTCCAGGTCCATCCATGTTGCCACAAATGGCATTCTTTTATTCTTTTTTATGGCTGAGTAGTATTCCATCGTATAAATATACCACAGCTTCTTTAAACAGTTGTGTCGATGGACATGTAGGTTGTTTCCATGTCTTGGCTATTGTAAATAGTGTTGCTATGAACATTGGGGTGCATGTTATCTTCTTTATATAAAGTTCCCTCTGGATATATGCTCAGGAGTGGGATTGCTGGATCATCTGATAAGTCTATTAGTTTTTTTTTTTTTTTTTTGAGGAATCTCCATACTGTTTTCTATAATGGCTGCACAAAACTACATTCCCACCAACAGTGTAGGAAGGGATTTTAAAGGTGACATTTGGTGTGAGGGCTTCAGGGTGTATGATTTTCTTCTGGTTGATTGGAGGTGACGTAATGGTGGTGTTTCAGGCATCCTCATCATCAGCCTTCTGGTTCCAGCCAGTCTGGGATCTCCTGCTTATGCTCAGGTTGTAGTCACCATTCTCCACGTGGTCAGGGTTCCTAGTTTCTGCAGAACAACTCAAAGATAATCATCAGATTTTTGTGGATATCCCTTGAGGAGGAACTGGGACTCTGTTTTATTCTGACTATTGTTGATGCTGTCATGATTTTTCTTGAGTAACTACTTTTCCTTTGTTTCTGCATTCCCGCACTTTCCTAATCAGTAACTGCTTGAGGCTGCTACTTGGAACTCAGAGAAGGCCTAGGAGACTAAAACATTTTTCTACAAATGAGAAACGGGGGCCATAGAGGGGATTTTGTGCCTGGGGTGGCCCATAGAATCTTGCTTGCTTTCAAATCCCTCTTTCTTTGATACTCCTCAATCCTGAGGGGAATAAGAATGGGACAAGTAGGGGAATAAAGTTTTGGATAGAGAGGTTAATCATAAACTTGGCAGAGGGACTTGATTTTAGGAGGTCTTAGTTTCTCAAGGAGACGTTTGTGTTGTCCATCCTAGACTGGACTCTTGATAGTGAAAGAGTAACCCGAATCCCCAAGCAACTTGGAGTCAGGGCAGGATTTGGGGTGTCTGCCAGCATAACCATAAGTTGAAGTGAATATCTACAAAATGTGGCATATAAATGAACATGTTGCATGAAACACATGATACCTTTTTTATTGTGGTAGAATTCACATAACATGATATTTATCATTTAAACTATTTTAAAATGTGTAATTCCATGGCACTTAGTACATGCACAGTGTTGTACAACCATCTGCACTATCTAGTTCCAGAGGACTTTGATCACTCCCAAAGGAAACTCGGTATCCACTGAACGGTTACTTCCACTTCTCCCTGACCCCTAACAATCACTAATTGGCTTTCAGTCTCTATGGATTTCCCCACCGTGGATACTTCATACAAATGGAATCATACAATATGTGGCCTTTTGTGCCTGGTGGCTTCTTTGACCTAGTATAATATTTTCTGTGTTTATCCATGTTGTGGCATGTGTCTGTTTTTATTCATTTTTATGGATAGATGGTTTCCCATTGTATGTATATATGAAAGTTTGTTTATCCATTCATCCACTGTTGGACATTTTTATTGTTTCTACCTTTTAGCTGTTGTGAATAGTGCCACCGTAAACCTTCAAGTACAAGTTATTGTCTGGACATTTATCTTTTAGATTCTCTTGTACGTATATGTAGGAGTGAAATTGCTGAGTCAAATTGTAATTCTGTTTAACTTACTGAAGAACCACCGAACTGTTTTCTGTGATGGTTGCACCATTTTACACTCCACCAGCAATGCATGAAGGTTCCAATTTCACTACATCTTAACCAGCGCTTTTTTTTTTTTTTTTTGAGTATAGCCATCCTAATGGGTGTGAAGTGGTAGGTCCTTGTAGTTTTAATTTGAATTTCTCTAATGACATTGAGCATCTTTTCAAGGGCTTGCTGGCCATTTGAATATTTTCTTTGAAGACGTGGTAAGTCCTTTGCCCTCGATGATCTTTTAAAAGGATGAGCCTAGGGCAGAGAGAATTATGACTGGGTTCTTTAAGATTGTAAAGGACAGAACCTACACAGGTCATCTCAGGTAGGATATGGTACTTGCAACGCTCCATGGGGAAAGGAGGAAGCACAAGAACCAACCTGAGCAGCAGTCCAGGTGTCCTGGAGGACCGGAATGCAATTCACCACTGTTCATCCATTCATCCCATGCAGGGCCATTGTAGTAGGCACTGGGAACCATGGAGAAGTGTGACCACCTGGTCCCTAGAATTTAATGCCCACTGCTTCCGCTTCTACTCACTCTGTCCTCTTTGTCCCTCAGCTTTTCTCTCTGTCTTCCATTTTGCTCTGTTTTATCATCCTTGTTCTTTTCCTTGTACTTCTATTGCCTTCGTGGTGTCCTGCACACAAAACTCCCAGGGAGAGGATCTGATTCCTTTGGTTGGTCACCATCCACAGTGGAGCGGCTCACTGGGCAGACTCCTCCCCCAAGGCCTCCTCGTAGCCTTGGGCTTCCTGTAGTGTGACTCTAGGTAGTCCCATTGGATGTAGCCGGGCCAGTGGACAGCTTTTCCTGAGGAACTGAGTACTGTGCTCAAAAAAGTGGCTGAGGGTGCTTCATGGGCTGTTCACTATCATGCTTCAAACTTTGCAGACATGTACAAGTGGGTCTGGTTTAGGTTTTTTGTTGCTGTGAAACAAATTGCTGTACTCCAAGTGCCTTCAAACCACATAGATGAATTTCTTGTCTTATAGTTCCGGAGTTCAGAAGTCTGAAATGAGTTTTAGAGAGTCAGGATCAAGGTGTTGGAAGGGCTGGTTCCTTCAGGAGGCTCCAGGCAGAATCTGTTCTTTGGCTCTTCCCGCTTCCAGGGGCTGCCGTATATACTGGCTTGGGCCACATCATCCCAATCTCTGCTTCCATCATCAACTTGCCTTTTCCTCTACCTGACCTTCCTGGTTCCTCTTATAAGGACCCTTGTGACACCCAACTGGATAATCCTGGATAATCTCCCTGTCACAAGATCTGTGACTTAATCATACCTGCAAAGTCCCTGTTGCCGCACAAGATAACATCCATGGGTTCTGGACATCTTTGGGGGAATTATTACTCATTCTCCCCTGGTCATAGCAAAGAAAAACTAGACGGCTTAACCAAGGGGTTTTCGTCTTTAAGGCGTTAAGTGTAGCAATTCAGATCAGTGAGTGTAATTTAGTTTCTGGTATTTCCTTTAGTGCCTTATTTGCCAGACTGTGGTTTGCAAACAGTATTGTTGCCTTAATGTCAACATTTTGGAAGGGAGCCATCAAAGGCCGAACACAGAGTCAGTGTTGCTTGGCAAAATTAATGAAGTGGATTACTCACAGGAATTAAGCCATTCTAAAAGCAGTTAGGCCACCCCAGGAGTTCTTTATACCTTGCAGATTCATTAATATTTAACACATCACCCTGCAGGAGGCACAGTGTTTTATTTACAAATGGAAGCCCCTCCTCTCTTTCTGAAAGAGCTCAAGTAGTCAGGAGTCTCAGAAGTTACCTTGGGAATGAGGGTTGGTTTCTCAAGCAAATCATTTCCCATATAATTTGCTTTTTTTTTTTCTTAACCAGATAGTCCAAGCCCCAGGCCATGAAGAGAGCATTCAAATTATACAAATTGTACAGCGTTCCATAGGCATTTGACTAGTTAGACTTTTTCTACAGCCAACCTGTCTTGAAGAAATAGGGTTGAGTGTTCTCTATATAAGGGAAATTAAAACACCTCTTTTTGTCCCCTGTTTGTTTAAAATATTTGCCTAGGGAGTAGTAGGAAATGTGTTTTACCTGAAGTATATGTTAAAAGTGTTTTGCTAGTGAAGGACTAATTTTGTTTCTGCTTATATATCACCCTACTTTGACTCCCCAGAAGTACAGGACTTCTAGCCCAATAAATACTCGTTTTTTAAGACACTGAACTACACATACCACCTTTCATTTCAGCGTGGTCACATTTGTTCTCCCCACACCTCCGCCTTCTGAACCCCAAACCTGTGCAGTAACATTTTCCTTTTTCTCAGCTCTAATGGGAGAAATGGGTGGGGACTTGTTTTGGTCTCTAAATCCCTGTCTGTTGTAAGCAAATGGGAACTGGTGTTCTCGGCCTGCCAGTAGTCTCAGCATGCCTTGTTGTAAAACCAAAATTTGTTGTTTTCCTCAGTTAAGATCTACTTCTCCAAGCAACATCACATCCAGTGTGGGTGCATGGGTCTGTCCCAAAGCTGAGTACAAATGTCCATTTCTGGTAAATGAGTCTTTCAGTTTCTATCCTTCCTATGATCTCAAAAATACTTAGAGTATAAGTTCAAGGTGCTGGCTTTTTTCACTCTAGTATGATAAATGTGGGTTCTAACATATCCAGCCTGGGAATGGGAACTCAGCTTGAATCCCACTGGTTTTTCTCATCCCATTATAATTTATGAAAGGTAGTGGCAGTTTGATGAAGATGCTGAAATTTCTACTGGAAGTAGGCCTGGAGGGTTGCCTCCAATGGCTGGCCCCCTGGCCAGTTACACAGCAACTTTAGTGGTACAGCTTTAGGATCCCACCTTGAACTCCGAAGTGTCAGAAATTTGTTATCAGTCTTGGAGGTGGACTTGCAAGGACTGATTTACCAACAAAGCTCATGATAGACTTGTATGTAAAACCAGAATGCCAGTTTATTATTTTACCAGGAAAAAAAAATTCACTTCTAGTAAGACAGGTTAATGGAGTGATCTTTGGAATCAGTCCAGTGGTGCCTCTGGTCTCTAAGCCTTGGTTTGGTCAAATGGGAATAAGACTTGTACCTACATATGGGGGTCTGTGCAGAATGATTGAGAGAATGGATGGGAAACATTTGGTTGCCTTAAATGGGGTCACTGTTACAGTGCTCATTATCCACACCATTTTACAACTGAGGAAACTGAGGTTGAGAGTGTTCTACTAACTCTGAGTGGAAAAGCAGAGAGGGAACCAGGACATCTGACCCTGTTTTTGGAAGAGCTGTATGGCCCTGGGTCTCACAGTGAGCTTGCTAAGAGGGTCCTCCCACTGTCCACAGCTGCCTGTCTTCAGCCTACTTTGCCTTACATGAAAGTGCAAATGTAACTTTCAAACTTGATTATCCATCAGACTGGAAGATGTCATTCTGGAATTTCCATCGCTTTTGAATCCTTTTTCTACTAAATTTGAAGTCTCCAGGCAAGTTACCTTTTTATAGACTAGGGTACTTTTTTCTCATGTCAGTATTTGCGATTAAAATGACATGTAGCAGTTGAAGTCTAAATTCACCGATAGTTTCAGACCTCCCTGCTTCTCTCGTCTTTATTGTCTTCTAACTCACTACCCCTCTCAGAAACTCTTCCTTAAGGTGTGACTTGATGCCTTCTAATGATTGTATGTGATGAAACACATAAAACAAATAATCTCCTCTTCTGGGCCCACTTTTTCTTTGGAAAAACTTTAAATATGTTTTCCTGTTTCTTTGGGTCTCTTAGCCTCTTCAGAGGTGATTGTTCTAGTAGATGATGATTAAAATATGGAAGGTGGCAGAAGAGAATCCTAGGCAGGAAACTGGATTCTGCTCCCAGCTCTAGCTCTGCCGTGGGCAAGCCACTTCCTCCCTCTGATGCCAGTTATTTTACTTATTAATTAGGAATGATATCTGTTCTAGCCATCTCACCGCATTCGTGGGAGAAATAAATGAACCACTAACGTGTTTTGAAAATGATAAAATCGATGCAAATTGTTGCAGAGTGAAACAAGCCAGGCTTGGTTGTAGCCTACGGCTTCCAGCCACTAACAAATCATTATTTTCTATGAATCACAGTCTCCTTAACTCTAAGTGGGGCGATGCGTCACTCTTTTTTGTAAGGCTCAAGTGAAAGGAACAAAAGGAGCTGAAAGGATCCCGTAAACTTGGAACACCTGCAAAGAACCACATGAATGTGCACGTGACGTCAGAGGATTCTGCTGCTTCCTTTCTCCATGTCCTCAGGCAAACCAGGCCCTTGTGAAGAGGCTTCCAGTTCCTTATTGGGGCCTGAGAGAACTTGTGATCACTGTCTATTTAGAAATCTGTGTATTCTGACAGAAACACACACACATATCTGTATCTATCTGTATTTCTCTTAATAATCGCAATACTTCACACTCTTCAGTACTATGCAAGTGTGTTAGGACATGCTTTCTTCGACTATAATGTCATTTGTTTTTCGTCGGTTCATGAAATCTTAATCTTTGGTTGATTACTTACAGAAATGATTTCCAGGCAACATTCTTTAAATCTAAATGAAAATCAAATTACTAAATCTTGAATAAATGCTGATCAATTAAAATTTGTTTCTATTTTGTCTGCCCAAACAGAAGTGAGTCACACTGGGAAGGGTGGGGCTGTGGATTTGAGGCTCTAGGTGACATTCTTGGAGATGTTGCTTTCAAGTCAACTCTCTTTACCTAAAGCCACCCATCGTTGCCCTCCTCCCCGCCATGGGACAGACTCAGTTTCTATCTATAAGCAGAGGAGGGGATGACAGTGGGGTATTGTCCTTTGAGACTCATCTTCTGCAGGGCAGAGGTCCCGTTTCCTGGTGCTTCCAAACCTGGGTTCTGGATAGTTAAAAAAAAAAAATATCAGAGAAGCTGTCAAGTGAGAAATCTTTAAACCTTACATGCTTGTATGTTTGGGATGAGAAATGTTAGGATGGAAAACTGAGAATATGGCATTTCATCTCTTTCCTGTTCTTAGATTAAAGTTGCTCAGTGAAGGTGGGTTATGCCCCAGGGCCCGACAGTAATGTGTTTCTGCAGCCGTGTGAAAACGGGCCCTCGTGCATCAGTAGGGAGAGGGATGGTCCGAAGTGTTGAGCTTATTTTCAGCCCCCTTCTCTCATTGTACCTGTGTCTGATACTACACTGAGCGCATCAGACGGCATTCCTTAGTGCCACATTTGGGACTTCAAACCACAGCAGTGATTTCTATTCATTGGTTCAATTCTGAGGAAGTCTAACAAAAGGATTCTCTGAGTCACTGACTCTTAAAAGGTATGCTTGTATTGTAAAACATGGATAATATAGCCAGTATTCTGTACTTACTGTCAGTGGAGTGTAACTTTTCAAAATTGAATAAAAATTTTAAAAAATTCTCCATGTAAACAGCTTGTCTTTGAATAGAACCTTGTAGTTAAGTGACATCTTGGGAGGTTTGTAGGATCTGCACAGGCCACTTGGTGGTGCTCATGACAGGGCAACTCTCTCTTCTTAAGAAAAAAAAAAAAAAAAAAGACATATCTTCACAGCTGTGACATTTTAGTTCTGCTTTACTGACAGAAAGTGGTTCAGTTCCAAATTTGATCCTGAAGTCAAAACCACAGTGTACTGTAAAACATTGACCATTCCTGTGAAAATATTGTGAAGGAGTGCCAGATCCCACCCACCCCGCCCAGAATTCCATTTCCAGTCTGATTGCCCTGCTTTATTTATCTTCATAGCATTTTAAAACATTTTATGGATTTACCTTTTTAACAGATGATTTCTCTTTCTCACTATTTCCGTGAAAGTGTCTCCATTTTCCATGAAAGCAAGGAGTTCTGTTCATTGCTCTGTTTCAAGGGTCCAGTAGAAGCAGGTATTAGGTACTCAGTGAATATCTGTTGCACAAGTGAATAATTGAGAAATCACTACCATCATTATCTGTCTCCCTCTCAAACAAGTGAGCACGGATTGGTCTGCCTTACTTACGTGTATGTACCTGGTATGAATCAAAAAGTTTCCGGCAAAAAGTGCTCTGCATATACTTGTTAAGGGAATGAATTATAAAGTGTGAAAACAATATTTTAAGGCTTTGCCAGAATCATAAGCACAGGAAATCTTAGCAATAAATACATTAGTGATTATTACCCTTTCATTTTTTGGTGGCAATTGTGATTTTTGTGATCAAATCAGTTTTTATAAAGGATGATATTAGTTTTTAAAATCCTATACCTAAAAATTGTCTTATGTTGCTTTTCAGTCCAGTTGTACACAAGAGAGGCATTGTCTTTTTTTTTTTTTTTAAACACACTTGGGATGAGAAGATGACAGTAGGTATATAGTACTTAACCATTCATGATCCAGTCACATTAGCTTTACCAAGAAGTTTGGTGCAGTGCACGTATCTGTGTCCTTCTATTCTCTTTAGTTTTCTAAATCTCTCAAATAGATTCAGTCTAAGTAGTAAGTTCAGTCACTGCACATCTACTGACTATCAAGCATTTAATTTTAAAGATGTCTTTACAAGTAAGACATAATGTTCTCCATTAATATTTTAAGGGATAACACTAACACCAAACACCATTTTCCTCTACATCATAAAGGCTGATGGTCCATAAATAGAAGACGCGTCCTTTGCCTCTAGAATCTACAAGTCTGTTGGTTGGAATTTCAACAACTGTCCAAAGAGAGAGAAACACGTTAAGCAGAACACATAAGAGGTTGAGAGTGAACAGAAAAAAGAGATGCTGTATGTTCAGAAAAGGGAGTCCACCCATTCTGTGAACCATAGGATGCCAACTTCAAACAGAGTTGCCAGGATCTGATGTTTGTGTTTTACTGTCTGATTCCACAAGTTCCAGACCTTTTTTTTTTTAAATAAATGAAGTGGTACTGCTTTCTGATTGCTCTTTAAATTCCTTGAAGAATTTCTGCTTTTACTATCTTTGCCATGTATAGCATTTTGATTGTTGAGGTATTTCAAGGTCTTATTCATGAATTCCCCATCTGCTCTTTGAAATTTCCTTTCCCAACCTGGTTGTGCTTTTTAATTCTCACTGTCAGACAGAGCTGACAAGGCTACAGAAACTTCTTTCCAGTAACTTCTTATTACCCAGCTCTCTCTCACCTTCACTCAGAGCCCTCTCTTCTCTTCCTAAATAAGAGTTTACTTCTACCTTCTTTCTTTGAAGTATTTTATTCCAAATCCCATTCTTTTTCCCTAAAGGCCTTGATCTGACGTAACTCATTTTACCGTTACTAGAATGAAACATCATAAGACATAATTCAAGCATTTTCCTACTGAACTCTATTAAGAAATATAATATTGACACCCTTATGAAAGTGGGTGTATGAGAGAGAGAAAGGTTTTTGGAGTTTATTTTTCTTCTCCCCCCAAAACCTTCAGTTCATTTAGGAATCTCAGTATTAAATAATCACTGTTTTCTGATTTTAACATTACTTTTAGAAGGCTTTACGCTTGCCGTGGACAGGATTTAGAAAAAAAAAATAATACCCAGCAATGTGACTGAAGCAACAAACCTTTTACATAAAATTATTTTCTAAAATGTTCTATAATAAATATGTATATTTGAAATTTAAATAAGAGTATTAACCTTTTTTAAGTATAGTTTGAGATGGCAAATGCATTTGTTTTCTTTAGTTGCATTTACATTGTTTTTAACATTGGAGATGATAGGCATTTTCTCTGTTGATAAGTTGGTTATGATTATAAATGCTCGAAACAAAATGAAGAATAAACTTTCTTTTTTGTTTATGTAGTACCACTCAACGCAGAGAGCTTTAAACAGTTGATGCATTGCTGCTTTTAGGGAGAGGTTTGCATTTCTTGCAGCATTCTTTGCAGCTGCCTCATTGTTACCAATGGGAGGGCGTATTCCTGTGCTGTAACTGGGCAGAGCCCGGTCAACACTGGGATTGCTGTGAGTTTGTGAAGACTTTCCAAGGGTGGAGCAGTGATCTAGACTGATGGGAAAAGGTAATATGGGATCTACTGTGAGTCATTTTTTGCTTCATAGGACTTTTTATTTCTTTCTGCCAACAGTCCTGTAACACTCTGATTTATTTTAGAAACAAGCTAAAAATAAAGAACCCATTTCTCCTTTACTTGTCTCAGGAGGAATGTGGATTGTATTTCTCAAAAAAGACTGGATGAGTTAGTTTCTCTCTAAGCATAAGTGAAAAAAGTACAGAAATACAGCTTCTACTTTAGAAAAATGACAAAAACAAAACAAAACTGAGTAAAATCCTCAGTGGATTAGAATAGTGTAAAGTCAATGGTGAGACCAAAGGAGAAATGACTCCTCAGGACCAGAGCCATGGCGCTTTTTACATCCTCGTGTCTGTCCTCATGTTACCTTTTTCTCACTTCTCAACTTTGGGGACCACTGTGATGGGACTGGAATAAGGGTCCCGACTGTCTCAGCCAAGAAAGCCTCAGCTGTGTTTGCTCTGACCCTGCCAACAATAAAATGGAACAAAACCAACAAAGAATGCCTCCAGTCTTCTCCAGGAGGGCTCATGTAGGTTTTCATCTGAGTCAGAAAACACTGTTAAAGGAGTAGACATGCTCATGGTGCCATTTTTTTCAGGTTTTAAACCTAAAGGGCAAATAGCAGCTGCTTCAGATGTTGTGGGAAAAGGCAAAGAAAAGTCTGCACTTGTCAGCATCTGTACGTTAAAGCATACCTGCCTTGGCTGGAGGGAATGGCTGTGGGTCCAGGGGCAGGCATAACTAGTCTTCTGCTCCGCTACCTTGTCCCTCCCTCTTTCTAGTCCTTCTGAGCTGCCCCCCCCTTTTAATTAGTCAGTTTACAATGTTGGGTCAATTTCTAGTATATATAGCATAATGCTTCAGTCATACATGAACATACATATATTAACTTTCTTATTTTTTCATTATAAGTTACTATAAGATACTGAATAGAGTTCCCTGTGCTATACAAAATAAACTTAACTGTTTATCTGTTTTATATATAGTAGTTAATATTTGCAAATCTGGAACTGCTAATTTATCCCTTCCCACCCTCTTTCCCCCTGGTAGCCATAAATTTGTTTTCTATGTCTGTGAGTCTCTTTCTGTTTTTTAGGTAAGTTCATTAGTGTCTCCTTTGTTTTTTTAGATTTCCACATATGAGTGATATCATATGATATTTTTCTTTCTCTTTCTGGCTTACTTCACTTAGAATGACAATCTCCAGGTCCATCCATGTTGCTGCAAATGGCATTATTTTATTTTTTATGGTTGAGTAGTATTCTGTTGTATAGATATACCACAGCTTCTTTATCTAGTCATCTGTCCATGGACATTTACGTTGTTTCCATGTCTTGGCTATTGTAAATAGTGCTGTATGAATATTGGGGTTCTTGTATCTTTTTGAATTAAAGTTCCCTCTGAAGGTATGCCCAGGAGTGGGATTGCTGGATCATATGGTAAATCTGTTTTCAGTTTTTTGAGGACTCTCCATATTGTTTTCCATAATGGCTGCACCAGCTTCCCCTTTTGACATCTGGCTTCCTCTTTCCTTCTGGATTCTTTTCCTAAGTGTAATTCCTCCCTTCCCCTCTTCATAGTGTTTGTGACTCAGACTTTATTAAAACTTGAAAAAACATTTTTAAAAAATTTCTTTAGAATTCACACCTGTTAACTAGAAAGCTCATTGCTTTCCAAAGACTGGTTATTTATAAGGTTGCAATTGGGATGCTAAGATGCCAACTCACTTACAGCAGATTATACCTTAAAATAACCTACCATTTTTTTGCTGATGTTTTTTGAAACAAGAGAGGTAATAGGACTCCGCCTTTAGCTATAAAGGTGGGGCAGCATGCTATTTATGCATATTTACATTTCAACAGTTGTGAAGTCTTAATCAAAACAAATCTCTTTGCTGCTCTTTAAGGAAGAAGATCAACATGGTCATATAAACAAAAGTGGAAAATGTTTACCATCCTCCAGAGTATTTTCCCACCCTGGTGTGTGGCTAAGTCTCCTTATGTATGTTCACTTGCTGTCCTGAACTACCCATGTCCCCTTTACAAAATGTTAGTAAAAGGCTAATTCACTTGGCAGGCAGAGAGGAATGGATTTTGCTTTGTGTGTGTGTAGTTTATGCTAAGGGAAACAATGGCTTCCTGATTTGAAATTGCCAATGCTAATGCTGACCAATATTTTTCCTCATCTTGTCCAGGTTTATCTTTGACAGAACCTGGACCCAACACTTAGTCAAGTCCCGTGGGCTTCTTCAAGCTAATGGCCACTGCCCTCCAAAGACCTGAGGGCACTGGAGTTGGGGGGATACCAGCAGTTATTGCCACTGTCGCTATGTTTGACAGTGAGCAGTTGTGGGCTCTTTTTCCCCCAATATGCATGGGATACTCAAGGCTTTTCTCTTTTGCCACCCCCGCAGTACTTAATTATGTAGATGAAGATTCAAGAACCAGGGTGTCGCCATAGGGAAGTATGTTAAAATACAGATAGCTGGGAAGCCCATTTTTAATAGACTGGGTTTGGAGTAACTTCCCAGAAGACTACTTTGTTATGGAGCACCCCTGCTGGTTTGAGTCACAGACCACATTTTGTGAAACCTTGGCTCAGGAAAAAAAAATTTTAAATTAAAAAAAGAATTCATCAGATTTTTCAGGGACTAAAGAGTAAGCAAAATAATACAGACATACCTTTATAATAAAAATAAATAAAATATAGAGACCTCCTGTACATGAAAAGCTTATAAAAATCAAGCGATAAATTTACATGCTGTTAGAATAATTCCAAACAATACCATGTAAATAATGCATGTAATTGGAAGTACACAAAACATGATCAAAATTAGGAGCAGTCCCCAGGCTGGGTTTGATTTTTGCAACTTCCTCATAGAGATCAGTTTTCTAAGGCCCTGGTGATGTAAATGTCAACTGTGCCAAGATTCTGCCTCTCCCAAGTGCCAGGGTCATGCCACCAGGTAAGGACACATCTAGGTTACACTGAGTTGTGCTGTATCTTCTGAGATGCAGGAAGCAGGAAGAAAACTCTATTTTTTGATACATGGAGACAGGATTAAGAGGAATTACTTGCCTACAGGCAATGAAACAAGTTAAAGAATAGGTGACAGCTGAACAAGGCTAAACGTAGAGGGCGGTGCTCTTTTATTATTTATTGAATATTTGAATGGCTGAGCACTTCAGTGGATTTTGTTCCATTGGGCTACTACTTTTCTTTGTGTATTTTTTCTCATTCATATCTACTGAGGATATCGGAGGCTCTTCTGCTGTGGTTTCTTCTGCAATTCAAACTCCCTCTGAGTATCCTCACCAGGTAGAGCTCAGTGTTTTCTCCAGCTGTTGCTTCCTAGGTTCCTTGCGTTCCCCCCATTCCTGTCATTGTGTTTGGCACAGGTAAAAAAAAATTGTTTCTGTTTTAAAATATAAGGCTCCCAGGGTAAGTGCCTCTGCCCACCCTGGGAGATTAAAACCTTCCCCATTCTGGCATTTGGAACATCTCTTAACCTAAAGCTTGATTTCTGATCTGAGGACCCAAGCAGTGTCAGACAATCCCTACTCCTGCACACTGAAAAGAACTAGAGTTAAAATAGAAATGCATGTATTTATTTCCAAGTGAAGGAAATCAACATACACCAGAAAGAAGAGCCTTACCAACCACTTGAAAAAAACAACCCATTGAAAAATACAACCCAGGCTCTCATTCTCAAATTTGAGCAACATCCAAAATACATGAAGAATACAAATAGCATGAAAGAGGAAAACCAAGAAAAAGAAATTGAATGGATTCCAACAGAATCAGAGATCATTCAGTAACAGAGGGTAATGTAACCAAAAAAAAAATCAAGAACCTATGAACAATTGGAGAACAAAAAGAAGTTTTAGGAATTAAATATGTCTTTAGTAAAATAAAATCTTCCATAGGAGAAAGAGTTTGAAGACAACACTGAGGAAATTGCCTAGAAAATAAAGCAATGACAAAAATAAAGGAAACTGGAAGGAAAAGGTACAACAAACAAACAAATCCATCTAAGCATTATAACATAGGAGGTCCAGAAATGGGGAACAAAAAAAAGCGTGGGGTGGAAGTTTTCAAACAAATGAAAGAAAGGAATTTCCCGCAACTAAACAGAGAACTGAGTTTTCAGAGTAAAAGGGCTACTGATGCCCACATAAGTGAAGACACTTGGATTCACGCTTGTGGCATTCTGTATCCTAAGGAGAAAGAGAAGGGCTTCAATGCTTCTGGAGACTCGAGGGGAAGTGCTTAAATATATTAGGAAGAATCAGAGCAGCATAGGAATCCTGGACACCAGAGAACAACATAAAATGCCATAAAAGATCAGCAAAAAAAAAAAAAAAAAAAAAAAAAAGTCTGAACCTAGAATTTTATATCCAGCCAAACTATTAACCAAGTGGGAAAGCAAACTAAAACGTCTCAAAACATAGAGACTTAGAAAGTATAGTTTCCATGTATCTTTATTCAGAAGAGGTTGCTCAAAGAAATATGCTAAGGAAAAGAAAGGAAAAAGGGCAGAAGGAGGGAGGGAAGGATAGGAGGGAGGGAGAGAAGATGGTAAAGGATATGATGGACAGTGGCACTGACTTAGGGGTTTGGTTTGCATTCATCCTAGGATTGCAGTTGTGTTTGCAGACCTGGAGAACAGTAGTTCTAAAGAGTAGGGCACATCATTTAAAAGAAGAAAATCGAAATGAATGTGATTAACACGCTAGATGATATTAATGACATGGTGATAAAAGCATATATTATTGTCCTCAACAAGAACATAGGCCAATTCCATGCTATCAGAGTGTGGTTCAAGTGTACAGCAAACATAAATGGGGCATGATATTGAGAAAGTGACGTGGAGTCAGAAAATGCTCTTTTGAGTGGCACAGAAGTAATGACATTGGACCCATGGAGAAGAAAATGTACTCCTAACACATGACTTGGTTCTTCTGTGAATTAGATATATACATAAACATGTACCAATTAGGTTTCCTTGTGAAAAAAACACTGACGTCTTCTAAGAAGAATGAGGTTTAAGTCAGGGAATTCGTTACTTAACATAATTATTGGAAGGGCTGGTAGAATGAAAATTAAGTGGAGAAGTAGAATTTTGGTCCCGCCTTCACAAGTAGAGTCTGGAGGTCTGGAAGGTGCAACTGCCCCAGAGGGGAGCAGGAAATCATTACAGAAGTTGCTAGACGCTCTGCTGGCCCCAGAGCTGGGGACTGGCAGGGAACATGGGATCTAACTGGCTGCTGCAAACATTCCTGCTAAGGCAGGCCAGGTTTGCTGGTCACTGCCTCAGCCTGAGAGAGAATGGCTTCTGCTTCCTTTCTGCTTTCCATTATTTCTCCAAATGCATCTCACTGACCCACTGTAACTTGATTCGAGAACCCTCTTGGTGAAGGAGTATCAGGGACCTGTGGTTTGAGGTGTCCCACCCCTGCAGTAGCAGGCAGATTTAGAGCAGATTGGGAATACAGGTGGATTACCCATAAGCAAAATACTCCACTAAGGATAATATTGGTTATTTTACTTCCAATGTTTAGAATCAACATGTAGGCAAATATGGAAGGTATAAAAAATAGCAATAGTACAGAACATAAATATTATCAATGCTTAAGGTAAAAAGAAGAAGAAAATGGTGTTTAAAGATACTATTAACAGATACAAATGGAACTAATAGAACTAAAATAAAAAATAAAAATGAAAATTTCTTTCTTAGAGCAGAAATAAATGACTTAAATGCTTAAATCCAAAATTGGGCTATAACCTATAAGTGGGATAGGGAACTATGACAAAATTAAAAACAAACAAGGAGGAAGTGGTATGTGGGGTTAGGTGGGTAGGAATGGGGCTTGAGACTATTGCTTTTTTATTATTATTGAAATACAGTCAATTACAAGTGTCAATTTCTGGTGTACAGCATAATGTCCCAGTCATGCACATACATACATTTGTTTTCATATTTTCTATTAAGGGTTATTACAGGATACTGAGCATAGTTCCCTGTGCTATATAAAATCTATATATAGTGGCTAACATTTGTAAATATCAAACTCCCAAATTTATCCCCTCCCACTCCTTCACTCCCTTTCCCCAGTAACCATAAGATTGGTTTACTTAAAGTCTGAGAGTCTGTTTTTATTTTGTAGATGAGTTCATAGTGTCCTTTTTTTTTTTTTTTTTAGATTCCACATATGAATGATATCATGTAGTATTTTTTCCTCTTTCTGGCTTACTTCATTTAGAATGACGATCTCTGGTCCATCCATGTTGCTGTATTATTTTACTCTTTTTTATGGCAGAGTAGTATTCCATTGTATAAATATACCACAACAAGACTGTTGCTTTTTATTTCAAGATCTTTTTATAGTGCTTGATTTTTTTAACCATATATGTATACACATATATTACTTTAAGAAAAATTAAAATATGAAAGGCTATTCTTTTTATTAGCATCGAACAAAGATACTGCTTAAAATAAGAAACATACATTAAGAAAATTTACTCCTCTAATGACATTCCTACTCTGCTTGCTTATTGAAACTCCTTTGCTCTATATGGATCAGAGTGACCCGGATTGTATTTTTCACTAGTATTGAAAATAAATTAATTTAGGTACTCTTAATTTTGCTCCTCTATATTTGGCCCCTTGCCAGCTGCAGGCATGTCCCTGACAGTGCTGTGCAGCTTCTGAGCTCCACCTCCCTTGCCATTTGGTTTCACTCGCCACTATTTCAGGCAAAGAAGGTGGGAACCAGGGTCCGAATGGACCCAGTTAATTAGATAATATCTGAAGATATCTAGGGAAGGGAGTTTAATCAGGAATCATTAGTTGAAATGTGTGTGTCTGAATTGTTTCACAGTGAGCATGTATTAGTTTATAAAAATAGCAACAAATGCCAATGTAGAGAAAAATAAGAAATCTATGTGTCCCAACCTGTACTAATGTGATGTAGTTAATATTGTTTTCCTTTTAAATAAGACAGATTTGATTGATTTCTGCCTTCTCTACACAAAGCAAGTAAAGCTGCTGGAATCTACAAAACTAAGTTACATAGGGAAAAAGCCATCTTAAAGTGTACACCAAAAGAGTTCCAAGGTCAAATACGTTTAGGAAATGCTGGCTAAACATACCTCAATAGACTTTCTTAGTGCAGGATTTCTCAGGAGTCAATTCTAATATGTGTTGAGACTACCTCAGATAAAACACGTGGCATTCCCAGTCCTCCTTTCACTCAGCATCTCATGATTTAAGAATCTATGAACTACATATTTGAACTTTGGGAGTTTAAATTGGGTAGTCATGAGAGAGAAAGTAGAGTGTTAGGGGAGAATTTGATAACATTTAGGCAGAGAAGTTGCTATTTTGGGAAATAACTGAACAATTCTAAGAGTGTTGGAAAATAGTCCAGTGCCTCTCTATCTATCCAGCCACCCACCTGTCATCTATCATTTTATTTCTTCTTAGGTGTACTGACTTTACGGTAGATTCTTTATTGACTCAATACATGTCATCCAGTTAACTAAATGCAATTTTGGAATCAGTTTTCCAAGTAAAAATTTCTTGATTCTTAAGAGTAAAAAGTAGCCATTTGTAGAGTCACTAGTTATTCTAAGGCTGCTTTCCTTCATCACTTATTCCACGATCAAGATTGCAAGAACTGCACTGTTCTAGCTGAAACTTAGGCAAATATGTCTAAGATTAACAAGAGATAAAAAGAAGTGGTAACTCTTAGATGGAAAAGACTCTGATGTTATCTAGTCTAGACAGGACTGACTTTTAGTTAACGGGAAGCTTTGCTGCAGGAACTCATTGGCAAGTCCCTGGAAGGAAAGAAAAATGATACAACAAAGAAAATATAAAAATAAGAAAGGTCTTTGCAATATGGTTGCTTTGTCCTCTCCTCAGTAGCAGAGTTTTTATCTGACATATTCCCCAGAGCTTTCTTTACTGTTTGAAGCACCATTTTAAAGAGAAGACATAGCCTACTAGACTAATATTTACTGGACTATTTCAATAGATGAGGCTGCAGTTGCAGCACATTATAGTGTGGACAATAAAAGGTGGAAACATGTTTGTAACAGATACTCTGTTGTCAGAGACACACACAGAGTTATTAGTAGAGACTTTTAGTCCTAGAATGTCCCAGTGCATGCTTAAGTTTCTGTCAATACATAGGGCTTTTCACATTGATTTCTCTGAAGGCAATTGGAGATAAGACTATTTATGGGGGAAAAAAAATTGGATTGCTATGCCTAAATCTCATATAAACTCATCACTTCAAGTTTTCACCTAAAAAGTACATTTTCTGAGAGTGCTAAAATTATCAATATGAAATTTTCCCCATTTTTTGTTTCCTTAACTTTTGTTATTTCTTTATTTCAAGAGAAATACATGATATTTTGTTGGCTATCATAGAAAATACAGAAAAATTATTTTAAATGAGAAAGGAACAGAAAATTTAAAATAGTACCCATTAATTTACTACCTAGGTGGAAAAAGGCAACATTGTTAATCTTTTTTGTGTCTTAATTCTCAAATTTTATTTATTTCTAAAACTCTCACTTATATATGGCATGATACTCTATTATTTTCTGTTTCATTCTCTGACATAGAAACGTGGAAGAAAGGAATAAAAGTACCACTTTTGCATCATATGAAAGTAGCCTAATGTTGTGCTCCAAGATTCTTATTTAGAATTTTTGTGTTGACTGAGCAAAAAGCATAAAGCAAAAGTTGCCAAATACCCAGGAAATAATCTCCAGTTATGCTTTAGTTTTGGAAAAACCTAGGCTAAGAAAGGCAGCAGGCCACTCGTCAGAGAAAAATACATTCTTTGTAGTTTTTGCTGATACTTGGAATTTATTTATTTTCAATTTATTTATTACTGTGGAGGTTATGTGTCATAGGGCAGATCAGAAAGGATACTGAGATTGTTGGTGCAATCTGGAGATTGTCAAGAGCCGTAGTCTTGGGAGGTTAGTGAGGGCTTCCGAGGTGACAGATGGTAAGGAAGCTGTAGAGCTGTGAGCCTCCTCATGAATGACCACAAGACCTTGAGCAGTGAGCATGCCCATGGTGTCTAGTATGGACTGAAGATAGAGGCTTGTCCCCCGATGTCCTAAGTTGTGTTAAACATTTGTGATTCTTCCAAAACTTCCACTGAGGAGTGGAAGGTTCTCTCCCAACCACATAAGACTTAGAATTTCTTGACAGCCAGGTAGATGAGATTTAGGGTAGGTTTATCTAATTTAGAAAGACAAAGATGATCAGTACAGCATTAATGTTCCTCTCAGCTTGACTGAAATTTAGACAGGTTCCATCCAGACTACAGGCCTCTGATTTCCCTTTTCGTAGAGTATCTACATTAGAAAACTTGCAGCTGTAAATTCTTCCCATGCCCTGTTGAGATACAAACTTTCTGCAGTCCAGGAATGTCTTTCTCAAGGACCTGGGAACCATTTGCTTGAAATCGAATCATCCGGATGCGTGGGACCCTATCTCTCTCAGGCTCTGTGTGAGGGTGGGAATCTAACTTCCGGAAGTGTCAATTAGCAAATACAATTGCTTAATTATGGGGCCCAGCCTCCCTCTTCTAGCTCACCCCAGGGCTTAAAAACTCTCCTGCCTTTTGTTTCAATAGAGTTCAGTCTCTCTTCTCTGTTGCAAGTTTTGACCCTTATAGGAATAGTGTTGCTTAAAGTCTTTCTTGACATTTTTAACAAGCATTTTTCTTTAACAAAGAACTGCTTGGTTACTTGCCACAGATTATTACGGAATACAATCTCTGTTACCCTTTCCCTGCCTCTTTTTTTTTCCTCTCTCCCTCCCTCGCTTCTTTCTTTTATCCACCACTCCCTCTGGATAATTTACTGAAACAATTCTGGGCTTGTTTTCTGCTGAAGGAGACATGAAATATCCTATTCCTTACATCTGGAGGAACAACCAGGCCTCTGTTCCAGGCTTCCTTTGCCTGAGGTGAATTATCTTCAGTGTTTCAATTATGTGAAAGATAATCTGTACTCCCATAGGTTAGATAGAATCAGATAAAGAGAAGACTAAAAATTGAGATTTTTTTGCTAATATAAAAAATGTGAATGAAATAAATACTTTTGAAAAGAAGAAAATAAATTGTCTAAATTTTTCCAAGAAGAAAATTTTAAAAACCTTAAACAGACTGATATCTATGGTATACAAATGAAAGAAATCCATATACAAGGGAATTTCTGTCAAATATTTAAGGAATAAGTAGTTCACAAGCTAATCTGTTCAGGTGGAAATAAAAAGGTAAATGTCTAAAATTTTACCAAGGTCCTATATCAGTTCATTTTACCAAAGTTTCATATCAATATTAAAATAAGATCCCCCATTCTGTTTTTCCTCAGCAAAGAAAATCACAGACCAATTTTTCTTTGTAATACTTTATGAAAAACTCTTAATAAAATGTTAGCCAACTACAATACCCACTAAATTAACTCAGTCAGAGATCTTAGTTGCAACAATAGAATCTACTCTGGCTTTAGCAGAAATGAAGTTACTAAATGCGGTTTATAGAGTCTCACCAGGGTAGGGGCTCTGTATCTGGGGCTGATTGCCCACCCTCCTCCCCAGCCATCAAGCTGCTTTAGGGCAGATTCTCTGGTTCTGCTTCTGGGCCCAGTATCCATGGCTACGCTGCTGATATGGAGAATGCAGGAGCCAGGTCACTGCTGCTTTAAAAAACTGGGCTCCCCAGGACCAGCCTTGCCAGTTTGGAGCTTGTGCAATACCTGCCTTTTCATCACATTTATTTTAACATTTGCTTATTCTGTGTGTGTATCAGATTGACTGTCTTAGGTTATATGTTGGGACTTCTTTTTTTGTAAGGGAAGCTGAAGGAATGAATTTCTGGCTTCGTAACTTGAGGATTCACAGATTCACTAATGCATAAACTTCCCCTAACTTAAGGTTGCACAAAAGCTGTAACTTATATCAATCAAGTGGTACAAAGTCCATTAGCTCAAGGATAATTCAATATTAGAAGAATATGACAGAATTAACCACATTACATTAAAAATTCACATGATGAAGTAAGCCAGAAAGAGAAAGGAAAATACCACATGATATCACTCTCATGTGGAATCTTCAAAAAAAAAAAAAAAAAAAAAAAAGACAGAGGTGAACTTATTTACAAGACAGAAACAGACTCACAGACATAGAAAACAAACTTATGGTTACCAGGGGGGAAACAGGGTGGGAAGGGAGAAATTGGGAGTGCAAGATTTTGCAGATACTAACTACTATATATAAACTAGATATACAAGAACTTTCTTCTGTATAGCACCGGGAGCTATATTCAATATCTTGTAGTAATCTATAATGGAAAAGAATATGAAAACGAATATATGTATGTATATGTATAATTGAAATTATATGTATGAAGTATTATACTGTACACCAGAAATTGACACATTGTAAACTGACTATACATCAATTAAAAATAAAATAAAAATTCACATGAGAAAAACAACTATCTCAATAGGTAGTAAAAATGTTGAATTTAATTCTGGATGACAAGTTTTAATAAATTATGACTAGGTAGAGAGGTTTTTTTTTTTTTTCTGACATAATATAGACTATTTAGTTTAAAATGAGAGCCAACAGCATACCTAACAGTGAAACATGGAAGATACCTCTTTTTGGCAGCTCTGTCATTTAATAAATTCTACTCAATGTATTAAGAACTGTGACTTATAAAAAGTGGATCCAGAAGGAAAAAAGTATCAGTATTTGCACCTATGTTTTTCTTTTTTGAGAAACCAAGAAAATCAACTGAAATAAACTAGCAAATAGATAAAGAAACAAGTGGGCTGTTTAACAAGAAATGGGAAATCTCCTCAATTTAGAAGCAATACATGGCTCATACTGTGGATTGAAAAAGTCATTCAAAGTATAAAATTGACCAAGAATAAACTTAAGAAGTTTATGCTACAGATCTTCACTGAAGAAACGATTTCAATAATTGGAGATACATCTGATTTACTTGATTAGGATACAGTTTTATTCTAATATCAATTCTAACCAAGTGATTTCAGTTGATATAAGTCAGGATAATTTAACAGGATAACCAATTGAATAATTATAAACTTCACTTGGGTGAATTAAGTTTCTGTGCTACAACTGAATATGGAATGAATACATTTTTACTAGGAAATATTTATGGTTCACCTTCATTTTTTAATGTGTCACTGTTTTTTCTTAACTTCTCAAATGCTACCAAAAATTCATGCTGAAGGTATGGCATCACTATTCCTGTATTTAAAAAAAAAAAGTAATTTGGATAAAGAAAGTGGGGGGAAAAAACCTCTACTTTTTGAAATACTGTCACTATTCTGAAACTGTTACTTTGAAGAATTTAAACGTGTATATCTTACTCACTAAGGAATCTTGGGTATTTCACAGTGGCTTTTAAATAATCTCGTCAAAATATGAAATAACATCAAGACAAGTCATCTTATACCTCCTCCAGATATGAGTACTTTCTGTTCATACAGTGTAATTCCTGGAATTTGTTATTTGGAATGATCTGCTAGACTGCAACTGTCAAAAATACATCAAATACTATCATCATCATGACTGCACATCATCACGGACTATACCTCATCCCAGACTGCACATCACAGACTGTACATCATCACAGACTGTATCAGGCATTATAAGAATGAGTAACAATGACAACAACAGAGTCATGGGCTTGTCTAAAAGATCTTACCTTTTCAAAATCTCTTGTTTTTAGAACAGATTTGACGGAGGCTTAGCATAAACATAATAGATTGGAGTCTGATGATCAGACATTTTAATTTTATTGTCTAGTAATGTTTAGTTTTTTAAATGATGGATGATGTTTAGACTTGATTTTCTTATGGGGATTATAATACTTATATAAGATATCACACTACTCTATTTAAAAATTGTTTAATTATACATATTTAAAAAATTAGTCTATAAAAAAGAATACATATTTGCACAAAAGCTAGTCATTGTGTTTTCCAAATCAAAGCCTGACTTTATTGGTACATTTAACCTGGATCTACTTAATAAGTTAACTTTTTTCAGTCTTCCTGTTTATGTTAGTTTTAGTTCGTTAGCTAAGATTAGGTGAAGTGAAATCCTTAGCATTCTAAACATATTAACTTGTATATAAACAGGAAGATTCTAAAGAGGTTAGCTGGACCAAGGGTTAGACCTACAAGATGAATTATAGTCTTAGAGAAAACATTATTAGATTTTGTGTATTTGGCAGAAAAATCTCTATGGTTTTATTTCGGTTTTTTTCTCTCATGACCATGCAAGAAGATAAAAACTGAACAATGTACATCATTGAAGAAAGTCTTTCTAAAAAACAGGTGTGGAACAGAATTGTATGCTTGTCTCCAGAGACAAGTGAGAAGACAAGGAGATAAAACTGCATTTTCACTCTGCTAAAGCCAACAGCTATTTAAAAGATTTCTTCCAGGGGCAGGAACAAGACTGAAAAATTCACAAGATTGGCTAGTTAAGGGTGAGCAAAGTCACTCTACTTTTCAAAGTTTTTAAACTTTAAGAAAGTTTTGCATCTAAGGCTGTAAGTGATGATAAACTGTGCAGTCATGGCTTTTGTTAATTGCTTGTTTGTTTGTATATATGTAATACCGAAAATGGTGATACTGAACTGACATGACTTAAGGCAGTTTGCTCTTTGTGAGAGACTGTTAAAAATTTCACTTCAGTTACGTGAGTGATGATTTTTCTGAGTATTATTTACTTTGAGAA
Source organism: Camelus ferus (assembly GCF_009834535.1). Classification (NCBI taxonomy): domain Eukaryota; kingdom Metazoa; phylum Chordata; class Mammalia; order Artiodactyla; family Camelidae; genus Camelus; species Camelus ferus. Next base: position 51,168,180 of record NC_045702.1, on the reverse strand, counting down.
AATGAACAGCATTCTGGTACTCACCTTCAGTCTTACTGGGTAAAATCACAGATACCATCTGTGGCTATGTAACAAATACTTTCTCAACGAAGCTTTCCATGGTTAAACTTGACATTTCACCTGTGACTTTGGACACCAGTGCATATTATTTTAACCAACTCATGGAGCTGTGTATTGTTTCCTCTGAATTTATGGAAAGAATTAGAGTAATCTTCCATCCTGAGGAATCTTTCTAATGTTTTTCCTAAGCACATTCATCACCCTCTGTTTCATTAAATTTGAGTACATGTCTGGAGGAGACGATGAGGGTTCCTATGGACAGTTTGATCGTCTAGCTCACTGTGACCTCTGTCAAAGGTAGGTTATGGGAGTTCTGTTTATCTTCTGCTTTCTCCATCTATTCCTGTTTCATGAACCTCTACTTCGAGCTAAGTAAACATAAGTTTAGTTGATTTTCTATAGCAGGAGTAGAAATAGTCTCTGCAATGGTAGCAGCCCAGAGACTAAATAGGTTGCTACTTGCTTTCATTGCTTTTATTCCGAAGTACCAATGACAGGTAGAATTGGGTGCATTAAGCTTAAAACAGAACTAGATTCCTCATCCTTATATTTTTCTTCAATAGTAATGTATGTTATTCCATCTAAGGTTTTTGACTGCGTTGCCTAACAACTATAGCAAAACTCACTATACTTCACTGTGGTTTCAAGGCAGGTGTATATTCCTGATGGCATGATTTATAGCAAGAAAGAACATCTTCAGCCAACATTTGGAATTTTTCTTAGGCACGGTACTTTTTCAGTAATCCTCATCAATGTTGAAAAATGCCCTTGACCTGTTGGGGATTTTACACTATGTAAAGCCTGTAAAATCCCAGATTTCTACCTAGCTGGTCTGTCATTGTCTTCTTTGACAGTGATACATAGCAAAACTTTCATTGCCCTTGAAACTTGGCTCTTGAACTGAAATAAGAAACAAACAGCTAGGCTCACAATAAGAAGCTGTAATTGAAAAGGCATTTTCATGAATGGAGCCATTGAAAATATGTGACATGTCATACATTTATGGTAATGCATGGAGTCTGTGCAGTAAATACACTGGGGTGGCTATAAGCCTTTCAGATGTAGTCATGGATCACTGAATGTTGAAATTGGTTCATCCTTGTATGTAGAGGAAATAAAAAACTGAATTGTAGCTAAGATTCTGCATCAGATCAGAAGTAGTGATAGCCCCTAAGACTTTTCTTTTTCATTTCCTGTAAGAAGGATAAAAATGCACAAAGGAAATAGTTGTAAGACATGAGGGATTCCAATAGGGTATAAGTATCCCATTCAAAGCTCTGTGTGTTCCTGTGATGGGAAATCAAGACTCTGCTCATCTGTTCTTCCTCTCATTTAAGTCAGGAGAAGGAGAGTGATAGTGACCTGGGTCAGGGACAGAATGGGATCCTGAGTCCTTATGGGATGACAGCACTGGGCACAGGGATTTTAATGTCAAAGTGGAGACGGTTATAAGCGCAAGTGTGAGGACATGACTTTTTATTTAGATTTTGTCTTTTGAAAATTAGGGGCTCTTTCTTGTGATTAGCACTCATTTTGGATTGATTTTATTTTTTATCCTACAAAGAGGACTCTGAAGAGGAATCCAGGGCTTGCTCCTGTTTGGCAGGAGAAAGTCTGCCTCTTCCCTCCCCTCCTCCCACAGGCAGCCCAGTGAGTTCAGGGAAAACCCAGTAGAAAGGAGACCTGGATTAAATTGTTCTGACTACTTGAAAGTAGTCATGGCCTGAGGGGGAGAAAAGCACTCTTTCCTCAACGTTTTTTTACATAAGTTCTTTTCTGGGTTCCTCTCTCTTTCAGAGTGCTGCAGTCCAGTGGGCCTGGGTTAGGGTGTAGCTGAGGGGAATGGGGCCAGAGAGCTACTCTGCCTCTTTCTGGAGTGAAGGAACAGGAAGCAGGTGGAGGTGGGTCTGTCTTCTGCTGGAAGGAGTACTTTGCTTCCACAAACAAACTTGCCATGCTCGGAGTTATATGTGCTTGTGTTAAAGCCTCTTCTTTCTTTTATTTTTTTCCCTTCCAGTTTTATGGAGATACAGTTGAGATACAGCACTGTATAAGTTTAAGGTGTGCAGCATAATGATTTTACTTACATATACCATGAAATGATGACCTCGATAAGTTTAGTGAACTTTCATTACCTCATATAGATACAAAATAAAAGAAAAACAATTTTTCCTTGTGATGAGAACTGTTAGGACTTACTCTTTTAACAACTTTCATATGAAACATATGGCAGTGTTAATTGTATTTCTCGTGTTGTACAGTACATCCCTAGTACTTTTTAATCTTATAACTGGAGGCTTGTACCTTTTGACCACTTTCGTCCGATTCTCTCTTCCCTCCCTCCTACCTCTGGTATCGCAAATCTGGTATCTTTTTCTGTGAGTTTGCTTTGAAGTATAATTGACCTGCAACATTATGTTAGTTCCTGGTGTACAACATGGTGACTTGATAATTCTGTTCATTTCAAAATGATCACTGTAATAAGTCTACTTACCATCTGTCAGCACACACAGATAATACATATTTATTGGCTATATTCCCCACACTGTAGATTTCATCCCAGTGACTCATTTATTTTGTACCTGGAAGTTTGTACCTCTTAAACCCACTCATCTATTTCTCTCATTTCCTCATCCCCCTCACCTCTGACAACCACCTGTTTGTTGTCTGTATCTATGATTCTGTATCTGTTTTGTTACGTTTGTTCAGTTTGTCTTTTTTTTTTTTTTTTTTAGATTTCACATATAAGTGAAATCATGCAGTATTTGACTTCCTCTGTCTGATTTACTTTACTTAGAATAATACTCTCTAGGCCCATCCTAGTTGTTGTGCATAGTGTGATTTCATTTTTAATTATTGAGTAATATTCCATTGTGTATCTCTCTCTATATATGTATATATACATACTGCAGCTTCTATATCTGTTCACCTATTGATGGGCACGTAGGTTGTTTCTATATCTGGGCTATTGTAAATAATGCCTCAATGAACATAGGGGTGCATATATCTTTTTGAATTAGTATTTTTGTTTTCTTTAGATAAATACTGAGAAGTGGAATTGCTAGATTGCATGGTAGTTCTATATTTAATTTCTTGAGGAACTTCGATACTGCTTCCAATAGTGGCTGTAACAGTTTACATTCCTACCAAACATGTATGTGGGTTTAATTTTCTCCACATCCTCACCAACACATACTTGTTTTTTTGAAAGTAGCTATTCTGACAGGTGTGAGATGGTATTTCATTGTGATTTTGAGTTGCATTTCCCTGATAATTAGTGGTGTTGAACATCTTTTCATGTGCCTGTTTGCCGTCTGTATGTCTTCTTTGGGAAAATGTCTGCCCATTTTTAAGTTAATTGGGCTAATTGGGTAAGTTTTAGATTTGGGTTTGGGGACCTCCAGAAGCTCACTGTGAGTCCCTTGGTGAGGCACTTGTGATGACTTAGGTGTATGAGATGACATGATAGAACAGCTTAAAATACAATAAAATTAAGTTCCATGTGTTCCTTGTTACTCTGATTTAAGTGCCAGCATTCCAAACTAGAATCAATTTTTCCAAACCAAGCTCAAATTTAGTAGTAAGTTTGTTGTGGCCAACACACCACATGGCACCTAGTCTTCAATCTGCTACAGACACCACTTCCAACATCTGGAATGGTTAAAGAGTGACCCCCAGAAATCACAATAAGCCAAGTTGGGGGAGGATTACAAACTCTGGTGTCCTCATGTGCATCAATCTGCCAACCAATTGCAGCAGGGCTCTGTGTGCCATAATTTCTAAGCGACTCACTCCTGAAAATTTTGTTACAAATCCTTGTAGGTATCATGTTTGTGTCCACAACATTGGTATCTCCAGAATGTCTACAGGTGCATAGTGGGTACTTGAAACCTTCGTGTTTAATTCAGTGGTGAGCAGAAATAGGGTGGCACTTAGAAATCAGAGCAGCAATGGGCACATTGAAGCATCTCATGAAATATTACTTAACTGTTTGCTTTTAGAAAAATTCAGAAGCAGGGACATATTTTTGGCATGTGACAAACAGCCAAAAATGATTGTTGATATGACTTTGTCAGTATATTTATACACACACTCTGGATAGATATACATAAAACAGGTGTATTTGAGATATATAATGGGTACATGGTGGCAGGTGGCTCCTAAGTAGTCTGAGGAAATCATGTTAATGGAATCTTTCCAGCAGAAGCACGAATATAAATGGATTCCCACTGGGGAATTTCTCTTGGCAGAGGGCAACAGGAGGTCATATTATCATTCAAAATATTGTAATGGGAGAGAATAGGGAAAGAGTTTGAAACAGATTTGTGACAGAGAAACTTCTGTGATCATGTAATCCCAGGGTTCTTACTTAAATTATCCTCAGGTAAATTTTTACATTCTTCAGAATTAGTGGAATTATTATGGCACTTGCTAGAGATGAAGGCAGAGGGCGTGGACATATGTGTTGACATATGAATCTTGCCTGTCGATCACTTGTCTTCCACGTGGGCTACAAGGACTGTGAAAGACTCACTTTATTAGTAACTGTAGAAAAGTATTGCAAAGTATCATTATTGCAAAGTAGAACTTGGGTCAAGGCCAAGATAGAGTATACGACTTACGTTAGAGGCCTGAGGTAAACTTCCTTTTCCATCCACCCTTCTTCCATCCTCTTCTAAAGCTTGGGACTAGTATGTTCAAGTGTGCCCAGGGACAGAGAGGGATGGACAGCCTGGATGGGGCTGTATCAAATCTGGGAGTGAGAATGGGCAGCATGCCACCAAATGGATGTTCCAGCTCAGCTCTTTAATTCTGCTACAAGGAGGGCAGGAGCAGTTTTAGCAGAGGATGATTCACAGGTCCTTGCCTCATAAGGCATAACACCCCTGCCCGAGTCACCATGACCCATCAGTACCTCCATTTCTGGTGCATCTGATTAGCCACCCCTTCTATTTGGTGGAGGGGAGCTGGAAGGGAGGTGGGTAGAGTCATGGAGAGTATACAATTGTGGCTTCTCTTTGGTTATTTATTAGTAGTTAGTATGTATGCCATGTTAAAGCCTTGCCTGTATCTAGTTTCTCCAGGCTCACCAGAGAAATAAGGTCACAGAACTTCTATGTAGATTTTGTTTGTATAATACTTGTACCTGCAAATGTAGCAACTCCATTCCCCTGAACATCACCTCCAAGTATTTCTGGACACAGCTATATCGCATGTGCAACACTTCGATAGTATCTATTCACTCTGTTTTGCTGCTTGAAGAGGTGCTATATCTGCTTTTCCTGCTTTTTTTTCCAGGCATAATTCCCTTTTGGTGTCTCTTGTGTTCTAAAAGTATCAACATTTTCTGGTAGTCTGGGCTGGAGTGGGGAGGAAAGGGTCTCCCTTGTTAGATTTACAACTGTACTACAGGCCTGACTCAGTGCTACTTGGACTCAGATGGCTAATAAAACTAGTCTTAACATTCTTACTTGGAACCGTCTTTGAAGCTATGACCCAAATACATGTCCAGGCTCAGCTTAGTATCGGTTAAAGTACCAGCCATCATGGTACTCAAAATCACTTTACCCCTTCTGACAGTCAGGTTTTGTCACTGGACAACAGTGACTACCTGTCTGCTGCTTTTCTTTTTGTAAGAATATTCTGCAGGGAGTTTCATTGTCTTCCTGAAAACTGATTTATATTGGGTCACATCAGCAGGGGACAAAGCTTCAGGTTGTTCTCTACTGGAGTCTTTTCAGGCCCATTGCAAGTGTCCAAGGCTTTTCCCATCTGTCTATCTGATGTGCTAAGTCTTTGAATCCCAAATCAGACTCAACTGGGACACTACTGGAGGTGACTACTGTGCCTTCTCTTTCTTAGACCTGTCACTGAGACATTCAACACACCTGACTTCCACCTGCAGATTTATCATGGCTCCACTTGCTCACCCATTTCAGAGGTGGTCTGCCATTTTGGTACATTGACTGCTCCAGAACTTAGTGTTTGGAGGGAAACTTATCCCTGATTTAATTTTAAATTTGGCAGTAGGTTTCCTGTGTCTTATCTTCTGTCTGCCTGTCTCTCTCTTTGTATTTGATCTCTTAAGGAATTATATCATTGGACTGTTTTTTTCAGGACTGTAACCCATTACCTTAATCACTCTAAAAGGTATTTAGAAGTAAACTTTTTTTTTTTTTAGTCATTTGTCTTTTCTGTATATAAAATGCTTATACTCCAGTTACATACAAGTATACCTTTCCTACCTATTTTAGTTTCTCAATTTTAAATAATTCACACAGAATTTATTTGCATTGTGCTTACATTTTTGTATCTATTTGCAGATTATTCACTTATGTATCACATAATTTATTTAATGTTCCTTCTGGGGAGTGTAAAATCCCCATCAAGTGAAAGAAAACGATGAACTGAATCATTTCTAGCTTCTTTTACAGCCTGCAAATTCTGTTTATTCTTTGAACCTTGCCACTAGCTTCATATGACTCTTGTTTCTAAATTAAAATGATGGGATTAAATTGACCAGAAACTCTTAGCTCAGGTATAAAATTTTAATGACTGGATGCTTTTGGGTTGCAAACATACACACTTAATATATAAGGATAAAGTATACGTTTGCTGTCTGAGAATGGATATTAACCATGTAATTGAGAATGCTTTCCGTAATATTTTTATAAAATTGCATACTTCTTATTTTATTATAGTAAAAAGTTAGGTTTTAACCAGGTGTTCTATTGGGCATGGACGCTTGGGAGCCTCCTAGATCTGAATTTAAGGAATGGACTCCTATAGGAAGTGAAAAGACTTGGAAAAATGGCTTCTTAAAAATCCCACAACTGTATGAACAGAAAAGGTATTTTGAGGAAGCACTACTAGGTGGGAGAAAAAGTGTTGTAGGCAGTGCTTTGAAGAAGTGAAATGTAAATGGTTGCTTCTTCCCTTTAACAAACATTTGTCTCGCTCTAGAGATACGGCTCAGGGAGGGGTGTGCATGAGCACTTAAGAAACAGATGGCAGTACTAATAGCTGTCCTGCGGATGGGCTGGATTTAGGGCACATGAAAGCTGCAGAGAGGGGCCTGGCAGAACTCTATTTTGAGTCTACAAAGTAAATGTTAAACTATGTAGTGAATCACAGGCTTTTGGATGTCCAATAAAGGCGGCTGAAGTCATAGACTTGGAATTAGCAAGAACTAATGGATGGAAGAGGATAGCTGGGTCAGGGTTTTTTTTTTTTTTTTTTTTCCTGGGACAATAAGAATTTAATGGGCTAGTTGTTCTCTTTCTTCTTTGTAAAGCTGAGATTTTAATGTGTGGATTCTTAAGTTTGTCCATCCAAAGAATTTAGATTAAATGTTTCCTATAGTATAAAGACATTTTATGGGGATAAAAGTAATGTGAACAGGATAAAACACTAGACTTAAAGAGCTGGAGGACATCAGAGATTCTAGTCCAAATGCCTCCATCCCCATGAGGCCTGGAACACCAAGGTCATTCTGCAAATGGTAGAGCTAAAACTCAAGTTCTTACCTGTGTTAAACTGCACAGTTTCTTTTGTAAAAAGGGAAAAGATGACCAGAAAGATATGAAACACCTGCATTATCACTTATCAATATGGAAACCAGAGCTTGTTCCAACTTAGGGAACAAATTCCTTCAGTGAACTGAATGACAATCAAGTGAATGAATACAAAGAGCATGTATTTGCCTCTAGACGTTGTATAGTCAGTGATGTCTGAAAGTCAGTCAGAGTGAAAGAGGTTGAGGGTGTGGAACTACAGCTCCTTGGGTTCAAGTCGTGGCTCTGCCACTTTCAAGCTTGGCTGCCTTTGGTAACTTTCTTAGCTTTTTATTCCTGGATGAAATGGGGATGATCATGGGCACCTGTTTCATTTGTTAATCTTTAGATGAATAAATGCATGTTAAATACGTGGCACAGCATAACTGGCACATTTGCAGTACTTACATATGCTAGTTATTATTATGTTCTCAATTTAAAAAAATAAACTCTATGAACAAAATAAAATAAGGGAAGCAAGGAAACAAACAAAAACAGTTCCAACATGGTGTGCTAAACACTGTGGTATAGAATTAAAGACTCACAGAGGAGAGGCATTTGATTCAGGTTTGGAGCAAAAATGAAAAACTTATGATCTCTCCACATGTTCCAACTGACTTCTCTTTCAGTGTTTCCTTCTCCACACCCACTCCTACTCCCCAGATCTTGATTTCTTCCAGAGTTTCTTATCTCAGTGGTTGCTCAAGCCAGGAATATAAGGATTACTTTAGACAGATGGCATTTCTACCTCCTGGAATGAAATCTATCCACCCCTCCTCCTTAATTCTATATCCTGCTGCTTCATTCAGTTATTTTGATATTGTTAGCACACTTAAATGTTAAAAAAAAACTGTAAAATTTATTTTTAAGAATTGATCATGTATTATTGCTATACCATCCTTTATTATTCGTTTTCTAATCCTCTTATGGAGATTACTTCACAGTTTATATGTGTATCAGATCATCATGTTGTACACCTTAAACTTATACAATGTTATATGTCAATTGTACCTCAATAAAGTTGGGAGAAAGGTGGTCAAAATCTTGCAGCAGGAGCAAGTAGCCTTCAGGCAAGGGCCAAATACTTTATCCTAGCCATCATAGCTGGTTGCTGCAGTCTCAGTTTTCACTGCTCTCCAGTTACTGAATTGAATCTGGTGATTCAGATCTTCTGCTGTTCCTTGGACTCCCCTTGACCCACGTGTATTCTTCTAGCAGATTGTTTCGTAGGCTGGACTTTCTGAAACATCATTTTTGATCTTCCTCTTTCTTCTCTTACTCTTTCATCTCTACTTTTTTCTTTCTTTCTTTTTTTTTAATCTAGGAATTCTTGCTGGGAGAGGAGTGTTCAGAGTAGTATTACAAGGAAACCAGACCAGCTTCACAAAATAATCCCTCCTTCTTTCCTCTATTGGAATATATCCTCAAAGAGGGGTGACAGGCTATTTTGTGTATTGTAAACACATTACTGATTGCATGATGAAAATATGTAGGAAGTTATATTTTAGTTTGGGGGGAAAATGGTAGAAATAATTGGAGGCAGGACGAAAGAGGGTTGGGAAGTGGTAAAGGGGTACTGGGAGTGGGATGTTAGCAGAACTTTTATAGCAATATCTCTCAAATAAACTGCAGAAGAAAATTCTTTTACAAGATAAGATACAAAATAAAATTAGGTAGAATAAAATGAAAGTGTTGGTTTCCAACTTGTTTCCCTACCTTCAGTGTCTTACTATATGTAAGAACTATAACGTCTTCTATTTTTTCCAGGTGTATAAAAATGATTATTAAATGGATTGTTAATTATAGGGTTTATGAGAAATATTATGTTTCCAAAATCCTCATATAAAAAGGCTTGAGATAAAATGTAGAATTTAATAGTGAGCCATTCCTATGAAGAAAGCATGTTATTACCAAAATGTGTGTGCCATGACATCTGCTAAGTCATCACTGAACCCATATAAAAGGAAGGCCAGCTCTGTAAAGTTCTGAATCAGTTATTATTAGCCAAAAAATTAATGCAACCAATTGTTTTGCATTATGTAGATAAGGAAATCACCAGTTTTTCCAAATGGTGGCATAGGTGACATAAGTCATTGTATCTTGGCCCTGGGTCATAAAACTGGCTGTGTCACCCCTGTGGCACTCTCCCACACAAGGATATGACTGATGCTGGAGGTTCCCAGGGTCTACATCCTAACCTATTACCTGTTCTCCATGTACACACTCTGGGTCCATGGTCCTGAGTTCTTCTGTCCTCTCCTTAGACTTGACCCTTGAAGGTGGCAACTGCATCTCTGTTTTCTCTTCTGAGTCAGAATCTTTGCTGGCCCCTATAGGTTCTAACTTTGCAACCATGTTCAACCAGAGCCCAGAAGTCTGTTAGGGTGCCAGTACCTTCCTGCTGTTAGAATTCCTGATTGTTTTACACTTTGTATAAGCCACTCACTTGTCTTTCTCCTTTAAATCTCTGACACTCTCCCTTGTGCACCGCCACCAATAACATATATACCCACACCCACTTCAAAAATATTTTTTTGTAAGCTTTTTCTTCAGCTGTTTCTTACATCTGGAAAGCCTCTCCCCACCCCCCCACCCCCATCCCAAAGCATGTCTACTTTTTCAACTGATCAAATGTCGTTTCTCCATGAAGCCTTCCTGGATTCCCAAGATGAATTTAGACTTTCTATTCACCTATCTACCAGTCTGTGAATTGCTTCTCCCATAGCACAGTATATGCGTTTTTATTAACCGTGTTTTTGAAATGCTACTTTGGACCAGTTTTCTATTTGTGTTAGGACTGTAGGTGTCTGTTTCACCGACCAAGTTCTGATTCAGAAGGGCTGAACTCTCTTTCATTTTTAGATCTCCACAGAGCCTTGCAGGCCACTGGCATTCAGAAAATATCTGTGGCACTAATTAGAAACAGGGAACACAATATGGCTGATGTTTCAAATTTGAAGGTTGATGTTAGTAGGCATTTATTAGTTGGTGCATAGTGGGTGTATGGATAGGTATGGGTGGCTATTTTCTAACATTATTTTACAATATTGGTTTCAGATGTTTTGAGAGAAGTATAGAACAGACTACTATAAATATTACTGTTTATTTTTAAATTTATTTTTGTGTTTTTAAAATTTATCTTGGGGTGAGATAATTAGGTTTGTTTGTTGTTTGTTTGTTTGTTTATTTATTTATTTATTTATTTATTTATTTATTATTTATTCATTTATTTATTTTAATGGAGGCACTTGGGATTGAACCTCGTGTATGCTGAGCACGCGCTCTACTACTGAGTCATACCTTCCCCCTAATATTGCTGCTTATAACCTAGGTACATAGTTTTAAGGTTTACTATCAATTCCTCTCCTTTTCTCCCAGTATGGTATATTTGAAAAGATTTTTTACCTAATAGCCTTCTCATCAGTTTTCAAACGTAAGTATATTGATAGGAAACAAAATCCTTGTGTTTTCAATTCTTTAATATTAACATTCATGAAATATTACTTGAGTACAACTTAATGTCTTAGAACACTTTAAGGCTTTGAAACTGGAAATGACTTCCCAGGGGAACAGTAAACGGTGTCCTTTGTGACTGCTTTTCAGAATTGAGGACCCAGTAAGTTACCAGATTCTAAACTTGGCAAGCCAATCTCTACTATTCCTAGTGGGAAGTATTTTGGTTTTAACTTCCTTTGGAAAATCTCCCAAGCTGGAAGGGAAGTAAACATACTTCAGGAATCAAGGCTCCTTTTAGAAATTCAATTTTAAAATATTTTTTTAGGAATTCTGGCTCTGACTCTTTTTAAATTTTTTCTCTTCTTAATCAACATGTCATCTCTCTCTTGTCAGTTGCCAGAAACCAGCCTTCTCCTGGGCTCTCAGGGATTTGAAACATTTTGGCAGGCTACAGAGGAAAACGGGTGGGAGAAACTCACAAAGAGGGTGAGAAATGATGTTTCCACTTCCTAATATTCTTGGCCAGATCAGTTTTCTGTGTGGGAGGAAAAAACTCTGGAATCATTTCAAGTACTTCAGTGAGATTCAGACTCATTGGGCTGTACTCATTAAATCAAGAAATATTTAGCATGTGCTGGGGTTTTAGTCGACATAGAACTTAAAAAACAGTCCGCACTCTTAAAACGCAAAACGCTGAGAGACAGCTGGGGAGACAATGTTTGCAACATTCAGTGGCCATATAACAGATTCACGTCTCTCAAAAACGTACACACTCAGATTCTAAATGTATGGGAAGGAAGGACAGAAAAAGAGGAGTTCAGAGAATAAGAGCTCTTTGTAGACGCATGATAGTATGAGGTTCTCCTGTATTTCTAGAAGGAATTAGGCAAATGTAAGAGCTATCACAGAAGGTGGATATTTGACTGGGTTTTCAAGGGTTATTTGTAATGAAAACTACTGTCATTTGTCTGTTTACTCTGTGTTCTTTGCTCTAGTCCTGACTATACTGTGCAAAGTGGGTATTCTGTGATTTTATAATGTCTGTTATTTCAGTGGACTGGAAGTCCCATGGGGACAGGATGAATTTATCTGCTTTTATTACTCCTTGTATCCTTAGGCCTAGGACTGTGTCTGGCAGATAAAAAGTACCTAATAATGATTTTTGGGGTACAGATGATAAAATTGAAAATCTGAACTTGAGTAATTTACTCAAACTCACAGTGCCAGTAAGTGTCAAAGCTGGAATTTCCACTTGCCTATGTGATGGCAAAGTCTAAGGTCTGTAATATACTTTAGTGATGATTGTGATTTAAAGGGTTGGGGAGAAATGAGAAGAAAATGCCAGCCTGAGCCTTAGCATGAGGACGATCACAGAGGGGTAACCCAGATCAGTTTAGCTATGGTGGTTACAGGCAAAATGGAAAAACAGGTTGGGGTCGGATTCAATAAGACTTTATACATCAGGCCTGAAATTTTTATTTTTCTTTTAGTTTATGGAAAATCATAGAAGGTTTTTAGATGAGAGAAATGATGATAAAAGCAGAGCTTTAGGAAAATTCATGCAGTAGCCGTGCAAAGGAAGTTTTGGAAGGAGAGGCTGAAAGCTGAGGCCAGGGAGACCATTCTAACAGCCTTAGCATAAAGTGGCAGATACACAGTCAAGGATAATTGAAGTTATCCAAGGATGTGGGTCCTTTGTCAGATCAATAAAGATGGAAATAATAGGGGTATGCAAGACATATCTAAATGAAATATCTTCAGGCACTTAAAAAGAGGGAAAATTGAAAGACAACTGTATTGTAAGCCTCTGTAACTGGGCCAATGATGGTACCCTTAGGAAGGTAGAATAATAATCACTTTAGTGGAATCCAGTTTTAAATGTGTTACAATTGGGATGAGTGACACATTCAGTGGGAAGCAATTTAAATAGTCAGGATTGGTACTGATGTTAAAGGTCAGAAATAGAATTGTAGGTCAGAGACATAGAGGAAATAAATGAAAGCATGGGAGTGAACGCAGAGAAACAAGGATTGGTGTTAAAGAGAACCATCATGAAAAAAATAAATGGCTTCTTTTTGCTAAACATTGATAATAAACTATGATAACAGAATGTACAAATTTTCAGTTTGCAACTCAGTGAAATTTTACAAAGTGATACACCCAGGTAACACACACAGATCATGATGTAGAATATTCCCACCATCCCAGAAGCCTCTCTCAGAATAATCCTCCCTGAAAAGGTAGTCATTCATCTTCTCCCTCTCAGTGGAGATGTTTGGGAACCTTGTATAATTGAAGCCATACAGTATGATATGTACTCTTAATGTTGAGCAAAATCTTTTGCTCAGCATTATACCTGTGAGGTGTATCTTTCCTACTTTGACCTGTGAGCTCTTCAGAAATGTACTACTTAATTTTAACCAATTTGGAAGTTTTCTAGTTTCCATTCTGTTACTGATTTTAGCTTAATCCCACTAAAGTCAGAAAACATTCTTGGTATTCTTTCAATTCTTTGAAATTTTTTAAGGCTCGCCTTATGGTCTAGCAAATTTTGTATTTTGGTACATGTCCCATTGCATTGGGAAAGAATATGTATAAGAATGTGTACTCTGAAATGTTGAGAACAATGTTCTACAAATGTCATTTGGGTCAAGTTTGTCAGTCAGTGTTCAACCCTTCTACATGTTAAGACTTTTTTGGTTTGCTTGTTCTGTTAATTACTGAGAAAAGTATGTTACATTTTCCCACTATCGTCACAAGTTTGTTTAGTTCTTCTGTTAGTTCTCTCTTCTCTCTCTTTTTTTAATAGATCATGAAGCTTTCTTACTAGGTACAGATGAGTTGAGGCTTGTTCTGTCCTTCCGCTAAAATAAGATTTTATCACTCTGAAATGTATCTACTTACCTCTAGTGTTATACTAGTTTTAAAGTCTACTTTGTTTAATATTATGGTGTTATAATGTCCTTTTGCTTCTTATTTTTGCAATACAGTTTTTTTCTATCCCTTTACTTTCAGTTTTTATGTATCTTTATACATAAGGCTATATATATATATATATATATATATATATATATATATATATGTAATGTACACATATATTTAATATATATTAAACCAGAGGTAGTTAGGGTTTATATAATTCCATATGATAAAAGCCCAAGTTTAAGATGCGGAGCACACAGGGCTAGGAACGAGAAGATAACAGAGAAGTAGGGGGAGAATAAGAATAGACAGGTATTAGTAAAACTAAGACAGAAGCATTTCAAGCAGGATGGAAAAATCAAGCTGCTCTGTCACTATTTGAACAGAGGAATGTGTCAAATGCTAGAGAGGCACTAAGGCAAACAGAGGTTATGAAAGATCATTAGATTCAGTAGTTATGTACATACTCCTTAAAGATTTTTTGAGGTATAGTGGATAAAGCAGGCTTAAAGAGATAGTAAGTGACCATAAAATGTAAGCAGCAGATTTAGACATATTATTTATAAATTTAGTGGTGGAGAGAGTAATGCTTTGAAAACACTCTTCAAACTTTAGGTTTAATGTGATCACATCTTTTGGTTGGTCCAATAAGTTATTCAAGCATCCACCTGCCATTTTAGCAGATGCTTCCCTCTCCCTTTTAATTACACAGAAATCTCAAGGGCTTCCACAATCCAGTGCAGAATGTCAGTCTACTCACAGTCCTAAGCAGGGTGAACACTGTCTACTGCCACCATTCTCTCTGACCCACAGGGTCAAGGGTGGAAGCTGAGTTCTGTACAGCGTGACTGTCAGAGAAGGCTCCGTGGTGGGATCGTACTTGGCTGATCCACTTCTATTTCTGTGTCTTTTCCCCATCAAAGATAAAACAGTTTTCTATTTTAAAGCTTTAGAACACGAAGAATATGTTTAAGTAAACTATGATTCATTCATTCATTCAAAGGAGTTTCTTGCATCTGCAAAGAAAAAGAAATAGAAGGAGCAAGCTGATTATGTGGGAAGACCACCAAGACATACTGGTCCTGAAATAAAGTAAGGTGCAGGCCATGGATACAGAATACCAGACCTTCCCTGAACAGGGTGACTATTTGCCCAGCTTTCTAAAGGAGGTTACTGTCAGTGACCTTGCTTGCCTCTTCCTTCCTTTCTGAGGGGGGGATTCCCTAAGGGATCCTAAGACATGCACACATTCCCAGGAGGAGAAGACCATCTTCAGTCATCTCAAATTGATGTTTTGATATCTCTTTCGATAGAGAAAAGAGAATTACAAATTACCTCTTGTAATTTATCCTTCTGCACTTGCTTGGTGGCTACATTGTGCAATTATTTTCAAAGCTGTGTTAGCCTGTGCCTGCCTGAATGTGGATAAGACGTATGGAATGCATATAAAATGCTGAGAGGATAATTAGATAGGTTCTTGGAAACAGTCAAGGGAGTTAGTTTTGGAAAGGAGGAGAGACCCCTCTTTATCCAAAACAGAAGGCAAAGAGGATTCACTTAGACTAAATATTTAGAGTACATAGTGTGTGTTGTATGGGGCAGGGCGGGTAGGCTGAGAAGTTCACAGTTGATGGTCTTAATGTTCTTAATAGAAGGTCACTAGCAAAACATTTGAATGTGATTTCCTTCCTGACAGTAGAATAGAAAAAGGTTATGTGATGTGCACAGTTCTAGACAGTAATTTCAGTACCACACAAAAATTAGAATGCATTTCCAAATGTTTAAAAGTTTCTATTATGGAAAAACTTCAGAAAAATATAAAAATAGAATAAAGTGATCAACTTTCATTAATCCATTACTTAGGTTCAATAATTATGAACACGAAGACAGCTTTCTTTCACCTAAATCCTGCTCACTTTTTTGGATTATTTTGTAGCTAATCTCAGGCATTATGTTATTTTACCTGTAAATAATTTGATACAGGACAAAGGAGAATGTTTAGAAGGAAAAGATAAAACATGCAACTCTATGGTCAGAAATTTTTAAAAAATCTAGATTTAACAGATGATTTCTATCAAAATGCAAATGATCAAAAATTGGCCCAAGAAAATAATAGAAAAATCAAATAAAGCAATTGCCATAGAAGATGTAGGAAAAATATTTATCCCCTAAATATCACCAAGAACAGATGGTTTTACCACTAAATTTTTTAAAAAGTTAAAAAAATTTAGAAATCATATATATCCAGTGTTAAACTATTCCACATCATAGAAAAGTGAAAATTTTCCTAATAAATTTAATGTCAGAACATTTGTGAAAAAAAGTTAAAAATACATAGTATAAGCATAGGAAACAAAGTAACAAAAGCATTTTTGCTGGTGATAAAAAAGCTAAGATATTATAATTAAAAACTTGAGAATTAATACAACAATTTATGAGTGTAATGTATGTACAGGTGTAATATAAATATACAAAAATTAATAATTTCCTCTCTTAACGGTAAGCACCTAGAAGTGGAATACAAAAAATATTCCATTAAGATACTGATAAATATTAAAATATCTATAACAAGATTAACAACAAAAGCATAGGATATAGATGAAAAACAATTAAAACCTTATTGATTTATAAAGGACATTAAAGATCTGAATAAGTGGAAAGACATACCATATTCTTGGATGGAAAGACAATATTTAATCAACAACAAACTGACAATTAGGAAAAATACAATCCAATAGGAAAAAAGGGCAAAAAAACATGAAGAGAAAATTTTTTAGGTGAGTTGATTCAACCACCAAGATAAGTATTCAAAATGTTGACCCTGTTTGATAGTCAGGAAAATGCAACTAACAATGAGATATCACCTCACATCGAGGGGACTGACAAATATGGAAAAAAATAACATCTGCTGCCTGGGACACAGGGAAGTGGGTATTGTCATGAATTGCTGGTAAATGTCTGTGTTATTATAGCATACTGGGCAATATACCTGGTAAGATCTCTTAAAATTATAAACACTTTATTTTTTGCAATTGCACTCCTGTGCATCTAGTCCATAAAACTAAAAGGAAAAGAAGATTAACACATACAATATAGGAACAGGATGTTTGTTGTGAATTTGTTTGAAATGGCAAAGAACTGGAAAGAAAAGTGGATGCCCAGCAACATATACATGGGTAAATGTGGACTTATGAAGTATGTATAATATCCTGTTTTTGTAAGATCTGTAATGTCTATACTTTTAATTGCAAATAATATCACAGAGAAGAATAAAGGGGAGGACTACAAAAAAGTAAAACAAACAAACAAAAAACTTTGTTAAAAACCCCACCCATATATATGAAGTACCTTAATTATGCATTTATCTAAAAAGAAATTACATACACACGATTTTTCAAAACTGAAAGCGTGAAATAAGTTTCCTGCTTTTAAGTAACTTGGAGTTAAGTACTCAGGTTATAATACAAAATAGAAATTGAACATGCTAAATAAACTTGTTCATTCATTTCAATTTACAAACCACTGTCTCACTTGATCATCAGAATTTCTCATTAATTATCTTTGAGAACACCTATTTTCAGAGGAGGCTCCTGGTCGAGGGTGTGGTTTGCCAAGTGCATTTCCTCCCGTGGGGTTTTCATAGGGAGGATGCACATGAGGATTACCAATTAAATGAATAATGAGGTGGCACAACATTAGGGCAAGGACTGAAAACCGTTCACTACTGGGCTCTTTGGTTAGAGAGACTGTGGCTTGGGCTTGAGGTTAAAGTGAAGTTTTCTTCCTTTTGTACTGAATCTAAATCTTAGGACAGAAATGCTCAGAGATGCCTGTTGGAGGAGAGGGTTAAGGTGATGTAGGCAGAGCAGAGTTTGGGGTCCAGGTGGAATGAGCCCACAGACCGGACTTAAAACTACTTTTGAGAGTGGAAGGAGGGTGAACAGTGTCTTCCTCCCTGACTTGGTAGAAAGCACAGTCCAGATTTGCTAAGCACTGACAGGAAGCAGTAGAAGCAGCAGGAGACCATACCTTACCTAAGGGGAAGAAGAGAAAGAGATGTTTCTGCACTAATTCTTGCTTTTGAGCTGCTGCAGTCCTCCCATATGAAAACATGGTCCGTGAATGTCTAGCTCCAGATAATTGGTTGGTTATTCTTCCTCTCTTCTGGAGGAGCAAACACAAGGATGAGAGAGAAGTCAGGGACCTTCTGTGAAACTCTCAAGAAAAAAAAAAAAAAAAAAAGTCAAGAAAAGTTGCCTTTCCTCCTAAAGGCTACCTGCAACTTGGATGGTTGTTCCCAACACTGTCCACAGCAGTGCCTTTTCGTTCATAAGAATGATAACCATTAGAGGATAGTCTTGAAAATGTCCATAGTTGAAAAGGAAAACTCTCTCTACACCTTTTCCTAAAACGCTTGATTTTGATTATACCAAATGAATGAGCAGGAAACTTGAAAAACTACTCTGGAAGACTGCCAACCATCTTAACTTGAAGGTTGTATTTGATGATGCCGTGGACAGAAGATTCTCCTTACACTCATGTCGGAGTTATAGGCAAATGCTTTGTCATTATTATTGTCCAAATCGTGTAATTAGAAAAGATGATTGTGCTGTGCTAAGAGTTTGCATTTGCAACTTGGAACTAGTTTAAAAGCAACTTGGGTTGTTGTTTGCTTGGAAATAGCATTCAAACAGCTGGAAGGATAGAGTTTTGAAATCTTCAAAGCTTTCACAAGGGTGCAGTACCATGTATGAAGGTACAGACGAGTTAACATGTGCAATTACATCTGAACACTTTCAATACTACTTTAATGCTATTGTGTCTTTGAATGTTATTATGCAAGTATACATGTAAATATTTACCTTGAACTTCCTTTGCTTCTAGGATAGTTCTCAGCTCTGGAGACTCACAAATTAGTAAGCCTCTGTGATTGATACTTCTAAGGAATAAATACAATAAAATCTATTTGTCCTGATTGAGGAATTAAAAATGTAAGGCTCACTGACAGTATCTAGGGCACTGTATGTGTCTGGTACTGTTGTGGCGTCAAAATCAGCAACCTGGGAGTTTGTGGCTGTTTCTCCCATGTTGATCCCTTCTTTTCTGTATTAACCTCCAGGATCTAGATCAGATCCTCACCCGACCTTGCTTGGGCTATGGCAGTAGTCCCAAACCCTCATCCTGGGTTTATATCCCCAATTTTGTCCCCCTTATTGTCTATACTATCCTTTAATCTGCCCATCTGACACTGTCACTTCTCTAGTATAACTCCTCGATGACTTAATGTTCAGCTACACTCAAAAAAGATGTTTATAACTCCAGAATCTGAGTTCCTAAGGACTGTGGCATACTGTCTCCCCAGTAGGGACCAGGATCTTCTGTTTACTCACTTCCTACACCCTCTTGAGTCTGGCGATGATGTCTTATTTATCATCTTTGCATCTCCAACAGTCAGCAAGATGCCCAGCACATAAGGGCAGTTTTCCTGATCTGAGGGTCTCCAACAGACTTCTCAGAGTGATATGCTCAAGGGTTGATTTTGTTTTCTTCTTATTTTTAGAAACTAAAAAAAAAATGTGATTGAAGATTGAGGGGTCAGGTCAAATTGTTCCTTAAATATTAGAATAATAAATAATGAGTAATTTTATTTAGAGGTATAGATTATTTAATGCCAGTATAGTATTAGATTGCAAAGTAACCAGAAATGTTCTCATTTAGGTGACACTGAATTTCTTAAAAATCAGCAGGTGATAGTTTCACTAACTTTTGTCAGAGCCACTAGCGCGCTATGATGATACAGATAATTTTTTCATCAGTACTTAGGATTAGTCTGAAAATGGGCTTAACTTTTTAAAAAAGTTTCATTTTTGCTAAAAATATTTTTTTGTTAATTAACTGATTTTTAAGACTTTTGTCAGGCCCTGGATTTCTGGATACATTGTATAATTAACATAAACTTGAGGAACCTTATTTTGTCTTGTTTTGTTTTAATGATCCAAAATTAAGTTGCTTTTAGTCACAGCGTTGCTGTAAATACAAACTTATGTCAGAAGAGGCCTTTTATTTACTTTTTGATTCAACTCAGCATGTTTATTTAATCTGCAATGATTCAGCTTACTGGCCGCTTTAGAAACTTTGAGTGTGTGTTCTCATGATGGCTGAATAAATTGATGGCTTTGATCTAAACAGTAAAGACATTTTTTCCCCTGCAAATTTGCCTTTGGGATTTTCCTTTCTTTTCTGTTAAGAAAGTAGTACTGTTTGACTCTAGGGCCAGTCATTTACTCTCTATCTTCCATATTTGTAAAATTAGAGGGTTTTTTTTTCCCCATTTAGGGATGCTATTTGGTGCTTTCGAATGGAAAAGGCACAGTTACTCTAGGCACTGACAGAAATCTGTGATTTGATTTCATCTCCTGCTTAGACATTCTGGAGGAAATACAAAAGAAGATGTTGATGTTAATCTGTTAGGGAGCTCACCAAATAACCAACATATGAATAATTGTGTCTGTATTAATTTCTCAGGATTCGTAACTAGAGAGAGGTGACTGGTATATAGTCTTTCTTTAGCCAGGGTGATTTGCAGTCTGGCCTCACTCATCAGCCTCTCCACCCGTCACTCTGCATTTTCTCACTTTAATGGTTCTCAGTTGTAACCAGTCTCTGTCCATCCTCCCTTTGTTTTGGACGGTTATCTCTAACTTTGTAATCATCCCCTAGATGATTTCTGCCTCAGTTTGCATCCATTGCTGCCGTCCATGGTTTTACCACATCCAAGTTCCTAGGTGCTGGGCGAACCGGTCCTTAAGGTTCTTCTAGTTTGTCACATACTCTCAGGTCACACCTGCCAGGCAGGGACTGCTTTCCTTTGCTCCTTTGAAATATAATTTCTTAGAACCATGGCCTTCAAGCAAGTTTTTTGAAAAAAAAAAATGCACGGGGCCAAAAAATGCATGAATCTGCAGGGCTGATCCTTTCTGATGTGAATAAATGGTTAGTATTTCAAGTAAGATCCTTTCAGATTCTGACACCTTCAGCAGGAATTGCAGTCATCACCTGAGCTTCATGCTTTCGGAGAAATCAGATGCTCTTTTATTTTTTTCCTAGTATGCAGTGATCTGCTTTTTGTATGTATTAAAATCAGATGCTTTCTAAGCTAAAACCCAAATTACATTTAATACTTTAAAAATTAAGGAAGCAAATATCACAGAACCTCAGTGTGGGGAGGGACTTATCCCTTCTATGTGCAAATGTCCTCTCGTTGAATATCCCCTGAGGAAGCACACCCTGTCCTGAGGCAGCTCAGGCTGTCTGTGGACAGATCTAACAGCAATTTCTTCCTCCTGTTCAGTTGATACTTGTCTCCCTGGCATTTTCATCTCCAGGTTCCAGTTCTACTTCTGAGTCCACCAATCCAAAACTTCCCCTTTTGAATATCTATAGAAAGCTATCATATAGTCCTCAGTCTTCTTCTTCTTCTTTTTTTTTAAATTAAGGTACTGGAGACTGAACCTCAGTCTTCTTTTTAGGCTTCATACTTCCAGTTCTTTGAAGTCTTTTCCCTCTGATGTGATTTCAATTCCTCTCCTCTCTTGGCTGTTCAATTCTTCTTTTATTTTGTCTCTAATTCTACTAAAACATGTGGTCCAGACTCAAAGATGAGGTCTTATCACCTTCTTCTTTCTTGCTGCTTTTGATATTGCAACCTAAAAATGAATTCACCTTTGAGCATGTGTGGACATAGCATACTCTTAGTTCATACTGAAATTGTGACATAAAGTTTTGAATTTTTAAATAGATCCTGCGAAGTCGATTTCTGCCCCATTTCCTGTCTGTGTGTTCTGGGGCTCACGTCAGTGTATTCTGTTCATCTGTGTTATGTTTTATCTTCTTAGAGAAAGCCCATTATTTAAGCAGTTTGAATTCTGAATCTGTAATCCAGTGTGTCCCTAGTCTCTTTTGACTTCATGCTGCCTCTGTGCTTTGTGAATGGGCCTTCTGTAGCTTCCTCAAAAGCCGTGATTAAAATGAGTCAACAGGACACAAAGAAGATCCCTGTGAATTACCACTAGGAATCTCTCTTTAGATTGATGTCCATCTTCTAACTAGACCCATTTATAGTTGTCCAGTCAGTTACAGATTCACCTTCTTATCTGGATGCTCAGCCCAGTTTTCCACCTTTTCCTAAAGATTATTATGAAACACCTCAGTCAAACCCTTGCTGAAAAATCCATGGACTGTATTTCTATATCAAAGAGGAAAATAAAGATACTTCTTTATAACTGGTTTTTAGTGAATCTGTGATGCATTTCAGTTATCACTTCTCTATCCATTGTTTAGAAACAACGTTTTTAATAATCTGTCCTGATCCCTTGCCATATAAAGCTACTACTTCTAAATCATCTCCTCTTTTGGAGAAGCTGGAATAAATTCCTCAAACATCCAACTTTTCTGCATCTTTCTATACTTCATGATTGTTAAATTATCATCATATCTCACTTTAAAACTCTGTTACCCTAGCTGAGCTTTCCCTGCTGTAATATTGATTAATTTGGATACATTGCAACCCCAATGAAAGTTGATTTGTTACTTTGAAGATGAGAACAGCCTTTGGGTGGCAATCAGTTATCTCTACTAAAACTCAGAGAAAAAAAGCTAAGTAGAAGTTCAGGAATTCCTTCTTTACTCCCTTCAGAAAAAACATTTGTCTTCAGAAGTCAGTTGGGTATCTTTGACCTCCTTTTTGTTTCAGACGTCAGTCATAAGCGCACTTTACTGACCACAGACACAGATAGACATTTTCTATCTTGAAATATAGCCTTCTGAACATGCTTCTCTGTTTGTTTTGGTTGCTGTTTCTGTGTATCCGTACTGGATGCTTCAGCTTCCTCCTCTCCAGTCCTCTTTTGAGATTTGCAGTTACTCAGTCACAGCATCATTTTTTTCTGGTTCTCCAACTGTGTTGAGTCACATTCACTTCCAGATGCTTAGGTCATGGAGTTATTAATCTTTTTCCTCTAAATTTTTGAAAAGCTGTCTTCCATAAGTTTTCAAGAGGGTGGATGAATCTAACTGGTAAGCATCAGTCTTTTCCTGCCAATCTCTTGCCTCATTTTCTGCCAGTGGGATTGGGCCGTGGCTTCTACCTGCTTCTGCGAGGGCTGGCCATGTCACCCTGGCCTGGCCAGCATGTTCTCTCTTCCTGTTTATGGGGATCGCTTCAGGGACGGGCAGGTGACCCAACTGATGTCTCTGACTAAAGCCACTGCAGGGAGCCCTGCCTATCCTTTTGAGATTGTGAGGAGCCATCTCCAACACCACACGGAGAGAGAGCCTGTCTGAGAATGAAGCCAACCAGAGGAAAGCATGACAGATAGAGGGATGACATGAGCTTTCTGGGGACATCTTTTGAGAACCTTCTTCAACCGGCCTCATTCTAGTACCATTCCTGACTTTTGTGTTACATAAGCCAAAAAAAAAAAAAAAATCCTTTTCCCCCTTAAGCCAGTTTGAGTTTAATTTATCCAGCTTGTACCTAAATGAGTCCTCATCAGCTCAGTTTGGTAACCTCTCTGGGTTCTTGTTCATTCCACTAGCCAGTCACTTTTTCCTTATTTGTTAAAATGTACCAGTTTTATGATGTGATGACCCTACATGTACTTGTTATGTTGCATAAAGTTGGTGTGAAATAACGATACGTTAAAACCTCTAACCTGTCAGTGTTTTTTTTTAATGGTGCCACTGAGAAATCATCAGGTACCGCGCTGAAGTGAAATAAAGGGTTCAGTTTCAGTTTGGACTCAGTCTTGTCCATTTCTCTGCCAATGCTCCTTACCTCAGCACATAAAGAACACAGAGGCAACTGACCAGAAACGTGGCTGTCTACTAGAAAGGGAAATGTAGAAAGATCTACAAAGAAGTGCATTCCGGAGACCCACTGCGAGCAGGCAGCTTCCAGAATGTTTTGGAGGAAAGTAAAACCTCTTAAGAAATCAGTTAATGATGTCTCAGTTCTCCAGATCTTGAATTTTGAGCAACTGGGAATTTTCCAAAATTAATTAAGGGCCCTGATAAAATTAAGCAGCCGTTTCCCTAGGACGGCTAGGGACACAGGGGAAGGGAAACAAAACTAACACTTCTGGAGGGTCAGTTGTGTGCAAGGCATGGTCCAGGTTCCTTTTATGCAGAAATTGGTACTAAAAAGAAAGAAGGCAGAGGCATCTTCAAATCCATAACTGTCTGGAGAAAATGAGAAGATAGTGCCTGGTACTTAGGAGATACTCAGTAACTAGTACAGTCATGGTGATAATGATGTATGGACACCTGGGTAAGGTAAACCTTCCCAGAGCACTGAGGTTGGAGGTCTGGTACCCTGATGAGATACCAGGTCCGCAGTGCTCTTGTGTTCCTAACTGAGCAAAATAAAACACCTTACCACTGTCTTCTAGGAGTATATAGTAAAATGCAGATTTCTAAGGATTTCTAGTGAATCGAAATCCTTAAAGGTAGATAGCCTGGTCAGCTGTATTTTCAATAGGTTCCCTAGGAGTCTCTTGATGCCCATTAAAATATGAGACTCTTGGCCTAACGGGTGACACTGGGAAATAATATCAGTTCTAATAATAACTAACAGTATTTCACTAACTCTTAAGTTTGAAAATCTTCCAAATGAATTTAACATCACCAGACAATAATTTCAGAACAGTTTTAATAATGATAACTTTATTTTTTTAATCTTTCAAGTATGACAAACAATGAAGGCACAATCTCTCTGTACTAAACAATCGTAACTGTACGGCAAACACTTTGTTTTTAATGTATATACCAAAGCCTCGGTTAAAGATTATATATCCTGTTTGTACTTAATGTATTTCCTTTCTTTAGTTTCTTTTTTCCTTTGTCTGTCTCCCTCTACCTTCCCCCTCTTTCCCTTCCCTCCCCTTGCTTTCCTTTCCTTTCCTTCTGTTCTTCCTAAGTATTCATTTTTCTCATGATGTAGTACTCCAGTGTGATCAGTAGAGGGCACTATTCTGCAGCAAGTCTGGAATTCAAGTATCTAAAAGATAATTTGCTGATTGTATTAAAGTCAGATTAAAACAAGCTCATAAATGTTGTAACATACATGAATGTTTACTACATTTTTATTACGGTGATTTACGGGAACCTGTCCTGATCACATGGCTCATAAAACAAACTTCATTTTAATAGCTGTGTTTAATGATGCACTCTTTCTTTTATGAGAATTCTCTTTTCAACCCCCGAGCTCCTGATTATGATACTCTTTGAAATAAGACAAACTCTACTCAAACCAATGGCCAACAGGGCTGTAGCTTCTCCTGAAACCCCTGTTTTATTTGTGTGTTCTACTGTGTAGTTGTTTAGTTTAATTTGATAAACATGTCAGTTTTCCCAGAATAATTAGGTGGATAAACAGAATGTTCAAAAAGAAATAGAGCCAATTAGAGTCTTTATCAGAGAGTTACACAGAAAGTCTTTACAGATGAACAGACTTTTCCTTAGAGATTTGATCCCAAATTAGAGTTCCTGGAATTTACAAGGGACAAAGGGGCTTTTCGAAATATAATGAAGCCTATGATCTGGAGAAGAGAGTAGATAAAAGAGACAAACTCCCATATGCTCCAAAATTCACACTTGGTTGGAAATATGGAGGGGCATGCCTTCGGGAAGAGCCTGATCCTATCCATCTAATTACAATCACTTTTAAACAGGCTGGGTAACTGGAAGAGATTGCTCTGTGGCTGTGGGTAGTTTCCTTGGAGCTAGCTCAAAGAAGACAGGTACCCAACATGTGTTTATGCTGTGAATATGTCACCATGCATGTTCTGGTTTACTCCCATGTTGTACAGACTGAGCTTTTCCACAGTTGTTACAGTTGTTTGTTCTGACAGTAACCAGTACATGTTAGCTACTCCTTTGTAGAACTTAGAAATGTTTTGAGGAGTGAAAACAGGAAGATACTAATAAATTAAATAAAAATCACCTTAAATAACAAAACTAACGAAAACCCAAAAAACTTTCAAGAAACATTGAAAAGCTTAAAGATATTAAAAAAACACAAAACACCCATATCTTACCACCTTGAAGTGACCATAATTAACATTAGGTGAAAATTTTTCCGGACGTTTCTATATGTATATATCTGTTACATCTTTATATCTGTCTATTTATCTACACAGTTGGGTGAATAGATGATAGAAATACAATTATAAAAATATTATTATACTCTGATTCACTGTTAAAATAATGAATATGTATTTAATGTTACAGTAATGTAATAGAAGAAGAAATGAAGTGAATGATGTGAAACTGAAGAAAATGCTGCGCTTCAGATTAAAGCTTTTTTTTTTTAACTATAAAAGGTTGTAGGCTCTATAGACTCTCTAAGATACTTTAAAAAAATACATTTTAAGAAATCTATGGAAGAAACTCAAATCAAGTTAGCAAATTATTCTAAACTCTGGGCTGGATGAATTGTTCTTACATTTTCCTTTTCCCCTGTGCCCTTGGAATGAATTCTTAACTAGATACAATTGATATGAGCTTCTCCTTTTGCAAGAGAGAATGCTGGGTGCATCCCATGGAAAAAGGAAGGCAAAGCTTTCCAGGGTTGTGAACAAGTGCCTAGGAGAGTGTAAGCTTTCAGACCATATTGGATGGGAGTGAACAGACTCCAATTTTTCCTTCCCCCTCACAGTTGCCTTGAAAAGTCATAGGCATTCAATAAGGGGTGGATTGAATTAAAGCCAGAGAGTGGTGCTATCCAAGATTTTTTCCCCCTTCTGTATGACTTTTATTTGGACTTCATGACTTTCTCTGGTCTGTGGCTAAATCTGGGAAGGAAGATGGATTTTCCACACAAGACAATGGTGATAGAGCAACTGGTTGACATTTTATCAGATGGTTGAATATCAACAAAGAAGACTGTGGTTCCATCCTAAAGTTTATTCTCATCCTTAGCAGACCCGTCAGAGAGGGGTAAACAGTCACCAGCAGTGAGAGAGCCAGGAGAGGAGCATCTGGACTCCTGGCATCTTGCAGGCAACTGTCTCCCAGACAATCCCTCAAAACAGAATCTACCGTTGGAGAAGTCAGCAGATAATCTCTGGCCTTTGCAACTGGGTTCAGAAATGAGGGGGCACCAGCCATGTTGTCGTGTGGTGATCTGGTATCCTCAAATGCTTGTTTGGGATGGCAAATGTTACCAACTTAGCATTGTGTCATCAGGGCTTTTCTGAGGAACATCAGATTTTTATCACAGCAGCTGGGTAATCCCACAGGAAATCACAACCTTGTTTTTTTTGTTTGTTTGTTTTTATTTTTTTAAGTGAGGCTATGGAAGGCTCCCTTGCAAAAAACAAAGAAACAAAACTCTTTTCAGCAAAAGGCTTATGAGACCATCCTTGGAAGATTAACTTACAATTCCACTAGCAGTATTAGTAAGTTTATCAAATTCATGGTTTAATGAGCAGTGAAGTAGAGCTGGGAGGAAATGTCATGGGTGGAAAGATCAACATCACAGTCCCTGGGAGGTGCAATGCCTGAATGGTATTATGTGGATAATTGCTTAACAATGATGCAGTAATGCTACTGAACAATCGGCACATTGTCTGTTCAAAATGAGGAAGTAAACAGTCCCCAGTGTTGCCATCACAAGTTCCCTAAACACTTACTGAACTTATGGGGACATTAGATTTTATTACTGTATTCAAAGTTGGATTCATCTGCAGCTAAATGGAAAGCAAGCAAGTTGGAGGGGAAAGCAGAAATTGAAATGCCTTGTCCCACCTGTGTGATGTTCTCACCTGTGTTCTCCTTTGCACATGGATAACTGGGAAGTCAGATACTGAGATTTCCACAAAGTCAAAGTGTTTATTCAATGTTTAGTATTTCAATGAGCATTTACTGAGGGACCAGATGGAAAGAAAACCACCCCCAAAGATAGGAAATACATCATTTCAACCATGTAGATTTTAAATAATGTTAGGTGGAGTTAGAACAGCCTTTAGTGTAGGATGAATTTTCCCCCGCTGTGGAGATGATACCCTTCTGAATGTTCAGTTTGGTGTCCCATGAATCACAAAGGTTTTCCACTTTGGGAGGAATGTAATCTGTTCATGTCCTGTATGAGCTCTGATGATTGTTCCCTTAGGTAGTTTTCCCTCCCCAGATGCAGGTAGTCTCTTCTCACTCATGTGCTGGTCAGAATTCAGCTGGTGACTCAGAAGGGACCCCTCTCAGACCTCCTCAGCTCCCCCCCCCCCCCAACAGCTCTGTTTTCTTTTGAAATCTGCCTATGAATTCCTGGACTCACCATATTCTTAGTTCCATTTCTTCAACTGGGGGACTCTCCTAGGCTCACCTGAGTTCCAGTTCCCTGCACTTTGGCCTAGAAACTCTCTCCAGGTAGGGTGCTAGACAACCACAGAAACTATTTCTTTGTATCCTATCTCTAAGGTCATTGTCCAATGCTGCCTGATGTCCACTGTCTGAAGATCATTGTTTCATATATTTTGTCAATTTTTCTAGTTGCTTTATGGGGGAGGGTAAATCCAGTCCCTGTTACCTCATCTTGACTGGAAATAAGCACATAGATTTTAAATTAGAAAACCTTCTTTATTGCTCTCTCCATTAAATATTGCTCATGACTTCAAGCACATGTTATCTTTTATTTATTTTTTATTTTTTTTATTTCATTTTTTTTTTTTTACTCAGGAAACTAAACATTTTTTATTCACATCTGGTCAGCAAAGATTTATAACTCTCATGTGAATCTGAAGCAGTGTCTTTTCAAGTCTTTGAAAACTTAAAGTTGTATTTTCCTTCTTTTTAACCCATGATAAATTTGCTTATTAAAAGTAGAAAAAGATCCTCCAAAAGTGAAGAAAATGTTTCACCTCAGATTTTTCCACTCAAAGATCTCCAGTGTTAAATCACCAAAATTCCTCTGTTAAGGGTCACATTTTCTATCTTTTTGCTTAGGCATAGTGCATACAATTGAATATTATAAAAATGTGATTTTTATTGACTACATGACAAACACCATCATGTGGATAAAGTTTATCTTTTATACTGACTAGTTGGTTTACTATCTTCAGCATTAGGGGAGGTCACTGTCAAGACAGGTGTCAGAGGGGAGTTGGCAAGGCTCTTTAATGGTATCCAGGTATCTCTGTGGAATTAATCAGCTACAGGTTGATCACTGCAGTGAGTATCTGGTCTTGAATTTGATGTCTCACAAATAAAATCTAAATTGTAGGTGGAACTTACATACTATGCCTGATGAGAGCTCTCCTCTTTTGTTACAGCTGCATCTCTTGGGCACATAGTGGGTGACCTTCAGGATATGTAGGTCATTAGAAGATCTGTGAGTGTAAATGCAGGCCACTTCTCTTTAGGCTTGTGTTTTGCCTTATCCAGTCTTGAAAATAAGTCCTGGTTCACATACCACGGATCTAGAAGGAATTAGAATAGTATCAATAAAAATAGATCTTTGTAGATACTGACAGGCATATGCAGAATAGATAAACAAGATTATAGTGTATAGCACAGGGAAATATATACAAGATCTTGTGGTACCTCACAGCAGAAAAAAAATGTGACAATGAATATATGTATGTTCATGTATAACAGAAAAATTGTGCTCTACACTGGAATTTGACACAACATTGTAAAATGACTATAACAATAAAAAATGTTAAAAAAAATAGATCTTGAAGCAATAAATTCAACAGTAGCATTGAATCAACTTTATGCTTCTTTTAAATTACATTTGATTTCCTCTGGGAGCTCTTGTAATACATAATACACTTCTTTGTGGCAAGTGACTACCCATGTGTGTTGGCTTGTGTGTGTGTTTAATATGGTGAAGATGAAAAGAACAGTGGCATGGATAACATGAATGAGAACACTGCAAATATGGCCAACTCCTAGCAACTGTAGAAGAAAAGGACTTGTGATCACCAGCCACAAATTTGCACAAAGTAAGGCTGTGTGCTGGTTTCTAGCAAAGTTGCAGGAAATGGAGAAAGAATATGTTGTTGCTACATCTTTCATGTCAAGGTACTTTCAGCGACCTTTGTTACTGAATAAACTATGAACATATAAGTGGTCAAGTTTAGTTTTTATACCTCCTTAAGCTAGGCTGCCATTTGGTAAACATGAGACAGAAATATGAAGAACAGAGGGCAAAAAATACTTCTGGGTGAAGTTAAGAGTCTGGGGACTAGACACAATAACTCAGTATCCTAAAAAGTCACTTGTCATGTGGTAATCCTGCTATAATCCCCCTAGTAATTCAGCCAATTGTCTCTTCATAAGTATTTTTAAAAATTTAATATGTCTCTGAATTACTAAGAATCATATCATATTTTGGCCAGTGTTGATGCTAACCATGATGAAGCCATTTGGTACTTACTTTATGTCTAGAAGATATTGTTACCTTAAAAAAAAACTACCTTTCCTCTTTATAAGTCAATACATACATTTTGTCTGGTGATTAACCTGAAGCCCATTCTGTTTTATAAAACCTATCCCAAATAAGCTCATAGTAATGATACATTTTTTTCACACTCTTACAGTATTTATAGTTAATGTGAACTAGTTATGTTTTTGACTGGATACTGCTTTGCTAACTCTTGTGTATATGTTAAGTGCTTAAGTTTCGTCATGCCATTTACTTTATGAATTTCTTGAATATGGGGGCTCTATATTTTTCTTCTCCTATATTTTTCCTCTTAGCCCACTGCTAAGTTGAGGGTAGATGCTTGATAAATACTCTGTTGTTCTGGAATCAATGCGAAGTATTTAAAACTGGGTATATACCCCCATTTTCCCTCCTCCTCATGACCATCACTATAGCCCTTTTAATAGTTTGGAAAAATAAGACAGAAAATAATTACTTGTGAAGGCCCACCCAAGAAGTTAGGTATGAAAATAAAATTGGACTTCAGAGTTTCAAACTCAAAATCCTAAACTCAAAACAAAAGGCTGCACAGCCCTCATCAATATAATTAGATTAAGAAAAGCATTCAGAAAAGCAAAGCTGTTCCTGTCCCGAAGGAGAGTTGGTGACTGTGTATTCTTTGCAGAAAGTGAAGACTATGGCTCTCATTAAAATGTCCCCATCCTCAAGATCCCAGCAGTGTAAACATTCTTGAAAAGGAACACACGTTTCTGGTCTAGGGAAGAAATCCCGTCTGAGCTACCTTGGATGGAAGGCTCTGACTGCTCTGTAGTGGTGGGTTGTTTTGCTGTGTGTGGACAGCTGAGAGTCATTTCCTCATTTTTATTCCAAATGAAGCTAGACACTCCCTTTGCATTTTTGAAAGCTATCTGTATGAGAAGGGAGCTAGCATGTTTACCCAGTGGGCTCAGAGCCAGTCCATAGCCGCCTACATCTCTCGGTCCTCCTGTCTCTGTTTCCCAGCCTCCCATGATCTGAGATGGGCAGATATGAAAAGTTGCCAGTCAGGATGCCAGAGCTTCAAAAGACCCATCACGAGTGTGTACAAAGGCTCGTTTGTTCAGCCCTTGGACGGAGATGCCAGCGGCTTCCAGGCAGATGGAGAAACGGGGGTTTGTCTTCACTTGACTTCTCCCCTGCACCATCTGGCTGATGGAGAAGTCTTTCTTTTCATCCTGTGGCTTCACCCAAGTGAGGATGACTGGAAATAGAAGTGCCTTTTGGCCTTCACTTGCCTCCATTTTTAAAAGGGACAAATAAGGTCATCTCTGCTTCTGGAATTAATTAAATGACAGATTTTCTCAAAAAAAAATTCTATTTGCAATTAATAACCTGAATATCCTGGACTGTAGACTTTAGGGATAAACATGGCAAGAAGGTGACCATATGGAGTGGTCTGATTTTTATGTGTCATAAAAGCATTTTATCAGTGCCCCTCACAAGCAGGAATCCTTCCTCAGGTAGTCCATTTAAAGGGTGAAGGTCCAGTTAGAATACTTGAGATTCTACTTTTAGTATTCATTTTGGCAAAAGATTACTTTTGAAATGCTGACCATCCTGGGAGGATGGTGTTAAGCTGGTACCAGTCATTTGATGTTGGTATGAATATATTTCTAATCTGCTTCAGAATGTAAGTTCTAAGGACAATTTTGGTGGGATCAGAAGGTGTAAGAGCATGTATGATTGAGAAGAAAATGAATCTGAAGTCAGAAAAGAAAAGCTCTGGCTTTGGATTTGGAGACTTCTAAGGAAGGCCAGTATTAAGGTAAGGCAAGTGAGGCTCCCAGGGCATAGCATTCTATATATAAACATTTTATATATATATATATACACACACACACATATACATATATATAACATATATACACACACATATATATATATGCACATATATATATGTTTTCCCCCTCCTAAATCTATTTCTAATCCTGAAAACTATAAAAATTAATTAAAGTTATGTTGCATATTTTTCAAAAATGATGTTATCCCAACACCAACATTATGGGAAAATGACAGATACAAATTCTAGTATTTTAGGAAGTTAACTTTGAAAAAAATAGATTTGGAATTGTAAATTGGTAGATAAAAACATAAATGGTTTACATTCTCGTTAAAACAACTTCAAATTTCTCTAAATGTACGTTTGGCAGAAAGATGAATTGTTGGCCAGTATACAGTTGTTTACATTCCCATATATTGAAAATACTGGATGGAAAAGTCAGAAAGAAAATCTGTTATGAAAGGCGTCATTAAATGAGACTTAGGCCTTTGATTACTGAAAATCAAGATCCTATTTCAGTTACTTCATGGCTCTAGAAGGGAAAAGTCTGAACCATTCATTCAAAATAGAGTAACTTTATTTTCCATTTTGCACATAGCTGTCCAAGTGGTCTTTCTTGAGAACTGAAAAGTTAGTAGCTATCATTTGTAATTCAAGTTCTAGGACTGGCCATCCCTTAAATACTGTATATGTATATATGAACACCCAATGTGGTGTCTATCCTCAAGACATTTTTCAGTCCCAGTGTTGACTGCATGTTAACTACAGGCACGGCGTTGTACCGCAGAGGTCTGGAACTTACCCATCTTGCGTAACTGACACGTTACACCCGTTGAACAGCAGTTCTCCAGTTCCTCCTTCTCCTAGCAACCACCAGTCTCCTCTCTGCTTCTGTGAGGTGACTATTCTAGACACTTCAGATAAATGGAAGCCTGTGGTATTTGTCCTTCTGTGACTGGCCTTTGTCACCTCTCATGATGTCAGCACTTTGCATTTAAGGAGACACTGGCTCTCAGACTCATGTTAAAGGCAAGCTTGGCACCTTAGAGTGAGTACCTCCTTCAGTTTTGCACCCTGGCAGCCAGGATTTCACTATCCTAATCCTGTCCCTGCTTCTAAGACAAATAGCCACTTTCCACAACTTTCCCCAAGACTTCTGGTTCCTAATAGGAGTGGCCGTGGGTGGAGTAATACCATCTGGACAAGGAGTGAGAAGTGGGCTGTGTTCTCCTTGTGTGATTTTATGTGACTCTGATTACCTCCCTGAGCATCATTTTCACCCTGGAAACAGAATTAATATTTACTATTTCTTTCATCTTTTAAGAGCTGTGAAGGATCTGAGATTTTGCCCTATTGGCGCTAACAAGTTAGACTGTCACAGTTCCATGGATGCTGGTAGGAGACTCGGAACTCCTGTATAAGAAGGAGGAAGCCTTATTACTCACAGTAACAGCAGGAACCAGATCACGAGCATTTGTATTGGTTCCTTGAACTGCAATTCCCATAGGGTGACATGGAGAGGGTTTGATGATAAAGGCACCTGCAGTGGGTTACATTACAGGGGATGAACCCCAAAGTTAAGGAACCAAAGTACTTTATAGTGGGTAATAAGAATGCCTGACCTTTGCTCTGGGAGAGAGTTATTATCTTCAGGATACTGGATGGTAAGCATGCTTGCCCTCTGTTCAGCAGTATCTCTAGCATGGTTGCCTCCTTCATTTTCCTACATGAGAGAGAAAAAAACAAACCTTATCTTATTTAAGGCTCTGATATATTGGTTTTACTTTTTTCGTTATTGATGCACAACCAGACTGAATCCTACCTAATACAGAATTTGGCATCAGAAGTAGAGCATGATAACAGAACTTGAAAATGTGAGCTGGCTTGGTGGTGAGGAAGTACTTGAGTAGTGAGAGCTCAGATATTGCAGACTGGACGATTAATAGCTCTTATTATGGGGTGAGAACTGTGTGTTACACTGTTACCTGTTGTCCTTTGGAAAATAAACCACATATGAATTGGAGCTAAAGCACTAGGGGAAGTGGTAGAAAAAACTCAGAATATTGGTGTGTGTTGGGTACTTCTTGCAATTTTGGTAAAGTCCTGTAAAAGTAAGAGGTCGGCTGAGAGTAGGCCAGGCTTCATGCAGAGAGAGGAACACCCCTTCTTTTTGTTTCCATGAGCAGCCTGTAGCACAGATTGCCTATGAGTTCTGTAATTTGAGGTCCTGAAGGTCTGAGAAAGCCCCCCTCATCTGTAGCTCAAATTAAAGCAGGTGTATGTGATGGTTGCAAAGTGCCACCATCGGTAAGAGATAATTGTGCCACTAGCCCTTACAGCAAGAGCTCTCTACATGCAGTGGGAACTAGATTAAGATTCTCATTTTCCCATCCAAGCTTATTTTTTCAAATGGTGTCAGTGGTCCCCACCCTTTTAAGAGAGGTGAACCTTGGATCCTAGTTGGAAGTGGGCTGTGAAAGGTGCGGGCCCCAAGAAGGTCATACTCTTTGGGACTTACTCAGTATGTCCATAGATGTTGGTGAACGTGGGTAGCTCAGGGGAAGCCCAGGGTCACAGAAAATAGATGTGAGTGTTTCTTCAAAAAGAAGAACCAGAGGCTTCCAAGGGGCCAAATAAGAAACTTCACTGATGGGACAGGGTAACTTTTCAGTTCAGCACAATGGGATCTTATAATTGTCTGGACCAGTGAATGTGGTGTGTTTGCTGTTCTTCTAATTTCCAAATGGTAAGTTTTATGGTAGTTGTGCTGTTCCATTTCTGCCAGAGTGTTTCAACAGTGTTGGAAGCAGGATTTTTCTGTTGATGGGTGCCAGACTATGGGGAGCACCATCTTGACGTGATTGAGGAAACTGTGCATCACCCAGAGGTCCTAGACCTTGAGCTCAACTCAGTACCTGGGGAAGACTTTGGGTTGTCACCACTGGAGAGGAAGTGTGTAGAGACTACTGGTTATCTCCCAAACATCCATTTTCCCTCTCCATCTCAATTATAAAACTTCAAATTCATTTTGAGGATACATTTACTTAGCTAAAGGATTACATTTTTCAGCCTCCCTTGTAGCCTTGGGCAGTCATATGACAAGGTTCTGGCACATAAGATGTAAGAGGTAGTACTGTATTCTACTTCCTTAAAAGGAATGACCACGCTCTTTTTTTTCCCCCTCCATCCTACTTCCTGGACATAGATGTAATGGCTAGCACTCTAGTTGCTATTTTGTTTGATGAGGATGAATAAGGAAATCTGTAAGAGTGGGTGCATAATTTTTTTCTAACTGAAACAGTAAAATGATTAATTTTTTAAAGGTAGTCTTGAGAGTGGGGTTAGAAAGTATTTTTATTATTATGTACACTGTACCACCATAGCCTTGGTCATTCCTGCAATTCTAAAATCTCAAGTCCTTGGGGAACACACAGTACCTTGCCATACTCACAGGGACCTATGATGGAATTATTACATTAAGGATTCTGCTGAAGGGGTGTTAATAGGCTGAATTATCTGTGCTGTATGATTCCATCTATTACAACACAGCTAATTGGACCAAAGGCGGGAAACTTACCAGTATAGTCAATACATAGTCTGGTTACTGACCTATTACTGACATATTCTGCTATGAAAAGAGGATCTGGGTCAATCAGCACCATTCTGTCAGCAGCTTGAATTAGGAAAACAAGATGGGTATCAGTTAGCAGTGGAAGCTGAAACTAAAGTCAGCAGAAATGGTCAGACTATGACGGCCATGTGCAAGCTTAGATGCTAGATGGCAGAAACTATGAATGAGCAGAAGCTTAGGTGAATAAAGGACATAGGGTAGGAGATGAGAATGCTGTTGAAAATAGTATAAGAAGAGGAGGCACACAAAAAGAAGAGGTGCAGAGAGTGACTGACAGTCTTGTCAATAGCAGAAATATTTGACCTTCTCTTGCTGAGGTCCCTGCAGCTGTTGAGCATCCAGTTCATGTTTCTATATGGGAAAGTAAGACCAAGCTCTTGTGTTTCCCACCTTTGACATCTCTCATCCCTCCAAAAAATATATCCTTCTGATAGCACATTATCCAAATCTCTTTCCCCTATCTCACAGGGCCTAATTAGGACAACTGAGGTATAGATAAATATTTACATGTTTAATTGCCCAAACCATAATATTTTCTATTACTAGGAACTAATGTACCTAATTTAAAATTATTTGTATTCTATTTAATTTTGAAAAGGGTGAACTTGAGGTAATTTATCTTACTAAAAGCGGTGTAGTACAAGACAGTTAAAATAACATTAGATGAAGAGAAAGATAATTATAGCAAGAAACTGAAAGGAAATGAGAATTTTAATGATGAAAATCCTAGTGTTTCTTGAACACTGTCAGACTGCTGGTAAGCACAGTATGTGTATCATCATCATCATCGTCATCACCACCATCATTTACATATTTACAACAGCCTTATCAGGGACATGTTCTTCTTATCCTTCCTTTACAGATAAGAACAGTGAGGCCAAGAGGGTTAAGTATTTGACACAGCTATTGAACAGCAGAGCCTGGGATTTGATCTTGACTGTCTGACTCTAAATCTATATTCTTAATTGATGTGCGTAGTAACTCTCTACTTACCTTGGAGATTTCTAGTCACCATGCCCAACTAAGTAGTTCCAAGCTGGAGCAAGGTGAAAATGGACAGCATCTACAAAGCTGATGTTATGAAACTGGGAGCCCAAGAGCCATATCACAGGGGACCATGGGAAATGCCTTGACCTAGGAGACCAACTTAGAGGATTCTTAGGATGTTCGGCAGAGGAAAGGATGAGAAAATTCTCATTATCCATTTTCTTATCACAAAGGAACTTAAGGTAGAATTGAAACCATTGTTAACACATGAGGCAATAGTCTTGTGGTTAGAAACACGGACTCTCAAGCTAGGCTTTGCCACTTACGATGAGAGTGTAAGTTTGTACAAGTCTCTTAAATTGTCTGTCTTCCTTTGCTTCATTTGTCAGAGGATATTTCATACAAAAAGGATTTCCTGTGTATCAGATTGTTGTGAGAATTAAATGATTTAAGGCTAGTTAGTCTTTGAGAAAGTGCCTGCCAGAAAAGGAAGAGGTCAGTAAATGCTAGTTGTTGTTATAGTGATCGTTCTCTTCCTTGTCACTATCTTCAGCTGTCAGGTCCACTGGACAGGAGGTTTTGTCAAGTGCTGGGGGAGCTATGAGGTGGCTACCTAGGAACCACGAGCCTTGTCTTTACTTCCTCAGACTTGTATGATTGATACTAGGAATAAACTGGACCCATGTGCCCCCTGGCTCAAGTTCTTTACGCACAATTTTCATATATTCCATATATATGTACATGGATACATTTCATATATTTAATAACAGCAAGTCATATCTCCTCAATGTTTAGTAAGTGCAAAGCACTTTACTAATAAACATTTCATATAAATCATGACCTTCCTTTACAACAACCTGAGTAGGTGCTATGAATATCCTTTCTTCATAAGTAAGGAAAAACTAGAACTCTTTTAAAGTTATAGAATTGGAGAGGGGTATGTATAGCTCAGTGATGGAGTGCATGCTTAGCCTGCATGAGGTCCTAGGTTCAAATCCCAGTACTGCCATTAAAAAAAAGTTACAGAATTTGGGGAAAAAAAAGACATTTACTCAATTAAGGTATGTCTGAATTACTGTGAAGCCTCTCAAGGTATTTCTTTCTTCCTTCCTTCCTTCCTTCCTTTCTTTCTTTTTTGACGTATCAGTACAGATTAGTCCTATACTACCAGCATATCACAGAATGAAAAGCTGAGAGTTCATGCATTGGAACACAATACCCAATTTGCGTGAAAACATTGGTGTTTATTGGATGTATAATGACTGGATTAACATGCCCCATTGCTTCCTTCATCACTGTTTGCAGCTTCATTTGGGTCTTCATTTAACTATTCAAACACAAAAGTCAAAGCAGCTTGAGAGATTGGCTTCTAGAAGTGAATGTGACCAAACTTGACGATGCAGATGCATTAAGTATTTCCTCTTACTCACAACTGATAACAGTAGAAGTAGACCTGGTCATCATGCTTATATTACACATCTTTTTTAGTTAAAGGCCATTGGTACATTATTCTTTAGATGCCATACAAATAATCTCTTGCTACAATAATGCTGCATAACACATGATTCCAAAGTTCTGTAAGCCATATACAGTCTGCTACCAATATTAGCTCTTTTAGTAGCTACTTTTATTATTAGCCTCCATAGCTCCTAAACATGCATAACTACTTCTGGTCTTCTGTGTCAGGCATGGCCTATCGACTTCCTACTGGGGAAGACAAACATTTACCCTCGTCATTTAAACATTTACCTCTCGTCATTTATTGAACTCCCTCCCCTTTCACCAGACACATACACATTTTCCATGCTCCTAACTTTTCAATATTGTTTTATAATTTGGTTTAGATTCTTTCTCAGGATTTAAATTATCGAGACTTTATGAACACTACTCACAGCTGATCCATGTAGTAAACTACAATTTTTTCATTGTTGCATACTTTTCAATTTTTTTTCCAATTGTGTAAATTATCTTTCAATACATCCAGAAACACTGGGAATTCTCTGTTTCATTTACATACAGATATCTCTCCCCGGAGCCTAACCTGTGTAATTCTATGCCTTGTGTAATTCTGATTCCTTCTTTCACCGCCATTCTGGAGTTCAGTATTTCCCAGACCTGTATTTTCCTAATGTTTGGATTACTCCCTCAGTTGATGGAGTGCATCTTTCTACTGCTTCCTGGAAAAAAGTAGTTAGAAAGTATATTTTTACCATAACTATTTCACTACATCCTACTGTCAGTATACAAAACAGATTAATCCTGTAATATAAACATAAATTCAAAAACGTAGGTGTTGAAGATTAACAGAAATAGAACTTCATGTTATTTTTTGTTACGTGACTAAATTTTTGTATACTTTCAGAATGAGCTCTCCCTTGACTCTTTAGTGATACATTTTTTCTCAATGTTTTATTATAAAATTGTCAAATACAGAAAATTTGGAAAGATAGTAAAATGAACAGTTGTACACATTTCCCTAGTTTATATATATATATATATGTAAAGTGAATATACAAAAATATATCTCTATCCCTTTTATTCCTGTATCATTTGAAAGTAAGGGGTTTAATGTAAAATTTACACCTAAAAATATCAGCACACATGGCTTAAGAATGAGGAAGACTTTCAGCGAAACTGCAGTACCTTTCACATGCCTGAGAAAATTAGTGTCAGGTTCATATGAAAATTTCCAGTTTTAAGAATGCCTCATATACTTTGTTAAAAAGAAAAACAGCAGCAGCCATGTCCAATCTAGGTTCATGCACTGGAATTGTTATGTATTTTTAGGTGTTTTTCAACCTAGGACAATTCCCTATTAAAAATTATTTTAAATTTACCTATAGCCAAATTGACTTCTTGGTGGAGAATTTTGTGAGTTTTAACATATTTTAGATTCATGTAATTACTGCTACTATCAGGAGATAGAATAGTTTCATTTCCTCAAATTGTTCCTTTGTGATTGTTTCCTTCCGTGGCCTATAACCCCCAGTAACCACTGAACCTGGTAACTCTATTACTTGTAGATAACTCTTCCCTACAGTTTGCTTTTTCCAGACTATCGTATAAATAAATGGTATCGTATAGTGTGTAGTCTTTTGAAATTGACTACTTTCACTTAGCAGGATGCATTTGTGCTTCATGTTTTTGTGTGTATCAGTAGTTCATTCCTTTTTATTAGTGATTTATATTCCATTACATAGGTATGCCACAATGTTTTTATCCACATACTCACTGAAGAATATTTGGGTTATCTCTACTATCTGATGATTATGAATAATGCCGTTATAAACATTTGTACTGGGTTTGTGTGTATGTGTGAAAATAAATTTTCATTTTTCTAGGGTAAATACATTTTTCTTGGTAGGTTATGTGTTAGGTATATTTATTTTTTCTGTAAAAAATCTCTTTGATCCAAGGCTTGTGAGGCCTTCACGGTCTTTAAAAAGCTGCCTAGTGGCTCATGGAAAGGCTCAGGCAGAAGCCCTGATGTGGGGAGATGCAGAGGGACCCCTCAAGGGCCACTAGTCTCTGAAGGCCCCTAGTCATCCTTGAGGGTGAGCCTTTGGGCTGGCCAACCTGTGGAGTTGGTCAAGTGGTTGTCTATGTTCTTGATGAATTTTACTTGTTCTTCTAGGATGAGGCTCTCTAGGAAGTCGCAGAGATGGGAGTTTCTGTGGGCAGGACCAGGGGCATACAGATCCCTAAGGGCTTGGTAAAGGTTCTCCAGAGCCATGTCAGCTTCCATGGAGTCCAGGGTTTACCTCATTTATTTTGGATCTGCAATAAAGAGCTAACTGCTTAAAATGGAGTTTGGCTTGTCCCGTAGGCAGAGAGTGGCCAAGAAGATGGTCCCAGAGATTGTGAATGGAAAGGAGGTTCTAGCTTGTTCTGAGGCTAGAAGAAGGGGTGGCCCTCTGGTATGTTCCATCCAAACATTGTTGAAGCAAGAAACAGATCTGCAGGACTGTGGATGCACTACCTGTGTGTGTTAAATAAAGAAGCTTTCAAACCATTTGCCAAAGTGGATATACAAGTTTGGACTATTCACCAGAAATATATGAGAGTTTTAGTTGCTTGATATTTAACTTTAATTTTAATTTCCCCAACAGCCAGTGATGCTGGACATCCTTTCATGTGTTTATTTGCCACCTGTATTTCTTGTTTGATAAAGTGTCTATTCAGGTCTTTCGTCTGTATTTTAAACTGGATTATTTCTTTATATTGTTGAGTTTTGGGAGTTCTCTCTAAACTCTCTCTATAATAAATGTCATTTTTCAGATATGTGATTTATAAATATGTTCTCTCTGTTGCTTATCTTTTCATTCTCTTATCAGGGTCTTCCAGAGCTAATGTTTAAATTTTGATGAAGTCCAATTTATCAATTATTTATTTTTGAATTATGCTTTTGGTGTGTAAAAACACTTTGTCTAACCCAAATTCGTGAAAAATTTTCTCTTGTATTTCTTTCATATTTAACCTCTTAGTGCCTGGTTTGTTAGTTTCAAATGGCATCCGTTGACTTCCTCTTTCCTCTATATTTATATAACAGTCCATGATTACATTCTGCTTTTCTCTTCCTCTTTCTTCTTTTCTAGATGCATTCTTTCTGTTTTGTCACAGCAGATGCTTTTTATATACTGTTCTCCCACCTATATCCCCAACCTTCATCTCATCATAGATCTCCAATTCAGTATATCAAACATTCATTATCAGTACTTTTTCTTGATGTTTTACCTCTTATTTCTTTGTTGGATGATGCTTATTCTCTAGATTTCTTGTAAAAGGCTTTTAGGTTCAGTATTTTGTGAGGACTTGCACTTTTAAAACTGTTTTGCTATAGCTTAGATACTTGAAATTCAGCTGAGCTGGATATAAAATCCTTGGTTTTCACTTTCTTTCTTTGGATTTCTTAAAAATGCTGTTCCACTATTGCCTTTCTTTGTATTTTGTTCTTGAAAATCTTGGCTAGTCTAAGTTTTTTACTCTTATAACTAATTTGTTCTTTTTGCCTTGAGGTCCTATAGATTTTCTTTTCTTTCTAAAACAAATATCCAATATTTTGAAAGGCTGTGTTTCAAATTTGATCACTCTGGGTAAAATTTTCCTAGTGTACAGTAGGCTCTTTCAATATACAGATTTAGGTTTTCTTGAATTATGGGTTTAAATATTAGTTCTATTCCGTTGTTTTTTCTTCAGGGACTCCAATTATATATATGTTGTTGGGTATTTACCTGTTATGCATTTACTTTCTGACTCTTTTTAGTTATTTCTTCATCTTACTTTCATTTTCTTGATTTCTTTCCTGTATTTTCAATGTTCTTTAATAATGTTTCATTTGAATCTGTTTTCCTTTGGACATCTTATAACTTATTCTTCATTTGGGGAATGTTTTGTCTGTGTACTTTCTTTCCTGAATTTTATCAACTCATTATATTTCTTCCTTTTTGATTGTATTTCTGTACTTTTTGCATTTTTTATTATAAATTAAATATCTATATCTCAAGTGTTTGACAATATTTAATTCAGCTTTGAGAGTTATGGTACAGTTTCATGTGCCTTGCACTTGTTTGTGTGTGAGAATCTTCATCATATGTAGTATCTTGATTTTCATTTTTTTTTTTAACAATAGCTTTTTATTGAGTTGGTCTTGTTTTTTTTTTTAATCCATTGTATTGACTAATTTCCTAGTCCTCTTTAGTGACCAAAGTTACATGTCTTTAATGGATTATTTTTTTGGTGAAGGTTGGTGGTGGTGAATGAAGGAGAAGAGTTTGCATGTTCTGTGATGGTTTTTATTTGTGCATGCTCCTTAATTTGTCTGTCTCAACTCCTACTTTCCCTTCAATGCCATATCTCTAGGGGATATGTTCTCTTCTCTGTTTATCTACTTTCCTCCTAGAAGCAATGTTTCTTCAAAGTTGCCAATTTCAAACTCATTCAGTTTTAAAACCCCTTCCCTGTCACTGTTGCTGCGAATTATCTAGTCCCAGACCTGTGTTTAGTATTTTAACCCTTAGCATTGGATGTTTTTTCTTTCCAAGGGTGATATTTTCCTGTGTTTTATTTGGGTTCTCTGGTTCCTTTGTTTCTTTTATTTGGAGAGTTGAAAGGTTCACCTCCTCCACCCTCTCCACTCTCAGTGTTGAAGCTGAGGTCTGTCATCTGCTGGAATTTTGCATCTTTATATGAAAGGAAATAGAGGTTCAAAGTATTCTCTGTCTTATAGTAGTGCTGAAGATGTGGGTCAAGTGAGATTTGATTTGTGCTCCTCTTCCACCTCCCCTCCCCCTTCTCTTCTTTCTCCTCACCCCACCATTCCTCCTCATCCCCATTCTTCTTTTTGGAATTTGTTTTAAGATTCGGATTTAGACAGTGATTTTGTGGCCAATTGGAACTTATTTTACATTTAATTGACACTTTGTCTGGGTGTCCACCCATTACAGGTGGAAATTGTTTTTCCTCTGTTGCCTTCAACATCTAGTGCCATTCTGATTCTTCATCTTTTATTTGTGATAAACTTTTGCTCTCTGGAAATTATATTTGCCTTT
The DNA here is from genome assembly GCF_009834535.1 of Camelus ferus. Classification (NCBI taxonomy): domain Eukaryota; kingdom Metazoa; phylum Chordata; class Mammalia; order Artiodactyla; family Camelidae; genus Camelus; species Camelus ferus. Next base: position 51,124,760 of record NC_045702.1, on the reverse strand, counting down.
TCCCAAAGTTGTTGCATTTTCAAGGTAGTATCCTGGTGTAGGTTCCTTTTCCTTAATAGTTTGTTACTAGATGGACCATTTAATCTGAAAACTTAAGGGTTTCAATTCTGGAATAATGTTTTTATAATTATTTCAGTAATTTTATCTGATTTTTTAATCCTCCTTTCTCATGCTGGAATTCTTATTATTCACATGTTGAATATTATACATAAATCTTTAGGTAATTTTTCTTTTTTTTGTCTTCTTTAGCCTGCTGTTTCCTTCTTACTCTCTTTGTCCCTTCCTCTCTTTTCTTGTGTTTTCTTTATCTCCCAGTCATCAATCCTTTATTAATTTTCAATTTCAACCATCATATTTTAAATTCACAGAACTAACTTGGATTGTCCCTTCTATTGATATGTTTACTTTTTAATTTTTATTTAAATTTTTTGACATTGAATTCCTTCTTTCTTTTTCTCTCTCTCTCCCTTTCTCCCTCTTTCTTTCTTTCACCTTTTAACCCCCTTTCACTCATTTCTTTCATCCTTTATTTTTAAATAAAATTTTGTTCTTATTTTATGATTATGTGTTCTCTTATTTTGCTGAATAATGAAAAGTTCTGTGAATTTTTTACCTTCCTATGCTATCTCAATCACCTCCAAATTGTTTTTTATTTTGCTTTGCTTTTCTTTTTGTCTTTTGTGGTAGAATTTTGCCTTGAAAGTTTAGTAATCTTTGGCTTGTCTGTCTATGTTAATAAATGGGGCGCTAGGAGGCTGATTGAAGCTTGTTGAATATGGGCTTTTCAGTAGGAGGGTATGGTTTGGTTATTTTTATTAGGAAAATGCCTGATATCATAATCATTGAGTCTTTTTTCTTAGGATGGTCAGATTCCTTAGAGAAAAAATTTCCAGTCCCTTGTTGTAAAGCCATAAAAACCTAAATAACTACACTCAGCAACACAGATGAATTTCACAAACAACACTGACTGAAAAAAAACAGGACACAGTGGAACTCATACTGGGCAGTTTTTTTTTTTTTTTTTAAGTTCGAATATGTGTTGGTTAAGACTGTATATTAGGTGATAAAATTATTCAAAAGAAGTGTTAGTTTGTAGTTCCTTGAAAGAAGACCATGAGTCAGTGGCTTATGGCAGATAGTTTATATGGAAAGAGATCCTAAGAAGCATGGTAAGGGAGTAGGGAGAGTGAGAAGGGAAGGAAGACTGGCCAACATAGGTGTGTGTTTCCCAGGCCACTGCTGAAAGCCAGGGCCCCTGAGTGCTGGACAGTTGCCTGCCAGGAATATCTGTGTGATGGACAGGAAGTCGTGTTATTTATCCATTAGCTCCCACTCTCCACTGATAGAGGGTTGCCCGGGGTATGTTAACTTCCCTTCCTGTGCTTTGTGCAGTGACTGAGCAGGCTTGGAGAAGGTCTTGGGGCAGAAAAGCTGAAAGACAGAAGCCAAGAGCTTTGGGTGCAACAATGTCAGTATAAATCTAACCCCAATCCTAACTGTTCAACCGAGCTGTGATTACAATCAAGCTGGGCTGAGGAGTTGTGCCACAGGACACCAAAGGTGCCTGCCACAAAAGGCAAGATCACAATAATAGCAGACATTAAAGTGGTTACCTCTAGCAGGGAGGGAATGAATTGTAAGGGAGGATATGTAAACTGAGGGTGTGCTGGGACTTCTGAGGTGCTGTAATATCTTATGATTTTACTTGTGGTTACACAGATAGGATTGCTTTGTAACTTTCTTTTTTGTTTGTTTTCTTTTTTTGCTTTTTTTTTTTATTGAGTTATAGTCATTTTACAACGTTGTGTCAAATTCCAGTGCTTTGTAACTTTCTAATGGATTTATATTTATTGCACATTCTTCTATTATGATAAAGCCCATAACAAAAAGAAGGAACTAGATTGATGGTAGGGCCTTGAATTCCAGGCATTTAGCCTTATTTCCATGTTACATTATATATGAAGGGGATGGGGGCTTTGAACAAAATATAATACAAGCAGATAAACTTGTAGTTATGTTCAGGATAGATTGAAGGAAAGATGGATAGCATGGACCACTTAGGAAGCTGTAATAGCTTAGATGTTTGGTAATAATTGTCTGAATTAGTGTGATGTTAGGGTATGTGTGGAGAAAAGAATAATATAAAAGCTATTCAAAGCAGATCAGTCTGACTTGATGGAGAAGTCAGCAGATACATATCTCTGAAACTTTAAATCTCATCCTTTTGTCTACCACACAGAACTGAGCACATCATTTTTGGTATGCTGTCATGGTACTTTATGCCTTATCCACACTCTGATTCCAGCTCTTACCTCATTGAATTGGAAGCACTAGTATACAGGTCTGCTTCTCCACTTCAAGATAAACATAGTGGGGAGAATTTGTAAATTTATATGTATATATTAGTTGTTTTGTGATGTTTACAGAATTACTAAATGAAGGAGTGAATTACTGCTTTAGAAATACCTGGCTTAATAGAGAATTAAACCCATGCTGGGCATTTGCTTCATCAGTGAGAGCCTTTTCTAATGCTAATACATATCTGTATAGGGAATAGGAATATAAAAAGAATGATTAGTAGCAGAGATGAAAGAGGCTATTGCTTCTCCCATAAAATGGCAAAAGTGTACTTTCTTGACTCATTCTCTCAGGCAGCTGTACAAATGAGATCATTATGCCTGGTTGCTCTTTTCACTTTGGCATAGCGAGACAAGAAGAATGGACTCTTCCAGATTTTACTTCTCTGCTGTGAAATTGAGCCTTTGAATCTGTCTCCCCTCACTCCCTACTTTAACCCAACCCTCCCTATAGGGGGAGCTAAGGGATTTGAGTACATTAGATGTAATAAGTTCACTGTTGAATACAGAATCATCACTTTCATGTGGCAAACATTACACATTATTAACAAATGTCTGTTAAACAGATGCATGAATGACTAGGGCATTGTTTTTCGGTTATCTACTTTGAATGGTTTAGTGTATTAAGGCGTACCTGCCAGGTAGAATCAGTGAAGACTGGGCATTAGGACCACTTTAGAGACACCCAACATCAATCAGATCAACTGCTACATCTGGTAGCCTGGTCTCAGAGAAGTTACCCAAGACCAATGTCCCGAAACTAAAAAACGGGAAAAAATACTTCTCAAAAACTATGCCCAAGAAAATTATTTCATAATCTTTTTTTTTTCTTTTTTTGCAGATGTCAGAGTGCATGGGGTAAGCAGACAGGGATAGAGGCAGCATGTGCTTTGTTCTAGCATTTTCAAAATTAGATCAGAGTCTGGGCTAAATTCTTTAGCAACAGACATCAATTTCTCACATGGTAATGACTTTGGGAGCTTGAAAAGGGTACATAAAACTGGTTTTCATTGTTCATCAACATTGTCCAGACCCTCTTTGTCTTCCCCACTCCACTCTAATGACTCCTGGACCACTTGAGAAGGGCTAGATAGTAAATAGAATAGAAAATGAGGGACTGTAACTTGGAAAAATATACTTGTAACAACAGTCTTATTTATACTAAACTCTTCACAGTGTTTTAGTAGATGCAACAGAAGGGAATTTAAATTGAATCTATTAAAAACGCCTTCACTTTACTCAAGTGAATCAACTATTCTACCAAGAGCAGTTACTGAATTTTTGGATAACTTCATTTTTTTTCATGATAGAAGTTATGCTGAAAACCATAGTGATAACATGTAATAAATATGGTTACTTGTGGTTTACTTCATTTTAATTTAAACTTTTCTCTTACAGTTTTCTTTTGCAACTTTTACTTGGCCAGGAGAATAATTGGTAAAATTGAGACTAGAGAAATAAATGGATTGCAACTTCCATCGTGGTTTTATCTTTGCAAGCAGTAAAAGCCACTGTTTTTCCTCCTTTGAATAAGGGAAATGAGTTAGGCTAAGGATGGGGAAGATTTGTAGGAGGAGGAGGGCAATGGGAAGGACATGAGGAACAATTTTTATTTTGTTTTTAAAGATGAAAACGGGGCAGATGTACCAGTATCAACAGTGAAATGGCTTCCTGGGCTTTGAGTCCTGAAATAATGACTCTCTGTGGAGCCCCCAACAGCTGTGGAATAGAGCTGCCAGCACATTCCCATATCTTCTGATTTACCCATTTGTCCAGGAAGGACAAAGTAATTGAAGTTTTTACTCTGTAGCTACTTGCTGCTCCTACCCCAGTTTCATCTCCTCTGCCCCTTAAACCCTGTGTTTCAAGGAAAGGGCGAAAGATTGCTTTGAAGGCTAAATAAGGTTTCACCCTGTGCACGTGAATAGAAGGGTGAATGATGCGTGGACGTACAAGGAAGGAACAATATGTTTGTGTGTAGAGGCCACTGATAGGTCAGATTGGTTGAATGGGATTGTAAGAGAGTAAAGGATGGGTTATGATTATCAATTGAAATCATAGAAGAGATTTTGTAAACTGTGACTCTTTTTAAGAATTTTTAGTGTCAAAATCTCTCAGCAATGCTCTGGGGATCATTTCTACATGCAGCATATTCGTAGTTGTCTAATAGAATGTGAAAGTTTTATACAAATGTAATTATTGTGAAATATTTTGGTATTAGCAAGATTGTACGAGATCATGGAGATATGGTATAATATCTGCTGATATCTCTTGAGCTGATTTGCACTGTTTTTAAACTAAGAAGCTGGATTTATTTACTTTTTAAATCCTCTTTTCAGATTCTGTATTGTAATACACTTCAGTACCTATAAAAGTATAGTCACTCTGGTTATAGTTTATCAGTTCCTGTTCATAGTGCATGTTCGAAATGTTGGAGTTACTTTTTATTGTCTAGTCATCTTTCCTATCTAGCAATTCTTAAAAATCTAAAATATTCTTCAGATATTTCTCTTTCTGTCTGTGTGTATTTTTAAGCAACCATCCTATATGATGTATCATTGCATTACAGTAGTTCTTTGGTTGCTCTGTCTTGGGCATTTTTGTTTTCAAATCCATGTGTCTCAAAACTACTCAAAAAGCTCAATACTTTTTTCATCATTCAAATCAAGTGTAACCCACTTTGCAGTTGAAGTAACTTTTCAAAGAATGAGGCAACATTGTCTTTAAATGAAGATAATATGATTGTGCATTAAAGCTTTAACTGAAGAATTATTAGAATTAGTAAGAATCTATTAAAGTTGTCAAATATGAAACAAATATGCCAAGATCCCTGATTTCCTTGTCCTGGCCCAAGGACAGATCTAGTTGTGCTCATGTTCACAATGAAAATAGTTTCGTTATGTTATGAGTCTCACCAGCTCCCCGTGGAATTATGGCCAAGAAATTGTACACTTTATGTCTATATCCCTGGCAGACAGGAGGAGATGGTTTCTCTACCTGCGGGAGGTTGATTCTTGCCTTGACAGTTACCTCACAAGGAAAGGTCTAGGGCCTGGCAGGTCTGGTCCAAGTGTGCAAGACCCTTGGGCTGAACAGTCATAAAGGAGCAAAATCAGTTCTGAGGCTGCCCAAGAGGCCAGCCTAGCAGGAGGCTAATGCAATCTGTTTGCCTTAAACTCATTCAGGATCAATAATTGAAGAAGATGGAAAATGTGTAGAAGAGAGGCATTTCACATAATAGTTGCTTTCAGTGCCTTTTTTTTTTTAATTAAAGTTTAGTTGATTTACAACAGTGTGTTAATTTATGGTGAACAGCATAGTGATTCATTTATACATACATATATATATGTGTGTGTGTATATATATGTATATACACACGTATATATATTCCTTTTCATATTCTTTTTCATTCTAGGCTATTATAAGGTATTGAATATAGTTCCCTGTGCGCTACAGTAAGACCTTGTTATCTACTTTATATATAGTACTCAGTATCTGCAAATCCCGAACTCTGCTTTCTTAATGTCCTTTAAGAAAGGAAACTTCACTCTTCAAAATTAAGAGTTTATGTCATTTTTCAAAAGCACATTAAAAAAACGTGAACTTCTGATCAAGTCTCTTAAGTCCGACACTTGAGCAAATGCCTTTGGGAAAGACTGATTTCCTTTTCTTGCCGCCATAACTGTGGGAAGAAATAGGAACAATCCTGTGTTCTGTCAGATGGCCTCCTAGTTGAGTCTAAGTGGTAGGCCACGAACAACTTCTAATTGTAAAAAAATTATGCCATTAGAATTCACGTCATATATCTGATTTATATCTGCTATTCTTTGAAATGAATACAGGTTATTTGATATCACATTTTTTAGCACATTCTTTCAGAAATTCATTATGCTATATCAAGTAAACTATATATTATACAGTATAGTAAGTAATATATAACAGGTATTACAATTCTTCAGACAGCTAATTGGCAAAGAATCATCATCATCATTAAGAGCAGTGGAGATACAGATTTGACTAAGGTCACAGGTCAAGATGGATTTGGAAAATAGTGAACGTCAAATTAATGAATCAATTTTCTTTTTTTTTTAAACATTTTTTTACTGATTTATAATCCTTTTACAATGTTGTGTCAAATTCCAGTGTTCAGAACAATTTTTCAGTCATACATGGACATATACACACTCACGTCACATTTTTTTCTCTGTGAGCTACCATAAGATTTTGTGTATATTTCCCTGTGCTATAGAGTATAATCTCGTCTATCTATTCTACAATTTTGAAATCCCAGTCTATCCCTTCCCACACTCCGCCCCCCTGGCAACCACAACTCTGTATTCTATGTCTATGAGTCTGTTTCTGTCCTGTATTTACACTTTGTTTTTTTGTTTGTTTGTTTTTGTTTTTTAGATTCCACATATCAGTGATCTCATATGGTATTTTTCTTTCTCTTTCTGGCTTACTTCACTTAGAATGACATTCTCCAGGAGCATCCATGTTACTGCAAATGGCGTTATGTTGTTGGTTTTTATGGCTGAGTAGTATTCCATTGTATAAATACACCACATCTTCTTTGTCCAGTCATCTGTTGATGGACATTTAGGCTGTTTCTATGTCTTGACTATTGTAAATAGTGCTGCTATGAACATTGGGGTGCAGGTGTTGTTTTGAAGTAGGGTTCCTTCTGGATATAAGCCCAGGAGTGGGATTCCTGGGTCATATGGTAAGTCTATTACTAGTCTTTTGAGGAATCTCCACGCTGTTTTCCATAGTGGCTGTACCAAACTGCATTCCCACCAGCAGTGTAGGAGGGTTCCCCTTTCTCCACAGCCTCTCCAGCATTTGTCATTTATGGATTTTTGAATGATGGCCATTCTGACTGGTGTGAGGTGATACCTCATTGTAGTTTTGATTTGCATTTCTCTGATAATTAGTGATATTGAGCATTTTTTCATGTGTCTATTGATCATTTGTATGTCTTCCTTGGAGAATTGCTTGTTTAGGTCTTCTGCCCATTTTTGGATTGGGTTTATTTTTTTCTTACTGAGTTGTATGAGCTGCTTATATATTCTGGAGATCAAGCCTTTGTCAGTTTCATTTGCAAAAGTTTTCTCCCATTCCGTAGGTTGTCTTTTTGTTTTACTTATCGTTTCCTTTGCTGTGCAGAAGCTTGTAAGTTTCATTAGGTCCCATTTGTTAATTCTTGCTTTTATTTCTTCTAGGAGAAAATTTTTCAGATGTATGTCAAATAATGTTTTGCCTATGTTTTCCTCTAGGAGGTTTATTGTATCTTGTCTTATGTTTAAGTCTTTGATCCATTTTGAGTTGATTTTTGTATATGGTGTAAGGGAGTGTTCTAGCTTGATTGTTTTACATGCTGCTGTGCAGTTTTCCCAACACCATTTGCTGAAGAGACTGTCTTTATTCCATTGTATATTCTTGCCTCCTTTGTAGAAGATTAGTTGACCAAAAGTTTGTGGGTTCGTTTCTGGGCTCTCTATTCTGTTCCATTGGTCTATATGTCTGTTTTGGTACCAATACCATGCTGTCTTGATGACTGTGGCTCTATAGTATTGTCTAAAGTCTGGGAGAGTTATTCCTCCAGCCTCTTTCTTTCTCTTCAGTAATGCTTTGGCAATTCTAGGTCTTTGATGGTTCCATATAAATTTTATTATGATTTGTTCTAGTTCTGTGAAATATGTCCTGGGTAATTGGATAGGGATTGCATTAAATCTGTAGATTGCCTTGGGCAGTGTGACCATTTTAACAATATTGATTCTTCCAATCCAAGAGCATGGAATATCTTTCCATTTTTTAAAGTCTTCTTTAATTTCCTTCATCAATGGTTTATAGTTTTCTGTGTATAATTCTTTCACCTCCTTGGTTAGATTTATTCCCAGATATTTTATTACTTTGGGTGGTATTTTAAAGGGGATTGTTTCTTTACTTTCTTCTTCTGTTGATTTATCGTTAGTGTAAAGAAATGCAACTGATTTTTGAACGTTAATTTTGTAACCTGCTACCTTGCTGAATTCTTCAATCAGCTCTAGTAGCTTTTGTGTGGACCTTTTAGGGTTTTCTATATATAGTAACATGTCATCAGCATATAATGACACTTTTACCTCTTCTTTTCCAATTTGGATCCCTTTTATTTCTTTCTCTTGCCTGACTGCTGTGGCTAGGACTTCCAGGACTATGTTGAATAGGAGTGGTGATAGTGGGCATCCTTGTCTTGTCCCAGATTTTAGTGGGAAGCTTTTGAGTTTTTCACCATTGAGTACTATGCTGGCTGTAGGTTTGTCATCTATAGCTTTTATTATGTTGAGATATGTTCCCTGTATACCCAGTACTGAAGACAAGAACTTAATTAACATTGTATGAATAGCTCTCACCTTATTGGGCCACTTTTATGTGTGAAGAATAGATTTTTTCATGTGAGAAAGATTTCTGATCTGGGCCAAGATCTTCTCAAGATGAGTAAAAGTGTGTCCACCTTGCGGTTTTATCTTATAAAAGTTACACTTGGCCAAAAAGTTTGACAGAGTTAAACAAAGTGCAAAGGCCACACTAATAATAAAAAGAAAAGAAAAATTTAAAGATTTATAAATTCAAATTAAATTAAAACAGTCTAGCCCAGTGACAATATAATGGCAGCGTCTCTCAAAATGTCAATCAGTAGACATGATTTATGGTCTTTTTTTTTTTTTTTTTTTTTTTTTTGATACTGTAGTTAGGATATTGGGCAAATCTAAGGATGTAGCAGTAGTTTTGTAGACTATTCCTTGTTGAAAATAGAGTGAATTTTATTATAATATTTAGAGAAAACAGTACAGATTTAGCATGGCCTTGGCCTAGATTTTTGACAGTTGGTATTGAGATATGTTCATATTCTGGTTTGGTGAATTAATTTAAAACAACTTAGGCTAATATTGCCTTGGTTCTTCTGAGAATTATATTCTCTTTGTTTATGAATCAGTTACTTTAAAAAAAGCAATGCATTTAAAAATCAGTACTAATAAGTGGCAGTGGAGTCATGCTGTCTGGCAAAAATAAAAAAGAGCAACGTTTTGGAAACTGACTTTCTGTGGTTTAGGCTGACTTTTAAGTCTTACCGGAAGTTAATTAAAATGAGAGTTTTCTTTCTTTCTTTCTTTCTTTTTTTTTTTTTTGCTTTTAAAGTTTATTTTATCATCTTTGAGTTTACTCATTTAATGGCAGTTGCCAAAAAAATTCTTCAGTCTATGGTACTAATTGAAAAACGACTCTTCAATCTGGGCAGAGAGCACAGACATTCCAAGTATCTCTTTTTAGTTGGATTAAAGGGTTTGCAATCTAAATATCCTGATTTCAAAGAAATGTGAAGTATTTCAAGGTTTCCAGTCTTAAAACCATGAACAAGAGAGTTGGCTATGCCAAGTTTATTTCTCCAAATTCTTTTAGTGCTCAGAGGGTGCGGTCTAGACTAGGATGCCCATAGGGCAATATCCAGAGGTTATTATACATAATCTGCATTTTTCCTCATTTTAAAAACATGTGTATTAGGCTCCTTTAGGGAACTTTAGTTTGCTTTGATCAGTGAGTCTCAGGGTCTGTGATATTTTTCCTGACTAGCCCAGCGAACATGCAGACCTCTGCCCTTCAAAGATAACACTCCTGGTGGTGATGGTATCTCTGCGTGGGGGTAAATTACCAGCAGTTATTTCACATTGTGCACCTTGGGTGTTTGTTTTGATGTGGCTGCTAAGAATACTTGCAGTTATTGTCTTTCACATCTCAAGATTAATCCAGCCTTTTCTCAAAACAGAAAAGCCTCTGTGTTGTCACAATTTATCTGCTGCCTCCGAGCACAGCAAGTTTGAGATATCCCTTGAGCTCTTTGAAGGGGTTTGTTTCCCCTTTCCTTTTAGCATCTAGTAGTTTGTGTCACATTATAGGGTGCCTGATTGGATAGTAAAATTGATGACACACAGGGAATGCCTCTGAATAGTGCTTAATTTAGCAAAGCACCAGTTTTTACTCCGTAAGGGATAGCCAGGCTGGGCAGAGGGAAACACTGATTTTCATTCCAACTTCAATGTCTTAGCCTGACAGAAGAGTGAAGGGGCAGAGGTTTGAACCCTGGGGAAGGTGCTAAGTTGAAGGAGAATCGGAAGTCAGAGAAGATGATAGGGAGGTTTGCAGGGACAATGAGAGTAAAAACATGCTGGTTCAACTTCAACCACTAAGGGTGGTCAAGCCAAAATACATGGCTTAAGAAAGTCAGAAAAAGAGGTTGTGATGTGGAGACTGATCCCAGAATAAAAATCATTTTGTGAACACTTGATTGGGATTTCGATATTTAATTATTTTCAGCTGCAACAACACATGTTCAAACCACATAAGAAGCTTTGGCTTCACATATTTAACAAATTTTTTTTTGTATGTAGTATTTTAAAATTATGTATGTATGTATGTATGTATGTTTGTTTGTTTGTTTCATGGTGCATCATAACTACCTGTCTCTAATTTACCTTCCGTTCAGCTGTTGGTATAGCGGTGAATTACAGTGTAATGAAGGAATGCGTTTAGACCTCAGTACCTAAGTTTCAAGCCCTGCTTTTACAATTACTAGCTGTGTGACCCCGGACAAATTGCATCAACTCTTTGAGTCTCAGTTTCCTCCTCTGTAAAATGGGATATCCGTGAAGCACCTCCTACATGTTTTCTGCAGCCTTGGAGATGCTAGAAATGGTAGCTGTTTTTAATCACAGTGATTACTGTTTTGAAGGCAGGAAGACTAAGCCAATATAAAAAAGCATTTAGTAAAAGGCAAAAGGTTTATGCGATTTGAAGAGAAACCAGAAATTGAACAACATTTTAAACTGACTATATATACTTCAGTAAAAAATGTATTAAAATGTGTGTGTGTGTGTGTGTGTGTGTATAAAACATTTAGTGGGATTTTTAAAATAGATTAAATGCAATGAAATAAAATCTAAGGGTCAATATGGAACAAATATGGAACTTATTAAAGTCAGTCCAGTGCTCTAATTTGATGTATATCATAGTATGGCATATAGCTTCACCCTCAAACTCATCTGTGTCCCATTGAATTAAATAATGGATCTCTTTGGGATATGAGTAAAGTTTTCCAAAGGTTATTTATCTAAAAATGATTATTACTATAAACATAAAGAATGTGCCCTACTCTTTCCATCACTAGCTTGGTGATCATCTGAGCTCTGTATTGCCCCTTAGTTTCCTTTTGGTTTCTGTGGGTTTGTTATGTGTATGTGTGTGCACTGCCTACCTGGTACCTGGGGGTAAAGGGGAGGAAAATTTGTCCTTTTGCATTAATTTCTACTAAGATATTAAGAAGCAAGTAGAGCTTTAAAACACTTCTAAAAGTACATTCTTATAAAAGTACATCACCACTTGGAAGTATTGTCTTATTTCTTCAGAAAATACTTCATTTATTTACATTTGTGTTAACCATTCACTTTGTGGGGTCATTTATTTTTTATATGATATCATCAGATCTACATATTTTATTCTTCAGTCCTGTTTTGAAATAAGCATACACATGCTGACACATGTTTTTGCCACATTCTTTGCTTCCCCTAGTAGACAAGTTCAGACTTAGAAGGCAAAAGTCCAGTGGAAAGTACCGGAACTGAGGAAAGAATATTTGCCTAACCACCCACGCCACAGAGTGCTTTCTTGGAATCTGCTATGTGTATAAGATGGTATCCTACCCCCACACGTATAACGTTTGCCTTTCTAAAAATCAAATCCGATTCTACAAGGAAATCCCAAAAACAAAAATATTATTTTCTCAAGTTATACCAGACGTGTTTAAAAAAAAAAATCAAGCTGGTTTTAAAAATTGAACATTGTCCCACATCAAGCATCTAATCATTCATGGAAGTTGATCTCAGTTTTTAGCAAAGGTAGTGGAGGCTTTATTTATAAGAAAAAACAATTTAAGGGTGATTAAGATTTACAGAAATTAAACTAGGTTTTTGTTTGTTTTGTTTTTATGTGTATGGCACTTACCTTCTCTTCATTCCTCAATAGTTTTCCTGACTGTCCTGAACTGAAACTTCGTTTGCTGGGGTAGTTTCTGGCCTCTAGCTTATACAACCATGGATCTCTATAGCACATTATAGTTGATCAGTCCCAAATCCATTCCCCCCAATAGCGTTTTTGTGTCTTTCTTCTAGTCTTTATGACCCCTTTATTTCAGTCTCGTTTACTGTCTCTTTTGACTTTACTCATTTCATAATTACTGATTTTTCCCTGGGGTACCATTCTTGACCCTTTTGTTTCTATACACATTCCCTGGACAGCTTCTCTAAGCCATGAACCGGAGGATCATGTAGACACTGATAAATGCAAAATTTGATCTCCAGCCCTGTCTGCCTGCCCTGGACAAATAACCCAACATTTTGCAGGTAATTTAACTTAAAGTGTCCAGAGTACAACACATTTTGTTACTTTCTTCCACCACTGCCCTTAGACCTGCTCCTCTTCCTGTATTTTCTGTCTTACAGCATCACCACCTCTCATGGAACCCACTACAGTCCTTCTTCAGTTAGGCTCCCCTCCCTCCAGAGCTTTTGTCTGTGTTCTTTTTCTAACTGGAACATTCTCAAATGTCCCTTCACTTACCTAACTCTTAAGAATTCTACACATTTCATGCTAATTCCTTATTAAAGCTCTCTCAAATTTGTTTTTCGCAAGCTGTTTCAAAATGGACTTTTTGTTCTTAGAACTTATTACAGCCTGAAGCAATACACAAACTTGAGTCATTATTAAATAAATGACTATATTTTAAACTTCTCCACTGTTTTCTAAGAGCTCAGGGGCCATCTTTATTTTGGTTTACCATTTTATCTTTATCAACCAGCACAATCCCTGGCACATGGAATGCTCTCAATAAATCCTCTTGGATGTTGGATGAGTGACTGTTTCTTGACACTGCTGAATGCCCTCCAACTTCAGTCAGTTACCATAGCCTTTTGCTTCTATCAGATCATATATCTTTCATATCTGCTCTTCATCATCATCCCCAGTCTAGTCCTTGGAGGAGGTCCTCAGCATTCCTGCCTACCTTAAGTCTCAACTGCATCCAACAAACTATCAGTATTGTTACTTTTTAGACACAGCTATAATAGAGGTACAGTCTTGCTCTGGAATCTGCGATGACTCTCAGGTTTCTCTAGGAACAGATCTAAACTCTTGAGCATGGTCTCCAAGGTGCTTGACAACCTGACTCTACCTTCCCTTTCCAATATCATCTTACCACCTTATTCACCATATGATTCAGTCACTGCAGAAGTTTCATGTGTCTTGAACACACTACATTCTTTTATTTTCTGTGTTGATTCTGTCCGCTATTTTGAACTCCTCCTTCATCTCTGGCTTGGACTCTAACATTTATTATAAATCTCACAACTTTAAATTATAAAATTGTTACTGTGGCATGTTATTACCCATTTACATTCTTATAATTGCTATTTCCTAATACTGTATTAGCCACTGGGTACAATTAATGAATAGAGGCATAACATGGTGATAAAATCATCTTCTCTGACTTTAGACTGCATCTTCTTTTTGGCTAAGGGGACTCTGGGTCCAGTCCCAGCATATTCTCACATTGCTCTCAATCATTTATCACCATCACTTTTTCTACCAGCTGTATTCAGGTCATGTTTCCTGTATCACTGCTTTAGCAAGTAGCAATTCTCTGCTCTGCTTCAGCTGTGGTTGTGCAGAGATTGGTGGTAAATACCCTCTTATCTCATGCATTGATCTTATTTGTAATTTAGAAACCATAGTGACCCCATTTTTTTGATTTTCTACTGTACCTCTAGTAATGGAGTACATTTCTTGATTTATTTTTAATATATCTCTCCACTCCTGAGGAGATTGGCATGGGTCATCAAGGGGCTGAGCTATAAGACAATTTAGGTAGCTCTCCTCCACATCCCAGATCAATTCTTTTCATTACTCCCAGCTTAAGTTCCTTGTCTAGGTTTTTTACTCTGACAATCTCACTTGAAGACTGAGGCTGTCAGGGCCAGCTGTAAAGTTCTGTCTCTTTCAAACATCATTTGCACGTAGGTCTTACTGGATCTTTGGGCAAAATAGTTCTGCTAGACTTCTTAGCTAACTAGCTTGTTAAAATGAGTTATGGGCTGAAACCAAGAGACAGAACATCTAAATGGAGATATCTAAAAACCTAATACATAAATAATAGATTTTGAAGTTCTAAAAATGGTTTCTATTGATAGTAGAAAGTCTCAATATTATTTTCCAATATGTCCTCTGATTTTGTTTGATAAAAAGAATTACTGATGGTTTCCCAGTACTCTACAATAGATGAGTTATGAGGAGATGCATGTCAGCGTAATTTGACAATTTGTATATGTGGTTATTAATGAAGTAGATTTTAGATCTCTTGAAGGACCATGGAAAGAACATGAGGTTTTCACATATTCGGTAAGAATATTTCTGCAGTTAGTGGTTTGGAGTGGATCCTCTTTGTAGAGTTTACCTGGGTGGAACTTGAACTTACTCACATATGATAAGGTAGGGTGAAAAATTTTGACCATCTACCACTTACTAAGATACTGGTCTATAATCTATTTAGCCTTTCTTTCATTCTTTTTTAAAAAGAAGAGAGGAACATATGATCTGCATTTAGATTTGTTGTAATTATAAAATGAAAGAAAACTTTTTGTGTAGGAGAAGCAGAGCTTTCCGTTATGCTGGACTCTAAGAAAAACACTTCCTTTGTGTCTTTATCACAAAAAAAGATATGGTGTAATATAGTGGAGCTCTGAAGTATACATATAAAGTGTTAAATCTACAACTTTCTCCTAGTGGGTACAAATGCAGTAAAATTCATATGGCTATCATGATGTTCTTAAGGTAGTCTGGAATTCAATTCAGTAAAAGAAGTTCTGTAAGGGATCATAAATAGTGTCTATGTGTGGCTCCGATGATATAGCAAGATGCATAAAATTGAACATCTCTCCACAAAAAATAAGAAATTACTAAAGTTATGTAGCAAGTGTTTTTACAGAAAACAATTGTAGAGAAAACTTAAGTGCTTTGAGGATTAAATGTTTTTATAAACTAATTTTGCAAAATGATATGATTAATTGCATGAAGATTACTAGAGACAATTAAAATATACAAAGATGTCATGCTATCACAAAATCAAATTTACACTAATAAATTAATCTTCAGTCGAATTTATCAGCATGTTCATTCATTATCTATATCGGATTGGTTATCAGTATTAATCAAGTTAAAGTAGCTAAGTTTGTCTTTGTTAGACTTTTTTTACATCCTAACTACCCTTCAAGATCCAGCTCAAGGGTAGGTTCTACCACCCCTAAATCTTTGTTCTCTTTGTCTACATGTATAGTCTCTATCATACAACATACCTAACTGTACAGTTTTATGCTTCTCTTGTTTGTGTCACATGCATAGTCCTATTGCAAATTATCCTAATTCAGTTTAATAATACTTATTAATACTTATCCTAATTCATAATTTAATAATACTTTTTAACAATTGCCTCACATATTTAAAAACAGAATTTAGAGCCAAGGCTTATGTAACATATGCAGAAACTTAGTAATCTTTTCTTTTTTATGTAAGTGCATGATGAATATTTAGGTGGCATAGATTCATTCAGAATTGGATGAGCCTTAAAGGAGCAGGACAAAGTAGTAGAATTTTACTGAGGAATTGAATGCTTTTTCAGCTCTTCCTCAAAAGGGCTCTGCTTGAGTATATGTCTGTATCTCTGTGCAAAATCATGTCCACTGATTTTTTATTTTTTATTTGTTGTGGGATATGTGTTTTATTGATACTCTATTATTGCTTTTTACTAGAATACATAAGTAGAATATCATTTTACTATATCTGTGCTTTCTACTAGTCTCCATTTTATATAATCCACTAGTTACTCAGTATGGCATACTATGTTTTAGTTGTGAGTCCTGATACTTAATTTTCATAGCTCAGATTCAGTACATAGACATTTTAATGGGACATCCCTGACTCCATTAAGAGTCTCCATCTCTGTCTTGGAATTTAGCTCGTCACTGAAATTACAGTTATGTGCAATGAACAAGCTAGCTGTTCCAACGTGGAAGCATAAAACCTCATTTGTGATAATAGGGTTTGACTTGTATTCTTCCTCTCACTTTTAATAACATCATAATGTTGATGTATCTGAATGTAATTAGCATAAACAGTTTTAAGAAATGCTTTACTGTACCAGAAAACATGAATTAGAATTTCAATTATTGTTTTTTTTCCCCAGACGTTGACTTTAGAGGCCAGGCCAAGTGGACTGTGCTAATCAATAAAACCATGAGTATGTTTTCAAGATTAATTTTATGATGAGATTTTCTTCTCTTGATGACAAGAATATTTTTCCTCTCTGGTGTCTTTTGGGGTGGACTAACTTATTTTTAGAGAACACTGGAGGGGAAAAACTCAAAGATGGCAAGTGAAAAAAATTTCTTTTCCCTGCTTTATTCCTTCTCCTATATAGAGATAGTGGGGAATTGAGTTAAAAATAAATGTTTCACTATTCCACACATGCATTATTCAAGTGAAGTGAAAAGGCAAGAAATATATAATGTGGGAGGTTGATCTCTAAAGAAGTGTTAATTTAAAAGAAGTTTGGCTTAAATATGTTAACAAATAATCAGTAATTGAAATGTACTTAAACTTAAGCTGTATTCTAGTTATACAGATGTAGCATATCAATGAACAACAGTTTTATATGGAAATGTGCTGATGTGTAATGAACAAGCTAACTGTTCTAGCATGGAAACTCAGCTTATGACTGAGCCTCATTTGAGAGGACCTGGTCTTCAAGCCTTCAGTGCTTCAGGAAACTGCTGAGCTAAATGGGTGTCAACCTATAGTTTGTCTCTGGTCTCCTGCTCCGTGAATCAGCCATACCCCCCTCCCGTGTAAGTGGGCGAAATACCTCTCTCACTACTTGGCTATCTTGGCTAAGAGAGTAAACCTGATGTCTATGGGTTGATATAAATGGGATATGACATTACATCTTGAGGTTTACTACCTATTGCCTGGAGATTAGAGATCTTTGAAGTTTTGGTCTGTTGTCTCATGGTTGCAAGATGACTGCCACAGCAGGAAGTATAACTCTTGTCTTTAAGGTAGGAGCAGGAGGAAAGTTTGAAGGCAAAGTCTTTTTCTTTTTTTTCAGGAAGTGAAGTCCTGCTCGTGAATTTTTCCCTCTCTCTCAGAGGCCAGTGCTATATCCCAAGGACACCCCCAGTTGCAAATGAACCTAGAAATTCAGATATTTCACTTTTTAGTGTGTCTTTTTGAAGATAGCAAGGAAAAGAGAAGATTGAAAATGGATGTTTGGTGAACCAGCCTTCTGTTTGTCAGGATTACTAGTTCCAAAGGAAAGAATTCACAGTATTTAATTTAACAGAAAGATTTATCATAAAACAGCAGATTATAGAATATCCAGAAGAGAAATAAGATTACTGATTACACAGACTAATGATTTAGCTAGGATCATGCCCAATATACCACAGGACTTTTCTAGCAAAAGCATCACAATTGCTACTGTCCCAGGTTGGCAGTGGGTCATTCATGGTCTTGGATCTGGATTCCAGAAGCCCCATGGTACTACTTTACCATAGCACATGCTAAAAGACATCACCACTAAGGGCCACTCACTCGTGTTGTTTCTCTCTGCGTCCAAATCTCAGGAGCATCTGACTTATGAAACCTGGCCATATGTCCATCCATAGCTGCAAAGGAGCCTGGGAAATGTAAGCTTTTTAGACCAGATCCTCCAGAAATCAAAGCCTGAGACAAGGATTAGCATGCTAACACTTTATCTGAGAAACACAAATCCAGAAATGAAAGTGAAGAAAAAGTGGAGGCAGGGCACAGTGCTATGATGCATTTCTGTGTTGGTTTCTGCTATAGTAATAGGTCAGCATATGTGTCCATTGACCTGTTGTTCTTCTCCAGAGCACCTGAAAAGAGGAACTGATTCAGGGTAGTCCTTAGAAGGGAAAAAGCAGGAAACATTTATCTGTGGCACTTCCTCTCATATCCATTTCCTACTGGCCACAGTTATCCTCACAGTGGGCTAGTTTCTGCACTCTTCCAAGTTGTATAATTTAGCCCACTGGTGACCATCCGGGAAGCCAGGTCTCAGTTTTGGCACTGTGGCATTTCATCTAAGTGGAGGGCCAATATGAGGCAGACACTTTTAATATCTGAGAGATGTGGACCTTGTGGGCCAGAGCTTCATCTCAGGGATGACACAGTCCAGAGGTTCGTAGCACCTTCTAAATAAAGGAAGGAGGCAGTTAAAGGAATCTAAAGATGCATGACAGATTTTTGTCCTATACGGTAAGATTTCTGTTTCCACTTTAAGAGGCTGTCTTCACAATGCAGAAAACTATCATAATGCAGGGAGGGTGCTCACAATATGCTGGGCAGCCCCTAGTGACAGATGTTCATTACCACCAGCTACCGTACCTGATCACTGAAGTAAATTATGCCTCCCATGTCACTTCCTCTACAACCCTCTAGTGTTTGATTTTGTTTTGGGGCTTTGGTTGGCTTGTTTTGGCTAGAATTTTTCACAATTTAAGTTCTATAGTACTACCTCTGTTTTGATCACCACTGTATACCCCTAACGAGTATAATGCCCAGCACAGTATAGATGTGTATACATATATATTGATTGAGCAGGTGAATGAATGAATGAATACAAGATAGCAAATGATAAACTAAATGGTGGAATGGGTGGCTATTATAGGGATTAAGATCAATAAAACAATCTTAACCTAGGAAAGTTTTCAAAGAGATAGGATTTGGATTCAGCAGCAGCGTATGATTTTAACGAGAAAAACCAAGAGAGCAGGAAAATCATACATAAAGATATGTATGTGGAAATGCTCTTAGTTTGTTCCTAAGATGGCAGAGAAACCAATGCTCTATCAAATTTCTTGCAAACACTTCTGCACATATATATGGATTTCTGATGATCTCTAATTATTTTCTTGATTTAGAGGTCCACAAAGCATTGTACTGGAGAGAATCAAGACTTAATTCTATCACATCCTAATTTCTCCTGAGAGACATTTTCTTTCAGCGGCCTGGGAAGATGAACTTTCTTAATTGGATTAGTGGCTTTTTGCTCTTTCAAACTGAAAGAGTGTTCACTGGCCCACACTAGCTAGCACTTTATAATCTACACCACCTATTTTGTGGTCATTGGCAAAGGATTAGAACTAGCACAGGGAGACAGGAAGTGGCATTAGAATTCTTTCTGTTTAGCCCTACTTGGAGATGTAGTCTGAGATAATAAAAACAGTGCTATTTTTCTGTATCAGAATCATCTTCTCCGTAGAGTTGAGGTCTACAAAGAAAAGCCAAGAGGAACTTTTCAGTATGGCAGGATAGCTATTTCCTGGCACTCAATATTTCAAAAGAGCCTTAGATTCAACCCATTTGCCCTCAGCTATTTTCTTGTTAAGGAGAGAGTGACTCCTGCGAACCTTAATCCCATTTACCAGAATACCAAAACAATCTGTACCTCCTATCAAATAATTATGTGAGGTAAGCATAGGGAATTTAGTCATTTGTAGAGGGTTGTTTTTCCCATAACTAAGTCTCTAAATAGAATTATCAAGTCTATCAAATGTTAATTTGTCAAGAAAAACAGAATAGCTAATAAGGAAAATTAGATTTATATTGTAAATAGAGTATTACCCTAAAGACTTCCACATCTCTAAAAGGGAATATGAGTGAAATATGACTGAGGGAAAGTCTTAACCAACCAAACTAGAGTTATTTTCTCTTCAGTGCACTACAGAATCTTGCACTAGGGTAGTGCTTGGAAAACACCACCATTCTATTTTCTGTGAAATAGCCCATTGGCCCTTCAGAATGGAGGTTTTCACATCTGTGAATAAGGAGGACTGATTGTATTCATGGTACTATGCCATTTTATATCAGGGATTTGAGCATCCTTGGAAACTGGTATCCACAGGGACTCCTGGAACCAATTCCCTGTGGATACTGAGCGATGACTGTGGAGACTTATAGGGATCGCTCTGACTTTGGGAGCCTGGTCCTCCGCTGTGACTTACCTCCTGAAGAAAACACCCCCATTCACATAACAGACTGCAGGAGGTGGCTGCCTGGCTCTCCTGGGGAAGGGGAGAGATGAGGACACAGCTCTGTCCTTGGACAAGGGCAGATGCCAGCCGATGGGCAGGGTTTCCAAAGACTTCAATGTTTCCAACAGATGAGGCTTGCTGCAACTTTTCCCTTAAAGAATGCACACTGCCTGCGTTTTAGTAGACGCTCTTAGGACTTCTTGCCCTCCATGAACTTCTAGGAATCGGAGGGCATTTGCTCCACATGCTGTTCTGTCCAACTCTCCCATCTCTTGTTATCCTCCACTGGCAATGTTTCTTCTATCAACTTAGCCAAGTGAACTGTAATTTTGAGAAGTTGGTCTGAGGTACAACTTTAAATTGCTTTTGTGAAAACCAGTATCTGTTATTGACATTATTGGTGAGTTATTTATATTTTAGGGCAGAGATGTAAATGTTTCCCTGCATCCTGAAGGGAACAGGAAGAGGGGGGGGGTGTTTGCTAAGAGAATGAGATTAGAAAGCTGCTGACACTAAGTCTCTTTCTAAGGAAAAATCAGAAAACTTCCCTCATTCCCCTCTTTGGCCCCACTCACATGACTAGGTGGGGAAGAGAGGCTGGGCTGTGTCAGCCGCTTCCCTTTCCTCTCCTTTTCAGTGGAAATGACCAGAAACGAAAGAAGCTTACAGAGTGGCAGCTGCCCAATCTCAATCAAATAGCCTTGATGGTCTGCAGGTTAACTGGTTGGAACCTTGGTTATCAGAAACCAAATGAAAGCTTCACCTTAGGATGTGCTGGCCGGACTGTGCTCATTTTCTCTCTGGTTCTCTTGCCCCACCACCTGATATCCTTTCTATGCCTTTTTTCTTTTCTTTCCAGTGGAGGTACTAGGGATTGAACCCAGGACCTAGCATATGCTAAGCGTGCTGCTCTACCACTGAGCTATAGCTCCCAACATTTTATGGTTTCTGATTGTCTCCTTCCTCTGCCATGTTCTCTTTTTAGCTACTTTTTCTTTTTTTTAAATTGAGGTATAGTTGATGTACAATATATTGTAAATTTCAGGTGTACAACATAGTGATTCCATGGTAACCACTAACTAGTTTGTTCTGTATCTCTGTGAGTCTGTTCCTTTTTTTGTCATATTCATTAGTTTAATTTTTTACATTGCACATATGTGATACCATACAGTATTTGTCTTTCTCTTAGTTAATTTTTATAGGCATTTAAAAGCTATTTTAAAATTAAAAATTTATATATATGTATTTCTGAAACCACAAAGCAAAACACCCATAATCCTGTTTCTCAGAGATAAATATCTTTGACATTTTCTTTAGTATTTTCTGTAAATATATATGCAATAGTATGTTAGTTTTGTAAAATTCAACTCTGTATCTGTTTTATAACATATATTTACATATATTTCTCAGGTAAATAATAACTTCTATAATATGATTTTGTATGAAGAGATAGGCTCTTCCATTGTATGAAAATTCCATTATTCATTCAGCTAACCCTACATTTTTGGATATTTATGTTGTTTTGAAATCTTTTGCTATCATACATAATGCTATAATGAACATTTTTAATTAAATTTTTTTTCATATCTCTGAGAACTTCCTTAGGATAAATTCCACAAAGGGGAATTTTCAAATTGGGGTAGAGATATTTATAAGGCTTTAATTGTCATAGTGTCTCCAGAGGGTATCATTTAATGTGTTTTTACTTGCGGTATACAAGTTTACTTATAAACAGTATTGATAGATAACATGTTATTTCCTTATTTTACACATTTGATAAGGAAAATAATATGACATTGAGTTAGTTTTTATTTCTTTGATTACACTTGAATTAGTTTTATTTTACTCACTGGCCATTTAAAAAAAATATAAAATGTTTAGAAAGAACTTTCCCACTGTAGGATCAGATAAATACCTGCATTTTCTTCTGGTTTTCTGTGGTTTTGTTTTTTTTTACAATGTACTACTTAATCTATTTGGAAGTTATTTTGCAGAATAGAATAAGATAGAGACTTAATATTGACTTCTCAAAGAGATAGAAATTACTCATAAGTTATTTGATTTTTTCCTATTATATGATACTCACTTGATATGGTAAATACTTTATTAACTGTAATTTAATTTTGTATTGTATTTTCTGAGAAGGGATTGGCTGAAGGGTCTAAGGTTTCTGGTGGCAGAGGGAAAGCTTGGAAGACAGTAGCCAGGTGACTGCTTCTTACCTCACCAGAGCTGTTGTAGAATTGTAGAAGCAGTTATAGATTCAGTTTCTGACAGGTAAACACAGGTGGTGGAAGCATTCCAATTCATCAGGACCCCAAAGAAAATAGCTTTCATAACTGTTGCTGTTATTTCTTTTACTATTTATTCATACTCTAATACTACCAACACCAGCACTCAAAATATTGAATTTTTATTATGTTCAAGATTGTGCTAGTACTTTACATACAACACATATACTAAATACATGAAGATTATATACTTTTAAAAATGTTTCTTTTTAACTTAAGCATAGTTGATTTACAATATTATATTAGTTTCAGGTGTACAGTATAGTGATTCAGTATTTTGGTAGGTTATACTCCATTATAGGTTGTTACAAGATAATGGCTGTAATTCCCTATGCTACACAGTATATCTTTATTGCTTATCTCTTTTATATATAGTAATTTGTGTCTGTTAATCCCTTCCCCCTAATTTGTTCCTTCACCTCCCCTTTGGTAAACACAAGTTTGTTCTCTATATCTGTGAGTCTGTTTCTGTTTTGCATGTACATTAATTTGTACTACTTTTTAGATTCCACATACCAGTGATATCATGCAGTATTTATCTTTCTCTGACTTACTTCATTAAGCATAATAATATTCTCTAGGTCCATACATGTTGCTGCAAATGCAGATCTTCATTCTTTTTTATAGCTGAGTAATATTCCATTATATATATACACACATATACATATATAATTATATCTTTTATATTCAGTTATTTTATATCTTGCATCTTCTTAATCCAGTCTTATGTTGACGGACACTTGGGTTGTTTCCATGTCTTGGTTATTATAAATGGTGCTACCATGAACATTAGGGTGCATGTATCTTTTCAAATTAGTGTTTAATTTTTTCTGGATATATATACCCAGGAGTGGAATTGCTGGATCATATGGTAGTTCTATTTTTGTTTTTTTAAGGAACCTCTATACTGTTTTCTAAAGTGGGCATACCAGTTTACATTTTGAACAACACTATACAAGGGTTTCCTTTTCTCCACATCCTTTCTAACATTTGTTATTTGTAGACTTTTGGGATAGTCATTCTGAAAAGTGTGAGGTGATATCTCATTTTGATTTTCATTTCTCTAATAATTAGCCATCTTGAGCATCTTTTCATGTGACTGTTAGCCATCTATATGTCTTCTTTGGAAAAATGTCTTTTCAGGTGTTTAGCCCATTTTTTTTGTGGGTATTTGTATTTTTGATACTGAGTTGTATGAGTTGTTAGTATATTTTGGATATTAACCCCTTTTTGGTTGCATCATTTGCAAATAGTTTCTTCCATTTCATAGGTTGCCTTTTCATTTTGTTGATGGTTTCCTTTGCTGTACAAAAACTTTTAAGTTTGATTAGGTATGTATGTATGTATATATGTATTTTTGCCATAGGAGACTGATCCAAAAAAGTGGTTTATGTCAAAGAGTGTTCTGTCTATGTTCTCTTCTAGAAGTTTTATGGTTTCAGGTTTTACATTTAGGTCTTTAAGCAATTTTTAAATTTATTTTTGTAGTATGCGGGAATTTTCTCATCTTGTTTTACATGTGACTATCAAGTTTTCCCAGCACCACTTGTAGAAGAGACTGTGTCCTCTTCATTGTATATTCTTGCCTCATTTGTCATAGATTAATTGACCACAGATATGTGGGTTTATTTCTGAGCTGTCTATTCCATTCCATTGATCTGTAAGTCTGTTTTTGTATCAATATCATGCTGTTTTGATTACTGTAACTTTATAGTATATTCTGAAACCTGGGATGGTTATACATCTAGCTTTGTTTTTTCTCAGGATTGCTCTGTCAATTCAGCATCTTTAATGGTTCCATATAAATTATAGGATTATTTGTTCTAGTTCTGTGAAAAATGTCATGGGTGTTTTGATATAAGATGCATTAAATCTTTAGATTGCTCTGGGTAGTATGGCCATTTTAACAATATTAATTCTTCCAATCCAAGAGCACTGGATATCTTTCCATTTCTGTATGTTGCCTTCATTTTCCTTCATTTTTGTGTTTTATAGTTTTCATAGTATAGGTGTTTCATCTCCTTGGTTATATTATATACATTTAATTTTCAAAACACCCCTCTCCTTTGGTTGTCATAACATTATAGAGGAGCAAACGCATATTGAGTCTTAGAGAAGTAAAGGTAAATTGACCAAAGCTTAAAACCTGGATTCGTAATACTTGTTCTGTGCTGCATCTTAATGATGAAGAATCAATTTGAAATAACTCTGTTTATCTGCACAATATAACAAATGCCTAATGATCAGTGAGATGACTCCAATTTTTGATACTCTACCCAGTACTGTAGCACTGTGTCCTGATGGTCTTTGTAGGAATATGTCTACTTTTCAACTCTATTTTTGTTAAGTTCTGATTGCGATTGACCTGATATTTTATGTGGTTGAACCATATACTTTTTTGGTATAAAAGTCATTTTGTTTTTCTTTAAGATTTTGTATCATATTAATTAAAATTATTAGGATGTATTGTGTTACAAACTGTAAACAGTGGTCTCTCTGTGGTTTTTCTATTGTCTAAAATTAGAGTATTAGCCTTAAATGCTGGCTCCAACCTATGCTGGGAGTTCCTCCTACACAATATGATTAGAGAAAAAGAGGGTAAGTGAAATGTAGAATAAGCGTGAAAATGCAGTTCACTTTGTTAACTGTGAGAGTTGGGCAAGACATGTATGTTGGGTGGAACTCAGTTTCTTCATCTGTTAAAAAGGTAACAATCCTTCATTGGTTTGTCTTGAGGATAAGATGATATATTTTAAAAACATAACGTGGAAAAATGCTATTGAAACTCAAACACTGTAGAAAATTTGAAAAACTTAATTTATGGTTACCAAGAGGGTAGCTATTTATTTGTAATGTATTAGGATCAATTCTGGCTTACTCCTAGAAGTGAAGACATTAATTCAGACTCTGGATGTGGCTATATGTTTATCCTCTTATAATCTTAATATCTACTATGAAACCAAAAACATTAGAATATATTGCCCAACATCAATTTATTTTGTCTTCCAGAGGTAAAGTTTGGATTTCTGGGGAATAATAGGAAAACTATGTAAATTTTATTTAAATTTGAACCTCAATCTATAAAGGTTGCGTAAAGTGAACTCAGAATCTTTTTTCAACTTGATCAAGTTACCCCTTAGATTAGCAGAAAGTATGCCCATATCATAACATAAAACAATTGTTTGTATTCTAAAATTTATTTAAAATGTCTTCTTCAAAGATACATTAGAATAATTATATAAAAAGAGTGATTTAATAATTTAGTGAATCACCAAAGTTTTGGAGAGAAGAGAACAATAAATACATAATGAAGGAAAATTGCTTAGTTACTTTAAAATGTATTAACATGAACTTATTAATAAAGTGCTTTCCAAGAAGGAAGTATTCCTATATGTAGATATAATAATAAAATAGTCCTAGGCAAGTGGAGTACTTAGGTTAGGTAGTCAAACATCAGCCTCCCCAAGTTCTGCTACATAGTAGTTAACAAATGTGTCATTGCTTCAGAACACTTACTTTCTATTTCTAATGTTAGTAATAAGATTATAGTTAAACTATTTCTGAAAGATAATTGATTTTCATAGAAAGTTCACATCTTCATCCTTCAGGCTCAGAATTTAAAATCAGCCAGGATGTGGAATGATTACTTTCAAATTAATCTTGTCACTGTGTAGTGTTGCACATCATTAAATTGTGAAAGATTTTGTCTATGCTGCATGTTCTTTTAGTGTTTTCATCTTAGTAAGTCATACTTTTTCTAAATAAGCTAACAGGCCATAGTAGGCCACAGAGCTGAGTAATGGAAGTTCAAGCTTAGAATTTAAATTATGTTTTCTTACTAGCATTCTGTATTGATTTTGTGCACGTCTGTTTCTTTGTCTATAATCTCAGGTAGGCTACTCCTTTCTTATAAGTTACTTGTATACACAATATGCTGTGGATTTATTATTGCATTTGCATGTATAGTGTGTTAATCATCATCCATTAGTAAAAATTAGAACTGAAACTAAATCGCTATAGTTGCTTTCTTCATTATTTCCTATTATTTTTGTATAAAGACAGGACTTCTACCATGATTTGGTTACCAATTAATTATTAATTACCCTGCTGTAGTGAGGGACTCAGTAAATTCAAGATGGAAAATCAACACAATCATTTGGAATCTTGAAGCCATTGAGAGATGAGATAAGCAATATTTATTGAGCTGCTAATCTCTCTAGAATCTATCTCTAATATAGATGGTTCCTAAGCAGCAATACAGGGTAGTGGTTTAAAACAAAGAATTTCACTGCCAACACACTTGAGTTTTAATATAGGCCCGCAGTGTAACTCGTTTTGGGGCAATGGGTAGGCAACAGATTTTTTAATTAAGAAAGGGAGTAATAATACCTACCATAGAGTACTGTTGTGGAGGATCTAGATAACACAGGTAAATGAGCCTAGTGACTGATATACGATAGGCTCTCTATACATTTAAACTGCTTTTTCTTAAAACCTGACAGACCTTGTTAAAACTCCGCTTTTGTCTCTTGCTAGTTTTGTGACTTCAAGTCCAGTTATATTTAGTCCCTCCAAGCCTGGTGAATTTGTCTGTAAATTGGGGGAAAATTGTTGTCCTCACTTGAATCCTCCTCTCTTACAACTGTATTGCAAGACTTCTCCATCAATTCTCTGTATTATATTAATTTTTTTCTCCTAAAAGCTAAAACTGTTAGTATGATCTTCTGGCTGATTCCTCCCAGGCTAAGTAGTACAGAAATACATTGATTGCATTGTTTATGTCCAAATGTAGTCAGTCAAGCTCCAGATGTACTACCCAAAGGGAAGAGTGAGGCATGCCTTTCATCTGACAGTTTTTACATTTCCAACCATAGGATATTTTGTGTCTCTCATCTTCTATGGCAAAGCTGTTAGAGCAATCATGAAAAGAAAGCAGTGCAGTTGCTAGTAAGGAAACAAAGCTAAATTTGTCTTTTTCCTAGATTTTCCAGTTGCATTCCCTGGTTATTCATTTTATTTCAGAACAATTGATTTACAATTTTCTTTGTTCTCCCTTCTAGTAATCTCAAGCCTGATTAATATATCCTTTAAGCCTTATCCAGATTTACGATTTGCATCAGCCACCTGTCTTGTTACTCTTGAAAGAGAAATTTAAGATTCATTTATTTAGAAACAAGCATGGGTACACTGATTAATGGTATTTAGAAAGGGAAATGTGCATCACTCTCCAAACAGAATGTGACATGAAGATAAATTTTCAGTGATTTATCACAATGTGAAAAAGCACTCAGTTCTATTCCTAATCACCTGAACATTTATTCATCTCCCTAAAGTCATACTTTTTTCAAATGAAACTTTGGAGGAAGGGGAGAGGGAGTTAATATTTCCTGAGAGCCTTAATGGGACGCAATGAGGGACACTTTGTCTAGGCCATCCCATTTAGAACCACAACGTACCTTGTGACATAGGTGACAATACTTCACTTGTTAGATCAGCCAAGGCAGCTAGAAGTTACCATCATGCTTTGGGTCAACCACTAGTAAGTTACAAACTTGGGCTCCAAGCCCTCCCTTCTTATCTTGCTCTGTATGCTGCTTTTCTTATGTGCTAATCTCAGATATTATTTTTTGGTAAAATTCAACTCTTAGTTTTAGTTAGGCCAAAATAAATAAGACCATTTCTTCTATTTCTTTTCTTTCTTGCTAGCTTAACCAACATATTAGTGAGCATGAAGTTGTTAAATAGTAAAACCTTAAGCAACTAACTCCAAGGACGTCATTAGAGTATAGATGAGTGATTCATAGAAAATACCCTAGAGCATGTGGAACTAAAGTGTTGGCAAATTCCCTTCCCCAGTGTCATTCATAAGTTGAAATAAGCAGCAGGTATTTTGGGGGAGAAAAAAGTGTAATCAAAGAAAAGCAATCTCTTTTAAGAATAGTGTTGACAAGACTGCATTTTTTCAGCAGTAACAGATGGAAACAGATTTCTCTGGAGTTACTATTCAGAGCTTTGCATCAATGAAGCAGTCATTTTGATGTGGTCCGATGGAGGGACATACACACATGGAATATGTGTTCAGGTGAGAAAGCAAGAACCAAGAGATAACAGAAAGGACCAGAGTGAGAGACTTCCTTCCCTCAGTGAAACCAGGTTCACTAATTCCTTTAATAAAAGAGTTTAGAAGTTATGAGCATGACTATACTTTATAGTCGTTTTAATTTTTTATATACATATTCAGGTCTAAGCTAACAATACAGGAAAAATTGTACAGCTCTCATTCTGCATCGTGTCTCCATCCAATTTGTTGCCTTTATCTGTAACTCCAAGTTAAAGAAGTTCCTGCAAACATGTTCAGACATTTGGGTCAGGAGAGCATCTGTTCATTATTATGGGCAAAATTTGATTGTTCCCTGGGACCAGGTAAAAAGCGGCACTCTTTATGCAATGCTGCTGAAGTAAGACTTGGTCTGCTTTGCTAGACTTTTTCTAGATGCCGCACTATGGCTAGTCAACACCAGAAAACACTTGGATTATTAATACTTACGAGCCTCTGAGTCAACAATTTAGGATAAATGAAGTGTCCTGGATTTTTCTGCCTGAGAGCATTCTCTGACCATAGAATGTGGTAGGTCCAAGAGGAACAGGCCAGGGATATGAGGTCATTAATGCCTCAGGAATGACCCTCAACTAATAAGTGGCGGGAGCTGGTGGATAAATATCCCAGCTCTCTTGTTGCAAAGACAGTTCTAAGGAATGCTCTGCACAGCATCTTATAAGATCTCAGTGGGACTGAGCCCAGGTTCCCACCGTGGTAATCTGCTCATTCACACACCCTGTGCTATATCTTCCTTCTCTCTTTGTTTTACTTCCCTGTTCCTTTACACTTCTTGGGATCACTTCCCAAATAAACCATTTGCACTCAAATTCTTGCCTCTTCTCTGTCTGCTAAGAAAACCATCTGCTTTTTTTTTTTTTCCTTCCTAGCATACAGAAAAGTACTTCCCAAGTTAAAGTAGGTTTTTTGAGAGATTGTGCTTAAAGAGATCTTGTCATGTTTTGTAGTCAGTGAGATTAGTGATTGGGGGAAAGTAATGGAATTGGGGGAAAATATGGGAAAGATGGTAGTGACAGGACCCAATGACCAGTGACCAGAAGAATCACATTTCTGATAACATTCTCAGGTGGACATCCCTGCGGTACACACTGCCTACTGGCACTGTACTCAAGATGAAGCTCTCTCTGTATGTATGAGAGTATGTGTGTGTGTGTGCTATGACCATGCACCACTTTTGTACAAAGCTGTGCTTGTGCAAAGCTGTTTCTGGTCCAGGTAATTTGGAGAAAGCCTAAATAGGAAAGTTCCATTAGTTGGTATGAACATATACCCCGAATGTTTATACTATATACATTAAGCATTGTGATCATGCTTTAAAGGTCACATTGAAATTAAGGTCAGAATAGTGGAGGTAAAAATCTGTAAAATGTTCCTCTTTTACAATGTGTGTGTATGTACACACACACACACACACACACACACACACACACACACACGTATATATATATATCTATCTTTAAGTTTATTTTATGTGTTATCAGAAGAGCCCCTATAATTTAAGACAAGTACTGATTTAACCTAAAAATTAGATTAACCAGTGATTCAGGGAGTTTTAGAAATGGCTTAAAAATTTTTTTATCGTAAATCTACCTTAGAAATGTTTACTTCAACAACCCTCATCTTCAAGAGAAAAAATACATTCAGAAAAGAGAACCACTTTGTTAAAGAGAAAAAAAGGCTTCATACCATTCAGGTGGTCGGAAGATCTTCTGAAAATAGCTACTCTGATGGGTAAATACTATATTTCCAAGCAGACTGTTGTGAAGCTTTGGCAATTGTCCAGGAGGTGAGGTACCCCGGGTTTATCCTAAGTCTTCTGTTTTCTAGAATTTCAAGACTCATTTCTTTCTACTTCTTTTCTCCAGGAAGCAGAACGATATTTCTTATCTGTCAGTAATCTGAATTGCCATGAAGAGTCCTATTCTTAAAAGTTCAGTCCTTTCTCTAGACTAAGGAATCTTCTTATTCTCTGTTTCTGCATTAAAGTAAATTTTGGTTGTTCCTTCTGATCTCACTGGTGAACTATGAAGTTTGTACAATTTTATTAGTAGCGGGTATACAAACTAAATTTAACAGCAATAACATAAAAGATGATTTTTCCTAGCTATGTAAACAATTGGATTTGTATTCTTACATGCTGTTGATCATAAGACATAAGGCTTAAAAAACTGAAACCAACTGGAACAAAGGATTTGATTAGAGATGACAGTTGTTTGGGAGTTTATTTTTATAGGACAAAGGCGAGTTTTTAATTGTTTATTTTAAGGCTAGAGAGTTTATGTCATGGTGGTATTCATATCTCCATTTTTTTTTTTTTGCTGTGACACACTTCCTGGATATTTCATATGGCTCTGTGTTGTAAGACTACTTTGCATTCTGAAGAGGTTTCCTGCCTAATTTAGTTCCATCCAGTGATTGCCACGGAAACTCTTGATACTCTTTCCTCTTCCTGGAATGAGACATTGGCTCTGTTTCAAATAGACTTTTTTGGCACAGAAAATAGAGTAAGTTTTATAAAGTAAAATGTGCTGTCAGCAGAAGAGTACCCCTTAGGGTGAGCCACCTAATGGAGAGAAGCCACAAACAAACAGCACCACCACTGAATTAAACAGGTAACTTGACAATTAGGGACAGGGGGCAGCATGGTCCAAATGGAAGCAAAATGATGCCTGCCTGACTTTTGTCTTTAATTTTATTGAGAAGGAATTGAAAGCAGGCCTTGTTTCATGTCAACCCAGTAAAGTCAAAACAAAACAACCAATGGTATAGTAACCCTACAATTTTATGAGATAGTCGAACTGAATTTCTCAAGGCTTCTCAAGGCAGATTAATGTGGAAAACATGAATAGTTGCCCTGGAAAAATAACTTGTATAGTGAATATTAACACAAAGATCTACCCATTTTTACCATGAATTTTATTTTAAAAGTATATGTTTTTAGGAAGACAAACTATATTAGATATATTGTGCCATTCTGTAAGAAATCTCTGCTTTAAGACTAGACTCATATTCTGGGTTTATTCACTCACATTTGACAATGTTTTAATGGAATTCAGGAGGGAGAGCCAGTTATAACCAGGAGACAGAGATGAAGGGTTATACCTAGTGTTTACTGCTTTCCTTTGTGTATTTCTATGTGAGAGAATGCTTTAATTACATGACTGAATGTATGTATTCAACTATTATACATGACTGTGTGTCTGTATATTGCATACAGACATGTGATTCTCAGAACTACAGATAGATAGAACAAAGTAGGTCAACATTAGGAGAAAGAGCAAAGCCCTTTTTAATGATTCTCTATAAATTCAAAGATAAAATAGCTTCTAGAGAGTAACTGGTGTTATAATTTTGTTATTTCTTATAATATCCAGAATTTGCATTTCTTTGTAAAAAAAAAAAAAAAAAAGACTGAATCACAGTCAGATATCTCTTCCCCAAGTGATAGTGAGCTCTAATTTCCTGAGACATAAAAATAAAAGGAGCCATATTTTTGGTTCCTTGCAAACCTTGAATTTACCCACAGTCATTAATAGTTTGTTTTGATGGCCTAAAGTTTGTCTGTATAAAATTGTTGGTCATGAATTTTTTTCCTACCTCGATTGATAGGCGTATTTTCTTTTCTCACAATCTATCTACATGTCTAGAAGATGCATGACTCTTAAAAATTTAATTTAAAATGAAAATTGCACATTTGTGGGGAGCACCTCCAAAAAGGAATGCATATTTGCAAATCTAGAAAGAGTAAGAAATTAACTTTATAGATCCTAAACATTGCAGGTAAGAGATTTCAAAGCCTAGTTTATTTTTGGGGGTCCACTTTTGATTATCCACATTAGGAAAGTATCTGATTACTTTCACATTCACCGTGGCCTTAGCTGTTTTGTCAAAACTTAACAGCAGCTCTCTTTCAATAACTCATCATGACATAAGCGGTAAAGAGCTCTGACCACCTCTGTGAGTTGTTCACTTTCAGTGTAATTTACTCTTGGCTATACTGTATATAAATAAAGCATGGTTTCACAGTGTCTGCTTTTTTTGTTAGACCAAATGCCTGAGTGTAAATTATATTTGTAGCTATTCCTGGAATAGTTTCTCCAAACCTATTTCCCTTCATCCTGCACCAACAATATGAGTGCATACAGGAGAGTGCATGATGGAAATCTCTGACCTGATTTTGCAGTCATAAGTGGTTTGGAGAGCAGTGATTAAGATTCTAATATTGACCTAATGTTTCAGTGAAGAATTTCAACTTTATGAGCCCCTTCACCAAAATTAAGTTATTTTTATATGCTTTCTTTTTTGGACCTTTGCACACACTAACACATTGTTGTTTTTGTTGTAACCTGACTCTTCAACCACTCTGTGAGTTCTCAAGAGGTGGAGAGCTTTCCTATGATTCATTTTCATTCTTTGAACCTAGTTCAGCACCTTGTGCATATATTGTTGTTTGTATTTGTAAGACATGTAAACATTATCACCACTTAAAACCAGATACACACCAGTGAAGTCCTCCTGGTACTAGTCAGAGTACATACCTAAAATGCATACACCCTATCCTGGAAATTAAGTTTCTGGTTCTGGAGAGGGCAGCATAAGGCAAGTGTAAGTCAAAATTATATGGGTGTAGATTTTAGTTTCAACTAAGGAAGAGCGTGAAAATTAGTAGCCATTTAATTCCTACTTAAAATGATGGAGAGAGTTTCTGGCTGGATATTTAGGTAGTCAGGAAGAGATTACAGTGTTGTTAGAGGCATTCTTTCCTTTTCTCCCATCTGTTTTCTCTGTCATCTCTTTCCTTTTTTTTTTTTTTTTTTTCTTTGCCTTTCCTCCCTCCCGTCCCTTCTCCTGTCTTCCCACTCATTTTTCATGCATGTAGTAAACTCCTATGGTGCATCAGATACTTTACTTCTTAATCTAAAGGTTTGTAATTGGGGGATAACAGTCAAGTGTGTGAGGAAAGAACTAGTCAGTGCTCCAGGCTACTCCCAAGAAGGACTTACCTGTATTTCTTTCACACTCACAATGAGAATTTTAAAGAACATTAAAGCTGAAAAATCTATCAATGTTGCTTTAAAAATTCATTTTTGAAAGACAGCAAAATCTTTTTCCCCATCAACCATACATCTTAATTTGTTGCCAGAAGTAATGTAGCACCCACCAAAACAGCAAAAGATGGACAACAAAGTTTGGAAAAAGCATTTAAACGTGGGTACCCATGCCCTCTGTTCATGTCTCCCCCTCCATTCATATCTTCCAAAAGAATGAAAAGATACAGAACAGAAAGGCAGAGTAGGCAACAGTTTGTTTGTAATGAGGACAATCAATAGGATAAGCATGGAAATATGTGATGATACCCCTTTGCCCTCCTTAGGTAGAAAGTTCTCTGAAGCACAAACTACAGTTTGCCCCCAATAACTCATCTTCCCTTTTGCCATAGTAACAAATTTTAGCATAGCATATGACCACTCAGAATAAAAACTACATATCCCAGACTCCTTTGCAACAGAATTTTTGTCATGTATCTAAATTCTGGCCAACATAATATAGGCTGATAATCCTATGGCAGTTGGGTGGGACCTTTCTTCAGAGACAGCCAACATACACCTTTTGTCCGCTCTCTCTCTTGCCTCTCCTCCATCATGCTACCTGGAACGTAGATGCTGCCATCTTGGAATTTGCAGAAAAGGGTCATACCCCAGCTAAGGCAGAATGGTGGCTGGAAAGAGCCTGAGGCACTTAAGGGCTTATGGAAAAGAGCTGCCACTAGCCATCCTAGATTGCCTCCCTTTAGATCTTTAAATAAGAGGAAAATAAGAGTCTGTCCTCAAGTAACATAATCAAAAAAATTAATAGTATATATAATCCCAACTA
This sequence comes from Camelus ferus, assembly GCF_009834535.1. Classification (NCBI taxonomy): domain Eukaryota; kingdom Metazoa; phylum Chordata; class Mammalia; order Artiodactyla; family Camelidae; genus Camelus; species Camelus ferus. The sequence goes on along the minus strand of NC_045702.1, from coordinate 51,089,926 downwards.
ATACTGCTATTTCATAGGAAGACTAAAGACAAGTTGTCTCTACTTCCAACTGTCAGATTTTTCATCTGTCCTTTAGCATTCACAGTAGGGAAGGAACTAATGGCTTTTCAGAATCTTCTATAAATTGCATATATTGTAAATATCTTACATGTGTTTTCCTTTACTTAATCCTCATTAGTGGTACAAGGCTCAAACAATGAATGAAAATACTCAAGAGAAAACATAGGAACTGAATGTCAAGCAACTCTGGGATTTAAACATAGTTCTACCTGACTCTAAACTTAAACTTTTTCTAACATTTTCTATTGCCTCCCTGATACTCTGGTCTAAGATCCTTCCTCAGCTCCAGGTCTCTATGGCTGATTGATTGGCTGCAGTCCATTCAGCCAAAATGCTTTGAGAGAAAACTCTGGAATAGGTGCAGTTTCGCTTTGTATGTTCTAGGGAAGTGAAAGGGGATTTCCAGTCTGAAAAAACCATCAAGTGTGATTTCTATTAGAGAAAGATTTGAGAGGAAATCCCTCATCTGATTTCATGTATGCTTATAGATTAGTGGTCTTAATTTGGCATCCCCAGGCTGATTTCAGACTCTATAGATGCTTTGGCTCATAGTATTTAAAACATTTTAATTAGCTCCTAACTTAAAAGTCAAAATATTTTATGTAAAAATCTAAATTTCTAGCTTCTCTTTAAAAATTGGAAGATGCAGTAACATTTGGGTGGCCTTTCCACATTAGCTGCCTGTTAGCTTAGGCTGTGTGTGGTTGCCCCTACTGATGGCCTTGACATCTCTAGTTTGCCTACCCAGCTCATTTCATTCATTTACAGTACTGACCTTTTCCTGTCATTTGAGAAGGTTATGACCTCTGAGTGGGCGCTTTTCCTTGGCAGTAATTAAGGTGATTACACATACAACAGATTGTCATCTGACTTCATGGCCTATGTATGTTCCTTCTTTGTCAGTATGATTTGCTGACCCATAGAGACCCCTTCTTTACCCTGGGGTCTCTTAAGGGTACCAGTAAGCTTCTTGAAAGCAACTCAGAGATGAACCAAGTTCTTTCCATATTCTGGTACATTTCAAAGTCTTAAAGGTTTTTCTATACAGTTGAATCTGCCCAGTGGGCTTTGAGCCCAGTTGCAGTATAGTCCAGCAAGATAACTCTTGCATTTGTGGTATTTTTGCCAAAGCACCTTTCTCTTACAGCATGGTAAAAACATATTTTTTCACTGGAAAAATAATATATGGTTTCCTTATATCTTTTTTGAAAGGGATATAACATTGGCAGTAGTAGAGAGAACCTAGACGTAATTGCAGAAAAGATGTGAAGAAAAAAATAAATTGAATCTTCTCTCTCTGTTCTGAGAGAGTGCACCATTAAACCCTTGAAGGTCCAGAGGGAGAACTTCAATAAATATTGATAATGATGACCAGAGAACTAAGCATTCTCTGGAATAGTCAATTAACTATAATATAATTAGAACAAAACTCAAAGGCCTATTAAAGGCATCCAGCCAGCCCTTTAAAATGACTGCTGTGGAAAGAGGTTATTGGGGAGGTGAGGGCCAAGGGCTTGCTTGGTCTTTGTGCTCCTTGACTATGGCAAATAGTAGTTTATTTGCCTTCATCTAATGAACAGATAAAGTAGAACTTCCCCATATCACTGATGGTAATCAAAATCGACAATGCTATGCATTTTGGTTTTCTTTTACAATTGCCAAAATCGTAATGCAACATTTAAAAACAACTCATTTTATACATTTTGAGCTCAATTGTATTTTAGTCAGTTAAATTAAATAGCATTTTTCATGCCATTTTCAAAGTGTAGACACTTTCTATCATTCTATTAAGGCAACTACTTTCAACCTGTAATGTTGACAACTCTCTATGGTTTGGTTTTATGGATCAAATCAGTCTTATTTTCAGTAGAAATCTACTGCTTCCCTGACCCACAAATGCATCATGTTTACCCCAGAAATTTTGCTCTCGTATAAATGGAAGTTCTTCCTCAACTCTCTATGATATAAATCTAAGATGTCCTTTGCTTTCTTCTCAGACTGATACCACATGGATGACCCCAACTACATAAGAAAAAGGGTAGATATTGTGTAGTGGTTAAAGACCTGGGCTCCAAAGTCAAACTTCCTAGATTCAAATCTTATTTCCATCGATTGCCAGGTATGTTTGGCAGGTCAAGCAATCAATCTTCAGATTCTCCTTGACAAAATAAAGATAAGAATATCTACTTCATAGATTACTTGGGAAGATTAAATCTGATAGGAAATGTAAAAAACCCCAAATATTACATTAAGCCTTCAATAAATGTTAACCAGTATCAGCATCACAGAGCCTACAGTTACATACTGTAATATTCAAGTTATCGATTGCAAGCAATAGAAACTGATTCTAGCTAATTTATGCAGAACTAGATTGGGTAGCTCACATAATCAACAGGATGTATTGACAAAAAGGCTTAAAAATGTAGATCAAGGGGACGGTAATAGTTCAGTGGTAGAGCACATGCTTAGCCTGCACGAGGTCCTGGGTTCAATCCCCAGAACCTCCATTAAAAAAAAACATAGATTAAAAGTAAGACAGGGTAGACAGCAGGAAGCACAAGCAAGGGTTTGCAGGACAGTTGGGTTAGAATATCGTGACTCGGCGCACGCTTTCTCTCTCTCTCTCTCGCTCTCTCTCGCTCTCTCGCTGTCTCTTTTGGATGTTTAGTCTCAAAGTTCTGGGTGGAAGGACTCAATAAATCTCTGCCACACTCCCAAGCTATAGTTGTCCTTTAGGAGCTAAGGAAAGAAAAGATGCAATCCCCTTGCCTCCCACCAAGACTCACAGAAAAGGAGTTTCTTTACAAATTAGAACCGAGTTCAGATGCTGAGCAGTTTATAAAGTATTCTAGTACAAAATGATGCCCTTTATTATTATATAACTTTTTCAAATTGAGGTATAAACTTTTGAAAGCGGAACCTCAGAATATCTCATAAATCTGATCATATAATGGGTTCTCAATAAATACATCAAAACCCATAATGTTGAGTTTGACAGACTTGTTTTCAGGATTTATTGCTTTTTATGCTCTAGTTAATGTTTAACAAATCAATGAATTGTGAGAATTTTATTATGGTATTGGACTTAAGTACAGTTGCCAAAAAGTGATGACATAATGGTGAGAGTATGCTGGAACATCCTTTTTAAGCTAAATAGATCATCTCTATTAATGATCCCCTTAGAGGGGAGAGTCAAAATGGGGTGGTTGTGGCTTTTCTGCATTGTGTGAAGGATTTTCAGGGAAAACCATGATAGAAAATGAGAGTAGCAGAGAAGTAAGACCTATTAATATTGTTTAATAAAAATTCATATCATAAAAGTAACATGACTATTACAGTAAACTTTTAAGTTTCAGAAAAACAGAAATGCAAAAGAAAAATTTTTCCTAATGTTAGCACAATTTTATATATTTGTGTGTTTGTGTATATACGCATACATATTTTTTGTGTGTGTGGCATATGAGTGGTTAGAACCACAAATTTTAACACACACCCAAAAGTCCATATAGCTTTTCTTTAAAAATTGTTACAAAAATGTGCTCTTATATACAGTACTGTTTATTAATGTGCTGAATAATTATTTTCTTAAAAATCAAGACTCTTGTTATGAGAGAAATAAATGCTCATACCAAAAGAAATAGGATATACAGTAAAAAGGACTATAAGACGTACAAAATCTCAGCAACCCAGAAATAACTAGTGTTAATATTTTGCTGAATGATCTTTCAAAATCTTTTCTTTATGTATACACAAATATATATTTTTTGGAAAATAAGTTAAACATTTTATAGGATATTCTGTAACCTACTTTTAAAGCATAACAGTAGGTTATAATTATGATTCCATGTCAATAAGTATATTTTGCACTACCATGATTAATGGCTGTTCTGATTTGTGGATGTACACAATTGAATTTCAAAAATAGCGTAATGTTGAACATTTAATTTTTTATTGCTTTTTGTTTTTACAGACAATACTTCAATGAGTGTCTTAATAGTTTAATCTTTAAACATATTCTTAAATAGTTCGTTAGGACAAGTTTCCAGAGGTGTAGTTAATTGATGGAAAGGTTATGTATATTTTTATGTCTTTATATAACAAATTGCTTTCCAGGATACTGTACCAATTTGAAATTACAAAATAGGATATAAGTATGCATTCTCCTAAAGCTAAATATTGCTCTTTTAAATGAGACAAAAAGTAACATAGGTGAATTATTTTGGCTTATCACATACTGTAAAAATTTTTCATGTGATTAAACATTTTAATGACATAGTTTAAAAGGCTTCAGTGTATTCCATCGAAACAACATAGTGACAAGCAGCCTATTACTAAATTTCTGCATATATTTATGAATATTTTCTTAGGAAAATTTCCAAGTAGTGGTGGGTCCAGGAAGAGTGTATGTTGTTATCCAGCCTCACCATCCTTGTTCTCTTTTCCTCCTACACACCAAACGCGTTTCTTCCTGACAATTTGCACTTATTCTTCACTGATCTGTTTATGACTGGCTCCTCATTCAGGTCTTTGTTTAAATACCATTACATTAGGGATGCATTCTGTGATAAGAATGGGTAAAGTGAACTGTGATAATCATTATTGCCCTTCACCAATATTTCTGGTACACATCCTGCCAGACGTGCAGTAGGATTGCCTTTTCCTAGCTCCTTAAAGTTAGTCATAGCCAACTGACTTGCTTTGATCAATGAAATGTGAGAGCGCATAAGCTGGCTCTGCTGGTGGAAGCCTCTAGAAGTGACTGTATAATTTGCTGCATGTTCTTACCTGTGTCACTGCAATTGGTGACATTCAACAGTGAAGCCTCCCTCATCCTGCCTCCCTGAGAGAGAATATGGAACTGAGCCCCATACTGAACCATGATGACATGTACTATGAGGGAAAAATAAAGCTTTAGGTTATGTTGTTTTTGTTTGTTTAGTTTTTTTTTACACAGCTCACATTTTGGGTTATTTCTTACTGCAGCAAACCTAGTCCACCCTGAATTCCCCCCTCCCTTTAGTCAATCTCAGTATTTTCCTCCTCCTTTTAGTCAATCTCAATAATTTCTTGTTTCTTAATTCTATAAAATCATCCTATTTATTCATTTATGAGTTCCCCTTCCTCACTAAAATGTGAGGTCCTTGGAAGCAGGGGCTTTGTTTGTCTTGTTCATTGTGGTGTCTGGAATAGTAAGTAACTAGTGCACAGTAGGTCCTTCTTAAATATTTGTTCAGTAAATGAAAGAAATGGGTGGAAGATTTCAGCATGTGCCTGTGGAATCTAGACTAAGACAGTGCCTTCCCTTTGTAAAACAATTGTTGCCAGATTCCAAGACAGCATTTGGCATACTTAAAGAGAGCACGCTAAGTTAAGGGTTCTGATGGCCATAGAGAGGTTAGGTATTTTCTCATCAAGACGTAAGAACTCTTAACCACTTTAATCATTTGTTCTTTTTTTCCCCTCTAGCACTATGAACAATTTCCTTCTATGTGGTTGGAAAACAAGCATGATTATAATTATTTTTTAATGTTCTATCGTTAGGGTTTGTTTTTTTTTTTTTTTTTTTTTTGATGAAAAACACTCAGCAAAGCCTGAAGTATACTTGGTGAATAGTATATTTTCCCTGGCCATCCAAAGGATGACATGATGTTATATTTATAATGTCTAGACTCTTAAGGTATACCCTTCCATTCTGGCACTCGATCATTCCTTCTTTATAACCATTGTGTCCCAGTGACATTATGGTCTGCAGATGTGTATCAATTACAAGGATGTTTTCAGTTAATGATTTTTAAAAAGCCTTCAAACAAGTGGAATAGATATGTTTGTTATTGGGTAGTTGATCAACAGTGTTTCCCAGCAAGAAGTAGTATACTTAGCCCCTCATCTGAGGGAGGCTCAGCACTTGAGCCAGATGACAACTTTTATTCTTTGTTCTTAACAGACACTAATTTAGGGTAACTATTTACAGCTGTATCTGTTGGTATCTTCTCAATCAGCATGTGCCTTCTCTTGACCAGAAATAGAAAAACACAGATGGCATTGCTACACATTTGTATCTCCCATTTGGCTCTAAAGCTACTTGCTGTCTTTTCACATGCCAGGCACAGAGAAGGAATGGGGATAGCTCTTCTTATACTGAATTATTTTTTGGTCATTTTTTTTGCTTGGTAACTAGAAACATCAGCATGGATCTGCCTTTAGATGGTCCATATGCTTGGATTTGCTGTCCTATGGCCCAAGTTCATCAGAGTTCATTTCTTACAGAAAACAGAAGTACCTGGTCCTTCTGTGTTTTTGTCTTGTTTTGTTTCTATAACATTCTGGATTTCCTTACCCTTAAGTAAACTCTTGCTGTTTCTCTCAAATGTATTTTGTTTCTTCCTTTTACCCTATTGCATTTTTAATTTACTTTGGCACTTTGTTTTTCCATGTTGTACTATAGATCAGGAATTTTCCATATTTGCTTGACTGCTAAATGGAAATAGGGTAGCAATTGTGTTTAGAGCATGGAATCATCTTCTCCCATCTGTAAACTACTTTGGCATCCAAAATAGTTCAAGTACTTTCAAGAGAATAATATATCAGCTAAGTCTGTATAAATTCCTAGTTCTGATGTGAGGTATAGGGAGGACTTTTTAAGACTTTGGAGTCAGACAATCCTAAATTTGAATACTGACACACTTACTGACTATGGGCTTAGGAATGTTACTTAATCTTTTGGGGCTCAATTTCCTCATCTGTTAAATTGGGGGAAAATATTTCCTATCCCAAAGAGTTGAGGTGAAGATTAAATCAGAGAAAGCATTTTAAGTCCAGGGCCAGGCTCATAGTGAGCACTAAACCAATGGCAGTCATTACCTTCCTGAGAGTAATGACGCACACCTAGAAGATTACTGTCCCAGAGATTGAGACTTTACCAGTGCTATAGCTAAAGCTGTGCACTGCAAGTGCTAGTTTAGTTAGATTCCATTGTGCAGGTAAATCGAATTCATTCTAAAGAAATAAAGAATAATGCCAAAAGATGCTGGTTATTATAATAATAGTAAAGAACCTCATATTTATCTAGCACCTCATAGTTAATGAAACACTTGTACTTGCATGTTCTTTTGTAACCCTTGTAAACCCTATGTTTATTAGAAGGAAGACCGTTGCAGGCAGAGGGAGCAGTCAGTTACCAGGGTCCTAAGGGAAGCCACACCTGGGATGTTCATTGAATATTCAGGAGACCCATGTGGTCACAACAGAGTTTCTGAAGAGAAGAGAAAAAGGAGACAATAGAGAGGAAACCAAAGGCCAGATTGTGTCGGTTATGGTTAAGTCCTTGGGCTTTGCTTTGAGTGAAATGGGGGGGCCATTGCAGGAAGTCAGGCATGACATCACATATATATTTTATAGAGTGGTCACTCTGGCTGCTGATTTTAGAATAGACTGTAAGGAAGGCCTGGGTAAAAGCAAGGAGACCAGTTAAGAGCCAAAAAAATAGCCCAGATCTGAAGTGGTTAAATTGTGGGTCTATTTTAAAGATAGAGGCCATCGGATTTCCCGCCAGACTGAACGCAAAGCTATGATAGAAAGCACGAGTCAGGACAACTCAAGTCTTTGACCTGAGCCACTGCAGGATGGAGTTGCCATGCTTCAGGCAAGTTGAAACGGGTTCTAGGGTAAATATTCAAAATATTTAAAATTCAAAATATCGGTTAAGTGGAATTTAAAAAGTCTATCAGACATCCAAGAGTGTGGCTATGTAAATACTCAAGATGGAAGAACAGAAGCCCAGCAAGTTTATTATTTATCTTAGAAGATAAATAAATACAACCCCAAGTAACAAATATTATTACCTGAAGGAAGTAGACCAGTTTCAACAGATCACTCACTGGTACTGAGTGATCGATATTCTGGAAAAATCAACAAAGGAAAGAGAATTCTTTACTTACATTTCAAATTGGCCATCAGTTGTAGAATGAACTGTGCTCTCAAGCAAAGAGGGAAATCTTTCTGTCATTCAGCAGCAAAGTGAATGTGCAAATCTCCTATCACTGTGTACATCAATTCCCAAGGGTTCATATATATATATATGCCTACAAGAAATATAAAAGTTACTTTTTAGGATAAGCACAGATGGAAGAAATATGTTGTCATGCAGTAGAATGGTACATAAATTTCCCAGATCACAGAAGACCATCCCATTGACTAAAGATTTATCATCTGCACGCTTTGGCCTGAATTAACAGTTTGATTGATAATAAAGTCATTGATTACCTTTGCCCTTTGGCTGGGGGAGGGGAGGGCAGTGCTAGTTCACATGTATAGTACAAATCTTCAATTTGAATGACTCAGGAATAGTCATTATTACCTAAAAGAGGTGTATTCAAGTGAAGTGAATTTGGCTTTGTCTGATAGTAAGTTTTCATATGCTATTTACAACTTACTGCTAACAGTTTATAACCATTAAGGTAAAATCAAAATACTTAAATGACTAGTACTATAACTCAATTCATGTTTTATTATTATGGGAAAAATAAAGAATCTCAGGTTACTCATTCAAATACTCTATGGCACATTCATCCTGAGAGGAGGGCAGTTTGACCAGCTCTGTCAGTGTTCAGAGGGCAGTAGTGTGAGCAAAGACAAAATAGGATGGCTAGATTTTTAGAAGGTTAGATGCTGTATTAAGAAGTTTGAATTTTATTCTGTAGGCAATGGAGGTCATAGAAGCTTTTCAGCTGGGGATACATAGGGTTCATTGTAAGATCTTAGGATAATATTTTTACACATAAGGAATATTTTGGTGAAATGAGGAACTACTTAGTATGCGTGTAATTATAGTGATTTTTGTAAATAATCTAATTGTCTTTGTTGAAAGGGTAATTTAAATATTTAGATATTTAATAAATATTAAATATTAATTTACTTACAAAGGAAAGATCCCATGAATATCTTCAATATCTGTCTGCAAAAAAAATCCAGATCCATATTCTTAGATAGTTATACTCAGATATTTCATTTCCTTCAAATATCTGAAACTAAATTTATGATTTTTCTTACAAACATGTAGTTCTTGTCAGCCTCCATTTCTTTTCGTATGATGCCATTACTATCCCGAGAAAATTGAAGATAACATAGAAATAATCTTTTTTTCATCATCTTTTCGTCCCCTATTTATTCTGATACTAATTTAAAAAATTGTTTCCCCTCAATGGTCATATGTTTGAACATTGTATGTGCCCGCACTGTAACTTTACTCTAGATTTTATCACATCACATATAGAGAACTTCCACTACCTTTCCTGAAATACCTTTAGCTGCTTCTACCCAGTGAATCTTGATGTCCTTGGTGGTAACAACAGTGTGGTCGAAAGAACAGAGAGCTGGAAAGGCAGATGGAATTCCAGTTTTTCTATTTACTGGCTATGTGATCTTGGTACTTTTCTTAACTTGTCTGATCCTCAGCTTTATTTAAGACCTCCTACTTCAGTCATAGGATTATTATGAGGAGTAAATGAGGGTGTGTAAGAGCATCCCAGGCATTTAACAGGTCCTCTGTGGAATGGTAGCTGCACACGATTTCATCCTCTTCTCTCTAAGTTCCAGGCAGCTCCCTTTGGTCAACTACATGAAATATAAATTCTTCTCTTTGTGCACATCAAAGGATTACACTTTTTGTCCCCTTGTGGTTAGCAAGACCACTTGGTTGTATCACTTGTAAGCCGTGGCATCTAATTGCCAGGATAAGACCATCGAACGCGCCCTTCGTCTGGTGTGAGAGTTGCTAAAGAGCCCTCTTAATGGGATGGTAGAGCTACAAGATCAAAGCAGACCAGATGGCTGAGTCATTGCATAGAGGGGAGTTGCCCTGGAGTATTTTCTGCACCTACAGCATATTTTATGTGAGTGATAAATAAACTTGTCATGTTAAGCTGTTGAAATTTCAGGATCCTTTGTTACCACAGCATAGCTTTTTAAAAAAATTGTCAGTTTACAATGTTGCGTTAGTTTCTGGTGCACAGCATAGTGGTTCAATTATACGTACAAATATATATATATATTCCTTTTCATATTCTTTTTCATTATGGGCTGTTACAAGGTACTGAATACAGTAGGACCTTGCTGTTTATCTATTTTATACATAGTAGTTAGTATCTCCAAATCCCAAACTCCCAATTTATCCTTCCCCGCCCCCTTTACCCCTGGTAACCTGTAAGTTTGTTTTATATGTCTGTGAGTCTGGTTCTGTTTTTTAATCAGTTCATTTGTGTCATTTTTTTAGATTCTGCATGTAAGTGATATCATATGGTACTCTTCTTTCTCTACCACAGCATAGCTTTATCTAGATTATTAAAACTCCGAATTTTCCTCATTTTTCTGGCCTTACCATAGCTATCTAATCTTATTTACCTCTTGGACTTTCTGAAGTCTTTCTTCTTTACTTATAACTTACATCATTTGTTTATGCCTTTGTGTGTTTACTGATGTTTTTCTTCCTTTCCTCCCTCATATCCACCTAGACGAAATATCACTCATGTATCACAGCCCCACTTCCTAGACCTCACGGTTACGTATCAAATAATTTCTTCCCTTAAGTGTAGACAAACTCAACATATTAGGGTTCTAGTTGCTTTGTCATAAGCCTTGAGGGTTCTACCTGAGCAGCCTCTCTGTGTCTTCTGCCTTTTTCCAATCCCGTGAGCTGGTTTCCCTGTCCTGAATGTCTCTTCCTTCTAATTAAGGCTTGAGTACCATAGCGTTTATCTCTTGGAAGCATTCCTCTAATCATGGCTCTTCCCAGCTCAGAACTTTTCCTGACATTCCTTCAGGCAAAGGCCTAAGGGATACTCTTAGACATTCTAACTTGACAGCTGAGGACTTTAAGATCAGCTCCAGATTTTTCGTCTACTCTTCTCTGCAAGCATAATGTTCAGGATTTTGTCTACGCCATTCACCAGGCTGGAATGCCCTCATTTCAGCCTATAAAAACTCTTGTGTTTCCAAAAAACACTAACCAGGGTGGAAAAGATTGACAAGTGAGATTATATTAAACGTATGACTGTCTCTTCACCAAAAGACCCCATTAAGAGAGTGAAAAGGCAATTCGTAGACCCTGAAAATGTATCTTCAATACAAAAAAGGGTCTGTTTTTACTCTATGCAAAGAACCCCTATATATAAATAACGAAAAAGACACCTCAAAAATATGGACAAAATACTTGAATAGCCATCTCACAAAGGAAGGAATCCAAATGACCTATAAACATATTTCTAACTTTACTAGGAATCAGGCAAATACAAATAAAAACCACAGTGAGAAACCACTATATACTCACCAGATTGTTTAAAACTTAAAAATCTGACAACATCAAACATCGATAGCAATGTGGAACCATGGAAAAACTTACTGAGCAGGTAAGAAAGAATATCATTACAGCCAGTTGGTATAAAATTGGCATAATCTTGTTCGGTTAAATATGCGTGCAAATGATGACCCAGCAATGAAATACTTGCGTGTGATAATGTGGGCCAGGATTCAAATACAAAAATCCAGAGCAGCGTTGTTCCTAATAGCCAGAAACCTGGAAACAACTCAAAAGGACATCAAAGAAAGAATGAATTAACGAATAGTGTAATTATATAATAGAATACAGCACTGAAAGTAAATGAAGAAGTTCCATGGGTTTCATGGGTAGATAGTAAAACCACAATGCTGAGCACAAGAAGTCAGACAGAGAAGAAAGCAGACTGCCATTTTCCACTTTTAAAAGATCCCCAAACAGGCAAAATTAAACTATATTGTTTAGGGATGCATAGTCAAATAGCAAAACTATATATACAGCAAAGTAAGACTATGATTGCCATAATAGTTAATAGAAAAGTTGTCTCTAAGGTGGGGGTAAAGGAATGAACACAGAGGCTAATTAAATAGTTAACATGGATATTTGCCTTATGATTTTTCATTTTATGTATTTTTATGTTTGTGTGATTTATCACTTGACAGTAAGGAAACAATGTTAAATCTTATGCATCCTTCATGACCTGCTTGTCCATGGAATCCATTCTGATCACCCTACTCTATGAGCTTTCTTACTCTTCTGAACATAAAGTGTCATTATCTGTATAAGTCATTTAGGCACTGACTTATGACATTCTGTTAGTGGTTAGCTTGAAGTATTACATACCTATTTTGTAGTGGTTCAAACAGTATTTTATTATAAATCATCCTTCAGTGCAGCTCTAAAATTCCATTGCAATGATTTACACATACAAGATACTAATTTTTTTTGTTCACAATAATAAATCTATATTTGGTATTTTAATACAAAAATTGTAGATTTCAAATCTAGGGAATATACTATTCAAGTACTTATTTCCAAAATATCATAGAGGGCAATATTGTGTCCTGGAAAGAATATTATAATGGAGGATAAAGAAGTTTGAGTTCTGGTTCTTTCTTTGCTAGATTTTGGCTTAACTAAGCCATTTAAGTTTTCTAAGTGTTGAGTTCTTCATGTGGTATGTGGGCTAAATTCTACTTTCCAGTTCTAATATTCTGTGAGTCTTTGAAATATCATTTTATAAAAGAACTCCAGTATAAATGTTTAGAATCTCTTGAGGAAATCATGTCAAAAAGCCCAGAGAACTTTTGGGGAAAAAATACAGGCCTGTTATTCCTTGAACAGGTTAAAAACATTTTTTTTTTAATTGAAAGAAAGCTCAATATGTTTAAAATAAAAAGATATAAAAATATAAAAAGAGAAAAAAATGTGATATACAACAACAAACCACTTAAAAAAAAATGGAGAAGATGAGTCACCAACTGACTCTGACCAAAAATCATAGAGGAAATTCAGAAACAGAAGCTGGATTGTGAGAACTGAAACAGTCATCAAAGAAATAAAGATATACATGTTTATTTTTCATGAGCCAGGACATTATATATTCAGTTGTCTCAGTTTTGCCATTTTATTTCAAAGATTTGTTTGGAAGGAAATAGTATATTCAAATTTAGGTGGTAATTATAAGAGGTGATTCCTAAATAATTTGAATAGACATGAAATCATAATCTCCCAAGAGGTAGAAACTTTGAAGATTATTCCTGATACCCAGTCGCTAAATGTGCCTTAATCGGTTGGTAAAATAACTGCTGAGTGGTGTCTAGCATGCTTTTGAATATCTCCAGGGAGCTACTGATATGTACTGAGACTAAGATCTTAGAACCTTCTGCTGTTGCAATATTAGGTCCAAAGACTGTCACTGTATTCTCACACAGAGGGCTGCTTTATATTGAGGGATTATTTTATAGCTTTCCCCAAATCATATCATTTTTGTGTTGTACATTATTTTATATCTGTATCTATATCTATATCTGACTCTCTTCCATTTTGTTTACCTTTGTCAGGAACACTTCTAAGAAAGAATATTTTCTGAGAGTGGAATTGCATGCCTGTATTTCAAATATTAGCATGAATCTATATTTTGAGCAACAAAGCTGTATAAACCCTGTATGGAGGGCTGAAAGAAATAGTTCTTCTCTCTCTGATCATCACTGGACTGTCCTGTTTCATCTGACCACGTACAGTTCAGCCAGGTCATGGTAGACTTACTTGACTGTTGACTCTCTACATACCTGGGACCATTTTTGTTCAAGGCTGAAACAAAGTTACCTAGAAACAAAATAAAATTAAAGTATTTTAGAGCACAAGTAAAATACCATCTCAATACCACACAGAACACAGAACTGATTTAAATGACTTCCTCTTCCTGTTTTTTCTTCTTTGTTAGGGAGAGTTTCTCTATAAAGCTGAAAATGAATATCTCAGAAAACATGTTACAGCACTAGGCGTTTTGCTATAGGAGCAAGAGCAATATTTGCTCAAATATAATGAACTGCCATTCCATTTGTAAAGAAGTACTTGAAATGGATACACATGAGATGGTTTCTTACCTAGAATGACTAAAAACAAGAGAGAGAGCTAGACAGGTGTATGACATTCATAGTAATGTATAGCCAAACGTGTAAGTGTGGATGCATTATGTGCCCTCAGGTTATGCTGCATCTGACACCCTAATCCTGGCCCTGCCAAGTGGAATCCACACCTTAAGGCATGAAGGATGTCCCTGCATTCAGTGTTCTCAATGTATGTCACTTAGCTGTGCAATAGTGACTCATCTTTAAGTTCTCTTTTGAGCTCTTGATCAAAAGATAAGTGGATTCTTGGTTAAGATTCTCATGATCTGTACATTCCCTGCTGTAATGATTTTTCTTTGGGAGTTTACATCCTCTCCCGACTCAGGCTTTTGACCGAGACATCTTGTTTAGTAGAGCAATTTATTCTGTATCATACTCTTGAGTTTTATCTTTCATTTATTATGTTGAATATGCACTTGAATGGAGTTAGTGAGATGGTTATTATATCCACCAAAGAGGACTGCTCTTTTTGGAGAGGCTGTTTGACAGCTTCCCACTGAGACAGCTGTTTATTTAACTGTGGGCCAAGTCCTCTGTTCTAGTGGAGCGATGTCTGCGGGCACATCTGTGAAAACGTGACTATCACATCCTCATTGCCCAAGAAGCTGCTTAAATCTTGGCCTTCTGCATGTTTTGATCAATTTTTTTTCTCTGTCTTCTGTATTTCCTCATTATGTAGGTCAATGAATAGACACAACCAGTGTTTCATGCAGGAAATCCTCAGGAACATGGTGTACAATGTAGAAATTTGTTACTCTCAGATTTGTCTGCAGGGCCTGTTGCCTAAATCACAATATGGATAACTTAAAACATAAGTGTTACTGACTTGGTGTTACAAAATTTGGCCGGTTTAGTATGTTGGAAATATTTTTTAATCCCTGCTGCTTAATTATTTTGCTTGCTAAATTTATATTATCTTTAGAGCTTTGTAACAAAGGTGAACCACCTACCTAATTCCAGCTTTGACTTCTAATAAATGAATAGAATAAATTAGTAAATTATGTAGTGCATAAGGTGATAGGTGCCATGGAAAAAGGCAAATAGACAAAGGAATGACATTCAGGGGACGATGTGGAAGAGTGTTGAAGTACCAGGAAGTGGTGTTATCAGGGAAGGCCTAATTGCAGTTTGGCAATTAAATGCATCAACAACAATTAATATTGATGTATTCCAAATAAAATGTTAGGATACCCTTTCCTATGCAATACCTATTACTCATAGACTCTGGTCAGGTGTATGTCTGGCCAAATTTTTCTGGGACAGTGCTCAATATTTCCTTAAGAGATATTTTTGATGTAACTCTCAATTCCCTATGGAAGTTAAAGAGTTAAATTCATAGTCATTCATCAGTTTCACTCTAGCTTATGTGGGAGATGAATCAGAAACATTAAATTTTAGCAAAATGGCCTAATTTCATTTCTACCATTTTTGTGGTGACTATTTTTCTTTTTTGTGTGACTGTCAATAATAAGATAAAATACATAAAAATCAAATAGCAGATGGAGGTTAGGAAAGTAAATAATCATTACTAGATATTGAAAGTTTCACAGTTAAGCTGTATTATTTTAAATGAACCATTTCTTTACATAAAAAGTTCAGCTATTCAAGACCCAAATTTAATTTCTTACTTGCGTATTTGAGCAGACACTCAATTGTGCTGTTTTATTTCCTAGACAACATTTTTATATGCCTCATTCTTTTCACATCTGCTATCCAACTAAAAACAAGCCAGAGATTACCAAACTGAATCTAAATCAATAAAATATTTCAACACATTACTTCTCACTTCCATAAAAGTACTCTTACTTTATTTTTTATCTTGGCTACTTGAAGAGCCAACAAAAATGGGAGATTTTATGTTTAATAAAAAGGCAACTAATCTTTGTAACAGAAACCTATTAAACCCATAGTGAAATTTAAGTGGAAATTCTTAGAATTAGTTCACAGAGAGATTTACTTAGGTCATTGCCATTCAGACTCTTTTTGAAAGCATATTTAGCATCTGGACTGTAGGGTGCAAATAAAAATTCACCTTATTTGCTTTTAGTTGTTGAATAATGTTCCTAAATCAGCTCACATGTGAAGTAGTTCATTCAATCTGAATGTGGGTCTACTTTTCCTTTCTTGTTTATATTTAAGGACAGTATTAGTTATAATTGTTTAAAAAGGTTTTAGCCTTACCCTGGCTCACTTCAGTTGTGCATTGAAGCAGAGATCTAATATTGTAGACAGTGATTTGCTCTGTCTACCCATCCAGGCTTTCTTCTTTGCCAGTGGAATGCAAAATTGCTTCAAGTATTTACCCCTAGAGGGAGAGACATCATTCCTTCTCCCATTTTAGGGGGAAATCCTGATTTCTCTAACATTTAAAGAAATTCCTTCCTCCTTAACACTTAGTTAAAGTGATCAAATTCTGTTTAATGAGGTATTGAGGATAATCTGTTGAGAGACTTCTGTGAATGTTTCCTAGCTCTTAAAAGGGGCCATCTACTACCTCCTTCAATCCACTTAGTAGCCCTATGGGAGTTTGTATTAATATTATAATTACTTTCATATTAGGAAACCAAGAACAAGAGGTTTTTTACTCGAGAATGAAGCCAACACTGAGGATGGCGGAGTGGAGAGATGGAAGAGATCTGAATCTTGATATTCTTTAGCTACTGGCTTAATCAAGCCTGTATCTGTTCCACTTCTGGACTTGTTTTTTTATTCATCAAATATTCATTAGAGCCTAACATGCACTAAGAATTGATCTAAGTGCTAGGGATATAGTTTTGAAAAAAAAAATATGAAAAAGCCCTATTCAATGAAGCTAACATTCAAGTAAGAGAAGCCAGACATTAAACAGAATGAGTGAGTAAATTACACAGTGTGTAAGAAGGTTGTCAGCTGCTTGAGCTGCTGTAACAAAAATGCCATAGACCAGGAGCCTTATAAACAACAGGAATTTATTTCTCAAAGAGTTCTGGAAGCTGGCAGCTCATGTGCAGGTTGCCAACATGCTCAGATTCTGGTGAGAGCCTCTTTTAGGTGGCAGACTGCTGACTTCTTGTATCCTCAAGTCTGAAAACAGAGAGAATCAGCAAGCTCTCCTGTGACTCTTATAAAGGTGCTAATCTCATTCATGAGGGTCCATCCTCCTGACCTCATCTATTCCTAATTACCTCTCAAAGATGCCATCTCCTAATACCATCGTATCAGAGGGTAGGGTTGCAACCTATGGGGAGATAGAAACATTCAGTTGGTAGCAGAAGTGATGAGTGCAATGAAAAAAAATCAAATCAGTAGGAGATAAGGTATGTTAGGAGGTGGGAGGGATATTGCAGTGATACCCAGAGTCATTTGGGAAGGCCTAAGGGAGAAGGTGACATTTTATCAAAGACAGCAGGGAGACAGGAGAGAATAAAGTTCCTTAGTGAGTGTTTTTCCCCCCTGTTCTTTACAGAGGCATGTTTACTGATAGTGAGATCATGGATAAGTTACTCATGTCTTTATAGAAACTAATAACTCCCTTCCTGTCAGTATATATGTATTTGCATTTTTTAAAATCTTGTATCATGGCCAATTCAAATGACTTCTGTGAATGTGTTATCTCAGCCTAATTATCTGAGGAGGCAAACTCTCTGCTTTCTCTCTGAGTCAGTTTGCTTCTTCTGGCTATTCAGGTTCTAATATGGTGGGAAGAGAAAGAATTTGCAGGTGGACCTTGGTGTTTGTGATGGTAAAGTGTCCATACCCCTTTCACCCTAATAACAGCAGCTAATGTTAATTAAGCCCCTGCCATACTCCAGGTAATATTCCAAGTGCTTTGCATTTATTATCTACTTTAATCTGGTCAGTGGCCCAATGGGTCTTTGTATTAGTATTGCCATTTTTTTTTCACATTAGAAAATCTAGGGCAAGAAGGTTAACTTTGCAAAAGTCACAGAGTGAATCGCAGTGCATTAACTCACAACAAGGAACTGGACTGTGGAGCACAAGCAATTAGATGTAAGTGAAAAACTCATTTTTTTGGAGGTGGATACTGAGAACTATTATAGAACTCATGAGAGAAAATGACTTTGTTTCCTGACAGTTTGCAGAGCCAATATGAATCATAAGAACCACTGGTCCTATACCACAGTGAATGAACAAGACTTTTTAAAGGTTAGTTGTGTCAGAACAGGACCAAAAAAGTCAGAAGTTTGGGAAAAGCATATAATAATAAAATTGCTTGCTAATTTCTATTCTTACAAATTCACATCAAATGAAAGTTAGGGAAACCTAACAATAATAATTCAGTTGGCAGCTAAATTACATTCAAATGCCCTATGTATTTTGCTATAATCTGTTATAAAGAGAAATCATTGCAACCACAACAGTGAAGCAGAATACATTTCATTAATATGGTACCCTTCATTGCCAACCTATTTCTAAACTTCTGAATAAGACAGTCACCTATAGTGAAAGTTCCCAAGGGAAAGTTTATGGTTAGGTATTATCCAATGCTGACTCTGGGGAAGGGAGGGGAAGAATGCTTTCTGGAGAAGAAACTTCAGATAGAGGAGAGAGTTAGGAGAATTGAGCATCTTTTCTAATGGGATGGGGGTCTGGGAGTAGGAGGAAGAAAATGTGTGAATGAACTCTAGAGTATGATGAAGAATTTTCCAAAGTGTAAAATGTTAGTCCTCAGGATGTTGATAGGTTTTTAGTTAATAATCAAATAAAATTTTAGGTAATAAAATATTTTTTAAGACACAAAGTAACAGATTTTTTAAACATTTTTTTTGTTCAGTTATAGTCATTTTACAATGTTGTGTCAAATTCCAGTGTAGAGCACAATTTTTCAGTTATACATGAACATACACATATTCATTGTCACATTTTTTTTTTGCTGTGATCTACCACAAGATCTTGTATATATTTCCCTGTGCTGTATAGTATAATCTTGTTCAAAATTTGTAGATCCTGACAGTCATATGCAGAATAGATAAACAGATCTTGAATTTACTAATTTGTATTACAATATTTCTCATATGAGGGAACATTGTATGCTATGTTCCCTAAAATTACTTTTCAAAGGTTAAATTGCATTGCACTGCCTTCTTCAGCAGGGACTCTTATAGGACTAAAATTCCATGACAGACATTTTGGGAAATACTGAAGAGTGAGAGATACGTCTGAGCACTTTACTGATTGCCCAGGGAGTCCTCTGGGAACCATGGTTGCTATGGAAAGAGAAGGCGGGCTGAGCCATTTCCATGCATGATCCTAGCATTGGGACTGGAATACTTTCACAAGAGTCAGCCCCATTAGAGAGTCCTCCACTGGGCAAGGTAGTCTTGTCAAGTAGCCAGCGTCTTAGGTATCATGTAAAGTTTCCAGATGTTGGTTGAATACTTGGCAATCCGATGATTGAAATTTCTCTGTGGAGATGCAGTTGAGAATAGTCCAAATATATAAATGCTTAATATTGTCTAATTAAATGCTGTATCATTGTGACATGACCTGTCTGTCCACAAGCACCCTCCTACCCTGACTGTTCCAAGCAGTACTTTGCCAGCTGACGTGCTGGCTGTGAAACTTGAGCCTCCCTGGTCATCAGTAGGGCTCTGGTCAGATACCATGTTACCTAGATTTCCTCTTTTTCATATATTGCAGTTTTCTCTTAAGGTAGAAGCTATTTGGCCACATTCTTTAAAAAATGTATGCTACATATGGGATATCTTATAGTATTATTACTTCAGATTTTATGATATGGTTACTATTTTGCTTCAGTTCCTGAGCCCTATGCTATTATGGAAAAAAGTTTTATCATAGTTAACAGTGGTTTTCAGGTAAAGTGTTGAAGCATTAACAAGTAAACTTGATATTTTAAAATTATGTATTTCCATTCTTCAGAAGGAAAGCATGAGATTCTGAACTATGGAAGATTGTTAAGGAACTTCATAGATGGTGGTAAAATATATGCTAAAATGTAGGTGGTTATCAGTACATGTTATTAACATATATGCACACATGTGGATTTTATGCAAATATTTTTATCAAGCCTTCCAATTATATTCACAGAAGTCACCCTGTGAATGTAAGAGTACTTGGCTCCCATATCAGTGCATTGGGAACTAAGTCTAGATGACCCCTCAGGGCAAGGGACTTCTTTTATCATGTGATCTTTTAACTGAAAGTGATGTGAGCATTTATTATAAGAGGACTCAATCAAGCCTGCACTTAGTCTATTATCCCTGGGTTATTTCCCACCTGATTGTGTGCATGCATGTGCGTGCACAGGCAGCAGTGACGCTCTCCCTAGACCCTTTGGTGGTGTGCAACAAACCAGAGTTAGAAGGTAAGTTCAAGGCTCTTGGTTTGGGGAAGGAAGGCTCCTGTTCATGTAGATCAAGCATTTACAAACTGGAGTTTGTTTTTTCTGTACCAATCAGTTGATAGTTTGAGTTCATGGTTCTAAGATGATTTTGGTGGGCAGAGCAGAATATGTCAAAAGGTTTCGGAGTATTTTTAAGACTGTCAGTCCCACACTATCAGTGACTCTCAAATGAAGGATGGCTTTGCTTACAGTCTTGAAAGTTAACAAAAATGTTTAGATTCTGGCATTTTAATCCACATGCACCCATACAGCCACAGATAAGACAATTTGCTGCATTTGCTCTTCTTAAGCATCTACTAACTATTGGACAAATTCATTACAGGAATAGAGAGAATGACTCATGCTTGATTCATAATAGACCGCTTTGATTGCTAAAATGAGGAACTGTAAAATCTCCTTTATCTGGTCAGCTTCAAGGAGAAAATGGTTGTCCTTCGAAGTCTTAGGCATCTTGTTCTGTGGAAGGGATCAAAGTGGTGGAAGCAGGTAATTCAATTTGGTAACAATAATACTCTAAAAACAGGGAGTTGTTTCCTCAAATAATTGTCTTCCCCTGCTTGGCTCGCGGGAGGGGAGCGTTACATGCAAATCTCCAAGGAGCTCCCCAGTGGGCCCATTAGCACGGCCTCCTGGCTGCTGATCCGGCTTTTTTCATTCAGCAAACGTCGCCTGACACTTCCAGTGATTCTCAGCATAAACTTCTTGCTGGCTCATCACAAAAGAGGGGGTAGAAAACGGAGCAGGGCACTATGATGCTGAAACTGGTGGGTTTCCATTGGTTGGCTTCATCAAAACATCACATGTCCTTCATATTCTACCCTCACCATAACCATCTTCTCAAAGCAAAGCATGTGGAGGATTTCTCAGACCGTTTTAATATGGTTTAGTTTGCTTGAAATTAAGTACGAAGGTGAGGCACTTAAAAGTATATCGGAAAAATAATCTAACTCAGGCCACACAGTCTCATGGATTTTCATGGCACAGCCAGAAGTTGAATCATACAAACATGTTGACTTTATATTTTGCTTTTAAAGCAGTTGAATTACATTGAGGCTGGATTGCAAAATCGTAACACACTGTTGGATGGGGTGAACTCTATCAGCTAGCATGCCACAGGTCACCAAAGAAAATCATCAGGGTGTACCACACTCTCGTAACACAATCTCACTCTGGAAGTTAAACTGTTATTGGTAAGGATTGTCTATAAGAGAGAACTCATGATTATACAAAAATTCATTTCCAAGGCACTTTGGAAAGTGCATTATTCACTCCACGCAGTATTTACCGAGTGTTCACCTTATCCTATAGGAGGTAAACTGCTCCTTAGCTGGCTCCAATCTCTGCGCTGGGACAGAAGGCAGCGTGAAGAAACAGATGCACATAGATAAGTGCTCCAGAATCTTGCACAGATGTGCACCCAGTACAAGATGGGGCAGATGTATTTATTATGGAGGGATGTGATCATGGGTCATGAAAAATACAGTTCAGGTAAGGGGAAGCCATGGAGGAATTTCCTTATTTCCATTCAGGATGCAATTTCCAAATCCCTGCCCTGCATACACCCACATGGGTCTCACAGTTTGTAAAAGGATAGTTTGGGTTGGGCAAAAGGAAGCAAGCGTGTTACTATAATTATTCACCTTTTTAAATATTCATTCCGCCCCCCACTGTGCTCCAGGTCCTGCTCTGCGTACTGGGGATATAGGAGTGGCCGAAATGTTCTTAAGGAGCTAGCATTCTAGTGGCTACTCTTGTAAGCACTTCACATGAATTAACCCACTTAATTCCCAGAAAAATCTAGGTGGAAGGTGTTGTAATACTCATTTTATAGATGCGGAAACCGAGGCCCTGAGAATTTACGTAATCTGCAGAAACAGAATACAGGCTCATGCAGTGACTTTTTAACCATCTTGCTCTACTCCCTTTAGATACTTCAAATGGAAATGGATGTTCGTTAGAAAAGGGGGACAGGAAATTGGGGAGGTAGAAAAGACTGTTGCCTGCCTGCTGAGTGTGCTGTCATTGGACTAAGTGCCACACTCAGATTATCTAATTTTCTCCCGTAACATTTAATTTTATGAGGTTAAACAGTTTGCTAAGTGTCACAACCAGTTAAGTGGAAGGATCAAGAATTTTCAGCTTGCAAGTGTTCACACCACCTCAAAAGAGAAGAAAATAAACAGAAAATAGACATTTGCAAACTCATTTTTTTCAAGCTTCCTTCAAAATCCTTGGACAGTTTTTTTGTGGTTGGTTCATTTAATTGTTTTTAATTACAATCATAATTACTTAGCAACTTAGACATAGTATCAGATTTAGCAAATGAAATGAATAGGTATTTCTGCTCATAAAAAGCTCTCATGGTGTGTCCAACACGTGTTTTGGCAAGGTTTCTCACATCCTTTTTTGTTTTTGAGAAGAAAAGAAAAACTGTGTGGCAATATCATTTGAAAAATTTCACATCCTATTTCACTAAAATCTTTGAGAGTACAAAATGTAAATAAAAAAACATTTAAATTGACTAATCTTATGACAGACAATAAGCTTTTATATTTTGAGGTGCTCCCCATGGATGACCAGCACGTAGTAACAGAAGCAATCACATAAATGGTGTGACCTATTTATCCTTACCCCTGCTTGCTGATCTGGATAGAGTCCCTCTGGTTTTTTGGGGAATGCCCCCACTGCCACCCCAGCCCCAGATTGCCAGACACATGCTGATGAGCAGATCGGCTTCCCAACCCCAACCAGGCACCTTGTGTGTGCCTCAGTGTCCACTAGACCCCTCGGGGCCCTGTAACAACTGGAATACTGGAGCCCCTGAAGAACTAAAGAGGCTCAAATTTTTGCTTTAAATGGGAATTAAGGTATTGCTGCTTCTCTTCCAGTGTCTTGACTAAGATGTTAGTAAGGATGCTCTTGATTTTTTTTCCTTTCCACACATCCCAGATGAGAGTGTAGCAGAAATGGAGTGACAAAGCTCATCATTCTGGGTTATCTTTTCCATCAGAATGATTACTCTTCTGGGAGTTACCCAGCCCAGTGCAAAAAGGCTTCTGAAGGGTCCACCCTGCCAATTTCCTAAGTACGCCCAGACCAGTCTAATGAACTCAGACTCTATTTGGGATACCCCACGACATTATGGAATACCTAGAAGAAATGAAACATCACAAACATTGCATTTTATCTTTACAGCAACTCAATGAGGAAAGAATATTATTTCCATGAGTCAGCTAAGGCTTAGTGTGATGAAGTAATTTGTCCAAGGATGTGGAAAGTGACAGAGATGGAATACTCATGACTTCTGAACCCAAGTTCAAGTCTCTTTTTACTTTATCACAGGGTGTTCTGGCTAAGAAAAAGAAAACCAACAGACTTTAGTTTTTGCAAAGCCATGAAAACCAGAAATCCTCATCCTTAATGTAGCATAGAGTGATAGCTATAGCGAATCACATATTTAAGCAACCCATAAATCCCAAATTCAGGTGGAGTGGTATTCACTTATGCTATTAAGACCAATGGTTTTCATTTTTACTTTTGGATTGGCAGTAGTCACACATGGTAGACATGGCATCAGATTTGAAAGAAAGAATTGATTTGAATAATTCCTGTTATAAATCTGGAATGCGTTTTTCAGTTTATGCAGTCATAGTTAGTCTTCTAGGCCTCCGGGTTATAGTACAGTTTTCTATGCAAAACATTATTTACTGAGAGATTTTTAAGCTACAGATCTTAAAAAGCAGAAAAAATGGAAAATGTTTGAAATTTCTTATTAGCAATTAAAAATAGATTTGTACAGTAGGGTTATTGAATTACAGGGACATTTATATCTCAATGACGTAGTAATTCATAGCACATTACTGTTAAAGAAAAAAACATAGCCAAGAAAACAAGGACCTTTCTCCAGTTACACATTGTATATGATTTTAAATGTGCTTCTATGCTCACACACAAACATGCACACTACATGGTTAAGTCAGACAAACGTTTGATGTAGGCGGTCTTTACTACATAACATCAACCACTTACTCAGATAAACGTATTGGCTTCTTCTCTGTGTCTGTGCCAGGTGGACAAGCTAATAGCTGTCTTGAGAGTTTTTCCTTTCTTGATCCTTATCCCCCACACAATAAGTTATTTGAGTACTAGAAATGATTTGAATATATGAGAGACTATAGTAAAAAGGTAAAAACTTCTGCTAAAATGCCAAATGAGGTCAAGATCATAAACTTGATTTCACAAATAAGAAATAACATGTTATGGAATAAAAGTCTGCAAAAATCTATTTAAATACAGATAAACACACATAGAATAAATTTTGAATCTAGATTTAATAGCAAAACTACAAACCTACCTTGTCTTGCCCCTTACATCCCCTACCATCTATGCTCCTTCACCACATGGACAGGATTGCTGGAGTTTCTCTGCATAACGTTTCCATCTTTCTGGCTCTCAATTTCCAGATATTTTACAGTTGGCAGTTCTGCTTCATAGAACATGTCTGCAGTAAAATAATCCTAATAGAAGCCTTCTGTTAGCGGCTGAGAAATTTCTGTGTGAATTTCATAAAAATATAATCTACTCAAGTTCCTAGTATTAGCATTTGTGTAAACCACCTTTGAGATTGAGGTTCTAACGTATATTACAAGTCATTGAACATGTAATGTGAACTGTGGGATCCTCTATCATAACAGGTATAGTGATGAAAATGAAAACTTAATATTTGTAAGAAACTTTAAAGTTCATAAATGTTCACATATAATTTTATATTAATGGAATTAATACATATTAGTCCATGACATTTAACATTCCATGTTAATTGTTACGAACTCTTTGTTATATGTTTTGTTATCCCTATTTAATGAAAGAGCACCATTTATTATTACCTCCAGGTCACAGATAGAGAAAGTTACTCTGGGTCTAGTACTCCTTTCCACATGGTAAACAGTAATGCGAACCCATGCAGAAAGTTAAGATATATGTGTGTATATGTAAGATATAAAATACTTTGAAACAAAGAAGCATTTGGAATTGGTTTATAATATAGTTTATCTTTCTTTGTTTTATAAAATTATTTCAGCACAGGTCAGGTGTGGTTCGATAAATGCTAAGCTTCCTAAGTCCATGTTACAGAAATGAAACATATTCTGACGGAGAACAAATGAGCTTCTCATTTTTTTACACATAGGATGAACAGTGAAATTCAGATTGCGTTCATATACCAAATCTAGTGTATTTACCTAGTCTTCTTGGCTATAGATATATAACATAAAATGAAATAAATATTTTTAATTTTGTGTGGTAGAACAAAGGTGGGCAGATTATATGTCTTTTCACGGGAACGTAGAGATGCCAGCTAACCACCAAAATATATGACTGTCCTCTAACAGATGGAGTTCTGCTTGGGAAGTAGCTGCTGAGCTGGGCAGTATGGATCCCTTTACATTACATTAGATGTGGGAGTAGATCCCGCCAGTGGAACAGGAGCAGACCATGGTCAAGGGTATATATTCTCTAAGCTTTTCTTCTCTTTCTGCTAACTTAGGCAATGAAGAATGAGGCCCCAAGAGATGCAAGAGTCATAAGACAGAAGTCGCCCGAGTCTTTAAATCATCATGTGAAGGAAAGCAACCTGCCAGGAATACCCAGGTCAGACTGTTTTCCAGTTGAGAAATAGACTTTTCATATGACTGTAGCCATTGAAATTTTAGAGTTTATTAACCAATACAGAATTGAATGTATATTTCAGTAAGGAGTTAATATCACTGTGTGACAGGTAAAAATAAGCCTGAAATAAATTTTAAATTATGAAAAGTTAATTAACTCTTATAGAAGAGGAAATTATTTTTAAAATTACACACTTATTTTATGCAGTATTTATATTTTTTTCAGATGATGTATATAAAAACCCTTTTTACTAGCTGATATAATTTATGGATGTTCTCTCTAATTAGTTATACAGATACTGTCTCACTTTTAAAAGAAGTGATACATAACAAGAACACTTTAATTTACATATTTTATAGAGGGAACTCTCTAATTAAATATACACATACTATTTCACTTAGTTTTGAAATGTACAAACCCAACCTTTGGCCAGAACAATGTTATCAGCTGGAAAAGTAATCTAAAGCAAACTGGAATTTGGAGAAATCTCTTTGTCACATTTAAAAAGTGATCTCAGCATATCTCTATTTGTGTGTGGATTCATGTCACGTGCATTTACATGCACATTCTCAGTCATGGTGGCCAAGGGCTGGGATCCAGAGCTGTAGATAAAGTGAATCATTTTCTGTGAGACTTGGGCAATTTACTTTACCTCCCTGAGTCTCAGTTTCCCCGTTTGTAAACAGCAATATCTAAGCTATAAGATTTTTATGGAAGTAAAAGGAGATGAAAGTATCTTCTAATCAGTAAAGCAAAAATTATATGGTATTTGTGGTCATTTGTTATTGGACCTTATATTCCATCGCAAAAAATAAAATTTCATAGAAAAGCTGGGTTTAAATTCAGCAGAAATCAACGTTCTGCCTGAATATGTGTGTAATTAAAAGTATTTCTGTGTTTCCCTGTAATTTTTTGCTCCCTGGGAGTGGGTTAAAGAGAAGACAAATTAGTCATCTGAGATTATCCATACAATCCACTCTTGTAGGTCAAGATGAAGACATGTTAATGGAGGAAAGATATCGTTTATTTATAAACACTTAGTTAACTGCAGTGACTATGCGTATCCAACTGACCTCAGAGCTTCTAGAGGGTCATTGTGTATAGGACAAAAATAAAGTCATCATCAACATTCATCATACTGACGCCTGTTTGTCTGATATTTTTTAGAATATTGTGGGAAGCTAACAGTGAAATTTGGCAAGCAGTTTGGAATTTGTATGTGTGTGTATGTGTGTTTTACAAAATGTGGCTTTTAGACTTGTAGTTAACCTTGGTCCAAACACCATTCTCTGGAGTTCTGGGCAAACCAAGTTTTCAAATACAAGAGATGTCAAACATCAGTTTGTGAAAGGAAAGAGGGTGTTGATAAATTTGATATTCACATATCATATGTCAGAAAATTGTTGTCAATTAGAGAATGACTATACTAGATATTTTTAAAGAAGAGACTCAATATCAGAAATTGAATAGGAGAGATGGATTTTTAAATGCTGTAAATACATGTGTAATGTGATTGAATAATTAAACATTCATTTAAGTCTTACTCTATAGGAATACTCTGGAAGGACAATATCAGAGTGTCTTCAGAAATTAGAAATAGATGTCAAAATTATAAAGCATAGATAGCAACATAGAATTTCTTCTTATTTACAAAAGATAAAAAGTGTAGCCAATTGGGAATAGAAACAAATGAGACTAGTCCTATGGTCAGCAATGGAGGTCACAAATGTTGTGGTACAGTGGGTTTTCATTTGAATAGATATTCAAGATATAACACAGATCTAAATCTGTTTTATGTCAATTAAGTAAGAAAACAAAGATGCCTCAAACATTTCATGAATTATGACAATTACTTACTATCTGTTTGTGTAGAGACTCTAGAGAGAAGCATTAAAGTCCAGTATTCTAGGGAGACAACTCTTGAGAAAAAAAAATTTGGGTAATAAATGATGGGAGTCTCCCAATGACATTTATATTTTCTAGAGCAGCCAGAAGGTTCTTTGTATTTAGACGGTCTGTCTTTTTTAAATGACTTTTTTACCCTCTTTTATTCAAATGCTGAAAATTCTGAAAGGGCTTATTGCTGTTATTTCTAGCTAGAGTGGGGTGATAGAAGACTTGGGTAGAAAGATAAAAAAAAACAGCTATTCAGCTATCTCGGATAATTTGAAGTTCATCCAAGTCCTTACTTGTCTCCCTTTGTCTAAATGTCTTTTACCCTTATTATTAGATCCTATTTTTCAACCTTTTAATCATTCTTAGGGCTCTGCTCTCAACTTGTTTCAAATTCTCTACTTTTCTTGTAAATTGTGCAGCCCAGAACTGAAAAGAAATTTCTGTTAGTCCTCTTGATTAAAGATTTTTTATTTATTTTTTTTAACGGTTATATAGGTGCCTAAATACTTTGTATAGGATTTTTTAAAGTTTCCAATGAAAGTGGGAGGTTATGGCATTCTAACAGCAACCCAATGCAAATGTGTGGGATTTCAGTATTGTGTCCCCTTCTGGACACAATAATGAAATGTTATTTTCTTCCAATTACATTAAGCAAGTGGCACCTTGATTTGAATAGTGACATATTCAAACATAATCAAAGACTATTTGTTGATCTTCTTGTGTAATGATAAACTGCCTTTTCTCAAAAGGTTTTTACATAGTTTGAACAATTTGTTAAGAAGCAGCAGACTTCAGAATTTACTGGTGGAAACAAATAGCACAGTTGTCATCTCTAATTCATTTTGAATCACTGACTTCTATTGATGATGTTCTTGTGAGCAATGATGCCGCATGCTGCTAGTGTATAAAAATAGGCAATTCAGTTCTTTGGGGCATATTTTTCAGTGCTCAAAAGTATTCACTTTCTAAATTACCCTACATGTCTGCCATATACACACAAATTTATTCCTTGACTCTAAAGTCTAGCGTTTTAAGTTTTATATGAAATGCTGTTGCCTTGAGGGAAAAGGACATTGGAAATGGGTAGAGGTTAGAGTTGAATTTTAGACTTATTCTCAATTATTTACCAGTACCAGCCTCCACACCTTATTATCTATAAAAATGTATTCATTTCTAGGAACAAAATATATTCCTTAAAGAAAATTCCTCCTCTTGCAATGATGTATACTTGGAATGTATTCTTTTTGACTTTTTTTTTTTTTAAGACCAGCACAGTTGTACATTCTAAATTAAAGATATTTGGATTCCAAAGATCTACCTATGCTTACTATATGTGAACAAATCTAGAGGACAGCAAATGTATTTTCATAATTTGATTGGCTAGGCAGTAATTATAAGCAGTAGAGTAAAGCTTGATGTACTTATCAGACAACTTGAGAGAGCTTTATTTATGTGGGATTCTTTGTATCAAATGGATTTGAAAGATCTGAACATTGTGAATTATACTTTGTTTCAGAGATTTTTAGGGTATGGTTTAAGAGAGAACACCTGAGGTTGGGGCGCCCCATTAATGATGTTTGCTGAGATCTATGAAGGCTGTTGGACTTTCTGAGGACCAGTTTAGATTTCTACTGCTGCTAGTTTATAATGAATAGTTTTGTGCCCCGATCCCCACCACCCAAATTCGTATTTTAAGACACATTTAACAGCACTTTTAGTGAATCTGTTTCAAGCATGTCTGTTAGGTCCAGTTCTTACCCGAATATTATGTGGCAGTTGCTTAGAAACTATATGGAAAGAATTAAAAAAAAAATTATTCACTCTGTCCTTCATTGACTAAGGGTATTGTTGATTGCTGTTAAGTCTGTGGAATACTTTATCTGTTTTCATGATTAAGCATTCCATAAATGCCAAGAGAAGAAACTGCACTAATTTTTTCATATTTATAGAAAACTTGAGTTGATGACTGTGATTCAGTATGTTTTTTATGAAGATAAACTTCTTCATCTGTCCAACAGTTGTCAGGAGGCAAAATCAGGATTAGAAATCCAGTGCTTTATCATTACTCTATATTAAATGCTTCTATGAAGATTTCAAATAAAAATGAGATTTTTAAAATATGGGGACTGTTACTGCATTGGGGGATAAATAATTCTTCCTTTTTAATTTGGATAAGGTTAATAGATATAAAAGCAAAAAATATCAACCAGAGTTTTTCTTACTAAAAAGAGAAAACATCGGAGAATTGCGTGTTTGGGTCTTGTGCTCATTTTTGGATTGGGTTTTTTGTTGTTGTTATTAAGTTGTAGCAGCTATTTATATAGTCTGGAAATTAAGCCCTTGTCAGGCTCATCATTTGCAGATATTTTCTCTCATTCTGTAGGTTGCCTTTTTGTTTTGCTTATGGTTTCCTTTGCTGTGCAAAAGCTTATAAGTTTAATGAGGTCCCATTTGTTTACTTGTGCTTTTATTTCTATTGCCTGGGTAGGCTGCCCTAGGAGACAGCCCATTGCTAAGATTTACGTAAGAAAATGTTTTGCCTATGTTTTCTTCTAGGAGGTTTATAGAGTCTTGTCTTTTGTTTAAGTCTTTAAGCCATTTTGAGTTTATTTTTGTGTATGGTGTGAGGGAGTGTTCTGACTTGATTGATGCACATGTGGCTGTCCAATATGTGGCTTTCCCAGCACCACTTGCTGAAGAGACTGTCTTTTCTCCGTTGTATATTCTTGCCTCCTTTGTTGAAGATTAATTGCTCATAAGTCTGTGGGTTTATTTTGGTGCTCTCTATTCCATTCCATTGATTCATACTTATTATTTTTCAGTTTTGCATTTAAGTCTGTGACCCCTTTTAAGTTAATTTCTATATAAGGTGTAAAGTTTAGGTCAAAGTTCATTTTTGGCCTCTCCAATGGATATCTGATTTCTATACCACTTTTTTTTTTTGGCAAAGCTATTCTTCCTTCACTGACTTGCTTTTGCATCTTTGTCAAAAGAAAGTTGGATATATTTGAGTAGGTCATCTTTGATTTCTTTCATTATCATTTTTTGGTAGTTTTCATCATGGAAGTTTTATGCATATTTTGACAGAATTATGCTGAACTATTTTATTTTATGAAGTGATTATAAATGATATTATATTTTAAAATTTTGTTTCCATGTATTCATTGCAAGTATGTAGAAAGGCAATTGATTTTTTTTTCTATGTTTCTTTGTTTTGTTCTCTTGTTGAACTTACTTTTTAGTTCTAGAAGGTTTTTGTCTTTGCTGTTTGCATATTCCTTAGGATTTTCTATATAGATAATTATGTTATCTGTATGTGGCACAGTTTTAGCCCTTTCTTTTCAATCTGTATGCCTTTATTTCCTTTTCTTGCCTTATTGCACTAGGTAGAACTTCCAGCAGTATATTGAATAAGGGTAGTGAAAGTAGATACTCTTGCCTTGTTCCTGACCTTACAGAGAAAGCATTCAGTTGTAAGTATAATTTTAGCTGTTGTTTTTTTGTAGATGCTATTTATCAAGTTTAGGAAGTTTCCCTCAATTCTTACTTTTCTGAGAGGTTTTTTTAATCATGAGTGGGTGTTGAATTTTTTTCAAACTTTTTCTTGATAGATTGGTATGATTATGTAATTCTCTTTTACAGTTTGTTAATATATTGGATTATATTAATTTATTTTCAAATATTCAATCAATCTTAAAACTCAGTCATGGAGTATAACTTACTTTATACATTGCTAAATTCTATTTACTAACATTTTGTTAAAGATTTCGCATCTATATTCATGAGGGATATTAGTCTGTAATTTTTGTTTGGTTTGTTTTGGTATTGTCTTTGGTTTTGGTATTAGGGTAATACTAGTATTATAAAATAAAGTGTTCTCTACTGTTTTCTTTAAAATATTGTATATAATTGGTGTCAATTTTTCTTAAATTATGACTTCTATTTATTTAATTGTTGTATCTGTTCAGATTACCTATTTCATATTGGATGAATTGTGGTAAGTTCATGTTTCTTGAGAAATTGGTCAAATTTCTCCTAAGTTGTCAAATTTAGCTATGCAATGTTGCTCATAATATTCACTTATTATCATTTTGATGTCTGCAGGGTCTGTGTTATTCTTGATAATGGTCAGTTGAATTATCTTTGTTTTTCTCTTTATCTCAGTCTCCCAGGTGGTTCATCAAGTTTATGGATCTTTTAAGGAAGCAGTTCTTTATTTTACTGATTTTTCTCTATTGTTTTTCTGTTTTCAGTCCTATTGCTTTCTGCTCTTACACATATTACTTCATTCCTGATACTTGCTTTGAGTTAGCTTTGCCTTTTTTCCTCTAGATTCTTCAAATGGGAACCTAGATTACTGATTTGAAATATTTCTTTTTTAAAAAATCTAAGTGCTATAAATTTAGTGCCAAAAATTTCCCTCTCATCCCTCCTTTACCTATGTACCCCAAATTTTGGTATGATAGTTTTCATTTTCATTCTGTTAAACATAATTAAAAATTTTTTTTTGTCTTCCTCTTTGACCATTGAATTACTTGTAATTCTTTGATTTCTAAGTGCCTGGGGAATTTTTCTGTTTTCTTTCTATCATTGATTTAGTTTGATTCTGTTGTGGTCAGAGAACATACTTTCTATGATGTAAATTCTTTCAAATTTGTTGGGTTTTTTTGTTTAATGGCCTTGAGTATGGCCTCTCATGGTATATGTTCCACAGGTGCTGAAGAATGTGTGTTCTGCTTCTGTTAAGTGAAGTATTCTAAAAATGTCTGTTAGGTCCTTTTTTTGGATTGTGCTGCTCAGTTCTATACTCCTGCTGATTTTCTGTTTGGTTGTTCTATCAGTTGGTGAGATAGAGGTGTTGAAGTCTCCAACTACACTGGGGATTTGAATATTTCCCCTTTTAGTTCTATCGGGCTGGGTTTCACATATTTTGCAACTTCATTGTTTGGTGTTTACATTGTTGATTGCTACATCTTCTTGGTGAAGTGACCCTGTTGTCATCATTATACAGTATCCTTCTCTGCCTCTGGTAATTTTATTTGCTCTGAAGTCTACTTTTATCTGATATTAGTATAGCTACTGCTTCTTTCCTTGGATTAATATTTACATGATATGTCTTTTTCCAACTTTTTCTTTCAGTGTTCTTATATCGTTTTATTTGAAGTGAGTTTCTTGTGGAAAGCATACTGAGCCATCATTTTAAATCACTTTGCCAGGCTTTGTCTTCTATTTAATGTATTTAGGCCATAATTTTAATATATTAGGACTTTAGTCACCCAGATTATTATTTGTTTTCTCTTTTATTTTTTTCTGTCTCTTTTTTCCTGTGGGTTACTTGAATGTTTCCTATAATTACATTATGATCATATTTTTTTATTTACCTCATTGTACAGTTTTTTGGAATGGTTGCTCTAGGTTTACATTATGCATCTAAAATTTATCACACTCTAATGGTGGTGTCATTTTACCAGAGTGAAGTTTGAAACCTTACTTTTCTTTAATCCCTTTAGCCTCCCCTATTTATAATTGTTTGAAGTATTTCTTCTATATACATATGGAACCACATGAAACAGTGCTATAATTTTTACTTCAATCATCAAATGTAATTTAATATTTTCTGTTTTTGTACATGATGTTTTACTTTCCTTCCTGATGTTCCAAGATTCTTCCCTATTTTTTTTTTTTTTCTTTTTCTTCTCTTTAGAGGACCTGCTTCAGCCATTGTTTTAGATTAGGATTGCCAGGAACAAATTCTCTTAGCTTTCCTTCATTTTAGAATATCTCGATTTCCCCTTCATTTCTGAAACATACTTTCATTGGATATCTGATTCTAGATTGAACAGTTCTTTTCTTTAAGCTCTTGAAAAATGTAGTGTAATTCTTCCTGGCCTCCATTGTTTCTGATGAGAAATTTGCTGTCATTCAGATATTTTCCTCCATACATAATGTGTTATTTCTCTTTCACTTTCTTAATTTTTTTTTCCATTCTTTTAGTCTTCCAAAGTTTGACTATGATATGTCTTGACATAGATTTCTGTGGCTTTATTCTCTTTTTCAGTTCACTCAGCTTCAATCTGTAAGTTTATGCCTTTTGCCAAATTTGGAAAGTTTTGGCCTTGAGTATTTGATTTGATATTACTCAATTAGTTCTTAAGTTCTCTCTTCCTTCTCCTTTATTTCAAGGATTCTGTTGGAATGAATGTTAAATATTTTTGTTATAGTCCCACAGGTTAATGAGGCTTTGTTAATTTTTTAAAGTCTTTTTTTTTCTCTGTTGTTTCCAACTGGGAAATTTCTGTTGTTCCATTTTCCAGTTCACTGATTCTTTCCTCTGTCTCTCCCGTTCTACTGTTGAACTCATTCATTGAGTTCTTAGAATTTTGTGTTACAATTTTGGTTTTTGCCAAGTGAAACAATCATGAAGCTGACTTGAAATTCATCAGAACTTTGCCCATTTTGAAAATCTCTTTTGATTATACTTTTCAAGAACAATTTATGTTTTTATATTTCCTGTAAGGTGGTGCTACTGAAAGTGTGGCCTGTGAACCAGTGTCAGGTCATGAACAGTGAGTTATCTGTACAATAAGGTAATTACAGAAATTTAAATTGTGCATTTAGAAACAGTTTTAGAAAGTCGACATACCTTCAAGGTATGTGGTCAATGGGTTTGTCCTCCTGAACAGAATCTGGGCCAGTTTAGGTATTGCTGAACTTGTGTAGTGAGTCTAGGTAGTACAGACTTCTCAATGATCATGTGCATATGGGTCACATAGTGGTCCCTGGCAGATTAGAAATGAAAATAAATAACATGGGTCTTTCACCAAAGATAGTCCTAGCAATGCTGTAAAATATGGGTTACATGGGTCTTATTCAAATGTATTTTTAAAAAAGTATATTTTATGACTAATTTGTTAAATTTCCAAATCAACTCATATAAAATATTTTTCTGTGTTGAAATATTGACTAGAATGAGAAGGCACAGTTAACCACTTTATTCTTATTGTAACAATCTTTTCACAGGATCAGTAAGTCAGAAATCATTAGATGTTAGGTTATATTAGACTTCATTATTCTTCAGAATATCAAATACAAATTAGTTAGCCAAGGAAATTTTTCATCATTTCACTCATGAACCTTTTTTTTTTTTGGTGTTGAAAATATGGAAATAATCTGTCCACCTTTCTCATCCTAGACCAGTTGTGTACATCAAGACTTAAAGTGGTTTTTTAAGTGTGATCCTCAGACTGGCAGTGTTAGCATAACCTGGCAACTAGTAAGAAAAAGGAAGTTTTGTGCTCCATTCCAGGCCTACTGAGTCAGGATCTGTGAGTCTAGGACCCAGCAATCTGTGTTTTAATAAACCCCCCCCGGTGATTCTGATGCACATTGAAGTTTGAGAACCACTTCTGTAGACCAAATTACCAACATCATGTGCCTTGGGTACCATAATGGCTTCCAAACTGGTTCTGTTCCAGTCCTTTCTCTGCTCAGCACTCAGGTTGATATGTGTGTGTACACATGCACACACACACAGACATACAGACAAATGCTCTCAGGCTAAAGACCAAAATAGACCTTTTAAAAACATAGAGTGAAGAAGTCTCTTATCAGGTCTGGTGCTCAATCTAGTTGTCAGGTACCATCTCAAACCAGTGTCTCTTTCTCTCATCCCCTGCTCCACTGGCCTTCTTTCAGGCCTTTCTACAGGCTTTGATTAACTCTAATACACCCTTTATGAGAAATCATTTATTAGAGATATCTGTAACTTATCAGTTTAAAAGTTCCTTATTCTGTTATTTGAAGGACCATGTCTTATCTCTCCCAGCATTTATCCCAGCTGCAATTTTATACTTTTTTGGGGTTATTTGATCATTTGCTCATCACTACATCCCAGAGTAGCTTGTAAATGCCCGGACAGAATAGACCATGTCTGCTCTTGCTCGCAATTGTTTCTCCAGAGCCTAGTACTGTGTTTACTTTGTGGTTGACATTCAGGAAATTTTGAATGACTTAATCAGTGACTCATTGCACAGTAATGAACCCCTAACATAGGAGTGGCCCACACTGCAACTGGGCAACCACACTGGATGGCTGTTTGGTCATGCTCCCTGTTGATACAGTTGTTACCTTTCCTATCCATTTCAGAACAGATAATGTACTGTCCGTCACCATCCAAGGAGCATACATCTTTAAAAAGTGAAGCAATTCCCACTTTTCATCTGCTGCAAGGAAAGACCAAAGTATTAGTCCATCATGCTGAAAGAATTCCCATCAGGCGTTAGAGCCCAGTATGAATTTTCCCATACCAAGGACTGATCCCATCTGGGCCAGCCTTTACAGTGGTATTGTTTCCATGGATCATTGGGCTAAACTGGGAATTTACAATGATTGACAGCAAATTTTTGTGGAAAAATGAAGTTTAGTTTTTGAAAAATTGACAAATCTTACAAACACACCTACTTTTTTTTAGGGACTCAACGTATGAGCAAAAATTGGTTTGTTTATTTTTTTCCCTCAATATCCCCCAAATTCAAATGTTTTTCACTAGCTTATAACCTTACTTCATCCTTTCTCTAAAATCTAGGACAGAATTTAAACTTAAACTAAAACTTTGGAAGCATACTTATTAAAAATTACATATGCTGACTTTTTAACCTAGTCCCATTTACTCTTCTGGTAATTCCTGGAGGATAAGAGCTGCTGAATACAGCACTTAATTAATGATGCTAGAGGAAATTCTGTATGGCAAACAAAATAAAAATAAATATTTTAAAATTCTAAAACAAACAAACAGAACGTCTCTCCCTTTTTAAAGCCTTAAAGACCTTTCTGTCTCTAGTTTCACTGTGGGGCAAATCAGCATGCTTCAGCCAACTGAATGTTTTTCTGCCTGGGTTGTAGGATTCAAATGATAAATTTACTAATAGGAGGTAACAATGGAGTAACTCCCCCAAAGGCCAGAACAGATGCAGCAAAGGACACTAAGCAATCTGCTCAAACTCTGAAATCAAGGCATGTTTTAAAAAATATGGTTAACATAATGGATATTCGTGCTTTGTCTTTTCGACATCTTCACAAAGATGATTACTGTCTGTACCGTCATAATTAAGTATAAAGTTATCATTATTATGACTGTGTAAAATAACTAAATGTACATTGTAATTTTCATTTTGTAGGTTGCAATGAATGTGTGTATTTGTGAATAAATGGAGTATGGATGTGTGTATGTGTATTTTTCTATATATGTATATATTTATACATATGTGTGTATATAAATGTGCACTGTGTACATATAAATGTATACACGTATAGAGATATTTGCATATGTTATACATCCACATACCTATCTATCATGAGAAATATAAGTTTATTTGGCCTAATAACATACGTTGAATAAGTTTTATCCTTTGTTTTCCCAGTGAAGATTAGGCAGTTTTCAAAGCCCTGTTAAGGATGAAAATCTGTGTCTGTACATGAAATATTCTGCATGTGGCATGTCATTATGTCTTTAGGAAGAAGTTACAATAGCTCTAGAACACTTTTCATAGGCTCTCCCAAGGTTGTGAGATAATGTGTCAGATTTTCTTTGAATTGAACCACTTGTATCTAATGGCAATACAATGTATTTCAGAACAATGTAGTGGCTATTTTAAGGCTCATACCCTTTAAAAGAAGAAATATTTCACCTATCCAAGTTAAGGAATCATGCTTGAATTCCTTATTGAATCCTAATTATGTTCCTTACCAAATAACTTAACACGTAAGTTTTAAATTAATTAAACAAGAAGGACATTAGACTGAGAGGGCTTTAATGCCTTAATAGTCTACATAAGCAAACCAAAACCTAAGCCTCAAGGTTAAGAAATCAAAACCTAATGACAACCAATCACAGATAGCCACCTAGGCTTTGACAAATGAAACAACCGCTTAAGCTACAGCCAATCATATAAGTTCCTTGCTTTGCTTCTACCTCTTTATCAAAGCCTCTCCTTAAGGTCTTATCAGTGGAATGCTTCTAACCACTTCTGACTTGACCGTGCCCAATTGGAATCAGATTTTGCTCAAATAAACTAAAAAGCAAAATTAATATGCCACAGTTTATCTTTTATCATAAGAAATTCTACACATCTCCCCAAAATAAACCTAGTGAACTTTTTGAGTCTTATATTTAAGACGTTATCACAGGCAAGCCAGTCATTTTGCAAATAGGTATTTCTAGCTGAGTCCAACATGTTTATTAGAAAAAGATAAGAATAAATTAAACAAAGAATTGGGGATATAGAATGGGGATATGGAGTGGAACAGTGGTGTCTGAAGACTGTTAGTCACCTATTCAAGAGTCATCATTTATGACTTTCCTAGAATACTGTTTCAGGTTTTGGGTAGGTCCTGTGCTCCAAGGAAGGCTGGACTCCTTGGAAGCACCAGGGCATGAGTCATGAGTCTTGTTTCCTCTAAGTAAAACACAGTAATTCTATCACTGTCTTAGTAAGTTGTTTAGGAATGGATGTGTGAGGTGATGAGGTATGCTAGATGTCAGAAGAAGACTTACTTGCAAAAAAGAGAGAGAGAGAGACCTAAGGAAAGGAAATTTTCCTTTCAGACTTTTGGACTGTTGTTTCATGTAGCTGAAGATGGCAGAGTAAAATGATGTAAAGCACTTGTGTTCTTGATGATGAGACTGATTTGCTGAGTAGACCAGCTGTGGAGCTGCTTCACTTCTGTTCTGTTTGTCTTGTGAGCTAATAAATTGCCTCACGATAGATGGGATTGCAAATTGGATTTTCTCTTACTTGCCACCTGAATGCCTTTATGAATACAAGTCATTTCTGCAGAACTGGTTGTGTAAAAAATGTAACTGAATGATGAAGACAGTGATGATGAATGTTTTTCTACCAGAAGTTCAGTTAATTTTCCTTTTCTGCTGGAAGTAACTTTAATTATATAAATGCAATCTATACTTGCTATTTGAAACATCAACCACCTTTGAGAATGTGATAGAAACTTGGAAAAATAACTAGATCTAAATTGAGTGAGTAGCAGGTGGGAATGAGATCAAGATCTTTGGCAGTAATTTCAAAACATAAAAGCAAATCATATCTTGAAATGCATTGAGTAAGTATTACTCAGATGTCTAGGTTACCCAAGTATGTATTATAGGCAAGAAGAAGTTAGGGTTTTGTTGTTTGTTTGTTTGTTTGTTTGTTTGTTTTTGGTTGTGCACTCTTATATGGTTCTCCCATAAGGACAAATGAAACAAAATACCAAAACCACATAAAAAAGAATTATGACATCAAGGCAGGACAGAATCCAGAGAGCTCAGAAATGTTCAATACGTCATAATAACAAAAAGTGTAGATCTTAGGCTCAGGGACTGCAAGTAGGAGAAGCCAGATCTTAGAAGAGTCAGGAAATTCATCTTCCCAAAGCATATCCAGTTATCTAAACTTGGGCAGTGTCGCTTACTCTGCAAATAAGCTTAAAGAGCTATGTCCAAAAAAATCAGGTATTTACAGTCTCAGTACTGATCAGACTAGGTAGATCCTACAAAATAATTTTTTCTTTTCTTAATTAGTTTACTGTTTTCAAAATGGGCTGATATGTTAAATAATGATACTCTAAAGGTTGTAGAGAGTAATTTGTACTTATTTTGAAGAAAAAAAATTGTCTTTGATGCAAAGAGTTGATGTTGGTGTGATACTGACTGTCATCTCTGCCTACCATGTATCTTAGCTCCAGAAAAAGTAATGACCCTGTCTCAAAATTCACCATCAAAAGATTAAGTAAGGTAGTAGCCAAGATGTTCAAAAATCTCTCAGGAGTTAGTCAGAAAAGTAGAATTT
This sequence comes from Camelus ferus, assembly GCF_009834535.1. Taxonomy (NCBI): domain Eukaryota; kingdom Metazoa; phylum Chordata; class Mammalia; order Artiodactyla; family Camelidae; genus Camelus; species Camelus ferus. Next base: position 51,050,134 of record NC_045702.1, on the reverse strand, counting down.
CTTACCTGTGAGATCACTCACTTAGGGCATAGGTACATAAGTTCATCTTCAAAAAGTGGGGAGTTTGAAATTTGTAGAGACTGACAGGTATATATAGAATAAACAAGATTATACTGTATAGCACAGAGAAATATATACAAGATCTGTGATAGCTCATGGTGAAAAAGTATGTGACAATGAATATATGTATGTTCATGTATAACTGAAAAATTGTGTTCTACACTGGAAATTGACACAACATTGTAAACTGACTATAACTCAATATAATAAAATTTAAAAAACAAAACAAAAAGTAGTTCTATGTAGGTTAAAAATATCTTAATTCAATATTTCAAGTTTATTAATCCATGTAATATTGAACATGTTAACATAAATGTAAGGAGAGATTCATTTTACACATATCTATAGCTTAGCTATGGAAAATTTCTTCCTTTTATATGAAAAAACACTCTTCCTCGGTAAATGGATTTTATAGTATTAATGCACGTTGATTTGGCATTAGGTGACTTAGATTGATAAATCAGATATTATGCAATCTAGTTTTTCTAAATATATTTGATCAATTGTATGGAAATCTATTTGAGAGCTTTTCACTAAATCTTGAAATACCTCCATAGCTGATGACAGTATGTCAGTATTTGGTTGTAGTACCAGGTATTAGCAGAATCCAGCTAGAACCCTGAGCTTGTCTTAATATATATTCTCACATCTACCATCTAAGTTAAGTAGCCTGTATTGTTGCACTGAATACATTTATCTCCTGTTCAATAACTAAAATAGAAAGAACTTGTTCTTGGATGTAGTATTTATTTTGTATATATTTTCGCTGTGGAAGAGATTTCAGAATTTATAAAAATATTTTAAAAAATCATTTGATGACAATAGCAACTTTGGTGTCACCTCCCTTATATACATTTAAAACTTTATTCTCAAAGAAAATAGACATATAATGAATCTCAGTAAGCAGCATATGTAGTAATTCTTGAAACTTTGACACATATTTAAGCAATGGCAGCATACTCTCCTGGAAACAGTTCTGGGCTAAAATTCAGATGATTTGTGCTCTAATTTACAGGCTGAGAACCTTGGATAAGTGACTTAGCCTCCTTAGTCTTATTTTCTCATCTGTTAAATGGGTATGCTTATCTAACTGAAGAGGTATGTTTTAAGGATTAAAATGACAAATGAGGTATGCATGTTAAAAATGTTGTGAAAAAGTATTTAGTACGTAGATATAGTTGTCCCTTGGTATCTGTGAGGGATTGGTTCTGGGAACAACATGTTACAGCCACCCCCAAACCCAGCTTGCCTACTAATATCTGAGAATGCTCAAGTCCCTTATGTAAAATGTTACTTACATATGACCTATGCGTATCCTCCTGTATATTTTAAATTCTCTCTAGATTACTCACAATACCTAATACAATGTAAATGTTGTGTATATATTTGCTAGTGTATGGCAAATTCAGGTTTTGGTTTTTGGAATTTTCTTGAATTTTTTCTGAATAAATTTGACCTGCAATTGGTTGGATCATGTCTGTAGAACCTGTGGCTATGGAGGGCCATTTTAATATGGCAGTTTGGACTCAGTTGATAATTGTACTTACTGAGTTGTAATCCTTTTAATGATGTATCAGTAAGATAGTTTTGACTGAATAGGATAGGGAAAAAACCTAAGTAACGGTGGCAGAATTTTTTATTTTTCTCTCCCAAACACATTTCAGAGGTAGCAATCTAGTATGGTTGTCCCATGATGCTGATCAGTGGGCCCAAGCCCAACCCCTGTCTCTCATCACCCTTATTTTTGCTTGGCTTCTATCCTTAACATTACATATGTGAATTCTAGCCACTATATCTGTCTTTTCTGTAGAATGAAAAAGGAGGAAGGTGGAAAGCGTAAAACTGATCCCCTCCCAGCTGAGTCAACCTACTGCAAAGGGCATTCCTGGAAGAAACAAACAATAACTTCTGCTTGGCAGCTATCCCAAGGGAGTCTGAAGAATTTAATCTTTTAGCTGAGGTCTCAGTAGGTTTTTTGTGGTCTACAAAATAAAACATCAAACTTCTGCTTTTTTGTTACCAAATAGAAAAAAAATTTTCCTTCCTTCAAACTTAGCCTCTCCCTGAATCTCTCACGTCCCCATCTTTCCCACCATCCCTGGTCTGGGATTGGGTCACAGTGTTCAGATATGGAATCAGGAATGGGCTGATGCTCAGAGGTACTGCAGGTATGTATACTTGGAAAGAAAGAGAATCTTTTTTAGATTTTGATTATATTCACATTATCACTTGAAAATATTAAATGTTCATCTGTTCATTAATATTTTAAGCAAATGCTTATTAAGCACCTGCTGTGCAGTGCGTATGACAGAAAATATTTCTACAGATTTGGAACTTGTAGTGGATGAAACATGTAAAAAAAAATACAGTTTACTTCAGAATGTAAATGCTATGGAGATAATAAAATAGATTAAACTGGGAGCAAGAACTAGGTAAGTAGAGGAGTAGTATTTAGAAGGGATGGTGAAAGAAGGCTCCTGTAACGAGGGTGAATTGGGGCTGAGATCAAGAAGTAGTTTTGTAGGAAATTAAAGAATAGTGATCCTACTATTTACTAACTAATTAGCAGTCCTTACAACTCAACTGATGTAATTTCATGTGAGGGCTGCTCCTTCCTTCCTGTTTTTTTTTCTACCCATAAGCCACTTTATAGGACCATGAGAGGATTTCCACTGATGGGTCATGTAGGGGAAAGGAATGATGGGAACCAGGTCCACATAGACATTTCCTCCTTTAGTCTATTAATTCCTGACCTACTAAACTGATTATTGCTTCCTATGATAATCTGATATGATCAAACCATATTAAAACATCATTGCTAACATCCCATGAGAAATTCAATAATACATTAGATTTATGCAGTAAGGGAAAATGTCAAGTATAATCTTCTTCCTTGTTTTCACTTATAGTAAGATGATGACATTTTGATTTGAAAAACATCTTGTTCTAAATAATGTATGAATGCAGTTACAATTTTTTTTCACCAGCAACCATTTGCCTTCTCTAAAGCTGATCATTCTTTTTTTCTGGTAAGAGGATTTGGATTCCATTTAAGTCTTGTTAATTATTTGTAACAATGTAAACAGCTCATCTAACAGTCATTCAGCACTTGTTCTGTGTCACACTCTGTACTAGCACAAGATGAGGCAAAAAGAACAAAAGTATCAGGGAAAGAGCCAGATTTCTGATACCCCCATGTGTCCACTTTTTTGTGTCATATTTATGGTACCAGAGAGGCACACTGCCTAAACCCATTGAACCAACATCCACCCAATCTACCTTGATCTATTAATGGCTCCTTTTACAGTGAGGAGAGTCTAGGTGCATTCACTTGAGATAATTATCTGTGTTTGTGGAATTAATTTGGACTCATGCTGGGCTATAGTCTATGCCATGGAGAAAGGAGTTTGTAACTTGCCTTTAGGGCTCCTGATTCATCTCCTTGTGTGAGCAGCCTGCCAGCCAGCCCTGTACTTGAGAGGAAGCTCCTTGGAGTGGAGCACATGTGGTTTGGCAGGATCTGGTGTGAACATGTAAGTGCCAGTAACCAGTGCTGGGTTCCAGGGCTGCTTACTCATTGGAGTCACAGCCTGATCACTATCACCCCTGGCAAGACCTGCTTCAAAGAAACCTTACCTGTGATTTGAGGGAAAGAAGCCAATAGAATGTGCATCTAGAAAAGTCAGTTGGTGTTGCTTTGTGTAATTCAGCCTAGGATTATTCTTGTAAAGGAAAGGAGGACAGAGGAAGACGGTCTCAGGTGTTGCAGCATCATCATTGTTGAGGGATACTGGGAAGCTTCTGCTTCATACAATGTTTTAAATAAACAAGTATGCATGTATTGCATTGTTATGGTGTATGAAACACCATGGGGGATTGTAAAGACAAAAAAGACAAACATCCTGACCTTTGATGAGCTGCAGTTTTATTGAGGAGACAAGATAAATATACATGAAAGAGGGGAAAAAAACTGAGAGAGTTTATGATTAAGAGCTAAATAACTAATGTGGTTTGTACTGTAATTGCTGTGAAAGCTCAGACAAGGCTTTTGGTCTTCTGTTTTTGTTTTTTGTTTTTTTTTTTTTTTTTTTTTTTTTTTCAGGTTTACAGTGTAATTGCTTTGTCTTGTGGATCACAGAGGAAACACCTTTGAAGGTTTCCATAGGTAAATAAAAGACAGTGTGGCATATTCATGCAGCAAATACTTGTTGATGAACAAAGGACTTAGTATTCTCTCACCAATAGAGTCCATAGAGGTAGAACCTGTAATGCGATCCAGCGTGACACAGAGCAACTTAGATAGGTCAGGGTTTCATTTTGCAAACTGAAATTCTTACAGGGCCAGATGGGGTGAAGTGGACTGAAGGGGAGGCCATGCTGACGGGTGAGGACAGTGGAACGAGCCCTCACTGGAGAGGCAGCCACTGATAGCTCTAGTCCGTTGTCATCAAGGATGCATGCAGGCTGAGTGTTGTTGAGTCTTCAGATTATTTTCGGGAGGGGCCAGAAATAAGAATTTTGAAATGAAATTCAGTAATATTTAAAGGACTCTTTTGGGGTTGGATGGTAGTGGTGGTTGAACTTTGCAACCCACGTGGTGGGCCATGTGCCTGCTCCAGCCCCAAGTCGGCAATATGTGCTGCTCTTGGCAGCAGTGCCTTTCCGTCCAGCATCAGTAATGAGGTAATGTGTTCTCAGAAAGCACTACACTGTAAAATACTAATCAATATTTAAATTACCTGATCACCCCAGACTAGATATAAAATAAGAGGCAGTTGTTTGAAGTAATTTTTGAAGCACACATATCCATTGGAAAACAGGGATAATTCTCTTTCCAAACATCCTCCCTAAGATTTCTTTAAGTAAAGATCTGTAGCTGCCTTTTCTTGTGAGAAGTCTTCCCTGAACATCTCTCTTTGGTCTGCACTAACTACTGATTGTGTGGCCGAGCCCTACAATTTGCATTAAGCTTCTAGATGTCAGGAATCCAGGCAGGGCTTTCAGTGCTCTAGCGGACTGCTGAGCAGAGGTAAATGTTCAGTAACAAAACTTTATCACACCTCTCCTCTGCTGTAAACGGAAGAACTCAGGAGCCTAAAGAAATCCACTTTCTTCCCTTTTTAGTTTCAGTGATGTTTTTCATGCACCACCGGAGAATGAAATGGGATGCTCAGGACTACAGGCTATGAAAACCCTCTCCATTCCTCTTTGCTCCTCCCCACTCCACCAAGAACAGTTTATAAAATCAGTATCCGAATTCACACAGTGGGGATGTTAAACACTGACTTCTGCTGAAACTTGGAGGCATCACCTGCTAATACCCAGATTGGCTATCTGTCCACTCTTACCGTCCCTCCTATTTAGCTCTCACCTGCAAATTATAAGCAAATATTTAGCAATGCACATTTCAAGTAATATTTTGTACTTCTCTGTAGAGCTTTAAGCTCAGTTTTAGTTTCTGATAATCTTTATAATTTTACCCAAGTAATGTGCATGTTTTGAAATACCTGACCTATCATTGAAAGGAAAAACTTTTATAACTACTTTTTAAAATAATGGACTTCTAAACTGCTTACTAGGAATTGTTTTAGACTCACTATTTCTCCTTTTCCAGACTCCTGAAATATTCCATCATGTTGTTTGTAAGGTATTTGTTTCCATATCTTTCTTGTTTTGCTTTCAGTTTTTCAAAATGTGCTTATTTTCTTTTTTGTTTTTTTCTCACTAAAATGTGATTTTCATATCCTTTATGCAATACTGCATTTTCTTGAGCAAGCCGATGGGCCTTTTATTCGACTTGGAAAGGTTGAGGTAGAAGCACACTGTTGACCAGTCTTGGCTGCTGCTGACAGGCTCACCTAAGCCAGCTCTGACTCACCACTGACAAGGGCCATAAATGATGATCAGCTAAGCCCCTGTACCCAGTGATCCTCTAAAGCTAAACTGTGTTAAGTTCACGATTCAGACATGGGATATGACTGTGGAATAAGCCTAATCAAAATATATTTACCTAAAAGATCAGGAGTTACCTGGAGAAAAATCAGTCATATAAGGGGTTTGAAGTGCATGTGTTTGGTCCAGATTCAATGCCTCAGCATTAGAGTGAGGGGAAATTTGGGCCAGAGTTCAATAGGTGTCTGTGGTTATGGTGTATCTATGTAGTATATATACCACACTACTTTTTGTTGTTTTTTCATTTCTCTTTTTGTCCTGAACCATGTATATCATCTCCATCAAAGGCCTCCTAGTGTTTTGTTTATAAAGCAAACTTTAAAAGCATGTTGAAACTGTCATCTGCCATTTGTAATGGGAAATAATACACCAAAGATCAGTGACTGGATTATTTTTATCAAGTAGATCTTATTAACTTAAAAAAAGGAAACCTGCTGCAAATCTAACTGAAATGACATTAAATTGATACATTTCGTTTGGAGAAAATTGAATCTTTAATAATATTAAATTTCCCTTTCAAAAATATGATGTGCCCTTCAATTTATTTCATCTTGTTTTATGTATTTTGGTAAAGTTGTATAGACACAAAATGTTGTTCCTGTTTTATGTTACATTTAAATTATCCATTATATATATTTATTTTATATACCAACATCTTAAATTATTTTAATAATTCTTCATAAATGGACAGATCTAGTAAATAATAAGAAAGGCTATCATGAAATTTACCAGTGTAATCAGTAAGCTTGAAAGAGCCTGTACACTTCAAACAGAACATACATGTTTATACATTTTTCTTATGTCCATTGAACATGTGTAAACCTTTACATGTTTAGGTATGTAGGTTAAACCTATACATGGAAACCTAATCTCATGTTTGAGACATATAATACCTTAAATAAAAATCCACAAATACTAAGTATTTTTATATGATAATACACTAAAACTGCTTTAATAAAATCAAACTAGACAGGGATCATCACTCCCTCGCTTACTGAGTGTCATAAAAGAATGTAGCTAATGCAATAGGAAAAGAAAATGAACAACCTGGCATAAATGTTGGTAAAGAAGATGTAAGACTTTTTTTATGATGATATAAATGTATAACTAGATCATTCAGGAAATTTTAGATTATATTCTTTATAGTAAGCAAAATCAAAGATTTAGGGCCTGCATTTCCAAATCTTTTATGATAATGTCTCTTTCTACCCATGCGTGGTAACTCCAAAGCCTGCTTAATCACTCCAAAGAGCAGCCCTGGTTACTGTTACAGTGAAGAAAAATATGGGAAAATCATACTCAGACCAAAGGAGTACTCCCCCCCCCTTTTCTTTCTTTCTTTCTTTTTTTAAACTGAGGTAGCAAATTGCTAATAAAAGGCATCACTATTAGGCATATGCCATCTAATGTCCCCTGTTCAGGTCTTCTGCTACACTGGCGTCATCGAAACTTGCCAATAAAAATGTCCATTGCCACCAAAATCCAGAGACCCAGAATGAAAAGTGAGCCTTGTCCACGAAAGGGGCTATTTTGGTGACCACCACTGCCATCACTGACTTTCAGCAGCTTCTAGAACTCAGCAGATAGGCAGAGAGGAACTCTTTCCTTCTGATGTTACGATTAGTGACAGCCACAACATGTCAATAAGACTCAGATCAACTTCCCACCTTACTAAAAATGAAAATAAATGAAAAGTTATTATCTAAATGAAAAGTTCATTTTGAGGGAGGGACTAAAATGATGGATTAGTGATATGATTGTAAATCTCCTTAATAATTTCTATATAACCGTTGGACCTGTAGGAACAATATCTACTAAAACATCCACCAGTCTTAATCAGTATTTTTGTAGCAGCATTGGTTTTTCGTTCAACCATTGTACGAGGACTTTTACACGTGGCTCTTTGTCTTTTGAAATGCCTTAGAAGAATGATGCTTAGAATAAGATTAGTTAAACAATTATTTGGTGAGTCAATTTCTTGAATTCATATTTATAATGAGGATATAATTCTCCCCAGCTGAATTTCCAGGTAACTCTCTAAATTATTAGAACTAGGGGAATTATATTTTTATTTCTAGAACTAATATTATTGGTAACTTTTATTAGTGAGCTTTTGCTCTAAGAATAAACTCAATTTACAGGGACTTCTTAAATTTTATATGTGTGTGTGTGTGTTTCTTCATAGAAAATGTTAAGAAATCTGCCTGCTTTATTTCTACACTACCTTCAGCTGAAAGCTCACAAAAGACCCAATAGAGATAAATAAAGCAGCACCAACCCCAAGGAGCATCGTTGGTGCTCAGCCAATATTCAAAGAAATGAAAGGCTGGGGAGGACACCAGAGGAACAACCCCATCCCACCCCAAACTATCTCTACTGCCTCCACCTGTTGACATTAAAATGTCCTGGGCTCCCAGACCTATGTTTTAACGCGTATACATTAGACGAGTCAGAGTATGGCAGGATTCAGAGATGTTTTGTTTATTTGGTTTTGTAACTGAGATGTTTTGAAATGAGTTTTCTGAGAGCGTGCAGCTGGGCATTCAAGCTGGCTCAGAGTTCCTGGGTTAGGGTTGGGGCAGGCTGAGAAACGTGCCATTAGACCTGGATTGTGTTGATCATGAGGGCATAGAATGCAACCCTGGTTTATTTTCACAATGTTATAGATAGTTGTTATCCTCATTGTTTCTAAGTGCAGTTTCTTTGCAGATTCATACAGAGTGCCTATATCAAGATTGTTCTAGATTGTTCAGTATGCCCTCTTACGTCTTAGAAGAAAAACAAATTTTGTCAAGGAAAGAGCTAAATTAATAGCATATCTGATAATTTCTAAATAGTTTAATACTGTCATTTAAGACGAATAGAATCTCATGTACATCCACAAAGAAAAAAATGAAGTAAAATTCAAATTATTAACAAACACATGATGGATTTGTTTAATATCACTTAATGTTTTAAAAGCTAACTGTCTAAAAAATAAAGCAGATCAAATTGCTCTTTTAGATTAGCCATTAGATATTATCTTTGCTTTTTTGTTTCTATCAAAGCCTGTACCTTACATCGTAATAAATACATTGAAGAAAAGCAAAAAAAAAAAAAAAAAAAAAACAAACAAAAAAACCCCAAAAAAACCCCAACCAAACAAAAAACAAAACACCACAGAACATTTCTCTAAAATTTATGTAGATTCCAAATGTTCAGTCTGTCTGAAGCCAGAAAACATAGTATAGTTTTAAAAAGACATACTGAGTATATTTATTTTTAATTTCAGGCAATGCCTAACAAACATTTTAAAACTTACTTTGTTTGTATTTTTACATTCATTCATCCATTCAGCAGATATTAGCTAAGCAGCTATAGTGTACTAGATTCTCAACTATCGGTGATACAGAGCAATTCCTGCTCTCAAAGAGTTTTCATTCTGGTTAGGGAGTGATACCAAAGAGTAAATTATCACTTGTTAGGTTGTGTTGATTGCCTTAGAGGAAAAAATAAGCCACAGAGAGAACAGCACGTGCCTCAGGGGTGGGTGTGTAGCCTGTGGTTGGCAACTCTGAAGTGGGTGTTCAAAGAAGACCTCCCTACATAAATAAATAAGCTACAAGGATATATTGTAAAGCACAGGGAACATAGCCAGCATTTTATAATAATTTTAGGTGGTGTTATCATCTATGAAAATTTTGAATCTATGTTGTACACCTCAAACTCGTATAATATTGTAAATCAGCTGTTCTTCAGTTAAAACAAAAGCACAAAAGACCTCACTGAAAAAGTGACATTTGAAAGATCTGAAGGAAGTAACAAAATCCATAGAAAAATATTTAGCTTTTCATCTTTTCAAAAAGAGTTAAAACAGTTACGAAGTATTTAGAAATGGCAACTTAGAATAATTTATTCCATCAGTCATTATGTGAGAAAGATGAGTCCAGTCCAGTCTAGACCTCTGATCATCTCAAAAGGTGGCCTGAATGTTCTGCAGCATCCTAACCATTTCCATTTTATTCAAGGCAATTTTAAGATTCTGTGTTACTTGGTTTCATCTTTTTGAAAATTAAGGATATGGCCATTTTATGGACCTAGCTTTAACCACTTTATGACTTTTCTTTAATAAGCGAGAATGTCTTGTTCTCCATCCTCTGACCAGAATAATGACATCACGAGCGAGGCAGAGTCCTAATAGATGGAGACCTGAGTTGTAGGGTTAGTGCGCACTAAGGTTCCTTGGGGGCTCTAGACAACACACTTAATTTCTCTTAGTTTTTTCACTTGTTAAGCAGTCAGTTTGCATAGCATGATCCTTCAAGCTTCCTGTAAGTTGTAAATGTTTATCATTTCCCAAATTCTGTGATTTCACCGCACATTTCTGTGCCTCTTACTAAAATAAAGGCCAGTGGGATAGTAACTGTTTTCTGGGAAGTTCTGAGGATGACTCAACGGACCAGACTAGGCATCCTGAACATGCCTTTCTACCTGTGCCCATCTGAATCATTTTCTCGAATTTTCAGCTGTATCTACTTACTGTAGAATTTGTTAATGCCCATGCCAAAGTCCTCACCCCATTGCTCAATCTGCATGCCAGGCTGTTTCATCTCCTGCTATTGTTTTCCAGAAGTTCCAGCTGTCCTACATTGCTGGAAGCAGTGCTTTGAAGTATCCTGCACCTGGAGTTGTCCTGTTTTATCTCACCATGCCCAGATTCCAGGCATCCTAAGGTAACCCTTTCTCCTCACACAGGCGCTCGGTGAAAATAAGTTGTGGTGTGTCTTACTGATGATTTATATAAAAACTGGTTCTCTTTTGGCACTGAGATGACATTATTTATTTATTTTTATTTTGGAGGGAAAGGATAGGTATCAGAGCTCTGAAGTCTGAAGTCCAATTTAATACTGTTTTATTATCTCCTCCTTCGACAAAGATTTCTGGATACTATAACTCCCACAAGTTTCCTCTCCCTTCTTTTCTGAGAGGAGGGGGCAGCTTTGTGGGAGAGTCAAAAGAACACAGGGTATAATTTGGAAGTAAATGAATCAGACTTGAACTCCAACTCCGTATCTCCCTTAACTGATTATTTGGAAAAGTGCTGTTGCTGCAACTACTGAGTATGGATTGTAATGATTTTATATGTAATTACTACCCAATCTGATTTCATTTCTTTTAAAATACCAATGGTGATATTCATATCACACAGTTTTTGTGCAAATTAATGAAAGAGGATGTGTGTGAAACATTTAATCACTCAAGTACCCAGCATTTGAAACATACTTCATTTCTCCTTTGAACTCTTTTTCAGTATCTAAACTGAACACAATTATTTTGTAGTTATTTCCTATGTGTAAATTTTGTCTCATTTATCCTCATGTATTTTGTGAGAACATGACCACTGCCACATACTTTCTTAGGGTCCCCAGTGCAGTGTCTGAACTATCTGAGGGCTTTCATTAGTTAGTCATTTTAGAGCTAGCACTTAGCACAGTGCTGGGCACATAGTAATTGCTCAGTAAGTATTTTACAAGTAAGTGGGCTTCCTCAATGATTAGCTGCATTTAAAAAATTCGTAAGTCCAATTTACTGCCTCTGAAGTTCTCTTCTAATCAAATTCTACTTGGTAAAAGCAACAGTGCTTGGCTGGACCTGCCATAACTTATTTCAAAATACCTCTAAAGTCAAAGGCCTCCCAGCCCCACATTTCTAGGATGTTAGTTCTTGTCCTAGGACTTCAAGGGAGCCAGATTGCCCAGAAAGGGATATTCACATACAAGGATATGTTTTAAATAGCTTATGAAGTTCCAAACAGGCACATGGGAGACATAGTGAGGCTTAACCTATTGCCAACTTCTCCAGCGATCAAAATATAACTGGCAAAGGTCCACAAAGACTGCATTCTTTGGATGGCCCATCCTAGTTTTAGCAAATAACTAACATTTAAACTATTTTGAAGGAAAACCTCTACTGCAGCTTTGCTTGTGTATCCAAGAATCACAATGTGAATAATGATTTTCACATGGTTTGCTATTTGGGGGCTTTTAAATAAATTGTTTTCCCTGCCCTGGAAAAGAAGTAGGCCAAGGTGTCTGTCATCTAAATAAATATGTGAGATAAACTGAAATGTTTTAAATAACTATGAAAGATACAGGTTTAGCTTAGGCCAAGAGTCTCAACTTTGGGTAAGAATCAGTTGAGCAATTTATTAAAATTATATTTGGTCTGGGGTGAAAGGGAAAATCAGGAATCTGCATTTTAACAGGCAAATGATTCTGATACTAGTAATCTATTGATCTCAGTAAAGGAAATTCTGTCTTAGACTCTGTGATGCATCACTACTTAGGAAAGAGCATGTGGTTTCTTACAGCCAAACGGAACTCAGTTCAAATTCATGATAGGCCATGTACTATCTTTCTGAGTATGGGAATGTACTTAACCTCTCTGAACCTCTGTTTCCAACTGCAAAACTAGATAATTCTTACCAAATAAGTAAGATTAAATGAAGTATTTTACTTCAAGCATTTTGTACATCAAAAAGTAATCACTGAATGGAAATGATATATTATGCATTTTTAATATGTGGAAATTTTATATTTAGCTTTTGTGCCCATATAAATGTAGTAGTTAATAGCTATTCTAACAGGGAAATATGTTGGGCATGCGTTGGTATAATGTCCCAGATATCTGTTTTCTTCTTTAGGTTTGGGAAGTTTTTGGCCATCATTTCTTCACGTACCTTTTTGATCCTCTTTTCTCTTTCTTCTCTTTCTGGGACTACTGTTATGCATAAATTGGCACACTTTGTTATCCCATAGGTCCTTTACATTGCTTTCTTTTTTTTTCCCATTTGTTCTTCTGTCTGCTGTTCTGATTGGGTGATTTCTATGTATAATATCCTGAGCTAGGCTCAGATCCTTAATTCTTCTATGGTTACTCAGGGATGGAAACCTTGAAAACTGCCAGTAGTGGGAGCGTGATATCTAAACATGCCATTTACTTTTGAATCAGATCAAAGAGTTTCTTGACTGTTATGCTGGACAAAAGTTGTTGAAAGAGATATATACTTTTATACACTTCATTGCCCTGAATTTTAACATTAGGAAAAAACCTCATCTATTTCTGGCTCTGTAACTCCATTCAAGTCACAATGTAATTTCCCTTAAGAGTGAATTGAGGTGATTACTCAAGCACATAACCCCTGTAGATTAATCTGCTCTGAGGCTTCCTGGTCTGTCTGCTGCTGATGCAGGTAGAGACTGGCGGGCTTAATGATCAAGTTGTTCAGCCTGGAGGTGTGAGTGCCTTTCACTGACCCCTCCTGAGGGATACTCTAGCCAAGGTAAGACTCCCTGGGGTATCACTGACTTGGAGTTACACTGACAGCACCCTGTGAGAGGTTTTCCTGAGGCCCCAATTATTCTCTTTGCACTTGGTGGTTGCACCTCCAGAGTCTCAGGGGAATGTACTGTACTTGAGTATTTGCACATCTGTCTCCCACTGAGGACAGGCTATAGTTTACTCCTTTTCCTGTCTGCTGAGAGGACACAATCAGACATTGAATAAATGAATGGTTATCTTTAGTTACGTACCCACTTCCAGGACTGAGTCTTTCTCTCCCGTGTTGTTTCTTTATGGAATGGTACAAATGGTATGCCTAAATAAAGGCTACATTTGTTCCCTTTCAACACGTAGTTCTTTTAGAGTTAATGAGGTATTTTACACGCTAGTGCTTCAGCATTAGGAGAATAATTGCCGTTGTGTTGTGTTAAAATTAGATTAGAAAGATTCTGTATTATTTTCTACTTTGTACTAAATTGCCTCAGAAATCATTTTAGCAGGTATGTATATCTACAAAAACAGGTCTCAAATCACAAAAGATGTTAAGAGCTTTGCAATGTTGAAAGCTTTTTCATAAAATAAATACAGTTCTGAAACATTTTTATAAACGGTATGTTGGAGTTTATCTGTTTTGTAAAGATGTTAGAAAATGCTGAGAAACTATCTGAATTTAACCTTGAGCCAAGTAATGACATACAAGAAGAAAATTTCATCTTTCTTGAATACTTCTTGCTAGTTCTAAATGAGCTGTGCTTTATCATAGTATGCCTGAAATGAAGTCGGTGGGACCTCCCCCTAGACGAGTAGGATCTTCCAACTATAACCTACCTGCCTTGATGTCATATTTTCTTTCCATCAAAAGGTTTAGTCAGTTTAAAAAAGTGTTAACTCAATTCTAGGTATAACTAACAAGATCTTTGATAGCTCTCTTTAGAGAATATTGCCCAAAAACCTCATTATACCATTGTCACTTAGATTAAAAAAGCTAATTGCACTTTTAAGCCTCTTACATATGGCTCTAGATAAATAAATATGCCAATAACATTAAAGAAAGAAACAAGGCACAGTTGTTTCATTTCTGTAGTTGTAAGGAAATATATTAGTAAGCACTGAAAAATCATCCAAGGAAAGATGGAGGCAGGAGCATGAGCCTCTCAGGAGAGCTATGATGATACATGATGATCTTTCTGCAAGGGAATCTGGTCATTGTAAATCAAAGTGCTGGGTGTGCAGGCATGAATGTGCACTTACCAATTTCCATTTAGGAAACGGTAAAGCAAAAGTCAACTTTGATACCTTCAGATAAGAAACAATACTCTTGAACTTCACCAGTGCTTCTGGACCACTTTCACTCAGTTATATTGAATTCACATGTGGATTGGCATTTTATTTTCACTCTGGTATACTGGGCCAAAAAGAATGCTTATAGCAGGAATTATTTCTGTTTCTCGTTGAAAGCTGGGATATTTTCCAAAAGAAACATTCAACTGTGAATCATTGTGAATATTAGTATTTAGAATCACTTGATTATGGATCTTTGGAAAATACTTTGAAGTTAACTTATTATTGGAGTGTAAAATGTGCATAGGAAAATACACAAGCCATATGTACAGCTTGGTGATTTTTTTCCACCAAGTGATGACTTCTTTGTGCAACCTGCACCCAGATGAGGAAGCAAACCGTTATTTGCACCCAGAAGACTTCTTTTTTTCTTTGAACCATTAATCCCCAAAGATAACCACTGTCCTGATTTTTTTCCCCTGATTTTCTTAACTTGATGTAAGTGGAATCATACAGCAAAGATTGTTTTGTGTCTGATTCGTTCACTTCATGTTTGCCTGTGAGATGCATCCTTGTGGTTGCTATAGTTAACATTCTTTTTTCTCATCACTGTGTAGTTATCTATAGTATAAATGTACCATAATTTATTCGTCTAGTCTACTGTTAGAGACATTTGATAACCTCATTTGAAAGCTATTACAAATAGTGCAGCATGAACATTGTCATTGTCTTTTGGTGAACACGTGTGTGCCTTTCTGTTGGGTACATGTCTAAGAAGAGAATTGCAGGATTATTGGATGTGTATCTTTAGTAGCATTAGTAATTTCTGCTAAGCTGTAAAAATACCATTTGATTCATATCCTCTCCAACATTTCGTATTGCCTGTCTTTTAAAAATGTATTACCTTGGTGAGTGTGCAGTGTTATCTCTTTTCAGTTTTAACTTGCATTTACCTGAATACTATAAAAGCCTCTTTTTGTGTATTTCAGAACCATTTGAATAGTTTCTTTTGTGAATTGCTTTTTCGAGTCTTTTGCCTATCTTTCTATTGTGTGGTTTATGCTTTCCTTACTGATTTGTAGGTGTTATTTATATGTCCTTTATATACATCCTTTGACAATACATTTATAAAAATGTATTTTTATGCCCACTTACAGTTTACTCTTTTAGTTTTGTAATAATGTCTCTTTCTTTTGAAGAACAGAAAATTGTTTCAGCTTAGTTCAGTTTATCTTTTTTCCCCTTTACTTTGGCCTTTTTAGAATTCTATTTAAGAAGTACCTGCCTACCTCAGGTCATGAAAATATTCTGTCATTTTCTTATGAAAGCTTTAGTGTTATACTTTTCACATTTAGATCTACAATCCATCTGAGATTGATTGTTGTGTATGGTGTGAGAAAGGGATCAAATTTTATTTATTTATTTCATATGGATATCCAGTTGGTCCAGCACTCATATTGAAAAGTCCATATTTTCTGGAAAAGACTACCTTTTCCCCACTGTGCTACAGTGTCAATTTGTCATAAATCAGATGATTGTGTGTATAAATATATATATATGTATTTCTGGATTTTCAATTCTACGTCAGTGGTCCACTTCTCTGTCCTTATTCCAAAATCACACTGCCTTAATTACTATAGATTTTTAATATCTAGCAATCTGTTAGTGTAATTTCTCCAGCTTTGTTGTTCTTGTTTGTCTTGGATATTCTTGACATTTTTCATTTTCATATAAATGTTAGGATCAAGTTTTCAACTTATATCAAGAAAGTACTGAATTTTTTATTGTATTTATGGATAACTTTAGAGAGAATTTATAATTTTACAATACTGAGTTTTACAATTTATGACCATGGTGTATTCCTACATCTATTTGTATCCACTTTGATTTCTATCAGTAATGCTTTATATTTTTTGTTAGGTTTATTTCCATCAAAGTTATTTTTTAGGTGTTGTAATTGATTTTCTTTCAAATTTTTAATTTTCTATTTTTATTTTATAATATAAAATGCAATTGATTTTTAACATTGATCTTGTATCTAGAGATTTTGCTCAGTTCACTTTTTAATTCAAATGGTTTGAATGTAGATTTTTTTTTTTTGCCATTTTCTGTATATACTTCAAGTCGTCTGAAAATTAATGAACTATTTTGCCTTTATTTTTAATGCCTTACACTGGCAACTCCTTTTAGTACCATATTGAATAAAAGCGGCAATAGTAGATAAATAATAAAAATAGTCTTATTACTGGACTCAGGCGAAATTTTTCAGTATTTTGTCTTCAAGTGTAAATTTTTTATAAGAAATTTTATAAACTTCATATTCAATTTAGAATGTTCCATCCTACACCCAGTTGGGAGATTTTATTGTAAATTGATGCAAATTATCTGAAATGTTTTCTTTGCATGTATTCAGATGGCCATGCAATTTTTCTTTTTTTTTTTCCTGCTAATGTGCATCAGTGTTAATTTATTTTTCAATGTTAAAACACCCCCACATTCCTAGAGTTAACCCAGTTGTTGATGATGCATTACCTTTTTATTAAATATTTTTTTATATAGCAATTTACTCATGAGACACACTAGGTCAAATGTTTTTACCCACCAATTAAAATAGATTGAACTTTTTTTTTGGTATTTTTGACATAACTGTTTTAAGAAATAAAATTTAAAAATAACGGTTTATCATGTCAATGGTTATGGCAAATATATTTATATAGGTAATACCTTAGAATGATTATTCCAAGCACCAATGTCTGGTACTGGGTAGATAACACAGACTCTTGTGTTGTCACACTTTGGGTAAAATGGGTTTCCCCAACTTCTCCAGACATCAGAGTTCACACACACTTTTTCTTAATACACAAGCAATCATATTCTGAGTCACTGTCTCACTGTCTACAAAATGCAGCCTTATTCAGATTTTGCTCCAAGAATATATTTTAGTTGGGAATTTTATATTAGCTAGTTTCCACTCATTTTCTTAAAGTGTGTCATTCCAGAATAAAGTCTGTTCTTTATTTTTGCATAACCAAAAGTCCCATTTAAGTGTTTTTCTTTTATTAGAGATTTAATTTGCCCTCAGAGGGGAATCCACACTTCCACTTCTGTAGAAAATTTTAAAAACTGAAGTCTGGTGAATTCTATTATTACACTTGTCTTTTTCATTTAACCGTGATTTCTATCATTTATACATATATATTAGATTTGTGTGTTTTCTTCATAGTTATATCATTTAAAATATTTTTACATTAAAATATCTTATTTACATTTTAAAATAGTACACAATTGACAGAAACTTAAGTATAACTGAGAAAAGTATATGAGTTATTAAGTATCAAAGCTGGTATATGTAATGGCATTGCAACAAAATGATGGAGAGGAAACAACTAAAATCTAGAAACTTCTGTAAAAGTCCAATAATTATATTTCATGGATATAAGTACTCTTTTTTTCCTCCCTTTCTCTTTATTATTATTTTTGGTTGTGATTTAGTTATGGATTGTATGACTGCAAAACATAAATTCACTCCAGGAAGTAGAGAGGCACAAGCAATGGTAAGGATAAAATGGGCAAATGCAGTCATCTCAGAACAAGAAATAAAGTACCAGCAGGTCACAGTAGAACTGGAACTAGAAATTCAAAAGAGAGTTTACCGTTTCCAGCTTGAAAAGGCTTATCTCTCATTTCTGTTTGACTTCACTTTAGGTTTTTACATGGCTAGCATGCCTACCCCTCCCTCCTGTATTTACACAGCTTCAGGGTTTGTGTACCCTTTGTTATTTCAGATAATAGGGGAGAAAGACTCTTATCCATCACTTCTTATGCTTCCACATGAGGGTCTTCATTTAAAATAACTCTGTCTTCTTCTCTTACACTTTATTGACCCCACATCTTGCAAGAAGGAGGGATTATTTTGCTTGGTTTGCTGGAGAGAAGTTGTTGAGCCTGCTCCGCTAACTAGCTCCTTCACTACACTTGTAGGATCTGCCTGCCCATGCGGAGGGCAGGTTCTTATCTGCTCTCATTCACAAAGATCTGCTACTGAAATAGGAGGTGAATGGGGTTACTGTGCCAGTGAATGGCTGGATAGATAACTGTTTTAGTCCATTTGGGCTGCCAAAACAAAATCCCATAGACTCAGTGGCTTATAAGCAACAGAAATTTATTTATCATAGTTCTGGAGTCTGGGAAGTCCAAGATCAAGGCACCTGCAGGTTTGGTGTCTGGTTAGAACCCACTTCCTGGTTCATAGACAGCTGTCTTTTCACTGCTCTTAAGACGGAAGGGAGCCAGGTAGGCCTCTGGGGTCTGTGTTGTAAGGGACTAATCCCATTAATGAAGACTCAGCCTCACGACCTAATCAACGTCCACGGGCCTCATCTCCTAATATTATTATAATATAATATCATCATTGGGGGTTAAGGTTTCAACGTACAGATTTTGGAGGGACAAAAACGTTTGGATCATAGGAATAATTATGTCCAATTTAGGAATAAATTTTAAGCAAGCCCATTTGCCTTTAGATCTAAAATCATAATCCCCAATCATCTTTTTTCAGTAGCAAAGGTGATATTTTGAGTTTCATTTTTTCTGATTTTTGTTTCTATTTCTCAGTTGGTTCCAAAAGAATAAAAAGACCTATTATGAATCCCACTTAGGAAAAATATGGTCCGTATTTTACATGCTATGAAAACAATTAAAATGTTAAGACCTAAATGAGAAATATAATATTTTAAGTATGTAAGTGAAAATATAGAACAATATTTTTATGAACTTGAATTTGGAAGGATTTTATTAACAAATAAAAAATTATAAATATATAAATTAGCTTCATATATGACCATATTACAATGAAAATACCTGGTCTCAAAAAAACACACACAGAATAAACAAAGTACAAAAATACCCTCCTCAGACTGAAATAAAAAATTATAGCACATATATCTAACAGAAATTCCTAAAAATCAGAAAGAACAAGCAATCCAGTTAAAAAAAAAATCAATAGATAAAAAGCCTCATGGGTAGTCAGGAAACTGTTAACTATTTCCACAACTAGTTCCGCAATGAAATACTAGTTGTACAGTGAGACATTAAAAACAGGAAGTGTAATAACACTAAGTGTTGGAAAGAATGAGGAGCAATTAGAGTGCTTATACTCTGATTGCGGGGGTATAAATTGGGACAATCACTTTAGATGACAGTTTGGCAATACTAAATAAAGCTGTAGAAATACACACCAAATGACCCAACAATTTCAATTCTCAACCCCTCTCCCAGATATGTACAAAGAAACATAGATAAGGATTTTCATAATGACAGCATTTCTAATGGTTAAACTGGAAGGAAACCAAATCCATCAGTGAAAGTGAGTGCATTTGTGCTTCATATAGCACCAGGGATCAATTTCACAAATGCAGTATTAATCAAAGAAAGCAAGGTGCAGAAGTATTTTTGTATACATTATATGTGATAAAAATAAAGGATGGAGTAATAGTCCACCAGATTCAGTTTTATCTACGGTGAGAGAAAGTACTGGAAACTGTTGAGATGTTTTATTTCTTAAGCTGAGTAGAAAGTGCATGGATAATCATTATGTTGCACACTCTACATTTTTTAATGTCTAAGGCATTTTATAATTTTTTTGCCTTTTCCTGAAATCAAAGGTAGTAAAACTTGTGGAATCTGGATTGTACTATAATACATGCAATCATCATGCTGGGATTGCTAACATTAGCTGATTCTTTATTGCCTACTGGATTGAAGTTAGAATCTAGCATGACATAGAAGGTCTTTTACACTTAGGAGCCTCCTTTTTGTTCACATTTACTTTCTCCTATTCTCTTCTTCCTGCTTATAACATGTGCACTGAGTAACCAGTGAATCAATCTCAGTTCCTTGAGTGTACCACTTTTTAATGCTTTCACCTGAAATACTTTATCCCTCCTTAAATTCTGATCATCTTCAAAACATAGTTAAAATGTTGCCTTTGTAAACATATCTCTGATTTTCACACTGTTTTATATACTTCACAGTGTTACAATAGGTGTATATCTCTGTAGTCTCCATTAAAGACAGCTTGTGAAGGGTAAAACCATGTCTTAATTGTTTTTGTTGCCCAGTGTCTGGCATAGCAGGTGATTAATATTAGAAGAGTAAATTATTAGAAGAGATATTGAAATGTCACAGTGTTGAAGCATGAGTTGCTAAATTAGTGACACAAACAGTAAGTAGTGTGAAACTTCAGAGAATGTCACCATGGGTTAGAGAAGTCTAGAAAGATTCTATGAAAGCTTGCGGTCTTCAGGTAGGTCTGTGAAGATGGGTAAGATTTGTAGTCATTTAGAAGAGAGGTAAGCTTCCCAAGCTGAACCAGTAATGAGAGCAGAAGGTTGGACAAGGGGAGGACTTTCTTCACTCTGCAAATTTCAATGCATATGCTGCTTCTGTAGGAAGCTAGTGTGTTTATTCTCTTCATTCCATTGAAACTGCTCACCTTTCCTCACTGTTAATGGTAAAAACAGAGACTGTGTTAGGGCTTCAGCTCCATGAAGAAGGAAAGAATGCAGTAATACAGGAGATGGAGCTAAGCAAGGATATGTGGCAAGCAGTGCAACCTTTTATATACCCAGGTCAGTCAGTTATCGACAACAGTCTGTCTTTGAGAGGTGCCCCATCCCCCCAGGTAAGAGAACTCCCATTTGGATGGAGGCAGTTCTCTTAGAGGGAGAACTGTAAGCTACCAACACATGCAGCAGCTGGGGCATGAGTGTTCTTGCCTGCTAAGGTGGATCTGAGCCAGGGACTACTGAAAAATCTGCTATACTCTACAGTAAGTAGGTACTTTCCCCCTCTTCTGCTTTGGCCCCACTTTGTATCATGGCCCCCCCATCTGCTGGGCCACTGATACTGCTTTTGCTGGGCACTATTGGCTATAAAATTGATCCTGATCTTTTGGGCTCTGCTGTGTCTCCCGGCCATTGGCACAACTGCCTGGCACTCCAGCCACTCCTTCTGGATACCACCATTTATTGCCAGGCACTGTCGGTTCCTGCTGCTGATTCTACAGCTTCCTGGGTGTCAAGTTCTATTCAAGGTCAAAGCTTGGGAGAGAGCCCCTTGCATTCTGTTACACTGTATTTGTTTAATGGGCACCCAAAGCAGAGAAGATTGTACGCCAGTGTTTTCAAGAGTTAATAGTAGAGCAGCTCTTTCGCTTATTCTAACACACACCTGAACGTTACCTGGACTTTCCTCTTCTCCATGACTGGTTCTGTTATCGAAACACTATGGTCTTCCCAAGTCTCTGCTCCCTTTGGATGAGTCCTCTCCTCCCTGGTCTCTCATTCCCTCTTACATAAAGGACTTTTGCATGGTAGCAGAAAGCCAAACCTTTCAAACTCTGTGTACCTTTTTTGGTTTGTTTTTTGGTTAGGTTAGAAGTATGTTTTTAATCAATGTGTTCATTCTGGGAAGTCTGATAACTAATACTAGGAGTTACATAAAATGGCAGTAAAATACGTCTTCTCACTGGAATCCCTCAAAATAAATAAATCTCAAAATACCTTTGTTTACACTCTGTACTTGGCAAACTGAATTAAAAAAAAAGAATTGGGCGTATTCACATGACAGTATAAACTTTGTGAAATGTTATTACTGCCAAGGTATTAAATATTTTAATATAAAACATTCTGAATGTATGATATGTAGCTATTAATATTTATCTGAATACCGCTCTTATTTAGAAAATGATTATTCGACAGTAAAATGTACTTCTTTCCAATCTGATGGCTAAAATTGGTGCCTGTTTCCCGTTTGTGGCTGACGTTCTCTGCTGCTCCACTTTTTAACATTTTTAGAAAACAAAGCTGGAGGTTTGCTTTTCAGAATCCTTAATTCCTTTGCTATTTATACGAAGTCTTCTCATCAAGGTTACTTTGCTTTTAGAATCAGCAACAGCAGTTCTTGGCCTTGTATCTCATAAGCTTTACTTAGTCATGAAAGTTGTCTGTAGAAAAAAGCAGCTCCTACAGGTAAATGAATCTACTCTGAATTTTTTTAATGTGAACAATTTAAACCATGAAATGTATCTGATGATTTATAGGATGAAAGAGAGCTGATAAAAGAGGTGCCAAAAAAGAGTCAAACAGAGCTTGTAGTGACAGCAGGGATATTACCAGTTCTGAATATTTCTTCCCTGTAGGCATTTAATGATGTTTTACTGCAAATCGGCTTTTCTGTGACAAAGGGTGGAGACCCTTCATGCAGTCTTTCCATAGAAAGATACTTCACTGTGGTAGTAAATGTCTCTGTGTTTAACATTGGTATTTAGGCCATCTGGCAAATGGTCTCTTATTAAAAAGAAAAAACTTAGAAAATGAAGCATCTATTTTTTATGGCCAGTATTGATAGGATTTTAATGGTTCAATGTAATATTTTTCAAAAATACGTATAATAGCCTAGCTAAATATTTACTGAACATGAATTATGTGTCAGGCATTGTGTTCTACATGGATTATTTTATTTCATCCTCAAAACAGTCCTTTAAGTGAGATACTATTATTATTTCCATTTTACAAAGCATAAAGGGTAGATGAGCTAAGGAGCTTATTCAAGGTCATAAAGAGAGTCACTCATAATACATGAATTAAACAAATATCTGTCTGGCACTAGGGTTTCAGAAATGAGTAAAACGCGGGCCCAGCCCCTGAGGAACTCCGTGGGTGAGATAGATATCTAAATAGCTATTCAGTATGACATAAAAAGAACTATATACTTGACTCAGGAACCACTATTTGACACAGAGAAGATAACATTTGAGCTGAGAGTAAGATTTTATTAGAAGAGAGAGCAAGGTCATTCCACACATCATAACTTTCACGTCCAGAGACAGGGAGGCATGAAAGGGCAGAGTGCCTTGGGGATACTGATGTGTTTGTACAGCTGGAACGTGTGGGAAGAAGAAAGGGAAACTCCAGTTACCCAGCCGACAGAGCTGAGACAATTCAGTTCATCTTTGATTTAAAAATTTTACCATTTCCTTCCTTCCTTTTTTCATTGCCTTTATTCTTTATTCTATATATGCTTATCTATTTCCACAAAACCTTTATAGTGATTTTATTTTTAGAAACACATTAAACAGAATGATTGAGATGAAGATACATGAACAAATGCTACTTAATAGACTTGAGGACTTGATGGGCGTGAAGAAAGAGGAAAGAGATACTGTTCCGTTATTTTGGCCAAAGGTGTTTTCTAAAATTAAGTATCAAATAAAGCCCTGAACATCCTCAATGATCTAAGAAAAAAAGAAAAAAGATACTGAGTTAAACACGTAATTCACAATTCTCATTTCTGAGTATCAAACCCATTCACGAGGTTGGAAAATCCCCAAGGTTATCTAAGACATTTGAATATACCACAACCCATGGGGAAACCCCTAAAGAAAAGTAAATTTATTTTAGAAGAATTAGGGTTTTTAAGCTGATGTTTTAAGATGCATATGTGACTTTTTAAATTAAGAGTCTAACAATTTATTTCAGAAGGCAGTGCACTGTCATATAAAGTCTAACTGAAATAGAATACAAAAGAAAATTCTGAGATTGTCCAGAACATAGAGGGCAATTCAGGAAGTCATGCATGCATTTACTGCTAATGAGAAAAGTGGAAAACATAAGTCATGAGGTATGTTGTCACCCACAGAACAGCAGCACAACAATGGAACAAAGACTACTTTGGTCTAGCTTTTCTGACATGAGAAGAACCTACTGTAGAAGTAAGGAGGCCAAAGCATGAAAGGTCACCATGTGTAACACAACATGAAAGGACCTGCAGGAACAGTGCAGGTAGGTGCTTGCTTCACTTGTTTATCATTTAAGAACAAAGCCATTTAGGGAAGTGTGTTTGACATAATAGTATGTGGTGACAAAGACTGATAAAATTACTACTTTATGCATGTAGGTAATAATAAAAGATACCATGAGTTAGAAAGTTATGAACACATGTGTGTATGTGTGTGTGTATATATATGTGTATGACACATAGAATTTATACAGAGGCCCTAATGCCTAATCATTACAGGGAACATAATGGGGATGGAAAAAAAAGAGAGTGAAGAGGCAGGAAAGAAAATGTAGCAGATGTAACTTTTCCAACATGGCTTCAACAGTGTTTCCCATCCTAAATGTTCTTTGATGCTCCTTCCATTGAGAGAGGGGGTCTACAGTTCTACTTTAATCTGGGTGGGCCAGTGACTATGTGAAAGAAATGTCATGTGACTTCCAAGATGAGGTCATAAAAAATGATCCAGTTTCCACTTGGTTTTCGGGACACTGTGCTGTGGGACTCCGAGCTCCACTTAGGATGTTTAAGGCCGCCACGCTGTGAGGAAGCCCAGGCCCCAGGACGATGCCACATGTACATTCTCTAACAGCTCCAGCTGAGGCTCCCGCCAACCCAGCATCACCCATTAGACGTGTGAATAAAAGATGCTTCCACATGATTTCCACTTCCAGGCAAGTCCTTCCAGCCGAGGTCTCAAGCATCACGGAGCACAGACAGCTGTCTCCACGCTTCTGTTTCTAAATCACTGATCCCCAAATGTATGATTATAATGAAAGGGTTATTTTTAGCCACTAAGCCTTGGAATAAATTTCTTACGCATTAATGCAAGACAAAACCAAGAGAAAATAGAAAATAACTTCAATTGTTAAAAGTTTTGCGATTGAACATTCTTGTATTCGAGTTCTTGTGGACCTATATATACCTAGAAGTGGTATTGCCAAGTCATGGAATCTCAGTATCTTAAATTTAATTAATTATTGCCAAGCTCCCATCAGCAATGTAGAATAGTTACCACCAACACTTACATTTATCATATTAGTGAATTTTATCTCTCTGACAAATATGAGAAAATATCTCAAAATTACTATAATTTGTGCAACAATGTTTAATGCAGTGTGTTTTGATACAGTGAAATCTAAATGTCCTTAAGGGAGCAATTAGGTAATTTGATAATTATTCATATAAGGGAATACTATACAGTAGTTAAGATGAATGAACTAGATTCTATGCATATCGATAGGACTAATCTCAAAAACATAATATTGGGAAATAAGCGTAATATTTATATGCATTTAAAAATATGAACAATATCTCTATGTTTAAGCATTCATAAAATCTATAGCATGTCTGCCAGGTTGCCAGTCTCTGTTGTAGACACTGGGGATGTAACATTGAAAGGAAAACATATCGGTAAACATAGAGATCTTTCCCTCATAGAGTTGGCATGGTTGTCAGACACCATGCATATGTGTGTATAGTAAAAGAACAAAAATGTGCACAGCAGTGATACCAGTTTCAAATAGTACTTCCTTTGGAGGAGAGAGGGATGCAGAAGGGATGGGTAGAGGATACAAATGTGAAACAAATATAAAACGTTAACATCTGTAAAATTTTGATAGCAATTTTATAGTATCTGTGCTTTTCAGTTTCTTTGAGAAGTTTCATAATTTAAAAATTAAAAAATAAATCTATCAATAGATTAGAACACAGGGGCTGCTCTTCAGCTACAGGGGACATGTATCTTACCGATATGTAGCACAGATGAATAAAAACCTAAAGTTTGAAATTCATCAGGATAGCCAGGTCTTGAACTAAAAGAAAGCAATATGATATATTGGAAAGAGTTTATATAAGCTTTGGATCCAGGTAAACCTGAATGAAAAATTAATTTTCTCCACTTCCTAGTATCAGTAGGTGAAGTATTTGACCTTCTAGAAGCTCAGTTTCCTAATCTGAAGATAGTTATGATAGAATTTAAACTGTAAACACTGTCCTTTGAGTCAGAGATAAGATAGGCAATAGCTAACATTTATTGAATGCTGTACATGGCAGGCACTGTTTACATGAATTAGCACTGTGATTCCCAAACTGGGTACCAGGGGGAGCACCGCAGCGTACTCACAGTGGCTTGAAAGAATTTATTTAAGGGAAATAGTGTTGTACTTGACATTTTGGACAATGCTTCAACTTCAAGCTCAAGCTATTTCATACTTTCACTCTTAGATCACAAATATTCCTTAAATCTTTCTTATGATTATATCTTTGCAATACTATTTTTCTTTTAAATTACATGTGCTTTATTTCCCAGGGGCTGTTACTGTAAGTTGCTACCACATAAATACTTAGTGAGTTGTTTGGATGTAATTACTTAAGAAATGGTATTATTAGGTATTTTGTTTGGCCTGGGGACACAGTGAAAAGAATTACTGGCACTTGGGGCTCTTTTGGGCCCCTCTGAACTAGCTCATTTAATCTTCATCTTTGGTTGCAAATGAGGTAAGTCCTCATCTTACCTCCATTTTACAGAAAGTAAGGCAAAGAGTTTTAACTGTCTTGCCTACACACCTGAAAAGAGTATTATGCAGAATTTGAACCTAGTCAGGCTGACTTCAAATCTCACACCTGTAACCAGTATACTCTTTCTAGGGAGATAACTCTGTAAATACAGAGTGAGAGTCATATATCCTACATGGAAGAGCATCTTATGAGGAGAAATATAATTTCAGTTGGAGTCTTAGAAGTATATAATTTAAAGCTGGAGCCGGAAGGAACATTGTACATTTTTGTACATGGAGAAAACTAAAGTCCCGATGAGTCTCTAGGACAAGCACACCTGGTCACCTGCAGAGTCAGGAGAAGAACCTCCTTTCTTCTCCCCAGGTCTGATAGACCTGTGTAAAACTGAAGAAGTTCTGTTCTGAGTGGCCACCAAAAATAGGACATACTTAAAACACCATGAGAAGACAACAGAAAAATAAATACCCAAATTCGGAGAGCAGTGGCACGGCCAGTATCTTTGTAGCTGGTAAGAATCAATAGATTAAAAGTCAAGTGTTTTTCCATTGAACAAAGGGGATTTACAATGTTTATTTCAAGCACTTACTAGAGCAACTGCTCCCATTGGACAGTCAAGTAATTCTCACTAAAAGGCTCTAAACTGAGCTCCATGCTTCCACAATCTGTGAAATGCTTCCTTCAGTTTTGCTCCCCAGCAGACGATGTGCTACTCATTTCTTTTTCTTGCTGTCTGGCTTCCTTGCCAGCTGGGAGTTTCTGAAGATCAGGGACCATGCCTTTTGCCTCACTCAGGATTTCCAGTGTCAGTTAAGCATCGTGCCTAATATATAGTAGGTGCTTGAGAGATGTTTGCTAAGTGAGTTTCTAATGAATGTATGTTGGCAGAAAGCTATATATGAGCTATGATGTCACTTATTTAATCAGCCCAAACACAAACTTGTCTCCAATCAGAAACACCTGATTTGGACTTCATGTAAGTAAGAAATAAATGTCTATTATGTTAAGCCACTGAGATTATGGGGCTTATCTGTTACACAGTTTTCTGTTTCTCTAATACATTTGTTCATTAGCCTAAAGTAACCTGTTTTTTCCAAACCAAATCGTTATCAAGAGTCAGGACTCTCCTTATACAGTCAAACTCACTTGGAACCATTATGCAGATTCCCTCTGCTCTGGCTTCACGGTGAGACAAACACACATCATCTTAGGGCTTTGAGAACTCACTGTCGCCATTCTTACCTCTTTGCCTTTACTCTTAATATTCACGTTGGTTGGAATTTTCCTTCTAATACTTCTTACCTATCCAGTTCTCTACTTTCATTACCTAGATTAGGCTAATCTCTGTGTTTATACCTTTTCTGATAGTTTTAGACTCTGTTGACACTCTTCTTCTGACCTTTAATAGTATGACAGTTCTTGGCTGCACCATTTGACTCATGACCATGTGGTCTTGTTTTACTCTTATTTGTTTCTTGGTCTAGACTCCCCCAGCTGATTCTAAGCTCTTGAGTAAAGGAATCAATCATTACATCACCAGGTCTAACATGGTCCTAAAAAAATGGTATCATTGACTAGTTCATGATTCACTTCCTCCATTGATAGCAGCCTCACATATTGTTTAATTTCAACTGATTCAACAGATGCCAAATCTAATAGTAGTGTTTCACAAGGCACCAAGCACAAGCAGCAGCTGGTGATACCAAAAAGGAAAGGGGGAATCATTATTGCATGCCAGGATTTAGATCATATCTCGAAACAGGAAAAAAAAAAAAAAAGTAATTGGAGTGGGTGGAAATTCAGCCATAGTTCATAGTCAATTTTGGGAAGATCATTACTTGCAAGGAAGTACAAGAGCCAAAAACAAAAACAAACAAATAAAAAACAGAGCCAAAGGAGCTAAAGCTTGGATGAAACTGAATTAACTGTGTCCCACTGATGCTCTGGGCTTTATTTTTCAGTTTTAGCCTCAAAGAGTTATATGGCAGAGACCACTTCTATGGTAGATCTTTTCATACACCTGTTGTAGTTGCAGCATTAATGCCAATATCAGAACACAATTTTCCAAATGGTTTTGTCAAAGTTTGGACTATTTTCACTTGCTTTATCCTCAAGCCAGTGCAACAATACATTCCCCCTTCTTTTGATAAAACCAAGTCATAATAATGGTGCGGCTCTCAGACAGATAGGAAGATAGCAGAGATATGAGTGAGGATGGTGGCTGGAAAGGGGTGGGGCAATTGTTCCCTTCCTGTTTTCTAGGCCAGCAGGGCATCCCTTAAGAGGTGGACAGATCATTAAAAAAATACGTGTGGATTTGTGTGAGTTAAGGGTAAAGATAGATACTTTAAAGCAACTTCATTATAGCGATTATATTAAGGATTTTTGTTAAGTCTATGGAGAAATGTAAATTATTTTTTAAAAAAACCATTGAAGTGGTTTAAATAAAATTAGTTGTATGTGTGAAGAATATTGACATCATAAAACACCTTCAGTAAATTTGATACTGATGATTTTTGTTGTCACTTCCTAACCACCTCTAATAGTCCAGTTATTTTTAAGCTTTATTTTAAGCTTTTTAATGTTTGCTTTCAAAAATAGTTTTCCCATTTAGGTGTTCTATATCAAGATGAATACAGAAGTTATTAAGCTTCTGGAATAGGCCTGAACTATGAAAAATTGAACAGCAGTTAGAATAAATTGAGTCCTGTTAGCATTTTACCTTAAACTAAAAGATGGCTTCAAGGTATGTAGCCTGGGAAGAATAATGGTAAAAGTGATGGGAACAGTATATGCAGAAAAAATTTAATGAGAGAAAAAATAGTTATTTCAGTTTAGGGACAAATGGTTATAGTATAGGTGTTTAACAGCAGTTGAAAATATCAGTTTGGAACATGTTAAGAATTAGATGTGAAGATGCCAGTTTAATAGTCATCTATGTTCCACTGAACGTTTTGTAGGACAGCAGAATTTGTCACTCCAAAATATGTCTCTGTCATGAGGATTGTTTTAGGCTGATTATTTTTAAGAAGAGTCAGGAAGAACCTTTGACCTTCCCTATAACTGACTAAAAGAATTTAGATAGAGGATCTCTTCCAGAAAGGGAGCTGTCCCCATAGATAACTACAGTATAATATGAATTAGATGTGGTGGACAAGGAGGAACCTAGCCAAGTCTGTTTGTTAAAATTCCTCTCTGTGTTCACTCTGTTGTTTCTGAACTGCCCAGCAAACATTTGTTTACCAAACATTCCCTCTTTCATCTTCCTGTGAATGGCTTTCCTTACCTTTGAAGTCCTAGACTCCTAACCCCTTCTCTTTAGCTCCAAATAGCATATAAGCCTCATTTGCCTGACTGTCCTTTGGGCCTCATATTTGATGGAGCTCCCCATACATAATTAAAATGTGTTTTTCTCTTGTTAATCTGTCTTATGTCACTTTGACCAGCCCAAAGAAACAAGAGGGGAAGGGGAAAATATTTCCTTCCCCCAACACTGTGTGGTGGATAAGTTTACTGTGAGCTTTCTCACTCATTTTCTAACCTCTATGCAACCAATTTCATCTTCTGAGATTTTAATTTTTTTCCCTTTCAAATATGCTACATTACACTTGTGTGGCTGTACACAACATGAGGGATTGAGGACAGGGAGAGAGGAAAGGAAGAGGTTTCTGTTTATTGTTGCTACTCCTCTAAGAATCAGAAACATAACAGGGAATAACATGATGCCTGCTGAGGTGCTTGAGAGTGACAAGCCCCCTGATGAATTACTGTGCAAACAGAAGCCTTTTGGCAATGTGAGCTCATCTCCTTGTTAAATTGTGCCTGATGTTGCCACCCTCTGCTGCTACAATTTTATCACACTTAGCTCAAAATCCAGGATTCCTTTATGGACTATGTGAGAACCCACTAAAAGCCTTCTCTGATGATACAGTCAGCTCTGGGAAAGATATCTGAACTTTAATCAAGTAATAGATGAGGGGGAAAATTTCTGGTATCTTGTTGAACCTACAGGACTAACAATGTTTCTCTCTTTAAATGTGCTTCAGATGACACAAAATAGGTTTAGAGAGATTTATAACAAAATGGGATTGGTGTGCCAGTAGAATTCTTAACTCATTTTTTTATGTCTCTCAGTGGAAATCTTTATGCAGTAAAATGTCAGATTATGGGCTCAGCCCAATCATTTTAAACCATGATCCTGTATATCAGAGCACCTCATTATTTAGAAAGATATCTTTGTTTCAATGCTGCCCAGTACAAATCTAATTTGCTTTGGTGCTCCAGGGTTGTAGGAAGTGTAGTTATGTACTCCTTTGTGCTTGACTCACAAAACTTCCAATGGAAACCAGTCAACACAGCTTTCATTAATCTTAACACTGGGCGTAGAAGTTCAAATGCAAAGTATAAATATCTTCCCAGAAACGCACGTCTCTCTTGGATTTATTTATCTCTGAGTAGGCACGTGTGATGAAAACAGTGTGTCATTGTGGGGCTTCCCGAGTGGAGGGCGGTACCTCTTTGTGCAGAACAAGGAGTGTACTGTGCTGTTGGGAGCTTTTGCCTTGTTGTTTTGCCATTTATATAACTTCAATCATGGCATCTTCTATTCCAAAGTGTCAGTTCTTGCCTGAAAGAACTGTGGCTAGTTCAAACACAAAGCAGATGTTGATCCACATTATTTCTTTTACTCATGCCCTATACTACTAACCATCCTTTTATGAAAAATTTCTTCATCTCAAGTTCAACATCTCTCATGCTTCAACCCATAACTCCTCAGTGATTCCCTAAACTTGCCACCAAACTACAAAAACATAAGTCCCAAACAGAATACATAAGCCTCAAACTTAAAAGCTGATGGCAACCTATTTTAGGAGATTATGTTAAAATAAGAATTATGGACTATGCGTCAAATTCTTTATTTTGATTTTGTGTTGATAGTAGCAGGATATAAGTACAAAGATGGTATTCCAAATTAGAGTGCCCATCTCCTTTTCTCTAACCGAAACTGTAAATCTTTCTATAACACTCAATACACTACAGACATTTCATAACAGTGATGGTTACTGTTGTGTGTCAACTTGACTAAGGGATGCTTGGATAGCTGGTAAAATATTAGTGCTGGGTGTGTCTGTGAGTGTCTTTCTGGAAGAGATTAGCATTTGAGGTGGTAGGCTGAATAAAGATTTGCCTTCAGCAGTGTGGATGGGCAATATCCAATCCACTGAACAGAACATAAAGGGGGAGGAAGGGTAAATTTGCTCTCTTACTGAGCAGAGACATCCACCTTCTCCTGTCTTCAGACTTCGGTGACCCAGGTTCTTAGGCCTTTGGACTCAGCCTGAGATTTATGCCATTGGCTCCCTTGGTTCTCTGGCCTTTGAGTTTGGACTGGTGCTACACCACTGGTTGTCCTGGGCTTCCAGCCTCCTGACAGGAGATCATGGGACTTCTTGAACTCCATTTATTATAAGCCAATCACTCATAATAAATCTCTGTCTATATATCTCTATATATCCTGCTGGTTCTGTTTCTCGAAGAACCCTAATACAGTAACTACTAAAATTATATTCTCAATTCTTAGAGCCGACAAAGTACCTATAAGAGCCAATTACTAAACTATTGGCCATTTAACTTTTATGTCCAATTAAACACATATTCATATTAGAGGTTAAATAGAGACCTACGTAGAATATCAGAAGGCACGAGTTCTTTCTGTGAGTTTAAGACTTCATTTTGGATCAAAAGTTGATTGGTGAAACACCTTTTCAGTATGTCTCCTGAATGTTTTCTTTCTGCTGTTGTTTTCACCTGGGTAAAAGGAATGTGGTGATAATCAATACCGTTGTCAGTGTGTAGAAGCTAAGAAAGGGGTCCCAGCACATAATATATATTATAGTAGAAAGAATGATATCCTCTTCCCCTTCAAGGTACTCATCTCCTAGTCCTTGTAACTTTTGAATATATTACTTTACACAGCGAAAGGGACTTTGCCGAAGCAATTAAATTTAAGGATCTTGAAATGAGGAGATTAACTGTGCAGGTGAGACCAATATAATCAGTTGCTTCCTTAAAAGCAGCTGTGGTCAGAGCGAGGTATACCCACAGAAGAGTCAGAGAGCCGTGAGTTGAGGATTCATCCTGCCTCTCTTGGCTTTCAAGCTAGAAAGCCCTGAACAAGGAGTGTGAACAGACTGTAGAAGCTGAGTACAAAATGGAGTATTGGTGAGTTGAAATTGGTTCAATAATTTCCTAATCTTAATATGTACAGCAAACTCATGGGCTCCTTGTTTAAAACACACATCTCCAGGCCCAACTGCAGGCATTCTGATTCATTATATCTAGTCAGGGTCCTAAAACCCGAAACTTAACTCCATTTAGGCAATAATTGAGCAAGATGAGCTCTAAAAGCCAGCCTAGCTTGGTTTTATTGAAAGGAAGTTACCATATTTAACATGTAATTTGTCTTACTTTCTGTATTTATATTCCAGAATCAGAAAAAAGTGATACACACACAACATTGCATTTGAGGAGCCTGCTTGATGGCTTCTCTCTAGAAAATTCACCAAATATTAACTTCATTTTTTGAAAACTGAACCAGGGTACATGATCAGAAAGATCAGGAATGTTCTGCTCCAGGATGTGTATTACACATGTTTGTTTAATGTGTGTTTTTCATGCTAGACTGTAAGTTCCATTAAGGTAGACCATATGAGTACCTTATTCACTCCACCAGCTGGCAAAATGCCAGACACCATTAATCAAGAAGTACTTTCTTTTCAGGGAAATGCATAAATATATTTGGTGGTAAGAGAGGTAAAGGGTAGGGATTGATTGAAGAAATATTTAAGGATTAAGCAGGTGTACCAATCTGATGAGGAATTATAGAAAACCGTTCTTCAACTTCAAGCATAGATTGTTGGGTAGAGATAGCCCCATCAAGGAAGAAACACATTTGTGGAAAATTAATTTAGTTTTGGAGATCCTATGTTTGAAATATCTATGGGAGGTAATAACCAGTGAACAGCTACAGATATATTTAACTTGATAACTCAGGTGTGACAAACAGAATGATGGCTCCAAAGATGCCTGTGTTCTCATTCTCAGAACCTGTGAATGTTACTTGACGTGGCAAAAGGGACATAGCACGTGTGATGAAGTTAAGATCTTAAAGTGGTGAAGGTAGCCTGGATTCCCCAGGTGGACCCAGTCTAATCACATACATACTTTAAAGCAAAGCATGTTTGCTAGCTACAGAGAATCAGAGGGCAGCATGAGAAGGACTAGACCTATTGTTCCCGGCTTTGTTGATGGGCAAAGGTGACCGTGGGCAAGGAATGCAGGTAGCCTCTAACAAAAAGGCAGGGAAATGGATTCTGTCATAGAGCCTCTAGAAGGAAGCTGCTTGCCAACACGCTGATGGTAGCCTAGGAAGCTGATACTGGACTTGTGACCTACCAAATGGTAAGAGAATAAATTTATGTTGTTTTAAGCCACAAAGTTTGCTATAATTCTTACAACAGTAAAAGAAAATGAATATACCAACTATCCTCTTCCCCCAAAATAAAGAAAAAGAAGTTAATGATGCTTAGAGACAAGGCTTCTGGGCCACACTCTCTGAAGCCAAGAAAGGAGAAATTCTCCCCCTCAATTCCCTTTCATTTTGAGAGACATTTGCTTAGTGTGGTTGGTTTTCTAATCTGGTTTTCACTGACAAACGCTTTCACAGCTGCTAAGGAAACTGTCGGGGTGAAGCATGCTGTCAGCCCACAACAGAAAGTGGGAGACTGACTCCCTGTCAATCACAGGGTCAGTGCCAAACTACTCGAAAGAAAAATTCACATTCTCTGTTGTAGTTCCCATTCTCAACTTCTATCAGTTTGGATTTATTCCATCACTTTTGAAACTCACCTGACAGCCTTCCTGAGAACCTTAGGCGAGCTGTGTCTTGGGGTTGAATCTGGCCCTTCTGGGTATATGAGCATGGCTGTATTTAGAAGCAAGAGCATAAATTGTACATTTATCTCTTCCATCATCTCTGATGCTTCTTGTTCAGTGTTACATTTCAGTCTCAGTCAGAGGAGAATCCCAAAAGGGCCTTCCTGGCCATCTTGGCAGTAAAAAGGAGAGTGTTTTCCTAGACCAGTAATGGTAGCTGTGATGGTCACCAGCTAAGAACAGCTGTGTCCAGTGAAGTGACTTAATACTTTGCTCATTAGACTGGCTTTTGTACAGAAGACCATTCATTACATATTGAGAAGAGTACAAGCATGTGCTATCATTAGTGATGGTCCCTTCAATCACATGGCTGAGGCAGTGTTGGTCAGTTGTCTCCTTTGTACAGTTGAACCCCTTTTCCCTCTCCCTGTACTGGAGTCTCTGGAAGGAAGTCACTGTGTGCAACCCACCCCTAAGGAGTGGGGGATTCCTTTCTACCTCCTTGAACGTGGAATATCTATGAAAGTTGTTTGTTTCTCTGTATAGATTTGTCTGTTCTCCATTTATTTATTGAATAACTTATTTACAGCTGTATAGACTCATAAGTATTTATATATGTCAGTTTACAATCCAATACTGCTCTATTTATTTTATTGCTAAAATTGTTCTAACTTTGGCCTTGGGGAGTTCTTTCAGTTCACGCCTATGTCCCCTTCTCATACCTACGTTATTGTATGTTTCATTTGTTTGTTTGTGTTGCCTATTTTTTGTTCTAAGTGCTTCTTTACTTTCCGGCTCTACAATATGCTGCAGATTGATCTTGTATATTTGCAGCCCCAGCCCTAGAATCCGTGAGTCTGTGTGTGTGTTTTCCCCACTCACTGGTGAACAGTATTATAAACCAAGATCTAGTGCTAGATGACCTCATTGCTTCTACTTTGCTGACAGATTAAGGAAGTGTGGATATACTAACTTGTGTAGATATGCATGCCTGTAAATATTTTTATGCAATTATATTTTTTGATACTAAGCTGAAAATTAAGTTCATATGAATGGCTCCAACTCTGGTCCACTACCACATGGATCATTCTAGCCTCCTCCCCTTGCTAATCTGTAACTTCCTACTCCAACAGTGAGAGAGGACTGGACCCCACTTTCCCTATCAGCTTAAGTAACTGTTCAATTCTAGTACGCATGTATAGTGGTTTCAGAACTGCTAATACCTACCCCCATGAGAAACAACTTTACGAACTAGAATACAGTACTTATGTATAGTTCCTTTTGACTTTAGTCTTAGGGATCTTAATTATTTCCCAAACTACTTAGATTAGCATCTTTCCCCCCTGACTCTTTTCAGTGGAGGTTGTTTCCTCCATTTGTAATACTGTTGGATTTTTTTTTTGGTTGTATTCTTCATTTGATCTTGAGATTCCATTTTTGTTTTGATGTTAAGATTTCTTGAATGATGTTTGTTTTTTTAAGCATAATTGACTTACAATAGTATGTCATGTTCAGGTATACAAGATACTGATTAGGTTTTTATAGATAACACACCATACTACATTAATAATATTATTAACTACACCCCTACCCTCTGGTAACCACCTGTTTGTTCTCGGAATCTGAGTCTGTTTTGTTTAATTTTTTAAATTCTTTATCAGTGAAAACGTGGAGTATTTGTCTTTCTCTGACTTACGTCACTAAGTGTAATACCCTACGGGTCCATCTGTGTTATCCCAAATGGCAAGATTTTATCCTTTTTGATGGCTGAGTAATAATGTGTTGGAGATAGACATCTTCTTAGCCATTTATCTGTCAATGGGCACTTAAGTTGCTTCCATATCTTGGCTAATTATGAACAATACTGCAGTTTGTGGGGCGTTTTTTGGATGTATAACTGGGAGTGGAATTGCTGGATCATATGTTCATTTTAAATTTTTTGAGGAAACTTTATATTGTTTTTCATAGTGGCTTTACCAGTTTACATTCCCATCAACAGTGTAATAAGGTCCCCTTTTCTTCACACCCTCACCAACACGTTTGTCTTTTTGAGGATAGCCATTCTGACAGGTGTGAAGAGATAACTCTTTGTGGTTTTGATTTGCATTTCTCTGATGATTAGTGTTGTTGAACATCTTTTCATGTGCCTGTTGGCTATATTTGTCTTCTTAGGAGAAGTGTGTATTTAGGTCCTCTGCCCATTTTTTAATTGGCTTGTTTTTTTTTTTTTATACTGTGTTGTATGAATTCCTTAATATATTTTGGGTATTAACCTCTTATCAGACATATTATTTGCAAGTATCTTCTCCCATTCAGTAGATGGCCTTTCTGTTTTATTGATGGTTTCCTTTGCTGTGTGAAAGCTTGTTAGTTTGATGTGGTCTCATTTGTTTATATTTGATTTTCCCCCCTTGCCTGAGTAGATATATCCAAAAATATATTGCTAGGACCTATGGCAAAGCCCTAGTTGGATTCTTTTGCATGTTGCTGTCCAGTTTCCCCAACAGCACTAACTGAAGAGATTGTCTTTTCTACACTGTATATCCTTGTCTCTTTTGTCATAAATTAATTGACCATACATGCATGGATTTATTTCTGGGCTCTCTATTCTGTTCCTTTGGTCTATGTGTCTTTATGCTGCTAGCACACTATTTTGATCTGAAGTCAGACAGAAAGCATACCTCCTATATATAAATTTTTTATTGAACTATAACGTTTACAGTGTGTCAATTTCTGGTGTACAGCATAATGCTTCAGTCATATATGAACATACATATATTCGTTTTCATATAATTTTTCACCATAAGTTACTACAAGATATTAAATATAGTTCTCTGTGCTATACAGTATAAGCTTGTTGTTTATCTACTTTATATATATTAGTATCTGCAAATCTCAAACTCCTAATTTATCCCTTCTCCCCCACAACTTCCTCCCTGATAACCATAGGTTTGTTTTCTCTGTCTCTGAGCCTGTTACTGTTTTGTAATTAAGTTCATCCTTTTATTTTTTAAGATTCCACATATAAGTGATATCATATGGTATTTTTCTTTTTCTCACTTACTTCACTTAGAATGACAATCTCTATAATGCTATTTGCAGCAACATGGATGGTACTCTTATAAAATTTTCTTTGAAGCTTGCAGTTCTACAAATTACATGTCTTGGTTAATATTTAGACTTACTAAGATCATAGGAAAATGCAGAAAATTTAAGGGTATAATACTTAGTTATTCTGAGGAATAGACTTATGACTAACTTCAAATAATAATACAGAACAAAAAAGTCATCTATAAACATTGGCTTATACCAATCTGTTCCTCTTAGTAATGTATCACTTCTTTTCATTTCCAATACATTTCCTCTTCCTTGATTGCCTTTAATTTCTTGTTCTCTTTCATATTGGGCCACAAGTTCATTCTGTCAACTCCTTTATTTTCCTTCACATTAAAAAGTCACTCCCAAAGTACTTTTATTCAATACTAATGTAAAAGAGGTATTTTTTCATTCTAATTCATCAGGAAAAAAGCTAATTATATACTTTTTAAAAGAATGATTCTCAACCTCTATCAAGAAGCATGCTATACACAAAGTACGTAAGGGACTTGATAGCATGATTTTTTTCTCTTTAACACTCTCTCTTATTATTCCCTGCTTTATCCAAACATTTATAGCAAGATTTCATAGCATCATATATGAAAAAACTTACTGAGAAATCTGTAATAGAGTGTGCCTACTAATATTTAAGTTTTATCAAAAAGGTAGAATGCAAATATCCCATAAATGGCAACATACCTGATAATGAGATGATTGGTGGAATTAAAAAAAAGGAGTAAATCACTATGTACAATTTATGCTTAGTATATATTTACCTGAGATGTAGAATAATTGATACACCTTTAGTCCTTGATTTCAGCAGAACATATAAATGACTTCTAAATTAAGGACTGAAAGATCGTGAATTTTTCCACCTTCCAGGTGAATGCATATTGAGTATCAGCTGTGTTGACAATATTTTACCTTGAGCAGTTTACAATCTAGAGGAAGAATGGCAGGTACAAGTTTAATAATTTATATTATTTTAATGTAAATCTTAATATAAGGCAAAACATGGTCGCTATCATAATTATAGAGCATGAGGAACTCAAAAGAAGAAGAAAGACTGTCTGATTAGAGGCATTAGCTTAAGTTCTAAGGAGGGAGCATTTGGGTAGACTTAAAGGACTGATTAAAAATTTAACAAGTGGGAACAGAATGAGCAAAGCCAGAGGAGGAAAAGGGTAGTGAAAAGACATGAAGTAATCCTGCATAGATTTGGGGTTGGTTTGGAGTAAACAGTAAGTTAAAATTTTAGCTAGCTTTCCACTTTCAGAAGTCCCTAAAAGTCAGTTAAAAGCACTTATTTATTTAGTTCAATAGACGAAGAGGAACCATGGAATATTTTTGAGAAGATTATTTTAGCAAAGATATTTAAGGCAGGGTAGATGAGATATTAAAAACACAATTGGAAAGTAGCTGCAGTGAACTCTGGTCTCTCTAGGTCTGGATTGCAAAACTTAGTATGTATGAAAATCGTTTGTGGAACTACAAACCAATGATTGGGCCCAACCCCTGAGACTATGATTCAGTTCATAAGTGGTGGGGGCTCTGGAATCTTTACTTTTAATAAATCCCCAGGTGGTTCTATGCATATTAGAGCCTGAATGTCAAAGTGGCAGGTGAGAATGTGACCTTGAGTGTGGCAGAAGAAACAACTAATAGGGTACAGATGAGACAGATGTGGTACCCTCACTGCAAAACCTAAATTTTTACAGATGACTCAGTTTCAGTTCTGAGACTCACATAACTGAAGCATCAAAAAACAATGAATGTTTCTTAAGCTATACAGTGCTAATTCTCAGAATTGCTTCCTGAAGGTGACTAAAACTGAACGTTACCTTAACACACATGGTTTGTGGTTGGATCTGACAAGTTGGGAGTACATTGAGAGACTTAGAATGTCATCACTACTTCTTAACTCTCCTAACTACTTAAAAGCACAGTGGGACTGCTGAGACAATGGCAGGGAAAACAGACAGATGAGACTTGAGTTCTTCCAGGACAAAGATAGGATAAAGGAGTGAGTGAATGAATGAAGAAGAAACATGATTGACTTTTGGTGAAAGTTTTTAAGACAGTAGTTCAAACAGCATGAGGAAAATAATATAAACAACATCCTATTAACAGGTTTTTTAAAACTACAAATTATTGTTCCAGGAAGTCTCTATGACTTTCTACCACAACTGGGAACCAACTAAGGCAAAAGCAAAAACCTCTTGGTCTTTCTTGTAGGGCCTTGACCTCCTATTCCCTAGAAACTCTTCTGCTGGAGTTGACTACTCAGTAACAGGTAACAGCAGATAAGATGTTTTAGATGAGGGCATTCCTAATGAAAGATCTGTTTGAGTGTCTCTTTAAGGCAACTTACATTTCTGGTATCAGATTCCCCTCCTTATCCTTGGAAAATTAGCAAAAGGTAACATGAAGCTCAAAAGATGAAACTTGAGGAAAAGATGGATGCTATAGAGCAAACTTGATTTGCTCCTAAGAAATGTAGTTGTGAATCAACTCTGTGTGAACAGTATTTATAAATACTTCTCTACTTAATAGAGAGTCCTGAGTGCTGATACAGGTATGTCTGGCTGAACAATGTCTTAAATCCTGGGAAACAGCTATTTTCTAGACCACCGATCAGAGCATAATTATTTGAAATGATTAACATAATTATTAAAATGAAAATAATCGTGGAGCATTTTTATAGCAGTGAGAGTACTTCTAGTTTAATAGCTACTGAAGTAGTCGTTTCTATGGACAGGACAAGAGACCAGTAATAAAAAAAATAGCCAAAATACTATGCACAGAGTAGTGTTTTAAATGGAAAAATTCAGATAAGAATCTAGCAGGTGTTTGATTTATTGGCAAAGTAATGTAATTCCCTTTTGTCGCTGCAGAACCTTAGCTTTAGATGACTTGAAATAGATCCTATTTAATTCACTTGACTTAACTCACACACTGTAAATAGCTGTGTAATGAAGACAGTAAGGGCACTGACAGAGTAGCTATTGTGTGAGGGCTCTTGAGTCATTCTCATGTCCTAGTACAGTTAGTAATTTCAGTCATACCATATGGCATTTTAGAAATCTTAGTACCTAACTCCAATATATAGAAATACATAATTGATCATAAATAAAATTTAAATTCCATGTTGACAGGTGCTATCAAATTTACCTTCTGTAATAATCATACAGCAGACCAGAAACCACGTATTATGTGGCCTTCCTTGTGTAATTTGGTAACTTCTGAAACTATTGATCATATGCCATTATAATGATCAATTATGATTCATTCTATTGAAGAGTGATTTTAGATATAAAAATATTTCATACAGAGCTAATTTTTTCCTTCCAGATGTGTTTCAATATTTATGATACTTGTAGACTCTTTGAAGTTATAATTAAAGACATAGTCTATCTAGGAAACAGATCATTGATTTGTGAGATAACCATGTTTACCATTGGTTTGTTATCCAAGCATACACTAAACCATTATGTGCATGCAATATTTAACAATAAGAACAGAAAAGAATGTATTTGAGTATTTACAAATATACTGAGGATTTACTGGAATTCTGGAAGGCAGACAAAATGAATATAAGCATAAAATTGATTAAATCCAGTGTGTAATTCCATGCTCTTGTCCTACAGCTTAAGTTAGACCCCTCTCTCCCACCACCACAGGTTAAAAAAAAAAAAAAAGTTGTGTAGAGGGAATAGGGATAACATTTAAGCAAGAGATCTAAAACCCTCTTCAAACAATTGAATTTATTTTGAGGATCAGCTTATATTTGACATTTAAATGTTTATTTTGACAGGAATTTTCTGACTTCAGTGTAGTTTCGCGTTTTTGTTTTTGTTTTTTTTTGGTTACTGACTGGTTTAGAAATATTATTGATCTTCATATTCTAGATAATCCTCAAAGTAAATGCCTTGAAGGACTGTGGAAAAGGTTAATTATATGACACTTTCCATCTAAAACGAGACAAATTGTAAATTCATAGAAAAAGATGATTCTTTAAGCTACTTCTGAATGGAACGTCCATACTGATTTTATAGGGCTGTACCAAAATACTGTATATGGACCTAATCAAAATATTAGTGTCTTAAGAGAAGAAAAGTCATTGATGGTTTAAAACATCGGTGGAGATTGTTAGCTTATGTTGGTGTTTGTTTATGAAATGTCAAAATACTGAATTTTATAAGGAAAAAAATTTAAAGCTACTAGTATTTGAAGACACATTCATATCACAGATTTATGAGTATACTTTCTGGAATTTATTTACTCATTTTATCATTCATCATTCATTTCTACACTTAACAAATATTGAATATGTGTTACACCCAGGATATTAAAAGCGAATCTTGGTTCTTTGATCTAATGGAAATCAGTACAATGCCTCAGTGCTTCAGAGTTACTAGTGAACATCGTTGCTTCCATTTTTACTATCAGTCTCATCTCTCCTAATATTCAGAAGTGAATCTAGACTGTGAATACAGCTAACAGATAACTATGATGTACTCACAACTGAGATTGTTATTGGGCCAATTTCTCTGCAGACACACCATTCCCTTGGGAGGAAATCCCTTTGGGGCATTGAATTGATTCCCAGCAGGCTGCCCTACACCACATGTGTAGACAAGTTGACACTGGGTACCACAGGCTCCAATGGGGATTCCCTTCTAAGGTTAAATTGGGTTCAGTTGGGGAGTATCTCCTCTTTCAAGCCAACTAGTAGCTTGGATTTTCTGTTGTAGGAATGAGACAATGTTCTTTAGAAGGATGGAAGAATAAACAGGGCTTGGATGGATGCTTGGGTGAATGAACTGATAGAAAATTTATTATGGAAATATAGTTTTAAATATTTGCCTCTCCTGGGAAATTTTAAAGTGTCTAAACATGACCTGTCAATAATGAGGCTTAATTCAAAGCTCAATTCACAGTTATTATCAGTTATTCACTTTTTTTTTTTTTACGGCAATGAACATCATTTGGATGTATGACAGTGTTGCGTAAGAGTTTCAAAAGAGTCCAGTGTCACAGTGCAGCTGATAGGGAACAGGGAAAATTTCTCTCTTTGTTACCATCCTTATGAATTTCTTACAGCTTCCTTATGTCACATTGATGTTATTGTAATCATTTTGCAACCTCTGCACATAAGATATACAGCTCTATCGTTGTACGTTGACTTTCTGAGGAAGATTCTTTGGATGCTCATGGAGTTACTGGAATAAAAAATGTGAGGCCCAAACGCATTTTTTACTCATTAAAATAAACTTTTCCGTATAAACAAATTTGATCACATAACGACGCTGTGTATTACAGAGCACACATACAAATTTTAGCTGAATGTAAATGAGACGTAGAACTTAATAATTAGAATTTACCATAGGGATGGCAACAACTTTTAGAAAAAGCAAAATCGGAGTGTTACTCATTTCTTTTAGAATTCACTCACAGGCTTTGCCTAGAACCCATGACTCATGCTGCCATCTTCAGCTCTGGGAAATAGCTCTCCCCTCCCATATGTCTCTTCCTCTGCCCCAAATACACTGTGGGAAGATGAAGGGCTTCAGTTAAGAAGCTGTAAAATTGCCTTAAAATTATTGCTTGAAAACCCACCATCTTTTCTGCCAAGACAGAATCTTCGTAACTTCAAGATAATAATAATTCAGAGATAACAAAGACTGTTTTTCTCACAGGTTCCTGCAGTAGTTTTTAAGTGTCAAAAATCTCAATTTAAGATTGGCTTGAGACCTGCAAACCAAGATACTAAGACAATCAGATTATCTCATGAAACCAGACTGAGACTAATTCTATAACTCACACTGATGATCTTGGCTACCAAAGAATCTTGGTTGATGATTAAGCTGTATAAAGTAGAAGTAACATTAAATTTGATCTTGAGTTGTGATATTCTCCTGACAATTGATACAATTAATATTTCCTAAATTTTTAAATTATGACTGGTACCCATATTTCTCCCATTCATATTTTCTTGAAGCTGAGATACTTACCTAAAAGTGTTTTGTTTTAGTTTTTATATATTTCTAGTCTTCATAGTCAAACTAAGTTTCAGTGGAACAATGCTGGGAGGAGGGGGAATAAACCCAACAAAAGCAAGGGAAAATCATCTTTTTTTCCTTAGTTATACTCTTCTAGTCCAGGTTTC
Organism: Camelus ferus; assembly: GCF_009834535.1. NCBI lineage: Eukaryota > Metazoa > Chordata > Mammalia > Artiodactyla > Camelidae > Camelus > Camelus ferus. The sequence continues at coordinate 51,005,967 of NC_045702.1, read as the reverse complement.
CATCACCTCTTCACCTCCCACCCCTACCAGCCAAGGCATTTCAGAGAAAGCTGTGAAGCATGCAAGTTTGATATGAAGATAGTCCATCCATTGAGGCAGTCATTCTTAAGGGGGCAGTAGCATCCCAGATAGGCTGGGGAGAGCACTGGTTATTTGGGGGCAAATTCTTAAATACTAACATGGCCTCTAGCTCTCCAATTTATGTACTGTATGTCTGTACATAAATATAGTGCATCTGAGGTACTAAAATTTTATAGAGGGTTGCAATTAGAAGTATAATGACTCCATAGGAGAGATGATGATAATAAAAAGGTTGAGAAACACTGCTGTTGTTCTAAAATGACTTAATTCATGTAAAAGCAGTCCTTTCCCCAGCTCTCACACACTCTGGCATTGCTGCAAACCAAACCTGAACTGGAAAGAAGGATTTTAGCCTTCTCTTAGTTTTCTGAATACTGTGTTTACACATTGTTTTAGTATCCAGTTACTGAGATTGGATGCTTTTTCTGTACCTACAGGAATGTTTTTAGTAGTACTTTTTTCTTTGCTAAGTTATTAGGAAAGAATGTGCCTTAATCTTTGTTTAACTTCCTGTTAACTCAACTGAATCCTTCTTTATCATTAATATCACATCATTCTTTTGTCCTAAAGTTTTTTTTCTTTATTTCTAAAACATCTCTGGCCATGAAATCAGGGTTGCCTTGAAGAATTGGTTCACACGTGACAATTTCATTTTTGTTCAAATCACCATTCTTCACAGGATCTATGGTATTTTCCATTTATTTTGAATGTGATGTATGAAAATGTATTTAGTCCTTATTTATATATATTAAATTAATGTGCCTGTAGATCGGCTAAGCTGACTAGCACAACCTTTCTCAGATACTCAATTTCAGTTGCCTATTGCAACCATACTAAATATTTGAGATGTTTTATACTAAATAGGAATTTAGCAATCAGTTGTATTTTTAAAGTTTTTCATTCCAATTTTTCTTTTTATTGAACCAAATTGGCATTTTCATAGTTCCTTGAAGATTCCTTTTTTAAGAAAAAATATACATACAGTTAAGTAAGTACAATTACTATTTGCAACAAAGGGAAAACACAAATATCAAATGCAGAAGTAATTACATCAAGTTAGGATGGCCTTAGAAATATGTATGTGCTGATTACTCCCAACAGTATTTCTCTAATTCAGACCTCTCTCCGAAACTCTAGACCAAGAGTTAGCAAACTGCAGCCCTCGGGCAAAAGTTAGCTGCAGCCTGTTTGTGTAAATGTTTGTTGGGACACAGCCATGCCCATTCTTCTCGATAGTGTCTGCAGCTTCCCAATGTCAGAGTCGTCATGACATCACATCTGGCTCACAAAGTCTAATAATGTTTACTCTCTCATTCTCTCATCCTGTACAGAAGTTTGCTGATCCCTGCTCTAGACTTAGATACCTAACTCCCTCCTCATATCTTCGCTTAGATGTCCAAAGAAATATCACACTGAGTTTGTTCAAAACCAGACTCTCATCTTTTCTCTGAAACCTGTTCCAACCAAAGTCTTAACCATTCCAGTTGATGGCAACTTCATCTTTCCAGTTGTTCACACGTAAAACTTTGGAGGGAAGGGATCTGTGTCTGTGGAAATCCACACTCCTTTGGGTCATGGCCAGTGGATAATATCCTACTATGTATTGTCAGAAGACGCCGTTAGTGAAAATTTCTACTGGCTTAAGGTGACAGTCTGACCCCTCATAATGCAAGTCTCCTTACGATCAGAAAGAAATTCCAAGTGTCATCATGTCAGCATTAGACAAACATCCAGTGTCTTAACTCCCTTAGGAGCTGTCCTGACATGAACTGACATTCCTCACCTGAATCTGGGGTGCTGTACTTAGAGGCAATGCTGGCCCTAACCCCACTCTGCACAAGGTTTGATGCACCTGTAGGAGAAACTTCACCCTGGTTCTCTTGGGTGTCCACCCTTTCATCTTTCCCACAGCCTCGGTGACTGGATGTTTCAAGTGGTGGTACCTCTATCCTCCCAAAAATCCCAACCCCCCCCAAAAAAACCGTAAACAGCCAAAGTGCTTGTAATGACCCACAGAACTGTCTGTGATGTTGCTCTCCTCCATTACTGACTGATCTCTCCTTCACCACTGTTCCCACCTCCCACTCTAATTCAGCCACCTTAGCCTCCTTGCTGTTTCTCAAAAACACTACTTCTGCTTCAGGCCTTTGCATTAGCTGTGTTTTCTGCCTGTCGTTTTTATCCCTTTGGTGTCCACACATCTCACTCATTTAACTTTTGAAATCTTTCCTTCTTTACAATTAGAAATTTCCATCCCTCCATCATCACCTCCCAAGAGTCCTGATATCCCTTATCTGGCTCTATTTTTCCTGCAGGGCTTACTAACTTTAACATATAGAATTTAGTTATTTTGTCTGTTTTCAGCTTCCACTCTTAAAATATAAGCTCTGTAGGGCAGGTTTTGGGAGATGTTTTCCTTAACGATTTATACTAAACACATTAGAAGAGTAAGTGGCCCACAATAGGCCCAAGTAAATGTTTGATGAATAGTGAATTAATAAAAATTGATGTTTTAATGTTTAATAAAAAGCACAACAAAGTTTTTCACTTGATAAATCTTTAAGACATTTGTATGTGGTAATGTGTGTGTATGCACATGTGTTCTTTTGGGAGATTTTCCATGTCTCGTGATACTGCAATTATTGTAAACATCTTAAAACTGCGATTGCACCTTATATAAAACCACTTCAACTCTGAGATCACTGCTTTTTTCAGCCTTTTCCTTGTAAACATTCAGTATCATATTTTCATGTCACATTGTTTGGTTTGAGAGTTGCTGTTGCTCTGTGACATCTCTAAGTCATTTTATTTCAAGTCCATTTCTTCTATCTTCCTCAGAATTCGATTGATAGAATTTCTAATTAATAAAATTCTCCTACATTTTCACACTATACACGTTTATTTATTGAAATATAGTCACTTTACAATGTTGTGTCAATTTCAAGTGTAAGCATAATCTTTCAGTTATATACACACACACACATACACACACACACACATACACATATATACTTACATACATATATTCATTTTCATATTCTTTTTCCTTATAGGTTACTACAAGATACTGAATGTAGTTCCCTGTACTATAAAGAAGAAACTTGTTCATCTATTTTATATACAGTAGTTAGTGTATGCAAATTTCAAACTACCGACTTACCCTTCCTCATCCCCTTTCCCCCTCATAACCAGAAGTTTGTTTTCTGTGAGTCTGTTTCTGTTTTGTAAATGGGTTCATTTGTGTCTTTTTTTAGATTCCACATGTAAGTGATAGCATATGGCAATTTTCTCTTTCTGGCTTACTTCACTTAGAATGACAATCTCTAGGTCCATCCATGTTACTGCAAATGGCATTATTTTATTCTTTTTTATGGCTGAGTAGTATTCCATTGTATAAATAGACCACAACTTCTTTATCCAGTTATCTGTTGATAGACATTTAGGTTATCTCCACATCTTGGCTATTGTTAATAGCGCTGCGATAAACATTGGGGTACGTGTATCTTTTCGAATTAGAGTTCCCTCTGGATATATGCCTAGGAGTGAGATTGCTGGATCATATGGTACATCTATTTTTAGTTTTTAAAGGAATCTCCATACTGTTTTCCATAATGGCTGCACCAGACTGTATTCCCACCAACAGTGTATTAGGGATCCCTTTTCTCCACACCCTCTCCAGCATTTATCATTTGTGAACATTTTTAACAATGACCACTTTGACTGGTGTGAGGTGATACCTCGTTGGAGTTTTGTCTATCCACGTTTATGATGATACTTCCCCCACTAAAACTTGATTACTTAACCTAGATTCTTTAGAAAGCAGAGCCTGAGGCAAGGATCATAAATCTTACCCTTTATTGAGGAAGTACAAGCCTAGAGAAATGATAACGTAGAAAAATGGTAGTAAAACAGGGAGAGATGGAAAGTGATGAAATATAATGGACAACTGCAGTTGCCGCCCTTTTCAGCCAGCTGTAGAATAACTGTAGGGTACGCAGTAGGTATATTCTTCTGGAAATCAGGAAGTTTTTGCAGTGACTGCAAAGAAAGGCCATAATCTAAGATACCCACTAAAGGGACTAAGAAAGGGAAAAGCATCTGCCTAGCACTTTAAAAAAAATTTTTTTATTGAGTTATAGTTATTTTTGTGCTCTACACTGGAATTTGACACAACATTGCCTAGCACTTTTTGACTCCTACTTCCCCTTGGTCATAGTTTCCCCATAGAAAGTTAATTGTCCTCACTTATGTTGCATTGTCTGCCTGTGCAGAAAGCAGGTGGTGTGGCATTTTATTGAAACTCAGAAATGAGTTGCCACAGGTGATCTTAGCATGTGGGAAATGAGGACAACCTAAGCCCAATGTCTTTATTTTTTTATTCATTTTTATTTCTTACGTCTATCACTATTCCCAAAACATAGTAGTATCTTTAAAATATTTTTGCTAAAAGCATTAATTTGGGCTCACAATTGGACAATGATTAATAATAAAAATATAAAGACAAAATAGTTTCTGTGAATAAGTATAAATCCAGAACTTTAGGGAAGTCCTATCTGACTACTAACAGCTGAATTAATAGAAGCCTTAAAGTGAAAAGTCATAACTGGCAACTCAGGATAAATCAAGAAAAGATCCTAAGTATATATACCATTTGTACTTGCAGGTGAAGCATTCAGATAAAAGAAAAAGTGTTGATATTAGTTAAGGACCATAATTCAGAAATTGATAGGTCATGTACATTAACTGTAAACCCGGGTTGCATGCTAAGCAAAGATAATCCATATATCCAATAGCTTTACATGTAGTCCACTAATACTTCTGGAGTTTACTTAAGCCCAATGTCTTTAAATCTGACTCGCGCCTCCTCTGAGAACCAGACAAGGTCACCAGCAAGGTCACCGGCAGTCTGCAAGAAGTAAGAATTCTTTAGAATTAGATCATTGAGGGAATCTGAAAAGGGGTACAAACCCACTAATTTCAGTTATCATCAGCTTTGCTCAACATCTAGCCATCTTTAGGAAAAAAAATTTGTTTATTGAAGTATAGTTCATTTACAGTATTATGTTACTTTCAGGTGTACAGCAAAGCAATTCAGTTACACATAGATATTTTTCCCAATTCTGTTCTATTACAGGTTTACAAGGTACTGAAAATAGTTCCCTGTTACAGTAAATCCTTGTTTATCTATTTTATGTATACTGGTATGTGTCTGTTAATCCCATACTCCTAATTTTTCCCTCCTCTCCCTTTCCCCTTTGGTAGCCACAAGTTTGTTTTCTATGTCTGTGAGTCTATTTTTGTTCTGTATATAGATTCATTTGTATTGTTTTTTAGGTTCCACATGAAAGTGGTATCATGTGATATTCACCCTTTTCTGGTTTAGTTCACTAAGTGTGATCATCTCTAGGTTGTTTGATTCCTCTTGGTTCTCTAACTAGCATTGGTCAGAACCTTCCAAATATTTGCTCTCTCATTCAACATGCTTCTGACTCTGTCCCTGATCATCAGTCTTCGGTGCCTAACTAGGCACCAGCTCCCTTTTGTTCTTGCTTTATTATCCATAGCCAGTCAATCCAGGGCTGAGTTTGCTTGAAACTCTAGCCCACTGCTCAGGAAAATCTCCAACACTTACTTTCCTGTCTGTCTCTACTTGGGGGTTGCCGTGTAATACTGGACGATGAGACAACAGCATGCAAATGAATGTCAGGCAAACTCATACTATTTTAAGCTTAGTCATATTTTCACTGCTGTCCTTTAATCCTTTTATTTATCGTCAGTGGACTCTCTGTAACACTTTTAGCACGAACTATTGAAACACTTATAGTTACTCAAACTCCAAATTCCAGTTTATTATCTCACTTCTTACAGGTCATTAAATTTACTGATTTATTCATTCAAGAGCATTCAAACTGGGCACATTCCTATGTGAAAATCTTGGCTGGGTTCTTTCTAAGGTTGATGCTCTTACTGATGCCATGATGTGATCCTGAATTTCCTCTTCTAGAACATTGCTTCAATAATTAGTCGCTCTTACCTTCACTCTGCCCCACTTTTCTTTATCTTCTCAGGCTACTAAGGTCTCCTCTGTCCTCAAATTGGAACACTCAAGAGGGAAGTGAAATAAGGCAATTAGTTACTCTTTCATTTCATTTTTTTCGGCTATAATGTAATAATGATTTAATTATATGACAGAGGCAGTATTTCTAGCCATGTCATCTGCTTTTATAGATACTTAGATAAGACTGTAGTTTGGGGATGAAAAAATATAGAAGTACAAGCTTCAGCTTTTACTGTGTGAATTCTTTCACATTGTGTAAACCCAAAGTGGCATGTTCAGGCTTCAGCAGTAAAAGTGATTTGATTAAGTGTCTAGAAATTGAGTAGGGGGCATAGTTCTGGTAAACAAGCTCATAGTCCCTTAGACAAAACTGGGTTAGTCAAGATGCAGCCTCAGTGATGTGCAATTGGAATATTCCTATCCTTACATTCAGTAAATTAGCATTCATTTTAGTAATACAAATAACCATGTTTCCTGGCTTATAACTGTCGCTATATGAATGATGAAGTACTACAGGAATAGTGGTATGAGGAGCTCTGTGGGCCCATTCCTTAGTGAAACAATTATAATTGGTGGAAATCATGAAAAACAACCACTTGAAGTATCTGGAAATTGTTCTAGGGCATATGCACAGCTAAAGAAGTGCTTAGAGAAAAATTATTCTATAAATGCCTTTATTTAAAATGAAGAAAGATAAAATAACTTTCCACATTACAAAACTGGGGGAAAAAAAGAGCAAACTATACCTACAGCATGCAGAAGGAAATTAAAAATAGAGTGAAAATAAATAAAACGGAAAACAGAAAATCAACAGAGAAATCAACAGAACCAAGAGTTGGTTCTTTGAAAAGACTAATACATTGATAAATTATTACTTAACCTAATGAAAAAGAGAGAAAAACTAAATTACTGAAACTAGGGAAAAAAGAGGGAACATCACTTCCACTATGCAGAATTTTTTTTTTAATTTATATGGAATACTATGAATAATTCTATATCAAGTAAGATAACAAAGATGAAACATAAACATTTATAGAAAGACACAAACTTCTGAAACTGACTCAAGAAGGAGAAAATCTGAATATAACTTAATAAGTAAAGAGATTGAATTAATAATTTAAAACTTATACACAGAGAAAAGCCTAGGCCTCTAAATGGCTTCATGGGAGAATTCTGCCAAACATTTAAAGAATTAATACCAATCCCCCTCAAACTCTTTCAAAAAGTAGAAGAGGAAGGCCTACTTCCCAATTTTGTCTGCAAGGCCAATATTAACCTAATACCAAAACCAGACAAGACCTCATGAGAAAAGGAAATAACAGGTCAATATTTCCTATAGAAATGCAAAATCCTCAACAAAATGTTAGCAAGCCCAACGCAGCAATATCCCAAAAGGACAAGGATTATACAGCAAGGCCAGGTGGAATTTATTCCAGGATTTCATGGTTGATTTAGCATCTAAAAATAAATTTTAAAATAGACCTGATCAATAGAATATAGGACAAAAATGACACGATCATCTCAGAAGACAAAAAGTATTTTATAAATGAAAAACCCTTTCACGCTACAATCACATGGCAAACTAAGAGAAGGAAACTTCCTCAAACTTATAAAAGGCACCTATGAAAAGACCACAGCTAACTTCATACTTGATGGTGAAAGACAGAAAACTGTCCTAAGATCAGGAATAAGACAAAAATGTGCCCTCAACTTGCATCAAACACTGTCCTGAAAGTTCCACCAAAGGCAATTAGAAAAGAAAACTAATAAAAAGTATCTAGATAGATAAGAAAAGGTAAAATAAAACTTTATGAACAGATGATTTGTATATAAATAACCCTAAGGAATAAAAAAAACCTCCTAAGAACTAATAATCAAGATCAGTAAGGTTGCAGGAATCAAGATCAATATAAAAAAATTGGTTGTACTTATATATACAATTAATAAACAATTGAAGTCAAATTAAGAAAATAATCAATTTACAATATCACCGAAAAGATTAACATACCTATGATTACAGTTAACAAAAAAAAATAAGCCTTATGAAGTAAAAACTATAAAACATTGAAAAAAATTCAAGAAGGTAGATAAATAAATGGCAGACATTCCATACTCATGAATAGGAAGACTTAACACTGTTAAGTTGGCAATACCCTCTGGCTTAGTTTCCTAAATTGCCATAAACCTCATGGCTTAAAAATATAGGAATGAATTCTCACAATTTTAGGGGCTGGTTGTCCAGAATCAAGGACTTGACAGGACAGCACTCCCTCTGAAGTCATCTGTCTGTATCTTCATATGTCCTTTACTTCTATATGGCTGTGTCTTCTTTTCTGTCTCTTGTAAGAGTGCTTGTATTTAGGGATAATTCAGGATGATCTTACCTTGATATCTTTAATTACATCTGTAAATATTATTTTTTCCAAATAATATTTCATTCACAGGTTCTGAGGCGAGACCATGGACGTATGTTTAGAGATCACCATTCACCTGCTACACTCCCTGAATGAATCTTTAGATAGAACATAATCCCAGCTGGATTTTTTTTTCAAAAAGTTGACAAGATCATCCTAAATTTCATATAGAAAACAAGAGACTTTGAATAGACAAAACAATTTTAAAATTGCAGAATAAAATTGGCGGATCCGTGCTTCCCAATTTCAAACCATACTGTGAATCTATAGTAGACAAGGCAGTGTGGCACTGGCATAAAGACAGACATGTGGATTAATGGAAAAGACATTAGAGGCTAGAGGTAAATCTACATATTTGCAGCTGATTTTTTTTTTTTCAGCAAGGGTGCTGCAACAATTCAATGGAGTAAATAAGAATCTTTCAACAAATGATGTGAGAACAACTTCACATCATACACAAAAATGACTCAAAGTGGATTGTGGACTTTAAGAGCTAAAACTATAAATATCTTGGAAAATTTATGAATAAATTTTTGTGATTTAGGGCTAGGCAATAGTTTCTTATGTTGATAAATGCACTAGTGACAAAAGGATAAACTGGACATTATCAAAATTAAAATTTTCGTGTGTCAAAGGACACCATTCAATAACAAGAAGACAACCACAGAATGAAAGAAATATTTGTCTATCAGGTATCTGAAAGGAGGCTTATATCCAGAGTGTGTAAATCTCTCACAACTCAACAAAAGACTATCCAAATAAAAATGGACAAAATATCACTATAGACATCTCTCTAAAGCAAAATATATATAGCCAATAAGCACGTGAAAAGATGATCAACATCATTAACCATTAGGGCAATTCAAATTAAAACTACAACAAAGTATCACTTCAGCTCTCTTTGTATGTTGTGGAAAGGGAGCTGGCATTTATCAAATACCTAGTGGATACCAGATGTTTTTCTTAAAATCCTCACAACAACATTGTGAGTAACTGCTGTATTAGCATATGTGGAAATAGATACTCAGGACAGCTAAGTGATTTTCTGAAGTTCTGGTAAATAATGGAGTTCATGTTTGGATTCAGATTTTTCTGGTGGAGTCCTGTACTAAATACATTTTAGAACTGAGAAGTTGTTCCTTGACTAGGTGCCTGACTGCTTGCTTGAATCTAGACAATGAATTTTGAGCCTGGGTGAGTGTATGTAATCCTACTCTAAGAGCAAGTCATATATACTTACTTTCTTCCTTCTTTCTTCTCTATTTATATAAACCCTAAATCACTACCAAGAAAAAAAAAAAGAAGAGTCAGTATCCCACCAATCAATATAAATGATTTGCTGCAGTTTTAGTCCAGAAGAAAATACAAATTTCACCTTACCCTTATTATGTGAATAATAAGGTGCTAGTGTTTATGATGTGGAGTTGATCTCATTTTCATTGAGATGATATGCAAAAGGAGTAGAAGGTTTGAAAGGCAAAAAGGAGAGGGTTTAGCTTTCTTAGAAAAATGGGTATATCTTAGAGATGGTGTACAATAACCAGCATTTACTTAGCCAGGCTCTGTGCTTTAAATATGACTTTCTTTATGTATCCCATCAATCCTATGAAAAGGGTGCAGTTACATTTCACATTTTATAAATGAGAAAACTGAGGCTAGAGCAGTTAAGTAACTTCACCTAATGTTTCACTGATAGTAAGTGATGAACAGGGGTCAGTGTTCATAACCACAAACACCATAATACCTCAAAGGTATGTGAATGTCTTCTAATAATGGAAACATTTCTTCTTTGGTGATAGCAAATTTTCAGTCTGTGTTTACTTCCATTCATTTTTTTTCTTTCTTGTCTAGATAACTACCTTCATTTCAGTCAACCAGTCTATTGGACAACTTTGAACATTAGCAGAGTTTTGGGGAGGGATGACTATGACCAGATGCATATAAAAACTGATAACTATTGTGTTTGTTGGAGAAATTTCAGTTTTGAACTCTTATAGTAGGTGGTCTAGAGATGTAGGATTAGGAAAAACTTTGTCCAAATGAGGGAATTTGGTAAGAGCTAGGAAAGCCAATCAAAAGGCCAAAGTTGAGGGGGATTGATGTCTAAAAAACAAAGATATACATCCTGAGATAAAAGTCTGAGAAATAGGAAAAAGCTGGGTAAGGAAACTGAAAATTGACCGGCACTCTACTAGAATAAACTTACTATAGAGAATAAACAGAAGCATTTTGATCATACTTCTAGCTGAGTGTTTCCTGCCCCTATCTTTTCAAATTCCAGGAACTGAAGGGCAAGTACCTTGAGCTGGAAGTGAAGTGTAGAAGGAATAAGGACTACAAGAACACATGTTGGGGATATGTGTCCTTCAGTCTCATCTGTAAGACAGGGAGGGTCTCCCATTGGATGTCTGTAGCACAGCTCATTTCTTCCTAGAACCCTTGCCCATGGATTGTATCCACTGTAGGCATATTAGCTATGAAAAATTCCATGTATTCCCTTTTCTCCATATTTGAGATAAGATATAGATTTTATATACAGAGGTAATACGCTTCTCTCATGTCAAGTACCTAGACTGACCATCCAACAGTATTTCCTCAAATAGTTACAATATAATTGAATGTAGTCTATGAGATTAAAAATCCACAGGACTCAGACAAAAGTTATACAAAATAAAAAGGATTGCCTTTTATGGTTTTATCTTTTTCAGTAAGAAAAAAAATGCAAGTGAAATTATTGGATTTTTGTTTGGCAATACTTTTGATTTTGGGGGTATATTCACTGTTTTACTGAAGGTTTAAAAGTACAGTACTATGATAAATGAATAGTGTAATGAATGAGATATCACCTCACACCCATTGGAATGGCTGTTAGCAAAAAATGCAAGAAATAACCAGGGTTAGCAAGGATATGGAGAAAAGGGAACCCTCCTACTCTGTTGATGGGAATGTATATTGGTGCAGCCACTATGGAACACAATATGGAGGTTCCTCAGAAAATTAAGAACACGATTACTGTAGAATCTAGCAATTCCGCTTTGGGGTATTTAATCCTAATACTAGAAAAACACTAATCCAAAAAGACACATGCACCCACATTTTCATTGTGGCATAATTACAATAGCCAAAATATGAAAACAACTTACATGCCCACCAGTGGATGAATGGATAAAGAAGATGTGAGATATATATATATATATATACACACACACACATACATACATATATATATATGTATGTGTGTGTCTGTCTGTCTGTACCCCCCCCCAAATAACTACTCGGCCATGAAAAGATGAAATCTTGCCATTTGCAAAAATATGGATGGACCCTAAGGGTATTATGCTAAGCACAGTAAGTCAGACTGAGAAATACAGATACTGTAAGATTTTACTTACATTTAGGGAAAAAACAAACAAACAAACAAACAAACAAACAAACAAAACCCCAAATAAGTGATCAAGCCAAAGAAAAACAAACACATAGATACAGACACAGAGTAGTGGTTATCAGAGGGGAATAGGTGTGGGGGAGAGTGAAATAATAAAGGAAATCAACTGTCAGTGAATCTTACCAGTGGCAAGTGAAAGAGGTAATACTAGAAGAGACTTTGAAGTGTCCACTGTTGCTTAATATGTGTTTATGTTTCTCACGGCGTGCAAAATAATGTGTTTTATGTAGTTTGTGCTCATAAAATATTGGTTGATTGTCCGTTTCATTTTAGGTTCTTTCCCAAACTTCAGTGAGCTCAGGTTCAGCCTGTCTTTGAGAGATAGAAACCCCCCTTGTAATGGAAAAGTTGCTGGTTCTTGTGTGTGGATGCCAATAAAGCCCCATACATCATTGTTAATGATGTGGGTGCACCTATGTGCAAGTGATAAGTGTAGAAGAGTCTCAGATATGTTCATGTTTTGCCAAGTGAGGTATGTGGACAGTATTTCTTCCAAAGAGAACACTTTTTCTCATTTTGTTTCAAAATGACTTTTCAGACAGCAAGAGTGAAAAGTGTTTTATTCTTATTGACTCTGAAGTTTGCAGTAAATCACGTGGTTTCTTTCTTAGAAACATAGAGAAACGATCAACTGGAAAGAACCTCAGAAATGAATATCAGTCCTGTTATTTTTCAGATTAAGAAACGGTAACCCAGAAACTTCAAGCAGCTTCCCAAGGGAACATACTGAGTTAGTGGCTGACCCAGAACTGGAATCCGTATCTGCCTTACTCCACTCCCAGTGCTGTTTTTCCACTATACACAATCCCACTTTGCATATATCATGTCTAAATGACTGGTCACTTTAGAAAAAAATGAAGCCCAGTTGGTTCTATGACCAGTTAGCCCCTGGTGAGTGCTGTAAAATTCTCCATTATGTGTATTACATGGGTGATGGTGTTATTATTAATTATAATAAACAGTGTCCACTTCATGAAAGACAGTAAGAAAAACATATCTGTCCAGTCTTCGTGTCAGAATATATTGTGTTTTATTCTCAACCACTTGATTCTTAGAAACACTGTGAATTTTAAAACCCATCAGTGTTCCCTTTTCTAAATAGCTCCTGGAAAGCTAAGAGCTAATGTGTGGTGGCCTGATTTTATTAGTGCAGAGAGTGCTGTATAACAGATTACTCTGCTGTCTTTAGTTCTGGCTGTTTTACATCCGTACCTTTGATTTTTTTTTTTTTTTTTTTTTTGCTTTTTCACCTATTTCTCTTTTGCCTTACAGGACATTTGATCCTGCCCAAGATGTTATAAGACATTCGGTCCATGTCAAAACATCCCTGATATTTGGTCCTGTCCAAAACCATTTGGCATGGACCAAATGTGCTCATGGACAGTTTTGATAGGACCAAATTTCAAGGACCGTTTGACATGGATCAAATGTCTTACAGACATTTTAGGTAGGACCAAATGCCTGCTAACCCTATTTTGTGCTACATTGATTTTTTTTTTTTTTTTTTTTTGGTTGTTGAAAGTTAAGTCCTTTTTTTTTGGTCAATATAAAATAAACAAACATAGGGGACTAAATTCACTATGTAACTATTTTATCATAGATTAAGTTTCAGTATTTATTCCATAGTTTATTTTGTATATCTAGAAAGACTTTTCTAATTCAGTTTGATTAGTTTACTCTTTTCAACCTTGGCCTAGTCTCATTTAGATAAGTTGACATCATGGAGATGACATGAGGAAATTAAATTATTTTATAACTTGTTTATATAATTTTATTTGCCTGAACTATATCTGAACCTGAATTTAAACTTGCAGAAGATAAATAACAGATTTTCTGTAAAAGTATTTCTTATAAATGTGAAGAGATGTTAATTATCAGTCCTTTAAAAATTCTTCTAACAAGGTAAAATAACTTGCTTTATTGGGGGTTTCGTTGGAGTTGAAAAAGCTCTTTGTGTACCAAGTAAATTTCTGAGAGAAGATCATGGCATTGGCTTAAACTTCAAAGAGTACCCTTTTCCAAATATTTCACATTTATTAGCAGTGAGGAATCACTTAAAAGGATAAAGATACACTGTGGATTACAGGATAGTACATAATTTATCTGACAATCCTAGTTGATGTTTGCAATTTGTTCAGGGCCTAATAATCTGGCTCTGCTTGAAATTTGATGTACTTTATAAAGGAACATTGGCTGTTTCTGATTATTGTCCACACAAGACTATATGCCCTCAAACGCAAAATATTTCATTGGTCCTTCCTGAGCTTCTTCCCTCTGCTTCTCCAAGTGTTCAGCTACGTGAGCTCTTGCTTTGTCTGTCACATGTGGTGATACTGTAATTGAAGGATCAGCAGATGCTTTGAGGGAAACAGTGGCACAAAATTTTAGGCTCACTTCTCTGTGGTTCCCTTTGCTGTTTGATCTGGGCTCTTCATGTCCTGGCTGCCATAATCATTCTCGGGTAATTTCAAAGAGCTGGTGTTTGTAGTTTATCCAGTTTGTGTATTTATTTTCAGCATGAAGACTGATCTGCCACAAGCTCATGACCATAGCATACCATAGAATTTGTGCTGTAAAACAGTACTTGTGTATTTGTTATTTCAGGGACAAATAAATGTTTCCTCTTCTCCTTCCTAAACTTAGAAATAGATAAAAGTATAATGGCAAAATTTGATTTCTAAGCATAGGGAAACTCAGTAATAAATTCTAGAGTAGTAAACTCAAACTCCACTGACGAGACTGCAGCCTTTCTCCTGCCCAGGTTGTCTTTTCGTCTACTTACTAGGTGCTTCTAGTCTACCACAGCATCTCTCAAGTTTCATCCTTTGCTTAAGATCTCTTTTAAGCTGCCTTTCCTTTCTCACTTCTAAACTCAGTAGTCTGTATCCCTACTATCAACTCTAATTCCTTTATTCTATCCTCTGGAAGCTTAGAGTATCCTTCCCCATGAAACTGGAGTGTGGCTATTAAGTATCCTCCTGTCTCTAATGTCTAGTCTTTTTCTGCTTCTTCATTTTCTGAACTGTGAATAACTTCCTGAAATTCAGGCCTAGATGTCATTTCACTTCCTGATACCTCTGGGGCATTCCCCATAAGCCATAGGAAAGAGTCCAAGCTCCTTGGAATAAATGGTAAAGGCCTTCGTATGGTGGTCACATCCTATGTTTTTGGCTGCATTTTTGGCCCTCCTTCTACATACGTCTGAACATCCAATTTTTCTAGGTTTTTCTTGGAATTTTCCCCAGAACATGTCATGTCTTTCACACCTCTCTAGTTTGGTCATACTCTGCATTCTTGCTTAAATGCTCTTCCTTCTTCCTTTCCCAAAAGAAATTCTACTGACCTTTCAAGGTCTACTGAAGCATCATCTCTGTTCTAAGACCTTCATTTTCTTCCCTCCCATGTTGTAGAGGCCCTGGGACACTGATGATTCTAATAAGTTATTTTTTTTAATTTTTTTAATTGAAATACAGTCAATTACAATGTGTCTATCTCTGGTGCACAGCACAATATCCCAGTCATGCATATACATATATACATTCGTTGTCATATTTTTACATTTTAAGAATTGAAAAATACTGCTAATTGTCCTGATGTTTTTCCCTAGTTGGTTTGTTAGCCTTTGTTAGCCTCTTAGCACAAGGCTCAACAAGGACTAATTAGTTTACAAGTATTTGTTTTCTATAACTGAACTGCAGTGAAGACCAGGGTTTGTCCTGAGCCCCGGCCAGTTATTTGACAGACGACTGTGTTTCAAGCCTCACTTGGAGCCCCAAGGAAGGCTACTTTGGTCAGGTTGGTCTTTCAGCGCTTGTCAGCTCAGAGCATGGAGGGTCTGCCAGCTTTCCCTTACATCTTGTCTAATCCTAGTTATTATTAAAAACTTACTTACAAAACAGAAACACACTCACTGATGTAGAAAACAAACTTACTGTTACCAGGGACAGAAGGGGGTGGTAAAGTATAAATTGAGAGTTCGAGGCTTGCAGATACTAACTACTATATATAAAATCGATAAGAAGTTTATACCATATAGCGCAAGGAACTATATTCAGTATCTTGTAGTGACCTATAATGAAAAAGAATATGAAAACAAATATATGTATGTATATGTATGACTGAACTATTATGCCGTACACCAGAAAGTGACACATTGTAGCTGACTATACTTCAATTAAAAAAAATACTGTCCATTTGTAAGCACAACAAAGTGTTTTTTCCTAATGCCTTCAAAGAAACTAAGTTTTTATGTAGTTTCATGTGGGAAGAGAACTGCATGGAAATACTCATATCTTATCATTTGAGCCAGGAGTTGCATCTATGTCTCTAAACTTAGTTTTGAATTGTCATCAGGTTATAATGCCTAGTAGATCCGTGATTCCTAAACAAGTGAACTGATGCTTAGCTGCGGGTGAATTTTATTTAACAATTGAGTTCAGAGGTATTTGAGTTGCTTTGTAGGTTTAGATTATTTCTAGCTTATACCCTGAAGATCTAAACTATAATGTAGCTTTGAATGTAAAACAGGCTTGTGCCTGAAACTGGAAAAATGAGGCCTTAGTGCCCTTCATAGAGAGCTTCCCAAATGCTGTGCTGTATAACTGAAGAAATACCAATGAAGGAAAATAAAATAAGTGAAAACACTTTAGAGCACACCCCAGGATGCCTCCACTTCCCCAGCTCAGCACCACTGCTCATCTGGGAACTGCGGCTACTGCCTTCTGTGTGAAAACTGGGATGTTGGAGAAGTAGATAAATTCCGTGTTCCCCAAACTAAGTAGTCGGACCAAGAGGAAGTATGGGATCATATAATAAATAGGAAAGTCTTTCGATGACCATGCAACAGCACTTGTACATCGTAACACGTAAGGTTCTGATCAGCAAATGCATATTCCTAGGAGAAAAGGGCAGGATGCAGAAAATCTTAATTGGAATGGGGATGGGGTGCTTGGGAGCAATCAGAATCTCTGACAGAGATTTTTTTTTTTAATTAGGGTCTAACCTTCTACCTCCATGCCAAGAAATGACAACTCTTCTAGGGAGACTAAAGGGACCCTTTCCCACCTCCCACGAGGCTCGTTATTGTTATTTCTAATGATTTCTGAATGCAGTGACTAACTTTATTCAGTGCATACATGACTTTCTGTTGAGGCAGCGTGCATAGAAAAGAAATCATGGGAAATAATTGCAGGCACAGGGTCATATTACACTACTAGGATGTCTTCACAGCATTGCAGAAACCATGGGAAACATGCCAGGTTCAGCTTTCCACTTGGGACCTGGCACTGTGAGGCTGAGTGCTGCCTGCTCTCCCCTGAGCCTCTCTGGCTCTCTAAGCCTCGCTTCTCCTGAGGTTCATTGACCTTAAATATCTGATTAAGGGGCAGCACTACTCCAATTTCAATTTTAGAAAGAGGACGCATTTCAACATTAATTAACAATGTTTCTTATCTCAGATGCCAGCCAGTATACCAGACTTCCACCCATCAGTTCTGGGTGAGATAGGACTATGGGATGAGTACTTAAAGGTTTTCTACCCTGCTGGGGACTTGAAGAGCTTTAGTAGAGGGACAAATAAAATAAAATAAAATAAAAACTGGCTCCTGGCCTGTGCCTTGAATTGTAAAAATATTCCTCTAAATTGACATATTTCTCCGAATTGTCCCCGTATGTTGGTTTTTTAAAAGTGTGCATTAGATGACAGAAATTGTTAGGGCCTAATCTGAGTTAATAACTGATAGCCGTCAGATTAGGAAATTTCTCATGGAAAATAGATTTAGTCATTTAACACAAACCATCACAAAAGAAAAATATAAGTCACCAAGCGTTAAGCTCTCTACCCCTAACAGACGTTATCCCAACAAATAGTTTATTCTCCAGCGGAGTAACATAACCTAAATTTATTTCATCATTATTTATTATTATATGAAGAAATATATATTAAAGGGAAAAGAAAGACCCTTTAAATTTCTCCAAGGCCTTAAAGAGAGCTGATTTTTTGAGATGCTTAATTTAATGCAAACCATTCCACACTCACTGATGAAATGAAAAGCAACACGAAATAACACTCTATCTATAGCACATTTTTCATTTATTGCACAGAGCTGGCCTGAGGCTTGTTTTAAAAAGTACCAGATGTGGGTTTTTTTTTTTTTTTTTTTTTTGAGAAATACATTTGTCTTTGTGTGATGACAGATGCTCTTTGAAATTACAGAGTATGTAATAGCAGAGTTTGCCATTAGAAATCAGGAAATTCAATTTTTTCCCCTAGTCACATCTGAAAGACAAAGCTCACTAAAGGTTTTTAATGTGATCACATTACAAACCTGCCACTTTGAATTTGGTTCCCCAGCTATGAAGACTAATTACTTCTAAAAGGCAAAGGATTCATTTGAGAACCGTTTTCCTCTTTTGATTTGGGTGTTGTGTAGTATTAACGTAAGTCATTGATCTATCCCATGCTAAGGTCTAAGCCACGTTCTTTTTCTCTGTTTCTCAAAACTGAGAATAATACGCAAGAGAACGTGACAAATATTTCACTTTTGTAAGTGTGAGTAAAAGTTAACATTCATAGGGTGGGATATTCTCTGGGCTGTGTAAGTAGTTACTACACTTGTGAGAGGATATCACTGATGATGGTGATAACAAAGGAGAATAAGTAGAGCCATACAATTATAAAAGGTATCCTACTGGTTGGCAGAGAGATAAGAATTGATAGTATGCTGTGTTGATGAGTCTGTATGGAAATTATCATTCTTAGCCTTGGTTAGTAGGAATCTAAGGGCTGACACACCTTAGGGAGGACAATTTCATAATAAAACTATGAAAAATAACTTTGAGCCAACAATTCTACATCTGGGAATTTAGCATAAAAATATATTTGCAAAGACACAGACATGAATATTCTTGCAATACTGTTTTCTTAGAGAAAGTGACCTAAATGTTTAACCAATACGAGACTGGTGAAATTATGATTGATTCACCTAGCAGTAAATTTTTATATGAATGTTATGTTACCACCTGGGTAAACATAAGAATATACATATATACACACATACCTAACTGCAAACATACATACATGTGCACAATCATGTGGTCATTTATATGCTTTTCTACACAATATAGCCATGAAATATTTCTGGAAAGGTGCATGAGAAATGGCTAAGCTGTTACTTCTGGGAAGAGAAACTAAAGCTGAGAATGGGAAAGTGATACACTTTTAATTTATTACTGTTTTGTGTTGTTAGAACTGCTTTTTACAGTTAAATAAGTAATTATTTAAAAATACTTTTTTCAGAAGAGTTTACTTTCGGATTAAGTCTACTTTCTTTTTTGTTGTACATTCTGTGTTACTAAGGATAAAAATCTCCCAGTAGACTGGTCAGCTCTTACTGCTAGAGAGGCGGTGGTGTTGAGGATGCTAATGCCAGAAGCATGCCTTTCCTTCTAGATCGGGTGGACAGATAGTAAAAGCAGTGGAGTTTGTCAGAAATGCATTTACCTTGTCATGTGTTGTCTGCCTAGCATGTTTCTTTTCTTCTGGAAAAATCATCTTCTTACCTTGGGAATTTCTCTTCCCTCTCTCCCACCACATGTTTTCACAGAACTTTTTTTTTTTTTTTTTTAAACCTGTTTGTACCTCCTTGGCCAGGGTTCCCAGAAAGGACACTAGATTTAAGCCAGGTCCTTCCTTTAGAACTTGTAATCAGGTTAACATGAAGTTAACACACACACACAAGCACACATTCTCACACACCTGGACAATTTTCAGATTAGAAAACTAGAAATTAAGGATGTTTTGAAAATTACTTAAGCATATATGTGTTATACACACCACTAGATGCCAACACACTGCAAGCTGTATTTAACGAGGCAAAATCTGTTCCTTCTGTTTGAAATTTTGTTTCAATTATCTGGATTTCTTTGAAAAGTATTTCTCCTTTAAAGATTCCAGGGATGCAGAAATGAAAACTATGACTGTGACCCACATTTGGAGTAATATCTAAATGACAAAACAACAAAAAGCTGTGGGAATAATTATTAAATATTTGCTTTTAATGTTCAATAAAGGTGGTATGTTTTATATTATAATATGACCTATTCCTGGACAAGCTCTGAGAATTCACTGATTCCTATTTGACAGATTTTGTTTTCATGTTTCATCTACTAAAAATGTATCATCACAAATGCTTTGGAAAATCTGTAAGATATGAGAGGTCGAAGTATTTTTACTGACCAGGACCACTGATCTTTCTTCCCCCACACAAGTCTTTTTTTCAGTCTGAAGAATTTTTTTAACACTTTGATGTATTTCAAATTCATACTTATTGCAATAGCATTAATTAACAAGAAGCATGAAATTGATAGAATATCTAACAACAAGGGATTGGGTTAATGGGGATTGGTAGAGGAGACAGAGTGGCCAAGATGGTGGAGTAGGGAGACCCTGAGCTCACTTCCTTCCGTAGGTACGTCAAAATTACACCGATTGCAAAGCAACTATCAATGAGAATGACCTGAAGACTAGCAGAAAAGATTTCTACAACTAAAGGTATAAAGAAGGAATGACAACAAGATGTGTAAGAGAAGTGAAGATGCAGTGTAGTCAAAACCCACATTCCTGGGTAGGCAACCTACAGATGGGAGGAGCATCACGATTGCAGGGGTTCTCTCCAAAGAAGGAGGGAGCCAAGCCTAGGGGGTCTTACATCAGAAAGATAAGCCCCAGAATGTCTGGCTTTGGAGGCCAGCAGGGCTTGTTTATGGGAGAGCCAGAGACCTGTAGGAAATACACTCTTAAAGGACACATGCAAAATCTCACATTCTTCAGGACCTAGCACAGAAGCAGTACTAGGAAAGGAGCCTGGGTCAGACCCACTTGTGGCGTTGAAGAAGCCTCTCCCAGAGAGGCAGGAGGCAACTGGTACCTCCTAGGGACACAGTTACTGACAGAGGTTATTTTGGGGAACTTGTTCTTGCATTCTTCAACTCTGAAACAATAACTGAAATAAAAAAACACAGTAGAAAGAATCACCAGTAGATTAGATGATACAGAAGAACGGGTCAGAGATCTGGGGGACACAGTAGTGGAAATCACCCAAGCTGAACAGAAGAAAAAAAAAATTAAGACTGTTTAAGAAGCCTCTGGGACAATATCAAGTGTACTAACAGTCACATTATAGTGGTTCCAGAAGAAGGAGAAAAGAGAAAGAGGCAGAAAACTTATTTGAAGTAATACTAGCAGAGAAATTTTCTAACCTGGGAAAGGAAAAGATATCTACGTCCAGGAAGCAGAGAGTACCAAACAGGGTCAACCCAAAGAGGTCCACATCAAGACACGTTATAATTAAAATGGCAAAAATTAATAATAAAGAGAAAAATGTTAAAAGCAGCAAGGGAAGAGCAACTAGTTTTGTACAAGGGAGCTCCCATGAGACTATCAGCTAAATTTTCAGCAGAAACTTTGCAGGCCACAAGGGAATAGCATGATATATTTAAAGTGATGAAAGGAAAAAACCTACAGCCAAGAATACTTTACCCAACAAGGCTGCCATTCAGATTTGAGGGAGAAAAAAAGTTTTACAGGCAAATAAAACCTAAAAGAGTTCAGCACCACTAAACCAGCTGTATAAGAAATGGTAAGTGGACTTGACTTCTCTAAGTGGAAAAGAAAAGACCGCAACTAGAAATATGACAATTATGAAAGGAAAAATCTCATTGGTAAAGGCAGATACACAGTAATGGTAGTAGATCTACCATTTATAAAATAGTGAGAAGGTTAAAAGATACAAGTAGTAAAATAATCTGTTTCCACAATAATTAAGGGATACATAAAACAGAAGGATGTAAATATGTCAAAAACACTAAATAGGGTGGGAGCAACAATGGAAGTTTATTAGAATCCTTTTAAATTTAAGAAATCAACTTAAAAGAATTACCTGTGTATATAGATTATTATATATAAATCTCATGGTTACCACAAACCAAAAATATATAATAGATATACAGAAAAGAGAAAGGAATCCAAACATAACACTAAAGATAGTACTAAATCACAAAGGAAAATAACAAAAGAAGAAAGGAACAGAAAGGAACCACAAAAACAACCCCAAATCAGTTAACAAAATGGCAATAAGTACTTATCTATCACTGATTAAAATAAATGGACTAAGTGCTCCAATCAAAAGACTTACAGTAGCTGAATAAATTTAAAAAACAAGACCCATCTATATGGTGCCTGTAAGAGACTCACTTCAGGTCTAAAGATACAGACTGAAAGTGAGGCGATGGGAAAATGTATTCCATTAAATGGAAACAAAAAGAAAGCAGGAGTATCAGTACTTATTTCAGATAAAATAGACTTTAAAGTAAGGACTGTAACAAGAGACAAAGAAAGGCATTGCATTAAGAATCAATTCAACAAGATGTAGCAATTATAAACTATACATACCCAACATAGGAGCACTTAAATACATAAAAGAATACTAACAAAAAGGGAAAAATTGACAGTGACACAATAATAGTGGTGTACTTTAACATCCCACTTACATCAATGGTTAGAGCATCCAGACAGAAAATAAGGTGACAGTGGCCTTAAATGACACACTGGACCATATAGACTTTATATATATATATATATATATATATATATATATGAATATGAAAAATATCCCATTCAAAAGCAGAAGAATACACATTCTTTTCAAGTGCACATGGAACATTCTCCTGGGTAGATCACATGCTAGACCACAAAGCAAGTCTCAGTTAATTTAAGACAATTGAAATCATACCAACTATCTTTTCTATCAACACTGTGACACTAGAAATCCACTATAAGAAAAAAAAACTGCAAGAACCACAAACATGTGGAGACTAGACAGTATGCTACTAAACAACCAATGGGTCACTGAAGAAATCAAAGAGGAAATAAAAAAATACCTAGAGACAAATGAAAATAGAAACACAGTGATCCGAAATCTGTGAGACACAGCAGAAGTGGTCCTAGGAGGAAGTTTATGGTGATAAGTCTATCTAAAGAGATGAGAAAAATCTCAAATAATCTAACTTTACACCTACAGGAACTAAAGAAAGAAGGAAAAACAAAGCCCAAAGTTAGTAGAAGGAAGGAAATCATAAGGATAGAAGAGAAATAAATTAGAGACTAAAAAAACAGAAAAGATGAATGAAAGAGCACGTTTTTTGAAAAGATGAACAAAACTGACAAACCTTTAGCTAGACTCATTGAAGAAATGAGAGAGGGCTCAAATAAAATGGAAAATGAAAAAGGAGAAGTTACAAGTGACACCACAGATATACAAAAGATTGTAAGAGATTATTATGTATATAACTTCATGCCAATAAAATGAGCAGTCTAGAAGAAATGGATAAATTCCTATAAACATATCTCCCAATACTGAATCAGAATGAAATACAAAATATGAACAAATTACCAGTAATGAACGTAAACCAGTAGTAAAAACAAAAACAAACAAAAACTCCCAAGACAAAAAAGTCCAGAATTCACAGATGAATTCTACCAAATATTTAAAGACGAGTTATTACCAGTTTTCTGAAACTATTCCAAAAAGAGGGGAAGGAACACTTCAAAATTCATCCTGTGAGGCCAGAATTAACCTGCTACCAAAATCAGACAAAGATATCACACACACACACACAAAAAAAAAACAGGCCAATATCACTGATGATCATAGATATAAAAATTCTCAACAAAATATTAGCAAAATAAGTTTCAACAGCACATTTGAGGAATCATACACCATGATCAAGTGGGATTTATTCCAGAGAATGAATAAATAGTTCTAAAAATAGAGCTGCCATATGAATCAGCAATTCTACTTCTGGATATTTTTCTGAAGAAAACAAAACACTAATTTGAACAAATACATGCACCATCTGTTTATTACAACATGATTTATAATAGGAAGATACAGAAGTGACCTAAGTGTCTACTGATAATGACTAGATAAAGAAGACATAGTACATAGACAATGGAATACTACCCAGCCATAAATAATGATGATATCTTGCCATTTGCGACAACATGGATGGACCTAGAGGGTATTTTTTTACTAAGTGAAAAAGTCAGACAGAGAAAGACAAATACGGTATTATATGTGGGATGTAAAAAGTAAAACAAATGGACAAACATAACAAAACAGAGTCGTAGATACAGAGGACAAACAGGTGGTTGCCAGAGGGATGGTAAGGGTAAGGAGTGAAATAGGTAAGGGAGATTAAAAGCTACAAACTTCCAGTTACAATATAAACAAGTCACAGGATGAAATGCATAGCTTGGGGAATGTAACTGTTTAATATCTTTGTGTAGTGACAGACGGTAACTAGACAATCTTGATCATTTTGTAATGTATAGAAATACAGAATCAGCATGTTATGCACCGGTAACTAACAGTATTGTAAGTCAACTACACTTCAAACAAATAAACTCACAAAAAGAGATCAGATTTGTGATTAACAGGGAAGGAGAGTGGGGAGGAAATATAATAAAGGTGGTCAGAATATACAACCTTGAGTTATAAGGTAAATAAGTACTATGGATGTAAGGTACAACATGATTGATAAAATTAACACTGCTCTATGTTATATATGAAAGTAGTTAAGAGAGTAAATTCTAAAAGTTCTCATCTCAAGAAAAAAAACATGTTCTGTCTTTTTCTTTGTTTTGTGTCTATATGAGATAATGGATTTTCACTAAACTTATTGTGGTCATCATTTCATATTGTAAGTCAAATCATTATGTTGTATACCTTAAACTTACACAGTGCTGTGTTTCAACTGTAACTCAATAAATCTGGAAGGGGAAGGAAGTAGAGGTGAGGATGAGTAGTTTCTGGATGGTTCTCTAGAGAAAAGGGCAGGCTGAGAAATGTTAGTAGGACCTAAGTAGGTACACTAAAGGGCAGGTTCAAATGTGTGAAGGTCAAAACCCAGGCTCTGACGACTTGCCCAAACTCAGAGATGTATTGGAGGGTGAGTGAGCAGGCGTACCAGCTGCAATGAACAGATGGTCCCAGCTGCAAGGTCGTGAGAGATGCTTTTCAAACTTTATGTTTGGACCAAATTATAAAAAGCCATAAATGACACGAGGATGATGGCAGTGTTTAAGCAAAAGAGATCTGATGACTCAGAGGAAAATGAACTGAACTAGGGAGAAAACTGTTTTACATAATCCAGTCTGAGAGATGAAGGGGTAT
This sequence comes from Camelus ferus, assembly GCF_009834535.1. Taxonomy (NCBI): domain Eukaryota; kingdom Metazoa; phylum Chordata; class Mammalia; order Artiodactyla; family Camelidae; genus Camelus; species Camelus ferus. The sequence continues at coordinate 50,980,737 of NC_045702.1, read as the reverse complement.
ATAAATGAGAACAGTGGCAGAAATTCACTACACATCAGTGATTGCGATAATGATGATGACTAATGTTTATTCAGTTATTTACTCTGGGTAGGTGCAGTTTGAAATATTTTAGGGCAAAATGCATTATTTCATTTAATTTTAATAATAACCTGAGGAAGCTCTTATGACCCCCGCCCCCACTTTATGTAGGTAAGCGAACATAAGTTCAAAGAGTTTATGCAGCTTGCCTGAGACACCCAGCTGGTAGACAGTGGTGCTGGGATTTCACACTGGGCTGTCTGGCTCCCTGATGCTATGCTGCTTAATGAGATTTGGTGACTTTATTCCCTTCTCACCCCTCCTCTCTGAACCACTCCCTACCACGTTCCTCCTCACCAACTCTTCTCTAACAAGTCTGGCTCCTCGCTGGTACTGAACAAACACTTTCCCAACTTGGCTTTGCTGCTCTTACTCCTCCTGCCTAAGATGCCTTCCCTCAGAGGGACACCTGGCTTTCCTTTCACCTTCTCCAAGAGCCTGCTCAGGCATCTCTTCAGGGAGACATATCTTGACCTTCCTGTGCAAAATAGCTTCCCTACTCTTCTTAGGCCTTCATCCTGCTTTACTTTTCTCTATAAAATTTATTCAACCTGACTAACTATTTATTTGATTATTTGCTGACTGTTCCCCCCCCCCCCATGTCCTATCAGAATCTAAGGTCCTTAAGAGTAGCAGATTGCCTGTTTTTCACTCTAGTGCCTATGTAAATATCAGACACAAAGTAGACCAAATAATGTGTTGAATAGATGCAGGAGAGGAACAGAGAATATTTGCTATTGGAAATTCAGTTTAAGGACATGTCCCAAACATATAGCCACTAGACAGTCAATTCCATGATGTCATAGATCACATCTCTTCAGCTTTATATCTTCAGGGTCTAACACAGCACCATGATGGAATTACATGCTCTATTGACCAATGAATGAAAGGTAGCACACATGCCCCAAGCGTGATAGGTATTCTGCAGCAGACATGTAGGTAACCTTTGCCTCCACCCACCTCAGATGGCCCCTTGCTCCAAGTTTTCCTTTTGCCATCTGCTCACACTGTTTAGTTTGTGATCCAGCCAGTCGGTTCTCTGGGCTCCTGAGACATTCATTTATTTCTTGACAGGATTGTCCTCTTCTCTCCCTTCTCAAAATGGGGGTTTTTTTGCACCATTTATTGGCATTTCTTAGTTAATTATTTTGCCTTTTTTTAAAATGTGTGTGCATTTGTATATTTTCTGTTTAACTTGATGTTTTCATAATCTATACCACTCTAATATTTCTTCGTATCATTACAAGATTATGCACAGAAATGAAAACATGAATATTCAAATTCAAAGGTGAAAAAAATATTCATGATGCAGAGGATGAAGTCAAAACATCTGTGCATCAACTAGACAGGCTAAGCTACCTGAAGATTTAATTAACTGAAATGGGACTAGCTTAATATATCACTTTTTGCAAACTCCAAAAGCCCTTCTCATACCAGAGGGGAAATGGAATGTATAGCATCCTCTGAAAGAAGAAAGTGAATAAGGGAATTCCCTTAAGATTCTCTTAAGTATAAGGTTGATTGTTCTCTATTTGAGTAGCTTTCATTGAGGAATCACAAAGAATGCTGTATGAATATTTTTATCAATGTGTATCCTTTAGATAGCAGTCCCTTTCTGTGTCTATGAAATATATATTTGCTTTTCTGCTTCAGGATGCAGCTTACTAGGGAGTAGGAACCATACTTACAGTATCATCTTTAGAGATGCTTTGCTGTTTCTCATATAAATGTCTCCCATGTATATTCTGTAGACACTGAGAAGCTCAGAAAAGGTGACTTCATGGAGAAATGAGATACCCACTTTTGCTGGTTAGAAAATAGAGCTGTAATCCGGTTTGGTGGTATGCAAAAGGCCAGAGCTGGGAGGGCTTGTGATAGTGCATGTGACGTGTAAGTGTTCTGAGAGATGACACCCTGCCTCTTAAAAGCTACACAGTTCTTACTAAAATGCTCAGTAAATCACAAGTATGATGCATGTGACAAACTAAATGAACACGAGCAGTTCACCAAAGATGAGTGATTGAGTGGGTTAACTTAATTACTCATAGTCTGATCATTTGGAACTACTCTCTACCAGGAGACAATGCTAGCTGCTATCTGAAAGTTACCAGAGGAGGCATGAAAGTGAACGGTTCATGTTAGAAACGAAATGTACATCATACGTTCAAAGTTTCCTTCTGACTTTTATAAAGTTTTTTCACTATCTCCTGATTGGTCTTGGCTCACTCTGTAAAACTCTGGCAACTTGGGATTATTATCTATTTTATTCGTCTCGAGAGAGAAAAGCTTTCACCCAGATGCAGACATCTGTTTGCTCTTAGCACTCTTGTTTCTTTCTGGGCTTGCCAACTTTGTCAGTTTAAATGTGTCTTTTAAAATATTACTTCAGTATGACAACCGAAGTTGGCTAGTGATAAAATGCGATGCTGTAAGCAGAACTGGGCAAAAAGCAAGAAAGCAGATCAGAATGGCATGGATATATATATTATACTCAAAAAGAAATTGGATCTATGAGTTCTTGCAGTTTTATTTAATAAATGTCTCTGTGACAGGATCAGTTATAAGCTAATAAAAATGTATTAAAAATGAAATCCCTGATACTAAAAAAAGAATTCCCTGCTTGTTGCTTTAATGTCATTTGTCATTAAAATAATAGCCACTCAAGATAGAATGTTAAGAAAACACTAATGAATTTTTAAAAGAGAACTTAGAAGTTAAACTTTCATATGAAACACTGAAATTATTTTGAGAATTTATACATTCTTAAATTCGATGTAAAAGTTAACCTAAAGCCAGTTTAGACATGTAATTTTGTGTATTTTATAAAAATTCTAATGCTTATTTGACAATTAGGGAATAAAAATAACAATAACAAAAACAAGGCAAAAAGGGACAGTGAAAGTTTATTTTCCCGAGTGACAAAGATTTCTAACAGTATAAAATAAGTTTTCCCATAGACAAATAATAAACACTTATACTTGATTGGTGCCCTGAAGTTTGCTTGAAACTGTTTCTTTGCTAAGGCCCTAAAGCTCATAACAGAAATGGCATGTTGTCCACAGAGATGTGGACTCAGTGGTTTGGTGGATACTTTTATGTAGATATGGACTCAAAGTGGGGACATTTGGAAGTCTCATGGTGGCAGCTGATTTTCAAATATTCTAAACAGCAAAAATAATGCTATTTTTAAATTACTTTCTAGTTTAAAAACTGCAAAGCCTTGAGCTACCCAATCAGAAGTGTATGAGTGTGTGTGTGTGAGGGAGAGAGTGAATTTAAAGCACAAATTAAACCGCTTTCCTTTCTTGAGTAGTACAGCTATCAAACATTGAAAACTGCCTTTACACCGCTTTCAGGCATGCTTTAAAGAAAAAAGACAACTAGTGGGAATGAAACCCAAGTTCACAGGGGAGATTGTGGGCCTGCGTAAGTAAAAAGGCTTTATTTAGGAAGGAAACAGGGAAAGACCTAAAATGGATTGTTTATTTCCATTGTGCTTGGAAAAGAATTAAGATTCGGAATTCCAAATACCATCGGAAATGACAGCCTTTAGCTACCAGTACATAAGGAAAGGGCCTGAATATCTAAAAATTAAATCTCATTGTCAGATTCATAACAATAAACAATGAGAATATTATAAAAATGACTATACTTTTCAAAGAGCTGAATCCCTGCCATGACCAACAAATTAGATTACTCACTTTTAAACTACAGTTGTCTAATGTTGCAGGAACTGACCTTTCACTTGGAAAAAGAGTACACCACTAAGAGTAGCAGTGTCCTCTGGACTAGGTTAATTGTATGATGCTCGTGGTTCCTGAGTATAGATATATGATAATTAAAGCATTACCACACTTACTGGAATTCTTTAGTACTTTGGTTAAAAAAAAAAAAAGCTTTCACCTTCCATGGCTTTCTCCATGCCTTGTATTTTCAGGAGCATGTATCTAGCTAGCATCTTACAGAGTCTGCCTGTGTGATCTCTTGTGGGCTATCTTTGAGAAAGAGTATCTTCTAACCTCTCACACAACTTCGAAGCCTCCTTTAAAAGAGGACCACCAGGTTCACTTCCAGATCAGGTCTACCAGTGGAATTTTAATGCACCAAAATTTAAGGCCACCTCCTCATCCCCACCTCAAACCATCTTCAGCTACTGACTCACATGACTTTTCTCACTTTTCCTTCTTAAAGGTAAAATTTATATCTTTGAGCAGTGAGAAACAAGTGGCCTGCTTAAAATGAAGCTGCTTGTTCAAGGTAACACATTAGGACTAAACGCTAGGTTCTAATCAGCTATTCAATCCCAAGGATCAATAGTAGGCTTTTAAATCTCACCCTGTTTTAGGGGAGAATGAAGCAACAAAGACATTGTAAATAACTGTACCAGAGAGAAGAAAGTGCTGCATTAGTAGGAAACTGAGAAAGAAGACAAAGTTTCTAGACTTCACAGCTTTACTCTGAATGAGCTTTTCTGGCCCTCCAAATGGCAAAAGTTCTAATTGGGTGGAGAAAAACAAAAGATTAACAGTACATTTTTGCCTTAAAGCTGCAGAATATGACAAGATTTGTGCTTTTTAAAAAAAGAACTTATGCTTTTAAAGAAAGGTAGGATCTGTACAAAGATGCAGTATCAGGATGAGGTATCAGAGGTTATGGTCCTACACTTGCCTGCCTATGTCTTTACATCCTCATCTTCTAGATCTGGAATTCATCCCTACCAAGCCTCACATGGCTGCTCAGGTCCTCTTGACCCTCAAGTCCCAGACCTGGATCCTTGCTTTTGAGTCTCAGCTTCTGTCATCCTGGATTCTTGGTCCTGTGTCTGGCTCCTAACCTCTGCAGCTCTGTAGCTGTTCCCTGAAAACCTCAGGCTTGTCTCTCCCACGTGAGTGTCTGCTCATTTAGACTGTTTTATCTTGTGTTCCAACCATGAATGACTTGATATTTTTGATACAGGAAAAAACGTGGGGTGAGAGGATGGCTGTGTCTCAGGTCTCAGTTGAGTCCCTGGGATGCATCCTGCCAAGTGTGGGTCCTTGGCTTCATGCAGGAAAGAATTCAAGAGCGAGCCAAAGTTGAGTAAAGGTAAATTTATTCGGCGAGATACATACTCCCTGGATAGAATGCGGGCCATCTCACTCCAAGGGGGAGTGGCCACAAGGTGTAGAGGTTGTTAGTTTTTATGGACTCCATAACTTTATATGCTAACTAGTGGGAGGATTATTCCAACTGCTTTGAGTAAGGGTCTGGGATTCCCAGAACTGGGCATTGTTCACCCTTTGACCTTTTATGGTCAGCCTTAAAACTGTCGTGGCACCTGTGGGAGTACCATTTAGCATCTTGTTGTATTTCAGTGAGCATATATTGAAGGTCAAGGTCTACTGGGAGTTGAATCTTCCACCATCTTGGTGCTAATTGCTATCATTCTTTTAAAGGTTATGCCCTGCCCCCTTCCCTCCTGTCTCATTCTGAGAGACTGGACATCCTCCCAAGAATCTCGCTCTCCTGGATCTGCTTTCTGGACACTTGGCCACGTGGGTCTCTACTTAGCTGCTTCTTTTGTCCATCTTTCAACTTCCATCAGATTCAGACTCCTGGTCCTGGGACTTTTTGATCATCATTTGGGACTTTTTGGTACCTGATTTTATTCAGGCAAAATATAAGCCAGTAGGTTTGCTCATAGTTGATTGTTAAATCTCTACTATTTTATACGCATATTATAGTTGGCCTTAAATCAGTAAATCATAACTCTTTAACAAAGGTGGTAGAAAAGTCAAGTCATAATGCTCATTTAACAAAGCTTGGGCCTAACAGGTTCATATATGTTTAATACGTTTTCAATTTAGCTCTAAGTCATTGTCTTCAGCCATGTTTTCTGGTGGGAGAAAAGGAAGCTCTCACTGATTACACAGAATTATCACAATGGCACTAAGTGAAGGTTGTCCAATTGGCTCTTACTAGATAAATCGTCAGGTCTTATTAGGAGCACCCTGCCTGCAGTGAAGTAAGAAGGCAGAAGGGGCATGAGTGGAACACCGCACAAGTTAGGAACATTTGTCTGAGTGAAGATCTAGACACAGAATTGGAGGAAAAAGAAAGGTAATTTATTGCTATGTAGCAAAAATCCACAGACTGCAAAAAGGCTGGGGGTTTGTGTGTGTAGGGAGTGGTATTTTTTTTTTAACAATTATTAGGAAAAGTTCATTTATGATACTAAAGGAATTTGTCACTGATTATTTGTCAGAAAATAAATTATAGTCCTAAATGGCTCATATGTTCCTCTAACAAGTGTGATTGTGGATTAGAGAATCGTCTGAATACAAGACTATTAATCCGCCTCAGTATGAAGCAAAGCTGGGGATTTTCACATCTTCACAACAAACTCCCAAAGTTAAATAAACTTGTAGATTCTTGATTACAGTAAGTCAAAATTACAATGATTCAAAACTTGGAAGATATTCACATAAATTTTCTCATGTAATTGAACATCCCATAAACAAAACCTTGAGGTTTTTTAACTTGGATAGCATATATCTATGCTTGGACAAAAATTTCAAATGTCAAGATCAACAATTAGGTCTTCTCAGTAAAAGAACTTTAGTCATAGAATGTGAAAGCACCGAATCCTAGCCACCAGACCACCAGGGAAGGTCATAGAATGTGGAACTACGTTATATTGTGGTTTCATTTTAGTTTAGTGGAGTTACTAATTGGTTATCCAGGAAAGCGTACATTTTTAATCCAGAAAGGCTAGGTTACAAATTCAAGTGCTAGGTTAGAAATTCCATTGATTGGTAGTGCAGCTGATTTCTCTCTGAAGCTACATTTCAAAATTTGATCATTAAAAAAAAATTGCCTTCTTTAGCACTGATCTTTAACATTTAGAACAAGAAAGAATAGGGGTGAAGAATGGGATATTTAGAACCACTGTATCCACATTTCTTCTTTCTTTCTTTTCTAGTTCTAAATCTGTCATACGATTCACTAAACTTATCTGTCAGAAAAATTCTAACTTTTTTTTTTGAATGGGAGATTTATTCCTTACTGAGAAAACATAATCTCTTTTAATGACAATGTTGTGCTTGACAAACTGGGTGAATCTCACATTAATGCCAGGAAACCCTCACTGTGACGGTAACCAGTACTCAGGCAAGTGCTGCTGGGTAAAACAATTGAACCATCAGTGCTCTTCATCTTTACCAGGAGATTGAAAGCGCAGACACAGGACAATCAGAACATACTTTTTTCCTACAGTGAGTCCATGTAGGACTTTAAATCCTTTGGGAACTTAATGAGTATACCAGCTTTTAAAGTTATTTGTTTAATAAAAATCTTTATTCTTTGAAAGTAGAATTTCAACACATAGTTGAAATTTTCTAATTTCTTGAGGCTGTAACATTTTAACCAGTATGTGTGACCAGCGTGTTCTTTGTTTTAAACCTCTAAAAATTTAACAAATTACTTTTCTAATTAAGCTGACACACATTAAAGGTTATGATGAAAGTTCTCCTATTCTCTGGTCAGTAGGGCAATCTGAGATGCAAAATGAATCACCCAGAGATAGTCAGCATCTTGTCAGCTCATCTGGGTGGTCAGGCAATTATCTCTAAGAGTTAATTTCAACCTAGTTGAATTAGGATTTGATAAATAATGAAAATGATAACACATAATAAAAAAGATGCTGTTTTTAAACTTGAATTGCGTTTTTATTATTGGGACATTAAAAGGGATAAGGATGCATTATATACTGTGTTTTCTTTTTTCATTTTAAAATATACAACATCAACCGTCTAAATTCTAAATTGCTGAAATTCAAAGATTTGATTTAAATCCCCTCCTCCATCATCAGTGTATTTTTTAAACCTAGTGTCTAAAGAAAACACAGTACCACGTACATTGGATTCAGAAAACGTGATCCAGTTCTTGCCCTTTAGTGTTGAACACTGATGTAGAAAATCTGCAACTGGACCTTGAACACGTTCTCTGAACTCCATGAGGCAAGAACCACATATGCTGGGTAATTTCCACTTCCTTGGTCAGAACTTTGCATGGAGCAGGTCATTAACTATTTGTTGATTTAATCAATGAATGATAAGGGAGAACTTTATTTAGCAGAGGATATTAAATACCAGCATGAGTTTGGATTTGATGTTTTGAGCAATCTGGAGCTATTTTATCTGGTGAATTTTGCTATAAACTGAGCATTTAAAGAACATTGCTTACTATTTAAAAGTGGCTTCCTAAGGCAAAAGCTTAAGTAATTTTTTTTCTCTAGTTCTTACTGCCTTATTTAATTTTATTAATTTGCTTCTAGGATTCTTCAAGTTCTATTCACTTTTGTCAATTCTCATTGCTCTACTCTAATTCATGCCAGTGTCACATCTAAGCAGGATAATAGAAACTGTGTCAAAGCAAGATGACTTAGATTTTAATTCTGGTTCAGTCATCTACTACCTAGATGACCTTGAACAGATCATTGTGCCTCAGTTTGCTCATCTGTGAAAGGGGACTAGTACCTTTATGTACAAAGCCTTTGACACAGTGCCTGGCTTGTGGGAAGCCCATATTAACCACCAGTGAGGATGAAGACTGCTACTACTACTATTATCACCCATTAGCCTTCTAACTAGTCTATCAGCCCCTGGTTTTTCTTCCTTTAATTCATTCTGTATAATGCTGCCAGAGTAATCTTTAGACTCCCTTTGCCTACAAAATAAAGTGTCAACTCCTGAACATGGTTTCCAGACCTTTCTTTGCAGGCAGCTCCCTGCCACCAAGCCTTCAGTCCCCAGAGTAACACCCCCAGTTTCAGTCATACTGAAATTCTTTGTTATTCAGATGTGCCAAGCTCCTTGTTGCCCCTGTGCCTTTGAAGAGGCAGTTTCCTCTGACAGCAATATTCTCTCCCTCTCTGTGTCCTGTAGACCTCACTTGGCTCACTCCTATTCATGCCCCTCATGTTTAATGTCAATCCTCCAGGCAGCCTACCTTTTTGAGATCCCGGCTCCATGACACATTGTTGCTATTTCTTGCTTGATAGTCTGCCTCCACCACTAGACTGTATACCATCTGGCTCAGTATTTTCTCTGCAGGACCCATCGCACAGAGACTGACACATACTAGATGTTCAAGAATGTTTCATTGTATAAATGAATGTATGCATGAACACGTTAGTGAATAATTTGATGATTTTTCATAGGCATCAAAGTTTATTCTTAATCTAATTTAAGCTTCTACCATCTTGCTTTATCCCTTAGGAATGGGAAACTACTTCTTTGTCCCAAATATGATACATTGTTTCATGCCTTTATGAATGTGCTAATGTTGTTCATGTCTACAATATACTCCCCTTGGCACAGGTGACAAGGTTCTATGTATCTGTAAGTGAAGAGCTCCAAGGCCATCTCTTTTGTAAAGTTCTTGCTGTAATTCCCTTCCATTGAGTAAACCATCCCCTTCTCTGAGTTATGCCTTGAGTTTATGCATGCTTCTGTGATTTCACCGTACTACACACTTTAAAATATATATCCTAACTAGAGTGTGTGAATCTTGAGGGAGAAATTCAAGCCTTATTTTTCTCTGTTTTCCAGAGCTCGCAGAGTACCTGGCACCCATCAGTATTTCAATAAGGAGAAATTGAATTGGAAGATGAATGACACAGAAGCCAATACAGGTGAGTGAGGATTAAGAAAGAGATACTGTTGAGCATTGCCATATGTGATGGAATAATCCAGAGACACGAGAATTCAAATAGAGAGTTGTAGTATACATATTTAAAATACTGCTAACCTTAGATGTAGGGGAATTCAGACATCACATGATAAGCAAGTAGAAGACCTACTGTAGTTATTTCTGTTAAACACAGAACATCGGACCCATAGTAGAATTGCTTTATTATTAGTACCAAGTCTAGTATTTGAATATCTAGTAACAAGTGTATATTGTATGAGGATATTTTCTCTCTCCAGGCTCCTATTCTTATTTGAAAACTCCTATTAGTATTGTTTTGAGTATTGACAAGTGAGGATTGGGAGTCACATTTTTAATTGGTCCTGAACTGATCACCATGAAATGTAATCATCTTCTCAAATACTGTGAATGTGATCCTAGAGCATGGCTATTATAGAAGACAATCCTTAAAACCAAACATGTTGAAAAAGTCTGCTTATCTCATGAAAGAATGGCATTAGGCAGAAGTTTTAAAATGTCAGTTACTGTTTGTAATTCAAAAGAATGAGCATGAAGTGTTAGGAAAATACAAATGAAATTAAATGTGAACTATTAAACCCCAAGTACCATCCTCTCACATCCAATTCACATGTGTTTGGCAAGTGTGTGGGATGCAAAACCTTGAACCCAAGCACATTGCAAAAGCATATGTGTATGGTTTATTAAAAAATAGTTACAGATGTGTCAGACAAGCTCTAAAAATGACTCTGTAAACAGAACAAGTGGAAGAATGAAATGATACTCGGATAAGATCATGGGCTCCGGCGTCAAACTTTTGGTTCGAGACTCATTCCACCCCTTGCTCTTACAAGACTTTGGGCAAGTTACTTCAACTGTTTTCTTAGCTGTAGAACTAGAAAAAATATTGTCACTGGACTTAGTAATTGTGGACTTGAAATGAGACACTGCTTTGAACAGTATCTAGCATGTTATAAGGACTCAATAAATATTTGCTAATATTACTGGTTCTGTATCAAGGGCTATCAATAATACAAGCAAGATAGAATTCAGAGCAAATCGGTTAAGATGGTTATTTTTATTAAAACACTTATATTTATTTTCTGCTCTGTGCTTGATGCTGAGTAAGATGCTCTGGCTGAACAATTTCATTTAGCTTCACAGCGGTTCTGCATATGACAGTATTAACCCTATTTTATAAAAGAGGAGATTAAGACTCAAGGAAGCTGCAAGATTTACTCCGTATCCCAGAGCTAGTTAGTACAGAGCCAGGTTTCAAACCCAGGAGTGTTAGACTCCTAAGCCAGCACTCTACACATTTTCCTGTGCTGTAATTCAGAGTCTGATGGAAAGGAAAACTGAGGAAATAAACCCTTCTTGAATGCCTGTTCACAGCAGGGTTGGACATTTTCCATTAATCTATGATGCTTCTCAACTTTTGCTCAAAATGATTTTCTAATCTGGGAAAGGATTTAGGAAAAGGGAATCTACCATGTAAGTTTTTTCTAAAATAGCCCTGGGTTCCTAAAAGGAACAACTGACCACTGTGAGAAAGCTGAATTGATACCCCTAGTTCATTGTTAGGCACCTGTATAAAATCTGGTGGTCAGGAGATTTGTACAACAAACTGCTTCGGGACAGAAAATTCTCCCTCTATTCTTTGGGGAACATGAATGCTGTGTAATTGGTAAGGGGAAGAGGGAGACATGTAAACTAGAATAAAGGGAGACAAGGCAGTGTCCAGAAGATAAAAGGATAAGATGAAAGAAATTTCTGGATGGCTAGAGGTCAAGGCGGAGTCTGTTAGCGGCTAATCTGTACATCTACACTGATACTGTCTTTAAGGAAGCATGGAGCTGAGCCCTCAGGAGAAGTTCTGTGTTGAATATACCTTATACCTAAAACTAACCTGACCTCCCAAGCTCCCAACAGAGTTCCTGTGCCGTGACTCTGCACCAATGCCTCAGCAGTGTCATACCTTTTCATGATGACGATTCTCATGGCTGTTCACTTGGAATTTATTGTCTCTGGTTTTAGAAAGCTAACATCTGACCATCTCCCCTCACTGCCTACCAAAAAATCCCTTTGTTCCCATTCTATTCCTCTTCTTTGTTCTGCCAGTCAAATTTGTTTTGACAATTTTCAGTGCTTCTCCTAGGTGGAACCCCCCAGTCTGTTCATGAGTGTGCTTGTATTCACTTTTTATTTGTTTGGGTTTTTTTTCCCCCCATAATTTGCCATAACATTACCTCCCCTGGCCAAGTAGAAAACCTGGAAGGTTGTGGGAAAATAGCTTTTGGTCTTTAGAAAGAGATGGAGCTTTCTCCATGCACCAGACAGGCAAGTGACAGACCAATCTCAAACAAGTAGGAAAATAATAATAATCCAAATAAATTGCAAGAATGGCCATCTAAGAGCTTACTAAACATCCAGTCCTGTGCAAAACACTTTTAATTGATTATCTCATTTAAGCCTTATGTTCTTTGAAAGTTGAAACTCTTTATTTTCCGAATTTTATTTATGAAGAAACTGAGGTGTAAGAAGGTAAGGCACAGGGTCAAAGAATCCACAGTGTTCGATGCTGGGATGGTAGTTACTTTCAGAGTAGTGACTGGAGGGGTTCGCTCTGCCTTCTATTTTGATCTGGATGCTTGTTACATAGGAGTGTTCACCAAGTGAAATTCCATCAGCCTTTCCATGCCTGATAGATACATTACACTTAAATGGTTGTTTAGTTTTTACAAACTCTAATAATAATTTTAAAAATAACTTGTTCATGGTCTCAGTGGAAGAGCTGGAATAGAATGCACATCCTTCTGTCCCAATATCCCAGAGATTTAAACTGAGAACACTGCCTTCCCTTCAGTGGCCTCAGGATACACTGGGTCCTGTAAAGAGTGTGGGACTGGATCCCCTGAATATCGGGGGTTTTACTGTCTGAATAATCTCCTTGGGAATAGACTTGTCTCTGGTAGGGTGGAAAAAATGTTAGGCAAACAATCCCTGCAGAGGAAATATTTGTCATGGATTTGGGATAAGAGGATGTTGAAACCAGGATGGCCTCTGTAGTACAGCAACAGGAACCAAGACTTGGTTTCCATGGGCCTCAAAGGCTGTCAGAGAGAGATGACTTGGCACCCAAAATTAAGTTTATGTTTTGTTCTATCCTAAATCTGTCTGGTGTCCTAAGTTGGAGTATAAGTCTAGGACCCTGGGCTGGACAGCAGAGAGGAAATGAAGCTAACCTTCAATTCTGGGTTAAATTGCCCTTCCCCCACAAAAAGAAGGAAAAATAAGAAACCAAGAAACAATATCAAGGACAAAAGTAGAGTAGATAAAAACAGATAAAAGAGGCTTCAAAGCAAAAGGGCTAATCAGAGAGGTAAAAATCTACAGGGCACCATAGACCTGACACCACAAAAAGCAAAACAGAATGAGAAGGCTCTGTTGGTGTATTGGAGGCAGAGTTTGGAGAGACTTCGGAGGCACTATGATTTATCCCTGGGTGAGAGCAGACCATGTAGGGCGCCTGTTGGTTTGGGCTACTTTAAGTCAGCAGTTCAAGGTTCTAAGTATTTTCCTCCAAGTATTCAGTGACTGTGTGTGTGCTGCTTGTCACAGGGAAAAAGGTCCATTGTGGAAACTGTTTTCTGTTTCCTAAAATTCCTAATAAAATGCCTACAAATTCTTTATGTCTAACTATGGTGACATTAAGCACACTAGTTCCACTGAAGCCATTTACGAAGTACCTGACACCTGTGCACAGCTGTGTTTTCCCTCAGGACAATTACAGGAAAATATGGGAGCTTCACTAGTCTCTTTCCCATAGATGTTTTCCAAGTTTCATAGGCAAATATCCTCCCTATTTTGTCTGCTGAAATATTTATTTCAGTGTCACTTGGAGTTTCTCAGGTCTCCGCCCAACCAGGTCATGTGGTTCCTTCCCTTCTGCAGAAGTTGCATAAAGCTTCAGGTCAGAGAAGGCCAATATACTGGTGGACTCCGCAGCATTTTCCTCTACTTTGTGGCCTGAAATTCTCCCTGGCAGAATGCACAGAGCTTATCTTTCCATTGCTCTAGACATGTAGGAGTTACTAGCATCACTTACATTTTTTAACTAAGGGGGGAGGCCCCATCTCGTGGGACATGACATATTGAGACTCAGTCTAGGAAGTTAACACAAACCACACATTGGTAACTGAAACTTTCAAGTTCATGCTGATGAAAAAAAAAGGAAAGTTAACATTATTGTTGGTTACCAAACACAATTAGAACAGAGAAGGACAGAGAGGAATTGCAAAAAAAAAAAAAAAAATCAACTAAATCTAAAAATCTATGTTGTGAAAGGCATAATGAGAGATTATGAATATGGCAAAAAGATAATACTCTGTCCCTTGAAGTGTTGTAAGGAGAAAAGTTGTGTATAAATCACCCAGGAACTGTTAATATGTGCTAGACAAGGTGCTAAGTATTTTACTCATATTGTTTGCTTCTATTTTCTTTTTTTGTTTTGTTTTAATTCTTATTTTTATTGAAGTGTAGTCTATTTACAATGTTAGTTTCATGTGTACTGTGAAGTGATTCAGTTATACGCATACATACATATATATGTATTTTTTCAGATTCTTTTCCCTTACAGCTCATTACAAGAAATTGAATATAGTTCCCTGTGCTAAACAGTAGGTCCTTGTTGCTTATCTATTTTATACATAGCAGTGTGTCTCTATTGAACCCAAATACCTAATCTATACCCCCTCTTCCCCCAATGGTAACCACAGTTTGTACTTCTATTATCTTTTATTCCTCACAACCACTTATAAGGTAGAGACTCAACCTCATTTTATAGATAAGGAAATTGAAGCAAAGGGAAGCTTACATTTCTTGCCCACAATAAGACAGCTGCTCACTCCAAGTCAGGATCTGAACCCAGGGATTCTTGCTCTAGAGATCATAGCATTAACCCTTGGTCTTCAGAATTGGCCACAGTGTAGTGTCCAGAGCAAGGTCTTGACTGGTGGTATTTGACCAGGTGGGGGCAGCAGGAGATGTTCAGTGCTTCAGCCGAAGTGATCTCTCTAAAAGGCAACTCTGCTGATTTTATTCCCTTGCTGAAAACCCAGTAAGAGTCAAGTCCAGACTTCTTTCTGTATGTAGTAAAGCCCTTTGTGATGTGGTGTCTGCCTGTCTCTTGAGCGCATGCTGCTGTTTTGTTCCTTTGCTATTGTTCTGTTTTCGTGGTTTCTTCAATACATTATATTTGATTTTGCCATACTCTGTTGCAGTTGCATATATACCTGTTTATCTGTCTGAAAGGCTAGAAGGCTGTGGGGGAGGTTCCATATTTGTTTTCTCTCTGTTATACTCCCAGAACTCAGGAGTGATATTCAAAATATTCAGTTAACAGAAGGCATAGGCACCGATCAATCAGGATAGACATCTGAAGTCAACAAGCAGTAGGACTCTGTCGTTGCATAGCCACCCAGCTGGGTGCCAGAACAACAGTGGATACTTACTATTTATGAGTGAATGAATAAATCAGTGAATGATGTTAAAATTATAGCACCTGGCATTTTTACGTTTTGTTTCATTTTCATTCTTGGTTCTGGTTTATGTCCTTTTTCTTCCTCAATACTAAGTTACATATTTTAAAATACAGTTTATGTATCCTTAAATGTAGACATACGTCTCTTCTGTGATAAGGATGGGAACAAACTAGTACATAGAATTGTTGGTGAATATTAACCATCATTCAGAACATTCACGCCAAAGATTAACAAGATGCAAGCTGCCCTGAAAAACAGGCTGTGGATTATAATTTTTTCCCCAAATATCAAACCTTCTGGCTATTGTGGTGTCTCAAGCTCTATTTAAGAGATTTATTTCTTCAAATTAAAAGTTTGCCTTTCATAGAATAACTGCTCAATTGCAAGTTATCCTGGAATGGGTTAACAGTGAATAATTTAATTACTATTAGAACCTTAGCATTGATTAAGTTTTTTAAGTTTCTCTCCATTTGATACCTTAAAAATTAAAAAAAAAATGAAATTAGTTTAATTTAAAAGCCACTCAAGGCTAATACTGCATTTTCATTGGAGTAAGGGAGAGATTAATCCAAAGTTGTGTTCTAAATGCAAGGTATAAGACTTAATTGCACAAAAAGCACAAGGGCATGTATTTTACACATAGATTCCCATGTATAGATATTTAGCTTTTAATGAGCTCATAACTGATGTGTGCAGCAGCTGGACCGAGAACCACTGATGGAGCAGAGGCTCATGAGGCAAAGTTACATCTGGAAAAGGGATCCCAGGACATCATCTGTGCTTTGATTTCCTGGGATGAGAAGGCACATGAACCAAGATGAGGAAGAACATTAGAAGAGCATGGCAGGACACAAAAAATAAAAAATTTCCAGCTTCAGACATAAGGCAGTTATTTGTTTAGATACAACATAGTCTTCTTTTGAAGGTCAGAAAATACCCTAGCCTCTGGGAAAAATCTTTTCAGCATGAAGAGTGGAAACAAAGTGTTTTTGGTCAAACTCTTAATTAACCAAAACACTCTAATTTCAGAGCATTCCAGTTGACAGTATGTGGCACAAATAAAATAAATAACACATTTCAAGCCCAAACAGCCAGTTTTCTTTCACTTATTCTCTCCTTTTCAAGGTGTTAGAAATCGTAAGTTGATGTTGATTAATGCCAAAGTAATACATATTTTTACATTAAAATTTTCTAATACCAAGTCAGTGTTAACTCATGCCATGACCTTAGCAAGTTCTTTAACTTTCCTAACCTTCACTTTCTTAAGGTAAAGGTAAAAGAAGAAAGAGGGGACTAGATGTTTTCAAATACCCTCTAACACTAATATTTTAAGGTTCTTTGGTTCATTAGTTGCAGGTACAAAGTCTAGGCAAGCTGAATTTGGGAATATGCTCCAGTGGAAGTAATTCTCTACAGAATTACAAACATTTTGTTGACCTTAAGTGAACTTACACCAAGTTGGTAAATTCTATCCTAACCCCCATCCTGGGCTCACAATTGCCTGTGTCAGTGTTGATTTGTAGCTATAAGGTTGGCCTATATACAACTATTTTCCTAAACAAATGTCCCGATTCTGTAACATATGGTTTAACTGATGTTAATCAGAGATGACTGAAGAAGTAACTCTTCAGAGTATTGTGTGGGTTGGGTATGTGTCTGTATAAGGACAGGGCCTAACTCCCTTCAAATTCCCATGTCATTCTGAATACCTTTATGGCGGACATCCTACCATGTAGGTGGAAGATTTCCAGAGTGCCCTCTCCTACAAGTGTAAGAGTAGCTACAGGCAGTTTTCCTAGTCTTCCAAACTGGCAGGAAGCTCTGTCTTCCAGTCTCTGATTCCTGTGTGCTCATGTAAATATTCATCAACCTTTCATAGTGGTGTTTGTGCAAACACTGTCATAACTGTTCAATAGTCATTGTAATAGAGGTGATTCACTTCAATGTCAGATCCAAAAAATGGTTCATTCAGACTTCTACCCTTTCACCTATTTTTAGTTTACCACTAAGAAATATTATCCATATTTGAACTTTCTTAAATGAAATGGTCTTTTTAATAACTGAGTTTTCTGGGTATCCAATGGGTAAGTCTCAAATATTTTACTTTGAGCCTTATTTTTGAAACTAATTTAAAAAATAGTTTTTTGGTCCACTTTCCTAGTTTAGCAAGTATAAAGAACAACCTATGATCTATGAATGTTTGTTCTTAGCAGAATGTTATTGAATCTTTCTTCTATCACTGAGAATTTTTTCTTGGTTTAGAGTCATCATTCTAAATATTGATCCTAATTTATCGTGACTATAGATAGAGAAGATAAAAGATGTTGGAGAGAGTCCCAGACCACCTCAGCAATAACTCAGAGCCATTTGCTGTAACATATAGAGTTGGAACAGCCTCATCTCCAAAATCTTTTGTCAGCAAGAACTGATAATTTGACCACAGCATCCTTTGTTTCCTGTGCTCTCACACAGCTTACTCCCAGGATGCATCCTCTGTCTGATGACGTCTTAATCTCCAGGCCCTCTCCATACTCTCCCCATCCTCCCCTCCTACAAAGCCCCCAAATTCCTAATTGGCTTCACTTCCAATGCACTTCGGGGACATCATTTCAACCACTCTCTCAAAAATGCCTGGATCCTCTCTGAAGTTCTTGTGTCCTCCCTCCATACAGGGAATATCCCACCAAGGATCACAGTATGCTTGCTCATCTTCAGAGCTGCTAAGTGTTTCTGAAAACAACTAGACCACTAGGAGATTTGGTTTTCATGAAAGCAGGTGACCTCTGAGCTCAGGTGTTTGGTAACATCCCTTAGCAGTTCGGTTCTTACTTTGTTTGACCTGTTCAGTCTTGCACTCCCATCCGTAGCTCCTTTAAACTTTTTACTGCTTTTTTAAAACTCGCTAGCCAACCATTTTGTGCTCTCTTTCTCACTTTTAGCACATAAACTTGCACATAATTTTATGAACAAAGTAGAAGTTTAAGGAGTAGATTTTCTCAGTTTCCCCCTTTTAAACCGTGCATGTCATCAGATGTGTCTACTATAGTCCAGTTTCAGAATATGAAGTATCTCATCTCATAATCAGAGCCATTTTTAAAAATGTATGCTTTATGTCTGAGGTTCTTCCATCTTTTCCAAGATCTTGATCCAGCCCTCAGATGTCCTCTTTTTGAGCTCTTCAACGGATTGGTTCTCCTCAGTACACAGTATGCTTAAGTTTCTCTCATCTGAAAAGAAAACCAACAAGCACAAAACACCACCCTCTTTGTTCTGAGTGGTCCTTCTGTCACTCTGCATTTCTCTTTTCAATCATAACCAAACTTCCAGATAAAAAAATGATGCTTTACTTTCCTAATTCCTAATCCTTTTTCAACTTGCTTAATTGGCTCCTATATCATGTCGCTGATGCACTTGCCCTCACTAAGGTGTTCTTATTTTCCAAGGCCAAGTGTATCTCATCTTTGAGTCCGTATTCTGCAGTTTTCCTTCACCATTCATTCCCAGTTTTCATCTCATTCTTGTCTGGCTTCACTATCTTTAGCCTTCATACTGCTTCCCATTCTTTGGATGACAGTGTTGTTAAACATTCTGTCTCTACTTCTTGCTTCCTATTCTTGCTGTGGTTAATCTTCACTCAGTGACAATTAACTCCTTTACGTGGATGAATTTCAAATTGATATTGCTAGCCTGGACAAGACTTCTGCAACTCATATCCATATATTCCGCTTCCCTTTGTGCATTTCTAACTGAAAATTCCATGAACTTCAGGTATAATAGTTGAAAACTAAGCTCATTGTTCATTTCTCTTCCCACTGACATTTGCAAATAATACTCCTCTTCAGTTCTCATTCTAAGTGTTAAGCACTTCATCAGGGATACCACTAGCTCCAATAGAACAGTGTGGGCATTAGAAGAGTACACCCCTTCTGCTTCACTTTTATCTCTCAAAAGAAGTCTCAATGTGCAGATTCTGTTCCTAGATCCTAAATCTTAATGTGCAGAGTATTCCTATATTTCTTCATTCTTTCTGAATATACAATGAATTAGAAAGACATCTTGCCAGTATTACCATCTAAATAAATGCACTCTCTGCCCTCTCCTCTCTGTAATTAGAACATGGCCCCATTTCAAACCCTTATTCTAGGTCAGTTTATCTGCCCCTTAACAAAAGCCTGGCTCCTTTTTAATTCAGTCTCAGCATTGCCCCAAGAGTACTGTTTTGTGGTACACAAATATGATCATAAAAATAAACAAATTTTGTATAACATTGAAAAAAGGTAAACAAAATAAATCCAAATGTGCAGCTGATTTTTTTTCTACTAAGTAAATACAGATCACCACCACCCTGGTCAAGAAATAGAACATTACCCATTCCCAAATCACCCTAGTGCCCCCTCCCAGTCATAAACTCTCTCCAAAAATACCACTAACTAGACTTATACCACGATGAAACTGTTTTTGCCTACTTCTGAATTTTGTACAAGTGTGATTATTTGGTATGTACCCCTTTGTGTCTTGCTTCTTTGATGTAATGCTTTTTGTAAGTACAGTTGGCAGATTCAGGAAATAATTTCTGATTTTTTTTTTAGTACAGTCAGCCTTCCATAGTCACAAGTTCTGCATCTGTGGATTCAACCACCCACAGATTGAAAATAGTTTTTTCAGTTCCAAAAAGTTCTAAAAAGGAAAACTTTTTGAGATTTCCACATGCCAGCAGCCATTTACATAGTATTTACATGTATTGATAACTATTTACATAGCATTTACATCGTATTAGGTATTGTAAGTAATCTAGAGGTAAAGTATATAGGAGGATGCGTATGTGTATGGGGGAATGTCCTGGAACCAGTACCCTGCAGAGACCAAGGAAAAACTATATAGGTGTGCCCCATGTAATATTTAAATGGGTATATTTAATTGTATTTTATCCTTAACAATATTTATATTAGAAAATATTTAACTGTATTTTATCTGAAAACTCAATTTTTAAGAGTCATCCATATTTTGCACATAGCAGTAGCTTATTCCTTTATATTGTTGTCTGATTAATATTGTGAAATATACACACTTAATGTTTCTGTTGTACTCTTGATGGACATTAGTATTGTGAACTTTTAGCTATTATGAGTAGTGTGAATAGTGCTCATGAGAATGTTCTTGTGCAGGTGTTTTGGTGACATGTATATAAATTCCCATTGCATATACCTCTAAGAGAATTGCTAGTTCAAAGGGTATGCAGATGTTCAGCTTTAGTAGACACCAGCAAACAAATTTTTAGATGTTTGCACCATTGGATACTCCCACCAGTGTTGTTGGAGAGTTCCATTTGCTACCCGTCCTCTCCAATATTTGATATTGTCTGTCCTTTTGTTATTTTAGACATTGTTTTGAGTGTGTAGTGGTACCTCATTATTGTTGCCATTTGTGTTCCTTTGATGGCACATACTCCTGATGACATCTTTTATATTCCCATTATGAAAATTGTCACATCATACTGTACCAGCTGATTTGCCCCCTACTAAAGTACTTCATTTTAATCAAACAATTGGAGACAGAGTGTAGACTCTTACAAAATATGTGGTGAATAAAAGAAGAAATAAACCTTTGATAAGCATAACATCCCTGAAAGAGCTTATTTTCTAGTTAGTTGCCACTTTCTTTTAATCCAATTAATACTCAACAAATAGTTACTGGGTATCTACTGTGTCCAGGCATTATTCTAATTATACTGCCTTAGAACTTTAAAGTGTAAGTCATAACTAGTTCAGGGACTAGATATCTAAAATACTGAGAAGTAAAGATACTCTTTCAAATGCACATACACATTGACATCAAATAATGTATATTAATTCCATATGTATTATATAATAATTGCATATAAGTAGTATATGCTTAGGAAACTTAGCACAAGATTATATAAGCCAGAAATAATAAACAGTACACAAAAGTTCTAGACATTATGCTAAGAAAATATTGGTAGATATACTCAAAGATGTATTACAGGGGATT
Organism: Camelus ferus; assembly: GCF_009834535.1. NCBI lineage: Eukaryota > Metazoa > Chordata > Mammalia > Artiodactyla > Camelidae > Camelus > Camelus ferus. Next base: position 50,959,420 of record NC_045702.1, on the reverse strand, counting down.
TTTTTCAGCATTAAAAAATACAAAATCATTGAAAAAATGCTCAATAATTTCTGAACTGGTTAAATAAATGATGACAAATTCATATGATGAAATACTATGCAGCCATTAAAAGAGTGATGTTGTAGGAAGATATTGAATGCCATGGTAATAACTGTGGTATATTGCCGAATGAAAATTAACTGACATAGAAAGGGCATTATGATATTTTTAGAAAAGACATAATTTGGAAGAATACAGGGAAAGGAAAAGCCTGCAGGAACTCAGATCATAAGAGATGTTTGCTCTAATGGATGTGATTACATAATTCTGATTTTATTTGTGTTTTACTGTTTTCCATCTTTTATGAATAACAGAAAATTGAACAATGTATGTTCTATTTTAAAGTATTTAGAAGGAATTTACTAATGGCAAGAGCCTGCAGGAGATAAAGGATTATTAAGATATTTTTCAAGGTGAGCTGTACTGCCCCTCCCTCCATCTACCAAGGCCCATTGAGTGGAATTTCTCTTGGCATCAGAACTGTGATCTGAGTCAACCATTGGTCTAATGCAGTAGTGAAATACTCTGTTCTTTCTATCTATTTACTAGAATATAGACATGTATTAATAACAGTTAAGATGAAAGTTCCCCACTTTATTCAACTTGATCCATGTTCTTAAGGGCTTTTTCAAATGTAGAGCTTCCTTTGAAGTGGCTGAGTTCTTGCATCAATGCCACACAATACGTAACAAAGGAAAAACTGACCGTTGATGAAAAATGCAAATTACCTTCACGTCTGACAAACTAGGAAAAAAAAAAAAAAAAACCCTGTCAACTATTTCTTACTTGTCAGTGACGTAAAATAAGTCATTAAAGATGATAAAACAGCATTTCAAAGGCACTTACTGGCTGATCTAATCTAATCCAGTCTAACTACAAATGTCAGCTTGATTGCAGCATTTCCCACACTTCTCTGGTTATTGCATGGCAACCATCATTTGAACAATCTGGCAAAGAAGCTTTATTACGTGGTATTTAGGGGGAAAATAGTGTTTCAGAAAAGTTTCAGCCTTAACAGCAAGACATGTTTTCTGTCCACTGGTGGGAAAATAGTCAGTGGTCAAAATAGGTTGTGGAAAGGACCTGGGCTTTTGAGGCATATAAATCAGAATTTGAGTCTTAGCTCTGTGACCTTGATCAGGTAACTTAATGCCTCTGAACTTGGGTTTCTTCCTCCTGTACTTCTGAATGAGAATGCTCACCTCACAGGATGTGAGGACTGGAGAGAATACACCAGCAGTACCTAAGAGTGCCTACCACACAGTGGGCTCCCCATCTCTCCTCCTTCTTCTCCTGCTGCGCCTTCTCTCCACAGAGCTTAGGAACCGGAATAGGGACCAACAGCTGGCGTCATTGATTCGTGCCTTTATTTAGCACATATGTGTTAGGTTTTGCAATATGCTCTCGGTACTGTGCTAGATGCTGAGTGTACAATATAGTGAACAAGACGCAGTCAAGAATCTCCTAGTTTCTTTATTCTAGTAGTCCACATAGATAAGATATCAGCAGTAATAGAGCAATAAGCAATATGGGAGCAGAGAGAAAGGAATACCTAACTCAGAGACAGACTTCACAGAGGACGCGGGCCCTGAGGAGGGTGGAAGTGTGAAGACCAGACACGATGTCACTTATATGGCTAGAAAGACATTCCATTTCTTGACCTGACATAAGAGGGAATCTGCATGCTAAGGAAACTAACATTACATTGAGAGTCTGGATTTCTTATGGCTGTTTGATGTGATACACTTTTACATGGACTACTAGAAATTGGGAAGCCAGGAGGAGTCACTAAAGAGATATGGTAAATGTATACTTCAGAAAGCTCATCTTGGTGAGGGAATGGAGAATGAACTAGAAAGTGAAAAGACTTGAAGTGGGGAAACAGTTTAGAAGGATGCTTGTAATAGTTCAGGCAAGAAATTATGAGGCTTAGAAACCGAGTGTTAGTCATGGAGTGATGATGAAAGTGCTGATAGGGAAGTATTTAGGAAGCATCCATGTAAGAAGACAAGGATTGACTGGTGTGTGGTAGGTAAACTTTCTGTTCCATCAACTACTAGGTACATAACATAGTACGTACCTAGTAATTCATTTCACTTTGCTAAGTCTCAGTTTTCTCTCTTTTATGAAAGATGAAACTATTATTTAATAGTGGGTAATTCAGTACCTCCTTCTCAGATCCTGGGGAAGTTGGATGAAACCGAGTACCTCAGATGTTTAGCACAGTGTCACATAGATGGAAATAAACCATTGCAGGTGTAACAATACTATCATCATAATTACTGTTACCATATATGAGTATTATTGTTGTTGCTACTTTGTCCATCTTGGGGGAAATAAAATGAGGAACAGAGTCTATCCTACTTATCTTGAGCACTTCCTCCAGTGAAAAACTCAGCAGAATCCATCACAACAAGGCTAGGTTCAGATAAGAGGCAGATGCACATAGACACACTAGAGTCTCTGGCTGGCTTTGAGCTCTCCTGAGCAGACTGTGCACAGCACAACTCTACAAAGCAGCTTTGGTAAACTGCAAATTTGAGACCCCCCCAAAGTGCAGAGCATTGTTTGTACGAACATGTAAACTTTGCCTTATCAAAACATTGCCACTTACTGATCAACCGTATTTTGAAACACAGCGCTTTTAAATTTTTAGAGAGGAGATGGGAGAATTGCCGGATTCAGCATGTTTAGCACCATTTTTAGTTTTGGTGCACAGAGGAGCTCTGAGGCTATCTCCATCACTAACTGAGGTGCCCCCTTCTAACATAGGGATGTCTGAGGCAGTTGAAGAATGGGAATTAGTAAAGATTTTAAGGAGGAGCACTGTCAATGAAAGTTCTGTAAATTGACTAAAATGACCATAAGAGGCATGATTTAACGCTGAGATGGACTTTTTCAGCTCAACTTACATCTTCCTTCCCACCCTACCTAACATGCCCTGATCCGAATACACATTTGCTCAGGGCTTTTGTACTGTTGCAGTAACTGGAGCAGCCCAACCCCAGCCCTTATCTGCAGGAAGGAAACTGGGGGTAGCAATAGCTCAGCAAGAAACCAGTTGAACAGAGCTACAGTCAGCTCCACAGATAAGCCCAGGGCCAAGCCACATAGGCAGGACCAGCTCTATAATATGTGGGGCCCAGTGCAAAATGAAAATGGTTAAGAACTTCAAGGCAGTGACAGCCAAGCATGAAATCAAGCCCCAGGTGCTTTTCAGTATGGAACCCTGTGCACCTGCTCAGGTCTGGCCCATGGGGCCATCCCTGCATGTGTCTTTCCTTCCCCCCTTAACACTAGTCCTGTCCCTACAGGAATCACCTCTGGTGGTCCGGCCTTTAGCATGTCCATGGAAGTTGACTTTAATCCAAAACCAAGTAAATATTCAGACTTTAGTGGCAGATACATGATCCAGCTAATGGTTTAGGATTAAATTATCCTTCTGCGCTAAAGCCTCAAAGACAAGACCCTTAAATCAACTGTCATCCCTTCATTGTCTGAAAACATAACATATATGAATGTATATGAAAGAATAACCCTCAGGATTTACTTTATCCTTATCACACAATGGGAAAATATAAATGGAAATATCATCTGTCAAGTGGCCAAAAGTTAGGAAGGAAACCATGAGCTTCACATATAATATTTTAATTTGATCGGTTTATTTTAAAGACCCTTAGAGTAGTAAAGGATTGTTCTTTTAAAGGCTGTAGTGCAGTGAGTTATACAAGTGACACTGGTAAGCCTCTTGACATTGCTAATAAAATACTAGGAATGTCACATGCCCCTCTGACAACCTGCTGAAAGATGTAAAACTCATCCAAGATAAATACATATTCCCATAAACACACACACTCGCTTCTCAAGCATTCAACAAATTCAGGTTAAGAAAATTCTTACTCTAGAGCAAGACTCTTGTCATATGTTTAAAATAAATTTACTTATCCTGAAAGATTCAAAGGGAGCTGTTTTTAAAATAGTAGTAAAGATAGAAGTGTTATTAATTCACCATATGGCTAGATGAAGTTAGAGAAGTAAACTGCAGCCAGGTAATGAAGGATCACAGTAAATGTCTGCGTAAAAAAAAGTGGGTTTTTTTGTAGATGTATTTTAAAGGAATATGAACATCACAATACGCCCCTGATTACTTTAGCATTCAGCTCTTAAAAGTAAACCTATTTTCTACACAACCAAAATACCCATTTTTATGCCTAGCAAAATGAACAGCAATTTTAATTTCATTTTATACTCAGGCATAAAAAAATATCTCCAGTATGTCCCTGCTTTGTCCAAAATTAAGATCCAATCTAGGACAATGCATCATATCTGGTTGTTATGCCCTTTAAGCCTCACTTAGTCTAGAACAATCTACGTAGTTTTCATATCACTCATGGAAGAGCAGATCTCTGGATTTATCTCATGATTTCTTTTTAGCGTGTTTTAGAGCTAACCCTGAAATTTCTTGTGAATAGGAAGTCTAAAAGTTAATGAGATTTAACTTAACCATTTGAGGTTAGAATGCATTGTGTCTGGTGTTATGTTGAGTTACATCACAAGAGACAGTCTCTCTCTTAAGATTTGGCTTAGTATCTAACTCAAATGATAACAAATGTGTTTTTCTAGCCTTTCCTTTTTTGAGTGTAATTGTGCACCAAAGGATTTTTATAAAATTAACTTTAAGTCAATAATAAAAATTGCTCTGTTCTATGTTCAGTATGTCAAATATTTCCTGCTAATGGGAGCCCTTTCGAGCTGTTGTCTGCTTTTAAGATGACTCCATTAAATTTGGAAAATTACCTTTCTTTTTAAACATTTGACTTTATTTTTTCTCATTTTATTGAGATATAATTGACAAATAACACTGTGTAAGTTTAAAGTGTACAACATAAAGATTTGATGTACATAGGTATTTTGAAATGATTCCCACTGTAAGGTTGGTTAATGTATCCACCACCTCACATTGTGCTTTGTGTGTGTGGTGAGAACACTGAAGATCTACTCTCTTAGCAAATTTCACATATGGAATACAGTATTATTAACTATAGTCACCATACTATACATTAGATCCCAAGAACTTATTTATCTTACAGTTGAAAGTTTGTAACATTTCACCAACATCTCCTCATTCTCCACCCCCACCTCCCCACCCCAGCCCCTGATAACCACCAATCCACTTTCATTTCTGTGAGTTTGACTTCTTTAGGTTACCCAGATAAGTGAGATCGTCCAGTATTTGTCTTTCTCTTTCTTCCTTACTTCACCTAGCATGGTACCCTCCAGATCCATCCACATTGTTTCAGATGGCAATATTTCCTTCCATTTTTATGGCTGAATAATATTTCATTGTAGATATACAACCATATTTTTTTAATCCATTTTTTCTCTGTGGACATTGAGGTGGTTTCCATGGTTTGGCTAGTCTGAATAATGTTGCAGTGAGCACGGGGGTGCAAATGACTCTTCAAGATACTGATTTCATTTACTTCACATATGTGTACCTAGAAGTATGATTGCTGAATCAGACGGTAGTTCTATTTTTAATTTTTTTGAGGAACCTTCTTTCTGTTTTCCATAGTGGTTATACCAGCTTATATTCCCACCAGTGATGCACAAGCATTCCCTGGTCTCCTTATCTTGAGCTCAAAACATCCCAGGCTCAGTCTGTACCTTTTGTGTCCCAAATCAAGAATCAACCTTTTCTCCAAGGATCCCTGATTTCTTTTACTGGGGAATGATACTAGAAACCAAAATGTCCACCTGAGTGTGTTTTTTGATTTTGGAGGGAGGTTATTTCTAGGCCATTTCAAGAAATGAAGCAAGAAGATAAATGTGTTTTTTAAATCATGAGTTTAGATTTTAAATTCAGCATTAACAGTACAGCAATTTTACATAACTTCTTGGGTATATAATGTTATTTTTTCCCTAACACTGAAAACCTTGATTTCTAATGAAGTTAATAACATTTTTAGCTTCTGTGGTAGTCCTCAGTCTATTTTCCCTAAGGTCTGGTCCATGTTCTTGCCCTACTCCACCATCTTTGTAGCTTCCTTACCAGCCAATAGTAATCACTGGTGGGAAATTGAGGGGAAGAGGAAAGGGCAAAGCCAGAGTATTTCCAACCTTTTCTCCTTACCTTGGGGGATATCTCTGAATATGGCTGTTTCTACTCTGTAACTCCAGGTTCCCAGGACAGGCCCACTTTAGTTCTAGCTGCCAACAGGTGATCTCATCCTCTGGACTCGGGGAAGTTTATCTTTTCTTTTTGTCCCTCTAGCCTAAAGGTGGAGTGGCTTCCTGCTGTCTGTAAAATCTGCGTTGCCTTATTACCTCCTCTTGGATTCTCAGTTCTTCCATGACCTATGTAGTTTATTCCCTAATTTACATTCCTTGAAAAAAAACGATTCCTATTGCCTTGATTAGACCTTGATAATAAAGCTTTATAAATAAAGTAGTTATAAAAAAACTACTGATGATAAAACTTCTAAAGGAAGTTAAAATGTCTTTGTGATTTTTTTTTTGTTTTCTCTGTAGAATGTATCCCTAGACATGTACCAAGATCTATGTTCTAAAGTTAATTAAAAAAAAAAAATCTTTCCTTGCGATTGTATTACCAGTTTATATAGAGTTATATTTACTTAAGTTTGTTTCCAGTTTTAAGGATTCCTTTTTCTTTGATGTTTAAAAAGAAAAAAAAAAAAAAAGCAAGGGCAATGCATTTAAATGGTATGACAGTCAAAAGTATATATTTTTTAAAATGTATACCTAGATGCCTTCCCTGATCTTTCTCCCTCAATTCCCTTCCCTACCCGGTCTCTATACTTAACATGTTTTTTTTGTTTGTTTTTTGGCTTTTTGTTCATCCTTCCAGTGTTGTCTTTTTGTAATCACTATATATGCCCCCATTTCTTACACAAAAGTATTATATAATATTCTCTACTTTGCTTTTTTCAGTAAAGATTATATCCCCAAATTCTCCCCATCAATATATAAAGTTCTCTTTTTCTTCTATTACTGCATGTTACTCTATTGTATGGATGTGCCATAATTAATTCAGGCAGCCTCATACTGCTAATACTAATAATTAGAGTTATTTCTAATTTTCATTAAACAAATAATACCAAAATGAAAATTTTTCTTCATCTGTCATTTTTGGACTTGTATGGCTGTATTTACTTAGGTTAGATTTGCAAAATTCTTCTCCAAATGTTTGTACTATATTCTAACCCCACCAACAACGTATGATTGTACCTATTTTCCTGTAGTCTCACCGAGTCTGCCATTATATTGTTGGTTTTGCCAGTCTGATGGTTGAGAAATGATATCTCAGTGCATTTCTTTAGTTATGGTTGAAATCGAACATCTTCTCTTGTGCATAAGGACTCTTTGTGTAAGTTTCTATGACCTATCTGTTCATATGTTTTACTACATCTTTGGGAAAACAAGAGGGAAAAACACTGACTTAGAAGTTGGGGACTTTGGCGCTTTCATGACTTTTCAATTAATTAGTCTTTGTTGTCAAGCCAATCATAAAACTCTGAGCCTCAGTTTCTGAGCCTCAGAATTTCTGAGGATAAAATAAACATGGTATGTGAACATAATTTTGGGATCTGTAACATGTTGTGTGTTCTTCATCATCACTCAGTAATCTAGATCTCGCATTAGATTCAATATTCTTTTCTCTCCTCTCTCATTATTTAGAGTCGATGTCTTATAGGTCATTATACAATCTGGAAAGAAATCTTTCATGGTTTTTACACATCCGGCTTAAAGACAGCTGGTTTCTAATGATGCTCACTTAAGTTGGAAGGGAGTCTTCTGCTTCGAAAAAGAACAACAACCAGAAGTTCCTTTTCCTTTTTAATGCTGTACCTTTTTAGTTACTTAGATAAAAACTGAGGTTTGTCTTTCAAAGATTGGAAAAAATCTTTGAAAAAAATCTAAAATCTGAAGATTAGTGTGAAAATGCTAGAAGGAGATGATAAATAAGAATCCTAATCTTGATTAGATACTTAAACAGACCAACATCAGAAAAAGTATAGAACTGGCTCTTCCTGAAGTTTCCATGGGTTTGGGCAGTGGTCACAATGCTTTGCTGTTGCCAAACGCTTCCTCAGAGTGCAAGTTTCCTTTGATTGTTCTCTCAGGAGTTCTTCCTGGAAAAAAAAAAAATAAGAGAAATGGGAAAAACTCAGTTCTCTCTTAGAAGATTAGCATTTTTGATATTGGTAAATGGTCAAATTCCTTGTTGAAAAGACATGACAGCTGTTTATATAAGCAGATTCCATTCATTTTAATTACTGCTTTTGGCAGAGTACAAAGAGTTTAATCTTTCTTAAATCCCACTGTAATGTCTGCTGTTTAAAAAGTTCAGTTTCCCTGGAGAAGATTTCACCCGCTGCTTGCCATGCACTAATAGCAGTGTTACTTGGTATAGTTAAACTAGTTGAAAGGGCAATTAAATTAATAGCTAAAGGAACAAGAGATACATGCAAATCCAAGTCTTAAACAGAGTTTTCCAACAAATATTTAAATCATTGACCTTGTTTTTATTTATACTTCCTCACATAGGTCAAATATGTTGTCATAATTTCCTCATTCAGCCTCTGCAGATCTAGAAGATTTTTAAAAAGATAAAGATAACTAACAAAAAGGAATTCACTAAATAGACTGATTGGGAATTCAGGTCTTCATCCTATATGTGTATGTTATTTTCTTCAACTCTATTTTTCACATACAGAATTTTACAGAACTACCCCTTTGCATACTTTCAATTTTTGAGAAGTACTACAGAAAAATAAAAGCCAGTGTTGCAAATTTGACAGTCATCCGGTTCAAATAACAAAAAAGAAGCCTTAATGTCTCAAACTTCATTCCAGATTTTTTCATAATAATTTTGTTGAATGTTTATGCGGAACTTTGTTTTCTTTATTCAGGGACATCTCCACTAAAATTCAATGTCCTAAAAACCGTATATAATGTTTCTTGCAAGATTAATAAGATGAAGGAAAAGGACAGGAAAAATCCAAGAGTCTATTATGTAATTTGCATTTTTAGAGACTTGTTTGCAAACCCTAACTAAAAAAATTAGTCTTAGATTAGATTAACTTAATACTCATTTAATGGAGGAAAACCAGAACCTTTTTTTTTTAAGTTTTCATGTTTGTAGGTCAGGAGGAAGCCTGCTTTTTTTTTTTTTTTTTTTTTTTTTTTTTTAACTACTTCTCAAATTCTCTGAATTTGGCAACATGAATGTAGTATCTAGAAGAGAGACATGTTTGCCGTAAACAGAGGCACAGTGTTTTGCAATTAATTCCTTTTAATTTGGACTGTTGTGTATAAATGGTTTATTTGCCTTAATATATTGAATAATTAGTAAAAACATCCCCTTGGCTATGTAATTACTGGGCACACAAGAGAGGATAGAATAGGGAAAATGTAATCAATTGTATACACTAGGCTAAAACAAGAATGTCCGTGAAAGAAGTTGACTCTGTATATCTTGAAAGGACCCTGGAGTTTAAATTCTTTATAAAGGAAATCCCACAACAGCAAATGTAACCAACATAGTAATATATGTGAATATCATGATTTAGAAAGGGCTCTTAAGAGATTATTAATTCAAATTGTTTTCCAAATATTAGTTAATTATTTCACCATTTTCAGAACTACTAGTTGAGATACAGGAATGTAGGATGAAATTTATAACTTGTTTCTCTGTAATAAATCCTGTCTTATTTCCTTTATCCCTTTGATATCTTCAATTTTGTTTTTTTTGTTTTTTTTAAACATTTTTTATTGATTTATAATCATTTTATAATGTTGTGTCAAATTCCAGTGTTCAGCACAATTTTTCAGTTATTCATGGACATATACACACTCATTGTCACATTTTTTTCTCTGTGAGTTATCATAACATTTTGTGCATATTTCCCTGTGCTATACAGTGTAGTCTATTCTACAATTTTGAAATCCCAGTCTATCCCTTCCCACCCTCCACCCCCCTGGTAATAACAAGTCTGTATTCTCTGTCTGTGAGTCTATTTCTGTCCTTTATTTACGCTTTGTTTTTGTTTGTTTGTTTGTTTGTTTTTGTTTTTGTTTTTTAGATTCCACATATGAGCGATCTCATATGGTATTTTTCTTTCTCTTTCTGGCTTACTTCACTTAGAATGACATTCTCCAGGAGCATCCATGTTGCTGCAAATGGCATTATGTTGTCGGTTTTTATGGCTGAGTAGTATTCCATTGTATAAATATACCAAATCTTCTTTATCCAGTCAGCTATTGATGGACATTTAGGCTGTTTCCATGTCTTGGCTATTTTAAATAGTGCTGCTATGAACATTGGGGTGCAGGTGTCATTCTGAAGTAGGGTTCCTTCTGGATATATGCCCAGGAGTGGGATTCCTGGGTCATATGGTAAGTCTATTCCCAGTCTTTTGAGGAATCTCCACACTGTTTTCCATAGTGGCTGCACCAAACTGCATTCCCACCAGCAGTGTAGGAGGGTTCCCCTTTCTCCACAGCCTCTCCAGCATTTGTCATTTGTGGATTTTTGAATGACGGCCATTCTGACTGGTGTGAGGTGATACCTCATTGTAGTTTTGATTTGCATTTCTCTGATAATTAGTGATATTGAGCATTTTTTCATGTGCTTTTTGATCATTTGTATGTCTTCCTTGGAGAATTGCTTGTTTAGGTCTTCTGCCCATTTTTGGATTGGGTTGTTTATTTTTTTCTTATTGAGTCGTATGAGCTGCTTATATATTCTAGAGATCAAGCCTTTGTTGATTTCACTTGCAAAAATTTTCTCCCATTCTGTAGGTTTTCTTCTTGTTTTACTTCTGGTTTCCTTTGCTGTGCAGAAGCTTGTAAGTTTCATTAGGTCCCATTTGTTTATTCTTGCTTTTATTTCTTCTAGGAGAAAATTTTTGAAATGTATGTCAGATAATGTTTTCCCTATGTTTTCCTCTAGGAGGTTTATTGTATCTTGTCTTATGTTTAAGTCTTTAATCCATTTTGAGTTGATTTTTGTCTATGGTGTAAGGGAGTGTTCTAGCTTCATTGTTTTACATGCTGCTGTCCAGTTTTCCCAACACCATTTGCTGAAGAGACTGTCTTTATTCCAATGTATATTCTTGCCTCCTTTGTCAAAGATGAGTTGACCAAAAGTTTGTGGGTTCATTTCTGGGCTCTCTATTCTGTTCCATTGGTCTATATGTCTGTTTTGGTACCAATACCATGCTGTCTTGATGACTGTAGCTCTACAGTATTGTCTGAAGTCTGGGAGAGTTATTCCTCCAGCCTCTTTCTTTCTCTTCAGTAATGCTTTGGCAATTCTAGGTCTTTGATGGTTCCATATAAATTTTATTATGATTTGTTCTAGTTCTGTGAAATATGTCCTGGGTAATTGGATAGGGATTGCATTAAATCTGTAGATTGCCTTGGGCAGTGTGACCATTTTAACAATATTGATTCTTCCAATCCAAGAGCATGGAATATCTTTCCATTTTTTAAAGTCTTCTTTAATTTCCTTCATCAATGGTTTATAGTTTTCTGTGTATAATTCTTTCACCTCCTTGGTTAGATTTATTCCCAGATATTTTATTACTTTGGGTGGTATTTTAAAGGGGATTGTTTCTTTACTTTCTTCTTCTGTTGATTTATCGTTAGTGTAAAGAAATGCAACTGATTTTTGAACGTTAATTTTGTAACCTGCTACCTTGCTGAATTCTTCAATCAGCTCTAGTAGCTTTTGTGTGGACCTTTTAGGGTTTTCTATATATAGTAACATGTCATCAGCATATAATGACACTTTTACCTCTTCTTTTCCAATTTGGATCCCTTTTATTTCTTTCTCTTGCCTGACTGCTGTGGCTAGGACTTCCAGGACTATGTTGAATAGGAGTGGTGATAGTGGGCATCCTTGTCTTGTCCCAGATTTTAGTGGGAAGCTTTTGAGTTTTTCACCGTTGAGTACTATGCTGGCTGTAGGTTTGTCATATATAGCTTTTATTATGTTGAGATATGTCCCCTCTATACCCACTTTGGTGAGAGTTTTTATCATGAATGGGTGTTGAATTTTATCAAATGCTTTTTCTGCATTGATCGAGATGATCATGTGGTTTTTGTCCTTTCTCTTGTTGATGTGATGTATTACATTGATTGATTTGCGTATGTTGAACCAGCCTTGTGTCCCTGGGATGAACCCCACTTGGTCATGATGTATAATCTTTTTTATGTGTTGTTGGATTCTATTTGCTAAAATTTTGTTGAGGATTTTGGCGTCTATGTTCATCAGTGATATTGGCCTATAATTCTCTTTTTTTGTAGTGTCTTTGCCTGGTTTTGGTATCAGGGTGATGGTGGCTTCATAGAATGAGTTTGGGAGTATTCCCTCCTTTTCAATCGTCTGGAAGAGTTTGAGAAGGACTGGTATGAGTTCTTCTTTGTATGTTTGGTAGAATTCCCCGGTGAAGCCGTCCGGTCCTGGACTTTTATTTGTAGGGAGGTTTTTAATTGCTATTTCTATTTCCTTTCTAGTGATCGGATTGTTCAAGTGTTCAGATTCTTCTTGATTCAGTTTTGGTGGACAGTATGTTTCCAGAAACTTGTCCATCTCCTCTAGGTTATCCAGTTTGGTTCCATATAGTTTTTCATAATATTCCCGTATGATATTCTGTATTTCTATTTTGTTTGTTGTAATTTCTCCATTTTCCTTTCTTATTTTGCTAATTTGTGCTCTCTCTTTTTTCTTCTTTGTGAGTTTGGCCAGAGGTTTGTCGATTTTATTTACTTTTTCAAAAAACCAGCTTTTGGTTTGGTTGATTTTTTCTATGGTCTTGTTAATCTCTATTGTATTTAATTCCTCTCTGATCTTTATTATTTCCTTCCTTCTGCTGCTTTTTGGGGCTTTTTGTTCTTCTTTTTCTAATTCATTCAGGTGGTGGGTTAAATTGTTTATTTGAGATTGTTCTTCTTTTTTGAGGAAGGCCTGTATCGCTATAAACTTCCCTCTTAGCACTGCCTTTGCTGTGTCCCATAGGTTTTGAGTGGTTGTGCTTTCATTATCATTTGTCTCAAGGTATTTTTTAATTTCAGCTTTGATTTCCTCATTGAGCCATTGTTTTCTCAATAACATATTGTGTAATCTCCATGCTTTCCTTTTTTTCTCCTTTGTTTCTCTGTTGTTGATTTCCAGTTTCATGGCATTGTGGTCAGTAAAGATGCTTGAGATAATTTCTATCTTCTTAAAATTGTTGAGGTTTCTTTGTGCCCAAGTACATGATCGATCCTGGAAAATGTTCCATGTGCACTTGAAAAGAATGTATATTCTATTTTTTGGGGGTGTAATGCTCTGAAAATATCCACCAAATCTAGTTTTTCTATTGTAGTATTTAATTTCTCTGTTGCCTTGTTTATTTTCTGTCTGGAAGATCTGTCTAGTGATGTTAATGCAGTGTTAAAATCTCCAACTATGATTGTATTCCCATCAATATCCCCCTTTATCTCTGTTAGTAATTCTTCTGTGTACTTAGGTGCTCCTATATTGGGTGCATATATATTAATGAGTGTAATATCCTCATCTTGTATCACTCCTTTAATCATTATAAAATGTCCTTCTTTATCTTTCTTTATGGCCTTTGTTTTAAAGTCTATTTTGTCTGAAATCAGTACTGCAACACCTGCTTTTTTGGCTTTTCCATTTGCATGGAATATCCTTTTCCATCCTTTCACTCTCAATCTATATGTGTCCTTCTCCCTAAGTGGGTCTCTTGTATGCAGCATATTGAAGGTTCTTGCTTTATTATCCAGTCTGCCACTCTGTGTCTTTTGACTGGAGCATTTAGTCCATTAACATTTACAGTAATTAATGATAGATGGGTGTTTATTGCCATTTTGAACTTATCTTTGCAGTTGAATTGGTATATCCTCTTTGTTCCTTTCTTCTTCCTTTTGTGGTTTGGTAATTTTCCTTTGTATTATCATGGATTTTATTTAATTTTTGTGACTCCTTTGTAAATTTTTGGCTTGTGGTTACCCTTTTTTGTAAATCTCTATTAACCCATTACTATAACTGTTTTTATTAAACTGATAGTAACATAATCTCAAACCCATCCTACTGTTAAAAAAATTTTAAAAAGAAGGAAAAAAATACTCTAAATTTCCCTGCCTCCCTCTCCCACTCTCAGTGATTTGTACGTCTTCTTTTATAATTTCATGTTTACTTTATTTGTAATTCATGAGTTATCACCTTTCCAGTTGTGTGTTTCTCATTTCTGTAGCATCCTGCTGCTTTTCTATTTAGAATAGCCCTTTCAATATTTCTTTTAGCATGGGTTTAGTGTTGCTAAACTCCTGCAGCTTTTTTTTTTTTGTCTGTGAAACTCTTTATTTCTCCTTCTATCCTAAAGGATAGCCTTGCTGGATAGAGGATCCTAGGCTGCATCTTTTTTTCATTCAGGGCTTTGAATATATCTTGCCACTCCCTTCTGGCCTGTAGTGTTTGTGTAGAGAAATCAGCTGAGAGCCTTATGGGGGTTCCCTTGTAACTTACTCTTTGCTTTTCTCTTGCTGCCTTTAGAATCCTTTCTTCATCCTTAACTCTGGCCATCTTGATTATGATATGTCTTGGTGTGGGTCTATTTGGGTTCTATCCTGTTTGGGACCCTCTGAGCTTCCTGTACTTGGATATCTGATTCCTTCTTTAAGTTTGGGAAGTTTTCAGTCATGATTTCTTCAAAAACCTTTTCAATCCCCTTTGATCTTTCTTCTCCTTCTGGAACCCCTATTATGCGAAGATTGGGACACTTTATATTATCCCATAGGTTCCTTATGCTATTTTCATTATTTTTTATTTGCTTATCTTGTAGTTCTTCTGAATGGGTGCTTTCTATTGCCCTGTCTTCTAGATCACTAATTCGTTCCTCTGCATTATCTAGTCGGCTTTGCACAGCTATTAGATCATTCCTCATCTCTGTCAATGAGTTTACCCATTCTACTTGGCTCTTCTTTATAGCTTCAATTTCATTTTTGACATATTTTATATCTCTAAACACTATCTCTTTTAATTCCTTCAGCAATTTGATCACTCCTTTTTTGAAATCTTGATCTAGTAGGCTATCAATGTCTATTTCATTGATCTTTCTTTCAGGGGATTTCTCTTGTTCTTTTAATTGGGAAAGGTTTTTCTGCTTCTTCATCTTGCTCATACCTCTTTGGCACTGTGGTTTATGGAGTATCAGTTGTTTATTTTGGTCCTTAAGGATTTTATCTATCTAATGCCTA
Source organism: Camelus ferus (assembly GCF_009834535.1). Lineage (NCBI taxonomy): Eukaryota > Metazoa > Chordata > Mammalia > Artiodactyla > Camelidae > Camelus > Camelus ferus. The sequence continues at coordinate 50,944,093 of NC_045702.1, read as the reverse complement.
TTTAGGAATAGAACTTAGGAAAAAAAGAGAAAAAAAATAAGAGAGAGAGAGAAAGAATTTTAAAAGAAGAGAGAAAGAGGGTTTAAAAACAGTGTATAATGAAGAATAGAAGAGTGAATTGAAGCAGAGTATTAATCGGGTTGAGACGTCCTTTTAAAACCTTTACAAAAAAGGGGGGGAGGTGAATAGATGTATTTGAAACCTGTGTCTAATCAATAACAGGACATCAAAACCCAAGAGAAATAGAAATGAATTAAGAAGTAAAAGTTAAGAGAGTAATAGAAAATAGAACAGGTAAAAACAGATTTAAAATAAAAAAGGGGGGGGTGGTTTGTCGGTGTTCTCCTGGAGTCTGTGTGCTTTTAATGTGAAGTCGTTCTGTCTTCGTCCTGTTTTGGAAGCTCAGCTTGCTGTTTTCAGAGGCCCTCCGTTGGCGCCCTCTTCTGTGCTGCTCCCAGCACCTGTGGGCAAGCAGATCGTGCCTCCTCCTAACACTGGGTCAGGTGTAGCTCTCCTCTGCTGTGTGCGGGCGGGTCGCTGCCCCTCCGGATGCCGCAGTCAGATGTTGCAGACTGGCCAGGTAGGAGGGCGGGTCATGCCCCCTCCCAGCACCTAGGTCAGGGGTTGTGTTCCTGCCCGAAAGGCGGGGGGCTGCTCTCCCTCTACCTGCTCCGCTGCTCTGTGTGGCTGCACGCTCCGCCCTGGTCAGCGCTCCGCAGGTGGGCTCGGGGAAGACCGAGGGACAGCCCTGTCCCTGCTCCAAGCCAGAACCCAGCTCCTTGTTTGTCTTTGTGGAGCAAGTTCTCTGAGGGACCAGGATGGAAGGATCCTATCTGCCCTGGGCAGCAGGCCAGTCTGTCTGGCCTTTGAGGCTGGTAAGCCCTTCGGTGCGGATGCAGGTTTCGCCCCCGCCCCCGACTGGGTGCTCAGCGCGGAGGATATGGCGGCTGTGCCTGAGCCCCGCCTCTCTTTCCCAGAAAACTTTCCGCGGGTTTTCAGCGATGGGGGTGTGCACCCTTCCCCCGAGAGCACATCAACCTTGCTGTTTTATGGAGGGCCCAGGTTGTTCTGTCCTGTGCACCCACAGCCACGGGGCGCAGCCCCTTGCGTTCCCCCGGGGCTGCCTCCATGCAGCCGCCCCCGTCCTCCGCCCGACTTGTGCAGCCTGGCCCTGCCCGCCGCTGCCGGCCTGCATCTCAGGCTGGGTGTCGGGGGGACGCTCTGTGCCCGTTTAACTTAGTTCTGTTAGTCAAGGGCTGCTCTGTACAGATCCGAGCCTCGGAGGCTCCCCCTCCGTCCAGCTGGCCTCTCAGTTGGAGAGGGGAGACCCAGCGAGGGAGCGCCAGTCCTCCTTTGCCGCTCCCTCCCCACGGGACCCGTCCCGCGCTGCTTTGCCTTTTGTTCTTTCTTTTTTCCTTTTCTCCTACCAGATTTTTGGCGTCTTTATCTTTTGAAGAGGGCGATGTTCTGTCGGAGTTCCGCAGGTGCTCTGGTTGGCTGAGTGGGTCTGTAGATGTGGGTCTTGGTGTATTTGTGGGAGAGGGTGACCCGCGAGCGTCCTTCTACTCCGCCATCTTCTCCGTCTCCTCTATGTCTTCACTTTTGTTGATCAACCAAACAATCAATGAAGCATTTATTAAGTACCTACTACAGACTCAGTACTCTGCCAGATATTGAGAGTGGGGCATACACATGTATAACATATGGTTCCTAAACTTCAAGGAATTTACAATTAAATTATAAGTGTTATGTTATGAGAAATAAATTGAAAAATGAACATGAAAAATTAGAGATGAAAAAATTATAGGTGAAAAAACAAGGTAGACAACAAGGATGGCAAGATAACTCAATAATGAAAGAATAGTCTTTTTAAAAAATAGTGTTAGCATAATTATGCACAAGCAAAAGAACGAAGTTGGACCTCTACCTTACACCTATGTAAAAATTAATTCAAAATGGCTAAAGACCTAAATGTAAGATCTAAAACTTTAAAACTCTTAAAAGAAAATAAAGAAGTAAAAATGACCTTGGATTAGGCAATGATTACTAAGATATGAGACCAAAAACAAGAGAAACAAAAGAAAAACAGCTAAATTAAACATTATAAAAATAAAAAAATTTTTCTTTCAAAGTCTACCAAGAAAGTAAAAGGATAATCCACAGAATGAGGAAAAATTCTTGAAATTCATATCTGAGATTGTGTCTGGAATACATAAAAGTGCTTCCTATTCAATAATAAAAAGACAACTCAAAAAAAAAAAATGAGCAAAGAATTTGAATAGACATTTCTCCAAAGAAGAAAAGTAAATGGTAAATAAAAGCACTTGGAAAAGTGCCCAACATTATTAGCCATCAGGGGAATATAAATCAAAACTAATGAGATGCCACTTTATACCCACTAGGATGGTTAAAAACAAAAAGACAAATAATAACAAATGTTGGTAAGGATGTGGAGAAAATGGAACTCTCACAAACGATTGGTAAGAATGTAAAATGTTGCAACTGCTTTAGAAAATAGCCTAGCAGTTCCTCAAAATGTTAAACATAGAGTTAACATATGACCCAGCTTTGCTCCTGGATACATACCTAGGAGAAATGAAAGCATATTTTCACATAAACACATATATACTAATAGTCTTAGCAGCAATGTTTATAAAAGCCAAAAGGTGGAAATAACCCAAATATCTATCAACTTACTGATAAATAAACAAAATGTGGTATATCCATACAATGAAATACTATACAGCCATAAAAGAGTATTAATATAAGCTATGACATGGATGAACCTTGAAAATATATATGAAATGAAAGAAGGCAGTCACAAAAGGCCATGTATCATATGATTCCATTTATATGAAGTTTCTAAAATAAGTGAATCCATAGAGACGGATAATAGATAGTAGTTGCCTAGGGCCGGGTTCAAATAGGGGCTTAAAGGCAAATGGGTAGTTACTGCTAATGGGTTTCCTGAAGTGATAAAAATGTTCTGAATTGATTGTGGTGCTGCTGCACAGCCCTGTGAATCTACTAAAAGCCACTGAATTGAATACTTTGTATGAATTTTATCTCAATAATGCCATTAAATTTTAAAAGTAGTGTGACTATAACTGGGAGGTTTGGATGACTTTCAGCCCTTATTGATTCTGTGAACATAGGAATAATGCTTTTTAGAATTAAAAAAAACTCTAAAAATTCAAATTAAAAAAATTTAAAGGTACAAAATAATAGAGAATTTTAGACTTAAAGGGGAATTTTTTAAAAATCTAGTCTCATTTGATAAATTTTCCCATTTTCCAGATAAGCAACTTAAAACAATAGAGTGACAGTTAAGCCCATGGATAACAGAGGCAAACAGTGGGTCTCTACCACTCAAAGGCTAAGACATGCTGGGCAAAGTCATGGATTCTCAGCCTCAGTGTTACATCTACAAAACGAAGGGGATACAGAATATGATCTACAGTGGAGTTACTAAAGGATTAAATGGGAGCAGATACCCACAACCACTAGCGTAAGGCCTGACATACAAAGGTGCTTAATGAAAGTTAGCCTTTGTTTTAAATATTACCTCACTCCCCAAAGTCATATAGGGTGTATAGTGGAGCTGGCAAAAAAAAAAAAAAAAAAAAAAAAAAATCAGATTTTTCTGACTTCACTGGGTATGCTTTTTCCATTATACCAAAGATTGAAAAAAAAAATACATGATTCCACCAGGAAAGAATCTGAGTATCTCTGAAGCCAAACCACTTGAGAACCACTTGATTTCCTATGATTTCAAAAGTCTCTAGCCAGAATGAACCTGCGCTTAAGGTTTTAAAAAGGTCTGATAATACATCTGTCACTTCTAGACATATAGTTTTGCCAAGACAGTAGTTACATCTTGGCCTCGGGGATCATTTTTCTTTACTTGGAATTCTCACTCTTATGTGACATTCAATCTACTGCACATGTTAATCTGATCTGATGACTCATTACATCTGCATGTCTTACGTAATCAAATCTGAGAACAACTTTACAAAGCAGCTAGCTTTCAATCTTTATCCAGAGTTTATCCTCTAAGAGAAATGGAGAATAATAGCTACAGATCCTTCTTAGAGTTTTGATAACAGTCTGCATGGTTAATCTGAATTGGCTCCTCTCATACATGAGGTTACATGATTAATTTGGCTGTTGATCTCTGCAGATGTCATCTTAGGAACATTCTGATTAGCAGCCAAAGAAGTTCTTTCTTCAAAGGTACTATATGAGATGATCTAGATGATAATACAAAGCATGTAGGTGTTTAGAAGGAACCCTTAAAAAGTGCGCACTTACTGCTGATAAATTTATTTGTTGATAAAACCATTCTGGAGGAGATTTTAGCAAAATGTTTCAGAAGCCTTCAACCTTTGATCCAGAATGTCCACTGCCAGGAATTTGACTAACAGGAATCATGAGACATATGCCCAAATAATTGTTTATTAAAAACTGACCAAAAAAGTATTATAATGATAAGTGTTTAACAACAACTTAAATGTACAGTAATGATGACTTGGATCAATAAAATTAAGCACATCCATGGTTTGTATTTTTAAACTCATGATTTAAAAAGATGACTATTCGTAATATCTTATGTGAAAGTCACGAGCTCCAAAATAGTATGCATGATAGGGTTACAGTATTATAAATATGATAATTGATGCATGTGTGTGTATTAAGCTTTATCATTTTGGACTTCATTTGCAAAGCATCATTTGTATATATTTAACCCCAGTAATTCCTTCAGCCTCATGATCTTTGCAAATCTGTGGACTTGTCAGCTGAATGCCTTTTTTCAGAAACCACTGCTATCAGAATACAGACTGTGAAGGCATATGAGACTAGCACAGTTATTTTATGGTCTAATAGCCTTACTAGTGAATGGTATTAAATTCCCCCTCAGTCTTTGCCCTCTGAAAATACAGATGCCATGACAGTGTTTACAAAACAGTTTTTATGAGTATTTTCAATGTGACGTTTTATTGTGTTTATTATTTTTCATTAGATTTATTTTAATCCTTGTAAGATACAATGATTTTAAAACAAAGTAGACAAAGTGGAAGGTCGTGTCTGCCTGATGTGCTGCCGATGTGCCATAGTGTTTCGGAAAGAGATCCAGATGTTAATGAAGGCTGTTTCCCTAGTAACTCTGGTAACTTCTCATCCACTTGAGGCTTTGCGGTTTTGTGGCTTTGCAATCTTTATATGTCGTATAGAATTATAGGGCATATATCTGACAAAATATGTACTGGGCATGACAGAAAATGGTCACATTCTAAGTCTTGTATCTCTTTTGTGTTTCTGTTGGGAGTAAAGTCTTTTATGCCTCTGGGAATGCCTATTTCCTATTGGTAGAGATAAGAAAATTTACCTCTTTGGCTCCAACCATGTTAGCCTGCTCTATTCTTGCACCAAGAGAGAGGCTGAACTCTTGTTGGAGAGTGTAATGCAGAAAATGAGGAAAGAGAATTACACTGAGAAATAAAGGAGATAAAATGATTAACATTCAGTCTGTGCCTTCATCCCCTGGGCAGATCCCTTCGGTGTGAGGGTGAGGTGTTCTAGCAGCATCCAGAAAGTGGGCGAGGTCAGTGATGCACACCCTCTGATCTGACGGCAGGCAGGCCTGCCACCCTCAAGCAGCTATTTGTCTGAGTTTACCCTAGCTCTGCCTGCTGCTTTTGCCCACCGTAGGTCAGAATGATCCCTAGTAGGTGGTTTCACAGAAAGTGTTTCAATATGTGCTTAAAAATAACTAGATTACATAGAATATATATGGCAGAGACACTGCCGGCAAATTATCAAGCTGAATGTTTCTTCATCTTTTTTTTTTAATCTTTCCCCTCTCCAGGAGGGGAGTTGTATCCAGCAGTAGTGTAGGCATTTTCTTTTCCAACAATTTTGAGTGATTATTGGAAACACCTTTAAAATTCACATTGAAGATCCTGAGAGTCAAGGGGTATTTTATTTTAATAGGAAGCCAAGTGATCCTCCCGATGTCAGACATGATGTATAATTCAAAACATTTCATAACAATTTTCACATAGGACTTTTCTGTGGACTAGCACAGGTCCCTGAGATAAAGGCACCCCGCTGTGGATTTGAGACTTCCCGTTTCTGGCAAGATAGCTAAAATATGGAGAATGTTGCCTTCCTACACCCACTCAATGCTGTAAATGCTACCAGAAAGGAAGAGAAGAGGAGTGGGTGCCATGCAGTAGCATGGGAACTATGAGAACCTGTGGGTAGATAAAGGGTAGAGGTGACTTTGTGTGAAGGTGGCAGGTACTGCTATGGGAAATAGGCTGGTAGAAGAGCTTTTGAATGTTTTCTCTTTCCGTAAGAGAAGATAGCAGCATCCTCCAAAGCCATGTGTTGTCTAAAGGATAACATCAGGGCAGTGCCCAGGGACGGATATGGAGCTGATAGAAACAATAAAGGCAGACAAAGGGATCCTAAGCTATCCCCACTTCTCCTCCTTTTCTCCTTGAGATTTCTGCAGATAACTACTCAATTATAATCAAAAGAGGTCACCACCATAAATATTATTTACTAATTTTCAAAGAATGATTGGCATTTCCTGAAGGACACTTCTTCCTTGTAGCACAAGGTAGCACACGTGAGACATTCATAAAAACTGTGTAGTAAACTACAAAGAAAGCTTTACTACATTCCAAAAAGTGTGATATTGTATTGTCTATATTTTTTTACTATAATGCAGTAAAATTAGGAATAAAGATCAAAAAGTAGAAAAATAAAAAATCTTTGGTTTTAAAACTAACTGTCATTCCCCTGACATATTTATTTTAATTCAGTAGAAGTTACTCACATCCATCCATTTGTTTTCATGCTTGTGGTACTTGGATAATATTGTATGAGAATACACAAATATACATGAAAATAGTGATTTAAGAAACCTTCTCTCAAATAACTTCTGCAAGTAGTTTCAACAATTTAGTAACAATAATGGCTGCCCTTTATTCAACAGCTATTATATTCAATGTGTTCTTTATATATTTTATGTCTAATTCCTTAAGGGAAAAAAACACCGAAACACTCAGACTCGGCGAGGCTAAACAACTTGTTTAGAGCAGCACGGGCAGTAGAGGCAGAACCAAGGTCTGAACACAGTTCTACAAGATCACAAGGCTCACTCTCTCTCTGCTAAAGATAGTGCTGATCATCGAAGAGGAAGTTGTTGTCTAGAAGTGGATTTGTAAAGAATTAGGCACATATGCTTAAAAATAATTTTAAGAACTTTAGTATTCTTGTATATTTAGGACCACACAATTCATTCATTAATTATTAAGCCACTTTTTAATTGAATGTTTACCATTTGTAAGACATCACTGGGTGAATATTTACTGATAAAAAATAAAACTTACAATATTTGCGTTTCAAATTTCACGAAGAACTGTCTTCAAATAATCTCCTCACAAGTCATTTTGAAATTGTGCTAAAATGTAAGTTTCCTTTGAAACTGGAAAATCCACTGAATGAAATAACCTTTGGTTATTGGTATTATTCAGCTACCAGTAGGCTGCAGAGTGAGGTAATGAAGATAGGGGAAAAAAGCAAGAGAATAAAGGAGGGAAAAGGCTTATAATCAAAACCGTCAAAGTAAATTGTCTACCTCTTACTGATGCCATGTGATGTACAAGTTGGCAGAGTACAGTTTGCACTCTTTAAAAGCTGCTTCTGGATGAAAACCTCAAAGACTTTATCTTTCCTAGTAAACACGATCATAGACCAGGGTAAGAGACAAAATTGTTTATCAGAGGCTAGCCCTTTTATGGAGAAAGAACAAATAAGAGATTTCCTCACATTGAGCTTAATCAAACAAAGTAGCTTAAACCTAAAGAGTTCCAACTGAAATAAAAGCTTTAGAGAGCGTGGCTAGGAACATGAATTCAGGTACAGTTTCTGGCCATTTTAAGCATAGACTGTTTCAAAGAAAAAGAAACTTCTCACTCAAAAATGTGATATGTAAAATACAGCAAGTATTTCCTTATTCATTTCAAATGCTGGACTTTGCTTAAGTCTTTGGGCTAAATAATATCATGAAACTGTATATTAACTGATTTAACTATTGCAGACATTAAATATTTTTAAACTACTTGATCTTGGAATAATACAAAACACTGTTTATAGTTGGAGATCTTATCTTCCTCATAATATGTGAGAAAAGAATTTGTTTTGATAGCTATAATGCCATATTATCTTTACTAATTTGGAGATTTATCCATTTAGGTTTATGTTTCCATTTCAAAATTATTTAATTGTGTTGTAATCTAGTTTTTTATTCTTGATCAAGGATTACTTAGCTTTGGTCATATGTCAAAATATTTCTGATAAGAGATGGAAAATGGAAATGTAAGACTGCAATGAAGGAACATTTTATGACTGGACATAGAAATCCATGAACCGAAGTGATTCGTATGAGAACTTTCGTGATCTTTAAGAACGTGTTTCCCTTTTAACTCAAAAATGAAACTTATATGAATAAAATAGTCTGCCGGAGAAGAGAAATTTAGAGTACTTTTCTCTGAACTTTGTAGAAAGAATGTGCTCAAAAATGTTGCACGACTGACTGAGATATAATTACATTTGACATATTAACCTCTCTAGGAATTTTCATTATGATCTTTCCCTTGGGCAAATTGAGCAAGTCTGACCTTTGGCACGTTTGAGTTTGAATCTTATGTCATAACACGTTATTTCAGAAGAAACTGACAATACAGTGGAAGCATCTCTTCCAGTGACCTGTAATGACAGAAAATGGTTAAAACTCAAGTTTTTCACAGATAAGCATTTCAGCTTTCCACTCCCAAAAGCATGACTCAGAATCTTGTTTTCATTGTTATCTACTATGTCGCCCCCTCACTTGTCTCCCTGCTTTGGTCCTTTAAACCAGACCACGAATCAGCTCCAGCGAGCAGCCATGTTTAAGGCCATTGTTTGGGACTCTCCCCCCCATACAAACTCCATTTGACTTCAAACTGCGTTGGCCCTCTGGTTGAGCTTTCTTGCCTTGACATATCAACATGAGGTAGTATTATTCCTCTATTTTGCTTTGGTTGGTCGCAACTACATCTAGCTGAAATTTTTTTATCCCAGTGATCTTTTAGGGCAGGATGCTTTTGCCAGTCCTTGGAGATCTTGCTACCATTCTTGGATATCTGCTTATCAGTTTTGACTGCTGGCTGTGTAACCAATGTGAATTTTAAATATTCTAAGAAGAAAATTGACTTCACCTAGTGCAAGCTGAATGGGGAGGTGGCGGTGGGGGGTGCGGGTTTAGGGCAAGTCCACTCAAGGTAGTGTTTCTGAACCTGGAGGGCAATTTTATTCATCATCTGTGACTTCAGTTTTCATTCAGTGTAGGTAACCTCAGTAAGACCATCTATCTTGAAACTAGATAGGTAAATCAGGAAGTATTTACTAAAGAATGGCCTGTTTTCCAGTATAGTAGATGCTAATTTTGATAACAAATTAGGTTAGCATAGATAATCACAAAACAGATCATGAATAAATGTTATTTTCATTTGTTAGACTACTATAATCTGACTTTTCCTGAAGACTTTAATTTACTCAGGCAAATTGGAAAGATAGAGAGGGGTGAAATACTGGTCATAACTAGGGAAGCATAAGAGCCACTACATATCCCTGTGTGTCCCAGGGGCTATTCCAATCCACAGTTGTTTACATCATGTGTAATAATTTTGATGGGTTGCAACACAACCAGAGTCATGGAAGCTGGCCTGGAAATGATGTTGCACAAGCTTGCCCAGGTCTTTTCCAGAACTTCTTTTTTTTTTTCTTTTTTTTTTTGGTGTTTTTATCTTTGCACCACCTTCACCCAATCCACACCCACCCCCTGCACTACTGGTAACCACAAATCTGATCTCTTTTTCTATGAGTTTGTTTTTTCTTCCATTTCTATTTTTAAAGATTCCACATATAAGTGAAATCGTATGGTATTTGTCTTTCTCTGTCTGATTTACTTAATATGATGATCTCTGGGTCCATCCATGTTGCTGCAAATGGCAGGATTTCTTTCTTTTTTATGGCTGAATAGTATTTCATTGTGAGATATAGATAGATAGATAGATAGATAGATAGATAGTGATAGATAGATATGGATATATATATATATATATATATATATATATATGTGGATATATATACACATCATACACACACACACACATCACATCATCTTTATCCATTCAGCTGCCCCTAGACACTTAGGTTATTTCTTAGCCACTTTAAGTAATGCTCCTTTAAACTCAGGGTACAGATATCTCTTCCACAAAATGTTTTCCTTTCCTTCAGATATATTCTCAGCAATGGGATTACTGGATTGTGTGGTAGTTCTATTTTTATGTTTTGGAGGAATCTCCATACTGTTTTCTACAGTGCCTATACCAGTTTATAATCCCACCAGCAGTGCACTAGGGTTCCTTTTTCTCCACATCTTCACCAGCATTTATTATCTCTTCTCCTTGTGCTAATATTATCTCTTCTCCTCATTCTAACAATTATGAGGTATAATCTAGTAGTTTTGATTTGCATTCCCTTATAATTACTGATGTTGGGCACCTTTTCATGTGCCCGTTGGCTATTCATGTATCTTCTTTAGGAAAATGTCTATTCAGGTCCTTTGCCCATTTTTACTTGGATTATTTGGGGGGTTTGCTGTAATATAATTTACAGGCTTCTTATCAGATTTATTGTTTGCAAACATTTCTCCCATCTGATAGATTGTCATAACTTCTACTTCTTTGTTAAAATTTTCCATTTTGTCATTTGTTTCGTGAGGATTTGTGATTGATTCTGCTTTGAAATCATTGTCAGATATTCCAGCATCAAATATATCCTGTTAGGAGCATCAGCTGACAACCATCATTCAGATTATGGTTTCCCTGTTTCTTGGTATAATGAGTGATTTTCCACTGTATCCTGGACATTTTGGTTATTGTGTTAGGAGAACCTTGGTTTTATTTATATTTTCTATGCTAGCAGGCAGTTGCCCTGTTTAGGTTGAGCTTATAGGTAACTTTTGTTGGCTCTAGTTCCATTGACTATAACACAAGGAAATAAGGTTTTCTGAGCCCTTGTAGTGTTACTCTGATCGACTTCATTCTTATGATGCTGATAGAGTTATTGCTCAGGCCCTTCTGGTGCCATCTGTCAGGGTGGGAGGCACTTCCTTGGGCTACCTACTATTTCTGGGTGATCTTCTGGGGGAAGATACCACTGAGGAACAGGGAAAAGTGAGAATATGCCATCTTGTTCCAGAATCGGAAACCAGCCCAAGTCCTTAACCATCCTCCCAAGAGTTCTTGAGAGTCTTGACTCCCACATGCAGAAGGATATTGTCCAAAAAATATACCAGAAGAGGAACATCCATATGAAAATATCCAATCGAGAAATATACCCTGGTGGAGAACAAAAGTCCATTTATCAATGTTTGCAAGACAAGAGGAGCACTGCACAAGTCAGTGCACATTTTCACATATTCAGATTGCCTGATGCAATTTCTTGAAATCTGCCTTCCTTTTCTCACACTCACGTTGGGCTCTCTGTGAGACTCCAGCTTTGGGAAAACTGAGGCTCCAAGGAGTTGGTTCAGGAGTCATGCTACCAGGCAAATGGATGTAATTTCGAACAGTAATTGCACTGAGGCTTTAGAAACCCTGGCATAGATAAGTTTTCTACTTATCCTTCTTTTTGAAGACCATTTTCGCCCCTGTAGGGATAATGAAGAGTATGTTCCCACTATTTGCAAAGCACTTGATACCAGGATGACCTGTACACACATTAGTCAAAGGCTATTTGTATTCCAGATGCTTGTTCAATGATCGCTCTTTTCCTCAGTTACATCTCAGCCTGGTTTCTCTTCATTTCCTGACCCTTCTCTTGCATTTGGCTGGCTTATGCTATTTCTCTTGTAGCTTTCTCAGCATGTCCCAGAATCTCTCACTTTAGTGGGTGGGACTCCTATTTTAGCTCCAGGAACCTCAACATGGTGCTGTAACAGCTTTCTCCAGGCAAGGTCCAGGTTGCTGGAGAAAAGTCACAGTGCCCAGCACGGTCCTGGTTTCCTTCACAGCAAGCCATGCGCTACTGATATTAGGATCTTACAGAAGAGGGACAGTGTGTTAAGTCTTGTTTCAAAATGAGACTCCTCTCCTAAGTCTATCCCTGTCATCGCCCCTTCATTCTTTATTCCTAGAGATGGGAGCTTCTGAGACACTTGGGCTCATGTTCTGTGAGTACCCTGATCCCCACCCTCCCCCAAAAAACACACAGTGGATTTGATGGAATGAGCTGTTCTCATACTTTTTTGGTTGACAAATCTGTTGTAAAGCTTCCATAACTTGCATTCACTTATTAAAGCAGATGTTTATGTTGATCTCATTGAGCATTCTTGGGACAATCAGAAAAAAATCACACTTTGATTTTTCCACCAGCTGGTCCCAACATCAGAGATCAGGAAGATCTCATTGTTGTTATTCTTTGTTGAATAAATTCTCCTTTCATTTATATCCATCTGACTTATGACACACTGACCCTTTCCTTGTTTATCCAACAAGGAATTTTGGACACAGTTCTCTTCTACAAGGCATTTTGAGGCACAGATATGCAAAATTTCTTTAATGTATCACTAGCATTATCTAGTGTTGCATTTATTTTAAACAAATTTTCCTCTAACAATAATTTTAAGGTTTGCAGAATGGAAAAGACTTCAACAAAAAGTTACAAACAACTTAACGTATCCTGGGCACTGTGCAATGTGCTAGAATACAAAGATAGAAACAATGATGATATGGATCTGACTCCCAAGAATTATGCAGTGTGTTAGAAAAATTACATGCACACATGAGCAACAGTTAACATGTAGTATTATAAGTGCAATATTGTTGAGTCAGGAAAGACTCAGCAGAGCAGGAGGTATTTGAATTAAGTGTTGAGAATAAATAGGAACCAATCACATGGGGAGAGAACAAAGACACAGGCTTTGCAAGACCCATGTGCCAAGTCACAGAGGCATGGGGCAATAATATGACTTGGGAGCTGTAAGTAGCTCTGCCTTACTCAAGTACAGAGAGGTGTGAGATGAGGCCACGAAGGGTTTTGCATTCCATGAAAAGGAGCTTGGATTTCATTCTCTAAGAAATAGGAAATGTATGGTAGATTTTAAGATGGGAAGAGATGATACCAGGTTTGCATGTTAGAAAAAAATCATTATTATAAGTAATACTCATACCTATTTAATAAAGTTAAATTTGTCACCTTATATTCAATCAGACTGTGCCTTCAAAGATCTGAAGGGCTCTAATGCTCTATAAGTTTGAACATAACCGAATCTTAGGCATCGCATACCTCTCAAGTGGGGCTCATGTAAGAATAGCTGGTAGCTCCTTTCTGGTCTTATGGAACCATGGAGAGAAAATGCACCATCTCCAAAGAGGAAACTTGCTTTCTTTGCAGACTTTTCTAGTAAATCTCAAAGCCAAAGGGGAAAATAATATTCCTGGAATGCTTTCACCTGTCTTGTCCTCTCAGGCCTTCTTAGTGAATGGGAGATCCTGCCCTCTGTGAGCGTAGTGTGTGCTTGTCTGTGCTTAAAGTCTGCCCGACATCTGTCTTCCTGACCCATGTCCATAGAGACAGCCTCGATTCCTTCATTCCCCATTTCCAGGTGACATTTTAACTTAGGAAACATTAAGGGAAAAATGCACGTTACGTATGTCATGGAAATTATGCATCCGTGACTGGTTTTTCTCTTACGAATATTTGACTATATTGATATTTTTATGTTGCTTGTAAAGATGATTGTCAGAGGAAGATTAACAGATCACGGCAAAGGGGGTGGGGAGGGATAAATTGGGAGTTGGAGATTTGCAGATGATAACTACTATATATAAAATAGATAAACAAGTTTCTTCTTGAGAACAAGTTCACAGGGAACTATATTCAATATCTTGTAGTAACCTATATTGAAAAAGAATATGAAAAGGAACATATGTATGTGTATGTATGACTGAATCTTTATGCTGTACACCAGAAATTGACACAACATCATAAACTGACTATACTGCAGTTAAAAAAAAGAATGAAGGTGTACCGGACCATTTGTGGTTGTCATCCTATCTCCCTCTCTCTGTCCCTGTCCTTGTCTTGCCATAATGACCCAGAGGAGCAGGCAGGGCGGCAGCACAACTCTGGGTTCGAACCCTGGGTGAGGTCGACCCAGATTTCACAGGCCGTGGCTATTAGTGCAAAAGCATGTTGCTCCAGATTTCATAGGGAAAAAGGACAATTTCTGTTGGCATCTTAGGTTCTTCATAGGAAATGCCTTGCTTGAGGAAAGCAGTGGACCAAAAGCAGTTGATAAATAAATAGAATGACAAGTGTACCTCAGTGTCTCTCAGATATCACCTTCACAGATAAAACCTAAGTCTCTCCATGTAACTGACAATCAGGCCATTAGCCATTTTTAATGAAAGAGTAGAGAAGTTACTCTCCTGTGGCTTTTGCTGCAACTTTTTATAGCCATCGTGTGGTAGGAAGTAGGCCCCAAGTTCCCTTGGCAACAAGTAGAGTAGAAACGATACACAGAAATCTGAATCATCAGTGAATCATCTGAGGATTTCTGTTTCCAATCCTTGGAAATAATTTACTGATTGTTGTCTGTGTGATGTTTGCTGGCTCCAAGTGAACAGCACAGAATGCGTAAGAGTTTACTTTGGTCAGTCATTTAAGAATCATTCTGAATTCTCCAAGTGGACCTTAATATTGATATCCCCCCAAGTACTGTGTTTTGTTGTTGTTGTTATTGTTGTTAAGGCACACTCACATTTGAAGGGAACAAATCAGTGCATCGGCACTGGGGAGGTTCCCTCCTCCAAAGAAACCTGTTGTCCCCAGGAAGATGTTCCAGGATGTTTGCCACATTTAAAGTAATTTTTTCTTAGCATCAAAGAAAGCTATAGCTCATTGTTAACCACAGAGAACATTTTCAGACACCAGAAAAGAGACCTGATGTGGCTACAGCTGAAACATGCACACAGACACAGTGCACACACACAGTACACACGTACCTCATCTGAAACTTCTGGATGTCAGTTACTCCGTTTCTTGTACTATTTTTCCCACGGATGCATCTCTTGTACAATCCTTTTATCTCCATTCTTACTGCTTCTCCCTTATTTCAAGGTTTACTGCTTTCTTTGTCTTCTTGACTCAGTTTGTCCTTTATCTTTGTGCAGAGAGAAAAAGAACCTCCCCCCAAAATGCTTTTCTCACATCAGCATCCCGATCAAAACTCGTTAATGGTTCAATAGCTTTTTGTGGACCATGACTTATTTATCATTATATTCTCAGTACACATCATGGTAGCTGATCCATAAAATATGTTCAGCAAATGTTGGATGATATATAATAATTGTGGCATTTTTGTTCATATACCTTCCATAGTAGACCTAAATCTACTTGCGAACGTAAGTCTAATCTCGTAGGTCTTTGCATCCCTTGCTGCTAGTGCGGTCTCTGCTATGCTGTACATACGCAGTCAACATTTATCAAGACAGCAAGTGAAATTCAAATCCTGGGCTCTTGTGTGTGTATTGTAGTCTCCCCTACCTAGGTGACCTCATTTCCTACCAATCCCCTCTGCTGTGAGGTATGGCTTTGTACCAGTCAAGCCCCATGTAATCACTCATACCATTTTCCTCAGACGAATTTCCACCACAATTCCCACCGCCTCCTTAAGGTCTGTCCATCCTTCAAGGCCCAGCTAAAGTCTCATTCAGTTCACAAATGGAGCGATTTCTTGATTCCTCTAGTCCTCACAGATCTTCATATTCTTTAAACTTACTGTGTCTATAGCCTTTATTCAAATTTTGTCCCTAATGCAATCTTCTTTGTTTTCTTCCTTCTTGGCTCCTGGGTGATGTCATCCATTTTCTAGTCCTTGGCATCTCCCACACGCTGGTGACACTAAGCTCCTTCTTCTCTATTCCTGATGCCTCCTCAGAACATCATCTCAATGTTTTATGAGCTCCTCAAACTAAAAAATGTTCAAAAGTTACTTCATATTAAATTTTGTAGGTAAGTTAATTGTATTGTTCTTTATTATAATGAGTCCTTTGGCCCCTAAGGATCCATGTTAAAATATTTATGGATGAAATGATATGTTGTCTTAAATTTATTTCAAAATTATGTGGGAGGGAATAAAAGGAAGGAATTATATTGTCCTATGTACCATGTGTTTGAGATTTTTCATAATACAAAGTGCTTAGAACTTTATTTTAATTCATCGTTTTTCTCTATTATCACATGTAATCACTTTCAACGTGTTTCTCCTTTGCTTAAATACATTCCCCTCCCTGGCCCCTACCTCTAGGACATTCTTGAGAGGAAAACAGAGATTGACATGTGTGCGAATTGGAGCCAGTTGAGCTGCTCATGAGATCAGTGCCCAAGTAGGAGGTCCTGGTGTCAAGCCAAGTAATTAAAATTTTTGAAAGCAAAAGCAAAGACCAACTGTATTCTAAAAGAAAAATAAGAGAATTGAGAGTTACCCCTCCACCCCACCATATCACCACTTTTGTGATTTTCTCCACATACAAGAGAAACAACCAAAATCCGTGGTCATGTTGTCTCCTTTGCTTGAACTTTCTTTCCCATCACCTCTTACTTAGAAACTGTCTACCTAAGCTTCATTTAAGACTCTGGTCAACCATCCCTTTCTCTTTGTAGCACTCCTTGAGCACTCTATCTCCCACAGGCAGAATTAAATGGTTCTTCATCAATATCACATGGGACATTATACCTACTTCCTTTTTCACTCCAGCTGTGTGGACTGTACTTCTTAGTTTATGTGTGTCCTTCTGGCTTTGGGCTACTGTGGAGAGAGAAGTAACTTAGACTATCTCTCCCAAACTGTAAGCTCTGAGTTCATACTCTCCTTCTCCTTGATTCCCCAGTGGGCACAGTGCCTTGAAAAAAGTAGATGAAAGTCTGAAATTGAATCAGATAGAATCTAATCTCTCTGAATATGTTGCTCATTTTTTTCTTCTAATATCCATACATAGAAAGTCTGCTTTCCTAATCTGCCCCGCCCAAAAGTGTTCCATCTTCCACTGAATTCACAGAACTTTTTTTTCCTCCTTCACAGCACGTATCATGATCTGCTCTAGTTTGGGTGTCCTATTTCCTATGCTGTCTAAGATTGGTGAGAACAGGGACCATATCTTTTCATCCCGTCATTATCTATGAAGCTTGCTCAGGGTTTGGCTCCTGAGCACACTTGAAAAATTTCTTGAATTGAATGTCTGAGTGTAAAAGTCATAGGAAGAGTCTGTTTACTACTTGAGATAAGCGGTACCAAATATTTGTTGTCCATTACTTGCTAAAATAATTTCATAAGCTCCATTATTTATAGAAGGAATAAAAAGGTCTATAAACAGGCAGCCACAATTTAGAGAGTGAGTACTCGGAAAGTTCCTTAAGGTTTCAAGAATTACACAGCATATATCATCACCCATTTATGAATTACTGCTTACAGAAGCATGATGGAGGATTTGTAGCTCCATTTTAGAGGTGAGGAAGCTGAAGCTACATTCATCGCAAATTCAGAAACAGAACTAAGAATTTTATCCCAAAGCTTCTGAAATCATCTCCAGTGTCCTTCCCACCCACGCTTGCCTGTGTATAAATGATAACAGATTTAGCTCATCTAGTACAGTAAGGGATTTGATCATTTGTGGATTTTCATATTCATAGGGAGTCCTGGAACCAGTATCCCATGGATACCAAGGGGTGATTGCACTTCTGCATTACAGGTATTTTAGAGAAGCATTATAGCATAGGGAGTTAGCAGGAAACCTCTGATGCCAGATTGTTTACAAATCATGGCTTTGTCTAGCCATATGACCCTGGGCCAGTCCACAATCACCCTGGAGAGGGGGAAAATGCTTTTTAGATAGAAGTTGTGTACTTCATGAAGGAAACTCAGAAGGGCTGCTGTGAAGATTCTTGCGATCTAATGTACTCACTCTTTGCCTCAGTTTCTGCATCAGTAAACTGAGAATGATAGTAATCTCTATCTTGTAGGGTTGTGCACAAGAGTAAAAGTAATATACATAATGCATTTACAACAGTGCCTGGCACATAGCAGGCACTATGTATAACGGTTTGCTTTTGTTGCTACATTGATCATTGATTTTAAAATAGAGCATATGCAGTACATTTTGTATAGTAAGAAAGGCAAAGGTATTCAGTGACTCTTGGGGGCCAATTTTTGAGACTGGTTCTAAGATATTTATGGTATTGACATCTAAAATCACTTTCATATACTCCACAACCTTTCCAGAGATACTTAGTTTACAAAATCAGATTGGACATTGTACAGGAAAAGCTTTTCTCATAATATATTAGTGCCTTTGGGTGCATTCCATCTGGAGTCTGAAATAGTTTTGCATGGGGAAATTCAAAGTTATGTGAAAACAACATGATTCAAACTTATTTTTTATTCATTTTCAGTAAAAGTGTTGTCAGTTCATATATACAATAAAAGCAAAGTTGATAGTTGTTTGATTTCACTGGATAATCACCTCAAAAGCAGGTTAACATATTGGGACCTATTCTGATGTCTGGTTGTAAAAGAAAAACTACAAAGCCATACAAATGATACATAATTTATTTAATCATGGAGTCTATAAATATCAATTGAGTGTTCTCCTATTCTAGGAAGTATTCTAGAAAAGGGACTCTAAGCCCATGTCCTCCACAGGGAACGTATCTATAGGTGTAAGGAAACAGAAAATAAACAAAATAATTACAGAAACCTTAAAGACCAGAAAAAGACACAGAATTTGGTGACATAGTCTGAAAAACAGTGAAAAAAACATCAACCATAGAGATTGTTCCTACCAGTAATTCAATTTGGTTCAAAAGCAGTTAAAATACATTGGACAAATATCAAAGATTATCCAAAATTCATGTCTCTTTCTCTCTTTCCTTTTAGTATAAGAGTAATAATCATTATATAAAGTTTTAGAAAATAGGAATTTTAAATAAAATAAAATTTACCCACAATCCAGAAACTTAAATGTAAGTGTTACTAATATGTTAGTCTATTCCTAAGGCAGATTTTTTTTAAAGTTCTGTTTGTGGTTATCTAACCTTTGTGAAATGAGGTTAAATAAAGTAGGTGGCCAACACAGCTTAGGAAACAGAAACAAAGCAGAAGTCATGCTGGTGTTCATAGAGTTCACATGGTATTAAGCACATTTCGGTTAAAAGTTACAATTGACTAGAAAAAAATGTAGTGGTCAAAAAAATTTGGCCAGAGAAATGTTTTGGTATCAAATTTTGCCAAATCTTATCTCCCTAACAGTTGCCCCACTTTGGAAGTAATATCCTTAATGGAGAGGGACCATAGAGAAATTAGCCTTGTTCTGATGGACGAAAGCTGGGGTGGGTGGTGATGGTGGTGACAGTGGAATTGGTGGTGATGCTTCTGGCCTTGACATGGTCCCAGCTAAGCCCCAGTTGATGACAAGCCACAACATCGATTATCTTGCTCATTCACATCATTTGAGATCCAGCTTTTCGTAACTGTCAACGTTATATTTTCTCCGTTTCCTTTTCCTCCTCTCTCTCTCTCCTTCTCTCTCTCTCCAGTTCTTGGACTGAGGAGCCTCTAGGTTCCAACCTGCTTTTCAAGGCAGTACCAAACTCACAGACCTCACCACCACCTTCTGCTGGACAGTGTAAGTTTTGTGCTCTAGGGGCTCAGAGCACAAACACCTTCTTCACTTCAACCCTGAGAATAAGCAAAGTAGAAGATAACTCTTTGAACAAGTGGAGCCCACCCATATCCACTCAAAGAGGGATATTCTGATTTAAAGAATCTTCCACTGGGAACCAGGGAGGGAAAGTAGAGGGAGAAGTGATGGGGCTATTATTAATTGCTCTATTATTTTTCACTTTACACAAGAGACTTCTCTTTTGAAGCGCCTCACGTCAAAGAACCAAATTAGATTGAAGCGTTGATGTAAGGCTAGGGAAATTTAAAGTATGTTATTTTGTCTCAGGAGTCACTGGGCAATTACTTCTTCCCTTCAAGTATAGGTCGGTAGGTAGAGAGATATAGACGTTTATACATATGTATGTATGTGTACATTCATTATTGTACATAGAATCTTGTATCTTATCTTTCTCACTAAGCATAAACATCTTCCCATGTCATGAATCCATCTTCAAAAACATCTTATTGAATGAATAATAATCTGTTATCATACAAATGTATCATAGTTTATTTAACCAAAAGTATCCTCCTGCTGGACTTCCAGTTTGCCTCAACGGTTATAAATGATGCTATAGTGAACATTATAGGTATATTAATCTTTTTCCATTTGTTATTTTTTTAAAAGAATAAATCCCTAGAGATAGACCTACTATAATCAGTCATTTGAATCTTTGTCAAGGTCCTCAACCCATGTTGTTCAATTGCTTTCCCACCATCAATGTCTAACGACCTTTTTGCTAAACCCAGCAGTATTAACTATCTTTTACAAAAATCTTTACTGGCATTAATTTTAATAAAGTTTCAGGTCTGAGTCAGAGCCACTTTTTAGTTTTTCTTTCTATCTTTCCTTACTTCTATCTTTTTGGAGAGTGGGGAGATCAAAATAGGATTCCTGGTAGAGCTAAAACATACACAGAATGATCAGCCACAGTTAAAAAAAATGAGCATGTAGTTTTAAAAATGTGCACAAGATTGGTTTATGGGTTTATTTTCAGAAAGATATTTTCTTAGGACCATTTTAGTGACCTTGGGTTAATACTGGTTTTGAATCCTGTATGGTCAACTTCAGCTATTTTGAGCAGAGAAATTTCTAGAACTTATTTCGGCACTAATATACTTAAAATAATATGAACTGTGGATTAACATTATGCACTTAAGATGCAAAGAACCTTTGATAAAGAGTTTGCCTCAGGCGATAACACAGAAACAGCATGGTTTAAACATTTTGATTTGCCATATAAATTATGCTTATTTCATGGAACTATTTCTAAATGAAATAACTTGTCCTTTGAAATATTTTGGAAACATTTCATTTTGCTAAAATATAAAATAAAACCACTTGATTCTGTGGGATATCAGCTGAACTGGTAAAACAAATGTATTCTTCCCCTAGTTGTCAAATGAGACAGCTGTTTTCTTTCTAGTAACATTTTATCTTTTTCATACTTGTCATTTCCTTTGTGGAAATTGTAAAATGGATTGATTGATCAGCTTTTCCTGATAATGCTTATTTATCTCACTATCTACTTACAATTTATGTATTTTTATATATTCTTTTTTTGGACAGTTTTTTCTGTATGTGTATATATATATTTCATTGAAGTATAGTCAGTTTACAATGTTGTGTTAATTTCTGGTGTGCAGCATAATGCTTCATCCATACATGAACATACATATATTTGTTTTCATATTCTTTTTCACCGTAAGTTACTACAAGGTATTGATTGTAGTTCCTTGTGCTATACAGTATAAACTTGTTTATCTGTTATATATGTATTAGTTAGTATCTGCAAATATCGAACTCCCAGGTTATCCTTTCCCACCCCCTTCCTCCTTGGTAACTATAAATTTGTTTTCTATGTCTGTGAGTCTGTTTCTATTTTGTAAATAAGTTCATTTGTCTTTTTTTTTTTTTTTATATTCCACATGTAAATGATATCATATGGCACTTTTTTCCTCTTTCTGGCTTACTTCACTTAGAATGACAATCTTCAGGTCCATCCATGTTGCTGCAAATGGAGTTATTTTATTATTTTTTATTGAGTAGTATTCCATTGTATAAATATACCACAACTTATTTATCCATTTATCTGTAGATGGACATGTAGATGGACATTTAGGTTGTTTCTGTGTCTTGGCTGTTATAAATAGGGCTACTATGAACATTGGGGTGCAGTTGTCTTTTTGAATTAAAGTTCCCTCTGGATATATGCCCAGCAGTGGGATTACTAGATCATATGGTAAGTCTATTTTCAGTCTTTTGAGGAATCTCCATACTGTTTTCTGTAATGGCTGCACCAAACTACCTTCCCTCCAGCAGTGCAGGAGGGTTCCCTTTTCTCCACAGCCTCTCCAACATTTATTGTTTGTGGACTTTTGAATGATGGTATATATTCTTCTTATTTAAAAGTTAAATATTATGTACAAGGCCAACATACCTTTGACTAGAATAATGCTAAATTCTAGTTCTCCCCTACACAGCCAACCATTGCCATCAGGTTAATGTGGCTAATTTAGACTTTGTTGTATGCATTTGTAAACATTGATGATTATAGATAAAATGTATACTGTTGTTTTGATATTTCTTTTTTTAGAAAGTGTATCATAATATAACTATTCTGATACCAAAAACCAGATTTTTTTCCTTGTCAGTGCCTCTTTCCTGTAAACTCCTACATTATACTCGTAGATTTATGAATCCCTCTTTATATAGACATCAAGTTCACTTCCAGTTCCTTGCTTTTAGAAATTCTTTATTTAAGGATACCTCCTTTATCCCAACATGAAAAGTAGATTATACTACAGTTTAATGGAAAACTTTTATAGTATTATATTTAATGCTTTTATAGTAGTATGTTTATTCTTAGATTATAACAATCTGAACCTTATCTTCATGAATATGAGATATGAACTAATTATATTTTTCTAAATGAGCAAATGACTCTCCCAGGAATTCATATTTAAAAATATATGCTTTATCCATTTATTTAAAATGCCACTTTTATTATATCTTAAATAAGCATATATGCTTTCATCTATTTTTAGACCTTTATTCCATGGATCTAGTTATCAGTCTCTGTCCCACTGCTACACTATTTGTACTATTATAATTCTATAGTATGTTGGATAGGTGGTAAGCAAGACTATTCCTTCTTGGTTTTCCTTTGTAGAGTTATCCTAGTTATTTTTACATATTCTCTCTTCTTTAAGGATTTTAGAACAGATTTTAAATTTCCATAAAACATACTACTTATTTTTAGATTCTTTAAAATTATTTTTCTCCCAGTTTTATTGAGATAAAATTGATATATAGCACTGTATAAGTTTAAGATGTAAAGCATAGTGATTTGACTTAAATACATCATGAAATGATTACTGCAGTAAGTTTAGTGAATATCCATCACCTCATAGATACAAAATAAAGGAAAATGAAAAAAATTTTTTTTTCTTGTGGTAAGAACCCTTAGGATTTACTCTCAATAACTTTCATATATAACATACAGCAGTGTTAATTATATTAATCATATTGTATATTATATCCCTAGTACTTACTTATCTTATAACTGAAAGTTTGTACATTTTGACTGACTTAATCCAATTCCCCCTCCCTTAACCTTTTTATTTTTTTAGTTAGTGTTGTGCAAAATTAATGGATTATTTTGGAGAGAACAGGCATCTTTAAAATACTGAACGTAATCATTCATGAACAGAGTATTTTTCCCCATTTATTTAGGTTTTCTTTCATACTGTCCAGTGAAGTATTTTTAGGATCATTCATAAATATTTGATGTGATTATTACTATTATAAATAGACCTCTTGTTCTATTTTACTTTATGATTGGCTTACTGAGATGAATAAAAGCTACAGGTTTTTATATGTTGAGCTTGTATGAGGCCATCTTGATGAAATTTCCTTATGGGTTTAAAAGTTGTCCCATTGGATTTGCAGGTAAATGCTTATATTATCTGAAAATAGGGACAGTTTTGTAACTTTCTTTCTAGTATTTGGGTTGTTTTCCTAATTTTATTACACTGGCTGGGATCTTGAGTTAAAGGTTGGCCAGTTGTCTTCTTGTTGTCAGTGTGGGCCTGCTTCCAATATCTCATAATTAAGGCGAATGCTTGATGTAAGACTTTAGAAGATCCCTTTATAAAGTCAAGAAAACTACTTTATGTTTATTTTACAAAAAACTTTAAAAAATTGTTATAAAGATGCTGAATTCTTTTAGGATTCTTTTTCAAAATTGAGTGAGATGATCAAATAGTTTTTATCCTTTAATATATTAACATAGTGCATTCCATTGAAAGATTTGTAATGTTGAGTCACTCCTGCATTCCCAAGATAAATCCATACTTGGTCATGCTGTATTATTTTTACAGCAAATTGCTGGACTCAATTTGCTGCCATTTGATTATTTTTTGTATCCAGAGCCAGTCAGAAATTTCCTATTTCAAGAAGATTTGTTAGTGCTTGCTCATAAAATAATCTGGGCCTGGGGCCTTTGGGAAGGGTAGGTGCAGACAAGGTATTATTTTATTACCATTTCAATGTTTGTTACTATTTTTTGTCCTTTTAGGTTTTCCAGGTCTTCTTTTGTCAATTTTAGGTATTTTGTAACCTGTAGATAGAGTTTTATATAATATGTCTTTTTAATCTGTGCCTTGTTTTTCTTAATCATAACTTTAAAGCTTGACATATTTTGTATGACTTTTCAGTGAATTCGTTTTTATGTTTTTTAATCATGTCTTATTTGTTTTACTCATTTTTATATTTATCTTAATTCCTTTCTTTAATTTATTTTGTTCTTGTGTTTGTTAGACTGATTGCTTAGTTCTTTTATTTTAAGTCTTTCTAGTTTCCTAATAGATACATTTAAAATGACAATATTTTTTCTGAGTGTAGGTTTGGGTGCATATCACTGGCTTATTATGTAATGTTTTTATTTTGCGTCAATTCTAAACATACTCTTTTCAGTCTTTGCTAATATTATCACTTTCATTTTATTCAGTTCTTATAATATGCTACAGATTAGCTATCCTTTTTATTCCTTAGATTCTCAGGAGAGAGAGAATATTTATTCCTTGAAAATAAAAAGCCTTGCAAACTAGAACAATCACAAACATGAATAGAGACTGACTAGTGCATACTGTTTCATTCCTATGAACGTGAATCTTTAACCTGTTACCTGGAGCAAATGTTATACATTTAATAGACTGTTTTTTCAAAAAGATTTAACACTCCTTTGGAAAATAGAAGAGTCACTTGAGACTGAGTTGGAATTGAGTTTTAAAGCGTTGACACTAAGAAGGTTTACATCATTTTTTTTTATTGAAGTATAGTAGTTACAATGTGTCAATTTCTGGTGTACAACATGTTTCAGTCATATATATACATACATATATTCATTTTCATTATAGGTTACTACAAGATATTGAATATAGTTCCCTGTGCTTTACAGGAGAAATTTATTTTTTATCTATTTTTATATATAGTAGAACATCATTATTACTTCATTTCTAGGCTTTAGAAAAAGGCCATTTCTAGTTATGCTCAAAATCTAGTACCCAGAAGTGGAATTGCCAGATCATACAATAGTTACATTTTTAGGTTTTTTTAAATCTAGAGAATGATATACTTAGTGAAAATAAATCAGACAGAAGAAGACAAATACTGTATGATATCATTTATATGTAGACTCTAAAAGATAATAAAGTAATGTATATGAAAAACAGAAACAGACTCACAGATGTAGAAAATGAACTTGTGGTTACCAAAGGGGAGAGGGAAGTGGGGGTAGGGACAAATTAGGGGTATGGGATTAACAGATACACACAGCTATGTATAAAATAAATAAGCTACAAGGATATACTGTGTAGCACAGGAAATTATACCCATTATCTTATAATAACCTCTAAGGGAGTGGAATCTGAAAAAATACTAAATTATTATGCTGTACACCTGAAACTAACAGAATATTGTAAATCAACTATGCTTCAATAAAATAATAATAAATAAAACAAAACTAGAAGGAAAAAATCCAGTACTATTCATTGCTTTTTGGCTTTTTTCTTTTGTAATAGGATTAATGGTTTTCTCCTATTGCCCTGGTAAAACACGAAGACCTAAATTGGTAAAGAACTCTTATTAGACTGATAGGAAATATTTCTCGGTTTCTGGGAAAGGAAGAATTGGTTAGATGGTGTGAAATTCAATCATGGGATTCATTTCTCTATTTCTAATATATGCTGTTTCTGACAAAAACATTTGTGCACACTCATATCCTCTCTTACACCACCTTAGCACAGAATGATGCTAATGGAACTTAAGTAAATGTTTCACACAAAACTCAATTTTGCTGACTTTTTTTTTAATAGTTTGATTTTCACCTTTCAGCTCACAGGGTTTTAGAAAGCTAGAAACTATTTTTGCAGTGCAGAGACTTTCTGTTCCCCCTATTTTTCATACATATTTTTGAATATGATTGGTTATGAATCTAATCTTGTTAGCACTATGACTTTTTCACCACCAAGTTTTAAGAACTACCTGTTAGACCACTGCCTAATAACATTAGGAAGTAAAATGCATGGGATATATGAAGTTATCAGGCAGAACAGTATTTATTCCCTATTGATACATATCTAACAGAACATTATGTAAAATACTTCCTGCCTACTTAAAATATTTGGATTAATTCTCCTTTTCATTCTAAGAGAAATGATATTTACACTACAATTAAAATTTAAGTTTGGCAAGCTGCATAGAGTTCAGAAGTTTGTGAAAGTCCAGAAACCTTCATATTTTATTTGAATTGGACACTCACTTTTACGTTGATTATAAAGCTGCATTGGTCTGGTTATTTCCAGACCCTTGTACATTTTAAAAGAATTGATAAAGTAAATGTGACAAGTTATTCATGTGACGTTGTCCCTAAATGAAGGAAGAGAATGATTTGCTAATAATCCCCATGCCTATGAAGAATTTTTGGGATCCTGAGTGGTATAGCTAAATTGTGACTGTATTTACTGCTTTTTACCAGAAAATTGCTCAAATGTCTACTTAACCCTTAACTATATATGATCGTGTGCTAACTTACATGAATTAAGCGCAAGTATCAGGTTTAATTTGTAACCTTTGATGGTCATTGAAAACAAAACAGAAAACTTTCACAGTAAGAAGAAATTCTAGATGAAAAGTAATAGCCATCAGCTGACAAATAATAAAGCTCTGTCAACAGAACACTAAGAATTCTCAGGAATGAGATCTATATTAGTTTTTATTAAAAGTTGCATAAATATATCTGCTTTTACCTTTGAATGGTAAAAACAGAAATCCCTGTCTTTGATTCTTAATTAGTAAATATTACGGCATTTTATTAAGTTAAGAAGACTTTTTTCCCACTTGTGTAAAATATTTTTCTCACTCAAATTATAGTTAGGACAGTGACAGAAGGTCAAAATCCAAATACAGTTTCTGCCATCGTTGGGTCCAAGTCAGAGAATATAATCTTCTTTATATTCAGGTGACTTTTCAGTGTGAAAACAATTTATCGTAGATACAATCACATCCTCTTAGCGTAATTGCATTAATCTTGTTTTGAGGAGGAAGGTTCCTGTGGTATCTCTGAAAACTTCTAAGTGTGGATTAAGAAGCCATAACTTCCTTTATTTAAACACTTCCTCATATTTTTCTACTGTCAACTTACTAATCGAAGTGGTCTTTTTCAAAAAATAACTTTATAGTTAAAATGAAATTTCAGCTTATCTGTTCTCCTTCCTTGATAGTTTGATTGTATATCAAAAGACAGAGAAAAGAAAATGTGAAAAAGCCTATATTTCTTACCCAGGCATAATGAAATTGGGTTGAAATAGCAAGTAGTTTATTTTGTTTAAAAAAAAAAAAGCTGAGCTCTGTCCTTGAAGGTAGTGCCATGTAGGTTAAGAAGGTGGTGCTGTTGTTGCTGATGGAGATCATTTATACATGCAGGTGTCACAGGAAAGACCAGTGTGGTCATAATATTCCTTTCTGTGCTCTTCATACATGTAGATTGTTTTTTGATTGTTGTGTGGTTGTTACTCAGAGCCTGTAGCTACTCATAACCCAGTCCTGTTTGTAAATGCTCAGTGGTTCTGGCCTTTGCTCTTTGCCTCTGGCTGCTTGTCAGTCAGTATGTAGGCTGCAGTGGTTTCTCCACTCTCCACACTTCTCTTGCAAGCTCACCCTAGAGCATCAAAAAAGTGCATTTTTTCCCTACTTCCATATTTATGGCCATTCTTCTTTAGTTCCCTAAACAACCATTTGGATATCCATTGCATATAGACACTTCATCAAAAGTGGTATTTAGCATCTTCTCGATGATAAATTGTCATATTCACAGCAAATAAATCAAGATACAGACCATCAATTAACGACAAGCCATTCAGTCACTCTGGTAACCTTAAAATCATTCAGTTAATGTTTATGTTCTATGTTCTTACTGGATTTAAGTTACTGTGGAACATTCTCTGACTTACCAAACTTGCTCAGAATGGCTAGAACCCAGGAAAATATATATTATATTTTTCTTCCCCTACTTTTAAAGATTTGTTTTCTTTCTTATTTTACTTTTTGAGTATACCATAAATAATTCCATTTACATGATTTTATGTACACTTTTGGAAACACATCACCACCAGTCATAAAAGAAGAGCTAATATTAATTGCATGTGCTAATTGATTCACATATACTTTTTCATGGCAACTTTTATGAGTCCAGTTTTGCAAATAGCCATGGAGAGGTTAATTAAACAGCAAGGTTAACTGAACTACCCAAAGTCATATAGGTGGTAAGTGGTGTAACCAGGCTTTGAACCCAGATTGTCTAACTCCAGAGCCTAGGCACTTGCTTTCTCTCTTTTTACCTGCCCCCCACCATGTGTAGTGAGCTTACTGTGTGCCAGCAACTCTTCTAATGCTCTATATGTATTAACTCATTTGATCTTCATAATAACCTCTAAAGTAAGTACAAATACTGTGTATTCTGTGGAGGTAAGAAAACTGAGGCAGAGAGAGGTTAACATGTCCATGTTAACACAATTGGTAGGTAAATGAACTGGGAGCCCAAGCATTTTAGTTTCAGAATCTGTGCTCTTAACCACTGTTATATTTTCTTGGATCTGTGAAAAATGCTCACAGCAAAAACATGTCATTTCTAGTAATGAAAATCTATCTAGTGGAGATATACTTGCACAAATAGAATATTATTTTTGTTCAAATACATATTTTTCACCTCTATTGCCAATATGTTTTTAACTGGCAATTTCCCAGAGGCAAAAACCTGTGACTGTTTGTATTATACAAATTCCACATATGTTTCAGATTCATCCCAGTAATTCATGATGAATGTTTTCACGCCCTCACATTTACATTTGGCTTATTTATTCTAAACAGCAATCAAATAAAAGGAGGAGAGATAAGTGGAGACTGTTAATGGAAGTAAGGAGTATGGCAACTTAAATTAGGGAAGGACAAAGAAGTCTCAGTTAGAAACAAAAAGATGAGTTAAGGTATCCCGGGTCACACCAAACGTCGCATTCACAGTATGTGAAAATTGATATGAACATGCCATTGATAGCAACAGAGTACTTCCAAACATATTGCTTATAATCCTATGATTAATAAGACCCTACAATGCTAGGATCAATAATGAACCTGTCATTTTAATGCAGTGGAGAGACACATCATAGTTTTAACCAGTGTGACTATTTGATTAATTCTTGTCATCTCCTCCATTCTCTAGGTTTCATATTATCAGGTACTAGGCCTGTTTTAAATCACTAGTGTATACCTAGTGTTAGTATGTGCTCAATGAGGGAATGAATGCTCATGTAATAGTGACTGAAGGTTTAAGTGTACAGAAACCTAAATTCATTCTTTTTTATGCCATATCCAAAGCTTATGGCACCAAGTTTAAGTCCATCTCACCAGATAATGGGCAAATGCTGCTGCTGAAACTCCTACCTTGGAGGTCTGGTTGAGTCATGACTAGGAAGACAACAGTGGCCAGAGCTGGTAGAGTCTGGGGACCTTTGTCTCTCTTTACTCCATGATTCAAAATAAAATCAACATTCCTCATCAGCAGCTCTGACCCCATGGATCACTCCCTTATCCTTGACACAGTTTCTACACTTGGCTACCAGGACCCCATACTTCCTGGGTTTTCCCTTAGACTCTTGTAGCTGATTCCACTCCTTCCCAACTTCTTGAATGTTCATTTTTAAAAACAATCTGTCTTTAGAAGAGCAGACTGTTAAAAATTTAATAAAGTCCAGCTTAGCAATTTTTTTCTTGTAGAAATATGCTTTTGATGTCTCGTCTAAGAAATCTTTGCCTAATGCAAGATCATACAGATTTTCTCCAGTGTTGTCTTTAAGACATTTTATAGTTTCAATTCAGCTTTTAGGTCCATGCTATATTTTGAGTTTGCTTTCTCATATGGAGGGAAATATGACTCAAAGTTTATTTTTTGTATATGGATAGTCATTTAGTCCCAGTTTATTTGCTGAAAAAGATTATTCCTTCTCCACTATATTGCCTGTGAATCTTTGTCAAAATTTAGTTTCCTGAAAGAATGAAAAGACAAGCTACCAAGTCAGAGAAAATACTTGAAAATCACATATTTGACAAGGAACTTGCAGTGGAGTAAAAAAGGAACTCACAAAATGCCACAGTAAGAAAACAACCCAATGGTGAAAAAACTAGACATCATCAAAGAGGATATGCAGAAGGAAGAGGAACATATGAAAAGATACTCAGTATCATTAGCCATTGGTGAAACACAAATTATAATCAGGATGAGTTACCACTACACACATGTTAAAATGGCTAAAAGAAAAAGTACAGTATTAAATGCTAAGGATGTGAAACAGCCCATAAATTGCTGGTGAGGTTGCGTTAAAGATAAATGTTGACACCATGTCAAAATTTTCCTGCCTTAATTTCTTATGACAACAAATACATTTTTCAAAACAACATTAACTTCATAGTGCAGTGTCTGTCTTACTTGTAGTATTAGTTTAAAGAGATCGTCTGTTTTAAATAGAAAGATACAGCATATACCAAGACCTATATAAAACCACCAAGGCCGTATTTTGGATGTGATGTAAAATTTAATCAACATGAGAGACATTTGGAAAAAATGAGATTGCTTATTTTTTTCTTGTACCTTGCTTACTGGAAATTATTGGAGGATAAATAGTTATTTAGAACTAGCAGGACAAACAAGATACTCCTCACTGCCAAGTCAATGAACTTCTCAAGTTCAAAAGGACTCATCAGCCATCACCTGGAGACATTTCCGCATTTCTGATGACAGCAAATGAGTGGTTCATTTTCTCTTTTACAGTGTTATGCCCTTTAGCTCATTCTCACTGGAACTGCTACACTTGTTTGGTGAGAATTTTTTCAACATTCCTTGCTGAACATACTCACTGTTTGTACCAGATCACATAAGTTCAGAGCCTACAGACAGCTTTGAAAACACAAATACAAAATAAAATAAAAACATATGATATGGGCCCTACATATTAGCTTGCCAATGATCTGCCTTGAATTATTTATAAATTTGACCTTACCTTTTCATTGCCAGCTCAGGTTGTGTGATGAGACATTTAGCACTAAGCTTCTAAATGATTTGCTTATGCTTCACAGGCCAAAGGCAACTCATGGTTTAAAACTTTTACTTGAGACCCTGCAAAATCAAACCATGCTTTCTACAGGTCAGAACATCTACTGGTTTACAGTTTGCCTCCTGGTAAACATTGCTTAATGTATGGATAAAAAGGCACGTAGAACCTAAACAGTCATGACAGATGTTCAATATTGTCAACATAAATATCCAACAATCACCATTTCTCATGTTTGGTGCTATTCTTGTTAAACGAAATACTTTCCAAACAAAGCTTCACTACTTAAAATTCAGGCATAAAAATCTTTTCCTGGGACTGATTTCTAAGATTTTCATCGATGTCTCTGTGTCAGCACCCAACCATGACTTCAGTTTTTTGTCAATACACAGATAGACAGAGCTCATGCCTAGACCGTATTTATTGAATTATTTCCTATCAGAGTCTCATTGTAATGCAAAATGCTCAGTGCTTAGAAAAACATTCACATCAATTATCCTAATCTAGAGCTTGCAGGAAGAATTTCAAATGAAATTTTAAGGTCTTATTTTATCTGCATATGAAATTGATAGCTGAGAAATATGAGTTTACCAAGGATATTTTTGGTTTATTAATTACACAAACATTGCATGCTCATGACAAAGATGTTTATATTTTGTTAGGTATCAGTACCTTCTTTAGTTCATTTATAGTCACTCCTGGTTCTTAACTTAGAGGAGAAAGTGGGAAGGACAATGTGGGAGAAGAGTAGTTCAGATTTGAAGGCTTTGAGCATGAGGTACTTCTGGGATTTCCAAGTGGAGATGCCCAGAAAGCACTTGACCCTGTGCATGTGATGGTTTAGGAGAGAAACCTGGGGTAAAGATGCAGATTTGTGTCAAAAGCATATTAATGCTAGAAGCAGCTATGTAAGTGGGAAGAGAAAACCCAATATGTGGAAAAGTAAAGACATCTGAGGAAAGAAACCTTGGGTACACCAACATTTATGAGATGGATAGACGAGAAGCCTGTGAACAGAAGGGAAAACAAAGGACAAAAAAGGGACGTGGTGTCAAAGAAGCCAAGGAAGGAGAGTGTTCAAGGAAGCCAGATTTGCCCACAGCAGCATCAGATGATGCCAAGACGTCAGGGAAGATAAGCATCTAACCATCTCCATTTATTTCAGAAATTAAGACATCATGGGTGATGGGGACTGATAAATTTCAAGAGCACAGTGAGGGCAGTGAGCAAACAGGCAGCCTTGCAGTGAGCCTGACTGTGTAGGGAAAGAAGGAAATGCCGTATTGCAAGGGGCAAAGTGCAGAGCAGAGAAGGATTTTTTTTTCCCTGAAAAGAAGAGAGAACCCTAAGTTTCCTTCCTTAGGAGGGAAGCAATGATATTCCAGGTCCTTACCTTCTGATCACACAATAACATCTCTCCTGGGAAACAGGTTTACCTTGATGAAGCTACTATAAATAATGGGGAAGAAATTAAGACTAAAAAAAGTCATGAAAGACCAATCCAGAATCCCTTTCTTGGAAGAAAGTAGTGTGACCTTTTTGGAAAAGGAGAAGTTCTGACAAAAGCCTATTTTGGAAAGGCAAATGTGGGGTAAGAGACAGCTTGGAAGTATCACTGGAGTCCTCTTTGCCTGTGGAGAACAGCACCCAGATGTGGTGGCCCTGGGAAGTCCAAGAATAAGCAGAAATTCTACAACATAAAATTCATGGACAGTGAGCAGAGCTGCGCCTGACGTAAGGTGTTATTTATTCCCCAGTTTTCACCACCACCACCACCACCAACAACAACAATAAAAAATACAAGATCTTATGGTAGCTCACAGAGAAAAAAATGTGACAATGAATATATATATGTTCATGTATAACTGAAAAATTGTGCTCTACGCTGGAATTTGATACAACATTGTAAAATGATTATAAATCAATAAAAATGTTTAAAAAATACTTTCATTGGTTATTATGTTTATTTTGAGACAGTTTTCAATTGGACTTAAACTCAAGATACCATCTTTCCAAAAAGTTCTAAAAAGATACTTAAAATTAGCTTTAAAGTAGATACCCATTAAAAATATATTCTTAATCATTCATGACTCAGGTAATTTGTGTACCTGTAATACTACATGGTAATATTCATTGTAAATAAAAATCACTGAAAAATAATTTTGCCCTTGAACAGTTTTCATATAAACATGATGTTTAAAAGACTGTAATTTTACAGTATTTTTAAATCTTAGCCCTCAGTTTCTTGAATAGATATCTTCTAAATGAATTATTTTTTCAGATGCCCAGCTATGGTTTTTTTAAATGCCCAAATCTATAGTATGGCTCCTTAATTGTAGTTCAGTAACCATAATCTAACAGAAATATAAAGTCAACAAGATAATATATGTGATGTGTTTGCCATATAAATATTTGTTTTGGTTTTTGTTTTTAAATGCAGTCAAGTTTTGTGTGTACACATTCAGAATAATTTTCTATATTTAGAAGGCTTTGCAAGAAATATTTCTTTCTTAAAAAACAGTCATTCAGGTGTTTTTTTTTTACACTGTTGAAGATACAGTGAGTTAGGATATGCTGATTTCTTTTAGTCATGAGGGCAGTTTTAGAAAGGGGGGGCCCAATAAATGGAAGGCTTAGCTGTCTTAACGGAAACTAGCTTTTTCCCATGTGAGCTGACCCCCATCACAGATACTGCATTCTAGCTGGTTAGATCAATTTCATGGATTTCTCTGCCCTTGGAATGACCCAGAGCTGTAAATATAACCATGAAGATGATACGTCTTTAGCACAATAAAGACATTTACCCTAGTTTTCCTTATGGCAATGGAAACGTTCACTCAATGCATCTTACTGGGACAACTTATCTCTGATTATCTGGATAAGATTTAAAAAATTTTTTTAGTTGTGGGAAAATATACATAACTAAACTTGCCATTTCAACCATTTTTAAGTGTACAGTTCAGTGACATGAAATATATTCATATTATCGTACAACCATCACCATCATGCATCCCCAGAAATTTTTCATTTTTTCAAACTGAAACTCTGTACCCATTAAATGATAATTTCCCTTTTCCCTTCCTCCCTGCCCCTGGAAACCAGCGCTCTACTTTCTGTCTCTGAATTTGACCACTCTAGGTATCCCATGTAAGTGAACTAAGAGTATTTGTCCTTCTGTGACTGGCTTATTTTATTTATCGTAACATACTCAAAGTTTATCCATCTTATAGTCATATGTCAGAATTTCCTCCTTTTTAAGGCTGAATAATATTCCATTATATGTATATGCCAGGGATAAAAATTTTCAATGTGCATCTTGTAACTCAGGCTGTATTAACATATTGTCTAAAAAAATGATGAAAAACTGAAAATTGAATTGTTGAATTGTCTGAAACAATATGAAAGTATAGACTCCTTGAAGTATAAACTAATTCAGGTAGTTTCTAAAAAAATTAGTACTTTAGCATGGACCAGTACTGTTGGGAGAGACAGAATGATAATGAGTTTAAGTTGTATAAATATATGATCATTCAGATAATTTTAGCCTTTCTTTTAAAATGCTAGAATAGTTTTGAAAGAAGAGAGAGCAGTGATGGTTGCACAATACTGTGAACGCACTACGTATCACTAAATGGTCCACTTCAAAATGGTTAATTATATGTGAATTTTACTTCAATGAAGAAAAAGTTTATGATAGAAATTTTCTTTAACGTTGTACAGGAAATTGTCTTTTTACTACAAATATCACATGTGCTGATAAACAATTTTGAAACATTTGTATTATAATTTAGAGGAATAATTCAATACTGCACTTAGTTATTAGTCATAAAAGCAAAGGAGCAGGAAATAAGCTTTGTGGAGATGCCATTACACATAGGGTTCTCTCTGCTCAGAATATTTCCCAAAGTCTGACCATCCTCAGAGTTCAATTCATTGACCATTTTCTTGCAGAAGCCTTTTCCATTACCTAAAAATGAAAGTTCCCCCATTTTTGCACCTCTGTCAGAGCACTGAGGTTCTGCCTAGTTATAACTGTTCCCCCTGCTGAATGGAAAGTTCCTTGAGGACAATATCATGCTTCCTTCCTCTTTATATTTAGCTAGCAGTCATATAGTACATGTCTCTCAGTGCTGGTTATATCAAAATTGATTATTCTTGCTCACCAGACTTTGTAGATCACTGCTTCACTGCAATTTTTTCTCAAATGCCCCATCCATTTGGAATAAAGAAGGTGGACACAGAAACTTTAAATTGGACGTGGCTGCTTCATGAGGTCATATAAAAATTGAGTGCTTAGACAGATATTTCCTTATTTGTCTTATTTTTCTTTGAGGAGAGTGCATTTCTTATTACTTGACTTTGAAATTAATAGCTGGCCATTTGTTTCTTATTTTAAAACAAAAATAGTTTTTTAACTTCTCTTGTATGTCTCTTTAGTCTACTCATTGTAACCAAAGCAGTTCAATTTTCCAGCAAATACCAACAGTATATAAAAGCATAGAGCAATATCCTGTTGATGAGAGTCACTGTTCTTGAAAGACTTAGTTCTGGTCAATATAGCTCAGCCATACACACATGAACTCATTTAAGGAAAATGGCAGAAGAATTATCCAAGGCAAAATTATAGACAACAGAATAAGTTGGTCATAACAAAGTTATTTGTAAGATAGTTTTTTCCATGTAGTATACCAAATTATTTCCTGTGAAACAAAACATCAATCAGAATGAATCCGTATGTGATGCCAAAATTGAGCCTTGAGAAGTGGCTCAGTTTAAAGATCTGCAGATCCCGCATAGACAGGGAAAGGAAACGGAGGTCAGTGTCATGAGAGCCAAGAGAAGAGATTCTTATTTGCAAAATGGGCGAAGGGAATCCAGGTCTCCAGGAAAAGATTAGAAAATGCTGAAGAAGTAAATAATGACAAGATGCATATAATGGAGTTGCAGATTTACTCACGTCCTCACTCAGACATGAAAAGAAAATACAGCCTCTTTGTAGCTCTGTAACAATCAAATCGTCTTCATGATAAGCACCTACAAGGTAGGAAGAAAAATCTAAAGTTTGGTCCATCCAAAAACTAAATCTACTATAATATTAATCTCTGGTTAAATGAACAGAATCCTAAGAGGTTCTCTTTTGTGCCCGTTTCAAAATGGTGGCTATAGCTTTGGAGCTTGTGGCTTGACACTGCGGAGGCAACGGGAAAGGGTTGCCCGTGGAACCTCTTTGGCCTCTGTTGTGAAGCGCTGACTGGCCTGCTGCCTGCGCCCAGGGGCAGTGGAAGGGCTCCCTGAGCATCTGAGCAGTGTTCAGGCATCTGCTGTGGAACTCAGGGTCTGGACACCCTGGACTCAGTGGTCAGGGCACAGTCATCTTCCTGCTGACTCAGCTCCACCGTAAGCTTCACAGGCACTTGACTATGGAGCTACTGAGCCTTGACTTTTGAGCTCCCTGGAATAGCCCCCAGCCTTACTCTCAACTTCCACATGCATTTCTCTGTGCCTAATCACTCTCCATCACCAAGTTTATCTGCTATGTGCCATATCCTAATCAATACGGGAACCTTTGAGGGCATCTTATCCCATGTCACACACCTTTTCCCACTAGGACTATTGCTGGAAAGGGGATATCTAACTGTGAATGTCTATCTGGCTTCCTATACCTGGCCCTCTCTTTCTTTTCCTACCCTGGGGACCAAAAGGGTAAGATTTTCCCTCTTCCTCTTTCTTTTTGACTACAGCCTTTTTTTTTTTTTTTTAAATAATCAATCTTGCTAGGCCAGCTTCTAGACTTTCTAAAAGGAGAAATAAAAGAATTTAGAAAATTTTCTCAAAGTCTGGCTCTCAAGACTATTATCTGTCTGCATACTGCCTTTGGGCAATTTCTTTTTTCTTTTCTTCCTTTTTTTTTTTTCTTTTTGCCTTTCTGCTGCAGCTTTCCTGGTCTACCGTAAATTCCCAAGACTGTCTATAGAGAAACTCATTCACAATAAGATGCAAAAACAGAAGTACATTACATTTCTGAAACTATTATATCCATTATATCTAGTCTCATATAATGCTATTCTTTGTGTAACAGGAAAATATCTAGATTATATTTCCATGCTCTATGAAATTCTATTAAGAGGAAACTAAAATTTGTTTGACCTCTGAAATTTCAATGCCATTTCTTTGAATAAAAAAAAAAGCAATTTTTAGAGCAGTTTTAGGTTTACAAGAAATTGAGAGTGAAGTACAGAGATTTCTCACGCACTCACACACATGCACAGCCTCCCCTATTATTATCAGCATTACTTACCAGAATGGTGTATTTTTTACCAATGATAAACCTATGCTGACACATCATAATCACCCAAAGTCCATAGTTTACCTTAGGGTTTACTCTTGGTGTTAGACATTCTGTGGATTTGAACAAATGTATAATGACATACATCATAATTATAATATCACAGAGTATTTTCACTGCTGTAAAATGCCCTTTTGATTTTTTTTTTTTTTTTGCCATATTTGTATCTTTTTCCTTCTGGATAATTAATGTTACAGTCCATGGTTTTCTGATGTTCTAAAAACACAATGTTTACTTTTACTTATTAAGTTGTTCATATTAATTTCTGCATCTTAAAGGTAAATTCTACTTGAGTTTGTGAAAGTTTTGAACCAAATATATTAGTGTTTAATGGCCCTATTTCAGCTGCATTGTGCACATTTATTTTCTTTATGGCACTTCAGTTCACAATGGTGATTTTAATCCAAAGATCATCTTTGAGATGCAGGTTCTACCATTTACATTAAGTAGTACCCTACATCTTCACAGAACACTGTTCGGTGTTCTCTGCAAACTTAGGATGGCTTTTATTTTCCTGATAGTGTTTTTTTTTTTTAATTGAAGTATAGTCAGTTACAATGTGTCAATTTGTGGTACACAGCACAATGTCCCAGTCATGCTTATACATACATATATTTATTTTCATATTCTTTTTCATTAAAGGTCATTACAAGATATTGAATGTAGTTCCCTGTGCTATACAGAAGAAAT
Organism: Camelus ferus; assembly: GCF_009834535.1. Taxonomy (NCBI): domain Eukaryota; kingdom Metazoa; phylum Chordata; class Mammalia; order Artiodactyla; family Camelidae; genus Camelus; species Camelus ferus. The sequence goes on along the minus strand of NC_045702.1, from coordinate 50,905,556 downwards.
TTGCTTTCTCAATCTATTTTTATATATATAGTGGCTAACATTTGCCTGATAGTGTTTGATTCCATTTGTCTGTTGAGTTTTTGAGTGTGAGACACAATCCGTGAATGTTTATAGTAATGGGTGTTTCATTTTTTCTGAACTCCTTCCAGTAGAGTTTGTGGTTCTCCTCAAGTTTTTTTTCAACTCTTGAATTAAATTGTAGATACATTTTGGGCAGAGGAAAAAATTTAAATTTGAGGTTATATATGGCAAGCTTCAGAGTAAGTGAACCAAAAAGTCAACTGTGTGATTCAGTCATTTTAAAAAGTGGTAGACACTGTTTTGACTATAAGTACAGTCATTTCAGTGGGAAAGGATGTTTGAACTCGAAGGTATAGACATAAACTCATTTTAATTTCTGGGCATCTTCCTTAACTGTTTTTATCAGATTACTGTGTACAGCAACTCCCCATTCTGCGGTTACTCACTTTTAAGATTGTAAATGTCGAGAAATGCCAGACTATCACCTTGGACTCCAAAGCGTGAATGTTTTGTGTATATGTGGTTTCATACCATAGTGAGTCATTCTGCCAAGAACCTTGAGAATATCAATCTCGTCTAGACATTTCCATCTTAATGACTGATACACCAGCCCTGGCAAAAGATTATATATCATTAGAAAGAGGATGTAGGTGTAAAATGGTTCTATGCAAACACAAATATTATATTCTTAAAAACCCACAAAATCTTGACTAGTCATTTCCTCTGCTAAACCTTTCCATTCCCACCATTTTTTAATATCACTTTTATCAACAACTGCTCATCCGTAAACCTCATATCTTTAAAATAATCTCTGTCTGTCCTATTTGTATTTCCAGCATGTACTGTGATACCTGCCTTAGTAACGTCAGTAAAATCTGTTGAATAAATACTGACTTCAAGGGACTTACAGGAAAGCCATAGTATTAACACCTCTGATACTTTTCTCCAACTCTTCTTCTTTTCAGACTTCTCCCTAAGCATTTCTTACAGCTTCTAGGAATTTGTGACTGATTTTCACAAAGTTACCCTATTTTATCAACCACCAGATATTAGGATAGCTATGAATGATCATATAAATGTTACTATTATCAGATTTTTTTGTTTCAGAAGAAAATTAAGTTTAATTGCAAGATAGTCCCTAACTCTGGTGTAGTATTTTGGGGAATATCAGTCAATTTAGCATGAATAAATCTGCTAGTGATGATCATAGCAATTAAAATGGAAGTTTGGAAAATTGGATGTTAATTTTACCCAGTGCTACTCCTTTGAGCCCCAGTCTTTAGAAGGTTTTAAGTTTGGAATCAACTGGTAAATACATGATGAATCCAGTATACCTTTCATGAAACATTTTAATGAGCATGATATAGAAGGATGTATACCTGGCCTACCAAAAATTAAATGTATATATTTTTTTCTTTTTAGTGAGAAAAGGGCTAACTCTTCATAGGATGAGAACAGAAAATTCTTTTCGAGTCACCAAGGGTAGCATCCTTTAGATGGGCAGATATAATGGGAAGCTCCTGTTTGCCTGGAGGAGTAGTATGAGAATTGCTTTTGGGTTTTCATAATTGAGAAGGAAGATTGCCTACAGCAGCCAAAATAAGAGGCAAGCAGAGGACCCAGTCCCCAACCACTAGGTCAGGGTCCACACCAGAGACACAGCTCCACTCCTCACAACCCTAGTGCTCCACCAGAGGGATTCCACTGCTCCCCAGTTACTCAGATGTAACTTCCATCATGTTTTGAAGCTACCTGCCCCCAGCAAGTGGCACCTTGTACCCACGGTATCAGTCTACCACCTGCAAATCCCCACAGCCTACACTCTACATTTTATACCCATGAAGCAACAGGGAGTAGAAAGACCTTCCACCTAAATGGTTGTGGTGACTTTGTCACCATTCATAATGTTGGGGAGAGATCTGCCCCACCCAAGAGTAAGGAGTGCCAATAACTTGGTCCCCAACTTGCTAAGGCCTTCATTCTCCCACCAGAGTATCTCTGTAGCAGGCAAGGTATCAAGACAGGAACAAGCTAGTCTGGACTGTCCCATGAAACACCCAAAGGACCAGAAACTGTGGACAGTTAAGGTACATATGCTTTCATTTGGGAAAAAGCTTTTTTTCCCCTATCCTCTTTAACATTTTATCAACTTTGGATGAGTGGTCTCAAGAACTTGTTGCCTTTTTTGGGGGATGGTGTCCAATTTTTCACTATAATGCCTATGTTGTCCTCATTCTTAGCTCCTTGTCTTTAACCAACCATAGAAGACAGAACAGTGGCCTCCCAAATATGTCCCTGTCTGAATTCCTGGAACCTGTGAAATATTAGGTTATATGGCAGAAAGCAGTTAAGATCACAGATGTAATTAAGGTTCCTAGTCAGCTGACTTTAAGATAGTAAGATTATTTTGGATTATTTGGGCCCGATCTAAATACAGTCCTTGGCAGAGATCCTTTCCTGCCTGTGATCAGAAAAAGAGATACGATGTTGGAAGAAGGGCCAGAAAGATGCTGCTTAAAAAAGATTCAGCCTGCCATTGCTGGTTTTCATGGTAGAAGAAGGCACACATGAACCAAAGAATGTGATCACCTCTAGAAGCTGTAAAGGCAAGCAAAATAGTGCCTCCAGAAAGGAATGCAGCCAGGTTAATACCTTGAATTTTAGCCCAGTGAAATGAATGCAGGACTTCTATTTTTTAAAAATATGTTCATTGAAATATAGTTAGTTTACAATGTTGTATCAATTTCTAATGTATAGTATAATACTTCAGTTATATAGGAAAATACATATATTCATTTTCATATTCTTTTTCACTGTAAGTTATATAAGATACTGAATATAGTTCCCTGAGCTATAAACTGGTTGTTTATCTATTTTATATATAGTAGTTAGTATTTGAAAATCTCGAACTCCCAATTTATCCCTTCCTACCCTCTTTCCCCTCTTGGTAACCATAAGTTTGTTTTCTATGTCTGTGAGTCTGCTTCTGTTTTCTAAAAAGTTCATTTGTCTTTTTTTCCTCCTTAGATTCCACACATGAATGATATCATAGGATATGATATCTCTTTCTCTTTCTGGCTTACTTCACTTAGAATGACATTTTCCAGATCCATCCATGTTACTGCAAATGGCATTATTTTATTCCTTTTTTATGGGTGAGCAGTATTCCATTGTATAAATATACCACAACTTCTTTATTCTATCCTCTGTCGATGGACATTTTGGTTGCTTCCAATGTCTTGGCTATTGTTATTAGTGCTACTATGAACATCAGGGTGCATGTATCTTTTTGAATTAAGGTTCTCTCTAGATATATGGCCAGGAGTGGGATTGCTGGATCATATGGTAAGTCTATTTTTAACTTTTTGGGGAATCTCCATACTGTATCCCATAACGGCTGCACCAAACTTCATTCCCATCAGCAGTGTAGGAGGGTTCCCTTTTCTCCACAGCCTCTCTAGCATTTATCGTTTGAATGATGGCCATTCTGACTGGTGTGAGGTGATACCTCATTGTAGTTTTGATTTGCCTTTCTCTGATAATTAGCGATATTGAGTATTTTTTCATGTGCCTTTTGGCCATTTGTATGTCTTCATTGGAAAATTGCTTGTTTAGGTCTTTTTCCCATTTTTGGATTGGGTTGTTTGTTTTTTCTTATTAAGTTGTATGAGCTGTTTATATATTATGGAGATTAAGCCCTTGTCAGTCTCATCTTTTGCAAGTATTTTCTCCCATTCCATAGGTTGTTGCTTTGTTTTCCTTATGGTTTCCTTTGCTTTGCAAAAGCTTGTAAGTTTAATTAGGTCCCATTTGTTTATTTTTGCTTTTATTTCTATTGTTTGGGTAGGCTGTCGTAGGAGAACATTGCTGAGATTTATTTCATAATGTTTTGCCTGTGTTGTTTTCTGAGAGGTTTATGGTGTCTTGTGCTATGTTTAAGTCTTTAAGTCATTTTGAGTTTATTTTTGTGTATGGTGTGAGGGAGTGTTCTAGCTTCATTGATTACATGCAGCTGTCCAGTTTTCCCAGCACCATTTGCTGAAGAGACTGTCTTTACTCCATTGTATGTTCTTGCCTCCTTTGTAAAGATTAATTGACCAAAAGTTTGTGGGTTTATTTCTGGGCTCTCTGTTCTGTTCCATTGATCTATATGTCTATTTTTATACCAATACATTCCAAATATAATTTAGTTCCATTACAAACCCTAGAATGGAACTAAATTATATTTGAAATGTTAAACTAGTATCGATAGAGGACATCATACAGATGTGATATCACCCAAGTATCACTTTTGCTTTGAAGGAACCAGTAAACTGTGATAAGACTAAAATTAAAGAAATCAAAGCAACAGGCTGATTTCATACCCTGGCTTGTATAGAGATAGTTTAGGAAGATTGCCAGGAAAAAAAGAAAAAAAAAGAATGTGGTCTTAGTAAAGCTTACTAAACAAGTTAATTACTTGAAATCGTCAGGTAGATTCTAGCAACAGGAAGTGATCTTTAAGTCCCTACCTTAAACAATAAATTTTTTGAAAGACTAAAAAAATTTTTTCAGAGACTAGGGAGTGGGTACTATGACATATGGCCTGAATCTAAGCCTGATAGCATCCCTGTAAGTCCAAAGGTGGGCATGCCCCCTGTTAGAGAGACCATGTCCACGCCCTGGCCTTCTGTTCCCACTGCCTCTGTGCTGGTGATGACTCCTTGTCCCCATCCTAGACCGAGGAGGAAGAGCTGTATTCTGGTTTCCATCGTCTCACCCCTCTCACCAGCCTACCTGCAGCCACCAGGCTCTTTTCCTAAAGATCAGATCTGACTTTGTCTTTCCCCTGCTCAGAATCCTTTAATTAGCTCTTAATCCATAAATAATAACCCCTAACCTCTTATGATTGAGATTTAAATCCCCTTAACAAATGGTTCCTACCTTGCTTTTCAGTATTATCTCCTGAAATGTTGCCCCTCTACCCACTTCATCCCAAATATATCTCCTCTCATTGCCAGTGTCCAAATTTTTCTTACATCCTGCTGCTTCCATATACAGGAGAAAGAGCTTGATATTTTGAATGAGAAGATTCAGGTTTTAGTCCATAACTCACTAACTCTGACTTGGTGCAAGTCACTTCCCCTCTCTTTTTCTTGATTCCATCAATTTGTAAAACAGGAAACTAAGATGCATCCTTACCTGACAGAGCAGCTGTCTGAGTCAAATGAGAATGATGATAAAAGCACATTTTATACTATAAATTAGCATCTGAATGAAAGTTACTAAAAAATGGCCATTCTACTCCCCTGTTAGATACTTAGCTCTTGTAGGTAACTACCCTGATTTCATTTTGTTATCTCCAAAACCTCACAGTAATAGGCTTTCAACAAATGTGTGACAAATTGCATTGAAACAGTCCATATTGTAGGCACCAGCATTTACAATAGCATCATTAAAATTCTGTAGGGCTATGGAGGGCAGTAGGATTCTCACTTTCTTCCAAGTAAATCTGAAAGTCGGAAGCTTGCAGATGAGAAATCGATTTCAAAAATATACATTCTGTTTTCAAATTTTAATTAGGTCAGAAAATTAACATTGTGATGGTAAATGTCATTATTACTGCTGTTCTGATATTACAGCTCATAATACTATTTACAAGAATCCTAGGAGCTATGTGATCGGTAAAATACATAAAAAGTCAATGACTGCTTTGTAGAAATATTCATCCCTTTCAGCGTTCATAAGATCCATAATACATGAAGTTTTCACAATGTAATTTTTAAACCAAAGAGAGCGAAAAGAAGGAAAATGGAGAGAAGGAGGAAGAGAAAAAGGAGAAGCTTCCTCTGTTCATTCTCTGCATTATATATAATGGATACCCTTCCTTTTCCTTCAGGTGGTAACTGAGAAGAAAAAGAATCAGGAAAGATAGGTTGTGAATCAAGCTAAAAGTTTTCTTACAGTTCATCAACTCTAAACATACCATTTTACAGAAAGAAACCAAAACATAAACAGGAAATAGGAAAGATGTAAAACTGATTTTCAACCAGTAGCTTCAAATCTGATAATGGCGATTAACTTTTTGCTAAAGGATTTGACAGTTATCTTCAAGTACATTTTCCTTCTAGGAAAGCAGACACTGCTGCTTCTGTTTCTTATAATGGTATCTTTATTTCCTAGGGAGTCTCTCCAATGTGACAGGAAGTGCTTTTCCTAAAGCTATGAATAATAGCCTCTATGCTTTGTCAGCCCCCGCAAGGACAATGCGTGGAACAATACCCCAGTGCCCTCGCAGAGTTAATGAGTTTCCCAAGGCTACTAATTTACTGTGAGGGAGTAGCTTAGAATTCAGGAAGATGAGATTCTTCTTTATTATATCAGTGCCCTTTTATTTTGTTAACCTAATGCCCCTAACATTTCCCGCCATTATACTTCTTTCCTTCCTTTTATACCCGAAGTCCTTAAATGAAAAGTGTATGCTTACCGCCTCCTTTTACTTCACCTCTCACCCTTTAATTTGCTTTTTGGCTGCTTTCCATAAACCAATATTCTCTGTATCAGGGACTTTCCTTCAGGACACATTCAAATGTCGTTTCTTAATCTTCTCCTTCTTAAGTCCTTTGTCATATTAAACAAACAATAATAACCCCTAACCTCTTATGGTTGAGATTTAAGCTCCTCTAATAAATAGTTCCTACCTTGCTTTCTAGTATTATCTCCTGCAGTAGTGGCCCTGCCCCCACTTCATCCTAAATACGTGATTATTTGACTGTTGCCCTTCCTGAAACTCTTTCATTACTTGAATGTAGATACCTAAACAACAAACTTCTTGACCACCCCTCTAATTACACTTCATCCTTCTGTCCGTTTTTGTGGATATTCCTAAGGCTCACCTGCTTTCTCATTCTTTTTTTATTCTTATTTTTATTAAAGTGTCATCGATTTACAATATTAGTTTCATAAGTACAGCAAAATGATTAAGTAAAACATATACATACACATATATTTTTTCAGATTCTTTTCCATTACAGCTTATTACAAAAAATATATAGTTCCCTGTGCCATACAGTAGGCCCTCGTTGTTTATCTATTTTATATATAGTAGTGTGTATCTGTTATCTCTAAAAAATTCACCTATGTTGACAGCCTCAGTGATTACATCCATGTTGATGATCCCCAAATCTTGGTCTCTAAGTTCGGATCTCTAATGAGCGTTAGCATCTTGTAATTCTAGCTGCTCTTCTTTAGTTCTCTTGCCACACCCCATCTTAACATATCTAAAACCAAACTCACCATCTCACTGACAAAATTGTGCCCCCTTCCAATACACCATTAAAAATAATAATAAAACTACAAACTTCTAATTCTTTATATTTCAAACCTGTGTTTTTGCTCCTACTTTAAAAATGTATTTGAAGCATTATGAAATTTTTTTGGTTATTCTGTTTTCTTAGTGAATGCCTTTATTTCTATGCCTGCCATCATCATCTGAATCCATCCCTCTATCCCTCCATCCAGCCATCCATCTACCATTATCACCTGGTTAATTTTCTACCAGACAGATTTACTTATTTGGTCTGTACAAGAAAACCTCCGTGCCAGTTTGCACTGGGTTGAGTTTATTAAGAGGTCCTGGGTATATTAAGCGGTTCCACTTGGTAGAAGTGCTGGTCTTACCTGCCTTTAACCTGGCTTCACTCTAAATTAAGCATCATGCACCTGACTTCTCTGTCACAAAAGAGTGGGATCAGTACAATGGAAACCAGTCTATCCTTTGTTCTTTTTTGTGTTGGGAGTAACTCCATGAGGAATAAAGAAGGTGGAGAAAAACATACTCTCACAATAATAGTTTATTTAATAATGTCCTGATGCCAAGGTCATCCTTACTCATAAGGACTATTAATTCATGATCTCTTGTTGTGATTTCTAGATTCTGCCAAAAAGTTACTTCCCTTCACACAACTCAGCTTCCAACAACATAGTTCTTGGCTACTCTTCTTAGAAAGGCTAGCTTCTGTGCCAAACATATGTATCATACTACAATCTGTTTTAATAGCTAAGTGTGGGTAATCATCTCAGGGAATAGGCATCTATATTGTAACCCTGGAAGAATGTTTTTACTCTATTATTTTTCTCTATAATTTTTAAGTCATGTTGTTTTGTAAGTCTATTGATTCTTCAACTAATGGATTCATTCATTGGACAAATATTGTTGAGCTACTATTCCTGGATACCAGATATTTCGGTTCTAGGAATAAAATGTTAAATATGATAGACACAGACTCTGCCTTCACCTAGTGGGGAAAACACATTCTAAACAAGCAATTACAAGGAAGTTTGAGGTGTATCCTGATAAAGGAAGTCCTGAGTTCTGTGGAAGCGTATGGTATTAATATTACCATTGCAGTTCCACTACCTGTTGGCAGTGAGATCTTAATAAAGTCGCATAACCTCTCAAAGTCTCATTTCCTCATATGTAAAACTGTGGCCAATAATAATAGCCGCTTTGTAGATTTGTCATGAGAATTAAATTTTTGAAAAAGCACTTAGTACAGCATTGGCACATAGGAAGCACCCAATAAATGTTAACTGCAGTAATAAAATAACATTAATTTTATGTTACACCACCATTTTACTGTGTTCATTTTTATTTCTAAATTTTAAATTTTTAAAAATTATGTTTTCATAATTCAGCAGCCATATTTTTTACATCTGACCTGATGTCTATTAAGTTTCTAGGTATTTGCCCATTTGTTAAATCCCTCAGGCATTCTTTTATTCAAGAAGTATTTATTAGGTGCCTATTCTAAACCAAACCCTCTGTCAGACACTGACAATAAAATATTGAGGACGAAGAATAGAATCCTTGTCCTGAGGCAGCTTACAGTCTCCTCAGACCATGCATGTTAAAACAAGCCATCCCGTGAAGCACAGGATGGCAGCTTGTCTAGGCATATACATAAATACATTTAAAGATGAAAGACAATGGTCTTGTATCAGAGCAATGGCAAATAAGATTCAAGCTATAAAATTGGTACAAACTCATCCCAATATCATGGAAATGTTATGCTTCCTTCTAGAGCTCTAGATCCTAAAACAAGCAGAGTAAAGATTAACCTTAAAACCTAGAATACTGTGTTTCCAATTACCCTCTGCTTTCTTGCTCTATGAGATAGCTGACAAAAATACCGTTTATTACAATTTAAAAGTGGGCTATCTTATACAGATAGTGACAGTTTTAAATACAGTCATGTTCTTTAGAATGTAACTTATGCTAAATATTCTGTTAGCATTCAAAATGCACTATTCTATTCCAATCTGACAGTGCAATCCACAGCATACATGGTTTTGCCAGTGAATAACAGTAGGCACGTTAAGGAGTTTGCTGACATGTTATTTAATTTGTTTCTAGCCCCTAGTGCAAAGTACTTAAGGATGTGGACCCTGAAATCTATCTGCCTTGTGAGACCTGGGATGGTGGGATGATTACTTAAATTCTCAGTGCCAGTTTCTTCATTAGTAAATGTGATTAATAATAGTATCCTCACCAAATAGTTAGAATAGAATGTGGCACATATTAAGAATCAGTAATATTAGTGATTAAATGCTACAGGCTCTAATTTAAATAAAGAAAATTAATATAGGCCATGACTTAGAGTGACCAGTTTTCCTGGCTTGCCAGAGACTGAGTTTCACCTGACACAGGACTTTCAGTGCTAATGGAACAGTCCTACGCAAACAGGGACAGTTGGTTACACTGAGTCTAAATTCACAAATGTAGAAGGCAGTGTGCAGACCCACAGGGATCATCCCCTGTCTACATGACACTGAAAGGGAGCTGGACGGTGTGCCCCCCACCACCTCTTGTTTATAGAAAAGCTGATGTCTCCCAGGCCTCCCTGAGTCATAGAAGAGAAGGTTCAAGCAGTTGATTAGGGCAGGCCTGCAGGCACTGGAGAATGGCTATGACTCTGACTGCCTATCTCAACCATTAACTGAGATTATTCCTTCATTTCCCTATAAAACTTTCATGGCTGAACCAGAATCTTTGGAGATGGTTTTTTCGGGGGTTGTTGGGTCCACCAGATTGCAGGCATTCTGGTTAAAAGCAACTCTCCTTTTTGTTACCAAAGCTGTATCCCCCAGGATCATACCCCTGCCACTCCCTCAAATAGAAACCAATTACTCTTATCTAAGTATCAGGAGGCAGCTGCAAAGAAGAAACAAGAACTGGTTAGAACCCAGTCGAAGATGGTGGAGGATTTGACTCCCTGGGGACCTTGAGCCTCATTATATGCTCATTGTAATATATTAGCATGCTAAATGACACACAGCGCCATGACAGTTGACAATTGCCATGGCAACAACCAAAGAAGTCCATACAAGGACAGAAGAACTCGAACAAGGACTGATTGGCTCCATCAAACCGAGAATGAGGACATGATGGTAGAAGCCTGTCATAAAAATCCACATGGCCCAGCCCGGGCCGGAGCTGTCCCTACTGCCCATCTTGGCTGACAGCACACCACCTGAGCCCCTCTTCCTCACTCAAGTGCTTTTCTTCCTTCCCTTCTCCCTGCTCAAGCATTTTCCTTCCGTTTCCCTTTCTGAGCAATGAAGCAGCTGTTCACTTCTCCCTCTGCCTCTACTGTGCAGATTCTTTCACAACCAGCGGCAAGAACCTACACTTGATGGGCTTCCTAATGTAGGATTCCCTCCTTGCACTCAGCACCGTTTATCTGACATAGAAACCGCTAATACTGTTTCCTGTTAGCTAAATCGCATGAATCAATGGTGAAACCAGTGATGAATCAAGGATCATACTAAATCTAATTTGGGGTACTCAGAGTTCTTGAATTTTGATCAGTTAACAGTGCTTCAGTGTTTTCCACATCCTACAAGCAGAAAGCCAAGGAATAATGAACAGTTCCTCAAAGCACACCTCCAGAACTAGTTACAAGGGAGACCTGCCTTTAAGTCTGATTAAGTATGTAGCCTTGCAATTTTAGTACCTCCTAAAATAGGTTAAAAGGTCAGGTTTTAACACCAGTGTTTTAGCAGGTACTTAAGTAACAACAACTTTAAGAGAAAAGAGTTAAAGGTGAAAAGAACTGGAGGTAAGATCCTTACCCACGTGCTAAGGGCAATGGCATCACAGTAGAGAATGAGAACAGTCTAAATTCTGGCATTCTTGCCTTTTTTCTTACTATTCTTATGAAAAAAATCTACATATTATCTAAATGTCTTGCTCATCTTGTAATCTTTAAACCTCTTAATATTGTGTCTAGCAAATAAATGTTAGGTTTTCAACAAAAAGCATGTTGAATGTAATATTCGTTAAGGCTGAAGTTTTTTTTATGTTCTATTTTTTCTCCCTTCAAATCAGTATCTATTGCAAATTTACAGATCTATTTAAAGAGAGTTGGAAAGTTCCAGAGTTGGTTGTCACACAGATGACTTTTCAGGGTGGCATTTATCCCATCTAACGTCGAATAGTGCCCTTTACAAATCTTGCTTTGGGACATATATTGCCAGTTTTCTGAGCTCATGCTTCTGTGAACACAGTTATTGCCAATTGTTGTAATGTTGATATGGAAAAGGCAGCTACCGTATTTAGCGACTGTTCCAGTAAATCATGCTCCAGCTGTCTGGGAGTCACAATCCATAGTCTTAAATAGATATATCTGTCATCAGTTTTATAGCTTCAGGTTATATGTGTCATCTGTTGGTTTTGTGTGTAGAGACTGGTGTGGGCACAAGTTTTTCTCAAAATATGTTTTTCTCAAAATATATTTTTCTTTAAAGACACACAATTACCTGTTCATTTTTGGTTCACAAACTCAGAATTCACAATTCTGTATTTTAACTGTACAGTCTTTCACATTATTGTATGTTCATTTTGGATCCCAGGGTCCAGTTGAGACTATTAGAGATGTATAGAGGTCTGTGTGCCCTGTATCCTTTCCTAGTTGCTTCTGAGTATGTAATTTATGGAAAGAGGCAATGGAGCATGGGAAAGCCTCTAACTGTTGGGGAAACTGTAACTGAGTCTATTTTCATCAAATTGAGAGCAAATGATTGGCTGATGAATGTACATACAATCAACTTGATGAATTTGAGTTTCACTCTAAGCTCAGATATGCTAACTTGAAATAATTACAGAAAACAAAGGAGAAGAGGAGAAATGCTAGATTAAGAAATCCCTCCCTTTATGTCTGTTAGTATTTGTTTTATATATTTAGGTGCTCCTATATTGGGTGCATATATGTTAACAAATATAATGTCCTCATCTTGTATTGCTCCTTTAATCATTCTATAGTGTCCTTCTTTATCTTTCTTTATGGCCATTGTTTTAAAATCATTTTTTTCTGAAATCAGTATTGCAACTCCTGCTTTCTTGTCATTTCCATTTGCATGAAATATCTTTTTCCACCCTCTCACTTTCAATCTATGTGTGTCCTTCTCCTTAAAGGGGGTCTCTTGTATGCAGCATATTGTAGGTTCTTGTTTTATAGCACAGGGAACTATGTTCAATATCTTGTAATAACCTTTAATGAAAAAAATATGAAAATGTATATATGTATGTATATGCATTAAAAAAATCCCACCCAGGAAGATGTATAAGACACAGACCTTAGCTTTGAGCTTCCTACTTCACAAGGGGAAAAGAGAAACATGATGATTACTTGGACTGTTTGGAACAATGACCCTTAAATTAGTGCTCCATAAAGGACATTAAAGCCAAGTAGCCAGGACCTGGGTCTCTTAGCCCTGAGTCAACAAGAGCAGCTCCATGTTGGCCCATTTTCCATTTTGGGATAAGGCGCAGGCTTTAGATTGACCACAATCTATATGACTTCATTTTGTTTTGTTTTTTAACTTGATAAATGACTCATCTAATTTGAGGAATCATATAGTTAAAGAAGATAATTTTTTCTCCTGGATCAGAGTTCTGGAAGTAATTTTCAAGCTATGGAATATTAAGAAAATATGAGTTTAAAAAAACACAGAAGCATATACAGTAACTGATGTTTATTTTTAAAAGTATTTGTCAGTAAAAATCCAAGGCAAAACATCAAAAAGGGTCCTATAAAACAATTCCAAATAGGGTTGGATTGATATCACTTACTTTCTAGAGATTAAACATAGCTTATAGATTTAAAGGCTTAATTATAATTAAGTTTCATTTAAATAAATCTTCCAAAAGATTCTGCCCATCTTTCCAGTGCAGTGAAAAATGCTGGATTATAAATTCTGTTCATCTTCTCTTGTCGATAGCAAATAATCCTAATGACTTTAATGGTCATACATTGTTTTTATTAGGCTGAGGGTTTTTCTTTTTGTTTATTTTTGAGAAGATATGGGGTGAACTCCAAAATCTGCAAAAGACATACTGAAAAGTAGGTCTCTTTCCCCACTGTCCTTTGGCCTCTCTTGACATACAGACTCTTACAGTTACTCGTGTATCCATCTAGAGCTATGAGAGGAAACGTTGGATACATTTCTCCTTGGTGGATAAGATATGTGCATGCATCACTAAAGGAGTATATGATGAGCACCAGGTGAGTGATTTGAAACAAGTGCTTTAATAGTTGAGAGGAAGAGAGAGAAGACATCACACAGAGGAGGTGGTATTTGAGTAGTCTTGCAATACGTGAAAGTTATTGAACTTTTAGGGGATTGTTTAAAATTTTAAGTTCTTTCCTTCCTGTGTTCAGAGCTGATTGAGAATAAAGACATAGGAGACAGATGAATGAAGATCTGTGTCAGTCATATGCTTGATAAATCAGTTGGAGAACATACTTTACCTCTGCAGCAAAGCAACTTGCAAACTCTCGTACCCTGTTTGCCAGGTTGGTTTTGGGACAGCCCAAGGAACTCAAGTTTGGGTCTATGAAGTGAACTCTCCCAGATATGCCATCTTTCATTGGTCCTGGGCGGAGAAGCAAGGAAAAAAGGATGGGGTTTCCTAGCAATTCACCTCTTTGAGAAACATGGATGGATAGATGTTCCATTTTGTCATGTAACTCATTTTTCATCTTTCATTAAGGATGAGAAAGAGGCAGAGCAGGAAGCTAGGAGTTTTGCTCAAATGGTACTCCTTCTTCATGGAAACAGGAGACGAGCAGAAAAGCTCCTACATCCTTATTAAACAAAAAATGTAGCAAATCTGCAGAACTCACTTACTGTAAGACAGACTTTCTCCTAGGTCCAAAGCAGAAGTGTAAAACATCACTGTAATCTAACTGTTGGTAGTACTACCCAAGGAAAAAAATAAATCTAGAGAAAACATGGTCAGTAAAGGGTACAGAGATACAAATTTCGCTAGTTTGTCCTATATTTTTTGAAATTGTGGGTTGGAGGAGCGAGAGAGAAAGAGAGAGAGAGAATTTGTGTTGGTAATTGTTTAACAGCTTTAGGGGAGGGGAGCTTGAATTTGTAGAGCATTCTGATTTCTGAGGTGTAAATACACCCTCTATGGCTGATTTCAAGCTATCCACATGACCTACTGAATACAAAATTGGAAGAGGTGCACAACCCACTCTCACAATTTGGTCCAAGCCAGTTCCAGGGCACTGCTGGAGGAGGACACACTGAAGGTGAAAACCTGAGCACTTCTGTAAAGAAAATGGTGCTCATGTCAGTAGGGCGGGAATGGTGCACCTCCACATAGGTCATTGTTTCCAAAGTACGTTCTGTTGAGACCCAGATTTTCCAAGACCACTTGGTAAGCTACACTGAGCAGTCACAGTCTTAATTCAGCGAAAACAGCTCCATTTTTTATGTCTGTTACACTCTGTCTAAAACAGTTCTGAAAATCAGTGGCTTTTGTTATTTTTGTGTTTTAAGCACTTTCCTAGAATATAATATACAATTTAAAAAAATTACTTGTTTATAAAGGGGAATTTTATTTTACTTTATTTTTTATTGAAGTGTAGTTGATTTACATTGTTATTTTCAGGTGTATGGCAAAGCAATTCAGTTATACATACATACATACATATATATATTCAGATTCTTTTCTATTATATGTTATTACAAGAAATTGAATATAGTTCCCTGTGCTATACAGTAGGTCCTTGTTTACCTATTTTATATATAGTAATGTGTATGTATAAATCCCAAACTCCTAATTTATCCCTCCCCCCTTTCCCCTTTGGTAATCATAGTTTGTTTTCTATGTCCATGAGTCTGTTTCTGGTTTATAAATAAAATTTGTTTCTATAATGGGGAATTTGTTAAGAGGGAAAATATTCCTAGAACAGAGGATGCAGTTATATGGTTTATATAGATAATTATTTTTCCCGAGTGTCTGAAAAACTGAAGCAGTAACAAATTTTTCTGGCTCTCCAAAATTGGAAACGAAACAGTGGTCTATAGTGATGAATGCAAGGTAAAGCCACTCAGTAGACCCTTGTCTCTGTGACCAGTTGGCTTCTTTAGTGCATCTGCTATGCAATTAAGTACCAGCTACATGCTAATAACCCCGAGCATCTATTTCTGGCATATTCCTCTTTCCTTAGACTTCAGAATCATTTCCCAATTGCCTATATAATGTTTTTATTTTGGTGAGCAGCCCTCAATTTATACTGAGTATGCCCAATGCCAAAGTCACCTCCTCCAACCATCCCAAACACTCCTTAATTCCCTGTCTCATTGATGGCATCACCATCTGCCCAGCCACCGAGATGGAAACATGGGAGTTACCCTAGAAAATTTCTTCTCCCTCCACATCAGTCGAGTATCAAATACTGTTGATTTTATCCACTGAATACCTGTCAAATTAATCCTGTTCTCTCCCTGCTTATTTGTATGCTTTTAGTTCAAGCCTTTATTTTTGTATTATAATCACCTCCTAACTGGTCTTATCTTTTCTTACTTCTTTCCAAAATGTTACTGGTTATTTTTCCAATAAGTTCCTACAGTTCCTACAACATCACATTCATTAATGACTTCTTAATGCAAATCTATGGGTCCATGAACCTTAAACTGCTCTAAAAAAATAAAGTTCTTAAAGAAAAACAAATCCACGGATCTCATAGACACAGAAAAGCTTTGTCATAGTTTGTAAGGTGCTTTATGCTCCACTCCCAGCCTATTTTCCAGTTTCATTTGCCAAAGATTTTCCCAGGAGAAGTAAAGTTTTTTGTTTTTGTTTTTTTTCCTTTAAAGCCAGGCAGCCCCTTCTTGACTACTAGCCCAAGACAAACATCATGAATTAATCATAGTAAACTTTCATATGAACAAGAGTATAGCATTAGAAATTTCATTAATCAACCATTGTTTTCAAACACCTACCTACAAACTCGTGGGAATTTGTTCATAAGATACAGAATATTCGGCAGCCCATTTATCTTCTCTCCCACTTTTTATATCACCACACCGAACCCCTTGTAATTCAAGGAACACATCATGCTTATTTATGCCACCTTGACTTTGAACATGCTGTTCCCTTTACCTGGAAGTCTCTTCCCCTTTCACAACTTTCAGATAAATTCGTATTTCATCTTTCAGATTTTTTCTCAGGTGTCACCTTTGTGATTTCCATGACACCGTTCCACCCCACTAACCACAAGGAAGCTAAACTTACTCTACTACGTGAATTATAACTATTTATATGTTGACGCCTCAGCTAGATTGAGCTTTTGAAGAAAAGAGGTTTGCCATATTCATCTTTGTTTTCTTAACCCTTAACATGTTTCCTAGGACACAGCAGGTTGTACAATTATGGAAATACACAAGAAAACACAGACCCGTCTCTAGACCATCCCTCCAACCCCAACTCAGCTTCCTGGACTAATTAGTTTTGGTTGTGTATAAAGGGCAGAACAAAAACTAGGTCTAGCCTTAATCCCCACAGTGACCTCACTACTACTTAAAACAAGGTAAAAGTTTACAGTGGATCAATCTGGTTAATTGCTGAAGCATTCTGGCCCAAAGAGATGAGCAAAATCCAATCAATTGATAAGAATAACCTCACTGCATCAATAGGAACTAGTTAGAAATAGAACTCTAAGGACCTTTTAACTTTTCTTCCATTTCTTTTAAAAAGAGATAAAGAGATTGAGGCTATAAACATGGAAACAATTTCAATTAGAAAGAAACATGCATTTAAGGAAGACTTTTCTACTACTATATCTACATAAGCCACTGTGTCTAAATAGAACTTTCTGAAAAACCTGAGAATTAGAAAACATCACTCCCTGGGCATTCTTACGGGTTTGACATTCTAATGGTGATGAGATACGTGCATTTGAAAAACAGTGTAGATACAATGTATGTTACCCAATGTATACTCTCAGTATTTGACTAGTAGTGTAGTTGGAGGAAATCAGTGAAATGTTCGACCATAAAGTTGTCAGCACTGCAAGAGGCTTTTCCTTGCCCTATTTAAGGTTGCCAGATACTTGGTTTGAACTTGACTATATGGATAAATAAGGATCTTTATCCAAATGCTAAACAATTATTTATGATTTCGTATTCCAAGTCACCAGCAAAGATCCTAGGTTCTTGATACAATCTTAGTTAATATATATTCCAGAATGGATTTTCTTCCTTATCTTCTCCTTCCAAGTCTCATATTTTTGTTCTTTGTTATTTCTTCACTTCTTAAATCAGGGGTCCTTCGGATGAGTTTATGGTGCCCATGAACCCCTAAAACTGCATACAAAACACTCCACATCTGCTCATATTCTCCTTGGAAGAGGGTGTAGAGTTTCCAACATTTTTACAAAGATTGTGTACTCCTAAATCATGAAAAACTGCTCCCCTAAAAGTTACTTTCCTCTCAACATTCCCTCCTGAACAGTATTCTCTTATTTTCTGCTCTCTCTGTTGAAGCTTAACAACTATCAGAGCTTCATTTCATATTTCTATTTGTATGACATCCTGATTCATAGCAATTCACTACCATGCCCAAACTCATTCTTAAGCTTTGGACCTGTATTTCCAAATGCTACTGGCCTGACCCCTTAAACTCATCATGTCATTCTAAAGTATTGATTGAAGTCTTCCTGCATTTGGCACTGGAAAGATGAGACAGCCTTCAAAGACGTTTTTGTATAACTATCATTTCCTGAGCATGTAATACATTCCAGGTCTCACCTGTATTATTTTGTTTAATTCTCACAACAAATCTGTGAGGTTTTTAGATGAGGAAACAGAGCCACAGAGAGGTTATATGACTGACATAAAATTACATAACCATATAGTTGGAAGGAGTCAGTTTGAACTGGCATTTGTATCTCTAGGGTGCAAGTTTTTGACTACAGTGTTACACAGTCTCTCTTACATTATAATACCAGTTTTGAGTGGAGGCACTGCAGACGAAGTAGACCACTGCAATAATATATAAACTATGATAAGCACTAGATCATTTCCTACTTAAAAAAAAACACTCTGTGACTTCCAGTGGCCAGAGGATCAAATCCATAATCTTTAGCCTAGTTTGTAATGTACTCTCAGTCTTCAGTTGCCACCGTATTCCCCACTTATTCCAGCATCTAGTCACACCAAACTACTGATCCTTTTCTCAGTACATCATGCTTTCCCCTCATACTTCTCTGCCTTGGATGTCATCCAGTTAGCTGGAAATCATTTGCCTTCCCTCTTGTCTTTTTAGAAGAGGTTTATTTTATTTTCTAGATCTAACGCTCTGAGATGAAATTAGTTGTTCCTCGTTCTTCTACAACACTTACGCCCATACCATGAGGCTGGAATGTAATCTTATGTTTGCTGGTCCTCCTGCATTCCTAGATAAGTCCCTTGAGGATAGAAACTATGTTAGTTTTTCGAGCATCAGTGATGCTAGCACAATGGCAGGTATTCAATACATGTTTGTACAGGGAATGGTATTCATCTTGATCTGCCTCTGAGGTTGAGCATCTTTATATGGAGAAAAACCACAACAAAACATGTCTTTAATATGGCCATTTTCCTTATAGATATATACATTTAAATAATATCATGTAAATGCTCCACAAAATATAGCTCTTCTAAAACTTTAAAATTTACACTTACTACATTATTTTCTTGACGTTTGCCTTTCTTTGACAAGCAAAGGGAAATCTGAAGGGAAAAGTGTTAATAAGGCATATGAATAAGCTGGTACTTATTGTTTACTTGGTTTAATCATTGTTTTATGCAAGAAATGAGATTTCAGAAATGTCAAAATAAAAAAATGAGATGACTTGGAAGTGATATGAGAGAGTCCATGGAAGTCTGTTTAGAAAGAGGATGACAATGTCTACAAGTCTGTTTCTGTTTTGTAGATGAGTTCATAGTGTCCTTTTTTTTTTTCTTAGATTCCACAAATGAGTGGTATCATATGGTATTTTTCTTTCTCTTTCTGGCTTACTTCACTTAGAATGATGGTCTCTAGGTCCATTTATGTTGCTGCAAAAGGCTTTATTTTATTCTTTTTTATGGGTGAGTAGTATTCCATTGTAGAAATATACCACAACTTCTTTATCCCATCCTCTGTCGATGGACATTTTGGTTGCTTCCATGTCTTGGCTATTGTATATAGTGTTGTTATGAACATTGGGATGCATGTATCTTTTTGAATTAGAGTTCCCTCTGGATATATACCCAGAAGTGGGATTGCTGGGTCATATGGTAAGTCTATTTTTAGTTTTTTGAGGAATCTCCATACTGTTTTTCATAATGGCTGCACCAAAATACATTTCTACCAACATTTTAGGAAGGGTCACTTTTCTCCACAGCCTCTCCAGCATTTATCGTTTGTGGACTTTTGAATGATGACCATTCTGACTGGCGTGAGGTGATACTTCATTGTAGTTTTGATTTGCATTTCTCTGATAATTAGTGATACTGAGCATTTTTTCATGTGCCTATTGGCCATTTGTATGTCTTCATTAGAGAATTGTTTGCTTAGGTCTTCTGCCTTTTTTTGGATTGGGTTGTTTTTTTCTTAATAAGTTATATGAGCTGTTTATATATTCTGGAAATTAGCCTTTCTCAGTTACATCATTTGCAAATATTTTCTCCCTCTCTGTAGATTGTCATTTTGTTTTGCTTATGGCTTCCTTTGCTGTGCAAAAGCTTATAAGTTTAATTAGGTCCCATTTGTTTATTTTTGCTTTTATTTCTATTGCCTGGGTAGACTGCCCTAGGAGAACATTGCTAAGATTTATGTCAATTACTGTTTTGCCTATGTTTTCTTCTAGGAGTTTTATCATGTCTTGTCTTACATTTTTTGGTTACTGGGGAAAGGGATGGGAAGGGATAAATTTGGAAGTCTGAGATCTGCAAATGTTAGCCTCTATATATATATAAAAAGATTTTAAAAAATGTTTCTTATGTATAGTACAGGGAACTATATTCAATATCTTATAATAATCTTTAATGAAAATGAATATATATTTGTATATGCATGACTGGAATATTATGCTGTATACCAGAAATTGATACAATGTAACTACTTCAATTAAAAAGAGTAAAGGGAGTAGGATTTAGACTCGTATTTGACTAAGCCATCTTCATAGGCAAATAAACCCCCCTTGGTGAACAGAGAGAGAATGAAGGGTCTGTCAGTTAACTGCTAGAAGAATTTACCTTTTGGTCTTTGCTCACCAACATCTGTGCATTAATTGATCATTTTAGCAGCTTTATTTTGTGCTTTCCACCTACTCCCGCCATGACCTCCCACGTAGGATTCAATTTGTTTGAGGCTGTGAGGAGTTCATCTACCTATTATTTGTTTTCAAGCATTTAGGAACTGTAATCCACTAAGATTAATTTCTTTTTAACAGAAAATTTTTTAGAATTCCAATTAGGAAATGTGTAATAGAGTCCTAGAATCTCCCTTCTAAGCTTGGAAAATTTGGGGGTTTGTGAAGGTTTTGTATGTTAAAATTTAATTGACAGTATTTGATGTATAATTCTTAAACTTGATCTCAGAATCCTCAAAGTGTTAAATGATGTGTGTAACAGGAGGCTGTATACTCTTTCCTTATAAACAAGTCTATGCTTGGGAACACAAAGTAGTTATGCATTAAAAAAAATAAACCTAAAATTCTTCAGTCTTTTCAAAAAAAAAGAAAAAGAGGATGACAATGATTAATTTTAGAGAGAGGATGCCAACACAATTCAATGGGGGAAAAATAGTCTTTTCAACAAAGGTGGATATCCAGGTGCAAAAGAATGAAGCTCGACTCCTCCCTCACATCATGCACAAAAAGTAACTCAAAGTGGATCTCACAAATACCTAAAAGGAATAACAAAAACTATGAAACTCTTAGAAAAAATAGGGGTAAACCTTCATGACTTTGGATTTGGCATGGCTTCTTAGATATGACACCAAAAGCATAAGCAGCAAAAGAAAAAACAGACTAATTGGACTTCATGAAAATTTAAAGCTTTTGTGTATCAAAGAGCACTATTAAGAAAGTGAAAACTGACAGAATATTTGCAAATCATGCATCTGATGAGTGTAGTCGTCAGAATATATGAAGAACTCCTACAACATAACAACGAAGTCACCTAATTTAGGATACAAAAAGAATCTTAATAGACATTTCTCCATAGAAGATATACAAATGGCCAATAAACACAGAGAAAGATGCCCAATGACAGTCATTAGGAAAATAAAAATCAAAACCTCAATGAAATATCACTTCATACTGACTAAAATGGTTATCGTGAAAAAGAACAACAGTAACAAATGTTGGCAAGGATGTGGAGAAATTGGAACCCTCATGCATTGCTAGTGGAAATGTAAAATGGCTCAGCCACTTGGAAAACAATTGGGCAGTTTCCTAAGAAAGTTAAAGAGTTACCCAATTACCCAGCATTTTTATTTCTAGATATATACCTAAGAGAAATAAAAACATATATCTACACAAAAATTGTATATGAATGTTTGTAGTGGCATTACGCAAAATGGATAAAAAAATAGAATCAACTCAATTGTCCATCAACTAATGAATGGATAGACAAAACTGTGATATATCAACAGAAAGTTATTCAGCCATTAAAATGAAGGAAATATTGATAGGTGCTAGCACTTGGATGAACCCTAAGGATGTTATGCTAAATGAAAGAAGCTAATCCAAAAGGCCATCCATATATTGTATAATTGCATTTATGTGAAAAGTCCACAATAGACAAATCCCTAAAGGCAGAAAGTGGATTAGTGGTTTTCTAAAAGCTGGCAGGAAGGGAATGGAGAGTGACTGCTGATGAGTATGGGGTTTTTTGGGGAGGAGGGTGATGAAATGTTCTGGAATTATGATAGATTCATAACCTTGTGAATACAGCAAAACCCACTCAACTGTAAAACTTTAAAATGGTGAATTTTATAGTATGTAAACTTTATTCTAATTTTTTTAAGAAGCACCTGTTTCAAAGGGTTGTTGAAAGGAAATATGTAAAATGCACAGGACCTGTATCTGATAAACACTAATTTTCATTAAAAAAAAAAAGAATTGAATGGAAAAGATAAATTTTATTCATTTTTGAAAACTAAAGATAATTGTAGTTTATATAAGGTATATGGAAACTGAATACATATGTGTTAAAACTTTTTTTTAAATCAAAATACTCCTTACAGAGCTAATAAATTCAAAAGAGGACAAGTGGACCCCTTCATCCTCATTTTTTCCTGACTAGTACAATTTGTACTGACATGAATGCACCAAGCAATTTGTGCTCCTTGTATCACCACAGTAACAAAGACAGGTCATTGGCATAGGGATAGACACAGTGCCCCATTCAACAATTGAGTAAACCAATTACTGAATTACCATTATGACTAATATTTTGGTTGCCATACTCACACAACAGATATTTAAAAATAGAATGCAATCACAACAATCATGTCAGAGTTTTATATCATCATCAGTGGAGCCACTACCTATAACAAAAAAAAAAGTTCATAATTATTAGAGCTAAATTATGCCATCCTGTAATGTTTTCATGGGTGCAATATGTAGTGGTAAGCACTTAATTTTAAACAGTAGCAGAGCACATTGTAAGTCACCTTATGTTATAAGAAGTGTATGCAACTAATTGTTTATGGTTCTGGATTCCTGAGAGATGTGAATGCTGCACTAAATGTGTAATGTGTCCTTGACCAAAGGGGAATGCAATGTTAATTCTGTTTTGATGACAAGTTGACTCCATACAAAAATAGGTAAGTAACTTAGCTCAGTACAACGGTTTTAGGAAATCCTGCTCCCTGGATTGTGGGATCTCTAAGGAACTTATCTTTTTCAAAAATGTCATTTCAAAGAACACACTATAAATTCATCAAAGTTGAATGATGATGGAACACAATACATTTTATTCAATTTATTGGGGAGGTATTTTGGAAGTAAAAGATTAAAATTCAGAGAAGAACACAGTCATGAAATAGTTCATAAAAGTTTAGGTGAATGAAAATGAAAAATATAAAAGCATGTTCAATTTCCTGAAACAATTTGATTTTTCCAGTCCCAGGTTTAGCTTTGGTTATTCTGTGATAGGCTTCTATTCTTTCACAACAGTGGTAAAGAAAGAAGGAAAAAGGAAGGAAAGGAAGGGAGAGAGGAAAAGTAGAGAGAGAAAGAGAGAAAAGCTAAAGAAAAATTTCAAAGGAAAAAGAGATAATAAGAAAAGAAAAAAGAAAAATCGTAGGAAGAAAAACAAAGGAAAATAAACTAAGGCTTTTTCTAAAAAAGCAACTATACAATAGCTCATCACAGTGTGACTATTCTTTTCCAATCTAGTGGCTAATGTCTGTTTTGGCAGGTTTCTAGTATATAATAAAACAGAAGAAATGATTAATTTCAAAAGAGACTGTATTCATTACGTCATATAGATGTGTCTTGGGCTATATATATATATAGAGAGAGAGAGTATGTAACTTCTTTAATGCTTAAATTACTTTTCTAAAAATCAACAAAACCAATTAAGTTCTATGATACATGGAAGTATATTAAGACATTTGAATGAGTATTTTTGTTGTTGTTGGAACTCAAAATTCCTGAAATGTAAGAAATACTGTTTCGAAGGTCCTGTTAGTTCCCCACCGAGATCTGCTTTACCAGCTGTATCCATCCCCCAGATGCTCTGAGTGTTGGCTGGCCAGGCTCACTGCTTCCCCTTCTTAACATTTCCCTCTGCTTTATGGAAGCCTCCATGTCCAACATCCAGGTTATCCACCCTTCCCTCCTCATGATGCGAGCAAGTCTTCTTGCCTCAAGATGGGACCAACTCTGTGATACAGTTCATGCTCTAGAGTTTCCCACAGGACCCGGCTGGCGCCAGGCTCCAGCTGTGACCACTCTCCTGCTTCAGTCCTTCCCCTCTGTCTTACTTTTCACATCCCCTTCTCTTGAGAGCACTCCCTCTTTGAAAGCTCTTAGGAGCGTACCATAAGACAGAAGGAAAAGAATTTTTCCCTTGCAAACATTTTAGGGATAGTAATTGCTACTGAAATATTATTTTAAAATATATTATTCCGAGTGTGTTCTTTTGTTTTGAGGTGCTTTGTTAGATTTTAAGATATGAACTAGGATCATATTAAGTCTGAATCAGAACTGAATATGCCAGCAGAAAAATTTAAGTAATTAAATAACTTTTCCTATATCCTTAAACTTTTCATATGCCAAGCAAGACTTTCCCATCTATGCCTTCAGACCTTGCCCCAGGTTTCTTCTGAATTTCTCAAGCCTTGCTTGCTGGGTAATGCTTGGTCTTCAGCGATTAGCCTATCACTTCAGAACCCCCGAGGTTAGATTAGGCATCCCTCTTATGTGCTTTCAGAATACCTTGTATTTACCATAATCCTGAAACTCATCACATTCCACAGTGATTCCCTGTTCACTCCCCTCACCTCGAATGCTCAGTGCATTTTCTAAAAACAATGCAAAAACCATGTCCTATTTTTGATGCTATCCTCATCACTCAGTGCACTGCAGATACTTAAATATTTGTTGAACGAATGCATCCTTTATCCCTAACAGGTAAATATTAGACTGTACAATTAATGAAGTGATCTGGCTTCAGCATATAAACCAAATTAGCTAGATCATCTTGAATTACAAGTAATATATGACTTGTTATTGACATCTGAAAAGAAGAGACATTGTAGCTGAGAAACCTTGCCAGTTACCAACCCAACAATAATATGTAACATGAATGTCTTTTTTAGGATGTTTAACTTCAACAACAAAAAAATGTTCAGGGCTATGTTGTGTTAAGTATATACATTCAACTCAATTAAACACATACTGATTAAGCATGTAACATTTCACCAGCATGTTTTTCAATTACATGACAATTATGGCTTATTAATGGAAAAAATCATAAGTAATATGATAAAATATAAGTTAATGTGAAGAACAAACACTTAGTACAACCAAGTACTTTAAGAGATTGATGGGTTCAGTTTGAGTAAGTGGAGAGTAGATTTTCCAACTAAACATGATGAAGAAAGAAGTATGAATTGAATACATTCAGGAAATGATAAAAAAAAATTTGTCTAAAGTAGAGGGCATATGTTAGGGAATGGGGAAGATAAAATTAGTTAAGAATTAAAGCTAGATTAGTTTATAGGGTATCTTAAGATGGCTATTCAAATCTGATTAATAGACAAGAAGAAATTACAGGCTTCTGAGAAGAGAAGTGGCATGTTTATTTAGAAAAAAGTTTTTGGTAGTATTCAATAGGGGGTAGGGAAATTCAAGGTAAAAATCTGAAAATTAGGAAATATTTTATTAAGATTAGAATTGGTTGATAACAAAATTTTACATGAAATAATGAAAATAGAGTTCTATGACAGAACTTTATATATGTGGGTATAAATAAATAAGCTTTTATCCACAGAGCACTAGAATATTTGATGTAATTTATTCTGTCCAATATTTAAAATTATATAAGAAAGTCATGAATACTCAGTGTAATTGTCTTGTTTTCTGAATTCTCCTATTGGGGAGAACTGGAGAGTGTTTATCATAATTGATGTCTAAGTGAATGAATTTAGGTCCTAAGGGACCAAAACCATTCCTAGTTTTATCTAGATGTATAGGTGTGTGTGTGTGTGTGTGTGTGTGTGTGTCAAGGGCACAGAAGAAACACAAACAGAAAAGGAGACGAGAGTCAGGAGCAAGGCTAAAACCAGAGAACAATGAAGAACAGTCAGGAAATACACAACCGATCTGAAGAACATTGATACCTTGATGCTGGTTTGGCACATGGGCTGGATTAAAGATTAAAAAGTCTTTTGGTGCCACAGATGCAATAAAAACTGTTTTGGGGGTGGGGGGGAAGATGATGAAAAGGATTATTTTATTACTTTAGAAAGTATGTGGTCAGAAAATACGGAGCAAAGTTTTTCCAAATCTGCTCAGAATCTTTTCAGATATGGAATTATGTCTATCAGTCCATTTCTACTTATAGAATCATCCACAGTGCTTCTAATTATTACCATCATAAAAAATGAAACAATAATACAGCAAAATATAAAGTTGAAATGAGGAAAATTTTAAATTGGAGTAAGGACTATTCATTTCACTGATAAGAAAGATATAATTCAAACCCATGGGCATTCTGAGGACTAGAGATTCATAATATCTAGATACCTAGAGAATATGCAATTGTCACTTCTGTGTTATTTGCCCAAGAGAACCAGTATTTCACAAAATGTATTTAGATCAATATTATCTGAGCAAAATTAATGACAGGAAAATACCATGAGGCATTTTTAACAGCGGCTTGAAATATCATGAATATCCATTTTTCAAAAAAAGAGGAAATGATATTAAATAACTTAGTACAGTTTGGTTTTCTCAATGACCATAGGAGGTATGAATGAAATTTGCAAATGTGTGTATCAACTAAGGTTCAGGACAGGAAACAGAATAAGCTCCAGGTACTTTTAAGCAGACAAAAATTAAATACAGGGAATTAAAAGCTTACAAAATAATTAAAAAGGGTAAATATGGAGGCTCTAGGCTGGGCATCCAGGAATGTTTCCAGAACACTGCAAAACTGACCTATTTAGGGGAACTACTACTTCTGCTTCAGTCAGAAAGGTGAGGAATCCAGAAGTTACTGCAGAATTTGAGTTCAGAAGCACACTACTGTAGCTACAAGTAAGGAACAGGAAAGCACCACTGCGGCTGCCGCTAACAGCTTCTCAAATCCCATGAAGTGTAGAACTTGAATGCTGGAACCTACCACACAAAAATCATGTCTTCAGCAGCCTCACTTATTAGCAGAAAACAATGCAAGCAGCAGGAAGATGACCTCCACTTGACTTCTGCCATCTCAATCTCAACAAGTGCATCTAATTGGCTGAACCTAATTTGCATCTGCAGCTGTAATTGCATAGGAATCTGGGAAATGCAGTTTTTAGCCTTCTAGCTTCTGCAGTACAGAAGCTACACTATATAGTAGAGGCAGATTGCCAACTGGCCACATCCACCTTACTGCAATTCAAAGACTTCAGAAATTTCTTATCCAAGGTCACAGAGCTAGCGAGTGCTAGAGCAACAAATGTGAATTCAAAGATTTTTGGCCACTTGCCCAGTGCTCTTTCCACTACATCAGTCTACGGCACTGATTACTCTCTGAAGACATTTGCCAAAGGAGACATATTTTCAAATCTTGTGCTAATTATATTTTTCAATGAAGCATTAATTCAGGCATCTGTGAATATTGCTACCTTTTAGTCTTATGTCAAATCTAGTTCTTCTTCCAAACTCAGACTTAATCTTATTTTACAGTACTTACAGTTAAACCAACACTGCAAGGGTTTAATACCTTTGAGTATTTTTCTCAGCAGGCTTGCTGCTTAATCCATTTAATGTCAGAACAACACAAACCTTCTTATTAAAATGGGGGAAAGGACATCATATTAGAGTACATTAGTGGCTTGCTTTCTGCTGGGTAAGACAGCCAATATGGCCATATTTGTATGTTATCTTTATTTTAATTTGTATTTTCTGCAAGAAAAATATTTAAAAAGGAAAGATTTGTGATGCTAAATCCTCTCAAATTTTAAGCATACATTAAAAAATAGAATGAAACTCTTCTTTGAGAAATCTAAGTTTGTACTTCAGTATTAAAATTAAAAATATGGAATATGCAAATAAGCTATTTGAGTAAATGAAAAATTTTTAATGCATCTATATCTTATTAATAAATTAAACCACAACTTTCATTCCAAATGCTTTTTAAAGCAATTTTGGGAGTATATTTTTATATGCTTATTTAATGGTCTAAGTATATAAATTTCTTATCTATACATTAAAAGAAAAATATAAATTACTAGATACATGTCTATTTAGACTTTACTATGTAAAAATTAAAAGAAGGGGTTAAATTCATGTTACTACATAAAAATTCAGTTCTTGACAAAGTTAATATTTAATTCTGAGCTGTTCAAGAATAAAAAGAGTCAAAGTTTGCATTTTCCATTTTTCATGTGCTTTCCATTTACTGTCAAAACACTAGGAGGGAGTCAGATTAGTATTTTTATTAATACAGATGTGTATTTTGGTGATGGTGATTTGCTTCAAAGAATCAAGCAAAAAGTTGGTATAAATCAGCATCACAAAATCTTAGTTTAAATAAGTAAATTTGGAAAAATAAAATATTTAATAAGTTAAATATTTAAAACTACCTTTTCTGAAAAGTTTAGATAAGGATTGTTTACATTGTAGAATAATCCATTTGGTATTCCATTAAATACCAATGTACTCCACAATAATTATTGATGTCCATGCTTTTTTTCAGAAACACAATTGCTCTTCACTATTCTTTATTTATAGACTCAGATAACCAGCATGGACTCAACCCAAAGCAGGGACTAAAAGAATGTAAAAGATTTGCCCAAAAGCTGGAAATAAATTGAATTTTGCTAATCCATTCTCATCAGGACTCCTTGCCCCTATGAAGGCAGATGGGAAGTCAGTCTATGCTCAGCCAGGAAAACAAGTCAGCTAAAGTGTAAAGTTTTACAAGGGAAATTCTCCCACCCTGCCTTAGGAGGGAAGGGTGGAGAACCCGCTGTTATACAGGACACTCCACCCTCAGCTACATCCCCTTGATTAATTATGTAACCAGATCTCCTTTATCATTTCAGACCTACCAATCAGGTAATGGCAGATTTTTCTGATGCTTGGTAGAGAGTTTGATTTAGGAGGATTCTAAGAACCTTTACTTACTGACTTGTTTGGCATAGCATTAATGTGAAAAGATTTAACTTGGGGTGCAAGTTAACGTCTTTCCTAACAGATTTTTCAAATGCTACTAGTTTGGCATGTAAGCCTTACAGATACAAATCCTGACTACTGATGCATTATAAAGTCTTACACAAGTCAGGGAGGATATGCCAGAAAGTGGATAAGGAAGAAATTGCAAATGTATAGTACAAGAACAAGTGAAAAATATTTGTAAGGTATTAGAAACTATTAGCATTTTAGTATATATAATTAGTGGATACAGCAAAACGAATTATTTGTGGTTAGCTTACACCAGCTAAATTCTTGAAATGCACGACTAACTACATGTACATTCCTCAGCCCACAGATGCTGCAAAATGGGATTTGGGCTTCTGAGTTTGTTCTCAAACTGGAGAAGTGCAGAAGCTTCATTTGAGCCTTCTTGCACTTATCTTCCATCTGCTTCCTGGATTTTCAAGGGTTAGAGTAAGTACTAACGCTTTATTTCATGTAAGACCTGGATGATTAACACTTCAGCCCTGATCTCACCGAAACCGTTATCAGGCTTCAAACAATTATTTGGTCTCTGAATTCTAAACTTGAGGGTAAATGGTTATTTGTTTTGTTCTTGTTTTTTCTCTTTTTATTGTGAAAATTTTTAACATACAGAAAAGTTGAAAGAATAATACAGCAAATACCTGTATACCCTTCACAGTGGTATGTGTAGGTATAAACAAACATCTATATGTGTATATATATTTTTTTCCTCAATAAGTTGCAGGCATCAGGGTATTTCATATTTAAATGCTGCAGCATGCATTTCCTGAGAATACAGGTCTTCTATGTAATCACAACATACCCATTACCTCTCAAAATCCTGATGTCCAGGACGGAACCTAAATCAAAATAAATCAAAATTGCTGAAAGGGACCCTAGGCATCAGTGCATTTTTAAAGCTCACTGTTGATTACAACATACTATAAAAGTTAAGAACCACTGTTTACAGAATGACTAAATTCAAGTTAAACATTTTCAAAAAAGAATACATCATTTGTGTTTTTTAATATGCATAAGAACATGCTAGTCTTTTAAAGTTTAGCAGAACTAAATTATAGATTTCAGGAGAGATCATCATAATAGTTTACATTTTCTAAAGTTTTTCTTATGTTAGTATAATTTTCTTTTTAAGTATTTCTTTAATATAAATGTATTTGACCTTCACTTCAGTTTCTTCTATATCGTGATTTGAAATGCATAAAATATGAATTGTTATGTAAATCCTAAATATTTCACCCTTAAAGTTCCTATCCTAGGAGAAAATTATTTGTTTTATACTTTATACATTTTAGATGGAATGGCTATGGTTAAAATACAGAGATGAGATAAAAGAAGGTAAGATAAAGATGGTTGATTCAGTGCCCCCAGAATTGCTAATCCATAAACAGCCAACTCCCTTATATGCATTGTCTTCTTTGGGAGCTTACCCTATCTTTTGCCTTAAACTAAAAGCTGGCTCTCTCTGAGGTTGTCATGTCCCAAATGGTGCCTAATTATTTTCTGTCATCACATGCCCAGGATAAAGTTGATGTCCACCAAGTTCCCTTTGCCTTTTCCTGGATCACTTATACTTTATACTCTTGTAAAATTAAAACAAAACCCATCAACCACAAAACACATCTGTACCTTTGCAGGTCATGCTAGGCTACCCCCCTCATCACATCTTCTTCATCTTTCTGATTCCCAGTTACCAGTCTACTATATCTCACCTGCCTTCCCCCTATCCCCCAGCTTCTGTAGAGTAGTGCTCCTCAAACTTTATGTACTTTTGAATCACCTGGGAGATCTTGTTAAATTTAGATTCTGACTCAGTAAGGATACCCACAGACTATATTTCTCATAATTTTCATGAGAAGCTGTGGACCACTTTGAAGAATAAAGGAAAGAAATAGTTATTCCTACTATTTCTATTATCTAAACTATAGTAATCCTAGCTCTGCCTTTCTGCTTTATCACTCTTTCCCTCCTGCCTTTACTGTTTTTGATAGCTATTCTTTTTTTTTTCCTGTTTTTTGTCTGTCTTACATAGTCAAACTCAATCTCTCTCTCAACTGCTTAAGTATCATCTATTTAAAAAAAAAAAAATTCTAATTTAACCCTTTACTCCCCCTGGCTACCATCCTAGGTCTCTCACTTTCATAGCCAAACTTTTAAAAAAAGAATTGTCTGTTTGCCAATATCATTTCTTTTTCTTTTTCATATGGTCAATTCAATTTTTAAAAAATTTTTTTTTTAAGTGGAGGTACCCAGCATTGAACCCAGGACCTTGTGCATGCTAAGCATGCACTCTACCACTGAACTATTTCCCTCCTCCCAATGTCATTTCTTCATCACTTCAGTTCTGTTCCCTCTTTCATTTGACTTGCAGGTCCATTAGCCCACCAACATAGTGTTCACTAAAGTCACGAAGGACCCCAAGTTGAGAAGGCAGAAAAAACACTTTCAGTTCTCATCTTAAATTTGAGCCTCTCAACAGCATTCAATACTGTGAACCACTGACATTTTTCCCCTTTGTCCTCCCAGACAAGATAATCTTATCTTCCTGATACCATTTTAGCAACTTTTTTTAAGTCAGTTTTACAGGTTAATCATCTTCTATCCAGTTACTAAATATTACTTATTGAAGTTCTTTGGGGCCCAGTTCTCCTTTTCTAGCATATATTTGCACCCTACTGCCTTCATGCTCTCTTCTTTTGTCACTTCAATGCAAATGATTTCTGGATTGATATTTCCAGGTTATATATCTTTGAGTTATAAACCTCTATATTCTATTACCTACTTGACATCTTAGATGTCTCAAGAGTACCTCAAACATAAGAGATCCAGAGCTCAATTAATAATTTCCCACCAGTATATGCCATTACCACACAACCAGATACATAGTCCAAAAAACTATTACTATGTTTTGACACATCATCTTCCCTCCCTGTCATATATCCATTCCATCTTTCAGGATCTCCCAAAATTCTATGGGACCTGTTTGATTTTTTTTTCCCATCTACACCATCACCTCCACCCTGGTAATCAATGATTGTCACCTCTTGGCTGGTTTCCAAAGGAGTATTACTTCCACTCCACTCTGCTCTTCCTTCTGTTATCTGTTTGATACCCTGCAGATATGGTGATATTTTCAAACACAACCTTGATCGTTTGTGCCCTTCTCCCCTACTCATACTGAACTTGTTTTAGTTTCTCATATTTGCCAGGCTCCTTTCCACTAAAGGGACATTGCTTGTACTGTTTCATTGGCTTGGAATGTTCTTTCCCTCTTTGCTCCTAAGTGATCTTACTTTATTCTTCAGTCCTCAACTCAGTTGTTATGAGTTTGGGAAAGCCAATCTTTGTCTTAATAACTAAGTCAAATTTATCTGCCAGAAGACCATGCTGAATCATGTACTTCTCCATTGCAATATTCCCTGAGAGTATGGTACTTTCCTGTTTTTGTTCACTATTGTCTCCTCAGTAGTAGCAGAATTGCTGGCACATAGGCATTACCCTCAAAATATCTCTTGATGGAATTAATGTGTGGAGTGGATATCATCCACAATATTCAGGTAGGAACCCCAAATGGTATGACATTTGGGCTGGGCAGGTGGAGGGAGATGAATAGGGAGATTTCAAAGCACAAAATTTAATAGTATTTGCTGGAGTATTTATATATAAGTGGTAGGGGAGTTGAGGGTGTTTCATAGGTTGATTGGAGAATGGTTGAGCCAATGACAGAGCAAAGTTTCAGCTAAAGAAAATGATGAGTTCAATTTATTGATGTTCTGAATTTGAGGTAACAACCACCAGGTGGAAATGGCTTAACAACATTTTCAAATGTAGGAATGGCTATGGTGTGAGATGTCTAGACAGCTCAGTCTGGATGCTCTTTGCTCCTGACAAGCAAACATACTCCTCTGGTTGTGTTCACAGTCCTGGTTAACAGCACAGAAAGGGTCAGAAATCTGGGAGCCATCTGTGCTCTCTCTTCATCTATTTCCTTATTATCTATTTTTTCTTTCTTTTCTCCATCCCACTGTCACTTCCCTAGACTTTTACCGGACTATTTCAACACCTCCCTAACTACTCTCCCTGCATTCAGTCTTGCTCTCCTATAATTCAGTTTGCACTTTCCTTCCAGAGTGACTTTTCCAAGATACTAGAATGTCACTTTCCTGCTATGCATCTTTAAAAGGCGTCCACTGACTACAGAATAAAATCTGGATTCTTCATTAAGGCTTTATGATTTTATCGTAGAATCCCTGATTCTCACTTCCAGCTCCTCTCTCCAGCCATGCTAGACTACTTATCCTCAAAGTCTTCTGCTGTTTTTCTTCCTTGCTTCTTTCTTTCCACCTTACTGAAATCTGACTGTAGTATGAGTTTTTCTGGCTGGGGAATAGATACTATACTGTCTCGTATGGAGATAAAAAACAAACTAAAACAAAAAGACCAGTAAACGCTTAGCCTTCAAGTTAACTCAGATGTGGTCCCCTGAAGCCTCTAGGAAAATTTAGAGTTCCAATGCTTATCTGCCAGCTCAGTGTAATTCTCCACCAAAAGTTAGCTGAGTCACTATCTCTTATACAGGTGAAGTAAAGCTCACTATTAGGCATGTCGGTCCTTGGGATTGTCTAATTACAAAGAGTTTGGCTACACGTAACTTGTTGTCACACGTCTCCCAGGGCTGGAAATGTGTCCACAGATTCCTCCTCCCCTTGACCTCAAGAAGATGGCTACGGGGGAGGGGGCGTCATTACGCCTTACGTCATCACGTTCAGGGAGGGTGGGGCCCTCAAGAGAAAATATACTGAAGGGCGGGGCCAAGTGGGATGGGGCGGGGCTACGAGGGGCTGGGCGGGGCCGGAGAGAGGTCTGGGGCGCTTTTGCTGTTCAGCCGGTGCGAGCGGCGGCGGGAGGCAGCGCCGGGCGAGTCCACTCGACGCAAGGTTCCGAGCGTGTGACCGAGAGCACCGACTCGGACCAGAGGCAACCGCGTAGCCGAGCGGAAGCTGGTGGCACCGGGAGCGGCGGCCAGAGCCCGAGCTTCGTAGGCGGGAAGCACCCGGGATCGGGGAAGCCCCGGGAGCAGTGCGGCGTCGCCTCCCTCACCCAAGGGGCCGCGGCGACGGTCACGGGGCGCGGCGCCACAGCGCGCGACCCAGGCCGAGATTCCAAAGAGGCGGCCCAGGCTCCTCCTCCTCCATTCGGTCCGCCTCACCTGCGGGCAGCGCCCCGCCGCCTCCGCTGGAGTAGAAGGCACCTGCGCCGCCTCTCTCACGGGTCTCCGCCCCTCGCCCACCGGCGCCAGGCCCGGGCGGCGCACCTGGACGCGCGCGGCTGCGGGAGCTGAGGCTTCGGAGAGGGTGCGGCGTCTTCGCCACCGCCCGGGAAGGGCGCAGGTGGAGCGGGTGCGGCTGTGTGGAGCCCGGCGCCTGCCGCCGCCGGGTCTCTGGGACCGGGCGGTCCGCGCCCGGGGAGGAGCCGCCGCCAGCCGGGCACCATGAACAGCAGCAGCGCCAACATCACCTACGCCAGTCGCAAGCGGCGGAAGCCCGTGCAGAAAACGTGAGTGTCCAGAGTGCGTCCTCGGTGAGGGGGTGGGCGCGCGCGTACGGGAGGCGGCCGCCCCCCGCCCCCAAATCCCCGTGGTGCGGGGATTAGGTCCCTTCCAGACGCAGTCCGTGAAATCGAGATTTGGAGGCGGGTCAAGAGACCCCGGCCTTGAATTTTTCCACGTTTAAATTATTGCAGTTTAAAAATTGTGCCCCTCCCCCGCCGAGGTCTTCAGTGCACCCCCCACCCATTTGCAGCACTGTTCACTGTGCTGTGGTCGTAATATGTTGACAGTTCTGGTCTGCCCTGTGGGTCTGGTGGATTAGTTACCCTAAGCCCGTCTTGAAATCCCCTTTTACGTTTAATATCCTCCTCGGTTAGGTTAGAGGACGGTCACAATTCTCACTTCTGGTAGGATGAGATGTTTTAATGAGCTAAACACGTGCTGTCGGCAAGAAAGGGGCTGAGTGCTTCTGAAGGTACTTTTTTTGTCCGGTGCAGCTGGCTTTCTGTTGCACTTATATTTACTTATTTGGCAGTAGTTTTATAGCGCTCAGCATAAATATATCTGTAAAATGTGTAGAGATGGTAGCAGGTTTGAGTAAGAGCAGTAGACAGGATACAGTAGCGGATTTGTATTTTTCAGCCACCTTTTGGGGGAGATTTCTTATCACTTTGGGGTGATTTTAGGGTCTGTAAAGTAAAAGATACGGCTCTGGAATTATTGAGACAGATGTTTTCATTTTTAGCATCGTTCTCTAAGTCCCTTTTCCTTCTACCTCCAAGTTCTGTCAATTCTGATAGATTACAAACAGGTTTGTTTGTTTTGGTAAGGTATTTGTATGAGATGGCAAGTACTTTTTTCTTTTTTTTTTTTCAGAAAAGAAAAAAAATTCATGCTTGAGACATTTATTTCTGTGAGTTGGCAGTATTCGTGTGTTTATTCCTAATTATTATTCCTGAGTTATTTTGCTTCACATCTTTCAGATTTTCATAAACAAATTTAAGACACATTAAACTTTTACTCAGAACAAACCAGAAGTGTGCATTTGGCTTAAAGCTTAATTTAGGTCATTAATCCAAACCAGAAAAATAACAGTTTAACATTAATATTTAAAACCAATTTAAAAGTTTCATTATTCTGGAGTTTTAATATCCTTTTAGAATTTCAATGATTATAGTCCTTCAGATCTAGATTTGGCATTAACAGAGGATATTCATCTATAAATAAACTGATTAAAATTTGGAAGTCTTATCCTGCAGTGTGGCTGACATTAGGAATACTGCCGAGTCAGCAGTTTTGTGTTTTGGTAGTTCTGTGACATTGGTTTACAATACTTGATATTTTATAGAGTGGTTTCTTATATATAATGTATTTGTCTGATTTGACTTTGTGTTTGATGGCTATTTAAAATTGAGAGGCATCCCAAACACCTGTCCTATGTATTTATTAATACAACAGTACACTTAGCATAATATATAATAGAGATATCTTGGGTTTTACGTATATGGTAAAAAAAAAAAAACAAAAAAAAAACTGAAGATCTCCCTGATGGATTTTTAAATAATTGCATTTCAGTCAGTGTGTTACAAAAGGACATAGACGACCTTTTTTTTTTTTTTTAAATCAGATGCTTTAATTTTGTATTCATTATAAAGTTTAGCATTTTTAGCTTCTCATTAAATTTTATTAAAGATTTTCCCTTTAAACACATTACTGTACTTTTAAAAAATGTGTGTAAGATGTATCTTTAATTATTTTATCTTCACATTTTAGTTTACTTTCTAAGACTTTAATATATTCTGTTTAATAATCTCCTGTGATACAAATAAAGTGTTTCCACACTCACCCTCATTTTATTTTAGTTAATTTAGATGTTTATCAGATCTTCATTGAGCATCAGCATTGCTTCTAATCATATGAATGCCTTGAAGTTTTACTACGTTGCTCAATAAGAAAAGCCTGGCATTCATACAGTCACTTGAAATTGTTTTTACCTGAATGAAAAATGGTTAACTTAAAAGTGCTGTTAATCAGAAATCTTTTTAAGAATGGGGCCATAAACCCAGTATTAAGTTTAATGTGGTTTTTTGTTGTTGTTGTTGTTGTTAAATTACTGGTTTGTAGCTAATGGGCTCTATGATATGTTGGCACACCGTCAGAAGAATTCATCTTGTTTGAAAATGTTATTGAGGTATATTTAACTTTGACCCCTTAAGTGAGCCATTTTATTTTACTCGAAGAGAAAATGTGTTGTAGCATAATTATTAGAGTATCAATAAGGTGGCTATTTACGTATACAATTCCAAGAGATTTTGGAATCAAGTAGGTGACAAAATTTTAACCTGAAACTCTTGCAGTCTTCGACTGAATTTGTTAAACAAGATAAACTCCCCCTAGTGGCAAGTCGAACATTGAACGTTATCTTACTAGTAGGAGATACATCTTAAATATGTTAAATTTAATCCCACTAAAGTATCTTGTACATCGTAGACTCTCAGTAAATGTTTTCTTTCTTTTTGGGGTAATGAAAGTTGGAAAATTGAAGGATCTGAAGCAATCTTACATCCGATCCATGCTCCTAAAGAAACTTTCAAAGATACTTTTAGTAATAGGTTCTACTCTAACTTTCCTTAAAATGTTCCTGAAAATAACCCTGCTCAAAAAATTTAATTTAATTTAATTAAAAGAACACATTTTAAACTTAAATCCTATTATTTTATTTTCTTTGGAGATTAAAATCTTTTTGTTCATTTCTTTTGATTACTTTGTCTCATGAAGATAGGTAGAAGCACACTATCAAATTAAATAGAATCGGTTTTTCTTCTTCCTAATAATAATAACTTCGGATGTATTTTTGTACTTTTTCAGTTTTATTAATACATAAAAAGTTTTAGTGTTGCTTCAGTTTACTGTATTTCTAGAAA